>NC_081315.1:87039489-89539489 GCF_026419965.1 Kogia breviceps
TGTGAATGTTTTTGCGTTTAATGTTATCCCAGAGATCTCTTAGGCTGTCTTCATTTCTTTTCATTCTTTTTTCTTTATTCTGTTCTGCAGCAGTGAATTCCACCATTCTGTCTTCCTCATCCCTTATCCTTTCTTCTGCCTCAATTATTCTGCTATTGGATCCTTCTGGTGTAGTTTTCATTTCAGTTATTGTATTGTTCATCTCTGTTTGTTTGTTCTTTAATTTTTCTAGGTCTTTGTTAAACATTTCTTGCATCTTGTCAATCTTTGCCTCCATTCTTTTTCTGAGGTCCTGGATCATCTTCACTATCATTATTCTGAATTCTTTTTCTGGAAAGTTGCCTATCTCCACTTCATTTAGCTGTTTTTCTGGGGGTTTATCTTGTTCCTTCCTCTGGTACATAGCCTTCTGCCTTTTCATCTTGTGTGTCTTTCTATGAATGTGGTTTTTGTTCCACAGGCTGCAGGATTGTAGTTCTTGCTTTTTCTGTCTGCCCTCTGGTGGATGAGGCTATCTAAGAGGCTTGTGCAAGTATCCTGATGGGAGGGACTGCTTGTGGGTAGAGCTGGGTGTTGCTCTGGTGGGCAGAGCTCGGTAAAACTTTAATCCTCTTGCCTGCTGATGGGTGGGGCTGGGTACCCTCCCTGTTCCTTGTTTGGCCTGAGGCAACCCAACACTGAAGGCTACCAGGGCTCTTTGGTGGGGCTAATGGCGGACTCTGTGAGGGCTCACACCAATGAGTACTTCCCAGAACTTCTGCTGCCAGTGTCCTTGTCCTCATGGTGAGACAGAGCCACCCCCCACCTCTGCGGGAGACCTTCCAACACTAGCTGGTAGGTCTGGTTCAGTCTCCCCTGGGGTCACTGCTCCTTCCCCTGAGTCCCGATGCACACACTCCTTTGTGTGTGCCCTCCAAGAGTGCCGCCCCTGTTTCCCGCAGTCCTGTCGAATTCCTGCAATCAAATCCTGCTAGCCTTTAAGTCTGATTCTCTAGAATTCCTCCTCCCGCTGCCAGACCACCAGGTTGGGAAGCCTGATGTGGGGCTCAGAACCTTCATTCCAGTGGGTGGACTTCTGTGGTATAAGTGTTCTCCAGTTTGTGAGTCACCCACCCAGCAGTTATGGGATTTGATTTTATTGTGATTGTGCCCCTCCTACCATCTCATTGTGACTTCTCCTTTGTCTTTGGATGTGGGGTACCTTTTTTGGTGAGTTCCAGTGTCTTCCTGTCAATGATTGTTCAGCAATTAGTTGTGATTTTGGTGTTCTCGCAAGAGGGAGTGAGATCATGTCCTCTTACCATGGAGAAATCTTTAAGATATCATCAACTTCTTGCTTGTTAGCCTATTATATGAATAGTTAATATATAATGTTGCTACATAATGTTTCTGATTGATATTTCCACTAATAGTTAAACATAGATTACTCAGTACTGTTTGATAATGATTATCTTACATTCTCTGTTTATCTTTTATAATTTCATGTAAGTTGACTGTATCAGCTATAAGTTGTTCACTAATATTGATCACAAATTATGCTAGTCTTGTTGGGAGAAACAAAGGGTTTCTTTATGTTATTACTTAGTACTGGACAAGACTAATTTTACTAGTCCTTTTCTAATTATTATTTGCATATGCAAATACACAGCTTTCCATAAGCAAACCAGAATGTTGTTTAAATTAAAAAGTAGAGTAATTCACTAATTTGTTGTACAAAAAGGTAGCTATATTTGTGAAATTTTATTTAAAGGATAGTACCTCTGAATTTTTTAAAAATAGTTGTGTAACAAACAAATGTCCCTGCACAGATTTATTTATACAGTAAATTTTATTATGTACTTACTGCTGTTCCAGGTCTTAGGGTTTCCTGTATGTAGTCCTAGCACTATTCTTGTGTCCCATAAGATACAGTCATGCTTATTGTCTTGTACAGAGCTTTCTAAAAGGACTTTTTAAATTTTATAATGAAAAAAAGTTAATATTTTTTTTTGTAATTTGATTTGTTTTTGTTTGCAGAGCGCCCTCTTCACTACACAGAAAATGTGTTGGAACAGGTGCTTCGGTGGAGTTCATTAGCTGAACCTGGATCTGCTTATCTTGTGGTGAAGAGATTCTTAACTGTTGACACAGTTAAACACTATAATGGTAGGTGCTGTTATTTCACATTGCAACTAAGATTGAAAATTCAAGTGGTTAAAGGATAATTACTATGGCACAAGTTTTTTTTGAAAATGTAAAAATGAGTAGCTAAATGAAAAATCTACTGCCATTATTGTTAGAAAGAGGAATATATAGACCAAGTGCCAGGGTCATATTTTCCTGGTGGGTCGGACTGTGGTAATAGTTGGTTAATTTGACCGTATCAAATTAAAGATTTAGCAGGAATGATTCATCTTTTTAAGGTTTTGGGTTTATTTTATTTATTTGCCATACTTGTGTTTTCCTAATTTTTAGATAGATGGTGAATCATCTTGAATTATATTTACATTTGAAAGTTCTCTGAGCATTCAAGAATTGCAAGCTCTGAGATTGTGTGCTTGTTATAATTCTCACCTATTTTGCAGTAATATTGGAAAACAAATACAAAGTAAATACTTCCAGTAAAGATATTTGCCATCCAAGTGGGAGAAGACATGTATACATGTAAGGTTAAATAAGAAGTTAACTAGCACAGGGGATCCATATAAGACAGTCTCTGAACTTGTTTGAGGTATCAGAAAACTTTCATTTTGAAACTTAGATTCTTCTGTTATGTTGACATCATCTGACAGATTAGAAAAAGATTTCCTGCCACACTGTCTATAAACCAACACCGAAAGCAGAGGATTCAAGTTTTATAAGATGAAATTTACCACAACTTTTATAATTCATATTGATAATAACCATTACTATTTATTGATCAAATATTATAAAATGAGCTCTCTGCATACCAAAACTCATTTATACCTTTTTAAAAATTTCTCCATGAGTTATATTATCATTTGAATTTTACAGTTGAGAAAAGGGAAGCTCAGAGAAATTAAGTAACTTGCCTCCAGATCACACATTTATTAAGTACTAGATTTGAGTACAGATTGGTTTTACTTCTAATTATTAAAAAAAAAAAAAAAGAAAGAAAAAAGATGGGGAGGTTGGTACAGTTCCTAAATGCGGTAGAGCTACTTGGTATGATTGCAGACTCTCTAGCTAGTAGCCATAAGTCAGCAACTTCTTAATTGTACCAGGCTAATCTGATATGTTTCTGATTTCATGATAATCTGGCTACTATAACAGACTACAATAGACTAGATGACTCATAAACAACAGAAGTTTATTTCTTACAGTGTGGAGACTAGAAGTCTGACATCAGGGTGCTAGCCTGGCCAAGTTCTGGTGAGAGGCCTCTTCCAGGTTGCAGACTGGGGACTTCTTGTATCCTCTCAGGGCAGAGAGCAGAGAGGGGAAGTGCAGACTCTCTGTGACTCTTACGAGGGCACCAAGCCCATTCCTGAGGATTCCACCCTCGTGACCTCATCTAATCCTAATTACCTCATAAAGGCTCTACCTCCTAAAACCTGACACCGTGTAGGTAGGTTTCAACATATGAACTGGGGAAACATAAACATTCAGTCCATAACTCTGCCCTTCATATCTTAAAATTACACAAAAGTATTTTTACAAAATGCAAGCAGTTTAACAGCTTCTATGTCATTCTGGTCTTACTAGCATCTAAATAAACAGAACATGTGTTCTTTGTGCTGTAGAAATTTAGCCTTTTAGACACCTTTATCTTGTTTAACTTCTTTCTTACTCCTACATATGATTTTGGCCACATCCTCTGTATACTGCTTAACGATTGCAGTAGAAATTCTCTCTCATCATATGACTGCTACAAGCATCCCTGTCATAGAGCAGTGATTGTCAGGTGGGGGAGATTTTTGTCCCCCAGGGGGCATTTGGCAGTGTCTGGAGATATTTCTGATGGTCACACTGGGTAGGGTGGTGCTTCTGGTATTTAGTGGTTAGAGACCCGAGATGCTGCTAAACATCCTACAATACACAGGAAGGCTCTTTACAACAAAGCATAATCTGGCTCAAAATGTCAGTGGTGTCATGTTGAGAATCTCTGATTTAGATAACCTTTGAAATCTGACCTAGCTCTTAAATTCTGTTATTCTTTCATTTTAACATTGAGATAAAGGAAATGTATTGAGTTTATGAACAAACTCCTGCCTGCATTATGAAATACATTATAGGTCCTCATGGCTTCTTTTCTTTTAGAAAATAAGTCATCTTTTCAGGTAAATTTTAATTTTTTTTTGGTGAGAATTTTCCTTTTTCTAATATCCCTCAAAAATGTCTCTTAATTCTCCATGTTGCAAAAACTTAGCTCTTGTTTGAATGCTAGTGGACTGGCTATGTGAATAAAACCAGACAAGAATAAGATCTTAAAAGGCTATAATATAAAGGAAGGTTTTGTGCAGGTGGGCCTGAGAGATAACCCAAAGCAAGGATACCGTTAAGTGCTGTATTAACAATGTTAGATTGAGTGGGTTTAGAGCAATCACATCTGAGTAAAATCTTTGTTGTTTAAGGGCAATAAGAAATGGTCGAGTGACAAACTATAAATTGTTCTACCCACAAACTAGGTAGGAAGATTGGGCATTTAATTGGGCATTAAAATGATGCCTCACCTATTGTATGTGTCCTCTTTTGGGGGTTATGAGTGTGTCCTGTTGTGAAAGCATCAGGCTTCTGTAAGGTCTAGACAAAGCACCTTGCATAAAAACTGGGGAACCCAAGCAGTGGAAAGCAGGCTTACATGACAGTTTCTGAGATTTGGATGAAATATTCTCTAGAGTAAAATGTCAGTAAACTCTTGTGCTACTCTCATATCTCCTGCATTCCTCTGACAGGGTGGGAGCTAAGAAACTTATCACTGCCCCTGCACTCTACCCTCCTCAGCTGGCCAAACCAATATGCAACTTGTTATTATGATATCAATAGTTCTTTCTACCAGGAAATTATGTCCCTCTGCATGAAAAAAAAAAAAGTCAGATTTTAGAGTAACCCTCCAGAAATACATTAATTAGACCATTTCATATTAGTAGTTATGTACTTTGGGTCAGAAACAGGAGTACCTATGAAGTAAATATTTAACTTTTTTTTTAGTCTTCTAGCCAGTGAAATTTTATAAATATTTTTAATTAGAGCTTGATTTATATTCCGATTGTCAAAGTAAAGTCTTTTTCGTTATGGTTGTTTCTGCATCTGTGTGCATTTAGGATTGTCATTTTAAAGAAGGTTTGGCCTATTGTTTGTTTTTAAAATCAACTTCTAAAGTCATGATTTTTTCTTATAATCCCCAGTAACCTGGGGATTCTAAGTACTTCTTATGGGGCACCCTGTATGATAGATTTTAGGTTGGTTAGGTATTCAGTCTACTTTGTCTCTGTCTTGGCAAATGTCTCCTAAATCAATCACAGTGACCACCTACTCCAGAATTATTGCTCCATTCGTTACATGCACTACTACTTAAAATTGGGATCTAAAAGGAAAATAAAGTAAATCAAATGTGATTTCTCTGTCAATTTGTTAGCAGAAAAACTGGAATCAGAAACACATGGCTCTTCACAGCAGAGAGGAAACAATGTTAAGGATTTCTTTTCCTTTCTTAAGATTTTCTTATTCTAACCTGGGGGCCAAGTGGAAATTAGCACAGTTTGAAACAAGGCTGGTTGGTTACAACCATACTTTTCTCTCAGTAATGAATAGCTATTGTGTTAATATTTTCTTAAAACATAAAGTAGCACTGACACATCCTTCACACCTGTCTCATCATACCTGACACCTAATTGCCACAAACCTTAGTGTCTGTCTACCTATCCCTATCTCTCCCTGTCTCTCCTTTATCTACACACACACACACACACACACACACACACACACACACACACACGACTTAAATTAATTGCATGATGGTGTTTCTGATTTTATGCAACAAATTATAGGCATATACTTTTGTTTGATACCACCTTCTTGCTTAATGAAGAATTTTATCAAATAATAAGTTTAGGGGTTTAGGGTTGTTTAGGGGTTTTAATTTTCTCAATTTGTTCATTTTATCTCAATAGTTTAAAATATAGATATCACAAGAAGGAATAGACTTTAGAGTCAAGCAACACTTAATTTCTGCTCATTCATTTAAGGTAATGAGGAAGCATACTTTACTTTTATAGAAGTATGTAAGAGTAAATGAATTTTCTGTTGCCTCTACTTAAAAATCAATTCTGTGTTTTTTCAAAAGCAGCACTGTATTTCTGAGAAGCATTTTGGGCTATTGTCATTATTGTAATGAGGAATTAACTAACTTGAAAAGAAAAATAATAGTCTGAATTTCTTTTCTACCCCATGGATTATGGCTGAGACATTGAGATAGGGAGAATGAAACTTCATTTAAATTGTCATTTAGACTTTGTCAGAGCTAATCATATTAGACCATCTTATATTATCATTATCTCATATTAAGTTTCAACATCTCTTTCACAAGTTAGCCATAAATTTATAGCTTCTATAAGGTTCCAGAATAAATAATTTTATGTTGCAGAAGTCTTATTTTAAGCACTAAAGTTCTTTAATATTACCCCAATAGAATGTGATACAAGAGTCAAGTTTTAATTATCTCAATGGGGAAGAACTACTTTTAAGATAGAAGATGTAACTCAAATGAAGATGCGTGTGGGTTTCTAAATTTAGATTGCCACATACGACAGATGCTTAGGAATTAAATTTACATCAGAATAGGATAGTTAAAAATGCAACTGCTGCCAGCAAATTCAGACCTGGAAAGCTGAGCCATCCACTATCAACTGACTTAAGAAAATAAAGGAAAATTCCAGCAAAAATAGTATGAGTTCATAAATCATAGTCTAGCTGAAATAATTTATATTCCACTCCCCATCATATCTTTTTAAATCCAAAGATGTGTAAAAGTTGAAGGTAAGACCCAGTCCACTTCAAGTGGAAGTATTTTCTCGGAAATTGATGATAAAATAGAAAAGTAGTGTTCTACTTTCTACAATTTACTGCGTTGTCAGTAAAATGGCGTGGAACCTCTGGCACTTTTTTAGTCAACCCTCCAGTAGTAAGTCTATTTACAATTTTACTGCTTAAGGATAATCTAATTACAAAAGGATGTTATCAGGCTGCTAGTTCTATTAAGCATTACTTCTTCAATACAAGTAACAAAGGAAAATATACTGGGAACCAGGGCGGTGGCGGGGGGAGTATTTGACTTTTCCTAGATTACTTTCAAGCAGGTTTGGTTTCTACTCAGTCATAGAACTAAATTTTATTAAATACATTTTGAGCGAATGTCATGCAGTGAGTGAACTATATCAAATTCTGCTTCCTCCAAATTATAAAGAATATATGTGTTCTATATAATCAATATCAAACAAAGGAAAATATGGATAATTTTTAATTTGGAAGAAATTTCTAGATTTCAGGCTGCAAATATTACCAAATATCACTTGGTTGTGGCACATTTTCAAGAGGCTGTCTCATGAAAACTGCTTGTCTCCTTCAGCACTTAGAGTATATGTGCAGGGGTGGAACTTGGGTTTTCAGATAATGTACAGGCCTGAGAAAATAGTCTTTGCCAGCAAAAGAGGAAGGGAGACACATAGAGACCATGGAAAATAGACCCATTTCTTTTATATTCCCTTTTCATTGCTCAGATCTTATACAAGAGATAAATTGTTCATAGTTACTATGCATTTACTGGGCGCCAGATGCTGGGCTGATGGCTTTGCATACACCATGTCATTTAATCCTCCTAGCAGTCTTAAGGGGTTTTTTACTAGTACTCTCTAAGCCTTTTATAAATGGAGAAACTTGGACATGGAGATGTTACATAACTCCCTCAAGGTGACCTGCTGGTAAGTGGAGGAGCAGATTTTAGTTTTTAAAACTCTTGTAAATTTAGTCTATAAATCACCAGGCCTTTGGAAGGGTAATGTTTTCTATACTGTTTACTACAGACTCTGCAGTACAGAAAAAAATGATGTCTGTCCTCCATTAGATAAATAAGCAATTACATTCTGCTTGCTATGTGCTAAGCACTTTTCTAAATACTTTACATACCAGATCTACTGGGTGATCACTGTATGAATCCCCATTTTGCAGGTGAGGAAACTGAGATTTAGAGATTACTACCTGGGATCCAGTGGAGGATGTGGTTGTCATTCAATCCCAGGTAGTCTAGCTGCAGAGCAAACTCTTAGTCACTGTGCTATGTTCGTTCTCACATAGGTTGGGGAGGAAAATTTAAAGCCCACAATTTTTTAAAAAGCAAACATAAAATTATTATTTTTTTAAGATTGGATGAGATTGGGTGCATTCAGGATGGTATGGCCATAGACTGAAATTATTATTTTTAAGAGCAAAATTACGAGACAGACATGACTTTTCATGTATTCAATGCCTAAATTTTATCTTAGAGTTTTAAAGACATGAATAACAAGTATGGACTGGAGTAGTTAGAAAAAATCTTCAAGGATGTGTTGGGTCCAGAAATGGAGTAGAATTTGTATAGAACCAAGGAGAATGGAATTTCCCTTAGGTTCACTCAGATGATCAACTTCAGTCATGCCACAGAGACACAGATTGGTTTTCCAAACATTGTATTATGATCAACTGACTTATAAATAAATATTATATTTTAACTTAATAGCTTATGAAGATGAGGAGGAGTCTAGTTTATTTAGTCCTCGAAAAGTCAGGGAAAGTTTAGGCTTTTAATGTTACATAAGTAAGACTTCAAATAGTTAAAAAAAAAATAGAGTTTTGGAAAGGGGATTAACATGATAAAACAGTATTTGCATAGCACAAATCTGGAATTATATGGAGCCATTAGAAAAGCAGGACATGGAATTATAGAACCCTGGAGTCTAGGTATTAGATAGAAAAGGCAGGGCTTAGGGAGATGATATTGGAAAAGAAGTGGAATTGAACCCCAGAGAAAAACTTTGAGAGAACAATGGCTGAACTGCTAGCTGACTGGACATGAAGGATAAAGGGGGAATATGTATTCTAGAAATATCATTCCTAGTTTATGTCCCCCCCCACTTCTCTCTCTTTGTGTCTCTCCCTATCTCTGTCTGTCTCTGTCTCTCCTTCCTAAGACCCTCCAAGCTCCTCCACAGATCAGTTATTTTATTGGCATTAGGGGCCACTAGTTAGGAATTACTGTTTTTGTTTAAGAACTTGAGGTTTTTCAAATGATTTGGAAAAACGTTGTTTTTTTTTCTTTGGGTGGGGAGATCAATTTCATAGTCTCAGTAATATGATGTCTGTTCTGTTTAAACAAATAAATTTGACCATTCTGCGTGGTTTCATACATGTACTTTTTAAGGGCTTTTCTAATTAATAACAATTACAGCACAATATAACTAAGAATGCCAGTCTGTTATCTTACCCAGTGTTAACTCTAAAGAACCTTCACTGAACTCAACTGAGCCTTAGTCCGAGCAAACACCTGGAGGGGGAAAGGGGTTTATGATTCTCTAAAGATAACAGTATCTCTAGATCTTAAACTTTCTCCCCAGGATGAGGTAGAGGGAGTGAAAATATAGATGTGAAGTACTCCACAGTTGAGGGACTTGGCAGTACTGGGAAAGCTTGGAAAAGTGAATTATTGGAAGTCATTTAATTCATATCCTTCATTGTGTTACACACTGGGTCATGCACAATGTCCCCAAAGTACATAGTTTCATCTTGGCCCTTAAGCAATGGGTATTTTTTCTACTTATTTTAACATTGTGTGAGCTTTTAGAAATTCTTCTAAGTTCTCAGTATTTATCATGGAACTTAGTGTTTCAAGGTTCTTTTTGGTCTTTCCTTCTCCTTAACATATATTCCTCTCAAAGCCTCCTCCCGAGTCCCTTAATAACGTGTACACCAAGATTTAGCTAAGATAATCACATTCGATTTTTTAAAATAAATTTTAATAAATATGCAACCAGAGGTGTCAACAATATCTTTTTTTCCTAAGCCTGTTTTCTGTTTGACCTATGAGTGGTTTACTTTAACACTGGACATACAATTATTTCTTATTGGTAAAATTAGAAAGCTTTATTAAATTGAACAAAAATCTTAAAAAAGTATAATCAGAAGGTATGAATGGAATTGGTTTGGCTTAAGCAATATATATCTCACAACTTGACTGCAATGTAATGCTCTTAAAATACTTTACCTATTTCTAAATCAATAGTATTATAAATGCCTTTCTCCACTTTTCTGTTCCAAATCAGCTGAATCACTAAGCCCACCCAATGTTTTCTAAATTGCTTACCGTATTTCTCCTATCAGGATATATAAGCATTGTTTGTTAGTCCATGTTTACTCTGTCTCTTACACTGCACTGCAAGTCCAGAAATCATCTCTTTTGAGGTTATTGTATATTATTAGAACCAAGTACATACTGGACTCAATACTTCATGAAGAATGAATTGATATCATATGAATTTTGCTGAATACTACTTTTATATTTTTTCCTTGATCTTCCTATTGCATTAAAATACATCTTCTTTCAAGTCTTTTAATTGGAAAAGTGTTATTTTTAATTTAAATAGAAGTTATTTAGCTATAAAATATTACTTAAAATATTTTTCTATGGAATTAAATATTAAGGGATTATACCAGAAGACAAAATTTAGCAGTGTATTTTTCAGAAATTATTTTAAGGTCACAGACCACCTAAAAAGAACCTATTTTAGTATAACATCGCAATTAAAAGAATGTTATCTGTGAACAGTATGCAGATCATGAAAACTATTGGGGCTTGTCAGTTACTTTTGTTTGCAGTTGGGATCAGTGATGTGATTAATCATGGGGATTTTTGCTTCCAGGTTGTCATCCCATGCTCATATTTGAGTTTATATAAGGCACTATTTCAATTTTTTCTAATTTTTGTCTTCTTATACTAACTATAATTGTGAACATCTGTGTAGTATTTGCTGTATAAGTAAAGGTTTTCCCCAAACCAAGGGATGCAAGGTTTTAGATTAAGAGTTTTTCTTTCTAAAATCAAGTTATTTGTAAATTTTAGAAACTCTGCATGAATATTTAAAAATTGTGTCACCTTAATACCAGGAAATTGCTAAAAGCCCTCATCCTGATATAATGTCTCACGCTTCATCTTTTATGGACATGATCTAATGTGAGGACAACAATCTGCAGGATAAGTGTTATTACTCCTGTTTTACAGGAAAAGCAGGAGTTGACCCCAGAATGACCATGTCGTGGCTACTTGGCTTCAGGTTTCTTTTCTTTCCACTGTTCCTCAGTTCTCAAGTAGGCAGTTGAATACTACTGTTGGGATTTCAAGAAGAAAGCTGTAGACTAGAGATACAGTGATAAATTTATTTGTGATAAATCTACACAAATTCAACTTTTTTTTTTTTTAACCAAAAACGTGATTTTTAATAGAACTGTTGAAATGAAGTGATTTCTAAGTGTGGGACACTGGCAGTATTGCACGAGCATTACTAGCAGTTTTGCCTTATTTACCCTTACCTGTTTCATAGGAAATGGAATTTCTCTAATGTCTCAAGAATTCCTGGATTCCTGAGGCAGGATTCCAGAAGAGATTTCTCTTTTACCTGTGTATTTTGCATTGTTTATATGAGTGCTATTCAAAGAAATAAAATGCAAGCTGAGTATGTAATTTTAAATTGCCTAATAGCCACATTTTAAAATATATATATATATAAACATATATGAAGAAATAGGTGAAATTAATTTAACTTGTATCTTCTATTTAAACTCACATATCCAAAATATTATCATTTTAACATGTAATCAGTGTTATAAAATTGTGATATATTTACATTTTTTTGGTACTAATCTTCAAAATATGGTATATATTTTATACTCATAGCACATCACAGTTGAGACTAGCCATGTTTCAGATGCTCATTAGCCAGTAGCTAATTGGACAGCATGGGCAGGCCTATGTATTATAAATAGATATAAATAGATCTGGTTACTGGATCTATGACTTATCCAACACTCTCCTGACACAAAGTGTTCCTAGAAATTAACTAGACGCTTCTTAATGGTAGGAAACAAGTTATTACTTTATATAATCCAAACTGAAAATACAAAAATGTTTTATATTCTATTCCAAATAAATGAAAATGTACCCAACTTACAAAAGTAAATGTTGTGCTTTACAGAGAGGAAGGCCCTGGAGAGTATCAAAGAGGGAGTCTTGAAAATCAAAGAAGAACCATCTAAAATACTCTCTGGAAATAAGTTTCAAGACCGGTATTTTGTTTTACGAGATGGGTATCTCTTTCTTTACAAGGATATGAAGGTATTTAATATATGTAGTATTTGAATATGTGTATACTTTTGTGTGAGTGTTAACATTGTTATTTCATGCCTCTCAGCCCTCTCTCTTGGAAGTCAAGGCCTCTAGTAAATAAAATGTACAGTAAGCTGATGATTACTTTCAGCCTCTGGGATATGACATTAATGCACCTAGTAACACAGTAAAGAACTCCATATATGGCCTTTCTGAGCACTTCATATTTTTTAGGGCAGAGATTGACTTAAGTTCTAAAGAAAAGTCTAATATGTGTTACATAAACTAGCATATAAATCAGCATCTCAGTCAATAAAATTAAGAGAATGTGTCATGCCTTAAGGCAAAAGTGGCTTGAGTTCAGCAAATGGAAATTAATAAAATGTAGAATAAAAAGGCAAAACCCAAATGCTAAATCTGATTAAAAATTAAATCTTATTAATATATTTCCTGTACTCTTGAATGAATTAACTCATAATATTATATTTATTAATTGAATCTTACTGATGTATCCCAATATGTTTGAATTCCCTAACAGCTTTTATTAATGAATTGAGGAATGGAGAGAGGACTTAGAGATGAAAAAGAGGGAGTAGGTATAAGAATATCGAACTTAGCATCAGAAAACCTCAAAACCTCCAAGTTGGTTGTGTGAATAAGAATCTTAAATTGTAATCCTCAATTTCTAGATCTGTAATATGATGATGATAGTATGAGTCCTGCATGCCAGATTGTTGTAATGCTTAAATAAGAATATATATAAAAGTTCCTTTTCAACTGTGAAACATATATATACATATATATATGTATATTAGCATACTTATCAAAACAGCCCACTAAGAATATGAATAGGGAAGTTCCAGTCTGAGAAAAATATATTCATAGTACATATATCTGAAAAGGGACTCATTTGCACAATATAAAGAACTCCTCCAAATCAACAATAAAAAGACAACCCAATAAAAATTGGGGCAAAGTATTGGACAGACATTACAGGAAGGAAGACATAGGAATGGCCAATAAGTGGTTGAACCAAAAGTGCTCAGCATCTTTAGTTATCAGGGAAAATGCAAATTAAAACCACAAGATATACCATTAGTACAACTAAAATCGTAAGAGTGACAACATCTAATGTTGACAAGGACGTTGATTAACTAAAACCCTCATCAATAACTGGTGGAAGGGTAAACTCACACAAATACTAGTAGAACTTTTTTGGCAGTTTTTAAAATTAAGTTATTCATACATCTACCCCATGATTCAGCAACTCTATTCCCAGGTCTTATATCCACTAAGGCAGTTGTTCAAGAATATTCATAAGCAGCTTTATTTATAAAAGCTAAAACCTGTAAACATTCTAAATGCCCATCAATAGGAGAATGATATATTCAGACAATGGAATAATATTCAGCAATAAAAATGAATGAATGCAACCACATGGGTGAATGTTCAAATCTTTGCTGAGCAAAAAAGTTTGACCCAAAATAGTACCATATGAGTCTGTCTATAAAAGGTCTAAGAAGAGGCAACATCATTTATGGTGATGGGAGTCAGAAAGTGTTTGCCTGTGGTGTGGAGAAGGTTTGCTACTGAAGCAAGGAGATAGGGTCAGTAGGGTACTTTCTAGGATAACAGAAATAAATGTTCTCTATCCAGTTTTGGGTGGTGGTTACATGGGTATATACAGTAACATTTCTACTTCCTTGAGATTCAAGCAATATCCAAGCAATTCTTTTAAATGTGGAATGACAGCAGGACCTAAAGATACTTTTTTCCATTGAATTCTAATATTCACTTGAGTAAGCATTGCTTGCATATTTCAAGTGTGTGATGCTTCACTATGTTGTGTTTTGGAGATCTATAAAGAAGGACCAGACTAGTAACATCTATTATTTAATATTGTATTGTTATGAGGGAAGAATTATTAAGCAGCTTTCCAAAGTTCTATAGCCCCATTTAGTTGTGGCTTCTACTGAGCTCTCCACACACTGACCACTGTCCTGCATGTTCCTCCAGCAGGGAAGCCTCCAGGTGGGCATAAATAAATTTTAGCAGCATCCTACTTAGTGTATCCATTTCATGTTCATGTTCTTCAAGAACAGTGGAATGTCCAGCCAGGGAGCTAACAAAACAACACTGAATTCTGCAGCCCTTATCCCTCTCTTCAGAGGGCTGTATTATATACTGGAAATCACACTTTGTTACTCCATCTGATAAACCTAGCAGGGAATCTGTGTGGGTATCAAACGATTCTTATCGTTTATTATCATTTGATATCATTCTTCACTTTTTTCAGTGCAGGAAGGATGGAGTTTTCAGAAATAAGGCATTTAAGAGTTTGGGATTATGTGAGCCGAACACATCAGATTTTAAGGTTCATGAACTGTAGGTTTATGTTCATGAAAGGAAATGCTAAACTTCACAGCTGGTTATTCTAGCCATCTAGAACTGAATCTGATTGAATTTTGTTTGGTTTTCTTCAATGCATCACCCACCTTGATCTTCATTAGACTCACTTCCTTCATCCTTGTCCTTCCATTTACATGTTGGTTAATTGTCACTTGTGTAGTTGGATATCTGCTTAGGATATTTTAAAATCATCATGGACTTTTTAGTCCCATTAAGGAACCTACGCTTTCATTGTGTAGCAAAAGAAGGTTGCTAGAAACAACTAGTAGCAATAGAAGTGCAGTCATAATGGCCCCAACTAACATTCAACCCATTAATCCATAAAAAGCAGAGTTCTATACATTTCGCTTTGATTATCGCACTTTATCTTTACAATAATCCTACGAAACTAGTGCTGTAGTTATTCCCCCTTGACAGATGAAGAAATGTAGTATACCAAGATATTACATAACTTGCCCAAGATCACTTAGCCTATAAGCGATAGAGTCAGAATTCATTCCCAGATGTCTATTTCCAAAGGCTTTATGCAGGGACTTACTAAAGAAACAATAATTTGTATTATTTTGGCTTGGTGTTATTGCTGATGGAATGTTATTTAAAGAGGATAAGTGTTTTTCATTTTAATAGTACCAAATATTTTCAAATATGACACTTTACACAATTCAGGTTTTTTATATTATTTTTCCCCAAGCTGATGTAAATTTTAAAACCTGCCACAAGGAAGCCTGTTCATGGAGAAATTATTTTTTTTAAGATGAAATGATTTTGTAATTGAGCTAAAGAATCTCATTCCTTAACAGAATGTTTTTAAGAATTTGTATCTTTTTGAAAGGATCATCCTGCTTAATCTAAAATAATTCATACAAACTGGTAGACAGTAATAGTATCGAGAGCTTGCCTGAAAGACAGTGTTCTTATTTTGACATTTGAAATTTTTCCCCCACGTTTATTGAAGTATAATTGACAAAAATTGTATTTGTTATACAACGTGATGCTTTTGATATACGTATACATTGTGACATGATTACCACAATCTAAGCTAACATATGCATTATCTCACATAGGTTTGTGTGTGTGTGCACTTGTGGTGAGAACATTTATGATCTACTCTCTTAGCAAGTTTCACGTATACAATACAGTGCTGTTAACTGTAGTCACCATGCTGTACTTTAGATTTCCAGGACCTATTCATTTTGCAAAACTGAAACTTAGTACCCTTTGATCAACACCTTCCCATTTCCCCCACTCCCAGCCCCTGGAAACCACCATTCTACTCTCTGCTTCTATGTGAGTTTGACTTTTTTAGATTCTGTGTATAAGTGAGATCATATATTGTTTGTCAGAAATATAGTGTTCTTTAAAGACAATGAAGACATTTTATTTTTCTCACAGTGACTTCAGGTTATGGAATTATAGTCTAAGTGTTTGAAAGTTATATTTATGCATCTGTCAGAATCAATTAATGCAACTGATATTTTAATTTGCACATTAAGGCAAGCAGATGAGAGACTTATGGTTTTCCTTTAAACTCAAACTACTGTTATTTTCAACACATGGTGTTATTTTGCTGGTTATTTCTTCATGTTGCTGGTCTTTCCCTTTTAATATTGATGGTCAAGTCACTGGCAATGTTTGCTTTTCAAATGATTTTACAGTAAATAATCAATAGTAAAAATCTCCTAGCTTATTTGAATAAAGATTTGGCTCTGGTTTGACAGTTGCCCTTAATATATCTGTGCTTGTACATATTTAGAGAATGATTTACTGAGAAGGGAGTAGAAATTACAAATTGAAAAGTGTATTTAAAGAGACTCTGTGTTAATTAGAGATAATTTATGAATGCTCATTAACAACAAATTAGGGTAATACACAGGGGAAGATATATTTTGTTTTGCGAGTTTTCCCTGCACAGAAAATGTTAATTAAAATGTTTTCAGACTTGATTTACATAAAAGGGGAGAAGTTTCAAAGAATATTATCATTACACTGTTAATGTTGTGAAAAAAGCAAATGGAGAGGGAGTGGTCTTCAAAGTTGCATGCACTAATAAGCAAACTCTTCTTAGTAACAAGAATAATTTTTTTAAGCACACTAATTTAATTGTCTCAGTTAAATATTTTACTTTGAAATATACTGCCTGTAGCAACATACTATACACTTCATAACACTTCAACTTTTTGAAGAAATACTCCAGAAAGTACACATACCAAAAGAGTTGTAATAAACCAACAGTAAAGTTATAATGCCAAAAGAGATTTCTTTTAATAGAACTTTGCATTAGGATCCTTACAGTTCCTATTTATGCTTATTCAGTTTAAAGATTGAAACTGAAAAGGGTTTCTTTCCACCTTGGCTGAACTCATCTTAAATTGTGGCATCTGTGTTCTCTTTGGACAGGATAGAATACAAAGTCATGAGCTGGCATGTCCAGAGTGGCTTGGGAATCAGTTGTATTACTTCAGGCTCTCTATCTATTGCCAACAGTATTTCAAAGTATAGGCAGTCCTGGGCTTATCAATGCTGTGTATAAATAAGACTACTTAGATCAGGCACAGTGCTTCTCATTCTTAAATGTGCAGCTCCCCTCTACCTGTACTACTGGAATTGCAGCCTCTCACCCGACCCTGCTGCCACCTCCACTGGGACTAGCAGTCTAAGCTTTGAGGAGGGACATTAACCTCAGTTGTAATCCGATTGAACCTCTGACAAAGGTATCCAGGAGTCTGTACTACTATATACACTCCTACGTTCTCCTCTCCTTGACTCTTTCCTATATGGAAAACTTACTGCATTACAAAGCTACCTCACTGTTCCATATCAGACTTCAAGTGTTATTCCTTAACATTCAGTAAAGTAGCAAGCTAAAAAATCAGTACCCCAAAACCAAACACATAAACTACCAGAAAATGACCTTAAGAAGAAGAGGCTTACATGAAGAAAACTACAGAACTGTACACTGATAGAAATGAAAGAAAATTAATGTAAAGTCTACTAATATCGATCTATGGACTTCCCTGGTGGTGCAGTGGTTAAGAATCCGCCTGCCAATGCAGGGGACACGGGTTCTAGCTCTGGTCCGGGAAGATCCCACATGCCGCGGAGCAACTAAGCCTGTGCGCCTCATCTACTGGGCCTGCGCGCTAGAACCCTTGAGCCACAACTACTGAGCCGGTATGCCACAACTACTGAAGCCTGCCTGCAACAAGAGAAGCCACCGCAGTGAGAAGGCTGTGCACAGCAACGGGGAGTAGCCCCCGCTCACCGCAACTGGAGAAAGCCCACACCCAGCAACGAAAACCCAACGCAGCCAAAAAATAAATTTATATATAACAAACACAAAGTCTACTAATATTGACCTATAGGTTTAATGTAATTCTTGTCAAAATCGCAAAGGGAATTATTTTTAGAACTTAGAAAAAATGATTTGATAACTCACCTCAAAGGGTAAACAGATAAGAGTATTTGCAAACATTTTGGGAGACATAAAAAGTAAAATAATTGTCAAGTATTTCCCCTCCAACTATTTATTCATACAGTAAAACTAAAATAGGTTAGATAATATCCTGGCATAAAAATGAACAGAAATAGCATTGGTAACATAAAGTGAGGTAAAAGATGTAACTGTTTATCATAATTTATTTTTGATAAATATGCCATCATAAATGCATGTCTAAAGAAAGATTTATTTAATAAATAGGGCTGGGATAATTGTTAACAAAAGTTTTTCAACTTAAATTCTCATCTATACTGTATGTGAAATATATATTCCAGATGGATAAAGGAATTAAAATTTTTAAAATAGCAACCCTTCAAGCTGCATGACCAAGTAATTGAGTATTTATCAGCTATCTGGGAACCCTTTAAACTTGAAGCAATATCTAAGAGAATTCAAAAGGAAAGATCAATATATTTGACTTTATAAAAATACTAAAAGTAAACAGTGAGCAATTTGGGTAGACAATTTCATTTAAAAAGATAAGGCAATTAACTTTGCTATATAAAGAACTAATGTCAATAAATAAATAAGTAAATTTTTGACCAAATCAAAACTGAAAATCGCTAGTGAATACAAGAATATGTGTTTAACTGTAAGTAAATGTACCCTATCAATTTTGCCAAAATCTTAATCATGTTCCTAGCCTTTGACCCAGTGATTCCATTTCAAGAAATATAGCCATACAGGGAAAAAAATCCAAAATATTTTTTAAATTATGTACCATGATAATAATAGCAAAATTATTGATAAGAGTGACTAGGAGTAAATTCACCATGTAAATTCCAGGCCTTATCATCACCACCACACAAAACACTGGCCAACAAAGCATGTTTCCTGATCTTCCTGCTTGCTTTTTTCTCTACATTTCCTCTGTATATTCTCCTAACCTGTTTTCTCCATGGAAACCAATTTTTAATTTTATAAATATATTTTCCACCCTTTACTTTTCATCTTTGACTGTTCACAAAGAAAAGACTTTATAGTAATAGTTTAACATTTATAGAACTTAGGACTTATTTGAGCTATATATTTGCTAAATGGGCTTTTGTGCATTGTCCTAGAGTTCTAACAAGTTGCCTATCTTTCTATTTCTATGAAGCAATGTGCTCTAAATTTGTAATACTAATAATTGTAATTTGCTGTGCACTCAGTATATCGCCAGTTATTGGACTAAACCCTTTAAAGGCACTTTTCTTGTTTAATCTCTACAATAACCCTTCACAGTAACCCTTTACTTTCTCATTTAATCTCCATAATAACCATGTGAGGTGAGGTAGTCGATGTGTCTATTATCCCCATTTACAAACAAGAAATGAGAGCAGAGAGCAGTAATGTGAGGTCATGAGCTGGTAAGTAGCAAGCCAGATTTGCACCCAGGTCTCTGATCCCCTTAGTTATATCTGCTATCTGCCTACCAGATTGAAAAAAAAGAGACTTCCTTGAAAATCTTTAGAATGTGGGGAAAGCTTGTTTTAATTATTATTTCCATGGCTATTATCTTTATAAAATCTATTGCAGTCTATCCAGGAATAAATAAAATGTGTATGGTTTGATATTAAAATTTTAAATTAGAGTATACTTAAGTTTTGCCTCTGTCAGATAACTTTCCTAATTGTTCAAGGATTTAATTTTTTTTTAATATTAATCAGATAAATATGTTGGGATGTATATGGAGAATATATAATTGATCTAGAGCAAATTTAAATTCTTTTTATAGTCTACTTTAATGGTTAGTGAAAATTTTCATTAATAGGAATATTTGAGATAGTTCAGTCTAGCTCTATATAGTTTTGTAGTTCTGAAATCCAAAAAGTACAGAAAATCATAACTCATTTGGTGGAAAAATCTGATCTAAACCAACATGAAGATATTTGTTTTAGTCCATTCAGGCTGCTATAACAAAGTGCCATAGACTGGGTAGCTTATAAATAACAGAAATTGATTTCTCACACTTCTGGAGGCTGGGAGGCTGAGATCAGGGTGCCAGTGTGGTCAGATTCTAGTGAAGATCTTCTTCCGAATTGTACTGCCTACTTCTCGTATTCTCACATGGCAGAAAGGGGGAGCTAGCTTTCTGGCCTCTTTTAAAAGGGCACTAATCCTATTCATGAGGGCTCCAATCTCATGACCTAATTACCGCCCAAAGCTACTACCTCCAAATACCTTCACATTGGGGATTATATTTCAATTTGGGGGGATACAAACATTCAGTCCATAACAATATTTATGACCTTTACTTATTCACACTGTATGAAATGTCATGCATTTTTGTAGAGAAATATGAATATATTTGAATATAGGGTGCTGCCCCAGAGAACACTGGTGGTGTCATGGAGTTACAAAATATATTGCACATGTATTTTTGTGTGTGTGTAGAACGTGGGCCTCTCACTGTTGTGGCCTCTCCCGTTGCAGAGCACAGGCTCCAGACGCGCCGGCTCAGCTGCCATGGCTCACGGGCCTAGCCGCTCCGCAGCATGTGGGATCTTCCCTGACCGGGTCACGAACCCATATCCCCTGCATCGGCAGGCGGACTCTCAACCACTGCGCCACCAGGGAAGCCCTGCACATGTATTTTTTAAATATGAAAAATTGAAAAATTATCAGTTCTCATATGCATCTGGTCCCAAGTGTTTTGAATAAGGAATTATTGTATGTGTGTGTTTGTATATACATATACACACATATATAATCATGCATGTGTATCCAGATTTATTTAAATTTATAACATTGTAATCAAAACAATCTTCATGTACTAAAAATTTGGTATTACGTTCATGAAACATTGGAGAAACTAAACTAAACTAAACTAAACATTCTAAACTCGATTCTTAATACTTAAGGAAAATAGAAGGATACTGATAAAATCTGTTTAATTACAAATTACCTTGTTTTCCTTTACAGAGTAGTAAACCTGACAAAGTGTTTTCTCTCAGTTCGATGAAGTTTTATCTTGGAGTAAAAAAGAAGATGAAGCCTCCAACAAGGTAAAGCTTGGAAGGGAAGAGTTCTTGAAAAAGTTACAGGAAAGAATGTCTGTTCAAGGACTTAGGGATCAGTGGCATTAGTCTAACTTGTTATAAGTTAAGCTTTAGAAAGATTCCTTAAGTTGCCACAGACATGTGGCAGGGGACCTATGGCAGATCAAGGGAACCTGTGTGGGTGGATAAGGAGGGATGATGATGTTCCCGCTCAAGTCAAGCTCCTGGATGATTGCATCTCCTCTGTGTAGAACAAGAAATCCCCAGAAGGCCCTGTCTGCTGGGAAGCACATGGGTTTCTCCACATCCCATTCCTTCAAAGGAAGACAAATGCTGCCCTCCAGCCTCCATGGGTTTTACAACATCTTGGTCCTGGCTCTATAATTTGCCCCCTTCATTTTGCTGAGTTTGGTAATAAACCCACAGCACACAGATGGTTGAGAGGAAGTGGACCCTTCTTAAATATTACGTTTCTCCTTAGCACTTGAATCAACCCAACATTCGAGTTATGCCACACTTTCTCATCACAGATTACTTTGATTAGCTAATTAATGTGTGTACTAATACTTTTAATATCATGAAATGTCATTTTAATGAACTGCATATGATTCAGATTCTGTCACTGAAAATGTCCTCACTTTTGCCTCTGTGCTTAATTTCTAAGCCCAGCACATATATCTGTGTTGTGACTGGCACATTCTTTAAAATTTCTCACAGTATCAATAAGTAAATGTATATATTATCTGATTTTGACCATTTTCCGAGAAATCTGTCCTTACTCAGCCCCAAATATCCTGTGAGAGATTTCCCCCACTGCCACATAACATCACGAGACCCTTTCCCCGTGTCCTTCAGTGTATTTAAATTTGTAGCCAAATCCCTCAACATCTATCATTTACCTCTAGATAAATCATACCCAATGAATCATCACTTGTGGGTATCAATTCTGTTATGCATTCCCACCATTAAATATTACCTCCTTAACATCTAATCTTGTGTATTATCTTGTAAAATGAATCATTTTTAATATGTATGCATGTGTTTTTTTCCCATGCAATGCAGTTGGGGATTGACGGCATATTCTGAAAAACATCTCTGGTAAGTTAACAGCCAGCAGGTTTTGGATTTGATATATTGATGATACATGAATATTAGTAAATGAATAATGATATTATTTGGCAGATAGATCTAGAGACAGGAAATATTTCTTCTAACTGAAGTGAAAATCTTTTCTAAATACTTTGAGCCTAAGAAGAGGAAAGTAGATTTGCTTCAGGGTTTAGGTCTATTTCAGTCTCATGTATCCTAGCCACTGCCTCTAAAGAGTAGCTACACATGATTTCTTCCTACTTATTATGTAAATGTGGAATATCTGGTTTTATGGGATAAGCACGCAAAACTCAGTTTTAAATAAAGGATAATAAGTCACCAAAACTCAGAGTAAAAAAAAAAAAAAAAAAAAAATCTTAGTTTAAAACCTGTTCTTTCCATAGAGGTACTTTTTCCCATTGATGTCACAAGGATCTAGCCACTCTCCATAGAGATTGGACTAGATGTCTCCTTCTCCCTTACCAACCTATGTCTAATGAATCCCTAAGCCATACCACACCCTCCTCTTAATTATCTCTCTGATCAGACCTCTATCCTTAAAGCCTTAATTCATCTGCCTGGATTATTCCAGGAGTCCTAAGTGCTCTTCATGCCTCTGACATTGCTTTTGGTTTCTGATACATTCTCCACCCAGCACCAAAGATATTTTCTAAAAGGCATCATGTCTCTTTTCTGCTTTAAAACTCTTCTGTGAATCCTAAACCTACAGGATAAAGTACAGGATTGCTGGCACAGCACACAAGACCCTTTAACATGAAGCTCCATCAACTGCATCTCCCATGACTTTCCCTCTTTTACTTAATGATAAAATAAAATCTGTCTTGATTCATCCTACATGCCTTGCTGCTTCATGTCATATATTTAATATACAGGGTCCCTTTATTGAACCTTCTTCCATAGTATGTGTTCCCCCTTCCCTCATCACTTTTACCTTCTTCCTGCTGACCTGGCAAACTCAGCTATCATTTATTATTCAAACCATAGCTAAAATGCTCCAAAAGTCTTATCAGATAACTCTCCCCTCTAATCATAGTTTATTTCTTCTTTGCATCTACAGTTTTTTGTGCACATGGATGCAAAATTTAAATGATTTGTAGAGGGAACAGTTTTCTTGGACATGGTAATGGGAAGGGACACTGTCTTCATGAGAATCTAATAAAGAGGCAAGGATTATTTTTAGAAGTTTCATACTAACATTCTTCCAAATTATAATACAGAAATATAAAAAAATATAATTACATTGAAATGTCCACTATGCCATTCTAATATCAGTTACAAAATTGTCCTCTTATAGGAAACAACCCCACCTCATCCCCAAGTGTGTTGTTTCTATGTTTTCTGTTTTTTCTTTAAACATCATTATTGGAGTATAATTGCTTTACAATGATGTGTTAGTTTCTGCTTTATAACAAAGTGAATCAGTTATACATATACATATGGCCCCATATCTCTTCCTTCTTGCATCTCCCTCCCTCCCACCCTCCCTCTCCCACCCCTCTAGGTGGTCATAAATAACAGGGCTGATCTCCCTGTGCTATGCAGCTGCTTCCCACTAGCTATCTATTTTACGTTTGGTAGTGTATATATGTCCATGCCACTCTCTCACTTTGTCCCAGTTTACCCTTCTCCCTCCCCATATCCTCAAGTCCAGTTTCTAGTAGGTCTGTGTCTTTATTCCCATCTTGCCCCTAGGTTCTTCATGACCTTTTTTTTTTAATTCGATATATATGTGTTAGCATACAGTATTTGTTTTTCTCTTTCTGACTTACTTCACTCTGTATGACAGACTCTATGTCCATCCACCTCACTACAGATAACTCATTTTCGTTTCTTTTTATGGCTGAGTAATATTCCATTGTATATATGTGCCACATCTTCTTTATCCATTCATCTGTTGATGGACACTTAGGTTGCTTCCATGTCCTGGCTATTGTAAGTAGAGCTGCAATGAACATTTTGGTACATGACTCTTTTTGAATTATGGTTTTCTCAGAGTATATGCACAGTAGTGGGATTGCTGCATCATATGGTAGTTCTATTTTTAGTTTTTTAAGGAACCTCCATACTGTTCTCCATAGTGGCTCTATGAATTTACATTCCCACCAACAGTGCAAGAGGGTTCCCTTTTTTCCACACCCTCTCCAGCATTTATTGTTTGTAGATTTTTTGATTATGGCCATTCTGACCCATGTGAGATGATATTTCATTGTAGTATTGATTTGCATTTCTCTAATGATTAATGATGTTGAGCATTCTTTCATGTGTTTGTTGGCAATCTGTATATATTCTTTGGAGAAATGCCTATATAGGTCTTCTGCCCATTTCTGCCTTGGGTTGTTTCTTTTTTTGATATTGAGCTGCATGAGCTGCTTGTAAATTTTGGAGATTAATCCTTTGTCAGTTGCTTCATTTGCAAATAATTGCTCCCATCCTGAGGGTTGTCTTCTCATCTTGTTTATGATTTCCTTTGCTGTGCAAAAGCATTTAAGTTTCATTAGGTCCCATTTGTTTATTTTTGTTTTTATTTCCATTTCTCTAGGAGGTGGGTCAAAAAGGAGCTTGCTGTGATTTATGTCATAGAGTGTTTGTTCTGCCTATGTTATTTTCCCTCTGAGAGTTTGATAGTGCCCGGCCTTAAATTTACGTCTCTAATCCATTTTGAGTTTATTTTTGTGTATGGTGTTAGGGAGTGTTCTAATTTCATTCTTTTACATGTAGCTATCCAGTTTTCCAAGAACCACTTATTGAAGAGGCTGTCTTTTCTCCACTGAATATTCTTGCCTCCTTTATCAAACATAAGGCGACCATATGTGCGTGGGTTTATCTCTGAGATTTCTATCCTGTTCCATTGATCTATATTTCTGTTATTGTGCCAGTACCATACTGTCTTGATTACTGTAGCTTTGTAGTATTGTCTGAAGTCAGGGAGCCTGATTCCTCCAGCTCCGATTTTCTTTCTCAAGATTGCTTTGGCTATTCGGGGTCTTTTGTGTTTCCATACAAATTGTGAAAATTTTTGTTCTAGTTCTGTGAAAAATGCCAGTGGTAGTTTGATAGGGATTGCATTGAATCTGTAGATTGCATTGGGTAGTGTAATCATTTTCACAATGTTGATTCTTCCAAGCCAAGAACATAGTATATCTCTCCATCTATTTGTAGCATCTTTAATTTCTTTCATCCGTGTCTTATAATTTTCTGCACACAGATCTTTTGTCTCCTTAGGTAGGTTTATTCCGAGAGATTTTATTCTTTGTTTTGCAATGGTAAATGGAAGTGTTTTCTTAATTTCACTTTCAGATTTTTCATCATTAGTGTATAGGAATGCAAGAGATTTCTGTGCATTACTTTTGTATCCCGCTACTTTACCAAATTCGTTGATTAGCTCTAGTTGTTTTCTGGTAGCATCTTTAAGATTCTCTATGTATAGTATCATGTCATCTGCAAACAGTGACAGCTTTACTTCTTCTTTTCCTATTTGGATTCCTTTTATTTATTTTTCTTCTCTGATTGCTGCAGCAAGAACTTCCAAGACTATGTTGAATAAGAGTGGTGAGAGTGGGCAACCTTGTCTTTTTCCTGATCTTAGTGGAATTGGTTTCAGTTTTCCATCATTGAGGATGATGTTGGCAGTGGTTTTGTCATATATGGCCTTTATTTTGTTGAGGAAAGTTCCCTCTCTGCCTACTTTCTGCAGGGTTTTTATCATAAATGGGTGTTGAATTTTGTTGAAAGCTTTCTCTGCATCTCTTGAGATGATCATATGGTTTTTCTCCTTCAATTTGTTAATATGGTGTATCACATTGATTGATTTGCATATATTGAAGAATCTTTGCATTCCTGGGATAAACCCCACTTAATCATGGTGTATGATCCTTTTAATGTGCTGTTGGATTCTGTTTGCTAGTATTTTGTTGAGGATTTTTGCATGTATGTTCATCAGTGATATTGGGCTGTAGTTTTCTTTCTTTATGACATCTTTGTCTGATTTTGGTATCAGAGTGATGGTGGCCTCGTAGAATGAGTTTGGGAGTGTTCCTCCCTCTGCTATATTTTGGAAGAGTTTGAGAAGGATAGGTGTTAGCTCTTCTCTAAATGTTTCATAGAATTTGCCTGTGAAGCCATCTGGTCCTGGGCTTTTGTTTGTTGGAAGATTTTTAATCACAGTTTCCATTTCAGTGCTTGTGATTAGTCTGTTCATATTTTCTAGTTCTTTGTGGTTCAGTCTCGGCAAGTTGTGCATTTCTAAGAATTTGTCCATTTCTTCCAGGTTGTCCATTTATTGGCATATAGTTGCTGATAGTAATCTCTCATGATCCTTTGTATTTCTTCAGTGTCAGTTGTTACATCTCCTTTTTCATTTCTACTTCTATTGATTGGAGTCTTCTCCCTTTTTTATTTACATTATTGCTTCCTATAATTTTTTTTATACAGCAGGTTCTTATTAGTCATCAATTTTATACACATCAGTGTATACATTGTCAATCCCAATCACCCAGTTCATCATAGCACCACCCCCATCCCCCTGCAGCTTTTCCATACATTTCCCTGCATGTTCATACCTCTGTTCTCTACATCTGTGTCTCAGTTTCTGCCTTGTATACCAGTTTATCTGTACCATTTTTCTAGGTTCCACATATTTGCATTAATATATGATATTTTTCTCTATCTGACTTACTTCACTGTGTATGACAGTCTCTAGATCCATCCACATCTCAACAAGTGACCCAATTTCGTTCCTTTTTACAGCTGAGTAATACTCCATTGTATATATGTACCACATCTTCTTTATCCATTTGTCTGTCGTTGGGCATTTAGGTTGCCTCCATGACCTAGCTATTGTAAATAATGCTGCAGTGAACATTGGGGTGCATGTGTCTTTTTGAATTATGGTTTTCTCTGGGTATATGCCCAGTAGTGGGATTGCTGGATCATATGGTAATTCTATTTTTAGTTTTTTAAGGAACCTCCATACTGTTCTCCATAGTGGCTGTATCAATTTACATTCCCACCAACAGTGCAAGAGGGTTCCCTTTTCTCCACACCCTCTCCAGCATTTGTTGTTTGTACATTTTCTGATGAAGCCCATTCTAACTGGTGTGAGGTGATACCTAATTGCAGTTTTGATTTGCATTTCTCTAATAATTAGTGATGTTGAGCAGCTTTTCATGTGCTACTTGGCCATCTGTATGTCTTCTTTGGAGAAGTGTCTATTTAGGTCTTCTGCCCATTTGGGGATTGGGTTGTTTGTTTTCTTAATGTTGAGCTGCATAAGCTGTTTATATATTTTGGAGATTAATCCTCTATTGATTCATTTGCAAATATTTTCTCCCATTCTGAGGGTTGTCTTTTCGTCTTGTTTATGGTTTCCTTTGCTGTGCAAAAGCTTTTAAGTTTCATTAGGTCCCATTTGTTTATTTTTGTTTTTATTTCCATTATTCTAGGAGGTGGATCAATAAAGATCTTGCTGTGATTTATGTCAAAGAGTGTTCTTCCTATGTTTTCCTCTACAAGCTTTATAATGTCCAGTCTTACATTTAGGTCTCTAATCCATTTTGAGTTTATTTTTGTGTATGGTGTTAAGGATTGTTCTAATTTCATTCTTTTACATGTAGCTGTCCAGTTTTGCCAGCACCACTTATGAAGAGACTGTCTTTTCTCCATTGTATATCCTTGCCTCGTTTGTCATAGATTAGTTGACCATAGCTGTGTGGGTTTACCCCTGGGCTTTCTATCTTTTTCCATTGATCTGTGTTTCTGTTTTTGTGCCAGTACCATATTGTCTTGATTACTGTAGCTTTGTAGTATAGTCTGAAGTCAGGGAGTCTGATTCCTCCAGCTCCGTTTTGTTCCCTCAAGACTGCTTTGGCTATTCTGCGTCTTTTGTGTCACCTTACAAATTTTAAGATTTTTTTGTTCTAATTCCATAAAAAATGCCATTGGTAGTTTGATAGGGATTGCATTGAATCTGTAGATGGCTTTGGGTAGTATAGTCATTTTCACAATATTGATTCTTCCAATACAAGAACATGGTATATCTCTCCATCTGTTGGTATCATCTTTAATTTCTTTCATCAGTGTCTTATAATTTTGTGCATACAGGTCTTTTGTCTCCCTAGGTAGGTTTATTCCTAGGTATTTTATTCTTTTTGTTGCAGTGGTAAATGGGAGTGTTTCCTTAATTTCTCTTTCATATTTTTCATCATTAGTGTATAGGAATGCAAGAGATTTCTGTGCATCACTTTTGTATCCTGCTACTTTACCAATTTCATTGATTGGCTCTAGTAGTTTTCTGGTGGCATCTTTAGGATTCTCTATGTATAGTATCATGTCATCTGCAAACAGTGGCAGTTTTACTTCTTCTTTTCCAATTTGTATTCCTTTTATATCTTTTTCTTCTCTGATTGCCGAGGCTAGGACTTCCAAAGCTATGTTGAATAATAGTGGTGAGAGTGCACATCCTTGTCTTGTTCCTGATCTTAGAGGAATTGCTTTCATTTTTTCACCATTGAGAATGTTTGCTGTGGGTTAGTTGTACATGGCCTTTATTATGTTTAAGTATGTTCCCTCTATGCCCACTTTCTGGAGAGTTTTTTTTTTTATCATAAATGGGTGTTGAATTTTGTCAAAAGCTTTTTCTGCATCTATTGAGATAACCATATGGTTTTTATTCTTTATTTGTTAATACGGTGTATCGCATTGATTGGTTTGCGTATAGTGAAGAATCCTTGCATCCCTGGAATAAATCCCACTTGGTCATGGTGTATGATTCTTTTAATGTGCTGTTGGATTCTGTTTGATAGTATTTTGTTCAGGATTTTTGCATCTATATTCATCAGTGACATTGGTCTGTAATTTTCTTTTTTTGTAGTATCTTTGGTTTTGGTATGAGGGTGATGGTGGCCTCATAGAATGAGTTTGGGAGTGTTCCTTCCTCTTCAATTCTTTGGAAGAGTTTGAGAAGGATGGGTGTTAACTCTTCTCTGAATGTTTGATAGAATTCACCTGTGAAGCCATCTGGTCCTGGGCTTTTGTTTGTTGTTTAATCACAGTTTCAATTTCAGTGCTTGTGATTGGTCTGTTCATATTTTCTATTTCTTCCTGGTTCAGTCTCGGCAGGTTGTGCATTTCTAATAATTTGTCCATTTCTTCCAGGTTGTCCATTTTATTGGCATAGAGTTTCTTGTAGTACTCTCTTAGGATGCTTTGTATTTCTGCAATGTCTGTTGTAACTTCTCCTTTTTCATTTCTAATTTTATTGATTTGAGTCCTCTCTCTTTCTTGATGAGTCTGGGTAATGGTTTATCAATTTTATTTATCTTCTCAAAGAACCAGCTTTTAGTTTTATTGATCCTTGCTATTCTTTTCGTTGTTTCTATTTCAGTGATTTCTGCTCTGATCTTTATGATTTCTTTCCTTCTGCTAATTTTGGGTTTTGTTTGTTCTTCTTTGTCTAGTTCCTTTAGCTGTAAGGTTAGATTATTTATTTGAGATTTTTCTTTTCTGAGGTAGACTTGTACAGCTATAAACTTCCCTCTTAGAACTGCTTTTGCTACATCCCATAGGTTTTGGATTGTTGTGTTTTCATTGTCATTTGTCTCTAGTTATTTGCTCATTTCTTTTTTGATATCTTCAGCAATCTCTTGATTATTTAGTAACGTAGTGTTTAGCCTCCATGTGTTTGTGATTTTTATGTTTTTTTCCCCTGTAATTCATTTCTAATCTCATAGTGTTGTGGTCAGAAAGGATGCTTGATATGATTTCAATTTTCTTAAATTTACTGAGGCTTGATTTGTGACCCAAGATGTGATCTATCCTGGAGAATGTTCCGTGAGCACTTGAGATGAAAGTGTAATCTGCTGCTTTTCGGTGGAATGTCCTGTAAATATCAATTAAAGCTATCTGGTTTGTTGTGTGATTTAAAGCTTCTCTTATTTATTTTCATTTTGTATGGTCTGTCCGTTAGTGTAAAGTGAGGTATTAAAATCCTCCAATATTGTTCTGTTACTGTCATTTTCCTCTTTTACAGCTGTTAGCAGTTGCCTTATGTATTGAGGTGCTCCTATGTTGGGTGCATACATATTTATAATTGTTATATATTCTTCTTGGATTGATCCCTTGATCATTATGTATTGTCCTTCCTTGTTTCTTGTAACATTATTTTAAAGTCTATTTTATCTGATATGAGTATTGCTACTCCAGCTTTCTTTTTATTTCCCTTTGCATGGGATATCTTTTTCCATCCCCTTACTTTCAGTCTCTATGTGTTCCTAGGTCTGAAGTGCGTCTCTTGTAGACAGCATATAGATGGGTCTTGTTTTCGTATCCATTCAGCAAGCCTGTGTCTTTTAGTTGGAGCATTTAATCCATTCACGTTTAAAGTAATTATCGATATGTATGTTCCTATGACCCTTTTCTTAATTGTTTAGGGTGTGGTTTTGTAGGTCCTTTTCTTCTCTTGTTTTTCCCACTTAGAGAAGTTCCTTTGCCATTTGTTGTACAGCTGGTTTGGTGGTTCTGAATTCTCTCGGCTTTTGCTTGTCTGTAAAGCTTTTGATTTCTCCATGGAATGTGAGTGAGATCATTGCTGGGTAGAGTAATCTTGGTTGTAGGTTCTTCCCTTTCATCACTTTAAGTATATCATGCCACTCCCTTCTGGCTTGTAGAATTTCTGCTGAGAAATCAGCTGTTAATCTCCCTTGTATGTTATTTTTCATTTTTCCCTTGCTGCTTTCAATAATTTTTCTTTGTCTTTAATTTTTGCCAATTTGATTACTATGTGTCTTGGCATGTTTCTCCTTGGGTTTATCCTGTATGGGACTCACTCTGCTTCCGGGACTTGGGTGGCTTTTCCCTTTCCCATGTTAGGGAAGGTTGAGACTATAATCTCTTCAAATATTTCCTCGGATTCTTTCTCTTTCTCTCTTCTTCTGGGACCCATATAATGCACATGTTGTGTTTAATGTTGACCCAGAGGTCTCTTAGGCTGTCTTCATTTCTTTTCATTCTTTTTTCTTTATTCTCTTCTGCAGCAATGAATTCCACCATTCTGTCTTCCAGGTCACTTATCCATTCTTCTGCCTCAGTTATTCTGCTATTGATTCCTTCCTGCTCTTGATTCCTGTAGTTTTCATTTCAGTTATTGTATTGTTCATCTCTATTTGTTTGTTCTTTAGTTCTTCTAGGTCTTTGTTAAACATTTCTTGCATCTTCTCGATCTTTGCCTCCTTTATTTCTCCGAAGTCCTGGATCATCTTCACTATCATTATTCTGAATTCTTTTTCTGGACAGTTGCCTATCTCCACTTCATTTAGCTGTTTTTCTGGGGGTTTATCTTGTTCCTTCCTCTTTCATCTTGTGTGTCTTTCTATGAATGTGGTTTTTGTTCCACAGGCTGCAGGATTGTAGTTCTTCTTGCTTTTGCTGTCTGCCCTCTGGTGGATGAGGCTATCCAAGAGGCTTGTGCAAGTATCCTGATGGGAGGGACTGGTTTTGGGTAGAGCTGGGTGTTGCTCTGGTGGGCAGAGCTCAGTAAAACTTTAATCCTCTTGCCTGCTGATGGGTGGGGCTGGGTGCCCTCCCTGTTCCTTGTTGGCCTGAGGCAACCCAACACTGAAGGCTACCAGGGCTCTTTGGTGGGGCTAATGGCGGACTCTGTGAGGGCTCACACCAATGAGTACTTCCCAGAACTTCTGCTGCCAGTGTCCTTGTCCTCATGGTGAGACAGAGCCACCCCCCACCTCTGCGGGAGACCTTCCAACACTAGCTGGTAGGTCTGGTTCAGTCTCCCCTGGAGTCACTGCTCCTTCCCCTGGGTCCCAATGCACACACTACTTTGTGTGTGCCCTCCAAGAGTGCAGTCTCTCTTTCCCCCAGTCCTGTCTAAGTCATGCAATCAAATCCCACGTGAATTCGAAGTCTGATTCTCTAGGAATTCCTCCTCCCGTTTCTAGAACCCCAGGTTAGGAAGGCTGACGTGGGGCTCAGAATCTTAACTCCAGTGGGTGGACTTCTGTGGTATAAGTGTTCTCCAGTCTCTGAGTCAGCCACCAAGCAGTTATGTGATTTGATTTTGCTGTGGTTGCTCCCCTCATACCATCTCATTGTGACTTCTCCTTTGTCTTTGGATGTGGGGTATCTTTTTTGGTGAGTTGCAGTATCTTCCTGTCTATGATTGTCCAGCAGCCAGTTGTGATTCTGTTCTCACAAGAGGGAGTGAGAGCACTTCCTTCTACTCTGCCATCTTGGTTCAGGCTCCCTTGCTTTCTTTCTTGATGAGTCTGGCTAATGGTTTATCAATTTTGTTTATCTTCTCAAACAACCAGCTTTTAGTTTTATTGATCTTTGCTATCGTTTCCTTCATTTCTTTTTCATTTATTTCTGACCTTATCTTTATGATTTCTTTCCTTCTGCTAACTTTGGCGTTTTTTTGTTCTTCTTTCTCTAATTGCTTTACGTGTAAGGTTAGGTTGTTTATCTGAGATGTTTCTTAAGGTAGGATTGTGTTGCTATGAACTTCCCTCTTAGAACAGTTTTTGCTGCATCCCATAGTTTTTGGGCCATCATGTTTTCGTTGTCATTTGTTTCTAGGTATTTTTTTATTCCCCCTTGGATTTCTTCAGTGATCTCTTGGTTATTAAGTAGTGTGTTGTTTAGCCTCCATGTGTTTGTATTTTATACAGATTTTTCCTGTAATTTCCTGTAATTGATATCTAGTCTCATAGTGTTGTGGTTGGAAAAGATACTTGGTACAATTTCAGTTTTCTTAAATTTACCAAGGCTTGATTTGTGACCCAAGATATGATCTTGGAGAATGTTCCTGGAGAATGTTCCATGAGCACTTGAGAAGAATGTGTATTCTGTTGTGTTTGGATGGAATGTCCTATAAATATCAATTAAGTCCATCTTGTTTAATGTATCATTTAAAGCTTGTGTTCCCTTATTTTTTTTCATTTTGGATGATCTGTCCATTGGTAAAAGTGGGGTGTTAAAGTCCCCTACTATGATTGTGTTAATGTCGACTTCCCCTTTTATGGCTGTTAGTATTTGCCTTATATATTGAGGTGCTCCTATGTTGGGTGCATAAATATTTACAATTATATCTTCTTCTTGGATTGATCCCTTGATCATTATGTAGTGTCTTTCTTTGTCTCTTGTAATAGTCTTTGTTTTCAAGGCTACTTTGTCTGATATGAGAATTGCTACTCCAACTTTCTTTTGATTTCTATTTGCATGGAAAACCTTTTTCCATCCCCTCACTTTCAGTATGTATGTGTCCCTAAGTCTGAAGTGCGTCTCTTGTAGACAGCATATAGATGGGTCTTGTTTTTGTATCCATTCAGCCAGTCTGTGTCTTTTGCTTGGAGCATTTAATCCATTTACATTAAGGTAATTATCGATATGTATGTTCCTATTACCATTTTCTTAATTGTTTTGGGTTTGTTATTGTAGGTCTTTTCCTTCTCTTTTCTTTCTTTCCTAGAGAAGTTCCTTTAGCATTTGTTGTAAAGCTGATTTGGTGGTCCTGAATTCTCTTAGCTTTTGCTCGTCTGTAAAGGTTTTATTTTCTCCATCAAATCTGAATGAGATCCTTTCTGCGTAGAGTAATCTTGGTTGTACATTTTTCTCCTTCATCACTTTAAATAAGTCCTGCCATTCCCTTCTGGTGTGCAGAGTTTATGCTGAAAAACATAAACATATGTTTTATGAAAGACATAAGTTTATGAAAAACGTAAATTTATGGGGATTCTTTTCCCTTGCTGCTTTTAATACTTTTTCTTTGTATTTAATTTTTTGATAGTTTGATTAATATGTGTCTTGGCATGTTTCTTCTTGGATTTATCCTATATGGGACTCTCTTTGCTTCCTGGACTTGACTAACTATTTCCTTTCCCATATTAGGGAAGTTTTCAACTATTATCTCTTCAAATATTTTCTCAGTCCCTTTCTTTTCCTCTTCTTTTTCTGGGACCCCTATAATTTGAACGTTGGTGTGTTTAATGTTGTCCCAGAGGTCTCTGAGACTGTCCTCAATCTTTTCATTCTTTTTTCTTTATTATGCTCTGTAGTAGTTATTTCCACTATTTTATGTTCCAGGTCACTTATCTGTTCTTCTGCCTTAGTTATTCTGCTAATGATCCCTTCTAGAGAATTTTTAATTTCATGTATTGTGTTCTTCATCACTGTTTGTTTGCTCTTTCGTTCTTCTAGGTCCTTGTTAAACATTTCTTTTCTCCATTCTATTTCCAAGATTTTGGATCATCTTCACTATCATTATTCTGAATTCTTTTTCAGGTAGACTGCCTATTTCCTCTTCATTTGTTAGGTCTGGTGGGGTTTTGCCTTGCTCCTTCCTCTGCTGTGTGTTTCTCTGTCTTCTCATTTTGCTTAACTTACTGTGTTTGGGGTCTCCTTTTCGCAGGCTGTAGTTTCGTAGTTCCTATTGTTTTTGGTCTGTCCCCAGTGGCTAAGGTTGGTTCAGTGGGTTGTGTAGTCTTCCTGGTGGAGGGGACTAGTGCCTGTGTTCTGGTGGATGAGGCTGGATATGTCTTTCTGGTGGGCAGGGCCATGTCTGGTGGTGTGTTTTGGGGTTTCTGTATCCTTATTATGATTTTAGGCATCCTCTCTGCTAATGGATGGTTTTCTGTTCCTTTCTTACTAGTTGTTTGGCATAGGGTGTCCAGCACTGTAGCTTGCTGGTCGTTGAGTGGAGCTGGTTCTTGGCGTTGAGATGGAGATCTCTGGGAGATTTTCGCCATTTGATATTACGTGGAGCTGGGAGGTCTCTTGTGGAGCACTGTCCTGAACTTGGCTCTCCCACCTCAGAGGCACAGCCCTTATGCCTGGCTGGAGTGCCAAGAGTCTGTCTTCCACATGACTCAGAATAAAATGTAGGAAAAAAAAGAGAAAGAAAGAAAAAGAAAGAAAGAAAGGAGATAAAATAAAATACAATAAAGTAAAATAAAGTTATTAAACTAAAAAATTATTTTAAAAAATTTTCTAAGTAATAAAAGGAAAGAAAGAGAGCAACAAACCAAAAAACATTTCCACTAATGATAACAAGTGCTAAAAACTAATAAGAAAAATGGACAGACAGCACCCTAGAACAAATGGTAAAAGCAAAGCTATAGAGACAAAATCATATATAGAAGCATACAAATCCACACTCACAAAAAGAGAAACAGGGAAAAATATATACATATATCATTGCTCCCAAATTCCACGTCCTCAATTTAGGATGATTCGTTGTCTATTCAGGTATTCCACAGATGCAGGGTACATCACGTTGACTGTGGAGCTTTAATCCGCTGCTTCTGAGGCTGCTGAGAGAGATTTCCCTTTCTCTTCTTTGTTCGCACAGCTCCTGGGGTTCAGCTTTGGATTTGGCCTCGCCTCTGCATGTAGGTCACTGAGGGCATCTGTTCTTCACTCAGACAGTACGGGGTTAAAGGAGCAGCTGATTCGGGGGCTCTGGCTCACTCAGGCCTGGGGGAGTGAGGGGTACGGATTTCAGAGCAAGCCTGCAGTGACAGAGGCTGGTATAACGTTGCACCAGCCTGAGGTGTACTGTGTGTTCTCCCAGGGAAGTTGTCCCTGTATCACAGGATCCTGGCAGTGGTAGGCTGCACAGGATCCTGGTAGGGGAGCTATGGATAGTGACCTGTGCTTGCACACAGGATCCTTGGTGGCTGCAGCAGCAGCCTTAGCATCTCATGCTCATCTCTGGGGTCCACACTAATAGCCACAGCTTGCACCTGTCTCTGGAACTCCTTTAAGCAGCGCTCTTATTCCCATCTCCTCGTGCGCCAGGAAGCAAAGAGTCAATAAAATGTCTCTTGCCTCTTAGGCAGCTCCATACTTTTTCCTGGACAGCCTCCCAGCTAGCTGTGGTGCACTAGCCCCCTTCAGGCTGTGTTCACACAGCCAACCCCAGTCCTCTCCCTGGGATCCGATGGAAGCCCGAGCCTCAGCTCCCAGCCCCCGCCCACCCTGGTGGGTGAGCAGACAAGCCTCTCAGGCTGGTGAGTGCTGGTCGGCACCGATCCTCTGTGCGGGAAGCTCTCCGCTTTGCCCTCCTCACCCCTGTGGCTGTGCTCTCCTCCATGGCTCCGAAGCATACCCGCTCCACCACCCACGGTCTCCGCCTGCAAAAGGGCTTCCTAGTGTGTGGAAACCTTTCCTCCTTCACAGCTCCCGCCCACTGGTGCAGGTTCCATCCCTATTCTTTTGTCTCTGTTTTTTCTTTTTTCTTTTGGCCTACCCAGGTACATGGGGAATTTCTTGCCTTTTGGGAGGTCTGAGGTCTTCTGCCAGAGTTCAGTAGGTGTTCTGTAGGAGTTGTTCCACATGTAGATGTATTTCTGATGTATTTGTGGGGAAGAAGGTGGTCTCCATGTCTTACTCTTCCGCCATCTTGAAGCTCCCTCTGTTTCTATGTTTGTGTTCAACTTTACTTTCTCTTTTTCTCACTGTCTTATATTTATTTGTTTATATTCCTGGCTCCCCTAATAGACAATGTGAACCTAGAGGGCAACATTTCTGTGTAGGTTTTCAATAAAAGGTTACTGAATCAGTGTTATTGGACATGCAGTGGTTTTTCATTTAGTTCATTTTTCATGAGACTTGTGGGTATTAATGTTTATAATCATAATGAAGGTAGCTGATTAAGCCTTTTTCAAAAATCTGCTCTTATGTGCACATATTTTTTCTTCTTAGGCTCAGAGTTTCTGGGGGAAAAGATGTTTTACAGTCACGTACCTGAGAAATCAAATGACACTGACCTTTCTGCCTTTCCAAAAATACCACCGATCATTTTTCAGCAGTGACCAAAGCCTTTGGCTATATTTTGGTTAAACTAGCATATTTATACTATTATTTTCTAACTGTACACTTAACAGAATCCTGAAGCAACTTGTATTGAAATACTCCATTTTGATTACATTAATGTCATTAAGAGGAGAAACCCCAAGAAGTTTCTGATCACTTACTCACCAAACAAATACACTGGAGAATTCCATTGTCTTTTTGAATATTATATTTTATAAACCTTGTTTTGCAGGCACCTGTGTTGTGACAGTTCACAAACTCAGATGGAGTGGATGGCCAATGTCTTTATCGCCCAGGTATCATATTTGTTTCAACTAGCCAGTAAAGTATAACAACTGTTTATAGCAAATGTTAATGGGGTAGTAGTTATCAAAGAATTTTTAATGAGTTTTATGTGTATACTTTTATTTTCTCATTCATGTTTTTTAAAAATATATGAGAATGCAGATTTACCCATTACTTTTTGAAAGAGAGTCTACTCTTTGTTGTGTCTTTTTTTTTTTTTTTTTTGCCAGCCCAGCAGCTCCTCAGCTTGGGGAAGTGCTTCAAGATGGTGGTGTAAGAAATGGACTTGTCTATGCTGTGGTCCTCCCAGAGTCCCACATTGATCTTTGTTTAGAAAATGTGCTCTTTTCCTTCTTGTTCTCCCCACGGCTTCCTGCTTTTTCCAGAAACAAGGACAGGAACCTACATTTCTTTAAATACATATTGTGTGCTAGATACTTCAAAAGTTAACTCATGTATTCCTTGAAACAAATTGCATGACACTGCTTATAGATGAGGGAACAAAGGTTACCAAAGGCTCCATGATTTGCTTAGGACCATACATTTAGTTAGTGGTTCAACACAGAGGCACCAGAGGCCAACGTCTATACTCAATTCTCCATTTAGTCTCCTCCCTATTGGAGGACTCACTCTTTCAGTGAAGGGTTAAATAGACCCATTAATAGGACTGGTTTCTTCCCCAACCTTGTCTGGCCGAATTCCCAGCAATGCTTCCCCACAAGAGCGTTGAAATTCACTGGTAACAATTAAGTTGCCACTCTTTATTACTGAGGATGTGCTTCCCTGTTTCTCTTACAAGTGAGAAGTTCATTCACCCCCAAATCTTGTCCTTGTTTTGAAAACCATTTTCTCTGTTCATTTAACTTATTAACCTTCCCAGTGGTTAATAAACACTGCTTTTCTCAGCCTGATTTTACTATTACTACCTGGGAATGCATTTTCAGAAAAAGACCAGTAGCTAACTTTTTAGAGACTTTGCTTCTTTTTTTGTGACTGTTTAAAAATCCAGATATTCAAGTCCTACTGTAAAAAGAGTAGACTTGAAGTATTAGAAAAATTGGAACTATAGAGTCTAAAACTGTTACAGTGCCCGGTTATGGTACAACTAAGTTGTTTTCATTTTTATAACTGAAGTCAGTAGACTCTGTAGTTGAAAATCAAGGCGTAAATAGCCAGGAAGAAGAGGTTGCTCTTACCACCAAGTTATTTCTCCCTGACTCACCTGTCCCTCATTGTGTTGGCCCCAGAGACTCAGCCCAATTACATTTCTTTAGTTCATTCCACTTCTTAGGATTAAGGTAAACACTAAGGTCCTTTTGGATTTGAGGATTTAATGGTTCACCTCCATAGGGAAAGAGACAGGAAAATAGCAAACGTTAATATATGTTAATACATACACACACACACACACACAATCCAACAGTGAGTGCCCCTTACAATGCATTCTTTCTGGTTCCCTGAATACTTTTCTAATATCCATCCCCATCCTTACCCCTCTCTCAAAAGTCTTCTGCTTACACGTCACATTCTCAGAGAAACCTTCCCTGACCTTCAGACCAAATAGACCTTCAGGCTGTAGGGACCCTTAGCATTCTGTACTTCAACACTGTCATACTAATTAAAAAGCATTTGTGTCTTTAGGTTTATGTCTGTCTTTCCTACTAAAATGTAAACTTGGGCTTCCCTGGTGGCGCAGTGGTTGAGAGTCTGCCTGCCAATGCAGGGAACACGGGTTCGTCCCCCAGTCCGGGAAGATCCCACATGCCACGGAGTGGCTGGGCCCGTGAGCCATGGCCGCTGAGCCTGCGTGTCCAGAGCCTGTGCTCTGCAACGGGAGAGGCCACAACAGTGAGAAGCCCGCGTACCGCAAAAAAAAAAAAAAAGTAAACTCCATGAGAGGAAAGACCTTGTCAGTCTTATTAGAACTAATTGTATATCCCAATACATCTTACAAAGTATATGCTCGATTAGTATTTCTAAAATAGTATAGAGGATAATCTGATAAAATTTCAAATATATTAGTAGTGTGATAAAACAATAAATAAAATAAGCTAGGGAAAGGAAAGCCAGTGTGACTGATATGAGGACATTAATTGAGAAAGATTCTAAGGGAATACCTTTCTGAGTATCTGAAAGGTGTGCCAAGAGCTGTCTGAATGAGGGAGCCAGGTATACAGGACAGGCAGAGCATTCCAGGGCAGGGATGGGGATCAGCAAGGTCCTGGCATGTTATAATCTTGACTTATTCCATGACTATCATGAAGGCCTATTTGAGAGAGGATGTAAGAGATGAGGAAGGCAGGGGACAGATGTAGTCCCAGTTTAGGAGTTTCAGTGGGAAACAAGGGAAAGGTATAATCAGCTTATATTACTGGAAAATAATTTTGATTCCTTTGTTGAACTGCACTGTAAGAGGTCAAAGATGGAAGCAGGAAGAACAGCTCTGTGGAAGAAGACGGCAGCTCAGACTAGGGTGGTAACAGTGGGTCTGGTAAGACATATTCAGATCCAGGAATATTTGAAGGTAGAGGCAGTAAAGCTTACAGATTGATCAGCTATAGCAGTTTGAGAGGAGTAGAAATCAAGGAAGAGTCCTAGTTGTTTGTTTGGCCTTGGGCAGCTGATGAATGTAGGTGACATTATCAGAGATGCAGAAGAAAATTGAGAGTTCTATTTTGGCCACATGAAATTTGAGATGCCTGTTAGGCATACAAGGGGATATGATGAGCATCAGTTTAGGTGTATAGATCAAAAACTCAGGCAAAAGTTTGGGGCCGAAATGTAAATTTTGTGGAAGTCAGCATTTGGATTGTATTGAAAGGCCATGGAGGATAGGGTAAGATGAGAGAGAGACTGTATGAATGAAAGAGAATTAGAACACAAAATTGGAGAGGGGAGGCTATAGGGAGAGAGAGAGAGAAAGAGAAGACGGACAAATAAGCCCTAAGACATTCCAAATGTTAAAGGTCAAACAGAAGCGAAAAATCGAGCAAAAGAAATAAGAAGCTTTGAGGAAGGAGGAAAACCAGGTGATACGTGTAGAGAATTCTATCAAGGAATTAGAGGGTAGAATATTAAACCAGGCCCTGAGCCAACAGGAAGCAATGTGAGCAAGTGCATGTGTTCAGCATTGTGAAAAAAAAAAAATCACTGTACAACAGAGTGTGGGGCACATTTGTTCTCATATTATTGACTATATATTCTGGCTCACTGAGTGATTATAGATATGATTGGGGCAGAGTTATTTATAATCAGAGTAAATACTTATTGGAAGAGAAGGGAGCCTTGTTTATATGGCTATAGATGCAGAGAGACTGGTACATTTCATGGTGGGAAAATGAAATTGGATGATTACTAATAATTTTCAATTAAATCAGCGAGATTGCCACATGTGAGTCAGGGGTGGATATTAGAAGTGTAGGGGCAGAAAAAAAGATGAGATATTACCTTCAGAGAGTAAGGGAGCCAGCTGTACTATACTAGAATATAAAGGGAGTGCTCACTTGAAATTTTTTTTTTTTTTTTTTTGTGGAACGCAGGCCTCTCACTGTTATGGCCTCTCCCGTTGTGGAGCAGAGGCTCTGGATGCACAGGCTCAGCGGCCATGGCTCACGGGCCCAGCCGCTCCGCGGCATGTGGGATCTTCCCGGACCGGGGCACGAACCCATGTCCCATGCATCAGCAGGCAGATTCTCAACCACTGCGCCACCAGGGAAGCCCTGCTCACTTGAAATTTAAGGGTAAATTTAAAGTGAGATGCATCTCCAGATTGATTTTCTATTTTTTATTTCCCCTCCATCAATTTGGAGGCACCCATGAAGTAGAATTGGGTTTAACTAGGCTTGGGGCTTTACCAGGCAAGTGTGATAGAAGGAGAAGTAACACAGGACTTAATCTTATTTATAAGGAGGTGAGTATACTGATTGACGATGAAATCTAAGCCAGACTGTGAAGGAAGTGGGAAAAAATGTGAAAAGTAGAATGGTGGTGGAGAATGGACTGAAGGTCTCAAGGAGTCTAAAGAATATTTAGGTTTAATGAAACTAAACTAGGTTACCTGGAAAGATGTCAAGGTCAGAAAGTGAGAGGCAGAAACATGTTTATTGCAGGATTATTCACCATAGGCAAGGTATGGAAACAACCTTAAGTGTATATCAATGGATGAATGGATAAAGAAAATGTGTGTAGTGTGTGTGTATATACACACACATATATATATATATATATATATATATACAAACATGTGTATGATGGAATATTGTTCAGCCCTAAAAAAGGAAATCTGTCATTTGGGACAACATGGATGAACCTGGAGGGCATTTTGCTAAGTGAATTAAGCCAGACAAAGACAATTACTACATGGTATCCCATATAAAAATCAAACTCATAGAAACAGAATGGAACAGTTGGTTGCCAGGGGCTGTGGGGGAAATAGTGAGAGGCTGGTAAAAGGGTACATACTTTCAGATATAAGATGAATAAGGTCTGAGGATCTAATAGATGACATGGTGACTATAGTTCATAACACTGTATTATATAATTTAAATTTGCTAAGAGAGTAGAACTTAAATGTTCTCACCAAAAGAAACCCAGAAAGGTTAAATATGTGAGATGATAGATATGTTGACTAACTCGATGGGGGGAATCCTTTCACAATGTATGCATGTATCAAATCATCACATTGTACAATTTAAATATCTTACAGTTTTGTCAATTATACCTCAGTAAATCTGTGGGGAAAAAATTTGAAAAAGAAAGTGGGATGCAGAAATGAAGATTTGGGGACGTGATCACTGGCTATAATAATGAGAGTATGATCCTCAGCTCTATGCTCCATGCAGTATGACTTTTGAAGTCACTTATACATAACTATAAATGTTATCAGAACATATTACTTAGATCTAAAGATTTTTGTTATTGGGAAAAATAGCTCTTGGATCAATCCAGTGAGAACTAATTAGCTGGTATTCACAGCATTGTATATCATGTCAGAAAAAAAAATGTGTTTGAAAACTACATTTGCTCTTAGATTCCTCAAAATACCATTTAACACATATATTATACATCAATGAGTAAAAGTGTAGGCATAATTCATAGGATTACCTAATTCCTTCCCAGCCAGTATTCTCCCAGCTTCACATGTTGGGAACATCCCAATTATGTAATATTAAAGGTTTTTTTTACCAAGTTTAAGACCATGACATAAAAATAATAGTATGAAGCTTTTAACTTCTCTCTGATTGAAATATTGTATAATTTACCATTGTAGATTTGCACTTCACTGAAATCCAAGGGTAGATCTGATGCCTATGCACTAAATCTAGTAATAATAGGACCTGCACTGTAGGATCTTTGAGGATTAAATGAGATAATATCTGTATACTGATAAGCACAAAGTCAAGCAGTCTGCCCCTCAATATAACTTAGCTGCTGTTTTATAGTGAGTATATAGTCAACATTTGTTGAAATTAGTTCTTTGCTATAAAACACGACGTTAAACTACTAATTGCAATATCAGAATAAGAATCTATTCATTCTTAGGAGTAGAGGAAAAGAATGAGTAGGCATTTAGCTATATAGTTTACCAAATGGTTTTCATTTCATCATAACATCTGTAAACGTCTCATTGTGTGTAGTTGGTATTCTGTATTTCTTTCACAGGTTGTTGTCTGAAAATCAGTTTGTTTTTCCCAACTTCTGAAAAGTTAATCTACCCTGAAGAATAGAAAAATTCTTTAAATATTTTTCTTTTATATGCATATCTTAAGGATTTATCATCCAAGAGGTTATATTTTTAACCTATGGATATTTCTCCCCTTTGCAAAATTACCTTTTCTCCAGTCATATCTATAATTGCTCAGTGCCCAGAATATGTAGTCAATAGTTTGAGAACAAATGTGCGCCACTCTCTGTTGTACAATGATTTTCAGTATAAATGTCTGTGTACAAGGTAATGTTTCTTTGGAATTCAATTAGATGAAAAAGTAACATTTTTCAAAAGGTCATAAAATAAAGATAATTTTTCCAATAGCCATGCCTTAGGTTGACTTGGGGTATATAAAATGTCAAATTATTTTGACACTAAAGTTGACTTTGGTGGTAAGGGAAAATGAATGGACAGTTGCTTTGATTACAGGGCCTAAAAATGTAGACACATATATTATTTTTCTTCCACAAAGAGATTTGCCAGTTTCTTAAATATTTTTCCCGTTTTGGTTGTATAAGTAGTACAGAAGGCATGTATTTGAAGTTTAGAAATTGAACTGAGACCTCAAAGCTCAGTTCACTTAAAAGTTTTACATCCTCAAGCGGTGCCACCATCAGAGTAAACATCATAATTACAAACAGCCTTGTCATGGAAAGCAGATCATCTGACTTGGATATATGAGAAAGGAGCCAAGTGACTATATAATTTTGTGTACCACATAATAAAATCACACACCCACAGCAAGAAATTGTGTTTCCACAGCATGAAAGTGATATATGGCCACCAGCTGGAAAGGAACGAAAACGTTCTATAACCAAAACTCCCAAAATTGGAGGTTTGCCTCTAATTCCCATCCAGCATGAGAAAAATGCAACCCAAGCCTGGAGAGAGATTGAGGTAAGGTTAGGATTTTATTTGTTTTTATATTAATCATAGCATTTGTTTTCTTATGTCTTAATGTGATTAAATGCATTAATTACTTCATTGGTTTCAAAAGCACAGTAATAAGCACTTTGAAAAGCACAGTAAAAATCACATCCATCAAGAAAACTTTATGAATAACCCTATGCCACTCTCTGAAGTTTTATATTTTGTTAATTTCTCTTAAATGATCAATTTTAATAATGTCATTGACCACTCAAATATGTATAATACCACTTTTTTTTTAATTCCTAAAGTGGGCAAGAATGTTAAATACGAATATAGAAGTTCTGGTGATAAAAATCACAGTCTCAGATTAGCCTTACAAGTTCACTTCTACCCTCCTTAGAATTAGCCCATGGCAGAATGTTTGGAGCCATGGTAACTAGACTTTCCAGTAACACAATCAAATTTCAGAGGCTGGGAACTGATGGGGTGTCTCAGTTAATATAAGGAACTACAAGATGACCCCTGAGCATCAATAAAGAAGATTTGGCATCTTTCATGAAAACTGTGTGCTTTCCTTCTCACCTTAAAGGGTAGGGTGACCATTAGTAGCATCAGTCTTGATTCAGGAAAAGACATAGGCTGTTGGCACTCAAAACTCATTGGACAACTTGCAACTAATGTGCATTTCAAGGCCTTAAATGAGCCCCTCAAAGCAAAAAGAAAAGCATGTAAAAGATACTGTTATTTCTTCTTGGAGCCTAGGTTTAGCCATTAAGCTGTGTGAATTCCTTGCTTTCCAAACAGGAATAACTTTTTTTTTTTTTAATTTTACTGGAGTATAGTAGATTTACAATGTTCTGTTAGTTTCAGGTGTAACAGGAATAACTTCTGAAAGACAAAAGCCATTTTAATTTAGGGATCAGATTTTTTAAAAATGTTTTTCCATGACTGTCTTTCCTTGAACATTTATCCCACTGTAATATGCTTCTTCTCTAGAAGATAAAAGCTTTGAAATAATGGTTTATTCCCTTTGTTGCCTGTTCAGTCCTTATGCGCTGCTGTGATCAAAAGGAGGAATAAGACAGCAAGAACTCAGGAGCTTGTCCCTCCTGCCATTCTGCGCTTACGGGTTTTTCTTCCTTATAAACTGCTTTGCAGAACTATGGATTCCTCAGCTAATCTGGAATCTTAAAATTTTAAGAGTCATGTTTCCCAAGAACCCAGATTAGGGAACACAGAAACATAGGGAGTAGATATGTCCTACCGTGACTCCAGCTTCTCCTGACAGTGCCTCAGGATTTATTATGGAGCAAAGCAAAAAATAAATTACTTGGATCAAAATACATTAACCAGTATCCAGTACAGAACTGAGGTGATGATTGAATAAATAATAATTTCTTACTTAATCCCAAATCCAGAATTTCAGAGACAATTATTTTTTAGCGTACTTGAGACCAGAAAACTGTACAAAACCTGTAACAAAATTGTTGAAGGCTTTGAAAGCAATTTTGTGAAATATTAATTGCTAGAAAATTTGTTAGTAAACTAAACCAAGCTTTTTTGTAAATTTAGTAAATGTGCTAATTCAACAAATTTTAAAATTTAATTCTTAAAAAGAATTAAGACAAAATTAAAATTGCAAGTTTTCATATGAACCAATAAAATGTTATTGAATTAGATTTATGTAAATATGTAAGAAAATATATTAATAAAATGACAAAGTATTACTAAGATTAGATTCATAAGAAAAAAATATAGTCATATTAACAGATATATTCAAGAAGGGTTGCTTTTCTAACAAATTGTTGACAGATTGGTGAATTTGGTGACTTCCCATTCTTTGAGCTGTCTTGCTTTCATGAGAATACCTCCTCCAGGCAGGGAAGGCTTCCTGGAGGAAGTGACTTCCAAAATTAATTGAGTAAATTAGTAGTGACCTAGTGAATAAGCCAGAGGAAGTAAGTTGTTGACAAAGGAAATCATACATGAAGAGGCAAATACTGCATAAGAATGTTCAAGCTAGATGCTGCCTACAGCCCTCCTACTTCCTCTTAGGTACCTACTTCATCGTGTTCATTGTGCTCAGCTTTTATCTGTAAGCTCCTAGGGATAATAAAAGCCCTTACTTCATAGGGGGTGTTCTCTCTGCTGGGAGACACACTCCATTTTCAGATCCTCATTTCCATTTAAACAAACAGTTGTCTCTAAATGCCCTCTGACACAAACTGGCATCGTCTGGACCAGCCTACCTTTTACTCTCCTAATTTTATACCTTATCAGTCTTTCTTTTTAAATTATTAAGACCTTAAGGATAGTGCAGCACATAAATGATGCCCTTCTTTCCACAGTACTGAGGCCTTGGCTTTCTTTCCCCACAACATGCAAAGGCACTTCACACACCATATTGTTCATGCAAAGCATTCACTGCCATCTCTTCTTGATTTCTACCAGTTCACTTCATCATGCCTCCCCACCTTTGTATAAGGTTATGTCATTTAGGCTAATATTATAGTTTTACTTGAAATTTTAGCATTACATGTATGAATATTTGGCCTCTAAATTCTGCATCTAAGAGCATCCCAAAGTCTTTCTGCTGATAATTGAAAAGTAATGAGAACTGTATAATATATAAAACCACTCTATATTGATCCTTGATTTTCCCTAATAGATGTTATGTGAAACTTTTTAATAAGATTCATATTTATAAACTCCCAGTCACATTCCTATGCTAAATAGCCATAATTTTTACTAATCTCTCATATTTTTTTGTACTGTGATTAAAATACACAAAATTTTCCATTTTAACCATTTTAAGTGCATAATACATTAATTACATTCACATGGTTGTGCAACTATTACTATCTCTCAAACATATTCTAATTAAACTCTGGAATTCAACTAGATACTAAATAACTAAATATTTCTTCCTATCAGTTTTAAAGAAATATTTATCTGAGATGTATAATCATGAGCTTATCAGAAAATTCTAAATTGCAAAATTATTTATAAATTATGTTGATTAAAACGTTTTTTTTCAGCTTGAATTTGACTGTTACAAAATTTCATGTCCTGATCTGCTGAAATTTAGGAAAATAGAACAGAATATTAAACATCTGAATTTTTTTAAGCTTTCTTCATTTCCTATTCAGAAAATATTTATTGACCACTTCTCGTGTGCAGGCACTGTGATAGGTTTGCATGTCAATGAACAAATCAAACAAAAGAATCCTTGCATTGCATTAACTTTCTAGCAGGGCATTCAGATAATCACAAGAAATATAAGTAGCTTGTCTAGTATATTAGAAAGTGATGAGCACTATAGAGAAAAATAAAGAGGTGAGGTGTTGCCCGTTAAACATTATATTAGCCATCCTTAGTTACAGCACTGTTTATGCTACTCAGTTTCGTTCTTTTTTTTTTAAACAGTATTTTAAAAAAATTTTTTTTTATATTGGAGTATAGTTGATTAACAATGTTGTGTTAGTTTCAGGTGTACAGAAAAGTGATTCAGTTATACATATACATGTATCTATTCTTTTTCAAATTCTTTTCCCATTAGGTTATTAAAGAATATTGAGCAGAGTTCCCTGTTCTATCCAGGAGGACCTTGTTGGTTATCTATTTTAAATATAGTAGTGCTTTGGGTAGTATAGTCATTCTGACAATGTGGATTCTTACAATGCAAGAATATGGTATATCTCCATCTGTTTGTGTCATCTTCAATTTCTTTCATCAGTGTCTTATAGTTTACAGAGTACAAGTCTTCTGCCTCCTTAGGTAGGTTTATTCCTAGGTATTTTATTCTTTTTGATGAGATGGTAAATGAGATTGTTTCTTTAATTTCTCTTTCTGATCTTTCATAGTTAGTGTGTAGAAATGCAACAGATTTCTGTGTAATAATTTTGTATCCTGCAACTTTACCGAATTCATTGATGAGCTCTAGTAGTTTTCTGGTAGCATCTTTAGGATTTTCTATGTATAGTATCATGTCATCTGCAAACAGTGACAGTTTTACTTCTTCTTTTCCAATTTGCATTCCTTTTATTTCTTTCTATTCTCTGATTGCCATGGCTAGGACTTCCAAAGCTAGTTGAATGAAAGTGGCGCTATTGAACATCCTTCTCTTGTCCCTGACTTTAGAGGAAATGCCTTTAGCTTTTTACTGTTGGATATGTTAGCTTTGGGTTTGTCATATATGGTCTTTATTATGTTGAGGTATGTTCCCTCTATGCACACTTTCTGGAGAGTTTTTGTCATAAATGGATGTTGAATTTTGTCAAAAGCTTATTCTGCATATATTGAGGTGATCATATGGTTTTTATTCTTCAATTTGTTAATATGGTGTATCACACTGATTGATTTGCAGATACTGAAGAATCCTTGCATCCCTGGGACGAATCCCACTTGATCATGGTGTATGATACTTTTAATGTATTGTTGGATTCAGATTGCTAGTATTTTGTTGAGGATTTTTGCATTTACATTCACCAGTGCTATTGGCCTGTAATTTTCTTTTTTTGTAGTATCTTTGTCTGGTTTTGGTACCAGGGTGATGATGGCCTCATACAATGAGTTTGGGAGTTTTCCTTCCTCTGCAATTTTTTGGAACACTTTCAGAAGGATAGGTGTTAGCTCTTCTCTAAATGTTTGGTAGAATTCACCTATGAAGCCATCTGGTCCTGGACTTTTGTTTGTTGGGAGTTTTTTAATCACAGTTTCAATTTCAGTACTCCTGATTGATTTGTTCATATTTTTTTATTTCTTCCTGGTTCAGTCTTAGGAGATTGTACCTTTCTAAGAATTTGTCCATTTCTTCCAGGTTTTCCACTTTATTAGTGTATAGTTGTTTGTAGTAGTTTCTTATGATCCTCTGTATTTCTGTGGTGTCGCTGTAACTTCTCCTTTTTCATTTCTAATTTTATTGATTTGAGCCCTTTCCCTTTTTTTCTTGATGAGTGTGGCTAAAGGTTTATCCATTTTATTTTTTCAAAGAACCAGCTTTTTAGTTTCATTGATATTCTGTTGTTTTCTTCATTTCTATTTCATTTATTTCTGCTCTGATCTTTATGATTTCTTTCCTTCTACTAACTTTGGGCTTTTGTTCTTCTTTCTCTAGTTGCTTTAAGCATAAGGTTAGGTTGTTTATTTGTAATTTTTCTTGTTTCCTGAGGTAAGATTACATTGCTATAAACTTCCCCTCTTAGAACTGCTTTTGCTGCATCCATAGGTTTTGGATCATTGTGCTTTCATTTTCATTTGTCTCTGCGTATCTTCTTATTTCCTCTTTGATTTCTTCAGGTGATCCATTGGTTGTTTAATAGCATATTGTTTAGCCTTCACATGTTTGTGTTTTTTACAGGTTTTTTTCTTATAGTTGATTTCTAATCTCATATTGTTGTGGTCAGAAAAGATGCTTGATAATGATTTCAATTTTCTTAAATTTACTGAGGCTCACTTTATGGCCCAGCACGTGGCCTGGAGAATGTTGCATGTGCATGTGCGAAGAATATGTATTCTGCTGCTTTGGAATGGAATGCTCTATAAATCTCAATTAAGTCCATCTGGTCTAATGTGTCATTTAAAGTGTGTTTCCTTACTGATTTTTTTGCCTGGATGATCTGTCCATTGAAAATGGGATGTTAGAGTCCCTCACTATTATTGTGTTACTGTCGATTTCTCCTTATATGGCTGTTAGTATTTGCCCTATATATTGAGGCACTTATGTTGGGTGCTTATATATTTACAATTGTTGTATCTTCTTCTTGGATTGATCCCTTGATCATTATATGGTGTCCTTCTTTGTCTCTTGTAACAGTCTTTATTCTAAAGCCTTTTTTGTCTGATATGAGTATTGCTACTCCATCTTTCTTTTGATTTCCATTTGCATGGAACACCTTTTTGCATCCCCTCACTTTCAGTCTGTATGTGTCCCTAGATCTGAAGTGTGTCTCTTATAGACAGAATATATATAAGGGGTTTTGGTTTTGTATCCATTCAGCCAGTCCGTTTTTGGTTGGAGCATTCATTCCATTTAGATTTAAGGTAATCATCAATATATATGTTCTTATTGCCATTTTGTTAATTGTTTTGGATTTGTTCTTGCAGCTCTTTTTTCTTCCCTTCCTCTTTTGTTCTCTTCTCTTGTGAATTGATGACTAACTTTAGTGTTGTGTTTGGATTCCTTTTTCTTTTCTGTGAGTGTATCTATTGTAGATTTTCAGTTTGCAGTTACTATGAGGTTTTGATATAACAGTCTATATACAAACAAGATTGTTTTAAGTTGCTGGTCTTTTCATTTCATATCCTGTATTTGTGCTCTCCTCGTCTCACAGTTGCTGGTTTTGGTAATCATATTTGTGTGCAGATGATTTCCTACCTTTACTGTATGTTTGCCTTTACCAGAAAGCTTTTCCATTTGTCATTTTCTTGTTTTTAGTTGTGGCCTTTTCTCTTCCACTTTGAGAAGTTCTGTTAGCATTTGTTGCAAAGCTGCTCTGGTGGTGCTGAATTCTCTTAGCTTTTGCTTGTCTTTAAAGCTTTTGATTTCACCCTCAAATGTGAATGAGTGCCTTGCTGGATAGAGTATTCTTGGTTGTAGGTTCTTCCCTTTCATCACTTTAAATATATCGTGCCACTCCCTTCTGGCTTGTAAAGATTCTGCTGAGAAATCAGCTGTTAACCTTAGGGGAATTCCCTTGTATGTTATTTGTCTATTTTCCCTTGTTGCTTTTAATGTTCTTTCTTTGTCTTTAATTTTTGTCAGTTTGATTACTATGTCTCGGAATGTTCTTTTTGGGGTTATCCTGCCTGGGACTCTCTGCACTTCCCGGACTTGGGTGACTGTTTCCTTTCCCATAGTAGGGAAGTTTTCAGCTATTATCTCTTCAGTTATTTTCTCAGATCCTTTCTCTCTCTCTTCTCCTTCCAGGACTCCTGTAATGTGAATGTTGGGGCATTTAACACTGTCCCAGAGGTCTCTTAGACTGTTTTCATTCTTTATTTTGTTTTGCAGCTCATTTATCTGTTTTACTGCCTCAGCTATTCTGCTATTGATTCCTTCTAGTGTATTTTTCATTTCAGTTATTGAGTTGTCTATCTCTGTTTGTTCTTTAGTTCTTCTAGGTCTTTGTTAAACTTTTCTTGTAACTTCTCAATCTGTGCCTCCATTCTTTTCCTGAAATCTTGGATCATGTTGCAGTATCATTACTCTGAAATCTTTTTCTGGTAGATTGCCTATCTCTGCTTCACTTAGTTGTTCTTCTGGGGTTTCATCTTGTTCCTTCATCTGGGACCTACTCTTATGCCACCTCATTTCCACAGGCTGCAGGATTGTAGTTCTTGCTTCTGCCATTTGCCCTCTGGTAGATGAGGCTAAGGGACTTGTGCAGGCTTCCTTGTGGGAGGGACTGGTTCCTGCCCAATGGTGGGTAAAGCTAGGTCTTGTCCTTCTGGTGGGCAGGGTCATGCTCAGGAAGACTTTAAGCAGTCTGTCTGCTGATGGGTGGTGCTGTATTGGTTGTTTGGCCTGAGGTGTCCCATCACTGGAGCCTATAGGCCGTTGGGTGGGGCTAGGTCTTGGGGAGGAAATAGCAGCCTCCAGGAAGGCTCACACCAATGAGTACTCCTGAGAACTACTGCTGCCAGTGTCTTTGTTCCCTGCAGTGAGCCACAGCCATCCCCCTGCCTCTGCAGGAGACCCTCCAATACTAGCAGGTAGGTCTGGCCCAGTCTTTTATGAGTTCACTCTTTTTTCCCTGGGTCCTGGTGTACATGAGACCTTGTGTGTACCCTCCAAGAGTGGAGTTTCTGTTTCCCCCAGTCCTGTGGAATTCCTGTGATCAAACTTTTCTGGCCTTCAAAGCCAGATTCTCTCGGGGCTCCTCCTCCTGTTGCCAGACCCCCAGGCTGGGGAGCCTCATGTGGGGTTCAGGACTTCCACTCCTGTGGGAGAACTTCTGTGGTATAATTATTTTCCAGTTTTGTGGGTCACCCACCTGGCAGATATGGGATTTGATTTTATCACAATTGTGCCCCTCCTGCCATCTTGTTGTGGCTTCTTCTTTGTCTTTGGATGTAGGGTATCTCTTTTGGTAGGTTCTGAGTTGTTTTTTTTTTTTGGTTGATGGCTGTTCAGCAGTTAGTTGTGATTTTGGTGTTTTCCTAAGAAGGGGTGAGCTCGTGTCCTACTACTCTGCTATCTGCAAAATAGTCCTATTCTTAATATTATACTACTCCTTTCATTTCATCATCTCTCTCTCAAACATTTGTAATTTAATAAAAAAATTTTCTTTGGATTTCTTCTTTCTGTGCTTTGCAATTTTTACTTGGGAAATATTGAAGAAATTCCTTCAATTCTTGTTTGTGAAAAGAAAACTGACTATGCCTTCCTGCCCCCACCTCCCCTGACCCAGTTTTTGGGTAGCCTTTTGCTGTGGCTCCATATCTACTAGATGCTTGCTTCTCTGTTGTTCATCCTTTTATCTTACATTTGATGAGGTTGTAGTCACCTTTGAGAATCTCATGAGAGTTCTTGATGCCAGTACTTGCCCGGTCACAAGACACCCTGGACACTAGTTAAAGTGCACCTCTGTCCCAATGCAAGTTGTGTCTCGATGGATTTCTGGTACCTGTAGGCACTTAAAATTCACTGAATGAATGTGTACTTTTAATCCATTGATACAAAAGTGGGTACGTAACTATATATACCTTTCAGTACTTTCATAAGTATATCTATGGTTATATATTTCTGTGGGATTCTAATAGGGCATTATATGGGGAAAAGATTTCACTAATCAAATATTTGGGGAAGAGAAAATAGAAAAAGAAGTCAGATTTTTCTGCTGTAATATTTCTTAGCTTCTTTAATATGCTAATATGTACTGTGACTCTCAGAGGGATCTGTAGTACAGAGCATTTCCTGGACTCATGGCCAAGGAGACTCCCTTTTTCCTCTCTCCTTTGGGTGTAACACTGTAGGAATTACAGATGCATGAATATGTGACACATCTAAGCAGCAGTGAATTGGAAGAGGCAAGTTTGAAATGAGAGTCAATTTGAATAACTAACTTGAAAGACATCTTTGAAGTGGTATGTTAAATGCTTGTTAAAATGAATTTCTGTGATCTCCATTTCAGTTGATTTTGTAGCTCTGAGATCAGTCTATAAATTCAGACATGCTGCTTGTGCCAAAGTCAAGTTAGAACCTAAATCATAGAAATAAATTCTAATACAAGAAGCATCAACTTTTATGTGCAGAGTATTCTTTAAACAAAGTGTTCCAGATCTTGCTTCCCTGTGAGATGTTTTGTTTTATTTTTAGAGTGCAAAAGCAGAACTCGAAAGGCTACAGCTCAGTGCAAAGCATGACCAAGAGCCTGGGGATGGCACCTTAAAGGAGAGAGCCTCCATCGTGGCCCAGTGCCTGGAGCACAAGGATGAGAAACTTCGAAATCGAACCAGAAAACATTGGAGTTTCAACTGTCTGGAGGACACAGAGGCTGAGGTCCTTCAAGGGCAACAGAAAGGCCATAAAGGCCTAAAGACATTGAGGAAGACTGAGGACAGGAATGGCAAAGCTACTTTGGACTCTAATAATAAGTTACCACCAAAGGTCATCGAAGAGCTTAGTGTGGTTCTACAGCGGTCAAGAATCCTTCCAAAAGAGTTACAGGCTGAGTAGATGGCGCAAAAATAAATTAAATGACTTGTCTTGCAAATTATTTTTTTAAATATTGTGTACAATGTATGTGTGCAAACCAGAAACCAAAATATATTTCATGGTTGGTGAGATTTGTCTAGCTATCCTTAACCATTTAAAGAGCATTTTAAACTATGTATGTATATATAAGTGTAAGATTCACTGTGTTTTGTTCTGAACAAAGCCTGTACAGTTCAGCTATATTAACCTTGTGTAGGAAGGCATTGGGTTACTTTGAGTGGCCAACCTTTTGAGGTACAGTTGACCCTTGAACAACATGGGGCAAGGGTTGGTGTGTTAATCCATGCATAATTTATAGTCAACCCCCTCCCCTGTATATGAAATTCCTCTGCATTTGTGGACTGAATTGTGGATCATGTAGTGCTGTAGGATTCACTATCAAAAGATGTCCACGTATAAGTGGACCCATGCGGTTCAAACCCACATTGTTCAAGGGTCAACTGTAGTTGTCTAAGTGGTGTAAATTTATGAACAGAAATCGCAAACTGTACTGTATTGTATAGAATGCTCTGTATAAATGAAGCCTATGAAACTATATGTAACACATTTTGCACTTTGAGAAACCTTGTATATAAAGTTACCATATGTTTTTAGGTTTACATAGGGTCCACCTTAGGGGAAAAAAAGGAAGTTGAAAAGGGGGAGGATTTATTTTAGTGGCTACCTATCAAACCACACTTTAAAAAGAGGCAAAGAGGCAAAAATGTCCTAAAAGTCAAGGAGGTCAGGTTAAGATTCATTCTAGTTCACTGTTGACCAGACCTTGTTCATGAGAAACTGCTTGTTAAGAAAAAAGTCTAGTGACTAAGTATTTCCCAAGATTAGTATTCGGCCACTAAACAAGAGTGGCACTATCCACTTTTCCTTACAGTGTCAGTGAATCACCTACAGTGCAAATCCATTCACTACACTTCAGTTCTTTGCAGGTGGCTGCTGAGAGGAAACTTACACTGCATTGAAGAGACTGTGTGCACAGGACCTGGCATGAATGACACTTGTACTGTTGCTGTATACAAGCAATTTTATTTTTAATTTAGAGTTCCTTACTATCATTTTGGTATGAGCAACATTCATCATCACAGGGTTTTATTGTTGGTTTTTTGTTATTGTTTTTCTTTGTATGTTCATTTCTTATTAGGTAAGACTGAATCAGGATTTACTGGAAGTGTACAACATATGGCCATCTGGGGATAGGAGTTAGATTAACTATTAATACTATACTTCTGGGGGCTACCAGTTCACTTTTAACCTTTTTTTTTCCATTTTTTTTTTGGTAAAGCAGCAGTCTCCTTTCTGTGCTTGACAAATAATGACAAAGCCCTCTGAGCTGGTTATTTTTCTCAGACAATACTATCTAGTTATAGGTGACATTAGGGGTAGAACTTTTTGTCAGTTTCTTTAGAATTTTATTAGGTCTGGTGAGTTTTGATCAAAATTATTTTGATCAAAATTATTTTAGGTAGCCAAGCTTTATTTCTAGCTTTATTCCACTTGCACACAGTGCAAGTGGCATCCATGGGAGGTCCTGTGCACATAATCTCTTCAATGCAGTGTAAGTTTCCATTAACTTTTCCCCCTGTTTTTCAGGTGTCTTATCAGAATTTGTATACAGAGGCCCATACTTCAGTCAGTCCAATCATAGTGCAGTATAACACTATTTAATGCTATGAATTTATTCATTGAAAAATACTGACCACTTATATCTGGTGGTGATAAAATAGTTTACCATGGGGGTGTGATATTTATTCTTTAAATCCACATAGATTGGAATTTTTTTAAAGAGAGAAACTGCTGGTCAGTTTATAGGTGGCACTACTGGGGAGCCTTCCTTTAAAAAGCAAGAAATCATGGTATTTAGGAAAAAATCAAAAATAAACTTATTTCTGGTAAATGATATTTATGTTTTATGAAATAAGGAGACATGAAAATTATGTTGGACAATGTGAAAGTATTTTTTTTACCTGCCTTATTTGAATACTTTTGAAACTTGAGCTTAAAATCTAATAACGTCTGTTTGCCTTCCCTTCCTATACAACTGTCTCCATTTTTCAAGTGTAAGATAAGGACTAATGATGACCTCTCATATAGTTTGAGTAAAAATTAAAATTGTTCTACAAGCCCACTTGAGTGTGACTGATTTTCAAACTAACCACTTTCAACTTTCCAAAATAGAGAAATCAAATAGATTGCCTTTCCTTTTTGCCTTTTTAAAAAAATCTGAATTTAATATACACTTCAAACTAGCTGTCATTTTTTCAAACATGTCAGTATGAATATTGTTTTTTAAATGATGAATATATGCAGACATGTCACAAACAGATTGATGGTACTCTCTAGAGCCCTAAAGTTAATAAAACTAAGCAAAAGTAATTGAAGCAAATATATGTGCACGTAAGTATATTAGCTGCTAATTTGCATTTACATTTGATAATTTTTAATCCTAAAATAAACTATATTGTAAAAGGAAATATTTTTGAAAATGCACCAAATTTATTTGGATAGATGGTAGTATCCCGATATTTGCACATTTTCTCAAACTTTTGATAATCACTCTGGGGAAAAGAAGATGTAAACTTTCACTATCATCAAAATTTGCAACAAGACTTTCATATTATCAACAATGTGGATATCCTATCATGTGTACAATCGTGACATTTATTTCTAATCATTTGGAAATAGATATCACAGAAATGAATCTTGTAGATAACTAAAATTTATCTGCTTTACATTTTATAGTTATTATTTTAAATATTTTTTGTTAAATTTTTAAAGTTATTTTGTATATCTTTATCTTCTCTGCCATGGCTACTATATGTTGAATGTAACATTTTTTTAAATTGAGATACCTGTACAGATTTAAGACTTTTTGTGAATTATTAAAGTTCAGAATCTAAATGTCCTCATCCAAGAAGTGGGAATAACACTGATCTTGTATTATGACTCATATACAGTTGGCCCTTGAACAACACAAGTTTGAACTGTGCCAGTTCACTTATACACGGAATTTTTTCATCGGTAAATACTACAGTACTACACGATCTATGGTTGGTTGATTCCACAGATAGGGAGAACCAACTCTAAGTTATATGAGGATTTTCAACTGGGCAGAGGTCAGTGCCCTTAACCCCCAGATTGTTCAAGGGAAAGAACTGCACAGGTCCACTTATCTGTGGGGTTTTTTCAATAAGTATTCAGTTGGCCCTCAGTATCCACACATTCCACATTCACAGATTCAGGCAACTGCGACTGCAAACTTAATATGCTATTCATGGTTGGCTGAATCTATAGATATGAAACCTGAGTATGAAGAGCTGATTATGGGACTTGAGCATTCTCAGATTTTTGTATCCATAGCGGGTCCTGGAACCAATCTCCTGCAGATACTGGCAGATGACTGTATACATATTTTTATATGTGTGTGTATATCACATACCTGACCCATAGTAGAGGTGTAGTAAATGTTATTTATTAATTTATTAGTTTTTCTAGCTCTCATTTGGTCTAAATTGCTACTTCTTACTACTGTTTTTGAAATTGCTTATTTTTTTCTCATCCCTTTAAAAATATGTTATACACTAATAGAACAGATTACCACAGGTGATAGGATGAATTGTGTTTCCCCAAAACCCATATGCTGAAGCCCTAACCCCTAGTACCCCGAAATTTTCAGTATTTGGAAATAGAGCCTTTAAAGAGGTGATAAAGTCAAAATGGGGTTGTTGGGGTGGGCTCTCATAAATCTGACTGGTGTCCTTATAAGAAGAGAAAATTTGGACACACAGCACCCAGGGGCAAAACCGTGTGAGGACACAGCAAGAAGGTGGCTATCTGCAAGCCAAGGAGAAAGGCCTCAGATGAAACCAAACCTGCCAACATCTTGATCTCAGTCTTTTAGCCTCCAAAAAAAATTGAGAGAAAATAAATTCCTATTATTTCTGCCACCCAGTCTGGAATTTTGTTAATGGTAGCCCTAGTACACTTTTATATTAATCTGTTAATATAGGTATCAGATGAGTACAATGCCCCTCAGTATTTTCAAGCACTAGTTCTTGCACTCTTGTTATCCCACATCTCAGAATAACTTTGTAATACTACATCAGAGTTACACCTATCATAATGATTAATGGAGGATAAGAGAGCATTTTGAGATGTAACTACTTAGAAGTCAGCCAGCTAAATAATTTGAATACTGAAATAATACAGCACAAACAATTCAAAATTGTTGCCCAGCAAAATTATACTTTGGGGCTGCTTGTAAAGATCCAAGTTCTATGACATGAAGAACCACTATTCCAGAAGAGTGAAGATGCTGATGGTTCACAAAGCTGGATTGATAGAAAATATTGTTAATCCTTTCAAAGAACAACACAGAGAGGTCTTCAGTTAAATAACTGAGCATTCACTAAACTAGGGGGAGACAAAAAGTCATTTCAATCAACCCAGATAAGACAAACCATGATCCTGAGATCAGATCAACACTAATATTGCTCAGATAAAAGTGACATATTTCATTGGAGGAAATCTCATCTTCCCCCCCAGTTAATGCTTCATTTGACTTCTGCTTGCAGCAAATCTCTCAGTAAAATTTGTGTCACTTCCTGCCTTCTATTTTTTCCCTCCCATTCTTTCTTTGAACCCTCTTCATTCAACATTTTGTTTCCCATTATTCTACCATAACTACTCCTCTCAAAGTCAGAACAACCTCATAGCCAAATCTAAATGGTCAGTTTTCAATCATCATACTTGACCAATCACTATCTGTAGCATTTTATACAGTTTGTCTCCCCTCCTTTGTGCAATACATTCTAGGATTGGTCTCTAGGACACCATTATCTTGTAGTCTTCCTCCTTCACTAGTCAGTCTTCTCTGATCCTCCACTGGATACTCATCCAATCCCATAGCTTTAAATACAGTACATCTTCCAGGTATCCCATCTGTTTAACTACAGTCTGGACCTACTCACTGGGTTCAAGACTAAGGAATTTACATATCCACTTGAGTGTCCAACTGTCATCTCAAATATAGTATATCTAAAGCATCATCAAATGTCTCCTTACCAGACAGACTTCCTCTGAACATCTCATATAAAATGACATCATCACCTTCTATCCCCTTTATCTTATTTTTTCTACATCATAGGACTCATCACGTGACAATTTACATATTTATTAGTATATGTGTTAATGGTCTAATTAGTTACATCAAAATGTAACTCAGCCAGTGAAGAATCTTAGGTTCACCACTATATTCCCAGTACATAGAACAGTGCCTATAACATAGCCTATAGTCACTACTGAAGGATATGTTGAACAAGTGAAGTCATGGTATAATAAAGTAGCTTGAAGGACAATGATCCCAACAAGAGATAGGAACTGCTCTAGGCTAGTCAGCCTGCCACAATACAAAGATCCATACAACCCTTACAGGGGGAAACCCTAGAGCATATAGCTCTGGTGAAGAGAGAGAATTGCACTGTTGGCATACATAGGACTTCTCATTTAAAATGTCACTCTCCAAGGTCAGGAAACATAACCAACCTACCAGATACATAAAAACAAAAAAAAGAAAGTTAGGCAAAATGAAATGATAGAGGAACATATTCCAAAGGAAGGAACAAGATAAAACTCCAGAAGAACTAAGTGAAGTGGATATAGACAATGTACCTGAGAAAGAGTTCAGGGGAGTGATTGTACAGATGATCAAAAAACAAGGGAGAAGAACGTATGCACAGAGCAAGAAGTTAGAAGTTTTTAATAGAGTTAGAAAATATAAAGAATAACCAAACAAGAAGAATAAAATAACTAAAATGAAAAATACACTAGAAGGAATCAATGATAGACTAAGTAATCCAGAGGAATGGATCAGCGAGCTGGAAGACAGAGTCATGGAAATCACTGATGCTGAATTAAAAAAGGAAAAAAAGAATGAAAAGAAATGAGAACTATATAGGAGACCACTGGGAAAATATCAGGTCCACTAATATTTTCATGATAGGGGTCCCAGAGGAGAAGAGACAGATAAAGGGGCTAAGAACATAATTAGAGATAGAATAGCTAAAAACATCCCTAACCTGGGAAAGGAAGCAGACACCCAAGTTCAGGAGGCACACAGAGTCTCACACAGAATTAACCCAAAGAAGACAGATCAAAACACATTGTAACTAAAATGGCAAAAATTAAGGATAAAGACAGAATATTTAAAGCAGCAAGGTAAAAGTAACATATAACGTACAAGGTAACTCCCTTAAGGCTATCACCTGACTTTTCAGCAGAAACTCTGTAGGCCAGAAGGGAATGACACAATATATTCAAAGTGAGAAAGGGAAAAACCTACAACCAAGAATACTCCACCCAGCAAGGCTTTTATTCAGATTTGATGGAGAGATCAAAAGCTTCACAGAGAAGCAAAAGCTACAAGAGTTCAATACCACCAAACAAGCTTTACAAGAAACGTTAAAGGAACTTCACTAAGTAAAACAGAAAAAGACACAACAAGAAACACGACAATCACAAAAACTAAAAGCTTATCAGTAAAGGCAAACTTACAGTAAATGTAGAAAATCATCCATGCACAAATGTAGTAGGAAGGGTAAAAGAAAAAAGTAGTAAAATCATCTATATCCACGATAAGCAGATAAGGGATACACAAAACAATTAGACGTAAAATATATCAAAAAGAGTAATCATGAGGGAAGAAAGTACAAATGCAGGGTTTTTAAAATGCATTTGAAATTAAGAGATCAGCAACTTAAAACAATCATGTGTATATATAGATTGCTAAACCTCATGATAACCACAAACCAAAAATCTATAATAGATACACACACACAAAAAGAAAAAGGAATCCAAACATAACAGCAAAGATAGTCATCAAACCTCAATAGAATAAAAGAAGAAAGGAACAAAAAGCACCTACAAAAAAACAACCTGAAAATAGTTAACAAAATGGCAATAAAAATACACATATCAATAATTATTTTAAATGTATTTTAAATGTAAATAGACTAAAACCTCCAATCAAAAGACACAGAGTGGCTGAATGGATAAAACCAAGACCTGTATATATATATGCTGCCTACAAGAAATTCACTTCAGATCTAAAGACACACACAGACTGAAAGTGAAGGAATGGAAAAAGCTATTCCATGAATATGGAAACCAAAAGAAAGCTGGGGTAGCAATACTTATATTAGACTTTAAAATAAAGACTCCTATAAGAGACAAAGAAAGACATTACATAATGATAAAGGATCAATCCAAGAAGAAGATATAATAATTGTAAATATATATGCACTCAACATTGAGCATATAAATACACAAAAGCAAATATTAACAGACATAAAGGTAGAAATCAACAGTAACACAATAATACTAGGGTTCTTTAACACCCACTTACATCAATGGACAGATCATCCAGACAGAAAATCAATAAGGAAACACTGGCATTATATGACACATTATACAAGATGCATTTTATACACACACACACACACACACACACACACACAGAACATTCCATACAAAAGCAGCAAAGATACACAATCTTTTCAAGTGCACATAGGACATTTCCATGATAGATCACATGCTAGGCCACAAAACAATTCTCAGTAAATTTAAGAAGACTGAAATAATATCAAGAATCTTTTTCAATCATAACACTGTGAGAGTAGAAATCAACTACAAGAAAAAAAACTGCAAAATACACAAACACAGAGAGGCTAAACAATGTGGTACTAAACAACCAATGGATCACTGAAAATAATTGAAAAGGAAATCAAAACGTGCCTGAAGACAAATGAAAATGAAAACACAATGATCCAAAATATACAGAATGCAGGGCTTCCCTGGTGGCGCAGTGGTTGAGAATCCACCTGCTGATGCAGGGAATACGGGTTCGTGCCCCGGTCCGGGAAGATCCCACATGCCGCGGAGCGGCTGGGCCCGTGAGCCATGGCCACTGAACCTGCGCGTCTGGAGCCTGTGCTCCGCAACGGGAGAGGCCACAACAGTGAGAGGCCCGCGTATCAAAAAAAAAAAGCAAAATATACAGAATGCAGCAAAAGGAGTTTTAAGAGAGAAGTTTATAGCTATACAAGTTTACCTCAGAAAACAAGAAAAATCTCAAATAAACACCCTAAACTTATACCTAAAGGAGCTAGAAAAAGAAGAACAAACAAAACTCAAAGTTAGTAGAAGGAAAGGAATCATAAAGATCAGAGCAAACAAATGAAGTTTACAAAAGAAAAAGAGAAATTTTTAAAAAAGAAAAGCTCAATGAAATTAAGAGCTGGTTCTTTGAAAAGATAAACAAAATTGATAAACTTTTACCCAGACTTTAAAAAAAAAAAAAAAAAGAAAGAAAAAAGAGGGAGAGAGGGCCCAAATCAATATAATCAGAAATGAAAAAGGAGAAGTTACAACCAACACAGAAATACAAAGAATCAGAAAAATCTACTAAGAGCAATTATACACCAATAAAACTGACAACCTAGAAGAAATGGACAAATTCCTAGACATGTACAATCTCCCAATACTGAATGAGGAAGAAATAGAAAATATGCATAGACCAATTACCAGTAATGAAAATGAAACAGTAATAAAATATATATAAATAAATAACCAAAAAATAAAAAACTCCCAACATACAACAGTCCAGGATCAGATGGCTTCACAGGTGAATTCTAATAAATATTTAGAGAAGAGTTAACAACTATTCTTCTCAAACTATTCCAAAAAAATTACAGAGGAAGGAACACTTCCAAACCCATTCTGAGGTCAGCATCACCCTAATACCCAGGCCACACAAAGACACTACAGAAAAAAAATTATAGGCCAAAATCACTGATGAATATAAATGTAGAAATCCTCAACAAAACAGTAGCAAACTGAATTCAGTAATACACCAAAAGGATCATACACCATGGTCAAGGCAGATTTATTCTAGGGATGCAAGAATTTTTCAATATCCACAAATCAATCAGTGTGATACACCACATTAACAAATTAAATATTAAAAACCACGTGATCATCTCAATACATGCAGAAAAAGCCTTTGACAAAATTCAACAACCTTTTACGATAAAAACTCTCCAGAGAGTGGGCACAGCAGAAACATACCTTAACATAACAAAAGCCACATATGACAAGCCCACAGCTAACATTATACTCAATGGTGAAAAGCTGAAAGCATTTCCTCTAAGATTAGGGAAAGGACAAGATGCCTACTCACGCTGCTATTATTCAACATAGAATCAGAAATCCTAGTGACAGCAATCAGACAAGAAAAAGAAATAAAAGGAATCCAAATTGGAAAGGAAGAATAAAACTGACAGTAGTTGCAGATGACATTATACTATAAATAGAAAATCCTAAGAATGCCACCAAAAAACTAATAGACCTAATCAATAAATTAGGTAAAGTTGCAGAATAGAACATTAATACACAAATGTGTTGCATTTTTATACAGTAACAATGAACTATCAGAAAGAGAAATTAAGGAAACAATCCCAATTACAACTGCATCAAAAAGAATAAAATACCTAGGAATAAACCTACTAAAGGAGGTAAAAGACCTGTAGTCGGAAATCTATATAACACTGATGAAAGAAATTTAATATAACAGAAACAGATGGAAAGATATACTATGTTCATGGGTTGGAAGAATCATCACTTTTTAAATGACCATACTACTCAAGGCAATCTACAGATTCAATGTAATCCCTATCAAAATACCAATTACATTTCTCACAGAACTACAACAAATAATTTTAAAATTTGTATGGAAACAGAGAAGACCCCAAATAATGAAAATGATCTTGAAAAATAAGAACAGAACTGGAGGAATCATGCTCCCTGACTTCAGACTACACTACAAAGCTAGTGTAATCAAACTGTATGGTACTGGCACAAAACCAAACAAATAGATCAATGGAACAGAAAAGAGAGCCCAGAAATACACCCACACATTTACGATCAATTAATCTACAACAAAGAAAGCAAGAATATAAAATGAAAAAAAGGCAGTCTCTTCAATAACTCATGCTGGGAATACTGGACAGCTACATGTAAAAGAATAAAATTTGAACGTTCTCTAACATCATATAGAAAGCCTAAATATAAGACAGGACATCATAAAACTTCTGGAGAAAAACATAGGTGGAACAGTCTTTGACGTAAATCATAGCAATAATTTTTTGGATCTGTCTCCTAAAGCAAAGGAAATAAAAGCAAAAATAAACAAATGGGACCTAATTAAACCTTTAAAAATTGAAGTATAGTTGATTTATGATGTTGTGTTAGTTTCAGGTGTACAGCAAAGACATTCAGTTATATATATAGATAGGTAGATAAATCTATCTATCTATCTATCTATCTATATAACTATTCTTTTTCAGATTATTTTTCCATTATAGGCTATTTCAAGATATCGAGTATAGCACCCTGTGCTATACAGTAGGCCCTTGTTTGTTATATATATTTATATATAGTATTGTGAATATGTTAATCCCAAACAGGATCTTTTGCACAGCAAAGGAAATCATTGACAAAACAAAAGGAAAACCTACTAATTAAGAGAAAATATTTGCAAATGATATGACCAGTAAGGAATTAATATCCAAAATATATAAACAGATCATACACTCAACATCAAAAAATCCCCTACATAACCTAATTTTAAAATGGGCAGAAAATATAAAGATATGTTTCCAATGAAGACATGCAGATTGCCAACAGGCACATGAAAAGATCCTCAACATAGTTAATCATCAGAGCAATGCAAATTAAAACCATGAAATACCATCTCACACCAAAAAGAATATAAATAATTAATGTTGGTGAGGCTATGAGAAAATGGAATTCTAGTGGGAATGTGGGAATGTAAATTGGTGGGAATGTAAATTGGTGTAGCCACTGTGGAATACATTATGAAAGTTTCCACACACAAAAAAACTAAAAAATAGAACTACCATATGGCCCAGAAATTCCACTCCTCAGTATATGTCCAAAATATGGAAACACTAATTAGAAAAGATAGGAGTTGAGTATCAAGATGGTGGAGTAGTAGGACATGAAGTTCACCTTCTCCCACAAGTACTTCAAAAATATATATACATGTGTAACGATTCTCACAAAATGCCTACTGAATGTGGGCAGAAAACCTCAGACAGCTGAAAGGGCAAGAAAATCCCCATGAAACCAGGTAGGAAAGAAAAAAAAAAAAAAAGTGGGAAAGTAATTGGGATGGACCTGCATCCCTGAGAGAGAGCTGTGAAAGAGGAAAGTTTCCTGCAACCTGGAAGTCCCCTCACCAGCGAGGAGATCAGCTGGGACAAAGGAGGAGCTTCAGAGCCTCAGAAGAGAATGCACAAACAAATTTGCAGCAGCTGGATCTGAGAGAGACCTGCACAGATGGTCAGTGCCACTGCCCTGCATTCCCCAGCCTGAGATGTGCCATCCACCAGTATGGTGGTGGGGGGTGGCTGGGTTCTGAGGCTGTGGCTTTGGAGACCAGATCCAGGGAGAGGACTGGGGTGGGCTGAATGAAAGCAGCCTGAATGTGCTGGGATCTTGTGTGACTGCAACTGAGGGTGTATGTGGAAGAAGCCCAGGTGCCTTAGAAACCAGGTGCCATTTGTTTTGGGTGATGTGGAGGGGACAGGATCTGCCATTGCAGTCTTTTTCCCCGTGTGAGCTCTCAAGTGGCAGGACACCAACTACACGAGCTCCAGGAGCAATCACAAGCCACTGCCACTGCTACTGTCAGCACCTGCTACAGAAGTGGTCGCAAGCCACCACCCCCATCACCCTCCTGGAATCTGGGAGTAGTTGTGAACTGCTGACACCCTTGAAGACTCCAGGAGAGGTTGCAAGCCACCCTGGCAGATTCCAGGAGCAGTTGCAAGCTACTGCCGCTGCCCTCCCCAAATCCAGGAGCAGTCATGAGGCACCTCCACTGCCATCATGTGCTCTGAGGGGGGCACACGTGAACTGCCATCACCACCAAGAACCCCAGAACCAGGCACCAGCCACCCCATCTGCACACCCCCTATCAAGGTGATAACAGCCAGCACACACTGAGGAAATAGGCAATAGGCATCCACACTATAAACAGCCCTTGCACCAAAAATATTAAACCCACACAAGCTACACAGGGAGGCTCCCACATATAAATAGCCCTCAAAGACCATAGTAGATAATTCTTTCTCCTAAACTCTCAAAGTAAGAGAAATATAAGTACAGTGAAGAAGCAGAGGAACCACTCCCAGTTAAAAGACCAAGAGAATTCCTCTGAAAGAATAAACAATGAAACAGACCTCTTCAGTCTTATAGACACCAATTTCAAAAAGGAGATAATGAAAATACTGAAGGAATTAAGAAATGTGATTGAAAGAAATGCAGAGTAATATAAAAAGGAACTAGAAAGTATAAAGAGGAACCAAGAAAAATTAGAAAATTCATTTGCTGAGATGAAAGCCAAGCTAAAGGCAATGAATGGCAGAATGAATAATGTGGAAGAAAGAATAAGTGACCTGGAAGATACAATAATGGAAATCACTCAATCAGGACAGCATACAGAAAGCCAAAATAAAAGCAATATAAGAGACCTATGGGATAATGTAAAGCATGTCAATCTATGCATAATAGAGATTCCAAAAGGGGAAGAAAGAGAAAAAGTGATCAAAAATGTATATGAAGAAATTATGGCTGAAAACTTCCCCAAACGATATCCAGGGGATATACGTGAAGTACAGAGGGTCCCAAACAAGATAAACCCAAACAGACCTACACCAAGACATTATAATTAAAATAGCAAAAGTTAAAGAGATGATTCTAAAGGCAGCAAGAGAAAAACAAAGCATTAATTACAAGGGGACTGACATAAGACTCTCAGCTGATTTCTCTACAGAAATGTTGCAGGCCAGAAGGCAGTGTCAAGATGTATTCAAAGTCCTGAAAGGGAAAAGTCTGCAACCTAGGATACTCTACCCAGCAAGATTATCATTTAGAATAGAAGGAAAGAGAAAGTATTTCTCAGACAAGCAAAAACTAAATGAATACAACAATACTAAACCTATCCTAAAAGAAATATTGAAAAGTCTTCTCTAAATAGAAGAATCTATAGGAAAGAGAAAATCACAACTGGAAAGCAAATCACCTAAATAAACCAGTACACAGATTTTTAAAAATCAAAACATTTTTGTGAAACAGATGATAACTACAATGAACAGCAAAAGGATGAACAGGAAGATATAGAAGAGGACATCAAAATCAGAAAATGTGGGTGAGGAGAGTAAAAAAATGTAGATGTTTTCATTTCTTAGAATGTGTTTGAGCCTATATGGCTACCAGTCTAAGGGAAATAAGTATAGGAAGGGAACAACATATTTGAAAAACAGGATAACCACAAATCAAAAACGTATAGTAGATTCAGAAAAACCAAAAAGAAGAGAACATAAGTATAATACAACTGAAAAACATCAAACCACAAAAGGAAGACCAAAAAGAAAAAGTATGGGACAAAGAAAAAATGTAAAAATCAATGAGAAAACAACGTTTAAAATGTCAATAAATACATATCAACCAATAATTACCTTAATGTCAATAGACTAGATGCTCCAATCAAAAGACACAGAGTGGTAGACTGGATTTTAAAAATAGGGCAAAGGACACACAGATTGAAAGTGAGGGCATGGAAAAATTATCTAAGGCAAATGGAAATGACAAGAAAGCATGTTCACAATACTCAGACAAAATAGACTTGAAAACAAAATCCATAAAGAAGAAAAAGAAGGACAGTATATAATAATAAAAGGATAACACAAGAAGAAGAGGATTTTACACTAGTCAACATATATGTACCTAATATAGGAGCACCCAAATACATAAATACTAACAGACATAAAGGGGAAAATTTACAGTAGTACAATAATAGTAGGAGATTTTAACATCCCACTCACATCAATGGACAGATCTTATAGACAGAAAATCAATAAGGCAACAGAGATCCTAAATGATACAACAGTCAGACTTAATTGATATTTTCAGGACATTACATCCAAACAGAATACACATTCTTTTCAAGTGCACATGGAACGTTCTCTAGGATGGACCACATACTAGGGCACAAAACAAGCCTCCCAAATTTAAGAGTATAGAAATTATCTCAGGCATCTTTTCTGACCACAATGGCATGAGACTAGAAATCAACCACAGAAAAAGAAATGAGAAAAAAATGATTACATGGAGACTAAACAATATGCTACTAAAAAACCAATGCATCAACAATGAATCCAAGAGGAAATTTAAAAATATCTTGAAACAAATGACAATGAAAACACAACCATACAACGTATATGGAATGCAGCAAAAGCAGTTCTTTGAGGGAAGTTCATAGTGATGCCCGCCTTCTTCAAAAAACAAGAAAAATGTCAAACAACCTAACCTACCACTTAAAAGAATTAGAAAAAGGAGAACAAACAAAAACCTAAAGTCAGCAGAAGGAAGGAAATAATAAATATCAGGGAGGAAACAAATAAAATAGAGATTGAAAAACAGTAGAAAAAAATCAATAAAACCAAGAGCTGGTTCTTTGAAAGGGTAAACAAGATGGACAAAACTCTGGCCAGGCTCACCAAGAAAAAGAGGGAGAGAAACCAAATAAACAAAATAAGATATAAAAAAGGAGACATAACAACCAATACCACAAAAATACAAAAAAACATAAGGGAATACTATGAACAATTATATGCTAAAAAATTCAACAACCTAGAAGAAATGGACAACTTTCTAGAAACACCCAGACCACAAAATTGAATCAAGAAGAAATAGATAACTTGAACAGACCGACTCACTAGAATTGAAATAGAATCTGTAATTTTACAACTCCCTGCAAACAAAAGTCCACAACAAGATGGCTTCACAGGTGAATTCTACTAAACATACAAAGAAGAACTTATACTGACAGTTCTCAAACTCTTCTAAAAGACTGAAGAGAAGGGAACACTCCCAAAGACATTCTATGAAGCCACCATCACTCTGATACCAAAACCAGACAAAGATACTAGCAAAAAAGAAAATTACAGGCCACTATTTTTGATGAATATAGATGCAAAATTTCTCAACAAAATATTAGCAAACTGAATTCAGCAACACATAAAAAAGATCATACACCATGACCAAGTGTGATACATCCCAAGTTCATGTCTCATTCAACATCTGCAAATCAATTACTGCAATATACCACATTAACCAAAGAAAAGACAAAAACCACATGATCACCTCAATAGATGCAGAAAAAGCATCTGACAAAATTCAACATCCATTCACGAAAAAACTTTTACCAAAGCGGGTATAGAGGGAGCATATTTCAACATAATAAAAGCTATTTATGACAAACCCACAGCCAATATAATACTCAATGGTGAAAAGCTGAAATACTGACCTCTAAAATCTGGAACAAGACAAGGATGCCCACTCTCACCTCTTCTATTCAACACAGTGTTGGAAGTCATAGCCACAGCAATCAGAAAAGAAAGAGAAATAAAGGTATCCAAGTTGGAAGGGAAGAAGTAAAATTGTAAATATATGCAGAAGACTTGATACTATTTATAGAAAACCCTTAAGTTTCAACACAAAAACTACTAGAACTGAAAAACTATTTCAGCAAGATAGCAGGACACAAGATTAACATATAGAAATTGGTTTCATTTCTTTACATTAACAATGAAGTATCAGAAAGGGAATGTAAAATAAAATATAAAAAGTACTTTTAAAAATCACACCCCAAAAAATAAAATACTGAGGAATAAACCTAACCAAGGAGGTGAAAGACTTATATGCTAAGAACTATAAAACATTAATAAAGAAAACTGAAAATGATTCAAAGAAATAGGTAGCCCATGCTCTTGGATAGGAAGAGTTAATATTGTTAAAATGCCCACACTATCCAAAGCAAACTACAGATTTAATGCAACCCTTATTAATACATTATTGACCAGGGGATTTTTGCAGAAACTAACATCTGTGGTTGGCAATTTGTTATGTAAGTAAATATTGAAACACCCACGTTTGAATAAATATCAAAAAATGTTTTTTTCACTTAATGTATTTATTTGAAACTTTGTACATGTATTACTAAAGCATTCTAATATTTTGTTAGAGTGTGATAGGCAGTACAGCAGGCACCTCTGTGCAGAGGAACAGAATATCTATTACATCTATACTGTGCTTCACTGTTCTTTACCCTGGAAGAGCAGACTACACTTTCTAAAAGCATTTTTTATTTAGTCCTGTGGGTATTATTTTCTCTAGAATATGTTCTTTTATTTTACCTGGTCAACAAGGTGGATCTTTGCAGGGGGCTCTTTTAGAAATGTCACAAGAAGGACCAGGTGTGACACTACCACTACATTCACCAGAATGTTCAGTTACCCATTCTCTAGCTACTGCTAACAAAAATTGCTTGTACGTCATTTTATGGTGTGCATTAAGGCTACAATATATTTTAAACACATTGAATAAACCACAATTGCTCAAATAGAAACCTTCTTTCTTATACCATTTTTTAGTTTTCTGAAGGATATTGAAGTTGGCCAGATATTGATTGGATTGATCAACTCCTTTCATATATTTATTATACTTTAATATACAACTAGGCTTAGTTATCTGATGGCCAGTCCTCCTGTCTTCCTTTCCTGTAGATACTATGGTGGTGTCATAAATAGCTGTCACCATGTGGACTAGCTTCTTATCTTTCCATATAAGAAGAATCACTGGGCTTCCCTGGTGGCGCAGTGGTTGAGAGTCCGCCTGCCGATGCAGGGAACGCGGGTTCCTGCCCCGGTCCGGGAAGATCCCACATGCCACAGAGCGGCTGGGCCCGTGAGCCATGGCCGCTGAGCCTGCACGTCCGGAGCCTGTGCTCCACAATGGGAGGGGCCACAACAGTGAGAGGCCCGCGTACCACAAAAAAAAAAAAAAAAAAAAGAAGAATCACTTCTCCCTTCTGTTAGAATGTCATTTCTCCCCTCTGTAGATTTTTATATTTCTCCTTTAATTGGTTTGGTAGACCACGATTCTCTCTTATAGTCCCACAAACTCTGGTTTTATTTTTCAACAATATTTCAGATGTGGACACACTGTTGTAATAATTGTCTTGGTAAATATGGTGCCATGAACCAAGATAAGGTGGTAAGACTGATATTATTGTTTCTTGCAGTTTCTTTCCTTCACCCATGTAAATATCAAGGTTGCATATATATCCAGTTTCACTTTGTTAATCATCCTGACCAAAGTTCCATATTTTGTAAGTTTTCCTGGATTATAGGTTTTGAATCTGAGTCATCCTCTCCACTTTATCATTGCCTCATCAAGTGATAGCTCTTGTTTTTGTATAGAGATCATCTGAAATTTTGGTAGAAAATAATCCAAAAGAACTTTGAAATTCTGTCTACAGGAAGTGGAGTTTCTGACTTATCATTAAAGTGAAGAAACATCATTATTTGTTCGAACCTTCTTCTCATCATAACCTTTGGAAAGATAGGGGTTTCAAGTATGGGATCAGTCCACCAATATTCTTTCCAGTGTGACTTTCTTATCTGTCCCATCAAAGTTATTAATCCAAGAAACTTCTTCATGTCAGTATTGGTTACATCAGTCCATTTTAAAGCCTTATCATACTTTTTATATGACTTTTCATTCTGTTGGTGATGATACAAGTTTGTTTGAGAAGCGACCAACTCAAGAAAGTCACTACCAAAAATTAATTCTGTTGTTCCACTAACACTTTGTTGGTTATTACATTCAATAGTGACACCTGACACATGTGTAAAGTCTTCTCATTTTCGTGAAATGTTGTCTTCAGTCCACTCTTCTGTAGAAACAAAGGAGCAATCTCCGGCTCCGTGAATTTAATTTTCAAATTCCATATCAGAATCCATCACTACACTTTGTTGTCTTTTTGTTGGCCTCATATTCACATTGTCTGAATCAGAACTATATTCTGAAGAACTATCATTTTCTGAGACACCAGTATATATGTTACTCAGACAATCAGAGAAAGTATCTGCATAAAATTCACCAAAAATTCTTCTTCACTCAAAATTTCACGATGTGTCATTTCTGAAAATTTTATGTAATAAAGTTGCATTTATAATATATGCAAGTTTGGAACAAAAACCGAATGGAGCAAAATGTATATGATAATGCCAATCATAAGTTGTATAATGAACCCTTGATCAATTTTAAGCTCTAACAACTTCACACAGTGATGTTAACTGTATCAATCTCTAAAAACTTATTGATATGTCTTTGGTCAATAATGTTTGGGTAACAAAAGACATATTAGTATGTCTGTGGTCAATAATATGTTAAATTACTCATGACATTATTCACAGAACTAGAAGAAATAACCCTAAAATTTATATGGAACCATAAAAGACCCAGAATTTCCAAAGCAATCTGGAAGAAAAAGAACAAAGCAGGAAGCATAACCCTCCCAGACTTCAGACAATTCTACAAAGCTAGAGCAATCAAAAGAGCGTGGTATTGACACAATACAGCCATATGGATCAATGAAACAGAATAGAGAATCCAGAAATAAACCCACATGCCTGTGGTCAATTAATCTTCAACAAAGGAGGGAAGAATATCAAATAGGAAAATGACCATCTCTTCAAGTGGTGCTGGGAAATTTGGACATTTGCATGTAAATCAATGAAATTATAATATACCCTCTCACCATACACAAAAATAAACTCAAGATGGCTTAAAGACTTAAACATGACACCATAAAACTCCTAGAAGAGATCATAGGCAAAACATTCTCTGACATAAGTCATACCGATGTTTTCTTAAGTCAGTCTCCCATGGCATTAGAAATAAAAACAAAAATAAACAAATGAAACTTAATCAAACTTACAAGATTTTGCACAGCAAACGAAACCATAAACAAAAAGACAATTGACAGAATGGGACAAAATATTTGCAAATGAAGTGACTGACAAGGGCTTAATTTCCAAAGTATATAAACAGCTTATACAACTTAATAACAAAAAAAGCAAGCAACCCAATCAAAAAATGGGCAGAAGACCTAAGTAGACATTTCTCCAAAGAATACAGATAGATAGCCAATATTCACATGAAAATATGCTCAACATTGCTAATTATCAGAGAAATACAAATCAAAACTACAACGAGGTACCACCTCACATCAGTGAGAATGGCCATCAATAAAAAGTCTACAAATAACAAATGTTGGAGAGGGTGTGGAGAAAAGGGAACCCTCCTACATTGTTGGTGGGAATGTAAGTTGGTACAGACACTATGCAAAACAACATGGAGCTTCCTCAAAAGACAAAAAATAGAGTTGCCATGTGATCCAGTAATCCCACTCCTGGGCATATATCCAGACAAAACTGTAATTCAAAAAGAACACCCCTATGTTCATAGCAGCACTATTCACAATAGCCAAGACATGGAAACAACCTAAATGTCCATAGACAGATGAATGGATAAAGAAGATGTGGTACATATACACAATGGAATACTACTCAGCCATAAAAAAGAATGAAATGATGCCATGTGTAGCAACATGGATGCAACTAGAGATTATCATACTAAGTGAAGTGAGCCAGAAAGAGAATGACAAATAGCATATGATATCACTTATATATGGAATCTAAAATAGGACACAAATGAACCTATCTACAAAACTGACTCATGGACATAGAGAACAGATTTGTGGTTGCCAGTGGGGAGGGGGTTGGGGGAAGGATGGAGTGGGAAGCTGGGGTTAGGAGATGTAAGCTATTATATATAGAATGGATAAACAACAAGGTCCTACTATATAGCAGAGAGAACTAAATTCAATAACATGATAAAACGTAACAAAAATGAAAAATAATGTATATATTGTATAACTGAATCACTTTGTTGTACAGCAGAAATTAACACATTGTAAATCAAGTATACTTCAATTAAAAAAGAAAAAAAGTAAAGATACATGCACCCCAATGTTCATAGCAGCATCATTTACAATATTCAAGAAATTCAAGCAACCTAAGTGGCCAACAGATGAATGGATCAAGATGTATGTATGTATATGTACATTTGTCTGTCTGTGTGTGTATATACAGACACACACACACTCACACACAATGGAATACTACTCAGTCATAAAAAAGAATGAAATTTTGGCATTTGCAGCAATGTGGATGGACTTGGAGAGTGTTATGCTAAGTGAAGTAAGTTAGGCAGAGAAATACTGTATGACACCTCTTATACATGGAATCTAAAAAATAAAACAAACTAGTGAATATAACAAAGAAGAAACAGACTCACAGATATAGAAAACAAACTAGTGATTAACAGTGAGGAGAAGGAAGGATGGAATGGGCAAGATAGTAGTAGGGGATCAAGAGGTACAAACTACTATGTATAAAATAAATAAGCAACAATGATATGTTGTATAACATGAGGAATATAGCCAATATTTTATAGTAACTATAAATGGAATATAACATTTAAAAATTGTGAATCACTCTTGTACACCTGAAACTTATACAATATTGTACATCAACCATACCTTAATAGAAATGAAAAATGATAAAATAAATACTACTTCAGATAAATATATATGCTTCCCTAGAGAGTACTGAAAGGAATACTAAAGAGAGTTTAGGCAAAAAGAAATTGGTCCCAGATAAAGTATCAAAATGCAAGAAAACTAAAGAACAAAAGAAGGAGAAAAATGCAGATAAACATAAATCAACATTGACTGTACAAAATAATGATATACTGTCTTGGTTGATATATGTAGAATAAGTAATAACCATACCAAAGATATGTTAGGGGTTACATGGACTTAAAGTTCCATGCATATGAGAGAAATGAATGTAATAAATTTTAATAAATTAAGCATGCATATTGTAATCTCTAGAGTACCTAATAAAAGATTAGTAAAAGAATGTATGACTCATGTTTATAGAGAAGAAAAACAGAAAAATAAAATCTATTTAAATTATCCAAAAGAACAAAAAGAAAAATGAGCATAACAGAACAAGCCAAAAACAAATACTAAGGTAGTAGCTATAAGGCCAAATATATCAGTAACTACCTCAAATTTAAAATAACTAAATTTTGATTAAAAGCAAACAGCAACAAAACCTATATGCTGCTTCTAAGACACACCTTAAATATAAAGACAGATACTGAAAATAAATGTTGAAGAAAAAATATACTCTGCAGACACTAATCCAAAGAAAGCTAGTGCCCCCATACTAATACAAAACAATTTTGACTTTAAAGGAGGAAGCATTACTTCAGATAAAAAGAGACATTTCTTATACAGCAGAATATAAATGAATAAAATCTTTATATCTACCATACATTTGTAATCTTCAAGGTTCACAGTCCAGGATCACATTTCCCTGGAAGGTGCTATCTGGATAGCTAAGAGCTCCATACACCTCTTGCATGTAACTGTTACATGACTGAAGACACTGCAGTAAGTCTACAAATTTTCTCCTCTTGGCACTTGCTCTCACAAAAGTCTCTTTGGTTCAACTCATAAGCAAGGACAAGAGATTACAATGATAAAGAAAGTATAAATAGTTGTACTGTTAACCTCTCCACTGACAGAAAATGTCTTAGAAACACTTTCCTAACAGTTATACAAGATTTAACTAGGGACCCACCTGAATAAAGACAGAACAATTAAGCAAATTAACTCACTTCTTTTGAGGAAAAGACTTACCACCTAACAACTATTGAGATCATCCATCATTGCAATAACCAATGACCTCAGTGGTTGACACACACTTCTTCCCAAACACACACTTGCCTTTAGAGGCTAAGCAGTGATTTCCCACTCCAGAGACATGAGATTTTCCATTCCCAAAATGGAAAGGACTGGTTGCAACACTCAAAGCTATAAGCCATCACCAAAACCATGGACCTTCAGCTCATTTCTGTTGAATTCCTTTTATTTACCAAATCCCAACAACATAAGGCAACACTATTCAGCAGTCCACTTAGACTTCATTCTAAATGTTGGCTCCTTTATCAGGTCTCATAGCTCCTATGGGGGAGTATCCATGGCTCTTGTTCCTGCAAGTGCTGACTACAACACAAGTCAAGCTCGCAAATGTGCCCTGGCTCCAGTGAAAGCATTTGTACCTACACATACTTTCTACAAATAGTTACACCAATGAAAATATTTTTATATTTATATTTTTATATTGAAAATGGTACCTATAACCAGTATACTTGAGTAAATTTGTATTAATCCTAATATTTCTTAATCATTTTCTGCCCAACTGCTCAATTACCTAATAAAAAGACTAAGAGTCCTTTAGTGAGATACATTTCTTCCTCAGCAGATGAACCTAGCCTTTGCTTCCAAGGGATTTGTCTGGCTTGTGTTTTCTTATGCATTATTCTAACTATACACCAATTCTTGTCTGTTCATGAAATAGAACTGTGAAATTACACAAGTAAATGAAATAGAATGATTTAATCAGCAATCTTTCAACTATAAAGAATTACCCAGTTGAATAAGGAAATTAGACATCTAACTAGTACTGTATTTTAGAACGAGTTAGAAATTACACATTTGACATGCTAGATCAAATTTCTAAAGATGTGATGATTATTTATAAGTCTGATTTTACAAAACATAATGACCTTTTATTTTACTCCATCTCATGAAGAATAGTGCGTGCACACAGGGAATGTTATACACTCATTCCAGGTATCTAAGATTTTTAAATCGTCTTACAAAATTACCAGAATTGAGGTTTCTTTATAGGAATTTAGTGGAATAATAAGACTAATTTAGTGGCAGCTGTTGTACTCATGTCTGGAGAGGGAGTCAATCACTTTTAAAATATTTTGAATGTGCTCTATACAATTAGTACAATTTAAATACCAGAAACATTTAAATCATTTATATCAGTTGACTGTTCAAATGACAAAATCAACACCAGGAGTTATTACATATTTTAAAAGGTATAACCTGTCAATCAGCTAAAGTCATTAAACTTGAATACTAAATTCCTGGCAATATACATTTTAAATTACTACTGAAAAACAAACTCCTGTCCTCATTGGTAATCAACAATCACTATAAAATGTCCTATAAGTAGCCTATAGGCCCTTGGGAGATTTCCTATTTTGCCGCAGGACAAAGTGTTTAATAAATATTTCTTGGATGACTGCACAGACAATAGTAATCAGCCTTAGACTTGGTAAAAATTATTCCCAGATTTTGATAGATGTTTATCTAACAGTTTGTGGTAATGGTGTAATGATTTTTTGGTTAGTGTTATTTGCCTATTCATTTGCTTATTTTGCCTTTTTGTGTGCTTTTTTCCTCCTTTTGTTAATGGTATTTAAATAGAAATTTTCATTTGTTTTATATAAATGTCATTTTATACTGGAAGTCTAGATCTGGTCTCAGTTTTGATTAAAATTCACTTTCCAGCTTGGTTTTTGAAGATATATATCCTTATAAATTCCTGTTGCACTTCTGAAATAGATTCAATTGCCTTTAGCATGGAGTATTTAAATTTCCCACTTATCAGAAATTCTGTGGCTTTTTCTACTTACCAACTAAAATAGAAAAAAATTTGAACCTGAAATAAAGCTAATTTTTCCAGTTTTTAGAATAATAGAGCAATAACTGATAATGAATATAAACCACTGGCATTTGATATACAATTTAATGAGCTACTCCTTTCTGGTCCAGACAAAGAGAATTTGGGAATATGAAAAGGCTAGTGTTAAACCTATTGCAGGTGAGTAATCCAATTGCTGCTCTGATATTCCTGGGGATTAAAATCCCTTAGTAAATTAGAGCCTGCACATTTCAGGAATTACAGTGATGCATACTAGCAGTTACAGTGATGTACTGAGCATTTACCATGTACAAAGCATTAACAAAGTGTACCTAACTTGCATGATTGCTTTAAGAAAACACAAGTAATATATTTAAAATGTGTAGCATTTTGCTAGTCATGTTCCCAAATACTTGGCAAATGCTAGTTCCCTCCTCATTCATTCTGTTTTCATTCACTCTTTTATTCCACTTAACAACGATTTATTGTGTACCTTCTTTATGGCTGGTATTGAGCTAGTTAGCAATTTCATAATTGGATCTAAATGTGTAAGATAATCTACTAGGTGAAGAACAAGAAATGGGACCATGGTTCATCCAAAGTTCTTATAACTTGCCAGCTCTCTGAGATTTAATGGAAGTTGCCTAATGCTTCACTCAGTTCCAACTAAACCAAGCCTCCCTTTAAATAATTTTTACTTTAAATAGTCTTCAAGTTTTACTCAACTATTTGAAAGGTGCATAAGTATTTTACAAGTACAGTTTGAAATATTTTTCTTTTAAAGAGAGAGACATTATTGTTAATGTCTTTGAAAAACGGACACCCAGGTAATTGAATGTATGGTAACTCCTTTTTAATTGGTGGATCAGTTTTAGAAATATACAGCACTGTAGTGGAAAAACGTCATAAAACAAATGGGTTCTGAGTGCCAATTTCCAATGTGTGTGTATGTGTTAGGGGGCTTTCCCCCACACCAACAGGCAATTCTCCAACACCAGCTGGGTGTCCTGCAATTCAACTCAATTATGACACTGTCTAGCCAAAGAAGATATCATCAGACCCCATACACTGGGGACTCAGTCCCACAAGACTGCTCCCCACTCCCCACTTCAGTTGCCAGTCGCAAGTTCAGATTATCACCTGTGCTTCTGGCGTTATCACCATGAGCTAAAGATTCAAAGTTCAAATGACCCCCTTTCCTGGGTTCCATTAATTTACTAGTGTGCCTCACAAAACTCAGAAATATTTTACTTACTAAATCACTAGCAATCTAGATTACTTATTTACTAGATTAGGTTTATTATAAAATGATATAACCCAGGAAGAGCCATATGGAAGAGATGCCTAGGACAAGGTATGGAAAAAGGGCACAGATCTTCCATGCTCTCTGGGAGCATTACTCTCCCCAAATCTGCATATGTTCACCAACCTGGAAGCTCTCCTTTGTGATTTTTACAGAGGTTTCTTTATACAGGTATGACTAAATCATTGGCTACTGGTGACTGAACTCAATCTCCAGCCCCTCTTTCCTCCCCAGAGGTCAGAAGGATGGGACTGAGATTTCCAACCTTCTAATCACATGGTCATCTCCATGCTTAGGCACTATCCAAAAGTCACCTTATTTACATAACAAAAAATACCGTTATTTCTTCATCAGAAAAATCTCCAAGTGTTTTAGGAGCTTTGTGCCAGAAATGGGGACAAAGATCAAATATATATTTATTATAAATCATAATATTACAGTAGTTGCATTGAGTGGGGACAGCAATTGACTGGACTGATAATGAGGTAACTTTCTGGAATGGATGAATCATAACGTTCTGTAGTCTTGATAGAGGTTTGGGCTACACAGGCATATGCATTTATCAAAACTCAGGGAAGATACACTTAATATATGTGCATTCCATTTAATGTAAATTTTATATAAAAATGCATGCTAAAGTATTTGAGGAAGTTGTTGCGATGTCTGCAACATTCTTTAAATGGGTAGAAACTAGGATGAATTAATGGATGAATAGAGAGGTGCAGATAGGATAGTTGAGCAAGTATACTAAAATGTAAAGGGTAGAATTTAGGTGGTAGATTTCAGGGGGTTCAGTGAAACATTTTTTCAACTCTGCTGCATATTCATGTGTTTTCATAATAAAGTATTGGAAAATGCAGCATAAAAGGCACATATAACTTTTCACTCTGTCTAGCATTTTTGATGTTAATAAAAGTATTTGGACTGAATTAAATTGTATTTAATTTCAATTCTGCCTTTTCATATGTACCCACAGTTCATAATAGTGAAAGCTGCTTCCTGCATGTTTTCCTTTTAGCACTCAATTAACATTGATTTGTCCATTGCTGCAGACTATATTAACACTAATGACTTAGAATAAATTAGTGTTTGCTCTTTATGAATAAGTTCAATCACATGCTCCTTTCATTCTTACTTCCTTTCCAATGTGCTCTAATTAAAAGCTATTAATGTTTGTATTTCCTGGCAATTTTATTTTTACATTCATATTCAAATTACCATATTACTGAAATGTATATATTTCCTAATAAATGTCAGATTTTATCATTTGTTATTTCTATTTAAGAGTTTAATGACCCTACTTGGATGTTCAACATTTAACTTTTTTAAAAAAATTCATAGTTCATAAATCTAACATGCCCTATTTTTCAGATATGAACTGTTCTAATAGGATGCACTAGGTAATTGTCCAGAGAATGGTTAGGTTCACTGAAGGTGTCCAAAGAGCATATGAAAACTACTACCTGAATTTTATTTAAAAATTTTATTCATATTTAATCTACAGATTGACCAGGACATGCTCACTTGGTCTTCAAGAAAGAGTGATATGCAATGTGGAAGAGTTAGCAGTTATATTCATTGTCTTATATTGTAGTTCATACTTGACTGTGTATGTAGATTTATAAATATTTACTAATTTTAATTAAGAAAACTCTTAGACAAGGACACTTGGTTTAAAAGATTTTTTTAAAAGCAGGCAAGAAATGATGAAAGAAAGGAAAATTTATCTGTGAAATGAAAGTAATACTAATAATGTGCACATAAAAGAAAATGACAAAACCAACTTATCTTCCTGACCACACAGAGCCTCATTATGCAGTAAAGATGATGCCCTAAAGTGATCTGACCAAAAGTCACCTAAAACTGTAGTTATCAAGAAGAAGACTATTAGAAATTATATTCACTACCATTAATGCTGAATTTAGCCCTAAGGGAATTTTCATGTCTTGAGATATTAACTAATGATAGTATAAAGTCTTCATGGGAACAAGACTTTTTAAACATGGAGAAAATGAAGACAAATCTCTGCAATTTTTAAGTGGGATTTTTAAAGTAATTTGATACTTAATATTGTACTTTACAAAATTTTACTAACATAAATTATAAATTTTTAGAAGTCTTTTTTGAGTGAAAGACATGAAAACCAAAAAGAATTGAACAAAGACTTGTTCTTCCTGTAGTAGAGGGCTGGAGTAATACATGACAAACAAACATAAATGCATTTAATTGGCAGACAAAAATAAATTGCCAGAAGATCTGAACAAACAAGTGCAGAAGGTACAGTATTCAGTTGGATGAAAATACCCATATTTCAACTGTGTCCCAATTTACGGCTTTTTCTAGATTTCACTTCAGTAATGAAATAAATACATAAAGAACTACTTTTTTGTGATCCTCTAAAGAAAAATATAGAGGTTAAGCAGATCTTAAATAATGACTGATAAAATCAATGTTTCTTGAAACACATGTAAGTGCTCATGGGGCAGCATCTGATTAGAATGAAGAGAGGATTCCAGGATGAGAGAGTATCACATGCAAATTCATTCCATCTTTATTCAGAGACAGGGAATATTCCATATTCCATATGTTGTTTTAGGTTCATAGCTGGAAATGCCCTCATTTTGTGAGGGAATTCCAAAGAACTACTGCAAAATTACCTTCACACTAATTTTATATCAGTTGTCTAAACCTAAAAGAAAAAAAACCCCAACAAACATTATCAGACATGAGTTTCAGGTGATGTGGTTCTGACTTTCTGACTGGAGCAACATCCTTAGAGTCTGGCTGCAGATACTCTGTGTCAGAACATTTGTGAACACAGTCCTATGTGTTCACAACACAAAGCAGTTGGATGATTACATTTTTGTGGTGAAAGTTATAAGTGAGGGACTTCTAAAATTCTATCTATCTACAGAACCAAGTGAAAGAGGTTCCTTTCTAGGCATGGAAAACAACTCTCAGACCATCTCCTTTAAAGCTTTCATAAAATACACACTGAATAAATCCATGTTAAATTTAAAAATGAACAAATAACTTACAGTTTCAAATATAACCCCCAAATGCTATTATCTCCTCTCCACTAACTTTGTTTTAATTATGCATAATTAATTCTAAGAAAAGTGTGAAAAGTTTTGACGATAAACTCTATAATAAGTCAAGATATTTTATTTACATATCTGTCTGAATGCAAATGAAATGTCAAGCATTATATTTCATGTTCATTGTCTCCTTGTAGCCTTTTTTTTTTTAACACTGAAAAGAGTTTCCCTTTTCTTTTCAACTCTTTTTCATGGACATTTCTTGAGCTCCTAGTGTATACTAGGCTAGGCATTATGTAGTTTCACACATCCTATCTCATTTTATTTAGAGCTGAATACCAATCTATGAGGCAAAGAAAACTTCAAAATTTTAAAATTTAACCATCAAGCAATGTATTTTGAAATAGCTGAATGTTTGAATTCTGAAGTGGAGACTTACTTAAAACAACGGTAGGAACTCGGTAACAATCAGCTATTAGCTCTCTTCAAGAAAATGACCTAATAACAAGAAGCAAAGGCAGCCTCTTATTAGATGCCTGTGGCAGTCATTTTCCATAAGGCCTAGAATTCAGATCATGAAGGCAGTTTCTAGAGTAAGGATAGCAGTTTGCCAACTGTTTCAGAGTTCTTCAGAAGGGGTTTACTCCAAAGGACTTACTATATTAAAGAATGATAGAAAACATTTCTTTTTTGGAAAAATAAACATTTTAATCATATTAGAAAAGTCAGGAAAAACTGTTTGTCAACTTACGTCTTAATTAAACGTAAGATTAATTTATCACTATTAAAAACACAATATGCAAACAATCAAAATTAAAAAGAAAACCAAGGTGTTTTATAATTGTGATTTCTTGGACATAGTTCCCTCTGGGCATTACTACCCTCATGTGTCCAGGTGGCTATTTTTGCAAAATAGAAGTTAATAACTAGTATATAGTTTATTATGTTTAAAAATGGTGAGGCAATGAGATAACTGGTTACAGGTCACAGTTACTAAATATAAAAGATGTACACCAGAGTTAACTTCTAGTTTTAGATCCTAAAGTTAAGCTGGTGATACAAAGTGTGGTCTTACAGTTTGTCCCAGTGGTAGACTCTTTATTTTATGTATTTTTCAGTGTTTTGAGAGTCTGTGAAGTGGCTCACAAGAACTTAGATAAGACAGAGACAGAACTAACCTTCAAGAGTTAATTATGAAATTAAAACATAATGGATCAAAGGAGAGATAAAGAAAGGAATCTTACAGGGACAAAGCACCATTCACGGAACCTGAGTTGAGTAACTGAGCAAGGTCCTAGTTAACTAGCTGGGATAAGCAAAATAGACCCTCTTAACGCTCAAGAAACTTAGTGCTTAACAAGGAAGATTACATAATACTCACTAAATAAATAGATTTATACACTCTGATAAATGATTTGAAGAAAAGATATAGAAAGCATATAACAGAGGGACCAAATTTTATTAGGGAGTTATTTCCATTTTCTGTAAATGACAATAAAAGAATCAGAAGCAATTTGTTAACCTGATGAAAAATTAGGCAAAGAATATTCCAGGTAGAGAATAACAAGTTTGAAATCTCAGAAGTAGGAAACAGTTTGCAGCATTAGGATATGTCCTTCAAATTTGTTTGATTTTACACTTCTACCAGTAAAATATTTGTGAGCATACAGTGCCAATAGTTAGCTAGCTTTATTCCTCTCCTTTCCTCTCCTCCCCTCCCTTCCTTCCTTTCTTTTCTTCCTTTCTTTTTAGTTTCATATATATATTTATTAATGAAACAGATATTATGTTTCAACAAAAATAGGTACTAATAAAGGATGAGATAAAATATGTTTTGCATGTTTTCTTTTGATATACCAATATAGTAGCTGTCATAACCCAAAGATTAATGCCTCCTGAAAGGGAAATTGTTTCATTAGAGAATCTGAAATATCAATGTGTCTGAAGTCTAGGAAGCCATGATGAGAGTTACAAAAGCTGAGGCAAAGGTAGGCAGTGGCTAGAACATGAAGGATCCTGACATACACATTTAAAGCTTTTGAACTTTTTCTCTAGGTTAACTGAACACCAATGAAGGATTTAGAGCACCCCATTTCAGGATATACTACTGAAGCTGCTAGGTGGAGAATGGATTGAATAGGGATGGGAGAAAAATAAAGGGAGCATATTATGGTAATCTAGGAAAGAAATGATGCAGAGTTGGATTAGATTATTGCAGTGGCAGTGAAAAAAATTAATATGATTAGAGGTATATTTTAAAGGTAGATTTGTCAAGCCTTAATTGTGGTATGAAAAAATGTATTATAGGGCTGAGGATCAAGATGGTGGAGTATTACAATGTGAAGCCCACCTCCTCCCACAAATATGTTAAAAATATAACTACATGTGAAATGATTCTCCAAGAATATCTACTGAGCACTGGCAAAAGACCTCAGACTTCTAAAAGGGCAAGAAAATCTTCATATAACTGGGTAGGACAAAATAAAAAATAAAAGAAAGAGAGAAAAACTGGGATGTGACCTGTGCCCCTGGGAGGGAGCTATGAAAGAGGAAAATGTTCCTGTACCATGACAAGCCCCTCACTGGCAGGGAGAACAGCTGGGACAGGAGGAAGCTTCAGAGCACTGGAGGAGAGTGCAGCAACCAGTTTGCAGCAGCCAGAATGGAGGTAAACCTGCAAGACGATCAGTTCCACCCTCCTGTGCTCCCCAGCCTGAGACGTGTGTCCATTAGTGTGGGCAGGGGCTGGATGCTGAAGCTTCAGCTTTGGAGATCAGACCCAAGGAGAGGACTGGGGTTGGTAGCACAGAAACAGCCTGAACAGGCTGGATTTTGCTGTGACCACAACTGAGGGCATATGTGGAGGAAGCCTGGCTTGCCTTAGAGGCTAGGAGCCATTGTTTGGGAGATGAGTAAGGGGAGGGGTAGGACCTGCCATTGCAGCCTTTTTCCCTGCATGCTCTGAGGTGACAGGACATCACCTACGCAAGCTCTGGGCCACCATCACAGACTCCAGGAGTAGTCATGAGCCACCATTACTGCCCTCCTGGGCTGCAGAAGCAGTCATGAGGTCCTCTCACTAGGCTCCTGGGCTCCAGGGGCGAGTGCAAGCTGCCTGTGCTGCCATCGTGGGCTCCAGGGGCACATGTGAGCTGCCAACACCACCAAGAACCCCAGGAGCAGGCACCAGCCACTGAATCTGCACACCCCCTATCAAGGCGATAATGGCCAGTACACTCTGAGGAAAGAGGCAGCAGGGATCAATGCAACAAACAGCCCTTGAACCAAAAATATTAAACTCACACAAGCTACACAGGGATGCTCCCACATATAAATAGCCCTCAAAGACCAGAGTGGATAACTGTTTCCCCTAAACTCACAGAGTAAGAGAAATATAAGTAAAACAAAGAAGCAGAGGAATCACCCCCAGTTAAAAGACCAAGAGAATTCCCCTGAAAGAACAAACAATAAAACAGACCACTTCATTCTAATAGACACTAGCTTCAAAAATGAGATAATGAAAATATTGAAGGAAATAAGAAAGGCTATCAACAGAAATGCAGAGTACTGTAAGAAGGAAACTATAAAGAGGAGCCAAGAAAAATTAGAAAACTTATTTGCTGAGACAAAAACTGAGCTAAAGGCAATGAATAGCAGAATGAATAATGGAGAATGAACAGGTGATCTGGAAGATAGAATAATGAAAATCATTCAACCAGAAGATTGAGGAGACTTCAACACCCCATCAATGGACATATCTTCTAGACAGAAAAACGATAAGGCAACAGAGGTCCTAAATGATACAACAGCTAGAGTTAATTGATATTTTCAGGACATTACATCCAAAACAAACAAAATATACATTCTTTTCAAGTGCACATGGAACATTCTCTAGGATGGACCACATACTAGGGCACAAAACAAGCACCCCCAAATTTAACAGTATAGAAATTATCTCTGGCTTCTTTTCTGACCACAATGGCATGAAACTAGAAATCAACCACAGAACAAGAAAAAAATGATTACATGGAGACTAAACAACTTGCTACTAAAAACACGATTGGTCAACAATGAATCAAAGAGGAAATTTTAAAATACCTTGAGACAAATGAAAATGAAAACACAACTATGCAAAATCTATGGGATGCAGCACAAGCAGTTCTTACAGGGAAGTTCACAGCAATACAGGCCTTCAAAAAACAAGAAAAGTCTCAAAAAAACAACCTAACATACCACTTAAAAGAATTAGAAGAAGAAGAACAATGAAACCTAAAGTCAGCAGAATGAAGGAAATAATAAAGATCAGGGAGGAAATAAATAAAATAGAGATTAAAAAAACAAGAGAAAAAAAATCAATAAGACCAAGAGATGGTTCTTTGAAAGCGTAAACAAAATTGACAACCCTCTGGCCAGGTTTATCAAGAAGAAAAGAGAGAATTCAAATAAACAAAATAAGTAATGAAAACAAAGACATAACAACTGATACTGCAAAAATACAGAACCATAAGGGAACTATGAACAATTATATGTCAACAAATTTGACAACCTAAAAGAAATGGACAAGTTTTTGCAAACATAGAGCACACCAAAATTGAATCAAGAAGAAGTAGATAATTTGAACAGACTGGTCACTAGAAGTGAAATAGAATCTTTAATTTAAAAAAATCCTCTACAAACAAAAGTCCAGGATCAGATAGCTTCACAGGTGAATTCTACCAAACATACAAAGAAGAACTTATAATGACACTTCTCAAACTCTTTCAAAAGACTGAAGAGGAGGGAACATGCCCAAAGACATTCTATGAGCTCACCATCACCCTGATATCAAAACCAGAAAAAGACAACACCAAAAAAGAAAATTAAAACCAATATCTTTGATGAATATAAATGCAAAAATTCTCAACAAAATATTAGCAAACTGAATCCAACAACACATATAAAAGATCATACACCACAACCAAGTGAGATTCATCCCAAGTTCACAAGGGTGATTCAAAATATGCAAATCAATCAATGTGATATACCACATCAACAAAAGACAAAAACCACATGATCATCTCAATAGATGCAGAAAAAGTACTTGACAAAATTCAACATCAATCCATGATAAAAGCTCTTACCAAACTGGGCATAAAGGGCATATATATCAACATAATAAAAGCTATTTATGACAAACCCACAGCCAATCTAATGTTTAACTGTGATAACCTGAAAACCTTCCCACTAAAATCTGGAACAAGACAAAGACGCCCCCTCTCACCTCTTCTATTCAACATAGTTTTGGAAGTCATAGCCACAGCAGTCAGACAAGAAAAAGAAATAAAAGGAATCCAAATTGGAAGGGAAGATGTAAAATTGTCACTATAGACAGATGATATGATACTGTATATAGAAAACCCTAAAGACTCCACACAAAAACTACTAGAACTGATAAACGAATTCAGCAAGGTAGCAGGATATAAGATTAACATACAGAAATTGGTTACATTTCTTTAACAATGAACTATCAGAAAGGGAATGTAAAAGGACAATACCTTTTAAAATTACAACCCCCAAAATAAAATACTTAGGAATAAACCTGACCAAGGAGATGACTTATATGCTAAGAACTATAAATCATTAAAAAAAAGGAAATTGACAAGGACTGAAAGAAATGGAAAGATATCCCATGCTCTTGGATTGGAAAAATTAATATTGTTACAATGGCCACATTATGCAAAGCAATCTACAGGCTTAATGTGATCCCGATTGAATTACCCATGACATTTTTCATAGACCTAGAAAAATTAATCCTAAAATTTATATATAACCATGAACAACCCAGAATTGCCAAAGCAATCTTGTAGAAAAAGAACAAAGCAGGAGGCATAACCTTCCCAGACTTCAGACTATACTACACAGCTACAGTAACCAAAACAGTATCATATTGGCACAAAAACAGATATATGGATCAATGGAACAGAATAGAGAGCTGAGAAATAAACACACATAACTATGGTCAATTAATTCTCAACAAAGGAATCAAAAATATACAATGGGAGAAAGAAAATCTTTTCCGGAAATGGTGTTGGGAATGTTGGACAGCCACACACCCTCACATCATAAACTAAAATAAACTCAAAATGGCATAAAGACTTAAACATAAGACATGACACCATAAAACTCCTAAAGAGGTCATAGGTAAAACATTCTCTGACATAATTCATACCAATGTTTTCTTAGGTCAGTCTCCCAAGGCAATAAAATTTTTTAAAAAATAAACAAATGGGACCTATTCAAACTTACAAGCTTTTGCACAGAAAAGAAAACCATAAACAAAACAAAAAGACAACCTACAGAATGGGAGAACATATTTGCAAACGATGCGACCAACAAGGGCTTAATTTCCAAAATATACAAACAGCTCAAACAACTCAAAAACAAAGAAAAAAAAACCAAAAACCCAGTAGAAAAATGGGCAGAAGACCTAAATAGACATTTCTCCAAAGAAGACATACAGATGGCCAATAGGCATATGAAAAGATGCTGAACATTACTATTAGAGAAATGCAAATCAAAACTACAATGAAGGGGCTTCCCTGGTGGCGCAGTGGTTGAGAATCCGCCTGCTGATGCAGGGGACACGGGTTCGTGCCCCAGTCCAGGAAGATCCCACATGCCATGGAGTGGCTGGGCCTGTGAGCCGTGGCCGCTGAGCCTGCGCGTCCAGAGCCTGTGCCCCGCAACGTGAGAGGCCCGCGTAAGATAAAAAAAAATAAATTAAAAAAATTAAAAAAACTACAATGAAGTACCACCTCATAGAGGTCAGAATGACCATCATCAAAAAGTCTACAAATAACAAATGCTGGAGAGGGTGCGGAGAAAAGGGAACCCTCCTACATTGTTGGTGGGAATGTAAGTTGGTGCAGACACTATGGAGAACAGTGTGGAGATTCCTTAAAACAACTAAAAGTAGAGTTACCATATTAACCTACAATCTCACTCCTGGGCATATATCTGCAGAAAATCATGGTTCGAAATGATACATGTACCCCAATGTTCATTGCCATGTCTTGGCTATGTTTTACAATAGCCAAGATATGGAAGCAACATAAATGTCCATCAACAGAGGAATGGATAAAGAAGATGTGGTACATATATACAATGGAATATCACTCAGCCATTTAAAGGAATGAAATAATGCCATTTGCAGCAACATGAATGGACTTAGAGATTATCATACTAAGTGACGTAAGTCAGACAGAGAAAGACAAATATCATATGATAACGCTTTTATGCAGAATCTAAAAAATGAACTTTTCATATCAAATAGACTTTAAAATAAAGTCTCTTACAAGAGACAAAGAGGACACTACATAATGATCAAAGGAACAATCCAAGAAGAAGATATAACAATTGTAAATATTTATGCACCCAACAGAGGAGCACCTCAATACATAAGGCAAGTACTAACAGCCATAAAAGGGGAAATCGACAGTAACACATTCATAGTAGGGGACTTTAACACCCCACTTTCACAAATGGACAGATCATCCAAAATGAAAATAAATAAAGAAACACAAGCTTTAAATGATACATTACACAAGATGGACTTAATTGATATTTATAGGACATTCAATCCAAAAACAACAGAATACACATTTTTCTCAAGTGCTCATGGAACATTCTCCAGGATAGATCATATCTTGGGTCACAAATCAAGCCTTGATAAATTTAAGAAAAGTGAAATCGTATCAAGTATCTTTTCCGACCACAATGCTATGAGACTAGATATCAATTACAAGAAAAGATCTATAAAAAACTTTAGACACAGGGAGACTAAACAATACACTACTTAATAACGAAGTGATCACTGAAGAAATCAAAGAGGAAATTTTAAAATACCTAGAAACAAATGATGATGGAGACACAACGACCCAAAACCTATGGGATGCAGCAAAAGCAGTTATAAGAGGAAAGTTTATAACTATACAATCTTACCTTAAGAAACAGGAAACATCTCGAATAAACAACCTACCTTGCACCTAAAGCAATTAGAGAAAGAAGAACCAAAAAACCCCAAAGTGAGCAGAAGGAAAGAAATCATAAAGATCAGATCAGAAATAAATGAAAAAGAAATGAAGGAAACAATAGCAAAGATCAATAAAACTAAAAGCTGGTTTGTTGAGAAGATAAACAAGATTGATAAACCATTAACCAGATTCATCAAGAAAAAAAGGGAGAAGACTCAAATCAATAGAATTAGAAATGAAAAAGGAAAAGTAACAACTAACACTGCAGAAATAGAAAAGATCATGAGAGATTACTACAAACAACTCTATGCCAATAAAATGGACAACCTGGAAGAAATGGACAAATCCTTAGAAATGCACAACCTGCCAAGACAGAATCAGGAAGAAATAGAAAATATAAACAGACCAATCACAAGCACTGAAATTGAAACTGTGATTAAAATTCTTCCAACAGGACAAGGGGAGAAGATGGCTGAAGAGTAAGACGTGGAAATCACCTTCCTCCTCACAGATACATCAGAAATACATCTACACGTGGAACTTCTCCTATACAACACCCACCAAATGCTGGCAGAAGACCTCAAACCTCCCAAAAGGCAAGAAACTCCCCACATACCTGGGTAGGGCAAAAGAAAAAAGAATAAACAGAGGCAAAGAATAGGGACGGGACCTGCACCAGTGGGAGGGAGCCTTGAAGGAGGAAAGGTTCCCACACATTAGAAGCCCCTTTGCAGGCGGAGACTGCGGGTGGCAGAGGGGGGAAGCTCTGGAGCCATGGAGGAGAGTGCAGCCACAGGGGTGTGGAGGGCAAAGCGGAGAGATTCTGCAGAGGATCAGTTCCGACTGGCACTCACCAGCCCGAGAGGCTTGTCTGCTCACCTGCCGGGGTGGGTGGGGCTGGGAGCTTCAGTCGGATCCCAGGGAAAGGTCTGGAGTTGGCAGAGTGAAAACAGCCTGAAGGGGTTAATGCACCATGGCTGGCCGGGAGGGAGTCCAGCTGAAGTCTGGAGCTGCCAAAGAGGCAAGAGACCTTTTCTTCCCTCTTTGCTTCTGGTGCGCGAGAAGAGGGGTTTAAGTGCGCCGCTTAAAGGAGCTCCAGAAACGGGTGTGGAGCTGCCGAAGAGACAGGAGACTTTTTCTTGCCTCTTTGCTTCCTGGGGTGCGAGGAGAGGAGATTAAGGGCACTGCGTAAAGGAGCTCCAGAAATGGGTGCGAGCTGCGGCAGTTGGCATGGACAGCAGAGACGGGTGTGGGATGCTAGGGTTGCTGCTGCCACCACCAAGAGGCCTGTGTGAGAGCACAGGTCACTCTCCACACCGCCCCTCCTGGGAGCCTATGCAGCCCACCACTGCCGGGGTCCAGGGATCCAGGGACAGCTTCCCCGGGAGAATGCGCAGTGTGCCTCGGGCCGGCGCAGCGTCACACCGGCCTCTGCCATCGCCGGCTCCCCCCGCATCCATGGCACTCCCTCCCCCTGGCCTGTGCCAGAGCACCTGAATCAGCTGCTCCTTTAACCCCGTCCTGGCTGAGCGAAGGGCAGACGCTCTCAGATGACCTACATGCAGAGGCGGGGCCAAGTCCAAAGTTGAACCCCAGGAGCTGTGCAAACAAAGAGGAGAGGGGGACGTCTCTCCCAGCAGTCTCAGAAGCAACGGATTAAAGCTCCACAATCAACTTGAAGTGCCTACATCTGTAGAAAATCTAAATAGACAGTGAAATATCCCAAGTTGAGGAGGTCGACTTTGGGAGCAAGATATACTATTATTTTCCCTTTTTCTTTTTGTGAGTGCTGCTGTGTGAGATTTTATCTGTATACCTTTGCTTTCACCATTTGTCCTAGGGTTAAACCGACTCACTTTTTTGTTTTTTTTAATAGAAATTTTTCTTCTTAATAATTATTTTTATTTTAATAACTATATTTTATCATACTTTATTTTGTCTTCTCCCTTTCTTTCTTCCTTTCTTCCTTCCTTTCTTCTTTCCTTCCTTCCTCCCTTCGTTCCTCCCTTTCTTCCCTCCCTTCCTTCCTTTCTTCCTCCCTTCCTTCCTCTCCTCCTTCCTTCCTTTCTTCCTTCCTCCCTTCCTTTCTTCCTTCCTTCCTGCCCTCCCTCCCTCCCTTCCTTCCTTTCTTTCCTTTCTTTTTTTTCTCCCATTTACTTTGAGCCGTGTGGATTAAACGCTCTTGGCGCTCCAGCCAGGCGACAGGGCTGTGTCTCTGAGGTGGGAGAACCAACCTCAGGACACTGGTCCACAAGAGACCTCCCAGCTCCACGCAATATCAAACAGCGAAAATCTCCCAGAGATCTCCATCTCAACACCAAGACCCAGCTTCACTCAAGGACCAGCAACGAACAGTGCTGGACACCCTATGCCCAACAAAGAGCAAGACAGGTCTAGAGCCCCATCCATTAGCAGAGAGGCCACCTAAAATCATAATAAGGCTACCAACATCCCCAAACACACCACCAGACGTGGACCTGCCCACCAGAAAGACAAGATCTAGCCTCATCCACCAGAACAGAGGCACTAGTTCCCCCAACCAGGAAATGTACTCAACACACTGAACCAACCTTAGCCACTGGGGGGACAGCCACAAAAACAACAGGAACTACGAACATGCAGCCTGCAAAAGGGAGACGCCAAACACAGTAAGATAAGCAAAATGAGAAGACAAAAAAAACACAAAGCAGATGAAAGAGCAAGATAAAAACACACCAGACCTAACAAATGAAGAGGTAATAGCCAGTCTACCTGAAAAAGAATTCAGAATAATGATAGTAAAGATGATTCAAAATCTTGGAAATAGAATAGACAAATTGCAAGAAACAGTTAACAAGGACCTAGAAGAAGTAAAGAGGAAGCAAGCAACGATGAGCAACACAATAAATGAAATGAAAAATACTTTAGATGGGATCAATAGCAGAATAACTGAGGCAGAAGGACGGATAAGTGACCTGGAAGATAAAATAGTGGAAATAACTACTGCAGAGCAGAAGAAAGAAAAAAGAATGAAAAGAACTGAGGACAGTCTCAGAGACCTCTGGGACAAAATTAAACGCACCAACATTCTAATCATAGGGGTCCCAGAAGAAGAAGAGAAAAAGAAAGGGACTGAGAAAATATTTGAAGAGGTTATAGTTGAAAACTTCCCTAATATAGGAAAGGAAATAGTGAATCAAGTCCAGGAAGCACAGAGAGTACCATACAGGATAAACCCAAGGATAAACATGCCAAGACACATAATAATCACACTGTCAAAAATTAAATACAAAGAAAACATATTAAAAGCAGCAAGGGAAAAAAAAAACCAATAACACACAAGGGAATCCCCATAAAGTTAACATCTGATCTTTCAGCAGAAACACTACAAGCCAGAAGGGAGTGGCAGGACATATTTAAAGTGATGAAGGAGAAGAACCTACAACCAAGATGACTCTACCCAGCAAGAATTTCATTCAGATTTGGTGGAGATATTAAAATCTTTACAGACAAGCAAAAGCTGAGAGAGTTCAGCACCACCAAACCGGCTTTACAACAAATGCTAAAGGAACTTCTCTAGGCAAAAAACACAAGAGAAGGAAAAGACCTACAGGAACAACCCGAAACAATTAAGTAAATGGTAATAGGAACATACATATCGATAATTACCTTAAACGCAAATGGATTAAATGATCCCACCAAAAGAGACAGACTGACTGAATGGAGACAAAAACAAGACCCATATATATGCTGTCTACAAGAGACCCACTTCAGACCTAGGGACACATACAGACTGAAAGTGAGGGGATGGAAAAAGATATTCCATGCAAATGGAAATCAGAAGAAACCTGGAGTAGCAATTCTCATATCAGACAAAATAGACTTTAAAATAAAAACTATTACAAGAGACAAAGAAGGACACTACATAATGATCAAGGGATCGATCCATGAAGAAGATATAACAATTGTAAATATCTATGCACCCAACATAGGCGCACCTCAATGCATAAGGCAAATACTAACAGCCATAAAAGGGGAAATCGACAGTAACACAATCATAGTAGGGGAATTTAACACCCCACTTTCACCAATGGACAGATCATCCAAAATGAAAATAAATAAGGAAACACAAGCTTTAAATGATACATTAAACAAGATGGACTTAAATGATATTTATAGGACATTCCATCCAAAAACAACAGAATACACATTTTTCTCAAGTGCACATGGAACATTCTCCAGGATAGATCATATCTTGGGTCACAAATCTAGCCTCGGCAAATTTAAGAAAATTGAAATTGTATCAAGTATCTTTTCTGACCACAACGCTATGACACTAGATATCAATTACAGGAAAAGATCTGTAAAAAATACAAACACATAGAGACTAAACAATAGACTACTTAATAACGAAGTGATCACTGAAGAAATCAAAGAGGAAATCAAAAAATACTTAGAAACAAATGACAATGGAGACATGACGATCAAAAACCTATGGGATACAGCAAAAGCAGTTATAAGAGGGAACTTTATAGCAATACAATCATACCTTAAGAAACAGGAAACATCTCGAATAAACAATCTAACTTTGCACCTACAGCAATTAGAGAAAGAAGAACAAACAAAAAAAAAAACCAAATTTAGCAGAAGAAAAGAAATCATAAAGATCAGATCAGAAATAAATGAAAAGGAAATGAAGGAAACAATAGCAAAGATCAATAAAACTAAAAGCTGGTTCTTTGAGAAGATAAATAAAATTGATAAAACATTAGCCAGACTCATCAAGAAAAAAAGGAAGCAGACTCAAATCAATAGAATTAGAAATGAAAAAGGAGATGTAACAACTGATACTGCAGAAATACAAAAGATTATTACAGATTACTACAAGCAACTGTATGCCAATAAAATGGACAACCTGGAAGAAATGGACAAATTCTTAGAAATGCACAAGCTGCCAAGACTGAACCAGGATGAAATAGAAAATATAAACAGGCCAATCACAAGCACTCAAATTGAAACAGTGATTAAGAATCCTCCAACAAACAAAAGCCCAGAACCAGATGGCTTCACAGGAGATTCCTATCAAACATTTGGAGAAGAGCTAAAACGTATCCTTCTCAAACTCCTCCAAAAGATAGCAGAGGGAGGAACACTCTCAAATTCATTCTGTGAGGCCACCATCACCCTGATACCAAAACCAGTGTCACAAAGAAAGAAAACTACAGGCCATTATCACTGATGAACATAGATGCAAAAATCCTCAACAAAATACTAGCAAACAGAATCCAACAGCACATTAAAAGGATCATACACCATGATCAAGTGGGGTTTATTCCAGGAATGCAAGTATTCTTCAATATACACACATCAATCAACATGACACCATATTAAAAAGTTGAAGGAGAAAAATCATATGATCATCTCAATAGATGCAGAGAAAGCTTTTGACAAAATTCAACACACATTTATGATAAAAACCCTGCAGAAAGTAGGCATAGAGGGAACTTTCCTTAACATAATAAAGGCCATATATGACAAACCCACAGCCAGCATTGTTCTCAATGGTGAAAAACTGAAACCATTTCCACTAAGATCAGGAACAAGACAAGGTTGCCCACTCTCACCACTCTTATTCAACATAGTTTTGGAAGTTCTAGCCACAGCAATCAGAGAAAAAAAAGAAATAAAAGGAATCCAAATAGGAAAAGAAGAAGTAAAGCTGTCACTGTTTACAGATGACATGATACTATACATAGAGAATCCTAAGGATGCTACCAGAAAACTACTACAGCTAATCAATGAATTTGGTAAAGTAGCAGGATACAAAATTAATGCACAGAAATCTCTGGCATTCTTATACACTAATGATGAAAAATCTGAGAGTGAAATTAAGAAAACACTCCCATTTATCATTGCAACAAAAAGAATAAAATATCTAGGAATAAATCTACCTAAGGAGATAAGACTTGTATGCAGAAAACTATAAAACACTGATGAAAGAAATTAAAGATGATACAAATAGGTGGAGAAATATACCATGTTCTTGGATTGGAAGAATCAGTATTGTTAAAATGACTATACTATCCAAAGCAATCTACAGATTCAATGCACACCCTATCAAATTACCACTGGCATTTTTTACAGAACTAAAACAAAAAATTTCACAATTTGTATGGAAACACAAAACACCCCGAATAGCCAAAGAAATCGTGAGAATGAAAAATGAGGTTAGAGGAATTAGGCTCCCTGACTTCAGACTCTACTACAAGGCCACAGTAATCAAGACAGTGTGGTACTGGCACAAAAACAGAAATATAGATCAATGGAACAGGATAGAAAGCCCAGAGATAAACCCACACACATACGGTCACCTTATCTTTGATAAAGGAGGGAAGGATATACAGGGGAGAAAAGACAGCCTCTTCAATAACTGGTGCTGGGAAAACTGGACACCTACCTGTAAAACTATGAAATTAGAACACTCCCTAACACCACACACAAAAATAAACTCAAAATGGGTTAAAGACTTAAATGTAAGGCCAAACACTATCAAACTCTTAGAGGAAAACATAGGCAGAACACTCTATGACATAAATCACAGCAAGATCCTTTTTGACCCACCTCCTAGAGAAATGGAAATAAAAACAAAAATAAACAAATGAGACCTAATGAAACTTAAAAGCTTTTGTACAGCAAAGGATACAATAAACAAGACCAAAAGACAACCCTCAGTATGGGAGAAAATATTTGCAAATGAAGCAACTGACAAAGGATTAATCTCCAAGATTTACCAGCAGCTCATGCAGCTCAATAACAAAAAAACAACCCAATCCAAAAATGGGCAGAAGACCTACATACACATTTCTCCAAAGAAGATATACAGATTGCCAGCAAACACATGAAAGAATGCTCAACATCATTAATCATTAGAGAAATGCAAATCAAAACTACAATGAGATATCATCTCACACCAGTCAGATTGGCCATCATCAAAAACTCTAGAAACAATAAATGCTGGAGAGGGTGTGGAGAAAAGGGAACACTTTTGCACTGCTGGTGGGAATGTAAATTGATACAGCCACTATGGAGAACAGTATGGAGGTTCCCTAAAAATCTACAAAGAGGGAGCTTCCCTGGTGGCGCAGGGGTTGAGAGTCCGCCTGCCTATGCAGGGGACACGGGTTTGTGCCCCGGTCTGGGAGGATCCCACATGCGGCAGAGTGGCTTGGCCCGTGAGCCATGGCCGCTGAGCCTGCACGTCCGGAGCCTGTGCTCCACAACGGGAGAGGCCACAACAGTGAGAGGCCCTCCTACCACAAAAACCAAAAAAAAACAAAACAAACAAACAAAAAAACTACAAAGAGAACTACCATACGACCCCGCAATCCCACTACTGGCCATATACCCTGAGAAAACCATAATTCAAAAAGAGTCATGTGCCAAAATGTTCATTGAAGCTCTATTTACGATATCCAGGAAATGGAAGTAACCTAAGGGTCCATCATAGATGAATGGATAAAGAAGATGTGGCACATATATACAATGGAATATTACTCAGCCATAAAAAGAAATGAAACTGAGTTATTTGTAATGAGGTGGATAGACCTGGAGTCCATCATACAGAGTGAAGTAAGTCAGAAGGAGAAAAATAAATACCGTATGCTAACACATATATATGGAATCTAAAAAAAAAAAAAATGTCATGAAGAGATTAGTGGTAGGATGGGAATAAAACACAGACCTACTTGAGCATGGACTTGAGGATATGGGGAGGGGGAAGGGTAAGCTTTGACAAAGTGAGAGAGTGGCAGGGACATATTCACACTACCAAATGTAAATTAGATAGCTAGTGGGAAGCTGCCCCATAGCACAGGGAGATCACCTCTGTGCTTTGTGACCATGTAGAGGGGTGGGAGGTAGGGTGATGCACGAGGGAAGAGATATGGGAACATATGTATATGTATAACTGATTCACTTTGTTGTAAAGGAGAAACTAACACACTATTGTAAAACAGTTATACTCCAATAAAGATGTTAAAAAGAAAAAGAAAAAAAAAAAAATCTTCCAACAAACAAAAGCCCAGGACCAGATGGCTTCATAGGCAAATTCTATGAAACATTTACAGAAGAGCTAACACCTATCCTTCTCAAACTCTTCCAAAAGGTAGCAGAGGGAGGAAGACTCCCAAATTCATTCTATGAGGCCACCATCACCCTGATACCAAAACCAGACAAGGATGTCACAAAGAAAGAAAACTACAGGCCATTATCACTGATGAACATAGATGCAAAAATCCTCAACAAAATACTAGCAAATAGAATCCAACAGCACATTAAAAGGATCATACACCATGATCAAGTGGGGTTTATTCCAGGAATGCAAGTATTCTTCAATATACACACATCAATCAACATGACACCATATTAAAAAGTTGAAGGAGAAAAATCATATGATCATCTCAATAGATGCAGAGAAAGCTTTCGACAAAATTCAACACCGATTTAAGATAAAAACCCTCCAGAAAGTAGGCATAGAGAGAACTTTCCTCAACATAATAGAGGCCATATATGACAAACCCACAGCCAACATTGTCCTCAATGGTGAAAAACTGAAAAGATTTCCACTAAGATCAAGAACAAGACAAGGCTGCCCACTCTCACCACTCTTATTCGACATAGATTTGGAAGTTTTAGCCACAGCAATCAGAGAATAAAAGGAAATAAAAGGAATCCAAATAGGAAAAGAAGAAGTAAAGCTGTCACTGTTTGCAGATGACATGATACTATACATAGAGAATACTAAGGATGCTACCAGAAAATGACTAGAGCTAATCAATGAATTTGGTAAAGTAGCAGGATACAAAATTAATGCACAGAAATCTCTGGCATTCATATACACTAATGATGAAAATCTGAAAGAGAAATTAAGGAAACACTTCCATTTACCATTGCAAAGCAAAGAATAAAATATCTAGGAATAAACCTACCTAAGGAGACAAAAGACTTGTATGCAGAAAATAAGACACTAATGAAAGAAATTAAAGATGATACAAATAGATTGAGAGAAATACCATGTTCTTGGATTGGAAGAATCAACATTGTGAAAATGACTCTACTACCCAAAGCAATCTACAGATTCAAGGCAATCCCTATCAAACTACCATTGGCATTTTTCACAGAACTAGAACAAAAAATTTCACAATTTGTATGGAAACACAAAAGACCCCGAATAGCCAAAGAAATCTTGAGAAGGAAAAATGGAGCTGGAGGAATCAGGCTCCCTGACTTCAGACTATACTACAAAGCTACAGTAATCAAGACAGTATGGTATTGGCACAAAACCAGAAATATAGATAAACGGAACAGGATAGAAATCCCAGAGATAAACCTACGCACATATGATCACCTTATCTTTGATAAAAGCGGCAGGAATGTACAGTGGAGAAAAGACAGCCTCTTCAATAAGTTGTGCTGGGAAAGCTGGACAGCTACCTGTAAAAGTATGAAATTAGAACACTCTCTAACACCATACACAAAAATGATCTTAAAATGGATTAAAGACCTAAATGTAAGGCCGGAAACTATTAAATTCTTAGAGGAAAATATAGGCAGAATACTCTATGACATAAATCACAGCAAGATCCTTTTTGACCCATCTCCTAGAGAAATGGAAATAAAAACAAAAATAAACAAATGGGACCTAATGAAACTTAAAAGCTTTTGCACAGCAAAGGATACCATAAACAAGACCAAAAGACAAACCTCAGATTGGGAGAAAATATTTGCAAATGAAGCAACTGACAAAGGATTAATCTCCAAGATTTACAAGCAGCTCATGCAGCTCAATAACAAAAAAACAAACAATCCAATCCAAAAATGGGCAGAAGACCTACATAGACATTTCTCCAAAGAAGATATACAGATTGCCAACAAACACATGAAAGAATGCTCAACATCATTACTCATTAGAGAAATGCAAATCAAAACTACAATGTGATATCATCTCACACCGGTCAGAATTGCCATCATCAAAAACTCTAGAAACAATAAATGCTGGAGAGGGTGTGGAGAAAAGGTAACCCTCTTACACTGGTGGTGGGAATATAAATTGATACAGCCACTATGGAGAACAGTATGGAGGTTCCTTAAAAAACTAAAAATAGAATTACCATATGACCCAGCAATCCCACTACTGGGCATATACCCTGAGAAAACCATAATTCAAAAAGAATCATGTACCAAAATGTTCATTGCAGCTCTATTTACAATAGCCAGAAGATGGAAGCAACCTAAATGTCCATCATTGGATGAATGGATAAAGAAGATGTGGCACATATATACAATGGAATATTACTCAGCCATAAAAAGAAATGAAATTGAGTTATTTGTAGTGAGGTGGATGGACCTAGAGTCTGTCATACAGAGTGAACTAAGTCAGAAAGAGAAAGACAAATACCATATGCTAACACATATATATGGGATCTAAGAAAAAAAACTGTCCTGAAGAACCTAGGGGTAAGATGGGAATAAAGACAGATCTACTAGAGAATGGACTTGAGGATACGGGCGGGGGAGACGGTAAGCTGTGACAAAGTGAGAGAGTGGCATGGACATATATATACTACCAATCGTAAGGTAGATAGCTAGTGGGAAGCAGCCACAGAGCACAGGGAGATCAGCTCGGTGGTTTGTGACCACCTAGAGGAGTGGGATAGGGAGGGTGGGAGGGAGGGAGACACAAGAGGGAAGAGATATGGGAACGTGTGTATGTGTATAGCTGATTCATTTTGTTATAGAGCAGAAACTAACACACCATTGTAAAGCAATTATACTCCAATAAAGATGTTAAAAAAACAGAAACAGACTCACAGACTTAGAAAACAAACTTATGGTTACCAAAGGGGAGACATGGTGGGGGAGGGATAAATTGGGTGTTTGGGATTGACATATACACACTACCATATTTAAAATAGATAACCAACAAGGACCCACTATATAGTACAGGGAACTCTGCTCAATATTCTGTAACTGACATGGGAAAAGAGTTTGAAAAAGAATAGATACATGTATAAAAGAATCACTTTTTTGTGCACCTGAAACTAACACAACATTGTTAATGAACTATACTCCAATATAAATTTTTTTAAAAAGAATGCATATATATGTATAACTGAATCACTTTGCTATACAGCAGAAATAAAACAACATTGTAAATCAACTACACTTCAATTTAAAAAAAGAAAAAAATGTATTTTATGTATCTAACAAAGAATGTGTGAGTCAATGTAGGGGTTAGTCTATCATGAAAGTAGAGAAAAGGGGGAGGTGAGACCTGGCCCAAGAACCTAACCCCTATTTGGAAATGGATGTTTTCCAAGTGTGGTATTTTTAAATTAGATAAGAGACAGACAGACAGACAGATAGATAGATAGATACAGATATAGATATATGTATTTGGTTAAACTCTGATTAAAGTTTACTTTCATGTATGTTATATATATCAGATAGATGGCATTATCCAGAAAAATGCACTGTCTTTTCCACTTTGCACTGAGCTTTCAGGCGCATCTTTAATGTAATATATATTCCAATGTAGTCTGTACAAAAGGGAAGAACATGTTGAAGAAGACTCTGACTGCACACTAGGATTGGTCTCAGGCATTTTGAGCCTTTTGGTTCCATAGTTTACCAATTGTTTGGCTTCTGCAAATTTACTTCATGTCTGCTTCCATTTTCTCATCTGAAAACTGAGAATCAAAATACTGATAGGATTACATGGGAAAATTTTCATAAAATGTACCACATTGTGTGCTCATTAAACATTAATTGTTATTATTATCTGGGTCTTAAGCTATGTATTCATGAGATAATTAGCAGTGCCCACTTGAGGAAGATGGAGAGAAACTGGTATCCACAAGAATGAGATGGACTTCAGTTACGCCAACAGGGAGAGAAATAGTCAATAGATAGTGAGGAGTAAAGGAGCCAGTCACATAATTGAGGTACCTGATAGAACAATGGAAATTTCAATAAGGAAGTTAGTATTGGAGAAAGTATAAAACTAAAATTGGTACAAAACAGGATGCTTGTATTGAAGAGATTAGATGACTAGAATGGTTTATAATTTGGATTATTACCAAAGATATGAGGATGGAATATGCATTCGTTTTTATATAGTCACTAGAATGAGTTTAGGCCTGTCAAGTGTAAGCTATGTCCAGAATAGATTGTGCCTTCTCAGAAGTCATATTTTCTTGGATGAGAGACACCTTGTCCCCTAATGAAAGGGTGCTTTGCTTGTCCAGTCACTGGGGAGCTATTCCTGGCTGCAGAGTGCTTAAACAGAGTATGGAAGGGAACAGCTGAAGACCTGACCATCACATGCTGATCTGGGAGGCAGACACTCTGGTGGAAGGAAACATGATCTATAGGTGATGAACACCAGCACATCCCAAGTCAAATCCTATGGATCCACATCACCTGGAAGGCATGAGATTCCCAGCATGTATCTCTGAAGTCACATAAGACTCTGAAGGTGCTGCCTGCTTGGACAGATTTGCCAGAGGTGGTCTCCTGAATGATCTGCTTCTTGACTATTCATGTGAAAGTGAAAAATTGTTTGTATTCTGTAGGTTTACTTATATGTTAATATAATCAGAACATATTTTATTCACATATTTCTATCTAATGAAAGTCATCTTACTGACCTAATGGCATTATGAACTATGTGCCTCACAGTCACTGTTTTTGGATTTTTGCTGAACTTGATGAATTAGTTCTGCTTTGGCCTGGACAGAAAGCTTAAACTTTCTGGTTTCCTTGTTTTGTATTATTGTGATTAGTGAGGGTTTTTCTTATGCCTGTGGGGAAGGCCTGTGGTTAGGTCTTTTGCTATTGTTGCTTACTTCTTTCACACACCACCTTTGGGGATAATGGCCTATACATTCCCACAAAACTTCAAAAACATTTTTTTTCTGTGGTCTACATGAGAATGTTTTCTAAATTCCACATAGGAATTCTCTCCTCACTGAGGTTTATAAAATAACATATTATTAGTTAGGAACTCCCTTACTTTTAGGCTGCTAGGATGTGTTTTGGGGCATACACCAGTTTACAGTGAGATGATTAATCATTCCCTCCCCTCTGCAGCGAGAGGCAACATAGAGTAGAACTGAAGTGGAGAATCTCTGCAGTGAGGCATCCTGAGATTTTATATTCTAGGTCTGCCACTTACTAACAGTGAAACTGGGGGCAAATTTCTCAACATTTCACATCTGTTTCCTCATCTGTAAATTGTTCTGACAACTGTCTCCTCTCCCTTGCTTTATAATTTTTCTGTCTCTGCATTTTTATTATCACCAACATTGTTGGAGGAGGCCATCAAGAGGACATGATTGCCAGTTGACCCATGAGCTGGACCCAGGCAATCAGGGGCTCCTCATCCCCTCCTCTGTCCTTGGAATGCTTGTTCTGCACACAATTCCCACTGTGAGAGCTATTTTCAAGGATGAGAGAGAGAGAGAGAGCATGTGTTGTTGAAACCATCTGGACAGTATACATGACTTAACCCAGTTAAGGTTTCTATATAAACTTCTAGGATTCTGGTGGGTGGGTGCAGAGATCTGTTCATCTTTTGGTGGTATAAGATAAGCCTTGCATGTATGTTCCCTTGTTTATTAAACTGGCCCACCTACCAATCTGGATTGATCTGCCTCTTTCTTTGGTCTCTCCTTGCTCTCTGTGTATGGGAGTGAGGGGCAGTTTCAGATTTCACTCAGGAAACTCTGGAGGTTGTGAACCAGCAACTCATGAGCCATCCGGTGGAAAAAAATATATATGGGTCTTGGAAAAGAGGCATCCATGGGGGAAATCCTGATTGACCAATGACCTCTATGTGGGGAGGGATAGGCTGTATGTGAGATGCTTATGGACCACTGAGTGAATATGGGGATGTCCCCCAAGTGGGGACTTGTCTGATGCACTTGCTTGATGAACTGTGCAGAGTGCACTGTGACAAAGAAAGGAGGCCAAGGGCTGTGTAGTAAATGGGCCTCTACTGTGGGCAGATTGGCTGGACACTGATGCCTAACTAGAGTCTAAAGCTTGAGTTAGAAAGTTTAAAGAAGGAGTGAGGTTAGAGAAGAATGTGCAAGTGTCCATGAGTGCTAGGTTTGGGGCTGGCAGACAAGGTGGGAGAGTAGGATAATACGTTGGAGACCTTGGCATACCATTTTGCAAAGCTAGGAGGACACAAATTACCACAGATTAAAGCCCGAACACTTTTGGCAAAGCCTGATTGAGACACTAAGAGGTGGAACCCCTAGCAAATTGAGGAGAGAAAGGAGAGGATGTTGTAGTGATTGACAAAGAAAAAGATGAAGCACCACATGCTGTCCAGCCACTAATACAGAAGAAAATTTTAAATAATAATTACCCTAGACTTCTGATAATAAACAAATATACCCCAAAACTCCTTAGAAAAAGCTTACATTCTTTCTCTGTCCGTTGAAGATAGAAATCTTACATCTTTGAAATCTAAACACCCCAGGAGATACCTAAAACACTGCCCATGACTGCTTGAGATTATTTTTAAAAAGAGGCTTTTTAAAATATAGACTGCTATAGAAACTTCATTGCCCAAAATCTAGTCCACAGTCTCCATAAGATTACACAAAGGCAAATACAAATCTTAAAATCTTTCCCACAGATATTAGTAAAAATCGTTAGCCATGTGAGCAGGTAACCTTAACTTGTTCTGTCTGCCTGACACAATTTGAATTCAAATGTTATTTATAAACTAGTTAGTTTTGCATTGTTGTACCTGATTCATGATTAACATTTTGGGATGAAAGCCATAGGTTCTCTGCATCTGTATGTTTGTGTGTGTCCATAAATGTTATATATATATATGTGTGTGTGTGGTATTTTTATACCATCAGATGGTATTTTTTAAATAATTTATAAAAGAGCTCTGTTTAATTGGCTTAAAGAAAAATAAACTTTGATATCAATAGTGTACTTATATAAGGGTGAAAAGATGGAGGAGTAAGAAGACATGGAGCTTACCTTTCCCCACAAACATATCAAAAATACATCTAAATGTGGAACAGTTCTCATGGAAAACTAACTGGAAACTGGCAAAAGAACTCTTATACAACCAAGATTGCAAGAGATACCCATGTAATCAGGTAGAACAGGAAGAAAAGCATCGGGTCAGGATCTGGGCCCCTGGGAGGGGACTAAGAGGAAAAGGGAAATTGTACCAGTGGACACTTGCCCTGGGGAGTGAGCAGGATGAGCCACAGACTGGGTGTCCCAGCCCTAGGGACCCACATGGAGGAGATAAGCCCCCTTAGCTGCTTGGAGAACCACTAGGACAGACAGAAAGGCTGGAGTAGCATAGACTCCAGTTGTGAGGAGTGCACAGGTGCTGGTGTGCCACAGTCAGGGCAGAAAGAGGTCTCCCCTAGAGGCTGCCATTTCACTCCCCAAACTGAACAGAGCAAACACCCCAGACCTGCTCGCTCCACACCACTGCCTGGCACTGGATCTAGGGATGCAGAGGCAACCTGGGTTCTGGGAACTGGTCCAGGTAGTATGGCAGTGGCCACTGTTGGCACTTACTCAAATAGCTCCCCCAAAGCAGCCCAGACTTCTGACAGTAGCTCAGCTGCTTGAACTCCCACAACCAACATGCTGCAATCCTCAGTCCCACCTGAGCAATCATTCTAGCCCTACACACACCATGTCAAAACACAGCACTGGATCTGGGATGACCACAACAGAGGAAAAGATGCAACCTTGGGCTGCTTCTGAGTGGAGCTGCAGACACCTACACAAGCAGCACATCAGATCTCTGTAAAGGCACAGGATCCACTTAATTCAACACTCCACTCCTTTGGGGCAAAGGCCCCAGTGTAGGGAGAAGAAATACACACACTTAAAGGGAACAGTGACAGCTTGAGCTTGACCTTCAGGGATTCTGCTCTAGCAACTTGGGAGCAGAACCCATTCCTGACAGGTAGGTAACTGCCACTGAGCAGAAAGGAAGTCCCACCTCAACAATGCACAGTCTCTAGCTATTCCAACACTAGGCTCTAGCTATTCCAACACTAGCCACACCCCCTACTAAGGTGAGAGTGGCCAGCACACCTTGCAGAAAGACGTTGTCTGGCATCCTTACCATACCTCACACCAAAAAGGTTGGGCACATGCTATCTACATAAGAATTCTCCCACATAAGAACACCCCCTTCAAGACCACAATAGATTATTGTTTTACCTAAATTCATAGAGAGAGAGAAAGTTAAGTAAGATGAGAGTAGTTCCTCTGCCTTTTCAATTAAAAGAGCAAGAGACAAACCCTGAAAAAAACAAATTAAACAGAGATAATTTGTCTCCCAGACAATGAATTCAAAGAGTTGGTAACAACAACAACAAAAAGAGTTGCTAACTAAATTAGGAAAGAGAATTGATCTATGCATAGCTCATTTTAACAAGGAACTAGATACAATAAAGACCACCCCCAAAAATAGGTAATTCAATTTCTGAGATTAAAAAGCACCCTAGAAGCAAAGAATAGCAGACTAAATGACACAGAAGAATGCATAAGTGACCTGGAAGATAGAATAATGGAAATCACCGAATCAGAACAGCAGAAAGACAAATAAAAAAATGAAAGCAACATATAAAATTTATGGGAAAACATAAAACATCCCAACATAGACATTATAGGGGTGCCAGAAGGAGAAGAGAGAGAGAAGGGGAACAAAAATGTATTTGAATAAATTATGGATAAAAATTTCACAAGTCTAAAGAAGGAAACATATCCAAGTACAGGACACACAGAGGGTCCCAAACAAGATGAACCCAGACAGACCCACACCAAGATATTATCATTAAAATGGCAAAGCTAAAGATAAAGAGAGAATTCTAAAGACAACAAGAGAGAAACAAAGAGTCACATACAAGAGAATCCTGATAAGGCTATTGGCTGATTTCTCTACAGAAACTTTGCAGGCCAGAAAAGCATGACATGATATATTCATAGACAAAAAAGAAAAAAAAATCTTCAACTTAGGATACTCCACCCAGTAAGATTATTATTTAGAATAGGAGAGATAAAGAACTTGTCAGACAAGTACAAACTAAAAGAATTCAGCAATATTAATCCTACCCTAAAAGAAATCTTGAAGGGTCTCCTCTAAATGGAAAGAAAGGAAGAATCTTTAGAAAAGGGAAAATTCCAATAAGGAAGGCAAATGTATAGTAAGGATTGAAGATCACTTAAGCCAGTACATAGATTAAAGAATGAAAAAACTGTAAAAGTAATTATAACTATAATAAACAGTAAAGGGATAGCAAAGAGAAATAAAATATGACATCAAAAACATTAAATGTAGGGGAGGGGAGTAGAAAGGAATAAAATTTCAATAAGTATATACCTATCAATAATTACATTCAATATCAATGGACTAAATAACCCAATCAAAAGACATAGGGTAGCTGGTTGAATGAAAAACAAAATCCTTCAATATGCTGCAATTCACTTCAGGGTGAAAGACATACAGAGACTGAAAGTGAGAGTATAGAAAAAGATACTTCATGCAAATGGAAACAAGAAAGTAGCAATACTTTCAGGTGCAGCAATACTCATATTAGACAAAATAGAATTTAAAACAAAGTCTATAATGAAAGACAAAAGAGGACATTATATAATAATAAAGGGATCAATACAAGTAGAGGGCATTACACTTATTAACATATACACACCCAATACAGGGGCATCTAATTATATAAAGCAAATATTAACAGAAATTGACAATAATACAACAGTAGTAGGAGACTTTAACATCCCACTGATATCAATGGACAGACCATCCAGACAGAAAATCAAAAAGGCAACAGAGGTCTTCAATGACACAATAGACTAGTTGGACTTAATTGACATCTACAGAACATTACACCCCAAAAAAGCAGAATACGCATTCTTTTTCAAGTGCACATGAAATGTTCTCCAGGATAGATTACATACCGGGTCAAAAAACAAGCCTCAAGAAATGTAACAGGATAGAAATAACATTAAGCATCTTTTCTAACCATGAGGTTATGAAACTAGAAATCAACTACAGAAACAAAAATGGGAAAAGAACAAACGTGAAGAATAAAGAACCATTTACTAAAAAGCAGTTAGTCAACAAAATCAAAGAGGAAATCAGAAGATACCTCCAGGCAAATGAAGACAAAAACACAGCTTTCCAAATTCTAGGGGATTCAGCAAAAGCATTTCTAAGAGTAAAGTTCATAGCAATACAGGGTTTACTCAAGAAACAAGAAAAATTTCAAATAACACCTAACCTACCACCTAAAAGAATTAGAAAAAGAAGAACAAACAAAGCAGAAATTCAGTAGAAGGAAGGAAATAATAAAGATTAGGGAAGAAATAGAGATAAAAATCCCCAACAGAACAGATCAATAAAACCAAAAGCTGTTTTTAGAAAAGAAAAAAAAAAGTTGATAAGGGGGAGGGATAAATTAGTAGTTTGGAATTAACATATACACACTACTACATATGAAATAGATAATCAACAAGGACCTACTGTATAGCACAGGGAACTCTACTCAATAGCCTGTAATATCCTATGTGGGAAAAGAATCTTTAAAAGAATGGATATATGTATATGTACAATGGAATCACTTTTCTGTACACCTGAAACACAATATTGTAAATCAACTATACTCCAATATAAAATAAAAAATTAAATTAAAAAATTTGATAAGCCTTTAGCTAGGCTCACCAAGAAAAAGAGAGAGAAGACTCAAATAAACAAAATAAGAAATGAATGAGGAGAAATAAACATACCACAAAGATACAGAAAATCATAAGAGAATACTATGAGCAGTTACATGCCAACAAATTGAACAGATTTCTGGCTTATAACATACAGCCTTCCAAGAGTGAGTCAAGAAGAATCAGACAATTTGCACATACTGATCACTAGAAGTGAAATTGAATCCATAATAAAAATATTCCCAGCAAACAAAAGTCCAGCTTCGCAGAGGAATTCTACCATACTAATACCTATCCTCAAATTATTCCAAATTATTCTCAAAAATTCTCAAATTATTCCGAAAAATTGAAGAGAAGGGAACACTCCCAAATTCTTTCTATGAAGCCATTACCCTGATACCAGAACCAAACAAAGACACTAAAAAAAAAAGAAAAATTACAGGCCAAATCTTCAATGAATATAGATGCAAAAATCCTCAACAATATATTAGCAAACTGAATATAGCAATGCATAAAAAGAATCATACACCATGATCAAACTGGATTTGTTCCAGAGTCACAAGAATGGTTCAGCATATGCAAATCAATGAGTGAAATACAGTGACTGGGTTAATGCAATAACAGCATGTCCTGTGTGTTCCAAACAATCCCCAAAGAAAATGCCAAAGGAGTCTGGAGTTCACTGGAGCTCCCAGCTGGTGTGGAACTGAAAAACTTATATTGGCCCCCTCCCTCCAAGTGAGGGCTCTAAATATGCCTTGGTTTGTGTGGACACTGTGTCTGGCCTAACCCAAGTTACCGTGTCACTGTGTAAACCAGGCTGCCACCATTAGGAGATTAGAGAAGCTGAGTACAATGTACAGGTATCCTCATAAATACACAGTGATTAAGAGCCACATTTCAAAGGTCATGATATGTAAGAATGGGCAACAGAACATGACATTGAATCGAGGTTCTATCTCCTCTATGATCCACAAGGAACAGGGTTGATAGAAAGGAAGAATGGAATATAAAGCAGCATATTGAATTACTAACAGTTAAAACCAGATTGACTGAGTGAACTAAAGTTCTATCCTAGCCTTTAATACATTTGAACGATTAACCATTAGGGCTTGTTGCCCCATATGCCAGACTGGGGACCCCTGCTGAGACACACAACATCATAAAGGTATAGAAGTCTCAGGGGAAAGACATTGCCCTGGCTCTCACCCTGGGTCAATGTGCTGTGCTGCTGAGAACAACCAGCCTCATCAGGCCTGGGAAAGGCATTATCTACTGGAATTTGCAATTGGATGCCCCACCAGGATGGGTGAACAACTTTGCACCCCTGGGTGAGGGGAAACTACTCAATCTCCACTGGGATCCCTTTATCCTACTGCAAGCTGGACCTGTGGAAATGCACTATATCTGGACTGGAATACTTACCACTGAAAGAAGGTAGAAGGTGGGGGTTCTGATCTGGCATATCCCCAATCCATCTGCTCACTCCTGACAGTGCTTCCTGTCCTGGCAGACATGAATGTTATGCACAACCAGGTCAAGTTCCTAAAGCTGCTAACCACCCTCTCCTCAGGCCAGGTGGGCACATTGATTTTCCATTGGTTTGATCATTTGGATGCCATCTTTGTTCCCTCCATTGGCTTGGAAGACACTATAGCACACAGAGAAGTCCTCACTAAATTTGCCCAACAAACCTTACATAATAGTCTGCAAAGCTTTTCTTTACAGAACACTGGAATGTCTAATGAGAAAAGCTGTCCTCCAAAGTAGGGTAGCCTTAGACATTATTACTGAACCACACAAAGGTACTTGTGCCATTTTCCAAACAGAATTTGCATATTTATACCTGATTAGTCTGCTAATGTGTCATCTTTATTAAACCACATAAGCATACGAGTAAATGCCCTGGGTGATCTGAACCCCAACCTAGGGGACTTAGTAAATCAATGGTTTGGATCATGTGGCTCTTGGTAATAAGAAAATTACTTATTTTGGGAATCAATGGCTTAATCTGTGTTTCTCTTACATGTACCTATATTGTTGCTGTCGTCTCTGCCTTCAACATAGTCTGAAAGACACCAAATGAGCCATGTTCATGCTAATAAAACTTCTTACACAGCTCAGGGCACAATGTGGAAGAGAGGGCATATGTAATATTGTAACAGCTAGTCATGAGGGGGAGGGTGTTGGAGGAGGTCAGCAAGAGAACCTGTCAGTTGAAATGCAAGCTGGACCCAGACAACCAGAAGCTCCTTACCTCCTCCTCTATCCTTGGAATGTATGTTCCACCTCCCATTCCCTCACTAGGTGCTGTTTTCAACAACGTGGACTTCAGAGAGAGCAATGTGTTACTGAGACCATCTGGACGGTATGCATGACTGAACCCTGTTAGGCCACTATGTAGACTTTTAGGATTTCAGTGGGCAGGTGCAGAGATCTACTCATCTTGTGACTGCCCAAGACAAGTCCTTGTATGTAAGCTCCCTGGCTCATGAAACCTGCCATCTCCCAACCTGGAGTGGCCTCCCTCTTTCTTCAATCTCTCTTTGCCCTCTGTTTGCTGGGCCAGTTTCAGATTTCACCAGGGGAATTCCTGAGGTTGCAAACCAACAAATACACCAACAATCCTATAAGAACTTACAGCTTAACTATAAAAAAGAAAAAAGAAAAGCCCCTCTTGATACCCTATACTCCCCCTGCTACTTCCCAATAGCAAACTAACTCAAATGACCCTCTTTTACAGTGTCCTGTTTACTTCTATTCTCTCTTGAACTCTCTTTGATCAGGATTTCCTCCCCACCAAATCCCCCACTCTTCAACAAAACCTGAAACTACTTCTGGAAAAGTTCATGAATGACCTCCACTTTGCCAAATGAATTGATTAATTCCCATATCTCTGATAACTTCAGTGGTCTTTCACACAGTTGATCATTCCCTTTCCAAATCCTTCCTCACTTGGTAAAGAGGATACCACATTCTAGTGAATGTACACAGAAACCTCAAAGTGTTGGCATGCTTAGTCCTCTTACCTCTTCTCTTCAATATTGGTGCTCATTCTTGAGTTCTTTCATTCGGTATCATTGCCTTAAATACCACACATTCACTAATTACTACAAATGTGTATCTCACACAGTTTTCTTCCTCCTTGAATTGCATACCTTTAGGGTCTGGGAAATATATGAGACTTACTATAAATTTCTAAAAAGGTTTCTATTACTTGCAACCCCACAGTCCTATAATCATTTTGTAGTTAGACTTCCAGAATGATGTTTCTGATATGTGGACTAAAATTCCTCTATATTGAAACACAGGGCAGTTTTCAGCAGAAAACTCTAGCTAAAGCATAGAAGTGAAATATGGAAAGAAAAATGCAATTCTCCAAGGTTTCCTTTAGATTTTTCATATTATCGAAGATTAGTTTATAAAATCATTGATTATTTTATTGAATACAGAGACCCAAACTTTAAAGATGTGTCAGAGGATCTTTGTCAGCATGGTGAAGCTAAGTAATCATCAGTATGACTGCACTTCAAAATCAGGAAGGGACAGTGTCAGCACATGGCACTCCATAAAAACTTTTGAGAGAGGAGCTTCAAGATGGTGGAAGAGTAAGACGTGGAGATCACCTTCCTCCTCACAGATATATCAGAAATACATCTACATCTGGAATAACTCCTACAGAACACCCACTGAATGCTGGCAGAAGACCTCAGACCTCCCAAAAGGCAACAAACTACCCACGTACCTGGATAAGGCAAAAGAAAAAAGAAAAAACACAGACAAAAGAATAGAGATGGGACATGCACCAATGGGAGGGAGCTGTGAAGAGGGAAAGGTTTCCACACACTAGGAAGCCCCTTCATGGGGGGAGACTGTGGGAGGTGGAGGTGGGAAGCTTCAGAGCCATGGAAGAGAGAGCAGCCACAAGGGTGTGGAGGGCAAAGCGGAGAGATTCCCGCACAGAGGATCAGTGCCGACCAGCACACACCAGCCTGAGAGGCTTGTCAGCGCACCCGCTGGGGCGGGCAGGGGCTGGGGCCTGAGGCTTGGGCTTCAGTTGGATCCCAGGAAGAGGACTGAGGTTGGCTGCGTGAACATAGCCTGAAGGAGCTAGTGCACCACGGCTAGATGGGAGGGAGTATGGGAAAAAGTCTGCACCTGCCGAAGAGACAAGAGACTTTTTCTTGCCTCTTTGTTTCCTGGTGCTTGAGGAGAAGGGATTAAGAGCACTGCTTAAAGGAGCTCCAGAGATGGGCGTGAGCTGCAGCTATCAGCACGGACCCCAGAGACGTGCATGAGATGCTAAGGCTGCTGCTGCTGCCACCAAGAAGCCTGTGTGCAAGCACAGATCACTCTCCACACCTCCCCTCCTGGGAGCCTGTGTAGCCCACCACTGCCAGTGTCCTGTGATCCAGGGACAACTTACCTGGGAAAACACATGGTGTGCCTCAGGCAGGTGCAATGATATGCCAGCCTCTGCCACTGCAGGCTAACCCCACATTCTGTACCCCTCCCTTCCCCGGCCTGAGTGAGCCAGAACCCCCTAATCAGCTGCTCCTTTAACCCCATCCTATCTGAGCAAAGAACAGAGGCCCACAGATGACCTACACACAGAGGCAGGGCCAAATCCAAAGCTGAATCCCAGGAGCTGTGTGAACAAAGAAGAGAAAGGGAAATCTCTCCCAGCAGCCTCAGGAGCAGCAGATTAAATATCCATAGTCAACATGAGGTACCCTGCACCTGTGGAATACTTGAATAGACAACGAATCATACCAAATTGAGAAGGTTCACTTTGGAAACAATGATATATATATATTTTTCCCTTTTTATCTTTTTGTGAGTGTGTATGCATATGCTTCTGTGTGGGATTTTGTCTGTGTAGCTTTGCTTTTACCATTTGTCTTAGGGTTCTAGCTGCCCGTTTTTGGTTTTTTTTTTTAGTATACTTTTCAGCACTTGTTATCATTGGTGGGTTTGTTTATTGGTTTGGTTGTTCTCTTCTTTCTCTTTTTATTTAATTATTTTAAAAATGTTTTTAATAATTATTTGTTTTTTATTTTAATAACTTTTTAACTTAATTCAATTTTATTTTACTTCTTTCTTCTGTCCTTCCTTCCTTTCTCGCTTTCCTTCTCTCTCTCTTTCTCTCTCTCTATCTCTCTTTCTTTCTCCTTTTTATTCTGAGCTGTGTGGATGACAGGCTCTTGGTGCTTAAGCCAGGTGTCAGGGCTGTGCCCCTGAGGTGGGAGAGCCAAGTTCAGGACAGTGCTCCACAAGAGACCTCCCAGCTCCATGTAATATCAAACAGTGAAAAGCTCCCAGATATCACCATCTCAACGCCAACAACCAGCTCCACTCAACGACTAGCAAACTACAGTGCTGGACACCCTATGCCAAAAAACTAGCAAGACAGGAACACAAACCCACCCATGAGCAGAAATGCTGCCTAAAATCATAATAGGGTCACAGGCACCCCAAAACATACCACCAGACTCAGTCCTGACCACCAGAAAGACAAGATCCAGCCTCATTCACCAGAACACAGGCACTAGTCCCCTGCACCAGGAAGACTACACAACCCACTGAACCAACCTTAGCCACTGGAGACAGACACCAAAAACAACAGGAACTACGAACATGCAACCTGAGAAAAGGAGACCCCAAACACAGTAAGTTAAGCAAAATGAGAAGACAGAGAAACACACAGCAGAGGAAGGAGCAAGGCAAAAAACCACCAGACCTAACAAATGAAGAGGAAATAGGCAGTCCACCTGAAAAAGAATTCAAAATAATGATAGTAAAGATAAACCAAAATCTTGAAAATAGAATGGAGAAAATAAAAGGAACATGTAACAAGGACCTAGAAGAACTAAAGAGCAAACAAACAATCATGAACAACACAATAAATGAAACTAAAAATTCTCTAGAAGGGATCAATAGCAGAATACCTGAGGCAGAAGAATGGATAAGTGACCTGGAAGATAAAATAGTGGAAATAACTACTGTAGAGCAACATAAAGAAAAAAGAATGAAAACAATCAAGGACAGTCTAAAACACCTCTGGGACAATATTAAAAGCACCAGCATTTGAATTATAGGGGTCCCAGAGGAAGAGAAAAAGAAAGGGACTGAGAAAATATTTGAAGAGATTGTAGTTGAAAACTTCCCTAATATGTGAAAGGAAATAGTTAATCAAGTCCAGAAGCACAGAGAGTTCCATACAGGACAAATCCAAGGAAAAACAGGTCAAGACACATATTAATCAAGCTATCAAAAAGTAAATACAAAGAAAAAATATTAAAAGCAGCAAGGGAAAAACAACAAATAACATACAAGGGAATCCCCATAAGGATAACAGCTGATCTTTCAGCAGAAACTCTGCAAGTCAGAAAGGAGTGGCAGGACATATTTAAAGTGATGAAAGGGAAAAAACAACAACCAAGATTACTCTATCCAGCAAGGATCTCATTCAGATTTCATGGAGAAATTAAAACATTTACAGACAAGCAAAAACTAAGAGAATTCAGCACAACAAAACCAGCTCAACAACAAATTCTAAAGGAACTTCCCTAGGCAGGAAACAGAAGAGAAGGAAAACACCTACAATAACAAACCCAAAATAATTAAGAAACTGGTAAAAGGAACATACATGTCAATAATTAGCTTAAACGTAAATGGATTAAATGCTCCAACCAAAAGACATAGACTGGTTGAATGGATACAAAAACAAGACCTGTATATATGCTGTCAACAAGAGACTCACTTCAGACCTATGGACACATATAGACTGAAAGTGAGGGGATGGAAAAAGATATTCCTGGCAAATGGAAATCAAAAGAAAGCTGGAATAGCGATACTCATGACAGATAAAATCGACTTTAAAATAAAGACTGTTACAAGAGACAAAGAAGGACATTACATAATGATCAAGGGATCAATCCAAGAAGACGATATAACAATTATAAATATATATGCACCCAACATAGGAGCACGTCAATACATAAGGCAACTGCTAACAGCTATAAAAGAGGAAATCGACAGTAACACAAAAGTAGTGGGGGACTTTAACACCTCACTTACACCAATGGACAGATCAACCAGACAGAAAATTAATAAGGAAACACAAGCTTTAAATGACACAATAGACCAGATAGATTTAATTGATATTTAGAGGACATTCCATCCAAAAACAACAGATTACACTTTCTTCTCAAGTGCACATGGAACATTCTCTAGTTTAGATCACATCTTGGGTCACAAATCAAGCCTCAGTAAGTTTAAGAAAATTGAAATCATATCAAGCATCTTTTCTGATCACAACACTATGAGATTAGAAATCAATTACAGGGAAAAAAACACAAATACATGGAGGCTAAACAATACATTACTAAATAACCAAGAGATCACTGAAGAAATCAAAGAGGAAATCAAAAACTACCTAAAAACAAATGAAAATGAAAACACAACGACCCAAAACCTATGGGATGCAGCAAAAGAAGTTCTAAGAGGGAAGTTTATAGCAATACAATCCTAACTTAAGAAACAAGAAACATCTCAAATAAAAAAACTAACCTTACACCTAAAGCAATTGCAGAAAGAACAAAAAACCCAAAGTTAGCAGAAGAAAATAAATCAAAAATATCAGATCAGAAAGAAATGAAGGAAATGATAACAAAGATCAATAAAACTAAAAGCTGGTTCTTTGAGACGAGAAATAAAATTGATAAACCATTAACCAGACTCATCAAGAAAAAAGGGGAGAAGACTCAAATCAATAGAATTAGAAATGAAAAAGGAAAAGTAACAACTAACACTGCAGAAATACAAAAGATCATGAGAGATTACTACAAACAACTCTATGCCAATAAAATGGACAACCTGGAAGAAATGGACAAATTCTTAGAAATGTACAACCTGCCAAGACAGAATCAGGAAGAAATAGAAAATATAAACAGACCAATCACAAGCACTGAAATTGAGATTTAAAATCTTCCAACAAACCTAAGGGCAAGATGGGAATAAAGATGCAGACCTACTAGAGAATGGACTTGAGGAAAGGGGGAGGGGGGAGGGTTAGCTGGGGCAAAGTGAGAGAGTGGCATGGACATATATACACTACCAACATAAAATAGATAGCTAGTGGGAAGCAGCCGCATAACACAGGGAGATCAGCTCAGTGCTCTTTGACCACCTAGAGGGGTGGGATAGGGAGGGTGGGAGGGAGAGAGACACAAGAGGGAAGAGATATGGGAACATATGTATATATATATATATATATATATATATATATGTATATATATATATAACTGATTCACTTTGTTATAACGCAGAATTATACTCTAATAAAGATGTTTTTTAAAAAATCTTCTAACGAACAAAAGCCCAGGACCAGATGGCTTCACAGGAGAATTCTATCAAACATTTAGAGAAAAGCTAACACTGATCCTTCTCAAACTCTTCCAAAATATAGCAGAGGGAGGAATACTCCCAAACTCATTCTACGAGGCCACCATCACCCTGATACCAACACCAGACAAAGATGTCACAAAAAAAGAAAAGTACAGGCCAGTATCACTGATGAACATAGATGCAAAAATCCTCAACAAAATACTAGCAAACAGAATCCAACAGCACATTAAAAGAATCATATACCATGATCAAGTAGGGTTTATCCCAGGAATGCATGGATTCTTCATTATACACAAATCATACAATGTGATACACCATATTAACAAAATGAAGGAGAAAAACCATATGACCATCTCAAGAGATGCAGAGAAAGGTTTTGACAAAATTCAACACCAAGTTAAGTTAAAAACTCTGCAGAAAGTAGGCAGAGAGGGAACTTTCCTCAACATAATACAGACCATATATGACAAACCCACAGCCAACATAATCTTCAATGGTGAAACAGTGAAACCATTTCCACTAAGACCAGGAACAAGACAAGGTTGCCCACTCTAACCACTCTTATTCAACATAGTTTTGGAAGTTTTAGCCACAGCAATCAGAGAAGAAAAAGAAATAAAAGGAATGCAAATCAGAAAAGAAGAAGTAAACCTGCTAGTGTTTGCAGATGACATGATATTATACATAGAGAATCCTAAAGATGCTACCAGAAAACTACTAGAGCTCATCAATGAATTTGGTAAAGTAGCAGGATACAGAAGTAATGCACCGAAATCTCTTGCATTCCTATACACTAATGATGAAAAATCTGAAAGTGAAATTAAGGAAACTTTATGCCCATTTAACTTCATTCCCATTTACCACTACAACAAAAAGAGTAAAATACCTAGGATTAAACCTACCTAAGGAGACGAAAGACCTATATGCAGAAAATTATAAGACACTGATGAATAAAATTAGAGATGATAAAAATAGATGGAGAGATATACTATGTTCTTAGATTGGAAGAATCAACATTGTGAAAATGACTCTACTACCCAAAGCACTCTACAGATTCAATGTAATCCCTATCAAACTACCACTTGCATTGTTCACAGAACAAGAACAAAAACTTTCACAATTTGTATGGAAACACAAAACACCCTGAATAGCCAAAGCAGTCTTGAGAAAGAAAAACGGAGCTGGAGAAATCAGGTTCCCTGACTTCAGACTATATTACAAAGCTACAGTAATCAAGACAGTATGGTACTGGCACAATAACAGAAATATAGATCAATGGAACAGGATAGAAAGCCCAGAGATAAACCCACACACATACGGTCGACTAATCTATGACAAAGGAGACAAGGATATACAATGGAGAAAAGACAGTCTCTTCAATAAGTGGTGCTGGGAAAACTGGACAGCTACATGTAAAAGTATGAAATTAGAACACTCCCTAACACCATACACAAAAATGATCTCAAAATGGATTAAAGACCTAAATGTAAGGCCAGACACTATCAAACTCTTAGAGGAAAACATAGGCAGAATACTCTACGACATAAATCACAGCAAGATCCTTTTTGACACACCTACTAGAGAAATGGAAATAAAAACAAAAATAAACAAATGGGACCTAATGAAACTTAAAAGCTTTTGCACAGCAAAGGAAACCATAAGCAAGACCCAAAGACAACCCTCAGAATGGGAGAAAATAGTTGCAAATGAAGCTACTGACAAAGGATTAATCTCCAAGATTTACAAGCAGCTCATGCAGCTCAATAACAAAAAAACAAACAACCCAATCCAAAAATGGGCAGAAGACCTACATAGACATTTCTCCAAAGAAGATATACAGATTGCCAGCAAACACATGAAAGAATGCTCAACATCATTAACCATTAGAGAAATGCAAATCAAAACTACAATGAGATATCATCACACTGGTCAGAATGGCCATCATCAAAAAATCTACAAACATTAAGTGCTAGATGGGTGTGGAGAAAAGGGAACCCTCATACACTGTTGGTTGGAATATAAATTGATACAGCCACTATGGAGAACAGTATGGAGGTTTCTTAAAAAACTAAAAATAGGGCTTCCCTGGTGGCGCAGTGGTTGAGAATCCGCCTGCCGATGCAGGAGACACGGGTTCGTGCCCTGGTCCGGGAGGATCCCACATGCCGCGGAGCGACTAAGCCCGTGAGCCATGGCCACTGAGCCTGTGCGTCCGGAGCCTGTGCTCCGCAACAGGAGAGGCCACAACAGTGAGAGGCCCGCATACCGCAAAAAAAAAAAAAAAAAAAAAAAAAAAAAAAAAAAAAAACTAAAAATAGAACTATCATACGACCCAGTAATCCTACTACTGGGCATATACCCTGAGAAAACCATAATTCAAAAAGAGTCATGGACCACAATGTTCACTGCGGCACTATTTACAACAGCCAGGACATGGAAACAACCTAAGTGTCCATCAACGGATGAATGGATAAAGAAGATGTGGCACATATATACAGTGGAATATTACTCAGCCAGAAAAATAAATGAAACTGAGTTATTTGTAGTGAAGTGGATGGACATAGAGTCTGTCATACAGAGTGAAATAATTCAGAAAGAGAAAAACAAATACTGTATGCTAACACATATATATGGAATCTAAAAAAAAAAAAAGGTCATGAAGAACCTAGGGGCAAGACAGGAATAAAGAAACAGATCTACTAGAGAATGGATTTGAGGACACAGGGAGGGAGAAGGCTAAGCAGGGAGAAAGTGAGAGAGTGGTAATGTATATATGGACATATATACATTACCAAATGTAAAATAGATAGCTAGTGGGAAGCAGCTTCATAGCACAGGGAGATCAGCTCCATGCTTTCTGAACACCTAGCCGGGTGGGATAGGGAGGGTGGGAGGGAGTGAGATGCAAGAGGGAAGGGATATGGGGATATATGTATATGTATAACGTATTCACTTTGTTATAAAGCAGAAACTAACACACCATTGTAAAGCAATCATACTCCAATAAAAACGTTTAAAAATACTTTTAAGAGAGAAGGATGAAATCAAGACCATGCATTATTAAATAAGTTGTCAATGAATTCTTGACCAGAGGGAGCCATTAGCATGATATCCTCATATGAGACATTGAATAAGCATCTACTGAACCATATTTAAAAGGCATACTTGAAGGTTGTTTTTTCCCAGAAAAATAAATAGTTCTCATTATTTGAGGTAATCTTGTCATGTATCTAAGGAATAGAAAGAGTTTAGGAAGTGGAAGAGAGACATTATGAAATATTTGAGAGCCAAGAATGATCCAAAAGAGTTATAAATACCTAATCTTATAAGAAAATAAATGCAAGAGAGAAAGGTACATTGGAAAAGTCCCATAATTGTGTTAAGTCCCTTAGGGTTCATGTCCAGGACATTAGCCATGTTATAATTGAACTGTTGAGAAACAAATTAAAATTTTAATGACCTCTCTTCCCTTTGGAAGTAAACTTAGTTCCCTATTACCAATGCTGCCCAAACTCATAATATCATTATCTAATCAGCACTTAATGGCCCACTCTTAGTGTGTCTAATTTTAGATAATTAATGTGCATGTAAAAAGTCTCATAAATGTTTTATTTTCATATGCTACATGTTGGAAAAATATGAGCAATCTACTACTAGATCTTTACTTTGGAGTCTCCCAAGATCTTGGTATTTTTGCAAAGGTAAGCATCTTGTGTGTTTTGTGTCTACACGGACAAATTTGTGCAACACAACTATCTTCTTCTGCTCAACCATTAATCTCCCCCTACTCTGTTGGTCACCTCTTTGAATGTCACTGGAAAGAATAAGAAAGTAAACAAATAGAACAAAAATCTATTTTATAATCACAATAGGATTCAATATGCAAATGCTAAAATTACTCACCAATTTTAACTAACTTGTTCTTTTTTCATCCAAGGGTAATCACAGGAGTACATTTGTACATTTTCTCATCCATTTTCTCATTAAAAAAATCCTTCTAGCTATGAGTCTAAAACTTCTTTAAAAACATTCCCTAAATGGAGAGTCTATTACCTCTTTCATAATTCAGTTTCCTTTTCTTCCTTGTTCATCTCTTGGCTGCCTAGTTTTTCCCCTACACAAACTTCTCCTGAGTTAATATGTTTTAAGGTGTAAAGTTTGTACTCAGAGCTGTTCCATCCTTATCTGCTTCTTGGCATCCGTGCCCTTCTTTAAGGCACCTCTCTCAAGGCCTGCCAATCTCTTTTATCATAGTGACTTGCTGAGTCAATATTTGGGGGGATTCCCTGGTGGTGCAGTGGTTGAGAGTCCACCTGTTGATGCAGGGGACATGGGTTCGTGCCCCAGTCCAGGAAGATCCCACATGCTGTGGAGGGGCTAGGCCCATGAGCCATGGCCACTGAGCCTGCGTGTCCAGAGCCTGTGCTCCGCAATGGGAGAGGCCACAACAGTGAGAGGACCGTGTACCGCAAAAAATAATAATAATAATAATAATAATAAAAATAATATTTGGGAAGACTCAGAATAATTTCATTCCAAAGGCCTCAGACATAGGGGTCATGTTACAAAATAAACTTGTTTTATGGGAAAGGGGACAAAGGGTTGTCACAAAGCATGGAAATGAAGCATGGTTAAGAGTATGGTGAGAGGGTGGAGTCAAGATGGCGGTGTGGGAAGACATGGAGTTCACGTCTCCCCACAACTAGAGCACCTGCAGGACACTGGTGGGGGACCTCAACACCCAAGAAGATGGGAGGAACCCTCAAGCAAACTGGTAGGATGTGGGGGAATTGAAGGGGGAGAAAAAGTGGAGGCCAGACAGGACCAGCATCCCTGAGGGGTGGCTAAGAGGGAGGAAGGGTTTGCATGGCTGGAGGGACCCTTGGGGGCTCGGATCAGGGAGGAGTGTGCCCAGCATATCCCCTGCCCAGTAGTCTGGGGAAGTCTGCCTGTCTCTCAGGCTGGGTCCTACATCCTCAGAGGTGCCCTCCAGGCTGAGTTGGTCCTGGAAGCATAGGAGGGAGGCTGGGGGAGAAAAGGAGAGGCAGGTGGGAGGGGGCCCCCCAGGATCAGAGGAGCAGGAGAAGGAGCAGAGGGCATGTGCCCCACCACATGGGCCCAGGAAGCCTGCTGAACTCTCAGGCCAGGTCTCCCTCTTTCCAAAGCCCCCTACAGCCATGTGGGTAATTGGGACATTGGAGGGAGGCAGGGGAGATCAGGAGAGGCAAGTGGGAGGGGCTCTCTGGGAACAGGAGAGGAGTGGAGGGCATTTGCCCCACCCACCCACTGCACTCCCAGGAGGGGTCTCCCACCCTCTGAGACCAGAGGCATACCTGGGCCCCTTCTGTTCCATTGAGCATAAGCCTCACCCCCCACACCCATTTCCAGCTTTCTGGGTCATAAGCATAGGCCCCATCCACCACCAAAAACTCACCCTTGATTAGGCTCTGCCCTCCACAACAAAGGACTTTTCAACTTTCTTTTTTTTTTCTTCCTCCTCTTTTTACCACTGTGGTTCTGTTTTACCTCCTGGTTGTTGTTTCATCTACATTTTAATTTTTATTTTTATATTCTTTCTAACATATCTGTTAGTTTCCTAGTGTCATTTTATTTTATACCTTGTTATTGTTCCTTTTTATTTTGGCCACCCGACACAACTTGCAGAATCTTAGTTCATGATCCAGGGATTGGGCTGAAGCTCTTGCAGTGGGAGCTCTGAGTCCGAACCACTGGACTAACAGAGAAACTTAGACTACAGGGAATATTCATTGGAGTGAGGTTTCCCAGAGGTTGTCATCTCAGCACGAAGACCAAACTCTATGCAACAGCCTACAAACTCCAGTGTTGGAAGCCTCAGGTCAAACAACCAGTAGGTAGGAACACAATCCCAGTCCAAAAAAAAAAAAAAATGAGAGAGCAAACTATAGGTCACAGATGAAGAAGCAATGTAAAAACCTACAAGACCAAATAAATGAAGAGGAAAAAGGCAATCTACCTGAAAAAGAATTCAGAATGATGAGAGTAAAGATGATCCAGAATCTCGGATATAAAATGGAAGCATGGATTGAGAAAACACAAGAAATGTTTAACAAAGATCTGGAAGAACTAAAGAACAAACAGAGATGAAAAATGCAATAACTGAAATGAAAAATACACTAGAAGGAATGAATAGCAGAATAACTGAGTCAGAAGAACGAATAAGTGAGCTGGAAGACAAAATGGTGGAAATAACGGCCGAGGAGCAGAATGAAGAAAAAAGAATGAAGAGAATTGAAGATAATCTCAGAGACCTCTGGGACAACAATAAACACACCAACATTTGAATTATAGGGGTCCCTGAAGAAGAAGAGAAAACGAAAGGGTCTGAGAAAATATTTGAAGAGATTACAGTGGAAAACTTCCCTAACATGGGAAAGGAAATAGTCACCCAAGTCCAGGAAACACAGAGAGTCCCATACAGGATAAACCCTAGGAGAAACACATCAAGACACATATTAATGAAACTAACAAAAAATAAATTCAAAGAAAAAATATTAAAAGCAGCAAGGGAAAAACAAAAAAATAACATACAAAGGAATCCCCATAAGGTTATCAGCTGATTTTTCAGCAGAAACTGTGCAGGGAAGAAGGAACTGGCAAGATATATTTAAAGTGATGAAAGAGAAAAACATACAATCAAGATTACTATGCCCAGCAAGGATCTCATTCAGATTCGATGGAGAAATCAAAAGCTTTTCATACAACCAAAAGCTAAGAGAATTCAGCACCACCAAACCAGCTTAACAACAAATGCTAAAGGAACTTCTCTAAGCGGGAAACACAACAGAAGAGAGAGACCCATAAAACAAACCCAAAACAATTAAGAAAAAGGTAATAGGAACATACATATTGATAATAACTTTGAATGTAAGTGGAATAAATGCCCCACCCAAACGACAGACTGGCTGAATGGATACAAAAACAAGAGCTATATATATGCTGTCTACAAGAAACCCACTTTAGACCTACGGACACATAGAGACTGAAAGTGAAGGGATGGAAAAAGATATTCCATTCAAAAGGAAATCAAAACAAAGCTGGAGTAGCAATACTCATATCAGATAAAGTAGACTTTAAAATAAAGACTGTTATGAGATAAGGAGGGACACTACATAATGATCAGAGGATCAATCCAAGAAGAAGATATGACAAATATAAAAGTTTATGCTCCCAACATAGGAGCACCTCAATACATAAGGCAAATGCTAACAACGATGAAAGGAGAAATCGACAGTAACACATAATAGTAGGGGACTTTAACACCCCACTTACACCAATGGACAGATCATCCAAACAGAAAATAAATAAGGAAACACAAGCTTTAAATGACACAATAGACCACATAGATTTAATTGATATTTATAGAACATTCCACCTGCAAGTGGCAGAAAACACTTTCTTCTCAAGTGCACATGGAACATTCTCCAGGATAGATCACATCTTGGGTCACAAATCAAGCCTTGGAAAATTTAAGAAAATTGAAATTGTATCAAGCCTCTTTTCTGACCACAACACTATGAGACTGGAAATCAACTACAGGGAAAAAAAATGAAAAAAACCCACAAATACATGGAGGCTAAACAGTGCGCTACTAAATAACCAAGAGATCACTGAAGAAATCAAAGAAGAAAATTTAAAAAAACATAGAAACAAATGACAATGAATACACGATGAACCAAAACCTTTGTGATGCAGCAAAAGCAGTTCTAAGAGGGAAGTTTATGGCAATTCAATCTCACCTCAAGAAACAAGAAAAATCTCAAATAAACAATCTAACCCTACACCTGCAGCAGCTAGAGAAAGAAAAACAATGAAAACCCAAAGTCAGTAGAAGGCAAGCAATCTTAAAAATCAGAGCAGATATAAATGAAATAGAAATGAAGAAAACAATAGGAAAGATCAATAAAACTAAAAGCTGGTTCTTTGAGAAGATAAACAAAATTGATAAACCCTACATCAAGAAAAAAAGGGAGGGCACCCAAATTAATAAAATTAGAAATGAAAAAGGAGAAATCACAATTGATACCACAGAAATACAAAGGATTACAAGAGAATACTACAAACAACTATGTGCCAATAAAATGGACACCCATGAAGAAATGGACAAGTTTTTGTAAAAGTACAATTTTCTATTACGGAACCAGGAAGAATTAGAAAATATAAACAGACCTATCACAAGTAATGAAATTAAAACTGTAATTTAAAATCTTCCAAAAAACAAAGTCCAGGACCAGATGTCTTCACAGGCAAATTCTATCTAACATTTAGAGAAGAGCTAACACTGATCTTTCTCAAACTCTTCTCAAAAAATTCCAGAGGGAGGAACCCTCCCAAAATCATCCTATGAAGTCACCATCACTCTGATACCAAAATGAGAAAAAGATACCACAAAAAGGGAAAACTATAGATCAATATCACTGATGAATATAGATACAAAATCCTGAACAAAATACTAGCAAACAGAATCCAACAGCACACTGAAAGGATCATACACCACGATCAAGTAGGATTTAACCCAGGGATGCAAGGATTCTTCAATTTATGCAAATCAAATGTGATACACCACATTAACAAATTAAGGAATAAAAACCATATGATCATCTTAGTAGATGCAGAAAACGCTTTTGACAAAATTCAACACCAATTTATGATAAAAACTCTCCAGAAAATGGGAATAGAAGGAACCTACCTAAACATAATAAAGACCATATATGACAAACCCACAGCAAACATCATACTCCATGGTGAAAAACTGAAAGCATTTCTACTAAGATCAGGAACAAGACAAGGATGTCCACTCTTATACAACATAATTTTGGAAGTCATAACCACCTCAGTCAGAGGAAAAAATAAATAAGACTACAAATTGGAAAAGAAAAAGTAAATCTGTCACTGTCTGCAGATGACATGATACTATACACAGAAAATCCTAAAGATGCCACCAGAAAACTACTAGAACTAATCAATGAATTTGGTAAGGTTGCAGGATACAAAGTTAATGCACAGAAATCTCTGGCATTCCGATATACTAACAATGAAAAGTCAGAAAGAGAAATTAAGGAAACAATTCCATTTATCATCACAACAAAATGAATAAAATACCTAGGAATAAACCTACCTAAGGAGGAGAAAGACTTGTACTCAGAAAACTATAAAATACTGATGAAAGAAATCAAAGATGACATAAACAGATGAAAATTTATACCATGTTCTTGGATTGGAAGAATCAGTATTGTTAAAATGACTATACTATCCAAAGCAACCTACCAATTCAATGCGATCCCTATCAAACTACCAATGGCATTCTTCACAGAATTAGAACAAAAAATTTTACAATTTCTATAGAAACACAAAAGAACCCAAAGTGCCAAAGCAATCCTGAGAAAGAAAAATGGAGCTGGAGGAATCAGGCTCCCTGACTTCAGATTATACCACCAAGCTACAGTAACCCAGACAGTATGGTACTGGAACAAAAACAGAAATATAGATCAATGGAACAGGATAGAAAGCCCAGAGATAAACCCATGCACATATGGTCACCAAATTTACAACAAAGGAGCCAAGAACATACAATGGAGAAAAGACAGCCTCTTCAATAAGTGGTGCTGGGAAAACTGAACAGCTACATGCAAAAGAATGAAATTAGAACATTACCTAACACCATTCACAAAAATAAACTCAAAATGGATTAGAGACCTAAATTTAAGACCAGACACTATAAAACTCTTAGAGAACAACACAGGAAAAACACTCTTTGACATAAACCACAGCAAGATCTTTGTGACCCACATCCTAGAGTAATGAAAAAAAAAAAAAAAACAAAATAAACAAATGGGACCTAATTAAACTTAAAAGATTTTGCACAGCAAAGGAAACCATAAACAAGATGAACCATAAACAAATCTCCAAAATATACAAACAGCTCATGGAGCTCAATATCAAAAAACAAACAATCCAATTAAGAAATGGGTGGAAGACCTAAATAGACGTTTCACCAAAGAAGACATACAGATGCCCAAGAAGCACATGAAAGGATGCTCAACATCACTAATTATTAGAGAAATGCAAATCAAAACTACAATGAGGTATCACCTCATGCCAATCAGAATGGCCATTATCAAAAAATCTAGAAACAATAAATGCTGGGAAGGGTGTGGTGAAAAGGGAACCCTCCTACACTGTTGGTGGGAATGTAAATTGTTACAACCACTATGGAGAACAGTATGGAGGTTCCTTAAAAAACTAAAAATAGAACTACCATATGACCCAGCAATCCCACTACTGGGCATATCCCCAGAGAAAATCATAATTCAAAAAGAGACATGGACCACAATGTTCATTGCAGCACTATTTATAATAGCCAGGACATGGAACCAACCTAAAAGTCCATTGACAGATGAATGGATAAAGAAGATGTGGTACATATATACAATGGAATATTACTCTGCTATAAAAGGAAATGAAATTGAGTTATGTGTAGTGAGGTGGATGGACCTAGAGTCTGTCATACAGAGTGAAGTTAGTCAGAAAGAGAGAAACAAATACCACATGCTAACGCATATACATGGATTCTAAAAGAAAAAAAGAAGGTACTGATGAACCTAGTGGCAGGGCAAGAATAAAGACGTAGATGTAGAGAATGGACTTGAGGACACGAGGTTTGGAGGGGGAAGCTGGGGCAAAGTGAGAGTAGCATCAACATATATATACTGTCAAATGTAAAATAGCTAGTGGGAAGCAGCAGCATAGCATAGGGAGATCAGCTCCATGCTTTGTGAATTCCTAGAGGGGTGGGATAGGGAGGGTGGGAGGGAGGCTCAAGAGGGAGGGGATATGGGGATACATGTATGCATATGGCTGATTCACTTTGTTGTACAACAGAAACTAACACAGTATCGTGAAGCAATTATACTCCAATAAAGATCTATTTTTAAAAAAAGAGTATGGTGAGAGGGTTCTGGCTCAAGATGGCATCACAGGAAGATTCTGGGCTTACCTCCTCCCCTGAACACACTGAATCTGCAGCTACATATGGCACAACTTCCTCTGAAAAAAACCTAAAAACTAAGCAATTCCTATGCATCTGGTGAATGAGAAAAGACCACATCAAAGTGGATAGGAGAGGTTGGGACCCAATCTCACCAATAAACCCCACGCTCAGTGTGGCAACCCACAATTGGGAAGGAACTCAAAACCCAGAGCTTCTCCATAAAGAGCAAAGGGTTTGAACTTTTTGAATCAGGTAACCCAACTTTTATGTCCTGCACTTGGGAGATGAGCCACCAAACCATGTAGCTTTGAAAACCAGCAATTCTTGAGTCCACGAGATCCTCAGCCTCTAGCAATCTGCGGAACAGCTCTTAAAGGGCTTGTGTGCTTAAATTCAGTTGCCCCAGGGTCCAGTTCAGAAACAGCCAATCAAGAGGTACCCATACTTTATGTGAATGAGGCTCATTTGTTAATTTTAAAGTGTTGACCTGAGGGACAGGCATCTAATTTAGAACACATCTAGGGGTCTGCTAGCTGGCAGGCACCATCTTCAAATTCCCAGTCTGCCTCATACTAGCCAGCAGGTTCCTTATTTTTTCTTGTTGAAGATGACATCTACACATTCTCCCTCTGCCTTGTTCAAGCTGGCACGTGCCATCCTTTTTTCTTTTTTCCTGTGGGCACCATGTATATGTTCTCCATCTGCTATGGGTACCATCTTCATGCTTTCCCTCTGCCATGATCCAGAGAACCAGAATCTCACAGAGGAGAGCTTTTACATGTGTCTGGTGCCTGAGTTTTTGAGGCTGCCCCTGGGATACCCTTTAATCATCTGGCTCTGGAGGCCAAGAGGGCTTATGATCCTAATCCCCATGGGACTATAACATTCAGAGAGACAGTTCTTAGCTGACTACCACTTCCAAGGCACTGCATAGACAGAATACTTAAACACACCCCCATTCTTTCTGTGAAAGAAGCCTGTTGGCACTTCAGTCTGAGGGGCAGTCTTCTGGTTTGTCACACAACTAGGGTTCTTTGGAAATGTTCTCAGGGAACGGAGCCTCGTGAACTCAACCTTTGCCCTCACCCTCTGCCTTGCAAGAGATCACCAGTATCTCTCAGAAAGGAACTTATACTCTTGTCTACCACTCTGATTTTTGCATCTGCAAACACCTAACATCACCTAATTCTGATGGCCAGTGGCACTTATGCTCATGGGTCCCACAGGACTGTAATCAATGGAGAAAGAGTTCTTAAACAACTATTCCCCCACCCTGAACCCAACCCCCGGCACAGCAAGGGGAAACAGATACAGGAGCTCAGTCTTTCTGTGAAAGTGATCAGTTAGCTTACTATCACAGCTGCAGTCTGAGGGGTAGGCTTTTAATTAAACACACATCTAAGGGTTCACCATAATCTTTGTAAGAGAAATTGGAGGGCAGCCACTATCTTCACACTTTCCCTTCGCTGTACTCCAGAGTGTTAGTATTTCCTGGGGGGAGCTTTTACATGCACCTAGTGTCACAGTTTTTATATCTGTGCCTTACTTTTTGTGACTGTCGCCCATGGGATCCCTTGATTGCCTGACTCTGGTGGTCGGGGGGACTTGTATTCTTGAGCCTGATGGGATTTGTAACAATTGCAGAGACAGTTATTGGCAGGCTACCACCCTTAGGACATAGTGAACACAGCAGACTGGAAAACACCCCCAGTCTTTCTGTGAAAGAGACCTATTTGCTTGTCCTAGACCTTTGGCCTGGGGGCAGGCTTCTGGTTTGGTACACAACTAGGAACCTGTGGAGGTCCTTTCAAGGACCGTAACCCAGGGGACACAATCTTTGTGACCTTTCTCTGTCCCAGTACAGCTCACCAGTAGCTCCCAGAGAGTAGCTTGTACCCTTATCTGGAACCCTGATTTTTGCAACTGCCACCCAGGAGATACCTACAGATCACCTGGCTCTGGTGGCCAGCAGGGATTATGTTTGTGGTCCCATAAGATAGTGTATATTTACATACTTAAAAAGCTGCTGCCTGAGGGTCTGGTTTCCAATCAGCCTGAATTTAGTTGTTGACTGAGATCTTCCCCTTTAGGACACTGACAGGTCTTAGTACAACCTCAACCTGAGAGCCATTAAAAATAAAATGGGCTGCTTGGGCAATCAAAAAACAAACAAGAGTTATGGCAAGATTGAAAGGTAAGTTTCATTTCCTACACAAGGCTACTCCTTCAAGACTGGGAGATGTCGCTATTTATCTGATGCATAGAAACCAACACAGAGAATCAAGAAATATGAAGAAATAGAGAAATATGTTCCAAATGAAAGACAAAATAAAACCTCAGAAAAAAACTTTAATGAAGTGGAAGTAAGTATTTTACCTTATAAAGAGTTCAAAGTAATGGTCATAAAGATGCTCAGAGAACTCAGGAAAAGTATGAACACACTAAGAACTTTAAAAAGAGACAGAAAATATTTTAAAATGCCAAATAGAAGTCACAGAGCTGGGGACTGGAGACAAAGTGGCAGATTAGAAGGAACTTGAGCTAACCTCTTTTCATGAACACACCAAAATCACAACTAACTGCTGAACAATGATTGATAAAAAAGACTGGAACCTACCACAAAAAGATATTCTACATCCAAAGACATAAAGATGAAACCACAATAAGACGGTAGGAGGGGCACACTTGTGATAAAATCAAATCCCATACCATCCAGTGGACAACCCACAAACCGGAGAATAATTATATCACAGAAGTTCCCCCACAGGAGTGGGAGCTCTGAGCCCCACATTGGGCTCCCCAGCCTAGGGGTCTGGTGTTAGGAGGAGCCCCCAGAGCATCTGGCTTTGAAGGCGAGTGGGACATGATTGCAGGAGTTCCACAGGACTGAAGCAAACAGAAACTCCACTCTTTGAGGGTGCACATAAGGTCTCTTGCACACCAGGATACAGGGCAAAAGCAGTGACTTCATAGAAACCTCGGCCTGACCTACTTGCTGGTCTTAGAGGATCTCCTGGGAGAGTGGTGGCTCTCTTTAGGGTCATAAAAGCTGGTGACAGACATATTGAGGACTGTGCATCTATGTGAACTCTTGCTGGAGGCAGACACAAAGACCCTTGCTTGGGCCATTAGCACCAAGACCTGGCCTCACTCAACAGTCTGCAAGGTTCCGGGCTGGGATGCTTCAGGCCAAACAACCAACAGGGCAGGAACACAGCCCCACCCATCAGCAGACAGGCTGTCTAAAGACTTCCTGAGCCCACAGCCACCTCTAGACATACCCCTTGACACAGTCCTGCCCAACAGAGGGCCAAGACACAGTTCCACCCACCAGTGGGCATGCATCAGCCCCTCTAGAGCCTGCACAAGCCTCTAGACCAGCCTCATCCACCAGGGGGCAGACACCAGAAGCAAGAAAACTACAATCCCACAGCCTGTGGAACAGCCTGCAAACACAGGTCAGAACCTACCCTGGGACCAGCTAGTCCCTGGCCCTTGGGTGACGAGAGGGGAGGGTATTGCTGGGACACATAGGACATCCCCTAAGAGGGCTACTTCTCCAAGTCAAGAAAAGTAACAAACCTACTACAAACATAAAAACATAAATAGAAATTTAAACAAAATGAGATGGCAAAGGAATATGTTCCTTCCAGATGAAGGTACAAGATAAAAGCCCAGAAGAAAAACTAAGTGAAGTGGAGATAAGCAATCTACCCGAAAGAGTTCAGAGTAATAAGCATAAAGATGATCCAAGAACTTGGAAAAAGAATGGATGCACACACTGAGAAGTAACAAGTTTTAACAAAGAGTTAGAAAATATAAAGAACAACGAAAGAGAGTTAAGAATACAAAAACTGAAATATACACTTGAAGGAATCAATAGTAGAATAAATGAGGTAAAAGGACAGATCAGTGAACTGGAAGACAGAGTGAAATCACTGCCACAGAACAAAATATAGAAAAAAGAATAAAAAGAAATGAGGACAACTTAAGAGACACTTAGGACAAGGTTAAATGCACTAATACTCACAATATAGGGGTCCCAGAAGGAGAAGAGGGCAAGAAAGAGCCTGAGAAAATATTTGAAGAGATAATAACTGAAAACTTCCCTAACATGGGAAAGAAAACAGTCACCTAAGTCCAGGAAGTGCAGAGTCCCAGGCAGGATCAACCCAAGGAAGAACATGCCAAAACACACAGTAATCAAATTGACAAAAACTAAAAACAACAACAAAAAATTAAAAGCAATAAGGGAAAAGCAACAACATACAAGGGAATCCCCATAAGACTATCAGCTGATTTTTCAGCAGAAACACTGAAGGCCAGAAAGGAGTTGCATGATATATTTAAAGATTTGAAAGGGAAGAAACCACAACCAAGAATACTCTATCCAGCAAAGTGCTCATTCAGATTCGATGGAGAAATCAAAAGCTTTACAGACAAGCAAAAGCTAAGAGAATTCAGCACCACCAGACCAGCCTTGCAAAAAATGCTAAAGGAACTTCTCTAAGTGGAAAAGAAAAGGTCACAACTAGAAATAAGAAAATTATGAAATGGGAAAGCTCACAGGTAAAGGGAAACATACAGTAAAGGAACGAAACCAGCCACATACAAATATGATAACAAAACCAGTGACTGAGGAGAGTACAAATCCAGGATATTTGAAATGCATTTTAAATTAAGAGGTCAGAAACCTAAACCAACCATGTTTATATACAAAGTGCTATACGAAAACCTCATGGTAACTGCAAAACAAAAATGTATAATAGATATACACACAAAAAAGAAAAAGGTATCCAAACAACACTAAATAGTCATCAAATCACAACAGAACAAAAGAGGAAAGAAAAAAAAACCTATAAAAACAAGTCCAGAACAATTAACAGTGGCAATAAGAACATACATATTGCCTTAAATGTAAATGGATTAAATGCTCCAACCAGGGCTTCCCTGGTGGCGCAGTGGTTGAGAGTCCGCCTGCCGATGCGGGGGACGTGGGTTCGTGCTCCGGTTTGGGAGGATCCCACATGCCGTGGAGAGGCTGCGCCCGTGAGCCATGGCCGCTGCACCTGCACGTTTGGAGCCTGTGCTCCACAGCGGGAGAGGCCACAACAGTGAGAGGCCAGCGTACCGCAAAAAAAAAAAAAAAAAAAAAAAAAAAGCTCCAACCAAAAGACACAAAACTGACTAAATGGATCAAAAACCTGTGTATATGGTACCTACAAGAGACCCACATCAGATCTAGAGACACATACAGACTGAAAGTGAGGGGATGGAAAAAGGTGTTCCGTGCAAATGGAAATCAAAAAAAGCTGGAGCAGGTATACTTACATCAGACAAAACAGACTTTAAAATAAAGACTGTTACAAGAGACAAAGAAGGACACTACTAATGATCAAGGGATCAATCGAAGAAAAAGATATAACAACTGTAAATATATATACATCCAACATAGGAGCACCTCAATATATAAAGCAAATGTTAACAGACATAACATTTGGATCACTGAATGCCAAAGAGGAAATTTCAAAAAAACCTAGAGACAAATAAAAATGAAAACACAACAATACAAAATGTACAGAATGCAACAAAAGCAGTTCTAAGAGGGAAGTTTATAGTGATACAAGGTTACCTCAGGAAACAAGAAAAATCTCAAATAAAAAAACCTAACCTTACACCTAAAGCAACTAGAGAAAGAAGAACAAACAAAACCCAAAGTTAGTAGAAGAAAACAATCATAAAGATCAGAGCAGAAATAAATGAAATAGAAACACAGAAAACAATAAAAAAAATTAATGGAACTAGTTCTTTAAAAAGATAAACAAAATTGAGAAATCTTTAGGCAGACTCATCAAGAAAAAAGAGGGAGAGGGCCCAAATCAATAAAATTAGAAACGAAAAAGGAGGACTTAGTACCAACACCACAGAAATACAAAGGACAGTAAGAGACTACTACAAGAAACTATATGCCAATAAAATGAACAACCTAGAAGAAACAAAGTTCTTAGAAAGGTACAATCTCCCAAGACTGGACCAGGAAGAAATAGAAAATATGAACAAATTATAAATACTGAAATTGAATCTGTGATTTTAAAACTCCCCAAAAAAAGAAGTCCAGGACCAGATGGCTTCACAGGCAAATTCCATCAAGTATTTAGAGAAGGGATAACACCTATCCTTCTGAAACTACTCCAAAAAAAATTGCAGAGGAAGGAACACTTCTGAACACATTCTATGAGGCCACCATCACCCTCATACCAAAACCAGATAAAGATACCACAAAAAAGGAAAATTACAGGCCAATATCACTGCTGAACATAGACATAAAAATCCTCAACAAAATACTAGCAAACCAAATAATTCAATTCAGATCATACACCATGATCAAGCATGATTTATCTCAGGGATGCAAGGATTTTTCAATATCAATCAGTGTGTTACACCACATCAACATTGAAAAATAAAAACCATATGATCATCTCAATAGATGCAGGAAAAGGTTTGACAAAATTCAACACCCATTTATCATAAAAATCCTCCAGAAAGTGGGCACAGAGGGAATGTACCTCAACATAATAAAGGCCATATATGACAAACGAACAGCTAACATCACTCTCAACAGTGAAAATCTGAAAGCATTTCTTCTATGATCAGGAACAAGAGAAGGTTGTCCACTCTCACCATTTTTATTCAACACAGTTTTGGAAGACCTAGCCACAGCAGTCAGGAGTCAGAGAAGAAAAAAGAAATAAGAGGAATCCAAAATGGAAAAGAAGTAAAATTGTCACTGTTTGCAGATGACATGATACTATACATAGAAAATCCCAAAGATGCCACCAGAAAACTACTAGAGCTAATCAATAAACTTAGTAAAGTCACAGGATACAAAATTAATACATAGAAATCTCTTGCATTCTTATACACTAAAAACAAAAGATCAGAAAGAGAAATTAAGGAAATAATCACATTTACCACTGCAACAAAAATAAAATACCTAGGAATAAACCTATGTAAGGAGGCAAAAGACCCACATTCAGAAAACTGTAAGATACTGATGAAAGAAATCAAAGACAGCACAAATAGATGGAGAGATATACCATGTTCTTGGATTGGAAGACTCAATATTGTAAAAATGACTATACTACCCAAAGCAATCTACAGATTCAACGCAACCCCTATCCAATTACCAATGGCATTTTTCACAGAACTAGAATAAAAAAATTTTTAATTTGTATGGAAACACAAAAGACCTCGAATAGCAAAAGAGAAAAAGAAATGGAGCTGGAGGAATCAGGCTCCATAACTTCAGACTATACTACAGGGCTACAGTAATCAAGACAGTATGGTACTCACATAAAAACAGCAATATACATCAATGGAACAGGATGGAAAGCCCAGAGAGAAACCCATACACCTATGGTCACCTAATCTATGACAAAGGAGGCCAGAATATACACTGAAGCAAAGACAGCTTCTTCAATAAGTGGTTCTGGGAAAATTGGACAGCTACATGTATAAGAATGAAATTAGAACACACCCTAACACCATAAAATAAACTCAAAATGGATTAAAGAACTAAATGTAAGTCTGGATGCTACAAAGCTCCTAGAAGAAAACATAGGCAGAACACTTTTGACATAAATCACAGCTATTTTTTGATCTATTTTCTAGAGTAATGAAAACAAAAATAAACAAATGGGACCTAATTAAACTCAAAAGTTTTTGCACAGCAAAGAAAACCATAAACAAAATGACAACCTATAGAATGGGAGAAAATATTTGCAAACAATGAGACCAAGAAGAAATTCATTTCCAAAATATACAAACAGCTTGTACAGCTCAATATAAAAAAACCAAACAAACCAAGCAAAAAATGGACAGAGGACCTAAATAGATACTTCTCCAAAGAACAAATACAGATGGCTAATTGGGACATAAAAAGATGCTCAATATTGTTAATTGTTAGAGAAATGCCAATCAAAACTAAACTGAGGTATAACCTCACTCTGGTCAGAATGGCCATCATCAAAAAGTCTATAAATATCAAATGCTGAAGAAGGTGTGGAGAGAAAAGAACTCTCTTACACTGTTGATGGGAATGTAAATTGGGGTAGCCATTATGGAGAATCATACATAGGTTCCTTAAAAAACTAAAAGTAGAGTTACCATATGATCCTGTGATACCATATATATCTGAAGAAAACTCTAATTAGAAAAGATACATTCACCCTGATGTTCAGAGCAGCATTAATCACAATAGGCAAGATATGGAAGCATCCTAAATATCTGTTGACAGATGAATGGATAAAGAAGATATGAGTATATATATATATATATATATATATATATATATATGTATAAAATATATATTATATATAGACACACAAACACAATGGAATATTACTCAGTCATAAAAAAGAATTAAATAATGCCATTTGTAGCAACATGGATGGACCTAGAGATTATCACACTAAGTGAAGTATGCCAGACAAAGATGAATACCATATGTTATCACTTATGTGGAATCTAAAAAAAAAAAAAAGATAGAAATGAACTTATTTACAAGACAGAAATAGACCCACAGACAGAGAAAACAAACTTATCATTACCAAAGGGGAAAGGGGTGGGGGAGGGATAAATTAGGAGTTTGGGATTAACATGTACACACTACTATATATAAAATAGATAACAGGTCACTGAACTGACCGGGAGCCCGAGCAGAGGGCAGCCTCACTGAGGCTACCGGCTCTGGAGGGGCCACAGCAGTCGAAGCAGCAACAGTCCTGGGAACTGCGGGCTAGAGTTAGTTAGGAAGAACTTCAAGATGGTAGAAGAGTAAGACACGGATTTCACCTTCCTACCCACAAATACATCAGAAATACATCTACATGTGGAACAACTCATACAGAACACCTCCTGAATGCTGGCAGAAGACCTCAGACTTCCCAAAAGGCAAGAAACTCCCCACGAACCTGGGGAGGGCAAAAAAAAAGAAAAAAGTAAAAAGAGAGTCAAAAGAATAGGGACGGGACCTGCACCAATGGGAGGGAGCTGTGAAGGAAGAAAGGTTTCCACACACTATGAAGCCCCTTCAAGGGCAGAGACTGCAGGTGGCGGAGGGGGGAAGTTTCAGAGCCACGGAGGAGAGTGCAGCAACAGGGTGTGGAGGGTAAAGAGGAGAGATTCCCGCATGGAGGATCGGTGCTGACCAGCACTCACCAGCTCGAGAGGCTTGACTGCTCACCAGCCTGGACGGGTGGGGGCTGGGAGCTGAGGCTTGGACTTCGGAGGTCGGATCCCAGGGAGAGGACTGGAGTTGGCTGCATGAACACACCCTGAAGGGGCTACTGCACCACAGCTAGCCAGGAGGGAGTCTGGAAAAAAGTCTGGAACTGCTGAAGAAACAAGAGACTTTTTGCCCTTTGTTTCCTGTTGCACGAGGTGAGGGTATTAAGAGTGCCACTTAATGGAGCTTCAGAGATGGGTGAGAGCTGCAGCTATCAGCGCAGACCACAGAGACGGGCATGAGATGCTAAGGATGCTGCTACAGCCACCAAGAAGCCTGTGTGCAAGCACAGGTCACTATCCACACCTCCCCTCCCTGGAGCCTGTGCAGCCCACCACTGCCAGGGTCCCGTGATCCAGGGACAACTTCCTGGGAGAATGCACAGCATGCCTCAGGCTGGTGCAAAGTCATGATGGCCTCTCCCGCTGCAGGCTCACACAGCATCAGCACCCCTCCCTCCCCTGGGCCTGAGTGAGCCAGAGCCCCCAAATCAGCTGCTCCATTAATCTTGTCCTCTCTGAGCGAAGAACAGACACCCTCAGGCGACCTACACTCAGAGGCAGGCCCAAATCCAAAGCTGAACCCTGGGAGCTGTGCGAACAAATATGACAAAGGGAAATTTTTCCAGCAGCCTCAGGAGCAGCAGATTAAGTCTCCACAATCAACTTGATATACCCTGCATCTGTGGAATACTGGAATAGATAATGAATCATTCCAAATAGAGGAGATGGACATTGGGAGCAACCATATATATGTATTTTTCCCTTTTCCTCTTTTTGTGAGTGTGTATGTGTATGCATCTATGTGTGATTTTATCTGTATAGCTTTGGTTTTACCATTTGTCCTTGGGTTGTCTCTGTCCAGTTTTTATTTTATTTTTTTAGTATAATTTTTAGCACTTGTTATAATTGGTGGATTTTTTTGGTTTGATTGCTCTCTTCTTTCTTTCATTTTTTAAATTACTCTGTAAAAATTTTTTTAATAATTATTTTTTATTTTAATAACTATTTTATATTATTTTCTATTTTACATTATCTCCTTCTTTGTTTCTTTCTTCTTGTTCTCCCTTTTATTCTGAGCTGTGTCGATGACAGGCTCATGGTGCTCCAGCCAGGTATAAGGGCTGTGCCCCTGAGGTGGGAGAGCCAAGTCCAGGACACTGGTCACAAGAGACCTCCCAGCTCCATGTAATATCAAACAGCAAAAATCTCCCAGAGATCTCCATCTCAATGCCAAGACCCAGCTCCACACAATGACCAGAAAGCTACAGAGCTGGACACCCTATGCCAAACAACTAGCAAGACAGGAAAACAACCCCATCCATTAGCAGAGAGGATAACTAAAGTCATAATGAGGCAACAGAAACCCCCAAACACACCACCAGACGTGGACCTACCCACCAAAATGACAAAATCCAGCCTCATACACCAAAACACAGGCACTATCCCCTCCACCAGGAAGTGTACACATCCCACTGAACCAACCTTAGCCACTAGGGACAGACACCAAAAACAATGGGAACTACGAAACTGCAGCCTGTGAAAAGGAGAACCCAAACACAGCAAGTTAAACAAAATGAGAAGGCAGAGAAACAAAAAGCAGATGAAGCAGCAAGTCAAAAACCCAGAAGACCTAACAAATGAAGAGGAAATAGGCAGTCCACCTGAAAAAGAATTCAAAACAATGATACTAAAGATCCAAAATCATGGAAATAGAATGGAAAAAATACAAGAAATGTTTAACAAGAACCTAGAAGAACTAAAGAGCAAACAGTGATGAACAACACAATACATGAAATTAAAAATTCTCTATACGGGATCAATAGCAGAATAACTGAGGCAGAAGAATGGATAAGTGACCTGGAAGATAAAATAGTGGAAATAACTACTGTAGAGCAGAATAAAGAAAGAAGAAGAAAAAGAATTGAGAACACTCTCAGAGACCTCTAGGACAACATTAAATGCAACAACATTTGAATTATAGGGGTCCCAGAAGAAGGAGAGAAAAAGAAAGGGACTGAGAAAATATTTGAAGATATTTTAGTTGAAAACTTCCCTAATATGGGAAAGGAAATATTTAATCAAGTCCAGGAAGCACAGAGAGTCCCATACAGGATAAATCCAAAGAGAAACACACCAAGATGCATATTAATCCAACTATCAAAAATTAAATACAAAGAAAAAATATTAAAAGCAGCAAGGGAAAAACATCAAATAACACACAAGGGAATCCACATGAGGTTAACAGCTGATATTTCATCAGAAATTCTGCAAACCAAAAGGGAGTGGCAGGACAAATTTAAAGTGATGAAGGAGAAAAACCTACATCCAAGATTACTCTACTGAGCAAGGATCTCATTCAGATCTGATGGAGAAATAAACCTTTACAGACAAGGAAAAGCTAAGAGAATTCAGCTCCACCAAACAAGCTTTACAACAAATGCTAAAGGAACTTCTCTAGGCAGGAAACAAAAGAGAAGGAAAAGACCTACAATAACAAATGCAAAACAATTAAGAAAATGATAATATGAACATACATTTTGATAATTAAGTTAAATGTAAATGGATTAAGTGCTTCAACCAAAACACATAGATTGGCTGAATAGATACAAAAAAAAAGACCCATATATGCTGCTAACAAGAGTCCCACTTCAGCCTAGGGACACATAAAGACTGAAAGGGAAGAAAAGGAAAAAGATATTCCATGCAATTGGAAATCAAAAGAAAGCTGGAGTAGCAATTCTCATATCAGACAAAATAGACTTTAAAACAAAGACTATTATAAGAGACAAAGAAGGACACTACATAATGATCAAGGGATCAATCCAAGATGAAGATAAAACAATTGTGAATATTTATGCACCCAACATAGGAGCACCTCAATACATAATGCAAATACTAACAGCCATAAAAGGGGAAATCGACAGGAACACAATCATAGTAGGGGATTTTAACACCCCACTTTCACCAATGGACAGATCATCCAAAATGCAAATAAATAAGGAAACACAAGCTTTAAATTATACATTAATAAAGATAGACTTAACTGATATTTATAGGACATTCCATCCAAAAACAACAGAATACACATTCTTCTCAGGTGCTCATGAAACATTCTCCAGGATAGATCATATCTTGGGCCACAAATCAAGCCTTGGTAAATTCAAGAAAATTGAAATCGTTTCAAGTACCTTTTCTGACCACAACACTGTAAGAGTAGATAACAATTACAGGAAAAAATCTGTAAAAAATACAAACACATGGAGGCTAAACAACATACTACTTAATAACCAAGAGATCGCTGAAGAAATCAAAAAGGAAGTGAAAAAATACCTAGAAACAAATAAAAATGAAAAAACGATGACCCAAAAACTATGGGACAAACCAGAAGCAGTTCTAAGAGGGACGTTTATAGCAATGCAATCTTACCTTAAGAAACAAGAAACATCTCAAATAAACAACCTAACATTACACCTAAAGCAATTAGAGAAAGAAGAACACAAAAACCCCAAAGTTAGCATAAGGAAAGAAATCATAAAGATCAGATCAGAAATAAATGAAAAAGAAATGAAGGAGGGCTTCCCTGGTGGTGCAGTGGTTGAGAGTCTGCCTGCCAATGCAGGGGACACAGGTTCGTGCCCCAGTCTGGGAAGATCTCACATGCCACAGAGCGGCTGTTCCCATGAGCCATGGCCACTGTGCCTGTGCGTCTGGAGCCTGTGCTCTGCAATGGGAGAGGACACAACAATGAGAGGGCCGCATACAGAAAAAAAAAAAAAAATGAAGGAAACGATAGCAAAGATCAATAAAACTAAAAGCTGGTTCTTTGAGAAGAGAAACAAAATTGATAAACCATTAGCAAGACTCATCAAGAAAAAAAGGAAGAAGATTCAAATCAATAGAATTAGAAATGAAAAAGGGGAAGTAACTGACACTGCAATAATACAAAGGTTCATGAGAGATTACTACAAGCAACTCTTTGCCAATAAAATGGACAACCTGGAAGAAATAGACAAATTCTTACAAATGCACAACCTTCCGTGACTGAACCAGGAAGAAATAGAAAATATGAACAGACCAACCACAAGCACTGAAATTGAAACTGTGATTAAAGTCTTCCAACAAACCTAGGTGCAAGATGGGAATAAAGATGCAGATCTACTAGAGAACAGACTTGAGGATATGGGGAGGGGGGAGGGTAGGCTGGGACAAAGTGAGAGAGTGGCATGGACATATATACACTACCAAACGTCAAATAGATAGCTAGTGAGAAGCAGCTGCATAGCTGCTAGACCACCTAGAGGGGTGGGAAAAGGAGGGTTGGAGGGAGGGAGATGCAAGAGGGAAGAGACATGGGAACATATGTATATGTACAACTGATTCACTTTGTGATAAAGCAGAAACTGACACATCATTTTAAAGCAATTATACTCTGATAAAGATGTTAAAAAAAAATCTTCCAACAAACAAAAGCCCAGGACCAGATGGCTTCATAGGCAAATTCTATGAAATATTTATAGAAGAGCTAACACCTATCCTTCTCAAACTCTTCCAAAATATTGCAGAGGGAGGAACACTCCCAAACTCATTCTATGAGGCCACCATCACCCTGATACCAAAACCAGACAAAGATGTCACAACAAAAGAAAATTACACGCCAATATCACTGATGAACATAGAAGCAAATAACCTCAACAAAATACTAGCAAACAGATTCCAAGAGCACATTAAAAGAATCGTACACCATGATCAAGTGGGGTTTATTCTAGGAATGCAAGGATTCTTCAATATACACAAATCATTCAATATGATGTACCATATTAATAAATTGAAGGAGAAAAAAACATATGATCTCAATAGATGCAGAGAAAGCTTTCAACAAAATTCAGCACCAATTTATGATAAAAACCCTCCAGAAAGTAGGCATAGAGGGAACTGTCCTGAACATAATAAAGGCCATATATGACAAACCCACAGCCAGCATTGTTCTCAATGGTGAAAAACTGAAACCATTTCCACTAAGATCAGGAAAAAGACAAGGCTGCCCACTCTCACCACTATTATTCAACATAGTTTTGGAAGTTTTAGCCACAGCAATCAGAGAAGAAAAAGAAATAAAAGGAATCCAAATAGGAAAAGAAGAAATAAAGCTGTCACTGTTTGCAGATGACACGATACTATACATGGAGAATCCTAAAGTTGCTACCAGAAAACTACTAGAGCTCATCAATGAATTTGGTAAAGTAGCAGGATACAAAATTAATGCACAGAAATCTCTTGCATTGCTATACACTAATGATGAAAAATTTGAAAGTGAAATTAGGAAAACACTCCCATTTACCAATACAACAAAAAGAATAAAATATCTAGGAATAAACCTACCTAAGGAGACAAAAGACCTGTATGCAGAAAATTATAAGACACTGATGAAAAGAATTAAAGATGGTACAAATAGAGGGAGAGATATACCATGTTCTTGGTTTGGAAGAATAAAAATTGTGAAAATGACTCTACTACCCAAAGCAATCTAGAGATTCAAAGCAATCACTATCAAACTACCATTGGCATTTTTCACAGAACTAGAACAAAAAATTTCACAATTTGTATGGAAACACAAAAGACCCCGAATAGCCAAAGCAATCTTGAGAAAGAAAAACGGAGCTAGAGCAATCAGGCTCCCTGACTTCAGACTATATTACAAAGCTACAGTAATCAAGACAGTATGGTACTGGCACAAGAACAGAAATATAGATCAATGGAACAGGATAGAAAGTCCAGAGATTAAACCCACGCACATATGGTCACCTTATCTTTGATAAAGGAGGTAAGCATATACAGTGGGGAAAAGACAGTCTCTTCAATAAACACTGCTGGGAAAACTGGACAGCTACATGTAAAAGACTGAAATTAGAACACTCCCTAACACCATACACAAAAATAAACTCCAAATGGATTAAAGACCTAAATGTAAGGCCAGACACTATCAAACTCTTAGAGGAAAACATTGGCAGAACACTCTTTGACATAAATCACAGCCAGATCCTTTTTGACACACCTCCTAGAAAAATGGAAATAAAAATAAACAAATGGGTCCTAATGAAACTTAAGACCTTTTGCACAGCAAAGGAAACCATAAACCAGATGAAAAGACAACCCTCAGAATGGGAGAAAATAGTTGCAAGTGACAAAGGATTAATCTCTAAAATTTACAAGCAGCTTATGCAGCTCAATATCAAAAAAACAAACAACTCAATCAAAAAATGGGCAGAAGACCTAAATAGACATTTCTCCAAAGAAGATATACAGATTGCCAACAAACACATGAAAGAATGCTCAAATCATTACTCATTAGAGAAATGCAAATCAAAACTACAATGAGATATCATCTTACACCGGTCAGAATTGCCATCATCAAAAACTCTAGAAACAATAAATGCTGGAGAGGGTGTGGAGAAAAGGTAACCCTCTTGCACTGTTGGTGGGAATGTAAACTGATACAGCCACTATGGAGAACAGTATGGAGGTTCCTTAAAAAACTAAAAATAGAACTACCATACGACCCAGCAATCCCACTACTGGGCATATACCCTGAGAAAACCGTAACTCAAAAAGAGTCATGTACCAAAATGTTCATTGCAGCTCTACTTACAATAGCCAGGACTTGGAAGCAACCTCAGTGTCCATCAACAGATGAATGGATAAAGAAGATGTGGCATGTACATACAGTGGAATATTACTCGGCGTTAAAAAAGAAACGAAGTTGAGTTATTTGTAGTGAGGTGGGTGGACCTGGAGTCTGTCATACAGAGTGAAGTAAGTCAGAAGCAGAAAAACAAATACCGTATGCTAACACATATATATGGAATCTTAAAAAAAAAGGTCATTAAGAACCTAGGTGCAAGACAGGAATAAAGATGCTGACCTACTAGAGAATGGACTTGAGGATATGGGGAGTGTGAAGGGTAAGGTGGTACAAAGTGAGAGAGTGGCATGGACATATATACACTACCAAACGTAAAATAGATAGCTAGTGGGAAGCAGCCACATAGCACAGGGAGATCAGCTCAGTGGTTTGTGAGCACTTAGTGGGGTGGGATAGGGAGGGTGGGAGGGAGGGAGTTGCAAGAGGGAAGAGACATGAGGACATACGTATATATATAACTGATTCCTTTGTTATAAAGCAGAAACTAACACACCATTTTAAAGCAATTATACTCCAATAAAGATGTTAAAAAAATAAAAAGATAAAAAATTAAAAAGTTAGTAAAACTTAAAAAAAAAAAAAAGATAACCAGCAAGGACCAAGGACCTGTTGTATAGCAGAAGGAACTATACTCAATATTTTGTAATAACCTGTGAGTGAAAAGAATCTGAAAAAGTAAATATATATATATAACTGAATCATTCTGTTGTACACCTGAAACTAACACATCATAAGTCAACTATACTTAAATTTTATATATTATATATATATATATATATATATATATATATATATATATATATATATATATATGAATCTTACTGCCTGGTAGGGGAACAAATGTGAAAGCAACAATAATTGCAATAAAAATGAGGTGAACAACAATAACAAAAAGAAGTCATAGAGCTGAAGAATACAATAACTGGACTGAAAAATACAATACAGGGATTCAACAGCAGACTAGATGAACCAGAAGAGATCAATGAACTGAAGGACAGGGCAGTGGAACTCACTCAACCAGAGTGAGGAAACAGAAAAAAAATTATTTTAAGTGAAGACAGCTTAAGGGACTTATGGGACAACATCAAGTGAACTAACATTCACATTATAGGAGTTCCAAAAAGTGATGAGAGAAAGGGACAGAAAACTTATTTGAGAAATAATGGCTGAACACTTCTCTTAACTTGGGGACCCACACCAAGATACATTATAATTAAAGTCTCTAAAGTTAAGAGAATCTTAAAAGCAGCAAGAAAAACAAATAATAATTTGTTACATACAAGGGAATCCCCATAAGACTATCATATTTTTCAATAGAAACTCTAGAAACCACAAGGTAGGGGCACAGTATATTCAATGTGCTGAAAGGAAAGAAAAACTTCCAACCAAGAATACTCTACCCTGCAAAATTTTCTTTCAGAACTGAAGGACAGACAAACAGTTTTCAAGACAATCTAAAGTTAAAGGAGTTCATCACCATTAAATTTGCTTACAAGAAATGTTAAAGGGACTTATTTAAGCTAAAAAGAAGGGGCTCTAAATAGTAACAAGGGAACATAGGAAAGTATAAATCTCCCTGGTAAAGGTAAACATATAGTAAAAGTAGTGGATTAAGCACTTATAAAGCTAGTATGAAGGTTAAAATACAAAAGCAGTAAACATTACTATAACCACAATAAGTATTTAAGGGAAACAGGATAAAAAGATGTAAAATGTAACAACAAAACCTAAAACATATGCAGTGGAGAGTAAAAATACAGAGCTTTAGAATGTATTCAAAGTTAAGTTGTTATCAACCTAAAATAGATAGTTATGAATAAGTGGTTATATGTAAGTCTCATGGTAACCACAAAGCAAAAGCCCATCATAAATACACAAAACATAAAGTGAAAGGAACTAAGCATACCACTGAAGTATGTCATCAAACCACAAAGAAAGAGAGCAAGAGAAGAACTACAAAACAGCCAGAAAACAATTAACAAAATGGCAATAAGTACATATCTATCAATAATTACTCTAACTGTAAATGGATTAAATGCTCCAATCAAAAGACACAGAATGGCTGAATGGATTTAAAAAAAACAAACAGAAACAAGACTCATCATTATGCTCCCTACAAGAGACTCACTTCAGATGTAAGGACACACACTGACTGAAGTGAAGAGATTAAAAAAAAAAAATTTCATGCAAATAGAAATCAAAAGAAAGCTGTGGTAGCTATACTTATATCAGACAAACTAGACTTTGAAACAAAGACTGTAGGGATTCCCTGGTGGCGTAGTGGTTGAGAGTCCGCCTGCCAATGCAGGGGATACGGGTTTGTGCCCCAGTCCAGGAAGATCCCACATACGTGGAGCAGCTGGACCCATGAACCATGGCCACTGAGCCTGTGTATCTGGAGCCTGTGCTCTGCAATGGGAGAGGCCACAACAGTGAGAGGCCCGCGTATAGCAAACAACAACAACAACAAAAACACAAAGACTGTAATAAGAGACAAAAAAGGACATTACATAATCATAAAGAGGTCAATCCAAAAAGAGGATATAACATTTGTATATATTTCTGCACCCAACATAAGAGTACCTAAATATATAAAGCAAATACTAACAGACTTAAAGGGAGAAATAGCAATAGGGGACTTTAACATTCTACTTACATCAATAGGTCATCCAGATAGAAAATCAGTAAGGAAAACATTTACCTTAAACAACACATTATAACCAATAGAATTAACAGATATATACAGAATATTCCTTCTAAAAGCAACAGAATACATATTTTTCTCAAGTGCACAAGGAATATTTTCTAGGGTAGGTCATATGTTAGGCCACAAAACAAGTCTTAGTAAATTTGAAATTGACAGTATCACTTATCTTCTCTGACAACAATAGTTTGAAACTAGAAATCAATTACAAGAAGAAACTGGAAAATTCACAATTATGTGGATATTAACATCCTACTGAACAAATAATGGGTCAAAGAAGAAGATCAAAGGAGGAATAAAAATACTGAGACAAATAAAAATGGAAATATAACAACCCAAAACTTACGGGATGTAGCAGAAGCTGTTGTAAGAAGGAAGTTCACAGAGATAAATGCCTATCTCATAAAACAAACATCTCAAATAAAGTACCTAACTTTACATTTCAATGACCTACATACAGAAGAACAAATGAAGCCCAAAGTTCATAGAGGATAGAAAGTAACAAAAATTAGAGCAGAAATAAATGAAATAGAAACTTAAAAGACAAAAGAAAAGATCAATGAAACTAAGATCTGGTTCTTTGAAGATAAAAGTCACAAAACTTTAGTCAGACACATTAAGAAAAACAGAGAGCACACAAATACATAAACTTAGAAATTAAAGAGGTGACATTATAACTGAAATCACAGAAATACAAAGGATTGTAAGAGACTACTATGAATACTTACATGCCAACAAATTTGACAAGCTAGAAGAAAAACTTCCTAGCAGCATGTAACCTATCAAGACTGAACCATGAAGAAATAGAACATCTGAACACACTTATTACTGGTAAGGAGGTTGAATCAATAACGAAAAATCTCCCTAAAAAGAAAATACCAGCCCACGTGGCTTTACTGGTGAATTTTACCAAACATTCAAAGAATTAATAATAATACTTTTCAGGACTTCCCTGGTGGTGCAGTGGTTGAGAGTCCACCTGCCGTTGTAGGGGACGCAGGTTCATGCCCTGGTCCGGGAGGATCCCACGTGCCACAGAGCGGCTGGGCCCGTGAGCCTTGGCCTCTTGGCCTGCACATCTGGAGCCTGTGCTCCGCAATGGGAGAGGCCACAGCAGTGAGAGGCCCACGTAACACACTCACACACAAAAAAATAATAATACTTTTCTAACTCTTTCAAAAAACAGTATAGAAGGAAAGACTTACAAGCTCATTTTATGGGGCTAATATTATCCTGATCTTAAAACCAGATAAGGGTGCCACAAGAAAAGAAAATTACAGGTCAATATCCCTGATGAACATAGATGCAAAAGTTCTCAACAAATTATTAGCAAACTAATTTCAACAATAAATTAAAAGGATTATACACCATAATCAAGTGGGATTTATTCCAGGGATGCAAGGATAATACAGTATTCATAAATCACTCAATTTAATACACCACATTAACAAAATGAGGGGTAAAAATTGTATGATCATCTCAATAGATGCCAAAAAAGCATCTGACAGAACTCAACCTCCATTTATGATAAAAACTCTCAGCAAAGTTGGTATAGAGGGAACATACTTCAATATGATAAAGGCCATACATGACAAACCACAGCTAACATCATACTCAACAGTGAAATGCTGAAAGCTTTTCCTCTAAGATGAGAATCAAGACAAGTACGTGCACTCTTGCTACTTTTAAAAAATATACTATTGGAAGTCCTAGCAAGAACATTTAGTCAAAAAATAAAAGACTTCCAAATTGGAAAGAAAGAAGTAAAACTGTCACTATTTGCAGATCATCTGATATTATATATAGAAAACCCTAAAGATACCACCAAAAATTGTTAGAACTAATCAATATATACAGTAAAGCTGAAGGATACTAAATATTCAGAATTCTATGTCATTTCTATATGCTGATAATAAACTATCTAAAAGAGAAATTAAGTAAACAATTCCATTTACGATTACATCAAAAAGAATAAAATACCTTGAAATAAATTTAACCAAGGAGGTAAATGATCTGTACAGTGAAAACTATAAGACCTTAATGAAAGCAATGAAGAGGCAAATAAATGAAAAGATATTCCATGCTCATGGATTAGAAGAATTAATATTGTTAAAATGTTTATGGTACCCAAAACAATCTACAGATTCATTGTAATCCTTATTAAAATTCCAACGGCATTTTTCACAGTAATAGAACTAACAATCCTGAAGTTTGTATGAACCACAAAAGACCCTAATTTGCCAAAGCCATCTTTAGAATGAAGAACCAAGTGGAGGCATGCTGCTCCCTGGTTTCAAACTATATTACAAAGCACTATGAATCAAAACAGCATGGTTTGGCATTAAAAACATATATATAGATCAATGGAACAAAGTAGAGAGTCCAGAAGTATACCATACATATTTGGTCAATTAATTTACAACAAAGGAGCCAAGAACATACAATGAGGAAAGTAAAGTTTCTTAAATATATGGTGTTGGGAAAACTGTATGCCCCATGCAAATGAATGAAACTGGATCATTGTGTTACATCATACACAAAAATTAAATTAAACTGGATTAAAGACTTGAATATAAGAACTGAAACCATAAAACTCCTACAAGAAAACTGGTGGTATGCTTCTTGACATTGGTCTTGGTGATGATTTTTTGGATTTGATACCAAAAGCAAAAATAAACAAGTGTGACTACATCTAATTAATAGCTTCTGTACAAAAAAGGAAATAATCAACAAAATGAAAAGGCAACATACAAAAGGGAAGAAAATATTTACAAATTACATATCTGATAATGGGTTAATATCAAAACTATATAAAGAACTCATACAACTCAACAGCAAAAAAACCCCAAACAATCTGATTTAAAAATGGGCAGAAGGTTTGAATAGACATTTTTTCAAAGGAGACATACAGATGGCCTACAGGTAGGTGGAATGAGGCTCAACATCACCAATCATCATGTAAACTTAAGTCAAAACCATAATGAGATATCACCTCACAACTGTTAGAATGGCTATTGTTTTCAAAAAGATAAGATATGTGTTGAAAAAGATGTGGAGAAAAGAGAAGCATTGGGCCCTGTTGGTGGGAATGTAAATTGGGGCATCCATGGAGTTTCTTCAAAAAAATTAGAAGTAGAGCTACCATGTGATTCAGCAATTCCTCACTTCTGGGTATTAATTTGAAAAAGACAAAAATTCGAACTGATAGAGGCACCCTCATGTTCATCAAAGCATTATTACAATAACCAAGACATAAAAACAACATAAAGGTTTGTTGATAGATGAATGGATAAAGAAAATGTAGAATATATATAAACACATGACAGAATACTATTCAGCCATAAAAAAAGAATGAAAATTTTCCATTTGCAATATGGATGGACCTTGAGGACATTATACTAAGTGAAACATCAGATAAAAGATAAATACCATATGATCTCACTTATACGTAGAATCTAAAAACAAAACAAAACCAAAAAAAAAAAACAATAACAAAAACCCCCCACAAGCTTATGGAAAATTGAACACATTAGTTGTTGTCTGAGGCAGGGCGTGAGGGGTGGATGAAATGGGTAAATGCAGTTAAAAATTACAAGTTTCTAGTTATAAAATGAATAAGTCATGGGGATGTAATGTACAGCACGGTAAATATATTTAACAATACTATATCAAATACTTGAAAGTATCTAGGAGAATGGATCTTGAACGGTCTCATCACACAAAAAATGTTTATTACTTCATATGGTGAAGGATGTTAACTGGATTTATTGTGGTTATTGTTTTGAAATATAAACAAATATCAAATCATTACACTGTTCACCTGAAACTAATACAATGTTATATCAATTATACCTCAATTTAAAAAGATTATGGGCATGAGGAGAGCCTGAAAATATGAGCAGAATTTTCAGGCACAACCTTCAAGCCAGGCATTACTTCCAAACATTCAAGCCAGCCAGGACACATAAGCAGAAGTAAATGAAAGTTGTACAGGCCAGTTCTTTACAGATCTAAAGAGGTTAACCTCCAGAAGCCCAAGCTGAGAAAGAAGGCTTAAGCAGAAACAGCCCAGTAACACAGGCGCCAACCCAGCATTCAAACTAGGTCTGAGCAAACTATAGGAAGTGTATTTTTTAACTAGATGACTAGAAATAGCTGTTCAAAATCTGGAAGAGCTGTGCAGATTTATACAGTGTGGGGCTAGTACAATAACTCCAGAACAGGAAGTGGTTTATTCTTTGCCATTATTTTAGCCACCTTTCTGAGTGTGTGTTGGAGCAGGTGGGTGAGTGATTAAAGGATGGAAGGTGCAAGACGCTTCCAGAGAGAGGCAGAGCTCTGCAAGCACTGCTGTTCAGAGCAAAGGCTGAATTCCTCACTGAGCCATTGTTTTCCTCTTTAACTTCCTATCCTTGACAAATATCTTGAATACCCCTTTTACTCCTTCATCTGATTTTTCCTTGTTTGTAACTCTACTGAAAAAGACAATAATTATTTAAATACTATGACTATTTGTCAAAGGCATTTAACCATTTTATTTTTCCCCTTTAATGAGGTGGGAGTGATATTGAGGAAATTTTACATTTAGTTGGCATAAATGTTCTTGGAAAATTAAAATAAATGCAAAATATGACATTTTATAAGATCGCTTTCCATTCTTAACATAATGAACAATTCAGTCACTGTTGACTGAATTTCTTTTATTTCATTTCTCTGAACAAATTTCTTTGAACAAATCTATTTTATTTCTTTGAACAGACTTCACGGTAAGAGCCAACATCACCCATTTGCTTCCAAAGCAGAAATTGTCATCACAATTAGCTTTTACAAAGATGCATGTTTTCCTTATGGCATTGCTTCTCATCTTCACCTTCCTCCCCAATTTGTATTCATATCTCCAAAGTGGCTGAATAAAGAAGATTACTTCTTTTGAATCTACTTATATAGATCTGTTGAGAAACTCTGTAGAGACATTAAAATATAGATAACTGTTTCCAGAGTCACCAAAGTTATATTTTAGCCAATATGTAAGGTCAAGGCATATTGTAAGGGTCTTTTGAGATTCTAAAGCAATTTCAGAGATATGGATGTTACTTCACTGAGGACAAAATATTCAAAAGTGTTTCTCTTTGGATATTTATGAAAAACACAAGGCTTTTAAATTGCTACTCTGACTTCCCTGATCATTCATAGTCTTTTGAGGGTGTCAAATGCTTTTAACTATAATTGGATATGCTTTAGAAAAGATAGGAAGGGGCTACCTTGGTGGCACAGTGGTTGAGAGTCCACCTGCTGATGCAGGGGACACGGGTTCGTGCCCCAGTCCAGGAGGATCCCACATGCCGTGGAGTGGTTAGGCCCATGAGCCATGGCCGCTGGGCCTGTGCATCTGCAGCCTGTGCTCTGCAACAGGAGAGGCCACAACAGTGAGAGGCCCACATACCACAAAAAAGAAAGAAAGGAAGGAAGAAAGGAAGAAAGAAAGAAAGAAAAGATAGGAAGCAAATCGAAAGTTGGATGTATGAGACTTCTTGCCTTCACTATAAAGCTGTGCAGGCAGGGAGGGTCCAATCAGAGATCTTAGTGGCCCTCTAAGATATGCCAGGAAGATTGATATCCAAAGGGATAATTTTAATTGCTTAACTCTCTTAGTCAAATTGTCCAGAACCTGCTAGAACTCCCACCAAATGGCACAAAGGGAGAAGGCAGAAAAAGAACAGAAAAGTTCTTATATATGTGTGTGGCTAAATTCTTATTAGTTATTTGGGCATATATATTCATATGGGTAATAGTGAGGAGCTCTCTCAGAATTGGGAAAACAGTGAAAGAAAACTGTTCTCTAACAATTATAAAATCCACTCAAAATGATGAGAGATTCAAAGTCATCTTGAAGAGAGAAGTTGGCCTCCTGGGCAGAACAAGATGAAAGAAGATATTAATAAATCTAAAAAAGAATTATTTATTAGAAACAGGGATTAATTAGCATAAAATATAGAAAAGCAAGACTATTAGCAATCAATGGCAGCAGTTCCTCCTCCTAGCTTGTCCTGGGGAGATAGCACATTGATAAAAGATTCACCATGTTTGGTTTTGGTAGCAGGTACCTCTTGATTCTGATGAGAGTTGTAATAATTAAAATCCTGATGCAATTAAATATTGAAATGCTGAACTAATTCCCTTTGCCCTGATTTTATGTTCACCAATCAACATTAGGATTATAATTTTATTTTGCAGGAGATAGTTTTTCTTCAGGGAGAGAAGGCCAGCTAGACTACATGTATGTCCAATCTTCTCTTGTAGTGTGATTACATCCCTGAAGTATAGGTCCCTACTGCTGCCAAAGTCACCAGGCAGGCAAAGCTTAGGAATGATAAAGGTGAAATCAATAAGGTGAATGTCAATTTGGAAAGTCTCTTCCTCCCTGCCAGTCAGTTTCTCTGGTGATGCCACAATTTCAGTGCACTGATTGAAGTAGAGAATCTAGTTCAGGTTTTGTTGGTGGTGGTGGTTTTTGTTTTGTTTTGTTTTTTGAGCATTAGCTGCCCACACTCCTTGCTTGACACCTGCAATAAACTCTGCATTTTCCTTCATCACAACCTGCTGTCAGTAGATGGGCTTTACTGTGCACAGGCTAGCGGACCCAAATTTGGTTAGGTAACAAACTCCCTTGTACAATCATTTAGGTAAGTTCTGTTTTGGAGGTGGGGGGAGTGGGTGATGATTTTAAACTATCTATTCATTTTCTTTAGTAGTTATAGATTTATTTAGATTTTTAAAGAACTTTTTCTTGATTATTTAAAAAATTTAAGTGGATTAAAATTGTCAATATAGAAATTATCACTTGCAAAAATATTTAAATTTCGGATATATATTGTTTATAATAAAATGAGATAAAGTAAACACATATGCAGAGGTTGAAAGTTAACTAGTGTTAAAGGATATATCAAGCAAATAACCAAGGATGAAGACTGCATATCTATATTGATATTGAACCAAATAGACTTTTAAAAAGGAAGCATTATTGGGGGAGCATAAGTATATAGTAAAAGAACATTCTATTTATATATTCTATTTATTAAAAGCTATAGCAATTCTAAATATGCATGCCTCTAGTAAACTAGCCTCAGCTTTAAGAGACCAAATTAATAGAATTATATGGAGAAATCTATACATTTTCCATTATAAGGGGAGAATTCAATAAACCTCTTTAAATTAGTGATAGCACAAGTATAATAAAAAAACAGAAAGAATATATGAGCTGAACAATTAGCATGTTTTACTTAGTATAAGCATATCGAATTCTGCACACCAAAGTTAGCAAATACATATTTTTCTCATGTACACATGGGTCAGTTAAAAATTAATCACATGCTCAACATATTAAAAAGTGAAGATAATCACATACTGTGTTTTCTGACAGTGCAATTAAAAAATAAGTTCATTTTAAAAAATAGCTAAAAACCCTATAAATGTTCAGAAAATCAAACACTTTGTTAAATAATTCAAGAAGAAAAATATCATAATAAAAATTTAAAAACATTTAAAACTAATGAGTAATGAAAAACCTAAATATCAGGACATATGGATTTCAGCTAAAATAGGGCTTCAGTAGAAATTTATATCCTTAGGTATTTTTAAAAGTTATAAAGAAAATTAGTATTTTTGTTGTTTTTAGAAGGCAGTTTTATTAAGGTATAATTTATACAATAAAGTATTCACCAATTTTAAATACAGTGACCCTCACAACCCACTTTTAAAACATTTTCCTCACCCAAAATGATCCCTAATGACTGTTTGTAGTTACTCAATCCCTGCTCCCACCCACAAAGGCAGACAAATAATCTGCTTTCTGTCACTATAGATTTGACTCTTCTAGACACTTAATATAAACGGAATTGTACAATATGTAGTCTTTTTTTTGGTTTCGTGTCTTTCACTTAGCATAATGAGATTCATAACTGTTGTTTCATGTAGTAGTTCCTTCTTTTTGTTGAATAGTATTCATTTGTATAAAACATTTTCATTATCCATCCATCAATGAATGAGGTTTCCAGTTTCTCCACATCCTTGCCAACAATTGTCACTGTCTGACTTTTAATTACAGCAATCCTATGGGTTAGAGGTAGTATTTTATTCATTTTAATTTGCATTTTTCTGACATTTAATGATATTGATCAACTAGAGAAAATTATTCAAAAAAACTTTTTTTGGAAAAAGAGAAAAGCATGAAAACTTATTGTGTTGTGTTGTGTCTATCTGAAGCTTGAAAAATAACAAAATAAATCCAAAGTCATTAAAAGATATAACAAAAGTAGGAGTATTAATTAATGACAGAACATAAATATATAATAAGGAAGATAAAGCCTAAAAAATGTTTTATAAAAATATATCAAAAGTCATACCTTTGGTGATATATCTGGAAAAATAAAAGATATATAATAACAATATTTAAAGTAAACATAAGAGAGAAAAAGGAATCTAAAAAATAAGTGTACAACTATTTGCCAACATTTTAGTGAACTTCAATGAAATGTACAAATTCATGAAAAAAGGTAGCATATTAAAACTTTTTTAAGTTATAACATACTTTACACCTGTATTCTCCTTCTAAGTACAAAACTATAGCTTTTAATAGTTGAAACAGTCTTATATCCTTACTTAACCATGTACATGGACAATGTTTCTTGGTAAAACTGAGTTTTTGCTACAACTTTAAAATAATTCGTATTTAAAGAGCTAGATTTTAAATAGTAAATGTAGGTGTGTGCACTGGCTCTTCTAACAAAATTAACTTTTCATAGAAAAATGAAAATCTGACCTAAGAGAATGTCAACAAATAACAATGCTAATGTTATAATTTCATGATAATTTTAAGAGAAATTAAACTCTTTTAATAACAAATTGATTCTTGTACTATTTAAACTCTTTAGATGAGTTCAATTTTTCATCTTGATGATTATAACTCTGTTCTATTTTTGTTTGTAATATGTATCCATTAAGATCTTATTTGCCTATGGCATCTTGTTTCTGCACACAATTTCTTCGGTCATCTTCTAGGAATAATGAAAAAGTCACATTGTCTTAAGGAGTAGAAATTAAAGTTTTTTGATGGTTTTGACAAGACTCCCTCTTTGACCAAGGTTTATTTTTTCAGCTTTGAGATATAATTGACATATAAAATTGTGTAAGTTTAAGGTGTACAACATGTTTATTCTATACCTATATATTGCAAAATGACTACCATCATAGCATTAGCTAACACCTCCATCACAACAAATAATTGCCATTTCTTTTTTGGGGGTGAGAACATTTAAGATCTACTCTGTTAGCAACTTTCAAATATATAATATGATATTATTAACTATAATCACCATGTCATACATTCGATCCCCAGAACTTACTCCATTTATAACTGGAAGTTTGTACCATTTGATTAACATCTCCCAATTTCCCCGACTCCCCAGCCTCTGGTAACCGCCGTGCAAGTCTGTTTCTGAGTTTGGCTTTTCTATATTCCACGTATCAGTGAGATCATCAGTATTTGTCTTTCTCTGACTTATTTCACTTGACACAATACCCTCAAATTTCACTCATGTTTTTGCAAATGGCAGGGTTTCCTTTTTTCTCGTGGCTGAAAATTCCATTGTGTGTATATATATGTACACAACATCTTCTTTATCAATTCATTTGTTGATGGACATTTAAGTTGTTTCCATATTTTGATTATTGTCAATAATGCTTCAATGAACATGGGAGGGCAGACATCTCTTTGAGATCCTGTTTTCATTTCCTTCAGCTATATACCCAGAATTAGGATTACTGGATCATATGGTAGTTCTATTTCTGATTTTTTAAGGAATCTTCATACCATTTTCCTTAGTGGCTGTACCAAGTTACATTCCCACCAACAGTGCACAAAGCTTCCTTTTTTTCCACATCCTCACCAACTCTTGTTATCTCTTGTTTTTTTGATGAAACAATTCTAACAAATGTGAGGTAATATTGTGGTTTTCATTTACATTTCCCTGATTAGTGATGGTATATCTCTTTTTGTGTACCTGTTGGTCATCTGTATGTCTTCTTTGGAAAAATTGTGTTCCTCTGTCCATTTTTAAAATTAGATTGTGTGTGTGTGGTTGTTTTGTTTTTCTCATTGAGTTATATGAGTTCTTTTTTTTTTTTTTTTTTTCGGTACGCGGGCCTCTCACTGTTGTGGTCTCTCCCTTTTGCGGAGCGCAGGCTCCAGATGCACAGGCTCAGCGGCCATGGCTCACGGGCCCAGCCGCTCCGCGGCACGTGGGATCCTCCCGGACCGGGGCACGAACCCGCGTCCCCTGCATCGGCAGGCGGACTCTCAACCACTGCGCCACCAGGGAAGCCCTATGAGTTCTTTATATTGACAAATTTTGGCTATTAACCCTTATCAGATATATAACTTGTAAATATTTTCTCCCATTATGTAGGTTGCCTTTTCATTTTGTTGATGATTTCCTTTGCTGTGCAGAAGCTTTTTAGTTTGACAATTCCATTTATTAATTTTTGCCTTTGATGTCAGATCCAAAAAATCATTACCAAGACTAATGTCAAGGAAATTTTTTTCCCTATGCTTTCTTCTAGTAGTTTTATAGTTCAAGTTCTCATTTTTAGGTCTTAATGCATTGAATTAATTTTTGTGAGTAGTTAAGACAGGAGTCCTTTTCATCCTTCTGTATGTGATTATCCAGTTTTTCCAACATCATTTATTGAAGATACTACCCTTGTCTCATTAAGTATTCTTGGCTCCTTTGTAAAAGATCATTTGCCAAATATGTGAGGGTTTAGTTTTAGGTTCTTTATTTTGCTCCATTGCTTTATGTGTCCATTTTTATACCTCTACCACATTGTTTTGATTATGATAGCTTTGTAGCATAGTTTGAGATCAGGAAGTGTGATGTCTCCAGCTGTGTTCTTCACTCTCAAGATCGCTTTGGCAATGGGTCTTTTGTGGTTCCTTACAAGTTTTAGGATTGCTTTTTCTATTTCTGTGAAAAATCCCATTGGAATTTTGATAGGGATTGTGCTGAGTCTACAGATGGCTTTGGGTATTATGGACATTTTAAAAATATTAACTCTTCCGATTCATAAACATGGGATATCTTTCCATTTGTTTGTCTCCATGAGCAAACTTTTAGTTAGGTTCTTCTGAGCTCTCTTGACTATGCCTTGAAATTGGCCTGCCTTTAGCAAGAATCCTGTTGACTTCAGTTTAGTGAGAATTACCCACCCTTGATATATGATCAAGTTCCTCATCCTCCCCCCTTGATGTCCTTATCATTCACTTTTCCTTGTTGTATTTGGAGTTAAGTTCAATCTCTTTACCCTTTTGAACTAGTCTTGGATCAAATATCCTATAAGGTTTTAACAAATGACAGAATAATTTTTTTTTAATTTAGGAAAATATACTAATTATAAGTATAAAAATTTGATTTTATATCTAATTATGAGAACAGGCTAGAGAAAGATTCTTTTTTTAATGTATGTCAGATTCCTTTCCATTTACCAAGTGTGAGAGCTGATTTAGCACATCAGTGAAGAAACCTGACAGGTACTAGCTATGTTAACTATATGGCTTTGGACAAGTTCTCAAACCTTTAATGACTTTCATTTGAAAGTCATTAGATATCAAAGAAAATATCCTATTTCCCCAGTCCAGTTATAAGAGGAATGAGGGGTTTGGGTTGATTACTAGGCCTTTTAGTACAAGAAGCCCTTCTATTGCTATAAATGAAGTGCAGTTTTATTTATCTGTGATACCGTATTTATTGGGGGAAGGGTTGTGTATAAGAAAAATAGAATATTTTAAAATATACAGAAAATGGCAGACAATATCCATACAAGGGAAACATAAGAAAAATTTATAAATTGAGATTAATTTATTTTGGGTGAAAATGCATCTTCAAAATCAACCACCATGCAGACGAAAACACCTTGAACCAGATATTCAAACACACAGAATATAAATAGTCCTCTGGGGTCACTCATGGCCAGGAAGAATCTGTGTCCCTAGAAGGCAGAGTGTAAAAAAACCCTATCCAAAGGGATTCAAATACAGTGCTCAGAAGGGTATTGCCTCAGTAGAGGGGCCAAAATATCCATCAATTGAAGGTCCCAGCTACCAAAGATTTAAAATAATCCTTCAAAGCATCACTATGATTCCAAATAACTTAATAGCAACCCAGAACAAAGCTCAACATTATTTATAGAAACAAAAATATCCAGCACCCCACAATGTAAAATGCAAATTCCTGGTCTCCTACCTAGAGTTACCAGGTGTGCAATGATACAAAGAAACACAATGCATCACTAGTAGATGAATCAATCAGTAGACCCAGAAATGACACAGATGGTAGAACTGGTACAGAAAGACTTAAAAACAGGCATGAGAATTGGACTCCCTATGGTCAAGCATGGAGGGGAAGCAGAAACATAAGTGCTAGGAAGACACAAACAACCTAAATGGAACTACTAGAGACTGAAAATGCAGTAACTAACATAAAATATCAAAGCAGACACACAATCCCATTAAAATCAGGAATCTGAGAAGGGATACACCATCAAACAGTTGAGAGGCCGCAGAGAACAGCTTTAAGGTCATGGACTCAGGAGCCACAGTGCCAGGTTCTCATTCCCAGCTCTGAAGTTACAACTGTGGATCCGTTTAAGGTAATTACCATGCTGTGCCTAAGCTTCCTTCTCTGTAAAATGAGCATAGTAATAACACCTTCCAACAGGCTTGCATTGTGTATTAAAATATTTCCCATTTGTAAAGAACAGAGAAGTGTGCAGGGCACAATTTTTTTTTTTTTTTTTTTTTGCTTTCGGTACGCGGGCCTCTCACTGTTGTGGCCCCTCCCCTTGCGGAGCGCAGGCTCCGGACGCGCAGGCTCGGCGGCCATGGCTCACGAGGCCCACCTGCTCCGCGGCAAGTGGAGTCTTCCCGAACCGGGGCACAAACCCACGTCCCCCGCATCGGCAGGCGGACTCTCAACCACTGCGCCACCAGGGAAGCCCGGGCACAAATTTTAAAGGCTCCAAAAATACTTATGAAATAAAATGAAAGACAACCCGTCTATCCTCCCACAAACACACAGGAAACTGGTTCCCTCTCAACTTACCTTCGCTTTTATTCTTGAGTATTTTCTGCAGAGTGTAGGCCTAATACAGGGCCTGCAGAGAGCTGGCATTTCCTCTGCCCTGCTGCAGTTCGAGAGAGTCAGGAGCTCCCGGAGTGTAGAAAGGTGTCCGCTCCTCACCGCTTCCGGCATTCTCTGAAGCCCGTGGGAGGTCCGCCCACTATTAAAGGTCCTGGGTGGGCCTCTCCCATCACCCAGTAACGCTATAAGTCAAGCCGGCTCATAGTCCTCAGGCACTTCTAAGGTTGTCACTCAGTGCATAGAGGTCTTTCCAGACAACGATATGCCTCAGAGGTATTCCCCTGTTATTCTGCCCTCGACCTTGACTAACACACAGTAGTCTGTACTGGGAGAGCTACACAGGGAAATTGTAGAGCCTGTCTGCAAGTGAATTCAGCTGTAAAACAGCTTCCCAGCCCTCATTCTACAATGAAATCAGCTGGAAGGCATTTCAAAGGGCAACACCCTTGATTCAGACTTAATTATTTTGGGCTGGGTCCCAGGCATTTGTGTTTGTGAAAAGCCCCCTTGGTGATTCTCATATGCAGTGTGGGATGAAGTCTGCTGTTTTCGAGAAACATCGAGAAACATCGTGCACTATGCCATGAGCTGCACCTGATTGTAGGGGCTTCCTGGGTCCATTCCCACTTCATGAAGTGCTCCAGGGAGGCAGGGACTTTAGTAACTGTGAGTTGCACCCAGGCTGCAGATTAGAACTACCTGGAGAGGGTTTAACTATCCTGGTGAGGGTCCCTTTCCAGAGATTCTCACATAATGATAAAATCTGAAGCCCGAGTATGGGAGTTCTTGAGGATCTCAGGTGGTTCTAATGCACGATAAATGTGGTGAAGCTTCTCTTAAAAGGATGTGATGGCTGGAGGCATTTGTTTTACCTCCTGACAAAAAGATGGTGTCTTTCAGAGAATCTCTGGGGCCTGGGGTAGAAGTTGAGGGCCTGATCTAGGAAAGACTTCCTGTGAGATGTAAGATTTTAAGAGGGGCATGTGGATTTAAAGAAAGTGATTTCATTCAATTTTAGGGCTGCTTGTCTTTTTCAGGATGAGAAAATATGGGTATTGAGTTTTAAACCATAGGGAACTTTTTCTAATTTAGGGGAAACCATTTTAATATGTTACTGTAAAACATTAATTTATGAAATTTCTTGGATGAATTTTTGAAGTGAGAAGGGCAACAAGAGAGAATTTTGGAAGGAAATATGGTTGAAGTTGATGAAAGTAGATGATCCTGGGTGTTCCTGTGTGAAGGAAGGTCTTCAGAGGTCAAAAAACAGGGCTGACTGCCCCAGGCAGCAGTAGTTTCTGATGTGCCAATGAAGTGACTAGGAAGTATTTTATATTCCAAGATAAAACGGGATCTTTTCAGATTTTTGAGTGACAAAAGGAAATTTTAAAAGAGATCAAGTATCATGAAATAAGGGAGATTGAGCAAATGAGAAGTGTTACAATCGATAGCAATTTCTTTCTAATTCGTGTTGTGAGAAGCTGAAGCAGTGAGAAAGGCACCAGAAAAGACATGGTCATAGAGACAAAAACATACACTGATTGTTGTGGTGCAGAGAAGCCAAGCCCTCCCAGGCTGAAGGCAATCAGTGAACAAGAGAAAGGAGGGTGGGGAGCATGCCAGATATTGCCAGAGAGGCCTCTCCGTAAACAAGGAGCAAAGCTTCCCACCCTGGCCCATGATTTTTCTCCTTAAGGTCAATATGAGTCTTGTAAAGGGAAGTGCATTTCACCATGATTTAGAGCTACTTGTATCCTCAAGGCTATGAGAGGAAACTTGCAAGCTGATAGAAAAATCACCAATTTTAAAAATTTTGAATACCAACATGAAATACAGCTTAGGAAAAAGTTCACACAGTGAATTTTGGGGGTAAAGTGAATGTGGAGGAACAGAGAGGGACGTGGGTAACAGTGATTGAGGTTTCAATGGGTATGGAGTGATATCAGTGTTTCTGAGTGGAAGTAGTTGTCAAATATTAAAAGAGGTTTGAGGAGAAGTCAGAAATCATGGGTGTGAGCGGGATCCAAGGGGAGTTTCTGCAGAGCCCTGGAATTAGAAGACTTGTATCTATAGATAATAGGGATCCCTTGCAGGCTCTTTAGTACCAAAAGAAACATTTTAAGATGGACATCATGTTGTCAGGAAACATGAATTTGGACCCTAGAGAGAGAATGTCATTTGGAAAGGGAGTTTGACACTCTTACCCAAACTGTGAAAGGAGAGCTGATGGAGAGGATAAGACAGAGAACAGAGGGGTCATTGACACACTTCCTGGCAGTGAATATCATGGTGCAGGGGGTCCTGGAGGCCCTCAGAGCAGTAACTGGCCCCAGTACCCAGGAACTGACTACCACCCACAGTGGACACTGGGCATCAAGGCCCTGATTTTCAAGGGAAGTACTGCGTTCCATTTGTTCTGAGATCTCAGACACATCCTTTGTTCTCTTTGATTCCTGGTATCTTCCACTGAAAAGGTAGGTGGGGGGGTGGGGGTGGGTGACTTAAGTCTTACATGTAGTTGAGTCAGGCTAATCCTGGGCCTCATCCCTTTTTATTAATTTAAGGACTAGGACTTTGATTGCATCTGCCAAATCCCTTCAGCTGTACCTAACCTGCATTTGATTGGATAACTGGGAGAGGGTATGCCTGACTTCAGCTATAGTGCGGTGATTCTAAAGGATTCTGGGCCCTACACCCACAACTACAAAATAAGAGACTGTCTCATCTCTACAAATACACTCTCCTGATTTCTCATTTTTTTTTTTAAACTCCACTGAGAGCTTCCAGTCAAACAGGAAGTGCTGAAACCTCAGCCTCTATAAAACTGTGGAATTAGCTGGGTTTTCTTCACTCTGGGATCAAATCAGTTTGGGCACTAAAGGTCTTTCCTATGGACAATAGCAATAGCATCCTCAGAGGCAACCCTACTTGTATTGTCCTTGGTGTTCAGACCAAATCTACTTACAGGGGTTTACTGGAAGAGGACATTGCCCTGGTGGGTGGGGTGGGTAGGAGAAGGGCCTCTGAGCCTATGGTGGTGGTGCTCCAGTCCAGTGCCTGACTCATGCCTGTTGGTGAAGGTTGGGTTGGATTTCCCACACCTGTGGGTCCTAGCTGTAACCCTCTGCCTGAGATTTAAAATACAAGTAGTGGTTCTAAACCAACCCTGCCCCCAGCTGCAAATGTTCATTTCCATCCCATGGGTGAGATAATGGGGGTCCTCTAGTGACCTATCAGCCAACTGAGTTCTCACAAAACTTGTATTCTCTATGGGTAAGAAATATGATGCAAGGTACCACAATAGTAGTTATTTTGCCTTATTTTAGTCATTGTTAGAAAAGTGAAAAAATAAGGGTGTGTGTGTGTGTGTGTGTGTGTGTGTGTGTAAATGACCGTAAAAGTTGTTCAAGAGAAGAGATTTATGAAATTGGAATCTCCACAAAAGAGAGGTAAAATAATGTTTATAAACTTGATCCATGAAATGTAGAGAAACAAGTTTAAGACACAATATAATTATATACTTAAAACAGTTTACATTAATGTGCCATGTATGCACATTATCCAAAAGTGAGTGCTGAAGTAAGAAGCATCAGCTGCAGCTTCACAAAGAGTGAACTGAGGTCCAGGAACATTAAATATTAGGACTCTACTCACTCACACAGCCAGAGAATGCTGACGGTAGCATGCCAACCCATTGATTCCCTTAGCCACAAGTGGTCTCTGATGGTTAATGACCCTCCATGCAGCAAGAAAATTGGAGAGGAGAGAGTGAGAGGGATGACAAATCCCATGTCACCAGGAAGCTGGGCTGCCTCCCTGCCCTTTGGCCTCTTTGCATTTTTGAGTCCCATCCAAGCCCTGGATACATGGCAGAACTAGAGGCCCCACCAGTCCAATCTCACATTTACTTTTCATTCCATTGGAATTGAGGAAGAGAAGGACTCATCAATTCCCCTATTGCTCAAGTGGAATTTGGGTCCAGGTTCAAATTTTAAGTTTGGGATTTGGATCAGAGACAGGGGAATTTGATGACTGCTTCTGGGGTGGGGTTTGCTGGGAGAAAGGTAGGAACCAGGCATGGTATTGCATGGAAGGGTCAGGATTCCAAGTTCCCATCTCAGGGAGGGCAAAGAAAAAAGAAATAGTTAAACAGGGAGATGTCAAACAAGAGTTACTGGACATAAAAAAGTATTGAAGGATAAGACAGAATAATCTTAGCAATTAATACTAAATTAGAAGTTGATCAACTGAAAACATAATAAATGGATTTTAGGCAAGTTATGAATATATGTATGAGAACAAAAGAGAATAAAACCTTAAAAATAGCTAGAAAGGGGCTTCCCTGGTGGCGCAGTGGTTGAGAATCCGCCTGCCGATGCAGGGGACACAGGTTCGTGCCCCGGTCCGGGAAGATCCCACATGCCGCAGAGCGGCTGGGCCCGTGAGCCATGGCCGCTGAGCCTGAGCGTCCGGAGCCTGTGCTCCACAACGAGTGAGGCCCACATACCACAAAAAAAAAAAAAAAAAATAGCTAGAAAGGATTACAGAGAGTAGTAATCTTTAAAGAAGTAAAAAATACATCAAACATATGCCTACTTGAATTATATGCAGAAAAACCAAACAATGCAACAGAATTAATACTTAAAGTGATTTTCCAAGACAACTCTATGGAAATAAAAAACTTACATATTAAAAGGATACCTGGTGTATCTGGAAAGATTGATTAAGGTTTGTCATCTCAAAACACATAGTAAAAGTATTTGATTTTAAAGATAACAAATCAATAAAATATAAAACAAAAAAAACCCAAGTCACTTATATAGAAAAATCATTTGACATAAGATTTTTTGACAAGAACAGACAAAGACAACCTTATAGTAGCATTAAAAAAAGAAACAAAAACGCTTAAGGATAGGCATATGTGGGCCAAGGATTTTATATCCAACCAAACTGTCCTTCAATTATCATGGTAATAGAAACAGATTTAAACATGCCAAAACTCAGGGAATACTGTATCCAAAAGTTCTTTCTGAGTAATATACAAAAACTTGAGCATCATACAACCAAGAATTGACTGTGATATTTTTGGCAAAATAATTTAAAGTGACCAGACCACTGAATATATTTAATTGTATACTTAAGAGAGTCAAGGGTAGAAGAATAGAATATAATTGTTATCTTCCCTGACATTAAAAAGTAATAACACTATAAATAGGAGAAAGAGAAGATGAAGAAGTAATTAGAATAAGCTCAGCAATGGTGATTTAAAAAATAGGTGGAGTCAGTGTGTATCACTGTAAACTGATAAATCAAATACAGGTTTCACCAGTATCTGAAAGTAGAACATTCCTATGAAATCTTTCGTAGGCTGAAATGGCATAAAGCAAGAAACAATTACCTCAGGATACATCTTGCTAACAGATGCACAAAATAAACTGAGATCACGCACAGATGCTCATGGACACAGTTCAAAGCTATGGTGGCTTGATGCTGATATGCTGAGTGCAGTTCATGGGGAAGGAACTTGCTGTGCCTTTCTCACTGCTCTGGGTGTGTGCTGCCTCTATAACTGTAGCTGCAAAGCAAATGCTGAATGCTATTTTCACTTTTCACCTTTTTTCCTAAAAATGCAAGTCCTCTTCAGATTTCTTTTGGTTAGTGAAAACAGGTACTAATGTAGGTCTTTCATAAAAGGGAGGTAGCATAAAGCAAATTCTTAAAAAGCAGGGAATAACTGTAGTAGAAATCTAAGTAAGGTAAAGTGGACCAAGCACATTATTAAAGGTGTTATTAAAATGGTAATCTCTGGAAGAAAACCCCAAACCTTTATAAATAACAAAAGAAACAGAAAAGGAGAAAATAGAACCCTTTCAGAAAGGAAAAGTATATATAAAATATTATACTCAGTTAAGAAGAAATATATCAATCATATCAATAAGCACAAATGTGCTTAACTTATCTATTAAAAGAAAGAACATTTCAAATTGCCTTACTGACCAAGAATCAACTCTGTTTTAGATAAGAGACACACTAAAATAAAATTATTCAATAAGACTAAAAATAGAAAGGTAGGCAAATATATATGGGAAATCCTTACATCACAAAATGAAACTAACTAGAAACCAAGAGTTCTGATCTGAATACAGATGAAGGGGAATTCAGGCCAAAAACCATAAAGCATGACAATGATGAACAACTCGAAATATTACAGAACAAAATGTACAATGTTGATAGAAATAATTATGAATATGCAGCAAATTACACAAGAATTACTTAAAACAGAAGCTGCAGGTAATACAAGAAGAAATAAACAAACACATAAATAATAAAATACTTTAACTTTTAACACCTTTAATACACTATGCTTAGTCCAAGAAAGGTTACACAAACAAATAAATAAGGATATAGGAGATCTAAATAATGTAATTAATAAGGTAAGTTTTATTGATATGTTTTGTTATGTATTTATCCATGAAACTATATATGCTTATAGCACAGAATATACCTTATTCTTAGGCATTCATTTAGTTTTCACAAAAATTGATTTTATATTAAGTATCAATGAATGCTTCATTAAAATCCTTAAAGTAGAAATAACATAAACTATATTCTTTGATCACTACACAATAAAACTAGAAGACCCATATATACGCTGTCTACAAGAGACCCACTTCAGACCTAGGGACACATACAGACTGAAAGTGAGGGGATGGAAAAAGATATTCCATGCAAATGGAAATCAGAAGAAAGCTGGAGTAGCAATTCTCATATCAGACAAAATAGCCTTTAAAATAAAAACTATTACAAGAGACTGTGGCGAGCATTGCCCTCTGAGGAAGGCGCCATTAAGACCCCCATAAAGACCCCCATAAGCCTCAGGGCCCGATTGTAATCTCCTTGGTATGCATCCTGGACTTCATGGTTTGAACGTAAAAAAGGAGATGACCTTTGGCCAGATCGCTCCAGAGACCTGCTCAGTTACTGGGAGTCCCTGGTTGTTCCCTAAAGCTAGGAAAAGCAACCCTGGAGGGGAAGTTGGTGCCTTTGTGGAACAAGCAATGAGCCCGCTGATGCAGATATGGTGGCGACTAGCCGAGAGGGAAGCCCAGTTCTATAGAAAAATGTCTATGCAAAGTCCCTGCTTTACAATGACTAAGCAAATTCCCTGCTTTAGGGGTATATATACGGCTACGCTTTGTTATTAAACTTGCCTTGCAACCATCAGTTGCTTGTGTCCTTCTGACCCCATACCTTGGTGCTTTCAGTTCCCTACCCCCTCTCGTCGATTGTTGCTGCACTTTGAGGACCCGCCGCGGCTGGCGGTGTAGGACCTTAACTATACTTACACCCCTACCCCCCTGGACAGAAACCGTTCCGAGCAAACAACAAAGCCCTGGAAAACAGGACATGTCTGAGACATGCTCTAACCGCGAGCAAACAAGTACGGCGGGGGATAAGAATGATTAAGCCAAAGAGTTTAAAGGTCGCCCCAGCCAACCATAACTCATGTGACTCAACCCCCCACCACAAAAACACGAAAATGTAAAGTAGGCATCCGACAGCTAACCAATCAAGGAACTAGAACCAAGTCCCCACTCCGGTCCGGAACAAACAAACCAATCAGAAAAAAACCCTTGATATATCCACACTTTGCATAATGAAAAATGAAAGCTTTACAATGTATGTGATTCCGCTTGGGGGGGTTCCTCTTCGGCCTCCTGCGTGAGGACCAAGGAACCCCGGTGCACCGGCTCCTAATAAACCTCTTGCGTGTTGCAACGACTCTCGACTCTTGGCGGTTCTTGGGCGAGCTGGGATCCCTCGGAGACCGTTCAGGTCTAACAGCGGCAAGTGGCGCCCGAACAGGGACCTGACGAGAGGGACATCTGAATCTCGGTAGGTGAATCCCCAGAGTTAAGAGTGAAAGTGTGACCACATAGTAAAATTGATAGTAACTCGGGGCAGTAGTCAGAAGTAAAAGAATATGGGATAAAAAGTATCTAAGGAGCCACCTGAGGTCACTGATCAAGAGAAGGAGTTGTCCACCAGTGCTTTCCAGGCTTTCACAGCTGGAAATTATGATGTCTGTCTGCAACATCTTGCCTGCCTACAAGATATAAACAAAGACAATTATAAAATAATTTTGAATACAGCAGTAGCTGAGTTTTTCAAAAGTAACCAGACAACAACAGATAGTTTAAGACAGACACTTAACCAGCTGAAAAATCAGGTGCACTCGGCTGTTGAAGAAATGGATGGATTAGATGATGTTGAAAACAGTATGTTGTATTACAATCAAGCAGTCATCCTGTATCATGTCCGACAGTATACAGAAGCCATATCCGTTGGTGAAAAACTTTATCAGTTCATAGAACCTTTTGAAGAAAAATTTGCCCAAGCACTGTGTTTTTTGCTCATAGACCTGTATATATTAACCTACCAAGCTGAGAAAGCTTTACATCTTCTTGGTGTTCTAGAAAAAATGATTTCACAGGGCAACAATAACAAAAATGGAAAGAATGAGACTGGTAATTACAGCAACAAAGATGGGTCTAATCATAAAGCTGAAAGTGGAGCTCTAATAGAAGCTGCAAAGTCAAAGATACATCAGTATAAAGTAAGAGCGTATATCCAAATGAAGTCCCTGAAGGCATGCAAAAGGGAAATCAAGTCTGTCATGAACACAGCTGGGAATTCTCCACCTTCCCTGTTTCTTAAAGCGATTTTGAGTACTTAAGAGGTAATTATCGAAAAGCTGTGAAGCTGTTGAATAGTTCAAACATTGCTGAGCATCCAGGATTCATGAAAACAGACTGCTCTTCAGAGTGATTTTTGCTAATTTTTTAAATGAAAATGTTTTATTATTGCTGCTTCAGAAAATTCCTGGTATTTTATTTTATTACTCATTTCCTTTTTAAAAGAAGCCTCCCACAATGGCCAATCTGACCCGAAGGATGAGGCATCTCCACCTCAGTCAACCAGTGAGTGTCCTTCGAGCCCCACGAATACCTCGCAGGATGAGACAGAATCGAAGGCAGAGGAGGCGCCTGATACAGGAGGTAGGAAATAAACAGATAACTTGGTTTCACTTACAATGTTTAGTTTTTCAGGCACGGCGGTTGATGGAAGAAGGGCCAGCACCCCGTACCCTACTTACATTATATTTGGTTATGATTGCAGTGCTTGGAGCTCCACCAGTTGAAGACCTTTCTTATTGGGCCTACATACCCGATCCACCTTTATTACAACAAGTTACTTGGGCAGAGGCTGATTTTCCTGTGTTTTATAATGATTTTACTTTTGGGAAAGTAATGGGGAATCTTCCCATCATGAATATGTCCATAAATTACACTAATTGGTTTAATTCTTTTCCTGTTTATTTAAGGCCTTTGAATATAGAGTCAGGATGTGTTAAAGCTATAGCTTTGGAACATGCAATGGCTTATGAAACAACTATACAATCACAATTTTATTCCAAGATTAATTCTGAATATAAGAAAGTAGGATCATCTGTACTTCTTCCTTGTAAACAAACTGTTTCTAAACGTGGGGATTTGACTACCGATGTGTTTTGGTATAAAGATCATAAGCCTGTTCATTTTCAAGGTCGTATTTCCAGACTTAAGGTTAGTGATCCCTTAGATCATTCTATTTTTATTGATCAGCTTCAGATGTCTGATACAAAATACTATTTTTGTGTTGAAGTATATGTAGGAGGACAAGGGACTTTACTGGCCGGCCATAGTTTAAAGGTAGTTAAAGCTGTTACAAGTTTGAAGTTTCCCTCCTTTTTTCCTTCTGATTTTCCCCAATCTGATTTTGAATTCTCAAATCTGGTGCACCTTAAATTATAATAATGGTACCATTTTAATCTCTTCAGTTTCTGTTACTAATAATAGTTTGGTTTTTTATAAGCATTGGGATTTGGGGAAGTTTGCATTGTCTTATTCTTATCAATCGGTTATTACTTGTGTTGCACCCTCATATGCCTTGCTAATAGGAGATTTACAGATTGAGTTTACTTCTGGTTCCATAGGATATAATATAACTTGTCAGAATTGTATTTTTTAGTACTTGCATTCTGCTCATGAAAGGAACTTTTTCTGTTATGGTGTTAAAACAACCTTCCTATGTAATGCTGCCTGTAAATATTTCCGAACCATGGTATCATAGTACTAGCATACAAACTTGGCTAGAATTATCTGAAGTTTTAAAAAAGACCTAAACGATTCATTGGAATCATATTAGCCTTAGCAGCTTTAACAGCCACAGCCGTTACCGCCGGTTTAGCATTAAGTAAAACTGTACAACAAGCACATTATGTTTAATTGTCTAAAAATACCAGTATTGCATTAGCATTACAAAGTCATATTGATACTCAACTACAAACTAAATTTGATGAGTTAAAAAATGCTCTCATAGGTTTAGGAGACCAAATTATGGCTTTAAAATTGAAAATGTATTTGATTTGCCATGCTAAATATACTTGGATTTGTGTGACTTGACATGCTTATAATGAAACTGACTGGGATTGGAACAGAGTAAAAATGTACATTTTAAGTAAGTGTATGGACTGATGGACACATTAGTTTGGACATACAAAAACTTAATGCGGAAATACAAGCAATTCAAGAAGCTCATCTACAAGAAGACGGGCCCCAACAATTAATTCAAGGACTCTTGGATCAGCTTCAATGGTTAAACCCAATGCATTGGTTTCAAAATGGGCTCACAGGATTGATTACCGTGGGGTCATGTGTATTGTTGATTTTAATTGCATTACCTTGTTTATTACGCTTTATTGTTGGCCGACTTGCTACTCTTCGCCAGGATGTGTTTGGGTTGAAATTGCATTATCAAGCTTTAAAAAATAAAACAGGGGAAATGTGGCGAGCATTGCCCTCTGAGGAAGGTGTCATTAAGACCCCCATAAGCCTCAGGGCCCGATTGTAATCTCCTTGGTATGCATCCTGGACTTTATGGTTTGAACGTAAAAAAGGAAATGGCCTTTGGCCAGATCGCTCCAGAGACCTGCTCAGTTACTGGGAGTCCCTGGTTGTTCCCTAAAGCTAGGAAAAGCAACCCTGGAGGGGAAGTTGGTGCCTTTGTGGAACAAGCAATAAGCCCGCTGATGCAGATATGGTGGCGACTAGCCAAGAGGGAAGCCCAGTTCTATAGAAAAATGTCTATGCAAAGTCCCTGCTTTACAATGTCTATACAAAGTCCCTGCTTTACAATGACTATGCAAAGTCCCTGCTTTACAATGACTATCAAAGTCCCTGCTTTAGGGGTATATATATGGCTATGCTTTGCTATTAAATTTGCCTTGCAACCATCAGTTGTTTGTGCCCTTCTGATCCCATACCTTGGTGCTTTCAGTTCCCTACCCCCTCTCGTCGATTGTTGCTGCACTTTGAGGACGCGCCACGGCTGGTGGCAAGAGACAAAGAAGGACACTATATAATGGTCAAGGGATCGATCCATGAAGAAGATATAACAATTGTAAATATTTATGCACCCAATATAGGAGCACCTCAATACAATAAGGCAAATACTAACAGCCATAAAAGGGGAAATCGACAGTAACACAATCATAGTAGGGGAATTTAACACCCCACTTTCACCAATGGACAGATCATCCAAAATGAAAATAAATAAGGAAACACAAGCTTTAAATGATACATTACACAAGATGGACTTAATTGATATTTATAGGACATTCCATCCAAAAACAACAGAATACACATTTTTCTCAAGTGCTCATGGAACATTCTCCAGGATAGATCATATACTGGGTCACAAATCTATCCTTGGCAAATTTAAGAAAACTGAAATCCTATCAAGTATCTTTTCTGACCACAACGCTATGAGACTAGATATCAATTACAGGAAAAGATCTGTAAAAAATACAAACACATGGAGACTAAACAATACACTACTTAATAATGAAGTGATCACTGAAAAAATCAAAGAGAAAATCAAAAAATACTTAGAAACAAATGACAATGGAGATACAACGACCCAAAACCTATGGGATACAGCAAAAGTAGTTCTAAGAGGGAAGTTTATAGCAATACAATCCTACCTTAAGAAACAGGAAACATCTCGAATAAACAACCTAACTTTGCACCTAAAGCAATTAGAGAAAGAAGGACAAAAAACCCCCAAATTTAGCAGAAGGAAAGAAATCATAAAGATCAGATCAGAAATAAATGAAAAAGAAATGAAGGAAACAATAGCAAAGGTCAATAAAACTAAAACCTGGTTCTTTGAGAAGATAAATAAAATTGATAAACCATTAGCCAGACTCATCAAGAAAAAAAGGGAGAAGACTCAAATCAGTAGAATTAGAAATGAAGAAGGAGAAGTAACAACTGACACTGCAGAAATACAAAAGATTATTAGAGATTACTACAAGCAACTGTATGCCAATAAAATGGACAACCTGGAAGAAATGGACAAATTTTCAGAAATGCAGAAGCTGCCGACACTGAACCAGGAAGAAATAGAAAATATAAACAGACCAATCACAAGCACTGAAATTGAAACTGTGATTAAAAATCTTCCAACAAACAAAAGCCCAGGACCATGTGGCTTCACAGGAGAATTCTATCAAACAAGCTAACACCTATCCTTCTCAAGCTCTTCCAAAAGATAGCAGAAGGAGGAACACTCCCAAACTCATTCTATGAGGCCACCATCACCCTGATACCAAAACCAGACAAAGACTTCACAAAGAAAGAAAACTACAGGCCATTATCACTGATGAACATAGATGCAAAAATCCTCAACAAAATACTAGCAAACAGAATCCAACAGCACATTAAAAGGATCATATACCATGATCAAGTGGGGTTTATTCCAGGAATGCAAGGATTCTTCAATATATGCAAATCAATCAACATGATACACCATATCAACAAACTGAAGGAGAAAAACCATATGATCATCTCAATAGATGCAGAGAAAGTTTTTGACAAAATTCAACACCCATTTATGATAAAAAAAACCCTGCAGAAAGTAGGCATAGAAGGAATTTTCCTCAACATAATAAAGGCCATATATGACAAACCCACAGCCAGCATTGTTCTCAATGGTGAAAAACTGAAACCATTTCCACTAAGATCAGGAACAAAACAAGGTTGCCCACTCTCACCACTCTTATTCAACCTAGTTTTGGAAGTTCTAGCCACAACAATAAGAGAAAAAAAAAGAAATAAAAGGAATCCAAATAGGAAAAGAAGAAGTAAAGCTGTCACTGTTTGCAGAGAACATGATACTATACATAGAGAATCCTAAGGACGCTACCAGAAAACTACTAGAGCTAATCAAGGAATTTGGTAAAGTAGCAGGATACAAAATTAATGCACAGAAATCTCTGGCATTCTTATACACTAATGATGAAAAATCTGAGAGTGAAATTAAGAAAACACTCCCTTTTACCACTGCAACAAAAAGAATAAAATATCTAGGAATAAACCTACGTAAGGAGACAAAAGACTTGTATGCAGAAAACTATAAAACACTGATGAAAGAAATTAAAGATGATACAAATAGGTGGAGAAATATACCATGTTCTTGGATTGGAAGAATCAGTATTGTTAAAATGACTATACTATCCAAAGCAATCTACAGATTCAATGCAAACCCTATCAAATTACCACTGGCATTTTTTACAGAACTAAAACAAAAAATTTCACAATTTGTATGGAAACACAAAAGACCCCGAATAGCCAAAGCAATCTTGAGAATGAAAAATGGAGCTGGAGGAATCAGGCCCCCTGACTTCCGACTATGCTACAAGGCTACAGTAATCAAGACGGTATGGTACTGGCACAAAAACAGAAATATAGGTCAATGGAACAGGATAGAAAGCCCAGAGATAAACCCACACACACATATGGTCACCTTATCTTTGATAAAGGAGGGAAGGATATACAGTGGAGAAAAGACAGCCTCTTCAATAAGTGGTACTGGGAAAACTGGACAGCTACATGTAAAAGTATGAAATTAGAACACTCCCTGACACCACACACAAAAATAAGCTCAAAATGGGTTAAAGGCCTAAATGTAAGGCCAGACACTATCAAACTCTTAGAGGAAAACATAGGCAGAACACTCTATGACATAAATCACAGCAAGATCCTTTTTGACCCATCTCCTAGAGAAATGGAAATAAAAACAAAAATAAACAAATGAGATTTAATGAAACTTAAAAGCTTTTGCACAGCAAAGGATACCATAAACAAGATGAAAAGACAACCCTCAGAATGGGAGAAAATATTTGCAAATGAAGCAACTGACAAAGGATTAATATCCAAAATTTACAAGCAGCTCATACAGCTCAATAACAAAAAAACAAACAACCCAATCCAAAAATGGGCGGAAGAACTAAATAGACATTTCTCCAAAGAAGATATACAGATTGCCAACAAACACATGAAAGAATACTCAACATCATTAATCATTAGAGAAATGCAAATCAAAACTACAATGAGATATCTCACACTGGTCAGATTGGCCATCATCAAAAACTCTAGAAACAATAAATGCTGGAGAGGGTGTGGAGTAAAGGTAACCCTCTTGCACTGTTGGTGGGAATGTAAATTGATACAGCCACTATGGAGAACAGTATGGAGGTTCCTTAAAAAACTACAAAGAGAACTACCATACGACCCCGCAATCCCACTACTGGGCATATACCCTGAGAAAACCATAATTCAAAAGAGTCATGTACCAAAATATTCATTGCAGCTCTATTTATGATAGCCAGGACATGGAAGCAACCTCAGTGTCCATCAACAGATGAATGGATAAAGAAGATGTGGCACATATATACAATGGAATATTACTCAGCCATAAAAAGAAATGAAACTGAGTTATTTGTAATGAGGTGGATAGACCTGGAGTCTGTCATACAGAGTGAAGTAAGTCAGAAGGAGAAAAACAAATACCGTATGCTAACACATATATATGGAATCTAAGGGGAAAAAAATGTCATGAAGAGACTAGGGGTAGGATGGGAATAAAACACAGACCTACTAGAGCATGGACTTGAGGATATGGGGAGGGGTAAGGGTAAGCTGTGACAAAGTGAGAGAGTGGCAGGGACATATTCATCCTACCATATGTAAATTAGATAGCTAGTGGGAAGCTGCTGCATAGCACAGGGAGATCACCTCTGTGCTTTGTGACCACCTAGAGGGGTGGGATCAGGAGGGTGGGAAGGAGGGTGATGCAAGAGGGAAGAGATAAGGGAACATATGTATATGTATAACTGATTCACTTTGTTGTAAAGGAGAAACTAACACACTATTGTAAAACAGTTTTACTCCAATAAAGATGTTAAAAAATAAGACGAAGAAGAAGAAAAAAAAAAACACTTTCATCTGGTGGGAAATCTGTCATACAATTGCAGGAGAAAAGATAAAATAGAAATAAAAATTTTTAAATGTCAAAAAAATAAAAATGAAAAGAATAAAGGAGATAACACACTTAGTAAATCCAAAATTAAAAGATAGTAAGAGAAAAATAAAATAAAAGTAAAATCATAGATTTAAGAAAAACTGTTCATACAGGATTAGAGAGAGAAAACAGGACAAAATTAGAATTAGTAAATAAAAGACTGATTCTCTGAAAAAAAATAGACAAACACTAAGTAACCTAATAAAAACAGAAAAGGAAAAAGTGCAAATTGATAAGTTAAAAATGATAAAGGGAAAGAACCATTGAAACAGAAAAATTATGAGATTACCCTATATAAATCCATACAAATTATATTTGGAAACCTAGATGAAGAGAAAGTATACAGTGAAAATAAAATTTACCAAATTTTATTAGTGTAGAAATAGAATGGTTAAAACCAAGTTATTTTCATGAAGGAAATAATGTTTTTAAAGACACACTACTCAAAATAGATGTAGGTGCTTTCATGGAGAAATTCTTAATACATTGCAGAGACTAGATAATCATAATCATAATGATACACAAATATTTCCAGAAGGGAAAAATAATTTTTGAATACTTTTAATGAAGCATATATAACTTTAATATTTACATTGGTAATAATAGCATGAAGAAATATAAATGTAAAATTATAAGTAAAACGTTAGCAAGTAAAATCCAGTACCACCATAAAAATAAATACTTCACAGACCAGTGAGATTTATTCTGGAAATGCAAGAATAGTTCAACATTAGCATATCCATTTGTGTACCTCAGTCCTAAAGTCGGTAACATACCCAGTAATTTAATGAGTAAATATTCAGTGGCATTCCCACTTGTTCCTGCCAGGGATGGCTTAATGGCTATTCATTCAGTGCAGTCACACAGGTACTCATGTTTAAACGAGTCTACACTTGGGTTAACACTCTTCTGTAGCCATCTTAAATTCTTAATTTTTTCACAAGTGGTCCCACATTTGGTATAGGCCGATCTGGATTTGGATCCAAGCTCTGTCTCATTATCTGCCTGACCTTGGGCAAGTCACTTAACTTCTCTGTGTCATGCTATAGTTCAGTGCTATGGTGGAGACTGAAGTTGGTATATGACATTGCCAAGCACATAGTAAGTGATAGATACATGGTAATTATTATTTCTGTTGTTGTGGATCTGGTGTTTGTAACTGTGGTTGTTGCTAGTTTTTACCAAGGTCTAGTATCAATATAAAAGAGAGAGAGAGAGAGAGTAGGTAACTCCATTTGAAATAGCAGAGATAGCTTCATAGGGAAAGAAATTCCTTAGCTAAGTCTTGAAAGTTGGAGCTCAGTCAGCTATAAAGAAAGGCATTCAAGATGGAGAGAATAGCAAATGCAAAGGTAAAGAGGTTTTCTTGGGCATCTACAGTGGTAGCATGGTGGCCAAGAGCATGGATCTGGGTGGATTTGGGTTAGAATCACTTCTAACGTTGGGTAAATCACCTCCCCTCTCTGTGCCTTAGTTTCTCCATCTAACAAGTTGAAATAGTACCTATCTCATAGGGTTATTTGAGAATTGAGAGTTTATGTATGTGAAGTACATAAAAGAGCACTTAGCAAACTAAATGCCGAATAGATGATTTATTGTTATCCAAGGAAATCTGAGTCAGACAAGAAATTTAAAAGGAGGAGGCCAGAGACAGTTCACAGAGGATTTGTCTGTCATGCTAAGGACACTGAATGTGATTTTGCAGGCAGTGGAAAGTCATTAAAGTGTTTAAGCAGAATTGTGACAGGATGTGACCTGCCTTCTAGAAAATTGCTGTGACAGCATTATAGAGAAATGAAGAATTGTGGAATAAAAATTGACTTCCAGTTACTGTTTCTTTCCCTACTGGCACACCTGACAAAGACAATTTCACTTTTTTGTGTAAGCAATAGCCAGCATTGAGCAGATACATTTTCAGCTCAAGAAAGTGCCTTCCGGCTACAACATCTGTCCTGGGAGGCACCCTGGTGAAGACTCAGCCATAATTCATATCCTAAACACTGCTTACATACTACACCCAAGAAAGAGTCAGAATATGCTCTAGATTGCCACCCCTCATCATATCCTTTCCAACCCAATTCCACGCTTGTGGAGTCAGAGCCAGTCCCCTGATGAGGGCTTGAACACTTCAGTCCCATGTTACCCAGTACATTATCCTCACCATTTGCTAGAGCTGCCAGAGGATCCTTGGATACACTCACCATCGTTCACAGCAGATGTAATGGCAGCCAATAAACAATGTTCATTGAGCACCCACTGTGCTTAGAGCACAGGAATATGGCTACAGAAAACCGTCACAGCAAAGAAAGTAGTGAGAGATGGTTGTACCCCTGATGCAGTAGTATCTGACACCTCTGTCAATAGCATAAGCTCTTCCAGGCTATTAAGAATTATTCAGTTCAGCTGAAATGGTGACATGTAGACTTCCCCTCCACCAATTTCTAAGGTGTCTGACAGGTAGGGATTTGCCAGGCATTGGGAAATTCTGAGAGAATATTCTGAATTCTCTTTATGAATCAAAGAAAAAATGTCAGTTTGTCATGCATGATTAATCATCTCTGGATTTCAATTTAATTTATTTACTCAGTTTTGAGCAGCAACAACTGTTTAAAATAGTCAAAACCACATTTTGAGTATTATATTTCATTTAAAAACTTTTGATAGCATCAATACTAAATATGTTATTTCCTCCAGCAGTTTGGGAGATTTTGTTTTGTAAGATAAACCATTTTGAACTCTCATAGAGGGAAAAACATGGTGAATACAAGAAAACTGCATTTTGAAAGTTTATTTTTCTATGACGTATATTGGCACCACCCATTTCATTATTTAAGATATTCTTAAGCACAAAAGTCATTACCATTAAAATTAAGCTTCTTTGTTATATGTAGAAATATAACTATTTGGGGGGAATGATATTTTTACTGGTTATATAAAAAACATTTTACATAGTACCATTATCTCATTGTCAATCACTAAGTAATATTGAGCTGTTGTTTGTGGTTACATTCTGTATTTCAAGTTTTCTTTTTTCTGAAAAATATAATTCCCCACAGCCATGCCATAATTATATTTGCAAAGACAGATGAAGGACCTTGTTATAGGTCTCAACCTTGTCCAGAAAATGAGATTGAATGGGCTGTCATATTGTTCAACTCTTCTGAAAGAAAAACATGCTGGAGATCCAGTGACAACAACATGCATTTAACAAAACAAAAAATAATCAATTTCATGCCAGTGACAGGAGGTGATTCAGCTAGCTGGCTGGCAGTAAAGGTTGTTTAGCTGGTTTCAGATTCTTAATTGGGTGTCTAGCTTGTTAAGTAGCATCTGGTCTTTAATTAGTTGAAAAATTATTACCACTAAGAGTTGCTTTAAAAAGAAAAAGAACAGAATAATTAAAATGTTAGAATCCATATGGTGGGTGCTTAGCCTCTCTAGTCAACAGATCTTTTCCTTCTTTATCACTGATATGTTTAAAAATATTCCCATGTCACTTACTTTTTAAAGGTACCTCACATAAATGTAAAACTCACAAAGACTCCTAGAATGGAATAACAAAAAGAAAAGCTGCTTGCCGTTTAATAATTATTTTTGAGCATGAAATTATCTCCAACACCCACACCTCATGGGTGGAATATATAACTGATAAGTGAATCTTACAATTGGTCTCATTATTGAAGGGATTAGTAAATTCCCTGACTCGATTTGTTTTAAATACAGTGACACTGGTGAAAATATCAGTACTTTACAGTGGACAGAAAAATTGCCTTTGCACACAGATTCCATTTAATGATTAGCAGGAAGTTAATATTGCCTATCATTAGAGGAAACCCAAATTTGCCATGGTTTTGTAATTATATTTCTACTTTACTTAGAGATAAAGTTTAAAAAATGTTATGTAGTAATAAAACAGTCTAGCTACACACTGTACATGCCATGAAACTCTATAGTTAATTATACACATTTGACAATGCTCTCAACTCCAGTATTGACAAAGCTGTGCTGAGTAGACCAAATATTTCAAAAAAACATTTTGCTTTTTACCTTTAATATTTTCAGTAGGGGTTGGTGGTATAATAGAAAGTGTATGCATTTTGGTGCTAGCAGACTGAATTCAAATTTTTTTTCTCTCCCTTTTACTAACCTAATGTACCTTAACTTTGGCTGTCATTTTTCTTCTATGATGTAAGAATCATAAAATTCAACCTGCTAGATTATAGTGAACTCTACAAAGTACACAGCATTTTTTCTAGAATATATTACCCACTCCAAAAATACTTTTCTTATACTTATTTCTAAATACATGTAATGCATTTCAGTAATCTGGGAAAATCAATTTTGGGGTCCATTTCATGATTTTATGACATTATGCCAGTGAGGAGTGATTTACGTAGGATCCATTGTCATTTTGAATAAATATATCATTTATTCACCAATCTTTGAGACGCGGTTACTTCTTGGAACATGAAGGTCATCTGATTTTTATGCCACTCCCCCCATGATTACTGAAGATAATGAGACTGATTTGAATGGACATTTTGATGTAATATTTATTCCTCATCCTTCTGAAGTTTCCAACTTGCATGAAGAGTAAGAGTTCTCATATAGGTATCCAAGTCAATTCTTTAAATGTGTCTATATTTTAACTTGCATGTGCTTAATAAGCAGAATCACAGTCAAGCCCAACACTGTGGTCCTTTGTGGTCACCCCAGAACAACATGTCTTCCCTCTGGACAGAATGAGAACCTCATCTATTTTTATTTATTTATTTATTTTTTAGTGTTTAAATTCTTCTTTAAACCATTTCTTTTCTGTATTTTAATATTAGTTCTTTGAAATTTATTGCAGAAGAATAAAATGAAATCCTTTCTAATTAAATGTTCTGTATCAACATTTGTCCCCACTTTTCTGCTTACTTTTCAGCCCTCTCTAAAGTCTCTGTCCATGAAATGTCTCCATCGTTATCTTCTGCATGTTGCTGAGTTCACTGCTGATGTACCGTAGATATCACATTGTCATGATCAGTCAATGCCAATCGGGAGAAACACTGATATGTGGTATAGTAAGGTGCAAACCAGGCAAAATAGATTAATAGCAAACATTTGGTTGACATCTCTAATTCCGCTTGGGTTGAAACTAAAACTTGAATAAACTCCTCTGTGGTCTGCCATACTTCCAGCTGCCTTTTCTACAGATGTTCTCAACATACAAAGGGGAGTCTGAGCATTAACCCCCTGCCACATATCAACAAGATGCCAATGATCATGCAATAATTTGCTCTCTTTTCAAGAGCTGATTGTTGATATGACACGATGGAAAGCCTGATTGTTATACACAGTTACAAATGTCTGTAATTACCGCTGCTCTACAACTAAATGATTCAGCTCGTCCATTCCATTCTGCTCAGAGGATACCCAAGAGACATTTTACTTTTCCATGTCCTTGGTTTTCCCCAATTCATGGCAGCTGGAAAGCTCTTTGGCTTAATAGTGAACAGCCTAACTAGAATATTTAAAGTTCCACTATTCTGGTCTATGGGGAGACGGTGACTGTTTTTGAGCTAGTTAAGGACAAGATATAAACAATAATGGAGGAGTCCCTGTGTCCTGGATGGATTGGAGAGGGGAAGAGACTGATGCTAGTCTGCACAGGGCTCTAGGAAAAACACAAACCTAAGAGAATCATAGAGAAAGGAGGCTTGCCTCAGGGAATTTTGTATAGTTTCTTGTTTTTTCTCCTAAATGTATTCTCTGATTTTGCCTAAAGACATCAATCCTACAAGAAGTTCTGAGGTTTTTTTTCCTCTTACAACCTTGAAGTAAGTTTAATACAACATGCCAAATCTCTGTTAACCTTGCTCAACAATCAAAATAGATTGTCTTGGGCTGTCTACTCTTTCTCCTGTCCCCTTTTATCTGAAAATAATATTTTTTCTTAACCTTTCATTGTTCCTCTTTAGTACCACCTTTCTGTTGCGCCCTCTGGAACTTGACTCTCCTCTTAAGATAATGCTTCCTGCTACTTTCTTGAGACAAGATTATTCTTCTGGAAACCATCTTGAGATGCAGTTGGTGTCCTTGTAGCTCTCCACTGTTAATCAAAATCTTTACTTCCTCACTTTCAAATAAGTATATCTGCTTTTTTTGGCATCAGCCTTAACCCCTCTCTTAGCTGCCAACGATTGATTGGCTGCTCACTCCCTACTCATTGAAAGTCTATGTATCTGGGGACCTTGCTGGTGGCGCAGTGGTTAAGAATCCCCCTGCCAATGCGGGGGACACAGGTTCGAACCCTGGTCTGGGAAGATCCCACATGCCGTGGAACAGCTAAGCCCATGCGCCACAACTACTGAGCTTGCGTGCCACAACTACTGAGGCCCGCGTGCCTAGAGCCCGTGCTCGGCGACAAGAGAAGCCACTGCAATGAGAAGCCTGCGCACTGCAACAAAGAGTAATCCCGGCTCGCCGCAACTAGAGAAAGCCCACGTGCATCAACAAAGACCAATGCAGTAAAAAATAAATAAATTTATTTATTTTTAAAAAATACATTCGGTTTAAAGAAAAAAAAGTATACATATCTGGCTTACAGTCCTCCTTTTCCTGGCAAGTTCCAATGTCATCCTGGATAAGATTTATCCAACATCCTAGTCTCTTATTTTTAATCTCCTCATGTCAAATGATCTTATCTTCCATCTTACAATGGCCACCTACATATAGGACTATAATCCTTAAACATGCATTTAGGTGGAATTATAAGCCTAGTTTCAGATAATAGTTTAGTCTCCTTCATACTCTCCCTCTGAACTATTTCCAACATCAACTCATCAGCCTCATTGATGTGTTTACACAAAGGTCTCTTGTTTCTCCTTATCTACTTGCAATCACCAGTCTTGGTTTCCTTTTCAATAGATCATATATCCTGTTTTTTCATTTGGACCCTTGTTTTTCAGTGCCTTCAACACTCTTGCCCTATTAAACTGTTTCACTTGACTTGAAAACACAAAACACGGTTGCATTTATGATTGGCTGCTCCTCATGTGCACCTAGATGCTGAATGTTGCTGAAAAAAGTGATAAAAAACATTTTAAAAAAGTGAACATTGAGCTCCTTTCTGAGTAGCACCACAGCATGGTTCACAGGCACCTGTCACTCAAAGTGTCCAAGGAAACACATCATCTTTCTTTGCAAAATATTCCTGTTTTCCTTATCTAACTGGATGACACTAGCATTCATCCAGTTTCTTAAACATCTGAATTCTCTCTTTCCTCACATCATCAATCAATCATCAGTTGCCTCTTCACTGGTGTTCCTGCTTCCGCCCTTTCTTCTCTACACTCTACTCCTCTTGCCCAGAAATCCTCATTCAATGTAATAGTTAATGTACTGAAAATGGCCTTTTTAAAATGTCTTACAAGGTCCCAGTGTGAACTCTTACTACTTTTTGACCTTTCCCCTATGTTTTTTCTTTCACTCTCTACATAGCAGTCATGTGATTCCTTGGGTACACCAAGCATATTTCTTCCCAAGTCCTTTGCACATGCTGTTCCTTCTGCCTTGGAACACTCCACAGAAAGCTCTTATCACTTTCCCAGTTCTCTGTTTAAATATTGGTATGTAAAGTAGACATTCTGTAACAACCAATTTCTATTAAAGAGTAGCACCTCCCACCTCCCTGCTCCTCTTATCTTCCTCATCCTGGTTTGTTTTACTCCATATTTCTATCACAGTATGACATGTATAGTGGTTTGGCTGTTGTCTGTCTCTCCCCAACAGTGCAAGATGCATGTGGGAAAGAAATTAGTTTCATCCACTACTATATCTATCCCTAGCACCTAGAACAATGCTTGGCATACAGGAGACTCTCTACAGTATTTGCTAAATGCACAAATGAATGAGTCTATCTCATTTGAAATGCACCAAAATTAATGATTTGATAAGAAGCATATCAACTTTTCATTTTTAATCTGATGCTGAATTGAATATATATTCAAAAATGAGTTTCATAAAAATTATAATTTTTTTATTCAAGTTTTAAACTGTTACTTTATGTTCTGGGCTTCAGGCTTTTCAGGCTTGTGTGATTTCAAATAACATATGGTAAAACAAATGAGCATAGATTTGACACAACCTGACCTTTAAATGACAATGAGAGCGAAAGGTGTGGCCTTGTCAGACTCTTATGAGAATAGAAAATTTCCAACAGCTTCAGAGAAGGTCAAAAAGTGTTCCTTAAATAGAATGGGGAACCAGCTGAAAGTTTTTCATCGAATGAGGGTGACAGACAGAGGTCTCTTAAAGAATATGTAATGAGGATCATCCAACTTACTCAAACTGAAGAATGGCCAAGAGGCTGTATGATTTATCTCACATTTTCAAGCATGACATGATTGTTATGGAGAAATAATATATTTTTACAGGTAGCACGTGATCATGTTTTAAAAATTTATAGAGTATCAAAGGTATAAAGCTCCAGGTCTTCTTTACCCTGTGTACCCTTTAGCTCTCTGATTCCCTTCCTCAAAGACACCCACTGGTACTAATTAGGTTTATAAATTTCTAAAGATATTCTATGAAAACACAACATGGATTATATTTTATTTAAAATTCTCTTAACTCTGAAAGATTTCAAGCAGGCAAGAACTGTAAAAGATAATAGAACAGTCACCAATGTACACACAAAACAGATTTTATGAATATTAATATTTGCCCAAATAGCTTTAGGTAGATGTTAAAAAACAACATATTACAGATACAACTGAAACCATTCTTACCCTCTCAGTCCCAGAGATAAGCATTATCCTGAGGTTGATCTGCATCCTTCCTAATAATTTTTCTCATATACTTACATATACCTCCATAACAATATATACTATCATATTACTTCTTAAATTTATGTAAGTCCTACCATACTATAGTATCCTTTTGTAACTTGCTTTTTAATTTGACATTATAATTTCAAAATTAATACATAGTAATACATGTAATTCTAGTTCATTCACTTTAAGTAACTACAGTTCCCCATTTATGAATGTACTCTAATATATGTATTCAGTTGATGGACATTAAATTGGTTTCCAATTTTTTGATTTACAGATAATTCTGTCATTTGCATCCTTATACTTGCTTTCCTATACACATATGCAAGATTTTCTTTAGGGTATATCTGTAGGAGTGAAATTGCTAGTTTGGAAGATATATGCAGATTTAATTCTGATCGATATTGAAAAACGCTTCTTGCAATCTACCAAACTTTTTACACCACCACCAGTACTCTACATATTTACACATATTCTTGCCATGATTTGGATAGAGATTGAAAACATGACCACAACAATTTATAGCTTATCCCTTCAAGAAGTAGAGTCAGTTTCCTACCTATTGAATTTTGGCTTGCCCTGTAATAGGTTTTGACCAACAAAATATGGTGGAAATTACATTTCTTCACATAATATTATATATTCTCCAAAGAAGGGAAGGTAGAATCTGCAAGGTCTCTTGAGGTCTACGCTTTGGATTTCACCTAATGTAATTTCTCCTCCCCCCTCAGTCCCCCTACATCCTACCTGTTCACTCTGGGGTTCCTCCTGTCTTCTTGGGCATCAGAGTCCCCCACCAGCAGCCCTAGTTGTGGGGAGATACTAACTCCACATCTTCGCACACCACCATCTTGACTCTGCCCCCAATTTTACTTAATTCTCATGCCTTGATTTCCTTGTCTAATTCCATTTGATTAATAACTCCAACACAATGCTAAATGGAAGTGGTAAAAGTGGGCATGCTTGTCTTACTCCTGACTGTAGTGGAGAGATCTTAAACTTTACCTTACCAAAATTCTTTGCACACAGAAGGTTAGGTGTTTACTAATTGGCTTTGAGTAGGTAACTTATCTGAATATGATTTGTTTGAGAATTTTATATATATTTCTGTTTCCTCTTTAATTGTGATAAACATAAAGTTTACAACACACCTGCTGAAGCAAGAGATCTATAAATGAGGACAGCATTCTCTAGTATTCCTATTTTCTTTTTTTTTTTTTTTAATAAATAATATCTAGCAGTTTATTAACCAATGGAGTATATTGCACAGCAAACTACCTTACATCTTTCAGGAAGAAAAACCACTGAATTTGAAAAGTAAAATGATGTCACCCACTGAATTCAGACACAATTAAAATGTGCTTTAAATGTTTGTTTTGGAGGAGGGGGTCACACACTCTATCAATTAAGAGAAACGTTTATACAGTCCAGGTCTTTTATTTTCTTTACACCCATCATGTCATGAATTAATAGGGAATGGGTTCCAGCTCCTTTCCATTGGTTCTCATGAAGTGTGCTTCTCTGGGTGGAGCAGGTTGATGCTTCAGTTGAACCCAAGTACTTTTCTCTTTGGCTTCCTTCTTTTTCTGATCATTTTCCTTCACCTGTTTCAAGAAGCTATCTCGGCTCTTAGAGTGCTTAATATGCTCGATACGCACATTAATTCTCTTGGCAAGAATCTTGCCCTTAACTTGTTTGGTTACAGTGATGCCAACAACATGCTGGGTAACATTGTAGACTCTCCCAGTTTTGTCATGGTAACATTTATGGGGCATTCCTTTTTGAACAGTGCCCATTCCCTTGATATCTACAATAGCACCTTTCTTGTAGATTTACATGTATGTGGCCAAAGGAAAAACTCCATGTTTTCTAAAAGACCTAGAGAACATGTAGCAGGTGCCCCTCCTCTTTCCCTTTTTTGTTGGTCATTTTGGCAAGTTACTGGAATATGGCAGTTCTGGCCAAAAAACTAGCATTCCTATTTTCTATAGTGATAATATCTTGAACAAATTTTATGTTATAAAAAGTTCAGTGTTCAAAATAGTTTAATATTAGTAAAAGAACCCTACAGGGAGACAGTTTACTGAAAAATGCTTTTCTCTCCCAAAAAACCTAACGCTGACAATTGAACAATGATGTTTGTGAAGGATAAAGCTTCATTAAACTACAAATACATTAATATCTAGCATACTATATGTGTATTAACTAGTTTCAAGTCTTTATAAGTACAAACTTAAATTTTGTTGCTTTGAAAGACATTACATTCACAACTTTGGACTGTAATTACTTGCATAAAGTTTGGTGAAGCAGGGTAGACAATGCCAAAGTTTCATGATAATTTTACTCTGCTAGGTAGTCACGAGTTTTAGAGAAAACTCTCCATGTCCTCCAAAGGAAAGAGCTAAGGTTGGAATAAGAAAAATACTCTCAAGGGAGTTCTGACTACCTGTATGCACATAAGTTACCTGGTGTGCACCCTGTCCTGCAGCCTTGGAATCTCCCTTTTACTGACTGAGGAAGTAGATGTACAGCATGAAGAAGAATGCCCTTTGGAAATGTTAGTATATACGGTTAAGGACTACACAACCCTTTGAGATGATTCTTCTGATTTCTTGAGAGCTGTGCATTTTGAAAAATATGGTGGATGAGAAATGATGTGGATTCAATGTGCTTCAGCTGTAGATTTTAGGAAATTATATAGGCTGGAATTATGATGTGCAGGACAAATCAGAAAATGTGTTGGTAACATTTATGTTAAAAAACAGACACACTTATACATATATTGATAAACTAAGGGCACACTCAACACCAAATAAAGATGAAAAAAATCATTATTATGAAGATGTCAATGAAGACAACTGTCTGTATGGAATACTTAAGAAAACATGTTTAGCAATGAAGAAATGGTATGTTTTCTATTAAAGTCAGTGTATTTTAGTGACCTAAGGCCTAAGGTGTACCTGACAAAAGTGAAATGTCCTGAGGTCATGAGACTAACACTTTTTGCCTCTGCAAAATTTTACATCTACAAAAATAACTTTCAGCTGAAAACCACAGCCTTTTCTAAACAAGCTACATATCACAGTTGACATTTTCTGGAGAATCATAGAAATTTTAATTCATCATAATTCTAAAAATTATAAATTAAGCTTCCTTTGTAAATAATTTAATAATAATAAATAACTTGAAAATTTTACTCAGAGGCTACTTTATTATCATTCCACCATACTTTAGATATTTTGGAATCATTGACACATTTAACACATTTTTCTTTAAATTGTGAAGTAATCTATTACTATCATTTATAACTTTAAAAATACTTTCACTCCTATTAGTTTATTTAGGAAATATTCTAAACCTGCTATAATGCCTCTTTTCCTGTGAAGAGAGAAATGTAGCTCTCAAATTTCTTTCTTGTGTTTGAGATTTCCCTAATTCCACTAATGTGTTTACTTAACATTTTAAAATTGTGAAATATACACACATTCAAAAGGATGTATATAATTATATTTATGGTTTAGAGAATAAAGATAGAAACATCTTTATGCAAAATTCCCAATGTAAGAAAGAAAATGCTGGTGCATTTGAAGATTCTATATGTGTTCTCTCCAATCCCATTCCATTCCCTCAGTGCCAGAGGTGACTGATACACTGCTAATCATTGTGCTCTGTAGTGTTTCTAAGTGTCTGTGGGAAAAGGGTTCCATGGTAAAAGAGGGTTGGGAAACTCAATGGGTAGGCCAGATTTTATGGCAAGAGTTTGGGAATTCACGGAGCCTTAATGTGTTAGCGAACATTTGAATCTATATAGAATTTTATTTTCATGGAACACATTTTACAAATTATTGATCTAAGTATTTTGCCAAACTTTTGTGTACTTCATAATGAACAGACAAGTACAGATATTTCCCTATAAGATTTGAAGGATATTTGATGTAAACTGAGTCTGTAAGGTGGATGAGTAAGGCATCCACCAAAGCAGGAACTAAATACAAACTCTCAGGGACATAAATGAGCAAAAATTTATTTTTTTAAAAAAATTTTTATTGGAGTATAGTTGATTTACAATGTTGTGTTAGTTGCAGGTGTATAGCAATTTGAATCAGTTATACATATATCCACTCTTTTTTTTTTTTAAGATTCTTTTCCCATATAGACCATAACAGAGTATTGAGTAGAGTTCCCAGTGCTATACAGCAGGTTCATATTACTTATCTATTTTATATACAGTGATGTATGCAAAGATTTATTTCTCATTCACAATACCCATCAGAGGTTTTCTAGGGGCTCTATTCTGGGTTGTGTTCACTTTGGGCCACTCTCACTTGGAGAGTGCTGTTCAAGACACTTCTCACAATTTACCTGGCAGAGCTTGTCAAATGTCTCCACCCAGAACAAGAGGGGCAGGAAATGCTATATGAAAAATATTTGGGGACCAGAATTAGATCATTCTCAGAGGCTGAGGGGCAAGGACACTAGTCTATGCAAAGGGCTGAGGCTGTTTGAAAGGTAAGAACATTCATTATACCATTCAGTTTGGAAAAAGCCTCAGACCTCACATGAATCAGATGAGGGGACATTAGGATGACATCCAGGCTTGAGAATTCTTGTCTCTGATACCGACGAATGTGTCCAGTGCCTCAGAGATCGGGGTTTGAGTATGAATCAGAGTGTCATTTCACATATGCAGGTAAGACTGGGACAGAGCAATAAAGCACTTGAACAAATCCATAAAATGCTGTATAATTTGGCAGTTGATGGCTCCTGAATTATCGTGTGGAATTGGTAGGGTCATTCAGGAGAGCATGCCAATTAATGTTAGGATTAGGCCACTGTATAGAATGAACAGGCTGTTTTTTCTGTGTCTACCCTTTTCTTCATTTCCTTTTTATGATTCTCTATATATGTATTATATGCATATATTAAATATTATGTATAATTTTTCTGAAAGTGCTCACCCATTTCAGTTGTTACATATAATACATAATATAAAATATGTAACAATATTTAACATACTGTATAATATAGAATATTTAGCTTTATATATATATATATATATATATATAATTTTTTAAGTCTAAAAATGCTTCTCCTGCAAAGGACAAAGCTACAGTCTGACTTTGGGCCAAAGGGTGAAAAACGAAATCTTGACAACAGTATACACTTGAGTATAAATGTGATGGTGGCAGCAAAATTAACAGAAAAGAAAAAGAAATCTCAAAGGGAAGATGGGAAAGTAGAGTGAAAGAGCCTACACTATTTAGAAACTGTCTATCCATGATCCAAAAAAAAAAAAAAAGAAGTTTCTGTATTTTATTTCAACAAAGGTGAAGAAATTTCCTGTAGAGAATTACCTTCTCCATCTCTAAGGATTTCCTTTACGTATCTGTTTGCATCCATCAGAACAGCATTTAGAGTTTTCAGACAGATAAGAATCTACCAGTTTTTAAGATAGTGCTTTTCAAAATTTGATTCCTTATAAGTGAACTTACAAGTGGACTCTATGGTATCTTTATTTATTATTTTCAATGTTAAAGTTTCTATTAAGTGAAGTGATGGATATTTTCTATCAGTCTGTGTTTAAGTGAACACAAATTATTATTTTTATTATTTTAATACTGCTGTTTTTGCTCATTTAGAAAGCATAGTATATTTATGATTGATGTCATTTAATTTCATTGAGATTCAACTGCCCTTTGAAAATACCCTTTTCTCAGCATATTAAAATGTCTATGCAGACAGGTAAACTAATATTTACATTGTTACAGGGCTGCTGTAACTAAAGGCCACAAACTTGGTAGCTTAAAACAACAGAAAGTTATTCTCTGATAGTTTGAGAGGGCAGAAGCCCTAAATCAATGTCAGCAAGACTTTGCTCCCTTTGAAGAATCTAGGAGATAATCTTTCCTTGTCTCTTCTAGTTTTTGGTGGCTCCAGCCATTCCTTGGTTTGAGGCCACACAGCTCCCCTCTTTGTCTCCATCTAATGTACACTTCTGTCTCCCTCAGTCTGTCTTTTCTTCTTATGAGGGCACTTGTCATTGGATTAAAAATTCACCTGGATAATCCAGGATGATCTCATTTCAAGATACTTAATTGCATCTGCAAAGACCCTTTTCTTAAATAAGGGTCACAATCATAGGTTCCAGGTGGGCATATCTTTTGGCGGGGCTGCTATTCAACCCACTACAGGTACCAACCTAAATACACTGGACTTTGTTCTATTACATTTAGATATTCCATTCACATTTGTATGGATGCAGTGCCAATTTTAGTTTTACATCATTCTCTCTTTGAAAAATTCTAGCTGTTAATATTTGAATTCAATGATAAATTTTTATATACATATATAAATAATTAGTTAATATATTTTCTTGTCTATTTCATAAGTGCATAATAGACAAGTCACTTTCTTCTGAGCTTGCAGATAGGTTCTGTTTGCTTAGCATGGTTACTGATGATGTTTGATATATTTTCCAAAATAGTCTACTCTGTAGAGTAGCTTTTCTCAGACATTTAAAAATAATTCCATATTATTTTATTTCCTGTTCCAAAGTCAAATATTTTTGAAGTCTTCTAAAAAAGTTATACAAATGCTATAAAATATACAAATTGTTACAAAGAGCATTCCACTCCAACTCTCTTTTTTTTAACATCTTTATTGGAGTATAATTGCTTTACAATGCTGTGTTAGTTTCTGCTGTATAACAAAGTGAATCAGCTATTTGCATATGTATATCCCCATATCCCCTTCTTCTTGTGTCTCCCTCCCACCCTCCCTATCCCACCCCTCTAGGTGGTCACAAAGCACCTAGCTGATCTCCCTGTGCTATGCAGCTGCTTCCCACTAGCTATCTATTTTACATTTGGTAGTGTATATATGTCAATGCTACTCTCTCACTTAGTCTCAGTTTACCCTTCCCCCTCCCTGTGTCCTCAAGTCCATTCTCTACGTCTGCATCTTTATTCCTGTCCTGACCCTAGCTTCATCAGAACCTTTTTTTTTTTTTAGATTCCATATATATGTGTTAGCTTTGCAGTAAAGAGTCTAGATATTGGAGCCAGAAATCCTGGCTTCAATTGTTGGTTCCACTCTATGCTAACCATGTGACCTTAGGCTAGTTTCTTAACCTTACTTCTTACCTGTAAAATTACATAATGATTCTATCAATCCATGAGTCGGTGCTCTTTAAGTGTTTAAGACAGTGGTAACATTCACTAAGCCTTTACTAAATACTCATTATAAATATAATGAAAATGATTATTATAAATATTATTTAATATATTATTATTATTCAGTAAACTAGTTCCTAAAATCAAGAGAGTGCAAACTTCCTTCTAAATAGTTCAGTTTTCTGTTAGAGTGGGTTCAAAATTATTTTGTAAGAAACCACTAGCCCTACAGGAGTTATTAACCTGGTTTCACTCTCAGAGGAATAGAATAGAGTAGTCTTCTACTTAGAATAGTCTTCTACTCAGGACAGATTCACGGTGGGCTGCTCAGGTCCCTACCATTCTCCATTGTCATCCAGTTGTCTCCATTGTCAGGCTTAGCACTTAACTGATAACATAGAAGAGCTACATTGTAGAAACTCATGAGTGAATACAGAATCAAACTCCCTGCCACATCCTATCTCTCAAAAGATTACAAAAGAGAAACAATTGGAAGGAAGTGTTTCCTGGAAGCTTGCTGCATCAAATGGCTCCTTATTAAGAATGTTAGTAGGAATTACACTTACATTTAATGCCACGGTGCTACTTTGAGAGAATCTCTGAGAGAAAAAAGGATCCTGACGTTCTGAAGATGTTGTTCACTCCATTACACAGGCTCTTCATTTTGAGAAACTTAAGAGACATTGTTTTCTGAGATTAATATCGGGAATAGTTGTGATTTTTCTGTGCAGCTGGCTTGGTGTGCTTATCTTAAAGAGAGATTGAAACATATAATTTACTAGATTTTGCTCCCTATGTTGTCTGTTAAGAGCTTAGAGGCAAAATTGTGGTTAGCTCATGGCAAATGTGTAGAACTTCACACTATATAATTTTGATTAGTCTTATTTGTGGGTTGATTTTTTTTAACTAATTTTTATTGGAGTATAGTTGCTTTACAATGTTGTGTTAGTTTCTGCTGTATAGCAAAGTGAATCAGCTATACATACACATATATCCCCTCTTTTTTGGATTTCCTCTTTTTTGGATTTCCTTCCCATTTAAGTAATCACAGAGTGAGTAGAGTTCCCTGTGCTATACAGCAGGTTCTCATTAGTTATCTATTTTATACATAGTAGTGTATATACATCCATCCCAATCTCCCAAGCCATCCCACCTCCCTTTCCCCTCCCCCATGCCACCCCGTTATCCATACGTCCATTCTTTTTTTTCTTTTTTTCCTTTTTAAAAAAAAAATTATTTATTTATTTTTTTTGCGGTGTGTGGGCCTCTCACTGTTGTGGCCTCTCCCGTTGCGGAGCACAGGCTCCGGACGCGCAGGCTCAGCGGCCATGGCTCACGGACCCAGCTGCTCCGCGGCATGTGGGATCTCCCCGGACCGGGGCATGAACCCGTGTCTCCTGCATCGGCAGGCGGACTCTCAACCACTGCGCCACCAGGGAAGCCCCCGTACGTCCATTCTTTACTGTAGGTTGATTTTTATCTTTTGCTTTGTCTTGTGTTTGCCCATTTATTCTCACTTTATTAAATTTATTCCCTTTAACTGTACTGTGTATTTCTTTTAAAGTCACCTGAAATTGTTTTTGGAACAAAGTGGGTTAGTAATTAATAACTGTATCATTTATAGGGGAAATTGTAAGTCCTCTTTATATCTTCATAGATCCTTCAAACATCATGGTATATGAATCATAAACTGATAATTAACAGAAATATTTAAATGACAAACTAAGAAAGCTTAAGGTATGTTGGGGAAAGATGCAACTCTAATTCATAGGCTATTATAAAAACAGTGAAAGTTGCTGACTTTTTTGTTTATCAAATGTTAAATATTTATAGATGTTAAAAAGTTATTCATATGAAACATCTTAAACTGCTTTGAAATAAAATGAAAGAACAAAATCTACATATTAGTGACGTTTGGGTTTTCCTTTCATAAAACTTTATTTCTTCAAAGCATAGAAATCATTGTCATACACTGAAAATTCTTCTATAGATGACTACTTAGGAAAAAAATTCTATATGCCAAATGGTAAAAATATATAGGGTAAAACAAACAATCTGTTAGAGAAATTACTTTTCTTTTATGAAGTTTGTCTCTTCAATTAAATTTTGTGGTGCATGATTTAGGATTTAGGTTAGTACAGGAGATAGGTTAAAATTTGCATGATAACAAGAATATTTTATGAAAAACCAGTGAGTATAGAGTTATGTTTTCTTCTTTTCTAGTTTGACAAAATGCTAAATTAAAAAACTCAAGAAGATGTGCATAATCAGAACAATAATTATATAAAGTGGCTATGATAGTCTTCCTCCATAAATTATGGGTGGATATTACTTCTAAAAAAATACAGGACAAGTTAATCATTAGAGAAAAATGTAGTTTCTCGTGTTAACGCACATTTCTCAGAAGAAATGATCTTTTAGATCTTGCTCTTTGAGCACTCAGAAGTGACAAGCATTTGTTACATATGCTCAGCTGACAATGAGGCTGTCTCTCATGAAAGACAAATGAAAAGAATTGGATTAATTTAGTTATAAAGAGATTTACATTTTGCGGTTTCTAACATGTCTTTTGGAGATTGATGAATAAGAAATGAGATAAGAAAGCCCTTCAGAAGCAACTATTGCTGAATATAGTAGAAAAATTGCTCTTGGCTGGAAGATGAATCAAGTTTCTGTCAGGTAAAGCCAGGGAAAATTCTCTTGTGTTATCAACTAATGTTACCCAAGAGGGAATATTATGCAAGATGTATGATATTGCTTTCTCCTTCTCCCAGAAGCCAGGTGGTTGTGCACTAAAGCAATGTAACAAGATTTCTATACCTTCACTTTATTTATTTACTAGTTTAGCCATGATTCTAAAAAAAAATATTGTCTGATCTTGCCTGTCCACAAAACTTCTTCTAGAAAGTTTTCACTATTTAAAATTGGTTATTAAATCTTTTATAACCATGATAAAATTCAATTTACTGAAGCTATTTGCTTTACTCTATTTTTTTCTGATTAAAATATATACTAGTGAGCAAAATATAACTAATCTAAATTCAAGGAATATGTATTTTGTTATTTTGTCTGCTTACAACCTTTTAATTACGTACTCTTATGTCAACCAAAATCTTAATTTCTCTTTCTTCAATAGACTTTATATTCAGCATATATTACCACAAAATCACAAAACTGTAATTCTGTCTAATTCTAAAGCTATATGGGGATTTCACTAATATTTTGCCAAGCACAACAGTTGCAATAAAAATCAACTTAGTGTGAAAACTCATCCCAAGAAAAATATTTAAGTTGCCTAGACTTAAGTATGCTAGAATGCACAAGCGTGAGAAAGCAAGCACCCATTACCAACAGCTAGATAATTTTTCAGTCCTTACCAGAGCAATTTAATGTGCTCCTTCAGTGTTCTGAAATGAAACTCCTTGATAAAATTTGGAAGACCTTTGGATACTTGTAATAGCTGATACAATAGTGGTGCTTCAGGAGAAAAAAAAGAGGAAATGCAGGATTCAAGCACCTTTTACTGTCAAAACAGATAAAATTGATTACAATTAGGTCATCTCATTTTTGCCTAAAGCCCTGGAATGGCATCCCACTGCACTTCCAATAAACTTCCAACAGAACCCGTGTTGTTTGCAAGGTTTTCTACCCTGCTGCGTGCCTTCCACTAACCTTCCATTCAGTCCTCATTGTGGAGCTCTCCCCCTTACACACACTCAGTTTTGTTCAGGTCATCCTGGGCTTCTTTCTATTCCTCTACTGCAGGTGGAGTTTTAATCAAATCTCAATTTAATTTTAGATATGGAAAGCCTTAGAATTAGGAATATTTTAATGCCAATCTATTTCTTCCTTTCTCCTGGTGTTTCATAAGTACTTATGTCGAATTAAATTCTTTATATTAAATAATACAAGAAGTAAATAAGTCCTTAAAAATGTGAGTCAAGGAGTAAAGAGTGGGGTAATATGGCTGAAACCTAATCATATACTGTTTATGTTCTAATGCTGAATTTATGAGCATGAGTTTTCCTTTGTTTCCGGGAGGTAGCTGATAGAGACTCAGATGTTTTTCTTAAAACTGTTTACAGCCATAGCAGCCACTGGGAGATGATTTCTCATATACTTTCCCCACATAGCACTGTCACCCGTGACTTCTTCCCTACTGATGGTGTTTTAGATTGTTTTTCTTAATAGAGTGACTTCTCCCTTGAGCTAAGAAAAACTTTTAAAACCATATAAACAAGCATTTCAGTTTGTAAATACTGAAGGAACTATGTTTGACAAGACTCCACAAAAACTATGGCTTAATATTTTCTCTACAGTGGGCATAATAATTATAGAAAATATCTCTCTCCCCAGTATTCAAAATTTTCATTTGTAGCCCAAAATACTTAAAGCATAGAAAATAAAATATTGGTTTCCATGGAATTATTACATCTATTTTCATGCTAATATAATTAAAATATAACTGGATTCATTATAAATGTATAGTTTAAAGTGATTTGCTATGGAAGTGAGATGTCTTATTTGTCAATGAGTAAACTCTGTATTTCTTTTTTTTTTTTTTTTTTTTTTTTCGGTACGCGGGCCTCTCACTGTTGTGGCCTCTCCCATTGCAGAGCACAGGCTCCGGACGCGCAGGCTCAGCGGCCATGGCTCACGGGCCCAGCCGCTCCGCGGCATGTGGGATCTTCCCAGACCGGGGCACGAACCCCTGCATCGGCAGGCAGACTCTCAACCACTGCGCCACCAGGGAAGCCCAACTCTGTATTTCTGAGTTGGTAATTTCGTTTTATATTTTAGCATTGTGACAAAGAAAGAGTTTATGTATCCAGAGAGATAAAATTAAATAAGACAAGTATGAAAACAGATTTGTTTTGTTCCACAGTGAAAAATAAGTTAGAAAGATTTATTCTAGCATTGGATGTCTTTTTACATATATTATAATTCAATGTAAGCTTATTTAGATCATTTGAGGATTTGTTTTGGCCTGTTTCATACCAGCCCTGTTATCTTTGAGCAGTGGTTCTCAAATTGAGTGCACATCAGAATCACCAGAAAGGCTTATTAAAACATGGATCTCTGGGGTCCACCTCCAGAGTTTCTGAATCTCCGGGTCTAGGGTAGGGCTCAAGAATTGCATTTCCAACAGCTTCTCAGGAGACATTGCTGCTGCTGGTCCAGAGACCACAGTTTGAGAAAGTCATCATGCATCAACCACTTAATTTCTTTTCCTCATCTATTTCATCTATGAAATAATGGTGTTAAACTAAATGGCCATTCAACAAACATGTATTACATGACTTAAATGTGTCAAATGTTTGCTAGTCATGGTCCCTGCCTTTGAGGAGAACATGGAGAAGAAAGTGACTGATCCTGCCTATGGTAGAAAAATCTGAGGACACTTGATAGAGGAGATGAATTCAAAACCCATAAAACTGTGGCTTCCCTGGTGGCGCAGTGGTTGAGAGTCTGCCTGCCGATGCAGGAGACACGGGTTCGTGCCCCGGTGCGGGAAGATCCCACATGCCGCGGAGCGGCTGGGCCCGTGAGCCATGGCCGCCGAGCCTGCGCGTCCGGAGCCTGTGCTCCGCAATGGGAGAGGCCGCGTACCGGAAAAAAAAAAAAAAACAAAAAAAAAACCCATCATAAAACTTATTGTAAAAAGTTAAACAAAATGTCTCCAAGTTATCCAGCCTTCTGGGATGATTCATTAAATATTCATATACAATATGGCAAATATTTCCACATATTTTCTAGGATCCTCAAATATATAGGGAATGCTTTACTATCACCTCAAGCTCTAAATTCCTGATATGGATTCCATTCTGATGCCTCACTCTTAGTTCCCCATCGTTGACTGCAGTTTTCTTCACCCTGCATTGCTTAATGCACAGACACCTTTATACCATCCTCCCTCAAAGCACCACACATCCAAGGCTGTTGTGTATAACCGACTTATACTAAATATTTTGAGTTCACAGAGGTTAATTATAGCACTGAAAAGAAGATTGTACTCAAGATATCAGAGATCTGTGGTGACACCAACCTATCCAGTACCTATCCAGTACTGCAACAAGTATGTGAAGACACACAGGAATTGACAACAAAGTATAACTAGGGTCAATGAAAAAGTTGTGGTTTGCTGTCTAGATTAAAGAAAAATTAAGAACATAAGTTGTTAGAGTTAGTTCTTAATTTTATCTAATTCACATCTCTGAGTTTTGTTGTTATTTTGTTTTGTTTCATTTTGGCTGAGGAAAATATGGGTCAGAATTTTTAAGTGACTTGTGATGGATTAAAGTTGAAAATTGCAGGAAAAATATAAGAATAAAATGGTATTATAAAGCAGCAGTTCTTAACTGTTGAGGTGTTCTCTTCCACTGAACTATGGTTTTCCTCAAAGTAATCCAAATATGTAGATAGACTATAGATTTGAAAGCTCCTTAAAAAATGCTGCTTTAACAGGGCTTATTTCTGACTATGTGTACTAATAATACACTATATAAATAATTAGGCACTGGAACATCATAGAAATAATTATAACCTGCAGCTAAGGTGGTTCATCACATGATGAAAGAAAAAGATCACCTTGAATTTTGCAAGGCATTTTTTTGGTTATAAAAATATACCATTTCTAATACCTGCACATAATGTAATGAGAAGACTGCTATGCTTTGGGGTTAAGTCTCCACAGATTCAAATGCTTCAAAAAGGTTTAGGATTCTCCAGATTCAATTTTATACTCTAAAATCCATTCTCTTCAGAATATTTCCCCTTTCATGAGACTGATCCCTCAAAGTTGCTGTTAGCCTGGAAGAATCTATAGAGATTTTTACAAAAATGGACTTCACTTTGGCTAGCACATAATATTTCTTCTAAGGTGTCAGACCAATACATTATTTCCGTTGCCAAAAATACATATGTTTTTTGTTTTTATAAATTTATTTATTTATTTTTGGCTGTGTTGGGTCTTCTTTGCTGTATGGGGGCATTCTCTAGCTGCAGCGAGTGGGGGTACTCTTTGTTATGGTGCACGGGCTTCTCATTGCAGTGGCTTCTCTTGTCTTGGAGCATGGGCTTTAGGTGTGCGGGCTTCAGTAGCTGTGGCACGTGGGCTCAGTAGTTGTGACTCATGACTCTAGAGCACAGACTCAATAGTTGTGGTGCATGGGTTTAGTAGCTCTGCGGCATGGGGGATCTTCCAGACTAGGGCTCGAACCCGTGTCCCCTGCATTGGCAGGCAGATTCTTAACCACTGCACCACCAGGGAAGTCCAAAAATTACATATGTTTTTGTTTCTTATTATTTCTTAAATCATTTGTGTAAAAAGAATTCAATTATGAAAATAAAAATCTTGTTTACCCTAAGGCTTTATTTCTCCTCATATTACATTTTATTTTACTTTTAAAACATCTTTATTGAGATACAATTTACATGCCATAAAATTCACTAAAGTGTACAGTTTAATGGATTTTAGTATATTCAGAGTTGTGCTATCATCAACACAATCTAAGTTTAAAACATTTTCATCATTCAAAAAAGTAATCCCATACTCATTAGCTGTCACTCTCTGTTGTCACCCTCTCCCCCTTCCTTCCTCTCCAGCCATAAGCAAACATTAATCTACATTCTGTCCCTATGGATTTGCCTATTGAGGATATAACTACAAACATACAATGTGTGACTGGCTTGTTTCATTTAGCAGGGTGTTTCCAAATTTCATCAATGTTGTAGCATATATCAATATATTATTCCTTTTATTGAAGATAATGTTTAATTTACCCATTCATCAGTTGATGGACATTTGAGTTGCTTTTACTTTTTGACATTATGAATAATGCTGCTTTGAACATTTGTGTACAAGTTTTCTTGCATTAAAATGTTTTTATTTCTCTTGCATATGTACGTAAAAGTAGAATTGTTGGATCATATACTAACTCTGTGTTTAGGCTTTGTAAGAACTGCCAAAATGTTTTCCAAAGTGTCTGTGCAATTTTACATTCCCATAAACAATGTATAAAGATTCCATTTTATTCATACACTCAATACTTGTTATTGTGTCTCTTTTTGATTATGGCCACCCTAGTGTATGTGAACTGGTAACTCACTATGGTTTTGATTTGCATCTCTCTAACATGCTTACAGGTCATTTGTATATCTTCTTTGGAGAAATTTCATTTAGATACTTTGCTTTCATTTAGATACTTTCACTTTATTGATAGTATCATTTGAAGCACAATATTTTTAGTTTTGATTTAGTCAAATTTATTTATTTTTTATTTCTTGTGCTTTGATGTCATATATAAGACACCATTGCCTAATCCAGCATCATGAATATTCACTCATGTTTTTATATGAGTTGTATTGTTTTAGCTCTTACAATTAGGTTTGTGATTCATTTTGAGTTAATATTTTAGTATTTTTTATGGTGTGAGACAGGAATTCAACTTTACTGCATGTGGATATTCAGCAACATTTGTTGAAAGCACTTCTTTTCCTGTTGAATTGTACTGGCACCATTAATGTATGGGTTCATATCTAGACTCTCAGCTCTATTCTATTGATCTATAGTTTTATTCTTATATAAGTACCATGCTATATTAATTACTGTAGTTGGGTAGCAAGTTTTAAAATGATAAAATGTAAGTTCTTCAACTTTATTCTTCTTTTTCAAGATTTTTTTTTCTTGGTTATCTAGGTTTTTTACATTTTTATATGAATTTTAGTACCACCTTGTCAGTTTTTGAAAAAATGCAGCTGGTAATTTGATAGGGATTGTGTTGAGCCTATAAATTAATTTGTAGGGTATTGCCATCTTAACAATATGTGGCAAGTTGTTAATTACTAACTCAATCTTTACTTTGTTATAGTCTATTCTGGTTTTTCTGTTTCTTATTGACTTAGTTTTGGTAGTGTGAGTATTTACAAGAATTTTTCCATTTTATCTAGGTTATCTAATTTATTGGAATACATTTTTTTCATAGTATTCCCTTCTTATTTCTGTAAGGCTGGTAGTGATGTTTCCTATCTTATTCTTGATTTTAATGATTTGAGTGTTCTTTTTCTTTTATGGTCAGCCTAGTTAAATGTTTGTCATTCTATTGATCTTTTCAAAGAACAAATTTTGCTTTGATTTTTTTCTTTTGTAATATAGGCATTTACAGCTACAAATATCCCTCTGTGTAGCTACATCCCATAATGTTTTATATGTTGTGTTTTCATTTTCCTTCTTCTAAAGGTATTTTTGAATTTCACTTATGATTTTTTCTTTGACCCAGTGGTTATTTAGGAATAATGTGTTTTTCTTTTCCATATATTTATGAATTTCCAAACTTCCTTTTAGTATTGATTTATAATTTAATTCAGTTTTGTTGGAAAATATGCACTGCATGATATTTCAATCCAGTTAAATTTATTGAGGCTTGTTTTATGTCCTAGTGTATTGTGTATCTTGAGACTGTTCTATGGGCACTTGAGAAGAATCTTTATTTTGTGTTGTTGGGGTGAAGTATCATATAGATATTGGCTAAGTATAGTTAGTTTACAGTGTTGTACATGTCTTCTATTTACTTATTAATCTTCTACATAATTTAACTATTATTTAAAGTGGGGTGTTGAAGTCTTTAACTATTATTGTTGAATTATTCTTCCTTTACTTCTGTCAGTTTTTGCTTCTTATATTTAGATACTCTTTGTTAAATGCATATGTGTTTATAATTTTTATATATTCCTAGTGAATTGACCCTCTATTCATTATGAAATGCCATTCTTTTTCTTTTTGCCACTTTTTTTTGTTTTAAAGTTTACTTTTCTGTATAATCATTCCTATTCCATTACGGTTGTTATTTGCATGGTATATCTTCTATCGTTTTACTTTCAAACTTTTTATTTATTTGACTCTAAAGTGGGTCTCCTGTTAACAACATATGGGTGGATCTTGTTTGTTTATCAAATCTGATAACCTCTGATGTCTGATTGGATTGTTTAACTCATTCACATTTAATATTATTATTGACATGGTTGGATTTACATATGCCATTTTTTTTTGTATTCTATATGTCTCATATCTTTTTTGTTTTTATATTCCTGTAGTTGTCTTCTTTATTCTTAAGTAGATATTTTCTAGCATAATATATTAATTTCTTTAATATTTTTTATTATGTTTTTGAATTTTTTTGTGGCTATTCTAGGGCTTACACTATACACATCAATTTCTCAAAATCTACTTCATATTTAAAATACCTTTATTCTAATGAAAGAAACTTTCTCCTTTATACCTCCATTACTTTTCCCTCTTTTGTTTGGTACTATTGTTGTTATACATGGTGTGCTACCTTAAAAACCCAACAATAAATTGTTATTATTGATTTATATAATCCTTTGTCTTATAAAGAAGCTGAGAGAAGAAAGGAGAACAATTATGTATTTATAGAATTTGTTATATTAACATTTTAATTTACTGTTTCTGGTTCTCTTTATTTCTTTCTGTGGATTATAGTTACTGTCTTGTTTTATTTTCTTACTCTTTGCAACTTTGTTCCCACCCAACTCTTTCTGCATTTAATCAAATATATTTGATTTTTATATTTTGTAAGTCTAACAATACAATTATATTTATATTGTTTTATTCAATTACTTTTAAAAACAATTAGGAGAACAATAGAGAAAATATGTAATTGTACTGTCTCTTATAATTACCTATACAATTATCTTTACTGACACTTTTTTTTTTAATGTGGATTCTAATTACTGCTCAATGTTATTTGCTTTCAGTGAAAAATCAGCTGTATATGTTATTGAGGGGGGAGTCTCATAATTGATAAAGCAGCTTCAAAAAAAAACTGATTCTAAGGTTTTCTCTTTATCTTTTGCTTTCAACATTTTGGCTATGATATGTCTGGGTGTGGGTATCTTTGAGTTTACTCTACCTATAGTTCATTGAGCTTCTTGGATATGTAGATTAGTGTTTTTATTCAGTTTGGGGGAGTTTTCAGTCATTATTTCTTTACATAATTTTTCTCCCCCTTTCTCTCCTCTCCTTCTGACAATCCCATTATATTTATGGTGATGCATTTAATAATGTGCTACATTTCTTTGAGGCTCTGTTAATTTTTCATCTTTATTTTTACTCAATGTTCTTCAGATTGCATCATCTATATCTATCTTCAAGTTTGCTGATTCTTTCTATTTTTTTTATGTTTTTGGCAACTGGGTAGATTTTTTAATTGAAGTATAGTTTGATTTAAATATTGGTTAGTTTCACTTGTACAGCAAAGTGATTCAGTTTTATATCTATATCTATATATACCTATAGGTAGATCTATAGATATATATTCTTTTTCAGATTCCTTTCCATTCTAGGTTATTACGAGCTATGGAATATAGCTCTCTGTGCTATACAGTAAGTCCTTGTTGTTTAAAAATTTTATATACAATATTGTGTATCAATCAATCCCAAACTCCTAATTTATCCCTCCCTCCCCTTCCCCTTTGGTAACCATAAGTTTGTTTTCTATGTCTGTGAGTCTGTTTCTGTTTTTCTAATTTTTAAAATGTTGCTGATTCTTTCTTTTGATACCTCAAATATACTGTTGAGCCCCTGTAATAGATTTTTTATTTTAATAATTGCACTTTTTCACTATAGAATTTCTACATAAATGGAAGTTGACCAACTGAAAATGTGACATTATATATACTTATTTCCATTCAGGAAATTATTCATATTTGATAAGAAATAGCATTTTAATTTACATGACCCTATATATAGAAAATGTTTTCAGTTAAGCAAAAATATTTGGAATAATGAAACAATGTAGTTTGTACTCTGATTTCTAATGGTAATCTCTTCTGAATTATTCATAGTTTCTCCTGAAATTCATAAAATATTTAACTGATATGTCTAGGGAAATGTTAATAACCAATAGGATAATTTAGAATACAATGTCAAAATAACTATGTATTTAATTGTTTTACTGACATTCTCAGATATTGAAAATATAAATGTCTACAATTAATTGTGAGATTTACCTCCAGGAGCTCAACCATGTCCCCACATTAAGTATTAGAGAAAAAAAAAAAAATCCCCTTTTGCTTCTAGCAGGAGAAAAGAGAAGTAACCATTCCTGAGATCTAATTAATATTTATAAAAGCATATTTAATAAACATGAAATAAATGTCTTCTTTAAGCTGGAAAATTTTCAACTTTTCATATTTTTTTCTATACTTCTTTCCTTTCTAGTCTACTATGATATCTGAAATTTTAACTCCCCTCAAAATAAATGTTTATTAGAAGCTAACTCTCTAATTCATATCAAATAATTGGTACAAAAACCAAGAGGAGCTTTCTTCCCCAAGGCCATGTAACAGGTAGTAAATGAAATTAAAAATGGACTGGCTACCAGAAGGTCAGTTTTCTGCTTTAAACCATATCAGTAATAACAGTATGACCTTGGAAATGGGCAACATCCTTAGAATTATCCTTTCCCCATCTGAAAAAGAAGGTAGAGGTCTTGATTTGATCATCTCCAGTAGCCTCTTCACTTCTCACATAAAAGGTATATCGACACACTATTCAATTGTGGGTTTGCATGTGTGTCTGATTTTGTTGTGTCTACATTTACATGCATAAGTAGACACAATAAAATCAATGATTACAGTGCAAAATAACTGTACTCAAAATTGTTCTTGTTTCTGTGTAAGCATTTAGTATAATCATATGCTAAGGGGTTTGAAGGGAAAAGAAAGAAAGAATATACTGCTGGAGATAGAGATGTAAATTTAAATCCCCTCACTAAGTGCCAGCACATTATGGATACTTTACTGTGCTGCATCACTGAATGTCACAGAAAACCTAAGAGGAAAGTTTCCCAATCCCCATCTGGTTGAGGGAATTGAGTTTCAGAGAGATCAAGTAACTTGACCAAAGCCACATAATTAAGTGATAGAGAACAAGTGAGGAGGGGAATACAGGATGATAGATAAGAGAGGCATCACAAGAAAGTCAAAGAGGTGATGGGGAAATAGAAGGAAACAAATCAGAGTGACTTAATGAGGTCTTTTATTAAAATCTAATTAGTTGAAAAAGTTTAATCCATCAATAGGAAAGTACCCCTGTGGTCTATAACTTTTCCATTTCTAACTGCAAATCGGGGGGTTCTGGCAGGCATATACTAATGGAAAAAAAGAAAAAGAAAAAACAAATGATACTGGTATCCTGGCCTTGGTTCTGTACTTATTAATAACATCCACAAATTCTCTAGAGACTGATGTCTTTATCACCATGAAAGACTCCCTCCTTCTATCTGTGTGTAATAAGATAGATCTGTTTCTGTTGTTGCTTTGGTCCAGTAAATGAACTTCCAGATACTCTTTTTTTTTTTTTTTTTTTTTTTTTGCCGTACGCGGGCCTCTCACTGTTGTGGCCTCTCCCGTTGCGGAGCACAGGCTCTGGATGCGCAGGCTCAGCGGCCATGGCTCACGGGCTTAGCCACTCTGTGGCACGTGGGATCCTCCCAGACCGGGGCACGAACCCGTATCCACTGCATCGGCAGGCGGACTCCCAACCACTGCTCCACCAGGGAAGCCCCAGATACTCTTTTTTTTAAAATGAAGTATAGTTTGTTTACAACATTGTGCTAGTTTCAGGTGTATAGCAAAGTGATTTCGTTATATATAATGAAATATATATTCGTATATATCTATGTTCTTTTTAAAAATTCTTTTCCATTATAGTTTATTACAAGATGTTGAATATAGTTCCCCGTACTATACTGTAAATCCTGTTGTTTATTTTATATATGGTAGTGTGTATATGTTAATCCCATACTCCCTATTTATCCTCTCCCCCTCCCCTTTGGTAACCATAAGTCTGTTTTCTATGTCTGAGTCTGTTTCTGTTTTGTAAGTATGTTCTTTTGTACTAGTTTTTAGATTACACATATCAGTGATATCATATAACATTTGTCTTTCTCTGTCTGACTTACTTCACTTACTATGATAATCTCTAGGTCCATCCATGTTGCTGCAAATGGCATTAATTCATTCTTTTTATGGCTGAGTAATAGTCCATTGTGTGTGTGTGTGTGTGTGTATATATATATATATATATATACCATTCATCTGTTGGAGAACACTTAAGTTGCTTCCGTGTCTTGGTAGAAGTGAGATGGTGCAAACTTTTAGCTCTGCAAATGGAAGGTAACTGGAGTTAGAGCTTGTCTAAAAATGTAATAGTTTAACAGAAGCTTCTTGATTGAGACACAAAGTTAGCCACTAGATAGAGAGTCAATAAATTTGCACAAAGATCTCAGGGCATTTTGGGAAGAAAGGATCCAATATCCCAACTTCAAAATTATTGGAGTCTAAATTAGAGAGTTATTTGGGTTAAAACAAAATGGTAAATATTATGGCCTATAGTAGGGAGAATAAAGCCCTGAAATTAAATGACCTTGAAGAACAGGGAAGACTAAACTCATGAAGAGAACTAAGATCTTGTGTAAGACTGTTTTTGGCACAGGTTATTGCTTAGGCTAAAGATGCCTTAAAATGTGGCTAATTTTGAGAGGCTCTGGGAGACAATGGATGAGGAAGTGAACAAGAGTAAACAGCTGTGTTTTTGCTCCCCAATGTGGGACCACTGCAATATCAGCAGGGAGATGGAGGAGAAAGGCTTCATTCGAGATACCAAGCATTTGCATCTGTTCCTCAATGGTGGTGGGATTGTGTGGCAAGAAGAAACAAGAGCAGTCGTGAACTGATCAGATTTAGTGCCCCCTCTGCTCCAGTTTTCTACTCAGTCCCTGAGGCTTCTGATTATTTTTGAGGGGAGGTCTCAGCTGGTGGTCCGATCACCTCCTGTTCATCCTGTTGATGAGGGAGGGATCCTGCACCCTAAATCATACAAGAAGGCTGAACCCGTAGTACCTGACACTGGATAGATGGGATAGAGAGCAGTTTAATAGACACATATACACTCAACCCAGGGGAGGAGGATACTGCATGCCCTGCAGAGCCAAATAGTGATTGCATTTAGGAACAGTGAACAACGAGCAGCAGTAGGAGGCAGATTTTGTAGTAACAACAGGATGAGGTAGGTGTCCCTTGGTCCGTGCAGATAGATGCCATTGGCTTATTTGAATAAATTCTAGGGCTGGCAGGAAAGTCAAAGCTGTTGTGTTGAGGACCAAGTGGGATACAGCTGGTCCATTTGATAAAGGAACTGGCCTTTCCTTCTAGGTGGGTGACATATCTGGTCAGAGCAGTGGAACTCACAGTTAGGCTTTTGGGTCCCTGTGAGGGCCAAAGATATCAGGTCAGGGGCTTCCTTGGTGGCACAATGGTTGAGAGTCCGCCTGCCGATGCAGGGGACGCGGGTTCGTGCCCCGGTCCGGGAAGATCCCACATGCCGCGGAGCGGCTGGGCCCGTGAGCCATGGCCGCTGAGCCTGCGCGTCCGGAGCCTGTGCCCTGCAACGGGAGAGGCCACAGCAGTGAGAGGCCCGCGTACCGAAAAAATAAATATAAATAAATAAATAAAGTATAGGCTAAGCTGTTTTCACACTCACACACACACACACATGCCTGTACACACACAAAAACCTCCACCGTCCAGTGTATGGAGATGAGAAAATGTATTTGTTTATTCGTTCCCCTACAGGTGGATATTTCATTGTAATTTATGTGCTTTGAAATTTCCTAGGTAATTTTTAAGCAGCTGATCTTTTTCATGAAGTAGCAATTGAGATGAATTTAGAGGGTAATTGAGAATAGAGAAAGGTAAAGAGAGAGAAGATGCAAGGGCAATTAAAGCCAAGGGGTAAGGGAGAGGTAGGCTGAATTGGGAGATTGGGATTGAAATATATACACTATTGATACAATGTATAAAACAGATAACTAATGAGAACCTACTGTGTAGCACAGGGAACCCTACTCAGTGCTCTGTGGCGACCTAAATGGGAAGGAAATCCAAGAAAGAGGGAATATATATATACATATAGCTGATTCACTTTGCTGTGCAGTAGAAACTAACACAACGTTGTAAAGCAACTATATTCCAATACAAATTTTTTTTGAAAAAAGGGCAATTAAAGGATCAGATAGAAAGTGATGTAGTTACAACATCTTACCTTTGTCTATTGTAGTGCAGTGTTAAAAGTGTTGCCAACATACACTTATGAAATGCCAACTCTATATCAAGCCAAGTGTTAGGTATAACAGAAACAGTGAAGAAAGGAGAAGAGGTGGTACCTCCTTGGAACACAGGGTTTTTTCGGTTCTGCTGACTTTGCAGCAGGGTGGTCAAAGCAGGTATTTTTATTGCTATTTAACAAGATAAAAAACTAACAAATTAATAGCCTGTGAGCACGTTTAGAGTCCAGCCCTCCTGACTCTTAGTACAGGGTCTTCTTTACGATAAACTGCCTTGCAGGGGACTCTAGATGAGCAGCATCACTTGTATGCACACAGTCAGCCATGTGTTTAACCTCCAGACCAATGAAACTGAGTCACTATCAATGATAGTTTATTTTGATAGTATACGTTCAGTTGAGGAGAGTCCTAAGAAGAAACAAATGGGGAGCTTGAGTTTCTCTGCAGAAAAAGGCTTACTGTGCTCCATAGCTGCCCACCAAATATGACCCCTTGACTAGCCCTACAACAGTTGGAGCAACTGTTGTAATCTTGATGAAATATTAAGATTGAAACCACAAGTAACAGCAGCTGGGAATTCCATGCTGGGATGTTTACTGTCATTAAAGGTCAAGCACAAGGACCAACATTATTGTGAGCATTAGGTGATGGCCTTCAGGGAAGAGATCCACTAGTTTTAAACTCTGAAAAATTTCTTTCACCCTATCAAATTATTTGAGAATTCAGTTCAGAATCTAAGGTCACTTCTAAGATAAGAGAACTTTGGAGAAACTGAAGAAATTCAATACTGAAATTATATTTTTTATGCTGGTATAAACTCATTGATATATTTAGTGGCTTATGTAACTCAGCATGTACCTTTGGTCTGATGACATTTACAAGATATTGGTAAAATTAAGTTGCCTTTGTCTAGATTTGTCTCTATGGAAACATGGAAGCTAATGGAAAGAAGACTTTTTTTTCTGTAAATCATTTAATACTAACATTTTGTCTTCCTATTTGTATAGATTGTATCCTTTCAAATAGTTTTCATCGACTTCTATCTTAAGCTAGTCTCATACTTTCCTCCTGTGGTTGGTTAAACAGGTATTGTTATCCTGGTTTTACAAATAAGGTAAGTGGGTATCAGAGAAGTTGAAACACTTTGAATAAGTGATTCTATAAGAGTGGAGAAGGTAAGAGGCAAACAGCGGGTCTGTCTCTCCAATAAGTAATCTCTCTTCTACTCTACTCTATTCATGAACTCTTGTTATCCTGTTCTAACTCCTAATGCTGCATTGCAATGTGGTGCAAGTGTTTGAAAATTCAGCTTGCTAAGAAATGACCATTTGTTGAGTCCTTTTTATATGCTAGGCAGAATGCCAAGCACATTAAAGGCATAATTAATGCTCACAAACACCCTATAACTTAAATGTTCTTATACCCATTTTACAGATAAAGAAAATTGAGGCTTGGAGAAATGAAGTAAATGAGGCTACAATGGCTGCCCTCAAGGGAATACTGGAAAATTTCCAGCCTCTCTTAGTAAGACTAAGACCTCACAATACTCTTTAAGAGTGAGGCCAATTTTTAGTATTTATTTCTTCTGATATTTGGAGAATGGGAATCATAGAGAGGAAGAAGGAAAAGAAAGAAGTCTGAGAGTTAAAGCCATACTGTCTACCTAACACCTCTTTAACTAGGCTGTTAGTTCATTGAATGAAAAAGCCATGCCTGATTCATCTTTTAATTCCTAATAGTTTAATGATTTGAGAAGAGTAAATGCTTATTAACTATTTTTTGGAAAGAATACTCTCCAAAGCAGAATTCTGAACAAGTTTCATATGTGTAATTGACCCCTTCAGGGATCTGCCCATATCCTCTTGGCTCTCATCCACCTTGTGTACACCTTTGTCTTCCTATTACAAAGTCCTGCAGCTCTCTGCCTTAGGGCTTTCTCCTGCCACAGGCCTGGCCCTGTGCAAGGCAAGCTGAGTATACTGGAGAGTTAAGATCTTCCAGAGCAATAACAGATACCAGTTGTTGGAAAAATACCCTACTGTCTCATGGCCTAGGTGAGATGGCTCTTAGGAACTCTAGTGTTATTTAGTCCCCAGCCGAATTGAGTCCCAGGTGCCAACATTGGTAACCCATTCATTAACAGATTTAGTCTGGCTTCCATTTCTTCCCTGTCTCAAATCTCCACAGCCTACCTGTGCTTCTTGGAATTAACTGCCCACGAAACTCCTTGCACTATAATCCTAGTTTGGGGGTTTGCTTCCAGGGGAACTCGAACTAAGACATCTTTCTGAAAGTTTTAAAATAAGCCATACAAAAGGCTGTATGCAGTAGATGAGCATTTGCTGTATGAAAGGCCTAAATCTTTTATGTCTTACAGTCCTACCAGGTACAGACTACTAAATATTGCCATTTTACAGATGAGGATACTGAGGCACCATGAGATCAAGGAACATGCTCAAAATCACAGCCATTCATCATCAATGTTAAGAATGCAACCTAATAACCCAATCAGCTTTTCAGTTTTAGAAAATGTCTTGGCTTGATCATGACCAAGCATAATTGATTTACTATCAGAATACTTGCTGAAGATAATACTTGGGAGACTTGATTATACTCTTTTGCTTAGGTGATGCAGATAATTATATTTATTTTTCAATATAGGTGATTGTAACATTTATTATAAAAGCAATTTGTGTGTAGGAGTGCTGCAAAGTATCTGGTAAACCTAGTCTTTGAACTAGTTTGTGTAGTTTCAGCTTCCCCAAAAAGCACAATGGATGTGAATTATTATAGTTGACTCCCTATAGTCTTTTTGGTTCTATAATTACTAGTTTTCTTCTCTTTTATTCTTTCTCTTCCCCTTCTTTTTCTCTTGCTCCTCATTCTTCCCTAATTTTCTTCTCTCTCCTCTTCTTATTCCTCCCCTTTCTTTCTCTCTCTCTCTCTCTCTCTTTTTTTTTGCTGTTGTTTTTTAATGGCCCCAAAGAACTTAGCATTTTCTTTAATTTGAAGTATTAAGATTTTAATAGTTAAAATCCAACAATTAATTATAAAACCAAGGAAGGAAAACCAATAAAAGACAGCTATTAATCATCACTGATTCAAATTGCAAAGAAGACTTCTGTACATATTAGGTTTTATTGAATGATGTGCCTGAATTGGTTTTCTTTTATTTGTCAAAGTAAATGGAAAGAAAATGTATCATCAGCTAAAAGAAAATCATATAAGCACAAAATGATAAACTAGCCAACTGTGGACAAACACTGCACATTTAAAATATTACATTTTCAGAACCAGTGACAGAGATGTTTCTGTAAATGCCAGAGTGTCAAATGTGAATATAAGTCAAATAAGTGTAAAAAAATGTAGTTTGAGGGGAGGAGGGGGAATGTGGAAGCCCTTTTAAAACAGTGAATATCTATTCCTAGAAACAAATGTTTTAAAATTTGAGTGAGTATACTAGTAAATGAAAATTATTACTTGGAAATAGTAGCTATTTAAATATTATAAATGATTTTTAGACAAAGAGGTTATAAATTTATTTCTAGACTTAAAATAAGTCTACCTCAGAATTAAAGCATGTAAGAAAACCCATCATAGAATTTCAGGAACATAGAATCCTGGTCTAAATCTGGCCTATTAAACTTTCTCTAAGTATATGAGGATTACTAAAAGTATTTCTTTACTGCTTCTCCATTCAATGACCATTCTTACGTTAATGAACCGTGAGATATTTTTTATGAGGTAGCATTTTACAAGGAATTCTTTAGCAAGAAGCAGCAAAATTATGGAGTTAAATGTTTTTGGCAACTCAAGGTTAATTTTTAGCTACATATGTATTTTGGAAGCATGTTTCTAGTTATCTTTCTGTATTGCTTTTTGTAGCTCAACTATATATTCTTGTTACCAAAATCTTACTTTCGAGTTTCACAATATAGACATGGATATGTCACATTCTGTGTTTTGTAAGGGATCCAGATTCATCCTTGTGGTGTTTTCAGCCTAATTGATTTAATTTCTATGGAGATGGCATAGAGTGGCTTAAAAGATAGCCTCTAATTACAAGAGAGGGAAATAACTTCCCACCACATAATCAAGCATGGTTGGTGTCCTACAAATCCTGGTTGGGAGATTGACTCTGAGATCCCTAGCTGAGGTTTTGCTAGGAAAGGAATAATACATGTTTATAATATATATTATATATGCACATTAAAGAACATAATGTATAATTCATGTCCAGAGGAATACAGTCTGTTCTTTTTCATTCAGATGTATGCTTTATGGAGTCTACTATGTTTTCAGTTTGTTTAGTTTTTCAAAGTTTTCCAACAGGTTTTTTCCTCTGTGCCTTTATTGTTCTCTAATTTCTCATCTTCTTCTCCACAGTAACCTCCTCTTAATACCCCTAGCATTTTTTTTACCTGGTATTAGATTTATTTGTGAACTTGCATCAATTTCTCTACTAGACACGATTTGTCCTCATATATTCCACAATACATTAGCATAGTTTTTTGAAATATTATACAATATGTGTTGAAATAATGAATAAGCAAAAGATATGATGAGTGGGTTACCTGTTTCAGAGTAAGTAGAGTGGGTCCTAGTCCTTACTCTAACATTTAGTTCCTGTTGACTGATAGCAAGTCCCAGCTTTTCTCTGGGCTAGACTTTCCTCATTTATAAAATAAAGGTCTGGGACTAGCTCCCCTCCAAGGCCTCTTTCAGCCTTGACTTCTTTCAATTTATGAGATAGGGAGAACCAGAATAATGAAAGTGCAGGGGAGGGGAGCTTTGATTATTGTAAGAATTCTGGGATCCTGATAAACAAGCCTTCCCTCTTACTAGATTTCACTGGAGCAAATGCCATTTTTGCTGAGATGGTAATTATCATGACATAGAAATTATTTTCACTGATTTATTTATTGCTTTCTTATTTTAAGGACTTCTTTGATTATAACAGAAAAATAATATGTATGTTCATTATCTTAAATATGAAGAAAAAAGGAACAAAAAAATAAATTATTCACAATTTGATCACCAGATATAACACCTATTAATATTTTAGAGAATTCTACCTTTATAGTATGACTCTATATAGTTCTTTATAAAGTCAGGTTCATACTCTATACATTTATCTATCTATCTATCTATATCTATTTATACATGTATTTTCCTATCAATACAAATAAGTATGTTATATATAGACATGTATGATACAGTATCTTATTTATTAATTTAAATATATCCCAATTTCCCAATATCAGTTAAATGTCTTTAAGACATTATTTTAAGAGCCACCATAGTGCCTTGGGGTGGCTGAATATTTATCTGTCAGCATCCTTTAACTTCCTCTCTCTCCTTCTTTGGGTTGTAGAGACTGTCTTATGAGGAATCTGTTTCCAGGTAGTCCATAGCCATTATCATAAGTCTGGGAACATGACCAAGCCATGGCCAATTAGAACACTGCGTTCCACAGTAGTTTAGGGGGAAAAAAATGAACCAAGACATCTGGGATGGATGACTGTTTCTCTGGGCTTTTGATGGAAACACTGAAAGTAAGGTACCATAACTTTATTGAATTAGTGGCTGTAAGACTGATGAAGCCTGTTTGCTGGTGCCATTTTTGCCGGAGAATAAAGTCCACACAGGAAATAACATAGCTGAAAGATAGTATAAAGTCAGTGAGAGTTTTGATGATATCGTCTGATTCTCTGATTCAATCAATACCTAAAACCAGTGTGTTTGAACTTCTGACTTATGTGAGTCAATGGAATCCCCTGTCACTTCCTTTCTTGAATTAGGTTTTCATGTCTTTAAAAAAAATGCTTTCACTCATACATTTAGACATGTATCATATGGAATTTAACAACCTTTTTCTATTTGCAAAATTGGAATCATTTAGCATTTTCCTAAAATAAACAACATAATAATGCATATTGCAAAATAATTTTTGCCCATATCTCTGAAGGAGGAGATAGGATAGTCTAGGATAGTTTTCTAAAAGAGAAATTTAAGGAATGAGGAGTCTGTTAAGACTATGTATGTTATGAGAATACTGTTCAGAAAATGTGAAAGGTTGATTGGCATCAACAATCATCTTTGAGATATATACATCAGGGTTAATGGGCTGTGACATAAAACCTCTGTTTTTGTCATCCATTATCTCTTCAAATCAGTTAAGAGGGCTAAATCGTCCCTTGTCTCTGGATGGGGCAATCCTATGATTTTTATGCTTACTCTGTCATCATACAAAGCCATTCAGTCAGTAATTAAAATGTCCAGACCCCTGTAATAATCAAAACATCCTCCTCTACTCCAGCTTGCTTGATATAGACAAGGAGTCTTCTAAGTCAGTGAAGGATACATGAATGGCTTCTTATCTTTCTCCACCTTACTATTTAACTCTTTTTTTCTCCATCATATAAACTAAAGATTCTAAATAGCACTCTCCCCCTCCCCCAGGATGATAAGGGCTTTCTTTCAGGAGTAGGAAGAAAAAATAAAAAAGAGCAGAAAGGTTCTTATGTTGCTGCTCCTTTTTTGAGCTGGTGTTGAGCTCACCAGGCCTGAAAGCTTAAACACTCTCTTGGGAGCTGTTGTGGGTTCTTTGGACTCCCCTCCAAACACCAACCTCACCACTGTTACTGAATATTCCTCCTCTATAGTTGCATTGATAATGGCCAATACTCTCTGTTACTGCTGGTTGCTTATGCCTCCCACAGCCATCTGTGGATAGGGTCTGTTTTGCTAAAAGGAATGGTTCTGTAACATATATTAGGTTATACATGACTGGTAAACAGCAGAATGATATCAGTATAACACAGAAGTCTCAGGGGGGTCATATGCAATTTTGTTTTCTAGCATGTTAATAGTTTGGACCACGAGTACCTGCAGTTGAATGCAAAAATATACTAAAAAATTAATCACAGCAAGCTCCAGAAATGTGCGTTCCTGGATGTGATGACCAATCACCTCACATTTTCCCTCTTGGCCTACATTGGCCATATGCTCTGCCTACAAAGTGCTTACTGTATTATTCCCTCTGTTCTGTGTTCATTTTACCCCTTTCTCCATAACTTAGCAGGCTCAACCCTTCCTTATGCACCCTTACATTGAGCTACCTTAATTTTTAAGATAAAACCCTTCATTTATTGTCCAGAATTTAACATGTCTTTTGGTATGTTAGAATTACCCAGCTCTTGGAATTTTGTGTGTGTGTGTGTGTGTGTGTGTGTGTGTGCATGAGTGTGTATGGATTTTTAAAAAATAAGATTATAAAGTTGCCTAGGTTTTGTATGTTCTGCCCCTAACATTATTATCCCTTAAGCTCAGGTAATTTTGCAGGTTTCTCAGGATCACATATACCTTTATTTGAAGATGCCTATGTTCTAACTTCTCTCTTATGAGACCTGTTCTACCTTCCAGGTAACACTTTTGGACAGAACCCAAGATAAGTTCATGTTGATTCTCTAATCTCCCACATCTCACCCACAGGAAGAGTGATGGCATTCTTTTTTCCACAAAACTTGGGGAGAAATTTTCAGAGTGTGAATAGTCACAAATTGAGAAATCTGCTTGTTTTGCTTTGCCATCAAAGTGGCCAGTAATCCCATATCTGGCCTATAATCTCCCAGCTAGGTGGCAGACACAAGCCTATTATATTTCTCAGTGGTGATGCATATTAAGCGTTCTAAGTGGGATCCCTAGTGCTTGTCTTTGCTTACTTGGAGTTAGGAGATAGTACGACTGGTAAAACCTCCTTGGGAGTGTATGCCTCCCAGCACAATTCTCTTCAATGAATCTTCCCCAACATTGCTTTCGTTTGCTCTCTGATCTCCTGACTCTATTTATTATATTCTTGATGTGACATGGGGTTTTAAAATCCTCTAATCCATTCTCATCCATGTACTTTGTTACATCTAGACCACTTTGGAAGTTGCTTGTTAATGTATATTCTGAAACTTCCATTTTAAAATTCCTGTTGCATGTATCTCTGTATTGACACATATCTATAACTATTTTGAACCATATTGCAGAACAAGCTGGCAAATTAGTGCATTTCAGTTAACTCAAGAAACATATAAAGCCCATATTTCTTTCCATTTTAAGATTGCATTTATTTTTAAGATACAGAAGGATGTAGTTTAATCAGCCAGACTTTTAATTTATTTGAGAAAGTGTTATCGCTCTGAAAACAAACAGAGATACCTCAAATGGCTCCGTGAGTTATGAACATGGGGCACAACCTTGCAGAGTGATTGGAAAAGAATACGTCACATCCTTCAGAGTGTACGCACTTCTTGGTCACTTTGGTCAGGATAAGTGTTGCCAGTAATCATGGACTGTCTTTCTAAATATTTACCATGTGGTGTTTTTTTCACTTTTTTCTTCTTGTTGGGGCATGCTTTTCCTGGAATCCATGGCTTCAGCTCATCATTCTCAGTTTCTGAAGGAGCAAATGCTGAAAAGCACCATCAATAACAGCATATGAAGCCCATGCAGGTTCTGAATCACTCTCTTAAAATATAAGTAACATCAGTAGACAGAAATACCCTGATTTAAGGTTCCTTTATTCACTTGTTGAAGGATAATTTTCTTTTAAAAGAGATAAAATCATGACTCTCCTACAGATATAAAATGAACACATGTCAACGAATTTATTTGACTTATTAGTTAATGAGGAAACCAGAGGTTCAAAAGATAACTCAGAGAGCCCCACATTAATAGTCAGATAAGGAAAGCTGAAACAAATTTACAAATGGATGCAAACTGGCAGAGTTCTTGAATATCTATAGGGCCATAATCAATTGCATTTCACCGGACATAATTTGCATTTATATGGATAGGAATTATTTATATCAGTATCAGTTTACAATAAGTTAACTTCTATCTGTTCAGAGTAGTAAAATAGCCTATTCAGAGACAAACAAAGATGATAATAACCTGGGTGAATAAACTATCTAGAAAAACCACTAAATTTCAAAGCTTTTTACAATTTTTTCTTAAGAAAGTATATCTCAGATACTTTTTAGGCACTACTTCATATATTTGGTGGGAATGCTAAATGCTTTATATTTATGTATACACTATTAGTCAAAGCTCTGTGATAAACCACAACCTCTGTAGAGGGTCATCTGAACTGGTTCTGCAGCTTGCTTTGTCAACAATAGTTCCCCTTTATCTGCAGGGGATACTTGCAAGACCCCCAGTGAATGCCTGAAACTGGGGATAGTACAAAACTCTCTATATGTGTTTTTTCACATATATATGATTTAAATATATATATGATAAAGTTTAATTTATAAGTTAGGCACAGTAAGAGATTAACAATAATAAAGTAGAACAATTATAACAATATACTGTGACAAAAGTTATGTGAATGTGGTCTCTTCCTCTCTCCCAAAATATCTTATTGTATAAATTTAATGCCTTTTCCGTATTGACTAAGCACTTATCATGACTGTGGCCATAACTTTTGCAGTTTGAGGTGCGACAGCAAAACTAGCACAAATTTCTTTCTCTTTCACAATTTCTTGGATAAAATATTTGTTCTTACTGTAGATCTTAGCAACCTCAGTATACAATTTTTTTTTTCCTTATTAAGTTGAGAATTCTTGCCTTTTCACTTAAAGGAAGCTTTTTATGCCTTGTCTTTGGCATATTCAGATTGCCAGTATCACTACTCTTGCACTTTGAGACTGTTACTTTGAGACTGTTACTGTTACTGTTACTAAGTAAAGTAAGGGTGACTTGAACACAAGTGCTGTCATACGGTGACAGTTGATCTGATAATGGAGATGGCTGCTAAGTAACTAAAGGTGGGATATGCTGGACAAAGGAATGGTTCATATCCTGGTTGGGAAGGATTTGGGAGAGTGTGAGCATTCATCACACTACTCGGAATAGCATAAAATTTAAAACTTATGAATTATTTCTGGAATTCTCCATTTAATATTTTTGGACCACAGTTGACCAGTTTCAGAAAGCAAAACCATGGATAAGGGGAGGATTAACGTATAGCTGAGTTCTGATGTCTTCTTGTCTGGTGTCTCATTAAAGTAAGGGCTCTTAGAGGCTAATGACTGTGCTTTGCGTGCATCGCCCAGTGATCCCTAGTTGACTCAAGTACTTAGTGTTGAATGAAGGCATGAATGGTTTGAGAGATGATTATTCTAAGGTTATTTCTTTCTCCCTTCCGTTAAAGATTTAGTTATTCAAATGCAAGTACCAGAAAAAGAACCTCAAGACATCATGCTTCTTTATAGGACAAGTAAGTGTTCAGTTCATTTTTTGTTTTCATAAACATTTTTGCTTAAGACAATATTATTTGGAGACAATTGGGCATACTTCTTAATTTGTCACATTTCTTGTAGGATTCAAAGTATTCTTTGCCCTTATCTTGGAGCATTTGGCACTTCTGCTCCAAGGAGTGGCTCTGGTAATGAGAGAATATGTTTTGTGCACTCTTGGTGCTGCCACTAATGCTTTCAAACTAAAAATTAAGTTTTAAGCAGTAGGCTTCTGTGACCATGACACTGGTATTAAAATCTCTTTTTGGCACAATATCCAGCTTTCTTTAGTCATCGTTGATGCTTTTATTTTGAGAAGCTGTATTTTGTATTTCATTGGTAACTTTTCCTCCCAATTAATATTTAATCCAAAGTATATTGGAAAATAAAATAGAAATGCGTTAACATTACATAAGCCTGAAGTTAATAGGGTCTTAAACTTTTATGTAGCATGTTGGAACAGGGCACTTTTTTTCTCTTTTCTGGATACAAATAAGAAGTATGGGAAAAGAGTGTGCTAAGGACAAATAGATCAGGACATTCTATAATATTTGGATTCAAAAGTAAAATAATAACTTTTAAAAGTATAAATCCATACATTCTATAGTCAAAATAGACTAAATATCTTAGGAATCGGCATTTGTATTATTTTTGTACATAATTGTAATTTATGTTTTAGAAATGTTAACATTTTAAAAGAGAGGAGAATATCAGAATAGTTTCTGTGAGTTACCTTGAAATGATTCCTTATTGAAACTTTCTCATTTTTAGTTTTAGAATAGTAATACTTGACTTTTAAAAAGCAATAATAAGAGCATTTAGTTGTAGATGGTAACTCCTTTTAATAATAAAGTCAGATTTGTCAGGGGCATTTGCTGCTACTGCTTTGAATTAATTAACTCTCAGTCTCCAAATGGATTCATTCTCTTTTGGGAAAAATAGAACCTCTATCTAAGTCTGCTTCTTCCAGAAAAAAACTGCTGGCCAGTTCCATTCAGGTCAGTTTATTAAGTATCTCTTGACAGTCTATTATCTTATTTTTAATTACAGGGGTACAAAAATGAAGAGCACTTTCAGAATAGTGGGAGAGATAAACAAAAACATAAATTCTTGTTCAAGGCATAGGATGCTAAGGAATCACTTTAAATTCCCATAAATTCAAGGAAATCTTCTTGGAGTATATGGACCCCTGGGCTGAGGGTTGAACAAGTTAACAAGGTGGAAAATTGTGTGTATGTGTGTATACTTTTATTGGGGAACTATTAGAAGTTTGTTTGGTGTTTTGGGGGTATGTTGTGTACAGAGAGGAACTGGAAAGATATGAGGCTGGAAAGGTACATGGGGCCTTCATATACATACATATGTATATACACATTGGGCCTATATACCTATATAAAATTTTTGAAGTAACTTTTTACTTTAGAACAGTTGTACACCTACAGAATTATTGTGAAGAGAGTACAGAGTGTAGTCCATACCTCACATTTGTTTTCCCCTATTATTAACATCTTATGTATTAGCATGGTGCATTTGTTACAATTAATGAACCAATTTGATACGTCATTATTAACTAAAGTCCATACTCTATTCAGATTTCCCTGGTTTCTGCCTAATACTCTTTTCCGTCCCAGGGTCCCATTCAGGATATATCACACTTAGTCCTCATGTCTCCTTAAGCTCCCCTTGACTGTGACTTTCTCAGACTTGTTTTTGATGACTTTGACAATTTTGAGTAGTACTGGTGAGGTATTTTGTAGAATGTCCCTTAGTTGCAATTTGTATAATGTTTTTCTCATGATTAGGCTGGGACAATGCATTTTGGGGAAGAATACCAAATTGCCTTTCTGGTCACTTGGTATGAAAAGCACATACTACCAATATAATTTATCACTGTTGATGTTAACCTTGATCACCTGACTTGACGTAGTGTCCGTTTTCTCCGCTGTAAGTTAACCCTTCTTGTTGTCCCTTTTCTTACTATGCTGTTTGGAAGGAGGTCACTATGCACAGCTCATAAGTAAGGAGTCAGAGTTGTCTTCCAGCTCCCTGAGAGAGGAGTATCTACATAAGTTATTTGGAATTTTTCTGTATGGAATATTTGTTGATTCAACCCCATTTATTTACCCAAGCATTTATTCTAATAACTATGACTATTTGTAAATTTGCTTTATCCTTTGGGTTATAACCCGGTTCTACCTTACTTATTTCATTGTTGGAATTATCCCAGTTTTGTCTATTAGGAGCTCCTTCAATCATCTCCTATGTCCTTTTGAAAAACCCCCAGAGTTGTGGGTTTATTTATTTATTTTTTTGACCACTTTCTTTATGGCACTACAGATTCTCCAGGTTCATCTTGTATACTTTCGGCCCCCATCCTGGGATCAGCTGATTCCTTTTATTGGAGAATGCTATTAAAACCAAGATCTGAGTACCAGATGTGCTCATCGCTACTGGGGCATGTTTGTTTTTAGGCCCCTCCAGATGACACTAAAAGGAAATCTTTCTTGTGACTTCTGTCCCATACAGTGAGACAAAATAATCTCACGACTCAAACAGTGCCAAAGCACAGAGGAGATCTCTTATGGGTGGTTTCTTATTCTTACAGGGGCCACTTTGAGGAGCCTACTTGATACTGAGCAGGGCCCTGTGGGGCTCCTGTGTCCCCCATTTCTTTGATTACAGAAAATAGCCTTCATCCAGCCTCCATGACCTTCCCTACATTCCAACAGGGCAGGTTTAAACAGTTCTTAATTAGGGAAGGGAGGGGATATGAAACAAGGGAGAAACAAAATGAAGAGAAACAATAGTTCAGCCTTAGGGCAAGGTCCTTGTGCCCCATCAATGTCTGCACACAACAGTATCTTTGAGCTGTTTTGCAGAAGCTAAAACCCCCCTCCAGGCAGGAGAAGTTAACAATTAATGATGGTATACTGCCCACAAGCATGGAGACCCCAGACCAGTTGGAACCAGAAGGTTGATGATGCTGACTCCCATTTACCTCACCACCAACTAATCAGAAGCATGTCCCCGAGCTGATCACGACCTCTTTGAACCGTTACAATAAAATCTCACTACCCTCTCAAAGGGAGGCACAGGGGCCCTAGCCTACTGTGTTCCCTCTTTGCCTGGCAAAAAACAAAGCTATTCTTTCTTTTTCTCCAAAACTCTGTCTCCGTATTTCTGTTTGGCATCAGTGCACAGAGAGCCAAGATTTTTGGCATCATACTTTCTTGTTCTGCAGAGAGCATTGGCAGGACCACCATTCTGCTGCTTCTTTTCCCCAAGGGAAACAGAAGTCTTGGGAAGGTGAGTAGTCTATATACCCCAGGATCAGATGCATTGCTGTCCCTCCTTATTAGAGGGGGGATACAGAGTGTAGGGCAAAGATCATTGTTGGTCATAGGACACACAAACCTCCATCTTTTCCTAATCTCTACGCATCTCAGCCCTGCTGCTTTTTCCAGCCATTCTTTTTTCTCACCTTTCCTCTCCCTTTTCTCATAGGAAATGCTCTTCATTATGGTTTCAACATATTAAATGTTTAAATATCTCTTCAATATATTTGAGAAAATGAAAGCCAGAAAGAGAAGTGTGTTCCTGAAGAAAACCTAAATTTCCCCTGGGCTGTATCTTTAAATTCAACAGATCTGATATTTTCTCAATATAATATGTACCCTAACACCAGCAGCTTTGGGTGCTTGTGTGTGAAGACATACGTGAAAATACATGTATGTAGGAGGAGAAGCAATGGAAATGGGAAGAATATGGGAAGTATTGACATTTAACAGTAGTCACTGGTGGATTTTTCTCCCCCATTACATTAACAACTTTAATCTAGATTCAAAAAGTGGGAGGGAAAAATCTCCAAATGTTCTCTTATTTTTATATTTCAGCATACAGAGACTTCTAATGACTGCAGCCCTGATACATTCTAAGAATTCAAACTCCAATTCAGTTTGATCTACAGATTAAAATGCCAAAATTTCAATATTCTTCCTTCATTATTTCCTGTATGGATTTTTTAAATGAAACTTCTACAATTGCATTAAATAATAAATTCTTAAAGCATTACCCTACTCCTATAGTATTTAAAATAGGCATATTTTAAAAACTTCTCTGATTAAGAGTACCATACAGAATCTAGAGTATATCTAAGTGATTTACTTGTAATCTATGAAGCTTATAAATACTTTATTTCTGAAACAGAGAGAAATTAGCTGCAAAAATTTTGGGAAAAGAGAGTATCAAAAAAACACAAATTGCAGCCCAATGATTGCTGCTGATGCTGGGAAATGAACCCCAAGCCTCTGCTTCCAGAAGGTCTTTTCAAACTCTTTGTTTCTAAATAACCCCCATGGCACTTTTATTTGAAAGTTGTGTACATAAGTTTGGGAAAGAGCATGTTTGTGTCTGAGTATGTGTGCAGACATACAATTTAAAAGCAAACTTTTTTTTTTTTTTTTTTACCATTGTAACATATTTGGTGTGTTTTTAAGTGCATTGCAGTATTTACTTATTGTAATTTTATAATCTCACAATGTAACTACCATTATCATTCCATTTTTACAGAATGGACACTTGAAGTAAGTAACTTGCCAAAGCTTACTTAGAAGTAAACAACTCAATGCTAGTTAAATCCAGGATTTAAATCTAGTTAATCAGGCTCCAGAGTCCATGTTCTTAACTTCTTCTCTCTGTGGCTCACCATGCTGGGCTCACTGCATTATTTTATTAGTAACTATATGAGTAATAGCACAAAATGAATATAATATTTTATGTTCCAATCCATCAATGTTTTTCATAGTGAAATAGTGATCTAAGATAGAAAGACACAAGGTTGTTTTGCTTTCTTTTCAAAATACTTTTCTGTACCCTGTTTTAATTTCAGTTTCTCAAAGCTATGGAATAATAAAGATATCAGAATAAGGCATCAATGGGACTTCCCTGGCAGTCCAGTGGTTAAGACTTCGCCTTCCAATGCCAAGGGTGCGAGTTTGATCCCTGGTCAGGGAACTAAGATCCCACATGCCTTGCGGCCAAAAAGCCAAAACAAAAAACAGAAGCAATATTGTAATAACTTCAATAAAGACTTTTAAAAAATGGCCCACATCAAAAACATCTTAAAAAAAAGAATAGGGCATCAATATAATACTAATATTCAGTTTGATTAATATATTTTATATTAATATACATTATGTTAAATGTAATATATTGTTATAATATATAATGAACATCATATACTATTATAAACTATTGAGAGAGAACATACAGGGATAAAAGTATTAATAACAGGTTGGATTGATTTGAGTAACATGTCATCGTGCTTCATTCACCTGCACAACCTTGAGATGCCTTCTCATAGTTTCTGTTAATTCATCATTCAAATTGCAATCAGAAAGCTAAACTCCAAAGGAGTCAACAATTATTCACAATGGGTGGAATGTGAGAAGAAACCATATTTCTTAATTCCAGGATGTCAGTGTGTCTTCTGGGATAAATGGTATTTTGAATATGTTCCCTATTAACTTCTCTTCAGTACACAGATTGGGTTTGTTATTGGTTATATTGATGGGGTGTCCTCAGATGGCTGATGGCTGGGGCTGCAGGAATGATTGAAAACTGTAGGCGAAGGAGACAACTGCAGTCCCTGGAGGTGTTAGAAGTCTGCAGCGTTTTGGAGGTCTGGTGCTGCCATTTATACTTCTCTTCCCTGGAACTCTTTCTTCATAACAGATTTTCAGCTAAAAATAAAGAAAATATCCCATACTCTGCTGGAAGTTTCGTTTTTCAAAGAAATCTTGCCACCTCCTTCGGGAAAATTTCTAACGGATTTTATACCCTTTCCTCCTTTCATTATTTCTACCAACCTGGCTATGTTTTTCTATTAAAATAAAAACATTAAGGTCAACATTGTTTTTTATTTTCAATTAATTTGTCAGTTTTATTTTTACCAATTCTCTAGACACTTTGAGCTCTTTGGGGCAAATCTTCATTAACTTTATGCTATCATTTAACTCGATTTCTATTTGATATTCAGTAAAAACTCAAGTTTAGTCACTCAGTATATTACATTGTGGTGTGTATTGTGTGTATGTGTGTGTGTGTGTGTGTGTGTGTGTGTAAGGCACAAACAGTTGAGGTTTTATGTTGTAAATAATGTAAACCATTGAGCTACAAATAAGAAATGCTTATATTTATTTTGCCTAACACACGTTCAGGTGCTTTTTGATGGTTCTATATTTTCTCACTGGAATTGCATATCAAATACCTGCAAAAGGGTGGAATTATAAACACTTTTTCAGAAAGGGGGCAGACCAATATTAAAACTACTTCTGGGCTTCCCTGGTGGCGCAGTGGTTGAGAATCCGCCTGCCGATGCAGGAGACACGGGTTCGTGCCCTGGTCCGGGAAGATCCCACATGCTGCGGAGCGGGTGGGCCCGTGAGCCATGGCCGCTGAGCCTGCGCGTCCGGAGCCTGTGCTTCGCAACGGGAGAGGCCACAACAGTGAGGGGCCCGCATATCACAAAAAAAATAAAAATAAAAAAAAAATAAAAATTAAAAAAAAAATAAAACTACTTCTGAGAATCCATCAGGTTATATGCAAAAATCGTTTGATTAGAAAATATCCATATTATCAGAGCTTTATTGTGATGATATATGATTACTATATAGTTTTAACATAATCCAAGTCCATAGTTTCAGGGCTCTGTACCCAGATTTTCTGCAAGTTGGAGATTCATATTAACAAGCGGAAGAGTTAGTTGAAAAAGACATGCTAATGAGATATGCCCTGCTTCTGGTTTTAAAAGGATAAGTTCTAGATTAATTTGGGCATTTTGAACATTATTAGTAGGTTTTTGAACCTCAACATAATATCTTTTGAAATAACAGACACTCTACAACTGTTTCTAAAGAGGCTACACTGTGCTTTAGATGTAATTTCCCGTGCAAAACATTTTTTGAGACAGAAAATTATATTACCATCAAGAGGAAATCACAGAATCTTAAGTTGCAAAGGATCTTGGAAGTCACCCGGTAAACTTTCACTCAAGTTGGAAATTAACTTTATCAAATTCCTGACCACATGGTGGCCAACCAGTTGCTCTTTGGACACATCTATGAAGGGTGTTTTGACCCCTCTTCAGAGTGGTTCTAATTGTTACTGAGTTGAAACTTGCCTTATAGTAATTTTATTTATAAAATTACTATAAATTTATAAAAATGTAATTTATAGTAAATTAAATAATAATATAGTAATTTATACTATTATAAATTATAGTAATTTATAATAAAATTAAGTTATAATAAAATTAAATTTATTAAATTCATAAATTTAATTTAATGTATTAATTTATAAAAATTCTACTCAGTTCTGTTCTTCCTTTTGAACTTAGAATAAGTCTCACTCCTCACTGACCTACTGTCTTTTTATTGAGGGTAGCCAACCTGTCCCCATTATCTTTTCTTTCTACCCTAAATCAGCTCAGCTTTGTCATTCAGATAAAAGGGTACTGGAGAGAAAATTAATTTCTACTATTCAGAGTTCTGGTTCTCATTTGTCTCTTTAGGCCCCTCTCTCCCTCATCTCCTTCCTTCTCTCAATTCTGTGAGTTACTACTTGTTATTCTGTAGGTTCCTTTTTCTGCTGAAATTAGCTAGAACTGAACTTTGTTGTTTGTGACCAATGAACTCTAGAGTAGAAGAGTTATCATGTGTAAAAATGAAGTGTAAAAATATACATATTTTGTGTCTCACTCTTTATTGATTTTTTCTTTTTAAAATATTGTTTTGTATTTCTTTACATTGTAAATTGAGGAAAATGACACATTCTTCTAAATGTTTGACTGCCTCATGGCCCAGCATTGTTACTTTTAGGAATAAGAATACCACTGTTTGATAAACAGTCATGACCTCTTTGGTAAGAGGCAAGGAAAAGGCAGTACAGAGTTAGAATTTTTTTTATACATTTATTTATTTTACTTTATTTTATTTATTTTTGGCTGCGTTGGGTCTTCGTTGATGCACACAGGCTTTCTCTAGTTGTGGCGAGTGGCGGCTACTCTTCATTGCAGTGTGCAGGCTTCTCATTGCGGTGGCTTCTCTTGGTGCATAGCATGGGCTCTAGGTGTGCGGGCTTTAGTAGTTGTGGCATGTGGGCTTACTCACAGGCTCTAGAGTGCAAGCTCAGTAGTTGTGGCACACAGGCTTAGTTGTTTCACAGCATGTGGGATCTTCCGGACCAGGGCTCGAACCCATGTCCCCTGCATTGGCAGTGGATTCTTAACCACTGCACCACCAGGGAAACCCACAGAGTTAGATTTTAACAAGTAGTCAGAGACGGTAGATTTGATTTAACTCCTATTTTGATGATTTAACTGTTAGTAAAAAATAATATCTTAGATTTTAGTAGTTAAAACATGGATCTGTTTTTGTCTTGTATGTTTTTCTTAACTAGAAAACACATCACTATTTGAGGTACTCATCAGTAAAATTCATTAGGTAATTCATTCAGGTAATGTACTTGACAGATAGCTTAGATGAATGACAGCTTCAGTATTTATAATTATTGCCAGAGCGCCTCTTCTTCAGAAATACCACATGCTGGCTTACACCTGAGAAAGGATGGTCTTAATTCATATACGTCAACAATTTTAATACAGTAACCTTTTCAGTATCCTCTAAGCATATAAGAAATAGTTAAGCCTGCCTAGCAGGCACATTCAACCTTGCAAGCCTGACTGAGCTCAGCTGGGTTCCAGTGGGATGATTCAAAGCAGGATATGAAAAACAGAAAAAAAAAAAAAAGATTTAGTTAGAAACGACATGATCATCAACATTTGGACACTGCTGAGTATGGACAATCCTTTTATCAGTTTTTCTCTTTATTTCCCAAAGAAAGGGAACCTGAGGCACCTAACAGTGAATATTTTACTCATCTGGAAGGAGTTATGAACAGCTTTATCATTATAGCTCTGGTTTTGTTTTGTTTTCTCTTAACAAGTTCAGTGATATTCACTTTAGTGAAGCAAGTATAATTGACCATGCAAATGCAGTTATCAATACAATTTTCTCTTCTAATTTTAATGTTGATGCAGATTACATAGCAAACAGAAATTTATTTGGGTTATATGTCTTCCATATTCTCAATGGGCCAATAACCGTATGCAATTTATTTTATGTTTTTGTTAAATGTTTTCAACAGGTTCAAAAGAAGGGAGTTGAGCATTGTCTTTAAAGTAGATGTTCTATAAAAAGAAATGAAACTGAGTTATTTGTAATGAGGTGGATAGACCTGGAGTCTGTCATACAGAGTGAAGTAAGTCAGAAGGATAAAAACAAATACTGTATGCTAACACATATATATGGAATCTAAAAAAAAAAAAAAAAAAGTCATGAAGAGATTAGTGGTAGGATGGGAATAAAACACAGACCTACTAGAGCATGGACTTGAGGATATGGGGAGGGGGAAGGGTAAGCTGTGACGATGTGAGAGAGTGGCAGGGACATATACACACTACCAAATGTATATTAGATAGCTAGTGGGAAGCTGCAGCATAGCACAGGGAGTTCACCTCTGTGCTTTTTGACCACCTAGAGGGGTGGGATAGGGAGGGTGGGAGGGAGGGTGACACAAGAGGGAAGAGTTATGGGAACATATGTATATGTATAACTGATTCACTTTGTTGTAAAGGAGAAACTAACACACTATTGTAAAACAGTTATACTCAAATAAAGATGTTAAAAATAATAATAATAATAATAATAAAGTAGATGTTCTCCCAGGTTTGTATTCATTTTATATATATATATATATATATATATATATGTACACATATACATAGATATAACTGACAGAGAGGACGACAAAAGATGTGGCAAAATGTTAACCATGAATATCTCTGTGCAAAGGAGGTACAGGAGATCCTTGTATTATTCTTGTAACTCTTCAGAAAGTTTAATATTCTTTAAAATAAAAGGTTAAAAATAAAACAATGTACTTCAAATGTGTAACAAAAAAAAGAGGTCTAATTCTCATAATTTTTATTAAATTATCCTAAATTCAAGAGTTTCAGAATGACTTAACTCTTTAAAGAAGACACATCTGAGAATAGTTGACATACATAATGGCCTTTTGTCCCTTAATATTTTCATAGTCTTTCCTAGGAACAAGGATATTCTCGTATGTGACCACTGTAAAGTTGTCCAACGTAAATAATTTAACATTGATACTTTATTCTATGAATCATATTCTGATTTTGTCCCAGGAATTTCCTTCATGGCACTTTTTTTTCCCAAAGAGGGTAGGGTGTTGGATCACATATTATTTACATTTACTTGTCAAGTCTCCTTATTCTCCTTCAACCTGGAAAAGTCCCTTAGTCTTTCATTGCCTTTCATGACACTGACATTTTTGAAGAATCCAGGCCAATTAGTTAATAGAATTTTTCTCAGTTTGGGTTTGTCTGATGTTTCCTCATGATTAGATTCAGGTTATGTATTCTTGATTGAAAGATAACAAAAGTGATGAATCCTTTTCAGGATAACAGAACTGCTGGGAACACTATCTTACACTCGATTTTATTTTTACCATTTTCTATCGTGGTACATACATACCCCCACCAAAACCCAGTGGAATTTAAAAAAGTAAACACAAGGGGTGAGGCAGCTGAAACTGGATTGTTAATGGTGCCTCATCGGAAGTATTCCCAATGGAAAAGGTATTTTTGTCTTGTTAGCTGATTGGTGAATCACTTTTCCTGCAGAGAATATTGAAAGTACATCTCCACCCAGTTGTATACCTTTTTCCTAGCAGTGATACAACATTGATCAAATGATGCAGAAAGCTTGAACACTGAGACGGCTGACCAGTATGATCAGAGCAGAGAGAGACCATGAAAATAGGTTCATGCAATGTCCAGGGCTGGGTCTCAGAGAGATGCACCTTTCCTACAGCAGCAAGTAATGCTCAGGAGGGCTGGTTGTCAGAAATAAATATACTGGTGTCTAAAATCTGAATGGTGACCAGTAATGTACTGAAAAGAGAGATGTGGATATAGTTTTAATTTAATCTACACTGTCTTAATTAGAGACTGGGTGCTTCTGACTTGCGGTTTTTCCCCAGTTTCTGGCATCTGAAAGTGAACTGAAGCAGGGCAGAGTTGACTTAGAACTTTAATTAACTTTCTATGAACTCTCTCTAACCATACTCTTTTTAGCTCTATTTCCATTCAAACTCTAATTCAATCTAACTCAAAATTCTTCTTATTTTGACTCCTCTTACTTTTCTGATTAAAAAATGGCAAGTCAATCCACAGTTCTCGAACTCTACCTATCTCTATTTCTCCACAAGTTCTGGATGCCTGTAATTTTTTTTCCTAACTTTTTTTCAGCTTAACTCCTTCGTGCCTCCCTGTCTCCTTTGCTAGATTTCACCACTGTCATTAATTCCCACTGAGCACACCATAGCCTACTTTTTTCTGCCATGCATGGAAAACAGCCTTCATTAATTCTTTAATGAGATGATAAATGAAAATATATTATCAGAAAACATATTGCTCACCATCTATAGTTCATGGTAAATAGTTCTGCAGTGTGCCAATCCTTTATGTTATCTTTGGAGCATCTCTAGGTAAAGAATATGCTAGAATTAGACAGGTATCTGAAAGGAGATGGATTCTCTGGTGCTTACCATTTGCACAATAGGATAAACAGAACTCTTTCAACAATATCTTAATTTTTGTTGAGTTGTGACATGTTACTGTTAAATATGGGTGACATGAAAACTAGTCACCTTTATGGTTCAGGTGCTTAAATTGGACAGAAACAAGGGTTATCAAACATACACAAGACCAAAATAGTGAAGTGACACTATATATCTATACCATAAGGCTGTCAAGTCTTATTGGGGCTGACCCATCACATTTTACTATTACTATTAATATTTATCCTCCTTAATCTCACACTATCAAAGAACCTTTGGAATAAGACAAAGAGATAGAGTAGTTAAAAATGTCAGAGACTTTACAGGAAATGGAATATATGATAACTTGAAAATGAAAGTTGGCAATATTTATGACAGTTGGGTTATTTATTCTTGAACTGAGTACGCAATATATTGATAGATTTTAGGGCACAGGCTGTAGGTAAAGGTGACTTGGATAATGGTTGAATCTGTAACCCACATGAAGATCTCCTGTATAATGCCAGAACTTAGGAAGCAAACTGCATCCTTTTAATATGCAATGAGGAAAAGTCCTTCTGCACTCATCCTTGCTTTTAACGGCTTCAGCATCTTATGTCAATGACTTTAGAGGGAACAGGATAGGAAGGTGGTTTGATCAGGAGTTGGACTTGAAATAAGAAATTGATGCTCTTACTTTGTTGCAACAACCTGGGTGGCCTTGATAAAGGCATTTAAAAACACCAAAAATCTGTCCTTGAATTTCCTCATCTATAGCATAGGGAAGTTGGGCTGGGAACACAGGCTCTGCTGTAATATGATCCAGGGAAACACTTTGTAAAAGCAATTGCATCTGTCCCATTCCTCAGATTCTCTTGTTGAAACTGATCATGGTGGAGTGAAAGTGGAGTGATATTTTTTATTGAAGGGTCATCATTGTGGTTACCCGATGTCTTGAATTCAGTCATGTGTCAGAAATTCTGCCATACACATGCACTGCAAAAATGAAATGCATATCTATCACCTTACAAACTGAAAATAGAGCAATTGCTCCTAAAAGACACTTTCTAGCTAATCCTACAATTCTGAGGCAATTTTCTTCTTTTGGTCTATTATATTCTGCAAGGCTAATATGCTTAAAAAGTTTCACTGCCTGAGAATATTAAGTGATGTTTATATCAGCTCTGTTCAACTTCCTGCCATCTGGGGGAGGTAATTATGACCATCAAGTTAGTGATGATAGTGACAAAACTTGGGCACATTTCAAAATGCAGCATCAAATGTTCATTTTGGTTTCTTATGAAGCTGCATTTTTCATGTTGGACTGTTAAATCAGGAAAATAATTTATCATAGTGTAGACTTGCTTTATCTTCTGTAGATTGGTCCTGTAATGGAAACCTCAAGGCTACTGAGGTAAAAAGTGTGACTCAGTGGAAAGGGCAGTGAGGACACATAAAAAGAGAAAATGAAAAGAGTGTGATTGATTAATAAATGAGCCTGAGTGACTTTGAATCAGAATCACTGACATTAGAGCTTCAATCTGTGTTCCTGTTTTTTGGTATTGTAGCCCATTCCTACCACAGTTTCTCCATCTCTCTCTTACTTGAATTCTGTGAAATTAACAAAGGCAATCTGACATAAAGATTCATGAAAAAAATGTCTAATACTTAAAAATTAATATATATTTTGATGATTGTATTATCTCCCTAGGTTGCCTGTAACAAAGTACCACAAATGGCATGGTTTCAAAAACAGATGCTTACTTTCTCACAGTTCTGGAGGCTAGGAGTTCAAGATTAAGCTGTCCACAGGGTTGGTTCCTTCTGAGGACTGTGAAGGAGAATCTGTGTCTTACCTCTTTAGCTCCTGGTTTTTAACTGGTGCCCTTTGGCTTTCCTTGGTTTCTGCTGCATCTCCCTGATCTCTGCCTTCATATTCACATGGCCTTCTCCCTGTGCACCTGTCTGTATCCAAATTTCCCCTTCTTATAAACTCTACAGTCATGTAAGATTAGTGGCCCACCCTACTCCAGTATGACCTCATCCTAATTTAACTAATTATATCTGCACAATGACCCTATTTCCAAATAAGGTCTCATTCTGAGGTACTGGCGTATAGGACTTGAAATTTTGTGGGGGACGGAATTCAACTCCAACAATTATATATTAGAAAGAAATCACAAAACTGGCCAACACCTTTGCTGTGTCTTGTCTACAAGATCAAGTGACACCTCACATTGCTAATTGTGCTGTTCGCTTTTGCTGTCCTAGTTTTTCTGTTTTTCTTTTATTGTTGTTATTAATCTCTAGTATCTAGCACAGTTGCTGACACATAGTATGCCTGTGAAATTGAACTGAACTAGTTCATACTACTGAAATATATCTTTCAATTTCCTCTATTTTCCCCTCTGTTTCAAAAACCATCCTGCCTGGCTCCTGGTCTAGTAATCCTTTGCCTCTCTTTCAGGAGACTTACTTCCATTTCAGTAAATGTAAATCCTATATTATTGCCGGAACCAGCATCTAAATATTCAAAAGTCAGGGTAACTTTTTAAAAACATGTGAAATGATGTAATTAATTCCCATTTCCTGATGTAATTCCCATTTCCCTAAACATTTATAAATCAAGACTAAATATTCCTTCTGACATGAATAATTCCATGACTCCACTGATCATAGCAAATAGACTTACTTTATATTGAAGTATTTTAAGTTTGAAATAGAGTTTTCATTTAACCTTGTGATTTAGAGAAAGAAATTTTGTAAAATATTAGTTCTCCATGGATTCTTCTTGTCAATCGCTCATTTGGTGTGAAATAGCATAGAAATAATTGCAACCCTCATCTGGTTGTGAGTACTAGTATTTTATATGACATCTCAATTTGAAATCAATATACTATTGATGCTTTGCAAAGTCATGGTTTGTAGAGATCCTAAACTGGAAGGTTAAATGTAAAATCCATTGACGATGACAATGAACTGAAGTCGCTCTTTATTTACTGAGGTGGCCAAAGCAATATAAAGACAATTCACCCAAAAAATAAACTCGATATTGTGGTCAGTAGTAGTATGTTTTCAATTATGTAATTTCAAATGGTCAGGGCAGCGTCTGAGATACTTTTAAATGAAATGAGGTGCTTTGTTTGTCTTCCAAATGGCTGTACCACCTGTGGCTAGTCTATGGCGGTTTAGAGTTACCTTCTCTTGGCAGCAAACTAATGAGCCCATGAATATCTCGGCGTTAGACACACAGGGCAGGTGTGTAATTGGTCTGTCACATCACTCAGGAGACCAACACTAGCTAGTACTATTTTTATCTCTGAAGTAGCTTTTATTTAAGAAACCTGGAAAGGATAATGATTTCAATGAATGTACTAAAAATGTGAGTATTGCTGTTCATAGTCTTAGAGAGAGGATATATGAAACCCAGGTATTTTCTCTAATTCCTGATAATTATTTTATATTTCATTTTTATGCTAACCACTTAATAAGGATCTTCTATGTTTAAAAGATTGATGATATAACTCTTACCTCATTAATACTACAGAGATCCCATACCTATGTAAATGAACAAATCTAAAACAAAACAAGAAACACAAAAAACTGAACTTAACTATTGTCAAATTTCAACAGAAGTTTGTAATCTTAGGATGTGTCCTAAGCCCCAATTCATTTCTGATTTTGGAACTCATACTCAATTTGTCTGACATTTATTCATCATCAGTATGTTTTCATTTGTCCCACATATACCTCATAATATTTTCAATTCTGTAGGAGACAACACAATTTCAAGTTATTTATGTGTGAACCTCAATTCCTCATCTTTACAAATGGGAATCATGGTGTTTCCTACTCTATGGGGTTGTTTGAGGATAAAACAGAAAAATATACAAAAAGTGCCCAATGTCTATAAACTAATAGTTAGATTCAGCAAACATATATTAAGTACCTACCATTTTCTGGGCAGTCTGAACATAAAAATATATTAATTATTTTATTTTCTGAAAAACTATTGCTTTATTGTGCTGCCTACCAACTTGGAGAAAAAAAAGAACTGTGAAAATAAGTAAAGGACAATGACTCTAGTGCTTTACTGTATAAATTGTAACCACTAATAATTACACAAATGGTTCACTTCAGCCATTTAGTGCAACCAAAACCTCGAAATCAAGCAAGACGTGGTTGTCATTTCTTCTCACTGCTTTCCTATTTGATTAAAACTGGCATTTGGAATTACTCCCTGATTCACCAAAGCAGAGCAGTTTGAAATGCTTTTAGTTCTTTTCTCCAAATTTATCATCTACATTATACCATAATATATCTTGGGGGAGTTAAAACAATGACTACATAATCTCTGAGTCTCGATCCTAAATCTGTCTCTTCCTTACTGTCACTCATATTTAATCGTCTGCCATGTAGGATTATCAACAAAATCAGAAACATTAAATCTGAAAGAGACTTAAGAAATCATGCAGTCTTCCCACCTCATTAAAGAGGGGGCAGCTTAGGCCAAGAAAGGTTAAATGACTTTCACAAAGTTATATTCTTAAGAATGGCAAAATCACGTCAGGAATCCATATTTCTCAAGTCCAGGCTCAATTTCTTCTCCCTATGTTTTTGGAATTTTTAAATATGAAGGAATGTTTGAAAACTCTACTAAAATCATCTAAACAATATCACATCACTTCAGGCGAATTATAGACCTTCAACTTATATTTTTCTTATTAACACAGAAAAAATTTGTCAGTCAGTTTGTTAACCTTGAAAAAGGGGAAAGAAATCCTAAGATTTCTTAGGATTGCCCTTGAAAAATTAGAGGGACTATAGATATATAAACAAGACTATAGGGGCTATAGATATCTATACTATAGATATGTGGGAGAAAAATTCTGTGTAATAAAGGCAATTGCAAAGAATTTTGGGAGAAATGAAAGTAACATATGAAATAATAATGGAAAACGATAAGAACCATTCTGTAAAGTTCTCAAATAGAATGAGTCTGGGCTTAGTCAATCTCTTAATATGGGTTATATTAGTTAGAAATACATTAAGGAGAAGGGAACTTTCAAAATTTTAAATTGTGACTCATGGTAGCAAATGCATTTTATATCATGATCCAAGAACACATTTGCATGTGTATATGTATATCTGAAAGAAGTTTCATGAAAAAAAAATTGTCCTTTATTTTGTATTACATACTCTGATCCGTTTCATTCCATTCTGATGACCTGATCGTGAACAATAATATTGACTTCATTACTTGCAGTCTGAGATACTCCTGAACTGTCGTGTATCAACATCTGTTCTATATCAGCTTTTTGGCTGGGCATTTCACACGTGCTCCGCACATGATTTTCCCAGGGCTTGGTAAGGTAAATATTATCACATCTTTTTAGAAGTGAGTGAGTCGAGTTACCTCCCAGTTATATTCCCATTACTTTATCTGGGGCTCCCAAACAGAGCAGATTCTAAACTATGACGACAGGGGAAAAGCACATAGTGGTGTAGAAACCTGGAAGAAGCATAATCTGTTATCCCGTCCAGGTCTGAGTCCAAGAAGACTTAGATCAACAGAAGCAATACCAATGACAGCTTATCCTTTGGGGGCTCTTGTGAAAGAAATGGATGGTGTCTCATCTAATTAACTGGAAAAATAAATGTTAAAAGGGCTGTTATTTAAATGATGAAGATGTGTATACAAAGAAGTGCTAGAAAGAAACTCTAAGAAACAGAAAGTGGCTGATAATGAGGCAAGTAGAGAGAGTTGCTTTGTCATTCAGATACTTTAATAGTTGACAATTAACTAATAAGTTCTCCTCTTCCATATTACCCAAAAACACATTTTATAAAATAGCTTCCAATTATGGAAATCATTCTTTCCATGTTCACTATCAGTTGGATGATAGCTAAGCACTTATTTATTCCTCATTTATTTCTCATAACCATCCATTGTGATAGGTATTACTATCCCCATTGAAAAGATGAGGAGACTGAGGCTTACTGAGGTGAAGCAACTTGCCCAGTGAAAGTTGTATAGGTATACTTTGGGTTAGGATATTAATGTATGGAGTTGAGCCATGTGAAACTGGATATTTCACCTCTTTTGATTTATGAAAAAAAACCCCCACCATTTCATATGATTCCACCTACAAATACAAATTCAAAGTTCATGATTTTAATCACTATGTTATATTTCCTCACTTGCAGGAAAAAAGAATGGAATTTCAGAATCACTGGAAAGAGTTTTACATTCATTTTAATTTTTCTGATTCTTCTGTTTCTCTCTTCCCATTTCTCTTAAGGAATTTGACCTAGATGCCGACAAGACTTTGGAAACTACTGGAAAATCTAATTCTAAAAGTGGTCTTTAGTCCTGTGATGTCTGCAGTAGTCTTCCACAAGATGCCTATTGACTGGAATGTTACATATTTTCCCTTTTCTTAAATGGGAAAAAGATGAAATTATGTGCAATTCTTTCAGCTTATAAAAGTGTTATTTTCCCAATGCTTTTTCTTATTTGCAGCTTCTATTCTAAAGCAACTTGTATAACTTTAAAAAGTCAGAAAGACGCTGAAAATTTATTTGTGACTCATAATTATAGCAATTTACAGTGGCATTATGATTTGTCAGTTTTAGGGTGACCTAGATTAAAAAATATTACTTAAATAATATTGACTCTAAATTCTACTTTTACTAACTTTCGTTTCCTTCACAAATTTTTCCAGGAACTGTGCACTTCTTAATTTTATCCTTACAACCAGCAACTCTTAAAATTGATCTGTTTTAGAAACTGTTCCCATTGTACACTGCACACAATTTATGCATAAAAGTAAATTTCAAGAAGTTAAAAAACGATAGGTTAATTTTTTAAAGTATATTTTTCAAACTAATCTTTTAAAGAGCTCATCTTTGCTGGCAAAAACACGAGGAAAAAGTGGGTAGGGTTGTAGAAAATATGATTTTGTCAGATAAATGTATGATTCCACTAGGTGGCACTGTTGATTTATCTACTCACGGTTTACCCTCACATTTTTATCTTCTTGAAAGCAGTAAGAGTGTTATTTCTTTTTTTTTTTTTTTTTTTTTCCAATCTAATGAAAATTCCTGCATAGGAAAAAGCTGATTTGGGCAATTCTGAACTTGAAAAATGGGTGCTTCTTGCCATTAGAAATCTTATAAATAAGCCTCTACCAAATGGGTTAGTTCTTTTGGCATACAAACAAGTAGGTTGATGACATATGTAACTTCCATCTGGATTCAATAGGTGTAGAAACTGTTGTTATTTTATCTATATCTCACTATTGGGGGAATATTTTAAATAGGAATTATGTCATTGAAATATCTTCCTCCTTATCTGCTTTCTTTGGTAATCAGAGACCTTGGCATGCCAAGAAATCCAGATTTTCAATGGTTTTGCAGCCCATGTTGAGAGAGGCAATTTACCATGGGCCTGAGTGACCCTACACATTCTCTCTGGGTATTCCAAGAATGCAAAACCTTGGCTACCTGGGCCGTCTCTCAGTGTTGTGTTTGCAGGGAGCAACCTTGAGTGATGCAGTAATGTCTTCCTCTAGAAAATAGTAGGCTTGCTTTTATTTACTATAAAAGTGATGATTTCCCCCAAGCTCCATGTTCCTCCTCTGTAATCAAGTATCCATCATGGGTCCTTGGCATTGCACCCATGGGACTTGGGGAAAATGGAGGAGTTGATACAAACAAACGTGAAGCTCTGGCTACTGCTTTTGCTATGAGTAATAAAGGCTTTTTCTCTGATCCAGGAGTCTCATTTTTTTTTTTCTGCCATCATCCATGAAATAGTAAATCCCAGATCCTCCACAGTTTCTGACAGTATCTCCAGTTTTCCATCCTCCTTACAGCATAGAAGATTCTGATTCAGAATCAAATCTGATTCAGATGAGTAACAAGCTGTCTAGTGGAGTCCAGCTTTCTAATCTAATGTAGGAAGACTTTCTACTACTTCTCTGAGTAGTAAATGGCCCATTCTCAGGTTTAAGCCTTCAGTGACGGGGAGTTACTATGCGTGAAGTAGCTTAGTACTTTTTGGAGTAGCTCTATTTAAAAGTTTGCTTTGTGCTGAGACTGATTTTTCACCCTATGTCTTTCTCCCAATGGAACTAGTTCCACCTTTGAAAGCTATCCAGATATTTGTGGCCACTTTTCATGTGAGAACACTTCAGACTTCCCTCTTCTCCAGGCTAACTGGTTCCTGTTGTTTTGACCATTTCTTTGATGTGTTGGTTCCTAATTCTCTTCTATTACGCTTGTTCTCCATTTGTTATTTACCCATGTGTTGATTTCTTTAAAAAAAAAATATGGTCCTCGAATATGGCAAAAATATATTTTTTAGATGTGATCTGATACTTCTTCACCCCATGTATCTCTCCCTATCCTTTTCCCTCCTGATCAAATTAATGAAGTTGATGATTCATTCTAACTCATCTTTGAATCATGGGTACCAAGTGCAATCTCTAACACTTGGTGTGTTCTCATAAACATTTCTTTAAAGAATGAATGAATGAATGACCTGTATAGACTGGATTACCACTGCTGCCACCATTCTGGGTAATATGGCCTGAGATTTGTATTCATGGAGTTTCATTACTCTATTGAGTTATATCAAGGAGATGGGAAGGTAAAAAAACAAACGTATTCTGCCTCTTCTAGTTACTAGACATGTGACATTGAGCAATGTCACATTGCTCAATGTGACATTGAGGAGACTGCTTCAGTCTCCTCACTTGCAAAATGACAAATAGAGAGCATCTACCTCATTGGGTTTTTGTGAAGGTTAAATGAATTAATATAAATCATGTAAAATGTGTAGATGTGTATGACAAAGAGTAGGTACTATGCAAGTGTTGGCTATATAATTATAAGCTGGCATGGAAGCAAACAATATTTCATATACATCTAAATGTAATAGAGGCAATGTGAAGAGTAGCACGTACATGTCCAATGAAAAGTAGACCCAACCAGGAAAAGCTTCATAGAGGAGCCACTAAGGTTTGACAGAAGGAAAAGGATTTCCAGGCTGAGAGACCTGAATAAGCACAGGTCTGTAATCGGGAAACATTTTCTCTTCTCTACCACTATTATTAATTACCATAATATAGGAAATGTACACTGTCAAAATAATGTTAAGAAGACAAAAATATCACCACTCACAGATGGAAAACTGTCATTCGTACAACACTTTGGCTTATAAAACAGCTTTCCTACATCATTTCCTTTGATTCTCAAAACAAACAAACAAAACCAAAAGAACTAATCAGTACTATGTATAAGGTAAGCTCTATTCTTTTTCTCCTTCATAAGAAGAAATATAATTCAAGGTGATTGCTAGATAAACAATAACATTCCTATTAGCTAGATAAACAATAACCTTCCTATTAGCTGCATTGATAGTGCAGTTAAAAACCAATCTCCATTTTCAACAGTAAAGGCACTAGACAACATAGAATGTATCAGACTTCTGCACTTAAAAGCCCAACAAAAATTGATGGAAAAAACTAAGAACGCTTGAATAAATTTGGAAACAATTCTAATTCCTAGATGGGAAGAATAGAAGTAAACACTAGAAATGGCATTGTTTTCCCTAGACAGATTTATATATTTACTGCAATACCAATAAGAAGATGAACAGTACTTGTGTTCATATACCTGTGTTAGTTCCACCCTGTTAAATATGGTGATTTATTTTCTAGAATCACTCAGTCAACAGGTGTTGAGAACCTATTATGTGCCAAGCACTGTACTACATACTGGGAAGTAGCTATGAAGAAGGCAGGGCCCTTGTTCTCAAGGAACTTAGGTTTAGCAGAGGAAGACAAAAAAGCTAACACGTAAAAAATAAATTAGGTAATATCAGATATTGATAACTATGTAGACGATAGAATACTCTATTATGGAAGACAGCAACATAAAGGGACTTGCTTTATCTAGAGCTGGTGAAGATCTTTCTAAGGAAGGATTTTCTAAGGAAAGATACTTGAATTGAGACATCAGTGATAAAAAGGGGAAAGACTGTGGAGTTCAGTGACATGAGTGGTCTAAAAACAAAGGAACAGAAAATAAAAACACTAGGGAATAAAAATAAGCATGTAGAGTTTAAGGAAACACAAACTTTAAATATGAATTGAGTGATTATAAACAAGGGTGGAGCAGAGGCAGATGAGGTTGCAGATATAGCGAGATTATTAAGAATTGTAGAGCAAGTAAAGAATAGTTCACCCTTTTAAAGTAAAAATTTAAAAAAAATTGGGTGTAATGTGACTTGGTTTATTCTGACTTCTAGTTGAAGGATGGAGCTTGGGCAGTGGTCGGTGACAGTTACAGTGCTGTTAGACCAGTTATAAGTTGATTGTAGTCTCTCAAGGGGAAAAAATTCCATAATCTATAAATGCTTTGGATCATAACTTGCCTTCAGTATTGATTCCTAAGTAATTTGTAATCACCTTTTCCAAGAATCTTTGCCATTATTAATTTTATGATGAATGAGATCCAGTATTTATCATTCCTCACTTCTAAATTACCTTTGATTTAAAAACTGTTGTCATTGGATCATAAAGAATAAATAACCCCAATATATTTTCAATTCAAATTAAAACAGATTCTTAGCAAGCTATTTGTGCTTTCCTGCTTTTCATCATCTACCATTATTTTTTCTCCTCCACTCCCCCCCATTTTTCTTTTCTGTTAAGGTGTTTCTGGCAGCATTTTTTTCTTTGAATATTTCCTTCCAGTTTTCACTTTCTGAAAGCAATGGGAAAATGGAATATACACATGCACACACAAACATACAAACACACACAATTTTTAAGAAGCACTTAAGAAAAAGACAAATCACACACATACCCATACACAGACATGCCACTAAAGAAGCATCTTGAACAAAATGGAAATACTTTGAACTGCATCTGCTAAGTCAGTACACAGAAGTGGTACTTTAGTAAGAGAAGAGACATGTTTAGAGTATAGGCAAATAGTTCAGAGAAAATAGTCACTTTTTTTGTTACCTAGGTGGGGAATATCTAATTCAATGATCATTCTCAATCCTGTTAATGTTGTTAATAGTGGTTTGGAATCTCCAAAATAATCAATGTCTTAAAATAATATGAGGGTTTAGAAATGAATGAATTACCCAGAATATGCTCTGATGAAAAATGTTCACATCTGATAGCCTGAGTATCTATGTTGCCCAGGGCTCTCTGAGGTTCTCTTCAACACAGAATTCTTTTCTCTGGCTTCCCACACACTTATTTTCTCTTGTCTTTTCAGTGCTTTTAAAAATAATAGGTCCTTTTACTGTTAGGCTTCTCTTTGCTCTCCTGCAAAAGGAGTGAGATCACACTTCTCCCACCCATGTTCTTTTCATCATAATTCCCCACTAATTTTTTGGCAATGTCAGGACAGAAAAAGAAGTCATGCTCTAACAATGAACTACAGGAGAGTGGTTGTGATTTTCTCTAAGTGTCTAGTCTCAGCCTCCTCTCCTATAAAATAGGAAAAATAGTAATTCCTACTCATTCTTCTTCAAGGTTTGGGTGAGAATCAACTGGTATAGTGAATGTGAAAGTGTTTCACACATGGGAGAATAACATGAATGTGAGCTATGTGAGCCATCTTTAGTATCCCAGATTTACGTAAAAATGGATTGAAATAAAGTACGTGTTGACTTCACCAAGTTAATTTCTACAATGACGTCACAGTTACACCATTCATTTGTTTCATGCATTCAGAATATGTTTGAATGAAAATGCACATGGATGTCGTGTTAGAGATCTTTAACTCTCTATGTCACTGGTATGGAACTTTAAGATGAATGACAATTTTCTGAATTATTTGTTAAAAGTAGGTTCTTCAACCCAACCTGCAAAGATTTTTAATTCAGTAACTCCAGATGGAGTCAAGGAAAATGCATTTTCAGCAAGGCCTACAGGTAATTCTGTTGAGGTCATCTAGAACCCTGCTTTGACCAAATGCTGCTGCAGTCTTGGTGTATGGAAATTTCTGCCAGTGTTGTCCCAGATGTGCATGAGCTTTGGAATCAGTGGACTGGGTCTGGAACTCTGCTTGGTCATTTTCTACCTGAATGACACAGTAGACTGCTGCAACTCTCTTTGAGCCTCTGTGTCTGGATTAATTTCCTAGCGCTGTCATAACAAATTACTACAAATTGGGTTGGCTGAAAACAAAAGAAATTTATTCTCTCATAGATCTGAAAGCTAGAAGTCTGAAATCAAAGTTTTGTCAGGGCCATGTTTCCTCTGAATACGCTCTGTAAAAACCTTTGCTTGCCTCTTCTAGCTCCTGGAGGCTCTGGGCAATTCTTAACTGTCCCTGATTTGTAGCTGCATTATTACTCCAATCTCTGCCTCCATCTTCACAAGGTATTTGTCTGTTTCTCTGTGTGTTTTCTTCCCTTCTTTTACAAACCCAGTGATTGGATTTAGGGCCCACCCTAAGTAATTATGGCCTCATTTTAATTAAACTGCAAAGACTCTGTTTCCTAAAATGGTTACATTCAGAGGTTCTGGGAGGACATGAATATTGAGGGAACATTATTCAACCCACTACAGTGTGCTTGTATTAAGAAGATGCATTATAATAACATTTGGAAGCATCTACTTGGTACCTTATAGTGGATGCTCAGTAAACAATAGTTTTTGTTCTTTTTGTAAGTATGGCTTAAACACTGGGTCTCAAACACTAGTCTGAAGACCAGGGCTAACTACTTTAGATTCACCATAGGGACATTTGAAAAATACAAATTCTAGGCCATTCACTGTGGATAATTGTTATTCAATAAGTCTGGGATGAGGCCCAAGAAGCTGTATTTTTCAAAAGTTACCCAGGTGATTATAATGTGCATTCAGGCTTTGGAACAACATTCTCTTGACTAAGAATTTATTACCTTATTTATAGAACTGGAACTCAAGGATACCTCACTTATAGAAAATTTGCATAAAGTGTAAAAATATATACTTCTTATAGCACACTTTTATTTACAAATGATGATGCTAAAATTAAACAAAATTTTTAAGGAAAATGCAAAGGTATTAAGCTGGTGTATTGGGGAGTCAAATTTTACCTTTCTGATTCCAGTTTTAGAATCTCAAGGAAAACTTTTCTTTTGTCTATTATGAGCTTAAACGGAATTAAATATTATTAGAAGAAAATTACAATAAGGACCAAATAGTGTGAGTCACACTCTCTCAAACCATTATTTTCTTCTGCATGTTCTGGCTGTTTTTCAGTTGAATTTATGAAACCTTCCATTCATTTCTTCCACATCCTTTCTAATGAAGTCTTTTTAACATTAATGTTGAACATCTTCAACATTAATGTTGAATATCTTTCAGTAGTTTACAATTTACCTTTCTTTGGAAATTCTCCATTTGATTTCTGAGTCTCACAAATTTTCTTCTTTCTGAAGAACACTGAGCGCAGTGGTTTACTCACAGCTTAGTGGGACAATTGACATCAGAAGTTTTCAGCTTTATAGCCAGTGAAAATCATAGTGACAGTGAATTTACTGTGAATGAAATTTATTTTGCTGATTTCACCACTCCTCCACTCCTGGGGTACCCTGTCCTCTTGTCACCCTCAGTTGTCACACTTACTCTGAAAGGAATGTGAAATGGTTATGTGAAAAGAAGAAATTAGTCTCATGTAATAATTCACATCCTTAACATACTTAAACTTAGAAAACAATATTCAGCTACCTTTTCTGTCACCTTTGTGTATTAGCTTTGGCAACTGGATCTGATGCATTAGAACAGCATGTGGATATCTGCTCTTTCAGCAAGACAATACACATTTCATTCGAAGACTTGACTAGATTCTTTATTCTGAACTCTGAGAGATAAGCTAACTCTCCTGGAGTTGCCAAGGGCAACTCGATCGCACAAGAAATTAGGAGCTACTCTGAAAAAATGATGTCTAGACACATTCTTATATTTCATTTCAGGGAAATATTCACCTAATATCTGTTATCTCCTGCTGTCAAAACACTGCTGATGAATTCTATGAAAGAGTGAGCATAATAGAAGTGATAATATTTCTGTGTAGCAGGAAATTTCATTTAAGCATAGAATTGTCAAGTAGCACTAACACATTTGACTTTTATATATTTTTTATGTTTGAAATTGTTGACATATGTTCAGGTTATGCCTCCACTTATTTCCTCAGAAATGTCATTCCATTGAAGATTTCCTTCTCTGCTTTCTCCCTCCTATTTTTGTTATGTATTCAATTCCTCAAATTATAAGTTACAGCTGTGGTTTTTTTCATAATAGATGTTAATTTATATCATTTATTGTATTCTCTATACTTAACTATGAAGAATCGTAGTTGCAATGTGAATATTCATGTATATAAGTGTGACTCTGCCTGGGAAAGTTAGAGAGAAATAAGGTGTCACAGATGGAGATTTGTGAGCCTCCCAGCAGGCCCTTTTGACGTAGCCATATCTTGGCAGTTACCACCTCCCAACTTTTGGCACAGAGATCCAGAGCCATTTACACTCAGGGTGAGTCAGAAACTAGAGATGACCCATTAAAATGAACTTATGAAAGATTGATGCATAAACCAAATGCTGATGGAGTCATTTCTTGTGAAAAAAACCTGGCAAGAAGTCCCAGTACATACACTAGCTCGTCAGTGCAGAATCCAAATCCACCTAATGGAATATCTATGCCAGAAATCAAGTTATACTCTGAAAGTTGGTAGGTGAATCTGAATTAGAGCAAAGGAGCAGATCATAGGTAAATGACTCTTCAGGCTCCATGTGGGATGTTCTTGGTGACCCTAGAAGCGGGATCAGGAGAGTACTTTCCACATAGGCAGAGTTGGAAATACATTGACAATTGTCTTTTTTTGGTTCTGTTTTGAAATTTTCTTTGCTTTCGATGTCAGACAGACCATCCTTCTAATGTTAATAATTTATTTCTTGGATCCCAAAGGATATATTAGAGTTTGACTTTTATATATCATGAGGTAGATGTAGACTAGATTTCCAGATCCTATCCTCCTGTATTGGGTCTTAGAGACATTCTAGTTTTTTTTTTTTTTTTTTTTTTTGCGGTATGCGGGCCTCTCACTGTTGTGGCCTCTCCCGTTGCGGAGCACAGGCTCCGGACGCGCAGGCCCAGCGGCCATGGCTCACGGGCTTAGTCGCTCCGGGGCATGTGGGATCTTCCCGGACCAGGGCACGAACCCGTGTCTACTGCATCGGCAGGCGGATTCTCAACCACTGCGCCACCAGGGAAGCCCAAACATTCTAGTTTTTAAGGTATTGTCTGTAGACAGTGTTTCTCAGTGGCTGTTTCCACTTTAATAACTTTACCTTATTTTCAAGTTTCCAAGTTCTAGTGACACTTAATGGTAGCCCTTTTTGTGTCTATTCAGTCTCATGTGACTATCACATACAGTTTTTTATACCTGGTCTATGAGTAGTGAAAGCTTATAGTGATCTATGGGCTAAAGAAAATAAGGCCTTGTCATTTAATATCTTATGTTGCCCAACACTTATACATACAGACTGCCTGTGACAATGAGGTGCAAAGTGCATTTTAACCTTGATAGTAGCATGACATAATTAATAGAACAGTTGTGGTTGAGAGTATAGCTGGAAGAACTGGGCATGGCAACTTCTTCCTCAGTAGCTGGGTCAAAGGGAAATGATGATGAGGATGCATAAAAAAATTAAAATTACACAGTAAAAATAAGTGTGTTCAAATAATATTCCCAAAATGTTTTCAGTCAGGTGTTGATGATTAGGTGGGGGATGAGAACCCTTAAGGAAAGACGGAAAACTTTGGGAAAATTCCTGTGAGAAATGTGATGGGGGAGGGGCGTAAGGAAATGCCACTTCCTTTAAGTGAAATTAAATCCAGAGTTTCACAGATAACTACTTGAAGGGACTCTCTGGATCAGGACAACTGACCAGAGGGCATCAGTCCCTTTTTGGAGTGTTCCAGAATTGCTTCACCTTAAACAACAGGATCTTTTTTTTTTTCCTCATGGCTTTCAACAAAGCCAAAAGATGTTGGTTGTTCCAAACAAGTTTTACTAAATAGCACATAATAATATGAAGATATTAAATACTGAAATAATAAGAAAATAAACAATTAAATTTACAAGCAAGAAGTTTGCACTCCCAAACTTACTGTCTCCACCTTTTTACACATGGAACCTCTAGAAAGAGCCAGGTCATGCCGGTGTCTCTTACTTTTTTGCTCTTGCAATTGCCTTATTTAACTTCTAGGGTATAGGAACACCATCTTACCTACACTTTAAGAGTGTAGAAAAGAGAGATTAACCTATCATCTAATGTTTGTTGTCCCCCTTTAATTTTTCTACTATGAATGGCAACCATTTATTGAGGCATTATTTGAAATGAACCCGGATTTCAGGTCAATCTTTATTTTTATAGATACATAACTATATAAGCTATAATATAGAGACTATAGATTTATCGTCTGTAGATTGATAGTAGTCAACATTCATGTGGAAGAATTATATCTAAGCTTTTCTTCATCGGGTGTCATTAAGGAGTTATGAAAACAGTGCTCGCCTAGGAAACCAGAAACACTTCAAAATACAGAATTTGTTGACGTACTGTATTAGATATAACAAACATGATGTGCTGGTTAAAATGTAACAAAACCATTTAATAAAATGCAGAGCTGAGGAACTAAAAAATAAGGGAGATTTAAAGAGGCCCAAAATGGGGAAAATGGAAAACCAGAACAGAAAGCATGAACTGAAGATTTATCTGCCTGTGAGCATTTGAGGAGGTTGGTAACAAGGGACTTGGATTTGAATGGCTGGGTGGGAACAGCAAACAGGGCTCCAGTGAGTAGATGATTTGGAATGGACTGTATGGATATTGCCTATACTGCTGTTTCCATTATGTTCATTTCTGTGCAATGCTGTTCAACTCATTTTAAATGTGTTGACAAAGATAAATGCCTGGGCTTCCCTGCTGGCGCAGTGGTTGAGAGTCCGCCTGCTGATGCAGGGGACACGGGTTCATGCCCCGGTCCGGGAAGATCCCACATGCGGAGCGGCTCGGCCCGTGAGCCATGGCCGCTGAGCCTGCGCGTCCGGAGCCTGTGCTCCGCAAAGGGAGAGGCCACAACAGTGAGAGGCCCGCGTACCGCAAAAAAAAAAAAAAAAAAAGATAAATGCCTAATAGAAGGAAAGGAAAAAATGAAAGAAAGGAGGTATAAATGAAGGTACATTTGTGTACGTACCTATTTATATGAAACAAATAGTATTTAAAGTACTTTTTGAGTACTTACTTATACTGTAAATTGTTCTCTCTTTTTAAAACTGAGGATGTAATCTTAGTTTTCATTTAATAAGATCCTCAAACTATCATTTAATTTTTTTCCATCTAAAAATGACATTTGAAGAACATGAGTTATAACTTTTTCAATTAATATATATTGCTTCAGGCACTTTAAAATATGGAACACTCAACCTTTGTAAGAAATCACTTAGGGCTCAAATTCTAGCTCACAAAATATTTTCAAAGAGGGTGAAAGAAACAATGAATCACTTCTGGCCATTCCAATAAAAAAATTCAGAAATAGAAACAAAGAATAAAAACACTGAGAATCGCCAAATATTACTCAGCTCATCTCTGATTTTGTTTTTGACCTTGTGAAAGTTCCCTCTATCTTTAAGCTCTCTGCTCTTCAAAAATGGAATTTTTTTCCAGAACTTTTTCAAAGAGGATATATCTAATGTACTTCCTCAAAGAGTTTGTGGAATGAAGCAGAGTATGAATTATTAAATAAATAACATCTAATGTTTTTAGTCTGGAATAAAAACATTATGGGTGTAAGAAGAAAAGTCTTTCTGTTCTGTTTCGAATCCCTGAGATGAAATTTTCTCTTCTGTGATTCCATTCTCCTCCTAACCCTAAGAATTACGAGGAGATTTCATCAGGATGAAACTTTACGATTATCTGCTCTTAATAAGGGAGGGTCAGGGTGAGTGTGTGAGGAACACCACAGGAAAACATTAACAATTCTTTTCTTTTTTTTGCCTTTCCTTTAGAGGCCCAATTAAAATGTTACTTAAATTTTATTGCAGCACTTGTTTATAATTTTGTTGAGTGAGCATTTTAAGCTACACAAGTAGGCACTGCGAAATAGATTGATTATTCTACCCACTCATAAACCTATAAACATGTCGAGACTTTTCTCAATTAAAAATAATCTAAGAGGAATGTCTGTATTGGGCACAGTTTTATCTAGCAGTTAACACCAAAGGAAAAAGCAACGAAAATAATTAAATTACCCAGTAATTATGTCATTTATTTTAGAAAGCCATATTTTTTTTTACATAAGGGATTAGCTATATCTACATCTACATATATATCTATATCTAGTGTTTTACTTTATAAGCTCATATTCTAGTTGTATTAGGGTGTCCGCTTTACTCACTATAAATTAGAAAACATACAAAAAGACAGTTTTTAAAAAAAATCTTCACCCTGGCCTTGTACAATATGAGTTCCAGGACTTTTATCAGGGCAGTTGTTTTTTAACTTTCCTCATTTCTCTTTCCTCGGGGCCACATCTTCAAGACTTATGCTTAAGTTATCACAAGACTTTCCAGCTTTATTCTCTGAACACTTTGGGAAGACCCAGAATCCAAGGAACTGGATGTGTCTTGAGTTTCTTCATTTCCTGAACAGAGAAACTCATAGTCACCTTCAGAATTTTATTTGTTTATTTTTTTATTTACTCTGATTCACTAAAATGTGTTTCTCCTGGTGAATGTTAAAGAAAGTGATGTTATTTTTAAAATAAAATTTTAAATCAAAAAGAACATTCTGGGGCTTCCCTGGTGGCGCGGTGGTTGGGAGTCCGCCTGCCGATGCGGGGGACGCGGGTTCGTGCCCCGGTCCGGGAGGATCCCGCGTGCCGCGGAGCGGCTGGGCCCGTGAGCCGTGGCCGCTGGGCCCGCGCGTCCCGAGCCTGTGCTCCGCGGTGGGAGAGGCCACAGCGGTGAGGGGCCCGCATACCGCAAAAAAAAAAAAAAAAAAGAACATTCTTTTACAATTTCTGATTACAATTATCTCTTTGAATCAATTGTCATATACCTCCTCTTGTCTTCCCCTGAGTGTTAGAGGCCCCTGAGACATTTTCCTCAGTTATATTTCAGGTGGTTCTTAGCACTTTGTGTGACACTCAGAGGAGGTATCACATCCTTCAGTCAGTGATCTATCATTAAGTGAGAATTTTTTGGCACTTCCCTGGTGGTCCAGTGGTTTACGCTCCACACTTCCAGGGCAGGCTAAGGGGGTTCCATCTCTGGTCAGGGAATTAAGATCCCACATGCAGAGTGGCCAAAACAAAAAAAAAGGGAGAACTTTTCTTCAAGAAAGGCATTAATGGAGCATGAAACCTTTTCTTTGTGTGAGTTTCACATATAAGTTTCATGACCAGCCCCCTCCCTGCATTTTCTTTCTTTTTTTAAGCTAAAACATTTTAAAGAAAACCTCACGTATCATTTCTCCCATAAGTTCATCAGCATGTGCATCTAACTGATAAGAACCTTTGAGAAAAAGACCACATTGCAGTATTACCCGAAGTTAAACCTATTTTTTAAATTTCATTAATAACTGCCAACTTGAATCTAATTGTCATAAAGATATCCTTTAGAGTTCATTTGCTAAAATCAGGATCCAATTAAGGTCCACATATTGCTTTTTTTAATTCCTGTTTTTCTCTGTCGTTGATTTATTGGAGAAATCAGGTTGTTTGTCCTTGTAGCTTGTCTTAAATTTGGCTTATTGCTTCCAGTGATGTCATTTTTCTTATCCTACTATAACTCATGTATCCTGCATTCTGGTAGTTAGATCTAAAGGTTTAATTAGATTTAGATTCAATTTGTGGGAAGGGTAAGAATGTTTTATAGAACAGCATATCAGGAATTACATGATTTATGGTTGTCTCATTTTTAGTGATGCTTAAGCTCATTAGTGGGTTGAGATAATGCCAAAGTGATCCTCTTTCATAAATTCTTTGTCAAATTTCATATGGTGTTTTTAGTAGATCATGATTGTCAAGCTCCATTATTTCATTAGGTGGTATGAGATGATAATTTTACAATTCTATCAGCCCTTTGCATGTATTAATTGGAATACTTCTTTAAAGAAGAATTTTCACACATCAACTATTTTCTTATCTTGAAATACAATTTATTCAGGGAAGGCAGTAAAAATGATTGATTCATTCACTTTATTACTGAACTTTCAAAACAAGTTTATATCTTGGTAACTTTCAATGGAGACCCATGTGTTTTGTGTGTGTTCAGAGGAAGGTAGCATGTTGAACTCATGGATTTTACATGTTTAACATGTTTTATTTTTTTCAATTCAGTATTTTAACTTTTTTTTTTTTTTTTTTTTTTTTTTTTTTTGTGGTACGCGGGCCTCACTATTGTGGCCTCTCCCGTTGCGGAGCACAGGCCCTGGACGCGCAGGCTCAGCAGCCATGGCTCACGGGCCCAGCCGCTCCTCAGCATGTGGGATCTTCCCAAACCGGGGCACGAACCCACATCCCCTGCATCGGCAGGCGGACTCTCAACCACTGCGCCACCAGGGAAGCCCCAATTCAGTATTTTAACATTTCTTGCAGGGTAAATTTGATGGTAATAAATTCCCTCAGTTTTTGTTGGAACAAATTTTTATTTCTCCTTTACCTTTGAAGATAATTTTGCTATACACAGAATTCTGAGTTGGTGTGTGTGTGTGTGTGTGTGTGTTTTCCTTTAGCACTTTAAGTATTTCATTCAAACTTCTTCTTGCTTGCATAATTTCCTTTATAGATGAGATGTTACCCTCTACCTGTTTTTTTTCAATATTTTGTCTTTGTTTGTCTACACATTAAATAGGATATACTTAGGTGTGTTTTGTTGGTATTTACCTTGCTTGGTGCTTCCTGAGCTTCTTGGATCCATGATTTGGTGCCTGTCATTAATTTTGAAAAGTTCATAACCATTACCATTTAAAACATTTCTTCTATATTCTCTCTGTTTTTATTCTCCTCTGAGATTCCAGTTATGAGTACATTACACCTTATGAAATTGCCCCAAAGTTCTTGATGTTCCAGGGTTTTTTGTTTATTTTTCTTTTTTTTTTCCTTTTTGCCTTTCTGTTTGGGAAGTTTATACTGATGTATCTTTAAGCTCACTGAATCTTTCCTTGGACATGTCCAGTCTACTGATGAGCCTATCAAAACACTTTTCATTTTCCTCACAATTTTAAAAATTTGTAGCATTTCCTTATGATTCTTTTTAGATTTGCTATCTCTATAATTAGATTACCTTTCTGTTCTTGCATGTTGTCTACTTTTTCTATTAACCCATAACATATCAATCATAATTATATTAAATTCCCTGTCTCATAGTTCCAACATCTGTGTCATATCTGAGTCTGGTTCTAATGCTTGCTTTGTCTATTCAAACTGTATTTTTACTTGCCTTTTGTTGTGCCTTATAATTTTTGTTGAAAGTTGGACATGTTATATCATGTAATAGGAACTGAGATATTGATACATCAGCCTTTAATGTGAGGATTTATGTTAACTTAGTTAAGAATTAGGCTAGATTTAAAGTTTTCTGTCACTATAGGTGCCAGAGGTTTCAAATCCTCTAGTGTCATAGTATATGCTGTTCCTCTTAATGTTGGGTTTCCCTACATACTCCTCCTGAGAGATGGTTTGTGTCATGCAGCTCTTCCAGCTATAATACACTGCAATTATACTGGAACTCTGTTGGTGCATCAGTGAGATGTTAAGGGGAAGAATTCTGTAGTCTTATGATTATAGACACATGTCTTTTTGTAGATATGTATCTCTGGGTTGTGATCTTTATAAGTGTTTCTCCAGTAGCTTATTTTCTCTCCTCTTCTTTACTCTTTCCCCTGGATCAACTCTTATTCTCAATTTCCTTAGAGACCTGATCTCTATTTATTGAGATTTTCCCTGCTGATATGAGAAAGGAAGCCTAAAAGAGACTGGAGTGGGGTGTATGCCCTTCCTCTACTAGGATGAAATTCTGGTAAAGACTTTTTCCCTAAAAAGTCAGTCTTTGTTATGGAGAAGGCTCTACGCATATTTCACAATGATTCCTCTCCCCCTCCCCTTCCAGAACCAGGAAGGGGACATTTCTTAGTTCTTCACCCTAAGAACCTGTTGGGTTTCCCAATGTTAATGTCCATAAAAGTGTGGAGTCCTTCCTAAGACTGTGGCTCCCAAGAACTTTTAACTCTCACACTAGTCCACACTCAGCTTCCAACAATTTGTCAAAATTACCATTTAATTCTTCCTACCAGTTCATGATCCAGAAGCTCTTGTACAGGTAAAAAGATCTTAGCTGTGACTGTCCAGTTCATCTGTTTCTACAGGTTTCAGGTTGTAGTTTGTTCTGAAACCTCAGTTCTCTGAGAGGTTCAAGAAAAGTCATTGATTTTCAGTCTGTGTAGCTTTTTCTTGTAAGAATTGAAGTGATGACTTCCAAGTTCTTTCCAAGTCAGAGTGAAGACTAGAAGTCAAAGATAGTATTTTTCTTGAATCCTCAAATTATTCCATCCTAGAATCATGGAAGCCACAGGAAACTGGATTGCATATCATTTAGATATAATACAATTTGTATTTTATTGATTCCTTGCTTTCAGATAAAAGATATCCCAAGTCATCTTGTACATTGTCTTTGCCAAACCTGCAATGAACAGTTTCTTCAAGAAGGCTTGAAAATAATCATTAAAGAGCAAAGCAAACAAAAAAATAAAATATCCTTGATGAACTTTAGTTAAGCTATTCTATGGTATTGCTCCCTTTGGATCCATTTGGTTTCGCCAAGCGGCCTGAGGGAACCTGAAACTGATACTAGCTCTTCATGTGAGTAAATACCCTGGTTAACAACCCACAGAGACACAAGAAAATATGTCTCTGATATGAGTTTCCCAGCAGCTTGTGATCAACAGCCTCCCTTGTCTCCCAGTACCTGTATACGTTGTATGCCCCTTAGACAAGACTCCCATGAGGCTTACCAAAACCCTGATCTTTTAGTTTGAATTGACCAATCTGGTGCTAGCCCAGGATCCCCAAAACACTGCACCCATGGGCCCTAATAAACGCATATGCCCCAGGTTCTACCTCTCTTTCTGTTTCCACTCTGTCTTGATTTCCCTATGTGGCCCCTCGAGGTGTGCCATTTCCTTTTTCCAGGACTAGTGAATAATACAATTCTCTCTTTTAATTTCTTTTGTGGTCTGTTGTTGAACCATGGCTTGTACCCAGCACCTGTGCTCCACTTAACAAATGTTTATTTGACAGATTCATAATGATCTTTGTGATAATTTGCCTATTTGATATTTATATTTTTGTACTGCATAATCTACTGATGATTATTAAGCTTAGTTAGTATTTCTTCAATAATTCAATAATGTTTATTGAGCACCTACTCAGTGCCAGGCACTGTTCTAGGTGCCTGAAGGTGTAACAGTGAACAAAACAAAACTTTTGCATTCATTGCACTTCATTATAGAAAGAACAGGCAAAACACAGTAAACTCTAATAAGGAAGCAAAGTATATAGGGTGTTATAAATTGCTAAGTACCATGGAAAAGAAGAAAAAATAGAGCAGAATAAGAAGGACCAAGAATGTGTGCATATGTATGGTATGTTGCAATTTTAAAAAGAGTGATCTGGGTGGTCTTATTGAGTGAAATTGGGTTAAACTAAAAACGGGTTAGGGGGTTTGCTATGCTGATATCTAGGGAAGAGTGTTCTAGACATATTCTACTGTCCCATAGCTAACCAATTACTACATGTCCTGTTAAACGATGATGATAATATTTCTCCACCTTTGGACTTAGGTAACAGTGAGGAATAACACTAGAGATATATGTAATCTTTTGGAGCTGTGAAGTACTAAGAAATTGAGAAATTTTGGCTATAGAATTTGGTATTTTCTGCTTAGAACAGAAAGAGACCCTAATCTGTCTAAGAAGGAAAATAATTACATTATATAAAAGTAGTTCTCTAACATTTAAGGAGGATTTTAGAAAACATTTCCAAATAATAATTTTTACTAAATGTATTTACAATGCAATGAAAGTGATACCATGCCTTGGACCATCAGTTTTTGACATTTTCTTCTCAGTCATATTTAATTAAAGAAAATGTTCTTGTTACATAAAATTCTTTCATGTGCATAAAGAGGACTAGGAAAGATCACTAATTATGGTCTCTAATGTAAGAAAATAATTAAGACTTAATTATTAAACCAAAAATGAAGTTGCTATACACACACACATATTTGTTATTGTAAAAGAGAATAAGTAAAATAAAATCAAGTCTCTTGGCATAAGCTTGGAAAAGGTGAGATGATCCTGGGAAACCAGAAGGATAAGACAATCTAAGGAACATCATGAATCAAAAAAAAAAGTTTTTGAACTGGAAACAATAAGACAAAAGCATCAAGAGTACATCATAGTTAACATTTTCTCATATACTTTTCCACTTGGACATTTTAACATATCTTTTGAAGTTGCATGTGTTAATTTACAATGTTTGAAATTGGAATTTTAATGAATCCAGTCATAATACTCCTTCATACATAAAAGTCAAAAGACCTTAATATATATTACCTTGTTAATTAGCTACAATTCTGAGTTTTAGAAAAGGGAGAGCTTATTATCCAAACAAGAATCAGAGAGGTTAAAAGATTGATTCTCACTTATAATAAAGCTAAAAGTAGAAACCATATCTTATTGCTCCTAGCCTAGAGAACTCTTTTGCCAATCCTTTCTTATGTAAAATGGATCTTTTCCAAAAAGTCAGCAAAGTACTGGGTCACTGGTACTTTTAAAACAGATGGCCATGGTTTGGGAAGTTATGGGATAATAAAGGTGAGTGGGAAAGAGATTGACTGAAACAAGGAAAAAAAGAACACTTAAATTGCCCATTTAAAGCTGATTATTAAATTAGGAATTCTTCCTACTGACTTCTTAAAAAGAACAAAAGCAACAATAAAACAGTATTTTTTCTGAAGCCTGTGATTTCCCAATGATGGGATAAGATACTATTAAAACTCCTCCCTACAGGTAAAGACAGTTAAAGATAACCACAAATTCTTTGAGATTTCTCCTAGCAAGGGATGGAATCTATTATTTCTTCCTTTTGAATTTGGTTAGGCTGTGTGAGGGTTTGACTTTTAGGATTAAGTGGAAATAACTTCAGCCTATTTTGGGGGCATAGGCCTTAAGACACTGAAAGCTATCATGGAATTTGTCCAACCACCTATTTGGAAAGACCAAATGTGCAGAAACTCTAAGGTAACATGGGGAGAGAGGCCTGGTGAGCTCAACCTTCCAGCCATCCCAGCAATATTAACTTGCCAGCCTCACCCAGGAAACTGAGTGTCCTAGTGGATGCCAAACAAAACTGTAGAATCACCCAGCCAAGCCCTACCTAAATCCTGATTTACAAAGCAATGCGAGATAATAAATGGTTTTGTTTCAGACACTACATTTTGGAATAGGTCGCTGTGCGGCAGTAGGTAAATGGAACACCTCCTTCCCTTGCCTTCCCTCTTACTGGGCTATAGGACTCTCTCAGATATTTCTATATAAAGTGCTCACACATTCTAAAAAGGGAGAAAATTTCTCCTTAAGATATGAACACAATGTTCCCAAGTATTCCTCATGCCTCAGTAAAATCTTCTTCCTTCTTTCTCAGTCATTGACTCAAAGATTAAATCTCACTTCTATAAAATGTGTTCCTTTGCCATTTATCAGCTTATGCACCCTGGGGATCCATCCTCATTCCCCCTCTCATCTGCTCTCAAAGTAAGAAACATAATCAGAACCTGTAAATCTCATTTTTTTGTTCATCTCTATTGCTCCCTTTTACTGACCAATTATGCCTATAAAGTCCTTCTACATATGACCAGAACAAGAGAATATTGTGATGTGCAGATGCTACCTGTTCCTTGTCTTACTTTGCTTCCCATTCTTTACACTAGATGTAAACCATCTATTTTAACCAGTTCAAGTTTAATGCACAGAAATCTCTTGCATTGCTATACACTAGCAACAAAAGATAAGAAAGACAAATTAAGGAAACACTTCCATTTACCATTGCAACAGAAAGAACAAAATACTTAGGAATAAACCTACCTAAGTAGGTAAAAGCCCTGTACTCAGAAAACTATAAGACACTAATGAAAGACATCAAAGATGACACAAACAGATGGAGAGATATACCATGTTCTTGCATTGGAAGAGTCAATATTGTGAAAATGACTATACTACCCAAAGCAATCTACAGATTCAATGCAATCTCTATCAAATTTCCAGTGGCATTTTTTACAGAACTAGAACAAAAAATCTTAAAATTTGTATGGAGACACAAAGACCCTGAATAGATAAAGTAATGTTGAGGGAAAAAACAGAGCTGGAGGACTCAGACTCCCTGACTTCAGACTATACTACAAAGCTACAGTAATCAAGACAACATGGTAATGGCACAAAAACAGAAATATAGATCAATGGAACAGGATAGAAAACCCAGAGTTAACCTACGCACATATGGTCAACTAATCTATGACAAAAGAGGCAAGGATATACAATGGAGAAAAGACAGTGTCTTCAATAAGTGGTGCTGGGAAAACTGGACAGCTACATGTAAAAGAATGAAATTAGAACACTCCCTAACACCACACACAAAAATAAACTCAAAATGGATTAAAGATCTAAATGTAAGACTGAATACTGTAAAACTCTTAGAGGAAAACATAGGAATAACACTCTCTGACATAAATCACAGCAAGACCTTTTTTGACCCACCTCCTAGAGTAATGGAAATAAAAACAAAAATAAACAAATGGGACCTAATGAAACTTCAAAGCTTTTGCACTGCAAAGGAAACCATAAACAAGACGGAAAGACATCCCTCAGTATGGGAGAAAATATTTGCAAATGAATCGATGACAAAGGATTAATCTTCAAAATATATAAACAGCTCATGCAACTCAATATTAAAAAAAACAAAAAACCCAATCCAAAAATGGGCAGAAGATCTAAACAGACATTTCTCCAAAGAAGATATACAGATGGCCAAGAGGCCCATGAAAAGCTGCTCAACATCGCTAATTATTAGAGAAATGCAAATCAAAACTACAATAAGGTATCACCTCTCACTGGTGAGAATGGCCATCAACAGAAAATCTACAAACAAGAAATGCTGCAGAGGGTATGGAGAAAAGGGAACCCTCTTGCACTGGTGGTGGGAATGTAAATTGATACAGTCACTATGGAGAACAGTATGGAGATTCCTTAAAAAACTAGAAATAGAATTACCATATGACCCAGCAATCCCACTACTGGGCATTAACTCAGAGAAAACCATAATTCAAAAAGACATGTGCAACCCAATGTTCATTGCAGCACTATTTACAGTAGCCAGGTCATGGAAGCAACCTAAATTCCTATCGACAGATGAATGGATAAAGAAGATGTGGTACATATATGCAATGCATATTCCTCAGCCATAAAAAGGAAGGAAATTGAGTCATTTGTAGACACTTGGATGGACCTAGAGACTGTCCTGCAGAGTGAAGTAAGTCAGAAAGAGAAAAACAAATATCGTATATTAATGCATATATGTGGAATCTAGAAAAATGGTACAGATGAACCAGACTGCAAGGCCGCAATAGAGACACAGATGTAGAGAACAAACGTATTGACACCAAGGGAGGAAGCGGGGGGGGGTGTGTGTGGCTGTGGGATGAATTGGGAGATTGGGATTGACATATATACCCTAATATATATAAAATAGATAACTGGTAAGGACTAGCTATACTAAAAATAATAAAATAATATTCAAAAAAATATATAATTCTAACTACACATTTTGCTGAGAGCTAGTCTTCTCTGTAGCTTATCTTGGATTATTCAGCATTAGGGTGAGTGGATTTTTTAAAATTGCAATAACTTTGTGTTAGTTTTTAAAAACATACATTTATTAATAACTCATATGCATTTTACCACAACCCAGTGGCCAGACCAGGCAAGGATTGATATACATTCTTTTCATCAAAGAGGGAATAAACCTAAAAGAGTCAAATATCTTGCCCCCAATCAGATATATCAGGAGAAGGAACATGATTTCTTAATAATGGATTATTGTGTGTTTTTCCCCACTGTGAAATCTTCGATCTTGACATCTTGTCAGGACACCCAAAATATTGTGCTAGTTGATACTTTGCTCTAAAGTATGCATTATCTCTTTCAGTGAAACAGAAGACTTAAAATGGAATACTCATATTTTATTAAAAATTTCCAACATATTTGATGTGACAAAATAGGAAACTGAAAAGTTTTAAAAGGACAAAATCTGTTAGGTCTTCAAAGATTGCAAAATAAATTGCCACAAACTACTGAAAATACAAAATAGAAAGTATAAGATCTATAAAAATATGGGCATATGTACATGAACCAGACTTTACTTCCACTGAAACCTGATCAATAATTGAAAAATATTCATTGAAAAAATTAATGTTATAACTGTCAAAATGAAACGTAATTCACCTTTATAAAGAAAATCTGAATGTCAGCTTCCAAATGACAGCAGTTTACAGTTAAAATTGAGTGGATATTTTCCAACAGAAATAGTATCCCAAAGACCTTGTTTCCTAGTGGAACATTAATATACTGTAATTCTTTCTTACTCTTTCCTGGTGTTTCTTTATTCTAAGTTCATGAGTCTCTATAGTCAATTCTTTTTTTTTTTTTTTTTTTTTTTTTGCGGTACGCCGGCCTATCACTGTTGTGGCCTCTCCCATTGCGGAGCACAGGCTCCGTATGTGCAGGCCCAGTGGCCATGGCTCACGGGCCCAGCCACTCTGCGGCATGTGGGATCTTCCCAGACCGGGGCACGAACCCACGTCCCCTGCATCGGCAGGCGGACTCTCAACCACTGTGCCACCAGGGAAGCCCCTACAGTCAATTCGTGATCAATGGTCCCAATTCCAGATTTTAGCCAATGAGGAATTAATAAGGAGGTAATATTAGTTATCCTCTATGGTTCAAAATTCAGTACTATAGGGAAGATAACTATTTCTTCCCTTTAACTTTTCTCTCTTGCTGCCTATTTCTACCCCCTTCTAGGAGTCTTGCTTTTTTGGTTTCTTACCTTGGTTTGGCCATGTTTCTTCCCAAGGATCAAAACCTGACTCCAATTTAACAACAAACTGTTGATTTTGACTCTATAGTTATGGACATATTTATTGTTGCAATTATGAATTCCATTACGAAGCTGGTCAACAACTTTTGTTTATATTTTATAGAATTAAAATAATTTTTAATGAATAGAAAAGAGCAGGAATTTGATCTTCCTTAAGAATAAATTAGAGGGAATTCCCTGGTGGTCCAGTGGATAGGACTCTGTGCTTTCATTGCCGAGGGCACAGGTTCAATCCCTCGTGGGGGAAGTAAGATCCTGCAAACAGCCAGGCACAGCCAAAAAAAAAAAAAAAAAAAAAAGAATAAATTAGAAATTTTGTTCTAAATTAAGCAGGGGACCAAAAGAAAATATTTCAATGAAACATTAAAAGAGATGGTTGATATTCTATCTTGGTGGAGAAAATGGACAATTCTCTGTCCCAGATTAATTAGATATTTGTGCCAGCAAAAATGCTTCTTAATATCTTTAAGTGTATATTAATAAAAAGTTGTTTATTTTTCTGAAAAATATCTATGTAGGACAGTTAGATATCTTGCTCCATCTCCTACTCAAAATCATGAGATGATCTTTTTGGGGAAATATAATTAGAAACAAAACCTACTACCAACCCAGAAAACCTCTCCACACAATTTTATTATTGAATAAGCATTAAACCAAAATGTGACACACATCACAGGAAATCCACTCAAAGATTGCAAAGACAGAAAGAAGTCTCACCTTTTTATATAGTCAAGCAGATATAACCCATTACATACACGTTTCAAGATAAACAATAATTGGTCCTCAGGTAAGAGGACTTCACAACACCATTTGTAACACATCTTAAATGTAGCTGGTAAGTGAGATTGATCATCTGTGTTTGCTAATTGCCTTTACTTGGAGAAAAAAACAAACTCTCATATCTTATGGCAGGAGGTAGTATTGCAACTTGGAGCAAGGAACACACAGAAGTTAGGCTCCTACACTCACATAGAAACTGAAATGTAGAGGTGCTATATCTAATTGTTACATTCAAAGAGATAGGTCCCAAGGCCTCCAGAGAGACCTAGGTCAAAAGCTGACAAAAGGCCTATCTAGTCTTCAGAGAGATTTATATACATTTCAAAGAGAGGAGAAAGTACATACAAGTTTTCTAAGGTAAATACTCTTAAGAAAAACAAAGAAGAGGGATCTCTTTCCTTATTTTCAAGAGGAGACTTAAGCCTCTTATTTTAAATTTTTCTCTGTCCTTACAGCCTCTAGACTCTGTGATACAGATATCTACTTCCTTTATAGTGCTTGCATCACAAAGGAGCCTGGCACTTTAAAGCCATTGAATCTCCTTCCATTTCAGAGAAAAAGGATATGAACAGAGTATGATAAGGTTATTTTTTCAGAGCATTAGGAGTTCATCAGTATAGTATACTGATTTTAGCTAGTGGGAAAAAAAAATGCAACCAGGTTGTTATATGTTGAAGAGAAAGTGAGGAAAGAAAAAACACAGTCCCTTTCAATTACTTCACACAGCTAGGAGGCTTCCATGAACTGGAATCAACACCCAAGATTTCAGATGATTGTCACCTCTTCTTTTCTTTTTTTAAAACATTTTTATTTATTTACTTATTTTTAAAATTTATTTATCTTTGGCTGCATTGCATCTTCGTTGCTGTGCGCGGGCTTCTCATTGCAGTGGCTTCTCTTGTTGTGGAGCACGGACTCTAGGCATGCAGGCTTCAGCAGTTGTGGCATGCAGGCTCATTAGTTGTGGCTTGTGGGCTCTAGAGTACAGGCTCAGTAGTTACGGGTGCATGGGCTTAGTTGCTCTGCGGCATGTGCGATCTTCCCAGACCAGGGCTCAAACCTTTGTCCCCTGCCTTGGCAGGCAGATTCTTAACCACTGCACCACCAGGGAAGTCCCTCTTCTTTTCATTTTTGATGGAATTTCAAGTCTCTTAAAATCAGCTTTCAAATTGACAGGTTTTTAAGGTTTACTCTCTAAAGCCCACACATCAGATTATTTGGCACTTTGTGGCCTGATTTATTAGATTAAAATACATGGAAATCATTACTCCAATTTCTACTTGATTCTTTTTTGTGTAGTCCTGGCTTTGGGGTCTGCTTTTAAGTAGTTCTATTCCCTCTCTCTCTCTCTCTCTCTGTGATTTCCACCTTCACTTTGGATAGAATGTCAAAACACTGCCTACCTTAATTCTATGCACCACGTAGGCATTCAAATCCCTCTCAAATTCCTGAGATAAATAATCAACATACGGGTTAACTAAAGTTTATTTACAATTTAATGAATTTTTCAAGCAACAATTGTATTTTTTCATTGCAGCAAATGGTATACATAATTTACATTTTGTTTCTAAGCCTAACAAATGTGTTTTCTAGAGATAAGAGGTCTATTTTCACTATGTTTGTTCTCTGCACAGTCAAACTTTTTGAAAAGGTTTATGAACGTTACTTATGACACATATGTTAATCATTTCCCCCTTTAATTGTGGATTTAGACTCAGTTTTGCATGCTGAAATTTCTGTCTCTTTTGTTACTTTGGTAATTTAATGTGATCAGATTTGACTTCCAGTAATGTATTAACCTAATGTAGAATTAATCTTGCCTTCCTCCAAACACACATGTATATTAACACAACATATTGAGAATTTAAAATGTTATAAGCAAAATTTCATTGTTGATGGGAAATGAAATGAAGCACAATGTTAATTTGATTCTATGACCTTTTGGAATCTTATCCTTGAGAATGTCCTATTTGGGGATTTAGGTTCTATTTCTCTATTTATTAGTAAACCTCAGAAACAAAGTTGATGAAAAACTTTCTTTAAATTCAACAGAGCTTAATCATCAAGAGGTTGCACAGATTTAAGTAAAATTTCCCATGAGGTACTGAAACATAATAGCAGTGGTAATCCCATATATGTTTTCTATCACATTTTAGAATCGATATGAAATAACTCCTTTGGAAAGTAAGTCTTTATAGAGTAAAATATCAGAGTAACTGTCTTATTTTTCCATATTTATCTAGTATTTTAATATATATGTATCCTCAATGTATTTTTGCTAATAATTAATTGTTTATGTTATTTCTTAAGCTAGTATAACAAGGAGGGCCTAACTACTAATATTTGTTATAATAAAAGATATCGCTTGTTCAACTCTTCCTATATACTAGGCGTTTTGTCAAGTGCTTCCATGCATTATCTCATAAATCTTTATGACACTCTATGAAGGACAAGCACTCATTACTTTTACAAATGAGGAAATTGAGGCTCAGGAGGGTTAATTAGGTGGCTGCACAAGCCCAGGCACAAGTAAGTAATGGGGCTTGAACACCAATCCAGGTCTGCCTGCATAAACACCACTGTTCTTAACCAGTATACTAACTGCCTCATTTAGAAATTGCCCAGCTCAGTAATTTAAAACTAATTAGGTGAGAGAGTAAATTGGAAACTCTAGAGAATCAATGAATATTATGTTTCCCTTCCTGATCCTTCTGCCATATCCTCCAGAGATCAACTTGTATCTTTTCTTCTTTTTTGTATCAAAGGAAAAATTTCTGACTCTGGTTATTTACCCATTTCTGGCTGCATACTGTGCTTCACTGTGTCGTGTTATTTCATCCTCATAACCACTTAATGGTTATGAGGATGAAATAAGTATATGGCAGTATATGAAGTATATGGCAACTCCAATTGGTTAAATAAAATGATTAAGATCTCTGGACTCCATTTAATGATTTTTTTCTTTATGACACTGTGAGGGTTCATTTTATGTGCAATCTTAGATTATGTTTTAGATGTGATTAACATTTAAATGGGTGAATTTTGAGTAAAGCAGATTGCCCTCCATGATAAGAGTGGGCCTCATCCAGTCAGCTGAAGGAAAGCCTAAATAGAAAAAAGACTGACCTACTGGAACAAGGGGCAATTCTCCAGCAGCCTGCCTTCAATCTTTATTTGCACCATCAGTCCTTCTGGGTCTCCAGATTGCCAGCCCACATTATAGATTTGGGTCTTGTCAGACTCTAAATTCATGTGAGCCAATTTTTATAAAACCTTTTAATATAAGTACCTGTCCTATTGGTTGTGTTTCTCTGGAAACCCTGACTAATACACACACTGGGTTTCTGGCATGCATAATTAATGTCAGAAAACTTGGTTATAGGTAGCAAGTCATATACTACTCACTGTTGACCACTCCTGGAGATTTCCACTCAGGGATCTACTTGGCTCTTCGAAATGTGACCTTTGGTTTTAAAAGGAATTTAATAGCAGTAAATATTTAGAGGAAAATATTACATGAAGAGTAATCATTATTCAATTACAAAGGCAAACAAACAAATTATATGTAAGCAACATCCTTTATACAAAGTCTAAAGATCATTATTTAGGAGAGCTGGGACTTATAGTATATAGATTTTTTTTTTAAGTATTTGAATTAGGTGCCAGGTAACTGAGCATAGCAAATTCTGTAGTAGCTAGTTGTTTATCTCAGTCTATCAAATTTTACCCTTAGTGCATTTGTCTTTTACTATCAAAAAGTCAAAGAAGTTTCTCAAAGACTCTTACTAAATGTTATTATATATTTATTGGAAAGTTTATCAAAATGATCAATATGAGCATATAAAAGAGTAGTTTACCTGCTTCCTTTATGAAAATGGAGTGGCAGTTTCCAGTAGTTCTTCGGTTAGATTTGGCATGGACAAAAGCCACGCATGTATGCACTTGACTTTTATTGAGGACAAATTTGTAAATTATAAAAGGGGCAGCACATCTGTTAAATTCATTATACAAAAACAGGGGATAGTAATTAACTTGAATACAATATATACACATAATGAGACCTTAGAAAGACTGAGTAGCACAAAAGCTGGGTGTAAATCTACTGAAACTCAGGAGCTATGCAGTAGATTCACAAAACAGAATAGGAGGAGCCAAATAAAAGATCTAATTTTTAATTACAATAAAATCTAGAGTATTGGAATTTAAAAAGAGGAAATCTAAGAAGAGAATGTATTCATGTAAATATAATTATGATAAAATTTTTAAAAAGAGGTAATTATTTGATTGGATTTTGAAGGAAAAAGTATCCATTTGGATACTAAGATTTGAAATATATTGGGTAAGGATTAGAAGAACCACTATACTGCTGTTTGAAATTAGAATAAAAGGGAACAGAAAAAGGTGGTGGACAGATGATCATCAAATAAACATTTTAAAAAGTTTCCTGATCTGAGGAAAGACTTGAGACATCAGATCAAAAGAGGTCAGAGAGGGGCTTCCCTGGTGCGTAGTGGTTGAGAGTCTGCCTGCCGATGCAGGGGACATGGGTTCGTGCCCCGGTCCAGGAAGATCCCGCATGCCGCAGAACAACTAGGCCTGTGAGCCATGGCCATTGAGCCTGCGCTTCTGGAGCCTGTGCTCTGCAACAGGAGAGGCCACAACAGTGAGAGGCCCTCGTACTGCAAAAAAAAAGGAGGTCAGAGAGTAACAAGAAAATGTAGTGAAAATAGACACCCTGCATATCCAACAGAAAAGATGGGTTGCTTTCAAAAGATATAATGAGGTTGGTATTCGATTTTTTTTTCTCCTGATCACTGAGGGGCAAAAATCAATACTAAAACATCAGCAGCTTTGAAAGAAAAGAATATTAAGGCCTAAGAATTCTATATCCTGAGAAGCTATCATTTATTTGGAAGGAGAGGAGAAAGAGATTCTCTGACATGCAAGGACATGAAAATTATACCACCTAAGCAGTCCTGAAAAAATTACTTGAAGATATATCCAGCTAATGGTAACATGCATCAAAATAAATTTTTCTAGAAGGGAAGTGCATGGTATAAAAAAAGGAAGTGTGACAAGCCAGGAAACCAGGCTTTCCTGAAACCAGGAAAAAGTAACATAGAAACAACTCCTGTTAATATGATAAAACAATGAGAATTTTGAAGCAAAAACATGATTATTAATTTGTAACAAAATTAAGTGATTTCAATAAAACCAACAGGAAAGAAGCAGTAAAAAGTGGGCTATTTTCAGTTAATAGTAGAAGTAAGTAATTTATAAGTAATCACTTATACTAAATTTTCAAACAATGAAGCACATTTTTCCAAGGCTAAATGCAATCTGAATCATATGGACAAGTTATTAAGCATACGTATCGCCAAGACTCATCCCCAATCTTCGGAAACAGAATGTAAGACCTGGGAATCAAAGCCATTAAAAAGCTCACCCCAGGGGAGGAGTTGCAAGATGGCGGAAGAGTAAGACGTGGAGATCACCTTCCTCTCCACAAATACATCAGAAATACATCTACATGTGGAACAACTCCTACAGAACACCTACTGAGCTGTGGCAGAAGACCTCAGACCTCCCAAAAGGCAAGAAACTCCCCATGTACCTGGGTAGGGAAAAAGAAAAAAGAAAAAAACAGAGACAAAAGAATAGGGATGGGACCTGCACCAGTGGGAGGGAGCTGTGGAGGAAAGGTTTCCACACACTAGGAAGACACTTCACGGGCGGACACGGCGGGTGGCAGAGGGGGGAGCTTTGGAGCCACGGAGGAGAGCGCAGCCACAGGGGTGCAGAGGGCAAAGCGGAGAGATTCCCGCACAGAGGTTCGGTGGTGCCGACCAGCCCAAGAGGCTTGTGTGCTCACCCGCCCGGGTGGTCGGGGGCTGGGAGCTGAGGCTCGGGCTTCAGCTGGATCCCAGGGAGAGGACTGAGGTTGGCTGCGTGAACATAGCCTGAAGGGGCTAGTGCACCACGGCTAGATGGGAGGGAGTATGGGAAAAAGTCTGCACCTGCCGAAGAGACAAGAGACTTTTTCTTGCCTCTTTGTTTCCTGGTGCGCGAGGAGAGGGGATTAAGAGCGCTGCTTAAAGGAGCTCCAGAAACGGGCACGAGCCGTGGCTATCAGCGCAGACCCCAGAGAAGGGCATGAGACGCGAAGGCCAGTGCTGTTGCCACCAAGAAGCCTGTGTGCAAGCACAGGTCACTCTCCACACCTCCTCTCCTGGGAGCCTGTGCAGCCCGCCACTGCCAGGGTCCCGGGATCCAGGGATAACTTCCCCGGGAGAACGCGCAGGCGCGCCTCAGGCTGGTGCAACGTCACGCCGGCCTCTGCCACTGCAGGCTCACCCCGCATACGTACCCCTCCCGTCCCCCGGCCTGAGTGAGCCAGAGCCCCCGAATCAGCTGCTCCTTTAACCCCGTCCTGAGTGAAGAACAGACGCCCTCAGGTGACCTACACGCAGAGGCGGGTCCAAATCCAAAGCTGAACTCCGGGAGCTGTGCGAACAAAGACGAGAAAGGGAAATGTCTCCCAGAAGCCTTAGGAGCAGCGGATTAAATCTCCTCAATCAACTTGATGTACCCTGCATCTGTGGAATACCTGAAAAGACAACGAATCATCCCAAATTGAGGAGTTTGACTTTAGGAGCAACGATATATATATATATTTCCCTTTTTCTCTTTTTGTGAGTGTGTTAAGTGTATGCTTCTGTGTGTGATTTTGTCTGTATAGCTTTGCTTTTACCATTTGACCTAGGGTGCTGTCTGTCAAGTTTTTTTGTTTTTTTTTTACTTAAAAATTTTTTTTCTTAATAATTATTTTTTATTTTAATTATTTTATTTTATTTTACTTTATCTTCTTTCTTTTCTTTTCTTTTCTTTTCTTTTCTTTTCTTTTCTTTTCTTTTCTTTTCTTTTCTTTTCTTTTCTTTTTTTTCTCCCTTTTATTCTGAGCTGTGTGGATGACAGGCTCTTGGTGCTCCAGCCAGGCATCAGGGCTGTGCCACTGAGGTGGCAGAGCCAAGTTCAGGACACTGGTCCACAAGAAACCTCCCAGCTCCACATAATATCAAACAGCGAAAATCTCCCAGAGATCTCCATCTCAATGCCAAAACCCAGCTCCACTCAACAACCAGCAAGCTACAGTGCAGGATGCCCCATGCCAAACAACTAGCAAGACAGGAGCACAGCCACATCCATTAGCACAGAGGCTGCCTAAAATCAAAATAAGGCCACAGATACCCCAAAACACACCACCAGACGTGGACTTGTCCACCAGAAAGACAAGATTCAGCCTCATCCACCAGAACACAGACAACAGTCCCCTCCACCAGGAAGCCTACACAACCCAATGAACCAACCTTAGCCACTGGGAACAGACACCAAAAACAACAAAATCTATGAACGTGCAGCCTTCAAAAAGGAGATCCCAAACACTTTGGAGATCCCAAAGTGAAATTAAGAAAACACTCCCATTTACCACTGCAACAAAAAGAATAAAATATCTAGGAATAAACCGACCTAAGGAGACAAAAGACCTGTATGCAGAAAATTATGAGACACTGATGGAGGAAATTAAAGATGATACAAACAGATGGAGAGATATATCAAGTTCTTGGATTGGAAGAATCAACATTGTGAAAATGACTCTACTACCCAAAGCAATCTACAGATTCAAAGCAATCCCTATCAAACTACCACTGGCATTTTTCACAGAACTAGAACAAAATATTTCACAATTTGTATGGAGACACAAAAGACCCCAAATAGCCAAAGCAATCTTGAGAAAGAAAATGGAGCTGGAGGAATCAAGCTCCCTGATTCCTTCAGACTATACTACATAGCTACAGTAATCAAGACAACATGGTACTGGCACAAGAACAGAAATATAGATCAATGGAACAGGATAGAAAGCCCAGAGATAAACTCACACACATATGGTCACCTTATCTTTGATAAAGGAGGCAAGAATATACAGTGGAGAAAAGACAGCCTCTTCAATAAGTGGTGCTGGGAAAACTGGACAGCTACATGTAAAAGAGTGAAATTAGAACACTCCCTAACACCATACACAAAAATAAACTCCAAATGGATTAAAGACCTAAATGTAAGGCCAGACACTATCAAACTCTTAGAGGAAAACATAGGCAGAACACTCTATGACATAAATCACAGCAAGATCCTTTTTAACCCACCTCCAAATAAATGGAAATAAAAACAAAAATAAACAAATGGGACCTAATGAAACTTAAAAGCTTTTGCACAGCAAAGGAAACCATAAACAAGATGAAAATCCAACCCACAGAATGGGAGAAAATATTTGCAAATGAAGCAACTGACAAAGGATTAATCTCCAAAACATACAAGCAACTCATGCAGCTCAACATCCAAAAAACAAACAACCCAATCCAAAAATGGGCAGAAGACCTAAATAGACATTTCTCCAAAGAAGATATACAGATTGCCAACAAACACATGAAAGAATGCTCAACATCATTAATCATTAGAGAAATGCAAATCAAAACTACAATGAGGTATCATCCCACACCAGTCAGAATGGCCATCATCAAAAAATCTACAAACAGTAAATGCTGAAGAGGGTGTGGAGAAAAGGGAACCCTCTTGCACTGTTGGTAGGAATGTAAATTGATACAGCCACTATGGAGAACAGTATGGAGGTTCCTTAAAAAACTACAAATAGAACTACCATATGACCCCACAATCCCACTAGTAGGCATATACCCTGAGAAAACCATAATTCAAAAAGAGTCATGTACCAAAATGTTCATTGCAGCTCTATTTACAATAGCCAGGACATGGAAGCAACCTAAGTGTCCATCAACAGATGAATGGATAAAGAAGATGTGGCACATATATACAATGGAATATTACTCAGCCATAAAAAGAAATGAAACAGTTATTTGTAGTGAGGTGGATGGACGTGGAGTTTGTCATACAGAGTGAAGTAAGTCAGAAGGATAAAAACAAATACCGTATGCTAACACATATATATGGAATTTGAAAAAAGAAAAAAAAAATGGTCAGAAGAACCGAGGGGCAAGACGGGAATAAAGATGTAGATCTACTAGAGAATGGACTTGATGATATGGGGAGGGGGAAGGGTAAGCTGTGACAAAGTGAGACGGTGGCATGGACATATATACACTACCAAACGTAGGGTAGATAGCTAGTGGGAAGCAGCTGCATGTCACAGGGAGATCAGCTTGGTGCTTTGTGACCACCTGGAGGGGTGGGATAGAGAGGGTGGGAGGGAGGGAGATGCAAGAGGGAAGAGATATGGGGACATATGTATGTTTGGCTGATTCACTTTGTTATGGAGTGGAAAGGAACACACAATTTTAATGCAATTATACTCTAATAAAGATGTTAATAAATAATAAATAAATTACAAAAAAAAACCCCAAAATTCACCCCAGTATTTTTTTGTGTATCTGGCATGTAACCACATATATATATACACATGTATATACACTAGACGCACTAAAAACATCAATTAGAACTAAAGATGCATAATTCCTTAAAACAGGGGTCCCCAACTCCCACTGACCCGTGATTGTCCATGGCCTGTTAGGAACCACGCCTCACAGCATCACTCCCCATTGCTTTCCTTACCGCCTGAACCATCCTCCCACTCCCCCCATCCCTGGAAAAATTGTCTGGTGCCAAATAAGTTAGGGATCGCTGCCTTATAACAAAATTCCAGAAACATAATTCTTGGCTAGATAATCTCCAATAGTTAGATGTTCCTGCTATAAGATATAAAACTCTTAGGCTGGACTCTATCTTTTTCAACATCCTGAAACTCCATCTAATTACACTTAAAAGAGTCTAAGTTAATCCTAGCTTTCTGAAAGATGTCACCCCAATAAATGTAGACTAAAATCTTAAAAAATTTTAAAAGAAGAGCATGAATACTTTAACTGAAAAATGAACAAAGGACCCACATTCACTAGAAAAGAAATAAAAATGGAACATAAGAAAAATTATATTCAATTTCACTAAAACCACAAGAGGCAATGACTCCTCCTTCAAACTAACATAATGTTTAAGCTACTAATATCCAATGTCAATTTGGTTGTATTATCCATTCTTATCTATTGCTGTGTTATTTTTCAAGAAGGTAGACTGGTTTTTTTTTGCTTACTGAAAAATAACAAGAAATATGTATCTATAGTCTTAAAGTAATGTTTACCCTTTGACTCAGTAAATTCACTTCCAGCCACCTACCCTAGGGAAATCAACAGAGATATGAATCATGATTTATGAATGAGGGTATTCAATGCAGTATTATTTATAATAGTGAAAAATTGGTGAAAAATCTCAGTTATAGTAAAATAACTAAATAAATTTTGTTACAGCCATATTGTGGGTGTCACTCACTTGTGCAATAATGTATTTCAAAGCAGCTATGTATGAAAAAATGCTCACTGTATAACATGAACTGGAAAAGGTAAACTGTAAACATGTATATATGAGCTATGTATATGTATATACATACATATGTATACGTATACATATGTATATACATACATGTATGTAGTATATGCATACAATATATATGATATATAGAATATAAATTGTTTAATAGAAAATAAAAACAAAGATGAATATTTGAAATTAAAACAATACATATAGAAGAAAAATATCTAATAAGATGTATGCTAAAATATTAATGGTTTTCTTTTTTAGGTTCTAATATTAGGAGTGATAAATCTTTTTTCTTTTATGTGCTTCTATATTTCCAGAATTTCTATTGCTAACATATATCACTTTATCATTTAAGATATTCTGTTAAAGAATAAAATATAACACTTTAGAGTCATAAAAGCTTAAGTTTGGAATAGATTTTAGATGTTAAACATTCTGAACTTCTACTCAATGTAGTAATCTTTTCCATACTAAAATCATTACTGACTGGTGCTAGTCACCAAAAATAGTTTCTTTAAAGTCTGATAAGCATTTCTGTATATGAGAGCAGTTGAGAAATCAGCAGACAGAACCAGGGCTCTAGAAGTTTATTTTATATTTATTTATTTAAAATTATTCTTTTTTTTAGTTCAGTTTATCCAAATGATTATAATGTTTTTTTAACCAAAGAAATATTTGAATAAAAATCAAATATAATGAATAATTCATAATTAACATTTCCATTAGCAGTTTAAATGCTTATAAACAGATTTAAGCCCCCCCACCCTTTCTCCCTCTGTCTTTATCTATCTCTCTGCAAAATGAAAACTTGATACCTATATGACAAGAGCATCTCCTCCTCACTTTTGGAGATGTTGACTTTAAAAAAAAACATTTTCTACATAGAATTTCAGGAGATGCTTTTAGATAACTCTATTCTATTTGTTTTGAAAAAGTGCCTCTAAAGTAATCTATTATAAAGTATGCAGTTTTCCAAAAGCCATAGCTAGTTGCCTAACAACACATTTGGTTATGTCATACATTGAAAGCAATACGATAACATGCTATTTTTCAGGTATTAATTTTCAAACACTTTTATAACTGAAAGAATATATTTTACAGATGGGAATTTTTGAAAGATGGGCCTTGTAAAAACAAAATAAGAGAGAGTAAATACCACACTAATTGAGAGTCATTTTCTTAATGATACAATATTAAAATTCAAGCCCAACTGTAAGGATTTGAAAACTTTTTGTCAGGTCCCCAGGCTCTACCTTGTACTCCCTGAAGCACTCACTGCATTAAGAGCCTGCAGTAAGAGGATAAAACCGTATGTCTGTGAAGGCAACTTAATGACATTATGACACTTTCTGCACATAGAATGCCTTAAATGCAACAGGAAATATCTAACTTTGTAAAAGTTCTTTATTTTTTTAAATGTCAAAACTGTTAGAGCAGAAAATTTTAAAAGCTAAATTTAAATCGTAGTGTGAAAATGAGAACAATCACCCACCTCTTGGTTTTTTTACTTCATTGTTATTTTTTTTTCCATTTCAAAGAGTTAATTGAAAAATCCCACACCTCTTCTTTTTTGCTTAAATATTTTCCTGATATTCACTAATAATAGAGATTAGCCAGAACACCTATTTCTTCTCTGTTTCCTTTTCAAAATTTTTTCTGCCTTTTCTATTTTCCACAAAGCTCAAATTCTTTCTTCTAGTATATTTTTTTCTGCATGTGTGTATGTGTGTGTGAGTGCGTGTGTGTGTATGTGTGTGTGTGTGTGTGTGGTTGTGTGGTGGTGATATGGTGGGAGAGTTCATAAAACATGGAGATCCTCTCATATGAAAATAGGTTTAATGAGTAACTGAATATATGCTCTTCCTGTCAAATTTGTTGAGGGCTTAGAATTTAAACCTAGACTACTGTTCAGAATTTTTCATTTTTATCTGATTTTTATTCTTTTGACATTTAATAGTTATAGACATATTGCTGTCCATTATACTCTCATATTCCAAGACATTGTTATTATCAGAGAAAGGTGGGAAAGGCAGGCAAGGCAAATGCCTGACCACCAGATATTTTAATGCTTCATTCATTGGCAAACTAGCTTTTAGTTTGATGTTACAGCTGCTATTAGGAAAGCTTATTTTTATTAAAGTCTCTCTCCTCCCCTTTCTGTCCTACAAGCAGTTGATCATAAAAGTCATGGGGTCATAAAAGTCATAAATCTATGCTTTCACCAAAGAATTTCAACACAAGAAGACTACATGTTTCAGCCCCTTAATCTAGGTGAGCCACATAAGGAATTGGATCCAATGGCATTAGGGTGCAAGAACAGTTGCCACTTGCAGATTAAGGACAATAAATATCCTTGTGTTATGCAGTGACATTGTAGCCTGCGTATTGAGGATGGGGGGTGGCATCCAAGGTGAGAGCATCCCAGATCCCTGAAGGTGAGTGACTGTTGGGAAACAAGCCACCAGGAAAACTGCCCAATCAGAAACATCCACATTTTATTTTGATTACATAAGAAATGACTTTCATTGTGTCATCATTAAGATTTGAGAATTTTGGGTCATAGTAGCTGGTGTTACTCATACTGGCTAATATAAGCTCGTTCACTTTGTGTTCACATAGCTGATTCAGTCTCATGTTTAGGCCTGCATACTATAATCGGTAGCCACATAAGATCTGTCTACCACTCTTGCATAATATTTTATCCTTCCTATATGATCCTCTTATTATATAAATTGTTTATTTCTTTCCTGAGGAAAAGTAGGCTATTGAGATCCATTTTCACATTAGTATGACATTTTTTTTAAAGAATTCAGTGTCATAGAGATTCCTAACTAGGTGTGTGGATGGGGTGGGGTGGCAAGGAGGGCACTGATTATATGAGGAGCTAATATTTAGGGAGAGTCTGGGGTATCAAGAAACCATGTATCACCGGCAAATGCTGCATACTCCTCTATGTGACAAAATAATGCATTTTTCCCATTTTTAATTATAAAATACATATAAAATTTACCATCTTAACATTGTTCTTATTGCACTTGTCTTAGTGTGTCCCCATACCTAACTTAACAAGCAGGCTTCAGGACTATAATGTAATCCATGGGGGAAGAGAAAGAGGGCAACCTCAGATCCTCAAGCTTCTCTCACCTTCCCAACCTCTGGCATGTCCATGGTTACAACTTCTAACCTTTACTTTTGGACACTGTCCCAAGTTGTGCCAACCTCTAAGGAAGGGTAACTCCTTAGGTTTCAATGCCAGACTAAGTGTGACTAAAAATCAGAGGAATGGTATGGAAGGGAGGGATCCTGGGAGTAAAGTGACAAAGCTCCAAGACTACGTAGAAGGGACAGTGAGTGTTAACCTTGGGATCACAGTGAAATATTTTGCATTATACAGTTTTAAGTTCCATTTGTCCCTGCTAATGTGTTTTTGACATCCTTGCCTTTTTCAGATCCACCTCTTGCTAACATTTTAATTCAAATTTAAATATCCAAACACACACATCTTTACCATTTTAAGTGTACAGTTCACTGGTATTAAATACATCCATAATGTTGTGCAACCACCACCACCATCCATCTCCACAACATTTTTCATCTTGTAAAACTAAAATGCTTTACCCATTAAACATTAACTTCTCATTTCCCTTTCCCCTCAGCCCCTGGCCACCACCATTCTACTTTCTGTCTCTATAGTTTTGACTACTGTAAGTTATAAAATCATTATTTCTATTCCTTGCTTTTGTTCCTTGTATTTTCTTTTACCATTTGCCACCTTCTCCAATCTGCTCTCTTTGACCATTTTATGATAGTACTTACTGTTTCAAGGAAGAAAAGCATGGAACTTTTTAGAAAAGGGTGAAAGTGGAAAGAATGGGGAGAAATAGAAAGGATTCCAGGCAAATACAACATATATTGGGGGAAACCTGGTAAAAATGATGACTTTCAAGCCAGACTTTGAGTCCCTGAGATTTGTAAAAGTTTCTGGTCTGGGAGTTGGGAAAGAGTTGTAGGTGAAACAAGGAGAATTTTGTAAATCCTAAAGGATTTTTGGATGTAAGAGCAGAGAGTAGGGTCCCAAAGAACATATGATTTTGTAATATACTTAAGGAGACAGGATTTTAGACAGCTTCAAGGAAGTCCCAGAAAAGTATAGAAACAGCAAAATAAATCTCCTGCACACAAGAGTGGCAAGAATATTGTGAAACACAGTGCATCTGAGTAAACCATAGTGTTAAATGTTCTGTAATTGGCAAATAAACTCCATTTGTTTAAGAACAGCAGGGAAGTGGGTGTGGAAACGAACCGTACACAACCCTCTAAAATTTTTACTAAAGCAGAAAAATGTTACCTGGTTACCAGATTTATTAAAGAACTGCAAGACCTAAAAAGCTGAAATTGATAGAAAACTGAGAGGTGGCCATACAAGATCTAACTCTTAGTGAATGCCCTCAGTGGCAGATTACATTGAATAAATGTAATAAATTCAATTGATAACTTGAATTCTATCTCCATCCCATACCTTGCCATTATATAAAGACTCCAGATTTCAGAATCAGTTTCAAGGAAGAGGATACAGAATATCAAAAAAAAAAAAAAAAAAAAGAATGAGATTAATTTCTGCCAAGTGGTAAAAAGGGGCTTCGTATTGAAGTTAAATTCAAAGATAAAAATGAAATTATACTTATTGTTCACCTGAGTATCTTATGTAGAATTATAACTGCTGTTGTAAGTATGCTTACATAGATCCACCTTCGCAAACCTTACTTCTTGATTTACACTGGAGCTTCAGGGATGCTGAGGGTTGGTTGTGACCTTTCTGTTTTCAGTAGTTCACTGTGAAGTAGTTTCTTAGGCATTTGGAGTCTATCCATCATTTAGCTACATGCTCCTAGATGAGTTATAACGTGTCAAGCATTTACTCTGAACTGTCACACTAACTGTGATCTCATAACTCATCCTGTCTTACTAATCGTCAAAAATAGTTCTTGGGTGGCTGTGAAGCTCCATGAACACAATTATGCCATTTGGAGCTAGTGGAAGCCCAAGAATGTCAAAAATATGGGGGAGAGATTTTAAAATGAGAATAATCAAGATAATTTTGTCAGAATTTTCCTCCACTCAAAGGATCTGATATAATATTCAAGTATAATTGGAGAAAGATAACAATTTGGATGAATTTTGACAAAGCTCCATTGATAAATTCAGTACTCTCCACTCATGTTTATTAACACTGTTTCTAATGTGGTCATAAAGTGTTTGGAGGATTGTTAATTCAGTCGATAGATAGATATTTATTTCAAATCTCCTCTGTGTAAGACATTGTTCGAAGGGTTGAAAATTACAAGAATGAACAGAGTTTTCAGAGTCCTTGCTGACATCAGTCTTATAAAGTAGTGTGGGAAGAATAAAAATGAAAGAAATGAATGTTATGTGGCAATAGTGTTATTTAAAGAAAAGCAAAGTAGGACAAAGTGAAAGCAAGTGAAGAGGATTCTTTTTGTAGAATGGTCACAGGAGGTATCTTTGAGAGTTGTCGCTTTATCAACACTTGTAGGAAATTGGGGAGTGAGCCACATAAATATCCTGGGAAAGGCATTCTAGGAGGAAAACACAGGGAGTTTAAAGTCCCAGGCATGGCAATGTGCCTAAGTATGTTGGAGGAATGGCAATAACACTAAAGACTAGAGTTAAATTGTTGAGAAGGAGTGAGGTAGGCAACAAAGTCATAGTGGTAATGAGGGCTTGATCACACAGAGCTTTTAAGAAATTAAGCTTTTACTATGAGTTGGGAATCCCTAGAGAGTTTTAAGCAAGGGAAGAACATGATCTGATTTATGTTTTGACAGTATTATTTGTGGTATAAAGGAGGCAACGCACCTGGGGAAAGATGATGCTGTTTTTGGTGGTAGCAGTTGTGGTGAGAAGTATTCTGTTTTGAATTTATCTTAAAATAAAGCTAACAAAATTTTCTGGTATCATGGAGGTTGGATGTGACAAAAATAGAAGAATTTGACAACATGATACAAAAAGTTGCCATATAGTGGGAAGGGGAAGCCTGAAGGAGGGGTAGATTGTAGCAAAGAATGAATTGTATTGTGCATATATGCTAAACTTAAGATTTATAATGAGATTTATATTATAATAATATAACAAAATTTATATTCATATTATATATTAAAGAGAAAATGTTGAACAGGAAGCAAAAGTTCTGGAGACAGATCTTTAAAATAGGAATAGTGTTGAGGGTACAGGAAGGGAAAATAAGAAGCAGCAGCCAGTGAGATAAAGAAAACATGATGGAAGATTAGATTCAGATGGCAAAAAAAGCATTTAAAAATATTGGAATGATTAAATATTGATGCTAGATTAAGGGAGAAGTGGGTAAAAAAATTGACCGTTGGATTTAGCCATTGGGGATGTCATCAGTGACCCTGGAAACAGCAATTCTAGAAGTTGGAGATAAAAATCTTAGTGTAGGTTCAAGAAAGAATGGAAAGAATAGAATAGGAAGAGTTTTAGTATAAAAAAGAATAGAGGATTAAAGAAGTAGGTGAAAGAGAAGAAGGTTTATCCTTGGTTCATTTTTAAGATGTGAAATAATTCATAAATATATTTAATAAGTATATGTTATTACATTAAAAACAATCATACAATAATTGATATAATTATATATTTTATATATATAATTAGTATATATTAAATAATTATGTATAATATATAGTAAATAAGTATATATAAGACAATACTTATTTAAAATATATTGGGCTTCCCTGGTGGCGCAGTGGTTGAGAATCCGCCTGCCGATGCAGGAGACACGGGTTCGTGCCCTGGTCCGGGAAGATCCCACATGGCGCAGAGCAACTAAGCCCGTGAGCCATGGCCGCTAGGCCTGCGCGTCCGGAGCCTGTGCTCCGCAACGGGAGAGGCCACAACAGTGAGAGGCCCGCATACCGCAAAAAAAAAAAAAAAAAAAAAAAAAAAAAATATATATATATATATATATATATAAATTATATATATAAAGAAGTAATATTTTATTATTATATATACTTATATATATATATATATATACTTATTTAATATATACTTACTAATAGGTCAGATTGAAGGGGAATAGTATGATCCATAATCCATGAGTGAACTTGAGTCAGAGAGGGGTCTGGCTGAGTTGGGGAGTTTGCTTAGGTAGGAGAATAAAAGTTTCAATAAGAAAGGAAGGCAGGGAGAAAATCTGGGCACAGATGCAAGTAAGCTGACGGATTTGGTGGTGGGAGTATGTGGCAGATCTTTGCTGATGGCTTCATTTTCTCAGTGAAATAACTTAAAAGATCATCAGGCGAAAGTTAGAAAAAGGGAAGAGGTCTTGGAAGCTGAGAATAGAGAGATAGTCATCTTAATAAGTAGGAGAATGTACTGACGAGAAAAATGTAGTAGCATTTTGGGCTAGCACTGAAACTGAGAACTCATTTGGTATTTGATTTCACAAATGTAAAGAGATACCAGGTAACATTGTGTGTTTTTTCTTTCATTATTTTTTTTTTCCCCTTGAGGTCTGCTCAATTTCTCAGTTCCAGTAATGAGTAAGTGGAGAGGTGGCCTGAACCAGCCAGATCAGTATGTCTCAGGGAGAGATGGGCAAGGAATTCAGGTGTGTATTAGTTAGGATAATCTAAATTGCTGTAAAAATAGATTCTTAATGTAATGGTTCAACACAAAATAAATTTATTTCTCACCCACATATCAGGTTGGTGGGCATCTTTCTTCCATTCGGTGATTCAGGGACCCATTATTCCCTTGTGTGACTTTGCTATTCCCTAAGGCCTTAACTCAAAGATTTTTCTAGAAAATCTAGAAAAGGAAGACCAATTTTTAAAACTCATTCTGTTAGTAGCACACATCACATCCACTCACATTCTATTGGACAGAAATCATCATACGACCACAGTTACTTCAAATATGCCTGGGGAAATCATTCAGCTGCACATTTATCACTACAGAAGAGTAGAGTAAGTTTTGATGGACTTCTAGAGACTTCTAGTCTCTGACATACTGGTTATAATGATGAATATGGAACTTAACTAGGTATGGAGTGTTGGGGAAGCTAGTAAAGTAGTCTTGTTCAGGCTTCAGAGACGGCACTAGGCCTCTCTCTGACGGGACAATGACGCTAAAGCTGGCTGCATGCCAAACTGCTGATCTACACCCATGCCAGCAGGGGTGGTGCTGGCACACACTGTAAACCACTAGATAATACAGAGAGTAAGTCATGGGACTTCTGGCACCTTGAGGGTCTGGCCAGCCCTCCAGGGATCAAGAACATTCCAAGACTTACGAGTTAAGACCAAGGCATTTATGACAACAACCAGAGCTGCAAACTTGCACGTTGGCTGATTGTTATCAGCCTTCGGCCTGGTGCTAAAAGCTGGGCTCCTTCGAGTGGCAAACTGAAGTCTCACCTGTGGGGTGGACACAATTGGGACTCCAGTCCCAAATGGGACTCCGGATTGCTGTTCAAGGGACTTCCCAGTGATGTATAAACCCCTGTCTTTACTATTCTTTCTTAGTTAGTTATACTATTTTTTTCTTAATTAGTATACTGTAATCCTTGTTAATTCAATAAACTCTCTCTAAACTCTTGTTTAAATGAGTATACAGTGGTTATTTTGCCAGTGAATCCTAAGAACCTTGAAACCAAAAGTAAGGCTTTTGGTAAAACAGGAGCGAAGTGGGAATAAGAAGGTTTACTGAACAGAGTTAAATGGATTAGAGATCTTGATGCTCGTGGAGGAACTACTGGAATTGGACAACTAGAGGTGTTGACTCAGAAAGATAGGAGGTGATGGTCAGTAAGCAGGACACTTGGAAGAGTGAAGAAAATGGACTGGTTCGTTGCTAATCTGTATGAGTTGCAAAGCCAATGTTGAGTAAACCTAAGGCAACTCAACATCAGAGCAGATATCAATTCCCATCCTAATTCTTCCCCTGATAATGTGTGTTATAGACTAAATTTATCATTTTCCCTGAATTTTAATTTTATCTTGTTAAATATAAATACTAAAACATCCCACTGGATTACTGGAAAATTAAATGACAGTATGCAGATGATATGGGCTATAATATGTATACATTCTGATTATTTAGTTTTTCATATTTCTAGCTAAATTTCAGGGTGCTGCTGATTCCTGTGAATTTGGAATACTTGTAAGCACTAGGGAGAAATAAAGGATGCTTCTAACGTGTCATGAATCTTCACTGACCTATCAATACTACAAAATGACTTTTCAAAAAAAAAAAAAGGAATCAGAATATTAACATAGTAAATGAGGAATGTAGGTTGGGATAGCATAGAATTACATGGTTACAATGCAAAACCCTGTCCACTTTCTCAGAGTAATTCATTTGTGAGGTCTGGATTCTCTCCTCAGGTCTGCCATAACAATAATATATTCAAGTGAAGGTTAAAATATATTGTTGTAATAAAACATCTTTTCACCATTTGTCATAAAATAAAACTGGTAAGCTTATTCTAAATTAGAATATTTTTCCAACTCATGATATGTAGGAAAAGATAGGAGCCTAAATTTGAGCCACAGTAAGAAATAAAACTATGGAATATATAATCATATCCTCTCCACTTTAAAGGGGAAAGAAAATAAGTAAAAGATATTTGACATTTATCCTTCCTTTTCCTTCTCCATTATCCCCACAAGGAATTTTGTACATCCCTGACAATACAACCAAACCAAACCAAACCAACAAAACAAAGCAAGAACACCTGGAGATTTTGGAAGCTGGAGAGGCTATCAAGATTTCCACTATAAAAGAAAAGAGAATTTAAGGCAGAAGACAAGAAAATTTGCAGAGGAAATGTGAAAAGAGAAAGTTAAGTCTACAAGGAGTTGACTGGATTTTGAGAAGAGATTCTAGAGGTGTTTTGTGAGAGGTAAGAGATTTTGATAATACCTAAATGCTGGTAGCCTGCTGTCTTGGTGAGTCTGGGCTGCTAAAACAAAGTACCATAGACCAGGTGGCTCAGAATATTATTTCTCACAGTTCTGGAGTCTGGAAGTCTGAGATCAGGGTGCCGGCTTGGTTGAGTTTTGGTGACAGCCCTCTTCCAGGTTGCAGATTGTTGACTTCTTCTTGTTGTATCCTCCCATGGATCACAGTAGAGATAGGAAGCAAACTCTCCTGTAACTTATACAGACAGTGTTCCATTCATGAGGGCTTCACCCTCATGATTTCATCTATTCCTAATTAAATCCCAAAGGCTCCAACTCCTAATACTATTGCACTGTGGGTAGGGCTTCAACATATGAATTTTGGGGGGCACAGACATTCAGTGCATAACATCTGTATATTAGGGTGTTGATAAAATAATAGAAGCAAGTGAGAAGTGTTAGTGGAAATTGAGAATGGTGAAATCTGATATTTAGGAGAGAGAATTAGCCTGGAGTTTCATGATTTGGGGCCTGATTAGAAGTGGGGAAGAGGGCACTTGATCTTTTCTGTTTTGAAATGCCCTCCCCACTGAACACTCTTACCCTTCATACTCTTTTCTCAGTCTTTAGATTTAAGCTCCATCATCACTTCCCTAGGTCATCAATTCCCAGGTGACACAGTCTTAAATTCTGTCACAGAATCCCACCGATGTCCTTAGGACTAGCCATTATCCTTATTTCATGTATCTCTCCTACTAGACAGTAAACTGCCTGAGATCAAGGCCTGTTTGTATTCTCCTCAATGCTCACATACTGCTTGGCATATATGGTGTACACTCAATAAAAATCTATTCAAGAAATTAATGATTAGGAAGTCTCAAGGGCATCTTGATATGTTCTCAGTACGATATGGGTATGACAACTAATTGGAGAGTGTTGTCATTCACTAGGGTAGAACAGAAACAGATATAGGAGGTGAGAGAATGCGCTTACATTCACTGTTTTTGGTGTTGAGTTTCAGTTGCCTGTGGGTCACATAAGTGGAGGTGGTGAGTCAGCTCTAGAGTATTGTGGACAATGTGCTTTAAATGCCAAGATAAAGGGATTAAACTTTATTCAGCTTGAGCGGGATCTAGAAAAAAGACTGAAAAGGAGTGAGTGGGCCGAGAAGACATTTTCACAGAAGCAAAACTGACACGAGGAGAGAAAATGTAACTGACATTCCTTCACTCATGGAAGGAGCAGCGGATTAGGCTGTTGCATGTCGTAGGTTCTTAGCACTTCATCTGTTGCTTAGCTGTATAACAATGTTAATGCTTGATCAGAGGCTCCAGAACACAGAGAAATTACTTCTTTTTTTATTCATATTTATGAGAATCTGTACCTTATAATTTTGCCAGATATGAAATAGCCAGAGGCCTTAGTGACCAATCATTTAAATGTATATTTGAACCAAATGAAACCTTGAGAAATCCAGACTCTACAAAGTGTTTCCTTAGAATATTTTTGCATACATTATCAGAAGAAACGGTTTTAGGCTAATTTGTATAACTTATCAGTGCAATACAATGTAATTTGTTAGGTTGAAAACCAGTAAATTTTCTTTTTCTATCAGAAACCTATAAATGACAAAGTAATGATTTAGATAATGTATTTGTTAACTTGTTGTAGCTAACGTTTTTGGGTTTTTTTTTGTGTGTGTGGTACGGGGGCCTCTCACTGCTGTGGCCTCTCGCGTTGTGGAGCACAGGCTCCGGACGCGCAGGCTCAGTGGCCATGGCTCACGGGCCCAGCCGCTCCGCGGCATGTGGCATCTTCCCGGACTGGGGCACGAACCCGTGTCCCCTGCATTGGCAGGCGGACTCTCAACCACTGCGCCACCAGGGAAGCCCTAACCTTTTTATTTTTGATAAAGTATTGAGAACTGTATTTTCCTTTTTTTCTAATTGAGATATAATTCGCATGTGGCATTGTGTAAATTCAAGGTGTAAGCTCTCTTTCAAAACTAACTAAATAGTGTGTCTTTGCTATTGTCCAAGCACAATTTTATTTCTTCTCATGCAGCATTTTAGATGTTAGAGAAAAAGGTAGTTCTGGCCAGGAAAGGCTATGCTTTAGAAACTAATATTTACACTGCACTTTTTACTTCAAAAGCCATTTAAGAACATAAATTAATCTTTACAACACTGTTGAGAAGTAGTTAATGACAGGAAGGATGATCATTACTCCCATATTACAGATGGGTAAAACTGCACTGCAAGTTTAGAGACCAAATTAAAATTATTACTCACGTGGCAAAACATTTATGACTATCCCCATCTGATATTTCACGCTTCAAGTTTTTTTTAATGCATAATCATCCCTTGGATGAATAATTGTATTGCTCTGAGGTCTTTAAGAGAAAAAATACTGAAGTAATAAGACAAGGCACATGGAGTTTGGTCAGTACACGATGGAATATCTTTACCCTCTACTGCACACCCAGTGGGAGAGAAAACTTATACATTACTGACATACTTCATCACTTCTCATACAGGCATCATATTCAATTAAGTAGAGAGCTCTCTGTCAACAAACTTGACATGCTCACCTAGGGAATGTCACAACCTCCCTCAAAATCAAATTCAAGTTATGACGGACTGACAGCTTCACAGATGAAGGAGTGTCCCTTGATTTTTACCTACTTCTGCTGCAGAACAGAGAAAAGTGTTCAAAGCATGAGAAAGCAAACTTAATTAAGCTTAAGGGATATGGTTGAGTAATGTAAACCTGGATCAAACAAAGTCATGGAGCATTAAAGAACAGCTTAATGAAATTCTGATCAACAGGAAAGAAATGAAGCGCTGCTTCAACTGATTCAATAACGTTGGTTCTCGGTGATTTAGGAAGGTAAATGTTCACTTTTAAGTGGTTACTTTTGAGAAGTAATTTCCTAGACTCTTTGGACTGATGCATATCTTGAGAATTTCTATACTTTCTAATATATTTGACAAACTGCTGATAGTTTTCCCTTTCTGCTTTGATCAGTAAAATGATTCATAACAGGCTCCAGAAATGAAAAAAAAGAGGATTTAAAAACTTTAGTGGGAAAGCACAAAGACTAGGGTTATCAGAAAACCAAGTGCCCAGCCTCCGAAGTTTTGACAGATACCATTCTCTGGGACAACTTTTCTTAGGTGGGAAGATAGTGATAACACTTCTAATAGTGTTGGGTTCATCTAACCTACCTCCTTTCTAATCCCTTGTTCTATACTGTGACTTTTCCTCTTAGACTCCAATCTTCTTGGGGATGTCATGTTAACCACTTCTTTGGGCACAGGTCAAGGCATCCATGAAATAAATTATAAATGATATCATTAATCTACAACTTAGTGCACGCTGACACATGAATCAGCTGGCAAAGTCCTTCTGAACAGGGTGAGTGCAAGAAAAATTTACTGGGAGAGAGAAAGGAGTGAGCAAGTGTACCATGACACATAAAGACATAAAGTTCCAGAGGAAGCCTTTTTTTTTTTTTCTGTTCAGAAATTGTTGTGTCTCTAACTTTAGATTACAAACTTGACCTGACTTTATGAAAAAAAAAAAAAAGTATATATATAGAGAGAAACAGAGACAGAGAAACATAAAGATCCATTTCTACAACTGAACACAGTTCTCTCCATAAGAAAAAATGTAAATAATAAACAATGAAATTATGTTCACATTCAACTACAAATATTACACTTTTTCTCCTTTGGATGACTTCACTTTTTAGAAGGGAAATATAGGATAGCCAATGACCTTTGATATTAATATATAAATTGGAGAAAAAAAAAAAACCTAGAAAACCACAGAAAAAAACTCAGCCATAGGGATTCAGTTCCTCCAATATAATTCAAAGTCAGGAAGTTAAAAGAAAAAAAGGCAGCAGTGAGTTGTCTAAGTAATGTCACAAAAGTTCATGCTGAATGACATGCATTTACCTATAAATACTCTTGTTTTTCACGTGGATATAGTTCGATGAAGTTTGGTTAAAATTTTCCAGACAATATCAGTTAGATACAGACAATTGGAGGAAAAAGCATTAAAGGGGATTCTGATTTTAAAGATTTTAATGATGATTCTATGTTATCAACAAAAGCGTAACCCTTTCTTCCATATTTTTCTCTTATTCTTTCTTTTTCTTCCTTTTAGTTCTTCAATGATGCAATAAATATTGTGTGCATACAATATAGCAGGTGCAGTGCTGGACACTGAGGTTATACATTTCTATTACATAGGGGCAGGGCAGTTTCCTAGGTTATAATTAAGGCAGATTTCTATTTTAAAAGACTGGAATGAATCTTTTTGTCATTTTGCATTTTCATTTATTCATAGCTTTGGATATTTGGACAACTTAACATTTTTGATGCTTAGTTCTTTCTTCCACAAAATAAGGAGATAAGAGGAAATTCTTAAGCACCTGGTCAATGCCTGGCACATAATAGGCATGTGACACAGATTAGTGCCATTTAGTATTAAAGGCAAAAATTTCAGCCATTCTGAAAATATACCCACTTAAACCCAGTTTACCCCCAATGTTTTTGCATACCTAAATTTTGCTATTTTTGTCAATATCCATTTTATTTCTGCGTTCTTTCCTCCTTGAGAGAGGTTTCAAATATAAGGCACTCAGGGACTTCCCTGGTGGTGCAGTGATTACGAATCTGCCTGCCAGTGCAAGGCACACTGGTTTGATCCCTGGTGTGGGAAGATCCCACATGCCGTGGAGCAGCTAAGCCCGTGCGCCACAACTACTGAGCCTGTGCTCTAGAGCCTTCGAGCCACAACTACTGAAGCCCATGTGCCTAGAGCCCATGCCCCGCAACAAGAGAAGCCACCACAATGAGAAGCCCGTGCACTGCAATGAAGAGTAGCCCCCACTCGCTGCAACTAGAGAAAGCCCGTGTGCAGCGATGAAGACCCAATGCAGCCAAAAATAAATCAATAAATTAAAAACATATATATATAAGGCACTCAGAAACTCAAAGTAGGGAATTTGATTTAAAAATGGGCAGAGGATCTGAATAGACATTTTCCCAAAAAAGACAAGCAGATAGCCAACAGGGACATGAAAAAAATGTTCAACATCACTAATTATTAGGGAAATGCAAAACAAAACCAAAATGAGATTGTTACCGAATGCAAGTCCATGTGCCCGACGCACAGTGAGGCCAAACGATACCAAAACGTCGAAGTTTGGAGCAGAGAAAGTTTTATTACAGGGCCATGGATGGAGACAGGTGGCTCATGCCTTAAAAACCCTGAACTTCCCAAAAGCTTTCAGCAAGGTCCTTTTATAGGGAAGATGAGGGAGGGGCATGGTTAGTTTTTGCAAACTTCTAGGTGTCAGATCCTTTATTCTTGAGGTCAGGTCATGGTCAGTCATGATGTTGCTGTAAACCTCCACAAAAACAAATGTTATTCTCTGTTCTGACAAGAAAGGGCAAGGTCCCGAGGCTCAACTTTTACCCTCTGAGGTCCAGGCCCTGGCTAAGAGGAGGGGGTCCCTGCATGGGTTGGTTACCCTGCCTGGGAGCATTTGTCCAGCACCCAGTCTGGGTGCTCCCACCAGTGCCCAGGCCTGGCTGAGGAAGCAGATCTCAGATGGCAGCAGAGATGACCCTGCCCAGCCATCATCACTCAGGCAGCCGGGCGCCCAGAACCCAGCTGGCCCTCAGGCTTCTCAGGCTGTGCAAAATGGGGGCGGGTCCTGCAGACTGTGACCCATGGAGACTGCCACCACGGCCATTAGGTTGTGGAGGAGGGGATGGGGGAGAGGTTCGCTGCTGCTTCAAGGCCTGAGCCTGGCCAGTGGGAGGCCATGGAAAGGGCTCTGGAGCCTTGCAGGACACAGCCCTCAGCCTGTCCCTGAGCCCCCCAGCTCACCTACCAGCCCCAGGCTGGAGGGCCTGAAGGGCCCAGAGGGCCCAGGGGAGAAAGCTGTGATCCACCTCTCACTGCACTCTCTGCTGCCAGGACCACTGCCCGGCTGACTGCTACTGGAGCAGGATATCTAGGGTCTTGCGCTAATGGCCTCGCACCTGCCCTGCCCCTATTACAATTCCCCTCTTTTCCTGCAGGACAGAAACAAAAGGGTAAAGTCCAACGATTTCCTCAACTTTTTCACAGCCACAAGAGAAAACAGTATGGAGGATCCTCAAAAAATAAAGAATAGAACTAAAATATGACCCAGCTATTCCATTTCTGGGTATTTATATGAAGAACATGAAAGCACTAATTTGAAAATATATATGCACTGCTACGTTCATTGCAACATTATTTACAATAGCCAAGATATTGAAAAAACCTAAGGGTACACTGATGGATGAATGGGTAAAGAAAATATGGTATATATATATATATATATATATATATATATATATATATACAATGGAATACTACTCAGGCATTAAACAGAATGAAATTCTGCTATTTGTGACAACATGGATAAACCTCGAAGGTATTATGTTAAGTGAAATAAGTCAGACAAAGACAAATATCATATTATTTCACTCATATGTGAAATCTAATAAAAAAAAAACAACTCATAGGTACAGAGAACAAATTAGTGGTTACCAGAGGGAAAGTGGGTTGGGGGTAGGTGAAATGTGTGGAGGGAGTCTACTCTATGGTGATGAATGGTAACTAGACTTATAGTGGTGATCATTTTGTAGTGTACACAGATGTCAAATTATAATGCTTTACACCTGAAACTTACATAATTTAAAAAAAAGATAAGTAGGGAACTCAAGTAGAAGTTGTATTTCAGGGTGTTTGAATATCTGGACAATCGAAGCTATCTTCTATAAGTGAGGAATTCACTGTATAGTTTCTCAAATTCTGTATTTTCTATTATCTTTAGAAATAACCTATGTATTTAGAATTTCCAGCTCTTGTGCAAATGTTAGCTGTTTATCCCAATTCTGATTTTTTTAACTTAGAAAAGAAAGCGGCAACAAACATATCAACTTCCACCATAAAAATACTGATTTGGGTTCTTTGTGATACATATTGTTGCCTCTAGAATCATTACATTCACTCACTAATTCCCAGAAGCAAACTTTCCTACCTTTTTAGAAACATAATAAGCCATCCACAATGTCATCCAGAGTTGTAATTGTAATTATGGCTAAAAAAATTCATGGCTTCAAACCAGTTAGATATATTTGAAGATAAACACAAACATAAACGTGGCACGGTATTAGCACAATGCCCTGTCTCCCGAGTGCCACCAGACATCTGTGTTGGAAAGAAAGAAGCAAATGCACAAGCAAGCTCTGGCTTCTCCGTCTCTGAATGTGTGTTCTGAGATGACACACCAGGGTGTATGTGAACAAATAATGAGAAAACGTTGTGATCAACACGACTCATTACCCACATCTCATGAGGATTCCTGTTGGTAGTTTGTTGTCAATTTGTGCCTCACTAATTCTGTGATCCTGAACAGAAAACAAACTCAAACCAGAGTTAAAGGTAATAATATTAGTTCATTTCTAGGTATTTGAATGAACTTGTCAGGCTGTTTATAGTTACCATTCCCCTGAAATAGGGAAAGACTGATATCAATCACATTGGTAATGGAGCCCACTTCTTTGTTACTTCCAGCTGCATAACATGATGGTTCTAAATATCTTCCCCCATTGGCACTGTTTTGTATACCATGGATTCCAGTTATACAAAGCTTTGCATTTAACTGTTCCACAAATATGTGCTGATCATGTTACGGGGAGAATGAGTTTATTCACCAAGTCACACCCCTAGGATTGGGGTGAATCAGTTTGAGCATAATGACCTTGGTTAGTTAAAGTAAACATTTATTAATTCACATTTATTATATAATAAACTGTGTTAAATGCTGGGATATACCGAAGAGCAAAAATCAACAAGATTCCTACTGGATGCAGATGAAGGACTGTGGGAAAGCAAATTGTAATTACATACTCAAAACTATAGCTCTAGTGATGGCTAAGAAATGAGAGGTGTCAGTACTAGTTAACAGCAAAGAGGAGAGGGGAGAAGCAGTTTATGCTGAAGTATCAGCCCTTGCAAAGGTCTTATGATAAAGGGATCAAAGAAGGATTGCATGACTGCAGTGGAGAAACTGGAGTGGAGTATGACTCAAAATGAGGCTGGGGAAATAGTTAGGAACACGACTTTTGTTCCTGTTTTGTTAATATTTTGTTGTGAGACCAACAGGAAATTGTGAAGGGCACATCATTGCGGCTGTGGGATATATAAAGTGCAGACTGACTAGAAGGAGTCAAGGGTGGATGAAAATGAATAAGTGTATAGTGAGGAATTTAGCCCTACCCAAAGCAAGGTCTGGCTTTTGTTTCTGGCTCTTGTTTCTGGCTCCTGTCAGGTAACCTCTAAATCCTTGGAATTTCCTGAGTGATAGGAGTGTCTTTGTTACTTACAGCAGGCCCCAGGGATGATACCTGATAGTTTATGCGAATGGCATGACCTGTGATGGGCTCCTTGGCCCACATAATATTGGCTTGACCTCCAGAGAGGAGTGAGATTGAGTTCAAACACATGGGCAATTGATCAATCTGTCATGTCTACATAATGAATTCCCAATAAAAACTTTGGACACTGAAGTTTGGGTGAGCTTCCTGGGTTGTCAATGCTCTGTGCAGATTGTCACACATGAAAACTGAGAGGGTAACACATTCTGAGGAGACTCTGAGATTCTTCCCTGTCTCTTCTTTTGGCTGAATTTCTGTATCCTTTCCCTGTAATAAATATAACCGTGAGTATGATAGGTTTTCATTAGCTCTGTGAATTTTTCTAGCAAATTGTCAAACCTGAGGATGGTTTTGGGAAACCCTCTCTGATGGTTAATTTCATGTTTCAATGTGGATGGGCTAGGGTGCCCAGATATTTAGTTAAACATTATTCGATATGTTTCGGTGAAGGTGTTTTTTAGAAGAAATGAACATTTAAATCCGTGGATTTTGAGTAAAAAAGATTAACCTCTATTATGCGGGTGGACTTTATCCAATCAGTTGAAGATCTTAATAGAACAAAGACTGACCTCCCCTGAGCAAGAAGGAATTCTGCCAAAAGAATGCCTTTGGACCTCCACCTGCAACTTTTCTCTAGGCCTCCAGCCTGCTAGCCTACCTACAAATTTTGGACTGGATAAAGCTCTGCAATTGCATGAGTCAGTTCCTTAAAATCTCTCTCTCTCTCTCTCTCTCTCTCTCTCTCTGTACATATATGTACCACTGGTTCTGCTTCTCTGGAAAACCCTGACTAATACACCCTCCAAACTTGCGGTTAGTATCAGGTAGGGCAATTTTGTGTGGACTCTTCCCTCTAACTTTGTAATCAGGCCCTAACTTTTTGTAGTATGGGTCAAAAGTCTTGGGCAGACTTGGAAGTCAGGTGCACTTAACCTCGTGGCTTGGCTAACTCTGGGTAACAAGTTATGAGGAACTTCTATAGTCCTGGAGAAGATACAGTTTTAGAACAGATAAAAATAGAGCTGAGAGATATATGTTAAATAAAATCAACAGGAATTAGTGAGAGGGGTGAAGAAGGACAGGATGTAATGTTGATCAGGGAGTTTGCAGATGTTCTCATTGGATCATTAGGAGGGTATACAAGTATGCAAGGAATTAACTGTTTGGATAAATGGAGTATGAAAATTATTTACAGTGGTCACATACAGATGTTTGGAAGAAACCAATCCTTTTGGTGGAGAGATGACTCTAATATTGAGAATATATGTGGAGAACAAAATATGCAAGAACAAACTAAAGCCAACAGTTAACCCCCTTGTCATCTCCCCTCTCCTGTGTTCTCCTTCCCATTCTCCCCAGAAAGCTTGAGGACCAGCTCATTTCAGTTGATTCAGGATGCGCCAGTCATCACAAGAACAGACTCTGCACTATTAGGCAGTTCCAAAAGGTGCTGGCTAGAGGAAAAGCACCAAGAACAAGCAATGGGTCTGTAAAATTTGTGAGACATTTGAAAGAACAAACACTGACGTTTGCATTTTCCTCTGGGAGACCAAAAGCAGAGATGTTTCAAGAGAAAGGACTTGAAGAGTAAGGGGAGAAAGAATGGTGACTAAAAAAAAAAAAAAACCAAACAAACAAAACTTGTAAAACATCTTTTGAGGGCTTCCCTGGTGGCGCAGTGGTTGAGAGTCCGCCTGCCGATGCAGGGGACACGGGTTCGTGCCCCGGTCCGGGAAGATCCCACATGCCGCGGAGCGGCTGGGCCCCTGAGCCATGGCCGCTGAGCCTGCGTGTCCAGAGCCTCTGCTCCGCAATGGGAGAGGCCACAGCAGTGAGAGGCTCGCATACCGCAAAAAAAAAAAAAAAAGAAACCCCAAAACAAAAAACATCTTCTGAGAATGTAGGGACCATCTGTTACCTTTCTCTCTATTACTAATAAGTGATGGAGTTTGTGCAGAGTGTAGCTGGTAGACCAGACACACACTCTGATTCTCCCCTTTAATAGTACCTGTCCCTCTCCCTATAAACCCCAGATGCTCTACTTTGCTCTGTGTAATAATCATCACATTCTTGAGTGAAGAACTGATTAAATCCTCCTTGAAGTACTCAGATCACTGGTGATATATGAGATAAGTGGAAAAGTGATGGTCCCTTCTTCCCTGGACTGAGGCAGGCTCTGGTAACATCATTTCCACGGATTGCGTGTCACAGAACATCTTCCTTTCCATGTTCCTTTTTGGAACATTCTAATTAGAGAAGTAGTCTGGTAAGTCATTCTTGCTCTCCCCACAAGTTCTGAATGTGTAGTGTCATGTTCTGTGGGTCAAGAAAAGAATGGACCTACCACATTCATTACAATCTCTTTTTCCATGTTTCAATTTAGATTTCCTTTTAGTTCATTAAGTCCTTTGATGATAAAACACAATACGAGAATTCTGATTCTACTGTAGTCAGACAAGAAGCTATTGTTTTACTGAGGTGATATACTCACTCACTTTTCAGAGGTGTCAAGACATACACAATTCCAGGTGGAGAGAGAATAACTATCTATTAGCAATAATGTGAAAAGGGCTCCAAAATAAGACTCAAGACTGAGTTCCAAGATAATTTGTTTACACCTTTCAACAATAACACTAGTAACCAGTCCAACTACAGAAAATTCTATAATCTGACCTCTAGCCTTGGGCCACGATGCATGGTATGTCTGACCCCTGCTCCAAAGCATTCAGAACATTCTCACAAAACAGGCTCACCCTTAGGTCACTGGGAAATGGCTAAAAAGAATGATTTCTGTGAGTAAATTGAATCCAAATAGTGGTAAATATATAATCCTTATTCTAAATAACCCTAATGATGGGAGGAGGTTTTATGAAAGTTAGGTTTGAGAAACATTTCTGAAGCACAAATTCTACTGATGCATATATTAATCAGACATATTTATGGCAAATGTTGAATGCATAGAGACCTTAAAATGTGTCTGAATTTAGTGATAAAATATTGTACACATTTTAGTATTTTAAATTGTTTATCAGTTGAAGATTACATAAGCTATATCTTTTGTACTGTTTAATGCATATTTCCAAAGTCTCACAGACACATGAATCCCTGGACTGATAAAACTCTGTCTGTTGCATATTCCAGTAATGCAGCATATATATTTCTGGGCTTATTGTGGAAAATTACAGAGCCTCAGGTGTCTACAGTAGATACCAAATGATGTTTAAAGCTGTCTTTATCCTTATTTTTGAAGTAGATTTCTGATGAGAAAATACTGCAATGACACACCTTGCTTCTTTAAACTTAATATGTTTCATGTGAAAGTAAGAGATCAGTTGTCATTTTACCAGGGAGATTAAGATGTTTGATCATCTTAAGTACTGCTTTAAGAAGGAAATACCTTTCTTGCATTATTTTGGGAGTCTGGTAAATTAATAGCTTAAAAGTATTACATGCTCTGCAGAAACGGAGGTGTATATACTTGCAAAACCTTAGGAACATGTAATTGAGAACAATTTTGAACTTGCTTAGGCTTTTTAAAATTCAAAATATACCAATATAAGTCAATTATTTAGACTGTTCTAAGGCTAGCTTTCCTCCAATATGAAAATAATAAGGTGACATTGTCATTAAATCAGAGGCTTACATTTGACCACTGTGAATTTGCCAGGCTTGAAGGAAATGTGAGGGAATGGTAGTAACTATGTAAGTGTTTTTGAAGACAGGAGTCTCTCTTGCTCTTCGATTATACACCACAATCTCCACCTGTACAAGCTGGCAACCAACTGGCATCAGGGGATTGGCTCATTAAATGAAAATAAACCTAACCCATTTAGGCTAGCTTGTACTTTACGAAACTGGGGCACACAATATTAGTATATTAATATTCAGTAGAATGCGGGGAAATATCAAAGCAGATGTGTTAAGTTCAAACTTCGAAGGTACTGGCAAACACAGTCAACAATTCTGCCTCTCCCTTCATTTATAAAAGCATTTAGTAAGTTGAAACGCTTAAACAAATGTTAGCTACTGTTTTTTAGAGATCTTAAATTCTAGAATGTCATCAACATCACAGACTGCTCACAGATATTCTGTGAGTTAGTTGTAATGTTAGCATGCTAGCCTAATACCTTCATCTACTAGATGAAGAAAACAGGCCCAGAGAGCTTATGAGACTTCCTGAATGAAGTTCACACTGTAAGTCAATAGGAAGTGAGCTTAGAATCAGGCTTTCTGACTCTTATATTGGCACTATTTTCATATTATCACCGACACTGACTTTTTTGAAATATTAGTTTTTTAACTAAATCTCTGTTCTTATTTAAAAAGCAGTTTCAGGGCTTCCCTGGTGGCGCAGTGGTTGAGAATCCGCCTGCCGATGAGGGGTCACGGGTTCATGCCCCGGTCCGGGAAGATCCCACATGCCGCGGAGCGGCTGGGCCCGTGAGCCATGGCCGCTGAGCCTGCGCGTCCGGAGCCTGTGCTCCTCAACGGGAGAGGCCACGACAGTGAGAGGCCCGCGTATCACAAAAGAAGAAAAAAAAAAAAAAAAAAAAGCAGTTTCAACTTGGTATTTTCCAACTTTGTCTGTGTATCACAATGACAATGACAAAATTGCCAATGATATTTTGAAGTCAAACCATCATAATAGGTGCAGGGTAGGCATGCAGAGTTAACACTGAGGTTAGATGCTGGGCTCCGCCAACAGTCAGGTGGGTAGTGGTCCTGGCGGCAGAGAGTGTGATGACAGGTGGATTGCGGCCTTCTCCCCGGGAACCTCCAGGCCCTTCAGGCTTGGGACCCGCAGGTGAGCTTGGGGGCCCAGGGACAGGCTGAGGGCTGTGTCCTGCAAAGCTCCAGAGCCCTCGCCAGGACCTCCCACTGGCCGGGCCCAGGCCTTGAAGCAGCGGTGAACCTCTCCCCCGTCCCCATCTCTGCGACCTAACGGCAGTGGCAGTCTCCATGGTCACAGTCCATGGAGGCCTCAACAACTGGAGTATATGGACACTGTCATTAAGGTAACAGCTTCAGCCAGCTTCAGTCTCTCCATTCAACTTTCAAAAACTGGTACCGCTTAGATCAGTTGTCTACCCCTAGGAGATGGCCAGAGGTCAGGGTTAAGTTGCCAGGACATTGCACATCATTACTTCAGGTCCACCTCTGTGGTTGGGACTATTCTCAAAGAAGGGCAGTTGTTGTGAGCTGAGAATTAACCTGATTGGTGTTGGCTACAACATATATTCCTACTGATCCTATACAAATGATTCTCTCCAGTTTGAATGAAAAGCCTAAGAGCTGGCTGGGTCCTAGGCGCCTTGTTCATTCAGTGATGACAGCTGGGCAGGGTCTGGGGACCCTGAGATCTGCCTCCTCATCCAGGCCTGGGCACTGGTGGGAAGACCCAGACTGGGTGCTGGACAAATGCTCCGGGGCAGGGTAACCGGACCACCCAGGAACCCCCTTCTCTTAGCCAGGGCCTGGACCTCAGAGTGCAAAAGTTGAGCCTTGCGGCCTTGCTCTTTCTTGTCAGAACAGAGAATAACATTTTGTTTTGGTGGAGGTTTACAGGAACATCCTGACCTGACCATGACCTGACCTCAAGAACAAAGGATCTGACACCAAGAAGTTTGCAAAAACTAACCAAGCCCCTCCCTCACCTTTCCTATAAAGGGGATTTGCTGAAAGATTTCAGGGAGTTAGGGATTTTTAAGGCTTGAGTCACCTGTCTCTTTGCATGGCCCTGCAATAAACCTTTCTCTGCACTAAACTCCGAAGTTTTTGTATTGTTTGGCCTCACTGAGTGTCAGGCACATGGACTTGCATTCAGTAACACCATGTCTCAATTAGCAACGAGCAAACCCAGACAGAGAGAGGCAGGGAGAAACTAAGGTCAGGCAGGGATTCCTAAGGTCATGGGTGACAAAGACAGGACTAGAATGGATTTTGTTGACTTTTCAATTATGATAAAAGTTAGAGTTGAGCCTAAACCGCCTCAGAACTGTAGGAAGAGAAGGAGAATTGGGAGGTGTTGTCAAGTACTGGAAGGGTACAGTGAGGCTCTGATCCTGAGGACTTACTTGGAAGTAAGGGAACATGGTGGTTGCCTTTTCCTGTTGAGACTTTTTCTGTTTTTCTTGCCTCACTTTTGCTGTTATCATCTAGGCAGCCTCTTCATAAAGGAAGGAGGCACCTGACCTACGAGATGAATAATTAATTTAAAACAATCATGATGATTCCGTTTCCCTTTGCCACTGATTGGATTAGTGGTGGCCATGTGACCTAGATCTAACCAATAAGATATAAGGGGAAGTCTTCCAGGAAAAATGACCATATTAGCAAAATAGAACAAAAAGAGAAAGCTCTCTTGGCTTTGAGCTTACTTGTGTAATTATGTGATGTTTGGAAATGCAGAAATCTTTTTTCACCATGCAAGAAAATTAGGAGACTCTTGAAGAAGTTCAGTGTCCTGACATCATTGAACTGGTGAACCAACTCTAAAATTTATATCATCAGATATCTTTTTTTTAATGAAACAAATAATTACATTTTGCTTAAGCCACTTTTAGTCAGGAAATTTGTTACTCATAGCCAACAACATCATAAAGGACTCTGGTTCCCATTAGTCTTCCTTTGCCTGCAGGTCCCTTCTCTGCCCTTCTCTGTCTTGCTTTGTGCCTTTGAAGACTGACCCCTATAGGGACTGTATCACCTAGACCTCTTTGCCTTCTGGTTTCTGGTTGGCATTACCTAGTGAGAGGCTCCTATAGATCATAGTATTTTTTTCCTACAACTGTGTCTCTGTTTCAATGTGGTTCTGACTATGCTGTGCCCCTAAGGGGGTGGCTTCTCTCTGGTAGCCTTTATTTCATGGCTGCAGCTCTCAACTAGGCTTAATGACTTACATTTTTTCCCATTTTTCCTTCAGGTCAAGGGGGACAATATTAGATTCTTGCCGTTGATTCCTCCCCAGTGTCTCAACATCTTGTGGATTTCTTTAGCCTTACCTATACCTCTATAGATAGTTCCTTCATTAAAAATTCTCAGCTGAGGCTGTTGACTATTTCTACTGAAAATCTGGTGGATACATACACTGTCTAAAGGCTTTTAAAAATGAATCAGAGCAGAGATATGTCATTTATTTAAAGAGTAGAATAATTCTAGGCCAACACAAGTTGTTTGTATTGAATAATTAAGGTGGAAGTCTTACCCTGTGTATTAGTTTGCTAGGGCTGCCATAACAAAATAACACAAAAGAGTTGGTTAAACAACATAAATTTGTTGTCTCACAGTTCTGGAAGCTAAAGTCCAAGATCAAGATGTTGGCAGGGTTTGTTTCTTCTGAGGTCTTTGAAAAAGAATCTTTTCCATTCCTCTCTCCTAGTTTCTGGTGATTTGCTGGCAGTCTTTGGTGTTCCTTGGCTTCTGAAGTATCACCACAGTCTCTGCCTTCATCTTCACGTGGTGTTCTCCCTGTGTGCTTGTATGTGTCCATTTCCCCCTTTTATAAGAAATCAGTCATATTGAATTGGGGTTCCACTCTACCCCAGTATTACCTCAACTTTACTAATTATATCTGCAATGACCTTATTTCTAAATAAGGTTACATTCTGAGGTGCTGAGGGTTAAGACTTCAACATATAAATTTTGGGAAGACACAATTTGATCCATAACACCCTGTCTGAAGAAACCAGTATGGTTAGTTGTTCAGCCTTGGAACAGAAAAAGGACTTAGAAAAGCCTGTCAAACACTAGTTATGGTTGATGGTACCCTGGACCAGGAATATCAACTCTCCACATAAACTCTCTAGTCTGAATAGTAGATACACTGCCATCTTGGAAATGGTTATCTCACATAACTTTAACCATATTTACCAAGAAACATTTTGACTGTAATTTACCTGTCCATTTTAAGATTTAAACATTTATTTAAATACTTTACATGTTTTATTTAATTTAATCTTTACAACAGTCTTATAAGTTAATACTAGCCTCATCATTTTTCAGATAAGCTTGAAGTCACTTCACTAAGGTCTACCAGCCAGAATGGTGAAGCCGGAATTAAAATCTAAGATTTGACACAGTGAGAGAAGGTCATAGCTAGGGATCATAGTGTGTCATCTTGGCTTTCTAATTTTTTATTGGTTTGTTTAAGTTATGAAACTGAAAATCTCATGTGTACATCAGTATCACTAATTTATTAAATGTTAGGTTGTCCTGGGACTGATTGATGTCCTATGCTGTCAACTCTGTTTTCCAACTCTCAAGTCTGAGGTTCACCTATAACCCCATCTCTGCTTGTTTTCTTTAAACTTTCACAAGAGCTAATAGACAGTAAAGTTACTCTGAGTGAGGTTTAGCTAAAAAATTCTTCTCTTTCCTAAATATAATTTTTCATGCTTTTATTTATTTATTTATCTATTTATTTTATGGCTTGTGGGATCTTCCCTGACCTGGGATTGAACCTGGGCCCTGGCAGTGATAGCACCAAGTCCTAACCACTGGACCACCAGGGAATTCCCTTGTGCTTTTATTTTTAATAAAGCATTCCTATGTGATGAATATAAAGAGGATATTCCTTAAAACCACTCACACACAACTATGTAAGATATGATAACTGTCCCAAATTGGCATGGGAAACTGACGAGAAGCTGTGTAAGACTGCAGTAGAAATTAGTATGTTTGATCTTTACCACTGCCTGAGAAAACCATACATTGGAAAGAACATCCTTCCCCTTCATTCACTGGGAAATAAACAGGCAGCAAACAGGACTACATTCTAAAGCAGATGGAGTTGGAGGCCTGAAAGATTAGCATAGCTCCAACAATCAGAAATTGCAAACTAAATCGTTTTTCTTTTCACAGATTACTTACTAATGGATGTAATTCCTTACATTTAGTCAGACAAAAATTGCCTTATTGGACCAGGTAAATCTTGTTATCTTTAAGGACAGTTGGATGCCTGTGGTCAGAGTGGGTGTATTTTTGCTGCTGTTTTACCATTTATAATGTAGTTTAAAAGCTTTGATTACATTTCAAGCCAATATACTCTTCTCTCATCCCTCTATAATTGGGCTTCAGAGACTTGAGATTCAAATTGGCTTACATATAAAGTTATAAATGCAAAATTTATGGATGTCAAATAAAACAAGTAGTTGTGGATGCTCAGTATTATGGAGAAGTGGGTGAGAGAGTGGGAGAGTGTCCATGATGTGCCAGCTGATCTCACATAGATGAGTTCCCTTGATTCCTTCAACAGTGTTTGAAGTGGATATGCTTACATTTATCAAATTTATGAGAATACTGGCGTTCAGAGACATTAAATTGTCCAAGGTCTCATAGGTAGGAACAGAAGACCTGGGAATATAGATATCATCATTTTAATCTTAAACTCTTTATAGGATAGCATACTCCCTTACATAGCAAATTAAATTCCTTACCAGACATGTTATAACACGATAGTTACAAAAAGTCTGTTTTGTAATAATTGACTCTGCCAATTCATTAAGTACATTCCCATCCTTCTTTCCCTTCTTACTTCTTTCCTTCCATCTCTCCTTCCTTCCCTTCCTTCCAACATTTTTTATCAGGCACCACAATGAACCAGATCATGTTTCATTTTAAAGGGGACATGGATTCATTGAGCTGTAATTCTCAGGTAATGACAGTTGTCTCAAGGAGTCCCAGGCTTCAGAGATGAGAGACCTGGGCCTATACTGGGTGAGCTAGGAAATCACATCCTCATGAGCCTGGCAAGATGGTATAAATCTGGTGGGAGAAAAGGAAAGTTCAGAGTATGGCGCACAGTGTAGCCACCTCTAAACAGAGCAACGTGGCCAGTCCTACTTTTCATGTGAGAATTTTATTACCCTAATTTTAGCTAACAGCAAACTTAAGTCTTATATATAAAGTAACATTGACCATTTAATCTACGCTCCTTGGTCAAGTAGTTCTGTCTTTAGAAATCAGACTGGGAATGACAGAGATTGAATTTGGGGATGTGGCCGCTGGGCAGTCCTTTGCCGCACATCTCTGGAGTCAGATTTAGCACAGTTTTGAATACTACCTACTTTTGAATGTTAACTAGAAATCAGTTTCCCTGGACTTTCCATATGTTCATGATATACTTTTAATTAATTATCGTTCTTTACTTTTGTTCATTCATTTCTTTCTCTATAAATCAAATATAAATTAAGGTTTAATATTTCTTCCTAGCCCAGTGGTAGGCTCTGCAGTTAGAGGAAAGAAAAATAAAGATCTCTGTTCTCTGAACTCCATTCAAATTGTGGCTGGTATATGTTTGCTATATTTTTACATTCTCTATTCGGCTTTCACCAACAAGCATACCGATGGGTATTATCAGAATACAAGTATCAGTGTATTAAATAGAAGTCAACATTTTAACATGTTTATCATTTCCTAGAATTTGAATATTGAATTGTTTCATCGATGCAATACATTACATAATAGCATAGTACTTGTGATTTAAAAATATACAACAGTCTACCATTCAGGTTTAAGTATTGGACCAAAAAACTTTTTATGGGAAAAGTCCCAAGACATTGCTTAAAACACCTTGAGAGGAATCTGAGATGAGTTGATTGCCATCTTGAGACAAAGCAGTGCTGAACCTAGTCAAGATTCAAGCCCATCCAACTACCGTTCAGCTTTTCACTTTGATAACTTGATTTTGCATTCAACACAATCTCTCGGCATCTGAATCTCTGTCAAACTTAACAGCTCTGCTTTACATACATGTTTTGAAAAGCCTCACAGACTCTCTGTTTGCACATACAGTGTACCTTTTAAATAATATAAACTTGAAGCAGCATTGAACGATTATTTTCATAAAAGGAAAACTAGAAACCAGTGAAGCTTACATGTTTGCTGTCTTCACAGGAAAAAGAAATGCACTCCTTGCCTTATTTTCACTCTGTAGCAGAGCTCTGCCATTTTGAGACTGTAAGCACAATTCTTTTTTTTTTTCGAATAATTCAGAGCCAAGATATGGGGTTGCTTCATTTCTCCCTAAACCTAAGAGCTTTTTCAATCATAAATTAAATGTTTTCTCAAAGAATTGAAACTCTGGGACACACATTTTACCTATTCTTTGTAGCCCAGAATTCCAGTGAATATTATTGGTAACCTATAAACTCAAAGACTGGTAACAACACAGAGCCTACTACAGAGTTTGATTGTGCTTAAAAGACAGAGTGTAGACTATGGTGTGGGGGTGATAATTCTTTCATGATTTTCCTTTTGTTATGTCATGATCTTATCTACATTTGTATCTTATTCTTAAACTCTTTATAAGACAGCATATATCTTGTATATTACTCAAAGTTTCTTTATTTACAAATTTACATGGACAAATAACTATTTATAAAAAGCATGTTTTATAAATATGCTGATTGATCCAACCAATTCATATATGTACATTTCCTTCCTTACTTCTTTCTTCCCATTTTCATCCTCCTCCCTCCTTCAATTACTCCCTTTCCCCTTCCCTGACTCCCTCCTCTCTTCCTTATTTTTTTCCATCCAACACGTGTATTGTGCACCACAATGAACCAGGTTATGTTTCAGTTCCACGGAAAATGGGTCCATTGATCTGTAATCATAATGCTTGCAGGATGATTGTTGACTCATCCAGGGGTCCCGGGTTTCAGAGATCAGAGACCTGGTACTATATAAACTTTTAAAGGTTTAGAAATCTCATTTTTATTCTCTACTCTTTTCTATAATGGATTTCCTTATAGAGAAATAAATGTCTCTTAGTCTGTTCTATCCTCTGGACTTAATAATCATGTATAGATATGAATTCTACAGGTGCTACATGGAATTCTGAATCTGATGCCTTCATGCTTGCATTAGAAATTTGATCAAAGGAAGAACATTATAAGGGATGAGATTGTGGGCCTGGAGGGGTTTAGTGCTTAAATTTTACATATTCCATTTTAACCCTGGTGATGCCACATGTTTCTAGTTAACATCCAACAGAGATGAGCGCTTTACTAGGCTCAGCAGTAATTCATGCTGTGAGCTCATAAATAATACTACAGGTGTTGCTTAATAATAAATAATGTTATCAGGAATAAAAAAGATCAACACAGAAGAAGGGGCAAAGAAAAATAGCATCCTAAAATGTGACATTTTCCATGGTTCTTACCAAAATCTTAAGAGGTTACTCCTGATAAGTAAATTTTCTGTGTTTATATAGCTCATAGATAACCAGACTGGTATTCATAACCTTAAAATTTTAGAAATCTGGCTACAAGTCTATATGCATTCCAGTCTACTGTGATTCCTCTCATATTGATACAAACCTCCCATTTGCTCCATGCTGAGACAAACTTTTATTTTATTATGTATGTATGCATTTATTTAGTCATTTGATACTTTTTATCTACTATGGTAGACATGGATTTATAAGAGATGTAAAAGAATGAGGCAACATGATATAGTTGAATAAGTACTGAAATCAGGCAGATTTGGATTGAATTCTCATTACTGTCATGGAGACTCAAGCTGGTAGTGGCTTTAAGTCATGCCCACAAAGAAATGTAATATAATGTCAAAAGTAGTATATTTTTAGTACCCTATGAATATGATAGCAAATAAATGCTTAGAATTCATTGGAAGAAGACCTTACAGTGTTCATATTTAGTTACTTTGAATCTATATACATAAACCTATCTAGTACAATCAGCCTGAGAAAGATACCCATGTCTTTTAAAGTCCACTTGGAATTATCAAGTTATATAGAACATTTTACAATTTTGCTATATTTTAAATAAAACTTCTAAAATGTTTAATAACATAGAGTAATCCTACTACAACATAATTTCTTTATTTAGCTTTACTTCCTAGAATGGAGTACACATTTAAAAAATGTATCTAAGTGGGACATAAATATTCCTGATTTATTAAATAGTCTATTGAACAAGGTTTATATTCTGCTTTTAAAGATATTAACCTTCATGTTTTGCATCCTGTCTGTCGAATAACTGGAAGAGGAAGAAGATGAATACACTCATTTTGAAACATTTTACTGATTTATCCCATTCCTGACTCTCTCAGCTTCCTGTACTGTTTGCCCTTAACAAATCTGAGTGCAATACAATCAGAGGTTGTAAACTGGCAGCTGGAGGACCCCAGATGGTTCACAGATGCATTTTGTTTGACTCATACAGTGTTGGCTTACACAGTATTTATATTTTATTCTCAATTAGAACTGGGAGATTTCACTTCATTTGTGAATAATTGACTTCCCTTGAAAAAATACCAGAAAATTTCATACCAGTGGATCTTTTTTCAAACATTGTGATTACTCGCTGTGTTGAGGTCACTTTCCCTCTAGTTCACCACAGTCCCCACCATTCCGTATTGCATCCTAACACTGAGGCCCAATATCAATTTCTATGTAGCAGAGCACTTGTGCTATTGTTTTTCTTATTGTTGAATGAGAAGAAAAGTTAAATAGTTTTAATACCTGCCTCTATCTTATACAAGGCCAACACTGCATATTTATATAGTCATCTGTTGAAATCTATGGTGGATTAGTTCCAGGAACCCTACAGATACCAAAATTCATGGATGCTTATGTCCCTTATATAAAATGTGTAGTCAGCCCTCTGAATCCACAGGTTTTGCATCTGCAGATACAGAAGGCAACTGTATTATATGCCTTTCTCTAAAATTATATGACTTTAGGACTCCTATATCAATCATTAGATAGTTGACCCAGTACAGTGAAAAGGATCAAGCAGATTTAGATTCTGACAGATCTGGGTTCAAATCCAAGTTTGCCACTCACTGATCGCATAATAGTACAGTCAACCCTTGAGCAACAGGAGTTTGAACTGTGCAGGTCCATTATACATGGATTTTTTTTTCCAATAAGTACATATTACTGTATTACACCATCCACAGTTGGTTGAATCTGCAGATGCAGAGCCATGGATATAGAGTATGTGTGGACTGTACTGCGTAGAATGAGAGTTGGCACTAATAACCCCTGTATTGTTCAAGGGTTAACCATATACAAATTAAGTCAACTGACTAACCTTACCAGGCCTTTGAGGTGTCTAAAAGAAAGCACTAAAAGTATTTTTATACTTCTAAAGAAACTGAAATGTATTTAAAATATTTATAGAAATTAAATACATTTCAGAACGGTTTTTATGATAAACATTATACAGTGCTTGTATGATACCTTTGGTGCAGAGCAGACATTGCATATACATGCAACCTCCATGCAGTGATGAGACAGATTTCTTTGTGGACTCATGTATTTTGGTGCTTCTCAGTATCATAAGGAAGTGTTAGTCTTGCTTCTCCCTCCTCAGGCCTTAGCAGGGAACTAAGGAGTCATTAATAGAGAGTCATTAATAGGGAGTCATTAAACACAGCTACAAAATTGCTGCTTCTAAATTCCTTAGGAAACATAGAAGTTGCCTCTGTGACATGCCATCTATTCTTTTTTTGTTTTTTATTTTTTGTTTGTTTGTTTTGTGGTACGTGGACCCCTCACTGTTGTGGCCCCTCCTGTTGCGGAGCACAGGCTCTGGACGTGCAGGCCCAGCGGCCATGGCTCACGGGCCCAGCCGCTCCGCGGCATGTGGGATCCTCCTGGACCAGGTCACAAACCCGTGTCCCCTGCATCGGCAGGCGGACTCGCAACCAATGTGCCACCAGGGAAGCCCTATTCTTTTCTTAAATCTGTCTTCTGATTAGAGCAGAGTATCTAAAAATCTAAATCCTGTATTGTTATCTATGCCCCCTCCTTGTCGAGTTTAATTAATAACTTGTATTTTGGCCTTATTTCTTCCACCTACACTGAAGAAAAATCCCTATGCAACTATAGTAGCATATGGATCATTACTATAAATATACTGTGAAGAATACTCTATTTCCTTACCTTTTTTTTTTTTTTTTTTTTGTGGTACACGGGCCTCTCACTGTTGTGGCCTCTCCCGTTGCGGAGCACAGGCTCCAGACGCGCAGGCTCAGCGGCCATGGCTCAAGGGCCCAGCCGCTCCGCGGCATGTGGGATCTTCCCGGACCGGGGCACGAACGCGTGTCCCCTGCATTGGCAGGCGGACTCTCAACTACGGAGCCACCAGGGAAGCCCCTCTTGATACGTTTTTGAACTACTCTTAATAACTCAGTCAAATTTGATACCTGCTTCTAAGAATACTGTATGTTGTGTACCATTTCTCATTGTATATTTATAATATTTTGTTTTGAATATTAAAGTCTTTTAAAAATCTCCTTATTTTAACATTTTAATTTTAACTTTATTATGTCTTATTGTATTTATTTGCTAAAGAGAAAATTAAATATGTTTTGGAAGATGGAAGGAAGAAAAATCAGTTTCTTTTTCTTATTTGCTATTTACAGTGGGATGGTAATGGCATTATGGAGTCATGCAGACATAGTGAGAAAGATTTTTACAGAAGGTTACAGAAATTTATGTATATGGTTAGTAAAATAGGTGGTAACACAGAACACTCTCAGAAAGGATCAACTTCCCAGAGTTCCCTACAGATGTAAGCAGTTGTGGATAATCCCTCTTATTCAGAGGAGAGAATGTGGAAAGTCCCTTTGGACCTTCATTCTTTCAGTGATTTTTTTTTTTTTCTTTTCTTTTTAATCTTCCTGACATTTCTCTAACTCCTGATTGTTCCATGACAATGGGCTCATATGTGCTCACTCTTCAGAGGAAAAAAAATTGTTGCAAAAAAACCTTCACTTTCCTTACAAGATTGAGTGAAGTGAAATTTAATTTCCTTAAAGTGTCTCTTAGCAGATCAGTGATTCAGCCAGTCCAAAGTCCATTCCTGCATCTCAGGTCATGTTCTTGCCATTATGGAATAAAATTGAAAAAGCCTATGATTTTGTGCATCCAAGTTTGATAAAACATAATTTATTTGATGAGTTTGTCTTATAAAATATATTTGTCAAAGAAAGGTATTCTTAATGGAGGCAAATAAAATCAACTGTGAGTATTTTAGGGGTAAAATGTTTACACATTTTAATATAAAAGTTTCATTTAGAATCTTTTCCATTGAGCATATTGGCTTTCTATGGACAGGTGCTTTAGCAGGAGGAGTAATGGCTGCTCATATCTTTCTTTAAGAGAAATTGCTGCAAGGAGTATGGCTGTCTCACAGCCTTCAGCTGCCACACCTAGGGATCTGGTGTGGCATTCATGCTGAGGCATATTCTCTCTGAGATCAATCCATATGTGATATATTGAATCATGCTCCTTAAATTCCTATTTTGAAGCCCTAACCCCTCACCCCACACCCAAATGTGACTGCGTTTTGAGATAGGGCCTATAAGGAGGTATTAAGGTTAAATGAGGTCATGAGGATGGGGCCCTGGTTCCATAGGATTAGGGTACTTATAAGAAGACATACCAGAGAGCTTGGTTTTTCTCTTCCTTTGTCATGTGGGGAAACAGCAAGATGGCGGCTGTCTGCAAGCCAGGAAGGATTCACAGTAGAAATCAAATTGGCTGGCACATTGATCTTGGACTTCCCAGCTTCCAGAACTGTGAGAAACAAATGTTCATTGTTTAAGCCACCCAGTTTGTAGTATTATAACAGTGGGAGCAGACTAAGACACCAACCAATAACTGAGCCTGGGGGTGGAGTACTAAAGCTGGGTCCCTTCCACTCAATGCAGTCTTTGTTGGAGACTCCTCAGAAGCCTGGCCTAGACTTTACCAGAGCTGTGCTCTTTCTACACTATTTTTCTTCCTTTGATCTCTCCTTTCACAGGTATTAGACCTGCATCATGGTCTAGAGACTCTCCCTGCCTACTCCTGGTCTTTTTCTTCTTTATCCTCCATCAATCTCTTGCACATGTGAATTCATCCTGGCATCTTATTTCAGGAGGATTGAACTGACACAACACTCCACTTACAATGATAGCAATTTCAAAACTTTTAGTCTTAAGTTTCAACTGTGAAGTAGGTTCCAGGCCATTTTGTGAAAACCAAAAAGGATATTAAGACCATATTTAAAAATACATTCTTCTGAAAAACACTGTGTTAGAAAAATAAAGCTAAGAAGCTTATTAAAGTGTGTAATTATCTACCAAGAATAATTGTCTGTTCTGTTTTTATTTTAATGTATAATAAGATATAAATATATAGTTGTTTGTTTTTATATTCACTGACATACTTTAATATTTGGAAATAACTAGGTTTTTAAAAACAATTTTTAAGCAAGAATGTATATAAGTTTACCAATATAATACAACACGTTTTCAGTCAAAAAATAAATATTTCAAAAAGTATGTAATTTTAATTATTTCAAGACTCTGTTTTAGAACTCAAAAGTGTCTTGGTTAAATAATATAGTCACACTACCTGTAGGGTACTAGTCGTGATCACATTGACCATTTATGTTAAAAAGCTAGGAAAACTTTAAAGTGATGTATCAGGATTAACTAGGTTACTCTGTGGCAAAAAATAACACTAATACTGAAGCAGCAACAAGCAGTGGCATGTTTTCTAATTCAGAATAATTTCTTCCTATCTTTCCTTTCCTCCCAATTTCATTTTTCTCTTACATTCTCCAAATATGAACCGATCATCTGTTTTCTTTATTGCTTGCACTCTGAGCTATAGAGCTACATAATCAGCAATCTACAAGAAACTTCCCACAACAAATCTCTAAAAATAAAAACATAAAAAAGCTTCTAAGGCAGTATCTGACTTAGTACCAAATGGTATTAGAGGGAAATAATTATATATTTATTTACAAAATATTTATTGACAAGCTACCATATGCCAGATGTTATTCTGGCACTAGGACAGAGAAGGAGAAAAACAGGAATATTTTTTCCCCTCATGGAGCTTATATTCTAGTTGGGAGAGGTCAATAACAAACAAATAAACAAGTAAACTTTTAATTTTTTCAGACATAATAATTGTATGTGTCAATTGACTAACTCTGTTTTGAAAGTTTCACTTAAACATTATATTTAAGCACAGACTTTGTGAAGATAAAGGGCCAAACCATGAATGTATCTGGATGAACATTCAAAACAGAGTTAGTAGCTATATTTAGAATATAGAACTAACATGGTTTGCTAAGAGATGGGATTATCAAAGACTGAAATTCCCATTTATTGACTTTGGGATAGACTGTGGGAAGAGCAAGTTTGGGGGTAGGTCAGGAAATCAGGAATTTGAACATCTAAGGATTGATGTTGGCAGTTGGATTTATGTGCTTGAAGTACAGGGATAATGTTCTAGCTCTAGATATAAATGTTGAAGTCATTAGCACATAGATGATATCTAAAGTCAAGGGGCTAGATGAGATTACCTAGAGAGTAAGTGTAGAAAAGGAATAAACGTGTTTGCTGAGTGGGCCCAAGCTCAAGTCAGCATTTAGTTGTTGAGACATTGGGAAACACCAACAGAGGAGACTGAGAAGGGAAGAGCATGACAAAGAGGAAGAAAAAAAAAGAGAATGATGTCCAAGAAGCCAAGAATGTATCTCAAGGATAAATAACGAACTTTGTCATGTTGACCTTTAAAATAAAACAGCCAGTTATTTTACCAGCAAAATAAGTTTATTCAGGAATAGCAAAGGAATTGCAATTTGGGACATGCAAGCTATGGTAAACCAAATACAAGTCTGGCGAACAAAGGAGAGGAACACTACATAGAAAAAAGAAGAAAGGTGGGAGGGGCTACTTTGAAGGAAAGTCCATTGGAGTAAAGTGAGGGCTCACAGTGGTGATGGTTTCTCATTGTCTGAGTGGTGGTAGTTTCTCATTGGCTGAGACTGTTGCTGGGCAAGGAGAAAATCCTCCTTCTTCCTGCTGGCATAATAAGGTAGTGACCTTCTTCCTGCTGGTGATGCAAGGTACATCTCTTCCTGCTTGGGGTTTTCAGAATGCAATGAGTGATAGAGCGTGAGAGCTCCCCGTTCAGGGCTTCCCGACTCCATTTTAAATGAGGTCACCCTTTATTAATTTTCACAGTAAAATTCTACTGATAGGTCAAGTAGGATAACTAAAAATTGACCGTTGGAATTAGCAACATAGAGCCATTGTTGACCTTGGTTTTTGTAGTTTCAGTGGCATATTGGGGACAATGGTTTTATACTCTAGGGTTTAAGACAAAATGGGTATAGAAAAATTAAAAACAGTGACTAATGACAAGCATCAGAAGTAGTGCAGAAGGAGTCAGTAGCTGGAGGTGGGGATTGTGAGTGAAGATTATGTGTTTTTTAAGAGGGAACGAAGGAAAGCATTTTTTTAAAAAAGAAGAAAAGCAGTTTTGCTTCTGGGAGTGAGTCACTGGAGAGGGAGAAATTGAAAGAGACAGTGATAAAAAGTCAGGTAGTATGGAGGCTGTGGAAGTAGGAATCTCTGCTCTAGGAAGGATAGAGAACCTGCACCATCTCCTAGGAACTGAGATATTTCTGTTTCCTAAACATGAGAGAATTTTTTCAAAAGGATACATTTCTTGCTTTGATTTAAACACTTTTTTTCTTGTACATATACCTGTAGCCAGAGAAAGCAGCTGACGAGATTCCCATCATAAAAAATCCTGATCAGAAATGGAGATTGGTAGCTTCTTTGCCTTTTTTCCTTCTTTACTGCTCAGCCTTTTATTCAGTTGAGGGGTTGATATGTATCTGTTTACATTTCCTTGCTCCTAAGAGGAAAACTACATAATGAAGTTTAATATATAATCTAAGAACAGTGATATACAAGTGATTCATTCTTCATTTAGTATTTTTATGTTCTTGCTCTAGCTTCCTAACCATAAATATTTTAGAGTGTATATTTTAGATCCTGCCTTTTAATGCATGCTCTTGTATCCAATATAATAGATTAGAAAGAGACCTAGATTTATAATATCTGTATTTGTGCTCTTCTGCTCCCACTTTTAGTTGTATGAACTTTGGCAAGTGACTTAGTCACACTAAATCACAGTTTATTCAAGTGTAGATGAGCGTGACATTTTTTGATTCACTACATTAATGTGAAAATTTATTAATTAATTCAAAAATAAATATCCAGTTAATGATCTTTTGCCAAGTATATTTATATGAAGTTGAATTTTAAAAGTGTCTTTATTAGTGATGTGATCACAGTTATGGGAGACACTATCTCCTACATTATCATTGTCATCATTATTGTAAAGTAATACTTTCAAATCCTGAAGCCTGAAGTCCAGTTTAATCATGCCTCTGAGGTAGTTTTTACTATTTAAAATATCATTATGGGTTGAGGTTAATAATAACTTATATGAAACTAAATGTAGGATCTATGTAAGGAAATGATCAGAGTTTTGGTTTTTTGTAGAGGTCACTGTGATTTTCTCCCCTACATTTTGTTCTTATGAGTGAACTGAGTCCCAGTTTAGGGTTGGTTTTTAATTTGTACAGATTAACCGTCAAGAATTCCATTCCCAATGAAGCACTCCTATGGTGTACCCTCATGCACAGGTATCAGTTAAAGGATAGTATAATCAGATTAACTTCATTAGATTTGATGAGGAGAGCACTGTGGTGGTACATATATCATGGCTGAAAACACACAATAATTTTGGTGTAATGACAGAAGTCCGCTTGAGAATGAATCCTACATTTAGAATAGGGCAGAGAAAAGACAATTACAGGGGAAAGGATCAGGAGACTGAAACAAACCATACTTGGAATTAACTCTGCTTCTGGATTTTTCAGCAATGTAGAAAAACTTATATATTTCTTATAGCAGTTTGAGTTGTATGTTCCATAACTTGCAACAAGCTTCCTAATTGATTCAGTTTAGCAATCAGCAATGAAGTAAAAAAAGCAGACTCATTTTCCCTGGCATCATTCTTTTTGAACACAGCCACTTTCAAACTTCCATATGAAATTAAAATCCCTATGTGTTCCACAACAGATTTGTTGCAGAATTTTCTCTACAAGTATACCAGATATGCATTTTCATTATGAGACTGATTTCTCATGCAATAGAGAAAACAAGTTTATATCAAGTTATAATTCCACGTTAATATGACTTTCTCTATAAAATATTTTATCATAGGATGGACCATGTACGTTTGCAGAATATAGTCAGCTATGAATTGAATGACAGAAAATTAGAAATCAAGGAGTCTGACTTTAACAGCTCTTACTTTATCATCTGTTTATGATAATTTACAAAATCATTAAAGAAACTTTTTCTATTGTAATCTGGTAAAGTATAAATATTTACACAGCCCCTAATATGTACAAGGACCTATGCTAAATATCTCCAGAATTCAAAGGAAGAGTTTGTGGAGATGTCTTCTCCCAAGATACCTAAAATCTACTTAGAGAGATGAGGTGCTCATGAATTACAAGTGAGAAATCAGACCATATCTAATTGGCAGTTAAATTAGGACTTAACCTCTAATTCAGAGCAGCAAAATATCAGTAAAGACTGAAGAAATCAGTGAAAGCTCTCCTGATTTTTATTGGGTTATGTTCAAGGATTTTTTTCTTAATTTTTATTTTTTTATTCAAATATAGTTGATTATAATGTTTCAGGTGTACAGCAAAGTGATTCTGCTATATGTATATATATGTATTCTTTTTCAGATTATTTTCCATTATAGGTTATTACAAGATATTGAATATATTTCCCCGTGCTATACAGTAAATCTTTGTTGTTTATCTATTTTATATATGGTAGTGTATATCTGTTAATCATAGTCCTAATATATCCGTTTCCCCCTTCCCCTTTGGTAACCATAAGTTTGTTTTCTATCTGTGAGTCTATTTTTGTTTTGTAAATAAGTTCATTTGTATCATTTTTTTAGATTCCACATATAAATGATATCATATATTTGTCTTTCTCTGTCTGACTTACTTCACTTAGTATGATAATCTCCAATAATGTTTTTATATGAAAGTATTAGATAGAACAATATTCAATATCTTCATGAATGAGGACCCTCATGGTCTGTAACCAAGACTCCCACTCTTAAGTGTTTTTGTAGTTGTACTTATGATTGAATTTAGAAGTTTCCTTCATTAACTGAATATTCTCTGTATATTTTATAGATTGTGGATATAAGTCTAGCACATATTCATAGACACTAACAGTGTTTAAATAATTAACCACCAATTGGGATTTAATATGTTGTAAGAAAGGTGTTTTGCATAGGTAAATCGAGTTCTAGAAAGGCTTATTGTTGGATTGAAAAGAGTTAAAAACTTGGGATCAAAAAACTTTGGACTGTTTCCCAGCTTTCCAATTTAGTGGTTTTGTGGACTTGCCTGGTTTTGTTCTGAGTTTTAGCTTTCTTGTACATAAAATAGGAATAGTAATAACATATATAGCACCGAAATACTGGCGATAATTGTGTTTCCATACAAAATATGGAATATCAAAGTACTTGTACGTTGCATGTATTTATATGGATTTTAGTTATTATTGCTGTTTGTCCTAGGAAATTTCTAGATTTCTATTTTAATAGCTGGTGTGAAAACTTATAAAACTACTTTCTGGTGAAAGATATAATAGAATCAAAAACTATAAGAAACTTGGTCATTGATGACTAACTTTTGTCCAAATTTGCCAAATTTGTAATGAATTTTTTTTAATACTATAAAGAAATAAATTCCTTGGTCATCTAGTATAAAGGAAAAAGCCCCACACAAACTGCTTCTAAAATATAAACAGATCTTAAAGTTCACTGGTTGGAGCTCTGAAGATTATATGCAGGAAAAACTTCACAAATAACCAAAGGAACCAAGTCTAACTGTATGGAAGGGTACAATACAAGCTGTACTCTTCTCATTTCTGATTTTTATCGTCAGTTTTGTTTAGTACTAATGTCAGGCAATGCAACCCAATTCTTAGATCTATCAGAAAAGGTGCTGTAAGAACAAAATGAGAGTAGAGCCTCTGATCAGATATCTCCTCAAACTGAATAATTTTGATATATGTGCAATTTTGAAAACTGGGCTTAGAAGGATGAATCAAAAGCCATATTCTGTCTATTATGCACATTTTGTAAATGGAGATTTTGAAGCATGAATTAAACAACTAAACAAAAATTTGAAATCCTGATAATATGAGAAATCAAGTTCAAGAACAGTATAACTCTGCTAAAGAGCTGTAGAAAATTACATGTGTGTCTTTCTGCTTATGGTCGTTAAATCTAAATCTAAGAACCAAATAGTGCTCTTACAAAATTATGATGCCCGATAACTATAGTCTCCTCTTATTTTCATGCAAGCTATTTTCACATGTAGAAGAAAGAAGGAAGAGTGGAGATAAGAGCAGATTTTCTTTTATTCACACATCATGAACTATTGCTCTTTTTATAATAAAACATGTTAGTAAAGGAAAATTGATTTCCTTCAGAAAGAAGATACTTACTGTAATATTTCACTTAAACTGCAAAGAACAGTGAATGATGAATAATTCACTGAGAACTATTTTAAGGAATTTAAATGACTAGTTTACCTGTTGTGTTATTATCTAATTCATTCTCCATTGATTTACATTAGTCATTTTTAAAACATTGCTCATATGGCAAACGGGAAGGGCTTATCACAGTGCTGATGGATCATGCGATTCTGGATAATATTGAAATATGTTAAAATAAGTACAAAAAGAAGGATTCCAGACACATTTCCATCACAGTAGCAGCAAGGAAAGCATGCATATCATTTTTTTCTGCTGAAGAAAATATCTCTTTGTCCTATTTTCACTCTCCCAGAGTGGCACAGGGTCCACATTTTAATGATGACCAGAATCTTCCAAGTAGAGAAATATTTCCCTGAAGAAAGGTAGTATTATTAAGATAGAATTTCTAACTGAAGTTAAACTGAATTTTTTCTAAATATGTAATGTTTCTTCCAGCTTCCTAATTAATTATTGGTGCTTATGAAGTTTATTATTGAAGTTGGGTTTGAGATAGGAGGAAGATTGGTGGAATATTTCACAAACGTTGTCAGAGTACAGAATGAGAAGAATGTCATAGCCACCACTCCATTTCATTGACTACTGGAGAGATGGGGAAATGTGCAATCGTTTTGCTGGTAAGGAAATTTCTAACCCTCTAACAGACACATACAATTGATGCTCATATTTCAATATCCATGCCATAATCATTAACTGAGGATCTTCTAAGTGTCTATCACTTTGCTAAAAGTTATGCAGACAATGCACAATAAGAATAAGAGGTGAAAGGGGCAAGGAAAGACAAGAGCAAGGAAACCATCAAGCTACAATTGTGAATAATGAGATAAAGTCAGTGTTTTTCTTCTTCTGAAGCTTTTCATGAGTGTTATAACTGAGCATGCCTATAGTTCTCCCAAATGGCAAAATTTAGCATTTGTATTATTTATATTGTTTACCATATTTTCACTTTGAAGCATTTTTACCCCATGATGCAGACTCCCTGAAAATCCCATTTTCACTCCTTTGCAAACCCCATTACACTTAGCACAGTGCTGAGTGTAATGTGTGTTCAGCAAATTGTTGTTTGTTAGGTTAAATGTGACATGTGTCACCCCAACCCCCAGTTTACAGAATATAGAGGTCTTCTTACATGCTCTTTTTGACAGATGTCATTGAGATGCTTCAGTCTGGAAGAAGCCTTTACCAAGCTTTAGACTGGCACAGAACAGAGTTCAGTTATATCAAAGAATAAGTAGGACTGAAACATTTAAAGCAAAGAACTTCTCAGGATTCTTTGGACCCAGGCTGACAAAAAACAAAAATAAAACAAAATTTAAAAAAATGCATTACATTAGTATAGGTTTTGATGTAGCAGTTACTTAATAATTTCTAAAAAAGAGGGGTACAAATCTGTGTTCTGATTGGAAGGAGTTGGGGGCTTAACACCAAATATGCATAGCACTTTACTTGAGATTGGAGCTAAAATCAATTTTTCCCATTAAAGATGGAGTCTTTAAACCTGGTCCACCCAGCCCCAGTTGGAATTGTCTCTTAGGCTTGAACCTTGCTGGCAAGACAAGGGGAAGGAGGCTCTTTTTTTCTAGGTTTAAAAGATACTAATTACCAAAACAGTTCATAATTTCCTGAACCTCATAGTATTGACTCTTTAGGCAAAGATAACAAATTAGGTAAGTAAGCACTCTTTATTATTTTCATTTTGTTTTAAACAAAACATCATGTATAACTTAGAAAAGTCCTTAATTACTATTTTCTAATGTAGTACCAATAAATATATAAATGTGTTGTTCTATTTAAATTCAAGTAAGGTAAAAAATTTCTAATTATTAAAATTTAGTCACTGATAAGAGGTAATATTTCTTTATTGAGAAGTTTAAATGGCTGTCCAAAATCTGAGTAAATGCACTAAAATTTTATTGGCAAATTCGAAAGTATATTTTCTTAAACATGTGAAAAAAGTAGTGCTTAATATGTCATCTCATTTGGTCTTTCTGTGAGTCACTCTCTGAAATTGTGTCTCTAATTAAATTTTGGATGAAAATCAGTAACTACCCGATTTCCATAGGTATTTTGATGTCTTCCAGAAACACAGATTAATTTCTTACAAAGGAATTGTTTGATTAACTTACAGAGGAAGGGTTACATTTTAAAAAATACATCCCTAGATAACAATGTCTACTCTTTACATTAACCATGTATATTTTAGTGATTCCACTGAAATCACTTTGGTTGTTTTCACTTACTCTACCCTTTTATTTTTAAGCTTTTATCATTTTACAAATTTGTTATTTTTAATCCTTGCGTTCTCCTCAAATGAAGAAAATAAGTTTTGTTCCTGCATGTGTATCCATGTCATATTTTTTCATCTTCAAAATCCCCATTTGTGACTAATAGACCCTTGTAACTTGAGGGAAGCTAATTCCATTCCTACTTTCAGGGGTAGAGCACATGACCTAGGATGAACCCTAGCAGTGCATTTCAATGTCTGGCCAATGTGATTAGTAAATGGAGCACATATGACTTAACCTGATTGGAGTACATCTCAGAATTTGCTGAATGTTTTGGGCAAAAGATACTCTAGCACATCTGTAGAATATGAAAGAGGACTATGCAGCCAAGTGTCTAGAGGAAGCATTTTGAGATCATAAGAGGAATCCTCTGCAGGAGAAGACAGGGTAGGAAACATTGTAGAGACAAGGAAATAAATAATGTGGCCTGGCTTGGTAATAACACTGTGTTCCTGGCTCTCAAGCCTCAGGACATGTATTCAAATTGGGTTTGCTGTTGTTGAAACTAAAAGCATCCAAGTGGAAATATCAGTACTAAATTTTTTATTCATGGATGAATACAATTAAAAGTCTGTTTTAATTGGAACTGAAAGTATGTGGTATATCCTTCCATAATTGTGTGAATTCCTAAGCCCTAGAACTACCTAGCTAAGATCAGAAATGAGGTCGCTTTGATTTCTAGTACAAATCCATTTTACCTATCTCAGCACTTCCCCAGCCAATGTCCCTCAAAACACCTCTACAAGTTAATAGGTTTTCCATGGAAATATTCCTTTTTACTTGAATAAATTTGAAACTTTTATTTTGTACTTTAAACACATTCAAAGTAGTGTCCTTTCTGTGTAACATCTCAGGGACTTCTCAATACACTAACATACTAGTGTGAATCCACAGGAGAGAGAATTAAGTTCAACATTTCCTAGTCTTATGTAAATATCACATTTTCAAAGCACTCTTACTAATGTTTTCTAGATTAGGGCTGCGATGAACAGAACCTTGGTGACCCCAGTCCTATTGTATTCTTAATACTTTATATTATTTTTTTAAAGAATAGGCAATTTACCTTGTAAACTCTTTGTCTTTAATAATTTTATTCTATGTGATTTTGAAATTTCAAGGAACATTGTTTTGTGATATGATCTTCATGTCATAATGAACTGTGTTATAGTGGAGTTCTATTTATGTTTTTATATTTAATAATATAATATATTTTATTTAATTATCCTTTTTGATAGGCAAATATTAGAGGTGTTGTGCAAAGACAGCATTGGAAAATGGATACTTTATTAGATGTGTTATATTATTATTACCATCTCTACTGGTAGATTGGACACTAGAGGAATAAGAATAATAATTCCACAAGAGATCTAGAGACCATTCAGCCTCAGTATTGAACCAATTACAGTGAGAAGGATGAAGCTGGAAATTTGAAGGTGCTCTTATGGTAGAACACGTAATTTTAAACAGTAACAATTTTTATCACATTCTTTGTACATGTCATTTAGTTTAGCAATGAAGCATTGTGTGCTTGACTGCACATACCCCCCTCACTAAAATCATATATAGCACTGACCTTCCCTTCTACCTCTTTGGAGCAGTTTCTCAGAGCTATCTGAAATGCTGTCTCCCAGGCTATATTCCTCATTTTTCCCCAAATAAAGCTTAACGCACAACTCGCAGATTGTGCTTTTTTTTTTTTTTCAGTTGACAGTCTTCCCAGGAGGACAGCATGGACTGAGGGATAAAAAATTAATAGCATCTGGAAAGATGGAGGAAATGATCACATCTCAAAGGAGAGAAAATTTTAAATATTCTGAAACACTGTGGATATCATTAACTCATTAGACATTCATTTATGTATATTAACTATGAAGATTGCATATATGATGTACATTCTTCACTTTTAAGCTGTTACTGTTGACTCAGACACATTTCAGTAAAATTTGACTTCCTTAAGCTCTTTTATAATTAATATCTTCACTAATTGTTTAGGCTTTGCTCATCAATCTTATGATTAATTCTAAGCCATAAAATACAAGAAAAAAAATAATTCTAGTGCCAAGAAGATACACACATACCATAAAATTTTTTCATTGAACTTCTAGTAGCTTCTGATCATAGTTTGGAGAATTCAGCATTGATAATTATCTTCATATAAGGTAAAATTCACAGACCATATTTTAAAATATGGAACTTGCAGCCAGTTCACTCAAGATTAGAATTCTTTTCTTCAAACATGCATTTTTAGGCTTACAATATGACAGCTGCTTAAGCAAAGAAAAGCCTGGTTTACTAACAGACAGGAGGAATAAAAATTACCACTGCAGTGCCCCTGTTAAAATAACTTGAAGTTTTCTTGGCACTGGAATATGTTTGAGATTTCAGAGACTGCTGCCCTGTATCTCTCTAGACCTGTGCCTGAGTAATCACTTTTCACTCTGTGTGCCATAGAATTATCCCTGAAAGTATGATTATTAGGTTATTTTGGCATCATTCAATGTAAAGCATCTTTCAGGAACTAGGGCAGGGATCCCCAACCCCTGGGCATGGACCGGTACCTGTCCATGGCCTCTTAGGAACCAGGCCGCACAGCAGGAGGTGAGCGGCGGGTGAGCGAGCGAAGCTTCATGTGTATTTACAGCTTCTCCCCTTCACTCGCATTACCGCCTGAGTTCCGCCTCCTGTCAGATCTGCGGCAGCATTAGATTCTCATAGGAACGCGAACCCTACTGTGAACTGCGCATGCGAGGGATCTAGGTTGCGCGGTCCTTATGAGAATCTAATGCCCGGTGATCTGAGGTGGAGCTGAGGTAGCGATGCTAGCACTGGGAAGTGGCTGCAAATGCAGATTAACATTAGCAGAGAGGTTTGACTGCACAGAGACCATAATAAATCAATTGCTTGCAGACTCATACCAAAACCCTATCAGTGAGTGGCAAGTGAAAACAAGCTCAGGGCTCCCACTGATTCTGCATTATGGTGAGTTGTATAATTATTTCATTATATATTATAATGTAATAATAATAGAAATAAAGGGCACAATAAATGTAATGAGCTTGAATCATCCCGAAACATCCCCTCTGTACCACCCCTAGTCCATGGAAAAATTGTCTTCCACAAAACTGGTCCCTGGTACCAAAAAGGTTGGGGACCGCTGAACTAGGGGGAACACATTCAAGTTGGTCATCTAAAATGCAACAGACTTCCCTCTCACTGGTGATACAAGGTAAACACAGGGCTCATCTTATTGAATAGCTGGCTCTACTCTATCAGTGCATTCATTTGCAGTGGGAAATACACATGACAAAATTATTGGGCATGGAGGTTGTCGTAGATAGGGTGGCCTTGGTGACTCTTTTGAGCGGGAATTATGGTGAGAAAAACAAAACAGTCCAGTAGAAACAAAAACAAATTCCTCCCTCCAAAGAGCCAGGAGTAGAGTGTTGGACATAATGGAGATAGTATGTAGAGTGTGTACAAGTATCATGGAACTTAAGCAGCTGGTTTTATTAGAAGTATCACAAGGTCATGTGACAATATGACGAGAGGGATGGAATAGAATCTGAAAAATATACATACATATGTGTATATATGCATGTGTAATTGAATCACTGTGCTATACATCTGAAACTAACATGACATAGTAAATCAACTATACTTCAATTTTAAAAAAAGAAAGAAATGAAAAGAGAGAGGCACAATTATGAAAGTCTAATAATTAAAGAAATGTAGAATTTGGTGAACATTGTGATTGGCTTCTCAACACTCATCCCCCCCCCCGCTTATTGATTAGCGACCTGAGAAGCAGTTGGAGGGCTTGATCCAAGACAATAGGCCAATCAAGTTACTTTTATCCCTCGACAATCATTGTTTCAGGAACTCTGGTCTAAGCCAAAGAATGAATCAAATTCCTGGGACAGCAGGGACTGATTTTGGAAGGGGCATGTGCTATCCCAATCAAATAATGAAATGCAAGAAGAACTGCCAGCAAAGGAAGCCAGAGCTGTGGAACTGAGTCATCTCTGAGGACTGCCCTAAACTGTACTCCCAGGGTTTCCTTTCTACTTAAGAATAGTGGAGGTGAATTTTCCCATTATTTTCAGCTGAAAACATCTTTTTTTTTGCTGTACGTGGGCCTCTCACTGCTGTGGCCTCTCCCATTGCGGAGCACAGGCTCCGGACGCTCAGGCTCAGCGGCCATGGCTCACGGGCCCAGCCGCTCCGCAGCATGTGGGATCTTCCCGGATCAGGGCACCAACCCGTATCCCCTGCATTGGCAGGCGGACTCTCAACCACTGCGCCACCAGGGAAGCCCACTGAAAACATCTTAACTGATATAAAGTCTGTGTAGGAAAATTATACCTATTCTCTGAAATTTAATGCTAGCACTCACAGGCTAAAGAGACAAATTATTTAGCCTAGATTACATGATTCACAACAATCCTAATTTAAGGAAACATTTAAACTGGAATAAAATTACTTTTTTTCAGAGAAGTGCAATCCCTTTGGAACTGTCATCAACCGATTCTTTATTTCCTCTTTGTTACCAAAAGCAGTGCTTTTCAAATTTTAACATGCATACAAAGCAACTGGATGGGACTTGAGATTCAGCATTCCCAATAAGCTTTAGATGATGTTGATGCAGTTGGTCCATGGGCCACACTTTCTGTAGCAAGAACCAAGTGGACTTCAGACTTCCGCAGCAGTAAGGTCAACAAAAATGAGTAATCACTGGACTCTGACCATGTATTGTATTATATTCAAAAAGATCCAATGAATATTTCTACATAGAATCCAATCCCAAACAGAGCTGTATGTTTCACATTCATCACCACCTCAAATATATATTTTAAAAAACTGGGAAGGATAGAGTGCTGGATAGAAAACTTCTTGATTAAATTTTCTTTTCCCATTTAATTTGATTTTACTGACATAAATTCACTAGTCAGTGAATTTGCAAAATGCAAAAATGGGAAAAACCATTGACACATAAATTGGGCAAAATAATCCCGAAATACTTACACAGATTTATATGAAGAAGCAATGTGCATAACATGGTTACTCAAATAGCTTAGTGTATTTTACTTGGATAGTTTTAACTGGGCCTTCATCCAAATGCTTTCATTGCCCTAATTAGTTACCATCATATTCTAGATTCTCTTTAATTACTTGTATTGTTCTTTTTTATTTCTTGAGTGAAACAGTACTTTCAATTGTGTGCTAAAGTGAAAAAAATATTAAAATGAAGAAATTTTATAAAGATGCAAATTTTGTGATGTGTTCCCAATTAATATTTTACAATTTTTAAAAATAAATTTATTTTATTTATTTATTTTTGGCTGCAGTGAGTCTGTTGCTGGGTGTGGGCTTTCTCTAGTTGCGGTGAGTGGAGACTACTCTTTTGTGGTACGCGGATGTCTCATTGCGGTGGCTTCTCTTGTTGTGGAGCACGGGCTCTAGGCATGCAGGCTTCAGTAGTTGTGGCACGCAGGCTCAGTAGTTGTGGCTCATGGGCTCTAGAGTGCAGGCTCAGTAGTTGTGGCACATGGACTTAGTTGCTCCACGGCATGTGGGATCTTCTCAGACCAGGGCTTGACCCTGTGTCCCCCGCATTGGCAGGCAGACTCTTAACCACTGCGCCACCAGGGAAGCCCTAAAATGTTTTTTTTCCCCTCTATATTTGAAAGAACTGACATATAATGATCACTATACTGTAACCACATTTGGGGAAATGCAAGAGAGGAATGCTTTTCTTTTTTGCTGCCTTCATCCATTTATGCAAATATGTAATATGCAGGTACATTATGAACCTTAATTTCAAAATACTTTTCTATCTACTTATATTAATTGGGGGTAATTAGCAACTGTAACACCTTAAGCAAATGTGTCTTAATACGATAGAAACTTATTCTCACTCATGTTTCCCAGTGAGGGTCCTTTTGGCAAGTAGGTAGCTTGCCTCCAGGTCATACTTTGGGGACTCAGGTTTTTTTCATCTGTTGGTTTCTCCTTCGACCAAAGCCTTGGAACTCTCTACATTCAGTTAGTGAAAGGCAAATGGGAGGGTAGAATATACCAAGCTGTTAAAAGCCCTGGCTTTGAGGCGATATATCACTTCTTCTAAAATTTCACTGTTGAGAACCAGTCATGTACATTATTAGGGAGCTGGCAAATTTAGTCCACAGGTGGGAAGTTGTTTCCCAGCAACAACTAAAAATATGAAAGGAGAAGCACACATTTTGGTAAAAAGATTGCCTATCTCTCCATTATTATTTCTATATTATTATACATATTTTGTACAAAATTTGTACATACAATTATTTGTATTATTAGTTCATTATCTGTGCATTGGACCAGGTCAGGAGAGTCAGTAGAAAGATGAGTGAGACATTGAGCATTACTATCTAATGATGTAAGCAGGAATGCAAACTTTTTAGAAACATAGTATAGTGTGGTAAGTACTAGGAGTTGAAAACACCAGAAAACAATGTTTAATCAGAACACTTGCTTGTTGTATAGTTTATTCTGATGACATTAGAAGACAAATAGTAGAGAGAGAAGACTCAGGAAGAAGTTTCAATTGCTTATGTAAGTCTTGACAAGAGCTTAAAGTTAGATATTGACAACGTGAAGAGAGGGAAGATTCAAGAGTCATTTATTCAGCAATATTAAAAGAATGTGTACAATAAAATTAGAAGTTAAAGTTTCAATATAGCATGATTTAGCATTGACCTTGAGAAATTGGATGAATGATGATACTGATATAGGGAATTAAGAAGTTACAATAGAATTTCAGTGGGTGAATATCAATTGATTCATTTAGAAATGCCTAGTGAGTATATATGAAAAGTTATGCTTGGTTCTTATAGCTCAGGAAAGTGATCAGAGATTGAAATAGAATTCAACAGCATAAACATGGTAGCTAAAGCCAAGGATGTAGCTGAAATTGTGAGGAAGAACATGTATAATTAGAAGAGACAAAACCAAAATGGACTAAGGACAAAACCAAAATTTAGGCTGCAAAAGTAAATAAAATAGAATCCAAAAGAAATTAGATTTACTGCCAGATTTTTGCTCAAAGAAGACAGATTATGTAACTCAATCTTTAGTGGAGTAAGTATACTTGAATGAATTTTCAATGATTCTTAGTAGTTTTGCACTCATAGATATTGCAATGTGACAAATAATTTTCTGTGTCAACTTGATTGGGCCAAGAGCTGGTAAAGCATATTTCCTGGTGTGTCTGTGAAGGTGTTTCTGGAAGAGATTAGCATTTGGATTGGTATCTGATAATGCAGATTGCCCTCCCCAATATTAGTGGACATCGTCCCGTCTGCTTAAGGCTTGAATAAAACAAAAAGGCAGAGAAAGGTTGAATTCTTTCTCTCTGCCTGTTTGAGCTAGGACATAATTCTTCTGTCATTGGATTGGGGCCATCAGCCTACTAGTCATCAGGCATTTGTACTGGGACTAAGCTACACCACTAACTTTCCTGAGTCTTCAGCTTGCAGATGGCAGATTGTGAAATTTCTCAGTCTTCATAATCATATGAGTCAATTCTTCATATTTATATATATCCTATTGGCTCTGTTTCTCTGGAGAACCCTAATACAGACATATTTAATAATCAATGAAATTCTTATCTTTTCTCTTAAAATATGCACATATGCATATGCACATGAATCATTCCAACTAATTTCGAGATCTCATAGGCTTCTGGAAACCCATACATGGTACGTAAAATCCAGGTTAAGAATTCTAGCACTGTGTACCTAGAGGTCTTAAACTGTAAGATAAGTTTAAATAACTTTGGTGACTTATTTCTTTTAAGGCAAGCAAAGTCTTTTTTTTTTTTTTTTTTTAACATCTTTATTGGAGTATAATTGTTTTACAATAGTGTGTTAGTTTTCCCTCTACAACAAACTAAATCAGTTATACATACACACATGCTCCCACATCTCAAGGCAAGCAAAGTCTTGAATATGTTTCTAACAAGTGAAAAAAAAAATTTAAAGGAGATACTATGTTCTCATTGCATTGATACAAAATCTTTTATAAAATCAAAGACATAATGGAACTCAGATTTTTTAATTTCTCTCACTTTGATTTTCTCTTTTGTAGGGAAACCCTGAAATATAATAAAACAAAAATACATTTTATTTTGGTGTTTTATAACCAGACATGTTATCTGCTACTTCTTTTAATTGTCAGCTTCATTATTGTTTTCATTTCATGGTTGGTTTATTTATAAAATTCTTCATAGAAGATACTGATTTTTCTTCCTGCACATTTTCTATTAGTAAGATTTGACTTCTGCTTCTAGTTTTCTGATTATTTCTAATGGATTTGAAAAATGACATTAGAATGGATTGTTTGTTTATTATGCTCATTAAAAAAAATTGACCATAAAAAATGATGTCAACATTACCCAACATAAACAAAGGTAAAATATATTAATGACTGAATCAGCTAGAGGAAAACTGAAAGATAATCAGAAAAATTAGACTGATTTTAGTTAGGCTGACAGAACATTTTCTGTAGTTTGTTTTATAGTGTTTTGTCCATTTTGCTTTTAGACAATTGAAGTAATCCATATTTTTCAGTTTTATAGAGGGATGTATTCCTTTGATTGATTTTTACTTCTAAATTTGTATCACTTCTCCATTGCTACAGATTATGAGATATAATGTTCTTTTTTTATAAATTTATTTTACTTATTTATTTATTTTTGGCTGCTTTGTGTCTTTGTTGCTGTGTGCAGGCTTTGTCTAGTTGTGGTGAGCAGGGGCTACTCTTCGTTGCAGTGAGTGGGCTTCTCATTGTGGTGGCTTCTCTTGTTGTGGAGCGTGGACTCTGGGCGTACGGGCTTCAGTAGTTGTAGCGCGGGCTCTAGAGCGCAGGCTCTAGAGCGCAGGCTCAGTAGTTGCGGTGCATGGGCTTAGTTGCTCTGCGGCATGTGGGATCTTCCCTGACCAGGGATCAAACCCGTATCCCTTGCATTGGCAGGCGGATTCTTAATCGCTGCACCACCCAGGGGAGCCCTATTACGAGATAGAAATTGATGTAGTTTAGTCATTTCTTGAAGCTAGCTTAATTCATTTTCTGTAGATCTTAGACTGTTATAATTAATTAGTAAGAACATCAACTTTTAAACATCACCTATTTCCAATTCTCATTTTTCACATCTTAGCAAGTAGTTTTTTAGGGGTTTTTTGTGTGTTTATTTTATTTTGTTTTTGTTTCTTAGTAATATTTACCCTATTTGAACGAGTTATCTCTGTGCAGCTTAACTTCAGAGTGGCAGACACTGGGAGACACTGAAAGAGAGAACTGGTCAAAATACTCCAAGAAGAGTTTAGTATTCCATGCTTAATCACCAAAGGCAAGATCTCATTTCTACTCCACCCACAAGTAGGACAAATGAATTCCTGATGTCAATAGTCATTCACATAGACATTGTTTTATTTAGCTCATTTTCATTAAGTGCTAATCATATGTTGGGCACTGTTTTGGGAGTGAAGAATAACTAGTCAAAGATACATATATTAAGTACTAAAAAGTTTAAAGAATTTCCTACTGCCTCATTATAATACAAACTTATATTTCAGTATCCGTTCATTTGACCAGTAGTTAACATCTTTTACTAGAAGTGCCTAACCTCTCCATGAGCCCACTCAATCAACATTCTCTGATTTTCCTTGGTTTAAGCAGACTGGATCCCTTTTCGCAGAGGCAGTCTTGTACTTTGAAAGAAGTAATTTTTTTTAAAGACTTTATTCTTTTAGAGCAGTTTATGTTCACAACAAAATTGAGAGGAAGGTACAAAGATATTTCATATTCTTTCTGCCCCCACACATACATAGTCTCCTTCACCACCAGCAGATTTGTAATCATAGATGAACCTATATTGATATATCATATTCACCCAAAGTCCTTAGGGTTCACTCTTGTACATTCTATGGGTTTGGACAATTGTATAATGGTGTATACTCATTATTATGGCATCATACAGAATATTTTCACTGCCCTAAAAAGCCTCTGTGCTTTACCTATTTGTCTCTCCCCATCTCCTTCATCCCTATCAACTGCTGACTTTTTTATTGTCTCCATAATTCTGTCTTTTCCAGCGTGTCATATAGTCAGAATTGTACAATATGCAGCATTTTCAGATTGGCTTCTTCCACTTAGTAATACGCATTTAAGTTTCCTCCATTTCTTCATGTCTTGATAGGTCACTTCTTACTGATGAATAATATTCCATTCTCTGGATGTACCAAAGTTTATTTATCCAGTCACCTACTCAGGGACATCTTGGTTGCTTACTTGGCATTTATGAGTAAAAACGCAGTAAAAATCTGTGTGCAGGTTTTTGTGTGGACAAACTTTTCAACTTCTTTGGGTAAATAACAAGGAGTGTGGTTGCTGGATGTTATAGTAGGAGTATGTTTAGTTATGTAAGAAACCACCAAACTGTCTCCTAAAGTGACTATACCATTTTGCATTCCCACCAGCAAAGCATGAGAGTTACTATTGTTCTACATTCTCTCCAGTTTTTGGTGTTGTCAGTGTTCCAGATTTCAGCCTTTCTAATAGGTGTGATGTGGAATCTCCTTGTTTTACTTTGCATTTCCCTGATGACATATGATGTGGAACATTGTTTCATATGCTTATTTGACATCTATAAATCTTCTTTAGTGAGTTATTTTTAAGGTTCTTGGATCACTTTTATTTATTATTATTGTTTTTTGCTGCACCGCACAGCATGTGGGATCTTAGTTCCCTGACCCGGGATCAAATCCCTGCCCCCGGCATTGGAAGTGCAGAGTCTTAACCACTGGACATCCTGGGAAGTCCCTCTTGGCTCATTTTTAAATTGAGCTTTTTGTTTTCTATAGTTGAATTTTAAGAGTTCTTTATATATTTTGGATAACAGCCCTTTATCAGATGTGTCTTGCAAATATTTTCTTCCAGTCTATGGCTTGTCTTTTAGTTCTCTTGACATTTTTTTTTTCAGCACAGAAGTTTTTTAGTTTTAATGAAGTCAAGCTTATCAATTATTTCTTTCTTTTTTTGTTATATGTATTTTTTTAACATCTTTATTTGAGTATAACTGTTTTACAATAGTGTGTTAGTTTCTCCTTTACAACAAAGTGAATCAGTTATACATATACATATGTTCCCATATCTCTTCTCTCTTGCATCACCCTCCCTCCCACCCTCCCTATCCCACCCCTCTAGGTGGTCACAAAGCACAGAGGTGAACTCCCTGTGCTATGCTGCAGCTTCCCACTAGCTATCTAATTTACATTTGGTAGTGTGTATATGTCCCTGTCACTCTCTCACATCGTCACCGCTTACCCTTCCCCCTCCCCATATCCTCAAGTCCATGCTCTAGTAGGTCTGTGTTTTATTCCCGTCCTACCCCTAATCTCTTCATGACATTTTTTTTTCTTAGATTCCATATATATGTGTTAGCATACAGTATTTGTTTTTCTCCTTCTGACTTACTTCACTCTGTATGACAGACTCCAGGTCTATCCACCTCATTACAAATAACTCAGTTTCATTTCTTTTTATGGCTGAGTAATATTCCATTGTATATATGTGCCACATCTTCTTTATCCATTCATCTGTTGATGGACACTTAGGTTGCTTCCATGTCCTGGCTATCGTAAATAGAGCTGCAATAAACATTTTGGTACATGACTCTTTTTGAATTATGGTTTTCTCAGGGTATATGCCTACTAGTGGGATTGTGGGGTCATATGGTAGTTCTATTTGTAGTTTTTTAAGGAACCTCCATACTGTTCTCCATAGTGGCTGTATCATTTTACATTCCCACCAGCAGTGCAAGAGTGTTCCCTTTTCTCCACACCCTCTCCAGCATTTATTGTTTCTAGAGTTTTTGATGATGGCCAATCTGACCGGTGTGAGATGATATCTCATTGTAGTTTTGATTTGCATTTCTCTAATGATTAATGATGTTGAGCATTCTTTCATGTGTTTGTTGGCAATCTGTATGTCTTCTTTGGAGAAATGTCTATTTAGTTCTTCTGCCCAGTTTTGGATTGGGTTGTTTGTTTTTTTGTTATTGAGCTGCCTGAGTTGCTTATAAATTTTGGATATTAATCCTTTGTCAGTTGCTTCACTTGCAACTATTTTCTCCCATTCTGACGATTGTCTTTTGGTCTTGTTTATGGTTTCCTTTGCTGTGCAAAAGCTTTTAAGTTTCATTAGATCCCATTTGTTTATTTTTGTTTTTATTTCCATTTCTCTAGGAAATGGGTCAAAAAGGATCTTGCTGTGATTGATGTCATAGAGTGTTCTGTCTATGTTTTCCTCTGAGAGTTTGATAGTGTCTGGCCTTACATTTAGGTCTTTAATCCATTTGGAGTTTATTTTTGTGTATGGTGTTAGGGAGTGTTCTAATTTCATACTTTTACAGGTAGCTGTCCAGTTTTCCCAGCACCACTTATTGAAGAGGCTGTCTTTTCTCCACTGTATATCCTTCCCTCCTTTATCAAAGATAAGGTGACCATATGTGTGTGGGTTTATCTCTGGGCTTTCTATCCTGTTCCATTGATCTGTATTTCTGTTTTTGTGCCAGTACCATACTGTCTTGATTACTGCAGCCTTGAAGTATAGTCTGAAGTCAGGGAGCCTGATTCCTCCAGCTCCATTTTTCATTCTCAATATTACTTTGGCTATTCTGGGTCTTTTGTGTTTCCATACAAATTGTGAAATTTTTTGTTCTAGTTCTGTAAAAAAAATGCCAGTGGTAATTTGATAGGGATTGCTTTGAATCTGTAGATTGCTTTGGGTAGTAGAGTCATTTTCACAATGTTGATTCTTCCAATCCAAGAACATGGTATATCTCTCCACCTATTTGTATCATCTTTAATTTCTTTCATCAGTGTCTTATAGTTTTCTGCATACAAGTCTTTTGTCTCCTTGGGTAGGTTTATTCCTAGATATTTTATTCTTTTTGTTGCAATTGTAAATGGGAGTGTTTTCTTAATTTCACTCTCAGATTTTTCATCATTAGTGTATAAGAATGCCAGAGATTTCTATGTATTAATTTTGTATCCTGCTACTTTACTAAATTCATTGATTAGTTCTAGTAGTTTTCTGGTAGCATCCTTAGGATTCTCTATGTATAGTATCATGTCATCTGCAAACAGTGACAGCTTTACTTCTTCTTTTCCTATTTGGATTCCTTTTATTTCTTTATTTTCTCTGATTGCTGTGGCTAGAACTTCCAAAAATAGGTTGAATAAGAGTGGTGAGAGTGGGCAACCTTGTTTTGTTCCTGATCTTAGTGGAAATGGTTTCAGTTTTTCACCATTGAGAACAATGCTGGCTGTGGGTTTGTCATATATGGCCTTTATTATGTTGAGGAAAGTTCCCTCTATGCCTACTTTCTGCAGGGTTTTTTATCATAAATCAGTGTTGAATTTTGTCAAAAACTTTCTCTGCATCTATTGAGATGATCATATGGTTTTTCTCCTTCAGTTTGTTGATATGGTGTATCATGTTGATTGATTTGCATATATTGAAGAATCCTTGCATTCCTGGAATAAACCCCACTTGATCATGGTATATGATCCTTTTAATGTGCTGTTGGATTCTGTTTGCTAGTATTTTGTTGAGGATTTTTGCATCTATGTTCATCAGTGATATTGGCCTGTAGTTATCTTTCTTTGTGATGTCTTTGTCTGGTTTTGGTATCAGGGTGATGGTGGCCTCATAGAATGAGTTTGGGAGTGTTCCTCCCTCTGCTATCTTTTGGAAGAGTTTGAGAAGGATAGGTGTTAGCTCTTCTCTAAGTGTTTGATAGAATTCAGCTGTGAAGCCATCTGGTCCTGGGCTTTTGTTTGTTGGAAGATTTTTAATCACAGTTTCAATTTCAGTGCTTGTGACTGGTCTGTTCATATTTTCTATTTCTTCCTGGTTCAGTGTCGGCAGGTTGTGCATTTCTAGGAATTTGTCCATTTCTTCCAGGTTGTCCATTTTATTGGCATAGAGTTGCTTGTAGTAATCTCTAATAATCTTTTGTATTTCTGCAGTGTCAGTTCTTATATCTCCCTTTTCATTTCTAATTCTATTGATTTGAGTCTTATCCCTTTTTTGCTTGATGAGTCTGGCTAATGGTTTATCAATTTTATTTATCTTCTCAAAGAACCAGCTTTTACTTTTATTGATCTTTGCTATTGTTTCCTTCATTTCTTTTTCATTTATTTCTGATCTGATCTTTATGATTTCTTTCCTTCTGCTAAATTTGGGTGTTTTTTATTGTTCTTCCTTCTCTAATTGCTTTAGGTGCAAAGTTAGGTTGTTTATTCGAGATGTTTCCTGTTTCTTAAGGTAGGATTGTATTGCTATAAACTTCCCTCTTAGAACTGCTTTTGCTGTATCCCATAGTTTTGGGGTCATCGTGTCTCCATTGTCATTTGTTTCTAAGTATTTTTTGATTTCCTCTTTGATTTCTTCAGTGATCACTTCATTATTAAGTAGTGTATTGTTTAGCCTCCATGTGTTTGTATTTTTTACAGATCTTTTCCTCTAATTGATATCTAGTCTCATAGCGTTGTGGTCAGAAAAGATACTTGATACGATTTCAATTTTCTTAAATTTGCCAAGGATAGATTTGTGACCCAAGATATGATCTATTCTGGAGAATGTTCCATGAGCACTTGAGAAAAATGTGTATTCTGTTGTTTTTGGATGGAATGTCCTATAAATATCAAGTAAGTCCATCTTTTGCAATGTATCATTTAAAGCTTGTGTTTCCTTAATTATTTTCATTTTGGATGATCTGTCCATTGGTGACAGTGGGGTGTTAAAGTCCCCTACTATGATTGTGTTACTGTCGATTTCCCCTTTTATGGTTGTTAGTATTTGCCTTATGTATTGAGGTGCTCCTATGTTGGGTGCCTAGATATTTACAATTGTTATATCTTCTTCATGGATCGATCCCTTGATCATTATGTAGTGTCCTTCTTTGTCTCTTGTTATAGTTTTTATTTTAAAGTCTATTTTGTCTGATATGAGAATTGCTACTCCAGCTTTCTTCTGATTTCCATTTGCATGGAATATCTTTTTCCATCCCCTCACTTTCAGTCTGTAAGTGTCCCTAGGTCTGAAGTGGGTCTCTTGTAGACAGCATATATATGGGTCCTGTTTTTGTATCCATTCAGCCAGTCTGTGTCTTTTGGTGGGAGCATTTAATCCTTTTCCTTTTAGGAAATTATTGATATGTATGTTCCTATTACCATTTACTTAATTGTTTCAGGTTGTTCTTGTAGGTCTTTTCCTTCTCTTGTGTTTCTTGCCTAGAGTAGTTCCTTTAGCATTTGTTGTAAAGCTGGTTTGGTGGTGCTGAACTCTCTCAGCTTTTGCTTGTCTGTAAAGGTTTTAATTTCTCCATCAAATCTGAATGAGATCCTTGCTGGGTAGAGTAATCTTGGTTGTAGGTTTTTTTCCTTCATCACTTTAAATATGTCCTGCCACTCCCTTCTGGCTTGTAGAATTTCTGCTGAAAGATCAGATGTTAACCTTATGGGGATTCCCTTGTGTGTTATTTGTTGTTTTTCCCTTGCTGCTTTTATTATGTTTTCTTTGTATTTAATTTTTGACAATTTGATTTTTATGTGTCTTGGAGTGTTTATCCTTGGGTTTATCCTGTGTGGGACTCTCTGTGCTTCCTGGACTTGATTGACTATTTCCTTTCCTATATTAGGGAAGTTTTCAACTATAATCTCTTCAAATATTTTCTCAGTCCCTTTCTTTTTCTCTTCTTCTTCTGGGACCCCTATGATTCGAATGTTGGTGCGTTTAATGTTGCCCCAGAGGTCTCTGAGACTGTCCTCAGTTCTTTTCATTCTTTTTTCTTTATTCTGCTCTGCAGTAGTTATTTCCACTATTTTATCTTCCAGGTCACTTATCCGTCCTTCTGCCTCAGTTATTCTGCTATTGATCCCATCTAGAGTATTTTTCATTTCATTTATTGTGTTGCTCATCGTTACTTGCTTCCTCTTTATTTCTTCTAGGTCCTTGTTAACTGTTTCTTGCAATTTGTCTATTCTATTTCCAAGATTTTGAATCATCTTTACTATCATTATTCTGAATTCTTTTTCAGGTAGACTGGCTATTACCACTTCATTTGTTAGGTCTGGTGTGTTTTTATCTTGCTCCTTCATCTGCTGTGTGTTCTTCTGTCTTCTCATTTTGCTTATCTTACTGTGTTTGGGGTCTCCTTTTGGTAGGCTGCAGGTTCGTAGTTCCCTCTGTTTTTGGTGGCTGTCCCCAGTGGCTGAGGTTGGTTCAGTGAGTTGAGCAGGTTTCCTGGTTGGGGGGACTAGTGCCTCTGTTCTGGTGGATGAGGCTGGATCTTGTCTTTCTGGTGGGCAGGTCCACGTCTGGTGGTGTGTATCGGGATGTTGGTAGCCTTATTATGATTTTAGGCAGCCTCTTTGCTAATGGATGGGGCTGTAGACCTGTCTTGCTCTTTGTTGGGCATACGGTGTCCAGCACTGTTCGTTGCTGGTCCTTAAGTGAAGCTGGGTCTTGGTGTTGAGATGGAGGTCTCTGCGAGATTTTCGCCGTTTGATATTACATGGAACTGGGAGGTCTCTTGTGGACCAGTGTCCTGAGGTTGGTTCTCCCACCTCAGAGACACAGCCTTGACACCTGGCTGGAGTGCCAAGAGCCTTTAATCCACACAGCTCAAAATAAAAGGGAGAAAAACATAGAAAGGAAAGAAAGGAAGGAAGGAAGGAAGGAGGAAGGGAGGGAAGGAAGGAAGGAAGAAAGGAAGGGAGGAAGGAAGAAAGGAAGGAAGGGAGGGAGGAAGGAAGGAAGGAAAGAAGGAAGGAGGGAAGTAGGAATGAAAGGAGGGAAGAAAGGAAGAAAGAAAGGGAGAAGACAAAATAAAGTAGGATAAAATATAGTTATTAAAATAAAAAATAATTATTAAGAAGAAAAATTTCTATTAAAGACAAAAGAAAAACGGGTCGGTCTAACCCTAGGACAAATGGTGCAAACAAAGCTATACAGACAAAATCTCACATAGCAGCACCCACATACACACTCACAAAAAGAAAAAAGGGGAAAATAATAGTATATCTTGCTCCCAAAGTCCACCTCCTCAACTTGGGATATTTCGCTGTCTATTCAGGTTTTCCACAGATGCAGCGCACTTCAAGTTGACTGTGGAGCTTTAATCCGCTGCTTCTGAGGCTGCTGGGAGAGACCTCCCCCTCTCTTTGTTCGCACAGCTCCTGGGGTTCAGCTTTGGACTTGGCCCCGCCTCTGCGTGTAGGTCGTCCGAGGACGTCTGCCCTTCGCTCAGACAGGATGGGGTTAAAGAAGCAGCCGATTCGGGGCCTCTGGTTCACTCAGGCGGGGGGGAGGGAGGGGCACAGATGCGAGGCGAGCCTGCGACGTCAGAGGCCGGCGTGACGCTGCACCGGCCCGAGGCGCACCGCGCGTTTTCCCAGGGAAGCTGTCCCTGGATCTCGGGACCCCGGCAGTGGCGGGCTGCACAGGCTTCCGTGAGGGGCGGTGTGGAGAGTGACCTGTGCTCGCACACAGGCCTCTTGGTGGCGGCAGTAGCAACCGTAGCGTCCCACACCCGTCTCTGTTGTCCGTGCCGACAGCCGCGGCTCGCGCCCGTTTCTGGAGCTCCTTTACGCGGTGCCCTTAATCCCCTCTCCTCGCGCCCCAGGAAGTGAAGAGGTAAGAGAAAGTCTGTCTCTTCGGTAGCTCCGTGCCCGTTTCTGGAGCTCCTTTAAGCGGAGCGCTTAAACCCCTCTCCTCGCTCACCAGGAGGCAAAGAGGGAAGAAAAGGTCTCTTGCCTCTTCGGCAGCTCCAGACTTCAACTGGACTCCCTCCGGGCTAGCCATGGTGCACTAACCCCTTCAGGCTGTTTTCACTCTGCCAACCCCAGACCTTTCCCTGGGATCCGCCTGAGGCTCAGTTCCCAGCCCCGCCCGCCGCGGCGGGTGAGCAGGCAAGCCTCTGGGGCTGGTGAGTGCTGATCGGCACCGATCCTCTGCGGAATCTCTCCGCTTTGCCCTCCGCACCCTGTTGCTGCGCTCTCCTCTGTGGCTCCGAAGCTTCCCCCTCCGCCACCCGCAGTCTCTGCCCGCGAAGGGGCTCCTAGTGTGTGGACGGCTCCCTCCCACTGGTACAGGTCCCGTCCCTATTCTTTTGTCTCTGTTTATTCTTTTTTCTTTTGCCCTACCCAGGTACGTGGGGAGTTTCTTGCCTTTGGGGAGGTCTGAGGTCTTCCGCCAGCGTTCGGTGGGTGTTCTATAGAAGTTCCACGTGTAGATGTATTTCTGATGTATCTGTGAGGAGGAAGGTGATCCCCGTGTCTTACTCTTCCGCCATCTTCTCAATTATTTCTTTCATGGACTGTGTCTTTGGTGTTATATCTAAAATGGCATCAACATACCCAAAGTAATATAGATTTTCTCCTATATTATCTTCTAGGAGGTTTATAGATTTTGTCTTTTACATTTGGTTCTATGATCTATTTTGAGTTAATTTTTGTGAAGGGTGTAAAATCTGTGTTTAGATTCACTTTGTGTGTAGATGTCGAGTTGTTCCTGCATCATTTGTTGAAGAGACTATCTTTACTGCACTGTGCTCTGTGCTGTCTTTGCTCCTTTGTCAAGGATCAGTTGACTGTATTTGTGTGAGTCTACTTCTGAGCTCTCTATTCTATTCTATTGATCCATTTATCTATTCTTTTGTGAATACCACACTTTAGACTATGTCTTGATATCAGGTACTATTAGTCCTCCAACTTTATTCTTCTTCAATAATGTGTTGGCTATACTGGGTCTTATGCCTCTCCATATAAACTTTAGAATCAGTTTGTCAATATCAATAAAATAATTTGCTGGGATTTTGATTTGGATTTAAACGTGTTACAGAGCACGTTGGATAGAAACTGACATATTGACAATATTAAACCTTCCCATCCATGAACATGGACAATCTCTCCATTTGCTTTTTTAAAAATCAGTTTTCTAGTTTTCCTCACATAAATCTTATACATATTTTGTTATTTTTATACCTACGTATTTCATTTTGGGGGTACTAATGTAAATTATATTGTGTTTTTAATTTCAAATTCCACTTGTTCATTATTCCTACATAGAAAGGCAATTAACTTTTTCATGTCAACATTGTATCCTGCAATCTCACTATAATTGCTTATCGGTTTCATAAGTTTTTTTTCAACTCTTTCAGATTTTCTACATAGATGATCATGCCATCTGTGAACACACACATTTTTGGATCTTCCTTTCAAATATGTATAACTTTTCTTTCCTTTTCTTGCCTTACGGCATTAGCAAGCACTTTCAATACAATGCTGAAAAGGAGTGGAAAAGCTTCAAGGTTCTCATTATTAAGCATGATATTATCTGTGGGCTTTTTGTAAATATGCTTTATCAAGTTGAAGAAATTTCCCTTGATTCTTAGTTTACTGAGAGTTTTTATTCTGAATAGTTGTTGGGAGAGCAATTACTTTTAATGGTAGAATGGCAAGGGGCCATTTGAAAATACAAAAGGACTTCTTTCTACATAAATGGATTGATGACAATCCCTTATCCTCAGAAAGCATACTACACATATTAAATAACGGGATTGGAAAGGGAGAGGTAATGAGATTTTTAAGTCCTTCAAACTTTAAAGAAAAGTTTCAGAGATTTAAAGGAAAGGCTGAGAAGCACACCACCAGTGGGAGACCAATGGGAGTCTTTCTCTTTCTCTGACTCCATATCCCACCCCCACCCCCAATACACACTACCCCTGTGGAGGAAGGCTACTGATAGGGATCAGTCAAAGACAAGAAAAGAAGTTGACCATGTTTTGAAAGAGTCAAAGAAGTGCTTTATGTGTGAAGAAAGAAGAGGATAACAGCTCTGAATTTTCCATAGCATTTTCTTTTAGGATTTGTTTTCTCTAGTGGATGCTGGGCAATGGCTATCTAAGTGTCCATTCCATTCTCCTTTTACTGCATATGCTGAAAAACTAAAATCATCTACATTAGCAGCTAAAATTCTGAATGTACATTTGGTTTCATCAAATTACATTATATGCGTTCAAGTGAGATTTGAAAATAGGAATAGGAGTTATGTTGCTGATCTTTTGACTGTCTTTTCTTGGTCATGGAGTAGTGAATGTGTAGTTTACTTTTCATAGGTCTGCCTAGCGTAGGCAGAAATCATCCTCGCAGCTCCCTGTGGTTCAAAACGTCACCAGAATCAAGAGTTCCATAGGGGAGCTTGAGAGGTAGGCAAAACTTCTTAGTAGTAACCTGGCATTGCACTGGACACATGTCTTCTTCAAGTACTGAGTAGAACTGACTGCAGTTTTACCAGGTGGTTGAGCAAAGCATATTTGATTTGGTGTAGAGATCCATCACACTACCCTCTTTTTGTACCTGGAGAAACATCTCTCTCTTTTGTGCCATTACTTTTCTTCATACATATTTTCTTCTTTGTACAAGTCGTTGGCTAACAGACTAGACTCTGAGCTCATTGAAGGCATAGGTGCAAGACTTTTTACATATTTGTGTCCAAGGTGCTGTGCAGGACACTTTATAGGGCTCACAAGTAATTACTGAGTTAGTGAATAAGCAAATTCATAAATAATAGGCACCAGAAATTTTAGATTAGACCATTCTTCAAACTACTTGCAGTTCTGCCTTCAAGAACAAGAATTAAGTATTTTATTTGTCATTGCTAAATGAGTATAGAACGCCAAATGTTCTAAGAGTAGAAAAAGTACTTTTAAATATTACAGCATATTATTACACTATTACAGTATTAACTACTTAGCCAAACAGAAGAGCAATAAGAAATGTAGTAATTTTCTTCAGCTTTTGTCTATTAATTTGTTAAGGGGTTGAAGAAAAGTGTGGGTCACTACCAGAAAAGAGATTAAGGCCTTGGAAATCTAGATTCATGATTAGTTTTTAGTTCTGAACTTGTATATTTTTACCTACCTGGATGAGTTTTATTTACTTTTTGACTAAGTATTTAATGCAGCACTTCTGTACTTACTTAATATTTCCTATTTTCAAAGGTGATTTAAATTCAGAATTGAAGGGTGAAATAGGCCAAAGGATTACAGATTCATGTGACTCATCACTACTTTCTTGTTTATGGTATATTTCCCCTTCACAACCTATGAACATGAACTTATACAGGTTATAGCATAAAAGCTGAATAATATTTAAGAAGTATTTGATCTCTGTAGGTCTCATTTTGTGGTTCAGGAAACCGAAGCAGTTAAGCTACGTATTCTGCACAGAGACCAGAAAGCATAACACCTTCAAAGGAATATACATATACATGTGTATATATATATATATATATATATATATGTGTGTGTGTGTGTGTGTATATATATATATATATATATATATATATATGTTCCTTCTCTAAAAGCATTCTTTATTATATGAGAGTAATCCCATCACTTTCCACATCGGAAAATAACTCAGGGCTTACTGATTTCTGTTGAAATAAACAATAGAAATTCATTTTAAACCTCATTTGGAGGCATCTTTCCTAGAGGACAACAGGAAAACTTGGATGTACAGGTTCTATTTCCTTTTTTTTTTTTTTTTCCTTCCAAGTCTAACCAATGTTTCACCAGTCCCAACCAGTCTGGACAGAAACGAGTTTACATTATTGATAATAAGAGACCATCTCTGTCTCCGTTTGTAATTGCAAGTCAGTAGAAATCCAGAAACTCTAATTTGCTCCTAACCAATTTTAGAACATCTCAGGGAGATTGTCACATTTATTTCCAACACTCTGTCCACTTACACATTTTTGTATGCTGTTCAAAATGACCTAAAATTAACTGCTCTGAAGTGAACAGTTCAATATTATTCTCCTCTTCTTGTATTACACATTTTAAAAAGCATATTTTGGCAACATAGAGAAAGACACAAGTTTGTTCCTTTATCTTGTACCTGAATTTGATCTGAGTTCCTGGGGATGTGTAGGGCCTTAGGCCAGAGGTTGATCTTTACACCAATCTCTCTGCTGATCATTTGTTTTTGGACAAAGTGTGCAGATTCTGAACCTCTTTTCTCTTTTGGTGAAAACATCATGGTCCCTCCTGCAAACCGATGCCCAAAGAGCCTGCTTCAGGGGCATCTAAATAGGGGATGAGTTTTTTTGTGGGGATACAGCTGACACCAACATTGTGTGCCTCCATTTCATCTGAAAATGCATTTATTCTATAAATTACTCATGTAAAAAGTGACCTTTATTTTTGTCCAGATAATTGTTTGCAATCTCTTTCTAGTTCACTGGAATACTAATGAAAAAATATTCTGATATAAATACTTTCATTTTGTTATCCTTAATGTTGTTTTACTCACATGATGGTCGTGTGTTTCATGACTTCCTCAGTCTTCATAAATCTGTCTAGCTCAATGGAAGATTGTTTTCCCCTTTCATTTTTTAAAATTTATTTTATTTATTTATTTATTTTTGGCTTCTTTGGGTCTTCGTCCCTGCACGCGGGCCCCTCTAGTTGCAGCCAGCGGAGGCTACTCTTCGTTGTGGTGCGTGGGCTTCTCATTGCAGTGGCTTCTCTTGTTGCAGAGCACGGGCTGTAGGCACGCGGGCCTCAGCAGTTGTGGCACGTGGGGTCAAGAGCTCAGGCTCAGCAGTTGTGGTGCACGGGCTTCATTGCTCCGCGGCATGTGGGATCTTCCCAGACCAGGGCTCGAACCCATGTCCCCTGCACTGGCAGGCGGACTCTTAACCACTGCACCACAAGGAAAGCCCTCCCCTTCAAACATGTTGAAAAATAACTCCTTATTGTGGCTTCCAGAAATTCAGCTAAGGTTTAAGGAGGTATAATGGATATTAACAGTCTATGTGCTACACAACTTTAGCTCAGTAAGTAAAATACACATGAAAAGGATTGGGATTAATAAGACTCTAGGGCTTAATAGAGATGTAGTATAGATATTACACTAAGTGGAACAGAGCTCCCGCTTTCCAAATGAAATTCTTACATGAAATCGAGAAAGTGGTTTTTTTTTTTTTTTTTTTTCCTCTGGTACGTGGGCCTCTCACTGTTGTGGCCTCTCCCATTGCGGAGCACAGGCTCCGGATGCGCAGGCTCAGCGGCCATGGCTCACGGGCCCAGCCGCTCAGCGGCATGTGGGATCTTCCCAGACCGGGGCACAAACCTGGGTCCCCTGCATCGGCAGGCGGATTCTCAATCACTGCGCCACCAGGGAAGCCCGGAGAAAGTGATTTTTTAATGACCAGATGATTTGGTAGGTAAAATACACCTGCCATCTCTAAAGAAGAAGGGCAACTTGCTTCTAACTAGAAAGTAAAGTTCAAAGTTACAAGATGCCTTGTCTTAACTCTGGCAAGAATGCTTGAACATGTTTTTTGTCTTGAATGAGATGTTTATTGATTTTCTGATTTTTAACTCAGATGGCAACTGTGTTTAAAAGTACTTCTCCCCCAGACATGTGGAAAGCTTAAATTCATCCACATTTCATTTGCATATGTGCTGAGATTCTGGGTGCATGATACTGGGCACAGAGCATGGCACTTTTGAGCTATGTGAACTCTTAGCAATCGTTTGACTTGATGCCATCATTTTACAACTCAAAAAATTGATGCTGAGATAGAGTATGATATATCCTTAAGGTTACACAGTAAGGTTTGTAGCAGAACCTAAATTTGAACTTATATCTATGATACCCAAATAGACCATACCCTTTCTTGTGCTCTTTTCTACCCAAAATGATGCAAATATGTCAGTTTGTATAACTAAATGAATAATGGTAAGTCATTTTTATTAGATTTGATGCAAATCTACTTCACTGGCATTTTTGTTTCTCTTTTACCTTATAGTTTTAGTATGTGGGCACAGTTGAATACTTTAGGATGTGACACAGTTGATGACTGAGTGCAAAACAAAAAGAAAAAATAACACTCATTGCATGTTTTTATAACGTGTAGTTATTTGGGATAATATGATACTTATTGAAAGGTTCCAAAACATGTGAACCTTAAATATTTTCTGCTTCAGGTTGATCAATTTATTATTTTTGCATACAAAAATAAGCTACTTAACTCATTCTTTGCCTTATTGATTTATTTTTGATTTTTACCTTTTTTTTTCCCCCAGAACATTTTTGCTTCAGTACCTTTTTGCTGTAAAAGACACTAATCAAATGTACGGAGTACATTAAATGATTAGCAGAAAAGGAAATTATCTGTCTAGAAACAAATGTTGCCATCTTTTGTATGCAAAGAAGACAGTGCGCTGACTATAGGATTTACCCAATACTAGGAAACTAAGAGATGAACATAATTCTCCCAACTCAGCATGGACCATAGTTGTATAATTTAATGTAATATTTCTTTGCTTAACTAATGATTACTTGTGGTGATGTTGGAAATTAAGTTTTCAATTTGTGTGTGTTCTATATGCTAAAGATTGAATATAGGCTAATGTCATGTGATTACAGGAGCCTTATTAGCATATACACTTTGGTTCTGCTTGCCCCTCTACCACTGACAGCTACACATTGGACATCCTGAGACATGTCATTCTTCAGAAGTATTTGCTGAAGATGACCTACTGGTAGGAAATGCCGAAAGAGGGCACTTCACACACAACTGTGAACTTCAAGTCTTTATCTCATCTTGAAATGTATGATGAGTATAATACAGTAATTCTAAATTTTTAGACAATTGAATTTGTCAATGCATGAATAATTATGATCTGACCTTGCCAATGATTATTTCCTTTTAAACATTTCAATATTTCTTGAGACCTGAGTATGAAAAGGAGTTCTGAGAAATAAGTGTATGAGTTTACCCATCTTTGAAGATTTATTTCCAATCTATAGATGCAAAGGAACTAACATCAGGCTATTGCTATTAAATTTTTAGAAACACTACCCATGCAGTAAGATTTCCTGACCTTGCAGGCTAATAAAATGTTTTAATGTATCAGAATCAGCAGAGCATGTGGGCGGTAAGTCACTGAGCTAATTAGTCACCCCTCTCCCAAGAGCTGTATATGACTTAGTGGAGTGTGTTTAGCATTACAAGTAAATCAACATTGTTGCAGCAGGGAAGTATCATTTCAGAGTCATTTCCATAACTCTGCCACCTTGACTTTCCAATAAAATCTTCCAGGTTTATGATGCTAACAGCTTGTGAAAAGGGAATGTAGCAGGAAGGAAATTAATGCCACACATAATCTTATGATAACTAGAGTACACTAATTTTAAGAAACAGAATGGATTCCTGAGTAACGGAAATGAAGATATAAATATGCCAGTTCCTATACATAAATGAACAATGATGAGTAAGTTATTTTCATTAGAAATGACCCACTGCTATTTCACTGGCATTTTTGCTTATTTTCCTCCATTATAGTTTTAGGATGTAGACACAGTTGAATAGAAAATCAGCAAACTTGAAACAGTTGAGGCTGAGTTTCAGGCAGATCCTTTTATGGGAGTAGTGAAGGGAACTTTCATGGCTCTCCTTGGAATTCTTCCAAGGAGCAGGAAACAAGCAATAAAAATAACAAAATTTTAAGCTTTCTATATAATTATATTTTAGTTTTTAATCTTTACTTGTACATTTCATAATCTGTTTTGCAAATACTTCTAGTTTGGACTCTTTGAGTGAGTAAACCCATAAGATAGGCCAGACAAAGACTATTGTTGTTATTCTAATTTTATAGATGGAAACTGAGATACAGAGAGACAAAGTTTATTGCTAAAGCTTACCTGCTTGAAAGTGGCAAAACTCAACATACTTAATACAGTAATACAATGAAAAATGGATCAAAAATTGAGATAAGGAGAGTGCAAGAAAGTTTCCCATAATTAATGCTTTCTGTCTTTCTCTCCTCATCAACTCTTTCTGTCCCTTTATCTTTTAAATAGGCAAACCTCTCTGATCTTAAGACTCATTTCCTTGGCTCTATATTTTCCACAACTCTATTCGTTCCTCCTCTCAATTCCAACATCTGAAAAGAAAGAACAACCATCACTTTCTTACCAAAAATTCCTTTTGTAAACATTTGCAATCTGGCTCTTGCCTCTCACTACAATGAAATTGCTCTCTTGACAGATACCAGTGTGCATCCTTAACTTTAATATTTTGTTCTCAGTAATTCCTCATCCCTCCTTGAACTCTGCAACATTTAGAACTCTTGAAAATTTGCTTACTTAACCTCGCTCCTCTCTGGAGATAAATGACACTGCAAGCCTCTGGAAGAAAGAACGTTTTTCAGACCCCACTTCTGCCTCCTCTTCATCCAGGTCTTGAAAAAGGCCTTGTTTAAGTCTTTCCTTTGGCTGTCTTCCCTATATGTCATTCTCATACATTCCTATCAAATATCATCCTACTGGGTTCTTCCAAATTTCTTTCCTCAACTTCCACTTTTCTCTTGAGCAACTGACCCATATTTCTAATTACCTGTTAGATATCTTCATATAAACTCAATTTAACTACACTTATTATCTTATCCTTCAAGACCATCTCAGTTAACATTCCACAATGTACCTAATTCCCTGGATCAAAAGCAAAGCAAAACAAAAACAAAACAAAAATAGGAAAGCAAACTTGATGTAGAATCTTTTCCTGAATCTAAGGCTTCATTATTTCCTTTTGATCCTATTTCCCCTCTGTCTCTTTCATGCGTTCTTTCCATTTTATTTTTCACTATCATTTCCCTATGTCAGTTCTAATACTCGGAGTACTGAATTTCTCTGTTGCCTAAATTTTTCAACTATAAAAAGGGTTTTGTATTAGTATAGTATTTTATCACTGTTATGAGGTTAAATAAATTGATGCATACAGGACACTTAAACCAGAGCCTGGCTCAGAGCAATTGCTTAATAAATGCTAGCTTTTGCTGCCACCACTACTACTATTACTATTTTTACTACTACACCAGGACCACCTACATAAATTGTGGAGCCCATTAAAAATAAAAGTGTGGGGCCTCAGGGTCAACAAGCAGGAAAAAAAAAAAGAGCTTAAATCAGTTTGTATTACCTTTTATGTTTCCAACTACATTTCCAAAGTCAGTTTCTATTCTACAGTGACAAAATAGTGTCAAAGAGAAATTATTCGCCAGACACTGGTTAAAAATTACAAGGCAATGGGACTTCCCTGGTGGCGCAGTGGTTAAGAATCTGCCTGCCAATGCAGGAGACACGGGTTTGAGCCTTGGTCTGGGGAGATCCCACATGCCACGGAGCAACTACTGAGCCCTCGAGCCACAGCTGCTGAGCCGATGTGCCACAACTACTGAATCCTGTGTGCCTAGAGCCCGTGCAAGCCACCGCAATGAGAAGCCCGCACACCGCAACGAAAAGTAGCCCCTGCTCGCTGCAACTAGAGAAAGCCTGCTTGCAGCAGCGAAGACCCAACGCAGCCAAAAATTTTTAAATAAATTAATTTAAAAAAATTACAAGACAGATTTTATTCTGACTACTGCAGTAGGGAAGAGAGAGATTTCAGTATACAATGTGCTCAACTCCACCAAAACAAAAGATAGGAGGCTTTTAAAATGCTGGGCACGCTAAAAGAAATGTACTGAAGGGCATGAAGGGAGTTAATGACTAGGCCAATTAATGTGACTAGGCCATCAGGGCTTGTTAATTAACACTAATCTGGAGGAGAAACAAACTTTTAATAATTTTAGGACATGAATTAGTTTTGTAAATTGGATAAGGCACCCACCAAAGTTAGGCTCCTACCCTCCCACAGGAACTGGGGGACAGGAGAGCTATCTCTCTGGATGTTCTCATTTCAAAGAGCTGTTTCCCAGGTTCTGAAGGAGGCATTTCTGCATGGTAGAAGATTTACATCTTGAAGGGACAGAGAAAGGATTTATAATTACAAGTTTGCTAAGGTAACTGCTCTAAAAAAAAGGAAGGTCAGGAGCCTATAGTCAGGTTTTGGCTGGAATAAAGGGTAGATTCTTTTGTCAGTTATAATAGTCAGTGCTCTCCATTGATACACACACTCAAAAAAGATACACACACACACGATTTATTCTAAGGAATTGACTCATACCATTACAGAGGCTGAGAAGGACCAAGGTCTGCAGTCTGCACGCTGGAGAACCAGGAGAACCAGGTGTGGTTCCAGTTTGAATCCAAAGGCCTGAGAACCGGGAGAATTGATAGTATAAGTCCCGCCTGAAAGCCAGCAGGCTCAAGCCCCAAGAAGAGCCAACATTTCAGTTTGAATCAAAGTCAGGAAAGAACTGATGTTACAGCTCAAGGCAGTCAGGCAGGAAGAATTCCCTCTTTTCCATGGAGGGTGAGCCTTTTTGTTCTATTCAGTTTATTGGATGAGGGCCACCCACATTAGGGAAAGCAATCTTCTTTGTTCAGTCTGTTGGCTCAAATGTTAATCTCATCCAAAAACACTCCCACAGACACACCCAGAATAATGCTTCACTAAATATTTGGACACTCCATGGCCCAGTCAAGATGACACATAAAATTAGCCAAAATTAACCATTACAGCAGTGTTGAGCTTTCTCAAGTAGACATCTTAACGGGGAGGGCAGGCTGTGATCATCCGAGGAACATGGCCTTGGGCCAATAGAAGCTATTGTAGAGTTTGGTTAATTCTCATAGCATGGAAAGATTGCACGGTGTTGTTTGTGCCAAGAATTTTACAGTTTTCAGCAATCAAGCGGCATTATTATGACATGATCTCCCTTATAATGAGTTTCATGTGATTTAATTGGTCAATGTTTTAAGCCAGTTTAGAATTTAAGAACATTTTAAATGAAATTTGTCATGATAAAAATTATAAGATAAAAATAAATGATTCATGTATCCATTGTAGAACTGTGCATTTTTGAATTGAACTAATTTCTATATTTTGAAGGGCTACAAATTCAGCTCTTATTATTATGTTCAAATTGCTGCCTCATGATGTCCTTACTCACTGCTTGATGTGTACATGATCTTAGGTATTTTGAAAATACAGAAGCAATGAGCTCAGTCACACAGCCTTGAAATTTCAGAAAATATTCTTCTGGCTAAATAAATAGAGCCAGTTTTATATCATTGCTCTTTCCCCTTTAAAGATCAATGTTCTTCAGTTTACAATTATTACATACCAGGATCTTGTTATGGAATTTTATCACTATAATTAAATGAATAATGAGTATAGCAAATATTTAGTAAGTATGTACATAGTAGCAGGTTCTGTGGAAAACAAGTTGTTTTTTTTTTTCTCAGTTTACATACACACCTAACCAAGGAGCTCTTCTTAATTTGAAAGCACTTTTTTCCAAGTATGCATGCTTCTCCCTCTTCTGAATGAGACTTCAGACCTTAGTCAAAGTCCTTAACCTGTGTATTTAACATTTATTTCCCCCTTTGTGAATTCCCTGGAGTATCTATTGGTGAAATCTTTAAAAGTGTCTTCCATGATAAGAAGCAGGTAGCCCAGTACACCCTCCAAAGAAAGTCTTCCTCAGTATTTTGTTTCCTTTTTTCTTTTCTAGATATCCAGTCCTCTTAATATTTTAACCTGTGTCCATAGTATCAGGGTAATTTATAGTACAGACTATGTTCCTATTTACAGGGGAAAATTACTAGTATCATAGAAAATAGACCAATTTCCAGTATTTTAGATATATTTTAAAGTTTTTATTTTCTTGATCCCACTTTAGATATTCAACAAATATTTATTGAGTTCCTATTATGGACTATAAATATATATTGAGTGCCTCCGGGAAGCTGAGACTACACTAGCTAATGAAAGAGAGCATGGCCTCAGACACACAGAGCTTTTAATCTGGGAAGACAAGGAGTAGTCAAATAAAACACATGATGATTGATAAGTGTTATGAAAAGAAAACAGGAGTATTGATAGATATAGAGACCTTGGTTAAGTGACCATTTTTAACAGGTGAATAGGAAGGTTTCACTCGTAAGGTGACATTTCTGAAAAGAAGCATGAGAAATGGAAGTGTAATCTAGAAGAGGATTCCAAACACAACATAGGGCAAGTGTGAGTGTCCTGAGGCAGAAGTGAACTTACCATATTAGAGGAATAGCAAGGAGGTCAGTGTGACGGGAACAGAATTAACAATTGAAGAGTGGTAAGAAATGGGCTCTTAGAGAAGTAGTAGGGGGGTCAGATCACACAGGGCTTTGCTTATCAGTATTTGGATACTGTCTTTCACTCTGAATGTAAAGCTATTTAAGGGTTTTGTGCAGGCTACTGATCGGTATATGACCTACATTTTGGAAAAGTTCCCCTCACTGCTGTTGTTGAGGATAGATTAAAGGAGGATGAATTTGCAAGTAGAAAAATGAATCAGATGCTATTGAGATAATGATGGCTTGGATGAGGGTGTAAACTACAGAGGCGATGAGAAGTGACTTGACGCTGATTTTATTTTGAGGCTAGAACTAACAAGGATGATATCCAGAAGTTTGAGAAATAGGACGGTCTAAGATGAATCCAAGATTTCCGGTTTTGAATATAGCTGCCATCATCTAAGAAGTGTAGAACAGGCAATATCAGGATTTCTATGTTGAAGGTGATACTTTTGAAACTCAATTATTAATCTGAGTGGAAATGTAGACTAAATAGTTGGTTACATGAGCCCACAAAATTCTGGCTGGATATATATATTTAGTAGTTGTCCACATATCACTGGTATATAGAACAAAGAGGCTGGATGAGCCACAAAAAAAGTAGTGTAGATAGAAAAGAGGAGGTTCAAGGACTAATCTCTGGGGGCCCTCATGGTGTTTACAGGTTGAAGATTTAAGTAGAATCTGGTACAGTGGACTGCAGATAGGAAATAAGGAGGTTGTCCTGAGAGCCTAGTGAAGAAATTCAAGGATGACTAAATGACCAATAATAATTATCTGTTAGATTTAGATATATAGTGGTCACTGGTGACTTTGACAGAAACAGGTTCAATGGAGTGGCAGCTTAAAAGTCTGAATAAATTAGTTCCAAAAAAAAAACCCAGGAACATAGTCATGAGATCCAGCAAATATCAAAAACTCCTGAGGTATTGAGGTATATTACTGTTAATAAAAGGAACCTGAGATGGGGGATCAAGAGAGAATTTATTAAAGATAGAGAAATTGTAGCAGATCAATTGAATGGCCGTGGGAAGCATTTTCAATTCTGTTTATATCTGTAAAAAGAGGGTCCCATAGGAATCTCAATGTCATTTAGGAACCTATTCAGATAACAAAATTTGATCATGATCAGAGTTAGCTAGAGAACACAAAACAGACAGTAACCATAGAGAAATTGGTACATAGGGCTGAGAGGTAATGGAGACAGAATATCAGTATTTCTGGAAAGTCTGAATATTCAGACTTAAGTTTATATGGTCATTTTCTAAGCATATGTATATGAATCGTCTTGTTTTATACTCTCAGCAACACTGGTAATAAGTGGAAGTTATTACACCCTCATTCTGAGGCAAGAATGAACTATCTCCAAAGTCAAGGGCTTGACTTAACCTCTCTAGCAATTTTTACTTTCTCATGATATATTAGTGTCACAGCATAGATCAGGGTCGTCAGCTTTCCACTTTAAGAAGATACATATTCTAGGAAGATGACTAGTAAAAAAATAAGATAACCAGTCATTTAAAACATATGCAAGCATTGGAGTTCATTGAGAGGATGTGACCGCAGGTTGACCTGTGAGCTGGACCTGGGCAGTCTAAGGCTTCTCACCCCTCCCCTGTCCTTGGAACATACATTCTATTTGCTTTCCCTGCAATAGAAGCTGCCTCAAGGACAAAGCCCTGAGATAATAATGTGTTATTGAGACCATCTGGAGCATATGTGACTGAACCCACTTAAGACCTCTATTTAAACTTTTAAGATTCTGGTGGGCGGGTTCAGAGATCTACTCATGCTGCCATAGCTGCCCAAGACAAGCCTGGGATGTCAATTCCCTTGCTTATTAGAACTCCAGGGGCTTCCCCGGTGGCGCAGTGGTTAAGAATCTGCCTGCCAATGCAGGGGATACAGGTTTGAGCCCTGGTCTGGGAAGATTCCACATGCTGCGGAGCAACTAAGTCCGTGAGCCACAACTACTGAGCCTGTGTGCCACAACTACTGAAGGCCGCATGCCTAGAGCCTGTGCCCTGCAACAAGAGAAGCCACTGCAGTGAGAAGCACGCACACTGCAATGAAGAGTAACCCCCGCTCGCCACAACTAGAGAAAGCCTGTGCACAGCAATGAAGACCCAATGCAGCCAAAAATAAATTAAATAAATTAAAAGAAAAACCAAACATAGCAAAAACCCCCAAAACTCCACTACCCAGCTGGAGTGACCTGCTCCTTTCTTTGGTCTCTCTTTGGTGTCCCAGTACAGGGGCCTGTTTCACATTTCACCATGGAAGTTCTTAAGGCTTTGAACCGACAGCAAGAGGTAAGTTGAAAAATACAGTAAAATATATTTACAGTAATGCAAAATATAGTTTAGTTTTATGTTGGAAAATGACATCATAAATATAGAAATCAAGGGAGATTTGTACCAAATGGTTTCTACAGCCATAGATAGAGCCAAAGCTTCTCAGAAAAGAACCTGAGATAAAATTAGCTTTAAGAATTTTGACAGGGAGTTAATTGTAGAGTAAATTCTGTGTTTCCTGTTGTAGAGAGGGAATTTGCTGTCCTGTTAAACAGATTTTTAATTAATAAGGAATTATCACATACACTATACATGGGGATTACCAATTTTCCAAAGAATTAGAAAACAATAGAATATACTTAACACTAAATTAAATCAAGCACAATTTAATCATGTTAATGACTCCAAAGTTTGCTAGAAATACTTTACATTAGTAAATGAGATTCAGCAGTTGTCGAGTTTGACACAAATACAAGTGTATGCAGTAAATCAGGTTACTGAGATTATATCAATATTTTGGAGGTGCTAATAACAATGAAATTCAGATCATAGAAACGTATAGACATGGTGTTTGTTATGTAATACAGGAGGATTAGTCATAACTTCATTCATTCATTTATTCATCCTACATTTGTTGAAAGCATGTAGGAAGCTTGGCTTCAGTTGTAGTAATTGTATTGTTATAAGTAGGAATTGCATTAACAAAACTTTGTATTTTCATGAAGTTGACCAAACAGTTCAGAGATAAGAAAAGTTACGTATAGGAGTATATGCTTGATAATATGGAAGCACAGGAGAGAGTTTCTCAACCTAGTCCTAGTGTTACGGACCCTCTAGTGTTGGTGGACCCCAACTAGGTCCTTTCCTTGCCTGGTGCCGCTAGCAACAATTACAGAAGAGGCCAGGTTCAGCAAAGCAGAGCGGAAGCTTTATTCGTTGATCAAGGAATGGGGAAGGGAGAACTCCTGCTCTAAAGACCCCTTCTCCAGGGGTGGGGTGGGGTGGGGGGATGGTGAGGGGAAGCGGAAAACTTTTAAGGGGTAAAGAGATGAATATGCAATCAGAACCCGGGAAAGGAGAGGTGAGTTCCTGAGAGAAGGAGCATGCGCAGTCCTCTGGTCTCCTTTGCATGCGGAACTAATCCAGCCTAACAAAGTGCAGTCCTCCTGTTGGGCGGAGATCCTAGCATGGTAAAGAAGCAAGGCAACTTTCTGTCTCATCTGTGCAGGCGCTGCCATCCTGGTCAGGCTGGAGCCAGTTCAGGGCAGTTGACTGTCGCCCTCTTGGTCCTTTTTGGCTTCAGAGTGGTTCTGTGGTTTTGCTTATGTGGTATCTGCCTGAGTTTCTGTTAAACAAGTACAGCTGTGGGCATAGACGGATAGATTTTGGTGTTGGGGAAGAAAAGTAGGTTAGCCTCTGTGCAGGATGGGTCTCTTCCCTGTGACATTAGGTTGGAAAAAGGAGAAGAATTTTTTGGGAAACTCACCTCTCTATGTTTGAAATGCTGAGGTTTGTTGCCAGTGTATCCATCGTGCATATGGGAGCATATTTAATGGAAAGAGAGATAAGTGCATGTAGTGGAGTAAAGAATTCAAGGTGAAAGTCTTGGGTATTGCTGGTTTAGACTGATTGAATATGTAAGAGAAGGCAGTCCTTTCTGCAAACCTGTTGATGACGACTGAGAAGGTATTGGAAACCACTTTTCACTGAGTTAGTAATGCTGGCCCATTTTTTTTCTAAAAAAGCATAGTGTTTAAATGCAACTCTGGTTTCTTTATCAGTGGCCTTTAGGGATTGAAGTTCAGCTGAAAAATTCATAAGAATTTACACACTGATTTCGTAAACAAATACATGTAGGCAAAAGGATCATTTGTTAATCTGTAATTAGGACATATGTATCATTCAGAGGCCAGTCTGGAGATAGAACTATAGCAGTTTTCATTGTTGTTTTTTTCTGATTTTGGTTTTGATCAGGAGTATTTAATATAAAGATGTAATATTAGTCATTGTAGGATTGGAAAGGCAGAAAGGGTATACTAATGCCTCCGAGATAGTAGCTACTGGAAGGTGATTCCATCCTAAGGCTGGGGCATTTGAAAGGTTGAAATTATTAAAACATTGGAGATGGAGTAGGGAATCTGCAGAGCCTGAAAGTCAGGAGGATGAAACTCGGATGTCCAAGGAGGAACCACTGCTCACTCTGTGAAGCTGACATCTCTGAGGAGGTGTGATAAGGTTGGTCCTGAAAGTGTTTGGATAGTGCAAACTGAAATCAATTGCTGTTACTAAAATGGAATTGTTAGGGTGAAAATATGTTGCTATGGTAAGAGCAGCAAGAAGCAAAAACAGGAACGGGAAACAAACATTAAGGAATGTGTCCCTTCTTTTTCCTTAATTTTTCCACTACTTTTCTAGTACCTAATACTGGTACAGACTTACAGAACCCAGAGGACAAAGCAGTCCCAGTCCCAGAATCACAGACTGAGTATAAAGCACGGGGTTAACTGGAACAACAGAACTTATAACATACATTAGCAATAAGCATACTTGAGTATAATCTTGCAGTAGCCCTGTATAATTTAAGTTTAAGGTTGGAAATGAAACTTTGTGAAGAATTTGCTTTTGCTCCCATAGAATTGAAAGTTGATTACTAGTCAATGCATTTATACTTTTAAAAAGCTTAGTTAGATAAAAGTTGTAGAATATTGTCATAAGTTCAACATGCTTCAAAATAGAGAAAGCTCAATGAGTGGATGGATCCCTCTTGAAGTCATTTTATTCTTCTTTGCTGTTTTTATTAAAGATTGGTATTTAATTTTGTTTCTGGAATACAGTGTGAAAGTTTGGACTGAATTAAGGATATCTGAACATAAATACAAAATTTGCATCGAGGCAATAAACTAGTTTTGTATTTCTTTCCTTTTTCATGTTACTAAAAGAAAAAATTGCTTTAATTCTGAAATATTCTCATTTCAGCTTTATCATGTTTTATCATTTTCTCAAGTATCAATCCACAATTAGCAATGGGAAGAGGTGAAAGAATCTGGTCTTCTGATTATTCATGTAAAAATCTAAAAAGAGCTCAGGATTAGAACAGCCACGAGCTAAACTGTTGGAACTCTTACAAAACTATAGAAATTGCTCAACACAGGAATTCACTCAAAGATGAAATAATATTTAGAGGAAATTATTATTTTCCTTTATTAATGTTGATGTTAAATTGTTAAATTGGGTATCATGTCAAAACTGAGCATTTTGTTTCTTAAGGGGAAAAAGGTAGGCGGAAAGTTGATCAAGCAAAACAATAAGAAATGAGATTTTGTAAAATAAGTAGATTTTAATTGCATCAGTTGCTAAAGTATTATTTTTCCCTCAAGTATTCTAAGTCAATTTTTCATATGCATCATTGCATAACACCAAAGTTGCTTATTGTCCCCCATTTAGATTTTGCTTCTAATCATAAGTCTTTTGAGCAAATTAATAAGTTTGCATATTTTACCTGACTCTCAAGATGATTTTCTTTTAATTCAGCAACTAACTACTGTGGGTTTCTTAAAAGTATTATAGCATTATATAGTTCTGTGAGTTTTCTGATTTATTCTTTGCTAATAATTAGGCATTGTGGGAAATTTAACATCAAGTTTGAAGTTTATACCTAAGATAAATTGTAATACCTATATTTTTGATATAAAAGACTAAAAAAGACATGGATCTCTTTAGTCTTCAAGAAAGAGAGGCCTTTGCAAGCCCTTTGGAAAATTATTTCTTTAGCTTTATTAAACTAGGTAAATAAATATTAACATAATTATATTTTTGATTCAATTAATTAAATTAATAAACATATTAGGCTTGGTTTAAAAGGGAGAAAATATTATCAAATACTTATAATCTCATAATCTCAATTTTTTAAAATCGTGAGAAAATATTTTAAAATTCTTATTAAAAGCAAACAATAAACTATGGCATTTCAAGATGTTCAGGTATGCTTATGTATATAGAATAGAATGTTTTTACTTTTGAATGATAGTTTACTACAAAGTCATAGGTAATAATGAGAGTAGTATCCGTTATCATTTATTAAAAGAATACTCTGTGGTCAGCACTGTGCTAGACTTTATTTATGCTTTTATTCAACAGATTTCTTGATTGATTTTTGTGTATTAGACATTAGGTGAGACAACTGAGACCTCAAAGATTAATAAGGAAAATCTTCTGCCTTTAAGATGACAATACAATATGATAAGCATTGGAGATATAAATATGTTTTTAACTTTTTCATTCCTTTATTTATTCATGCACTCATTTAACAAGTATCTATTTTGGCAGACATTGTGCTAAATGGTGATAATTCAAAGGTGAACAGATGTAGACCAAATACTTTCCAAAAAGGACTTTATAGTATGGAGTAGGAGGTAGAAATTAATGGGATTAGTAGATAAGTAAATTTAAAACTGAACTGTTATAAAAATTACATGGGAGCTACATGGTCCTATGAGAGGGTATGATAGGAGTGTCTACCCTAATCAGGAAAGATAGGAAAATATTTCCTGAGATCTGAAGAATGAACTAGAGTGTGTTGGGGATCAGAGGAGCCAGCATCTTGGCAGAAAGACCATTATGTATTAAGGTCCTGTGAGAGGGAGAGGAATATTTTAGAAAGTGAAAAGGGACAAATGTGACTACTTTGGTAGATAAAATTCAAACAATTTAGAGCCTTCAAGTTAAGAATTTTGATATTTATCCTAAAAATTAAGAGAATATTAATATTATTTACTCAGTCAGATGTACTGGTGGTATTATTGAACCAATGCAGTTTTCATTTTTAAAAATTGCTCTGGCTCTAGTGAAAAACTTGAAGAAAGAATGAGATAAAGACAAGTGCATCTCTAGGAGACAATGTAAGAAGCTATACTTAACAATATTTGCATTCATTTCAGTGAGCTCATAGCTCTCTTGGAGCTAATCCATAAAAAAAGATCTGCTGTTCTAGAGATTTAGTAATTAAAATAAAATTTTATAAAAGAGCTAGTAAGACTAGCTCTGAGATCTGAAGTTTATTTTATCATGGAGGAAAGAACTAGAACAAACCCATGGATTTTGAACTCTTTATATACGGTACTTTTTAATACAATAGTCCAAGATTGACAATATGAGACTATTCTGCCTTGCAGACATTTGCTTATGTTAAGCCCATGGGATTAAGAAACACATCTATACAGCTACACATCTCAGGTTTTTAGTTATCATTGGTTTTGCATTTATTTCTTGTGATTTAGAATTCTTCTGTGAAAGGGAGTGTGACTTCAGTATTCATTTTGAATCAGTAACAATGATGATCAAAGCATTAAAAACAAAATGATAGGTAATATTTGGTTTGTGTATACAATAAAATAAACACTGCTCTAAGAATCATCATCTCAAGAAACAAAATTCTGAGGTGAAACTTTTTGTTATTATTATCCTAGAGATATGAGGAAATTGAAGATTGGAAGAGTAACTCACATAAAATTATATAGTTAACAAGAAGAAATTGAATTCAAGCCAGTGTCTGTTTGACTCCAAAAACCATACTCTCCCTTATTGGGAAGCAGGTAGGGAAGGTCAGTTGCAAATAGTAAGTAAAATCATCCCCTACATTGTCACTTTTAAGCCAACTAGTTTATAGAGGTATTAAGTGCAATGAACAAGGGTTTTTTGAGATAGAGAATAAAAACAAGTAAAATAGAATTTTAGTGAATACCACATAATCGTAAGAATATATACATTCTAGATTTAACACAAAATTTACTATTTTTAACTTCCTGTTTCAAATTGCCAGAAAATATGTAAAACAATAGAGATAAAATTTTAGAAAAAACTTTCCCCTTCTTTTCTCATAAGAGACAAATAAGAATGTGATGTATCCCTTTTGTTGTATCCTGCTTAATACTTTCTACATAATATTTTGTTTCTCTGTAAATAAATGAAAGAATTTCACAATAATTTAATTATACTGTTTTGTTAAGCCTTCCTGGCACATTGGAAGAAGTAATAAAAATGAAACTGGGTTTGTTCGGTTAGTACAATGATGATAGTGGAATATTTTAATCTCTTTCTCTAGAGTGCATTCAAGGCATCACAATTTCTCCTCATTATAACCAGAGATGGAAGGAGCTTGTAGTGGAAGTTGAATAACCCTCTCTGGGTTGATAAAACATATTGTGAAGAGAATACAACATGCTTAGTTGTGAATATGAAAGACTAATTCTGTACAGAATGTTTTTAATTTTTAAAAATAACTTGCTTCATGCAGTTTGATTTTAGTAAGATTTAACTTTTTTAACATTAGATCCTCTGACTTTATTCATCATTTTTTGTTTTAATTAAAGTATAATTGATTTACTATATTCTAGTTTCAGGTGTACAGCATAGTGATTCAATATTTTTTTATAGATTATACTCCATTTAAAATTATAAAGTATTGGCTATTTTCCCTGTGCTATACATTACATCTTTGTATCTTATTTATTTTTACATAGTAGTTTGTATCTCTTAATCCCATACCTTTATCTTGCTTCTCCTCCCCTCCTTCTCCCCACTGGTAACCGCTAGTTTGCTTTCTAGATTTATGAGCCTGTTTCTGTTTTGTTATATACATTCGTTTTATTTTTCAGATTCCACACGTAAGTGATAACATACAGCAGTGATCCCCAACACACACCCCCTCCCACCCCTGGGCCGCACAGCAGGAGGTGAGCGGCGAGTGAGCGAGTGAAGCTTCACCTGTATTTACAGCTGCTCCCCATCACTCGCATTACCGCCTGAGCTCCGCCTCCCGTCAGATCAGCGGCGGCGTTAGATTCTCATAGGAGCGCGAACCCTACTGTGAACTGCGCATGCGAGGGATCTAGGTTGCGCGCCCCTTATGAGAATCTAATGCCTGGTGATCTGAGGTGGAGCTGACGCGGTGATGCTAGCACTGGGGAGTGGCTGCAAATACAGATTATCATTAGCAGAGAGGTTTGACTGCACAGAGACCATAATAAATCAATTGCTTGCAGACTCATACCAAAACCCTATCAGTGGGCTTCCCTGGTGGCGCAGTGGTTGAGAGTCCGCCTGCCGATGCAGGGGACGCGCGTTCGTGCCCCGGTCCGGAAAAATTCCACATGCCGCGGAGCGGCTGGGCCCGTGAGCCATGGCCGCTGAGCCTGCGCGTCCGGATCCTGTGCTCTACAGTGGGAGAGGCCACAACAGTGAGAGGCCCGCGTACCGCAAAAAAAACAAAAAACAACAACCCTATCAGTGAGTGGCAAGTGAAAACAAGCTGAGGGCTCCCACTGATTCTGCATTATGGTGAGTTGTATAATTATTTCATATATGTTACAATGTAATAATAGTAGAAATAAAGTGTAAAATAAACGTAATGTACTTGAATCATCCCTAAACCATCCCCCCACCACCCTGGTCCATGGAAAAATTGTCTTCCACAAAACCTGTCCCTGGTGCCAAAAAGGTTGGGGACCGCTGACATACAGTATTTGTCTTTCTCTGTCTGACTTATTTCAGTAAGCATAATAATCTCTCTAGCTCCATCCACATTGTGGTGAGTGGCAGAATTTCATTCTTTTTATAGCTGAGTAATATTTCATTGTGTATGTATATATGGATATATATATAGAGAGAATGTTGTGTATATATATATTTTTTCAAATTAACAAACTGTAATTGTTTTCCCAAAGATATTTTTTTCATACACATCCATCATACACTGTAACCAAAAAAAGCAGTGTACGTGAAATAAGAGAAAATAAAGTAAAAATCCATAGCATAGGTAAGGAGGCTCTAGTCTGGAGCACAGCTGAGTTTCCAGCAATATAAGGAGGCTCAAAAGTTTCTTTTATAAGAATGCCTGCTAACAAGGGTTCCAGCCACATGGTCGGTTGGTCTGTAGGTCAGTCTTGAGTACTCGAAACAGTTCTGTTCGGTTTTTTTCCCTTAGCATTTAGAATAGCCATCATTGTCCTGCAATACACAGAGCTATCCAGGAAAAATGAGGGAAGGAACCACAGAGGCAGTGTGAGATCCAAATACAACTCAGAGGTAATTTGTCCAGTGGTGCCTAGGGAAGGAAGAAGGGAATGGCACTCCAGGGTTAGCCATCTTCCTTAAGGGGAGTGTACCAGCTGTTTTTATCGTGGATCTGCACCGAGGACATGTAGGACTGCTGTGCTCTTGTCAGGCTGTATTGAGATTTTTTGGCTCCAAACTGCACACGTGCTTTTCCCTTCACTAGTGTGGCACTGATCTGCATGATCACTGACTCTACTGAGTAGGCACTGCTCCAGCCCTGCTTGGTGAGAAGATCCATGCAGATGGCACCTCCATCTGTTGATGGACACTTAGGTTGCTTCCATATCTTCTTGGCTATTGTAAATAATGCTGCTATGAACAATGAGTTTCCATGTATCTTCAAGTTAGTGTTTTGTTTTTTTAAAAATATATGTCAAGGAGTGGAATTTCTGAGTCACATGATAGTTCTATTTTTAGTTTTTTGAGGAACCTCCGTAATGTTTTCCACAGTGGCTGCACCAATTTACATTCCCATTAACAGTGTACTTGGGTTCCCTTTTCTTCACATCCTCGCCAACAATTTTTATTTGTAGACTTTTTGATGTTAGCCATTCTAACAGTTGTGAGGTGATATCTCATTGTGATATCTCATTTGCATTTCAATAATAATTATTGATGTTGACCTTTTCATGTGTCTACTAGCTATCTATATGTTTTCTTTGGAAAGATATCCAGTCAGGTCTTCTGCCCATTTTTTAATCGCGTTCTTTGGGGGTTTTTTTTTGCTGTTGAGTTGTATGAGCTGTTTATATACTTTGGATATTAATCCTTTATCTGGCATATCATTTGCAAATATTTTCTCCTGTTCAGTAGGTTGTCTTTTTGTTTCTTGGGTGGTTGCCTTTGCTGTACAAAAGTAGGTCCCATTTGTTTATTTTTTCTTTTATTTCTTTTGCCTTAGGGACAGATTCAAAAATATATTGCTACAATTTATGTCAAAGAGTGTTTTGCCTATGTTCTGTTTTAGGAGTTTTATGGTTTCCAGTGTTATATTTAGGTCTTTAATCCATTTTGAGTTTATTTCTATATATAGTATGAGAAAATGTTCTAAATTCATTCTTTTACATGTAGCTGCCCAATTTTCCCAGAACCAGGAGATTTAACTTTTTTTCTTCTTTCTTTACCACTGCCCTCTGTCTTTAGATAGTCTTAAAGGTTAGGTTTTACAGGAAAAGTAAAAAACAAATCTGAATTTATCTTTTTAACTTCCCCCCTCAAAAGTCTACTCAGATTAAAGGGTATTAATGCCGTCCCTTCTCTTTTTAATGATAGGTTTCGACCACTGGAAATATCTTAACTATGTTCAAAGTGTATTTTAAGTTATGGAGATAATGTGCAAGATGATGACATAGCTTATTTAAGGTTTGCAGAGTACATTCCTGTCACTGGATGCTGGTTATGTACAATACCTAGCATTTTGTTTACATTCTAGTACATCCCCCATCCATGGTATGAAGACATAAAGTTCCATTTTCCTATTCACACATTCTTAAAGCACCCTGAAAAGAAACATAACATGCTAAAATTGTTTTGTTCTTTGTGGCACTACTCAGGTTTAGGTTAAACCCAAATCTTCATAATTTCTTCCATGGTTTGACAATTCTGTCTGCTTATTGTAAACCCAATGAAGCTTTCTACAGGAGAAAGCCTAGCTTTGGGGAAAGCAGTTGCAGAAGGCTGCAAAAGACAGTGAAATGAACAATGCTAACCTCAGTTTGTTAATTAAAGTCATTGGTTAGCTTTAGAGAATACTGTATACACAATTAAGCAAGCATTTCACACTGATCTTCCTCATTAACTGGTTTTGAGATATTCGGCTGAACAGAAAATTGATGGGCAGGGTAAACACGCTCTAGTTGCCTTATTAGCTCATGTAGTATAATTACTGGTGTTCAATATCTATCAACAAAGCAAAGGTGCTTTAAATGTCATATAAACACTAGAAATAAAAATACAGCACAAAGGAATTTCACACAGTCAGCCATCTGAATGAAAGTCAACTTCTTATTAATTCTGTTTTATAATGTAGAAAACTCAACTTAGGGAAAGAAAGACAAAAAGAAAAAGTACCTTATTTGATTTTAAATTGCCACTTCTGAGCGTTAGAGAGGCATTTAAGAGGGTGTTTACTAGCTTTATAAAACCTCACATTAACTTGGAATACTAATATAGCTATCTAAAAAAGTCAGACTAAATGATACCAGCAGAAATTCTCCCATTCTGTAGTCTCTCCCACTATGCAGAATAGGCCACCGGGAGGATTAAGGATTCCATCCTACAGAATGCAATAAAGTCTCTACAAGTGCAAACATGTTGGTGTGGTAGACTGAACTTACATTCAGGTATAAATTTTTAGAATGTTGTTTTCTTCTAATATCATTTTTACCAATTCTTAGATGTAGCTTTCCTATCATGCCTGCCATTTATCCATTTGATTATTGAGCTGGTACTTTTTAAGTAACCACTTTGTGCTAGGACTGCAGTAACATATACTTGAAATTCTTTGTACATAAAGGATGTCTCAGGGTAGTGGACAGGCTGTAATGGACAGCCCAGGTTGACTTTTCAGTGTTCATCCCCACTTCCTTTATTCCTAGGAGAACCTCTCTCCATACAGCCTTGTGACTTGGGGAAACCTGAGTCTACCCTCAGCTCCAGGTGGTGAGTGAGCTAAGGGTAATTCCAGTCCCCTTCCAAGAGATTAGTTTAGTAGTGAGCTCCTTACCCATTGAGCAATTGAGTCATTATTAGAGATTTGCTGGAGATTTGGGGAAAGTTATTCCATACTTTTAAATTCTTATGAGAGAGTTTCCAAAACTCTTTTCCTCTGGATTCTGTAAATAATAAATGTCAACACAGAAAATGTTTCAATCATTTTTCACATGAAGGAAACAGCCCATAGAAGAAGGGATCACAGAGAGGAAGGCACATTCAAGGCAACAGTAGTTCAAAGAAAGCAGAAACATGGGATTAAGCTGACCCTCAGGAAACCCACTTTACCTCTGACTTTATTATTTTTATGTCAGTATATGTTGTTTTTACTGGTACTTGGAGTCATAGTACATTAGTTTATAAATCAGAGAAATCCCTTTATCAAAAAAATTATTCAGAACCATTTTATTTCTTATTGTTTTCTCATCTTTCTGTCACAATTTGTCATAAAAAATGTGGGCTTCCCTGGTGGCGCAGTGGTTGAGAGTCCGCCTGCCAATGCAGGGGTCACGGGTTTGAGCCCCGGTCCGAGAAGATCCCACATGCTGCGGAGCGGCTGGGCCCGTGAACCATGGCCGCTGGGCCCGCGCGTCCGGAGCCTGTGCTCCGCAACGGGAGAGGCCACGACAGTGAGAGGCCCGTGTACCGCAAAAAAAACAAAACAAACAAAAAAGTAACAAGTCAAGACTACCTGATTATTGGTATATTATACAAAAGGAATTTCTTAATTAATCATCTTTGTTAATGTAATACATGCTCATAGTTTATAAATCAAATAGTTCTGAAATGCTTGTATATATCATTTAGATGCAATATCTAAACTGTGAGAACACCAACTGATTTTTCTGAGGACTTCTGGTATCTGGATGTGCTCTATTTTCTCCCTTTTTCTGTTTAGTTTAGTATTTCTTTTTTAATTGGAGACTTTCATCAAATATCTGGTGATTTTTGGCTATTTGTTAATAGTTAAAATTAAGAACTGAGATAATTAAAAGTCTTAAAAAAACAACATTTATATACTTTCACCAAGTAACTTGATTTCCTTATTTCCCTCCTACATCACAAGTTTCTGTATCCCAATCTCCTCAGCTGGCTTCTCCTCCTGTGTCTGAATTTTAAATTCCATTCTCTCCTGAAATACCCCATTTTCAGAGAATTCCCTGAGCAAACTTATTGAAAATGCTACTCCCCACCAGCCACTCACTAATCCTTATAGTCAGTGCTCCAAAGCACTGATTTTTATTTCAATTTTGAAGTTTTAAAATTTGAAATATTACAAATATTTGAAATATTACACAGCTCTATGCTCTGGTTTATGGTCTGTCCCCTCCTCCTTGTGCCTAAGGTCCATGAGGTTGCAGATAAAATCCTGTTTGAATCTGTATTGCCGTGTAATATGGTGCCTGGCACGATAGATTCTCATTAAATATTCATTGGGTAAATGTATTACCCTTAAATGAGTACTAAGTTCAGCATGTCTATTCTTAAGGGCAGATTGTTCTTTATTAAACTTTTTTGGGGGGAGAGGTGTTGCAGGTATAAATAGAAAGATTGTTTCAAAAGTCTAGACAAGTCACTACAGTTTAAGACCTCTTAAGTTATATATTCAATGTATGCATGGCAGGCAGTGCTAACCATTGTGCCAAAACTCACAAGGAAAGTCTGGCATTTTTGTAAAGTAATTTCAGTGCAAGTATCTTTAGCTTTAGAACCTAGATGACTGGGAAACTGAAATAATTTCCCACTAAAAAAACAGTGATGCACTCAGTGAATCTGTCATTCTGTCACATAAAGGACTAAGGGACTCTTCTTGATTTACTCTAGAGGATTTTTTAAAGTAGTTCCTTTGGAAAAGTCTTCATCTTGCTTAAAGCTACACCTGGTAAATGATGCTCAACAAGGCAGTTTAATTTCATCTAAATTATTTCATGTGTTAATAGATCACTAAGAGAGGAGAGAGCACTAGATACCATTTTTAAAGAAATATTTGGAAGTACACATTCCACGTATTTTGGAAATTTTATTAATGAGGGAAAGACGAGGACTGAAAGCCTTTGTTATTGTTCTTTTTTTCCCTGTGAATTCAGATATTAGACTTCAACTAAATTCAGCAAATGTTAATTGACTGGCTTCTGCATGGAAGGTACTCTTGGATTTAGATACTAGAGATACATAGATAATTAATCTGGGAAACCTTTTTCACAGGAAAACTCAATGTAAGCAAATGTTTGCAACACATATAGAAAAGTGGTATGTGCCAAGTCATACAGAATGGAGTGAAAAAGAAGGAATGATTATCTCTGGTTTGGAGGATATGTGACTGAGGACATTCTAGGAAACCTGAAGTAAACTCTGAAGGCTTGTTGGGGCTTTAGGAACCATAAGGAGTAATTCAGATCAGACTGCTCCAACTTCGATAGAGTTTTAGTAGCCTCGAAAATTTGAGGAGTGAGTTTGCTGGGAACCACAGGGGTAAGTGTGTGCATGCGTTTAAGTCTGTGTTAGGGAGAGACAGAGAGAACCACTTTAGTGACATTTACGCAAAAGACTCATATTTTAAAATGGCTTAAAGCATATAAAGTTTGAATCAAATTGGAGTTCGATTTTGGCAACTATAATTCAGGCTTATACAGCAGGAAGCTAAGAAGTTTTTTCAATATAGTACTCCTATGCTTTAAATAATCAGCAGGGTTGCAATGTCTTTATAATTTATATATTGTTAAATAGAAAAACAAGATCCTCAGTAAGCAACCCAAACTATTTGTGACACAGATGCTTATCCTCCTTGATTGTATTTATATTTTCTATAAAAGGGAGGTTTACAGAATTTAAAAAAAAAAAGATGCAAAGCACCAGCAATTACTTTGTATTTGAGGTAAGGGAGGAGAGACAGGAGTCATATCCATGTCACTTCTTAAAAGTGCAGTAGTAAATTTTTCCATATTGGTCTTTATTTCTCTGTCTCCTTTAACCTTGGAACATGTTAGATTTTACTCCTCTGTGGCTTACAAGGAATAACATTTATTAGCTGGATATTATGCACAGTTGTTACCATTAATTACTTTGATACTAAATCAGGATAATAATACTCAGCTTAAGATAAATTAAAAGTTGCTTTGTATTCTGGAGTCTGACTTGTCAAGAGAAAAAAAAACTCTCCTATGCTTAAAGAAAACAAACATCTAAACTGAGAATAATCTAATATTGAAGGAAGACAAAACACTAAAATGTTATTTTTGGTCTCAATTCAATAGCTTAGATTAGAAAGAACTTATTTTTTACAATAAAGCAAAATAATTTATTTTGTACTATCTATATATTTAGGTATGTCAGCTGCCCATATCTCATGAAATATTAGTATCCTCATGAGACAAAAGAAAATAACACAGAAAATGAATGTGTCAGTACTTGGGTTATATATTATTAGTTTAAAAGTTATATCGTTTATTTTTTGTGATTGCTAGGTTAGGACAAGATTTTAACTTTAGCCATCAAGGACTTTAATTCTGAACATAAAAGGAAAAACATAACTGTGTCTCTGTGAGTGCATATCATTTTGGGAGCTGTCAGACTTTTCTGAAAAGGTAATTAATAATTCATGAAAAATAGAAAACTCTCTCATCCGTGGGTGTTTGGTCTCAGAGGTGTAGACTGAGGTGTAAGACCAAAAAAAATCTATGGAAATGTATACAGCTACAGGCAGCCTTCTTGCTGATCTGGTAACTAACCTGCAGCCCTGAAAAAGACAGGCTTCCTCCCTGCCAGTAACAGGAGATGAAAACCCAAAAGGCAGTTTGTCTGGAAAATAAAGACATGGCATTTGAAAGTGTTTCTACTTGTAGGAAGAAATGCTGCATTAAAGGTTTAAGTACCTCATAAGACTTGGTATCTCTTATGTAGAGAGTCTATATGTTTTTCTGAACTACATCTGTGGGTTATAAAAATTCTCTTTGTTTTTATATAATTACCATTTCTTTTTCCCCTTGTCATCCTCACAATGAAGCATTTAAATAATATAAAAAATAATAATTAAATATATAATCCAAAACATATTCTAACACTCTGATATAAACACCAATAATATTTTAAAATTCACATTTCATATGTTTTCTATGGATACACATATATATCACATCATATTATCATCTATTTTATGAATATAATCAATTTTATTTTTATTTTATTTTATTTTATTTTTTGGTGGTATGTGGGCCTCTCACTGCTGTGGCCTCTCCTGTTGCGGAGCGTGTGGCTCACGGGCCCAGCCACTCCACGGCATGTGAGATCTTCCCAGACCAGGGCACGAACCCGTGTCCCCTGCATCGGTAGGCGGACTCTCAACCACTGTGCCACCAAGGAAGCCCAATTTTGTAGATTTTAAAGATTTTCTTTTCTTTGAACTTTCTCCCGAACTCCTCTCTAAGATAACAATCTTTATAAATATTTTCATAGCCTTCTCTCGTCTCCTATCATACAGACAGTAGAAAATTTTGGTCATTTTATTCTATGTGAGGTCACATTATATGCACTGCTTCCTTGCTTTCTGCTTTCAGCCATGCATCTTTAAGTCAACGGATACAAAGGTAACCAATTTCATTTAATGAGTTGCTGAACCTCAATTTGTTCAACTATTCCACAATTGATGGGATATGCTTAGCTTCTAGTGTTTTGTAACTATGCAAAAGATGTTACAAGAAAGCTTCTGCAGCAAATATCCTAAGGTCCATGTGCTTATAATTCTGTGGAAGAGACATGACATTTTTAATTGAAATGCATATTGCCAGTTTGCTTTCCAAAAAGACTAAATTTATTAACAAAAATTTTCTATGAAATATTAGCTTCTGTTTCATCTCAAACATCAGTAGTTATTATTACTCTTTTTAATTTTTATTAATCTGATAGGTGATTAATAGATTATTTTTGTTAAGTGTTGTTTTCTATATTGGCTATTGACTTTGAACCTGATTTCAGTTATTCATTGGCTGTTGGCTTGGCTCTTTTGTGATGTTCACTCAGTCTTGTACCCATTTTCATTAGATTTTTTGACCTTTAGTCATCAGTTTATAACCAATGTACTATATTATAGATAATTTATCTTATTTGTCTTGCTATTTTCCCCATTCTCTCAGATGCATTTGATATTGTCTATGATATATTATAGCATGCCACATAATTAATTTCATAGCCAAATATATTTCTTTCTGATTTTTTTCTGACATAGAACAGATATGCTTATCTTTAGCTTGTTTTGGCCTAACCACATACAAATCCTTTATTTATTTATTTTATTCATTTAATATTGGAGTTTATAATTTATTTTGTAATAATAGCCAACATTATTTTATTCTAGATAGCCAGTTTTAGTAACACTATTTATTAAATTAACATTCATTTGTCTCACTGAATTAAAGTTCAAACTTTTTAATAAAATGAATTCACAAAAATATTTGCTTCTATTTCTGGATTTTCTACTCTGTTCTACTAATTTAGTTGATTATTTCTGTAATAATCTCATACTTTTTTAATTAAAATTTTTTGGAGTATAGTTGATTTACAATGTTGTGTTAGTTTCTTCTGTACAGCAAAGTGAATCAGTTACAACCTCATACTCTTGATTACAGTAACTTTATAGTATATTTTAACAATTGGTAAGGCAAAGTACTTATGATTATTTTATTTTTATAATGTTCTTGTCTATATTTAAACATTTATTTTGTTCACATTTACTTTATGTTGATTTTATCCAATTTCCCATTTCCTTTTCCACCATAAATATTGGGACTCAATTATAATCATATTAAAACTCTATATTAATTTTGGGAGGATTGTCACTTGTCTTTCTGTCAAGAATATGATAGGCCTTTCTATTTTCAATGTTTATGTTTTCTAGTAATAAAGAATATCTGACATCAAAGATCCTGTTAGTTCTTTTTAATTAATTTAGACTTTTACATCATTTGGTTATGGACTATTTGTAAAAATTGATATATGTTTTGGAAGCCAGATGAAATGCTAAAATCTTTTTTATTGTCACCTACAATTCTTTCACATTTCATTCAGGACTTTTGCAATTTTTACATGATCAGTTCTTGGATATATCATCAAACTACAGAAGATTTCTTGTCTTGGAGTGGCTCTTTGGTATGTGAAGTCAACTTGAAACTCATTTCTTCATCAAAAAAATAAACACACACGCTTTTTTTTTTCTTTTCTGGTAGATTTTAGATGTTAATTTTTTTCCTTTAATAGTTTTTCTCCTTATTTAACCTCCTTGACTCTCTGTGATCCCATTTAGTTTGTAATATAGGAAATGTTAATTGCAAGATAATTTTTTTTCCCTAAAATTTCAACTTAAGAGTATTGATCTTTTCAAATCCAAGAGTGGAGAATTCCATGCTGACTTAGAGGATCTGAGCTTTGTAGGTCATGTTGTCTTCCCACTCATATTTAGTTTTTTTCTAGCTCTCTGCACCTCCAGTCCAGGTTTAATTCTGGAGCTCATGGTTTTCATAGCAAACACAGCAGACCCAACTTTGCCCATTTATCTTAATGCTGTAACTTCCTAAGAAACAGGCTATTGAAGGTAAACTTGATGCTAGCCCTGTGCTCAGAATTTTTCCCCTTTGTTTATATCTAATCAAAATGGTGCTCTATTTACATTTAATATAACGTCCACACTTCTTCCCAATGCTGTAACAGCCCTGCTTCTTTGTTTAGCAAGAAAACTATATTTGCTGGCCATTCTTCCTTGTCCAAGTAAGAAATAAAATTAATTTGTGTTTTTTTCATATGGGTGTGAATTATGATTAATTTGAACAAACCTAATAACCTCAAATACAGTCCTCCACTCTAAATCCCATGGATTTTGGGGAATTCTTAAACTTTATCAAATTTTGCAACAGTTTTCAGAACCATATTGTCTAAATATATTACTTTTTAATTGTCTTGAGCAAAATTTTTAAATGGGAAGAGTGCAATTTTAGTAAAATCTTTGTATTTTGTTCTGTCTTTCCCTATTCTCCTATTGACACATTTACTGCTCACACTGTCTCTATCAGCTCTGTTCACATCCTCAAATGTACCAAAATGTTTCAATAAAGTCTGCTGCTTTTCCCATAAGCTCAACTCCTCCACACTCCATGCTCTCCAAAATAAATCTCTGTCCTGTGCTTTACTCCAGTAAAGCTCTTGAAAGCAACAGAAGATAATCTGACAAACATTCGAACCAGGACATATTAAACAAACAGGATAAATACTAGAAATACCCTATGGAAATTAAAAGCTAAATGACTGACTCTGAATATCAAATAAAAAGTTCATATACTTCTTCATGTTGAGTAAAATGTAGTTAATTGCACAGAGATCATTACTTGTGGTGTGTGTGTGTGTGTGTGTGTGTGTATGTGTGTGAAGAATCCTGTATAAAGTGGCTTAAAACATGTTTGTTTTGTTTAGTAAATTTAAATCTTCAAAAGAAAAGCTGTCTATCCCTGAAATATCATAATTATACAGTGGAAAGAGGAGAACTGGATCATTAAGTTGTGAGTCAGCCATGGACACAGAGATGTTTTTCATGGCATTTATTGGGGAAGAGAATTCATTCAACTTCTTGTGTGAGAGAGAGATATAACACAGGTCACTAAGACAAGCCAGGAGTAGGGTGGGAGTATGTGGAATAGAAAAAGCTAGTACATCAAAATGCTAAGAAGAAAATTATACTCTTTTCTCTGTCTGGCTGGAATAAAGCATCATTAGTTTCCTCCAAATATTAAGTGTTAAAAATATATTAAACTTTGGAGGCAGTAAATAGTTTTCTTTGTTTCCTGGAGTTAAATCTATTTTGATGAGTTTGAGGAAGCTAATCTTTGACAGTGCATTTCCCAGTGAAGCAAAGTGGTAAATTGGAGCACTGGAATTACTATTAGAAAACTAATGTTGAGATTCCAGCTCTGTTAATTACAGATTATGTGATCTTGAGTGTAGATAATTGCTCAGCACTTCTATTTCCTCAGGCATAAAATAGTTAGGTTACTGCTACTGCTTACCTCACTATGTTATTCAAAATTACATTAAATGAAGTATGACAACAGCCCTACCTCAATAGTGGTATCTTACAATTGCTGTATTTATTGAAAATTGTATATGTGATGAAGACCTTAAGCACAACATTTACCATGTATGAAAGATTACTCTAAAAGCACAGAACTTAGAAAGTACTGTGGTGGACAGATTTTAAGATGTCCTTCATGAGCATTAACTCCTAATATCCACAGTTTTCTGTAATTCCCTCCCTGAAACATGGTGGGGAGGGTCTGTGACTTGCTTCTAACTGATGGGATATGACAAAGGTGATGGTATGTTTCATAATTATTTTGTGTCAGAGAAAACTCTGTCTAGCTAACAGACTCACTCTAGAATCTATGCCTCCTTTGCTGGTTTCAAAGAAGCAAATTACCATTAATTCTCCAGCCTCAAGGTAGTGAACTTTGCCAACAACCTGACCCATCCCCAGTTGAGCAGTCAGATAAGTACCACTCCTGACCATCACCTTTGCTTGCAGCCTTGCAGGGAACTCAATTAAACTGTGATCAGAATTGCTACCCTCAGGAACTGAGGGTGTAAATGTGTGTTATTTTAAGCCATTAAATTCGTGGGAATTTGTTAGGCAGCATAGAAAACTAACATCGGGAGCACTTCTCTCCAATGAGCTAGAGAACATCTCTTAACAATTGTTTTAGTTGTGCTTTTAGCTCTGTCAGTCATGAGCATTCACACTAAAGGAGTGGTATGTTCATATATTAGCTAGAAAATATACCAAAAAAATCAACAAAAGTAACTGAGTGCAGGCTCTTGACTGGGGAGTTAAATAGGAAAAATCAATTAATTTTGAAGGTATACTTTGTAGAATATAGACAGTAGCAGTAAAAGAAAATTCAGCAGAGTCTGGGAGTGGAAATGAGGGTCACTACTTATGTTTCATAAGATGGACAACCAAAAGTAGGTCATGTTGGCATTCTTCTCCCTATGATTACAGTTTTAATAACTAGTAAAAAGTTATTTCACTATTAAAATATAATTCTTTATCTCCTCACCTAGATTAGTGACAGAAAGCTACAAGGGGCTATCAGGATTTTAAGTGATTTATAAATATTCGATTAAATCTAATACACAATTATCAAGCAGCTACTAACATTATAAACTACCACAATACATTAGGAGCTTAGAGATTACATGTTAATAACAGCTTAATGTCATCCCCTCAGTGAAGCTGTATGTGGCTATCCAATGCGATCTGTTCTCTATCAAGGACAATATTCTATGTTTTATTTGTATGGATTATTTAAGCACTTTTCCATCATCACCTGAACTTTGATATTTTCTTATTAAAGTTTTATTTTTCTGCCCTTCATTCCCCATAATAAGAATGAAATATCCATGAAAGAAGAGACCTAGTCTACCAGGCTCAAGTAAATGAATAAAGAAATGATCACACAGATAAATGGAGCATGGAATCTGCCCCAAAGTGAATTACAAATAGACAGTGATGGTGGTTTAAAGGATGGAGTGATTACAACCAGTATTATTAGTGGGAAAAGCACTAAGGTTTTCTGACATTTTGGAAACACTGTCCACACTTCTCACATGTCCAGACCCTGTATGTTAACTAAGTTCTAGCATACATTCCAACTTTATACAAAAGTTTTATGAAGACACTTCCACTCCTCTCCTCACCTTTCCACTGATATCAGTTTCTTTTATTGTTTATTCTGCAAATATTTATGGGATGCCTTCTTTGTCCTAGGCATTGTTTTAGGTTTTGGAGATATATCAATAAGCATGGGACGAAGATGTACTGCATGACACCACAGAAATGAACATGTAACTGTGAACAGTGATGAACATTAAGAAAAAAAGATCCTAGGAGTTCACAACCTGGGAATAGGGGGAGTTAAATGACTCTTAGGTTGGGATGTCAAGAAAGATTTTTTTGACGAAATTGGGCATTTGAGCCAACATCTGAAGGATGAGCTGGAATTAATGGAGATAAAGTCTGGGAGCAGGCTTTAATGGACATTCTGGGCAATGAGATCAGCACATCCAGAGGTTGGGATGTGGGTGTGAACTTGAAGAACTGAGAGGAGAGTTGGCATGGGGAGGGGATAAATAGCAGAAATATATTTATCTGTCATTTATCATGTCCTTTGTGCTTTCTATGTTTCAGTTAACACATTTTTCCTTACTCTGATATTAGAAATACTTCAATGTTTTATTCTGAAAAAGTTTCAGACTTTTTTTTTTTGAAACATATAGGTCATTACTCCTCCAAAATGGATTTAAATCTGGCACAAAGAAGTAAATTTTTTAATTTTTTATTAACTTGAGATGGAATTTATTCTAACCTACACATTTCCAGGTGTCTTGAAGTCCTCCCCCTGCCCAAAGCAAGGCAATGTGTTTCTTTTTGGTGATTACTGGATTCATAAAATTGAAAATCAGGGTGCTTACTTACCCCCAGTCCTGGCTTTCCCGGATCAACTTTGCTCAGCCACAGCCTACACCAGGTGGTCCTTTGGGGCCACTACAATGCGGTCTGTTTTCTGGATTCAAAGACAACGATAGCCTTCCAGCCAGCGTGGTGGTGGGTTTAAAAAAATTTTTTTTTTGATAAGTGACACTAGTTTTTCCAGTGTCATTTATTGATGAGTACATCTTTTATCCTGATTTGCAATGCCATCTCTGACATATATGTATGTATATATATATAAACATCTATATTTAGATATGTTTCTAGAGTTTCTGTTTAATTCCAATGGCCATTCCATTGTATACAATTGTTCTAAAACTACTTATTTATTTAAGTTTTGACTGAATCTTGATATTTTTTTAGACAGATTTTCTCATTTATTCTTTTTCAAAATTGCCTTGACTGAGAAGATCTTCACAAGTACACTGAAGAATAATTTGTCTCTAGTAGTTTTGTCACTTAGGGACTGCATTGTTCATCTTCCTGTGGGCCCAGTGAGTCTGGAATTGGACTCCATCCTTAGAACAATAGCTTACTTTGCCATAAAAAGCTCTATTTAAATGATAAACAATTTATATTGCAGAGAGAAAATATGTATGCTTTTAAAATATGTGGTGATTTTTAACAAAAATAACTTATATACTGATATACAAAGAAACCTCAATAATTACCCCAAACTATACATTTTAGAAGTCATATCCCTGATTAAAATTAAGAGGATGGGTTTAAACATTTTGGATCTTTACTTTTTTATATAGATAACTGAATCAGAGCTTCATGTTATATAGATGATCATTTTGTGATTTTGATGGGACAACTTTGAATTTATGGAGAAAAATAGACATTCTTATGATATTGAAAATTCCCCTATATATTATAAAAGCAATGTATCTCTACATTTCTCTGTTTATTTTTAAATCTTTCAATTATGTTTTGTATTATTCTCCATAAAGGTCTTTATACATGTTTTGCTACTTTTATTCCTTAGTACTTCATATTTTTGGTTGGTATATCTAAGAACATTTTACTGACTCTTTATTGCTAATGTGTTAGGAATGCAGTTGAATATTGTCGGTTCATCTTGTTCATTTAACTTGCTGAACACTTTTGCTAATTCTAATTAGGGTATATACAAGACTTCATTGATCAAATTTGCTGGGATTTTGTCTATTACAATAATCTTTTAATGTTTTGTTTTATAAATTGTGGTACTTTGTTCTTATGATTTCAATTACTAGTAAACTTTTTGTTCACTGACCTTCTTAATCTTTTCTTCATATATGTATATATTTTTTCTTCATATATATATCTTTAGTTCATTTTATCAACAGGTCTATAACTTCAGGGATTTATAAAAATTTATTATTTGCTTTGAGTAACTTTTTCTTTTGCTTCCAATTGCTTTGCTTTCTTATGTCTTTTCTAAACACTGTTCAACTAAATTTTGGGTTTTGTTCAGCTTGATAATCTTGCAGTGCTTTTTCATACATTTATATTTGGTTTGTTTTAAAAATCTGATTGGGTTGACCATTTTACACTTATTATTCTTTTTATTATTATTATTATTATTATTATTACAGATTTTGCTTTATCTTAATTTCATTGGATTTTTGGAAATGTTTTAAGTTCAAATTTATTTTTATTTTCTGGATTGAATGTGATACATCCAACTTTCGTTGGTTTTGTGTGCATTTTTTTTTTGTGTGTGGTTAACCTTAGAATTTTAACTTTACACTTGGCCTAACAAAATTTAAACTAACTAAAATTTATATCCTGAAGTTTTAATAAAGCAACATAGATGGTTTTTAATCGTTACCTCCTGTGCAGAGCTGCATTGTGAAAAGACAGTGGTGGCTCTGAGTCCATGAGCTGGAGGATACCTCAACTTGACCTGAATAAGTTTCTCTAGGGTGAACGTGGGCTCTGATGATATGGCCATGTTCTTGATTTTTAAAAGGCAGTAATTTTGAGAGCACAGACAATGGTCATGCATGGCAGTGAGGGATGACCTATCCTTCTTCACTCCTTGAATGACCTGAATGGATTCTACTGCATTAGGTCTAATCCAGACCAGAAGTGCAGCAGCAGCCAGATGTCCTGACTCCAGTGTTGTATTTTAGCACCATAACAGTGGCAAGTGGAAGATCTTCCTCAGATTGGAATTGATAAAAGAGTTGGCCATCACCAATGGGTCGTTGTCCAGGCACAAAGTGAGAACTGCCAGAAATCACTCTCAGTATAAATAACTATCAAAAAAATAGGCATTTTTGCTAGTTGAATCAGGATAGCAGAGTGGGAAACTTAATCCATTTTAATTAGAAAATTCCAAGGTTATTTCTTACTATAAGATGATAAAGTGAGACAAATTGCTGCATGCTTCCTTGTCTCCTAGAGGAAATCTCAAATACTGGCCTAGCATTATTGAAACTGGTGACTAACAATCTAACTGAAGGTTACTCTTTATTGGGCTCCATTCTCAAATAGCTTAAATGACTTTCCTCTTGACCCTCACTACTCTAATCATTGCTATTGGCATTAAAGTTTTATACCAGACTAGATTCTTGCAATACAGACTGGTGTATTCTTTGATACTTTTTTTTTCTGTGCCATATCATCATGCAGATTTGCTTCCTTGAATCTACTTTTACTGCCTTTTGATGTTCCTCATGAAAATATTTTCTTCCTGGGCCATGCCATAAATCTAAAATTATTACTCACTCTGCTATTGTTTAATGTTTAACACTAATAAAAATGCTACTTAACATTTACACAAACGTTCATATTTTTAAGGTGCTTTATAAGGACTATTACTCAGGTGTTTTTTAATGAGTGTATTTTTAGAAGCAATTTATATGAATATTCAGGAGGTGTTATGAATGTGAAGCTAAAGCCCTGCTCCTGTGATGATTTGGAATTTAGATATGTAATACACAGAAATAGGAAAGTGCTGATCTGGCAATCACAAATAAAAAAGAAGCATTTATAGTACTTTATTGAAGTCAGTAAGATGGTTATATCTATAATTTACTTATTTATTTATAATTTGGATAGATTATTTTTATAGAGGACAATGTCTCTAAAATAAGTTTTTAAACCACTTGAGTCTCTAAATTAATATAACATTCATTAAACTGAGACTTTTTTTAAAATTGAGAGCAAACTTCAGTTTGATTTAAAGCCAGAATTTATTACTTAAGGTTTCAGGCTGTTGTTGTGTTTTAGCTTAGTTCATTATGGGTGTGTTTTAATTTAACTTACTCTGATAGAGAAAATGTTCTATTGTCCTATTCAGATATTCATAGGTATTCTGAAAATAAAATTCATTGCCTTACACAATGCACTCCAATTCTCATTAATAAGTGCAAAGCATATGTTTGAGCTGTTAATAATTCTATCTTTGGTTTTGTCAGCACAGCTCTCAAGAATTAGTAATCCTATGCTTCTTCCAGAGGCTTTTGTACCACAAGAGAATTTCTGTATAGAGAATAAATATAAAGTAAAATTATTTCTTCATGCCTGTACTGAGTCAGTAAATGTCTGTGGGCTGCTAGTTACTGATCATATGTAGAGGAACATCATTTCAAGCAATACTAATAGCTTGCGTGGGAGAATTCTGCTGCGGCTGATGCTGATTTCATGGATTTATTGGTTGTGCATCACTTGGAACCGTGCAGAAGCTTTCCATCCCACTCAACATTAAACTTAAGTTGCAGACCACAGCCTGCATAACTTTCTCTCATCCTATGTGGTACCATTCCTTGTCCTCCTTGTCCCCAGTGCTCTGATCACACAGGACTTTGTTTTGTTCTTTGACTCATTTTGTTTCCTTCATAGAGCTGTCTTCATTTCCATAGATTGTATCACGGGTGTTTACTTCTTGTCATCCAGATCTCATCTTGAACATAACCTCTCAAGAGAGGACTTCCTGACCATTCAAGTCCCACAACTCTCCGTCATGTTATTGTAATGTGTGATGGTTAATTTTATGTGTCAACTTGGCTGGGCCATGGGATGACTAGATATTTGGTTAAATATTATTCTGGGTGTTTCTGTGAGGGTGTTTTTGAAGGATTAACATTTAAATTGGAGGACTTTGAGTAAAGAAGTTTATCTTCCATAATGTGGGTGGGCCTTGTCCAATCAGCTTTTTTTAAAAAGGCTGACATTTCCCTACCCCAGCAAGAGGAATTCTCCAGTGGATGTCTTTTAGAGTTGAACTGAAACATCAGCTCTTCCTAGTTCTTTAGCCTGACGGTCTTTGACCTGGAACTGAAACACTGGCTCCTCCTGAGTCTCTAGGCTGCCAGACCACCCTGCATATTTTGGACTTGCCAGCCTCCATAGTTGCATGAGCCAGTTCCTTACAATAAATCTCTATATCTATCTACGTATCTATCTATCCATCCATCTATTTATTTAATCTATCTGTTTAATCTATCTATATATCTAATCTAACTATTTGTCATCTATCCATCTAATTTATCATCTATCTCTCTTACTGGTTTCTGTGAAGAACACTGATTAATGCAGTGTGTTTGCTTATTATATTTTCCTTCCCTACTAGAGGTATGTTTGATGAGAACTGTAACCTTACTTTCCTTGTTCTTGGCTATATCTGCAGGGCCTAGCATGGTCTTACCATGAATAATTTATTACTATATATAGTAATAAATTATTGTTGAATGTTATAACCAATGACTTAATCCATAGATACCAGTTTGTAAGGATACTTAAAAGAATAAATAATAGTTGGGTGCTTCTGATTATCATGTATTCTCTCATGTGAGCTATACAAATATATGAATACATATGAATATATACACATAATATAATTACAAACAAATCTATTAAATAAAAAAATATATTTTGAAATAATTGTGCATTTTAATTACTTTGTTACATTATTATAGTAGCCAAAACAGCTATCACTTATTGCATGACAGACAACTTATACTTGATGTGGCTTATTAGATTATTAATATTAGATATCTATATATCTATTTAATAATACAAGAATACAAATGATTAGGCTTTATCATTCTCATTTACTTCTCTTTACCTCACTTTCCTCATATGTAAAAATAATAACAGTGTCTATGGCACAGAATTTTTGTAAAAATTAAATGAGTTAGAATAGTGCTTGCAGATTATATTAACTATTATTGTTGTTACTATAATTGGTATTGACAAATGCACTCTGTCTTATAGGTTAATGTAAGATTTCATTAATTATATTAATGGAATAAAAGCAACTAAACTGGAAATTATGTTTTTTTAATTAAATTATAATATTTTCAGGTAACATAAGAAATTCCTTTTGGATGTTATTCTATTTTATTATATCATATTCCTGTGAGCTATGCTAAATAATTACCTTTACTTCTTTCTCTTCACACCTTTCAAATATTTATAAAGTTTCTTCTTGCTAAGTTATACAACTTTAGCTCCTCTAATTTTTCACTTAAGACATTGTGTTGACTTCTTTAATTATTTAAATTTCTCTGTTCTGGATGTTCTCCAAATTTCTTAAGTTATTTGGAAAAGATAAGCTAAAAATACATATTATGAAAATTTTAAATATATAATCTCAACCAGAATGATTTCAAAATAATATTTTTGGACATCCAGTGAAAATATGTTCATTACGTTCTTTTCTGAAGTGCATGATGTGTTTTGGTCACATTGGATTTTATTCATTTCTCTAAATATGTCCATACTAAACTAGTATATACAAAAACACACAGACAGAGACATACATCTACATTTACACAGTTGGAAACACAAACACACAGAGGTGCATATGAATTATTTCTATGATTAGATTGGTAAAGGCTTCTGATAAAGAATTTCTTTTGACTCTTAATAGGAAGTCACAATTATCCCCAGTTTCCAAATATAAATACTAAGAGGTCAAATCATGGGCCTTGAGAAAAGTCTCATTTACACTTTCTTTTGCTTTGAGCTAGTGGATTTATTGCTACAAATTCTTTAGAGAAAATGAAAGAGACCTTGCATTTGCATCAGTTTTAGGCTCTGTTGTCTATATTTGCATGCCCCTCACCTTAGAACTCAGCTCTCAAAACATTTCCATGGGGACTTAAAACATGCAGCAAACTTGCTAGAAGTAATAATGAATTCAGTAAAAAGAATTACTATGGCTCCTCTACTGCTACATCATCAGTCAAGCTTCAGTGGAATGTTTTCTAGCTGAGTACCCAACATTGAAGCAAATCGGTCTAATGACTTCCTTCTGGGTCACATAGGATTGAAGGAATGACCCTCTGTCTAAGCAGAATGAATATATGACAAAGTTAAACATGGGGTTATCACACAATCTCAATTTTCTCCAGACCCACACACCGCTCCTTCATCTCTAAAGAGGGTCTGTTTAGTTTTTCCCATTTGAAGCAAACCTGTCTGATGCCCATATGTGTATGTTGTTTATGTGCCTCATAGTCTGTCTGTGGAAAACCTAGAAGTTGTAATTGTGACTCCCAATGTAATAAAAAGCATTCTGGGGCCTGGAAGCCAGACATCCCAGGACCTGTCTCTGCCCACAGATGGAAAGATACACCGTGCTCATGAATTGAAATAATTTATATTGTTAAAATGACCATACTACCCAAGGCAATGTACAGATTCAATGCAATTCCTCTCAAAATACCAATGACATTTTTCACAGAACAAGAACTAATAATTCTAAAATTTGTATGGAAACACAAAAGATGAATAACCAATCAATCTTAAGAAAGGACAAAGCTGGGGGTCTAATGCTCCCTGATTTCAAATTATACTACAAAGCTACAGTAATCAAAGCAATATGGTACTGACACGAAAACAGACACTAGATCAATGGAACAGAATAGAGAGCCCAGAAATAAACTCATGCTTAAACAGTCAATTAATCTATGACAAAGGAGGCTAGAAAATAAAATGGGGAAAATACAGCATCTTCAATAAATGATGTTGGGAAAACCAGACAGCTACATCGAAAAGAATCAAACTGGACTAATTTCTCATGCCATGTACAAAAGAAAATTAAAATGAATTAAATATTTAAGTGTAAGACCTGAAGCCATAAAACTCCTAGGAAAAAAACATAGAAACATAGGCAGTATGCTCTTTGACATTGTTCTTAGCAATATTTTTTTTGGATCTGTCTTCTCAAGCAAGGGAAATAAAAGCAAAAATAAACAAATGGAACTACGTCAAACTAAAAAGTTTTAGCACAGCAAAGGAAACTATAAACAACAAAAAAGTCTGCCTACTGAATGGGAGAAGATATTTGCAAATGATATATCTGATGAAGGGTTAATATCATAAATATACAAAGAAATCATACAACTCAACATTTAAAAAAAACAAACTTGATTAAACAATAGACAGAGGACTTGAATAGACATTTTTACAAAGAAGACATACAAAACCTGAAAAGATGCTCAACATCACTAATCATCAGGGAAATGCAAATCAAAACCACTATGAGATATCACCTCACACCTGTCAGAATGACTCTTATCAAAAAGACAACAAATAACAAGTGTTGGCCAGGATGTGGCGAAAGAGAACCCTAGTACAATGTTGGTGGAAATGTAATAATAATAAATTTGTAATAATAATAAATTGGTAGAGCCACTATGGAAAAGAGTATGGAAGTTCCTTAAAAAATTAAAAGTCAAACCACTATAAGATCCAGCTATTCCATCTATGTATTTTTATAAAGAAAACAACACTAATTCAATAAGCCATAACACCTCATGTTCATTGCATCATTATTTATGATAGCTAAGATATGGAAGCAGGTAAGTGCCCATTGATAGCTGAATACATAAAGAAGATGTGAGTTATACACACACACACACACACACACACACACACAATGGAATATTAGCCATAAAAAAGAATGAAATCTTGCCATTTGCAAAAACATGGATGGACCTATAGGGTATTATGCTAAGTGAAATAAATCAGACGGAGAAAGAAAAATACTGCATGATTTACTTATTTGTGGAATCTAAAAAACAAAACAAATGAACAGTCATAACAAAACAGAAACAGAATTATGTATACAGAGAACAAACTAGTGGTTGCCAGAGGGGAGGTTGGGGGAATGAGTGAAGTAGGTTAAAAAGATTAAAAGGTACAAACTTCCAGTTATAAAATAAATGTCACTGGGATGTCATGTATAGCTTAGAGAATATAATTGATAAGTAATAATTTTGTATGGAGACAGATGGTAACTAGACTCATTGCGAAGATCATTTTGTAATGAGCAGTTTCATAGTCCTGTTGTGAAAATTAAATGAAATAATTGAGATACATTCAAGCATAAATTGGTAACGTATCCATTGTAATGGCAATGTTAGTGTTTCTCATACATTTTCTTCATGCTAAATGCATACCTAATACTGTAGGAATGTGTTTTTTTAAGCACCATTTTTACCTTCTAAATGATCTGACATTTCCTCATTTTCTCATTATATGCATATCACTTCTATTTTTGTTTCACCACTTTTAATTAATCAATCATTTCTATTTATGAAGATTTCTCCACATCCCCTAGTCTTTTGATATCAGTCTAATACTCCCAGAATTTGTCAAAATAATTAGAAATGTTTAATGAGTTTACAAGATAATTATCTTAATTCCATATGATAACTGCCATGGAGTTCAGCTGATATGCTTTCTTCTGAGTATTCTTTTATCTTTGTGCAAAGCTTTAGATCTTTTGAGAAGCCTTTCACTAGCTGGTGGCATTAACTCTAAAAGTTTCAGCTTAAAAAATGAAAATCTATGTTTAATCATTATTATTTTTGTTTCTAGTATTTAAAGCAATATCTTTATATTTTTAAAATTACAGATTACTCTAGTTATATGGAGAAAAGGTAAAATTCCTGTTTTAAATATTTGTTTTCTTCATTTGTTTTCTATAAATCAGCATTCTTTTATTTGTACAAATAAAATATGCTTGATTTTTCCATCTTATATTTAGTATATATTTGGCACCTTTAGCAGGTCACTTTTATTCAACAGACACTGGATTTTAATTGCCCTTTTACTGTGTTATCCTAAATGCGTTAGCTAATTACTCAATTTTAAAACTTTTCTGATTCTTCTCATAATAATTATATGCTCCTTTTGAAGAGAAAATCAGGCAAGTTTACAAGTGAAGAAATGTTTGCTTCTCACCCTGGGAAATTTCCGATCTTGAACAACCTTACTTCCTACCCCTCTGGTTGAATAAATTAAGTTGGCATCCAAATCTAGTTGTTCCTTGTAAACTAAGAAATATAGACCATAAATGTGACTGAGTACCAGGTATTAGAGTAACCACACTTTTCTCCAAAACCTGGAAGTAAATCAACAAATATTTAGGCAGAAAAATCCTCTGATACTATAAGAGTTGACCTGTTCTGTTTCTTGCCATGCATGTAAGGATTAAGGGGAAAAGAAATTCTTTATATAAATTCATTTCCTTGGTAAAATGAAACTGGTGGAAAATAGTTTATAGTGGAATGAATGGATGAATAATTAAATGCCTATGGGCACTATCATTGTGTCTATTTGCTTCTTACCTTTGAGTCAAATAATTATTAACAGTGAATTTGTGAGATCACAGCATTAAACAGACACTATATTTTAGATATTGACCAAATGGCCATTTGCTTCTGTGATGTCAATTTCAAGGTGATTTTTATTTTATCTAGATATGTCTATTGAAAAACCAAGAGCAAGTTTGACACAGCTCCATGTTTCTACATTACTTACTGTTGAGAATTAGTTGAAACTTGTTAGTTAAAGCACAACTACTAAAGTTTTCTGGATTTTGTTGTTGTTTTTGTTGTTTTCTTTTTTGTTTGTTTGCTTGTTAGGTAGTGATAAAGTTAATTCACATATCAGGATCCACAGAATGGAGGACACCACCTTGGTCCAGCCCACATCACAAATCTAAGTCAGCCTTAAACTTAAGTCAGACTGAACTTACTGAAATGCCTGTCAAGGAATTCTAACTGTATATCAATCACAATCCTCCCACTCAGCTTTACCTAGCTCACCTTACCCCAGAAAATAGAACCTGCTATTCCTATAAGGACATCCCAGACCTTCTAGCCAACCATTGCCTATTTTCACGTTGCCTCTAATGCTTTTTAAAACTTGCTTTTGCCCAAAATTCCTGATAAAGAGTGCTCCACTGCTTGTGAGGCACTGTACTCCTCCAATTTGTGGATTGTGTTCCCTTGAATAAAGAACATAAAACGTCTCACTAAATCATTTTAGTTTTGTCATTTGACAGTTTGTGATGGTAGAAGTCTATAATCAGTGGTAGGTGACAGTTAGCTATTCTTTAGAAAGTTCACTACCAGATTGTGATGAAAGTCCTAAACTAAATTCAATTGCACACGTGTAAACGTCTTAGCAAGCAGACACTAAACAGTGACACAGCCTGTTCTGTGAGCTCAAAGAAATTTATCTTTTAGTCTTTTTGGTGCTGTAATTCCACCTTGCATAAAAGGGTCCTCTTAAGCAAATGCAATAATATCCTAACACAACATTTGTCTAATCATCTAAAAAACTAGATTGATTCTAAATCAATCAAGAATCTTCAGAACAAATGATGGAACAGAGCATCTGCTGTTACAGATACATAGGTATATAAGTCTGCTGCTCTAGGTATAGGATGAAGAATCGGATAAAAGTTTTACATTTGGTTAGGAAAATCTCTGACATATTTAATCCACCCACTTAAAAATATAAATATATATATTTCAACAAGGAGAGTCTTTTGAAGCATCCATTCTGCTCATAAACAAGAGACTAATTTCACTCATGAAAACCCATTTCTAATGCTTATTTTGCTAATTAACATCTCTGGCATTGTTCAAGATAAGAAGAACTGAAGTTGTAAGGACTGACTCTAGAGTGGCCTTTCTGATTAAATGATAGAAGACCACCCTTGGAGTGTGACTTACTGATTAGAAACTGACTGTCCCTGGAGTACAGCTTAAACTACCCAACACCTACACAAGATTATACCTTCTATATAGAAGTTATTTTAAAATAATTTACAAACATGATAACATTGATCTTCTCTGAACAAGATCAGAAAGTACCATTCTTTTTTCATGCCAATCAACCACAATGTGTGGCATGGAGCCAGTGTTGAAGAGGGACAGATTAAATTGAATTTTGTGGGGGCAGGAATAAATGATAAAGATGAGGAATTAACCATGAATGACTCATCCTATCAATTTTGCTCCTGATATTATGTGGGATTTGGCTCAATCTCCTTGAAAACACTCTGTGTTTGACTAGTCTATCATTCTTAACAATTCAATGTTTTTTTTTAATCAGAAGGTATGTAGATTATTTAATAACCTAACCATTTTAAAATTTGTTTTGAATATTCAAAAAAATTTATTATAGAATTTTTACCATTGTACATCTTTGTATGAGATGTATAATGATGTGACACTAGGGATATTGAACATAAATTTAAGGCAATCATATTGCTAAAACCAAAACAGTAACTTCTATTTAATAGATGTATTTCATTATAGGAAATTATGATAGCTTTTCCTAATTCTACTGGATTTTAGTATTTTCTTCCCATTTAATCTGTATGTATCTCATCTCTAGTTTTCATACCATTTTATTTGTAATTCATTTGACTCTTTAGATAATTGTTTTTCATATTTTAAGTCATTCTATTATACTTACTATAGGTGAAGAGCAACATTGCCTCTTCCAAATTTATTTTCTTTTGCAAAGTGTTCTTTTAAATTTTATATGACTAGAAACTGATAGATAATTTACACATGCATTTTTCTTAGTCTATAATATAAGTTTTTAACTTTGGAAACAATGAATGTGATTTAGACTGTAAGATTTTTATAAGAATAAATAAACTTTTTCGAAGATCTATATATAGTGATTTGTGCATGCAAAAAATGTTCTGGAAAAAATACAGTAGTCTAACTTTCAGTTTGAGATTACTATGACAGCATCTTTATTTTATAGAAAAAATTAGAATATATGAGTGTGTTCTAGATTTCTCAAAAGTGGAAGGAGTGTGTGTTTCTGTATGTAAAAAAGTGCATACAAATAATTATAACCAAGAATTAAAGAGCTTTATTTTTCTTTAATTATTTATTTTATTCATTAATTTTTGGCTGTGTTGGGTCTTCGTTGCTGCATGCGGGCTTTTCTCTAGTGGCGGCAAGTGGGAGCTACTCTTCCTTGCGGTGCATGGGCTTCTCATTGCAGTGGCTTCTCCTGTTGCAGAGCACAAGGCTCTAGGCACGCAGGTTTAGCTGCTCTGTGGCATGTGGGATCTTCCCAGACCAGGGTTCAAACCCATGTCCCCTGCATTCGCAGGCAGACCCTTAACCACTGAACCACCAGGGAAGCCCAAGAGTTTTCTTAATAGCCAATAATGAAGTAAATTGTACTAAGCTGTCTGGCAACAAAACAAATATCAATTTCAAATGAACATTTTATATTTTAACCTTAATTTTAAGCTTGTTAACTACTAACAAGCAAGGACCTAATAGTGTTGTAAAAATAGCTATATTTCTGTTTGAAAAGATACATTGTTGTAGAACCCAAGTTCATGTGCCTGATGCACAGTGAGGTCAAATAAACCAAAATATCAGAGTTTGGGGTAGAGAAAGGTTTACTGCAAGGGCCAGGCAAGGAGAACTGATGGCTCATGCTCAAAAAAGTCTTAACTCTCCAATGGGTTTCAGGGAAGAGTTTCTATAGGCAAAATGTGGGGGCAGGTCTGCAGGGTGTGTGACTTTCCTCTGGTTGGTTGGTTGGTGGTGAGGTAACAGGGTGGTATTCCAGGAATCTTAATCATCGGCCATCTGGTTCCAACCAGTCTGGGGCTCACGTGTTTGTGTTCACTGAAGTTATCATCCTCTGCCTAGTTGGAGGCCTTAGTTCCTGTAGAACTCAGATTGTTATGTATCAGATTGTTATTTATATTCTGTGAGGAGGAACCAGGACCCTGCCCCATTGCTGCACTATTTTCTTTTCTTTTTTTTTGACAGTGAAGTGATAGGTTGTTTTTTTAATTATTACATTTTAAAATTTTTCTGTGGGTTCATATTTTATTTAGTTATTTTTAATTAAAGTATAGTGATTTACAGGGTTGTGTTAGTTTCAGGTATATAGCAGCAATATGATACTTTTAGAAATATGTTGATTATTCTCTTCAAACATCTGGTTTGATACTAAAGGAATTATAGTTTGCATTCTTGCTCTTTAAAAAATTTAATTCAGCAAAGAATTCACAAATCTATTTAGCTAGTTTCATTGTAGCCACATTTAATATAGCAAACATTTTGAAAAAAATAACAACAACAACACAAATGTTCATGGGAAGGATAGTAGATAAATAATCATATGATCACAGAATAAATATTATTATAAAACTGTTAAAATGAATGTACTGAAGTGACACATAATAATATGGATGAATCTTAGTAATAAAATACTAACTGAAAAAGTACATTCAAATGATCATGTAGAACATCAGTACATTTTTATAAAACTAAAAACATTTAAGATATATATATGTGCATATACATCTAATAGTCCCATATATGTATTCTATATTATTTGCACATCTTTTTTAGTAATGCATATAAATGTAATTTGAGATTGATTATGTGATGGTGAATATGGAACTCGGGATGATTTTTTATTGATTTAGGGAGGGACAGGAGGTTTTATTGATAGGAGGAGGGAAACCACATGGTTGAATGTGGTTTGGCAAGATCTTAGATTTTCTTTTGGGTGGAGGGCCAAGGTTGTCCATTGCAGTATTAAAAAAATAATTAATAACTAACTAAATAAGTAAATAAAAGTAAACTGTTCATGGACTAATTATCAATGAGAATATATCTTGAATCAAACTCTCTAGAGTTTTCTTAGGTTCTAGTTTATTACTAGCTCTTTTTCCTAGTTTGTCTTTCTTTTTCAGGCTTTTCAGTTTTCACCGCTTCAGACAGTTTTTGGCCTGCCTTCTATATATCCCTTTCTTTTTGATCTTTTAAAATTCTATCTTTATTTGATTTATTTTGACCATTTTTATTTTGTTAAGGAGAGAAAATTTTTACCTTCATCCCTTCCCAATTCTTTGGCCTAATAACTAAATTGACATAAGACAGATTAACTGGAGAAAAAAACCCACAAATTTAATTTTGCACATATGGGAAATCATAGAAATATGGGACTAAAAGAAGTGACCTAAGCAGAAAGCTTTTATACCTTTTCAACAAAGAAATAATTATTTGTGAAGAATGGACAAAGGGTTTTGGTCTTGTGGTGCCAATCACTGGAGAAGTAATGAAATTAGTTTACACAGCCTTCTTGGCATGAATTCTCTATCTCTGTGGTAAGGATGCATTCTACCCTCCAAGCACAGGGAGGGTACCCTTCACATGGAATTTATTTCCTGTTTTCAGGGGGACGAAGGACAGTCAGAGTGTCCTTCTCATACCAGTTGTTTCTTAAGTAACTTTAATTCAAAATAATCAATATGCCAGAGTGGCGTATTTTGAGATGGCCTGCCCTAAGTCCTATCAATTCTTTCCTCTGAAATTTCTCTGGAAGTTTCACATATTAAAAACTGAGCTGATGGCTGTACAAAGGAGAGTCAGGTTAGCAGTTGAATGGCAAGAGATCTGCAAAGGGGGAAAAGAATCTAGATTAGAATGAGAATGAACAAACAGAAAAGAATAAATCAAAAACATTCACCTATGACTTATTAAACCAGTCTCCCAATCCTGGGAATAGATCAGTCCAGTAAAATGGCTGTGCCTCATTTATGTGATGGGAATTGTTGATCCTTTCTTTTAATAGATATAAGTTAAACACTATTTGTCATATTTGACTTATATATAAGCAGCATTTTACCCCAGTGATTACACAAATTCCTCTTTGCTGGGCAGTCAGGGTCTCTAGGGCATGATGATTTTGGAGTACAACAGAAGCTAAGCTGGATTAGTTCCAAAGTTCACATAGTGGTATTGAACTCTTGTTCTATCACCATGAAAAGATTTCAGATTTCCCTTTACAATTTATAAATTGTAAAGTTTGGGAATAAGGTCCTTAACATTGAAAAGAACTTAGAATTGTGTTCACAAACAGATTTTCTATGATTTCTTGTCCAACATGTTTGTACAGCGTGACTTTACAAACAAAGGAGCCCAAGTTTGTAATTTGGCTGGCATTTAAGGTAGAGTATCTGGTGACAGAAGGAGCCAGGTATCCAAATCCATACTCTCCCAACCATTTAGATGGGAACGCTTTGTATACCGTGTCACCATGTAAGATAAAAAATCCAAGGTGATTCAAAGTCAAGGTCAGAGTGGAGTCTGTAATTTCTCAGATCTGGGGCATTCATTACCTTTGCTACTAGTAATGTTAGCAACCATATATTTCCACTTTCCAAGTACTCTGTCAATTTGTAAGAGCAGAACAGGTTCTGAAATATCTGATATAGAAAGCTTGCAGTCTGGTTTTGACAGCTACAGAGCTTAGTTTTGTCACATAAGTTATTCCAGATTTTTGGTCCACCCATACATATATAGTTTGAAGTATTGAGCAGTCTAATCAGAGGAGCAGCTGAGATATCCCAATCGTACAAGAGTGGCCAGTGAACTATTCAAAATATTTGGTGATTTGGCAAGCATCTGTGCCAGAGTAGTTCGTACTAGAGTCAATTTTACTTTCTTTGACAGCTTTGAAGATGCCATCTATGGAAGCAAACTGCAGGGTTTGATTGCAATAGTTTCCTGGTATGTCACCCAGGAAAGGTCCAGTAGTATACCTGTTTTTAATACAAAGGGAAAAGTTTTCACTTATTGTCTTTATCTGGGCAACAGACAGCCCTTGAGCTTCTATAGAAATTTTCCTGGACCTAATCACTCACCAGAAGAGTCAGAGTGATGTTCCTCTAGTCATGGATACCATGTCTGTTGTTTATCTCTCTCTTTTTTTTTTTTTTTTTTTTTTGCGGTACACGGGCCTCTCACTGCTGTGGCCTCTCCCGTCACGGAGCACAGGCTCCGGATGCGCAGACACAGTGGCCATGACTCACGGGCCCAGCCACTCTGTGGCATGTGGGATCCTCCCAGACCGGGGCAAGAACCCGCGTCCCCTGCATCGGCAGGCAAACTCCCAACCACTGCGCCACCAGGGAAGCCCCTATCTCTCTTCAATACTTAGTCCAGCAGGTGCTAACAGTGGCAGGAATGAAAACTAGTTCAGGTTCTTTTATACTTTCTAGAGTTTGACACAACCAACAGTCAGATTGATTAGTGAACGTGGCCAAGGTTTGTTAAACTGGCACAAGAGAGTGTTTGGTTTGTGTCTGACCTGCTGAAAAAGTAAGCAATACACAGGTTGAAAGAGAGCGTATAATCAAAACTCAGAAGGAAAGTAGGACAGATTGAAACAAGCAATCTCCAATCAGCCTTTTAATTAAGATTAATAAATGTGAAAGAAAAGAAATATTTAATAAAAAGGGTTTGTTTTGTTGTTGGTTTTTGGTGTGTGTGTGTGTGTGTGTGTGTGTGTGTCTGTGTGTGTGTGTGTGTGTGTGGTGTGTAGGGATTCTTAAAAAGGGGGATTGGGACAGGTGAGAGAAGTTTCTTGATCTGTGCTCTTCGGAAAAGTTGTCTACTTTATGATGCTGTCTGCTTCTGGAGCCTGAGCATTGGTTCTGGAAATCCCTATTTTAAGATCATTTGTAGGGAATGTCTTCCATGTCTACATTTTTACATTCCACTTGCTCTGATAATAGAGAATGGTATGGGTATGAAATTTTAATGAGTACTCCTGAGCTTTTGTAAGCAAGTTTATCTCTGTTGTAAAATGAGTTCCTTGGTCAGATTCAATCCATAAAGAAATGGGAAAATACAGAATATTCTCAGTTATTAATTTCTCTACCCTAGTTGTGGTATCAGCATGTCTAGTTGGATATCATTCAGTCCATCCACTAAACCTGCAGACAATACCCTGACAGTAAGAATAGCCTAAAGCTGGAGGTAAGTCTGAAAAAAATCAGAGTGCGGCAAGGTTCAGTGTGGGCTTTGCAGGACTTCAAGGTGTATGTTGATTCCTTCCACAAATTTGGTGAGATTTACAAGTGGTGCACTGGGAAATAATTTGCTCAGAAATTTTGTGGATACCAGAGAAGAACCAATGGTCTTTAGTTCCTTAATTTCCCCCCAGCTGCACTCATGTATCATTTAATAGGAGATAAGTGCAAGCCTAAAGGTCAAAATAAAAGAAGGCTACAGGAAGTCTGTTTGGACCAATGTATAATCCGCTTGATAGGAGATTGGAACCAAGTTGGTGGAGTAGACTGATGTGCTCTCACTCCCTCTTGTAAGAACACCAGAATCACAACTAGCTGCTGGACAATCATCAACAGGAAGACACTGGAACTCACCAAAAAAGATACCCCACATCCAAAGAAAAAGGAGAAGCCACAATGAGACTGTAGGAGGGGTGCAATCACAGAAAAATCAAATCCCATAACTGCTGGCTGGGTGACTCACAGACTGGAGAACGATTATACCACAGAAGCCCACCCACTGGAGTGAAGGTTCTGAGACCCATGTCAGGCTTCCAAACCTGGGGATCTGGCAAAGGGAAGGAGAACTCCCAGGGAATCAGACTTTGAAGGCTAGTGGGATTTGACTGCAGGACTTTGACAGGACTGGGAGAAACAGAGACTCCACTCTTGGAGGGCACACACAAAGTACTGTGTGCATCGGGACCCAGGAGTAGGATCAGTGAACCCAGGGGAGACTGAACCACACGTACCTGCTAGTGTTGCAGGGTCTCCTGCAGAAGCGGGGGGTGGCTGTGGCTCACCGTGGGGACAAGAACACGGGCAGCAGAAGTTCTGGGAAGTACTCCTTGGCATGAGCCCTCTTGGAGTCTACCATTAGTCCCACCAAAGAGCCTGTAGCCTCCAGTGCTGGGTTGCCTCAGGCCAAACAACCAATGGGGAGGGAACCCAGCACCACCCATCAGCAATCAAGTGGATTAAAGTTTTACTGAGCTCTGCCCACCAGAACAACACCCAGCTCTACCCACCACCATTCGCTCCCATCAGGAAACATGCACAAGCCTCTTAGATAGCCTCATCCACCAGAGGGCAGACAGAAGAAGCAAGAAGAACTGCAATCCTGCAGCCTGTGGAACAAAAACCACATTTACAGAAAGAGACACAGGATGAAAAGGCAGAGGGCTATGTACCAGATGAAGGAACAAGATAAAACCCCAGAAAAAAACACTAAATGAAGTAGAGATAGGCAACCTTCCAGAAAAAGAATTCAGAATAATGATAGTGAAGATGATCCAGGACCTCAGAAAAAGAATGGAGGCAAAGATCAAGAAGATGCAAGAAATGTTTAACAAAGACCTAGAAGAACTAAAGAACAAACAGATGAACAATACAATAACTGAAATGAAAACTACACTAGAAGGAATCAATAGCAGTATAACTGAGGCAGAAGAATGGATAAATGACCTGGAAGATAGAATGGTGGAATTCACTGCTGCAGGACAGAATAAAGAAAAAAGAATGAAAAGAAATGAAGACAGCCTAACAGACTTCTGGGACAACATTGATCACAACAACATTCGCATTATAGGGGTCGCAGAAGGAGAAGAGAGAGAGAAAGGACCCAAGAAAATATTTGAAGAGATTATAGTCAAAATATTCCCTAACATGGGAAAGGAAATAGCCACCCAAGTCCAGGAAATGCAGAGAGTCCCAACCAGGATAAATCCAAGGAGAAACGTGCCAAGACACATAGTAATCAAAATGGCAAAAATTAAAGACAAAGAAAAATTATTGAAAGCAGCAAGGGAAAAATGACAAATAACATACAAGGGAACTCCCATAAGGTTAACAGCTGATTTCTCAGCAGAAACTCTACAAGCCAGAAGGGAGTGACATGATATACTTAAAGTGATGAAAGGGAAGAACCTACAACCAAGATTACTCTACCTGGCAAGGCTCTCAGATTCAATGGAAAAATCAAAAGCTTTACAGACAAGCAAAAGCCAAGAGAATTCAGCACCACCAAACCAGCTCTACAACAAATGCTAAAGGAACTTCTCTAAATGGGAAACACAAGAGAAAGAAAAGGACCTACAAAAACAAACCCAAAACAATTAAGAAAATGGTAATAGGAACATACATATCGATAATTAACTTAAACGTGAATGGATTAAATGCTCCAACCAAAAGACACAGGCTTGCTGAATGGATACCAAAACAAGACCCATCTATATGCTGTCTACAAGAGACCCACTTCAGACCTAGGGACACATACAGACTGAAAGGGAGGGGATGGAAAAAGATATTCCATGCAAATGGAAATCAAAAGAAAGCTGGAGTAGCAATACTCATATCAGAAAAAATAGACTTAAAAAGAATGTTACAAGAGACAAGGAAGGACACTACATAATGATAAAGGGATGAGTCCAAGAAGAAGATATAACAATTATAAATATATATGCACCCAACATAGGAGCACCTCAATACATTAGGCAAATACTAACAGCTATAAAAGAGGAAATCAGCAGTAACACAAGAATAGTGGGGGACTTTAACACCTCACTTACACCAATGGACAGATCATCCAAAATGAAAACAAATAAGGAAACAGAAGCTTTAAATGACACAATAGACCAGATAGATTTAATTGATATTTATAGGACACTCCATCCACAAACAGCAGATTACACTTTCTTCTCAAGTGCACACAGAACATTCTCCAGGAGAGATCACATCTTGGGTCACAAATTGAGCTTCAGTAATTTAAGAAAATTGAAATCATATCAAGCATCTTTTCTGACCACAATGCTGTGAGATTAGAAATGAATTACAGGGGAAAAAACTTAAAAAACATAAACATGTGGAGGCTAAACACTATGTTACTAAATAACCAAGAGATCACTGAAGAAGTCAAAGAGGAAATCAAAAAATACCTAGACACAAATGACAATGAAAACACAACAACACAAAACCTATGGGATGCAGCAAAAGCAGTTCTAAGAGGGAAGTTTATAGCTATACAAGCCTACCTCAAGAAACAAGAAAAATCTTAAATAAATAATCTAACCTTACACTTAAAGGAACTAGAGAAAGAAGAACAAACAAAACCCAAAGTTAGCAGAAGGAAAGAAATCATAAAGATCAGAGCAGAAATAAATGAAATAGAAACAAAGAAAACAATAGCAAAGATCAATAAAACTAAAAGCTGGTTCTTTGAGAAGATAAACAAAATTGATAAACCATTAGCCAGACTCATCAAGAAAAAGAGGGAGAGGACTCAAATCAATAAAATTAGAAATGAAAAAGGAGTTACAACAGACACCACAGAAATACAAAGCATCCTAAGAAACTACTACAAACAACTCTATGCCAATAAAATGGACAACCTGGAAGAAATGGACAAATTCTTAGAAAAGTATAGCCTTCCAAGACTGAACTGGGAAGATATAGAAAATATGAACAAACCAATCACAAGTAATGAAATTGAAACTGTGATTAAAAATCTTCCAACAAACAAAAGTCCAGAACCAGATGGCTTCACAGGTGAATTCTATCAAATATTTAGAGAAGAGCTAACACCCATCCTTCTCAAACTCTTCCAAAAAATTGTGAAGGAACACTCCCAAACTCATGCTATGAGGCCACCATCACCCTGATACCAAAACCAGACAAGGATACTACAAAAAAAGAAAATTACAGACCAATAACACTGATGAATATAGATGAAAAAATCCTCAACAAAATACTAGCAAACAGAATCCAGCTGCACAGGATCATCCACCATGATCAAGTGGGATTTATCCCAGGTTTTCAAGGATTCTTCAATATATGCAAATCAATTACTGTGATACACCATATTAACAAACTGAAGAAGAAAAACCATATGATCATCTCAATAGATGCAGAAAAATCTTTTGACAAAATTCAACACCCATTTATGATAAAAACTCTCCAGAAAGTGGGCATAGAGGGAACCTACCTCAACATAATAAAGGCCATATACCAAAAACCCACAGCAAACATCATTCTCAATGGTGAAAACTGAAAGCATTTCCTCTAAGATCAGGAAGAAGACAAGGATGTCCACTCTCACCGCTCTTATTCAACATAGTTTTGGAAGTCCTAGCCTCGGCAATCAGAGAAGAAAAAGAAACAAAAGGAATCCAAATTGGAAAAGAAGAAGTAAAACTGTCACTGTTTGCAGATGACATGATACTGTACATAGAGAATCCTAAAGATGCCACCTGAAAACTACTAGAGCTAACCAATGAATTTGGTAAACTTGCAGGATACAAAATTATTGCACAGAAATCTCTTGCATTCCTATACACTAATGATGAATAATCTGAAAGAGAAATTAAGGAAACACTCCCCTTTACCTTTGCAACAAAAAGAATAAAATACCTAGGAATAAACCTACCTAGGGAGACAAAAGACCTGTATGCAGAAAACTATAAGACGCTGATGAAAGAAATTAAAGATGATACCAACAGATGGAGAGATATACCATGTTCTTGGATTGGAAGAATCAATATTGTGAAAATGACTATACTATCCAAAGCAATCTACAGAATCAATGAAATCCCTATCAAATTGCCAATGGCATTTTTTACAGAACTAGAACAAAAAATCTTAAAATTTGTATGGAGACACAAAAGACCCCAAATAGCCAAAGGAGTCTTGAGGGGAATAAAAAGGAGCTGGAGGAATCAGACTCCCTGACTTCAGACTCTACTACAAAGCTAGAGTAATCAAGACAATATAATACTGGCACAAAAACAGAAATATAGATCAATGGAACAAGATAGAAAGCCCAGAGGTAAACCCATGCACCTATGGTCAACTAATCTATGACAAAGGAGGCAAGGATATACAATGGAGAAAAGACAGTCTCTTCAGTAAGTGGTTATGGGAAAACTGGACAGCTACTTGTAAAAGAATGAAATTAGAACACTCCCTAACACCATACACAAAAGTAAACTCAAAATGGATTAGAGACCTAAATGTATGACCGGACACTATAAAACTCTTAGAGGAAAACATAGGAAGAACACTCTTTGACATAAATCACAGCAAGATCTTTTCTGATCCACCTCCTAGAGGAATGGAAATAAAAACAAAAACAAATGGGATCTAATGAAACTTCAAAGCTTTTGCACAGCAAAGGAAACCATAAACAAGACAAAACGACAACCCTCAGAATGGGAGAAAATATTTGCAAATGAATCAATGCACAAAGGATTAATATCCAAAATATATAAACAGCACATGCAGCTCAATATTAAAAGTACAAAGAACCCAATCCAAAAATAAGCAGAAGACCTAAATAGACATTTCTCCAAAGAAGACATACAGATGACCAAGAAGCACATGAAAAGCTGCTCAACATCACTAATTATCAGAGAAATGCAAATCTAAACTACAATGAGGTATCACCCCATACCAGTTAGAATGGGCTTCATCAGAAAATCTAGAAACAACAAATGCTGGAGAGGGTGTGGAGAAAAGGGAACCCTCTTGCACTTTCGGTGGGAATGTAAATTGATACAGCCTCTATGGAGAACAGTATGGAGGGTCCTTAAATAACTAAAAATAGAATTACCATATGATCCAGCAATCCCACTACTGGGCATATACCCAGAGAAAACCACAATTCTAAAAGACACATGCACCCCAATGTTCACTGCAGCACTATTTACAATAGCCAGGTCATGGAAGCAACCTAAATGCCCATCGACAGACAAATGAAGTTCATCTGAAACTTTGTCTGAAACTGTCGAAAAGAAGTTGTGGTACCTATATACAATGGAATATTACTCAGCCATAAAAAGGAACGAAATTGGGTCATTTGTTGAGACGTGGATGGATCTAGAGCCTGTCATACAGAGTGAAGTAAGTCAGAAAGAGAAAAACAAATATCATATATTAACGCATATATGTGGAACCTAGAAAAATGGTACAGGTGAACCAGTTTGCAGAGCAGAAATTGAGATATGGATGTAGAGAACAAACGTATGGACACCAAGGGTGGAAAGCGGCGGGGGATGGGGGTGGTGGTGGGATGAATTGGGCGTTTGGGATTGACATGTATACACTGATGTGCATAAAATTGATGACTAATAAGAACCTCCTGTATAAAAAAAAAAAATAGAAAAAACCTATTTATTAAAAAAATAAGGCTTTGGGGCTTCCCTGGTGGCGCAGTGGTTGAGAGTCCGCCTGCCGATGCAGGGGACATGGGTTCGTGCCCCGGTCCGGGAAGATCGCACCTGCTGCGGAGTGGCTGGGCCCGTGAGCCATGGCCGCTGAGCCTGCGCGTCCGGAGCCTGTGCTCTGCAACGGGAGAGGCCGCAACAGTGAGAGGCCCGCATACCGAAAAAAAAAAAAAAAAAAAAAAAAGGCTTTTTCAAAAAAAAACCTTCACAGCAACACCTAGATTGGCACTTGATTAAATCACTTGGTACTACAACCTAGCCAAACTGCCATAGAAAAAGAACCACCACAGAAGCTAATGGAATTAATTTCTCCTTATTACCATTTTTTCTCTATTACTTTTCCAAAACCTTTGAATGAAAAGACAAGATGGCATGGACATAAGGGGAGATTGCTACTTTTGAAAAGCTGCTACACTTAAACGGTTGTTAAAATGAAATTAGTTCTCTTAAAGAATGAAAAAAATCCACTTGTTAACTGGCATCTTTTAGTATCCATTTGTCTTTTACAGATTATGGGGCATTTTCCTGATAGTTACGGAAGAAGGTAGGTTTAAAATCGGTTGGAGAAAGGACAGGGGTGTCCATTTGGGGCTTCATCTTTAGCAGCCTTGTTAGCCCTATCGTTTCTTAAAGATACTGCATTTCCTTACTATGGCTGAACAGTGAACGATGGCAATTTTAGAAGGGAGGTAATTAGCTTGTAATAGAGCAGCAATTATATGCCCTTTAGCAATAGGAGTGCCAGCAGAGGTTAAGAATCCACATGATTTTTAAATCGTGCTAACAGTATGGCAGACTCTAAAAGCACATCTGCAGTCAGTGTAAATAGTGACAATTTTCCCTTTTGTTAATGTGTAAGCCCTAGGAAGAGCTATGAATTCAGCAGCCTGGGCTGATTTTACATTGGGCAGAGTATGTCTCAATTGGTTCATGTGGGGGAAAGCTGGCACAACATGTTATTAATAGCGTTTACAGGAATCATCACAAAATAGAAGTAAGCCTAAGGAAGTGTCTAGGAGGTTTTTTTGTGGCTTTGAGAGCATTTCTGTGGAATAAAGTAGGGCTCTCCATCATCAGCAAGGGGTAGTAAAGAGCTGGGTTCAAAGTGTTACTATGACATAAGATGATGGAAAGGTTAAACAGTCCTGTTTGTAAAATAAAGAATGTTGCTCACCATTCCAGTTCAAGCCATTAGCCACTGTAGCTGCTCACAAACAGTGCACCTTGAGGGGAATTCAGTATGGAGAAAAATAGGACTCATTCTGTGCTTTGCCCCTGGATAGTTAAGATGAAATTTCTCTGAAATTTCATATGTACATTTCAATGACTCCAGATTCTTGCATCTTCCATACATAGAAAAGCACTGAAATCATTAACTTGAGATGTCTGCTTTTTGTGATTACCAGCGATCTTTTAATGTTTGATTACATACTCTTTTGTAGCAAAAGAATCATGTATATCCTGGCTCCTTCCTTACCTCTTTGGATCAGTTGGTCAGAGCTACCTGAGAAGCTGTCTCCCAGGCTATAGTTGTCAGTAATTCCCCCCAATAAAACCTAACTCACAACTTTTATGTGTGCTTTTTTCTTTCATTCTACATGTTCATAGGTGGTCTATAACCATGCAGACAGGTGTTGTCTCATGAACTTGTGAGAGGGCAAATGTAGCATGGGGAACATAAAGGCAAATGTGGGAGTCTAATGTAAGAGTACTGACTTTGTTAATTTAGGTGGCAGTTGGACACAAGCATGGGGGTGTATTTGAGAGGCAAAAGCTTGTCCTAGAATACCTGCAGCAATTCCATTATTTGTGTAGCAGTATAGACGAAAAGTTTTGTCAAAATTAGGTAAGCTGAGAGCTGAGGGGGAGTGGAATTTTAATTTTAAAGCTTCAAAGGAGATTAATGCCTTTGAAGGTCAGGAAATAAGATCTGGAGTAGTGTATGGGAGGAGGGCATACAGAGGTCTAGCAAGGGCAGCAAAGTTAGCAACTTGTGGCAGCAGTTAGTTGCCCTGAGAAATTTATGTAACTGTTTTTTTCATTTTGGGGATAGGAATGCACGAAATTGACTCAATGCATTTTGGGGTGAGTTTTGAATGCCCTGAAATATCTCCTGTCCTAAGTTTATAAGTTGTTTGTACCCATTGAAGTTTGCATCGGGAGACTTTATGGTCTTGTTCAGCTAGTGCCTTTAGGAGAATGAAGGAATATATAAGGGCAGCCTGCTTAGTTTGGTTACAGAGCAAATGGTCGTAAACATACTGAATAAGAGTGGAGCCTCGGAGAAAGGCTACAGAATGTAAGTCAGATAAAAGGATCTGTGAGAATATTGAAGGAGATTTGTAATATCCTTAAGGCAGATGAGTCCACATTAACTGTCTCCCTCTCCATGTAAATGTGAAGAGAGTCAAGATGCATTGGGATTGAAAAGAAAGCTGAGCAGAGGTCAGTCACTGTAAAGCAGACTGCATCAGCAGGAATTGAGGTAAGAATAGTGTCTGGATTAGGGACCATGTGATGGTGAGGAATTACAAAAGAGTTTATGGCTCTTAGGTCTTGCACAAATCAATAGATTTTGTTCTCATCTGAGTCAAACTTACCTTCTTTCTTCATTGGCAAGATTGGAGTGTTACAGGGTGAGGAAGTAAAGACAAATACACCCTGCTGTAAGGGAGAGTCTATTGTAGGTTCATTTCCTTACTCTGCATCTCTGGAGAGGGTGTACTGGGTTACTGATGGAAATAGTTTATTTGTTTATTTATTTATTTTTTTTTTGAGTAGTGCACATGGGCTCTGCACTTAGTAACAATCCAATTCCATTTGCATGTGTGGCCCAGAGACCAACTGGGATATCTTTAAAGATGCATCCTTTTCAGAACAATTTAGATCAAGAGGAGTTTCCAGTAAGGAAAGTAGGAAACTTTAGGGTTTGGTCTGAGGGCAAGGAAACAAAAACATCTTTCTCATTTAGAGTGGCATTACATTTATATAACAAATCTGTACCCAAAATTTTCCTGGTAAGGAGCTGTAAACTAGTGTCTACTGAAAACAAACAAACACAACATAAAAGCTGTGGGTCTAATTTATTCAGTGTGTTACTGAGGACTATAGCTTGGGAGACAGCCTCTCATACAGCTCTGAGAAACTTTTCTGAAGAGGTGGGGAGGAGGTCAGTGTAGTTATGATTTTGGCAAAGGGAGTACATGGAATCAAGCACACATCTCAGTAGAATGCTGTTGCTAGTCACAAGGGGTAGGTGTCTCCATTAATGATTTTAGTGATTTTCTAGGTGTGAGAAGATGCAAAAAATTGGGTTCATAAAATTTTCTCCTGAAAATACCGATCTGAAGCCCTGTTCTGTCAGGTTGATGTTTTTTGTTTGTTTGTTTTTGTTTTTTCCAGAACACAGAGTGCTTCATTCCTGATCTCCACCCTGAATTCCTTTCAGGGTGTGTTGGAGGTCAGCGACTGCAGTGGCTAATAACTTAATCCTCGTAGAGATGGATGGCAAGCCACATTCTTCAGTTGGCTTTAGAAAGGTTTGATGAGTATTAAGAGGACCTAAGGATATTAGGATAGGCTGAGATATGGGCAGTGAAATAGGTTGTCTGAAAACTCCAACCGTGAATAGAATCAGAGGTGACAGGTAGAGATAAATCCTCTGAATGGATGGTAGAGAATTGTACCAGTGTCAATTTAAACTTCCAGTTCTTGATCCTCTATTTTAAGTTTAATGGTGGGCTCTGGAGTGTAACTGAGGATTGGCAGACCCCATCAATTGATGGAGAATTGTCCCATCAGAGGAGAAAAACATACCCTCTCGGGGTGCTGGGACCTATGTGGGTTATTTTTTAAATGTCTCTTTTCCCTTAACTGCAGGATAATTATCCTTCCAGTGTCTTTTTTTTTTTTTTTTTTTTTTTTTTTGAGAAGGGGAATTTTAGAGCCAGGAGCCAGAGATCCAAAAGATCTTCTAGAGGGTCAGAAACAGAGAGGTGCGTAAAAAGGTGGAGAAGGGGAATTAATGCTGGGTGTGGTGTTTAATTTCTGTTCCAAATCTAATTTCTGTCCTTTCGTCTTGTGAAGGGAATCTCTAAGTCTAGGCATTATAATTTTTGTATGCTCTTCCCAGAGACACCAATAAGACGAGAGTTCAGGATGAGAGCTCTGTAAAAAATTTTTCAAATACAGAAGTTTTTCCAATGCAACCTATCCATCAGTTGGCCATTGATGAGTGGGATCTCTATTCATATATTTATTCCAATAGCAATTTAATTCAATAAGGCTTTTTTATGGAAAGACCTGGAGGTAAATTCCCAGGCTTAGAATAAATCTTTACCATAGATACAAGAGGTGTCTTTGAAGTGGGTACAGAAGATGCAGCCCCCATGATCCAGGAGTTCATTTCCAGAGTTAGCAAAGTAAGAAAGCAGAGACTTTTGCCATTATGGGCAGTAAGAATGGTGTAGCAGAACCAATGTCTTCATGTTCTCACGGGAATATGAGAGTCCTCCAGTTATAGACCCAATAATCTGTGACACCAGGCAGGTGCTACTACAATGGGACTTTTCCAGCACTAGCCAGACAATGAAGGTTGAGATGACAAAGGTCCCTTCTGACAAAGATCCCTGAAAACTGACATGACCAGACAAACAGCATACTGCTTGTGATGGTGTCTCAGAATCTGAGTCTATTCAACTGGCCATCAGATACATGGCAGTACATGCCCCTTCCAGGTGGTGAAGGCCTGAGGGAAGGTCATTTGTCCTAAAGCCAAGCTCTCAGGATGTAGAGCAAGACAAAGGGAAAGCTTCATCCAGTTTTTATACAGAGGACCCACAGCAAACTTTGTCTAAACAGATGTCAGTCTGGTGAGAACCGTGAACTTTCCAGTCTGTGAGCCAGCTTGAACAGCAGACCTATGCCTGCCTTTTACACTATAGTTTTCCTCCTTATGACAAATGACACAAAAAGAAAACAATTACCATCTCTGGGAGGAATGAGATCCATAGAAAACAAGAGTACTCATAACAAATCTTTATTAGAGTTGCTATACCCAAGGCATGAGTTCACCCAAATATTTTCTCCTGTCAATCTAAATTTCAAAAAAGAAGAGACTTTCCCTACTCTGTTTCCACCGGATCCTGCAGGCAGAGATCCAAGAGATGGATGTCATAAGTATTCTTACCTTCTGCCAGCTCTTGTCAGAGGTCCCTGGATCTCTCCCCTGTGGTAGTCCCAGAGCAGCAGTGTCCAGCCAGTGAAGTGTCCCACATTGGGCATCAAAAGTGTAGTAAAGAGGCAATTTTTTCCTTCCTCCCTTCTAAGTTCTTTGGCTGGACTAATAATTAAATTGACATAAGACATATTAACTGGAAAAAATTAATTTGGTACATATGGGAGCTCATAAAAATATGAGACTCAAAAAAGTGACCAAAGTAGGCAGTTTTCATACATTTTAAACGAAGAAATAGTATTTGTGAAGAATTGACAAGGGGGTTTGGGCGTGAGTGGCTAATCACTGAAAAAAGTAATAAAATTGTGAATTCCCTATCTCTGGTAATAAGGATGCCTTCTACCCTCCAGGTGCAGGGAGGGTACATTTCATATGGAAATTTATTATTTGGGGGGGACAAAGGAGGGTCAGAGTGTCCTTCTTGTGCCAGCTGTTTCTTAAGTACTTTTAATTCAAAATAATCAATATGCCAAAGTGGCATATTTGGGAATGGCCTGCCCTGAACCCCTTCAATTCCTTCTAAATATCCCTTATCATATTTTCAGGTAAATATATCTCCATTTTTATCTTGCTATTTCATCTTCAATTATGTGATATTTTGTCTGTTTTAAAATTTCTTTCCTAAGCTCACCTGATCTTTTATGTGTTTCTGCTTTTGTCTATTTTTTTTCTGAGCTTCTGAGTTTCTGATTAGAGTTATTCCTTTATATCTGCAAGTGCTTGCTTCAAATTTTTTTCAAATGTGAGTACTATACTAAATTTTTTCTCTGCTCGTGTTTTGTTTCTGTGAGTGTTTTTGTGTATTTCAATGTTTTGATTCGTATTTTCTATGACAGCTTTGTATGAATATTGCCTGCCTTTTTTGGCTTATTTTAAACTTTTCACATTCTCATCTAGCAGTAACAGTATTTCTGTTTATTTATGGTGAGAGATTTATATAGTTCACACAGTCACGTAGTTCATAAGTAGCCTATTTGGGGAGACAATGTAGTGGGATGTTAATAGGTTGGGACCTTGTTTTGGGAGAAGATATGATTCTGCTTTTGAGATAGCTCCTTTTATTTTTTTCTTGTAATACCCTGATTTCCACCATGAGTCTTCTTTCCTTCAACAAATCTCCAATAAACATGCCTTCTCCATTCCCACCAGCAAATAGTATCTTCAGGAGACTCTTACTCTTGTCATGCAAATATTCACGCCCCTTCTTTCAATTCCTTAGAAGCCCTGTTCTGACTCACTATGTTGCAGCCATGTTTTGAGCATTTCCACTACATCAGGCAGACACTTCTCTTTTTTGGAGGGGGTGGTGATTTTATGTGTTTTCTGCCACCACTGGCCTTTGGTAGTTCCCTCTTTTCCCTGCTGCCTCTACCTGGCTCTGCTTAGGTATTGAGTCTGGAGATGGCTTTGCAAGATTTGAATGTTTATTTCTTGACTTACATATACACTTGTTTGTAGTATTCTCCATCCCCAAGTTGTTTTTGAGAATAGTGTGATTTGCTCTTGGATCGTCCATCTGTAGTATGGTTTTGGGGGAATGTGTGAAGAGATTCAGATTTAGGCAGCCTCCATTCCTTGGGAGCCCTGAAGCCTATATGGTTTTTAAGCATGAGTCTTTATTGACTGGTGCCTCATTGAGAGGCTCTTATTCTCTCCTGTATATTTTTCAGCTCTAGCTGTGCCTGTGTTTTACACAGGCTGTCTATCTATTTAAGCATTCTGTGGTTGCTTCCTCTCTGTAGCCTTGGTGTTCTTCCATTTACTGTTACCAGGGTGGAGATTTTAAGCACTTTTTATTGGAACACAAAACATGACAAGCTACCTGCACAATGTCAGTTCATTTCTGTACACAACATCAAACAATGTAATAAAAGCTCCCTTTCCCCAAACTGCTTGTGTGAATAAGATAAGGGAACCCATCTTTCTGGATGACTCTTCTCTGAGCCAGAAGACTCAGCTTTGCATGTGAAGCTGCAGTGGCCTTCAGACTATTTTTATCCTCTCAGCTTTGGCAGGGCCCATCCTGCAAAACCTTACATAGCAGTTCCCTGTGTCTACTCCCCATGGAACCACAGTAACCAGAATCATCTTTTGACATGCAAATGCCACTTAGAAGGGCTAAAGCTAAAGATAATTAACTTTTTAATATACCTTTATTTAATAATAAAACTGTCACTTCCATAAGCAGTTGGCAAGGAAAAAGAGCACAAGTTGAAAAATAGAAAGTACAGCAGTAAAGCTGGGCTTACTAATGATGCTGAGGATGGGCAAAGTCAGATTAGATATCAGAATGAAGGGCTCTGAGATTTGCTTCTAATGGATGGGATATGATAGAAACACATATTTGAGAGGAAGCTCTCTTTCTCTAAGCTTTGGGCTGCTGTAAAATATCATGACTTTGTGAAAGAAGTTACATTTTGTACTGTCTGGGTACTTAGAAGTGTAGAACAGAAGCGAGAGTTGGCTCCCACAATCACTAATTGACAGAATGATTTAATATTAAGTGACTATTTCAGCAATAATTTTCAAAACTTGTGGAAGAAAATGCTCTGGAAAATGTGGCTAAGGGCTGAATCACTGTGAAAGCACTGTTTCAGTAAGTGACACTAATTGCAAAGTAATGGCCATAGACTTTGCAATCAGACTTATTCTGATCAATGTTTTATTATTTTTTAATTTACCACCTTATAAATCCAGTTGGCCTGCCAGAACTCCTTCTTGAATTCTTTTGGAAATGAGCCTGGACATTTTTAGCTGGTTTCTGCTTGATGCATGCCAAATATGGGTTCTTAATTTAAACTCTTATTATGGCAGTACCAGCTACCCCTCCTAAAATCTTAAAGATCCATCAAGATATCTTCCGAATCTTGGTTTCCAGTGAGTCTTAACTAAGCTGTAAAAATACGATTTCTCTCGACACTTGGGATGTCACATTTCCAGGGTAAATGTAGCTCTTATTCAATATCTTTCCATTTCTATCCTTTTCAGATATTTAAAGAATAAAGTGTTGCTCAACATAGTTATGCATTAGGAAAATATTTTTGTCATTAATGCTAATGGTTAAAAATTGAAATGTTGTCTTTGACAAAGTTTATATTGCTAGCGTTACATTTCATTTTATTTATTCTGAGCACAAACAAGCATCTCCTTTAATGCATGCTTTACTGTGATGTTTGATTTGGGGACAAGGTAGTCCCTGGAGAATTCTGGAGCTAATTCTGGCAAAGCAAGGCCTATGGAGCTAAGTTCAAAAAAAGAGTACAGCTGAGTGTCTTGATTTTGTCTCTTAATAGTAGCTCATTATTATTCCATTTATTAATATTCACGGAATTTCAATAAATATTTTTTCTTATGTTTCCTAAGTCTTTCAGTGTCACTTTTCCAAAGATTTAGTTTGCAACTTGTCCTTGTGCCCTTGCAAATTACTGTGAAAATGAAAAAGAAAAAGAAAAAAGCCATCAATGCAGCTGTCAAATGTATGTAAAGTGCCTCTTATTACAAATGATTTCCAAAAGGTCTTTGACTCATGTGCAAGGTGTAGTGGAAAGAGCCTGGCACTTCCAATGGGGCAGAAATAGATTCCATAGAATCTACAGTCACTTTACAATCTACGTAGTCACTTTCTAAAACATAAAGTAGAACTTTCAATGCCTCCTCTTTGTCTCAAGAATTTTAATTTCTCTGTTTAAAAGAATCTTTATTGTTATTATTATTATCATGTTAACAGTGATAAAGCTCATATCTTTTGAGTGCTTGTTGTAGATATTATAATCATTTTAGTGGCGTTGGCATATAATACCTATATCATTGAATCTATTTGTAATGATATTATGATATAATGTAGAGGAACTTAATTACTCTAAGCCTCCAGTTTTTCATTTGAAATATCAAAACAATATCTTAGGGTTGTTTTTCAGATTTAAGGAAGCAACAAATTTAAAATAACTAGCCTAATGTCTGACACATTATAATCTTTAATAAATGTGAATTTCCTTCCCTTGTTTACTGACCAAAGAGAATGGATCCGGTATTTCTTTCTAATATTGAATCTTATATATATATATATATATATATATATATATATATATATATATATATATATGTATATATATATATATATATATATATATATAATTGAAGTATAGTTGATTTACAATGTTGTGTTAATTACTGCTGTACAGCAAAGTGATTCAGTTATACATATATACATTTTTTTTAGATTTTTTTCCATTATGATTTATCATGGGTTATTGAATATAGTTCCCTGTACTATACAGTAGGACCTTGTTGTTTATCCATTCTGTATATAAATGCTTACATCTGCTCACCCCAACCTCCCACTCCAACTCTCCCTCAACCTCCTCCCCCTCAGCAACCACCAGTTTGTTCTTTTTCTAGTATTATATTTTATTTGAGAAAATCACTGTATAGTTTAAAATTTGCTTTCTTACACATCATCTTAATTTGTTTCTTATTGAAACAGTTTTATTCGTGCCACGTACCTAATGGAGAAACAGAGGCCCAGAAAATTCAGTAACTTTTCTCAGACTAACACCAGACTCCTAAGAGACTTAGTCTGCACCTCATCTATTCTTCCTGAAGCCTCATATTTTTACTTATGTGCTTTCAGAAAAACTTAAGTCACTTTTACAGACTATTGTTTTGTCATCTAGTTTTTGACTGATTTGGTAAATATTATATTGAAGTAGGAAGCACAAGTACTTTCAGAACCATGTAGATCAACTTGTAACAATGTGCTCTTGCCACATCTCAAGTTCTTAGCAAAGATAATAAATTTAGAAGCTTGTTTGTAGACGTGGAGATGACAACTGGGTCAGGACTCTATTTGCTATCATGAGGTTGAATGGAAATGACATGGAGGAGCATGGGAATGGTTGCAGAAAGAACAAATCAAACAGAAGTGTGAGAATACACATATTTGCCTTTTCCAGAATTTTATAAGGAAAATATTAAATACTTCATCATTATGTGTGATGTGAGCTGTAGGTTTTTCAGATGCCTTTAGCAGATTGAGGAAGTCCCTTTCCAGCCCTAGTTTGCTGAGATTTTGTCATTTTATCATCATTTATGGTTGAATTTGTTAATTTTTTTTCTGTACCTATCAACATGATCATATGCCAATTTTATTCTTTATTCTGCTAAATTGGTGAATTGTATTACTTGGTTGTAGAGGAGTAAACCAACTTGCCATCCTAGAATAAAACTCACATGACCATGATTTATTTTCTTTTTCTCATTATTTTTTAAAAATAAATTTATTTATTTTTATTTTTGGCTGCGTTGGGTCTTCGTTGCTGTGCATGGGCTTTCTCTAGCTGCAGCGAGTAGGTGCTACTCTTTGTTGTGGAGCACGGGCTCTGGGCGTGTGGACTTCAGTAGTTGTGGTGTGTGGGCTCAGTAGTTGTGGCTCACCAGCTCTCTAGTTCAGGCTCAGGAGTTGCAACCCACAGGCTTAGTTGCTCTGCAGCATGTGGGATCCTCCCAGACCAGGATTCGAACCTGTGTCCCCTGCATTGGCAGGCAGACTACTAACCACTGCGCCACCAGAGAAATCCCTATTTTCTTTTTATATATTACTAAAATCTATTTGCTAATACACATAGAATTTTTCGCATCTATGTTCCTGTGGTCATTGGCTTAAAATTGTCTCTCCTCATGATGTATTTGTCTGGTTTTATTATCAGGGTAATTCTGGTCTCTGCAAAAAAAAGTTGAGAATATTTCCTTTACCTTACTTTTGGAAAACGACTGTGTAAGATTTGTGCATTCTATCAAATTTGATAAGATGCACAAGTGAGAAGTTACCAGCGAAGTCATCTAAGCTTGAATTATTCTTTATGGGAAGATTTTTTTATTATAATTTCAGGTTTTTAATAGATATTGAGCTATTCTGATATGTAAGTTTAGTTTTTTACAGAATTTGTCTATTTCATCTTAGTTGTTAAATTCATTAGCTAAAAGAGTTTCATAATGCTGTTCATAATATTTTATTACCATTTCAATGACTTGATATAGTTATCTCACCTCTTTTATCCTGTTATTGATAAATTTGTATTTTATTTTATATTCAGACTTGCTAGGGGCTTATCAATTTTATTAATTATTTCAAATAAGCAAATTCAGGCTTTGGTAATTTTCTTGACTGTTTTGTATTTATTGACTTTTGTTTTCATCTTTTTATTTTCTTTTACTAATTTTTGGCTTAATTTGCTCTTTTATTAGCCACATAAATTAGACACTCAGGCCATTGATTTTAATCCTTCTTGCTTTTGGAATGTAAGTATTTAAGCACTACATTTTCCTATAAGTGTTGTTTTAGTAGCCTCTCAAAAATTTGGAAAATACGTTTTTATTAAAGTTCAGTTCAAATATTTATTTTTGCCTTGTGATTTCTTATTTGACAATTTGGCTATTTAGCCAAATTTGATTAATTTTGAAGTATTTGGAGATTTTCGAGATATCAAAATTATTGATTTTTAATTTAATTCCATATTGGTTGAGAGTACATATTCTTTAAGATTTCAAAGTTTTGAAAATTTTGAGACTTATTTTATGGCCCAGGATATGTTCCAGGTGTCCTGGAAAAGAATGTATGTTCTACAACTGTTTGTAGAATGCTTTGTAAATATCAATAGTTCAAGTGTGGATATACAGCATTTCAGGCCCTCAGTATCCCTATTGATTTATCCATTTAGTTGTTTAATCAATGACTGAGAGATTTCCAGATCTGGCTGTGGGTTTGTTGATTTCTTCTTTATTTGTAAGCTTTGGTTTATGTATTTAGAAGCTCTATTACTATGTACATGCACATTTAGGATATTTATGTTTCCTTGATCAATTAATCCTTTTTCATTGTGCAATGTCCCTCTTCATTTTTAATAATACTCTTTGATTTTACTTTGCCTGCAATTAATAGAGCCATACCAGTTTACTTATGCTTAGTATATGCATGATACAATGTTGTATACCTTTACTTTTGAACTGTCTCTTTGTATTTAAAGGGCATCTTTCTTAAATAGTATGTAACTTTTTTATTCACTAGTCTGAAAATTTTGTCTTATAATTGGAGTATTAACTTCATTTGCATTTAACACAATTTTGATATATTTGGTTAAGTCTATCAGAAACTGTAATGATATATCTGCAAGCCAAGGAATGCCAAAGATGGCCAGCAAACCACCAGAATGTAGGAGTGCAGCATGCAGCAGCTTCTCCTTCACAACACTGGAAAAAAACAACCCTACCAACACCTTGATTCCAGAACTATGAGCCAATAAATTTCTGTTGCTGAAGGCACCTAGTTTGTGGTACTTTGTTGGAGCAGTACTAGGACACTAGTATACCAGGTACATGTAGAATTTATACTGAGGGTCTGTTTGAGATGATATTACTTAGAAAGATAAAAATTGTCAGGCAGGCAATTGATATTTAAATATCAATGTAAATTCTGGAATTTTTCTTTTCCAATACTGTTGTGCTTTTCTCCTCTTAGGAAGTAGAACCAAAAGTCATAGTTGCCTATCAATGTTTATAAAGTGATTATATCTTAGATTAAAAATGTGCCATAGATCAAAGACCACTTGAAATTGTCAGCATAACTAGTTCACAATAATATACATAGTTATTGTTTTAAAATATATTTAACATAAAATTCACCATTTTAACACATGTACAGATCAATGGCATTAAGAACATTTGCACTGTTGTACAACTATCATTACCATCACAATATATCTTGACATCTAAACTTAGCTTGTTATGAAGAATTGAGCATTTAAACCAATTTAGGCTCTCACTCCTTTGACTGAGACTTAGGAGTCAATAAGCCAGTGAAAATAAGCCCGTCATTTCTAATGTCATTAAGAAGATTATTCACTTGATCCCTTGTGACTTCTTCAACAGCCCACACTTATTTCACAAGGACAAGTTAAAGGCAAAACAAAAAAGCAGGAGAACAGGAGATCTAGCAAAGCTGAGTTCTAGTCCAAGGTGGTCATTGGTTTTTTCTGTCATCAGTCATATCAATTCATACCCACTATGAAAAATTATACTCATATCATGATAACTTCTTATCTTGGGCTAAGATGTGAGATTTTAGGGGGATAAAGATTGCTACTGTTTCATTTTTTTTTCCTTTTTATCAAAATAAACAGGCCTTTCTATGTTTAATTACATGGTATACAAAGATATATTTAGTATAATGAGAAAGGCCAATGGAATAGATTGAAAAGAAATATTACTACCAATTACATAAGCCAACCCAGAAGACTTGAAGTGGTGGCAGCATTCTTGGTATAGATCAACATTTCCTGTTTCATGTATTAACATCACTCATTCAGTGTATTCCAGAGAGATCAGGGCTTTTTTCTACTCCATGAGAAAGTTATATGTATGCTGGTTTATAGGGACAAATAGATATGAAATGGGGACCCCAACTTTCCTTCCTATTGCAAGAAGAACTGGGATTTTATCAACAGGAGAAAAAGATATAAATGGATAGAACTTGAAAAAGTAAAATGGATAGAACTAGGATGATTTTGATAAGCATGGCACTACATTGATTGTTGTATTCCTCTGATCCTGACTTTTAGGCACAATAAGGTGTGAAAAAGCCTTATCCAAAAGGAATATTCTTGTTTCCTCTGACTTCCCTTTGCTTCCTTGCTCAAAACAGCACTCTCACCCTCTGAAAATTTGAGAAATGATATATTTATATATGTTATGTCTATTAAGCAATTTTAATGGCATTCAATAATGTGTATAAATATATACTAAAATGGCTTACATACTGCTTATTATTTAAACAGGATATATGTATAAGTTACTGAATTTTATGGGGTTGATGGTATTAATGTAGCTTTTCAAAATATAAAAAGAGAGAGAGAGCATGCAGGAACCGCAGGAGTTAGTGTTCTTATGGTAAAAGCACTAGTACCAATTCCCTATCACTCTTTGCCACCTCAGCACATGGCTCTAGTTTATTCACACCTTACAACACACAGTACCATACACACACAGTACCAGATTAGTGACTCATTTGAAATCTGCACTACCTGGATCATTGAGAAAGTCTTATTATATAGTACTTCAGTAAAAGCTAATGAAAAATTTGTTCAGGCTTTATAAACCTATATTGACTTTATAATTCAGTCATCTTGGTATACAGAGAAGACAGAACCTTTTTTTCTAGTTTTCTCTGAGTTTATTACAATGTTCTCTGCAACCATTACCCCTTGCTTGTGATTATTTTCAATGGTTTGATGTTTAGGGTTGCAATCTAGCCTTTAACTGACAAATTGCCTTCTTAGCAAAACAACAAAAAGCTGTGATGTTATTTGCCCTTCGTGATCAAGTGCATGGCTGGGAAGAAATAGTTCTTCAGTTGCTTCAGGTTGCTTTCCTATATTACAGCCCCGGTGAAGACTACAACTTTCAGTACAGCATTTATAGCAGGATGATAATTTCCTCTCCAAAAGTCAGTACAGCATAGAGTCAAGGTAAATTAGAATGGTTCTTTGCCTGTTTGTTCTTCCTTGAAAATACACTCTCCTAAAAAGTATATTAAACCAAGGAAATTAAATCCCTCAGTTATTTTTGAAAGAGAGCCTTTTATTTTTTATAAATTAATTAGTTAATGGAAGAGGGAATGATGAAAGCAGGAAGGGACAAAATTTCTTCTCAATTATTCCAATTTTTGTTTTCAAATTCAAATCTTAAAGTTCTAACATTTTGGAATGCTTGTTGAACAATACTGCACTTTAGATGCTGTCTTCAAAGAGGGCAGGACATGCATATCTATACCATAATATACCTTATATCTTTGTTATCAGTACTGACATCTCATAATTATTAACTAGAAGCAACTTTCTCATCATCTCTTAATTTCACGTGTCCTTCCTCTACTGTCCTCTTCTTCCCTCCTTTCTGGGACAAAATATGTTTGCTGAATTTATTTGAATATCAAGTGTTAAAATATATTAATAACAAAATTATTTATCCAAAGCCACAATACGTACATACGTACACATGCACCATTCCTGCCATAACAGTTGCAATTTTTATAATCAATCCAGATCCTAGCACTGGACTATCAGAGGAAGCTGAGGGAACCAAGAGTGACATGGTTTTGTTAAGAAAAGGTCATTTTGGTGAAGAAAAAAACCCATAGGGTTACAACCTAATGATTAAAAACTTAGGGCTTCCCTGGTGGCGCAGTGGTTGAGAGTCCGCCTGCCGATGCAGGAGACACGGGTTCATGCCCCGGTCCGGGAAGATCCCACATGCCGCGGAGCGGCTGGGCCCGTGAGCCATGGCCGCTGAGCCTGTGCGTCCGGAGCCTGTGCTCTGTAACGGGAGAGGCCACAACAGTGAGAGGCCCGCGTACCGCAAAACAAACAAACAAAACTTAGATGAACACCATTTCTGGCATTTCAGAGTTGCATGATCAAGTTACTTAATCATTCACTCCAAACTCAAACTTCTTAATTCATAATGTGGGGAATGATAACCTGTCTTATATACTTACTGTTATGCTTAAATAAGATAATATGTAGAAAATGCTTAGCGTGGTGCCTGCACAAGATGGCTTCTAAAACAGTAACTTCCTTGATGAAGTTGGGTGGCAATTAATCTTAGTTCCTAGCCAATTGTTAACATGAAACAATTTTTGCTTGAAAAACAATAATTCAGGAATTGGAAAACACATTTCTCCCTTTTGCTGTTCTTTATTCACCAGTTTGGGAAAGGAATAACCAGATATGTGTGATATGCTTAAGTTTTAAACATTTGTTCTGAATTTATTCTAATAACTTATTATTAATACCTCCTCTCACAGTTTTCTCAAATTACACAGGTTTAAACCACTGCTCAGTGATGATCTGTAAGATTTATTTGAACACAAAGCCCACTTCTTTTTGGACTTAATTTTGGAAGTGTAGTTTGAGGTCAGGATTTAAGAGGACTCTGAAAACTTTAAGGCAATGGGGAGCTATGGAAGCCTTCTGATTGGGAAGATGGATTATTAGGTGTTATTTTAGGAAGATTATTTTGATATTCTGACTAGATTGAAGTGGGAAGGTAAGGAGTTCTGTTAAAACTGGCATTTTATGTGTAAGTGAAGTAATCAGGAACTCAATAAGGGGCAACTATAAATTAGAAGGTCTATAGAAAGAACTTCTTGAGGACTTGGGGGCAAATGGACTTTGCAGTTTTTACAAAATAAATATCTGATTATGCTATTCCTTTACTTAAAATCTTTTCATAATTTCACAATGCTCTGAGAATAATTTCCCACATCCTTAACATCATTAGACTGTTTTCGCCTCAGATAAAATCAAATCTAAGTGCAGCTGAAGCGATAAGGAGTTTATTATTGTAAAATGAAGAAATCCACAAAAACATCTGATTCCCAAAAGCCACCATATCTTCTAGGCTGTGATTCACCCTTATATTATATATATATATATAGATTTTATTGGATGAATTGCATCCCATAAATATATGTTAAAGTCTTAACCCTTGGTACTTGTGAATGTGACTTCATTTGGAAAATGTCTTTGTAGATGTAATCAAGGTAAGATGAAGTCATACTGAATAAGTGTGGGTCCTGACCCAATATAACTAGCATCCTTATAAAAAGATGAGAAGAGACACATACATACACATAGAGGAGAATGCCACGTGAAGACGTAGACATATAGGTACAGTGTAATCCTTTTCCTGACTCTAGGGTTAGTCCTCCAGAGGTGCCATAACAAAATACCACAGATTGGATGACTTAAAGGATATTTATTTCTCACAGTTCTGGAGGCTGGAAGTCTGAAATCACGGTGTCAGCATATTTAGTTTCTCCTGAGGTCTTTCTCCTTGGTTTGCAGATGGCCATCTCCTTGTAGCTTCCTCATGTGGCCTTTTCTTTCTGCACACACTTCCCTGGTGTCTCTTCTTCTTATAAAAGCATCAGTTCTATTGGATTACAGCCCCACCCTTATGGCCTTATTTAATTACTGATTTAATGCTCCTATCTCCAAATATAGTCCCATTGGGGGTTAGGACTTCAACAAATGAATTTCAAGGCAGGGAATTCCATCCATAACAACTCCCCAAATAGGTTTTCCTTCGTGTTCAATTGGCCATGGTTTAATATTATGCCTAATCCTAATCGCAGGAAAGAGAAAAGAAAATTGCATGGTTAGTTTATCCCAAATAAGATTTATCTCTTAGATTGGGAAGGGGATTAGCTATCTTGGACTCATTGAGAGTGCATATTTTAATGAAATTGGAGTTCTGCCTGTATGGAAGAAGGGAAGATAGCCTTGTAATGACAGTAAGCCATCATTACACAGTGTCTTCAAGGCCTCTTGTAATCGTGTTCCCTACTTTCTCTTTAGAATCGAATATTTCCACTTATTGCCTTGCTCTCTACACTCTAGCCAAAAAGATTTTTTTTCTTCTTTTGAGCTCATCATACTCTTCTAATTTTAATGCTTTCATGTTGGTTGTTCCATATAATTGGAATCTTGTCCTTTATGTCCTCACATAACTCACCTATTCTTATGCTTTAGGTCTCAGCTTAAGTAATATATCTTTGGAAAGGCCTGACTTTTCATATAGCACACATGTTGGTCACATAGCATTCTGCATTTTTTTTTTTTTTTTTTTTTTTTTTTGCGGTACGCGGGCCTCTCGCTGTTGTGGCCCCTTCCGCTGCGGAGCACAGGCTCTGGACGTGCAGGCTCAGCAGCCATGGCTCACGGGCCCAGCCGCTCCGTGGCATGTGGGATCCTCCCGGACCGGGGCACGAACCCGTGTCCCCTGCACCGGCAGGCGGACTCTCAACCACTGCGCCACCAGTGAAGCCTGCTTTCTGCATTTTAAAAAATTTTTATCACACATATTATTTAGATGATATTCTCCTCCATACTAGACCTAAAAAAGAAAAAATCCATAACAAGAATGTCCTTATCTGTCTTATTGATTTCTTCAACATGATTGCTTGACACTCAGTAAGCATTTGTTGATTGGTTTAATGCATACAAATGAGAAACAGGAATATTAAAAGACAATTTACATATTGAACTTAACTCTTTGAAAATGGTTCAGTCCAATAGCTGAATTACAGAAGATAAGAAGCAAAGATTATTTACAGAAACAGTGGAAAGTGTCACCTTTAGTGACACTAATCATATTTGGGTAGAGATACATTTTAATGACTTAAGTACATAAAGTAACATACAAGAATATTTTTCAATACTCTGCATCTATATTATGTTTAAATTTGGTAGATATGCCAAATTTAGATGTTTAAAATTTATTAAACTGGTCATTTATTTTCATGGAGCTAGGTAAATTATTTTAGTGAATTTGATTATTTTCTTTTCTCTTCATGTTGCATAAACATGGTGCCAATTGTGCCACATCCGCTATGAATTCCCTGACGTTTAAATTAGACCAGGGACTTCCCTGGCAGTCCAGTGGTTAGGAATCCATGCTTCCACTGTAGGAGGCACAGGTTTGATCCCTGGTCAGGGAACTAAGATCCCACAAGCTGTGCAGTGAGGTCAAATAAATAAATAAATAAATAAATAGATTTTTTATATAAATTTTTTATATAAAATTAAAACCTACAGTGTGATATATACTAGTGAATATATAAAAATTGGTAGCATTTCAGACTAGCTAGCTTTCCGTATGCTTAATCAGATTTCATTGTTGTTTTAAGATGTAAGGACATGACAGTTCATCATAAATACAATTATAAAGCATTTATAATAATCTGCTAATGTTTAAAAGATATTATTTTCTCTTGTTAGGGCAAGCAGTTTCCAAACATTCACAATTTAATGTAATGATCCCTAATGGATGGGATATTTTGTGGATTTAAACTTTAATTTTCAGCTGTTTCATAGAAAGAAAAGTTTATTCTTTGCTTTTCCAAGTTGTAAAAGATTCAGGAAGGTTGTCTTTCAATGATTTCTTCACCAAGGTCTTAGAAGACTTTTTACTTATGGGGACTTTCAAAGAACTTAACATCAGCTAAGGTTTCAAGCCAGGTTTTATGGCTTCCATGATCTTTAACTCTTGTCATAGTAGCTTAAAATGTTGAAAGAATGAAGGTGAGATGAAGCAGAGGAGACGGGTGGTACATGGGGAGAACAGGGCACAAGGCACAAAGCTACTGTGGGAAAGTAAATGACTGAAAAATTGCTGAGAAATTTATTTGGTGCTGTGTGAACTTTTATCTTAACTCTTAATGTGAGAAGCCATTGGCTTCAGTCACATTGACTTTGAACTTGTAGACAGCATGTGTTCTGAATTTATATTTATATAGTAACAACTGCATTTTCATTTTTAGTCAAAAAGACACAATTTTAATGACATTTGGGGCCAAAATGAAAATAAAAAGTTATAAAAAAGATTTAGATCTGTAACTGATGGGTTTTCAGTATTTTTTGGTGATTGGAAAAAAGCCATTTAAAAGTTGCTACAAATTTTCTATTTTTAAAAGTGAAAATGTTTGCAGCAGAATTTGTGTATTTTGAGAAAGCCCTAGGCTAGGCTAAAGTTCCACATGTTTTTGAAGAACTGTAAAGAGGTTCCAAGTGCTAAAAGTTTCATTTTTAATGTAAACAGAGTTATGTCATTACTAGAAGTACCTTTGCCCTTGCATAATTGGGGAAGAACTCCCTTCCGTGTGATTGTGTTCTGTGTGCTTGTGTGTGTGTCAGAGTGTGTTTGTGTTCATAGTTCAAGCAAGGGTTGTTTACAGGAAATGGGCAGTAGAAATGGGCCAGAGAGCTCAGGGGGCAGATCTTTCCCTGAGACTGATGTAGATGTATAAGAGAAATGGCAGGCAGTGCCAAGGTCCATTTGAGTGGAACTTAGTGCACAAATAAGCCAGATTTGGGAAATGAACTATTGACTATTATCTTTACTTTGTTTAGGATATGGGGGTCCAGCTCAAATTTTGATAAAATACTATAAGAAGAGGAGGAACACTGACAAGAGACTAGTTCTGAGATGACACAATTCTCCCCAGACTTCCGGGGCAGCAGCATTGTGCTGTGAGGACAAACGAATGAGTTAACAAGAGATCAGTAGGACTGAACTGTAGAACATGCCAGAATTCCTCATGAGTTTCCCAGAATTTGCTGGAGAAGAGAATTGAATTTAAATATTTGATTTTTTGTGGTCATTTGATGAAGTCTCTGACTATTGTTACCAAATAGACTTGATTACCAAAGAGAACCATATATACTTGGGGATAAATGGGAGACTTATGTTTATGGCTGCCTCTTTCTCTATCTCTGTCTCTACCTCTTTAGAAAATGATCTACTTATGGGCTTCCCTGGTGGCGCAGTGGTTGAGAATCCGCCTGCCGAAGCAGGGGACACGGGTTCGTGCCCCGGTCCGGGAAGATCCCACATGCTGTGGAGCGTCTGGGCCCGTGAGCCATGGCCGCTGAGCCTGCGTGTCCAGAGCCTGTGCTCCGCAACGGGAAAGGCCACAACAGTGAGAGGCCCGCGTACCACAAAAAAAAAGAAAATGATCTACTTAGAGCAAACTTGTAATGATATAGATTTTTATAGAGGCATCAAATTTCGGGGCCAAAATGGAATTTAAAGGCCAAATAGTCCAATCAGCTCTCTGATGTTTGATTGAATCCCTTCTCATGGCTTGGTCAAGTGGTTATTTACACCCATATTGTCAGGGATCTCGTTACCCACTGAGGGAATATATTCAATCAACTGATGACACTGAATATTATTATACATTGACCTCAGACTTATCTTCTTGGACTTCCACCTATTTGTCCTACCACCTAGGGCCATGGAAAGACATTGTTTGATGGTATCCAAAATGACCTATCATGACCCACTTCTCTTCAATAGGCTACTTATCTTGAATGTCTCAAACTATTCCTCATGGCACATTTTACTCTCTTCATTTCTTATTTTACAACATCACACTTTTACCTGATTATTGAATTCCTCTTTTTGAATGCTGGATCTAGCAAGACAAAAGAAATCATGGAGAAACAAAACTATGCTAACCTCATCATGGCTTTTATACTCATATTTTGATTAAAATAATGCAATATGGTGATAACCTATTCAGAAACATTTGTGATGAACAATTTGGAGGACTCTGACTCTCTTTACTCTTATGTATTTGTCAAATTTTAATTGCTATGTGCCAGGAACTGTGCTGTTTTATCTGCATTGACAATCAATTCTATGACTTTAGTATTATTATTTAAGGCTAAGTGGAGTTATATAGCTTTCTCAAATTTATACAGCTACAGCATAAGCCAGGTTTCAAAACCTAACCTTTGTTGCCAGTGGAGATAATTTGACTCTTGGTCAGTTTGTAGTTCTTTCCCAGGAAAGGAACTGTCAATACCAGCAACCTCATGTTCAAAATTCACAAACTTGTAATGATGGTGGCAATACTATATGTTCTCTTGGTCAGGATATTTATAACATTCTTGAGAGTCACAGAGAGTATAATATAGGAAGTAGGTAGATGAGTAATGACCTAGAGGTCATAGAAAATACAGCCTGAGCCAGACTTAGACCTCATATAAAGACACAGCAAAAACCAGACTACCACTGGGACTTATTACAGCACCAATTCGATTGCCAGGAACTCACTGCACTGTGTCAACAATGACAGCTACTGTCTGTATTGTTTTTGTTTGTTTGTTGAGGGCTCTAGTTGATTTAGAGATCCATTTAAGTGATCTTCTAGAACACTTCACAGTACATTTTAAGAGAGTGGTACTTTTAGGAATGGGGCAGGGGTCTCATTCTCTTTGGTTCCCCCACCCTTATCCCCACTTTTAGTTCAATATTATCAACATATATTTGTTTCTGTATCTATTCATTCAATGAATGCTTATTTAGTGACAAATAATATACTTAGCTAATGTGCTAAATGAGTTAGTCCCTAACCTCAAGGAAATTACAGTCAACTACAGGAGAAAGACAAATGTATTTTAGGGGCATTTTTAATTAGCATCAACAAATTCAGTTTTTATATTTCATTTGGTATTTCTCATGGAATTCAAGATGAAAAATGTTGCTGAACCTCAGGAATGATAGGAATTAGACACTGTCAGAGCTCAATGTCTCTTGACTTTTCTCTGCATATATGCTTTGTTTGTCTCCATTCCTCCTTCTCTCTCACTCAGTCTTCTCACTGGCTCTTCCTTCTCTCTTACTCGTTATATCTCTCCAGTTTGTCTTATTACTTTACGTAAAGGGTCACCAAACAATTTCTGTAAAAGCTAAAAAGGCGATATTTGATGCTTTGTGGACCATAAAATCTCTGTTGCAACTACTCAAGTCTGCTGTAGCATGAAAGCAACCATGGAAGCTATATAAACAAATAAATGTAGCTGTGTTCTAATGAAACTTTCTTTATGGACACTGCCATTCTAATTTCATATAATTTTTACTTGACATGAAATAGTTTTTTCTTTTGATTTTCAACAATACTCTTAGATTTTCAACAATTCAAACACGTGCAAACCATTCTAGTTCACAGTGCATTCACAAATAGTCTCATGGACCATAGTCTTCCCACGCCTGCTCTGTAGAGCAAAATTTGTGACAGCTGCCAGTTCCTGAGCCTTCTATCTTACACCTTAGATCAAGATCTTTTCAAAAATTCTTACTTCTTATGGGCCAGAGGTTCAGGCACGTGTACAAAATGATCTCACTTAGAACAAACATACAAAACAGGATGTGAGTGTGTGGGTTATTAGTGGGAAATATCAGGAGAGTTTCAAGTCAAGTGGAAAGACTGCCAAGGAGAATATTGTGTCCAGTTCAAAAGTTAAATAGGCTATTTCAATACAGAGACTTGGAGAGATCACAGTTAGGGTGACACATGGAAATCATTATTATTTTTTTTTTTTTACTGGCCTGTAAACAGCCAAAAAACTAAAGACATTAGCATAGGATGTGATGTATAACCAGGGAAATTACAATGTTACCTGTTCAATAATCTGGAGTATATATTGAGATGTGGAGTATGCTAAAGATGAGCCTAAAGGGAAAAGCAGAGAGCAGATTATAGCAGCTCTCTTCTGCTACACCTAGGAGTTTGGACTTTCTCCAAACTCATGATGATTATGGGTTGAATTGTGTCTCCACCAAAGATGTTGAAGTCCTAACCCCCAGTACATGAATATGAACTTGTTTGGAAGTAAGGTTTTTGCAGATGATCAAGTTAAGATGAGGTCATTAGGATGGGCCCTGATCCAATGTGACTGGGTATACTTATAAAAAGGGAAAATTGAAACACAGAGATAGATATGCATAGAGAGAAGACAGTGTGAAGACACAGGAAGAAACAATGCATTCTATAAGCTAAGGAACATAATAGACTGCCAAAAGCTAGGAGATAGTCTTGGACCTGATTTTTCCTTACAGTTTTCAGAAGGAAACTACCCTGCCGACACCTTTATTTCAGCCTTCTAGCCTCCAGAATTGTGAAACAATACATTTCTATTGTTTCAGCCCTCCAGTTTGTGGTACTTTGTTGTTTGGCAGCCCCAGTAAACTAATACAGAGAGTAATAAAACAGAGGATACTATCTCTCGAATGTTTGCTTTGTATAGGTCACTGATGTTGACAAGGAGAACACTGATACGGAGTTACAAGTTTGAGATTAGAGACAGCTATTTAAAATACTTAAAGACAGAAAAGAAATGATTTAGCCCCAAGAATCTGGGACAGGTATCAGAAGACCAGGCAGCAGAACTCAAAATTAATCACTTCATTTTCTTCGCGTTAGAACATGATGGATTCTTGACTTCACTGGAAGCAGCAAGAGCAGCATTACTGTCAAGCTGTGTATCAGATTCACCACACAGTCTATTATTAATTCTATAATCAAAGAAAATGTGACTATAGGAGCCTTCAATATTTGTGGTTTTCTTCACTGTTTTTGTTGTTTTGCCTTCAGGGGCTCTGCTGTTTTGGTGCCGATCTCTCTTAATTTTCTTAAAAATATAATTGTGAACTTCAAAGTTATGAAGACAGATTTTTAAATAATACCTGTTATACACATACAATATGGATGTCAACCGTTTCCTGAAGCCTGTGCCTCTGTGTGGCACACACTGGGATTGCTTTCAAGTTAGTCTTGACTAAGTTCTAAGCACCAGAACTATGTTTATTTAATGACTGCCAACTTGAATCCGTTAATAAAATAATTCAGAAATGAACTGAATATCCTAAGGAGGTAACAGTGATCACAGCACCATCTTAAGAACTGAAAAATATTAAAATTGTAGACTTTCAATCTAGTTCCCAATAAATTTGTTCCTAAAAACACAAAACCTATTCATTTGTGATTATTACCTTAAAAGATTATATGGTAGGTTTAAATAAAATATTTTTTGTTTCTCTAAAAGAATCTGTTGGTAAGTTAGTTTCGGCTGAAGATGTCATTATTTAAGACGGAGTGCCATATCCATCTCAATGGATGAGGGAAAGGAGATAAAGAATTGCTCTCAAAGAGTGGTCTGGCATCCACTTTCCAGCTCCAGAGAGCAAATAGAGTTAATTTAGAATACTGGATAAAGCAAAGGAGTCAGGGAAGTGAAGCCTGGATGCAGAAGAATCAGAGACAATGTATTGCTTGTAAGAATAGATATCTTGGGGCTGGGAAGGAAAGTGCATTAGGTGTCACTTGTAATCAGAGGGAAACTCCTTTGGGGTTTACAATAACTAGTCTGCATATAGGTGGTCAATATTTTATGCTCTCTCTTTGCATATCTTCCACAGAGAGGTAGAGTGTATTTCCCTTTCTTGTGATTTGCATTTATCAATAGAATGTGACAGAAGTGACATCTTGCAAGTAGCTTTGGGTTCAGCCCTTAAAAGACCTGTAAGCTTCTACTCTTGCTTTTTCAATCTAGTTGCAAGGAAAAATCAGGTCTTTCTTCTGGAAAGAGACACTGTGTTGAAAGGCCCCAGAGGCTAAGGCACATGCTGTTAGAGAGAGACCAAGTGGAAGAGAATAGCGGCACCTTAGTCAACCACTGGCACTAAGGCTCCAGATATGTGAAAGCGGTCTCCTTAGAACTTTTAGCCAAGCCTGTCCAGCTTGGGTGACCTCACCTAATTCTTCGGGGATTAGATTTGCCCAGTCAACTTTGAGAATGGTAAGAAATAGCAAATCATTTTTGATTTAAGCCACTAAGGTTTGGAATGGTTTTTTTAATGCAGCAAATCATATTTCCTGTGCTAGGTTGAAGAAGTATGAGTAACAGCTTTCTGACAGAGAAAATATTAACAAAAGTGTAGATGGCTAGAATAGTGATGGATAATGCAAAAACATATTTTTTTCCTTCCAAGGGTACTTCAATAGCATAAACATTCTGATTCTATGCCTTCTTTACTTATTCTGCTTAAATGGAGATGAAATGAATTCTGTTTTAAGTGAGTGTGGCAGGAGAAACAAAGCCATTTGTAGGCTGGTTTTTCCCTTTCTTTTGTCTTGCAATGAATCTTCTGTAACCATTTTCCTCTGTTCACCCATCTCTATGACATAAAAGGGATAATTCCCACCTGGCATGGCCTATCCTGTCTTGTATTGCTATAAAATTGAGTGAGTGCATCTATCTAATTCTGAGATTTGGTGTCAGGAGTACAACTCTCTTAAATATATAAACCATATTCTACAACATCAGCTGCATCAGTGCTATCTGAGGACAGTGAATCTGGTACTGAAGGAAGAATTAGGTTTGCGCTTCCAGCTTAATGTTTGGGCTTTGGCCAACAACTTTGTTGTATAGACTAGAAATTGGGTCCTAGATAACTGGACATTTAAGAACACTCCTATTTGGAGAATGCAATTATGGAAATCTTTGTGGGAATTCTGAGGGTAAATTGAGGTAGGACCATTCTTTTTTTCAATTTCTCAGTCATTTAGAAGTTCTGTGGGGAAGAAGCATATCAATTATTGGGCGTTGCTTAAGGCCTGATGCTATTAACCTCCAATCTAAGAGTGATGTTTTAAAACTCACTTTATAAACAAAAGTTTTGTAACTTGATTATTAATTCTTAACTACCTAATCAAGAATGTATTTAGTTTTATAAAATATTGCTATCCAGGTATTTGAAAATGACCTGCAGTGACTAAATAAATGAGTTTTGTACCTTAACTTTGAAATGCATTTAAAAGCACTCTCTTCGATTACATAGAAGGTCTTTGCTGTTTAGAAAAGTATAAACTATGGAAAGCTACATATTATTAAAAAGCAGATAATTTTTCAAGAAAGAAAGGTTTTGTGGTATAATTGGACGCAAGCACGTGGAGTAAGAATCGGAACACCTAACTCTTTTATTGATTTTTCTCTTTTCATTCCTCAATTTACTCAACTAACTAGTATAGAGCTGTCTAACTCTCCAGGTGGTTGTAAATATGAAATGAATAATGAATAAGTATACAGAAAACACTTTGAAAATAATCACAAATATTAAAATATAAGGGTTCATTTAATATATTCTCACAGATATGTATTATTATGCCTTTCTGGGAGCTAAGTGAAACTTTGAAAGGTTTTCTATTTGGGACCCAAGTAAACAAATTACTACAGTTCCATCTGGAGTTAAAATGAAAGTTGAATCATGATCATTACCAAGTGCAACAGACCTTTCTGTAGTTATTTTGCTGTCAGTTCAAATTTTTAAGTACTATATATATACTCCTCTTTTAGACTTTATAGCTGCCTGGTTGACCACTATTCCCTGATTAAAGTTAAAAACCACAGCACCCTTAACTAACAAGTCATAAATCATCTCATTCATAAAGGTGCAGATTACAACAGGGGTACAACCTCATCACTTTTATGGATGACTGTTTCTGATTAGGCAAAACATACAACAGGTATATTTTCTAAGCCTGACAGAAGACTCTGGCTCACAATGGTACAGGGAACATCTGTCATTTTGCCTCTCAAGCATCCATCAGGCAAAATTATTAAATCAACATGCATCATTTTGTATAATAGAACTAAAATCACTGTTATAGAACATAATTCCTGGATTGATTTTTCCTGCTTTGAAAATAAAAAACTTGGCTTCACGTTCATGGTTATGTAACAGTGGGAGATCATAATCTTGTGACAAAACTCTATATTATTGACATTATCTCTAAATGATATCTTGAAAGGATATATAAAATTTAATATACATTCAATTTAGAAAGATTCCATTCACATCACACTGACATCTATCTATTTTCTATTTATTTTACAGCCAACATTTGAATCCAAGCACAATATTTATTTCTGTGATGTTTACTTCTTGCTTAAGTCTCTCAGCAAATATAATCCTGATGAAAATCTTGATCTAATGAACAGACTTTGACACCAAATGCTTACCGATGCATCCTGACTCCAGTAGTGTGACCTTGGATGGGATACTTGCCCTCTGATGAAATTTACTAATCTATGAAATAGGCAGAATAATAATAATAAGGTGTAATTCATATAATGTTGCCTGGAATAAATAGGTTCATACATTTAATATTCTTAAAGCATTGTCTGGTATATAGTAAGAGAAATATGATGAACATTCAATTTATAGCATTCACCGTTTCATTCATTTTTTATTCCTTTCTTGGTTCTGTGGCTTAGAGCAACATGTTTCAATTCTCTGAGCCACTGTGTGCTAAAAAGACCTTCTGCCTTTCAGCTGTTTGGCATATTAGATGAGGCAAAATTTGCAAATTATATTTTTAAATAGCATAGAAAAATATCTCTTTCATAAATGATTCAGGGCAATTTGGAAATTAACTCTTTACAAAAGTTGGAATTATGATACTATAGAAAATTTTGTTTTGCAATCATTAATTGAAAGTTATTTTAAATTGACTATGTATTGCTCTGAGTATTTTACTTTTCCTCCTCTAGTTCCACTCTTTATCCTTAATTCTGCTCTGTGCCACAGAAAGCTGGCATCTGTAGACTGTGTCAGTCTGCACCTTTGCCCTATGTCTTCCTAGTGGATTTGATCTAAGTGGGGCATCAGTTGAAGAGGAGAAGTCAAAACTGAGGGAAGTGAAAGTATGTATAGTCTTGATTCTCTCTCTACCAGGTCAAAGGGAATTAAGTGTGTCTCTTTACTGAAGGCCACACCTCGGTTTGGAGGTGACCCCCTCCAAACAACTCTCACCGTTTTTGTTCTGATAACCACTTCTTATTCTTGCCCATTTAGACCTAGAGGTAGTAAGGCTCCAGCTCTTGCCAGCCCAGGAAACTGTATTGTCCCTTGGTAGTTTTCCCAATTCACCCTTGTGAAGCCCACCTTTATTAAACTATCTTGAATTACCCAGTTTGAGTGTGCCATCTGTTTCCTGTCTAGACCCTCACTGGTACATAAATCCGAGTTTGAACTGTAGAGTAAGCAGGCGTACCTGAGGCATATGAAAATGTTAAGTGCTTCAGAGATGAATTTTATTGTTGCTGAAGTTCTTTAGTGTGTCCAGGGTGTGGTAGTTGAAGTGCTTGTTTTATGTGTAATCATTTTGAAGATGTGAGAGTGTTTGTCATCCTCAGCAATACAATTTTTTTTTAAGTGTTAAAAAGTATAGTGCCTTTTGGAAACATAAGGTCAGATTAGCATTCATTTGGATTTCACAAGGTAACTGAACACAGATTTGAATTGCAAAGTAGCTGTAATTTTCTTTTTAACAGACACAGTAACTCTTCTTGGCAACCAGCACTATAATTATAGACATTGTGTTCACTACAAACTTCCATGTTTTTGACAGGCTAGAAGATGAAAAGATACACAAGGACTTCCCGTTTTCAGTCTCACTTTTTGTCTCTTCTCACATCTCTTTACATCTGAAACTATGACCCAAATGGGAATTACACTTCATTATTCATGACATATTGTCCTCTTTAGAGGAATAAAGAAACTATGCATTCATGGAATAAAGCTGATGTTAGGGCTAGAATGAAATTTATTGTTTGCATGATGATGATAACCTTTCTAAAGAATAAAATGTGCCTAGATATTGAGATATTTGTATAGGCAAATAAATACTACTATAATATAATAATAGTAAAAGTGAAATAATTCTTAATAATAAGATATAACACATCAGAGATAGTGGTAATAACCAAGCACGTCAGAAAACTCAGGAAAAATGCTAGAGCAGAAATGTAAAAATGCATTTCTGTTTGGAACATCATTTGGTGGGCTTATGATACATTAAAATGGTCACCAGAGCAATTTTTGGTTTTTCAAGCAACTCTGCCCAAATTAGGGGCAGACATACTCACACTCAAGAAAGCTGCAAACCCCAGAAACAAACCTCATATCCCCAATTTCACACCTCACCTTTCTAGCTGATCTCATACTTATAGTGCCTCTCTACCAAGTTGGTTGATAAATGCTAATGTGTTTATAGATATCAGGGAAAGATTTTGCTTAATCTTTTGAGAATGAAAATCACACTTTTAAAATGAGTATCTCTATAAACTTCTTTTCTATTCTGACTTGAGGTGAAAATATTTATTGTAACGATTAGCTGAGCGGTTAGGCAATGGTATGGCTACACCAAGGAAATGAAATGAGCCATAACTGTTTCATAAAAAAAAATTTTTTTAAAAAGTAATGGGAAAATTGGTTTAGCATTTTCAAGGAGAAAGTTTAGTGGGAGGTAAAGGACAAGTCCAAGACGTTCCAGACACTTGTATTTTGTGATTTATTATATAGTATGTATAATAAAAGTTATTTATAGAAAACATTATTATTATTATCTCATCTTCCATCCCATCTACTTTCACACAGGGAAACAGCCTCAAGTTTTAAAGAGATAAAACAAAACCTTGCTCAGGTTCATAACCTACAACCATTGCAACTCAGCACACAGTCATCTCAGGGAGTGGCTGAGTCAACTCAGGCTGCCGTAAGAGTATACCATGGACTGGGTGGCTTAAAAGATAGAAATTCCTTTCTCACAGTTCTGAAAGCTGGGAAGTCCAAGATCAAGGTGACGACAAGGCAGGTTTCACACTGAGGCCTCTTGGCTTGTAGGTAGCCACCATCTCACTTTGCACTCACGTGATCTCTTCTTTGTGTGTGAGCAGAAAAAGAGAGCTCTGGTCTCTTTTCTTCTTTTTATAAGAAGAAATCTCATCAGTAATCTCATCATGGAGGCTTCACCCTTGTGCCATCCTCTAATCCTATATACCCCCTCAAGGTATATAGGTGTTAGCTGCAAATATCATATTGGGGGTAAAGCTTCAACATGTGAATTTTGGAGGAACAGACACATTTGGTCTATAACAGAGAGGGTACATTTTATACCTGTTGATCCATTGGTACTCTGAATTGGGTGATAAAGGAAGTTATCCCATAGGTGATTTTCTTGCTTTTCTTTCTTCTTTCCTTTTTTCCTTCCTTCTTTCCCTGCTTCCTTCCTTCCCTCTTTGAGGTTTATACATGACTATGAATAAATATAAGTAGATGATGTGTTCCTAACCAGTTTTTTCCTTAGGAAGTATATGGCCATTCCTCATTTAATTTACAATTTGATTCACAATTACATTACTATTTTTCCAAAGAATGCAAAGAATTTATACATATTTTCATAGTGTACACTTTAACAGTGTATAATGATTTTTCAAAATAATAAAGAAAATTAAAATTTCAGCTCCAATTACCTGGCACTCAGAACTCATCTCACTTGTTTGCAGCCTCTGGTGTAAGAGTTATTTTTTTTTTTAAAGCTGATTTTAGACATATCATCTGATCACTTTTTTTATTGTATCTTTAAGCTTGTACACATGTGCATATAAGTATATTATTTTATAAGAATATATATATTGAGGATATTATGTAATCCTAATCCTTCCTGTCATTCAGGAAATGATAAAAGTGATTTTTTAAAAAACCAGTAGGGCTTCCCTGGTGGCGTAGTTGTTGAGAGTCCGCCTGCCGATGCAGGGGCCACAGGTTCGTGCCCCGGTATGGGAAGATCCCACATGCCACGGAGCGGCTGGGCCCGTGAGCCATGGCCGCTGAGCCTGCGCGTCCGGAGCCTGTGCTCCGCCATGGGAGAGGCCACAACAGTGAGAGGCCCGCGTACCGCAAAAACAAAAAAAAACAAGACTGTGACTTTTAGTGATACAGAATAAAGAAAAGTATATTTGGGAAAAGGAGAACAATTAGATATAAGAATAATTTACATTTTTAGGAGTAGACATGAAATTAATCAAAAACATTTGAAAAGAAGGTGGTAGATATAGTGGTAAATATTTGATGATTATAATTGTCAAATATAATTTCAGAGAGCATAATTTTCAATGGAACAGACAGAGAAAGAATCCAATATTCTGCCTATAGTGTTTTATGTTTTAGTCCTAGTCTTTCTCTCAAACATCCCCTCTTATTATTATGTTTTTAAGCAAATTAAATGAACAAAGCTGTTTGATTTGAATAAAGTAGTCTCTGTATGTCATGTACAGTGTTGGTCTTCAGGAAGTCTAACAAGTTAAAGTCAACTCTATTGGTATGTTTTGAGAGACTTGGTCAAGCCTTTCTTTCCACGTCAATCTTAGAAGGAAGCCAGCATGCATTGATCATCCTCCTTTTAGGATACTCAGGCATATGTCACAACCTAGTGAGATGAAGTATAGATTTGGCCAATGGCAAAAGTAAGCTGATTCATTGTATTGATTGATATCATGATAGTTCTTTTCTCAGAGGAAGAAGTAATAAACTATTTAAGAATTGTGGTGATGTATATGACTAGATGAGGCTAAAAGACAGGGCCCAACCTAATCAGTTAAATTTGTGAATAACTTGGTCTGTGGCCATATGTGACATTCTATGACATTCCTCAGAAATTATAGAATACACTACAGCCTGTATCAGGCCCTACTCATAAGAAAAATGCATACTTTATTATCAAGCAATTTGGATTTAGTTGGACCCATCAAAAGTCCTGATATTTTGTTTTCTCAAGCTTCCTGTTAGCTTTGATACATGAAATTACACATTGAAATGTGGTCCAGAGCACATATAGACATGCAGCAGACTGAACTCAAACAGCATCATTAATCAGCATCAATAACATATGATGTTATCATACAAATGATTTTGAAAGTAACTGCTATGCAGACACATAGAGGATGCAGTCTATTGTAGAAATCTAACATTTTGCTACCATAATGATTATTGAAATTTTGGGCTCATAGGTTACCTGATGCAGTGGATAGATATAGCTCCTTTGAGGGACATACAACAACCTGCTAATGAGCTTTGGTGAAACATCCCCACTGAAAGACATCAAGTGATCTGAGAACTGAAATATCTTTTCTGTCATAGGTGTATTAGAGAGACATTGCAATAAGGATAGGCCATTTCAGCAAACCTCATTAATAATACGGAAATAGATTACAGGAATATGCCACCTATATATCCTATAGGTCGCATCACATCTCTGTTTTGGGATAGGTAATAGAATCCCCAGAAAAATGGTCAATACCTATAGATGAATAGTACAATTTCTAAATATTCTCCATGAATTCAGTATGAAGCAAGCTGACTGGTTGACTGATAAAAGTCTCATAATGAAGGATGCAATGTCATTTGGAAGTCTGCTGCTACTTGTCTTGGTTGAGGAAGAAAAAGATGAATCTGTGCAATGAGTAGAAATGAGGATAGTGCATCTGCTACTGAAGGAAGAACTGGGCTCTCACTTCCAGGTCAATGTTTGGGTTTTGGCCAAAAGCTTTATTGTGTAGTCTGGAAATTGGGTCCTAGATAACTGGACATTTAAGAACACTCCTATTTGGAGAATGCAATTGTGGAAATCTTTGTGAGAATTCTGAGGATAAATTAAGGTAGACTTTTATGATGTTTACCAATTGCTAGCTCAGAAAGCAATTGTAATGCCAAGGCTGATAACCTGATTTGGCCTCTGGACATGGCTACTGGTGAATATGAAGTCAGAAGACACAGAAGTGTTTAAGCTGTGCAGTTTTGGATAAAATGATGATATATTCCTTTGTCAATGACTGATGTTGCAAATGTGGTTAAAGATGTACAGAATGCCAATAGAAAAGAAATCATCAAATATGATTATGGTAGACAGTTTTCAAAGAAGATATCTGATGAATCATACCTGCCAATATTTAGCCCTCGTACAGTCTTCTCACACCTTGAAAGTGGACTGACCTGTGACTCATGTTGACCAATAGACAATGGAGGGAGTCACTGCACCAGTTACACCTCTAGACTTCAAGACGACAGGTAGCTTCTGCTTCCTTTTTCTTGGAATGCTCACTTTCATAAGCTTTGAAATAATATGTAAGAGGTATAACTACTGTGCTGAAGATATGAAAAAATCCTGTAGAGAAGCCACTTGGAGAGGAGAGGTCTTGAGATTACATGAAGATGGGTAAAGATATAACAGTCCCATCATCACAGAGACTCCAGTGACTCCAGCACCAGTTGCTCTCTGCCTGCAATTTTATGAGACACTCCAAGTGAAACCAGTGGAGCAACTTCCCAGCACATCCCAGTGAATTCACAAAACTAGGAAAGGTTTTAAAAAATTAAAAATGTATTTTAAGCTACTAAGTTTTGAGATGGTTTGTTATTTAGCAATCAACAATCAAAATAATGACCCCGGATGAGATTCCCAAAGCTATATGATTTGGTAAAGAATTTATAAGTTTACTTATAGGGATAAGTGAAAATAAAGCTTACATAGGTAATGAACCCAGGATGAAAAATATTTTGTAAATTGTCCTAAAAGCCTCAATTGATTTAATGTCCGTGAAGACTGATGAGCTAAAAGAAAATATGAATGTAGTTTTGGAGTGTGGTATGCCTCTACTAATACCTATAAAATGTATAAGTGGGATAAAGGGGAGATGGGAGAATAATTTAACTGGTAACAAAATATTTTAAAAAGTAAGCATATATGATCACAATAAACATATTTTATTTTTTCTAACTCATTGACTGATAGAGATGATAATGATTGGGTGAACTTGGGGAAGTAGAGAGGTAAACAGATGATTCTTTTTTCTTTCATCTACCTTCTGAAATGCCAAAAGACCTCTGGTCAAATACATCTTGTAATATTGACTGACGAAAAGTATAGGAGGATACAGGATCCAAGGTAAATGAGCATCTGGCCAAGAGCTGAGTACTAGAGCAAACATCTGTACTTCAATATCAATAATGGCTAATAAGTAATGACTAAGTGGTATTGATGGTATGCACCTAAACCAGAGAATGAGAGCTATCCATGTATTCCTGAATCTACAAATTAGGAGTAAAAGCTGAAAGAAGCCTAGATCTGATAACTTCCCTAAGCTGAGGTTGAACACACCTAAGCATCATCACTGTGACCATGCACATCTCAAGGATAGAATGATTGCAAGATGTTCAGATGCTGGACTTGTTTATATGCCATTCTTATAATCTATGTTGTTACTTGTTTAATTTCTTAAAGCTAAGTAAATTTATTGCAGGAAGAATTTACTATGTCTGATAAATTTGGTTGAAAAACTGAATCCAGGATTACTGCACCTAAGAAAGTAAAATGTTTTTTGCTGCTAAGAATCAGGGATTCTTGTGGCAATAGGTAAAAGGAGTCTCAAGGTTATGTGATTGTGTCAGTGCCTTACTCTGATAAGGAGGGACTTGTCTTCTCCTGCTTTTGAGCATCTAATGACTAATCCCTATCTTCTTTTGGGCAAGGTACTGACATCCACTGCTGAAGTCTGTAACTAATCAAATTCATGGTTTTCTTTCTGTTGGCTCCAGTTCTTAATGAGCTCATCTTGTATGATTTTTGACATTATTGGATTCAGTGCTACAAGACCTATCATGTGTCACATTTAATAGTTCTCATTTGCTCTACTGGGAATTCCTTCTTTGCCTCATGACATCTGGAATGCAACAAAGGACTCTGCATATTTCTAAAATGTATGAAAATTTCCAATTTTTTGTCCTTGTAACTGATAAACAATCCCCAATTGTATCTAGTTATTTGTAGCTTCTGCTGGCTTCAGAGTTTCTGCCCAGACAGGGATCTAGGACATATTTCTCACTTCCTGTCCTCTTCTTTCTAATTCTCCCTCAGATCATTTAATTGTTACTTCCTGCTTGGCAGAAAATACCCCTAAGTCCTATGGTTTTCTTTTTCAAAGTACCACTCGTTTTCTCCTTTACTTCAGACTATAATTGAACACTGAAACTAAAGAATTCATTCATTCTACATCAAGTAAAATCAACATCTACCATGAGCCACACTTTATTCTAATGCTCGGGTTAGAGTTGTGAACAAGTGAGATAAGATCACTGATCTCATGCAACATATTTTAGTGAGGAAAAACAGAAAAAAGCAAAAAGTATAGAGATAAGTAAGGTGAAAAATATTAGACATACAATAAAACAATATGATTTGGGTGATGACTTAGGTTGGGTAGTCAGAATAGGTCTTAATGAGGCGGTACATTTGAGCAGAGACATGAATGAAAGAATAATAGAGTGAGACCTGCAGGGATGACAGGCCAGATTATTCAAGTGAGGAAACAGTGAGGGCAAAATCTCTTGCTAAAAAATGGTTTGAAGGCCCATGAATCAAGAGAATAAAGAACCACTGAGAGAAGAGTAGATTAGGTCAAAGAGCTCAGTAGGCAGCAAGTCATGTAGAAGTTTTTACCATGATGAAACATTTAAATTTGAGTCCATTTGCAAAGAGAAAGTTTTGGAAGATTCTAAGCAAAGATGTGACATTATCTGATTTATATTTTTCAAAGATCACTCTGGTCTTGTTTGGAATTCTATGCAGAAACTGTAGCAGGGTAAAGAGAGCAAGCAGAAAGATCTGTTATGAAGCTATTGCTGAAACCTACATGAAAAATGGTGATGTGTAGAGAGAAAAGGATATCTAAGGAACATCTTTTTGTGGTAGGGCCTATAGGACTCACAAGTGGATTGGTTGCAATACATAAGGAAAAATAAGAAAGTAAGAATGATTCTACATTTTTGGTTTGAACAAGTAGGTGGATGGTGACTCTATTTAGAGAGATGAGTAAGATTAAGAAAATGACAATTTAGGTAGGGGTGGGAGAAGAAGAGAGGGATTATTCTATTTTTTTAATATTAAATCTGAGGTTTCCTCTTGGACATCTAACCAGTGCAGATGTCAAGAAGCAGGTTTATTATATTAGTTTGAATCCTAATGAAAAGTTCCATGTTGGAGTTATAAACTACAAGATACCAGTAATTTTAGTACTTAAAGCTCTCATAAAATAAGGTTATGTGGAAAGAGAAGGCCTAAGATTTACCTTGGAATAATACAACACTTAAAATTTGAGTTGAATAGGAGAGGGAGAAGAAAAGTGGTTGTTATTTAAGAGGAATCCGAGAAGGATGTGTTGTCATGGAAGACAAGTGAAGAAGGCGTTTAGGAAATAGGGAGTGGTCAACTGTGCAGAACACTCCTGAAATGTAGAGTAAGACGAGGCAGTGGATATAAGTATGTTTACTCTTTAACCTTTCAGATCCACTCTGTCGTTCATGTGCCTGTGTTCTGTCCCAAAAGGCTGAGATGTGTAGAATAATCAAGAGTTGCCTTGAACTCCGAATTCTGTCAACTCAGTTAACTGGGATCTCCAGCATGACATCTGGAGAGAGAGAAGAGAGTAAAGTCAAATGTTTATTCCTTACCTCATTTCTTGGAGGCTTGCTTTGTTCTGGCTATGTTCCTCTACTGGAAGACATAGCTTCTCTCCAGGGGGCTCCTTCTTCATGACTTTTTTCTTCATGATTAGCAAATGCATTCTTCCATCATCATTCCAAGATAAGGGTCAATTACAGCTCTGCTGTTAGTCGACCTTGGGTGCTATTTTATCTCTGTGGTATTTCTAGAGTCTTCCTACATTTTGTAAATAAACCCTGTATTCAACCTTCCTTGAATTACGCTAATTGTCTTATGTAATGTTTCCTGTTGCAACTCTGAGTGTGACAGTGCATAAAAATGACATTGGATTGCAATGTGGATGTTGCAGCAGTCCTTAACAAGAACAGTTTCATCTTACGAGGGGAGTTGAAACTTAATTAGAGTAGTGCATAGGGAAAATGATGTGAGGAATTAGAAACAGCAACAGTAGAACAAATTTTCAGGATGTTTTGCTGTAAAGGGAATAGGGCATTGGGGTGGTTCTTAAGAAGGGGGCATGTGGTAAAGAAAACATTACTGACAATGAAAAAAACTGAAATGAATTTCAAAAATATCCTTATAGTGAGAATTTTTTCATATATGGTATCCAGTTATGTTACCTTCATATAGAAAAACACTATGACCCTGAAGCTCTAAGAGGGATTAAGAGGATGTCCTATGTGGACATTGGGGATAGAAAGAATAAACTCTATTCCTTAGTTCAACTCTGCTGCTTCACCTGAGAAAAAATAGAAAACAAAGGAAGAGGAAGGGATCTTTGAGACTCTAATTTTCCAAGATTTTTTTATGGTAGTAAAGAAAGCAGGGGTTAACGGGAGAAGATCTGTTCACTCTTTTAGAAAGTTGTGTTTTGTTAAGCTGTTCAAATGTTATACATCTTTAGAACATGAGCAAAAGGAAAACATGCATTTGAGTAATTCTACACACATTTTATCAAGTATTTTATAAATAATCCCCTTTAGCTTTTAACATAAAATTAATTATACTTGAAAATAATAGCTAATTTCAGACTTTAAGAGTTCTCAGTTTCTTAAAATCTGTGCTTACAGCAATTTACAGTTTGTCTCATAAGGAAAGGTGTTGGTATAAGATACATCTGTGGGAAAAATGAGAAAAATGGAACTGCTGTGAGATCAACACTGCCTGGGAAAATAGGGTCATGGAGATATAATTGCTGAGACTCACCCCTTAGGTCTCATTTATTTCCCCAGGAAAAACATAAGAAGCTTTAGAGAGGAGGAAACATCTGAGAGTAAAGAAACTAAGCAGATCTAAAGTGTAGTTGATAAAAAAGTACAAACTCCTAAAGCTTTTTCTTTGCCAAACAGTTGTCACAGAGATCCTGACCCTCTTCACAGGTCTCTTGTGACTAGATCAGTTTTGTGAGATGCCTCATTAGTTCAAGAGAGCTGGAAATGGCAAGCTACTACATTTGTATTACATTCAAAGGCACCACTCACTTTTATGATATACACTTGATGGATTCACTTGAGTAATTACATTGGTTTAGAGCACAGCAAAAATCAAGTTTTGGCAATATATTTATTTCACTAACCTATTAAATGAGTTTTTCCCTGTAAAACAAATATATAATAAAGTAACAAATGCAATCTATCTAGGTCAAATACTGAAGCTATAATGGTATAAAATTCTAAAGATTGGCCAACAAAGTTTTTAATAATATATTCATATATCTCCAAGATGATGAGAGGCTAGAATTTGAAAAAGTATTGGAAAACTTCCAAAATTATATTCTATTCTACAAATATTAAGGTATTATTATTTATAAATATGTGTTTAAGTTAGCTTTAATTATTTATCCAATGGTTGTGGCTTCTTTTTGAACCTACAATAACAAAAAATCAGAACAAAGAGTTCATAATAATGTAGTTTTAAAAATGTGTGTCAGTTGACAATTATGTTGTGACCACTGATAGGCTTGCTGACCATAACAAATATTCAACAACATTAATATCTGCTTAAAAAGGCAGAGTAGTAGTCTAGCTTAGTAGGCTTATTTCTTTCCTTTCCAAGGGGAAGGCACAATAATGATAGGAGAGCAATGATCACTGCACACAGGAAACTGCAGTTTTATAACAAGCAGAAGCACACAGATAAGCATAAAAGGCAAAATGCAATATATCAAAGATAACTGATTAGACTTAATAGTAATTAATATTAAAAACTCATCACCCTAAACTCATCATTCTATTAGGGTCTGAGGAAAATCAGTGATTGGTATCTCTGTTTACTTCACTTAAGTTCAAAATCTGTTAAGAAACAAAAAAGATTATGGCAGATAAAAATCAAAGTAGAATATTTATTACCAATAAAGCTGATACTAAAGAATGTAAATTAGGTGTACTACAACAGTGTTTTAATACTGAACGTCAGTGTTAGACCTGCCCATCTACTAGGTTGGAAGATCTGTGCACCACACGTTTGTGTTCCTCCAGGACAATCGAACAAACTTCACAGTCATATTTTAGAAAAGCTTTTCAAGGTACCTATTGTAATTTTTTTGTTTTCCTCAGGCTTTCTAAATTACAGCCAATATCTCTCCTTTCCTTTCTTTTTTTTGACAAACCACTTCAAAATTTCCTTACGGGTGTGGTGTGTGTGTGCGCTTGTATCGCGTATTTGTGCATGTGTTATGTGTCAAAGTCCACCTTATCGACAATAAAATATTTTTTTAAATTGTGGTTACATTTGATAGGCAGTGGAAAATATTAAAGTTTTTGGACAAATATCAATTTAAGATTAAAAATTTATGATTACAACCTGAAATTGTGAAATTGATCATGTTTTAGAACGTCCCCCTTTCCCTACCATTACTATATTTCATTAAGTGAAGGCATTAAAGGGCAGCATTTATAAAAGTTAAAGCAAGTGGCTTATCCACAACTGACTCTCAGTAAATGACAGTTCCCCTTCTCCCTTCACTTCCTTACTCTGGACCCTTGGAGGGAAAGGATGTGAATTCTGAATTTCTAGGTGAATTTTATAATCATGTAGAATTGGTAGCTTCTGAAATTATCGCCATTGATTTTTTTGTATCATTTAAAAATAGAATTGTGAAGTGTTATGAGAAGAAATAAGCCTGTTATTATTTGGGAACAGGGAAAGGAAAACCACAGTTTTCCAAAATTTCTTTGTGCTTTTCAGAATTCACTAAGTCAACATATTTGTTCTTGATGTTATCACTACACTTTCAGTTTCACTTTTCAATTTTACGGTACTTTTGAAAGAAAGTCTGTAGCTTAAGCTTTATAAATATTTAAGCTGCTGCCAGATAGAGTAGAAATATGAAGCCAAGTGGAAAGAAGGAAACGTATTTGAGGAAAAAAGACAAAACATTAGGAAAACCTCAAACAGTGTCTGGAGAACTTTGTAGGAAAACAAATGTGTTGACAGACAGAATCATCTACTTTGGAGCTAATTTTAAAATACCCAAAAGCTGAAAAAGTACACAAAAATTCTTGCATGTTCCATTGTAATAATTTGTATATAGGACTAGTATTAATATAATCAAATTCCCTTCTATAGGTTTGGGCTTAGAACTAGGATCTTAGTAAGAATAGATAGCGTTAAACAGCTAGTATAAACCTATTTATTCTATTTGTTCTAAAAATAAATTGTGATTACTCATAAAGCACATATTTAATAATTATAGCAATAATTAAAAGTTCAAAATACTTCTAAGTAGTAGGCATGATAATAAGTGCTGCAGAATTATCCTCTCACGTAGTCATCCTCATGAAGTAGATCTTATTATTCATACTTTATGTATGAAGGAATTGACATTTATAGAAGTGAAGTGACATCAACTTCACAAAGCTAACAATCAACAGAGCCAGGACTCTTAGCCAAGTCTGTTCTACCCCAAAGTCGATGATCCTAACCACACAAAACACAATTATTATTATCACCTGGTGCAGTAGGCATACTTTAGAGAGGGCCCCATGATACCTGTCCCTGGGTGTTCATGCCTGGTATAATCTCTTCCCCCTGAGTGTGGTAAGACCTCTGAGTTGCTTTTAGACAATAGAGTGCAAGAAAGGTGAAGAACTTTGGCAAGTATAATTACAACCCAAATCAGACTCTCTGTGCAGCCTTGGTGAAATAAGAGGCCAGGTAGGGAAAGACCATGTGGCAAGGAACTGTGAGTGGGCTCTAGAAACAGTGGGCAGGCTCTAGGAACTGTGGGAATCCTCTAGGACCTGAAGTAGGCTCCAGGTGACAGTCAACAAACAGGCAGCATCCTTACTCACACAACTGTAAGGAAATGAATTCTGCCAACAATATGAATGAGCTTTGAATTGGATTCTCCCCCAGCCAAGACTCCAGATGAGAATGTAAACCTTTTTTTTTTTAATATTTTATTTTTTTTTAACATCTTTATTTGAGTATAACTGTTTTACAATAGTGTGTTAGTTTCTCCTTTACACCAAAGTGAATCAGTTATACATATATATATGTTCCCATAACTCTTCCCTCTTGTGTCACCCTCCCTCCCACCCTCCCTATCCCACCCCTCTAGGTGGTCACAAAGCACAGAGGTGAACTCCCTGTGCTGTGCGGCAGCTTCCCACTAGCTATCTAATTTACATTTGGTAGTGTGTCTATGTCCCTGCCACTCTCTCACATCGTCACCGCTTACCCTTCCACCTCCCCATATCCTCAAGTCCATGCTCTAGTAGGTCTGTGTTTTATTCCCATCCTACCACTAATCTCTTCATGACATTTTTTTTTTTTTTTTAGATTCCATATATATGTGTTAGCATAAGGTATTTGTTTTTATCCTTCTGACTTACTTCACTCTGTATGACAGATTCCAGGTCTATCCACCTCATTACAAATAACTCAGTTTCATTTCTTTTTATGGCTGAGTAATATTCCATTGTATATATGTGCCACATCTTCCTTATCCATTCATCTGTTGGTGGACACTTAGGTTGCTTCCATGTCCTGGCTATCGTAAATAGAGATGCAATAAACATTTTGGTACATGACTCTTTTTGAATTATGGTTTTCTCAGGGTATATGCCCAGTAGTGGGATTGCTGGGTCATATGGTAGTTCTATTTGTAGTTTTTTAAGGAACCTCCATACTGTTCTCCATAGTGGCTGTATCAGTTTACATTCCCACCAACAGTGCAAGAGTGTTCCCTTTTCTCCACACCCTCTCCAGCATTTATTGTTTCTAGAGTTTTTGATGATGGCCAATCTGGCTGGTGTGAGATGATATCTCATTGTAGTTTTGATTTGCATTTCTCTAATGATTAATGATGTTGAGCATTCTTTCATGTGTTTGTTGGCTATCTGTATATCTTCTTTGGAGAAATGTCTATTTAGTTCTTCTGCCCATTTTTGGATTGGGTTGTTTGTTTTTTTGTTATTGAGCTGCATGAGTTGCTTATAAATTTTGGATATTAATCCTTTGTCAGTTGCTTCATTTGCAAATATTTTCTCCCATTCTGATGGTTGTCTTTTGGTCTTGTTTATGGTATCCGAGAATGTAAACCTTGATTGTACCCTTGTGAGACTCTGAGTGGAGGACACACCTAAGCTGTGCTCAGATTCCTGACCCAAAGAAACAATGACATAATAAATTTGTGTTGTTTTATGCTGATAAATTTATAGTAATTTGTTATATAGCAATACAAATACTAAATTATATTAACTGTAAGAACATTTCTTTAAAAGAAATTTATTTGGATGGGCCAATGTTTATAATCTACTTTCCTCCCCGCCCCAACTTCATTGAGGAATAAATGACAAATACAATTGTATATATTTAAAGTGTACAATGTGATGGTTTGATATGCACATACATTTTGGAATAATTAAAAAATCAAGATAATTAACATGTCCATCACCTCACTTAATTAATTTTTGTGTGTGGTGAGGATGCTTAAGATCTACTCTTGGCAACTTTTAAATGTATAATACTATATTATTAACTATAGTCACTATGCTGTACATTAAATCCTTAGAACTAATTCTTCTTATAACTGAAAGTTTGTACCCTTTGACATATATCTCCCCGTTTTCCCCTTACCCTAGCCTCTGACAACCACCTTTCTATTTTGTTTCTGTGAAATCAACTTTTTTCTTTTTTTTAAGATTCCACATATAAGTGGAATCTTCACAGCATTTGTCTTTCTCTGTCTGGCTTATTTCACTTAGCATAATGCCCTCCATGTTCATCCAGCTTGTCACAAATGGCAGGATTTCCTTCCTTTCTATAGCTGAATAATATTCTGCTGTGTATGTATATCACATATTCTTTCAATTTTTCTTCCTACAGTGTTATTTATTTATTATTGAGGCAACATTGGGTTATAACATTATATAAGTTTCATATATACAACATTATATTTCTAGTTCTGTATACACTACAGCGTGTTTACCACCAAAACGTTAGCTTCCATCAGTCACCATACAGTTGACCCCCTACATTTCACTCTACTCCCTGCTCTTTTCCCTCTGGTAACCACTACTCTGGTCTCTGTAGCTACATGCTTGCTTTTGTTTGATTTGGTTTGTTCAATTATTTTATTTGTTTGTTCATTTGTTTGTTTTATATATTCTACATGTAAGTGAAATCATACTATATTTGTCTTTCTTCATCTGTCCTATTTCACTTAGCATAATACCTTCCAGGTCCATCCATGCTGTGGCAAATGACAGAATTTCATCTTTCTGTGGCTGAGTAGGATTCCACTGTATATATGTACCACAATTCCTTTATTCATTTATCCATCAGTGGGCACATAGGTTGTTTCCATATCTTGGCTCTTGTAAATAATTCTGCGATGAACATGGAGGTGCATATATCTTTTCAAATTAGTGTTTTTGTATTCTTTGAATAAATATCCAGGATTGGAATTCATGGATATATGGTAGTTCTATTCTCAATTTTTTGAGAAATCTCCATTCTATTTTTCATAGTAGCTGCACCAATTTACATTCTCATCAACAGTGGATGCAGGCTCCCTTTACTCCAAATCCTCTCCAGAACCTCTATTTCTTACCTTTTTTATAATAGTCATTCTAACAAGCATGAGGCTTTATCTCATTGTGGCTTTGACTTTCATTTCCCTAATAATTAGTGATATTGAATGTCTTTTCATGTGCCTGCTAGTCATTTGAAAAAATGTTTATTCAGGGTCTCTGCCCATTTTTAAAATCAGGTTATTTGTTATTGTTGTTCTTGAATTACAAGAGCTCTTTACATATTTTGGATATTAACCCTTTATCAGATATAGATTTGTAAATATTTTCTCCCATTTGGTAGGTGGTCTTTTTGTTTTGTTGATGGTTTCATTTGCTGTGCAAGAACTTCTTAGCTTGATGTCATCTCACTTGGTTATTTTTGCTTTTGTTTCCTTTGCATGAGGAGAATTATCAAGAAAGATATATCTAAGACTGATGTCAAGGAATGCACTGCCTGTATTTTCTTCCAGGAGTTTTATGGTTTCAGGTCTTACATTTAAGTCTTTAGTCCACTTTGAGTTGATTTTTGTGTATGGTGTGAGAGTGTCTAGTTTTATTTTTATTTTTTGTATGTGGCTGTCAAGTTTTCCCAACACCACTTATTGAAGAGACTATCTTTTCTCTGTTATATGTTCTTTGCTCCTTTGTCATAAATTAATTGTCCATATATGTGTGGGTTTATTTCTGGGCTCTCAATTCTGTTCCATTTATCTATATATCTGTTTTTCTGCCAATACCATGGTGTTTTGATTACTTTAGCATTGTAATATAGTTTGAAATCAGGTTTATTCTTTTTTTCTCAGGATTGCTCTGGTTATTCAGGGTATTTTGTGGTTCTATATACATTTTATAGTTTTTGTTTTATTTCTGTGAAAAATGTCCTTAGGATTTTGATAGGGATTGCACTGAATCTGTAGATTGCTTTAGGTAATATGGACATTTTAACAATATTAATCATTCCATTTCATGGGCATAGACTATCTTTCAATTTATTTGTGCCTTCTTCAGTTTCTTTCAAATGTGTCTTACAGTTTTCAGTGTACAAGTCTTTCACCTCTTTGGTTAAATTTATTCCTGAGTATTTGTTTTTATTCTTATCATGATTGTAAATGGGATAATTTTCTTAATTTCTCTTTCTGCTAGCTCATTGTTAGTGTATAGAAATACAACATATTTTTGTATATTATTTTATAACCTGCAATTTTACTGTATTCATTTATTATTTCTAATAGTCTTTTGGTGGAGTTTTTAGAGTTTTCAATATATAAAGTCATGCCATCCACAAATAGTTAAGTTTTACTTCTTTCTTTCCAATTTGGATGCCTTTTATTTCCTGTTCTTGCTTAAGTGCTATGGCTAGGCCTTAAAGTACTATGATGAATAAAAAAGGCAAGGGTGACATCCTTGTCTTGTACCTGATCTTAGGGAAGGTTTTCAGCTTTTCACCACTGAGTATGATGTTAGTTGTGGACATATCATATATAGCCTTTATTATGTTAAGGTACATTCCTTCTATACCTAATTTGTTGAGAGTTTTTACCATGAAAGAATGTTGAATTTTGTCAAATTCTTTTCTTCATTTATTGAAAGGATCATGTGATTTTTACCCTTTATTCTGTTAATGTAGTATATCATATTGATTTGCATATGTTGGACCATCCTTGCATTCCAGTGATAAATCCCACTTGATCATGGTATATAATCTTTTTAATGCACTTTTGAATTCAATTTGCTAGTATTTTGGTAAGGATTGTTACATCTATGTTATTCAGGGATATTGACAGGTAATTTTAACTTCTTATAGTGTCATTGTCTGTTTTGTTTTAACAGTAATGCTGGTTTGGTGAAATGAGTTTGGAAGTGTTCCCTCCCCTTTAATATTCTGCAAGAGTTTTAGAATAATTGATGGTAATTATTATTTATTTAAAGAATTAAAAAATCCAGTATCAGGAACAGGGAGGAATGACTAGACAGATCACTGAGGACTTTTAGGTCTATGAAATTAGTCTGTATGATACTATAAATGTGGGTACATATAATTATATATTTGGAAAATCCATAGAGTAAAATAAAAGGGAACCCAAATGTAAACTCTGGATTTGGGCTAATAATGAAATGATTTGCCAATGTAAGTGCATCAGCTGTAGCACTCTGATGTGGGATGTTTGTAGTGGGAGGAGGATTTTGCATGTGTGGGGGAAGGGGTATATTGGAATTCTCTTTAATTTCCACTTAATTTAGCTATGTACATAAAATTGTTTTTAAAAATAAAGCTTATTTGAAACAAAGCACAGCAATGCTGAAATGGATTTTTTACCCAATATTTACCATTAATTATCTCTATGTAAATTATGGTCAGGAAACTGATTTTACTTAGGTTTAATTTAGATAGCAGCAGTGAGATGTAACACATTGTTTTGAAGTAGTGTGGACAAGAAGCAAGCTTGACAAAAATGAGAGTTTGAGCAACAAAGGACTCCACAATCCACTGCCTAATTACCTTAAATATTACTTGTAACTGTTTTCTATTTGTTGTATTAGTTCTTTGCTTTTGAACCCCTCTTGTTCTGCCTTCTATGATTTTAATTGATCATTTTATTTGATTCCATTTTATCTCATCTCTTATCATATCAATTATATTTATTAAAAAAAAATTCTAGTGCTTGCCCTAGATCCTAAAATACATGGTAACTAATCTGAGTCCATTAGCAAATAATGCTATACTGCTTCACGGGTAGTGTGGTTACCTTACAAAGTATTCCCAAATTCTCCCTCCCATTCCTAGTATATTGCTGTCATTCATGTCACTTACTTTACACATTCATTAGATTGCCTGAATAGATTCCCATTGGCTTCCTAATATTAGTGGCAGAGAATCCTTGGATCAAAAAGTAAGAAGTGCCCTGTGCAGCTGTGGCTGGCTGCTATCAGGTCACTCCTGCACATAGCTTGCTGCTGTAACAACTCAAGGAAAAATGTAGTCAGCAAGGATGTGAGATAGGTTTCAAGAAGAGTACACTTTTGTCTCTGGAACCAGATTGATATAATTTAATTGCATATTTTACTGTTTTTACTTAAGTAGCATTGGAAAAACATTATTTTATATTTCTCAACTTGTTTCCTCATATACAAAATGAGCATAGTAATAACATAATTCACGGAAATGTTGTAAAGGCTAAAGGTATATATGATATATCTATTATATACATAATATATATATATACACAAACATACACATATATTTCTGTGGATAGTAAATACCAAAAATAGTTTTGTTGTTAATATTTGCTATAATAAAATAATTATGTGATAATGAGGGAGTAGGAGAGCCTGGATGGAGGCTGGGTTGAAGGTTAGCGCCTTTTCCTAGCTGCCGTGGCATGGATCCCTACCTGAACACTGCAAGTGACTTTTACCCTGGGATTCAGGAATGTCTACAGGACTGAGACTGGAACTGCTAAAGCTATCAAAAAAAATCAGTAAGATCAGGAGAGGCAAGTGGGAGCAACCCTCCCAGACCCTAGACTGGAGGAGCAGGAGAGGAGGGCATTTGCCCCACCCACTTGAGCCCAGGAAGCCTGCTGGGCTCCCAGGTGAGGTACCCTGCTCTCTGAGACCAGGGATAGGAGGCACACCTGGGCCCCTTGGTTCCTTGAGCTGAAGCCCCATCTTCCACAGCCCCCAGGACCTTTTCCAGCACTGTGGGTCCTGAGCATTGGCCCCACCCACCACCTAAACCTCACCCTTGCTTAGGGCCCGCTCTCCACAGCCAAGGCTTTCCCCCCACCCTTTTTTTTTTCTTTTCCCTCCTCCTCTTTTTTACTATAGTGGTACTGATGTACTTTCTGGTTGTTGATTAATCTATATTTTTATTTTTACATTCTTTATAACTTATCTGTTAGTTTCCTAGTCTAATTTTATTTTTTACTTTGTTATTGGTCTTTTTTTTCTTCTGCTGCCCCACATGGCTTGCGGGATCTTGATTGGTGAGCCTGGAGTTGGGCGGAAGCTCCTGCAGTGGGAGCTCTGAGTCTGAACCACTGGATTAACAGAGAACCTCAGACCCCAGGGAATATTCATTGGAGTGAGGTCTCACAGAGTTCCTCATCTCAGCACCAAGACCCAGCTTTACCCAATAGCCTAAAAACTCCAGTGTTGGAAGCCTTAGGCCAAACAACCAGTAAAACAGGAACACAATCTCACTAAAAAAAAAAAAAAAAAGGAACAGCAAAAAAATATGTCACAGATGAAGGAGCAAGGTAAAAACCTACAAGACCAAATAAATGAAAAGGGAATAGGCAACCTACCTGAAAAAGAATTCAGAGCAATGATAGTAAAGATGCACCAGAATCTCGGAAATAGAGTGGAAGCACAGATTGAGAAAATACAAGAAATGTTTAAGAAAGGCCTAGAACAACTAAAGAACAAACAAACAGAGATGAACAGCACAATAACTGAAATGAAAAATACACTAGAAGGAATCAATAACAGAATAATGGAGGCAGAAGAATGAATAAGTGGGCTGGAAGACAAAATGGTGGAATTAAATGCTGAGGAGCAGAATAAAGAAAAAAGAATGAAAAGAATTGAAGTCAATATCAGAGACCTCTCTGGGACAACACAAAATGCATCAACATTTGAATTATAGGGGTCCCAGAAGATGAAGAGAAAAAGAAAGGGTCTGAGAAAACATATGAAGAGATTATAGTGAAAAACTTCCCTAACATGGGAAAAGAAATAGTCACCCAAGTTCAGGAAGCACAGAGAGTCCCATACAGGATAAACCCTAGGAAAAACACATGAAGACACATATTAATCAAACTAACAAAAATTAGATTCAAAGAAAAAATATTAAAAGGAGCAAGGGAAAAACAAAAATAACATACAAAGGAATAGCAAGGAATACAAAGGAATAAGATTATCAGCTGATTTTTGAGTGGAAATTCTGCAGGCCAGAAGGGAGTAGCAGAATATACTTAAAGTGATGAAAGAGAAAAACCAACAACCAAGATTACCCAGGAAGGATCTCATTCAGATTCAATGGAGAAGTCAAAAACTTTTCAGACAAACAAAAGCTAAGAGAATTCAGCTCCACCAAACCAGCTTTACAACAAATGCTAAAGAAACTTCTCTAAGCAGGAAACAGAAGAGATGAAAAAGACCCACAAAAACAAACCCCAAACAATTAAGGAAATGGTAATAGGAACATACATATCAATAATAACCTTGAATATAAGTGGATTAAATGCCCCAACCAAAAGACACAGACTGACTGAATGGATACAAAAACAAGACCCATATATATGCTGTCTATGAGAGACCCACTTCAGACCAAGGGACACATAGAGACTGAAAATGAAGGGATGGAAAAAGATATTCCATGCAAATGGAAGTCAAAAGAAAGCTGGAGTAGCAATACTCATATCAGATAAAATAGACTTAAAATAAAGTCTGTTACACGAGGTAAGGAGGGACATTACATAATGATCAAAGGATCAATCCAAGAAGAAGATATAACAATTATAAATGTTTATGCACCCAACATAGGAGCACCTCAATTCATAAGGTGAATGCTAACAACCATGAAAGGAGAAATCAACAGTAACACAATAACAGTGGGGAACTTTAACACTCCACATACACCAATGGACAGATCATCCAAACAGAAAATAAATAAGGAAACAAAAGCTTTAATTGACACTATAGACCAGATAGATCTAATTGATATTTATAGAATATTCCACCCAAAAGTGGCAGAATATGCTTTATTCCTAAGGGTACATGGAACATTCTCCAGGACACATCACATTTTGGATCACAAATCAAGCCTCAGAAAATTGAAATCATATCAAGCATCTTTTCTGACCACAATGCTATGAGATTGGAAATCAATTACAGGAAAAAAAATTGTAAAAGACACAAATACATGGAGGCTAAACAGTGCATTACTAAATAACCAAGAGATCACTGAAGAAATCAAAGAAAAAATTTAAAAATACATAGAAACAAATGACAACAAAAACACGACAACCCAAAACCTATGGGACACAGCAAAAGCAGTTCTAAGAGGGAAGTTTATAGCAATACAATCTCACCTCATGAAACAAAAAAAAAATCTCAAATAAACAATCTAACCCTACAATTAAAACAACTAGTGAAATAAGAACAAAGAAAACCCAAAGTCAATAGAAGGAAAGAAATCAAAAAGATCAGAGCAGAAATAGGAACAAAGAAAACGGTAGCAAAGAGCAATAAAACTAAAAGCTGGTTCTTTGAGAACATAAACAAAACTGATAAGCCCTTAGCCAGACTCATCAAGAAAAAAAGGGAGAGAACACAAATCAATAAAACTAGAAATGAAAAAGGAGAAATCACAACTGACACTGCAGAAATACAAAGGATTATAAAAGACTACTACAAACAACTGTAGGCCAATAAAATGGACAGCCACAAAGAAATAGACAAATTCTTGGAAAGGTACAATTTTCCAAGACTGAACCAGGAAGAATTAGAAAATGTAAACAAACCTATCACAAGTAATGAAATTGAAACCAAAATTAAAAATCTTCCAACAAACAAAAGTCCAGGACCAGATGGCTTCACAGGCATATTCTTAGCAAACATTTAGAGAAGAGCTAACACTGATCCTTTTCAAACTGCAGAGAGAGAAACACTCCCAAATTCATTCTACGAAGCCACCATCACCCTGCTACCAAAACCAGAAAAAGATATCACAAAAAAAGAAAATTATAGGGCTTCCTTGGTGGCGCAGTGGTTGAGAGTCCGCCTGCCGATGCGGGGGACACGGGTTCGTGCCCCGGTCCGGGAGGATCCCACGTGCCGTGGAGCGGCTGGGCCCGTGGGCCATGGCCGCTGAGCCTGTGCGTCCGGAGCCTGTGCTCCGCAATGGGAGAGGCCACAGCCGTGAGAGGCCCGCGTACCACAAAAAAAAAAAAAAAAAAAGAAAATTATAGACCAATATCACTGATGAATATAGATGCAAAAATCCTGAACAAAATACTAGCAAACAGAATCCAACGGCACATTAAAAGGATCATACACCATGATCAAGTGGGATTTATCCCAGGGATGCAAGGATTCTTCAATATATGCAAATCAATCAATGTGATACACCACATTAACAAATTAAGGAATAAAAACCATATGATCATCTCAAAAGATGCAGAAAAAGTTTTGACAAAATTCAACAGCCATTTATGATCAATACTATCCAGAAAATGGGCATAGAGGGAACCTACCTCAACATAATAAAGGCCATATATGACAAACCCACAGCAAGCATCATACTCACTGGTGAAAAACTGAAAGCATTTCCACTAGGATCAGGAACAAGACAAGGATGTCCACTTTCGCCACTCGTATTCAACATAGTTTTGGAAGTCTTAGCCATGGAAATCAGAGAAGAAAAAGAAGTAAAAGGAATACAATTGGAAAAGAAGAATTAAAACTGTCACTCCTAGCCTATGACATGCTACTGTATATAAAAAATCCTAAAGATGCCACCAGAAAACTAATAGAACTAATCAATAAATTTGGTAAGGTTGCAGGATACAAAATTAATGCACAGAAATCTCTGGCATTCCTATACTCTAACAATGAAAAATCAGAAACAGAAATTAAAGAAACACTCCCATTTACCATGGCAACAAAAAGAATAAAATACCTAGGAATATACCTGCTCAAGGAGGCAAAAGACTTGCATTCAGAAAACTATAAAACACTGATGAAAGAAATCAAAGATGACATAAACAGAGGGAGAGATATACCATGTTCTTGGATTGGAAGAATCAATTTTGTGAAAATGACTATACTGCCCAAAGCAATCTACAGATTCAATGCAATCCCTATCAAACTATCAATGGCATTCTTCAGAGAATTAGAACAAAAAGTCTTACAATTTGCATGGAAACACAAAAGACCCTGAATAGCCAAAGCAATCTTGAGAAAGAAAACCAGACTTGGAGGAATCAGGCTCCCTGACTTCAAACTATACCACAAAGCTACAGTAATCAAGACAGTATCGTACTGGCACAAAAACAGAAATATAGATCAATGGTACAGGATAGAATGCCCAGAGATAAACCCACACACATATTGGCACCTAATTTATGATGAAGGAGGCAAGAACATACAATGGAGAATAGACAGCCTCGTCAATAAGTGGTGCTGGGAAAACTGGACAGCTACATGTAAAAGAATGAAATTAGAGCATTACCTAATACCCTACACAAAAAAACTCTCCAAATGGATTAAAGACTTAAATGGAACACCAGACACTGTAAAACTCTTAGAGGAAAACATAGGAAAATCATTCTTGACATAAACCACAGAAAGATCTTTTTGGACCCACCTCCTAGAGTAACAAATAAAAACAAAAATAAACAAATGGGACTTAATTAAACTTAAAAGCTTATGCACAGCAAAGGAAACCATAAACAAGACAAAAAGACAAGACTCAGAATGGGAAAAAATATTTGCAAATGAAACAGCAGACAAGGATTAATCTTCAAAATATGCAAACAGCTCATGGAGCTCAATATCAAAAAAACAAACAATCCAGTTAAAAAATGGGTGGAAGACCTAAGTAGACATTTCACTGAAGAAGACATACAGATGGCCAAGAGGCACATGAAGAGATGCTCCACATCACTAATTATTAGAGAAATGCAAATCAAAACTACAATGAGGTATCACCTCACGCTGGTCAGAATGGCCATTATCAAAAAAGTTAGAAACAATAAATGTTGGAAAAGGTGTGGTGAAAAGGGAATGCTCCTACACTGTTGGTGGAAATGTAAATGGATACAACCACTACGGAAAACAGTATGGAGTTTCCTTAAAAAAATAAAAATAGAACTACCATATGACCCAGCAATCCCACTACTGGGCATATGCCCTGACAAAACCATAATTCAAAAAGATACATGTACCACAATGTTCTTTGCAGCACTATTTGCAATAGCCAGGACATGGAACCAACCCTAATGTCCACTGACAGATGAATGGATAAAGAAGATGTGGCACATATATACAATGGAATATTACTCAGCCATAAAAAGAAATTAAATTGAGTTATTTGTAGTGAGGTTGATGGACTGAGAGTCTATCATACAGAGTTAAGTAAGTCAGCAAGAGAAAAACAAATACTGTATGTTAACACATATATATGGAATCACCCCCCCCCAAAAAAAATGGTACTGATGAACTAGTTTCAGGGCAGGAATAAAGAGGTAGACATAGAGAATGGACTTGATGACATGGGGAGGGGCGGGTGAAGCTTGGACAAAGTGAGAGTAGCATCAACGTATATACACTACCAAATGTAAAATAGTTGGCTTGGTGGGAAGCAGCAGCATAGCACAGGGGACATTGGTTCGGTGCTTTGTGATGACCTAGAGGGATGGGATATGGAGGATGGGAGGGAGGCTCAAGAGGGAGGGTATATGGGGACATGTGTATGCATATGGCTGATTCGCTATGTTGTGAAACAGAAACTAACACGGTATTGTGAAGCAATTATACTCCAATAAAGATGTTTTTAAAAATAAATAAATAAATAAATATGTGATAAAATTAATCAGATTTTAGATTAACAATAAAAAAGCAGACAAAAATTATCGGATGAAATTTTTTTAATTGATCAAGATGTGTGTGGGAGGATAAGTGAATTGGTCTGAGGAAGCAACCCTTGTTAAGTTCCTCATATTAAATGAGGAGTACTCAAAATGTCCTATTTATTCCCAACCCTGAAAAACAGATACATATATTTTAAAGAATACCTTGGAATACTGTGAATTAACAATTGATTGGATAAGATGTTCTCTATACCTTCAAAAGTACTAGAGATACAAGCAAAAAGTCTTTATCTACAGAAATAATTTGCAAGTCTTAAAAAAAGGCAAGATGACCAAAGATCAAGTAAATCACTATGAAATCGCAAATGTGATACAAATTAATTTTTGTAAATGAGAAAATTTACTTATAGCAAATTTAAAACTTTCTCCAAGGTCATGTAATTACTTGGAATACATTTATTTTTTTGTATATGTACATATATTTCATAAATATATGCGTGTACATATCACATTTTGTCCAAAGGTTTTGAAATCCTTCACATGACAAGTTAAAATACAAAATTTAATTTTCTCAGTTCCTTGAACACTGTCAAACACAAATCTGTGAATAAATATTTTCTTTCCATTGAGTCAGTATATTTTATGTGCACTATATATTTGCTTGGAGTGTTTATCATTAGGAAACAGGAAATATAGTGCCAGAGTTATTTCAGAATATCAGGATATAATTTGATGAGGAAGAACCATCACTTTTATGATATTTTATGAAACCTTTATGAACAGGTTGATATCACTGATTTGATAACATTTATTGAAGTTGTAAAGCATAAAGAAACTTCCTAAGTTTTGTCTTTTACTCTTGGAAGTAGATATACTCCAAATAACTACTTAACTTAGGGCAATGTGATTTATTATTTTTTATATACTTTGATATGATTTTTTAATCTAAAAACATTAGATTGAAGCTCTATGAAACTTTAAGACAAAGAGTAATGAAAATGCAAAAAAAGTTAGTACTGGGGATTTTTATGGACTGAAATTTGTGTCCACAAAATTCAACCAGTAAAGCATTAACTCCCAATGTGACTGTATTTTGAGATAGGGACTTTAATGAGGTAAATAAGATTAAATTAAACCATAAGGTTTGGGGCTCTAGTCTTATAGGACTGGTGTACTTATAGGAAGAGACACCAAAGATCTCTCTTTCCGCAGGCACAGAGGAAAAGTCACAGGGAGAAGATGGCTGTCTGCAAGTCTGGAAAGAGGGATCTCACCAGAAAGCAACCCTGCTGGCACTTTGATCTTGGATTTCTAGCCTCTATAACTGTAAGAAAATTAATTTCTGCTGTTTAATCCACCCAATCTCTGGTATATTATTATGGCAGCCTGATCTGACTAATACAGGGATAAAATGATGGGGGGAAATATAGAAGACTCTGTGGAAAAATCTACAAAGGTAACATCTCAGTCTTAAATTGGTAAATAAGATAGTTCTAAAATGAGGAAAATGATAATAGGAAAATGGAAAGATTAACTTAAGGTTAACTAAGAACTATATCAATTAAGTCTTAACATCAAAGTCTTTAATTAGTTCTTCTATAATGTATATTAATATGGCTAGGGAATATAACAGGAAGCATATATAATTGCCAGAAATGATACTTAAAATTCAATGGATTATGTTTCTGTAAAGTTTGTTTCATACACCCTAACTTGTGAAAATCCTAAATGAGTAACTCTGCTTCAAGAAGTCTGTGTGTGGGCTTCCCTGGTGGCGCAGTGGTTGAGAATCCGCCTGCCGATGCAGGGGACACGGGTTCGTGCCCTGGTCCGGGAAGATCCTACATGCCGCGGAGCGGCTGGGCCCATGAGCCATGGCTGCTGAGCCTGCGCGTCCAGAGCCTGTGCTCCGCAACGGGAGAGGCCACAACAGTGAGAGGCCCGTGTACCGCAAAAAAAAAAAAAAGTCTGTGTGTGTGAATGTGGTATGTTCTCTTTTTTTTTCCTTTTTTAAAATTAATTAATTAATTAATTTTTGGCTGTGTTAGGTGTTCATTGCTGCCCGCGGGCTTTCTCTAGTTGCAGACAGCAGGGGCTACTCTTCCTTGTGGTACGCAGGCTTCTTATTGCAGTGGCTTCTCTTGTTGCAGAGTATGGGCTCTAGTCACATGGGCTTCAGTAGTTGTGGCACGTGGCCTCAGTACTTGTGGCTCTCGGGCTCTAGAGAGCAGGCTCAGTAGTTGTGGTGCACGGGTTTAGTTGATCTGCGGCATGTGGGATCTTCCAGGACCAGGGCTTGAACCCATGTCCCCTACATTGGCAGGCAGATTCTTAACCACTGCACCACCAGAGAAGTCCCAAATGTGGTATGTTCTATACTTTTATAGCCAGGATAATTTTTTAACTTTATAATTCATTTTTTAACAGAAAACAAATATACCTTTATGTTTTATGTACTTGACTCCATAAACAAATCTAATGCATAAAACTAGTATTTAGGAGCATTCTGATATTCCTCAGTAATTGACAAACACACTCATTTAAAATGTAAATAAGATGGTCAAAATATTCATAATATATATCATAGGCATTTTCAAGCTAATTATACCATAGATTCCTTATTATTAGCACTCAAGAGAATTTATATGTATCAGAATGTAAATTAAAAATGTTTGTGAAAGACAAAGTACTTCAGTGTTACATTTTGTAGTTAAAGTACAAATCATTCAGGGAGTTATTCTAATGGTTTATTTTTTCATGGGAAATAAACACAATACCTTATGCCTTAGTGTGATTAATTAGACTAGGTCATATTAATGTAGACTTTGAGAGGGAAGAGGGTCTGACATATACACACGGAGGAATCTGAATGGTACGGTCCTTAATACTGAATCACATTGTTTGCTAGAGTCTTATTGTTTCTCCAATTTGGGATTATAGGCAGCCTCTCTCTAACTCTACCTAAAACACTTCAGTTCTATTTTTATTTTAATTTTTAAAAATTTGGATATGACTATAATGTTCTACTAAAAACAATTTAAAACTTGACTTATATTTCAGTATCAATTTAGTTAAATTATTATAACTTTTAAAAAGTGTTATCACCTTTCTGTTTCTTTTACAGACTCTGAAATGTTGTCCTAGTTCTTTCTCCCCATCCTAATAACATGTCTGGCTATCACAAAAGATAAGAATTTTACCATACACTTCCACAGAGCCCTTCCCACTTTAAATTTTTATTGTGAGAATCTAAAAAGGACACTTCATAAATTTTTTAGACATTAGATTCTCACATTAGGGTTCAGAAAAATAAGGTATTATCATCTGCAAAATGTAATGTCACATATGTGGAAATATTATATAGTCTTTGAGCAGCTTAAATCTAGAACATGACACATTTTTGTCTAATATAAACCTATGTAATAACAAGATTGATGAAAATAAGATAGTCTGTGAATAATTATGTGTTTTCAAAATTTTCAGAATACCTGTATGGTTAATCTTAGGTGGTTTATATGGGGGAGTGGAAGGAGGAAAAGAAATGAGTATCTATGTTTAATCATGTGCTGATGATGTCAGGACAAAATGATTGGAACTTATTCAGTAGACTACTAATCCATTTTGAGTTATTAAATAGGCAAGTAGGAAGACAAACAATATTTTGGGAAGAATAATATTGCCACAATATACATTATGGAGAAACTTTAAAAGTGGAGTCATTACAGCCCAGTGAATTGTTCTATTACAAAAAGGTATAAAGACAGCATGAGTCAATGCAAAAGAAAAGGTATAAAGTTTTGTTGCATGAATAGATATAAGCAGGAGAGAGAGAAGTATAAAATGAATTTGGGATTTTGATTTAAAGAAGTGGAAGAATGTAATACATTTAACAAAGTGAGAAATTAGATATATAGGGGAAATTCATGAATTCTCCTTTAGGTGTGTTCATGAAATGGAAGTGGAATATTCAGTAGGTGATAAACATATAGAACTTACTACATATACACATACTTCTAAGCAGTTTACAGATATTTACTCATTCACTATTAAATAATATATTTTAGAATATGTAAATAATACTTTAGGCAATTGTCAGTATCTGGTTTAGAAATGTAAACTTTCCTACATGATCATCAGTATTTATCGTTATTGCAGATCCACAGATGCGTGGATGTGTATGGATGTGTGGGTGGGAGGTTTTGTAAAATCTCCTCTGACTCAATTTGTTCTTTGTAAAATTTGAACTAAGGTCGGAGCTAATAATAAGAGAATGGCACTACTGGAGAAATAAAGAGAAAGGAAAAGGTATGGAATAGTCATTTAGAAAAGTGGAAGAATGAGTGAGGGAAACATGATTTTTCCAGGCATTATAAAGGACCACTTGAGGTTTTTGATACTGACATTAAAGTGAGAGTAGCCAGCACTGTTTTATTTTGGTTTTTTGGTTTTTTGTCCTCAGATGCTTTTAGTTCTGGAGATACTGGCCTGCAATATGTTTACTCTTGGCTTTAACTAGGTTGTTGCTTTAATCAAACAAGTATATCAACGAGAGAGGGGAGCAAAGATATTGATGATGTATGCATATGTGATAATTTATCCAAACATTTACTTGTTTATTTTCTTTTAGGTGGCTTTATCAATAGAGTTTCTCCAGAGAAACAAAACCAATAGGGTGTGTGTATGTTTACATATCTATGTATCTATATCTATGTTTATTTCCATATCTCTATCATCCATCTATCTATCTATCTATTGAGAGACTGATATAGAGATAGAGAGATAGAGAGAAAGGAAAGGAAAGCACTTTATTTATTTTAAGAAATTGCTTCATGTGCTTGTGGGGGCTGGTACATCTGAAAGTTGCAGGGCAGTTCTGCAGGCTGAAGACCCAAGGAGGAGGTGATATTTCAGTGCAGTCTTCGGTGATGGTAGTTTGGAACATAATTTCTTCTTTTTCCAGGCCTTTTCTCTTAAGGCCTTCAGCTGAATGCGAGACCCACCCACATTATATAGGGTAGTCTACTTGTTCAAAGTCTACTGATTTAAATGTTAATTACATCTAAAAAATACCTTCACAGCAACATCTAGACTGGGGTTTGACCAAAAACGGTACCATAGTCTAGTCAAGTTGACACATAAAATTAACCAGCATAATGGTTTATAATTTACTTGCCATCACAAACATTGCAAAGAACTATCTTTTGGGGGTATGATACAAATATCTATAGGATATTTTAGGGTATGATATAAATATTTATGTTATAATAGTATATTACTATATTATTATATTTTTAGAATTTTTCTCTAAAAGTAGAATTTGCTGGGAAAGGTGTTTTTATGTGTTAAATATGAAATATATTATCTTCCAAAAATGCTACATTTAATGTACACTCTGAGTCTATGAAATTGCAAGATATATTTAAGGATTTTTCAGTAATTCTCTGTGACTACCAACCATAAAAAATATGATTTCATTTATTCACTGTTTAATCCAATATATAATTACTGAGTACCTTCTATCCTCAGGCATTAGAGAAGTAATCATACAATTAAGTAATTGCCCTCAAGGAGCTTAAGTCTAATGGGGGAAATACAGACAATCAGATAATTATAAATGATGTGGAAAGTGCTATCATAGATGTGTGCACAGAATATTCAGCAGCATGCAGTAAGTGCCTTCTCATTCTCTTAGAGTTTGGGAGGGAGGGACATCTGGGTTAAAGACTTAAAAACTAGCAGAGAGCCATAAAAAAGAAAGGGATGACATTTCAAAAACAAAACCCTGTATGAGCAAAGACACAGAGGTTAGGAATTATATTGTATCTCTGGGGACTCTATACAGTTTCACACTGCTTGAGCATGAAGTGTGAAGTCAGTCGTGACAGAAAATGGGGCTGCGGAGCTAAGCAGTAGTCAGATCATGGATGACCTTGAAAGCTATTTTAATGAGCTTGCATTTTATGTGCTAGATGATGAGAGGATTTTACGGGGTGTTGAGCAGGACATGGAAGTGATCATATTCACATTGCTGATGCATCGTGTGGAGAAAGGGTTTAAGCAGTGCAAGGGTGCAAGGGTGATGACAGAGTAACCGGGGGAACTGAAGTAAGATGTACGTTTGAAATGGTTAGCAATGGCCAGACAAATGGGAACCTTATTTGAGTAATGAATTTCAACTTTATCTGACCTAAAAGGAAGGAATTCAGGCAGAGGATTAATATAATTAAATTTTAGAAAGATCACTTTCAATGATATAAAGGATGGATGGGAGTAGTGGGGATACTAGTTTGATGAAATTTAGTTAATATTTGCCAGACAAAAGATTACTGTCTGTAAACTTGTAAGGTATTCTATTAATTAGTGAGAAAAAGCTAAGTAATTCAAAATAAAAAGAGCACAGTCTGCCTCCCTATATTTTTCCCAATTTTCTAAAATCCATGTTTTCCATTTTTTAATGTAATGTGTTGTGATGAAGTCCAGAAAATAATATTCATATCTTTCAGGTTATGAAGCAATTGGGTATTACAAGAACCAGTAGTGAAAGAGTAAACTGTTAACTTTATTACTGATGAAGATAAAGGTATCTAGGAAAGGTGGTATTTAACCCAAGTCTCTGCATTAGAGAAAGGCCCATTAGGAGGAGTGAACAGTAGATACTGAGCATCAATTTACCTTATCCCCCAATTCCTGAGCCATGTCACTTCTTAGGAAGGTTAAGGGAAAAGAGGGGGGCAAGAGTCATTGCCAGCTCTTTTTCCCCTTCTTAACCTGCTGGATATAATCACAGGTCAATGACTGACCGGTAGAGTAGTTATGGTTACCACCTATCAGGATGATAAGTCTCTAACCTCATGAGACAATTCTCTGAGTATCAATGACTGCTCCTTTGGTTCTCTTCCTTGGACCATTCATCAGCAGAGTAGTTTAAGCTTATACTCTCAGAAGTCTCTGAAATGGGTCAGATTTGTCTTTAGTAAGTTCCTTTCAGAGTCATTCTGTTCACAAGCCCGAAAATTCATTTATCATTCAGTTTCCTATTACAAATTTTGTTCAGCCACATTGTTTAATCTACACTATTAGAGATTCTGTAATGAGGAAATAAAATCATAAGAGAATTCTATTATTTAAACACTAGCTACTCCAATAATAAAATAGCCACATTGAGATGCCCCCAATTCTAATAAAACCTTTTTCTATTTTCAAATTCCAAAGATAAATTGAACATTAAAGGTTTAAATTCTCTTGAAAAAATTAAATTCAGAAACAAAGTCAGAAAGAAAGAAATTTTAAAGTCAAATTTTATTATTTTAAACTTAAAAGTCTAAAATCCAAAATCATTGCTACATATTTTTCCAAAATCCATCCTCCCCACTATTTTCTTTTTTTTTCATTTTGGACAAAGTCAGTAAAAGGGTTCTCAATGCCAGTGTGGGGTTTGGATTTTTTAGAAGCCGAGCTGTCTTTTATTGGAATGGCTGTGGTAATTTCTGGGTCTCAGAAGTTGTATTAATTTAACATCAAATTTTTCTTTAGCTTTATTTTGAAAGAATTGAACGAGTTAAGAAGATGTGCAAGAATATACCAGCACTGAGCTTATGTATTCCAAATTAGGAAAATATATATTCTAAGCCCTCAGGCTAATTATCTCAAGTTTAATTAACAATTCTGTTCCCAGAAATCTAGTTGTAGTTTTGTAAACACATACACACACGCACCATAGTATAAAACAACTGGTACTGAGTGAAGGTGGAGAAATCTTTGTTTTTACCTTATTGGAATGCTAGTTGGCCTTTGCCAGCTGTCAGAAATTCATCACCTGTGAACCTAAACTGACCTGGGTACTATACATTCTTAGGGGGCAACAATCCATATATCTACTCTTTCAGAGTAAAAACTGAGACATCTGAGAAGTTGCTGACTTCTCACAAAGTTCAGAAATTTAGGGTGACTGCACTCATATTCCATGCCTTACTTGCCTATCCATTATATCCAATTATACTCCACTACCCCATCAATAATGAATTGTGTGTAAAGTCTGAACATTAAAAGAAAAAAAACTAACAAACAAACAAAACTTCTTTCTTTAATGAGAAGGCATTCCTGGGTTGTGTGCTGCAGTGTTTCTACTGACTGTTTTTACAGAACTGCTTAGGTCTGAGAAAGCTACCTCTTACCGAAGGATCTTGCCTCATATGCAGTGAATCCCTGCAGAGCCAGATTTAGTCCTTGTGGCACCAGATGCCTCCAGAGCATGTGTTCAAGCGACAGGAATCCAAGCTTAGTCAGCTCTTCTGCAGTTCCATTTGGGAACAAAATAAGTACTAATTACATTATTAAGTTATAATAAGTAACGTCTTTCCCTAAGTATGATTTTCATTCATTCATATATCCACTCATTTATTTATTTAGTTTTTTTCTGTGAATATATGTGCTTTCCTCACTTATTCTTCCTTTCTCCTGTCCTCCCAAAGAAGACCTGAAGGTTAGAGCAATTTTTCTCAGATACCACTAACTGGTAGAGAGAATAGGTGGGATGTTCAGCAGAGAGAAAATTTTCTGAGATCCTAATGATCTGTAAGAGAGTTAGACTCATTAGTTACCTTACCAATTAAAAGGGAAGGTGAACAGATGTCATCCTATTTGGTGAAGCTTATTAAGATGCGTTAGAGTTATTCACGGTGCAGTTCGGCATAGGGGTCTATGTATATTTATTGCTATCTGGAAGCTCCATGCCCTCCTCCCAAACTAGTTTTGGCTCTAGAGTTATAAACTTATAACTTGGTAGATTTATTTAGGAACTTTTTGTAACTTTTAATAGCTTTAAACAGCTAAGAAAAAAAAGGATCCTTCTCCACTTCCACTATCCTTCATATTATTATCAGAGAAATCCTCCTTCATCAGTCAGCCTGCTCACTCACATAGTGGGTTTCTACTCTTCCCTAATGTGAAGAGCCAACTTGGCCTTCAGGCTTGGTGTATTATACCTGCTATGCTCTTTTCTTCACCTCTTTTCTTTCTTCCTAATTCCCATCCAATTCCCATAGTTAATGATTTCAAATAACAGAGTCATGGCCATAATGGAGATAACCTGCCCAAAGAAATTGGGTATACAGTACAAATTTTCAATATAAAATCTGTGTACCCTAAAAACATATTTTTTATTGTAAAATAAAACTCATATATACATAAATCATCATAAACAAATGAATTGCCTAATGATTTATTGTAAGACTAACCCGCATATAGTTTTACACCCAGGTCAAGAAATGTAACCCAACAAAAATAAATGATAAATTAATTAATAAACTCCTACCCCCAACATATTCTTAAAAAAATTTATATATATATAAATAGCTCATGCAGCTGAATATCAAGAAAAACAAATAACCCAATCCCAAAATAGGCAGAAGACCTAAATAGACATTTATCCAAAGAAGACATACAGATGGCCAAGAGACATATGAAAGCCTGCTCATCATCACTAACTGTTAGAGAAATGCAATTCAAAACTAAAATAAAGTATCACCTCACACCGGTTACAATGGGCATCATCAGAAAATCTACAAACAATAAATGCTGGACAGGGTGTGAAGAAAAGGGAACCCTCTTGCACTGTTGGTGGGAATGTAAATTGATACAGCCACTATGGAGAAGAGTATGGAGGTTCCTTAAAAAACTAAAAATAGAATTACCATATGACCCAGCAATCCACTACTGGGCATATATGCAGAGAAAACCATAATTCAAAAAGATACATGCACCCCAATGTTCACTGCAGCACTATTTACAGTAGCCAGGACATGGAAGCAACCTAAGTGTCCATCAACAGATGAATGGATAAAGAAGATGGGTACATACGTGCAATGAATATTACTCAGCCATAAAAAGGAATGAAATTGGGTCATTTGTAGAGATGTTGATGGACCTAGAGACTGTTATACAGAGTGAATTAATTCAGAAAGAGGAAAACAAATATTGTATATTAATGCATATATGTGGAATCTAGAAAAATGGTTCAGATGAGCTGGTTTGCAAGGCAGAATAGAGACATAGTTGTAGAGAACAAGCATATGGACACCAAGGTGGGAGTGGGATGAACTGGGAGATTGGGATTGATATATATACACTGATATGTATAAAATAGATAACTAATAAGAACCTGCTGTATAGCACAGAGGGAACTCCACTTTGTTGTACAGTAGAAATGGACACAACACTGTAAAACAACTATACCCCAATAAAAAAAAAATTATTTCACAAATTAAACAATTTAGACTATCACTAGATTGCCTGTACCTATTATGCACACATCATAACAGCTTGAATCTGAAAAATGGAGAACAGTAATAGTCAAATTGTCCTTTTTAATTGTACATTAATTGTGATAAATTTCTTGAGCACTTAATGTGGTTTGAGAATGGTTTAAACATACTGTAAATAGTTTTTATATTTGACACAATATAATACAGAAATAAATTCAATACCATAGTTAATATGTAAAGATCTAGATTATACATTTTAAACAATATAAAATTCCAAGTATTCAGGCATAATTGTCTATATTTCTTTGAAGGAAATTTTTCCAGTGAATGTTCATCTCCCTGCAACATGGTATTGTTATCAAGAACATGCCCCCTGTGTTCAGATGGCGTGTGTTTGAATCCTTGCTCTGTTGGTTGTGAATTATGTAGTCATGGATAAATTACTTAACTTCTCAGTGTCTCAGGTCCTTGGTCTTTACAGTTCTTACTTCTTCTAGTGTTTGATTAGTTGAGCTGATATCTGTACGTCACTTAGAACTGTGGCTGACACACTGAGCTTACCCATGTGTCTTTCTATATATAGCCTTTGATTTTTAAATAAATTATAGACCACATTGTTGCATGCATTATTTTAAATATCAGTTTTAGTTTAGTTAATATTACAGCTAGCACACTTTAAAATATCTCAAATATCCTGTTGGTGAACTTAAGATGTAAACAATAAATGAGTTTGTATTCCTTGAGTGAGAATGACTATTAATATTTACAGCGAAATTGAAATAAAAGGCGCTATGTTTCTGTGCTGTGTAAGTGTACAGCTGACACATTCCAAACGCTTGCTGGAAGAACTGTTACTGAGCATGTCCCAGAGGTACAGAGTCAGCAAAAATTTCCTAGTCCTGTTATCCTGAGGAATCGTGTCTCTAACAGATTGCCAGGAAAGATTAACTGCTGCAGGTAGAACAGCTGCTGGTTCAAACAATTTTGATCTTTTGATATCTCATGTTCATTCTGTTCCCAGGCGGAATTGTCCCAATTGTTAAGGAGAGCTGCAGGTAGTCCAGCTGCTGGTTCGAAAAGTCTGGTTTTCTTATACTTTGTGTTTTGACATAGAATTGGCTCAGTTGTTTTTGTAAAGCCCCCAAGGGAAAGTTTTTACAAAATAGTTTCATAACCTTTTCAAGGAGACAAAATACCTCCCTTGTTTACTTCCTCTGGCAAGTAAAATAGGCCATTCAGGAAACCCAGCTGTAAAACTTCTGCCCTAAAATGTATTGAAGAGAGTGGTATAGAGTTCAATAAATTAATCAGGGAATTGATAAATGGCCAGACTTTCATGATTAGCTTTTTCATTTTTAAATGGGTATTTGGCCATTACAACTGAGATTCCTGCATTTGTGTGTAGGAAGGTTTCTGTGCACTTGAAACATCAAAAGGAAATTGTTCTCCTGAAGCATATTTTAGAGAAAGTTAATTGCCCCTTACTACAGGACTTTCCCCACTCAGAGTACAGTAGCAGGGCTTTTGGATTGTGTTCATCACAGCCTTTTAAACATTTCAAATTATCAAAAAGAATGTCTATTTTATACAGGCATATTTGTAAACATATATAGTATTTACAACAATAATATCCAGATGCTATATATAGCTGCATGTTATTAAGGTGAATTTCCTTCTGCTTCTCCAGGTTTGTTTGTTGTTTTTTTTTTTTTTTGCGGTACGCGGGCCTCTCCCTGTTGTGGCCTCTCCCGTTGCGGAGCAGAGGCTCCGGACGCGCAGGCTCAGCGGCCATGGCTCACGGGCCCAGCCGCTCCGCGGCATGTGAGACCTTCCTGGACAGGGGCACAAACCGATGTCCCCTGAATCAGCAGGCGGACTCTCAACCACTGCGCCACCAGGGAAGCCCTTTCTCCGGGTTTTTGATTCTAGATATTCTGAAATCCAATTCTGAGTTTCATGCCATTACATTCCCCTACCACCAATGAATAAAAGTTACATGCAAAATGATTAACATATGATTGGAGAAATCACTTTCTAGTACATTTGTTCTTCTTTGTGGAAAATTACTGGGTGATAAAAAAATCTATATGCAAATCTCTTCCTATTTTAATTAAAATCTTTAGCTGACTCTAATATCATTTATATATTTTTGGCATACGCTATATCTTTGTGCTTCTCAGATGCAACCCTCATTTAAATCCTTCCTGATAAGAAGTAAACAATGAAATCATTAATTTAAAAAATAAAAGCATAATTTTGATTAAATACTAGTAGCATAAAACATCATTAAAGAGAAAAACCACAGGCCCCAAATAGTGCTAAAGTCCATGATACAAAACCTAGATTTAATACTTAACTATAGTTTCAACCTTCCTCAGAAATGTAATCTTAATCATCCAGAAATTTTCTGGTCAGTACCAATGAGGTAATCAGTCATGTGGGCCCTCTCTATTCTCCCCCCACCACCAGCCCACCTCCAGGAAGAAGAGGCAATCTGCAGGATAAAACATTTGCTGTTCTCTTTCCAGGGAAAAGAGGATATCCTGGCCTAAAATAATCCTTTCTTTTATTTTGCTAATAGCTCCCTTGCCCCACCCTTCTCCCTACAAAACCCTCCACTGTGTATAAGCCCTCAGAGCACCCAAGTTGCTAGAAGGGATGCTGCCTGATTCATTGATTGCTGAATAAAGCCAATTAGATTTTCAAATTTACTCAGATGAATTTTGTTTTTTAAGAACACGTAGCTTATTAATCCATTGGTTTTCAAAAGATATACTATAATTTAATCAGTTGTTGAATGACTGACCTATCATAAATGTAGAGAAAAAAAGATGATGAAATATAAAGTTTTGTCCCATAATTGTTTTGAATACCAGTGTATACCCAACATAAAGTACAGCATATAACATAGAGTAGTTAATTAGGCAATTAATAAATAAGAAAAATGCATTGTAAATCTTCCCTTTAATATAGGAATTGGTTACCATATAGGTAAACATCTATTCATATCTATGACTAGATAAACAACTGTCTTCAACATTCTAAGATTTCTACCTGTGACAATGAACATAATTTATGATAAATCAACTAGGCATGATTTATTTTAACAAACTAGCAAGAGCATTCTAGAAATGACAAAATAACTGGTGCTGGTTCTAATACTCATAGAAATAACAATTGCCAACACTGTACAAAATATAAAGAAACTCTTCGAAGGCCCTGAGGAATGGCAATAGCAAGCAGCTATTAAAAGAGTCAACCTTTGAAAGAAGAAAACCACACTCACTGGATGACATTCACAATTATATTACATTTCCCTAAAGTCACGCCCCTGTCAGTGTGATGTGAGGCCACTTGAAATATAAGCAGAGAGGTACAGTTTTATTGACTTAAGGTGTCCAAGGAGAGCGTTTAGGGCTGTCAGAGTAAATGAACATTGGTTGGGGGTGAGTGGGTGTCCAGGAAAGGAAGGAGACCTAAAATCTGTGAGTAGAATCCCCTCAAATATTTGCCTGACTCTAAACTTCATGTGTTGGGGTTCCTGCTAAAAATGACAGCCAGAAAGCTAAAAGAATTGGGCATATATTTTAGCTGATGCCTATTGCAATAAAAACAGTTTGCCGTTTGAGTTCTGCTGAGTTTGATGAGTTTGATAAACAGCTCATGCTTTATACAAATCTGCACTGTCCAATATTAAAATCAAGCCTCCACAGATTCTTGGTGATCACATACTAATTTGTCTGCCTGCTACAACAATAAGCAAGCATCTTTAGAGAACATAATAGAACCAGGGAAAATGTCCTTAATAAATGAAAAGTCACCAGGCATATGTAGGACAAGAAAATGTGGTATATAGTTAAGAAACAAAGTAGTCAATAGGAACAGACCCCAAGGTGACTCAGATGTTGGAATTAGCAGACTGGCACTTTAAAACATCTATTATAAAAGCTCAAAAATTTAAAGAAAAAGACAGCTATAATAGGTAAATAGATGGGAAGTCTCACTAGCAAAATAGAAAATACAAGAAAAAAAATCAAATTGAAATTCTAAAATGGAAAATTACAGTGTCTTAGGGGTAAGGGGGGGAGAGATAAACTGGAAGATTGGGATTGACATATACACACTAGTATATATAAAATAGATAACTAATAAGGACCTACTGTATAGCACAGGAAACCCTACTCAATACTCTATAATGTCCTATATGGGAAAAGGATCTAAAAAAGAGTGGCTATATGTATAACAGATTCACTTTGCTGTACACCTGAAACTAATACAACATTGTAAATCAGCTATACCCCAATAAATTTTTTTTTAAAAGCTACAAAGAGATATTGTACAACACAGGGGCTATGTTTTATAGTAATTATATATAACCTTTAAAAGTTGTGAATCACTATATTGTACACCTGTAACTTATACAACATTGTACATCAACTATTACTTCAATTTTTAAAAAATGGAAAAAAGAAAAAAAATAGTGTCTTAAATTTTTAAAAAATTACTGGATGACCCTAATAGTATTTTGGTGATTGCAGAAAAAGAATCAGTAAATTTGAAGACAGATCAATAGAAATTATCTAATCTGAGGAACAGAGAGAAAAGGATTTAAAATGAAAAATCAATGAAAAGAACATCAGTGACCTGTGTGGCAATAGCAGGCAGTCTAAGGTATGTGTAATAAATTTCATAACAGTCTACTGTGCTTATCTATACTTTCCATCATTTCATTTTTTGTTTCCTTCTTAGTTTTAACCACATCTACAATCATCTCATATAATAATATTAAAAAATTTCATTATCTTAATCTTTGTAACACATAATTGAAATTGTCTCTGATAACTTACAGTTTTGTTGGGGCTACCTGCATTTGTTGGACTAAGGGATATCATAGTCTGGCTTTCTTATGATATTAAAAATAAAATCTGATGTAGAGTGAAATGGGGAGCCCCTGAAAATTCCAGCATTTGGATCATACTTCATTTTCCTTAAATATTTGCTTCTCAAACTTTTATACATCAAGAAACACAGATAAAATGATGCTGTTTTTACAGAATACTGAAGAAAATGAAAAACCCTCTTGTGGCCAGAGGTACCCAGACTGGGCCCCCTCAAGTCTCTCAGACCCAAGGCTGAGAGAATCAATGTCTTGACTCACCTTTAAATCATCTGTAGCTCCTTAATTAGGACATCTGACTAATCTACATCTATCGATCAACTTTAGCAAGTTGAATGTACTAAAGGTTACTAATTCAATCAATCAATCAATCAATCATTCTTTATTTATTACACAAATATTATTAAGCTTCCTATGTGCCAAGCACTGATTTAAGTATGTTTATTTCGGTGAACAAAATCTTTTCTTTTAAAATTTGCATTCTGATAGTAGTTGACAGACAAAAAATTAAATGATATAAGACAATCATAAGTACTTTAGAAAAAAATCAGACAAACTAAGAGAAGATTTTGAGTAATGGGCATTAAAGTTTTCAATAGATCAGTCAAAGGATCCTCACTAAGAAAGCGTCATTTGAGCAAAGACTTGAAGGAGAGGATGCAAGAGGGGAAGATATGAATGTGTTAAGGTAAAATATTTTAGGTAGAGAAGGAGCCAGTGTGAGTCCCTGAGGTGGAGGAATGCTTGACATCTTTAAGGACATTGAGGAGGCAACTGTTGCTAGAAAATAGTGCACAAGAGAAGATTAGTCTGGAAGAAGTACAACTAACTTGGTTCCTATTAAACATTATAAATTCTCTGACTTTTACTCTGAAGAAAATGGGCAGCCATTGGAGGCATTTCCATAGAGAAATGCCATTGGCTAAGTCGCATTTTGAAAAGGGATCACCATAACTGCTGAGCTAAGAATTGATTATTAGAGGGAAGGTTAAGGGTAGAAGCAAAGAGCCAGTTGCAATAATATGACAGAATGAATTTTCTTCTTGTATGATGGCATTGCAACAGCTAAATCATGTTTGGTTTACTGGATTATAACATGACCAGCGTAGATCTCTTTTCAGTTGGAGAAGACTTAAGAACTGATTCATGGATTAATATTCTTCCAGATTTTTAGGATTCATCATCTTGCATAGATAAATGAACAAGCCACTGTTTTAAAATTTTTCTTTCTCTACTACCAATACCAGTTTTCAGGGTATTGAGGGAGACAGGTTTCTTTTAATGTATAGTAAAATTACCTTTCACTTTTTCATATTCAAAGACTATGTAGGCCATTACTCTACTTAAAGTTATGGCACTTTCTTATAAATCTAGGTTTGAGCCCTTGTTTTTCAAATACAGAGCAGGTGGAAGTGCTTCTCCAGGTGGAGGGTGAGACCATCTTCAAGCATTATGAAGTCTCATTTTTCACCTTTCACATGCCTATCACAAAAGCATGCTTGCTGATGTGTATTCTCTTAGATAAAAATGTCTTTTGGATCTGTTCATCTCTTAGCAAATGAAATGATATTTGATGGTTAATTAGTTTGTATGGCTGAAAATATTGATTTTGTTGAGCAAAATTGTGTGAACAAAGTTCTGCAAGTGTACCAGCATATTAATCAAGAATGCTAGAACACACACACACACACATGTCACACCAATGACCTCATCACTAAACATTCTAATACAAAAGTGAAGTTGGTTTTGACAACTTACATTTCTAATGGGGCTAATGGATTTTGTTGCACTAAGAATTTTTAAATGGAGAATGAATTCAAATTTAAAATGCTCTTATATCCTGATATAAGAGTAATTAAGCACATTCATTTTACTGAAACACAAATCTAAATTCAAATCAGAGTTTTGAACTTAATATATATATCAACTTGGAAAATAACTAAGCCTCCCTAAAGTTCAGTTTTCTTCTCTCTAAAGTGGAGAAAATTATAGTCTCTGTCTCATAGGTTTTTGAAAAATTAAATGAGATAATGCATGTAAAGAGCTACCATAGTTTCTGTCATAGAATAGATATTCAATACATGCTAGCTATCATCACTATGGTTATCAGCAGTATAGTTCTTTATATTAAGGTCCTTAGTAGTAGTACATGTGGAATTCTTATCAAATAGGGAGAAGCAGGGTCTATATCTGTTTCTCTCAATAAAGATAACTTAGTTTGAAATAAGTATGTATATAAGTAGAAAATGGAGACAATTTTAAATTGTTGTATAAAGACAAACAAAAATACTAAATCAAGTTCAAAGTAAAACACATCTTTAAAGGGAGATTTTATCCTATTTACTTAGTATCAGGCTATGCTTTCTTCAGTACACAACTTGTACACTTGACCTCAACATACTTAGTCGAACAGGAATCAAAAATATTTATTCATATTCTTCTTGTCAAAGAAGTAGACACAGAAAGCATGAATAAAACAGAAAGGTAATTTACTTTTAGAGATCAGGATGAAAAGATTCAAGATATATATATGTGTCTTTCTCATCCTGAGATAATTATAGTCTCTGTTTCACAGGATTGAGAAAAATTAAATTAGATAGTGCATGTAAAGATTATATGTATAATTATGTTTTTCATATATATGTATATATAATTTATTAATGATAAACAGGATCATTTTTACCATGGAAATATTTTTATAGTTTACACTGTACAGAATGGTATATTTTTATTATTTCTTTGGATTAAACAATTGCTTTAGGAAAAACCTAATAGGATAAAGATTTACAATATTTTAAATGTGGATCATCTACAGATGGTTAGACTACAATGAAGTGAGGATAGACTGACAATATATAGTGTTGGTAGGATTTCTCAAACAAATACAGACCTAATAAGCAGATTTTTATAATATATAGTTTTTTTTAAATCATAGAACTAATAGATGATCTACCAACTTAAAACCTATATATGAGAAATCTGTATTACTTAACAGATTATTAAGTAATTTACTATTGAAAATTATGTAACTTTACTTCTAAATCTCCCCCATGTTCAATAGTTGTAGGCGTACCTACATGCATTTATAACATTTTTTTTCACCTCTGATAGCTTTCGTTGAGAAAGGGCAATTGTGAACTACTTATAACTTAGTATGTGCTGTTGAAGAAGTGTGAACTGAGTAATTAAATCTTACTTAAAAAAGAAAATAGATTTAGCCACTGTTCATGCCTCTTCAACTCCTTTCATCTAGCTTTAATAGTTGCTTTTCTGAAACAATACTGCCATTTCTGTTAACCTCAATAGACAGTTTTAGGCAAAATGTATAATCTGGTTTCCTACACTATTGAGAATTATTTTATGCAATATTTATTCTGCTTGGAGAGTAAAAATCAACTCAAATAGTAATTTAGCGTACAGATGCTTTGTCTTCAGATAACACATTGAAAATGTACCAAAAATGTCTCAATGGACATTTTTGTCCGTAGGACTACCTATATTTGATCTTTTTGATAATTTTATGTGATATTTGAGTAATAGAGCATTTAACTAATGAATTCAATTGCAATAGAGGCATGTTGGCTCTCAGTTTACATCCTGAAGCATGAAGACTTAATTACCTTTAGTTTATCTAGATAGCTACAGGCAGCATAATTGGTCATAAAGTTATATAGGGCTTTTTCAAAATTCAGACATGGTATTTGACTCAAGAGTCTCCTGCATCAGTGAATTCTATTAGCAAATAGAATATTTTTTTTGGAAACAATCTAATTTGTTTGGAAAATTGCATATATTACTTTTCTTTATTTGTATGTACTATACTTTTTAAAAACATTTTTATTGGAGTATAATTAATTGCTAAACAATGGTGTGTTAGCTTCTGCTTTATAACAAAGTGAATCAGTTGTACATATACATATGTTCCCATATATCTTCCCTCTTGCATCTCCCTCCCTCCCACCCTCCCTATCCCACCCCTCTAGGTGGTCATAAACCACCGAGCTGATCTCCCTGTGCTGTGCGGCTTCTTCCCACTAGCTATCTATTTTACGTTTGGTAGTGTATATATGTCTATGCCACTCTCTCACTTTGTCACGGCTTACCCTTCCCCCTCCCCATATCCTCAAGTCCATTCTCTAGTAGGTCTGTGTCTTTATTCCCATCTTACCCCTAGGTTCTTCATGACCTTTTTTTTTTCCCTTAGATTCTATATATATGTGTTAGCATACGGTATTTGTTTTTCTCTTTCTGACTTACTTCACTCTGTATGAGAGACTCTAGGTCCATCCACCTCACTACAAATAATGATGAAAAATCTGAAAGTGAAATTAAGAAAACACTCCCATTTACCATTGCAACAAAATAAAATATCTAGGAATAAACCTACCTAAGGAGACAAAAGACCTGTATGCAGAAAATTATAAGACACTGATGAAAAAAATTAAAGATAATACAAATAGATGGAGAGATATACCATGTTCTTGGATTGGAAGAATCAACATTGTGAAAATGACTCTACCACCCAAAGCAATCTACAGATTCAATGCAATCCCTATCAAACTACCACTGGCATTTTTCACAGAACTAGGACAAAAAATTTCACAATTGTATGGAAACACAAAGGACCCCAAATAGCCAAAGCAATCTTGAGAATGAAAAATGGAGCTGGAAGAATCAGGCTCCCTGACTTCAGACTACACTACAAAGCTACAGTAATCAAGACAGTATGCTACTGGCACAAAAACAGAAATATTCATCAATGGAACAGGATAGATAGCCCATAGATAAACCCACTCACAAATGGTCACCTTATCTCTGATAAAGGAGGCAAGAATATAGAGTGGAGAAAAGATAGCCTCTTCAATAAGTGGTGCTGGGAAAACTGGACAGCTACATGTAAAAGTGTGAAATTAGAACACTCCCTAAAACTATACACAACAATAAACTCAAAATGGAGTAAAGACCTCAATGTAAGGCCAGACACTATCAAACTCTTAGAGGAAAACATAGGCAGAACACTCTATGACATAAATCATAGCAAGATCCTTTTTGACCCACCTCCTAGAGAAATGGAAATAAAAACAAAAATAAACAAATGGGACCTAATGAAACTTAAAAGCTTTTGCACAGCAAAGGATACCATAAACAAGACCAAAAGACAACCCTCAGAATGGGATAAAATATTTGCAAATGAAGCAACTGACAAAGGATTAATCTCCAAAATTTACAAGCAGCTCATGCAGCTCAACATCAAAAAAAGAAACAACCCAATCCAAAAATGGGCAGAAGACCTAAATAGACATTTCTCCAAAGAAGATATACAGATTGCCAACAAACACATGAAAGAATGCTCAACATCATTAATCATTAGAGAAATGCAAATCAAAACTACAATGAGGTATCATCCCACACCAGTCAGAATGGCCATCATCAAAAAATCTAGAAACAATAAATGCTGGAGAGGGTGTGGAGAAAAGGGAACACTCTTGCACTGCTGGTGGGAATGTAAATTGATACAGCCACTATGGAGAACAGTATGGAGGTTCCTTAAAAAACTACAAATAGAACTACCATATGACCCAGCAATCCCACTACTGCGCATATACCCTGAGAAAACCATAATTCAAAAAGAGTCATGTACCAAAATGTTCATTGCAGCTCTATTTACGATAGCCAGGACATGGAAGCAACCTAAGTGTCCATCAACAGATGAATGGATAAAGAAGATGTGGCACATATATACAATGGAATAATACTCAGCCATAAAAAGAAATGAAATTGAGTTATTTGTATGTACTATACTTTTATTGGCATAGATAAATTTTGCAAGAAAGTAAAAAATAAATGAATCACATTTGTTTTTTGTTATAGAATAATCTTATTTGTTAATAAAGATAATACATGTACTCCATTAATTTAAGAATAGAAACGTTAATCTCAGTTATGGTGTAGAATGACTATTTCACATCTTTTCTATCTTACTATATTTGACACTGCCTTGTTCTCACTTTTGTAGAAAACCATCTCCTCATTTCACTCAAATCTGGATTTGCTTTCATCACTTCACCAAAATCATCCTCACTTATTCAAGTGTAGCCTTTTTTTTTTTTGACTTCCAAAAGACATTTTTTCAATACCCTTTAGTATTTACCTCACTCTTTTTTTTTTTTTTTAAATGAAACTTTCTGGACTCTAGAATCTCATGAGACAGCACTTTCCTCTTTCACCCTATATCTCTCTGGCTACTATTTCTAATTCTTTGCAAGCTCAATCTCCTTACATTCAGTGTTGTAGTCCTAGAGCCTTTTTTTTCATAGATTTTCTTTAGGCACTATTGTACACATCTATGGCTTAATATCTGCTATACAAAAGTGATCCAAACATCAATGTATTCCTTAAGATTATCAGGAAATAAATATGTATTAAGTGAATAATCAGATAAATAGAGTTAGAGCTCTTATTCCAAGTTACGCCATTATGAATTTTAAAAAGCTTCTTTTTAAAATTAAAACTAATGAAGTGAATTTATTGGGATACAGCCAATTATTTTTTCCTAGGAAGATAATAAAAAAGATCACCTCGAGACTGTAATTTCCAACTCTATAAACATTAAAAAAAAACTCCCCAAAAGAAAACATGAAACTTTTGTTTTTATTTTCCACTGAACACATGGATAGCCAACATAATATAGGGTGTGTATAATTAAACAGTCTCTCAGCCAAGATTGCTCTACTCCAAGGAGATTTTTAATGGTCATACACAGGAAGTATATTGTCCATCCAAGGTTCAGCCCCATGTGACATTCCAAATTCAGTTGTAACTCCAATTTTGCCAGCATAGAAAAAGAGGTTTAAAATACCACTTCTATTCTTCTTGGAAACAAGGGAGCAGAAGTCTGTTCGGAGAACAGCAGTTTTGGTTTAGACAAGAAAATGCAACAATGCATAAGCTTAGAGATAACTCAGTCTTTGACATATAAATAATTAGTAAAATTTAATCCTACTGGGTCTGTGTGTTCTTAAATATTAATATAGAATAATATGTGTTATTTGTAAGTTTTTTATACTAAAGAGATTTTTTGAATCAGATAAACCTGGGATTAAATTTCACCTTTGCTTCCTAAGAAGCTAGAATTTGTACAACGGGACCTTTGCTTCCTATTTTTGAATTGAGATCAGTTTGCTCATTGGTAAAGTGGAAACCATGAGGTATTCCTCAAGTTACTTTATGAATAAGTCAATGACTTACATTAAACTACTAGACTGTGCTTTTCTCATATCAGGAGCTCATGAAAGATTTGTTATTTTTCTTGGCTTTTCCATCTTTTCCATTTCTATTTCTATCTATCTATATATCTATCTAATAACTACCTATCTATCTATCTATCTATATAATCTATATATCTTTTACAGGGTCTTTATTATATTTATTATCCACTAAGATCTTAAATGACAACATAGTAAGATTTTTGTGACTTCATCAGAGAGGAGAAGATAAATCTAGATGAGGATTCTTTCTAAACTACTGGTTAAAGAGCACAAACTGTGGTATCAGAAGGAAGTAAGTTTGAATCGTACCTTGATCTTTATAATATAAGGCAAGCTACATTATCTTGCTAAGACACTGTGTGTGAAATTAAAATGACATTTGTTTTTTGTTTTAGAAAAAAACATGTTTTTGTGAATGTTTTGTTAACTGCTTGTGATGTTCACAATATCTGCATATATATAATAAAGCACTCAATAACTTTTACCTCTTATTTCATTGTCACCCCTGGAACTACTAGATTCATAATACATCTGACTATTCTTTATTCTGTTTACTTATAAGGGGTGGTCTTAATACAAATATGAAGCACATAGATATTTGTGGAATTTTAACACCAGGCTTATAATCGGTGTTTTTGAAAGCTTTCAAGAATTAGTTTCTATAATATCTGAGTAAAGTCAAGTTTTATTTCCCTAGATTTACTGATTTAATAAACGAAACCCTGAAAGTCCCAGGGAGGTTTAGCCAAGAACTTAACTTCTTTAAGTTCATACCAATTCCCTCATTTATTTTTGGTTTATCATAGTCTAGGATTTTACATCCCTCTACTTGCAAAATTAAAGTGCTTAGCTTGCACTTACTGTCCTGTCCCAGGCTCCCTGCCCAGTGGGCTTGTAATATTATTATTACTTAGTCAGAATTGAACTTCCCACTAAAAACAACAACAAAAAAGCTTAAATAAAGTTTAAATGAAAGAAGTAAGGAGTTTATAAAATATGCATATTTTATTATTTTATATGTTTCCCTCAGTTTCAATGTTAAAAAGAAGTTTTCAGGAAAGTTTCATACTAAGAGCAATAAACTGGCCCATTAAACAAATGTTGACTATTTTACATTATTCTTTCTTTCTTTGAGCTCACTGATTTTAGTATATCCTTTTATTTGGGACAAACTTTCTTTAAAGTAACTTTAAAAGGAAAGGATAGGAAATAGTTGTTTATCAGTTCCATTAATATTTCATTACTTGCCTTAGTATGTTTTTAATGATTTTAAGGGTTTGAATGAAAAGTATTGTGACTAATATTACCATGTTACATGCAATTTTAAAGATTATAGACCAAAAGTAAGTTAACATTTACTACAATGATAATTTTTTTAATTTAGTAGTCAAAAAATTTCTTCTATGCATAAGTCTATTTCCTAATTTTTAAATTATACTGATGTAACAGACTGTAGCTCTGCTATGTTTTATATATCCAGGCTGGCATTAGTCCTTAGTCAGTACATAACTTAATACCAAACCTCTATACATTTACTTGAGCATATAAAAAATGTAAGTGAATAAATTAAAAAAGCATACAAACAAAAATCCCACAGGCAATTAGGGCATATTTTATTGAGGCACTCTTCTCTGCCTTGTTATGTATTCCTTCAATAATACTCAAAAACTTTATGGCTTGGGCTACATCAGTTGAGGAAATTGAGGCATAGAAATATTCAAAGAGTTGCCCCAGGACACAGAACTCTGAAGAAAGTGCCAGGATTATGACCCAGATTATGGAACTCCAGTGCTCTTATAATCATTACACTAAATAGGCTTATAGTATTTACCTTGCTATACACATTCGATCTATCTTATACAAGTTCTATGTCTTAGCATCAAGTATGAAATATTACAGATTGTTAGTAATTGAACATTGAACCTTAAAATTTGTCACAATAGGTAAGAAATGTGTCTGCATTCTAAAGATAAAGAAACCTTGACGAGAATGTGATTGCAAATTTGAAATTTGCTTGGAATAGGCATTACAATACCACAAATAAAATTGTTAATGCCTGAATATGATTTTAAAGGCTATGGCTCTATTTGATGTATCATCCAGGCACAGGAGAAAGAGTTCCAAGATCACTCATCTAAAAGCTGAAGTAGGAAAGAATTAAATTGTTTCCTACTTCACACACTATCAAGACAGTTCCTTCAATAAACAAGTAAAAGAGGTAATAAGTTTAAACACGATAGCAGAAGTCTTCCATGAGGGTATGCACCATTAAATTTCAAAGGTCACTAAGTTTGAGTCTATTTCCCAGCATGAGTTTATCCTACCTTATATTCACTGGCTTAACTCTCCCAATCGAAAACAGTCTCTGTGAAAGGTGAAATAAGACCTGATATCTTGTTTGAAAGCTTAACAGGTAGGCAGAATAATGGCTCCCCAAAGATGTCCATGTTCTACTTCCTGGTGTTAAACCTGTGAATATGTTAACATTACACGACAAAAGGGAATCATAGTGTATATGGAATTAATGTTGTTAATTAGTTGACCTTAAAATATGGAGAGTATCCTTGATTATCCAGGTGTGTTCAGTGTAGTAGTCACATGGGTCCTTAAAGTTACAGGATAAAGCAAAAAGAGTGGGTAGGAAAGATACGACAATGGAAGAAGGCAAGACAGATGGCAGCATGTGAAGGATTTCATACCCTGTTGCTAGTTCCCAGAAGTAGGGAGCCATGAGCAGGGATGAGAAAGATGCCTCTAGTTGTTAAGCTCAGCCCCCAGATTACAGCAAGCAAGTAAATGGAGACCTCAGAACAGCTGTGTGGAACTAACTGAATTCGCCTGCACCTGAGTGACCACGGACATGGATTTTCTCCCGGAGCCCTCAGAAAGGAACGCAGTGTGCTGGCATGTTGATTTAGCCAGTGAGTCAATGTTGGACTTCGGATTTCCAGAAATGTAAGTTCATAAATTTGTGTTGTTTTAAACCACTAATAGAGTTTTTAGTCATTTGTTATTTTGTTATTGTAGTAATAAGAAACTAATACACTAAGAACCCATAAATCACCACTCAAAATCTTCTGTTTTTCTATCACTTCTCGTTACTTTTCATTTCAAACATTTTAACATACAAATAGTGGCTCAGTCCTCTTTTTAATTGGTACCCAAATCGTCAAACTGCAAGAAATTGCTATTTAAAAGTTAACTGCCAATATTCTATTTTGAAGTATAACTCAGAAAAATAATACAACCAGAAAGTAAAAAAATACATGTTATAATCTAGGCATAGAAATAACTAATTGTCTTTTATTTTCTCACAAAGCCTTAGGGTTGTCTGATATTTTATAGACAAACTTCTTGATATCTGGGTGTCATTCTAGAAAAATAAATGGTCTTGTAATATTATTGATTATTGATTAAATTTCTTTATTAACTATAGGTGTATTCAGATGATTATTTTTCCTTGTGTGAGTTTTGGTAGTTTGTGGCTTTCAGGGTACTGGTCCATTCCATATCAAATTCGTGAGCAAGGAGTTTATCAAATTTGTGGGCATAGAGTTGTTCATTTTGTTCTTTGTTATTCTTTATTGCCATGTGATCAGTAGCAATGACCTCTCTTTCATTTTAATTCTAAAATTGGTCACGTGTCTTTTCTCTTTTACCTTCTTAAGAATGTCCATCAAAGGCACTATTTCTGTTAAAGTGTTTTTTTGAGTTCTTATATTTTCTTTTGATTCCTTCCTAGAGTTTCCATCTCTCTGCTTATATTACCCATCTGTTCTTGCATGTTGTCTAATTCTTTATTAGATCCTTTAACATATGAATCATAGATATTTTAAATTTCCTGTCTAAAAATTACAACTTCCGTGTCATAGCTGAGTCTGGTTCTGAATCTTGCTTTTCCTCTTCAGACTGTGTTTTAGCTTGTCTTTTGGAAGGCCTTGTAAGTTTTTGTTGAAACCAAAAATGTACTGGGTAATAGGAACTGAGGTAAACAGACTTTAGTATGAAGTTTAATATTGACCTGGCTAGGAGCTGGATTATGTTTAATGTTTGTTCTGGTTGGATTGAGAGGCTTCCAATTACTTTAGCAGATTTGTTTTTGTCTCTCCTCTTGACTTTGGTCTTCCAGGTGTATTTCTCCTCAGAGACAACCTGCGTCATGCAGCTCTTTCATTTGTAAACCATAAAATTGCAAAAAACTTTCTTGTGTGTATCTTCACATTTTTAAGAATAACCTGGATTTGATAGTTTGTACCTGGGAAAATTCAAGGCAGACTGAAGAATACCAGAATATTATTTCAAATCCTATTGGTTAAATTTATTCAAAAACAATTTTCACCAGCTGAATTTAATATTCTTAGATGTTTAACAATTTCTGTGGGAAAGAAGTCAGAAGTTTATGACCCAGAGATATTTAGCATTTGAGTGATATTCTATGACACGTAAGTTGCTCACAAGAAACATTTTTCTACCTTAAGGAATTGAGTATTCTGAACTATTTGGCCATTCTGTTGCCATTTACTTCATTGTGTGACATATGACATATACTTTTCTGAGTGTCTAATAGCTTTACAACATGTAATAATTTTTAAGACAATCGAGGATTCATATTCAAGTACGTGGTTCAAAAATCATAAGTGAGGGCTTCCCTGGTGGCGCAGTGGTTGGGAGTCCGCCTGCCGATGCGGGGGGCGCGGGTTCGTGCCCCGAGCCGGGAGGATCCCGCGTGCAGCGGAGCGGCTGGGCCCGTGAGCCATGGCCGCTGAGCCTGCGCGTCCGGGGTCTGTGCTCCGCGGCGGGAGAGGCCACAGCGGTGAGAGGCCAGTGTACTGGAAAAAAAAAAAAAAAAAAATCGTAAGTGAGGGCTTCCCTGGTGGTGCAGTGGTTGGGGGTCCGCCTGCCGATGCAGGGGACACGGGCTTATTCCCCGGTCCGGGAGGATCCCACATGCCGCGGCGCGGCTGGGCCCATGAGCCATGGCCACTGAGCCTGCGCGTCCGGAGCCTGTGCTCCGCAGAAGGAGAGGCCGCAGCAGTGAGAGGCCCAAGTACCACAAAAAAATAAATAAATAAAAATCATAAGTGAGATGATAATCTGATAAAAAGTATATTATTCAAGGTTCCTGGTTCCTACCTATTTTAAGCAGAAGGAGAATTTATCAGAGAACATTAAGTAACTAAGATTAAGTAAATTTCAGTAGATTTGTTCAGTTTCTATAGATCTCATGATTGTTACCAATCATGAGATCTATAGAAACTGAACAAATCTACTGAAATCTTCATTGCTCCCAGGCTTTGGACCATTGAGTTGGGGGAGATGACACATATAACCCTGTTGCTGGGAATAGATACAAACTCTATTACTGCTATTGCTGCTAAGACAGATATGTTAATCCTCACATAAATGATCAATACTGTGCATCCTTTGTTCCTCATCTAACATGCTTCTTCATGTCGCTCAATTCCAAAATTATGAAGCTTAGATGTTCTTAATTGAGGGTCCTAGGTTACATGCCTGCACCCAAGCTGCAGAGGATGCTGGGGGAATGAGTTCTACCTTTTGCTTTTGGAAGAAAGGACCAATCATGTGAAAAGCTTCTTTGAATAGAAATGTCAGTTTAATACTTCTAAGATGAGTTAAATTTGAATACTTGCAATGAGTGAGGCTATATAATATCTGGATAGCTGGTAAAATTTTTTCTTACACTGACTGTAAGGGAAATGTTAATTTTTAGGAGTTAAATATGCAAAAAATATATCATAGAATTAACTACATGAGATTTATATCACTTATTTTCCCACTCTATGAATAAAGAAATTGAAGGCCTAGAAATAAAATTATTTCTATAGTATGTGAGTTGTACAGTCAAAACAATTGTCTTTTACTGTGACTACAAGTTTTAGGTTAAGTAAAATGATGTATACTATTTGGTGTATTAACTGTAGATATAAAAGTAATATTTTAAAATAGCTTTCTTTTATTAGTTACAGGTAAAGAATAAATTTCTAATTTATATAGCATATATTTAATGAAAATTGCAGCTGTTGAATTAAGAACTTGGGTGCCTGTATGGTGTACATCAGGTTTTATATAGATAGATAGATAGATAGATAGATAGATAGATAGATAGATAGATACCTATATATATGTAATCAATATATGATTATGTTTTCTAAGTAGCTAGTAAATAAATGCCTAAGTAGATAGTTTGAAACTCTTTTAGGACCTCAAAATGGAAGGGAAAATCTGTAACTGCACTGTAAATTGAAGAGCATATTGTGCTCTTTATAGAAGTTATCTATTTTAGTAATTACCTGTCATCTGCTGGAACGAAAGAATGGAAATGGAGCCAGAGAGAAGTAAGATTCAAGGGAGAGTTTTTTATAGACTGAAAAGATCTTGCATAATTGAAATTTTTCTTTAGTAGGGAATAATGTGAAATTGATCTTTCAGACTATAAAATTGACAAGCTTTTTCTGGAAAATTAAATGCTTGCATAAATGATGAATCTCAGGGCATAGGCTAATACAATTTTATTTCTGATTTTTGCATAACTATTTGTATAGTTAGAAACATCTATTCATGAATTCTGAATATCTTCTTTATAATATGAATTATTAAATTGGACATTAAGTTAACATGGATGCTATAATTGTTTTTTTCTATAAACTAAGAATTTACAATTTGCATTGCTTTTTGAAACTTTAAAATACTGAGACAATGAGCCTCATATACGTCCCTTTAACAGATGTGTATTTTAGAAGCTGATATCTAGAATCTGCTCATTATTAAATCATAATATAAAATCACTAAAGAAAATAGAAAAGAAGGAAAGAAGGAAAAGAAAGATGCAAAGAAAGAAGGGAAGAAGAAAGGGAAGGAAGAGGTGACAGAGGAAGGAAAGGAGGGTACATTTCTGTTTCAATTTCTCCAACTCCAGAACCTAAAGAAGCAGTTGATTTATATATTGTTTATGTCAAACTGACTTCCCTAATTTAAAAAAATTCTTTATATCTTTCAAAAATAGATGAAATCTTGCCATGATAGGGACTCTGTTACATAATGTAGTATGGAATCACATGATTAGTAAAATAGGATTACCTGATGAATGATTATGCAACTGGGAAAGATTTGCCACCCTCCTGTACCACCCAGGTGCAGGTCCTTTGCATGTTCCTTTCCTAATGAGCAATAACTTTCTAATACTAAGGATGCTATTTTGTGTTTGGGGCTATCATGTATGCCCTAGAGCTTTGATAAGTGACACTTCAACTTGGGATACTACAAATGGGTCACAGTAAAGTCTTATTGCATGAAATGTCATCATTGCTTCTTGTTCACCCATAGACAGCATGTAGGTAGTTGTAGATGGAAGACCCTCAGCAAAGACCAACCAGACGATACACTCAGCTAGGACAGATCTCCAGCTCTGCTGACAGAAAGTACGTTCTTAAATAGTCATGGGTGTTTGCAGGCTTTGACTCAACTTTCACAGGTGTCACCGGTATTGGTCAGTCATGGTTCTGGACAACTTCCAGATACTGATTCTCTCTTTCCATCAACTGATGTGATTCCCTTGTCTCAGGCTTCTTGAAGCTGCTCCAAAATCATGTCCTTTTCTTCTCCAACTAGTCAGCCCACTGAATCCCTGGAAAGTGGAGTTCTCTGATCTTGCTCTTACATCTTCCAAATTGTTGCAATAAAAACTGTTGCCCTGATTCCCTCAGAGACTTCCATTATGATTGCTTTGAGACCTTTCTTCTCTCAACACAACCAGCTCTTGGAAATCAAAACTTTGGCTTTATTATTTGTGTGTTCTTGCAGATCTTTTATAACAAGACTAAATGCCTCTAAAGAAATGTGGATACTTCTGACATACAAAAATAGTGATTCTCGGACCTGGCTATACATTAGAATCAGCTGGAATTTAAAATTACTAATATCCATGCACCAACCCATGAATCATATATAATTGCTATGCTATGTAACCTAAAGATCAGTAATTTTTAAAAAGCTGCCTGGGGAGTTCAACACGCAGCTACAGTTGGAAATAATGATACAACAAGAAGAATCATACAAAGACAAGTTAAAAAGTAAAGTACAATGATTCATATTGATATTTTAATGAAATCATGTTATAATTGTTTAACACTATAGGGAAAATTATCAGTATGGGGACTTTTCAAATATTAAATAATTATGAGATTTGTTTGTTAGAATTATATAAAATGTTAGACAAACAATAAACTATACAAAAAATGCTCCAGTGAAATGAATTTTCCTTTAAATATTACCTTAGGAACTAGACAAGAGTCTCAGTCATGCCATTTTGTTTCAGAACATTAACAAAGAAAAATATCTAATACTATTGATTTGGAAAGATTCTTAATTCCTATAAAACAATTTTAAATGAATTTAATCTTTATTTTTTGGAAGGACGCTTTAAATTTGGAAATTGTGAAAATGTTTGCAGATATACCTGCAAGATTATTTTTAAACAAAAATATATTCTATTTTAAAATTTATTTTAAAAAATTATTTGTTCCAGACATCATCTTAGGTTACATGATTTCTCCAAATGTTAATAAATTGTGTTTTGTGCTACCTGATAATTATATTCTACTGGGGAGCAAATATGAAAAAAACAAAAATGCTATATAAATAAAAGCAAGTTTCTCTAGTTTTGTTTTAATATTAATAGAATTGAGATACAGCTAGTCATATTTTCACCAGATTTGGAGAATAAGATTTGGGATGATCTATCATAGAATGTAGGCTGTATGTGGACTCTAAGAGCATCCCAGTGGTATAGGTAGGAACACTTAAAAGCAAATAACCGAGATTTCTATTATGACTCAACCAAAATAGACATAGTTATACAGCTTAGATTCTTTTGAAGCATTTTAAATAGGTGAATAGCATGCCCAGACCAGTTGGTAAGACCACTCTGGCTATGGTGTGTAGGATGTATTGATTCCAGTAGAAGACCTGGATTCAATAATAAGGTTTCAACAGTCATTAAAGAAGAGATGTGACCTAATCTATGGCCTTTAAAAAAAAATCCATTGTTTAATACTTTTAGGGAAAATAATTTATTAAAATTCTTTTGTGGTGAAAAAAAGAGTCCTCTCCCAGAGTAATTTTATTAAAGGCATTGCCATGAGCAGTGGTACCAAGACTGAGATGAGAGTGCAACCTCCAAGTAAACTTCTTGAACTGTAACACACAAACACATGCATCCTAGAATTTTTAACGCACATTTGCCACTATTTTTTAAAATGAGGTGCAGAATTTCTGTATATATTTGTCATAAGGGAATAAACTTTTCTTTTAACATTTTTATTAGAGTATAATTGCTTTACAATGGTGTGTTCATTTCTGCTTTATAACAAAGCCATAAAAAGAAATGAAATTGAGTTATTTGTAGTGAGGTAGATTGACCTAGAGTCTGTCATACAGAGTGAAGTAAGTCAGAAAGAGAAAGACAAATACCGTATGCTAACACATATATATGGAATCTAAAAAAAAAAAGGAAAGAAAAGAAAAAAAAGGGAATAGACTTTTTAATCCTGAAATCTACTAACCAATTAAATTGACCCAGGAACTGTGTCTAATAAAAAGATTAGATTTAGATAAACTATGTCCATCTGGTATTTGCTTGCCTCATAGTAGCCAAAATGGATAGACTACCAAGTTGCAGAATTTAGTAGATAGGGGGACAAAATAATGAATGAAATACTGTCAATAAAATAGTATAATTATAGTGTAACACTTCCACCATGCTTTAGTTTTGTATTTTAGAAATAAGGTCTGGGTTCATTTTACGAGTAGAAGAGGATTTAAACTTTCACATTAGTATCCTGAATCCAACTTGACTTTTCTGAAGTAAGTAAAGGAATATCTATCATCTCAATAATGTAATTATGTTAGTGAGTATCATGGGGTATACTACATTAAGAAGAGATGGCCAAGTAGGCAGTTTATTCTGGCTGTGTGCCAGAAAGTATCAAACGTCTCCATGGATTTCCAGAAATCAGAGAGCTTTTCAGTCTCTTCTGAGCCTGAGAGACTTCCAAAATACTGGGTAACATATGCCAGGCCTGAGGACAATGAAAAACGTGGCTTAACGTAAGATATTGGTGCAAAGATAACTAGAAAATATTGACAGTAAAATTAGCATAAGAGAACAGCTCAAGCATATTAAAATAGTATCCTAGTTACGTAAAATTCATAAATTAATGCTCCCAGCACAGTAACTAAAAGAGATCTGTTATTTAATTCCATTCCATTCTATTCCATTACAGAGTCAAATGTTCTTTTATTTCCATGGGGAGAAATTCAGTCCCAGATGCTTTTCTGCCCTTTCCTGTCAGTAGAATTTTCACATTTGTACCCAAGCATAGAAAAATTCTATTTTACTGAAAGCCCTGAGAGACTTTTTATTATATACTATTCTCCAAAGCCTTGTTAGAAAATCCAAGCAATTTTACATTATAAAATGTTAATCAAAGTCTTGGGTCTCATCATCTATAACTAGTTGCTTCTCATTCCTATATTTACCTCAGTGGAGGTGACTTTTCCTTCTACATAGACTGATCATGTTTTGTAATGTATGTAAAAGAGTGCTGTGTAATGTGATTTTACAGTAACGATTGTGGTTCAATATTCTTTCTGAAGGTAATTCTGTTTATTTTCTTTTAAACTTTCTATCACAATCTCAAGAATACAGATCTGCTATAATCCTCTGAAGATTTTTTATATATTGTTAAAGAAAGGAAGGAGGAGATATTTGCTTGTTTCTTTGAGTGTTTTTCCAACCAACAGTGGTTTTTCCAAGCCACTAAACCATGAGACAGGTCCTTAATTCTTAAATGAATGTAATCAAAATATCATCAGGATTTTGAATGGACCAATGATCACATGAGAGGAAGTTAAAAAATGAAGTAGAGATATAAAATTAGAAGTATGCTATAAGGCCATTTCTCCTCCACTTATCTAAGCATCCTTCATCTTTTGTGCTTCTAGCTGGACAATTTTAGTGAGGGCTAGATTCTTCAGAATAGTTTTCACTCAGCTTAAAAGAGACATTTCTCATTTAGGCTTGAGGGGTAAAGAAATGCATTTAAATGCAGGTAAGAATGAGAGGAGAGTCATATATATATATATGGAGTCAAATATTGAATATTATGTATGCAAGGGATTATTAAGTACCCAAATGTATAATCAATGTATATTTAAACTCAACAGATCATAATATGACTGAAAGTTTATCTTATAATCATCAATTATATTATATGGCGCATTTACTAAACAAATTATGCAAGTTTTAAGTTTTGAAAATAGAAAATATCTGAACCATGTATGCTGCACTTTATGTATTTGGAAAATGTTTTAGAAATATGTGGTATTATTTCGTATACATACATCTATTTCCTTAATAGTAAAAGTAGAAAAACAGTAGTTAATATTTTACACAAATGTACAGTTTGATGAAGATATTTGATGTCGTTGGTACTGTGCCTAGCAATATTTTCTACTGTGTTAAATATATAAATATTTGCTCTCTAAAATAGGTGCTCTTCCCTAACACTGACTAGATAGACTGTCGTCATATTTACAATGTTTATGCTTATGGTGATTTTTTTTTTTTGCTCTTATCAGATTTTCAAACTGATTACTCACGTCTCAGGCTCACCAAAACTAAAAAAGCATTATATTATGAAATCAATCTTTGTAAACTGAAAAATGCTGTCTACATTTTAGGTGTTAGTGTTAATACTCATACTATGGCTGAGTGTCTAAGACATGAAAAATTGTGTGCTACTGAAAGTGACAGTTGAACTCTTTTATCCCAGGGGAAACCACTTCGGATAGCAGAGATTCAATCACTTGTTTTTTTTCTCTCTATTGGTGACAAAATAAAGGGTGTGTTTTACTATATACTAAGTTGTAAAGAAATCATTGTATATAAAAAGGAACAATGGGGCCTCCCTGGTGGTGCTGTGGTTGAGAGTCCACCTGCCGATGCAGGGGACGTGGGTTCGTGCCCCGGTCTGGGAAGATCCCACATGCCGAGGAGCGGCTGGGCCCGTGAGCCATGGCCGCTGAGCCTGTGCTCCGCAACGGGAGAGGCCACAACAGTGAGAGGCCCGTGTACCGCAAAACAAAAAACAAACAAAAAAAAACAAACAAAGGAACAATGGAAATATGTGAGACACAATCATTAAGTTTGGCTGACTCTGCATTCTGAGAACTGCCTCTTTCTGTTTCCTTCTTCCCTACCCACAAAATTACAGAGAAGGACCTTGGAATACATCTTGAACAATGTAAAGTGCATCCCACCATGTGCTACATCCCTGAGCCATGCATAATTGATTAGTCCAGAAGGGGCTAAATCATTTATTTCTTTAGGAGTCTGAAATTTAGATATGGAGGGAAAGTCTAGGTCTCTCTTTAGGTTTCTGTAACCAGATATTGTAAAGTGGGCACCTTTCATTTTGTGTGTACAGTAGAGAATTTCTGTTCGCAAAGTCAGAGAGTAATGATGCTACGAGGAATAAGTTGAGAGACAGAGAGAAAATCTGGGGAGTGTTTTTTATTTCCTTGTTTCAGTCCAAAAGACTTCAGTGAGACAACTGTTTATCCTTATTATAAATCACTGTTTTACTTCTTGATTTTAAGCTGTTTCATTTGTGTTACATTACATCTTAAAAGAGTGCAACAAAATTTAAATCTTGAAATTCACAAAATTTATTGATGGTGGGCTTCCCTGGTGGCGCAGTGGTTGAGAATCCGCCTGCCAATGCAGGGGACACGGGTTCGTGCTCCGGTCCGGGAAGATCCCACATGCTGTGGAGCGTCTGGGCCCGTGAGCCATGGCCACTGAGCCTGCGAGTCCGGAGCCTGTGCTCCGCAACGGGAGAGACCACAGTGGTGAGAGGCCCGCATACCGCAAAAAAAAAAAAATTATTGATGGTATCAATAACAAAATTTCCAACATTTTCATAAGATATCAAGCATAGTAGGTATTTTGTAATTTATTTGCTAACATTTTTCCTAATTCCTCCAATAATTTCTGGTTTTAAAATGAATATAAACCAGGGTGCATTCAACTGTATTCTTACCCTGAGACATTATTGTATTTTAAAATAGAATGGATTAATACCGTGTTGAGTAACTACTGTAGAATGCAATTCTCTATGGGTGTCTCCTGTTTCCACACATCTCCTGAGCAAAGCATTGACTGCACTGTGTCCTGGATTTTATATATATATATATATATATATATATATATATATTTTTTTTTTTTTTTTTTTTTTTTTTTTTTTTTTTTTTTTTCGGTACACGGGCCTCTCACCATTGTGGCCTCTCCCGCTGCGGAGCACAGGCTCCGGACGCGCAGGCTCAGCGGCCATGGCGCACGGGCCCAGCCACTCTGCAGCACGTGGGATCTTCCCGGACCGGGGCACAAACCCGTGTCCCCTGCATCGGCAGGCAGACTCAACCACTGCTCCACCAGGGAAGCCCGGGACTATATTTTTAAGATGTGTATATAGTGAACAGCCATGGGGGGAGCCATGGGAGGTAGAGATAGGGCTCACCTATTTGGCAAAGGACAGATTTGCTCACAGTCTTTCAAGACAAAGACAATGCTCTTTCTAGAACAAAGGGCACCATGCTCACTTCCCCAGAAGATTTGGGTTCCCTAAGCTCAGGGTACACATGAGCTATGCAGGTCTTATCTGGCCCTCTTTGTGTCACCCTGTGGGAATTGGGGCTCTGGGAAACAGTGAAAAAACACTGATACTCCATCTACTGCTATTTCTGTGAGTACTAACCTGTCTTCAGTCTCTAACCCAGGAATCCCATGTTTTCTACTATCATCCATGTAACTGAGACAGGTTAATTTATTAGTTTGCATGTGGGATGATGTTTGATATCCTTCATAGTTCTTGACACTTATTTCTTATCAAGTTTGTAATAAATTATTCATTCTTAATAATAATTTTGTCTAAGCTCATTAACACACACCTTTAATGGTAAAGAAAGTAGCTCAAATTAAATAATATGGTGTAATGGCTTATTTAGAGACAGTATTTGAACTCTGTTCTGTCTGCTTAAAAATACATAATCTTTATGTCAAGTATACCTGAAAAAATATATATGTATATATTATATATATATATATATATATATATATGTATAAAACCTTTCTACAGTACCACATACTAACAGGTGGATTAATTCTAAGTTTTTAGTGATCTCTGTCAGCTATTTAATATTTATTGGATTTGTATTTGTATGTTTGATTTGATTATTGAGTTTCAATCATCTATTAATCATCAGGAAAAAATAAGATTCTTACATTTTGTATTTAATATTCTCATAGGATTCTTCACAGTTTAATATAAAATTAATCACAAACCTTGGTTAATATGACCATTTGGCATATTGTATTTACAGTGCTCTTATATAAATTATTATAGCTATTTTTAAAATTATCATATTTTATTATGCTCTTGCCATATTTCATCAACTCACATTTGATTTCTGTAGTAGACAGTTCAGTGGGAGCTCAGACCCACCCCTCCATGCCAGCATAAGTGGTACAACTATCTAACCAAGGGTCTTCTCCAAAGCATAGCTCTCATCCAGCCCTCAGATTTTATGCAAGCAAGCCTGAATGGCCAGGGAATTAACACCCATGGGGAAATTTCTCAAGGAAGGGTGAATAACATTCTAGATATAAAGGTCCTTGCTCCCCCTTTTTTTCCCCAAAGTATACAACTCTGGGAAGAATTCTGTGGGCTTTCAGATAGTACCACCAGTATAACAACTCTTTCTCAAGCAGTGATCTCAACAAACTCTATAATATATCCTTCTATGGTCATTTCCTTTTTTGACTCTCTCTTGAAGCTGTCTTCTTTCTGCCTCTGGGGCTCACCCTGCCAACATACCAATAGATCATCTCCAACCCTGCAAACAAATGCTTACCTCAGGCTCTGCTCTGGGCAGAACGCAATGAAAATGTAATTTAATTGAAGTTTATTGAATGTCTTCTCTATATCAGGCATAATATACACTTTAGCTTCATTTCTTAATTTTACAGAAGAGGAAATGAGCGATATAGGAACTAAATATTGAATCCAGTTGTCTTAATTCAATGGCCCCATCTTTTCTACTTTATGTTTATAACACCTAGCCAGAACTAGGTGCATTTTAGGTTAAAAAATTTCTTAGTGATATTCTTGAAAAGATGGTATTTTTTGTGGGAGCCTGTTCTATAAATTGTAGGATGGTTAACAGCATTCCTAACATCTACTCACTACATGATTGTAGCACCTTCCCTTCCGCCAAGTTGTGACAAGAAGAAAAATCTCCAGATATTGCTAAATTCCCCTTGTGTGGGGGGCAGGGGAGGCAAAAATCCGAAATCTTCCCCACCCCGGCACAACACACGAACAATGTTTAAAACTACTGTGCTAGACTAAGCTTTCAAAGCATAAAGACTGCACCATTCTTTTGTTCTCCAGCATTTTTCACAGTGGTTGACACCTAATCAGGACTTATTAAATATAAAGTTGATCCTTGAACAACAAGAGAGTTAATTCTAATATAATTTATAATTGGCCTGCCATATCCACAGTCCCTCCCCATCCTCAGATTCAACCAGCCATGGACCATGTAATGTTACAATATTTACTGTTGAAAAATATCCGTACATAAGTGGACCGGCTCAGTTCAAACCTGTGTTGTGCAAGGGTCAACTGTATACTGCAAAAAAAGAAAGAGTAAACCCCTTAGAATTAAAAAGAAAATCACTATAAAAGCTTACAACTCATTTATTAAAAGTGTCAGGTATCTATTTAGTAATTTGTAAACTACATTTTTCATGTTACCTGTTAAATTTTGGTTACTAAAATTGTGTAAATGTATTTTTTTTCTCTCAGTTTTAAACAACTGACCTCTACGGGGAAAAATACACTAAAAGAGAACACTGGAGGGTTTTTTTTTTCCATTTTCATTTTTCTGTTTCAGCAAAAACTTTTAATTATTACTCAGTAAAATGAAGTTATTATTTTCACACGACTGTAAATTTGTGTGAGCTCAGAGAAAAGCCTCAAACACTTATTGTTGATGACTTGTGTTATTCCTATGTCTTTCATGAAAACATTTTCCATCAGAGTTTCTCCTCCTTCCATAAAATATATTTCCACCTATTGAATAATGTAAGTTTTTGAAACACATAGCAATATTCATAGCATTATATGAAAAAGTTTATAAATACATAGGAATTTAGGTGTAGTTAAAATTGAATTCTTATGATTTATGAGGTCTGCAGAATGTCTGAGAGTAAGACCCATAAGATAGCTGTCTCAGAATGAAATTTCATCACTTTTTTAATACTTAAAATATAATAGTCTCATCAAATTTATCAGCAAGATGTGTTTTAATGTTTTCATGGTATTTAAGAGATAAACAGCATTCTTCTTTTCATTGTAATATTGATGTTCTTGTTCCATATTTTCAAAATCTGGGATTTTATGTCTTCATAAAATCAGTGGCTGAGATGACCTGCCATAGTATATTTGAATAAATTATACTTATTAGAGGTATTTATTAAAATCAATTCCAGTGATAATTTTAAAAGTTGCTTTGCTTATATCCCTAGTACCTGCTTCAGCTGTAAAGAAACAAACAAAAATTGGTGGATTAAACCAGGGTTTGTTATATGGTTGTAAACGTGTACTGATAGGAGATTCTAAGCATGTCATAATACGATACAAACACATTTCTACTGCCTAATATATCTTTATTCTTATTAAAACTGCTAAGTTTTAAATAGGGGCAACATTGTTTCCAAAATTTATTCAGAGATAGGATAACAGCATGAAAATTTGATGACCTGGCTTCATATTCCTGTCTCATATCCAACAAAATTTAAGCTACATGAAAGTATATTTTACCTGTTTTGGTCACTGATGTATCCCAAGGAACTAAAACAGTTTCTGACAAATTACAGAAATTTAAAGATTTCATAAATGAGTGAAAGAAAAAATAACTGCAGTCCTTGAGTATGAGCTTTCTATTGTTGCTGTATCAAATCACTACAGTCTTGGTGGCTTAAAACAACACAAACTTATTAGCATACCGTTCTTGAGGTCAGATGTCTGGCATGCATCTCCCTCAGTTAAAATCAAGGTCCTAGCAGGGCAACCTTGTTCCTGGAGGCTACAGGGGAACATCCACTTTGTGTCTTTCCAATTTCTAGATGCTGCCAGTATGTCTTGGCTCACAGCCACCTTTCATCTTCCAAATGAGTAATGGCTGGTTAAATCTTTTTCACATGGCATTACTCTGACACTAACTTTTCTTCTGTCTCTTGCTGCTTTTGAGGATCCTTATGATTAGGTTGAGTCTGCCTGAATAATCCAGGATAGTGTCTATTTTGAAGTCATCTATTAGCCTCATCACTTCCAGAGACAATCTTATTTCCTCCTTGGCATCTATGTAACATAACAGATTCCAGGGATTAGGACATGGATATCTTCAGGTGGTAATTCTGCCTACTATAATTTGGCACTCAACAATTATGGAATATTAGGTAAATCATTTAACCATATTGAACTAGTTTCCATATCTATAAAGTACAGATCCTAAGAGAACCTATTTATCAATTTGTTTTGTTGCGTTATGGGAAGCTCTTGGAATAGTATCTAGCACACTGTAGCACACAGTAAAAGTAGTTCTTATTATAACTGTGTCTCTTTGAAGCTAAAATTTTGTATTTAATAATTTAGTTCTATTCTTGCTTAAAGGAGGATGGATTGATGTCATCTGCCTAAGGTTCTTTGTATACTGAATTACATTCAGGATTTGAAAATAGAAAAAGTGAATGCAATTTCAAGATTCTATCCTCAAAAGGAATATCTTCCTGGCTTTAAGTGGTGAAAAAAATCACCTAAAAATATTGTCAGAAAAGGTGAACATGTTTGCAGGGTAGATGAAGTAGTGAAACTCTTAAGTTTAAAAAGGATATATATATATATATATATAGTTATCTAGTTTTTATATATTTGCATTGTACATGTAATGCAAATATATAAAAACTAGATAATCTTGAAAAATAGAAAGTTTGGGGGCCCTCTTTTGAATGTTTCTTAAACAATAGGTGTAAAGGTGGTATAGGAGGAATTAATTATATTAAACAAGGGACTATCATTCAGATCAATACCATAGCACAGTGTGAGGAATTACCTATTTCTAGAGAATGAGTGCTTAGATACTTGAATTAATCTTTTGGCCTCTCAGCTAAACCAAACTATCCCTACATCTTCGTAGGAGAAAAGTGAGATATAATAATGACAGGTATTTGTCAATGTGAGTTAAAGATTGTTAAACGTTATTAAAGATTGCATGCTTGTGTATGGTGTTAGGAAGTGTTGTAGTTTTATTATTTTACATGTAGCTCTTCCATTTTCCCAGAACTACTTATTAAAGAGACTGTCTTTTCTCCATTGTATATGCTTGCCTGCTTTGTTACAGATTAGTTGACCATAGGTGCCTGGGTTTATCTCTGGGCTTTCTATTATATTCCATTGATCTATATTTCTGTTTCTGTGCCAGTACCATACTGTTTTTATTGCTGTAGCTTTGTAGTATTGTCTGGAGTCAGGGAGCCTGATTCCTCCAGCTCTGTTTTTCTTTCTCAAGATTGCTTTGGCTATTCAGGGTCTTTTGTCTTTCCATACAAATTGTAAAGTATTTTGTTTTAATTCTGTGAAAAGTGCCATTGGTAATTTGATAGGTATTGCATTCACTCTGTAGATTGCTTTGGATATTATAGTCATTTTGATAAAACTGATTCTTCCAGTCTAAGAACATGATATATCTCTCCATCTGTTTGTGTTTCCTTTGATTTCTTTCATCACTGTCTTATAGTTTTCTGAGTACAGGTCTTTTGCCTCCATAGGTAGGTTAATTCCTAGTTATTTTATTTTTTTGATGCAGTGGTAAATGGGATTGTTTCCTTTATTTCTCTTTCTGATCTTTATTTTTAATGTACAGGAATGCAAGAGATTTCTGTGTATTAATTTTGTGTCCTGCAACTTTACCAAATTCATTGATGAGCTCTAGTAGTTTTCTGGTCGCATCTTTAGGATTTTCTATGTATAGTATCATAAACACCAAATGAATTAAAGACCTAAATGTAAGACTGCATACCATAAAACTCTTAGAGGAAAACATAGGCAGAGCACTCTGATATAAATCAACAGCAAGACCTTTTTCAACCCACCTCCTAGAGTAATGAAAATAAAAACAAAAATTTTTAAAAATGGGACCTAATAAACTTAAAAGCTTTTGCACAGCAAAGAAAACCATAAATAAAATGAAAAGACATCCCACAGAATGGGAGAAAATATTCACAGACAAAGTGCCTGGCAAGGGATTACTGTATATAAAATAGATAACTAGTAAAGACCTGCTGTATAGCACAGGGAACTCTACTAAATAATCTATAATGACCTATATGGGAAAAGAGTCTAAAAAGAGTAGATATATGTATATGTCTAATTGATTCACTGTTCTGTACAGCAGAAAGTAACACAACATTGTAAATCAACTATGTTCCAATAAAAATTTTTAAAAAAGAAAGATTTCATGCTGATTGTGTAGCAAAGGGGCAAAGCTGCAAACAGTAGCCACTTCCTCAAGATGCAAATAATTTCATGTAAATGTAATTAATAAAATAACAATAAAATAATTCTTAGTATTGTCTAATGTAATTGTAATTTGAAGTATGGGTTTATATGTTCTCCAATAATCCCATAAAATATGAGTCAGTGTTCTACTTGCTTCGTTTCATTTCTCCTGAAAAAAAAATTATTTTCAAACAGACTCTAACTGTATTTGTATCACATACTTTTGTACATTTTGAAGATACATTTATCTTCAAAATAAAATTTTATTTCTTGGCAAAGAAGTTAAACTTAAGGGAAAAATTGCTGTTAAAATGTAAAATCTTTCTATGTTGCTTCAATGTTTTTTCTGGCTCTTCTATTCAAAATAAAACTCTAGTATTGTTTTTCTCTTACAATAAGAGAGAATTCTTTTTCCAGAACAACTAGTGTATATTTTGGTCATGCATTTAATTTCACCAGATATCATCTTTCTCATTTGTTAGAAATGGGCATATTATTACTTGTCTTTCTCTCTTATCCTTGTAAATATCAAATGAAATGACAGATGACCAAAAAAAATTTTGGTCTATGAAGTTTTTACATGAGTCATATTGTTTAGTATTTTAGCCTTGCTGTTGAGTTGCATTAGCTCTGTGAGTCAAGTCCATTTGAACCTCCTGAACAGTTAGTTGGCTGCTGTGTGAGGTCAGTGACTTGGAGTTGCAGAGATGGGTGGCAATGATAGTTATCGAACGTGCAGGAATTTACTGTTTCAAATGTAGCCTCTTTATTGTTTGTTATGATATTGTAGATTTGTTTTGAATTTATTTCAAGGAGGAAGTGGGCAGAAAGAGTTTAAAACAAAACAAAAATCAGAAACAAACCAATAACTGGATGCAGACTTTCCCTCAATATCCTATTACTACTGTTTGCACTACTATTGCTACTTCCACCACCAATATAAACACAGCAACAATAACAACTTTTGTCATGCCAGAAAGTTTTCCAAATGCTTTTATAACAAATTATTATGTACAAATACAGTGATTTTTCAATTTCTCTAACTCACCTCTATTATTATTTACTTAGTATATTTTGTAAAACTTTCATGCAGACTGAATATTCCTACTTACTTTAGCTTCCTCTTGAGAATTATTATCCTTGAAAGAATGGGAAGGATATGGCTAGTCATACTGTTGTCTAATCCTGATTTAAAAAAAGCAAATATGGAAATTTTAGAAAATTTATTAATATGTCTCTTAAAATAAGCTCTTGCTTCACCATTGGTTTGCTAGCTACACTTTGGGAAAGACTAGATGCATTTCTATACTCATTTTACAAATGTAAGAATACAGACTTATGGAGGTCCAGTTACATGTCCAAAGGCACACAGTAAGTCAGAGGTAGAGCTTTTCATCAGTGTAAAATTCGTACTCTAGTAGCCTGTGAGCTCATAATCCCTTGGTATGCTAGCCCAAATTCATACCATCTCACCATCCATTAGGGATTTTTCAGAATGGCTTTTTGTCTTGAGAAAAAGACAGGGCCAGATGTCCACTTAAGCTATTATAAACTTTAACAAGCCAAACAAGAAAGTTTGTGTTGTTTGTCCTTGGATTGGGCATTTTATTTCTCATATATCAAGTTATGCCTTTGTTTGAGAGCATCATGACATTTATTAATTATCCAAGCTGAATTCTCATTTTCAGTAAATGGCACCTTACACAGTGGGACCATGTCAAACAGGAGCCTTGACTGGGGAACAAATGTCAGTGTTGTGGGGAGCCTGCTGAGTGTTTAATAACTACAAATGAGTGCACTGCTAGTGTTATAAAGCATCGTTTCATCACCCAGTAGGTTTCCTTTGTAAGTAAAGATAAAATGACTTGGACAATCTGTACTAAATCCATCAGCTTTAACTGTAAAAGCACCAGGCAAGACAAGATCTCCTCTAATAGAATGGATGTTGGAGAAGAAAGAAAAACAAAAAGTCACTATCTAATAAGAGGTGAAATATGTAATCAATGAATGCACAATATCATAGTTTTGGGAAATTAGCTTTAGAAATGATGAGCTATTTTTGAGCCCTACTCATTCTCTGAATGTGGTGGACTTAAGGAGTTGGAGAGATGTGCATGAGGGACACAATGAAAAACATGACAACTAATTCTAAAGGAAAAGAATCAATGATTTTATTGTGCCTGTAGGTCTCCAAAAGACAGAGAATATAAATAAAGTAAGCACACTGTACATAATAAAAATGTGATATATTGTCACCAGGGCAAGAGGTCTTTCTTTCAGCAAAAATTCTAGTGTTTGTGACGTTGTCCTGAATTACAGCTCAAAGAAATGACAGTCCTTGGGAAGAATTGTAGGCAAATAGGAAAAAGCTGGATTAAACATGAAGGTTTCATGAACATTTTATTAAACATAGCTTCTGAGCTATTTGTTTCATGAATATCATCTTCTTTAATTCTTGCAAAAATCTTGTGAAATAAGTAGTATTATAACTTATTTAAAGCTGGTAAGAGTGATGCTCAGTGATTTAAGGGAAGTCAGAGTCAATCAGAACAAGGGAGATCAAATCCATGATCTTTCATGGCAGGCAGTACTGTGGCCCTGCTGTATAGTCTTCAAAATAAATATGGGTCTGTATGAGTCCAAGTGACATATTAGTGGAATCTATACTGACCCTGGCCAGAAGACATTAAAAAAAAATGGAGTATATTTCATGGGCAAGACTACATGTGCATGGAGAACTTTCATGGTAATGTTTTAAAAAATTACTTGGAGCAGCCAAAGCAGGTATATAGTTAAGTTGGGACAGAGATATAGAGGGAGAGAGAGAAAGAGAAAGAGATACTATCTTGGAATGAGTTCATCAGGGGTGTCATTGGCTCACCTGGCACTGATTCAGTCCTGAAAGTCCCATGATTTGAGTTTCTCTCAATCCCTTATTCCTATCTCAGACGTTAAATTATCTTTCCTAAGATCCTCCTCAGCAATTTATACTGACTACACCTATTTTTTTATTCATATTGGAGACATTAAACTAACATCGAGTTGAGGAATCATCAGGTTTGGGTTTGAACTTTCATTCTTCCCCTGGTTGATGAGTAACTTGCACAATGGACCTGACTTCTCTGGATGAACTTCAATATTGTTATTTTAAAAATGAGGATATAACCACTTCTCATGGGATGGCTCTTAGAACTACATAAAGCAATGCACCTCTGCCCTAATGATAAGTAGCACATGCTTACTATTGCATGGGGTTTACAGAGATTTTTTTTCCTCTTGAACCATCAGAATTGTTCATTAGTTCTATTAGTTATTGTTGTATTAGTTATTCTATTAGTTCTACTGGTTATTCTGAACTCAGGTGACAGTAAGAGAGTGGTCTGTTCTCTTGCAGCTGAAATAACTTGCAAGTTGTATCAATTCAATTTAGAACTCATGAAATATTTGACCATCTTTTAAGATAAACAAGCAACCGCAACATATAAATACCCTTACTTAATTTAAGCAGGAGACTGGTTCCAGGGAAAAAAAGAAATGCCTGAAGACAGGGTAACTTCATGATATATGATACTGCACCTGTTTATGCATATATTTCATGAAGTTACCCTGTCTTCAGGCATTTCTTTTTTTCCCTGGAACCAGTGCCTCCTGCTTAAAACGTCAATTTCTATGTTCTTTCAAAATTATTAAGACTTTTTTAAATAAATAGGAGTCTTTTATGGAGGAAAATGCACAAGAAAGAAAACAATACACCTTTTTGTCTACCCTCAAGTCTAATAATGTAATGACTATAATTAATACAATTAACTTAAGAAAATATCTGTAAAACTTCTGAACAATGAGAAAAGCTACTTTTTAGGAATCTGCCATCTGAGTCAGAAGATGGTACTCTTTCCTTAAAATAGCACAAAAGTATCTAGAATCTTGGGAAGCATCTAATATGACTACTATTTATACTTAAAGAGATGGCAGTAGGTTGGCCATTATCTTTCCTGATGAAGCTGTACCATTATAAGTACATCAGATTTTCTTCTGAAATTGGCTCTACAAAAGATCAGCTTTCTATTAAGATGGTAGCTGAATACAAATTAGAATCTTTCTTTGTCACCAGTTCTAGGAACAAATCATTAGCATTAATGACTATGTTGTTTTTACATATTTTGACATTAGCTTATTAGAATAAGAAGAAAAAGGGGGTCCAAGTAATTTACAATCAATAATAGCTTAGCTGTCTTGTCAAATTTCAGAAAGTGAACATTTTACCTTTAAAATGAATATTAAACTATAGCTGAAGTTCCTTCAAAATTTTATAAGCAGAATGCTATAATTTGTTAAAGTAAATATTTTCTGGATACTTTTCATTAAAATATTACTGTGATTTGTCAGTACATATTATTTAGAGGCTTCTAAAACATGGCATGTCTTCTTTAATTGTTGAATATATAGAATGTGATATAAATGATTATTCCTAGTTTTTCATACTTTACTTATATTTGTATATTTTAAAAAGGAAAACACTGAAAAGAGAAAATGCAACAAGAAAGTTAGAGTGAAGATGTGTTGTTTGATTTTGACTTTAATTAATGATTCGTAGAGTTTCATTTTAAATGTCAAAATGTGTATCACATACCTATTGGGATGTGTTTCATATATATCGTTGTGCTAACAAAAATGCTAGCATAGCCGGGTCAAGGTAAAATTGGAAAGACAAAATGTGTGTTTCCTAGACTCTTTGTCAACCATCTTTGAACCCAGGTTGGAGGATATATCATTATTTCAAATTACATTCAGATTTGTGTGAGATTAAAAGAATGGCTAAGCATGGGGAAATATGACATATTTTTAAGTGTGAGGTGCTTTGATACTGATCTCCTAATTATTCCCAATAAGGGAGTTACTATTTTCAATAGAGAAAGTAAGTTAAACTTAATTGAACTGGTTTCTCCAACAAAGAATATCTGTTTTATTTATCAATAAAGATTTACTAGAGTATGTAAAATCTTAAAAAGCTGAATTCATATAAACAAAGAGTAGAATGGTAGATGTCACTGGGGAGGGGAAATGGGGAGATGTTGGTCAAAGGTCCAGCTATAAGGTAAATAAGTTCTGTAGATCTAATGTATAGCACGGTCACTATAGTTAACAATACTGTATTATATACTTGAAAATTGCTAAGAGTGTAGATATTAAGTGTTCTCAGCACACATACACACACACACACACACACACACACACACACGGCAACTATGTGAGGTGATAGATGTCTTAACTAATCTTATTGTGGTAAACATTTCACAATATATACATTGATTCATATACACTTCAAAATAACGTTCATATGTTACTTTATTCTACAGAATAACTGACTGTGATGTTACCACCACTTTGTAGGTTAAAGAACTGAGACCCAGGGGTACAGAGCTCCTAAGTAGAAAATCCAGGCCTATTACTCATGACTTTTTTCATGAAACATTGAACTGAGGAATCTGGTGGAAGGCTGGGAGAGAGCTTTAGGGAGAGAGATTTGCTGGAGAAGAAATGAGTGTAGAAAAGTTTTCATTATATAGTTGAACACATTTCAGGGCCAGAAGAGCTAAGTCATAGCAGTTTTTTCAGTCACCAGCTCTATAAATCCTTTTTCTTCAGGGTTGTAGAGTATTGCATCTAAGTGCAGAGGCAGCCATAAGAGATCAGAAAAAGATTCTGAATCTCTGGATATCAATATATTTCTTAAAAAAATTTTTTTTGCTACTTTAAATTTAAATCTTTTATCACATAAATAAGGAATTAAAAGGAAAACTCAGGATATATTCCATTATACCTTTGTATATCCTTTTTGAAGTTGTTAAGCATGTAAGATTTTCAGAAGACTTGAAATTGACACCAGATGTGTATATCTCAGTTTCATAGAAGGTAAAAATAATATTTTAAAGGCACTTTTCCAAATAGTCATATCCGTTATTTACTTTTACTACCTCTGCTGTTGTATATCAGTCCATGAGTATGAGCAGAGACACTTACAAATACGTTTTTGTCTGTACCTTTTTCAGACATTCTAATCCCACTGGCAAGTTTCCCAGCTATGATTTTTTCCCCAGTAATAATGCTTTGCCATATTTTCATAGGAAAGTAAGAGAATGCAGGGAATATTTGGCAATGTTTAAGATGGTTCATTCTGTAGCACTCTTTCATAGGTAATTTTTACCAAGTATGTACATTTACTGTTGTTGCGTATGTATTGAGTATATTCATTTATTTGTTATTATCTTGTGGTGCATCTATTCTTGGGATGTTTTACTTAAAATAGACAACATATATTGCAATATAAGGTATAATAATGAAGAAAAAAGGAATAAAAATGTGATCTTGTGCACATATATATTAAAATTTAGGAACTTTTTGTCACTATCCAGTGTCCAAAAAATCTTAGCTGTAGAAATTAAGAGAAAAGAATATAGTATTTGGGGATGGAGGGCTGAAGGCAGAGGTAGCAAAGTATACATATAACTCCATAAGCCAATGGAGAAAAATTAAATGTGTAAAAGTGATATGGGATTTGGTTCTAATAGTAATAGATTACAGATGTCATTGACAATTTGTTAACCCACCTTGTTCTCTCCAGTGTATGTTTACAGTGTGTGGATATTCTGCTATGAATTCTGGTCAAGAGTCATGGTAACTGTTCATTAAATTCTGATTGAATATCTGACATACACTAATTAACAGTTTTCTCATTAAAGGATAAGAAATCAGTTGGCAAAAAATGGAATCAAATGGTCATGTCTTCTTGGAGGCTATACTGGAATTTGAACTATAGCCTTTTGCCCCTCTTTAAGGATGTGAGTTAAGTGATATTCTTGCTGTACTATTAATTCCACTCAAGTTAAACTTCTGAATATATGGTTGAAAATTTAGCTCTTTGAATAAAATCTGTGTTATTTGGTTCCTCTCAACCACCACTGTTTTTGAAAAGGCAGTCCAACAAGACAGAAGGAAGAAAGGAATGAAAACTGGAATAAATAGAGGAAATTAGAAAATGAGTAAAGAAACAAATGAGTAAAGAAAGAAACTGGAAAGTAGGAATAAAGAAGAGTAGGTAGAAGTGGAGGAAAGAAAAGAAAAACAAATGAAATGAAATAATGAAATGAAATGAAAAAGATAAAGAAATTAGTGTTTATTGCATCTGTCCCAAAATTCTACTGAGTTCCCACAGTTACCTTATTTAATTCCTACATGAACTTGAAATCTTGCATGTAAAGTGCAAAATTCATGTCAAGCTGTCTCTTAAGCCTATACTTGAAAGATGATCTGTTCCTACTATCCTATAGTCTGCCCTGGACCACATATGCTTGTCCTCAGTAGCCACTGAGGATTGGACAGACTTGGACCACTTGCCCCATCAGGAACAATCAGTTTCTTTAATGAGTGTTTGTCTTTGAATATCATGATTCTAATTGGTCTTTGCTGAAAACTTGAACTGATAAAGTATATCAAGAATAAACTGGGGGGCTTCCCTGGTGGTGCAGTGGTTGAGAATCCGCCTGCCAACGCAGGGGACACGGGTTTGTGCCCCTGTCCGGGAAGATCCCACATGCCACGGAGCAGCTGGGCCCATGAGCCATGGCTGCTGAGCCTGCACGTCTGGAGCCTGTGCTCCACAACAGGAGAGACCACAGCAGTGAGAGGCCTGCGTACCTCAAAAAAAAAAAAAAAAAAAAAATTATTAAAAAAAAAAGAATAAACTGGGGCAAATAAATCTCTATGGGGACAAAAAGACTAGATGGTAATTCATTACAAAGTCAGAGAAAGACAATAAGCCAAACAGACCCATAGAGAAGGAGAGAATGGCCTCAGTAACCTAATGGCTTTTTAATGCCTAATCCTGTTCCTTGTATTCAGTTCCATGAAATATCCATGTATTATTTTCAAAAACTCACTTTTGGGCTTTCCTGGTGGCTCAGTGGTTGAGAGTCCGCCTGCCGATGCAGGGGACGCGGGTTCGTGCCCCGTTGCGGGAAGATCCCACATGCCGAGGAGCGGCTGGGCCCGTGAGCCATGGCCGCTGAGCCTGTGCTCCGCAACGGGAGAGGCCACAAGGGTGAGAGGCCCGCGTACTGCAAAAAAAAAAAAAAAAACCTCACTTTTTTCTTAAGCTATTTTGAATACATTTTTATTTGCAATTGAAAGATTTCTAACTGAGGCAATAATATGAGTAATATTCCATATTTAAACAAGAAATCAAGAGTTACGGTGAAAGTAAGAGTCCAAAGTGAGACTGCTAATGTGGGTCAAAGCTGTGTTGAGGAATACACAGTATACAACATTAATTTTTCCCTAGTTGATGTATTACTTAGTAAATTGTCCTTTACTATGTGTTCTTTTCTCCTAAGAAGAGTTTCTTATTCTAGAAAGCAGAATTTATGTCTTTTCTTTTTAAAGTTCCCACAGTAACCTAATATAGTCCTCTGTATACACAGTGTACATTGGATATTGTTTTCTACCTGAAACTATCGCAATTAATTCTGTAAGCAAAATGGGAAAACTTGTGCCTAGCAATTTTTTAATCTGTTCTTATGAGAGACACCTTCAATAACTTGTAAAATTGTATAAACATTAAACTATGGTTATATTAAATTCCGAACAAAATACCTGCATTATTAAAAACTTATATGAAGCATCAGTATGAATTATCAGTGGTTACAAATGCCAAAGGGAACAATGCATCTCCAGTTTCTAAAGATAGCCCCTTTGAATACTACACTGAGTGCTTCATTCCAACAAAATGATCTTTCAACATAGGCTGTAGGGGCATCAAAGATTTTAGTTTTACTTTTTCAAAATTTATAGGGATACAATGTATATATAATAAAATGAATATATTTTATGTGTACAGTTTGATGAAACTTGACAAATCTATACAACTGTGTGACTATAACCATAATCAATATACTGTAGAACATTTCCATCATCCCCCCAATATTTCCTTTTCCAATATTTCCCCCAATATTTCTCTTTCCAAGTCAACCCATATCTCCAGCACCAGATTTCTTTCTATAACTGCAGAAAATATTTGTCCTTTCTGGAGTCTCATGTAAGTGGAATTATACAATATTTTCATGCCTGGTTTCTTTTGCTCAGTATAACATTTTGGAGAATCATCCATATTTATGTAGTGTGTGTGTGTGCACGTGTGCACATGCACATGTGTGTGTTCCCTTTTACTGCTGATTCATATTCTACTTAGGAATATATAAAATTTGTCTTATTTATTCTGATGGACATTTGAGTTGCCTTTAGGTTTTGGCTATTATAATAAATAAAACTCCTAAGAATATTCGTGTGTAGGTTTTTGTGTCATTATATGTTTCCATTTCTCTTGAGTAAATAATTAAGAGAGGAATCACTGGGTCATTGGTAAGTATCATTAAACCTTTTAAGCAACTGCCAACATGTTTTCCAAAGTACCATTTTGAGTTCTACAAGCAATACGTGCATGTTCTAGTTGCTCTGCATTTTCAGCTTATTTTAATGCTTATTATTATTTTACTTTTTATTTTCTTTTTGCGGTACACGGGCCTCTCACTGCTGTGGCCTCTCCCGTTGCAGAGCACAGCCTACAGATGCGCAGGCCCAGCGGCCATGGCTCATGGGCCCAGCTGCTCCGTGGCATGTGGGATCTTCCTGGACCGGGGCACGAACCCGTGTCCTCTGTATCGGCAGGCAGACTCTCAACCACTGTGCCACCAGGGAAGCCCTAATGCTTATTATTAAGCAGTCTTCTTAAGAACCAGTCTTCTTTATTTTAGCCATTCTGATGGATAAATACTGCTTACTCTACTTGTATTAATTTGCATATTATTAATGACTAATGATGAACATCTTTCCATGGGCTTATTGGACAATTTACATATTATCTTTTGTGAAGTGTCCTGTCAAAATTTTCCATTTAAAAAATTAGGTTGTTTCTGTTTTTAGTTTTGGATATAAAAGTATTTTATACATCCTGGATAGTATAACTTGCCATATGTATATTATGGATATTTTTCTGTCTTTTCATTGTGTGTTTTGAATAGAAATCTTTAATTTTGATGAATTCCATTTTATCAATTAGTGTATGGATAATCTTTGTCAGTGTGTTTTAATCTGCCTACTTCTGTGTTTTAAAGATTTTCCTCTGTTGTTTGCTTTAATAGGTTTATAGTTGAAATTTTAGTTTATATCTATGATCCATTTGAGTTAATTTTTGTGTATAGTATGATGTAAGTGTTGAGTTTTATTTTTTATCACATTGTAATAACTTCTCACCTTTTCCATTGACTTGTGCTTACATTTTAATAGTTTCCTTCATTCTATTTACTTTGGGTCTGTTTTCCTCTTCTGTCTATAGTTTAAAATGAAAATATATTTAATTGATCTTAGATCTACCTTCTTTTCTAATATAAACATTTAAATTTATACATTTATTTCCAAATACAGCTTAGATGAATCCTATACATTTTGATGTATATTTTAATTATTTGTGTAAAAATACTTTCTAAATTCCATTTTGTTTATTTTTGAACTATGGATTATTTATAAACACGTTGTCATCTAATTTTCACATAAATGAAAATATTCCAAATATTTTTCTGATTTTCATTTTTAATTTAATTCTGTTGTGATTAGAGAACAAACTCTGTATGATTTCATTTCTTTTAAATTCAATGAGATTGATTTTATATCCTAATGTATGATTTTATATCCTAATATATCATCTATCCTGCTGACTGTTTCATGGAATTTGAACAGAATCAGTATCCTGTCCTTGTTGGGTAGTGTTTTCCTGAGCAGAGTGTCATTTGCATCAAATATGTTGATAACAGTAGTTGCAATTACCTCAGCATTTGTTTCTCTGAAATTGCCTCCCTTTGTTTTTATTTAAAAATTTTTTTTCTGAGTATGGAATTCTGGGTTCCCAAGATAGAGTATTTTTTTCTCAGCATTTTGAAGATGCATTCCATTTTCCTTCAGTGTGCTAGTTTCTAATATGATTCTGAAATCATTCTTACCCTTATTCTTCTGTACATAATGTTTTTTATTATCCTCCTGCTATTATTAAGGTTTTCTCTTTATCACTGGACACAGGAACTTTATTTGATGTGTCTCGAGTGGCTTTCCTTGTATTTTTCCTGCTTTGGGTTCACTGAACTTCCTGATTGATTAATCTATAATTTTCAGAAATTTACAAATTTTATGTCATCATATCTTCTAATATATTTTTTGTTATCCCTTTCTTTTCTCCTCATATAGGACTACAATTACTCATACTGTGTCTAATATTGTTCCATATATCACTGAGAATTTTTTTGCCGTATATTTTTCTCATTTTTCTTTTTATGGGAAAGATTCAGTTGTTATATCTTCAGGTTCACTGATCTTTGCTTCTGCAGTGTCTAACCTATGAAATTTTTATTTCTGATTAAAAAAATTATCTTCTCATACTTCCGTGATTGTGTTAACATTTTCTTTTATATCCTGGAACTTATGGAGCATAAATTATTTCACTTTTGTCATTTCTGGTTCTCTATTGACTGATATTCTTATGAGTTACATTTTCCTGCTTCTTCTTTGGTCCAATAATTTTTTATTGCATGTCAGATATTATGAATTTTGTATTCTTGAGTGTTAGTCTATATTGCAGTCTTCTAAGGAGTACTGGACAGTTTCTTCTGGTTGGTAGTGAAATAACTTACAGATCAAGTTGACATTTTCAAGGTTTAGTTTTAATCTCTTTTAAGTTTATAGAAAAGTGTGTAATTTAGGGCTAATTTAGCTGCACTTGAAGTTATGTCCTATCTGATGTCACTATTGAAAGTCTCATATACTAAATGAAGTCTTTGATGAGTGGAAACTTAATCAGCCCTTGGCACTCTGATCTCTGGAAATTGCCCAGCTTACAGGTGAGACTCTCTAGTGCCTTCTGAGTCTAAGCTTTTTCAGTCTTTTTTCTTTACTCATTTGTTCCATTTCCACGATGGAATGAATTCCTCAAGGGAACTAATTTATTCCTTGCTTTGGCTATCATCAGTAAACAGAAATTTTCTTTCTCTATTCACCCTTCTCCCCTCTCTTCCTTTCACTTTCCTCCTTTTATCTCTCTCCAGTGCTCTGTGCTTCTGTAAAGTCCCAGGTGAAATTTAGGGGCCAGGATACAGAACAGACACATGAAAATAGTACATTTCCTATCTTATTAGTTTTTTTAAAATTGATCTTTATGTTACATAAATTGCATTTGATTACAATTTTCTTTTCTAGACTTGTTGATACTTCCTCTTGTATTTGTTACTTATTATATCTCCTCATATTATTTGATATTCTCCTTATTATATTTTTTTCCTGCTAACTAATAAAGGACAGATTAATTGGAAACAGAGAGAAGGAAATTCAAGCAATTTGATTCTTCAGGGTTATATTGACCCTGTATTTGTTTCAGGGCTAACACTTTTGGTTTCCAGCCCTGAACCTTTCATGTAGAGAAAAGCCATGATATTAGAGCAACTATAAATTTTTTAGCAAATTATTGATTCAAGTTTATATTGACATGTGGACATAAAGGGATAACATGAAAGTTGTAATTGTTTATAAATAAATCTTTCACATTATAATATCTTAACTGAAGATGTAATTTCTATTTAGAGAAATAATGAAATAGCTTACTAGTGGAAGATGAAGATGGTAACTGCAGGATTCTTGATCTATTGATTTACAAAAATATGTGGTTACATGAGTTATTGGATTAAGTACATATTTATGGACAATAATCCAAAGCATAAGACTAGAAGTACTAATAGTGGCTTTTCATTTCATTTATGCTTTTTGTAAAAAGTCGATTCCTTTTTCCCATTCTCTCCTTAGATAACAGAATAACACACACAGCAAATTATTTTCATGAGTATTATTTAATGGCTGTAAGATAGTATATGTATAAATGATATACATTAGCATTATTTATAATTTATTACTCAGCTGAGCTTTTATCGCAATTAGAATTCATTCAAGACTAATGAAGCTTCATCATCACTAAATTATCCAATTGTCTTCCAAACATTCTTCAGAGAACAGATTTTATTTATGCTTTTCATATAAATCCTTCTAATATAAAGCCTATGATGATGATGGTCTGTTATGATGATCTAAATGCTTTTACCATCAGTCATAGTTACCTAATGCTGAATAACAAATCATCCCAAAACTCAGTGGCTTCAAATGATAACTATTAGTTCATGATTCTATAGGTTTGTGATGTAGGCACCACTCAGCACAGACACATAGTTTCTGCTTCACAGCCTGTCAGCTGGGTTCACTCAGGTTTTGTAGTCTCGGGTGTGATGGTGGGGACTGTGTAGTCTCTGGTGGCCTCACTCACATGTGTGGAGCCTGAGCTCCACTGGCAAGGCTGTGACAGTTGAGCCTCTCTCTCTGCACAGTCTCCCTCTGTTAGATCTGTCATCCTGATAGATTCTATCCTGAGCCTCTGCACAGGTAGTGATGCACTGAAGTGGCAAGAGCAAAAGTTACAAGATCTCTGAAGTCTTGGATTCTGAAGTTATACAATATTTCTTCAGACACAGTCTATTGGTCACAACAAGTTACAAGAGCAGCCCACATTGAAAGGTTGGACAAAGAAATATCAGCATGTTTATGTAAATATAAGGGGAGATAAGCAAAACATTTTTCAAGTTTGAAGACCTAGATTAAAATCTTGGCTCAGTCTCTTATTAGCCATATGTTTAACATCAAAGCATGTAGTTTCTCTGAGTCTTCCTTTCCATAATTATTTTATTAATAAAATAGATGTGAGAAGTAAGACTTGGACCTGGGTTACAGAATGTATAAGGCAGTTAAGAAATGTAGGTAATGCATAGGGAAGAATTCTAAATGCAGGAAGTGTTATGAAAGTGTAAGGTAGTCATTTTATTCCCATAAAGGTTCAGTTTGGGCCATGCTCTCTATAGGGAATTTGAAATAGACACATCATATGAGACTACTGTACCTCACTGCTGTCATTGCCTCTACAGTTCTTTTAATGGAAGTGGTGTTGCATTGTAATTGATGTCAGTTTTATTCGAGGCCTCTATTTAGAAAATTTCTACTCAGCAAAACCTCAGAAAAAGGTTGTCAATAATTTGGACCAGAATTCTTTGTAGAGATTTTGATCCTTTGCTGTAGAAGAGAAAATTTAGTCTGAGACCGACAATGACCATTTTTTTAAAATGACCCTTTGCATTTTACCCTGTTGATGGATAATGGATAAAGCAGCTTCACCTGAACCTTGTATATTTCTCTTAACTCAGTAGACATTGCTGTCTTTTTCTTACTTCTATCTCCCTATCATACGATACTCTGAATTTAATCAAGAGCTTTTAAATTATTCTGTCCTTGAAAAAACACTGATAGATTACCATTTTCGTTTTATAGATTATAAAACCAAAGTCAAAGCATTCAGTAAAAATTCCAATAGATTGATAATGATTTTTAATGCTATCTAAGGATAGATTCTTATGTACAGAATTACTGGAGCAGTGGTAACAACTATTTTGAAAACTCTTGATACAAATTGAGAACTTGCTTTCAAAAGAGAGCATCTAGAAATGAATATATCTGACCCCAAAGAATTTGCCAAACACTCCCTATCACTGACGATTAACTTTAAAATGCGTTAATTTGGGAGACAGAAAGGCATTTTGTCAAAAGCCATCAATTACCATTGAGACGAAATATTTCTCTAGGTTTATTTAAATTATACATTTCTTCTTTAATTTTCTTCTTTGCTTTACCTTTTTCTATTATCAGTTTATTATTACCTATTTGCAGCAAAAATTTTCATAATTTACAGTTGTTCTTGTAATTTTTTTATGGTATAATTTTATGTAAAGTGGTTTATATTTCTACTTATTATTTCAGAATTTTATTTTGGCATTTCTAACATACATTTTTTAATTTAGATTTTTTAAATGAAATTTTTATTTTGTAATAATTGTAGATTACTTGCAGTTTGAAGAAGTAATACAGAGAGATCCAATGTACCTTTTTCCCAGTTTCCCTCCAGTGGCAACCTCTTACAAACTTACAGTACAACATCACATCCAGAATATTGACATGATGCATATGTCCATCACCATGAGGATCCTCATGTTACCCTTTTATAGCCATGCCCACCTCCCTCCCAACTACTCCCTTCTGTAACCCCTGAAAAACTACTGCTTTATTCTTAATTTCTTCATTTCAGAAATATTATATAAATAGAGTAACAAAGTATGTAACCTTTTGCAGTTGACTTATTTTTTTCACTCGGCATGGTTCTCTGGAGACTTATTCAGGTTATTGTGTGCATCAATAGTTAGTTCCTTTTTTTTTTTTTTTGCTAACTAGTATTCCATGGTATGAATATATCATCATTTGTTTAATCATTAACCTGCTGAAATGGTTTGTTTAGCCATTAACCTGCATCGGGATTGTTTCCAGGTTTTGGCTAATACAAATAAAGCTGCTTTACACATTCATGTACAGTGAACATGAGTTCATAAGTTTTCATTTCTATGAGATAAATTCCCAGAAGCACATTGCTGAGTGGTATAATAATAACATATTTGGTTTTTAAGAAATCATTAAATTGTTATTCAAAGTGACTGTGTGATTTTATATTCCTACTAGCAGTGTATGAGTGATTAAGTTTCTCTGCATCCTTATCAGCATTTGGTGTTGTCACTATTTTTTACTTTTAGTTATTCAGATAGGCACTGCAGATTATAGTTTAAATTTGCAATTCTCTAGTGGCTAATGATGTTGTTATTTCATTGTGCTTATTTTTCATCTTTATATCTTTGTTGGGCATATTTGTTTGGGTTTATTTCTGGGTTCTCTTCCATTAATTTATCTGTTTACCCCTCTGTCAGTACCATATCATCATGATTACTGTAGCTATATAAATGTCTTGAAACCATATAGAATGATTCCTCCCCCTTCAATCTTCTTTTTCAAAATTGCTTTAGCAATTTTAATTCCTTTGTTTTCTATATAAATTTTCAAATTATATTTTTTATATCTATGAAAATATCCATGCTTGGATTTTCATAGGAACTCTATTAAATGCATATATCCATTTGGGAGGATTGACATCTTTTCTGTGTTGAGTCTTCCGATTCATGAACATAGTTGTGGTAGACATTCTAATTACTAGACTTTGTGTAGTTTTCAGTTGTAAAATTTCCCTTTGGTTTTGCTTTGTATCATCTATTTATTTACTGATAGTTTATTTTTTGCTAAGACTATTTTCCATTTGTTTCAAGCATGCTCCTAGTTGCTTGTTGAAATATTTTTTAAATGGCTGTTTTAAAAGCTCCCTTAGCTAGTCCTAACATTTCTGTAATCTTAGTGTTGGTATCTTGATTGCCTTTTTTTTTCATTCAGTTTGATATCTTTCTGGTTCTTGGTGTGATGAGTGACTTTCAAATGAAACCTGGACATTTTAAGTATTATGTTACAAGACTCTGGCTTTTACTTAAACCTTCTATTTTATCTGGCTTCTTCTGACACTACCTTGGCAGGAAAAGGGAGTTACCACCTCTTTACTGCCAGTTGGAGATGGAAGTCCACGTTCCCCACTTGGCCACATCTAATACACAAGGGAGATCCTCATTACTCCTGGGTCATTTGGTCATTTTGCTCTCCACTTGTCCTCCATTATACTGCCCTGGTTGGGAAAGGCATGTATGCCTACTTACTGCTTCTCATGTGGCCTCCAATGACACATGGGAGGTGAGGCTTCATTATTGCTGGATGGTGGTGAAAGTTCTGATTATCCACTGGGCTCCCTCTGATACCACTGGGGAAAGGGAGGGGAATTCATTACTGTTGGATGAAGGTTGAAGTCCAAACATCTCACACGGTCTTCACTGACTCCACAAGGGAGAGGGCTCATTAATGCCTGATGGGGATAAAAGTCTTGGCTCCCTTCCACTATAGTCTTCTCTGCTACCACTCTGGCAGGGAGTGGAGAGGGTGTTGGCTGCCTACTTTCAGCTGAGCCAGGGTAGAAGTCTAGGCTCTTCCCTTGGCCTTTGTTGGCATGCATGGGGATGGAGCCATATGTTTTTCTTGTGACTTTTGCATGGAATAAATCAGTTGTTGTCTAAAAATTTTCTCTCTAACTCATCACTGTGTTCTTCCTTTGGTTTTTGAGGTCCCTAGTTGGTCTTTCTACTTTTCCAGCTTTCAGAGTCTTCATATGTTTGTTTCATATATATCATCAAGTGTCTATTTAGTGGGAGGGTAAAGAAAAGAGCCCATTGGGACTTCCCTGGCAGTCCAGTGGTTGGGACTCTGCACTTCCACTGCAGGGGGGCATGGGTTCAATCCCTGGTCAAGAAACTAGGATCCTGCATGCCATGTATCATGGCCCACTGAGAGCCTGTTGCCACGGGAGTGGTCATGCGAGCCTGCTGGTGCGGGTGAAACAGAAGTGTGGTTTCACAGGAGTCCTCTCAAAGCTGCCTGGACCCATGGGAGCTACCTGTGACCCCTGGAGCTGGACTGCTCCCCGGTGGCCTGAGGGCCTCCAGTCACTGTGTCCTCTAGGAGCCTGAAACCAAGGAAGCCCCATGAAGCTGCATGAGCTTCCTGGAGCCTCTGGAGCAGGCACACTGGTGTGAGATGGGAGCCCTTTGGGAGCTACTGGGGCCACTGGACCTGACAGGCACAGTGAGCCAGTGGTCTGAAGTCACTGGAAGCTGCCTAAGACTGCGTGAGTCAGCTTGGTGCTGGGACAGGTCAGCTTTGGAGTCCAAGGTGAAGTTGGATGCTCACCATAGGAAAGGGGTCTCCATGCTAGGCTGCCAGCCCTTTGGGGGCCGGTGATGGGAGTAGGGTGAATCCATCTTCTACTCTCCTCAATGTGTCTTTTCTTATTTCTCTGCTTCACTCAGGTGCTATCAATGCTCACCTGGAATCCTTGGCTATTGTGAAGGTTTTCTCCTGCACAGAGAGTTGTTCAACTTGAGGTTTCTGGATTCGGGGTGAGTGCTAGCAATTCCTCTTTTGCTGACCATTACGCAAGTGTCTAGTCATATTTTAAAGTAAATCAAATTCCTAGTAGTGTTTGATTAATTACCTTAGGTTTATAAGTGAATTTGGAGGACTTTACCTCTTTACTATATGTAATATTTTCCTATCGATGTCGATTTTTTGCAAGTCTTTTTTCTGACATCATAGTCTTTTGGCACTCTTTGTCAAATGTATCTAGATACTTCATATCTTTTGTTACTATTGTTAATTGGCCTTTTCTCTGGTATATTTTACGAATGTTTCTACTCATATAAAAAATATAGCCAATGGTTATACGGTAATTATTATTTTTCCAGTAGCTTTATCATATGTCTGAGTGTTTAGTAGATGATTTAGGAGTGTTAAGAAAGTGTTATTATGAAAGATGCCATATAATTATCTTTACAGTCCAATCTGTGAGTCTTTCACTTTTAATAGATGAGTTTATTATTTTTATACTTTTATTAACATTCATTTTTATTTTTCTATTATGGACCTATTTCACTTTTCAAATACATATATATTTAAAAATTTTTTATTCTACTCTATAAGGTTACATTTTATTTTTTTTTCTTTTATATTATAATTCTATTATATGGCCTTGCTCTACTACTATCCTCTGCAAAGATCTTGAAGAAATGGCACATTTCTTTTAATTCTGTTGAGGACTTTGGACTTCCTTTCAGAGATTCTTTTATATTTATCAAACTAAGCGCCTATCAAAGAAGATATTTTAAAAGGTAACTTTAATGCTTTTTTGAGATATGTTTCCAGGTTTTCATATATCTACTTGACTTTGTTAATTTTATATAGAGTCATAAATTATGCTATTTGAATTTTTTCTTACATTGCAGATTCTAATTGGTTTTGTAACCAAACTTAAACTATAATTAGACTACATGTATGACTGGTTGTAATGCTGTCAGTTAAAAGCCAAAAAGTTTATTAAAGAAGGTTACATAATTGATGCATTTTCTGATATCACACAAGTCTGAGAATTTCTATGGCTATGCTGACATTGCTTTGGAATCACAAACTTATTTCCAGCACTTTGCAGTTATTTTTAATTTTTTTTCTTACAGTTTGGTGTTGCAGAAAAATCAACAATATTCCTTAGATTTTTGTTCCTTTATGGGTAACAATATTTTCTTTCCTTGAGTTTTATAGATTCTTTCATTTTATTTGATAAATTATCCTTGAAAACTTCAAAATGATACATCATATAATACAACTATATTATTTACATCTATCTAAATAATATAGTTTTTGATGATTACATAAGACTGCTTATGCACTTTGCAGAAACTATGAAAATATAGAAAGTATAACATGAAAATTAAAATCTACCATAATTTCAAACCAAGAGAACACTTGGTCAATAGTATATCCTATGATTTATTTAGATATACTGCTGTAAAATAGCTATAACAAATACTGGTTGATACTATCATCCAGCTTGTATTTGATCTTTTTTATAGATCAAATAATAGTTTGAAAAATTCTTTTCAAATTATTGAATAAATAATATTTATTTTTCAGATATAATTTTATTGTTTAATACCTAAGGTGATTGCACTACGCTTCAATGAACAAAGATGAACCTAAGTCTATTTCCATACTTATGATTCTGTTCTTAGATTAATTTCATAGAAATATAAATAATAGGTTAAAAAGCACATTTAAAATATTTGTATGTATGACTGAATTTCCTCCCTGATGGCAGAGACAATATAGAAATATACAAGAGTATCCATTTTCAGGAGTGTTTCTCTTAAAATTAATTTTGAATGCACAACTTACTGTCAAGTTTTGGGCATTATGTTACAACAGTGTTTTACTTCCTTTCTTTGGCTTCATTTGTATTACTTCAGCTGCAGTTTATTTCTCTTTGCTGTAGAACTTCTATACTGAGATTTTATTGATCGTTTGTGTAATCTAAGAAAATACATCAACTACATAACTTTCTTTAATAAATTTGTTGGCTATTAACTGACAGTATTAAAACCAACCATACACATGGTATAATTATAGTTTAAATTTAGTTTCAAAACTTCATATTTTTTTTCCTCTCATTGAAAAATCAAAAGACTTCTCTATTATTTTTTTGTCAGATTTGGGAAATTTTTCCAACTTTCTTTATGGGTAACTTAGTAATCTCTTTCTTAAAATTTTATCAGTATATGGCCTGCTCTTCACAGACACCATTATAGTTTTAACTCAATAATTCTGTTATTTACCTATACAGTGTTTCCTACTTTTAGAAATCTTCCTTTTACAGTGTAGATTTTATAGATAGATTTTTCTTTGGAATTTTGTTTAGATTAGGTGTATGCTTTACTTCATATTTGCCAGGAGTAAATCCTTTGCAAATCATGGCATCTTCCATTTTCTTTGGGTCTTCAGTAAGATTGTTTGATGGGTGGAAATGACTAAGCTTTGATGTTATCCGTTCGTACAGTGTGGGCAATACCTGCACTGCACTGATTTATATATGTATCTAAGGGTCGAAAGGGTTTTTCACTACTGGTGACATGCCTGACCACATTTTGTCTAGAGGACCTTGAGGGATGGCGATGAAAAAGTAAAAAGTTGCCCGTAAATTTCTAGTTCAAAGAGGGAGTATGGGAGCAATGAATAAAAAGAGCTGAATTTATAGACAGCTTGAGAGCCGTCTTTTAAAACTGAAAACATCTTTGTGAAACACACAGAACCTGACACTTAATTTCTATTATAAATCCTGAGGGGTTTTTTTTGTTGAGGTTTTTCTTTGCTCTTTACAATACCAAGTTGCCATAACTAAATTCAACTGGCATGCCTTTCTACAGTAGGGGGAAATCTTCGACCGCTGAGGACCTTCTTTAACCAGTCAAAAGAGATGAGAGCCCAGACTCCTTACCTCCGTCATCCTTTTAGTTGGGCAGATCAGAGAGCATTTTCAAAAATATCCTCAGTATTTATTTCGTGAAAAGCTGTTCTGTTTTTTAGATGGTAGAGGGAGTGGGCATCAGATGGAGTGAAATACTGGAGATGGGGTTAGACAGATTCTCAATGCTTCTGTCAAGCTCTTGTCATTGAAATTGTATCAATCACACCAATAGCACCTATCCTAAGTTTCTTTTTTATTCCATTTTGATACAGGTTTTCTCTCTTTTATTTTTTCAATTATTTCTGTCAGTGGGAGTGCGCAGTGAGGGATATAACTACTGTGTTCATTCTAACATCTTGTCTAAAATGTCTATAGATGTTTATTCAAATGATTATTTGAATAATAAATAACAACAATAAATAAAAATAACATTGTTGGGGACTTCCCTGGCAGTATAGTGGTTTAGACTTTGCCTTCCAATGCAGGGGTTGCAGGTTCGATCCCAGGTCAGGGAGCTAAGATCCCACATGCCTTGCGGCCAAAAAAACAAAACATAAAACAGAAGCAACATTGTAAAAAATTCAATAAAGACTTTAAATAAAGAAAAATAACATTGTTAACAAAATTTACCTTGTACTTACTTCTTAGCTCTCTTTCATATTTTTTATTTTATAACAATTAACATCAACAAATATTACTAAGTTATTATATTTGTAGGTATAAGCTACATAAGGACACATATTTTATTGTTGTTTTCTTTGTCATTCAAGAAATAAGGAGCTTTATTGGGTGAAACAATTTTCTCAGTTTCTTTTTTGCATTTTCTAATTGTATTTTACTGTTTATTAAGATATAGTAATTGTACCTATTCTCCATATCTCATCATCTGCTTTGCTTCATTCTGACTCATTTTAAAATCCTGCTAGTACAAAAAGTGGCTTGGTGTCCATACATTTGTTCTCTCCATCTGTGTCTCTATTTCTGCCTTGCAAACCAGTTCATCTCTACCATTTTTCTAGATTCCACATATATGCATTAATATATGATATTTGTTTTTCCCTTTATGACTTACTTTACTCTGAATGACAATAGAGAACAAACGTATGGACACCAAGGGGAGAAAGTGGGGGGGGGAAGAATTGGGAGATTGAAATTGACACATATACACTAATATGTATCAAATAGATAACTAGTAAGAGCCTGCTGTATAAAAATAAATAAATAAAATAAATTTTTTAAAAAGTGGTTTGGAATCTTTGTCTCATGCCTGAAACAGGTTAAAAATTAATCTATTTTTGAGTATGGATGACCTTGTTACAGAAAACCCTAGTCAATTGATATAAATTAATATCTTCTCTGAAGTTAAGAAAAATAGTTAAGAGAAAGCATTAAGCTTAATCAAAACTAATTCTCCTCTAATAGCTTGCTTTCCTGACAGTTATTTAAGTGACCTGCAGAGTAAGATGGTGAAGGCCATTCTAAGTGGACGGTCTGGGGTTATTTATTATTCCTGACTATTAAAACCTTCTGTAATCTATGAAAAGCCTAATGTCATAATTTACAATGACAATCATACTTCATAGAATCAATCTGAAGACCTCAAGTCCTTTCTGAAAATGTAATTTTTATTCACCATAAATAAACTAAGATGGGTTAAGTAGCTAGACCTGTATTTCTTTTCTTTTTTTTTTTCCGAAACTCAGGCTCAGAGTTTAGTAGTAGCCCTTAAAGTAGGTTTATGGTTCTACAGAACTGGCTTCCAGGGTTAGAAATAAGAACAGCTGAGTATTTTAAAGTAAGACTCCCTAGTGGATATAGTTGCCTGAAAACTCACAGTATCTTTGTCTCAGTGTAAATACCATATGGAATAGACATGGTTGAGGTCAAAGATTTACTCTTATTTTTATTCCTAAGCTAAAACAATAAAGAAAATCCATATGCAAAGGATAATTTTAATGACATTTTAAGTAACATTAATTTGTAATAAAATTTACTGTGCAGTTCAATATATCTTTGATTTCTTTGTGACTTGTGCTTTTGATGACCATATTTCATTCATGATATAAATGAGAATGATTACTGGTAGGGGACATAGATATGAATATAGATTATAATTAAGAAATAAAAACCATTCTGCCCAATTTTTTCCTACAGTATAAATATCTTTACCTTGGCAAGAGTGTATAATCTTATTCTGAATGTTTATGTGACTCTATGTAGATGTGTTAACTAAACCAACGTGCCTCAAAAACAATTCCATGAAATATTAATTCTGTAAGACAGATTATGAGTGAAAAGCAAATTTATAGGAAATTCAAGTTTGAAAAACATGGGATTCAATCATGTGTAGTAGTTTTTGCACTGCAGCAAATCTCAAAGACTTTAATCTCCTAATATGTGTTTTTAATTGATAAGAAGGAGATGTTTGGAGCATTTTCTAAGATGATTTTATCATGACATATGACATCTTATTGGACTATATTTGAGAATAAGGATTTAGGCTTTCTGAATGTGTTTCCTCTTTTGAAGAATGCATATATGCCAAATGATCTTTTTGAGAGTCTTCTGTACCTCATTATAACCTTGGGAGAAATCATTTGTATTTTGTCTAGTTTTATATTTAGAATTTTCTTAGAGATTTCTCAAGATAAAGTCTATGAATAAGTTATAGTATGAACATCGGGGCAAAACACAAGTTGGTTTGTTTTGTTCAGAGATGCATTTGCTCCTAGAACAATGCCTGGCACAGAGTAGGTACACAAATATTGTTGTTTACTGATGGAACTAGTAAGCTACTGCTTTTCGAGGAGGGCTTTGATTTTCTTCATCAACTTCTAGAAAACATTGCCTTCTTGGTCTGCTGATGCCATAGCTGTGCCATGCTGATCTGAAAGCATGGCAGCCAGTTACATTCTTTCTGCTGCTCCTAACACTCAGTGTGACCAGAGATGGGGTGGCCATTTTGAACACATTTGGCTGTGGAAGAATTACCGCTGTCAAAACTGGAAATAGTATGTCCATCTACACTTTCATAACATCATTAACAGCAGCTCTTATTAAATCACTTCACGCCCAATATAAGATGACACAAATAGCATCTCACTGCATTAGCCATGGCCTAGAGAGTCAGCAAGAATGGAACAGTGGAAAATATCACAAAAGTCAGAAGAGTAGAAGTCAGTGAACATAGGGTTAACCATTACCTTAAGAGAATTATTAAGACAATAGAGTGACTTCAAGATTCTCACAGTTACCAAAAATTATATATAAGAAATGACTTTATGCATGTGTGAATTTCCCTGATGAAGAGTTCATAGCTGTAGAGGTTGCCATGCTGTCTCTTTCTCTTCCTCTCTCCTCTCTCTCAATGCCTGCACATCAGTATACATAAAAAAATATTCAGTGGCACTGTCATCCTCATTACATACATATCTCTCACTAGTGGCTTAAAAGAAGATAATATATAATAGACATATATGTGTGTGTATACACATTTACATGTATGTTCGTTACATATATATGTATGTATGTAATGTACATATCTCACTTCTATATTCCTAGAGCCTAGCACAATGCTCAACACTAGTAAGTGAAGAACAAAAGTGTAAGTAGAAATTCTAAATTTTCCTGAATTTTCAACAAGATCAGTTACATGTTCTTCAGTTTACAGTTTTCTGGGATAAAATTAAATTTAATTTTAATCACACACACAAATGCACACACACACTCTATCATATGCAGGAGCAGAATATTTACCTCATTGAGATAAATTTCTTCTGTGTTTTAAGTTAGAGATTTTCAACTGAATGTCTCCTTGGCTGTTTTAATGAATGTTGTTAGAAATATGCATCCATAAATATTCATAGGAAGGAGTAATATGAATATTTATAAGGAACTGAAATTTTTCTGAATTGGAGGACATTTATTTCTTGGAAATCCAGTATTAACAATAACAACTACTGTTTCTCTTACCTCTTGTTATCTTGTTAAGGGCTTAATACAAACATTTCAGGAACCTTTAGGCAAAATACATCTGAAGAAGCCAAACTTTGTTGCACTGATTTTATTTAAATGAAATATTTGAAATGCTTTTTTTGTGTGTGTACCGCAGTACAATGCAATAAAACTAATGTATGTACATAAACCAATTTTGCTCTCAAATATGCATATGTAGAAAATTTGAAAATAAACCAAATCTATTGGAACAGTGTATTTTCAATATGAATTAATTGCTGAGTGCTTGGAAACATTAATTTCTTTTGAATTCTTGGAGGATATATACTTAAATCTTATATTTGAAGTCAGAAAATTATTCTGTTACCTAAAAAATAACTGACAAGTAAAAGCATACACTGGAAACCTCAAGAATTCCCCTATTTGGGACTTCCATAGTGGTCCAGTGGTTAAGACTCCATCCTTCCAATGCAGAGGGCACTGGTTCAATCCCTGGTCAGGGAACTAAGATTCCACATGCTGTGTGGCATGGCCAAAAATATTTTTTTTAATTAAAAAAGAAAGAGTTCCCCTATGTGTAATATCACAGGACACATTATTTTAAAAAATCACTTTAAGTCATAAAGTAGAATACAGGTACTGAAAATTGTACCATAGCTAGAAAGACATAACTTTTATTTGGGGTTGAGTATGCCTGATTTAATCTTTATTTTCAAAACCAATGGCCCACGAAACTGATAGTTAAGAGACATTATTTTTTGATGTTTCTCCAATTGATCTTATAGTTCATTAATTTTTCATTTAATAACAATAATAGGACAATGATAAGTAACATCTGTGGAATACTTACTATGTGTCAGACACCTGTCTAAGCGTCTTTAGAAAGTAGAGTTCTTATTTTTCACATTTTATAGATAAGAAAATAAAGACTTGAAATATTTGATCAGTTTGTCTAACATATCTCAGCAAATATGGTGTCTTGAGTTGAGATTCAAACCTCTACTTTGGAGTCAGCCTGACTCTGAAACTCTTTTCTTTTCAATTCTTATAATGTGCCCAGATGGCACTTCTGGAAAAACAATTGTGTTAATGCAAACCAAAACCAGAAAGTCATAAGGACAGATTTCTAAGTGAAAACTAGATGCAGTGAATGAAAATATTTGCACTTATCCCAAATGCCAACTCAACATCTATTTATTCATACTTTTTTATAGTTCTCACAGATTGGCAATTTTATTTGCAAGGGCATAGAATACAAGAATAGAAAACTATTTGATACAAGAATACTGAGTACAGGAAAGTAGTGAAGGGTGTCACAGAGTAAATAGTGAAATATTCCTAGGAAAATCAGGAAAAAAACCCTTAACATTGTTGGATGATTTTACGTTACAAATTGACATTTGATACACGTATGTATCACATTCATTCTTTGTCTGTTGCTGCAGTAGTAGGTATTGAGCATACAAAGGAGGAAATATTGCTCCCTTAACTATAAAGCAATTAAATGACAGCATAAACAAAAAATTCTTTTAAATGTTTGAAAATTTGAAAATCAGACCCATAGTTCTTGAAAATAATCAACATAAGACACAGAAAAAATAGAGTATGTTAATTTTCACATAAATGATTGTTTTAAATAAACTGTCTTGGGGACCACCTTGCTTTCAACCAAATTGATTGTACTCAGAATTTATTAGCAAATTTTGGGGCACAAATGTATGGGCTAATACTACATGTTGACAATTGTTCATTTATTTCTACAATGTCTAATTAAGTAATAATTATATACATTTTTGTTATTATTTTTATCAGTTTTGTTTGAATGCTTTCTAGATTAATCACAATGGTCAAATTACTTAATTTATTGACTCAGTTTCCTTTTTTAAACATGGATATAATGATAACACCCACATCACAGGCTGATGAGTTGAGTTTCTACATGTGAAATACTTAGCTCTGTGCATGGCACATAGTGATTTCTCAGGAAATGATGGCTTTACTAAGCTTTTATTAATAAAGATGTTTCTTACATATCTTTGTAAATTTATTTATTTTTGAATTAATTTTTATTGGAGTATAGTTGCTTTATAATGTTTTGTTAGTTTCTATACAGCATAGTTACTATAGAGCAAAGTGAATCAGCTATACATATGCATACATCCCCTCTTTTTTGGATTTCCTTCCCATTTAGGTCACCACAGAGGGCTGAGTAGAGTTCCCTGAGCTATACAGTAGGTTCTCATTAGTTATCTATTTTATACATAGTATCAATGTGTATATATGTCAATCGCAGTCTCCCAGTTCATCCCACTCCCCATTCCCCCTTGGTGTCCATATATTTGTTTTCTAAGTCTGTGTCTCTATTTCTGCTTTGCTAATAAGATCATGTATACCATGTAGATTTTTCTAGATTCCACATATATGCATTAATATATGATATTTGTTTTTCTCTTTCTGACTTACTTCACTCTGTATGATAGTCTCTAGGTCCATCCACGTCTCTACAAATGACCCAATTTTGTTCCTTTCTATGGCTGAGTACTATTCCATTGTATATATGTGCCACATCTTCTTTATCCATTCCTCTGCTGTTGGACATTTAGGTTGCTTCCATGTCCTGGCTATTGTAAATAGTGCTGCAATGAACATTGGGGTGCGTGTGTCTTTTTGAATTTTGGTTTTCTGTGGGTGTATGTCAGGTAGTGGGATTGCAGGGTCATATGGTAGTTCTATTTAAAATTTTTTAAGGAACCTCCATACTGTTCTCCATAGTGGCTTTATCAATTTACATTCCCACCAACAGTGCAAGAGGGTTTTATATATTGCAACAAGTAAATTTGTCCCCATCTTTCATTTTACTATAATCTAAAATCTCTCTTTCTCAATCTTCATTTTGTAGCTGTTAACATGTTTTATTCCTTTGTTAACCTCAAAGCTATAAAACATTTTATGACAATGATTTATTATACATTTATTATATATTATGTATATTTTATATATATTGATTCTAATATATCTAGGTGATTATTAATGTATTTCCTGGATCATTGTACAGAATAAATTATTGATTTTAAATGATTACTATGAGTGTTCCATGAACCAAAAGGACTTATTGGTGTTTATAACAAGTATAACATTTGTAACATGATGTTGGTAAAATATATGGACCACATTTTATTTTACTTTATGTTTTATTTTATTTATTTATTTATTTATTTATTTTTGTGGTACGCGGGCCTCACTGTTGTGGCCTCTCCCATTGCGGAGCACAGGCTCCGGACGCGCAGGCTCAGCGGCCATGGCTCACGGGCCCAGCCGCTCCGCGGCATGTGGGATCTTCCCAGACCAGGGCACGAACCCATGTCCCCTGCATTGGCAGGCGGATTCTCAACCACTGCACCACCAGGGAAGCCCTGGACCACATTTTAGAAGAAATGCTTTCTTTGAAAAGTTAAATAAGTATATGTATATATAATCACATACAGTTATATATTTCTATGTATGTATACATATGCATATAGATATATATGTGTTTATACATATAAATATATACAAATGCATATATATGTATATCTAAAATAAGGTGGTAACCCTACAAGTATGGTAACTCCTTTCTTTGCTTACTGAGTTACCAGTATGAGGAGACCAAAGTGATCAGGTGCCAGCTGCAGATTCATGTTTAGTGGGGATCTTATTGTGTCCTGTAATGAAAGATTCCTTTCTCTGGAAAGCAGGATATCTAGATCTACAAGGTATAAAATTGTGAGATCAGAAGTAGAAATTCCTCAAGGGTATCTCTAGGAGTAATAGGAAACAGAGACACTCTAATGTTCAAACTAGATGCATGGAGTCTAACCATTGGTGACACAATACAATATAATGCCAGATGGTTAAACCATATACCAGATCCTGACACTTTCTTAACCTCATAGTATGTCATCTTTATTTAGCCCCTTAGCTGTACCTTCAAGAGGATATTCCAATGTTTCATCAGGCTACCATTCTTCTCAGGAATGTGATATGTGGTAAGAACAGTGGATCCATAATCATATGCCTTTGGCCACACTTCCTTAGTCATAAAATTGTTCCTTAGTCCATGGTGGTCTTATCTGGGATCCCATGTCAATAAAACACATGCTTTGTGAGTTCTTGGACAGTTAGTCTGGCTGAACTGCTGTAGACATGAAAAGCTAACCATACCCAGAATAACTGTCAGTGGTGGTCAGAAAGAATTGCTGCCTTTTCCAGAAGGGAAGAGTGTGATACAAACTATTTTTTTCACAAGTGGCTGGTTATTCTCTGTGATGACAAGAATTCTAAGATGTCTCCCCAAGATGTCTACTCCTAATCCCCATGACTGTGAATATGATGAGATATCATGCCCCTGATTGTTCCATTGCATGGAAAAAGGAATTTTGCAGAGATAGTGAAGTTGCTAAATCTTAAGTACTTGTGTGTAGTTAATTCATGTGGATATCAGTTGTTTATATTCATCAGTTGACTTTGAGTTAATCACAATGGAAATGATCCAGGTAGGCCTAACTGAATCACATGAGCCCTTTAAAAGCAGAGACTTTTCTCCTGCAGGTTGCAGAAGGTGGAGTCAGAGAGACTTGAAACAGGAAAACAACTCACATATTTTAGCTGTCTTTGAAGTTGGAGGGGTCAAGTGCCAGGCCTTGAGAACGGCCTCTAGGAATTGAGAAGCTTGACTGACAGCCAGCCAAGAAAAGTTTAGACTCCTACAAACACATGGAACTGAATTCTGCTAACAATTTGCATGAGTTTAGATGTGGATCTTCCCCAGAGCCTCCAGATAGGACCTAAGCTTGGTGGACATCTTGATTTTGGCCTTGTGAGATCCTATAGGGCCTATCTAGGGTCTCACACTTGTCTCATGCTTCTGACCTACAGAATTGTGAGGTAATAAATACTTACTCTTTTAAGTCACTCAGTCTGTGGTAATTTGTTATGCAGGAACATTCTCCTTGAGGCATGGTGCCATGTTTAGAGCTGTGTTTTCCTTGTCTCCTAATTGTCCACGCAAAAAAAATGGTCAGTAACTAGATCAGTCTTGGCAAACACATGCTGTTAGGCCTGTGCAAGGCTTCCATGACTGCTCCTTGCATGGGCTTTTGGACAATCACATGTGTTGTCAAGACCAGAAACTAGTTCATATCTCTGAATTAGTTATGTTTTCCACCTGGGTGTTTGTTGGTTATTTTGCAGTTGTTTTATTGTGGCTATTAGCTGAAAGTTAAAAGTAAAAAATCTTCAGTTCAAGATGTCCAAGGGTAGAGAACACTGGTAGAAATTACTAATGATACACATACTTGGTTATGAAACATTTACATTTAGTTCCTCCTATAAGCTAAGCAACCAGTGAGTTAATGAGGGTGAGAAGGACAGTAAGGACACTGTTGTATTAACAATGGTCAGTCTGCCATTGACTCAGATGCTCTGACTCTCCTGCTGTCAGGTCAGTGACCTCTGTTAGGAAAAATTTTTCTTACAGTCTGCATAAGAAGGTTGGAGTTTTCTCACAGTGTGTGCATCCAACAGAAAACCCAGTTCAGCACAATCCATGAAAGTCCCAGGGAGATTGATGCTCAATGCTTACTCATTGTAGGGCTGGCTAAGTTTCTGTGCCACATATTTTCCTGGGGGATCAGAGGTTCTGGTAGCTTGGAGTATTAGCAGAGATCTCTATCAGGGTTTCCACAGGCTTTCTTTCAAACACAAACAACTGGCTTACATTACTTTGTGTTATGGACTGAATGTCTGTGTTCCCCCAAAATTCATATGTTGAAGTATTAACCCTAAATGTGGTGATATTTGGAGGTAAGGCCTTTGGGAGTTAATTAGGTTTAGATGAGGTCATGTGGGTGGCACCCTCATGCTGGGATTAGTGTCCTTATGAGAAGGACACAAGTGTGTCCTCTCCCTCCAAGGCATGCACTGAAGAATGGCCATCTGAGCACATAGAAGGTGGTTGTCTACAAGCCAGGAATCAGGCACTCACCATGAACCAAATTTGCCAGCACCTTGAACTTGGGCTTTCTAGCCTCCATAACTGTGAGAAATAAATATCTGTTGTTTCTGCCATTGAGTCTGTGGTAGTTTGTTATAGCAGCCTGTGATGGTTACTTTTTTGTGTCTACTTAAGTGCACCATGGGGTGTCCAGGTTAGATGTTAGTTCTGTCTATGAAGGTGTTTCTGGATGAGATTAGCATTTGAATTGGTGGACTCAATAAAATAAATTGCCTTCCCTAATGTAGGTGGGAATCATCCACTCTTTTGAGAACTTGAATAGAACAAAAGGCAGAGAATGGAGGAATGTGTCTCTTTTTCCTCCTGCTTGCTTACTTGAGCAAGACATTTGTCTTCCCCAGCCCTTAATCTAAGATTTACTTCATTTGCTCCCCTGCTTCTCAGGTCTTTGGACTTGGACTGAATCATATCACCAAGGTTTTTGGATCTCGGCTTGCAGATAGCAGATCATGGGAATTCTCAGCCTCTGTAATCATGTGAGCCAATTTCTCATAATAAATCTCTTTATCTCTATACTATGTATCTATCTATGTATCTATCTATGTATGTATCTATCTATCAATCTATCATCTCCTATTTGTTCTATTTCTCTAGAGAACCCTGACTAATACACAGCCTGATCTACGATAATTTCTTTTTAGGTAAAATTTTTATCAAAATGCTTTCTCAAAAATAACAGGTCCAAAATAAGATTTAAAGAAATATGTTCATGGAATTTTTAATGACAAAAGTTTTACAATTTAACAAAGTAGGGGTGAAAATGCTAGTAAAACAAATTCACTTTGGGGGCAAGTGAAGCATAATCCTTTACAAATTCTAATACAAATCACACACATAACAGCAGGGGATGCTCCCTGGTGAGCATTAATGTGTGATGAACCAGTCCTCACATTTCCTGTTCACTTCTTCAGTTCTATCAACATTCCTTTTACCTGGCACCTTGTTTCTTCCAAACCTTGATAAAAGTCAATCCATTCACCATCATCCAGGGATCCAATTGTATTTTTACATCAGAATGCTTCTCACTGTCCATAAAATGACTGACCAGATCTGCTGCCCAGAGCTCTTCAACTGTTCTTTTCTCTCATAATTCTCCGTCTTTTAGGGATACCTTTGAGTAGATCTCTAGTGTACCAGCATTCTATCTGTGCCTTACTCCAACTAACTGAGTCAACCCATCTGGGAACCAGGCTCAGCATTTTTCTCCTCTTCTAGCTCTTTATAGGGAACCACTCATGAGACCATAAGTATAAGTTGAGGGAGAGGCATTGATGCAATAGTGATAGGTGATTTGTAGGTAGAGACCACCTATTTATGCAACTTATTTGTGTTCTTTGGTTTTCCTGGAGGGTAATTCTGAATATACCATTTCCAGTGATATAATCTTCTGAGGCTGCCCAATTACTTATTTGACTTAGTGTCTCTGCCCAAACTGAGCTAATAATGGGAAGCTTTGGTTTCTCAGTCACTTGATGTTAGTTGCTTGGTCTCAAATCAGACTCTCTATCCAAAGCTCCCAAAGATCTGGGTATTTCTATCTCCCCAGTATGAGTTAGTCCTTTTGGGCCATATGTCTCTTTGGGCAGGACTATGAAAGAACTATACATTCACTTGCTACATTAAAGTGAACAAATAATTTTACTTCTCCTTTAACACTTACATGCATAGATACCATATACTTTTATAATTAGGAAAAAATTATTCTGCTTTATGTATTGTTTGGTAGTGATTTGTTTTCCTTAAGTAAATGATATCTGAAAATGTTTTAACTATAAATAGGTAAAAAGATTTAATCTTAAGGTAAACAATAAATAGTATAATTAATCTTAAATTGTATAAATTGAATAAGTTACTGATATAATTTAAATAAAAATGTTTTGAAATTTAGCATACTAATTTTCTGTTGCATAACATATTAGTTTCTATTGCTGCTATAATAAAATATCACAAACTTAGTTGCTTGAGACAATTCTACCTGAATATCTTATATTTCTTTATGTTATAATTTAATACAAGTTTTACTAGGCTAAAATCAAGGTGTGGGTAGGGCTGCATTTCTTCTGGAGTCTCTAGGGCAGAATCTGTTTCCTTGCCTTTTTCAGCTTCTACAGGCCACTTGTATTCCTAGCTCATGGTCCTCTTCCTCCATCTTCAAGCAAAATAGAGCAGGGAGAGTCCTTCTCATATTGCATCACCCACTGAATCTTTTGACACTCACTTTTAAGGACCCTTGTGATTACATTAGCTTATATAAAGTAAAAGTGAGTGTAACCTATTGTACATTAGGTTACCTAATATAAAAGTGAGTGTAACCTAATGTAATCACCTGGAAAATCTAGGCTACTTTCCCTCTTTTATGTCAGATTATTAGCAAACTTAATTCCATCTGCAACCTTAACCTCCTCTGGTTACCTAAAGTAATCTATTCACAGATTACAGATATGAGGTAGACATCTTTGGTGGGGAGGAGTATCATTATTCTGCCTACTACAAACACACACATGATAGTGTATAAAATGGGAAATATTTACTCCACAATTATTTTCCTTGCTAGGTTTATTTTACAGTGGAACAAAATCCCATCTGTGAATATATATTTATATATTATATATATATATGTAGGATATATATATATATGTAAGTCATATATATATGGATATAAAATAATTTTATCATGATCTATGCAATGTTTTATAACTTTGTTTTATTATTTTAAATTAATGAAAATATTATTATATATTCCTAGAGGCTAAATTCAGCACTGAATTTATTTAGACTATAGAAATTATTGCTCTGAATTGCTAAGCATAAACTGTTAGATGATGAAAAAAGGGAATAATTTTGTAATGAAATTCAAATTTTCCTTAATAGACATGACTCATGATACATACACAGTGTGTACTATTCAGTCAATTGAAGCATCACAATACTTTGAAATACAAGCTTAGCTTGATATGCTAATTGGAATCATCACCAGATGATACCCATAATATGACATTTTATTATAGAGATCTCTTCTGAACTTGGTAGTTTGAGGCATACCAAAGAAAAACTGAACATATCTTTTGTTGTTATCAAATGAGAAATAATTTCAATTTTCAGGCATTTATTAGTAAAGTGGAAAAGTGTAGTTTCTTATTGGACATAATTATTGAGAAATACATTTTAGAGTAAGCTAAATTGAATGTTAGCAAGGTTACAGTGAACTAATGTTATTTTATTCCTTTCTTTTCTCTTGGTTCAAACGATTATGGGCCTGACATGTAGTTTATCTTTGATGGATGAAAGAAGACAGTAAGAGAGGGGATGAGCTAATAATGGTAAAGTCAGTATTGAATCAGAAATATATTGAGATTCTGAGAGAAATCAAGATATGTGCTCCAGTCGTTAGAGTTTGTCACTACTGAGATTTGTTGTTTGATGAGCTGTCAATGAACCAAGAGAAAAAGCTTTTATAAGAAGCAACTAGACTTGCAGAAAAAACAGTTTAATACCCAAAGGACTCTATAAATAGAACTTATAAAGTAAAAGTGGCAATAAAGTTTGTAGATCAGAAGGGATAGAGTTTAACTTAATTCAAAAAAAGACAGCTTCTATATTTCCCCTTTAGTATGTAAATTTTTTATAATGACTTTTAAATATGATAATGTCTCAGCTTTTTCCTCTAAGTAAAGAGGCGTGTAGATGCAAAACATGATAAACTACAAGATGTAATTTTGTCCTCAAACCAGTCCATTTTAGTATCATTAGTATAAATATTTTCTATGGTCAATTTAAATCAAGTCTCTGTTATCCATGGGTCATGAATAATTGAAATTCACAGACTTTCCATGGATTTAACTCTGTTAAAAGTTCTGGGGCTTCCCTGGTGGAGCAGTGGTTGAGAGTCCGCCTGCCGATGCAGGGGACACGGGTTCGTGCCCCGGTCTGGGAAGATCCCACATGCCGTGGAGCCTCTGGGCCCGTGAGCCATGGCCGCTGAGCCTGCGTGTCAGGGGCCTGTGCTCCACAACAGTAGAGGCCACAACAGTGAGAGGCCCGTGTACCGCAGAAAAAAAAAAAAGTTCTGAAAAATGCATCTAGTGAAACTTTTACTAGAGGGGCTAAACATGGCTTTGGGTATATACTAAATATTTTTTTTTTAACTTCATGAATAGAGAAATGGATTATTTTTGGTCATCCCACAAAACACTGAAAGTATATCATCCCCATGACATTAATCAAGTACTAATTCCTGATGTTTCTCTAAAACTTTCTATTATGTCTACTGTTTACTTCACTAAAATTTATGATGGATTCTGAAGACTTGTGTCTTTGTTCACAAAATTATCTGCATGGATCTCCTTTTCTGAAAATTCTTAGAAATCAGGAACAGACCTATTTGACTGATGTGATTTACTTGTTAGTCTGTGTATCTGAAAGAAAGATGGATTGTTGAAGAACAATCTACATTTGAGATTCTTTGATATGGGAACTTTCATTTTAGGAAAATTGGTCATTTTCTTTATTGAATAACTTGTCTTGGAGTATTCTGGGGAGACCACAAGGCCAAGGTTTCCCTAGAATCCATGCTGTTTGATACTTTCCAATGCTTGTTCACAGGCTCTCAAGAGGGAAATATTCTGCTCATCTGGGTCCTAGGCCTTACTCACAACCTTAAACTTCATGTTTGGTGTGTTTGCTTCAACAGAAACAGTAAACATTGGCACTGGGAGAGGATAGCCACAGGGATATGTTGAATCTGCCATCTTTCCAACATTGTTAGCTAGTGAGAGTTGTATAAAACAATGTGTTTCCACTCATTCCAATAGTAGTTACTTAAGCTATACAGAGGGTCATCTATTTAAAATGGAATTTTGTTTTGGTTTGTTTTCTTCTAGAATCAATTAAATGAGTTAGCTGAAACTTTAAATTTTAGGGTATGTATGACATGGAAAAAGCAATCCTTTCATTAGCAATTATATACATAAAATATGACTTAAAATCAGTTTATTAAATTGTAGCATTTGGTACCTGGAGACAAAACCTTCCCTTCATTTAATGTATGAAACAAGAGTACAGAAAATAATTCTGAATAGAGTCCATTGAATAAAAATATCTAATTCACATATATAGTAAAATTTTAAATATTACATTGTGGCAGAAAGATGTAGTAGAAAGGAAATGGAATTTGGTGTCAGACATGGTTGGATTTCATTCATAGTCCCTCCACTAACTAGATCTTTAAAGTGTATAAGGTGCTTAAAAATATGAGAAGCTTAAAACTATCTGGAGTGAGTCTTACTGTTCAGAGACTAATTTGATTAGGTGAAGTCTACTCTGTGCCAGAGGGTAGTGCTGCATTTGATGTCTGGTCAGGCCTAACATTTTGGTCTATTTGTCTACTGAGCAGATAGTATGGACTAGTCAACACACTAACCATTTGAGATATAAGGAATGAGACTAGGAAAACCCTGCCATTGCAGAGTCTACAATCAAGTTGACAAGAATGGCATTTAAAACTCATATAGACTTGATCTGGATAATATTATTGGCTGGAGACATAGTTGATTTCCTCCTAGACTTCTATAGTCAGTTTCTAATTTCATTGTTTTCTTTACTTTTTATGAATCAAAAGTAAATTTTTAACCTAGCTGTGTATGATTTTGAGCCTTATTTTGTGCGAGGTATTTGAAAAATGTTGCAATATAAAAAAGCTTTTGTGATACATTCATTTTGGCAAAAGTGAAATGAGTTTGAAATATCTCTTTGGTTACTCCCCTAATGCTGTTCATATAATATAAATAATAATTAAAACTCTTAAGATTATATATTTGATGATAATCTTCACATTGCTGACAAAATTCAAAGACATGACTTTACACAGAAATAGATAACAATGGTAAAGTTTTTCAGTGAAACTCAATGACATAATATATTCATCTGTGAAACAGAGTATGATAATAAATTTCTTGAAGGATTGTTTTACATTTAAAAGAAATAACCCAAGTATAGTAACTAACACTGTGCATGACATTTTGTGAGTTTTAAATAACTATTACTTTTCTTCTACTTCCACTTATTGAGTAACTGCTGTATATGTGGTACTATATGAAAATCAGGAAGGTAGCCCAAAGACTATCGAATAGTCTTGACAAATGGAAATTAAATTATTAGAAAAGTACAGAGACAGGAAATAAAATAACTAAACTAGTTGTGGCAATTTGGAATTTCTACCAAAAGCTAAATTCCAGGACTTTCAAACTAGACTACAGAAAAGTATTTGAGGTGGTTATAAAAATTTGCTATGAAAAATACATAGCAAGTTTGACTTGCATTTCATAAAGTTTGACTTACATTTCTATGCCTTATCCCCTTCCTCAAAGCATTAAAGAAGAAGAATTGAAACCAATAAATGATGGGCAGTGTATAATCTCTCTGTTGCTTATTTCTCCTTTCTCATTCCCAACACAAATATTCTATCACATGTCCATTAAGAGATGCTTGCCAACTTCACATTCCTCTTTAACATTCTTGAGCATATAGATTGCATTGTCCAATCTCCCCTTGCAGTCATGTGTGGCTATGTTCTTGAGTTCTAGCCAATGATATGTGCTGTAGGATGACTGTATCCTCAAAAAATTGTATATTAAAACCTTATCCCCAATGTGATGATATTTGGAAGTGGGGCCTTTGAGAGGCAACTAGGTCATGAGTGTGGAGCTCTCATTAGTCAGATTAGTGCCCTTATACAAGAGACCCTAGAGATTTCCTTCACCTCTTCCATCATGTGGAAATAGACATGACACAGAAAATAGACAGTTGTCTATGAGTTAGGAAGTGGGGCCCTCACTAGGCACTGAATCTGTGGGTGTCCTGACCTTAGACTTTCCAATTCTCCCAGAATTATGAGAAATAAGTGTTTGTTGTTTATGAGCCACCCAATCTGTATTATTCTGTTATAGTGGTTCCAACAGACTAAAACAATGTGTTAACAGATGTTAAATGTGCCTTTTTCAGACATAGGTCATACAAACCTCTTGTATTTTTCTAATGGACACTATTGCCGCAAAACTTAGCAGCTTAAAATAACCACTTTATTTTTCTCAAATTTGGGGGGGGGTCAGAAATTTGAGAAAGGATTGGTTTGGATGTTCTTGGGTAGAGTCTTTCATGAAATTGCAATCTCCTGAAGGATCCTCTGGACTGCATGGAGATCTTAAGTCATTCATGTGGCTAGATGTTGAGGCCAGCTGTCAACTAGACTTCCTGTTCAGCCAAGAATTGTGACTGGAGCATCTACATGGGACATTCCAGTAAGGTGGACTCAGGGTAGTGGGAGTTTTGAAATGGCATCTGCCTTCTCTGAGGGTAAACACCTTGAGATCACCAGGCAAAAGTAGCATCTCCTTTTCTGAACCAGCCTCAGAAGTCACATAGCTACACATAACACACTGAATTAACTGAATTCCACCCAGATTTATGGGGCAGAACATAAACCTCATATTTTGATAGAAGTATCAAATAATTTGGGAGCCATTGTTATAAACTTCCACTCTTCTTTTTTTCTCTCCCTTTGAGTCATCTGCATATTGGTGTCCAGCATAACATTGGAAGTCATACGTAGAATTTGGAAAAGATTACCTTAGTTTAAGTCCTTGAAGAAAACTATGTGGAAGAGGAATTGCTCACTCTTTCATTCCTATAATGTAAGAAAGGCATACATTACCATTATTTGTAAGATAGGGTACATTTTTATTGTATTCTTTATGACAGCCTTTTCTAACACACACACATCGGTTTTTTTTTGCTTCTCAAGAAGTACTCTTTAGTATCATTTTTTTCTAACAAAAAGTTTCGGGTTTATAAACAACACACACTTTTTGTGAAATCCAGATTGAGAGGTATGACATATTTTAAATGTATTTAAGTAAACACTATAGCTTTTTGTTAAAATTTAGAGAATAATTAAAATAATTATAACATCAGCTATTATTATATTACAATATTGATAATTGATGATAATTAACAATTAAATTCTATGAAAGCTTTACTCATTTGATTGTTTTTTTCATTTATGCAGTGACCAGTGTTTTGTTGTTTGCTATAAAATGTACTTGCAAACACAATGAACTTGAATGAATAGAAAATATAAAACACAGAATCTCTATTCAATAGTATAGTATAAAATCAATTTTTGATTCATAATATAATGTTTTCATTTAGTTGTTTGGCTTTTTTACTATTTATATTTCTTTTAAAAAATTTTTATTTTATATTGGAGTATAGTTTATTAACAATGTTGTGTTAGTTTCAGGTGTACAGCAAAGTGATTCAGTTATACATATACATGTTTCTATTCTTTTTCAAATACTTTTCCCATTTAGGTTATTACAGAGTATTGAGCAGAGTTCCCTGTGCTATAAACTATTTATATTTCTATTCAGAAATGAGCTTATATTACATAAGATGCTAAAATTCAGACATGTCTCTAGTTTTACTTTTTAAAGTGTAATTTAAAAATTTCTGCTTTATTCAAAGAGAAACTATTAGTTAACTCTTATTTGAGTGACTTGAGAAAGTTGGTTAGCCTCTCAGAAGTGTTTCCTTATCAGAATAATAAGGATGATTTAATTAATTTCCTCATAATTTTTGTGAGGATTCAGATCAGTGATGTAAAAACAACATGGGTCTAACACATAGTCAGACCCAATAATTAACAGTCATTTTCTTATTATAGTTCAACATTATCTGATATTTACTGAGAACCTAAATTATTTAAAATCCTTTGCATATCTCATACACTTATTTTAATTCATACAATAACTTAGAAGTTCAAAAGCTATTTTAATCATCACTAAAAGATAAGTTAAAATGTCAGGGAACTTAGATCACTTTCAAAAGCATTAGAAACATGGCTGAAACATAATTTTCCACATAAAATTATTTTTCATTTGTACATTCTAGATCTGCTTCCATTTTGTCAGTTGAAAACATACTCTTTTCTCAAGACCTCTAAAAAAAATAAACCACCCACTAATCCCACAGCAAAATGATTCCTTCTTTGTGAAATGGTCCATAGTAAATAATGGTACCTATCACGTATTAGACAGAATTCTAATTGTGTGTGTGTGTGTTTTGTACTAGTTTGTAGCCTCTCTGAGATCGAAAGTTCTGCTTTATTCTTATTTTGACTACTATTCTTCCTAGCACATATGTTCCATATATTAAGTGATCAATACATATTTATTACTTACATTTCTGAAATATGAAGTCAGTCTCCAAAAGGAAAGAGCTATGTGGGGAGAATCCACTCTGAGGAAGTTCTAAGATAATGGAAGGAACACTAAATGAATGACTTTACCTACTTAGACAAATTTGCTGTCATTATTTTTGTGGTGAATATCTGCATGAAAATTTGGAGAGCTTTGTAACAAAACCTTAATTTAAAATGGTTAATTATAGTCATTAAATTCTTAACTGTTTGCTGTGTAATATGGATAACAGTTTCTGATGTATTATGGATAAATGAAAATGTTTGCAAATAAATGCAACCAGAGGGAGTACTCTACTCCGCTGAAGATACCCACGAGGATATATCAGGGAGGGATTATTATGCAGAACATGATATTTCCCAGGGGTCTCTTGAGAATTTTGAGTTATAATAAATTTTGCACAGGAAAAATTCAAGTGTCTTAGTACCTCCTTGACTCTGTGCTCCCACTTTTCTTCCATATTTAGTCCCTCACTCCAAAGCACTCCCTGGTTAAGCTAGTTATTATTTCTCTATGAAAAGGCTAAACTAATCAATCTACTGGCAGATAATCCTGTGTTGGTGGGAAGGGTATTTTCTTCCAGGTCTTTTCTATATAAATGGGTAAGCGCTAAGATTGAAAAAATGCCTGGGTCAGTCTTCAACTCTTCTCACTACTCTTATCAACTTCTTTATGATCCTTTCCTCGTTAAATTAAAAGGCTCAATTTCTGAAGGCTTATTTAGCTATGAGGAAAAGAAAATAAATTAACTAAGAGACTGTAAGGGATAACTCACTTAGTTCAAAGATAATTGCCTCGTGACTGATATTTTGCAATCCAAATAGAATTTAATGATGGAAATAAGTGAATAAGATTGAAGTCAGCATAAACCTATAGCCAATTAAAAACAATTAAAGGAATGAATAAGGCATTAAATTTATTCTAAATAAAAGTAAAACTGAGTACACTTACAACTGATAGAGAGGAGGTTGCTCTATTTATTGAACAGAACAAGACATATTAATGACTTATGCATACTATTATATTAAACTGAATTAATGTGAAATTACAGCATATATGTTAATCAGCATCCTTTTCAAACTATAATTTTATAGGAAAATATTTAGATTATTTCCCTTTCTTTTCTGTTTAATGGAAATGAAAAAGATGATTTTTTTTTTTTTTTCTATTGAGGGCTGGTTCAGGCATAGTTGGTCCCTAGTGTAGGTTGTATGTTAAAAATAAAAAATAGTTTCACATGGCAAGCCTTTGCCTACTCATTAAATTGTAAGTACATTCAACATCAAATTCTTTCCTAGGAAAATTATCAAATTTACATAAACTTCCTATGAGGAGTTAATAAATACTATCATAATTTTTCTTTATATATTCACAGATAGAAGAAAAGGTTTATGGGAACCATAAGAAAAGATGGTTAAGAAAAAGAGGAGGATAGTACTAACTTCTGACATTACACAGAGCAAATTTACCTACAAAAAAGTATCAGCTTCAAATATTACAGCTAGAACTATATTCCCAACAAACATTTAAAGTAAGTTAGTCTTCTCTACTTGGGGTCACTCTTCTCAAAATACATTCTGAAAGCAGTGATATCTGCTATAAACTGTAATAGCCTAAGAGTATCACCATTATTTGGCAATCAGAAAACTGACATAAGAGAAATGATTATCATTAAAATATGTATAGTATATGTTATATAAGGTGATGAAAAACAGGAAGTTTCTTTAATCACAATTTGGACCTTTGAGATTATATTCTAAAAATAGAGATATACATAGAGAATGGAGAATCTAGTTATTATCATGATACTCCTGCCTAGACTCCCCTCCATTGTTGAGAACGGGGAAGTGATAAGGAAAAACATCAGAAGCAGATGGTGACTCTGCCATTAGGATTAACAAAAGGGAATCTATTCTATAATCAACCTATTTTCCTCACAAGTATATATATATATATATTTTTTAAATTTATTTAATTAATTTATTTTTGGCTGTGTTGGGTCTTCGTTGCTTCGCAGGGGCTTTCTCTAGTTGTGGTGAGCAGGGGTTACTCTTCATTGCAGTGCGCAGGCTTCTCACTGCGGTGGCTTCTCTTGTTGCGGAGCACGGGCTCTAGGCAGGCTGGCTTCAGTAGTTGTGGCACACGGGCTCAGTAGTTGTGGCTCGCGGGCTCTAGAGCGCAGGCTCAGTAGTTGTGGCGCATGGGCTTAGTTGCTCCACGGCATGTTGGATCTTCCCGGACCAGGGCTCAAACCCGTGTCCCTGCATTGGCAGGCGGATTCTTAATCACTGTGCCACCAGGGAAGCCCTCATATATTCTTTAGTTTATTACTTTCTTAATTTATTGAAAAGAAACATTAAAGTACACTTAATATGTGCTGAAAACTATTATAGATACCGAGGAGGCAAAGATGAGAAAGAACCACTTTTTGGTTTTGAGGAAATATTTTCCAAAAGGTGGACAATGAAAATCAGGTGGTCCCTATTGGTCTCTGAAGTGGCTCATAGGCGCTTAGTTTAAGAGGAAAGGCAAGTAAAGGCAGTTGTTTTACAAATTTGATATGTAAGACTTATCTTAAGGATATTTATGCTTTTAGAGGTGGAACATATGCTACAAAAATTGAATGTATCAGTTGACATTTCATCATTAAGATACAGTTCGTCTTAACCAATACAGTTTCATAGCATTTGCATGCTAGAGTTTACACTTTTTAAATTACCATTTTTCATGTATACTATTGTGTTGCTCTAGCTTCTCAATTCACAAAATATTTAAACCACTCCAAAGGTGTTCAATTAAAAATAAAAATACATTTCTTCATTGAGTAGTTATGAATACTACAGTTTAGACATTACGAAAGTAAAATTAATGGAGAACTTACTGTGTGCCAAGAGGTAAATATTCAACAGTGAACAAGACAAAGTTTCCAAATTCAAGAACCTTATATTCTAGTGGGAAGAAACACAATAACTATTTAAATAAATAAATATGCAACAACATCTCACATAGTATTTACTGTAGAGAAATGTAAAGCAAGGTAAAAAGATGGTGAGTGATAGAGAATGATTATTTTAAGTAAGGTGGTCATTGGAAGATCTCTAAGTAAAGGTAATTTTTGAGGAAAAGACTGAATAAAATGGAGAAGCAAATCAAATGAGTTTTGAGGTTAAAATTGTTCAATGAATGAAAAAGATTAAGTGAACCATTCTTGAACAGAAACCTGTAACTAAAATATGAATTTTGATATGCTAATGATAAGAAGTCTTATCAGCAACTAATAATGGAAAGGATATAAAAAAGAAAAATGTCAACAAGATGAAAATAAATATTTTTAAGAAATGTAGCCCTTTTAAACATCATCTCTTGTGCTACGAAATTATCCCTAGTAGTCATCAAAATGTTGAGTCATTTTTCAAATAAGGCATAGAGTGCCCTTTTTAAGAAGTCAAATGAGTTTTTCTCTAGAATACACATAAAATATTGCTTTCCAATATTAAATTGTTTAACTTTGTTGTAAATTATTTCACCATAGTATCATCATTCAAGTATGATATGGAAAGGTGTTTTTCTTCTTCTTTTTTAAATTTTTTATTTAAAAAAAATTTTTTTAAACATCTTTATTGGAGTATAACTGTTTTACAATAGTGTGTTAGTTTTTCTGGAAAGGTGTTAAAACTCACATTTTTCTTGAAAAGTTTATGAAACTGATCATAACAAGTATGTTTAGAGTGAAAAATATAAAGAGTTCCTGGAAATATTTGTTGTCAAATAGCACAGTTAGAAGATACATATTTTATTGCCATCAAGAGCACAATGAAATGACAATCACACGTGTGTTCTGCAAAATAGCTCACTAGAGAGTTGGAAGAAATTACTAATGACCAGATTATAAACCAGTTCTTGACCCTGACAGTACAGTGCCCAGTTAATTATCTCTGTTCACCATTGAAACTTTATGCAGTATGGCTTTGAGTTTCTTATTCAAATATATTTTAGAGCCAAGATTAATTCTTTCTCAACTCTGACCCCACATTTTTTTACATAATCATACTTAGACTGTAGGGAATTGGTTCCAGTTATATGATCAGGTGGGTTGAGTTAGCCCTAATAGATCACATGATTCTTATTCAGACAAGTAATTCCCACCAACAAAGTGGTGATAGGATGAATATTATGCTGGGCAGAACAACTGATGTTCTCTTCTTGTTCTACCCCATGACTGCCCAATACATATGCAACCATCAGTGTGAATGACTGATGTGGTACTATAATAGGTCATCAGTAGGTTGTATATCCTCACAATGATACTTAAAGAAGAACTGCACTTAAAGTCCTCAATACTTACATGTAATTTTAGTAGGGAATAAGTAGTTTCCCTCAAAAGTGGATAAAAGCAGTATAGGGCAAAAGGCCAGATAGGAACATTAGAAGCCTACTGAAATATTTAGTAATGGTTATTGATATGTATTTGTGAGAATAGTTATCATCTTCTATTCACGATTTTGGGGGAAAAAATCCCTGTAATAGTTTTATAAATCTTGAAATCAAATGCAGTAAAGTAAGTATTCTACCTGATATTGTGTGTCAATCAAAATTGTAGGAAATTAAAATGTGGCTTCTGAAGAAATATTCTTTTGAGATATTGTAGAATAGCAAGAATTCTGTATAAAAATATGTTTAGAAAAGACTGCATGTTTTACTCCCCACTCCTTTAGTGATTAACATAAGCTCTTCATATGGTTCTGCTAAGTAATACAGAAAAGCAATTTATTTAGTTTTTTTACCTAGAATTTCCTAAATGTATTTGTCTAAAAAAAATGTTTTCTGGTATTAAAAGCCTGTGTAACCATGCTCCTTGGCATACAGTTTGGGAAAGACTGTTTTAGGCAGTCTTTTGCTTTACTGTAAAATAGGAAATTTGTGTCATCTGTTTTTCTTAACAGTGAAATTGAAATTTCGAAAGTGAAAGCACTGTTCAGTAGTGCCAACTGAATTTGGCAGCTAGGATAGTATTTTCATGATGACTTTTGAAGCTAAGAGCTGAGATTTCTCTTGGTAAAATCTTATTTAATCATAATCTCTTAAAGCTTCAAAAACATCTATGAGAGCAAACAAATGGCCACGGGGATTGAAAAATGAATACTTTCATGTGTGGAGTCTCATTGGATCCTGTAAACGTTTACAGTATTTTCTGTCTCTAGATTTCAGTGCTCATTGTACCCTAGGGGGAGAAAGAGAGAGATAAACACATACATATATTTCTAAAATCTGCGACTGCAAAGTTAATTTTCTTTATTCCAATCTATCAGTAGTCTCAACTGTTAAATCTGTTGTTTAAATCCCATATCAAAAATGAGAAAATTAGGGCTTCCCTGGTGGCTCAGTGGTTGAGAGTCCGCCTGCCGACGCAGGGGACGCGGGTTCGTGCCTCGGGCCAGGAAGATCCCACAAGCCGCGGAGCGGCTGGGTCCGTGAGCCGTGGCCGCGGAGCCTGTGCATCCGGAGCCTGTGCATCCGGAGCCTGTGCTCCGCAACGGGAGAGGCCACAACAGTCCCGCCTAGCACAAAAAAAAAAAAAAAAAAAAAGAGAAAATTAAAGGGCATTTGTTCTGAAGCTGTTGACTAGGAGTACAAACTGGACAGATTGATAAAATCCATTTTAAGTGTGAAGTCTTATTTAGGTACTTTATTCATGTCATTTTTGGATTTTAGCTCTTTTACTCAGGTGGTAGGCTATAAATATAGGATGATGGCATTGGGGGGGGGGTGAATAATTGTGGATACTTTTATACATATTTCTTCATCTCAACAGAGAAACTACATTATTGCACTGTTTTAGCAAATTTGGACTTTGAATGATTATGCATTTGTGTCATGCATGTAATCACATTAGAGATGTATGTTCTTGGAAAGAATGTACAGGTAACCTTCCTACACATCTCTCTTGCATTACTCCTTTCTAAAACTCCCTTTGGGGCTGGTTATCTGAGGTCACCAGCAAAACATTGTCCTACATTTACTAAGTGATGACTCTGGTATTAATGTCCAGAATTGAGTGCTGATTCAACATTATCACTCAAGACAATTTACTTCATATTTTTGATTCTCTGTTTATATATCAATAAAATGGGTGTGATAAAGAGCATACTACATTGCATTGTTACAAATAAATGGGATAGTATATATAAAGATTTTGAAGAAGTGTATTCAAAAAATAAGTGCTCAAATAATTGGTGACTATTTTTATTACTGTCTAAAATACCTTTCCCTCTAGCCCCTTCTCATCCTTTTAAACCCTACAAAGCTAAACTACTAAAAAGTCTTCCAAACTTTTTTGTGCATCAGAATCATAATAAGGACTTGTTTAAAAAAAAAAGCATAACAAAGCAAAACAATACAAAAACAGAGTCCTGATATCTATCTATAGTCTTCCTGAAGCCAAATATTGAAGTGGGGTTCCTCGCTATATAGATTTACATCAAGCTTTCCTGGTGTATCTTATGCAAGAATGTGAAGTCTGGTTGTATTTTAAATATGTTATATTGCCAAGTTATTCTCCTACTTCTACCTCCAAATACTTTAAGTATACTTCCTTATTTTCATATCCCTGGCCAGTAGTTTTTTTTTTTTAATGGATTCTTTTGTTCCCCTGCCTTTGTTTAAAAAAATGTCATAGCAGGTATAGTTTTAAAAACACTTAAAAATATTTGTTATATATAGTATATAAACTAATATATTTACCTATTTTTATTCAATAAAATTTTCCCTCTGATCAATATAAATACTATGAAAATTTTCCCATGCTCTAGGTTGACTCTTACTGTCTTCTGTTTCAAATTTTTATAGCTTACTGTGAAGGCTCTCTCTGCAGAAGTCATCTTAACATTATTTTCCATTATTCTTAGGTATAGATTTTGGGGTTTTTTTTGCGGTATGCGGGCCTCTCACCGTTGTGGCCTCTCCCGTTGCGGAGCACAGGCTCCGGACGCGCAGGCCCAGCGGCCATGGCTCACGGGCTTAGTTGCTCCGCGGCATGTGGGATCTTCCCGGACCAGGGCACGAACCCGTGTCCCCTGCATCGGCAGGTGGACTCTCAACCACTGCGCCACCAGGGAAGCCCTTCTTTTTTTTAGCAAAGCAAATCTTTGCTTTCTCTAGAGCATAGATGATTTAATTCATCCTCCCAAACTATACACATCTTCTTCTTCTTTTTAAATTAATTATACATATTACCTCTTTAAAAATATGACTGAAGATTTTTCTTATTGAGATGTATGGCTTGCAGCATGAAGTTTCATGGAAGTAGAAATGATTTCGAGTACTCTGCTTGAGCATGGCGGAGTACATAAAAACTTATGTCATACTTTGGTAATATTACTGTTTAATAAAAAAGGCTGAGGTGTCACATGTTATTGGGTAATAGTCTATGTTAATTTTTAACTTATAAGTATTTAATCAAAATGTGGAAATATCAGATTATGACTTGGAACTAATCTAGGTAGAATCATTTAAGTGAGATGCAAAGAGAAGTTTCTGAAAGAAGAAATCACAAGTGAAAAAGTATGAAAGAGCATAATATGTTTCAGATATTCTCATTTTTTCTCAAATATGGAACAATGAAATCTTACAGAAGAGTAGGGTAGAGGGAATACAAGAGATTGGGTCAGGTCCAGAATTCTGTTTGTATGCTTGACTAAATAATCCTAATCCAAGAATTAAAGCAGATATGAGGTACTGGCTGCAGAGATTTTACTAAAGTAGCCCTATGGATAAGTCATCCAGTGCAACTGAGGTAGGAAATGGTACAGTGAACCTTGGGATTCTTAATTCACCATAAAGTAGAATGATGGCAGTGGTTGGAGATTTAAATGAAACTAAAGACCAAGGAGTTGTAATAGCCCCCACCAACACAATCATAATTTTTCTCCAGCAGTGAAAACTACCTGGATTTTGGTAGGATTACTTACGGCCTCCCAAAATATCCAGGTCCTAACCCCTGGAATCTTGTAGAAAAAGGAATTTTGCAGATGTGATTAAATTAAGGCTCTTGAGATGGTGAGATAATCCTAAATAGAATAAGAATTGGCATTGACTGGATTCTGAGTAAATCAGGCCACCCACTAGTGTGGATGAACAAGAAGCTTAGGTATTTGAAGTTATTAGTATGAGAGAATTGAATTGATGGCAAAATAAGGTAGTTTATTCAGAGTAAGTTGAGACTAGTAGCTAGTGCTGTGAAAGTGAGACTCAAAGAGAAAGGAAAGGCCATGCATTAGAAGATTTACTGAGTTGAAAGGAGGTTAAATGAAAGTAAGAATTGAGAGATCTGAAGGAGTAAATTTTTATAATGAGTTATTAGAATTTTGGAACCCACAGATGGAGCCCAACATGAGGCAATGGAGAGGTGCTGAGGCTTAATTCTTTTCTTTTTCCTTTCAGTTCACCCTTAGATAACCTCAAACTAGCAAAAAAAAAAATTGTTCAATGACTAAAAAGTGGAAGCTGTGCATTTGGCTGTATTTATTCATTTATTAAATGTTATTTAACAGTCTTTGGGAATTATCTATTTTCTCATGATAAAAAATGACTGAAAAAAAAGCATTTGGGATAATAAATTCATAAATAAACTATCAATTTGTATAGGAATACAGAAATAACTGTTGCTCTAATTGTAGGTATAGAGTGTGGTGTTACTTCACTAATGCAATTCATTGTATGAGCATTCATTTTCCTAAAGGTGGGGTGTTCTCTTTTTGTTCTTTAAGGCAATAATACCAGAAGAAAATTGGCATTAGTTTCTCCTTCTTAAAATATATTAACATATGAAAAAGAGATTGAGAGGAGACTAAGAAGATTTATGAGACTAGAAAGATTTATAAAAGATCAGCAGGAAGTAAATAGTACTAAAAGAAGCCCTTTAATAAAAAGAGCCCTCTTAGTCTTTCTAGCCTTTTGAATCCAATTCTTTGTAACTCATCCTAGTGATTCCTTCAAGGGTAAGTTATTGTACCCTGGGACACACAACTGAATGGTTCTGGGTCAGGAAGTACTCATAATATAGAAAGTTCTACAACACATGTTATACATTTGTAAGTTTTTAGGTAGTCTTCTTCCGGTCATATAGGTATCTACTATATTGCAGTTCTCCTCAGGTTATGGAACTTTGCCTATAGATACTGTGGGGTTATTTACAAAATATCAAATAGAATAGTAAAACTTAGCAATAGTACTCCTGGAAAATAATAACACATTTCCTGATTGTTTTTTAACAAATGAGGCTTACATTTTAATTTTCACAATAGAGGGAAATAAGCTACTCTGATTTAACCCATTCTTAGGTTATCTTTTCATATCTAGTTTGAGAAGGAATTGCTCATCATATACAATTAGCATATTTTATAGGAAATTATAAGTAGTTTGGGGTTGTTTAACAAAAAGGCTGTGCAGCAAGAAAGTGTGTATTTTTAATGAAAATATCTTTAGTATTATTACAAGAGTAATGAATTCTGTTAAAAAGCTTTCTAAAAATATAGAAGTATAGAACATTGAAAGTATAGTCAATAGTCCTCTAGGTTGTAACCAAAAATAATTATTTTATAATTTTTTTCTCTCTCAATATCAACACTAGTCTTATATATTTTGTCTTGAAACCTGACTTTTTCATTTACTAGTACATAGGAAAATGTTTACAGATGTATAGATGCTTCATGACTCTTTAATCTTTTTTTTTTTTTTTTTTTTTTTTTTCGGTATGCGGGCCTCTCACTGTTGTGGCCTCTCCCATTGCGGAGCACAGGCTCCGGACGCGCAGGCCTAGCGGCCATGGCTCACGGGCTTAGTTGCTCCGCGGCATGTGGGATCTTCCCGGACCAGGGCACGAACCCGTGTCTCCTGCATCGGCAGGCGGATTCTCAACCACTGCGCCACCAGGGAAGCCCCATGACTCTTTAATATTCTAAACTATACATAACTTTAATTTCTAAATTTCTATTGATAAACATTAAAGTTCATATCATGTTTTACTAACACAGACCCTATTTCTACAAGGGTAGAAATAGGGTCTTGTTCAAGTTAAATTTCAAGAACTGAAGTTTGCTTGGAAAAAGCAATATGATATCTTCACACTGTACTCTTGCTTTACTGTACTTTTGTAGATATTTTCTACTGAATACTACTCTGAAAAGGGAGTGATGAAGAACATTTGACATTACTAGTACATAAAAAAAACGTAGAATTTCAAACTTCAATTGATTTTATTGTTAAATCAAATCAGGTTAAAACATTTCTTAAAAATAACGTGTATGATCTTTCCTCCCTCCCTCTTTCCCTCTCTCTCTCACACTCTCTCTTATACACACACTCGTATGTATGCAATATATATAAAGCAAATATTATTGTCTACCCTACTTTAAAGCTTAAGACACTGTGACTGAGAAATGTTAAGTGGCTTATCAGAGCTCATGAAATAAAGACAAATATAGATTGTATATTTTTGCTAAATTTACAGTCAGAATTACAGATCTTTGATACTAGATCTAACTGATCTAGGTTTGGAGCCTTCAATATATGAATCATTTGTTTATTCCGAACTTTGTTCTGCATTTTTCTGTAACTTAGCATTTACATCTATAGTATCTAGTAACCATGTTATATGAAGAGATATGACTGTGAATTTAAAAGTACCCTGAAAAATATATCACACTATTCAAATGTACGGTGATATCCATGAAGTGAATTGTGGTTTTGGAACAGATTTTAATTCTTTTTTGATAAATGGAACATTGATGCATATATATAGAGAGATATATAGATATATATCTCTCTATATATGTATATAGAGATATATATTTGTATGTGAGTGTGTGTGTGTGAAAATAGGAAACAAAATGGTTGGATTTGAACATGTTGACTACTGGGGACCAATGAGATAAAAACCACAGAGAGCTAGCAACTAGATATTAGAGATCTGAAGTGGAAGTACAGATACATGAATCCCCACCACATTGTCAGAGTCTTGGGATTTGAGATTCTAGGTGGGGGTCTGAAACTGACATAGAGGTCTGAGTAACTCATGATATGCCACCATAACAATGTGCTTCTCCTCCAGCCTTTTCTATCTTAGTAAATGCCAATAGTGCTCATGGAGTTGCTCAGGAAATGAACCTGGAAATCATCCTCGATTCCACCCACTCTTTCAACCTCACATCCAGTTCAGTCTTATCTGCAAAAGTACATCTCTAATTCTAGAGACATTTTATTTTCTTTATCACCTGAGGTACTATCATAGCACTCTGATTTTTCATCTTGATTCCACTCCAGCTTTTGTTCATGCAAACAACAGTCAGAATGACCTTAAAAAACTATTTTTATCCTGTAATTCATTAAGTTTTTATTCCAGTTTCTTATTCCAATCCAGTAGGGATTATTTCTGTATTTACAAAGAATGACTTGTGTGATATGGCCCTGGCCTTCCTTCCAGACACCCCCTTACTTTATAACAAATTCTTCCATCTCAGGGTTTTGTTGCATGCTCTTTTTACTACCTGACATTCTCATTCTGCCCACCCTTCATTCTCATATACCTTACTCATTCTTCTCAGCCTTAAGTCTCAGTTTAAGTATTAAATCCTCAAAGATGACTACCATTCCTTTTAAAATAGGTGATTTTATTTTATTTTACCCTACTTTGATTGCCTTTGGCTCATAATACTCATGCAATGTATAAGTACATTAATTGTGTGATTGTTGGTTAAAACTAGGTTTCCCACAACAGACACTCAACTCTGAGAGGGAAAGCACTATGTAACTTGTGCTCACTACTGCATTCCTGAAGGCTAGAACAGTCTGCCCCAGAGTAAAGAGTAAACAAATATTTGTCAAATTAATGAAGTGGTAATTGTAAAACAAGGGCTGATGGAACTGATAGATATCATTAAGGACATAGATGATTGTGGTCTATTTCACATACTTGGGTGACATTTCCATAAGCATTCATCATTCAAAGTATTGGGGGAGTGCTGCAATGGGCTAATCAGTTTGAATGATCTAAAATTACACCTTTGGAAGTAAGATATCATGAAACAAGGGAGTAAAGGACGTAGACAGATGGTTGGTTGGGTTCAGAAATTAGTGATTTCAAAATTGGGAGAGTTCCTGTTGTTGACACATTTCACAGGGTATCTGTAAGAATTTATGTATGAATTGGTACACAAGTTTGTGTCCTTGATGAATGAGTAGGGAATAACTGGAAGGATATTGAAAGACAGAAAAGTGGAATAGTAGAGAGTAGTAGAGAGATGACAAGACTCTCAAAGAAAGATAATTTGTAGAAAATGTAATATTCTGAATGTAGGAAGCTAAAATATTATAAGCCCTACTCTACACTTCATGACACATAGGGCACAATATTTAATATAAGCATAGAGAAATAAGTTTAGATAAATAATAATAATGACATTAATACTAATTTTATGCTTGGCACTGTGCTAAGAGATTAGCACTTATCTCTTAAATTCACCAACACTAATGAATTAAGTGTTATCATTATCTGTATTTACAGATTAGGAACAAGAGGCTCTTAGATTCTGTTGGCTGCCAAGATACAAGGGCAAGAAAGTGACAACCTTGACAGGCAAATGCAGGAAGTGTGCCCACTAGCTGATTTACTTACCTTTATGTTACTACTATCAGTCACTATGCCAAGTATTCCACTTAATTACCAGTATTTGAAATAAAAATATGTAAAAATGTAAACTTTATGTAGATATATAACTAAAATTATAGACATATAACATTGGTCCTGAATTTATATTATTTCTTCTTGGCATAAGATTTGAAGGAGCTTAGGTATTAAATGTTCCTTCTAGATTTGCTCAATATCCACATTGGTGGGATGGCTTTTTAGAGACTAGAAGTGCAGTTTCATAGACTGATTCCTTGACTGATCTTGCAAACCCATTAATGACATAAATTCTATTAATTCCACATACTCATTGAATGAGAAAACTGGACCCAGACACATTTTAGGTTTGAAAAATTCAATAAGAATAGAATGTTTTCCAATTTTGCCAACTGCGTTTTATAAAATCTCCATACATGTAAATACACACACACACACACACACACACACACACACACACACACACACACACACATATATATGAAAGTAAATTTAGATTCTGTCTTTTTTTCCCCTTGCATTTCCATTCTCACCCTTTGAAAAAGAGCCACAAGGACATTACAAGAGAAAACATCCTTCTGGTTTTCCTGGTTTGGAACAGAAGTTAAAGTATAGTAAATCTCATGAGAAAGTCTGCTTTGTGACATTTACAGCTCAATTTTACTGATTCAAAGGTTTGAATAAGCTTCGGATAAGCATCCAAACTTATCCAGGGTGAACCTGAATTCTGAAACTTCTAAAGTTCCATCATTGGTAATCTGACCTTACTTTTGAAGATGCCAGCCATAGCATCCCAGTGGAAATCCTGGTTTGCCATTGTACCTCACAGTCAAGGATGAATAAGGTCATGTATTCATCACTTTATTAAAAATATAACATAAGAGCTGGCCGAGAGGAAAACTCCTTAAGAATCAATGATGGAAAGAAGTGGGAAGATGTCTTAATAATGACTAGGTAGTATAAGGTCATGCAATTCATCTAGTACATTTCAAAACTATTTATGAGACAAAGTAATAATGATACCAATTAGTTAAATGTAATCTTGTCAACAGAATTGATATTTTTATGTGTACAGACCAATAATGTCAGTAGATCAGTACTTGGAAGAGCAGATATGCAGAATAATAAAATAATATACACACTAAAAATTATTTAATTTTATACATGCAGATAATTTCAATGAATATTAAATTAAAACACTTAATGGAGCCTCTCTCTAATATAAATGTATATATGTAATGTACAGTATCCTTTGCATAAGAATGTTTCAGAACAAGTTGAGGGACAGTTTGGTTAGGAGTAATTAAATACTTGTATAAAATTTGAGGTTTATGTCCACCTTTGTAATGGTCTTCACAACTGAACTTATTTAAAACCCTCTCAACAGAGAAAAGTCAACTGATAAAGCTGTTTCAAATTTAAATTCTTAAACTTTGGTACAGCTGAATGAAAAATAATTTCCTTATTTTTGATTTTCTGTCTTTAAGTTCATGTAAGAGTAAGAAACAAAAACAGTAAATCATCCACAATGGCTTAGTATGTCTTTTTTAATTACATTTTTTCCCATATACTAATTAGTTTTCTAAAAGTTGCTTAGACTAATCTCAGGAGCTCAGAAACAATTTTCAGTACCACACTTTTATTAAGCTCAATCTACTGTATGCAATTTTTAAATAGATTTATAGGAATTATCAAGTGAAGAACAACTTAATGTGTGCATGTTCTTGTCTCTTTATTTTCTCTTTGAAGGAAAATCTTAGAATACTGCTATTGTTTTCTTCCTAGTGTAGCAGAGTAACATCTGTGCAGTTACACAAACCTGCAAATTACTTTTCTTTTTCTTGTGAGCTAATTGCTTCAAAATTATTGTGGAAAAAGATTTCAAAATCTAAATATAAAGCAATGATGGGCAAAATTAAACGGTAAACATTCTGATTAACATATAAAATTTAATGAGTGTGTTTTGATAGAAAATCTTGAAAATAATGTAAGGATATAGAACTGTTGGCAAATATTTACTTTAATTAATGAATTTCTATAATTGATAGTTGTATTTCACATTAAATGATTATTATTTAACCCACATTCATTTTCTTTTCTGCTTTGTAAATGAGAATACCCTTAGGAATCTGAAGAAAAGTAAAACTGAGTTGAATTATGCTCCTTTCACAGACTAAGAAAAAGAATGAAAACACACAAGTTTAAATAACAGTATTATTTTGATATATTTGAAACAGAAAAAGTCAGCAAAAAACTGTAGTCCATGGAACAAACTCACTTGTGGGACTTTTACTGTCTGGACTATGAATATTAGTTAGATATCATCTTCTATTGTTTCTTGTCTCCAACTTCAAGTTTTCAATAATGAACGATTTGTACTCACCCACACAAATGTGCCCATACAGAAGTATTTTTCTAGAATGTTCCTTTGCCTTTCTGTCCCAGCTAGTCTTAGTGTACATATTATTTCCTTCCAAATGATTTCTTCAAATCTTTAAGTCCACTTTGTAAATAATTTTTATATAGCTGACTTTTCCTTTAAGTTTAATATTTTCTGTCTTCTGGATATGGAGTGGTCTTTCTAAAACACAAGTACAGTCATACCTTAACTTATAATTAAACAAAGTGGTAGCAAACTGGAAACCACTTGAATATTCATAAAGAATGGTTTAATTAATTCTGCTAATTATCTAATATGGAACAGCATGCCACTATTTAATTAAATGGTCTAGACATTTCTTAAGTATTAACTATTTACCTGGAATGATAGTTATATTTCATTAAATGATGAGCACCAAGTACAGAGCAATAGTATAATATTAATTTTTTAAAAGAAGAATATGTGTGTTTATGAGCATGAATAAAAGTTAGAAAATATATTCACCAGGTGGTGGTTACCTTAGAGAAAAGAGTGTGAGTGGTAGGTATGGAGTTAGGGTATTATTTTGTCTTCCATGTACAGAAAACAAGTAACCTCTAAACCTAAAGAAAAAGTTCTATATAAATTATTCAAAGACTACAACTTGTGATCTGAGATTTTCAAGGTACCATTACAGAATAAAAACAAAGAAAACTATACCTGGGCACATCATAGTCAAGTAATATAAAACTGAAGATTAAAAAGTAAAAATCTTAAAAGCAACCAGAGACAAAAAGACATTACATAGAGGACGTAAAGATAATGGCTGAATTTTCACTAGAGAACATGTATAACAGAAAATGGTAGAATCACAACTTTAATGTGTTGAAAGGGATCAAAGTCCTGTCATTGAAAAATTCTATATCCTGCAAACATATCCTTTGGAAATGAAGGTAAAATAAAGGCATTTTCCTATAAAGGAAAAGTGAGATAATTCTTTGCTGGCAAATCTGCACATAAGAGGTACTAAATGAAGGGATTTAGGCTAAAAGAAAATAGCCAGATGGAAACTCAGATCTATAAGAAAAAGTAAAGAACACCAAAAATGGTAAATATCCATAGCGATATGCATAATGTAGATTTTTTCTCTATTTAAAAAAATATAGTACTGCTTTCAGAAACAATTATAATATTGTATTATGAGGTTTGTAACATATGTTGATGTAATGACAAAGTACTATGAATAGAGCATATTAAAACTGCTTTTGCAAGTTTCTTACATTTTACATGAAATAGTACTAACATTAAATATATTATGATAAATTAAAGATGCATATTATGATTCTGAGAGCAAAACCTAAAAGAAATTGCCTAAGTGTAAAGCTAAGAGATATGAAAATGAAATAACAAAATTATGTTAAGCTCTGAATATAAATCTATAAAATATCTTCTAAATATCAAATAAGTAATAGATATATCTATCATGCTTCTCATTAGAATCTCATGAATAATACTATGTACCATTCATTGTGATGTTTCATTAATATTTCCATAAAGAGCCAAGAAAGGGCTTCCCTGGTGGCGCAGTGGTTGAGAGTCTGCCTGCTGATGCAGGGGACACAGGTTCGTGCCACGGTCTGGGAAGATCCCACATGCCGCGGAGCTGGGCCTGTGAGCCATGGCCACTGAGCCTGTGCGTCCAGAGCCTGTGCTCTGCAACGGGAGAGGCCACAACAGTGAGAGGCCCGTGTACCACACACACAAAAAAAGAGCCAAGACAAACTGCATAGAAATTTAAAGTACAAAGGCAAACTTTATAAAAATATTCCATTTTTCTAAAAGTAAACATACTATATTATTTTAAAATAATATGAGTATATAAATTGTATAAAACAAAGTCAAACTTAAAAATGATTATTTTTTTCCAATCTCCCCCCAGAGATCACTGCTTTTTAACTGTTTGGCAAAAGGGAGGGTTCCTTATGACTTCACAATATACATGGTAGAAGCTCCACAGAAAAGACTGGGATAACACAAGAAAACATATTTGTTTAAGAACAGAGGGAATATTATGGAACAAGAGAAGGAAAACACAGGTTGTCATTCAGGATATGATGAAAGAAGTTGCCACTTACCTCTTTAAAAATCAGCCATTTGGCCCATAAGGAGATATGGTTCCTATTGGATTTCAAGGGATAGTGTACTTGCCAATAAAGCAAGAGCAGAAGGCACCCATAGACTGATCCTAGGAAAAGGTGAAATAACCATTGTGTTATAGTTATGCTCTATCTGTGGGACACCATATCATGAATTTAAATTTGTTGGAATGGTAGCTAACTCAAAGGAGTCACTCAAATTAAATGTAGGTTGATATAATGTGATTTTGTCAAAATGAAATTGTTTCTTGTTAGCTTGTTGTAAATATCAAAGATTTTTAAAAAGATAAGTTCAAGTCTCATCTCTTTTTTTTTTTTTTCCCGGTATGCGGGCCTCACACTGTTGGTGGCCTCTCCCGTTGCGGAGCACAGGCTCCGGAAGCACAGGCTCAGTGGCCACAGCTCACGGGCCCAGCCGCTCCACGGCATGTGGGACCTTCCCGGACCGGGGCACGAACCCGTGTCCCCTGCATTGGCAGGCGGATTCTCAACCACTGCGCCACCAGGGAAGCCCTCATCTCTTTCCATTTGATTTTTAAGTGTTCTTTATAATCACAGTGCCTTATGGACATTATTACTAAACATAAGAGTTTTAACTTAAACATTCAACCCTCAGTAGTTATATTTCTTTTTTTTACAATAGCATAATAATAAAAAAATGTGCTCACTCAATTTAAATTGACAATACTGGAATAGAGAGAAATTGAGTGATAAGATTGAATTCTAGAGGAATACATACAAAAATAAATTTATTTTATTACTTTAAGAATCCAAGAAGTAGCAACAAAAATGGAATAAACTATGATAATAATAGAACGATTAACAACTAGTCCCACATTCCTTCTTATCAGACATATGATCTCTCTAGGTTTCAGTATTTTGTTTTCTAAGACAGAGGTGAGAAGTTTCAAAGGAGAGAGACCCTTATAAGAGATTGGGATTGGTAAATCCATAGTACACACGCCTTCCTATCCTGTGTCCAGGACAGACACTGTTAATTGATGATTATATTTTTCATTGCTAAGTTTCAATAGTGACTCAAACTTTCCATACAATGTTCTGGGCCATCAGTATCAATTATTTAGAGTTCCCACTAAAGATGAAACTTCTTTGTTATTTATTGCTGAGATGACTTTTATAGCCTCTTTATTGTCTCTTCAATAAAGGTGCAAGTTCAAACACTTTATTATTCTCTTTTTATAGAAGTTACCATCATTACTGTTTAAAAGTGATCTATTGAGATGTATTCAATTGGCGAGCATCCCAGTACCAGGACATGAGTTCGATTCAGGTTGATCCAGATTAAAAGTCTATGTTCTGGGGCTTCCCTGGTGGTGCAGTGGTTGAGAGTCCGCCTGCCGATGCAGGGGACAAGGATTTGTGCCCCGGTCCGGGAAGATCCCACGTGCCTCGGAGTGGCTGGGCCCGTGAGCCATGGCCGCTGAGCCTGTGCTACGCCACGGGAGAGGCCACAACAGTGAGAGGCCCGCGTATAGCGAAAAAAAAAAAAAAAAAAAGTCTAGTTCTGACTTAACTACCTATGATGTGATTTTATGCGTCAACCTGACTGGACCGAGAGGCACCCAGATAGCTGGTAAAACATTTCTGAATGTGTCTGTGAGGGGGTTTCTGGAAGAGATTAGCATTTGAATTGGTAAACTAAGTAAAGAGATCGCTCTGACCAATGTGGATGGGCATCAAACAATCCATTCAGGGTCTGAATAGAACAAAAGGTGATAGAAGGGCAAATTCGATCTTTCTTTGAGTAGAGACATCCATCTTCCCCTGCCTTCAGACATAGGCATCTTGGTTCTCGAGGCTATGGTCTCAGATTTAATTATACCACTGGCTTTCCTGGTTCTCCAGCTCAAGGACTGCAGATCATGAAACTTCTTGGTCTTCACAATTGTGTGAGCCAACTATAAATAAATATATTTATTAATACTTGGAGGTATCTAGACGGATGATCCCTGACTTAATGATCTTTCAACTTTATGAAGATGCAAAAATGATATGCATTTAGTAGAAACTGTACTTTGAATTTTGAATTTGATGTTTTCCTGGGCTAGCAATATGCATTATTCTACTCTCATGCTGCTAGGCACTGGCAGCGAGCTGCAGCTGCCAGTCAGCCATGTGATCGCAATGGTAAACAAATGATACACTCAAACCCATTCTGTACCCATATAACCATTCTGTTTTTCACTTTCAGTACAGTATCCAATAAATTACATGAGATATCATTTTTTATGAAATAGCCTTTGCGCTAGATGATTTTGCCAGACTGTATCTGGCAAAATGGAAATGTTCTGAGCACATTTAATTAAGGTAGGTTAGGCTAAGCTATAATAGTAGGTTAGGTGTATTAAATGCATCTTGACTTACAATATTTCCAATTTATGATGGCCTTATTAGGATGTAACCCCATCAGATCTGTATATCTCCTATTGGTTCTATTTCTCAGGAGAATCTTGACTAATATACCATCCATTTTACCTTCTTTAAGTGATATAAAGTTTAGAATGACCCAAGATAAAATTAAAGTCATGATGCTATTTTTTTCTTATGTCTGAAATCATGGAAGTATTCATGGTAATCTTTGAATATGTACTCTCTTTAAAAAGAATGTCCTAAGTAGAATTATATTTCCTTCTTTTTAAGGGTTGTTTCTGTTTACAATTCAACGCTATTACTGTCTGTTCACAACATTCTAATATTTCCTCATCCTTTCCAGTTGACCTTGCTATATGTCACTTGAAGGTTTGGAGCAACACAAAACTAATCCTCTTTTTCATTTTCTGCAAGTGTTTATAGGTAATAGCACTAATAGCCTCTATGCTTCATTAAGTATTATATTTAATTTTCTCTACAAATTCATGTGATAGGAGCCATTAGCTGTCTTCTGAGTCTTTTCATAATTGAGAGTTCAAACCATCAATAATACACTAACATGACTGATTTTCACAAAGCTGTGATCACAATTCAGATTTCCAAATCAGGGGACATGATTATTTTTAATGACTTAATAATTAACTTAAATAACAATTAGCATTTTTGTTGGTTTTCCTGCTGTAAGTCTTTTCTTAAGTTTTTTTCTATACCCTACACAGACACTGATATTCCAGAATCATTTTTCATTACTGAAAAGTCAATTTAGAAAGGCATGAAGTATTAGTGTTGATTTTCTATTCTCAACTCTTATCTAAAGCAGGTATCTACTTTAAAGGTTCCAGCCAGTTTCTCTGGCTCCTGCATGAATATTTTGGTTAGCTGGGAGTATGAACTCTGCAAAGCAATTTATTTTCTATTGTAGAGTTCTAATTAATAGATGGGGTTTTTTTGTTTTTTGTTTTTGTTTTTTCTGCAGTACGCGGGCCTCTCACTGTTGTGGCCTCTCCCGTTGCGGAGCACAGGCTCCGGACGCGCAGGCCCAGCAGCCATGGCTCACGGGCCCAGCCGCTCCGCGGCATGTGGGATCTTCCCGGACCGGGGCACGAACCTGTGTCCCCTGCATTGGCAGGTGGACTCTCAACCACTTCGCCACCGGGGAAGCCCCTAATAGATAGTTTTGGTTTTTATTAATTTGAATCTCCATCTGCTTTTGGAAACTGCTTTTGATTATTCCATTTTTATCAATGCCTCCTCTAGTCAAAAATTTGCTGACATTTGTTTAGAAGTCTTTTCAACAGTGCCCCTCCCCATAGGTTTCTTTTTTAAAAGTATTCACATTTACATGGGATTTTTGTGTAATTTATGACTCACCAGTTCTTAGTATTTTTAGGTAAATTATAGTTGGTCTCAGTTTAAATTTGGATTAGAGAGAATAAATAATTCGTAATGATATTCAGATGATTTCTTTTCATACATGCTATACAAAACATGTTAAAGAAAGGGTAGGTAATTCTCAAACTCTATCTTCCACAAAGCTGGGGGAAGGTGGAGAGAAAGAGATGCTGATTGATTTTCAATTCTTTTTTTTTTTTTTTTTTTTTTTTTGCAGCCCATTGCTGCATTTCAATAACAAGCTTTTGCAGCCATTCTCTTTGGTGCAAAGTTTCAAGCATTTTCATATTTTTCCTGTAACTCCAACAGTAAACATTAAACCTTAAAGGTAAGAAGGATTGTAAAATATTTTGTTTTTGTAAAAAGCATTTTTAGTATTTAATGTATATAAAGGAGGGTGTACTAAAGAAAACTTGATGGATAGTGAGAGTTTCTAAATGTGTCTAGGTTTTTTTAATTAATTGATATAAGATTAACATACTTTAAGATTTTGAAAGTGAATGTACCAACACTTGATGTAGCACACTAAAGGATGTTTTTTCCCAAAGAAGGGATATTTAGAATTGATTTACTAGAAGTTGTTAAAACCAGTGTGAAACTCAAAATATGATAAATATGCAACAATGATTATTATGATTATTAGTGCAGAGGATGGCCTGATTAAGCGAGTAAATGAAATGCTTTAATTGGATAGATAATGTACAGGCAACAACCTGCAAAAAAGATGATGCTTGCTTCTTTTTATTTATGAAAAAATTGATTAGGTGAAAAGAACAGATTCCATATTAGGTAATGATTTATATAAAATGGATATAAGTATGTTATACAATCTTGTATTATATAATGGATTCCATTAATATTTCACATTCACTTAACACATACTATATATTTCAGACATTTTATTAAATACTAAAACAAGATGAATAGGAGAGTTTTTTCCCTTAAGATGATTACTTTTTGATAGGAAAGGTAAACCTAAATCATATAAATAAATATCTATTTACTCATATAAGTGTAGAATTAAATATTTGGATTATTATAAATATTTACATCATGGAAAAGTATACCAAAATAAATTAAAGGACCTCTGAAGCAACACAATTCAAAATTTGCTGTACATTCATAAAGAATAATATAGACCTACATTTAATAAAATTGCTATATACATAGCCATTATAACTACAATTGTTTTTTAGTGTTGATTATCAGTCTCTTTTTTACTCCTCCTAGACAGAGGTTACTGAGGACTGCTTGGGATGATATTGGTGTTTTGCTCCTTCTTTTCTCATGTCTGTTCATGTGTTTCAAGTCTGTGCACTGCCAATATTGATTTCTGAATATCCATTGGTGTGTAAATGACTTGAATCATAGCAGATATAATTCTTAATTATGTTTAGATTTGCTTAACTTTCAATCTTTGCAGTGCAAAGTTTGTATCACACATTCACACACAGACACACTCATATTTCTTTCCTTCTATTTTGCTGATTTTAGGTTGGAAAACTGGCCTATCCTCTTTTGGCCATAATGACTGGATTGAAAGTAGATATTACAGTGTTGTGCTTTGTTTTGTTCTGCTTTTTGGTTTTTTAAAATTGAATTATTAGATGTTGCTCTTGAGGATTTATATACTGGGTATATGGTTCTGAGGAGATCTCTGTAGGAAACAGATTTCTGCTAGGATTAATTTTAAGCCCACCAAATTTCATCATAGAATAAAAGGCTTTCAACTAATACTGCTTTTCCATGAACCATTCAACCAAAATTTTTTTTCTACTTAACATCCCTTACATGTATCTCTTTACATCTGATTTTAGGTTTACTAATTGAATTAGTTGTAATGATAGAATCAAGAACATTCAATTTAGAAAAAGAGGAATAAACTTGAAATAATACATCAGAATCAAATGAAGCCAAACTTCATTTTAAATTATTGCTTAATATTTAATTTTTAGTATAGGCCTCCCAGAGGGCTTCAATTTGGTTCAAGATCATCACCTACTTGTGGAGTGCTTTTTATTTTTCTCTATATTCTTAGTACTTGTTTTAGGTGTTTCAGTAGCCTATGTGGATTTGGAGTCTCATGGGAATATGTTGTGGTCTCCTGTAAAACTTGCTCTCTATTTTATTTTATGTTCATTTTAAAGATGATATAGTAAAGTGCTATCAAAAGTGAAGAAATTCACATCAGGGTAGAAAGTTATTAAAGTACCAGACTTACGTATTTGACATATATTTCAGATGTAATAACAAAAGAACAGTTTTTTTTCCCTTCTTTTTAAAAATTAACCATTGTTGATTTCTTTTGTACCACTTAACTAAATAATAATTGTCTTTTAAACTTAATATGAATTTATCAAAGCCAAATTCAAAATAAGTATACCAATGTCAGACCAAGTCTAAAATATTTGAACACTTTTAACAATTTCAGAAGTGTTATTGACTTTGTTGACTCGTGGAAGATTGGCATATATGTCAGGGTCCAGCATCATGACCATAAGCCCCCTTCCAGAAAATATAAAACACTCACCCTTCACTGTCCTCCTCCCTCCTGAGGAGACTGAGGATTTGTACCCTACAAGGTCTCTTCTCCTGATTGAGAATCCCTGATACTGAAGAAATGGCATCACCAGCTGTATATTTGCTGAGCTTTGCCTTTCCATAATTTGACTGTAAAACAACAGATTTATTTTTGCCTTCCCAGAAATGTCATTTTTTATATTACCAAATATGCTTTTCGAACTCTACAGCTCCCTTCTATCCCTCATTCCTTACAAGATTTTAATACACTCCTTCATGGGGAAAAGACATCCCCTCTTGAGAATCACTGAACCAAAATATAATTTCTGAATTACTATTCATGATAAAGCTCAATAACTAAGTTTGAGAAAACAGAATTCAATTTAAAGATGGAAAAATACTGTATCATTGATAAAATGAATATTATAATATTGAGTATATTCTAATTATTAAACCAAATTATTTAAACTTCATTCTTGAAAACTAATGTAGAGACTTGTTTTTAAAATGATCTACTGAAACCATAATGAAATGTACCTTTCATACTGGTAAATTATAGTAACAAATTATATTGCTTTCCTTTGTTGAAATGTTTTCTTCGATTATATAATCCACTCATTTTCAGATATTCAGAACTAAAACTTTTAGATTCTTCTAAATAAATTTTTATCAGTTTCACCTAGTTTAGCAACTTAGAATTGAATCTGTTTCTTCTATAGAATTGCCAACTAGCACAAACATCTCTCTGACTGATGCACAATGACAAGAATATAAAATAGCCATGTCTGCAAGAAATACTTATATTGTCTTTATTTTTCCAAATTCTAATAGAATGAAATTCTGTATACCCTGAAGCTAGAATTATAATGCATATAGAGTTTTAAAAATAGTTTTGGAGAAAATATGGATGCATTTCTTTCCAAATTTTAAAAATGATTTTCTGCATCTAAGTTAAGTAGATTGGAAAGAGGAAACAGGAAAGGTCTACCTCCAGATCCAAGGTGAAGGGCCTAAATAAAATCATTCAACACAGCCCCCAACAAGGCACAGTAGTTTAAAATTTTACACCAGTGACACCAGGGAGGGGTCCCACTCCCGTGGCTGTCAGTATTCCAAATCGATGTGCTTTGGGATGGTGTTCAGCTAGATGTTTGAAGTTCTTTCATACATTGTACCAATCTTCACATCTTGGAAGTATTTTTCCACAGGGTAATTTTTGGTGTAGCCTACTCCTCCCATCCACTCGATACATTTGCCAGTTATTAGGCCTGCAATCTCTGATGCATAGTACTTGGCCATAGCTGATTCTTTAATGAACGGCCTTCCAGCTTCTAAAAGCCTTGCAGCGTTGTATGTGAGTAATCTTGCAGCTTCTAGCTGGGTGGCCATGTGAGCCACTTGGTGTTGGCGTCCCTGAAAATCAAATATTATTTTGCCAAATTGTTCCCTTTCTTTAATATATGGAATATTGTAGTCAAAACATCCTTGAGCCAGTCCCAGCATCTGTGCAGCAATTCCTATTCTACTTTCATTAAGACCTCCAATGGCTTACTTATAGCCATGTCCAATTTGTCCCAGGATATTGGCTTCTGGAACCTTTTCAAACATTAATGGGCAGGTAAAAGAAGCCCTGCTTCGCATTTTGTTCTCTGGTTTCCCTATATGAAGACCCTCAGTATCACAATCTACCAAGAAGCAGGTAATTCCTTTATACCCAAGAGTAGGGTCTACATTTGCCTTCACCATGAAGAGATTAGCATCCTTGGCGATGCTAATCCACATCTTTGACCCATTGATGACATAATAATTTCCCTTTTTATCACTTTTGGTCTTCAAAGCAAATGAATCACTACCTGCTCCAGCCTCTGAAAGGCAGAAACTTCCCATTTGTTCTGTAGCTAGCTTGGGCAAATAGATAGCCTTCTGTTCTTCTGACCATATTTTCCTAATTACTGTGTTCTGGATGTCACATACCAGAGCCACAGACGCATCAACTTTGGCTAATTCCTCTATCACTAGGATAGAGGAAAAAAACGAAGCTCCTGTTCCTACATATTTTCTGTCAATTTCAATACCCATCAACGCTTGTTGAAATAATCCTCGTATGACTGATTTTTCCATTCTTGAATTTTCATCCACTTTTGAAGCCAAAGGAGCAATTTGTTCCTGGACAAATTTTTTAACCGTGCTCTTTATCATCCTATCCTCATCTGTAAATGTTTGCAGAGGGGCATAGCGTAGGCCATTATTTGTTGCTTTGAGTCCAGCTCCTCAGAGCTGGGAAGATTTTAAGACATCAGGAGGATTTTTCCAGGAAGACAGGCAAATTGGGAAGTTTCTTCTTAGCGGTGCGCTGCCACACAGCAGCCGAACCGTGGCTCCCTCCATCTGCGCCCCAGGACAGTCGCCCTATAATTCTTCTTTTCGTTTTAAGCATATTTATGTTTTTAAGTTTCTGCAATTTCTTTAGCATAAGATATATTGTTAAAGATATATACTATTTTAAAATCTAAAAATCACACACATTTTCAATAGTGACAAAACATATTTTCCTATTATATCTCCTGTTAAGGTTTTGTGACTCAGAATTAAGTTGGGACCAGGGTAATATTACTACTTGATACACAAATTATTCCTTTGACTTACTGAATACAAACTCACAGTCAACACATTTATCAGGAGAGGAATAGTTAAGAGCATTTGTTAGGTTTGTATATGTACACAGTAAATAGCAAAATATTAGGTTTATGGGACAGAACAAGATAAATGAAATGAAAATTAAATGTCTGATAGTGTATTTCTAGTCTGTTTCAGCTGCTCTAACAAAAATATCATAGACTGGGTAACTTGTAAACAAAATAAATTTATTTCTTATACTTCTGGAGACTGGCAAGTCCAAGATCAAGGTACCAGCAGATATGCCTGGTGAGAGCCAGCTTCTTGGTTCATACACAGTCTTTTCACTGTGTCCTCACATGGTAACAGGGGAGTGGGAACTCTCTGGAATCTCTTTTGTAAGAGTCTCTTCAGAGTGTCTTTTGATCTCATTCAATGTGATGGTATTTTGACATGGGACCTCATGACCTAATCAAAGGTCCCATCTCTAAATACCATCACATTGGGTATCAGGTTTCAACATATGAATTTGGGCAGTGGGGAGGGGGCATAACTATTCAGTCTTTAGCATAGTGACTAAAGAATAACATAATATCTCTTCCATACCATTCCACAGAAAAGGATGTAATGCAGAGGAAAAGAAATAGTGGAAAGTTTGAAGGTCTGGGTTCTAATCTTTGGCCTGCACATGCTGCTTTCCTTTTGTTGTAGACAAGCTGTGTAGCCTCTATTAACCACAAAGTCCTCATCTAGGAAATATACTTGTTAGCACCTATGAAAATCCTTAAAGTCTCTTGAAGCCTTAAGATTTTTTTGTTAAATTAACAATAGATCAAAGTAACATGAACCATGAATAGTTAAAATAACATGAAAAATTATGATGTATATAAAGATCTGTGGATTGTTCTAATCATAAATAAATTGTAAATTTTGCATTTTAATTATCCTTCCTAGACGTCCATCTAAAAATATATCTATACTGTTATTTATTTTGTAGTGTTGGGAGAAACGAACAAAGCTTGAGTGCTACACATGGTGATAAATTTAACATATGTTAAAAAAACCACGTTCTGATTTGGCAATCATTCTTTTGTGTATATAATGAACCTGTAGTATTTTTCTTTCAAATTTTACTTCTGAGCTATAGTTATCTACAAATACATGTGCATACATACCTAACCTTTGGGTTTCCAAGAGTGATTGTAAATAATTTAAAAAATAAATCCCTTTACAATCTCTCATGCAGTAAGTATGTGCTAGAGCAACTTATTATGGTGAGAGAAAGGATGTATCACATTGAGGTTTCATTAATTCCATACTGTGCTAAAGCACTAATACAAAAGAAGGACATGAATTAACAAACAGCACATTTTACTATTGAAGTATGTTAGATAATACAGTCAGATATTATAACCTAATTTCCAACTTAGAAAAGTTTTAATGAAAACTGTGGATAGTTGCTCAGATAAGCCAGAGGAGGAATAAAGAGCACAATTGTCCACCATTAATCCATTTCATTAAATTCAATAATTTGAGCATATTAAGATAAATCAGAATAAAGGTAAATGCTGAAAGCCATATACCTTTCAATCAAAAACAGGATTAGGAGCTGACATTGAACTGAGAGAGAGCCTAATTTAAACATGCTAGCCTCTGAACTTTTGAAGCCCCCCTGAGAATGAAGTTTTATTCATATGAAGCACTTGTTCTGAATAATAACCATGTTCCTTTGGCACTTATACCTAAGGAGTTTAACTTAGTCAATCATCACTTCTTTCCATTGTCTTCTTACAGATAATTATGTCTTGGGGCCGCAAATAATATCATTATTAACTCTTTGAGATAGCCACTGTGTCTTCTGAATAGTGGCAAAATCCGTAAAGCAGTTAAGTGGGTTTTTACATCACTGGAAACTCATCAGTCAAGAGATGGTAGTCCTGTTAAGCAGGTGACAGACATTAAAGAGATTCATTACATCTGAAAATGCCAACTCCTTGTAACAGCTTACTGAATATCCCTGCCACTACAAAGGCCAGTGTGTAAGATGTGACTAATACTGTTGTCAGAAAGCTCATATACTTCAATGCCAGTTTTCATTGCACCTTTTGTTTGGCACATATTGGGTGAAAGTTGTATTATTTTTCATCTACTTGGAGAGGTAGATAATAGCTAGAGTTTGTTTATGATCACAGTGCTTCATTAAATGCATTCTGCATTAAATGAATCAAACTTATTGGCTTTATTTCTGTAACTTTCCGTTGAAGTGTTTAAGGTTACACTATGAGTGATCAAAAAATACTTAAGATGCTATGTTGACACCTTTGACAGACCTAAGAATGACTTCTAATGAGTCTGCATCTAGGTAAGTGTCAATGCTTCAAATATGAAGGTTCCAATACCCTGTTTGGATTAGAAGGGGAAAAATGGTATTTTGCTTATAGCTAGCATTTCCTAAAGATCCTTTCATAGGCAATTGTATTAATGCAAGAACAGTTCTCTATATAAATGTCTGTGGTATTTGCACAATTCCTGGAATATTATGGTTGTATATATACATATATATGTGTGTGTGTTTGTGTGCATGTGTGTATAAAATAATGACCAAAAATAGCACCAAATAAAAGTTATGGGCTCCATTCTTCCCCTAAATTCTGGGGAATATAGGCTCAAAAATACTAAATCAATATACCCTATTTAGTTTCCTCAGCTTCAAAGTCTCCAATTCACATTAACCAAAGAGTGTGATTATTGATGCTATATGATCCTGACATCACTTACAGTGCCTGGAAGTGTTGCCCTGGTAGGGAATAGAAAATGATCTTATAATGTTTCTCTGAAGTTGGTTTATATATTTGATTCATATTTAAGTATGCTTATTCTTGAGAGAAAGTATAACATTCTCTGAAGAAAATTTTTTCTAACATTTGTACCTGAAATATCTTTCCTATACTCTACACTGGCCGTTTTCCTATCTGAATGTAACTTTAAAACTTTTAAAAATATGAATGGATCACTCTACCTTAAAGTCCAGTACACTGGTTTCCTATGAATAAATTGTTCCTAGCCACTTTAAGAAAGTCATCTGATCCAGAAATCCGACAGATTAAAGTATGCTAGAATATGGCGATTTTTTTTTCATTAGAAGAGGTAAATCATATATCCTAGGAATAAAGTGTCTGCTACATTAATGCCGTTGACTTCCGGTCATAGTCTGTCCTTACATAGTGACTACTATATCATTTATATCGAACAAAGAAACATTTTAAAGGAGGCAAGGGAGGTGAGTGGCATTTGTCACACAGCTGTGCAGAGATATCTCAGGTAATTTCTTGAGCCTCTGATGTATTGTGCTATCAGTCTTAATTTTCTCCTGCCATTTCTTCATCAACCAAAGAAAATGAAAAATTATTTTCTTAAGATCTCAAGGGAATGCAAAAATAAGATCAAATAACATATATTTAGCAAAGAAAGTTTTTTAAAAAAGGAAAAATGAGGTGGCTTAAATTTTAGAAGATAGACCTGACATATTATGTCCCCTTTAAATGTTTCCTCATCAGGTTACATGTTCTGCTAATTTTTAAAGAAATCTGAGCTAGAGATTTTATATTACTTAGATTAAAATAAACTATTTTATGTGAAGTAAAATGTACATAATATGGAGCTTTAAGTAATATTTTATTATGTCACTGTATCTCTGCCGGTGAGAGGCAGTGTTATTTAATTCTGAAAGGATGGTATGGTAAACTGTGTACATATTATTAGCTCTTTCTAATGCACACAATATGAAGAAAGAACTGAGATTTAAAGCATGAGACTTTAGTTCTAGACCAATCTGCTACTATCCAGTTATGAAATATTAGTGAGTGAACAAGTGTCTCTGGACATTGATAAATCTTCTTTTAACTGAATACATACAATGAACAATATCTGAAGTTCTATAATCAGTAATGTCTTTAATTTTAATCTCTTGAGAATAAGACCAAAATATAGGCTAAAATCACATTTGGGAATGATTTTTCATTATATGTATATATGTATATATGTTTTATATGTATATGTATATATGTTTTTCCTATTTCTAATCCCATGTCCCCACTAATATAAACATATATTTTGGGGAAGAAATTTAGAAAGGCATACGTGCACAGATTTTATTGGTTACTGAAGTACCTGAACCTGCCAAAATAAGCATTTTATTAAAATATTTGTTTGAAATAAGTAAACACAGGTTTCTTCTTTCAACCTAATAGACTGTCATCATATGTTTTGGTATTGAAATGATGCTAGCATGCCTCCAAATTACTTTAAATGAGGAACATAAAAGGTACAATAAATGGCAAAGTAAATGGTAGAATAAAGCACTGATCTAGATTCCCTCTCCGGTAAGCTCTAGGGATAATAAGTTCAATTTTTTTAAGGCAAGGTGTTCAGTGATAAAAGATTGGGCCAGCTATCATTTATAGTCTCTTCACTCGAAACCCAACCTTCTTTTTTCCCAGTTTTGTGGACCCTGTACATATTTCTATTTCTCTAGCTGGTACATTGTTGGGCTTTTGTTTCAATAATGAGTGCTGGAGCGACATAGTGAGGTGATAGTGACAAGAAGCCACTTCCCTCAGGTTGGGTGCTGCCTCCATATTTTATCCAGTGCAGGAGGTGAGGCCTGGTGGCTCTCATTTCATGAGACTTTATAGACAGTTTCTAGTCTCACTGTCTTTCACAGGAGCTGTGCCCTTACTTTTAAGCCATGCTCTTCCTACCTGGCTGGCTGCTTTTATAGATGAACTTCATCCATCATCAAGCAACTGACTATCCTTTATGAGGTTGCTTCTAAAGAAGGTCCAGCTGAGACCTCAGGCAACTGTCTCACCAACAAGTAACTTACTTCTACAGACAAGCTCACATCTGCCCACTTCCTTTGGCAATGGCAGACCGTTTATGTAGATCAGCAATGGCCTGCATCCTCTAGAAAGCTTTGTTGCCACTGGAAGACTGCTTGTCTCTCTCTAGCCATGCCTTCTGCAAAGAGTTTGAAATCTCAGCCTTGGGTGGAGGAACCTCTCCTAAGCCCTCAGTTTCTTTCACTGTCCAGTATCCTTCAACTTAGTAATAGTATAACGTGTTTATTTGCACTTGCAAATTCTGGACTCCATAGGGTTCCTTATTTCTCTTTTAGTAGTTAAAGGCTTTGTATAGTTAATGATTCTTTATAATAAAGATTCCTTGTTTAAATTACTAGTGTATTTTTTGTCTCCTAACTGGACCCTCACTGATATAAAAGTAAAATGGAACTCATTGCTTTTGTTCAGCAATTCAACTTTCATATTTTTTGGAAGTATATGCATAAAAACAAAAAAATGCAGTGAGTATATGAATATTAGGAAAATAATTTGAACTAAAGTTCACAACATTATTGTCAGAGGAAATATTTGTCAGAAGAAGAAAATTAATATTCCTAGGCACTAGACACTCTTATGGCTTCCTGAGATATAAACACCCCTTTCACCTGCCAAGATCCAGGATACCTATGTAGGGCTTAGGTATTGGACAAATGAATTATCTGTAATTCATGTCATCTGTATCAACAACTAATTTCATCTTTCTTAAAATGTCCAGGTAATTGTAAATTTTTTGACCATTCCGCTTAGCAACATTTTAATCTTTTCTTCTGTCAGTATAGTTTGCCTCCTTTTAGAGAGGGGAAGAAAAGAAGGTGGAATATTAGACTGAGATATGGTATATAAAAGAGAGACAGAGAGACTTGAGAGAAAAGGGGGAAAACTATTAAAATAAAGCTTCGTGGGCTTCCCTGGTGGCGCAGTGGTTGCGAGTCCGCCTGCCGATGCAGGGGACACAGGTTCGTGGCCCGGTCCAGGAAGATCCCACATGCCGCCGAGGGGCTGGGCCCGTGAGCCATGGATGCTGAGCCTTCGCGTCCAAAGCCTGTGCTCTGAAACGGGAGAGGCCACAACAGTGAGAGGCCCGCATACCGCAAAAAAATTAAAAAATAAAAAAAAATAAAGCTTGGTCTTTATGTTTCATCAATGGCCATATTCCCCAGCAAAATACAACAGAAAAGAAATTGAACTAAAATGAACTACCATGTAATTATTCTGGGAGTTTTAATTGCCCTTACCTTCTCTTGTTCTCAGCTTGCTTTTGTTAACACGCCTACCCACTTTTCCTTTATGTATGACCTCTGCTCAGTGTTAAAAGCTAGAATGTCCCCAGTAGATGTTTAAGCTGAACCTCTGAGCCAACTGAGGCAACAAGTTGTGGTTAATAAAGTATAAGAGTTTAGAATTAGAAGGGGCCTTAAAGATTGTCTACTCAAATCCTTAATTTCACAGAAAAGGGGGATAAAGCTAAGGGAGTTAAGAACTCAAAAATAAAAAAGGACGGTCTGACATAAGAATGGGTAGTTTGGGTTCCTGGGTTCAAACTTGGTTCCATGAACTTGGTTCTCTATCTATCATATACTCTTGAGGTTAACATCAGGCCTAACTTTCAAAGTACATCAGGATTTTGCTCAGAAAACATAACATTATCCAGATTAAAGAAATTTTTGTTGATATTAGTAATTATATTCTTAACTCTGGCATTCCTGGAAGATGCTAGTAAAATGTTTTTAGGTCAAAAGGATACTCTCACAGTTTTCTAGGCAATTCTCAAATATTCATTCTTTCTTTCTTTTAACAAGCAATTATTGAATGTCCTTAATGTGTTCTTGGTGTTGGCTAGGCATTCGGGGAGAAGAAAGAAAATTAATAGAAAAAAGCAGAAATGTTGATCCTTGATTTCAAAAATCCTAAAACCTATATTTTAAACAACATAAGCACATTTGATTGGCATTAGTACATTTAAAATACTATAATTCTAAGTAATAAATTATATGGGTCATACAGTCTAAACAGAAAGAAAATAAAGGCATAATCATGGTAAGGTACATTTAATCTGGAAGTTTTTTGAGAAGGCTCAATAATGTAATGAATACAAAGGTGAAGAGGAGAAAAAGTAGGGAAAGGCTTTTTAAATGGTAAAACTCACACAAAGTCAGGAAGAGTGAATTATAAAAGAAAGTGGCAGATGAACTAATGTGGATGAAATAGTAACTAGTTTGAGAAAGTAATTTTAAATGGCAATATTTATCTGCAGTATAAGAAAAGAAACAATTAAAAGTAGATATTCATAACATGGACAGTAATTCTATTAGATAGATCGATAGATAGATACATAGGTAGTTAGATAGACAGATAGGGAAACAGAGCTACATCTGTACCTGTACATATGGGTACATTTATCTTCTATGTGCATTCTTTGAAGAATGGTGTACATAGATGTTAGGGGCACTGTTCCTGAAGACTGACTTCCTGGTGCAGTAAATTCCCCACACCTCCTATGTGAAAGAAAGGTGCCTATGGCACTTAACTATAATGTTATTGTGTGGATGAAATTAGATAACTTGTGTAAAGTTTAGCATGTTAATGGTATCTCACGGCCTAATAATTCAAATAATGTTAACTATTTTTAGTAAGATACAGAGAAAAACCATTAAAATATGAATTTGAAAGGATGGTTAAATTTATTTAAATTGATAATTAGCCAAAGGTTATAAATAAAAATGCACAACTAGTCTCCTTGCACTGGAAAGGCTTTAAAAGCATTCTGTTTCAGCATTTAAGAAACTAAAAAACTAATAACATCTAAGAAATCTACATTCCTTGGTGACATCTGGGGGCTGGGGCTGAAAAGCAGCTGCTCATTGTAGCAAGCACATGTTGTTGTTGCTCTTTTCACATGTCCCAAGCACTGGTTATTGTTCTTTTACCACTGAGCTTTCTTAATTTATTTTTCATTATCTGCCTGATCCCAACAGTTTTTTAAATCACAACTTCTAGTTAATCGAATTCTGAAGACCCTACCAAGTAAAGATCTGCGTATGACTAATGAGGGAAAAATACGTGCAAAAAATTATATCCTATATTCATTATAGAAAACTTGAAGCTACATGTATATTCTTTGAATGCAATATCCCCAGAGGTAACCTTTAGTTCTCTTACTTTAATATGTTGCTTATAACATATGCATTTCAATCACTCTATAAGATGATGTTACCATAAATAATTCAAGTCAGTAGTCCACTGTACAGCATTTACTATAAAAAGCTAACTGATAAAATATGTAGAATTATCATTTACATTTTGGACAGCATAAGGGCATGGAGCCAATCATGCAACCATGCTTAGTTTCAACAGAATGACACTGTACACCTCTGCCTACATTGATTAGCACAAAGAAAGCCATTGCTTAAGCTTATAATCTTTTGGATGGATTTAATTTTCTAGCAAGGAAAATCAAGACAAAGAATTGTTGAGACTGTATGTTTTCTTATAGTTGTGCCTCATTTAATTGGTCAGTTGCATAAGGGCATTCTAAGTATTCAAATCCAGAAGTTATAAATTGGGCAGTCTAATGCTTCACTTACGGAAAAGTGCAAAGTTAGGAAGTTATTCAAAAGTCAGCTACTGATTTACTCTCTAGCCTCATTTCCATATATAAAGGCATCTAGATTGTTGAGGGTCAATTGCCATGAACATTCCCCAGGATAAGTGGTTAGTCAAATAAATGTATCAAAGTAGTGAATACTTTTTCTCAAATACCAAGTATATTCTCATGGCCATGATACCAATGCTAGAAAGAAAATTAAACAATTAATTAGATACTATTCTGGAGGGGGTAATACATGCAAACAATAAACAAATAAGCTAGTGAAACAGTAGCTACAGAAATACATATTTTTTTATAGGTGATAGTGCTAATAGTTTTTACCTATCCCACAGGCTATAGACGAGTATCTTTTAAATCTTAAAAGTATGTATTGTATTGGTCAAGGAAAATCTATAAAATGACTTATACAGCACACACACACATAATGATCCAATGTTCTTTCAGTTGTAAACTTAGAAAGAAAATATACTTTAAGTGTTAGCAGTACCAAAACTCATTTATGACCAATATAATCTCATGCATTTTGGGATAGAAAATATTTTCTGTTGGTGAGAAGGGGTCAGAGATATATGATTTGGGCAGGTAAGACAATATTTTTTAAAAGTCTAAGGAGAAATCAAAGAAAACTCTAAGGAATTCTAAAAGAAAACTATGTTTTTCTCCTGAAAATCTGCTCTCATTCATTACTTGATTTATCTCACTGAATGATATATTCCCCAATATGCAACAGAATGGACAAGCAGTCAGAGAAATTTAGTTCAAGCATTACCAACTTTTAGGTCTGTGAGCAACAACCCTGCTATTCAATGTGTGGTCGGTTCATAGACCAGCAGGGTGGCATCATCAGAATAGCTCAATCTGAATCTACATTTTAACATGTTGTGTTTGGACTGGACATTCAAGTTACAGAAACTTTGTTTTCCACACCATCTAATCTGAGAATCTGTGTACATATTCCATTACTTCGCCAGTTTCTAATCTCTTTTCTACCTATCATCTCTCTGGCTATCTACTCAAATCTTCTACTTTTAATTAAATCACTTCCTGACTTCGTCATAAAACCTCATGACACTGTTCATCTACTTCTAAGTCCTTCTATGGTTCAGTACTTCTCATTTTCTGCCCTTCAGACATACTGTCTTTCTCTCAGTTACTCTTGATCTTAACTAATTAAGAAATGTTAACCAAGACTTTCTCTATTACTAAATGTATTTATCAAGAATTGTTGATTTTTGTCAGCTGCCTTTTCAGCAATTATAGAGATGAACATATAGCTTTCTCCCTAAATGTATAAGTTTGGTGTCTTATATAAAGAGAATTTCTAATACTGAAACATCTTTGAAATCTTGAAATAATCTCTACTGAGATTCAATTAAGTTTTGTGAATCTTTTTAAGAATATTTTCATTAATATTTATGATCTAATTTATAATATGTTTATGTCATGTCATAATTTTACTAGCATGGGATTATCAATTAGTTAGAGTTTGTTAAAATTTACCTATGAAATAATTTATTCCTAGTGTTTGTTGTTTTTCTATCTATCTATCTATCTATCTATCTATCTATCTATCTATCTATCATCTATCTACAATCTACCTATCTATGTATCATCAATCTGTCTGTCATTTTTACAATGTGGAGAGTAGCAATTTACAAATTTTTCTCTTCCTTCTGCAGAAATTAGTCAATTTGAATTTAAATTTTCTCTAAGATCAGTTTAAGTAAACTTTATTATTCTATTAAATTACCCATTTAATCTAGGTTTCAAATTTTTTTGTTTGAATATTATCATAAAAAATATTCTAATGTTTTGTGAAATTTATTTTTATCTATGAATTATGTTCTCCTCTAATCATTCTTTAGGCTTTAATTTCATTACTTTTATTCCTTGATTTAAATAGTGGTTTAAATAGTGGTTTGCTTTTTTTATGTTCTTTTATCAAAGAACATTATATATTTATTTATTTTAATTCTGCTGTACTTTTTGTTCTCTAATTCCTTTAATATTGATTTCATAATTTAAGTCCTTTCTTTTGCTTTATCTCTGTTTAATCTATTGTTATTACTCAATTTAAAAAACTGAATGCTTAATTCTTTTATTTTGTTTAAAAATCAATATAGGTCCTTAAAGTTATGCATTTTTTCCTCTGCACACTGACTTAGATATAGTACAAGTGTTAGTCTATATATTGTTTTATTTTCATCATTTTCTAGAAATTCTTCAACTATGTTTTGTATTTTCTTTAAGATTTTTTAAATTAACATATTTTATTTTTAAAGTAGTTGTAGATTTACAGAAAAACTGAGCAGAAAGTACAGTGTTCCCATGTACCTTCCTCCCATTTCCATTTTTATTAATTTTGCATTAGTGTGATATATTTGTTACAATTGATTAAATAATATGGGTATTATTATTATTAACTAAACTCTGTCATTTACATTAAAGTTTCCACTTTGTGATGTACAGTTCAATGTTTTTGACAAACGCCTAGTGTCATAAATTCACCATTACAGTATCATAGAGAATAGTTATACTGCCTTAAAAATCACCTGTACTTCACCTATTCAGCCCTCCTCTCTCCCTCTCCCTCTAGATCTTCTTAATGTCTCTGTAGTTTTGCCTCTTCCAGAAAGTTATATAGTTTGACTCATACAGTGCATAGCTTTTTCAGACTGACTTCTCTCACTTAGCTGTGTGCATTTAAGATTATTCCATGTCTCTGTGGATTTAATAGATCATTTCTTTTTATTGTTTAATAATATTCCATCTTATGCATGTACCAGAGTTTATTTATCCATTCATCTACTGAAGGACATCTTGGTTGCTTCCAAATTTTGGCAATTTTAATAAAATTGCTATAAATATTTTCATACATGTTTATGTATGGACATAATATGAATCAGATTGCTAGATCTTATGCTAAGACTATGCTTTGTTTTGTAAGAAGCCGTCAAACTGTCTTCCAAAGTGACTATCATTTTGCATTCTCACCAACACTGATTGAGAGTTCCTATTGCTACACATTCTCGCTAGCATTTGGTGATGTCAATTATCTGGATTTGGGTGATTCTAATAGGTGTATAGTTGTGTCCTATTGTTGTTTTAATTTGAATTTTCTTCAATTACATATGATGTTGAGCATCTTTTTATACACTAATTTGTCACCTGTGTATCTTCCTAGTGAGGTGTCCATTCAGATCTTTTGCCCATTTTTTAATTGAGTTGTTTCTTATTGTTGACTTTTAAGAGTTCTTTTTATATTTTAGATACAAGTGCCCTAGAAGATATGTTATTTGCAAATATTTTCTCCCAATTTGTGGATTTCTTTTGATTATTTTAATTTATTCCATTTGACTCAATATTTCTTCAGCATCTAGCATGATGCCTGTTCCACAGAGGGTCTTTAGTGGTTATTTTGGGAATTAATTCATAATGATTAATGTATACAGAATATAGGTACAGAAATATATGGTCTTATATACTAGATTATTTCTCTCCAGTGCAGAAGTAGGAAAATAAAAAAGAAAGTAATAACTCAGAAGAATACTAATGATATGTGAAAAATAACTTTTAAAATAAGGTAAAAGAAATGGGAATGTTATTAAATTCCTTTCCAAAAGTAAAATTATAAAATGAAAACTGTGTTGATACTTGACATTTTAAAAATAAGCTCTGAATAAAGTTGAAATTGTTAACTTGAAAAAAATGTATGCAGTATTTTCTCTCTGCATACGTTTTCTGCATTCTATGCATGGCAACACCATGCTGTAACATCTATCCAACCATATTTTACAAGTTACTCTCTTTTGCTTATAAATTCCTTATTTGTTACATCCTTTAACCATCAGAGACCTTCCTAATTTTTCCTTGAAGTCTCTATGAAATTTTCTCAAACTCAGTGCAATTAGTCATTCTATTGTCAATATTTGCTAACAGTGTGTGAACATTTCTCTCAGCACTTTTCTTATTTTTTTTTGCAAATATTTGTTTACCATATTGTGTACCCAAATAGTCCATTTGTCTTTGGAGGGTTGGGACTATTCTTATTTTTCTTCATAATCTATCAGCATTGGATTAAAAACTAGCACATAGAAAGTTCTCAATAAATGTTAATTAGATATATAATCCAGTGAAAAATATTCTAATTAACATTTTTCTTTAATATAGTAACAACTCTTAATTTTTAAAATTTTAAAATTAAAAGAAATATAGTAAGAAATAAAGCCCATGACTTTGGATTTTTAAATCTTCTTTTATGCCCAAACATCTTTTTAAAAGCTTAAGGTTTAATACTGAAACCTGGCAACAAATATATAAAATCTTTTAAATGTAATTGTTAAACTCAATAGTATTTTAATAAAGAGAATCAAAACTGGCAAAATATAATGACAAATGTTTTATTTTAATAGGCAGGTGGTGAAAAGAAAGTTATATTTATTGGCTATATTTTATGTCAGGCACTGTACTAAGTATAAAGCATTTACTTTGCACAACAAATCTTGTAAGTATTATAATCACTATATGCAAGGAAATTAAGACTTAGCAACAAAAAACAAGTTGCCCAGTGCATCATACATGTAGAAAGACACAAAAGAAGGTCTCTCACACTCTTAACACCATTATCATTTTGCTTCCAAACTGCTTTCATGAACATTATATTTAATTAGTTTTCCATTTAAAGAATATTACATTTCATAGGGTAAGAGGTTTGCTCAAGATACCATAATAATAACTAAGAGATATAGAACTCAATTCCTTTCATTTCATAGCTTCTGGATATTCCATTTACTCATTACTATAATAGGAGAAATATAAAATCATTAATATAGAAAACAGTACAATGATGACATACTTGTATTAAAATGAGGAAAAAAAGAAGTGTTTACTTGTGTGTGTGTTACTGGAAACTCTTTATTAAATGGTTAATATGTATTCTTGTTCACTTTTACTAGTTGTGTTCAAGGAAAGAATAAATTATATGAAGATTTGACCAAAAGCAAAGAAAAACCCAGCAGTCTTCATTGAGATTAAATGTTTCTCAGAAGCTCATAAGTGAACAAGTCAGATCATTGTGGTCGTTTATCTGTAGTTGATTGCATCCATTTATCAAACCTCTTTTGTTTCCCCCACTTCTTATTTTTTTTTAGTAGAAGTCCACTTCTTACCCAGTCAGTGATAAAGTAACTTTACATGATGCTACTTTTCTTTAAATAATTTTCTTCTCTGACCATTATTGCTTTCTTCATTTCTTATATCATTGCTTCTGATCATTCATTAAGGAGTTAGCAGTTTTAATGATAAAAAAAAAAGAAAACTAAAACTAGAGAAGATGGAAGAAAGGAAGGAAAGATATACATTGTAGTAAACTCATCATCTTTATACAACGTTTGTCATACTAAGAAAGGAGAATTTCTTAAAACATGTTTGGATGTCACCAATAAGACTACTTGTAGGTTTTTCTAGGAATGATGATAGTCTTACCTGTATATTCATATACAGAGTTGAACTATGACTATATGAAGATTAATCACTCAATTTTTATTGTAAGAATGGATTTAGAATTTATATTAAAGTCAATATAGATATTTGAGATTATAGATGAATTTTCTATTATAATTATTGTATATTTATGAAAAATGACTACAGATTACATGTGAAATTATAGGGATTATTATAGTGTAGTTATGGAAAAATATGAACACTTTATGGGATAGTCTTAATTTAAAAATAAAATTTCATATCTGAGAGTTTAGACATTGGAGATAGGCTTACTCATACCATAGAATATCAAACTATGCACTTTCATAATAGTAAATGCTACCAAGAATAAGCCTTTACTGAATTAAGAAGACATAATATTTCTAAGTTGCTAAGTAATATAAAAGAAATTAAAGCACATGCAATAATTAATACTGGTTTTATAATTCTGTTTAACTGTTTGTAAAATGTCTAATGTATACAGTGAGTTAACTATAAAAATAAAAATATGTGCCGTAATTGAGTAAAAGTCAGTACATATCATAAAAATAATTTGATATATGGTGACTCGAATGTAAATTTTCGCTGAAGATGTCTAGCCTTAAGTCTGATACAACTTTTCAATATACCTATACTGTTTTCCAGAGTTTTCACAGCATAGTCATAACATTAGCCTGATGTACATGTTAAAAGCATATTTGAGTAAACATTTCAACATGTACAATAAGTCAAAATAAACACAGAAATTGATACTTTATAAGCAGATCAGGATGAACATGAGATAATTCTATGTATCTAATAGATTGAATGATTTTACATTTTCATGGACAAAATTACAAATATGCTAGAAAAAATACTGAATTTGAAGTCAGAATTTTGGGGTTTCCATTTTTGTATGTCCAATCGTTAGCTTTTTACCTACTTTAGCTCTCTGAGAAACTTTCTACTGCTGTGACTGCTTTCCCTACTGGTCCATTTCTCTCATTCTAAACATGTCATTATATTTCCCATCCTTAGGAAAACAAAGCAAAACAGTAACAATTATATCTACACTCCAAAAATAAAACGGTTCTCAGATTAACCATCTACACTTTGGAATAGACTATCCTATTGTTCTCTTCCTCTTCCTCCCTAAATTTATTTTTAGACCACAGGTATAAAATATTGAGTAACCATTTTCATTAGTGTAAAGCACTTTATCACCATCAGTAGAATGCCCCCTCTTGTTTTAATATTTAATATTAATTGTATTCCTTTTATATCCATGGATACTCTGATCCCCATTGGCATTTACTTAAACACATATGTATATATTTGAAAAACGATGTGCCCTTGCAAAATGCCTGCTGTTTTATGTGTATATTACACGTTAAGTATATGTGAATGGCATTTTGCTATTCTGCCCTTGTTATTCTTTCAACACTATGTTGTTAATGTGTAGGTTATCGCTAATTACATCTAGCTTGCTGCTTCTGTTTCATAGAATTCTATGGTGACATATACCACATTTTCTTTAACCAGTCATTCAGAGATGGGCATCTAGGCTAGCTCCTACTCCCTACTACCACAAATGATGTTACATTGAACATTCTCACACCTATCCTCTCATGAATCAGCATTAGATGTTTTCTGGGATGTATATTGCAAAGTGGGATTTCTAGGTCATATTTTATTAACATCTATCCAATATTTGACATTATATAACTTTTTGCCATTTTCTCTGGATGTGAAGTGACATCTCAATTTAAATAATATTTCCTTGAATGCTTATCATCTCTTGATACTTTTTTATTTTAGCACATTGAGTTCTAACTTCAAACATGCTCTATTTGGTAATTTGTTTCCTTTTAATGACATAATGGGAAGATTCCAGAGCTTTCCAGTTAAGAAACTAAAATAGCTTATCTGAATATCATTCATTCTGTTAAACAGGGGGAGCACCTCCAGAGGAAAAAATACATAAAACAGGTCAACCAGACTAGTTTCCCTGTAAATGTATTCTCAAGTAAATAGAAAAAAAAAAAAAAAGATATATGCTGAGAGGAAGAGAACTTATCATTAAAATGCACTTCATAGGATGATTCTGCCTAAGAATAACGTGTACTAAGTAGGACTTAGGTTCCCTGAGACTTGATACCCTGGAGAATTCTGTGTAAGCTATGCAATCTCTGATATAAAATGGAGACGTGTCATAATTGAAATTCTTGCTGTGAGAAGCAAGCAAGCACTCTACAAATTCATTAGGAACCTCATCTCTCCTGTGCCAGAGATGCATATCTGACATAGAAATGTGGGGGCCTGGGGAACTGCCTCAGTTTCCCTGACCTCTTTTTGTTTCACTGCACCTCTTGCTTGCCTATGTCCTTGAATTTATTTAGTAAAGCTTGACACCCAGTGAGATCTCTGATTTTAGCTGACTGAACAGTCTGATCCTGTATTTAGCCCATTAGTCACTTTCTGTTATTAAATGTCTCATTTGATAATTTAAGTACATTCTCAAGCATTAAAACTTTCAGTCTAGTTCAATTTAAGATATCAATCTCACATCCAATTCAAAGCTTCCAAATCCAGTTTGAAACTTGATCTTAAGCTCAAGAACCTGCAGCAGGAAGAGAAGCACAAGCTGCTTTCTCGTTATTCCTTCCTCTCACTGCCTCCATCCATTCCCGCACAAGTGGCTCTTCTATAAGCTGAAATGAGAGGTTAAGGGATCATGTAAACAGGTAAAATCCTTATAAGACTGCCACTACTTTAATTCAGACTTCAGTGAGAGCTCTATCACAGGCATTTAAATGTTGCTGTTTCTAGGATCCCCTTCTTCAATTTACATTTTTGGGAGGCCTTATTAAGGCATAGAAAGACAGATTCCTCACGTGGGAAGTACATTTTCATGAAAGTTGACTTCTTGTGATCCCACCCCTCAGGGCTCTTGCTACTGGCAACTCAAGCAAGCCTTGCACAGGGTCTTCAAGGCAGCTCCTTGGTGAAGTCTGACATGACTATGAAGAGAGGAGACTTAGCTGATTACCTGCTGAACCTATAGGCTTATCTGAATGAGCCCTCAAATTGCATCACACAGGATTGTATTTCCTGTTCACAAAGAGCATCAATATCCACAGAAAGAACTACTATTTACACCACATAAATGAAATGCTTTTTCCCATTTTCTATTAACTACGCTCATCATACAACTCTGTAAGAAACACAAACTTCAGGGTAGGGAAGGGAAGATGACTGAAAGAGTATAAAGAAGAAGAATAAATCATGTTCCCATACTTTCTCTTGGGAAGGATGCTAAGCCACAGTTCTACTGTGAGCCCAGAATAAAATAAGTTGTATTTGCTGTGAGATTAAAGTTTGACAGAGTATTGGACAGGACTTTATAATATCTGAAGATAAATAGCAATCACCAAAATTAGACCAACTGCAAAACAAAAATCAAAGGAAATCTCTGGGATGCACTGAGATCATCAAAGAGTAGATGTGAGAGAACTGGCAGAGCCTAACTGAACACAGGAGTAGAATAAAAATAAAGCCATTGCTTATTTGTGCCCCATTAAAGTCAACTCATTCAGTGCATCCATTACGTACATGAGTCGTTTGGGGTTCTTGTCTAAATTGTCTCTTTATAGCCTCCCTACATTTTTCTTTTAGGTTTTCTGGGATTTTTGACTTCTCTCTCAGCCAAGTATTGTAAAAATTATCCAGTCACTCATAGCTTTACTATACATTTCCCATCCTCAAATATATTAACACAGCTTCTATTTCTTCCACTCTATTAAAGCTGTTTTTCTAACATGGATTCCTGCATGCATATTTTACTGAGACTCCCTAATGCTGTTTAATGGTCAGTTTTTAAACTCTTTGTTCCTTCTAGTTTAATGAGACTATTTTGTCTGATTTTTCATCCCCAGTCCTTTGTATCCACTTTTATACTTGACCCTTAAACACTGAATCTCCGAAGGAGTTGTAAACTAGTCCACTGTACTTTTTCTTTCTCTGTTTGTTTTAATCTACTCTCCTGGCTGAATATTCCATCAATATGCTAATGATTCCCAATGCCTCTCTTTAGCCCTCTACCTGCATTTCTAACTCATGTATTTACCTGCTTATAAGTCAGGTCTGTATGTCTCAAAGATGTCTTAAGCTTATACAGTTCAAATTATAACTGAATACTTATTATGATGTCACTTAAACTTCATATATATATTTAATGGCATATATCTGTTAATTTAATGGCAAAAATTTAACCCAGGTACATGAATCTGTAACCCAGGGTCTATCCTGTAATTCTTCTTCTCCTTCCACTTCCAATCAATTTTCAACACCTCTAGAAGACTTCTCTGAAATGCCCTTCCCCTCTTTGTCATCATACCACACCATACATGCTTTTATTTTAATGCCTATATTGGAGTGGACGCATTTATTCATTTGTCTCTCTCATTAAAGTATATGCTTATCCCGGACAGGAATTCTTAGGCACCTCTGTAGTATATTACCTAGCATAGAGTCTGCAATCAAAAAGTATATGTTCCATATGTATTTTCTTCCCTGAACTGACTTCCAGTTTGCAAAATAGTTTTCTTTTACTTGCTTCTAAGATTGATAACCTTTCACTAGATCAAAATATCATTCATGTGAAATATTTTATAAAGAGAAATATGATGTGCCCTTATTAGCTGTGGCTGACCATCTGAATTGCTTTGTGAAATGATGCATAATAAACAAACAACAAAAAATTGATCACTAAATTTAATTTATAAATGTTTTTTCCTTCCTTTTTAAACATATGCAGTGCCAATTGTTATAAAATTATTGATTCAATTAGGAGAATGCCACTTTATAGAGAATATAATTAAAGTATAAGAATACTTCACAGAATTGCCATAAAAGTAAATTTAAAAAGTTCTCTCTATTTCCATGCTGACTGCATATGTACTATTTCCTTCCTTTTGCATTAACCTAAGTCCCTCTCACAAACAAACTTATTTGCCCTTGCTGTGCACTGTATCTATAACCAGTTTTTTACTTCTATTTTCTACAAGATATATTATTTTGCTTTGTACACCTACTATTGCTCTCTCTTTACCTTGCTTTCACACTCTTTCTCATTATAATCTGGCAGCTATATCCTCTTGGTCTTTGTTCTCCTTAATCATTTTTGTAGGATTTAGCAATGTTGACCATTTCTTTTTGGACATACTTCCTTCTTATCCAAATATTGTTCTACTCAACTGCTCATTCTGTCTCATTTTCTCTTCATAATAGAGAAGGTAATAAATTTCCATTGATTTATTCAGTCAGCCAACAAACATGTATTAAATGGCTCCTGTGTGTCAGCACTTTGCAAGTGATAATAAAACACTTATTCCCGAAGAACTTACTATTTGGATGGGAAGACAGATATATAATGAATTCAAACATAAAGAGGAAGGCATTCTAAATAACATATAAACATCTGGAGGGTTAAATTTAATTTTGACCCAAAAAAGCATTAAAGGAAAAAGTAGATACCATATACCAAGAAATATGGTGAGAATTTCCTATCTAATATTTATTCCTTTGTAAGGCAATGGAGGAATAAATTCAACTATGAATCATTGATAGACAAATCGGAAAATATAAGTCAAGAAAGGCTAGCTTTGAATTCTCAAAAGATATTGCTTTAGAAATTCCTATGCTAATTTTCCACTTTTGTAATGAATTTATGTTTTAAAAATAATCTAGTCAAGAATTATATAATATTTAAATAATATTTTTCCCCCTCTGATACACTGTATAGCTAATTCAAGTGCAGTAGTCTGCTGTAGCACAAAGTTTTTATCATGCCTTTTGTGATATTTCGTACTGATAGGATGTTTCCTGTCACTCAGAATGATCTTGCACAGTCTTTTGAGGACTCATGCATGTGAAAAATAATCCTTCGTGACAGTTTCCTCCAATTTAAGACAGCAATTTCTTCCACATCTGCCTGTTTTATTGATAAGCGTCATTGGTGAAAGGGAATTGTCTGCAACCCAGTATAGATGAAAATGAATAGTACTGGAGATTATAAATGTAACCTTGCTAGAGAAATTATATCAATTTGAGACATATTGTCTCTTGAAGGTAGACAAATACTAAAAAGCTGAACCATACAGTTTATGAAACAATTTATTTTTGTCATCTCTTTCAGCAAAATCAAAACCAACTTTTTCTTTCTTCCTTCCTTCTTTCCTTCCTTCCTTCCCTTTCTTTTTTCTTTTTCTTTCTCTCTTTCTCTCTTTTTCTCCCTTCTTCCCTCATCCTCCCTCCCTTCCTTTCTTTCTCCCTTTCTTTCTTCCTTATTTCCTTCTTTCCTTCCTTCTCTCTCTTTCTTCATTTTTAGTGCTATATATGTGAATCACTGTGCCTCAGTTTACTCATGTATAAAACTGGCATACCAATCATACTTCACACAATTATAATTTTTAAAAATGAAATGTTTTCAACAATGTCTTTCACAGTAGTGTTATTTAAGTGTTGTAATATTATTTTTTCATATCCTTATCAACTTCTTATGAAACATTCAAGTATAAATTTCTGTACCTTATATTGTGAGTCAAGGGCTATGATTCCCTCTCTTATGCTATGTGCAGTGGGCAGAATTCCCCTTAGAACTGTCAATGCCCTAATCACTGGAAGCTGTGAATATGTTACCTTACATGGCAAAAGAAAATTTGCAGTTGAGATTAAGGTTACGGTTCTTAAAATAGAGAGAAGATCATAGATTATCAAGATGAGTCCAATATAATTACATGAGCTCTTAAATCTGTCTTTGTGTGGAGTCGAGTGAGATGAAGTAGGAAGAAAAAAAAGAGAGATCCCAATCACAAGAATACTGCCACCAACACAATTTGCCCACCATCACTACACTATTGAATCTCAGAGGCAATAAGATGAGAGAAAGACAGAGGGAGAGAGAGATAGTGCAAGGATAAGAAGGAAGAAAAGGAGGGGAGAAGGAAGTAGTAATACAAGAAAAACAATAATAACCTATTCCAAAATAAAGTAAGACTGTAGAGACATCACTTAAAATAGCAACAAAATTAAAAAATATTTAAGAATGAATCTAACAAAATTTACACAAAACATGATTGAAAGAAAGTTGAAAAGCATGATTGAAAGACATAGATTTTCATTTGAAGCAAAACAAAACACAATAGTGTTATAACAAATGGTCTTCAAAGCTAAGTCTCTTATGAGAAACACAAAGAATGGAAGGCAATTTTTCACATTGTCTAGAAATCAAGATATATTATAAAATATATTAATTAAAATCTAGTAGTTTTATACAAAATTATGGAAATAGATTAGTGGACTAGATACAGATTCGGAGGACAAAATATACATATATTTTGCTCTAATTTGAGAGAGGAAGGCTTATAAATAATCAAGAAAAGATTACTTAGTAAATTTTCCAAAAGTTAGAAAAACTAAATATATAAGAACACATTAGATATCAAATCATTCAAAATTATATAAACATGATAACAGTTAAAATTTAGAGAAAAATTTCTTATCTTGGTATATGGATATATATCTTAAAAAGCAAAAAGCAAGTATATTAAAGAACTGATAAATTTACCATATTAAAAATAAATATTTTGTGAAACAAAAGACATTCTAAATGTTCAAATAAGCAAAAGACGAATGAGTATAAAAATGGGTATAAAATTAATTCGTGCAAAATTATGACAAGCAATTTATTTTAAAAAAAAAGATCAAAGGAAGAGTTCCTCATAATCATATAATGAGATTCTGTGGAGCAAAAAGAGAAAAATTCCTTGATCTACAAGTATCAACATGGATGTGTTTCCATTACGTTAAATGAAAACAGCAAATTTCTATGAGGCAGGATAATAGGACAGAACTTATGAGAATTACAAATGTTCATAAAAAGTATCATCATAAAGTTTATGGCTATACATATATTCAATATATAGAAATATGCACTGGAACAATACATAACTTTTTTTTTTCCCTGGAAATATCTGATGGGGGCTGGAGCAGGGGAAAATACACATTAATTTTGAGTGTTGTGTACAACTTGTGTCTATAATATTAGTTTCTGTGCTTTTAATGTTTTGGAAAAAAACAAAGTAAAACACGTGGGGAATAATCAATCAGGTTTTTTGGCTCTTTTTGCAACATTATATTTGTTACCAAACTTAAAACTTCCATCACTTTCTGTATCCATATTATTTTGTCCCAAAAGCTCTGATCTCATTTGCATTCAATTTACTTATAAGAATTTCATCATACCAAATTATTTTTCTTGCTGACAAATTTGTAACAGGTATAAAAAGATCTTATTTGACTTCTACTAAACCTAAGTACAATAAAAGTATTATATTTAATATTGATGACTCCAAAGACATGTCTGTATTAATTAGATCAAGAAACTAACTTTAATACCAGGTATTAACAATATTGAATATTTCCCAGTTCACATGAACCTGAAACTCATTCTGTCTAGTTCCCCCTATATTTTTTAGAGTTCAGTCTGTAAGTGCTTATTTTTAAGTCAATTAAATAGGGCTCTTTTACAAGTTCAATTTTGATAATATTTCCCAGGGATAGAGACATGGCATATGTATAATTTGTACACTGACATAAACAGACAAAACTAGAGGTCTCATAGCTTCACTTTAAAAACTTAGTCACAACACAGAACACAAAGTACACATGCACAGCCATCACAGGTTGACCAGCAGAGGCCCTAATCAGACACTCCCAAATACAACTGTCTCTCAATGGCATATGCATGTCAGAACCCACTGGCCCCAAAGAGCACCCCTTACCCAAATGGTGCCTGGTGCCCACAAATGATTCTCAATGGCAGATGCACATCAGAATCAAGTGGCCGTGCCTGGGCATGCTCCATTGGGAAAACCTGGTCCTGGAGCTTGTCAGTTCATCCAAATGCACGTTCCCATCTCCACCAACTGAAAGTGAAAATTGGCAGCTGGTGCTGAGCAGGGGAGAGACAGGGAGCATCCCAGGAATGAATAGTTTCCGCAGCTGCTGGGACTTCCCTGATAATACCCCACTCTGGCCCGACTAGCCATTAGCATCTGGCTCTTCATGGCCAACCCAGCATGGTGCCACAGCTGGCAGCTTCAATCTAGGAAGCCTGGAGGAACTGGATGCTGCACGAGTGCAGCCCCATGTTGGATGCCATGTTACCAAACTCAGCTCCAGCTGCTTGCTGCTCAAAAAACAGTACCCGAGAGGCAGTTGTTGATAGAAAAGAAGGTTGCTTTTAATCAGAATGCTAGCAATCTGGGGAGAAGGTGGACTTCTCTGTTTCCCCCCAGAAACCAGCTCTGAAGATTCTGCTCAGCCATGGAAGTTTTAAAGGGAAAAGGGGAATCAAACTTGTAGCCATCTCCCTCTGCATACAGGCTTGTCAACTCCTTGTAATCATTCTTTAGATGCTATCTTGTTCACACAGTTTGTTCGGGAGATTACTGAAGGGGAAGCTAGGGAAGAGATCTGGTCACCTGTTAGTTATTCTTCATTTCTACTTATTTGATCTAAGTAAAGAACCAAATATACATTTGAGATATATTTGTATAGCAAATATATCTCACATTTAGAGCAGACAGAAATGAGTATTAAATTACTGTTATCTACTACTGACATTATTGTATTTAGGCAAGGTATTGTGTGATCAAAAGATTTGACAAGTGTTCTTGAGTCAGAGATAAGGAGAGCATGGGGGTCCCTGGTTTAAGGTTAGTTATAATATAGCTTTGCTAAAATAAGAGAAAAGGGGTTTCCTGCTGAAGGTGGTTTCCTGCAAAGAGCTGCTTACATATTCTCATTAAGAAACATTGCAACACATTTCAATTTTCACCATAAATTTTGAAAAAGTTTGAAGTTTAAAAACTTTGACTTAATTTTTATGAGAATATTTGTATTTACAAATTGGCTTAGCATTAACTCTTCTTGTTAACCACTGAAAATGTGGCATAAAGCAAGCAAAACTGCAATTTACATTTAAAATACACAATGCATTATTCAATTGTACTCTGCTTTACATTTCTAGAACTTCAAAAGGTGGTGGGAGCCTTATTTTAATCTCAAATAGAAATCCGAAAAATATTTTAGGTGTGCAGGCTTTTTGTTCATTGACTGATTCATTCTTTTTATTTTTTTATCCAGGTGGTGCATATATATTGACCTAAGTACATTGCTAATCTTTGGAAATAAAACAGTGTTTCGAAAAGTACTATCATGACTTCTAGAATTCTCAGTTATTCGGAATTTTTTTTCCATTTTATTTAGGCATAGAGAATAATTGTTCCGACTAATGTTGAAGATCTGCTTGGAAAAGACCAGAGAAAATTTTTACTCTGCCAGGTGAGAGGGTTTGAGGAAAAGAGGTATGTGAGTAACATCATGACATATTGGCGGGTCTAAAGTTGGCAGATCTGTTAAGTAATACATTCCTGTTGATTACCAAAGAAATCTCCCTTTCATGTTTTAGGTACTACTTGTTATGCCATGAAAATGACCCTTTTACTAAGGTTTGAGTGAAATAATATTTGTAGATAGTCACACATAATTATGATAGAAATAAATGCATCATTTATGTTTCCATAAGTAGATGAATAATAAAAATTTTAAAGTATAAAATTTTATATTTTTTACGCTTTTATTTCACAATAACCAGAAACCTGACTTATCCTAGCCAACACAATTGCAAAAATGTAATGTGTGTGTACTTATAAAATGTTAAAGTCATGTTTAAAACAATTGTAATCGTTTGTTCTTGACAATGAAAAGTCATAATCACTCATTTTGACAACACAATGATGGGTTCTTTTTATAGATCACTCAGATGTTCTAAGAACTTAAGGAATTAAACTTAAATGACTTATATTTAAATACCATTTCTAAATCATAGACCTGCTCGGATTTTTTTGATCAATCTTAACAATGAAGCCCTAATGCATAATTTAGATATTTAAAATGTGTCAATTTTAAAAGCTGAATTGAACAGAAATATTATTTAGAAATCAAACAAATCTCTCTCACTTAAAGTTGATGAAAAATAAACTTCTCTTAAAAATGCCCTTATTTTTTTACTATATGTTAATGCTTGTAGATAGTTTTATTTGCTATGATTTTTTCTTTCATAGAATTATATTTCTAATAAATATAAAAGTATTAATTATAGGCTTAATTAAATTATCTAGTGATATTGATAAATTACATATCTTAATATCCTGGTAAACTTTAATTGCCAATTAAGCTTTCTAAAAAATTTGAATTTTTTATTGGCTAAGAAAGGGACATCTTTTATGGGCAGTGGACAACAAGGGGACCATTGAATTACTATAATGCTTTTAAGCTATATACTTGTAAAATTTTGTCTGTATTCTGAATAATCTTACAAATATTTGTTTTGCTATTTTTCATATTAGAGGTAGCTGTGATTAATCATTTTTTTCGAAGTAAATTCATATTGTTTCCATTAAATTAAGTACATTCTAAATCAATGAATACTTAGAGCATAAATGGTATCATGCGGTCATCTGAAAATATTTAGACATAAAAAGTGTTCCTCACATTGGATCATTTAGAAGATAGTTCTGCCATTGTTTGCTCATTTTAAGAATTATTAATGTTTAATTTTTTCAATGCACTCTAATTTTTCATGAGACATTTTATTGTGATGTCTCCATTAAAACTATTCTCCTGCTAAAGAACTAGAAAAATGATTATTGTAATATTCTCTCAAGACAGCAAACATCTAATGAGAAAAATTTATTTTTACTGGCAATGATAAATTACATTTTAAAAAGAGTTTCTGAGGGAGATAGGATATGTACATTGACTTAATTATATATTTAGTCAATCTAAACAACTATTGTCTTCAGGTATAGCAAATATATCTCACATTTAGAGCAGACCGTAATGAGTATTAAATTACTGTTATCTACTACTGCCATTATTGTATTTTGCCAGATTACATTATGAACAATATATGACGTTAAGACTTAGCTGAGCAGAGTTCTGAAGTCTAGCAGTATGATTCATTCTGTTACATGCCTTGCTCTGTATATATAACATCTGAAGTTCATGAATAGAATTAAAAAGAAACAAAATTCTAAAATAAAATATGTTCTTAATATTTAGTCAACTTTTATAACAATTAACATGTGGCTGTTCCTTCACAGGGTGCATTCCTATGTCAGGTGTAATAAACATTGTGTGGTGAGGCAAGATAGTAGTCACTGATATAGTTTTTAGTGTTCTAAATTTGTTAGGAATGGTTTGCCTGATTTAATACTTCCAGATTTTTTCCATTATATCCATGACATATGATAGTCTGGTCTGATAATCTGATATTTTGCTAGCATTTTTCTTGTTTTTAAAGATTAAGCCTCTTATAGTATTTTATCATTAATACAATCTATAACCAATCATGATGTCTCAATATAATTATCTCCCTGCTATTAGGCTAAAATCTATTTAACTGGGAAAACCTTTCCTAATTAATAGGGCAATACTTATACAAATGAGGAACTTCTCATGAAAGAAATTCACATAATATGTGTGTGTGTGTGTGTGTGTGTGTGTGTGTGTGTGTGTGTACCGTGGTATATTTTGTAAATTTGCAATCTTTTCAATCGTGTGACATACAGCCACCTCATAAACGATTCACATGGTGCCCAGAAGTACAGTTAAAAAGGGCAAACTGATGTCATGAATGCTTGTTTGTATAAAGCTCTATTAATAATAAATTAGTTCTCTCTTCTAGAGTCAGGATATAGTACCTGTGTCTAGTAAATGGTAAGCATAAAATCGGGCAATTCTTTACAAAGAAAATGTAAACTTCCAGAAATATATATGTATCCTTTGGCTCGTTGTAATGATTGTCTCAGAATAATAACAGTGAAAATATAACAACACATTTAAAATAAGTTTTCTACTGTATATTGTTGGAAAATAAATAGGGAACCTCCACTTTCTATTTCAGCACATTGTTCTTTTTATTTTTAAATCTATGCTGGTAAGATACTGCTACAAATTGACCCACTGTGCTAAAAATATGCTATGAAAAGAATAACAAGAAAGAAATTTTATATTTAACCTTCCATAGGGGACTTCTTATAGCTGGATGAGCTTATAGTGTGTCTGAGAGTCATTTTCATAATGTATTCCTTTATATGCATATGTGTAGTAGTTACTCTATAGCTATAAAGTGTTACACTTCTTTTTTTTCTTACCAAATTTGAATTATTTTTACTTAGTGTAACATTAAAATCAAAAGTACTTAAGAAAAGTAAAACTTCTGATTAAAATCAGTGAATTGAACATTAAATTCCACTACATCTGCAAATCACCAAAATGACCATAATGGAGGTTTTAAAGGTATTTCCCACAAAGACATAACAAAGGAAAGAACAGCAGTATATATCTTGAGATTTGGTTTGACATTAGATGAATGGAAACTGGGCTTACCTGAACCAAAATCTCTAATCTAAACAAAACAAACAAACAAAAATGAAAATCAATTTATATCATAAATACGTCAGAAGATTGAAGAAGATATGAGTGGGGAGATGCAATGGAGGAATAAGCATGATAAGATTATGTGGCAGTCTTTTAAGAAAAAGACCAATGTATCTACCAGGTTAATTCTACAACCCTGAATATTCCTCTACCCCTTGGGAGGAGTCTGGAGATTTAATCTCTGCAGAAGGTGAGAGAAAATATTTCTGGACATCAGGCACAATGAAGGACCCAGACTGGACATTAAAGGAATGTTTACAAAATGTATAGACCACGACTTACTTTCCCCATGTGCTAAGCACAAAATTGGTAACCAGGTGGTTTACAATCCATATATGGTATTGGAATAGTCTCCTCTCTGAAATGTGATGAACCCAAAGGAAAATTCACAAAGATATTCTAATGGAGTGTGTGTATGTTGGATTGATGGGGAACAGTCTTTTTCAATCAGATTCTTAGTTTTCTATCATAAATACAAAGTGACAGGTAAGGATCACCACACATTTAAGAAAAAAATAATCTAAGGAAAATATCTTAAGAAAATTATCTAAAATTAAATGCAGAAACAAAAGAAAAACAAGAAACAAATGTAGATTGAAGGAAACAGTTTAGATAAAGCTGGAGTAATCAAATTTAAAAGATTACCAGTAGGGCTTCCCTGGTAGTGCAGTGGTTGAGAGTCCGCCAGCTGATGCAGGGGATGTGAGTTCGTGACCCGGTCTGGGAAGATCCCACATGCCGCGGAGCGGCTGGGCCCGTGAGCCATAGCCGCTGAGCCTGCGCATCCGGAGCCTGTGCTCCGCAACGGGAGAGGCTGCAACAGTGAGAGGCCCGTGTACCGCAAAAAAAAAAAAAAAAAAAAAAAAAAAAAAAATCACCAGTAATATTTTTAGTCTTTTGAGTATCCCTAATAAAAGAAAAAAAATGCTGTAATAATTATTTACCAAAAAAAAAAAAAAGGAAGTTAAAAGTATGATGGCAATAACTAACACCTAGTAGAAATATTGGAAGAAAGATGTGAAACAACCTCCCAGAAGGAGAGAAAACAAAAGAAAATTAGAACACTGGTCTGGAGAGCCAATAAATGTTTTTTGTCAGAAGCGTGAACTCAGAGGCAATGCAGTCTATTTTCACTAAGTTTTGAACGATTCCTGCATGTTTCAGAGAGAGACAAGGCCCACGATTCTTGTGAATTGCTGATCCCTGGAAGGTGATAGTGAAGCCTTTGATTTACTCTTTACTTAGAGCAAGTGAAATCACTGATTCTTTAGAAGCTAAAACGTGTATCTTAAACACATCCCCAGTGTCTTTGATGATTATCAATTCTGTGATAATCCATAGAAACTAAGAGAGCCTTCCAGAGCTTTCACGTCAAGACGCTGAAAGAACAAAAGGCATCCATGGTTGGGTAGTCAGGACTTTCCAAACAGCTCAGAAACAAAGGTAAAAGGGGAACCTTCCAGGTTACCTGGGGAGGCACTATTCATTCCATCTATTTCCAGTGGTAGATGAATATGTTATAATCTTTTTCTGACTTTTCCCCTTCTAATCTATTTCACTTTGAGGGCTGAGGAAATATGTTAAAATTTAGGTATCCCCTAGGCATCAAGAATATCACTGGACTCATTTTTGGCAGGTTATTATGTATATATTTTTGTAATTTAACCTGACAGTCAACAGTTTTCTTCCATTCAAAGGTCCCAGTTTCATATATGCTTGTACTCTGTAAATTCTTGTCCGTAACCTCGGCAAGGTCATTTGGAAGGGAATTAGAGATAAATATTCATGCTACACAATAACCACTTATTGATTTGTTTGGCTCCAGTAAAAATAATATAAAAGTGTTACTTAGGAAATGATCCCAAACTAGTTTCCAAAGAGTAAAAAGTTCATATTTTACCAAAACTTTGAAATAAAAGAATTAAAAGAATCACTTTACTTTTGATCTTATAAAAGTATGCATCTTCTTTGCTTACATGATATAAACTCTCCTGGTATGTGTATAATATGTTGAATGTAGTTTTAAAATAATCTATAACATAGGTGGAGAATATTATGAAATTTACTCAAAAACTTCCTAAAACTCTTTCTTACGCAATGTTAAAGGCATAATATTGTGGAGGACTGCCACTTCCAGCCACAATGAAGTAACAATTCTTGCTGAAATAACTTAAAATCCAGGAAAAAATATATGGAAAAATTGTTTTTAGAAACAAGGTAACAGCAGCACAAAGCAGTGATCGCTGAGAGAGCGAAAATAAGCAAAGGCAGCCCAGTGTCTGTCTCAGTTTATTGCCTGGAAGAGTCCTAGATCAAAGCACAGGGAGTGGGACCTCAGCTGTTCTACCCTGAGCTCACCAGAGTATCTTGTGCACATGCATATCCAGCGAAGGATGTGAGGGGGTTTATACTCAGAGCTTTTGTATTCACATTATATGACACCTTCCTTTCCAGGTTTCTCCCCCCAGTGACAGCTCTGAATCCCTCTGACACCTTAAGCCAGTGACAATGAAGATTTCCCAGAGAGCTCTTACCACCTCTTGCTAATCAACTGGAGAGTGGTGTTAGGGGCCAAGCCACATAAATGTGGACTTCACCCTCTGCAGTTCACTTCTTTCAAGGACTGAACTCTTCCAGATTCTGTGTGATTTAGGTCATTCCAATTCCATCAAATAACCATTTTATTTTTTAGTCCAGTATATAATGGTCATCAAAGTTAGAGTTGCATCCAAAACCAGTCATGTGAAATTAGTTTTCTCATAACTGTTTACACATGTTTCTCAACTTGAATTGGAGCATATATATAAAAATATAGGTATCTACTTATATTCATTATAAAACATGGCAATGCTTAGCAGTCTACCATCTAGTACTCATACTGGAAACATACAAACTCATTTAGTATACTGGAATCTCAAATATTTCATTTTCTGATCACATTTTTTGTGCCCAGGTACATTACTGATGAATAAGTTCATAGTTATGGTCTCATTTTATAATATTTCATAATTTTAAGCATAAAAGGTAGCAAGCAGAATGGGTGACATTTCCTTCTGTAAACAATCTTTTACCAAGCTATTCCCTATCTTGTTCATTTGTTTGAATCTAAACATATTATTACCAGTCAACAGTTAGTATTCCAGTTTGGGACACAGACAAAACAATACAAAAGACATGAACATATAAAGTAAGCGTTATATTTATTTTGGGACTCATCCATGTTGCTGTGTGAATCCCTAGCTCTGGCTCTTTGTTGCTGAGCCAGACTGGAAAAAAAAAATATATATATATATACTATAAAATTCCAGTTGCACAAAATTCTATAAAACACAAACTGATGGACTCACAGACAGCAGGTCATAGTTGCCCGGAGGTGGCGGATGCAGGAGGGAAGGATTGCAAAGGGGTATGGTGGAACTCTTGAGGGAGTTGTGCATGTTTACTGTCTTGACTGTGGTAATGGTTTCACTGGCATGTACATATGTCAAACATTTATCAAATTGTGCACTTTAAATATACATGGTTTATTGCATGTCAACTATAACTCAACTGAAAAATTTAAATTAGAGTCATTAAAACATTAATGATCCCCTAAAAAAAAAAGTTAAGTACATATTGAGATGAATGCCATTGGGGAAATACACAAATATTATGAAAGGTATGCCCCTCCTTCATGCAATGTTCAGAGACAGCCTCCTGGAGAGCGTAACATTTAAGTACAGATATGAAGATGAGACAAAGTCACTTTGCTACATTTTGATGGAATGTTTTCCATGAAGAATGAACAAACTATGCAAAGACGGACTATAGAGACCAGTGTGACCAGATTTTGATGAGAAAGTAGCAGGGGAAAGATCAACAGCGACCAGATCATAAAGATCCTTATCTCTATGGTATGGAATTTAGACTTTTAAGTATGAGAAAGAAAAATCTACTGGATTTTTTGGAAGGAAATATGACTTAAAATTTTAAAAATAAAGTCATTCTGTGCTAAATGGAGAAGGGAGTATGAAACCAGCAGAAGATAAGCAGGGAAAAGTTGCTTTCATGGGTGGTTGATTGGAATTTTGCTGATTGGGAGGTGAAGAGAAAGTGAATTAGATTAAAAACATAGATTAAAAATATAATCTGAGAGTACAACAGAGAGATTTAAAATGATAGACTGAATGTATGTGGCTGATGAACAAGGTAATTCTTTGATGCCTTTGGAATTCACGATTATTACTATAATGATGGGGGGTTTGATTAGGAAGTTGGTTATTTCATAATCCATCTGAATATATGAAGCCATATTTGTCATGCATCTTAAAATAACTTGATGAGTTTCTATACGTTTTAGCAAATTCCTCCTGTGCATTTTAAATATGGCACCAAAACCACAGTCAGGGCTGGTATATAGCTATTGTCTTGTACATCTAAACCACTTGCGTAAATGTTGAATTTCAATACTTCTATACTGGTTGGTCACTACTCCAAGTCCTGATATGCTCCCTTTTCTTCTCTCAGGACCTCTAGATTTTCTGGTGATCCCAAAATTAGAGGACTAAAACTTAGCATGGTAGGAAATGTCCAGAACTCTGCTGTAGTTTTATGGTTTAGCTCCTGTGTCTACTCAGAACGCTAAGGCCCAAGCCATGTATTTTGGATAGTACACAAGACCAATTTTTTACAATTATTCAATTTTTCTCTAGATAAAGTTTCCTAGCTATATTCATTACATCTTTTAGAGCATTTTTCTATCTCTAAAAAATATTGTTCTAATATTTGCATTGTGATTACATTACATATATAGATACATTTAGAGACGACATTAAAATTCTTTACAAAATTGAAAATAAAGCAATTTTACCCTAGGTCATAAAATAGAATTTTATAATTTTATTTATGTAAGTTCTATACATTTCTAAAGAAGTTTATATTTCTAGATTTTATGTTTTAAAAATGTAAGTGGGAATTAAAAAAAAATTATACTTGCTATGTGCTATTAAAATTTAAGAAAAATATTTCTTCTCTCACATTTATTGGTGCAACTGACCACCTTACTAAATCTCAGAATTTTCCAGTGGTTTTCATCTTCCTATGCTTTGTGCTTAGTAAATCAAATAATTTTTTTGATGAGTAATGATCATTATTTTCCTTCTTACCTATATTTATATTTCTTGTGTATATGTTACATACATCAGAGTTTCAATTAAATAATTATGGCTTCTTTCTCTGCAATTGTAGAATTACACTCCTTTACTCCCCTCAAATCAGATATGACTATGAGGCTTGCTTTGAACAATATTTATGCATGTCAGAATGGTTAGAAATATTTCATTGTGTCCCACCTAAAGAACACTATACAATCCTGCATCCTGCATGTATTCAATATGCACTATGTCTAGAAGAAATTCTATAAAATATGCTAAATATGATTAGTATCAATCCCTTTTTTCAGCTCAAAGGGATTTTCCTTCTTATAATTTTTCTATGAAGAAATGTACTTAAATTATCTGATTCAGAAAATAAAATTTGATGCCATTTTTGCATATATAATTGTGTGTATTCATACACATATATTTCTATTTAAGAAAACAATAGTGCTTAAAATTAAGCAGAGTTGAATCAAACAAGTATATCATTATATACATATGCTTTATGTATGATATACATCCCCCCTCACACACACACTTCCTGTTGTATAATAAATTCCTTGAGAGAAAAGGATTACTTATTTAAAAATTTTTCTTTATATATTACATACCTAGTATAATATCTAGTTTAAGAAATATTTCTTGACTGAAATTCTAACTGTAAATGCTACTGTATATCTTATAGTTTCTGCACTATTGATATGGTCAAATAATTTGTGCACTTAAAATATGAAAGGTTGTAAAACTTGCCATTGTTTAAAAATTAAAAAAAAAAATTTAGTTTTCTCTCCAGCCATAATAAAACGATATAAGCAAAGCTTTAAATGACTATATAAATGTGTGTAATTCTCTGCTTATAGTTTAATAAATACTATTATTATTTCATGAGGCACCGTTAACTTTTATGGTGGTTTTTCTATACATATAAAGTCACTGCCCATTTGATGTACTGGGAATTCTTATTTTAAGATTAATATAAATAATTGCATGCACAGGGCTCTGGTTATTTTTTTGTAAGAGCATATTTTAATTGAGTTTGAATGCCTAGGCAAGGAAATAATAATTGGAATACCAAACATAAAATGAATCATCCTTATCCAGGACTGTTCATTTGTGCTAATCTTTAGGATTGGAATCATTAACAAATAAAATGTATATCCTGAGCATGAAAACCTGAAGGCAATGGATTTTTTATCTTGTATAAAGCATTGCATAAAACCTGGGAACTTGCCTGCTGTGTAACTATCTAACTCCAAAGCTAACTTTGCTCTATCTCTAGATATTTAGAAACAAAATGTTCTTTACAAAAGTTGTCAGCTTAAGGTAGAAAATTAATTTCTTCGTACTCTATGAAATAAGTTTAAGGAGTGTAGCTAATGATTTTTAAAAATGTGATGTGATACAAGAATGATGTAAAATAAATGAGATGAGTTATAAAGTAATAATAGATGAAAAGTGGTGATAAATATAATTTGTATGGCAAAATAGCTAATACCTGAATCACAAGCACTCTAAAAATTATAGTTAAATTATAAGAAGAGTAAAAGTAATGCTACTAATTTACATAAATATATCGTATCTAGAAGACATCCGTTCCATATGTCTGGAAGTTACCAGAAAAGAATCTTAAGGGGGAGAATATACTCATTCTCAGATGCCTTATGGATTATTATAATCTCATTTAAAAATATAACTGGAAACTCTCTTGATATTTTCAGTGTGAGAGCTTTGGGAGGGAGATTAATTATCATGTTATTTCCTCCTACCTTCCTTTTAATGCCTAAAATCCAAAAATCATTCTTCCACCTGTTCCAGGGTTCTCAGCTGAAGAGGCTCATGGAATGGATGCCATTGATGATATGGCTCAGCTCTCTGTGATGCCCAGACGTTGTGTGCTGTATTTTTAATCTTAAATTCCTAGAAAGGTAAATATGAATGTTCAAGGTGAACCAATCAATTGGTTCTGGGAGACCAGGTCCAAAATCAGGAATATGAGAGGAAGCCATTATTGTGAATACGGCAGACTTTTCCAGCAATTACATACTGGTTTCTTCTAATACATATCCATGAGTCTTTTTCTGACTACAATCTCACCTTGTATCATAGTTTCCAAGTCGCACCATTCTGCAGATATTCTGGTCTCCCAGTTTCTTAACCATATGCAACTATTTTCTCAGCTGTGGGTTTTTCACTTGTTTCTTCTAACTGGTATATGTCCTTCTATGCTTCTTGCCACACTTAACCTAGGGGATCGGCGGGAGTGGGGGGGTTCTTTTTCTGCATGCTGAAATTTCACAGGTAAATTACTCTGTTGAAATTAGCATCCTCCCCGTGTGGTCTTTCATATCACCCTTTAATCATCCTGCAAAGACTCTATTAAAATCTGTAGTTTTCTTCTTTGTAGAAGAAACATGTAGGTTTACGTTTTATTCTGATTTTGCCATCAGAATTTGAGAGCCATAAAGGCAACATTTTTTAATCCTCATTAATGTTATATCTCCAGTGACTAGCACAATCAATACATTTGCAAATGAATAAATTTAAATAATTCAATAGTGAAAAGTGAGCTTGAATGTATGATTCCTGAATGTCCTCCTCCCATTTCACAATTTTAAAATAGAATTATCGACTACATTAACCAATTAAATATAATTGGTGAATACATATAAGTTGTTGATATTAAAAATGAAAAATCATACACATTAGTATTAACAAGAGTTAATGTTGTTGTGGAGACATCTTCATGTTCATATTACAATTAATTTTCAAAATTCTTATATACTAAAGCAGAGAGGCCTGAGTGTGTAGGGTCTGGAAACAAGCTGAGTTTAAATCCTAGCTTGACACCTTCTCTTTATGTCACTTAATTTCTCTGTGACTCAGTATTTGTATCATGAAGGTATAATAATAATAAATATGAAATTGATTTTTATGGACATTAAGTAAATACATAAAATGATTATAATATGAAAATTATAATTATGTTCTGTCTTTAACACTGGAATATTCACTAATCATTTGTTTACATATCTAAAAATGAACTACACAGAGAACGGATTTCTTAGTAAATTGCTCAGAAAAGTTGTGATCCAATGACAGAATTTATTATATCTTCATGATATCAAGTCCCATGGCAAATATAAACACAATATTTGTATTTAAATTTGAGCCACATTTATTAACCTAAATCAGTCATTACATTAACATTGATGTCTTTACTTTATAAATCATGGATTTTTTTCCCACGTTATAATTCTAACTCCCTTTTCATCTATTTTACAATAAACTGCCCTTCAACTTGAACACAGGAAAAATTTACTGCTTTTTAATAGTGTGTGATTATCTTGTTTATTTATGACAAAAGGATGAATTTGCTGTTTAAACTACATGACTCATCCTAGACAATAATTGTCATTCTACAGCAAAAGCTTCACTTTCATTTTTACTCTAGGCAAAATATGTCTTTATTTGTTTCAAACAGAGAGAATGGAAAGGGATGGTAAGCCTAACTATTTGAATCCTGGGGTAAATATTAAGAACTATGTTTAGGAATCCAATGTCTCATTTTTTTAAATGTAAGTTTTATCCTTATTTCATCTTTAAAGCAAAGAAAAAAAGTTTATCATAAGAGTGGAAGTATGATTGAAAAGATTTGCTCACATAGAGAAAATAATTTATGGTTATCCATAGTTTAAAAAGTTTATTTTAAAAGAGAAATGTAGCCGATTTCACAATTTAAATGGATAATAAGGATCAGAAGGAATGTTAAATGTATCCAGATGACAACAATAAGCATAAAGATTCATGAGAAAAGATCTGCATAAATAATGGCTATAAATTTCTCAAATTTGAGAAAAAAACATTAACTTATACCTCCAAGAAGTCCATTCAACTCCAAATAAAATCAAACCAAAGGAAATCACATGGAGACACATTATAACAACATTGCATAAAGCCAAAGCTAAAGAGAAAATATTGAATGCTGCAAGAGAAGAATGATACATCACTTACACAAAACAATTAATCAAATAATGGTTGAACTTTCATCAGCAATAACAGAAGCCAGAAAACAATGGAATGACATATTCAAATGTTGAAGGACAAAATCTGTCAAACAAAAATTCTTCATACATTGTAACTATTCTTCAAAAATTAAGTGAACACACATATGGTCACCTTATCTTTGATAAAGGAGGGAAGGATATACAGTGGAGAAAAGACAGCCTCTTCAATAAGTGGTGCTGGGAAAACTGGACAGCTACATGTAAAAGTATGAAATTAGAATAATCCCTAACACCACACACAAAAATAAACTCAAAATGGGTTAAAGACCTAAATGTAAGGCCAGACACTATCAAACTCTTAGAGGAAAACATAGGCAGAACACTATACGACATAAATCACAGCAAGATCCTTTTTGACCCATCTCCTAGAGAAATGGAAATAAAAACAAAAATAAACAAATGGCACCTAATGAAACTTAAAAGCTTTTGCACAGCAAAGGATACCATAAACAAGACCAAAAGACAACCCTCAGAATGGGAGAAAATATTTGCAAATGAAGCAACTGACAAAGGATTAATTTCCAAAATTTATAAGCAACTCATGCAGCTCAATAACAAAAAAACAAACAACCCAATCCAAAAATGGGCAGAAGAACTAAATAGACATTTCTCCAAAGAAGATATACAGATTGCTAACAAACACATGAAAGAATGCTCAACCTCATTAATCATTAGAGAAATGCAAATCAAAACTACAATGAGATATCATCTCACACCGGTCAGATTGGCCATCATCAAAAACTCTAGAAACAATAAATGCTGGAGAGGGTGTGGAGAAAAGGGAACCCTCTTGCACTGCTGGTGGGAATGTAAATTGATACAGCCGCTATGGAGAACAGTATGGAGGTTCCTTAAAAAACTACAAATAGAACTACCATACGACTCCGCAATCCCACTACTTGGCATATACCCTGAGAAAACCATAATTCAGAAAGACTCATGTACCAAAATGTTCATTGCAGCTCTATTTACAATAGCCAGGACATGGAAGCAACCTAAGTGTCCATCAACAGATGAATGGATAAAGAAGATGTGGCACATATATACAATGGAATATTACTCAGCCATAAAAAGAAATGAAACTGAGTTATTTATAATGAGGTGGATGGACCTGGAGTCTGTCATACAGAGTGAAGTAAGTCAGAAGGAGAAAAACAAATACCATATGCTAACACATATATATGGACTCTAAGGAAAAAAATGTCATGAAGAGATGAGTGGTAGGACGGGAATAAAACACAGACTTACTCGAGCATGGACTTGAGGATATGGGGAGGGGGAAGGGTGGGCTGTGACGAAGTGAGAGAGTGGCAGGGACATATATACACTATCAAATGTAAATTAGATAGCTAGTGGGAAGCTGCTGCATAGCACAGGGAGATCACCTCTGTGCTTTGTGACCACCTAGAGGGGTGGGATAGGGAGGGTGGGAGAGAGGGTGATGCAAGAGGGAAGAGATATGGGAACATATGTATACGTATAACTGATTCAGTTTGTTGTAGAGGAAAAACTAACACACTATTGTAAAGCAATTATACTCCAATAAAGATGTTAAAAAAAAAAAAAAGTAAATAGTTCTCTGGCTTTGAATAAAGAGTACCTATAAGGACCTTTCATCTATATACCCAACAACATCAAAGAATGAGTGCTTCAAATGCATATTATAAAACTACAGAAGAAAAGTTTTATCTGACACTTGATAAGTTTACTAAACTATGTGTGGAGGAAAGAAAAGGCTCCAGTAGCAAAACAGAAAGACATAATTGATTACACTATTAGAAAGCTGTTACAACATGAAACAAACATCAGAGATTGTAAGAAGACTCAGCTAATAATGTATTTCTGACATCAATAAAATTAGTTGTTTTTCAAAAAAAAAAAAATTAAGTGAAATAAAGACATTTCTAGACAAACCAACAGTGAGAGAGAATTTGCAAGCAGACCTACATACAAGAAATTCTTAAGGAAAAATTGTTGAAATGATGTCAGATGGTAACTTGAATCCACAGAAAGGAAAGAAAAACACCAGAAGTTATGTTATCTGAATTTATTTTATAGTCTTAGAACCATTTAAAGTAAATAGGAGAAACAAATACATCTAATGATATTGTAATATATAAAGTAAAATATTTTTCAAAATGTAATAGAAATAAATGTGCCTAATGGCATTGTATTAATATGTAATTTTATATGAAAATATAGTGCTCTCTGCCTAAACCAAGTTATTTATAATTTCAATATCATTCATTTAGACCAGCGGTCTCCAACCTTTTTGGCACCAGGGACCAGTTTCATGGAAGACAATTTTTCCATGGACTGGACGTGACTGATGATTCACCTCCTGCTGTGAGGCCTGGTTCCTAACAGGCTGCAGACCGGTACTGGTCCACAGCCCAGGGGTTGGGGACCCCTGATTTAGATTATACTTTTTATATGCATTCATTGAAAACTCATTTCTTTTAAAAGAGAAAACAGGGATAAATTTAAGTATATGCTAATAAGGAAATCAGCTATGTTTCTTCATTTTATCTAATAGCTTTAACTTTTTTCTAAAGTCCATTTGTTTAAAGTATTTGAGTTAATTTTAATTTAATAAACAGGCACAGTTTCTTTCATAAACACAATTTTATTAACCTTTGTGGGAAAGCAGAAGAATTCTAGAAATTGTGTTTTTGAGGAAAACACTTATTTATGTTATGGACTGAACTGTGTTCCCCCCAAATTCATATGAAGAAGTTCTAACCCCCAGTACCTCAGAATGTGACTGTATTTGGAGATGGGGCCCTTAAAGAGATAATTAAGGTAAAATGAGTTCATTTGGGTGGGCCCTAATACAATAGGACTGGTGTCCTTGTCAGAAAAAGGATATCAGGACACAAATAACAGAGACCAACCATATGAGGACACAGCAAGAAGTCAGCCATCTGTGAGTCAAGGAAAGAGGGCTCAGAAGAAACCAAACACCTTGACTACTAGCCTCTAGAACTGTGAGAAAATTCTTTTTTCTGTTCACCACCCAGTCTGTGGTATTTGTTAGGGCATCCATTTCAAACTAATAGAACTCAATACCTCAATATTCTTACAATAATAACATAGAAACACCACAATATGATCTCAATCTTACTGATTATTTTCTGACTTAGTATTACTTTCTCAGTTAACTATGTCTGTTTTTAAGTTATTATAAGTTTATAGGTACTGTACACACATGTATACATACACATATAGACACACACATATATATAATTTTGCTTTTTAATATTTTGATGATTTTTAGAGAGCTGAAACTAAAAAATATCTAAAGACAACTGAAGATTTATTAATTACTATTCTTAATATAATCCAAACAGTAACCAAAAATCATGTAATACAGAGATACCATGAAGCCAGTTGATATTGCAACAATAAGAATAAAATATGACATTTTACCCTCCTTTTCCTTTATATATGTTATTTTTCAAAGATTATTTTAATTGAAACAGTTTTTATAATTACTTTTTTGTTTCATTTGGTTTTATTCTTCATTCATCTGTCATTATGAATTATATGTCTTTCCAAAAGTATATACTTATTGAAAGAGAATATAATTAATAATGTGGTTAATAATTAACTAATATTTAATTTAGATAAGAACATAATGTCAGAACCTGAATAGCCCATGACTCTTAAAGTTCCTTAAAAATTCATAAACTGTCTAGGGGTTTATATTTGTTCAAAATCATGAATCACCAAGATGTATATCACAGTTAATACAATTTACATATATTATTTTCTACTTTTGTAATATATTCCATATTATTTATGCTTAGTAATGTATATAAGTAGGAAGGTAGGCAGATAGATAAATAGGTAGATAAATGGATATTGCCAAATTCCTCTTTCTGGAGTTTGTATCATTCTGTCTCTTCACAAGCAAGATATTAGAGTTCCAATTTCTCCAAACTTCACCAACAGAATATGTTTTAAATTTTAATCAATCTGATAGGTGAAAAATGGTATCTCAGTATATGCTGATTTTTTATTTTGTTAGGAGCAAGGTTGAGCATCTTTTATACATTTAAGCTATTGGTATTTCTTTTAATCAAACTGTGCATTCATATTTTGACCATTATTCTATTCAAATTTGGGGTTTCACCTCTCAATTTATAAGAAGGAGGAAACAGAGAGAAGTAGACAGGTTCTATTTCTATATTTAGAGAATCTAGATTTCTCTGAATATAAATTATTATAAACTTGAAATTATATGGTAAATAAATAAAACTAAACTTAGTAAAGGGGGAAAGCATTCCCTAATTTGGAATACAAACTTTAAATGTCTTTGGAAAACAACTGTAGAGGAAAAATAATTCCCCCCCCTACCCTTCTAGGTTCTTGGATAAGACTCTCCTGTAATAAAAGAGAGATTAACAGGAGAGAAACAAATAGAAGTTTAATAACTTGTATACCTCCTGTTTATATGGAAAATACCTAGGAAAACTGAGTAACTTCCCCGAATGGCCCAAGCCTCCACCTTAATTCCATCTCCAGGTAAAGATAATAAGAGAATGTTGGGAGGTGGGGGAGAGGTTTCAGGAGGTTACAGGAAAAACACAGTAAACAAGGATATATTTGCCATGCAGATTTAAGTCGGTACCATGTTCTTTAATAAGAGTTTCTAGAGATTTGGTCATACTCCTCTTCCTGGTACAGAGATGGAGACACCCTCACAAATGGAGATTTTCCTTGTAAATGTAAATGTCTCTTAGAAAAGAGTAAGTTCTACTCTGTTTTCAAAGCTTCTCCTATGTCTCCTGTTCCTTGAAATAATCTTTATGCCAAAGAAGCATATTTTGTGGTGGCATGTTCTGCTACCCTTCAGCTGCTTTGTGCTTCTGCCACGATCATAAAGACATACCTAGACTAGTCCAGTGTTCTCAAAAGAGGATAATAAATAGTCAGAGCAGAGCCCTTATGCCCAGGTGCCCCCGAAGAGTAGCCCACTCCTACCCTAAAGCATGAGCAAATTTAGCTATGATCAGCACAATCCACAGATGTCCCAATCCTGGATCAGCTGACTTTCAGTCCATCCATGGTAACAAGAGCTAAATAAATGCTTATATTGGGTTGGCCAAAAGGTTCGTTTGGTTTTTTCCATAAGATGGCTCTAGTAGCACTTAGTTGTTTTACCTTCATTCAAAACAATTTTGTTAGATTGTGTTGTGACCGCTGTCATATCAGCATGCATTTAAAAAAAAACATCAAAATTGGTAAATATTTGTGTAGCCATTTTAATATTGAAGATGAAAAAAGCAACATTTTTGGCATACTATACTTACTTATTTCAAGAAAGGTAAAAACTCAACTGAAATGCAAAAGAAGATTTGTGCAGTGTATGGAGTTGGTGCTGTGACTGATTGAACATGACAAAAATGGTCTGTGAAGTTTCGTGCTGGAGATTTCTCACTGGATAATGCTCCACTGTCAGGTAGACCAGTTGAAGTTGACAGTGATCTTAATTGAGAACAATCAACATTATACCACGTGCGAGATAGCCTACATATTCAAAATATCCAAATCAAGCAATGAAAATCATTTGCACCAGCTTGGTTATGTTCATCGCTTTGATGTTTTGGGTCCCACATAAGTTAGCAAAAAAAACCTTGACCGTATCTCCTCATTCTATTTTCTACTTAAACATAACAAAACCGTCCCGTTTTTAAAACAAATTGTGTCAGGTGATGAAACATGGATACTGTACAATAATGTGGAACGGAAGAGATTGTGGGGCAAGCAAAACGAACCACCACCAACCACACCAAAGGCTGGTCTTCATACAAAGAAGGTGATGTTGTGTATATGGTGAGATTGGAAGGAAGTCCTCTATTACGAGCTCCTTCTGGAAAACCAAACGATTAATTACAACAAGGATTGCTCCCAATTAGACCAACTGAAAGCATCACTCCATAAAAAGTGTCCGGAATTAGTCAACAGAAAACACATAATCTTCCATCAGGATGATGCAAGGCCGCATGTTTCTTTGATGACCAGGCAAAAACTATTACAGCTTGGCTGGGAAGTTCTGATTCATCTGCCATATTCACCAAACATTGCACCTTTGATTTCATTTATTTAGGTCTTTACAAAATTCTCTTAGTGGAAAAAATTTCAATTCCCTAGAAGACTGTAAAATGCACCTGGAACAGTTCTTTGCTCAAAAAGACTAAAAGTTTTGGGAAGATGGAATTATGAAGTTGCCTGAAAAATGGCAGAAGGCAGTGGAACAAAACGATGAATAAGTTCTTCAATAAAGTTCTTTGTGAAAATGAAAAATGTGTCCTTTATCTTTACTTAAAAGCTGAAGGAACTTTTTGGCCAATCCAATATTTGTATAACCACGAGTTTTGTTCTTGTTGCTGTTTCTTTCACATTGTGGCAATAAATAACTGACAGGAATAATAGGAGGGTCTGTGTTCAAATGCCATCTTTCTTTCACATATTGGTTATTTAATGTTCTGGAAGATTCTTAAACTGAGTTTCCTCATACATGTGATGTGGATAGTAATACTTAATTCAAGAGCATTAAATGACAGGGGCATGTGATTGTTTCATAATAGGGACATATTTCGTGTCAAATATAGCAGTAATAAAGGTATTAAAATATCTCAGGTATTAAATACTCATTTTTCAAAGAACCTTTCTTATCAATTTTTAATTAATCATACGTTTTTGATTACCTACTATGTATCAGGCTCTGTGCTAAGCACTGGGAGTAAAATGATAAGGATGATAAAACCAGTGTCTGTTCTCGTGTAGCTCAAAGTTTAGAAAAAGAAATAAACAACAAATAATATAAATATGCATATACAATTGCAGCAAGCATTACAAAAGTGCTATATGATGATATCAAATTTAAAGCAGTGAGAACTGCTCTGGCATCGAGGTTTAGAGAAGATATTCCTAAGGAACACTGTTTGAACTGAACTATGAGTAGATAATTTCAAATAGATCTCTTCATAACCCAGATGAGTGTTGTGTGAATATGCATTCGTGTGTGTGTGTATGTGTTGTACCTTACTATTTGGAAAAGTTTGGACTATCTGAATCTTTTAATAGGTATCACGGATTAATTCTGGAAATGTATTTGTTGTTATTTCGTGATTACATTTTCTTTATTCTCCTTCAAACTATTTTTCCTGGAACTCTAATTAGGACAATGTTGGGCTTTACACTCTTCTCCATGTTTCCTAATGTTACTTCTATATTTTCTAGTTCTTTGATAATCTTTGTTGAATTTAGGATAATATCTTCAGCTCTATCCTCCAATTTACTAAGTCTTTCCTCACTGTTCATTGAGGTTCTAATTTTTATTGTCATGTATCATATTTCAAGTTCCAATTGATTACTTTCCAACATTGCTTTATTTGTTAGTCTCTTTTAACTTTGTTATACTTCATTCATCTCCTTTTATTCCTGAGAACATATGAAATGTGTCATTTATATTTTTATTTAATAATTTCAATATGTAGATACAATATAGAGATTATATTTCAAATAATTTTAAACCATCAATGTTTCTGTTTGTGTTTAGTAATATTTTAAAATTATTTGCTCATATTATTTCTATATATTACATGTGGCAGATTTTTGAGGACTAATTTTAAACTGTTTTACTCCAGAGAGATTTGCTTTCTGTTTCTGCCAGGCACTAAGGCTTCACATTAAACTTTAAGTCAAATTTCTAGGTTCCTTGGTTGTTGACATTTTTATTATTGTTTTTATGGTTGTTGATATTTTTTATTATTGTTTTTATTTTAACTGCAAAGATATCATTAAATATAGCTTAAACTCATGAAAAAGTGTCCTTTATTTAGGAATGGCCAGAGGGAAATTTTGTTCTTTTTTGTTGAATTTATACTTCCTGCCTTCTACCTAGAGCCAAGATTAAGACAGTCAATTAAGTATTCCCTGTTAATTCTGAAGAACAAGTGTTTTCTAGTTCACTCACTGAAGAGAATCTGTATTATCTGGGTAAGTCTGAGTTATCTCCTGTATTCTGAAAGTATAGTTCTTGCCTCCTTTGTTGTAGATTAATTGACCTTAAGTGTGTGGGTTTATTTATGGGCTCTCTATTCTGTTCCATTGATCTATGTGTCTGTTTTTGTGCCAATACCATACTGTTTTGATTACTGTGGCTTTGTAATATAGTCTGAAGTCAAGGATTGTGATTCCTCTAGTCTGTTCTTATTAGTCAAGATTGTTTTGGCTCTTTGGGGAGTTTTGTATTTCCATACAAATTTTAAAATTATTTGTTCTAGTTCTGTGAAAAATGCCATTGGTATTTTGATAGGGATTGCATTGAATCTGTAGATTGCCTTGGGTAGTATGATCATTTTAACAATATTGATTTTTCCAATCCAAGAACTCAGTGTATCTTTCCATCTGTTGGTGTCATCTTCAATTTCTTTCATCAGGGTCTTATAGTTTTCAGAGTACAGGTCTTCTGCCTCCTTAGGTAGGTTTATTCCTAGGTATTTGATTCTTTTTGATGTGATGATAAATGGGGTTGTTTCCCTAATTTCTCATTCTGATCTTTTGTTTTTAGCATATAGCAATGTAACCAATTTCTGTGCATTAATTTTGTATCCTGCAACTTTACCAAATTCATTGATGAGCTCTAGTAGTTTTCTGGTGGCACCTTTAGGATTCTCTATGTATAGTAGCATGTCATCTGCAAACAGTGACAGTTTTACTTCTTGCTTTCCAGTTTGGATTCCTTTTATTTACTTTTCTTCTCTGATTGCTGTGGCTAGGACTTACAAAACTATTGTCCATTGGTGTAAGTGGGGAATCTAGGTGGTTTTGATAAGACAAAATAATAATGTTCCTATGAATCAACATATCACTATCAATTCCATAATATTGTAGATTTGTGGTTTCTCAAAATTAATTAATAAATAATCTTACATCAGTGATTCATGTACATGAATATTTATATTCTATAACTTCTATCCATAAAGACTGCATTTTTATAAACTCTCCTGCTCAAGTGTTTTCTACACCACATAGAAATACTAGTATAGTTATCTTACATTGTTTATGATGGTTAGTTTTATACATTAACTGACTGGACCATGGGGTTTCAGATATTTGGTCAAACATAATTCTGGATTTTTCTGTGAGGGTGTTTTTGGATGAAATTAACATTTAAATCTGTAGACTGACTAAAGATGATTACCTTTCTTAATGTGGGTGAGCCTCATGCAGTCAGTTAAAAGCCTGAATAGAACAAAAAACTGACCATCCCCTAAGTAAGAGAGAATTTTTCTTGCTCCATGGCATTTGAGCTGGAACATTGGCTTTTTAAATTGTCTTTCGACCTGAACTGAAACATCAATTCTTCCCAAGTCTCACCACTTCTAGCCTTTAGACTAGAACAGCAACATTGTCTCTCTTGGTTCACTGGCCCTTTTAGCCTTGTCTGGAGCCAAAACATTGGCTGTCCTGACTTGCCAGTTCACCCTAAAGATCTTGAGACTTGCCAGCCTCTATAATCATGGGTCTTAAATCCTTATAATAAATCTCTACATATGTTTACACACACACACACACGCTACTGGTTTTGTTTCTATGGAGAACATTTACTAATACAATATTACAAATCTTTCGATTAGGCTCCAACTTGATATTTAATAAGATTGTGTTCTTGATATTATAGTCTGTTTGCAATTTTTGTAGGCAAGAAATGAAGTCATTAACTCTCTCAAAGCAGGACTAATCTTTTTTTTTTTTTTTAACTGTAGAAGTATTTGGCTGATGGTACCATAGAGATCATGCGTATATTTCTGATATTCTTTCACAGCATTTTCCATCATTCTGGGCAGGAGGCCAGATGGTGACAGGTGTCTATGATCACTGTGAGCCTCAGGAAGGAGGCAAAGAAGTCATTCCTGCTGACATTATATTGGAACTGCTTCCCCACCATGGTATCCTCCTTTTCTTCCTCATCCTTATCTCTCTCCCTGCTACTGCTGTTAACATGATCCTGATCAATGTGGCTGCTCCTAAAGTGCAAACCCATGGGATGTAGCTCCAACCATGCTGCCACTGTTGGCGTCATCTATAACTTCCCAAATAAGCAGATTCCTAGAACCCAAGAGCAACTGAATCAGAATAACTTACAGTTACATGTAGAATTTAAAGTTTAATATGACTGTTATAAAGAAAATGTTTGAGGAATATTTTATTCATGTGAGTAAAAAAATAAATTAAGCATTATTTCTATATCAGCCCTCACTGGGAAAAAATTGCTTCGTTCAATGTTAATCTTCCCAAAATGAGAAAGTCAATTTAAAGTTGTTATTCAATATGGCCACCATTGTACATGGTAGTCCTTCTATCAGTCACCACATGTATCTTTGGCTTGCCTACAGGTAGTTGCCTTGATCTCAGACATCAATTTGGGGTCCATTCAGCTGTAGTCAAGAGTGCAGAGACAAATGGCATAGTATCTTAGACTCAGTTATCTACTTATGGAAGATCACAGTCTGGGAAATGGGTAGTGAGTATAACCATTCATTAATCATAGCCTTATGATCTGAGAAGACACTTCTGAGAAGACTGTTCTACATCCAGAAATACAGTAATGAAATGACTTTCCTTTTCTACAGAAAAATGAGAGAGATATGGAGAAAGAAGAGATAAATCTGTACCTTATATTGAAAGTAAGCCTGTAGAGTTTTTGTACTTAATCTCCTTGGATGTACAAAGTCTATATTTAGTCCATCTGTGTGTTTGTATGTATGTTCATACTATTCTTTTCCCATTCTGGTTAAGGAATCAAGTCAAAACACTAGAGTAGGTATTAAAAGAGACCTTCATTGTCAGGAGCAATGGAAGAGGCCAAGGAAAGGATGAGTTCATGGGTAGTTCAGTCAAGGTGCTAGAAATAAGAGCAGCAGCCAAAGACACTTTAATTCTATAAAGGTAACAATACTGATTCAATATATAAACTCATGGACAAGGACAGGACTAAAAATAGTCATATTGGCCAACTTTTTGCCCTTAATGAGCAATGCAAGACAATTAAGGTGCCCAAGGGAAGGGGAAGGGGAACTTCAAGGACATGAAAAAAGTACCATACTGGGCTTCCCTGGTGGCGCAGTGGTTGAGAGTCTGCCTGCCGATGCAGGGGACACGGGTTCGTGCCCCGGTCTGGGAAGATCCTACATGCCACGGAGTGGCTGGGCCCGTGAGCCATGGCCGTTGAGCCTGCGCGTCCGGAGCCTGTGCTCCGCAACGGGAGAGGCCACAACAGTGAGAGGCCCGCGTACTGCGAGGAAAAAAAAAAAAAAAAAAAGTACCATACTATTGCCTGAGTGGTTTAATTATTCACACATTCGACAGATATTTACTAAGTCCCTATTATATTCCACAGACAGTTCTAGGCACTAGGTATATAGTAGTGAATGAAAGGAAAATAATGCCTGCCTTCATAGAACTTAAAGCCTGAGAAGTGAAATGACTGAACAAACATTCTACAATTTATTGTCTGAGATAAGTGACATGAAGGAAAAAATTAAATAGATTCAGAGGGAAAGTAAAGAAAATATAATTTAAATAGAGGGTATAAATTTACACAAAGATTCTTTCTGTAACTGATATTTGCGCTGATGTCTGAAGAGAAAGTTGCCATTATCCTGAGAGAAAAGAGAAAATGGGAAGGTTTGATGGGAGCAATCATTGGTTAAATATGAGGAACTAAAAATATCTCAAATGTGACTAGATCATAGTTAGATTATTCAGAACCTTAAAAAATACTACTTAGCATTTTAATATACTTATAAACTTAAATAAAGTTTATATTTAAGTATTTAAGAAATGTGAATTATAAAACTATAAAGTTCCCATTTGGACAAAAAATATAGGCACAGAAGTAATGAGAGATAATTAGAAATTACATCAGAAGAGCAATAAAAGATTCTTTGTTTGGTTTCCTGTTAGCACTAAATAATATTCCATTGTCTGGATGTAGCATAGTTTATTTATCTCTTCCCCTCTTGAAGGACATCTTGATTGCTTCCAAGCTTTGGAAATCACATAGAAAGCTTCTATAAACATCTGTGTTCAGGTTTTTGTGTGGACATAAGTTTTCAACTCCTTTGGGCAAATACCAAGTAGTACAACTGCTGGATTGAATAGTAAGAGTATGTTTAGTTTTGTAAGAAACTGCCAAACTGTCTTCCAAGGTGGCGGTACCATTTTGCATATTTAGCAGCGATGAATGAGAGTTCCTGCTTCTCCAGTGTTTTAGATTTTGGCCATTCTCATAGATATACTGTAGTATCTCATTGTTTTAATTGGCATTTCCTTGACAACACATATTGTGAAATATCTTTTCATATGTTTATTGTAGTGTATTTTTTATTTCAAAAATATATTTTCAGTTCAGAAGATGCGTATTTTGTTATCTTTCATTTCTCTCATTATCAAGCTAACATTTTCCTCTACCTTCCTGAATAAATGTAATGTACTTTTAAAAGCTCTTTTAATGTCTTTGGTCACTAACCCTATAATCTGTACCATTCCTCAATTTGTTCTATTAACTGATTGATGTCCTTATTATGGTTTGAATATTCTTACTTCTTTGCATGTCTGCTAGTTTTTTTTTTTATTGGATGACAGACATCATGTAGCTTACATTATTAAATGTTGAATACCTGTATTCTTTTAAGTATTTTTGTTTAAGCTTTGTTCTGGAATTTAGTTATGTTACTAGTAAAGGCCTTGATCCTTAAGAAGGTTGCTTGCAATTCAACCAAAATCTATGGCTATTCATGAGGTGATACCCTTCTGCGGGCTTTACTTGACTGTTCTTGTGTTAGGAGGTCTTTCCATTCTGACCACTGGGTACCTGATCTATTTGTAGCCCTCCATGAGCTTTGAGGATTTTTCTAACTGCTTGTCTTCAGGGGTTCTTTCCCTGACTTCATTGTTTCTTTTCATGCATGAGCTGTTCAGTATTCTGCTAAAGACTGGAGAGGAGCTATTCCATGGATCTCCAGAGCTCCCTCTGCCTTTCTCTCCCCTCTGGTACCATCTTTACATGCCATCTTACACATCTGGGTTTACATGAGCTCTGAATCCAATGTTCTCAACTCAGTGGAATTTCTGGCCTTTTTTGTGCTCCGGCTCCCTGTACTACAGCCTGGAAACTCTTACCAGCCTATTATATGGCCCATCTCATTTGTTTCCCTTCTCTTAGTATTTACTGTTCTGTATTACCTGTTGTCCAATTTCTGAAAACCGTTGTTTCTTGTTTTAATTCTATTCTATTTTACTCCATCATAGAGGTGAAATTCTCAACATTGTTTGAAAATTAATTTGTTAAAATTTCTCATCCATTAGTTTAGCAAAATATCTTTGGGAGGAAGAAAATATTTCATATGTATTTTCTATTTTCAAAACTCTAAACCCAGAGATTTTTATAATGGTTGTGTTCATTATAACAACAGTTTGTTTATATGTATCAGTGAAACACTGCATTTTATTAGCAAATTCAATCAAATATCACCCTAGACAGAAATGGTAATTAAAAAAAAAAAAAGCAGTTACATACAGCCTGAATGAGTTTCACATGTTGAACCAAAGAAGCTAGATGAAAAAGCAATATATATTGTGTGAATCTAAGTATGTATATATCAAAAAAACAGGCAAAACTAAACTATGGTATTAGAAATTAGAATCACAGTTTCTTTGGAGACAAAGGAATGTGTAATGATTGAGTGGGTGCTGGTAATGTTGTATTTCTTATATGTCTTGCAAATATTTTCTCCAGTCATTTTTAGCTTTATATTTTAATCATATGGAAGATTTTAATTTGTATCTAGTGAAATTTATAAATATTTGATTTTTTAGTTGGGGATTTTAGCTTTGTATCACTCATATTCTTCTAAAACATTTCAGGTTTAAATTTTTATAACTGAATATAAATCTATGCTCCATTTGAAATATATGTTGAAGACAGGTGGAAAATAACATCATTTTTAATTTTTTAATAATATCCTTTAAAATTTTTTTGTCAATATACAGCTTATAGATCCAACACCATTTTTTCTCAAGGATTCAAAATACCATATTTTCTTTTTCAATTTTATCTAAAATTTACCATTAAAGATCACTACAAAAAATGAATAAATACTAATATTTTGTTTGAAGATGTGTAAGACATAAAACTATATCAAAAATCATTGGCCAAGGTTCTAGGGACAAACAACGGCACAGAGAGGTAAGCATTTGCAGAGGGAGCTCAGTAAAACCTGACACCCTGGTTGGAATCCTGAAATGCTTCACCCCTGAGGTAAGGAAGATCCATAAACAAACATAGAATTCTTTCTGGAAGAAGAGAAAATTACCCTAGCCGTCAAATTATTTACTACAAAGAATTGTGCAAACCCAGTATCTAGCACACAATAAAAAATTCCAGGCATATAAGAAGATAATATAGCATGAATGAAAAGTAAGGGAAGAAACTGACAACAGAAACAGAAAACCAGGGGTCCAGTTATTGGAATTCTTTAAATAAACTGTAGTATATCTGCTTGCTATGTTCAACGAGTTAAAAGGCAAGATAGAGAAACAGATGCTATAAAGAAATGGGTGCTATAAAAGAGAAACAGATGTGATAAAAGAGAATCAAGTGAAATTCTAATCCTGAAATATATAATAAGCAAAATTAAGAACTCAAAAAATGACTGTAATGGAGAGATACAGATAGAAAAATAATTAATTATTGGGAATATTGTCCAGAGGAAAATATAAAGAATGAATAATTAATAGAAAAATTATAGGGAATTAACTAAATAAATGTAGAAATACAATATACTAATGGTTTGGGAAATTAAATACCATCATGATGTTAATTATTTCCAAGCAGATCCTTAGATTCAAAGTTATCCCAATAAAAATCTCATGGAAAAATTTTTAATATGTATATGTATATAATTGAAAAGGTCAATTCTAATTTTTGTACACAATTTCACAAAACCAAGAATAGCCAATATTATTGAGAGCAAATGAGAATAAGTAGGTCCACCTGATATAAAGATGTATTGTGAGACTTTAGTAATTTTAAAAGTGTCATTAGCATAAGAATAATCATGTAAATAAATGAAATATAAAGATTCCAAAAATATATTTACTTTTTTGTTTGTTATTATGTATTTTTCCAGCTTTATTGAAATATGATTGACAAAAAAGATTGTATATATACTTAGATTGTACATGTGATTTTTTAAGGTGTAAAAATGTGATGATTTAATAGACATATACATTATGAAATTATTACCATTATGATTTAATAAGTTACTAATATATCTATCACCTCCCATAATTACCTTTTTTGTGTGGTGAGAACACTTAAGATACACTTTCTTAGCAAATTTCAAGTACACAATAATACAGTGTTAACTATAATCACTATGCTGTACATCAGGTCCCAGAATTTGTTTATTTAATAACTGAAAGTTTATGCCCTTTGACCAGCAACCAGAAATACATTTACATAAAATAATGTGGGCTTGTTGCAAAGATGGAGCATTTGCATGTATGTTAATTACAACTACGTCCTCAGCCATTCTGAAGTGTGGAAAAAGTCCCACAGATTTTTCTGTTGCCTGAACACAACCTCTGTCTGTATTACTAAAAGGCTAGTTTAGCACTTCTAATTTTTTAAATCAGGTTTTGGGCCCTGGGAATGGAATTCCTGGGTTAAGAACCTGGCTCTGCTGCTTATTGGCTATGCCTGGCTTGCAGTATTGGTATTCTGATCAGATCTTCCTAGATCTCTATTACCATTTTCTGTCTCTCCCTCTCCCCCTTGAGCACACACTTCAGTATGCTTTCTTGTTCTAACAGTCAGACTGCAGCTCTTAAGCAACTTGAGCCTGCTTTGCCCATATCCAGAGACACCCAGACATTACTGGGAATTTGTAGCCCCCAGGGTCCCATATGAATGACTAGAGAGAATGGAGGAATCAAGCTGAAATATCTTTCTGTGGGACTTTGCCTGAGATCTCACCCTTACTCGGTGTTCTCCCTTTCTTGTCCTGTTTCTTCTGCACATTTTCTGATTGATTCTCCCTGTGACCACTTAGAAACCCTGGCACAGGAATCTTCATCCTGGAGCCTGTTTCTGGAGAGCACAACTGAAGACGTGGTGTAATATGAAACTAGTTGTGTAAATTCCTCAGTTTCTTCCACTGCAAAAATGTATTAAAAAACACCCTTTTCATAAAGTTGCTATGGCAATTAAAACAATTAGCACAGAGCTGGGTGTGTGCATACACATATGTATATATGTTCTTATTTAGCTTCCTCTCATGAAATGTTGTACCTTTTCTGTTTCATTACTTTTTGTTTATTTTATTGTATTGGGTGACTGCTTTCAGGGAAGAAAGTATACTATTGTGCTATTTTTTACAAAGATATCTAATCAGTTGAAATAGGAATTGATTTTACAACACTGTTACCTTTATTGATTATAAAGACATACTTATAAAAAAGGGACATAATTGTTTTGTATTTTCCTTCATTTAAAAATTGTCTAAAGAAGTAAATCTAGGAAATGAATACATAAAAGTACAAAAAATCCCAGTATATTTTTGAAAGTACAATATGGCTCCTTTTCTTTTAAATCAAACGGTCCTACGGCCCTAATTCAAATTTTGTGAAGTGTTGCATGAGCCTCTCACTACATGATTCCCGTTAAAGTCAATGATCCTCACTGACTGTAATGGGGATCATACAGTTCCACCCCCAGGAAGCCCTTTGCACATTTGCTTATGTCTATAAAACTACTTAGGCAACTTAGGTATTATTTTGTTTCAATAAGAAAAAAAAATTGGTATTCTAAAAAGGCTTAATTTTCACCAAAAAAGCACAGTCTAAAACAGTTGAATAACGTTTTAAAGAAAGAATGCCCCACATAATTGGATGTTGTGACTAAGTTTTGGCACCACTTAATTTCATTTCATGCAAGAAAATAAAGAAGTGTAGTTTAATGACATGAACATTTAAATAAGAATACAGCATCTAATATCAAGACCTGGTCAGGTGATTCCTCATTGACAGTACTGGAAATTTTATTATTTCCACTACTTCTCTATTTCCTTTGCAAATAAGAGGGATCATAGAACAATGACCTTTTTTTTTTCTGGAAAATTTAAAGGAGCAAAAGAGAAATATTTGGTAATTTTCTATCTTATTTATCATCTCTCTCTTACAAACAAACACACATTCTCAAACACACATACACACACACACAGAGCATGAAGATGCATGAACACTTTTCATTTCTAAGTGGAAACAGTATATCCTGAAGGTAAGCTCTACCTTCTGTAGAGCTAGACTGCTCAAATGGAAACCTATCCCTTAATAGCTAAGTCAACTTTGATAATATCAAACCTCACAATTTTCCTAGTCTATAAAATGAGGATAACAATAGGATTTATATTGTAGGGTTATTGTCTGAAAATATATGTGTTAATATGCGAAAAGCACTTAGAACAGTGCCTAGTATGTTAAAAGATCTCTACATATAAGCTAATAATTTGAACTACCCATATCCATATTTCAACTAGGTGATTTACATTATGTATACTTTGCCTAAGAAGAATGGGAAGGAAGGGAGAATATGTGTGTTAATCTTAGGTATAAGACACTGTGCTTGGTACTATAACGTGCATTCTGTAAGTAAGCAGCAAAGCTGTATTAATACCTTTATTTTGACAGATAAGGAAAAAAGTTCACAGTGCTTAAGTAACCTTAAAAGGTCATGAACTGGGGCTTCCCTGGTGGCGCAGTGCTTGAGAGTCCGCCTGCCGATGCAGGGGACACGGGTTCGTGCCCCGGTCCGGGAAGATCCCACATGCCGCGGAGCGGCTGGGCCCGTGAGCCATGGCCGCTGGGCCTGCGTGTCCGGAGCCTGTGCTCCGCAATGGGAGAGGCCACAGTAGTGAGAGGCCCGCGTACCACAAAAAAAAAAAAAAAAAAAAAAAGGTCATGAACTACTGATTGGTGGATCTGTGAGTAAAACTTAGATTTCCTGGAAATGTATCAATTCATTCCTAAGTGATTTTCATATGCTAGCTATGTGCTATATAATATCCCTGAACAAAACAGACAAGGCCCCTTCTCTGATGCTTCACATGTTCTAGTAAGGAGAGAGAGAAAATAAACATGGTAATAAACACAAGATAATTTCAACAATGATAATTATCTAAAGAAAACAAAATGAGATCATTTAAGAAATTGTAGGGCTTCCCTGGTGGCGCAGTGGTTGAGAATCTGCCTGTATGCAGGGGACGCGGGTTCGTGCCCCGGTCTGGGAAGATCCCACATGCCGTGGAGCGGCTGAGCCCGTGAGCCATGGCCGCTGAGCCTGCGCGTCCGGAGCCTGTGCTCCACAACGGGAGAGGCCACAACAGTAGTGAGAGGCCCGCGTACCACCAAAAAAAAAAAAAAGAAAGAAATTGTAACTTGAGAAAGGAGGCTTACAGAAAATAGAGGTAACAGGAGAAACACTGAAGAGAGTTAACATATGAGTTAAGAAATTAGGGTTGCTGGAGGTGGTGAGATTTCAAAGCAGAGAGAACTACAAGAATAGGGGGCTTGATAAGAGAAAGAGAGAGATTAAAGATGCTAGCTTGAGCAGTTGATTAGTACTGGTAAGAATTACTGGGAAGAAAGAGGAACCAGTTGGGAATCAAGTACAATAATTTGATCTTGGACAAGTTAAGTGTATATTATCTTAACAGATATTCCAGTGGAAATAAATCAGCAATTGAAATATAGGTGTAGAGCTGAGGAGCAAAATCATCTTCGTATGTATGATGTGAATTTTGTTGACGCACTGAATGAAAGGATCTGGAGAAGAAAGCACAGAAAAGAAGGAGGCATAGGCACAAGGCTTGGGGTACTCAAAATTATAAGATTAAACAGAAAAAATATTCAGTAAAAGAAATAAAAAAGGGACAGCCTGGTCTAGACAGAAAACAGATTGTATTGTCACAGAAGTCAAGTGAAACAAGTTTTTCAAAGACATGTGAAAGATTACTTCAATGAGAAGCTATTAAACAGGAAAGCAGAAAGAGCATAGAGGATAGTTTGTAACACAGATTTCAGGGATCGATGTGGAGTGATGTGGTAAGAGGTATGCTTGCTCCGGATTAAGGGAAGACTTCAGGGTAGGGGATTAGAGGGAGCTGGTTGGGACAACTGTTTCAGTGGGTCGTCTGGAACAAGAGCAGAAACCTGGTTAGTAGCAAATGAAGAGGTCATATAGAAAATGTTAGAACACCTTAAGAAACAATAGATCACGTTGTTAGCTAATGAAAATGAACAAGTAGAAAGAGTTAATTTGATGATGTAGAAAAGAGAGAAAACTTGTCAGAGTAAAATGCTAAAGTGATTAGAATATATTGAATCTAGGGCACAAAGAGGAGTTAGGCTTAGACAAATGCAGAAATGTGTTCTTCATTTTAGGAAGAGGAAAAGGAGAAGGTTTAATTGCTGCTGCAGGTGGGTTGGTAAATTTGAATATGGAGGATTATGGAATTCTCACTTGATTACATCCCTGTTCTGAAACTAGGGTAGAGTAAAGCCTTCAGCTTCCTTTGGTGAGTTAGATGTTTAAAGAGGGAAGAGAGGATGCAAAATGGTTGTTTTGGAAAGTACAAAAGTAAACATACTCACTAACATGAAGGAAGATTCCTGTAAAACGCTGAGTGTATAAGCCAAATCAGAGGACACATAACCAGAATTACATGAATCAGAGATCAAGATTTGCTAATAATTTCAAGTAATTAGTCATTTAAGAGGGGCTGAAGAATTAGTGAGAGAGCTAGGATGTTGAGGACAGCTATGTTGGTCCTATATTCCTGTACCAGACATGAACTACCTGGCCCAGAATAATAAATGAAGTCTCCAATGAGGTCTGCATGAGGTCTGCATGTCACCTCACACAGCAGGCAGAATTTATGTAATGGAACATATCTGTTTTATATTATAGACAATTGCATAGCTTACATGACTTTATCCAGTGAGCCATGTCTCAGGTTTATTTAGTATAAGATATACTTTAGGCAGGGAACGTCCTATAGATATGTCCTTCCTTCTAATAAATACTCTCAATTTACTTTCCTGGAAGTGCAGTTGACAAGGATATTAGCCTAGATGCATGTTCTATTTCCTTGCCTTGCCTCAAAGGAGTTTCCCCACCTTCCCAAGGAAGCAACACAATACATGCCAACAGTTTTCCCGTTGCGGAGCACAGGCTCCGGACGCACAGGCCCAGCGGCCATGGCTCACGGGCTTAGTTGCTCCGCGGCCAACAGTGTTAACACCTTGCTCCTCAGTGCTCATTTGCAGTTTGTGCATTTATAGATTTTAAATGAGAGAAGTCATCATGCTATTTGTTGCTATTATTCGTTTGTTTTATAAAACTAGTAATGTTAATAGATTGGAAGTCTTGAAAAGATTTTTAAAATATTGGAATGAGGGATTCTAGTGTAAAAGTACTTAAGAGTAGTGGCATAGTGGTGCAGTGATTAAAGTTAAATCTTTAGAGATGGTGTAGTTATAAGTGATAGTAAATTTAAGATAACTATGGGAGTGGAATGTGGAAGGAGAATAAAGGAAAATACTATAGGAGGTAAGGAAACCAAAGAATTGAGAATCTGGGTTGAAATCATACACATATGAATATACATATCCATTCATATATATATAGATATATATACATATATATTCAGTTAAAACTTAATCTAAAAGCTATCATATAGAAGTTAAAATATGTTTACATTGAACTTTTGTGAGATATTTAGTGAGTTAAGTTTCTGGAAACGATCATAATCAATGTTATTGATTATTCTAAAGCCATAGAGCTTTTAGGGCTGAACCATATTTTCTTTAATGAAATCTACCTTTCAATGTTTATTCATAATGTTCTAATTAATTGTCAAGTGCAATCCATCAAAACAAATTGGGATACAATTTGCACAATATTGTGTAGAATTTGACCTTCACCAAATTTTACCTCACTAAATCTTCCTCATATGCCTTTGAAAATGCCCTCCTAAGTCAAATGTATTTCTCAGTTGTCTTGTACGTCAAGAGGAAATACAACTAGAGGAAATGAATGATAGGTATACATTTTATATTTAATATTCAGTCAGCCCTCTTCCATTCAACAGCCAACTCACACAGTCCTATAAGTATTAAGAAAAGAATTAACAGTGGAGGTAACACTGTTTGCTCCTCGTAGGACTAGGTTTCCCTCCTTTCAATCCACTAAAAAAAAAAACCTGGATGATGATACGTGTGTATTTCACACGTATGGCACACGTGTGTATTTCACACTTCTGACTCTAACCATACCATCAGAAAGAGAGAAGAGACAAGTGTAGGACTACATGGCATAATTGGCAAGATCTTCAAAACGGAACGAAAGATTCAGCTGAGTTAACAAAAATATACGCATTAAGTTTCACGACAAATACCTATCAATCTTAAGAACCGCTCAGGTAATTCTAGGAATGCACAAATAAACTAACTAGAATCACGGAGGAGAAAATCCTAGAGCGTATAAGAAAATGTATGGGGTGGGAATGTTGGAAAGGTGGGTTGAGCCCAGACTTTCAAGGATTATGAAATATAGAGCCATCAAATAGTTTTACACGAATTTTAACTAGAATCATTGAGCCATAAAGAGGTAAATGTCCACTGAAAGTTGCAGATTGTTGTAACTAGGCAAAACAATGCCCCCTTCTCCCAGATATTATACATACTGTTTCTATAAAACTAGAGAAAATAGAGTGTATAACATGTAAATTGAATATTCCAAAATGTTTTTTCCCTAATGAAACGATAATGATTGTCGTAAAACTAAGGAACCTGAGAAAAGAAAACAAAACAAAACAGAATTTCAGCATTTCTTTAAGCAGTATATTGGGTGGGGGGCAGAAGTGACTAGCAATTGCAGCAAGGCAAGGTATTAAGTGGATGAGGTAAAGCAAGAGACGAATTTGCTCAAATGCAAAAATAATCCTTCTTCATAGAAAATTGGACAAGTTACGCTTTTTCAATATCCAAAATGGATTACTCTAAAATGGAATGATTTCAGTCTTTGATTGAAATATCAGAAAGAGAAATATTAAAATCCTTAAGTTCTGAAATTGAAGGGGAAAAGTGAACCAGATAATTGATCATCATTTTGACACCAAAGGAAATAGAATTTTAAGGACATCTTAATTCATTAAAGGACTGAGAATCTGAAAAGTATTGATAAGTGCTCAGGAGAAAATGAATATCTATGAATCAATTCCAATGCTAGGTTAGCAGTAACAGGAAGAATTCAACAGGGCAAGATTTATGACCAGAGTGAGGAAGATCATCGACAGCAGGGCAATGGAAATAAAATTTTGCTAGATGGTGTGATAATAAAAATGTAATAAAATGGTCAAAGGCTTAGAGACTCATAAAACATTTTGAAAGGTGAACAATTCGTATTATATTAACCAGACAAGAAAAATATGAATATGATGTAGCTATATTCTAAAGTTTAGGAAAATGCTCTTTGCTAACCCATGCAAAATTGAAGTGATACTCATGGCTAGGACATTACAGTAAATCTACTTGATGTCTCATAGAAATGAAGGCAACATTGTTTCCAAATGACAGTTGATAAAAACATAGGAAGGTAGTGGCCTACCGTAATATGATATTAAACTTCCTCTAAATCTGAAGTATTATGTTGATCAAAAGAGTTGTGAGCAAATATTTTTTATTTTACTACTAGCAGTAAGTAATTTTAGATTGAGGATAAAATTTAAATTGAGACTCACCATAAGAACACGTTTACCTAAATGTTCAGATATTTGCGTTCAGTACTAACAGTTGCGGAGAAAGACTCTGCACGGTGACGCAGAGTGATCTATTTAGCCTTAGCCTCCCAACTATCACACTCACACACACACACACACACACACACACACACACACACACACACATTCCATATTCCTCTTATATACTTTATTTCATATTGATATTTACATTTTATGTATTCAAACTGACAGAACATGTCAGTAATTGATATTAAGAACCACAAACCCTTATAAATCAATAATACAAAAGATAAATAATACAAATGAAAAATAGACAAAAATCCTAAAAAGTTAGTTCACAGAAGAGGAACCACCAGTTGCTAAAAAGATTTGAAGAGAAGCTAAACCTCATTAGTGATAAGGAACATATGCATTGAAATTTCTTTTAAAATCGCATTTTTTATACATTCTACTGGAAGCAATTAAGAACTCTGATAACACCAATGTTGGAGAAGATATGGATCAATAGGGCTATTTATTCATTTTGAAGGGGTGGGAAGTATAGAATGCTTTAGAAAATGAATTAGCACTACTTTTAAGTTGACTAGTCACATTCCCTACTACTCAACAATTGCACTTCTTGGAATAATCAAGATAAATTTTAGCATATTTGAACCAAAAGAGGAAAATGATATTTATACCATTGTTCTTTTAGTAATAGTTACAATAGAAATAGTAGTTATAATAATAATTATTATTATAATAGAAATAATAACCTGAAGATATTCAAATGCCCATTGATAGGAAAACTGGACACATAGTTAGTGGTCTATTCACATAATGGCATAAAGTTAGGGGTAGTTACACAACAATATGAATTCTAGTAACTTAAAACTGAGTTGCCAAAAAGGAAGTAGAGAAGAAAGAATGTAATATATTATAGAATGTTCAATCAAAACTAAATCATGTATCATTTGGACATACATATATGTGTAATAAAAGTTGAAAAATTTAAATAGGAGGGAAATGATGAAACTAACTAATAGAAAAACATCTGGGGAGGTACTAGGTTCAGGGTATAGGGAAGAGAATATGGGAAATATAAGAAACAAGTAATTTCATAGTTGTTTGAGGAGTAGGTCCCTGAATGTAGATCATATATAATAAATTTTAAGTTAAGTCATCTATTCACTCTTTAAAATAGCAGAGGGCTGTATAGAGGAAAATAGGATTAACCTAATTCAGTGCATCTGAGGATAAACACAACCATTAGAAGAAATCTTTGATAATAATTTATGTAATGTATATAATTAGGAGGTAAATATTACAGTGCATACAAGAGTTAAATTTATCACCAATATTTTTATGCTTCTTTAGTTTGTAATAGTTAAATGTATGAACAGGCTTCCAAGGGTCATCTCTTCACTTCTCTGTAAGTCAAGTTTCTCAAACTTTCTTAGCCTCACATTTCATATGTGGAAAATTAACATAATAAAATTAGTTTGCTTAGTTATTTGGGGCATTACATGTAACTGTGTGTGTGTGAAAAATAGGACAGAGTATTTTCTCAGTAAATACTATTATTGTATTACAATTCCTGGCAGTGGCCTACATTCCCCTCTACTAATATTATTTAGAGAAGACATTCCGTATTAAATCAGATGCTTTGGGTTTGGCAAACAAGCATTGTCTATTCAGTTAGCTCCTCTTTCCAATGATGTCTTCAGATGAAAATCATAGACAGCTCAGTATTTTATAAACTGTGATTGTATAGCATTCAGAGAGCTCTGGCAAATACCATCACTTCCTTTATAATTATGCAATTTATAGGAGTTATTAACATAAAGTAATCTAGCTACAAGTAATTGATATAAAAGATACTCGAAAAATCATTTAAGAAGAAAAAGGAGAAGCAAACTCAGGAAAAATTCCCTGATTAATGAGGGAAAATGTGAGATTTGCTTATAAGGTGCTTGAAGACTTGAGATGGGCTTGGAGGAGTTCCTAAAAAAACATTAGCATAGGAAAGATATAGTAAGAAAGCTAATACAATTTTTACACATTTTTTTCTAGGAAAAAAATTGGGTTGAGTTAAAAAACAGCTCACTTGAGTTTCTTTTTTCTTTTTTTTCATTAAAAATATGAGACTTTAATAACTTCTGAAGATAAAAGTGTAATTTTTGAATTTGCAAAATTTTATGAAAATGTTATGAAATTGCAAAATTTAATTTATAAAAGGAAATGAAAATCAACCTAAGTCTGATCAGCAAGTTAGGAACTTCCAGTCATGACCAGTGTGGAAATCAATTATACATGGAGATGAACATATTTCTTTTTTTTTTTTTTTTTTTTACTTTGTAGGTTTTATTTCATTTAACTTTTTATTATGGACAATTTTAAACATGTGCATAAGAATATGGTGTAATAATCCCCATACACCTAACCCAGCTTCAAAAATTAACAACTCATGGTCAATCATGCTTCACCTCTACCCCCACCCAACCCTCACCTACCCTATATCATTTTGGAGCAAGCATCAAGAGATCATGTAATTTACTCCTTAAATTTTCCAATATGTATCTCTAAAAGATATGGATTTCACAAAAAAATAACCACTATAGCATTATCACACCCAAAATAAAATTAAGTCACTTGAGTTTCTTGAACTTCTGGTTCAAGCTTCTATCTACAAGATTTGGCTCATTAAGTGTTTTAGTTATTTTAGGTACATATAGTAGTGCCCAATAACAATGAGTTAGTTAAATGAATAAAATAAATAAGAAAGAATTAAATATATCAATAGCTGGAGATAGACTACGGATGTTTTTAAAAATTTTTCTCATCTTATTTTTCTTGATTATTGAAACCACAGTTCATGTAATTTTAGTTTTATTTTTTTTATATCCAATATCATAGCCCTCCAAGTTCTTTCCTGTTCATAATTCATATGATTAGTTTTGATCTCTGGCCTCATTACTGAACATTCTGGCATATTTAATCACATTAACAACTTTTTTTAGCCTGTAAACTTTACCTAGGAGATTTTGAAGGATAGCATGAATTGAAATTCATAGTTAGTCTTTGTAGTAATTTGTGTCTGCTACAAATTCAGGGGCTATACGCTATTTAATTTAGTTTATGTAATTATGTATAACATCATCTTGCTCTGAGAAGTCTCTTTTAGTCCATTTAAATGAGTTTTAATTATTTTTCTGTATAACAACTACCTTTAACTTTTGCTCTATTAAAAACAAACAGTAAATTGAAAGTTATCATAGGTAAGGTATTGGTTCTAAAAATTATATGGAAGAAGCTATAAAAATAAGGACTGGTTTGCATAATTAAACTGATTAAACTTTAAAAGCACATCAAAATTTGTTTAAAGTTAATATTTTCCATGTTTTCAGACTTTGTATTACTATCATTTATTAATAATTTCTTGATTATTTAATAACTCTCAGTCCACCTCTTCATTGTATTGCATGTGTCCATTATTGGAAAATATTTGCTTGTGCCCATATCCTCTAAAATTAACTGGCAAATACCCCATTAATTCATTGTTAAAATGATAATTTAAAGGATAATTCACAACCAAATTAATTTTAGGAAGACAATAATAAAATTATTAGGAATGTTTTCAATTATCAATGTAAACTAAACCAAATTGTATAATAATATCTGAAAGCCATTTGATAAAATTAATTCTCCTCAACCCATCTTTGAAATAATTATTTCCTAGCCATTTAGTTCACCTAATATTGCTACTTATGACTCAGTCTATACAGTATATTTATTTTACTGCAAACAAAGTGTCTGTTAACACAAACTGGGGTCTGTTAACACAAACTTGTGGGAGAATTAACAGTAAGGTATATTTGGAAAGCACAGAATAACTCAATTATATTTAGGACTTAAATAAATTTATAAGAAGTTTTGGTTTTCATATAACTCCTTTGGAAAGAAGTTTAATCTTAGTTATAGCACATGATGAGTATTAATTATTATTGAAAAATTGCTGGGATGATATGAGTTTAGAATGGCATGAAGTAACTATAACTTTATTAACCCCCTTACTCTTGGAGAAATATGTCTTTCCTATGGGGAAACTCAATCCTTGTAGTCCCTGTGATGTCACCACCCTTGATCCACACCAGGGAAAGATGTATGTCTTAGGTTTTGCTAATCAGAGCTCTTCTTTCACTTTGGTACAAACATATAGACAGGAAGAAAATTTTTAATTATATAATTCAAGAAATCTCTCCTTTCTTTTGCCCCAGGTGTTTTGAGATGGATTTCTATAAGAATTCTAGTTAATAGATAGTTTTAAAATCACTATTAAAGTTGTATAATCAATGATTGCTGATTTGATAACATGAATTATTGACCTCATTTGTATATTTCAGTAATAGCTGAAAAGTCCAATTTTTAAAAGGGTTAACTGATTGATAACATTACAAAATTCTGTGCTAAAGAAATTTCAAGAGATTCCTTAAAACTAATCTCAGAACTTTTGGTATGCTAATAAGTGATAGAACTCAAAGAAAGGGTGTAGTTTGCTGAACTATCCAGGTTTCTTTGAAAACAGAAAAATTTCACCTTCCAACTAATGTCTCTTAGGATACTCATGTTCATTAACAGGCATTGGCAAAACTGGGCCAAGCTGCTTGTTTTTGAAAATAAAGTTTTATTGAAACAGTTACACACATTTCCTTTTTCTGTTGTTTTAATGTATTTTCTGTGCATATTTTTGGGCTACAACAGCCAACTTGCTATGGAAACTGTATGCCCCATGAAACAGGACATATGTACCATCTGGCCATTTACAGAAAAAGTAAATTGCCAAACCCTACTGATATGAAAAGTTTGGGGACAGCATATATGAACTTTTACAAAAGAATTCAAATTACTGAATGAATCATTTAATCTGAACAAAACTATTAGCATATGTGACTTTTTGGAAGACTAGAGAGGTATCTGAAAACTATTATTCATTAAATATAGGCCATTTCTATATATATTCCAGTATTTATTTAATCTCTATGAATATGAGATATGTTCTTATCTTTTTGGTATTGTTAAGACTAAATAACTGTAGTAAAACAACAGGCATGGAGTAGTCCAGACTCTTTCTTTTAACTTGAATTCAGTGGGTCTGAAAATTGCTAGATTATTTGCATAAGATCATATGACATATGTGTGCAAAAGTGTATTTATTTTCAGAAATAATTTAAATCTTGTATCTTATTCCATTAAGATGGGACAGATCTGACAGTTAACTCTTGTGTCTTTTTTTTGGTAAGACATAAAGAAATTCTGAATGTGATGGGTTTTAATAACCAAATCTCTCAATCTATCTGCAGACAAAACTGTAGACAGAATGGTGAAACTCAGCCTCCTTTAAATCTTATTATTTTGATAAAATACTATGAACTACATTACATTTTACTGGGAAGGAGAAATATTATTAAAATATGTTAAGATTGAACACATCCAACCCAAACTCTGATTTCTCACACTGATAAAGTACCTTTCTCCGGCACCAATTTTTACACATAAGTTGGTTTATAAAACATTTTATCCTAAATGCTTTTGAGATCATTTCCTTCAGGAGCTCAGAATAAAGTATTTAGTTAGAAGTAAGCAATGATTTTAACATAGCAACTATTTGGAGATATCCTGCCTTTTAAATTCTGCCTACATATTAATTTGAAAACATTTATCAGTGCCCTTCCTTTAGGCACTAAAGTATTTTTCCCTTTTGACCTGCCTTGCAACTCAAGGAAATTATTCTGAAATAATTATCCCAACAGAACTTAGTGATCAGTACATCAGCAGAATTGTATGTCTTGGGAGCAAAATCAGCAAATTAAAAGGGCATTTTATGAAGAACAGGTCATTTAGGCTAGTTCAACTCTTAAACCTGAAAGGAAAACCATAACAGAGAGAGAGAGCTATTTTCCTAACGTCCTTGAGTATACTGGAGCAAAATCTTCTCAAGTCTTTTACACAAAGAGCTCTGTTCATAAGAAATTAGGTCAAACTATTAAACTCACCTCTGTTTGATGTAAAATAAAACTGCTTATTGCAGATCTAACAAAACACTCGGTGTCCTATTAGGTTGCCTTCAAAGAATGTCCTAGATAACCTTAAGGTAATTTAAAGCACAAGCTAACTTCAATCCTTCTTGTCTACTATAGGACTCAAGCACATTAGAATATATTTGAAAATGCAATCTTGCCAAAACATAGCCATTTCTTGCTGATTATATGTTTCTTTTCAACTGGTCACCTGTGTTTTAATTTCTCTATGTTTTGTATATCATAGAGAATGTTAAGATAATTAAAGGTAAAATAAAAGAACCAGGTTAATTAATGTTAAATCGATGAAGCTTTGAAAGGCATATTGATATACAAAGCATCAGTGCCTTCTTGTGTGATATAACTTGACTCCTCTTTCCCTTCTCTCTCTCCTCTCTTTATCTCTCAGTGTTCTATAACCGTAGATAACTTCATGTGAAACTATATTTTCCTCTTTCATTTCCTAAAATGATAGAGGGGGAACTTTAATCCCCATTTTATACCAAAATATTTGTAAATAATATTTTTAAATACTCCTTTAATTATTAAGGGAAAATTACTCATAACCCAGATGCACCATCAAACAAAATTACTTAAGAACACTTGTATATTGATTCAGTATACTGTACTCTATCTTTCTTTGCCTATAAGACAAAGAAAGATACATTAATCCATCCGGATGTTGCCTATGCTACTCCACAGCAAGGCAGCAAGAAGAGACTCTTACATATTTTTCAAAATTACATGAAAACTATTAATTGACTGATTTCTATTAAAATATCTTACAACATAGTGCCAGGTAAGTTTGCTGCATGACAAAAGATTCTCAAATGTATTGGCTTAAATGTTATTTTAGTTCATGATCTGTGTGGCGTTTTTCCTCTTGGTCAAGCTCAGCTGATTCCAGCTAGGTTCACTCATGGGCTCCCTACAGTAGGCAGGTTAGCTAGAGACTGGCTTGCACTGGATGGCCTCATTCACATGTTTTGTATTTGTTGGGTTTTGGCTGGGACAATGGAGACTCGGTTCTCATCATCTCATAGGCTAGCCTGGACTCTTTCACATTGTAGATGGATTTGAAATATTATGTTTTCTATTTTCAAATTAAAACCAATTGTTATGAATTAAAAAGGAATTAAAAATGTAATTCAAATTTGATTCAGATTACAAATATCACACATTATAATGCAAAATACATTATATATGTATATATATATTTACAAAAACACCTGTTGTTTAATAAAGTACTGGGGTGATATTTACATTTGGGATTTATTTTACAGGTTTATTGGTACTTAGATTTTTTTTGAATTTTAAGGGTGAGTCTGCTTAATTAAAGATAAATAAAAAGCAGATAAGATTTCAGATGGGATTTTATTTTAACTATATCGATGTTTATTCTATATGAATTTATTTTGGAGATACTTCTCCAAATATTGTCCAAATTGAAGATAGAAATGCTAGTTTTTTTCTCATATTTTTCTCTTATTCTGGCTTGAAATTATTTTTCTACTAGAATTTAGTATTGGGACTTTGCTAAGTCATACTATGGTTCCCAAGGTTTTATTTTCCTTTTTTAGGAGCTTCATATTCACCTGCTCCATTGACATCTGACTTTACCATGTGACTTGTGGTGTCTCACGCAGAAGGAAGATTAAACTTTACTTTCCACTGTTGTCATGCTTGGTGATGTGATTTGCTTTGATAAAATTTGAGAAAATGGTATTCATCACCTTTCAGCAGAAATTTTAAGAGATCCTTCCTATGATTCTACCATGGCTCATATGTTTCCCTCTGCAAAAAGTTTAGGCATGTCTCAGCATATTCTTCCAGTAGGGTCCTATACTGAAGGACATGTGGAGCAGATTCAAAGAAATCATCAATGAACATGTAAAGTAAGACAGAAATAAACCTTTTTTGCATTAGGCCACGAAGATTTTTTTAAAACTATCACATGTTGACTGATAGAGAAATGAGTAATTAGAAGTAGGGTGCTTCCAATGTGAGAAAATCTATGATATGTGACTTTGACCTGGGAAGAGGCAGCATCTCATGTTAGAGGCATTGTAATTGGATGTTAGAGATGGCATTTCATACTGCTGTGCAGTGGCAGCACATTTGGTAAATGGTGCCTGTGATAACATATAAAGAAAAAACCTGTATCTAATAAACTTGCGGTTTTAGGTGGAAATAAGGGAAAAAATGTTAGTAGTTGACATTGTTGCTCTTGGCTCTCCTTGACAAAATACTTAAAGAAACCAATGAATTTAGAAAATACTAGGCCAGATGCAAGAAGAAATGTAAAAAAATAAAGTCCAGAAATTCCAAGATTTGCAGAACTTGAAGATGAAATTATTATCGTTGTTAACCAAAAACCGAAAGCCCCTGAATGGCAAGGATAATTCAAGTGCAGCATCATGGCCAAAAACAAAATCAAGGATGTGGCCCAAAACCCCCAGAAAAAAATTCTGATTAAGATGGCATTTAAATACTTTTTTAAACATCTTTTTTGGAGTATAATTGCTTTACAATGGTGTGTTAGTTTCTGCTTTATAACAAAGTGAATCAGCTATACATATACATATATCCCCATATCTCCTCCCTCTTGTGTCTCCCTCCCACCCTCCCTATCCCCCCACACCTCTAGGTGGTCACAAAGCATCGAGCTGACTTCCCTGTGCTAGGTGGCTGCTTCCCACTAGCTATCTATTTTACATTTGGTAGTATATATATGTCCATGCCACTCTCTTATTTTGTCCCAGCTTACCCTTCCCCCTCCCCATGTCCTCAAGTCCATCCCCTATGTCTGTGTCTTTGGAGTAAATGGCTCAAAGAAAACACAATAAATGCTGGCTCTCAAACAAAGTCTGATTAAACTCACTATAGATGTAATTAAGCTAAATTTAATAACAGTATGGTTATTGCTATAGGCATGTCAAATTTATTGAAAGCAAATAGATTTTTTTACAGGTTATGAAGGTTTTGAGAGAGGTGTATGGCCAAAAGAACTACCGACCTGGATTAAAAGAGATTGCAATTGTCTGAAATTCAATATAATTTTTGGTTTCCAACCCCCCTCAAGTAGGAAGCCCTTTAGAATACTGAAATATTCCTCACTTAATTATTTATATATGGCCAAGGAGGATAATAGGATAGCACAGCCAAAAGTCATGGCAAAGAATGGGCTAGGTGACATTTCCCAGGAAGCAAAACTGGGGCCTGGCAAAGCTCCAGAGTTGAGACTCATATTTGCCCAAAGAAATTTCAGAATCGCAATTGACTGATTACTGCTCTAAGCTTTCCATTCTTTCCCTTTTTAATGGGAATGTTTATTGCATTTGTCTTGTCCCTGTTCCATCATTGTGTATTTCATGTTTTATTAAATAGGAGCAGAGAACAGATAATTTGTTTTCTTGTTATTGTACTTTTTTGTTGTATGTTGGTTGTTTGGATTGCTTCTTGCTATTGTTCATAGGTCTCAATATCAAAAGCAACCAGACATAACTAGATAGAAATAGATACTATCATACAATTCTGGGCTTTTGGACTGATGTTATTGGATTAGATTGTTGGGTTTTCACCCTTGGGAGAGGGTAAGTATCTTTTCAAACTTAAGGAAGAGAATTGGATCATAGATACTGGTTGATTATATTTTCTTCTCAAGTTTCCTTACATTTCCTGAAGTAGAATTATGCTACATGCCCCAGTGAAGTCTTAGGTTTCCACATTATATGCTTTGGCCAAGGATATATACGTGGAAGCAATTTATGTCACTCTTGAGAAATTTAAAAGTCATTGCTTGGTTCTACCATTGTTTTTCCTTTCTTTCCCAGCTCAAAATATCCCAAATAAAGGCAGCTCCTTTTTAAGCCTGGGCCCCGTGATAAAGAAAACATGATATAAAACCGAGCCAACATGCAATAAATGAAAAATAAATATCAATTTTATAAACTATTTGATATTATTTTGATATTTAAAAAATTAGATATCAAATATTTTTGATATTAAAAATATAAGGTGTTAGAGTTGTTTGTGTAGTTGAATAACTCATCTAAGATGATTTATTCAGACTCCTGTTGAGCACAGCCTAAACATTCTTAGAAAATTGAAGTATTAAATTTAAAGAACATGTGTTTATGTAGAGAAGAGGATCCATGGGAAGGCTAGCTGCCTAGACAGGCCTACACCCTGCTGAAATCAGGAAGTCTTGGCTCTTTATTTACCAGGCTACAAAACAGCACTTGTCAACACCACAGATCTGTATCACTTTAAGAATGAGAATAATACTAGCCTTTATTTCTTAGGGATTTTAAGGAATAAAAGTATCTGGAAAAATGTAAATTAGTATAAAATAACATTTATTTTATCTGGTTCTTAATTATATATAATATAATATGTTTTATATGACTGGCAGCTTGGTGTTCTTATTGATTTATTTAAAACAAAGGAGGTCACATCTGTATAACAATATCAATATTTTAAGGTTTCATATCAATATTTTTAAGGTTTCACATAGGGCAGATTAATGTTTTATGAATTATTTTAATGCTTTAGGAATATTACAACAGTATTTAAAATGTACAGTACATAGGGATGTCATAATTAATGAACTGCTGTTAAATAGACTAATTTTGTTGAGGCCAATTTGACCATTGTTAAATAGCCAATTACTGGGAGTTAGAGCTGTAATAATCATAGTCTTTGTTATTAATTAGAGTTTGAGACTTCTATTTCTTTAGTTGTGATTCATCATTTTCATACTTACAAAGAATTAGCCTAAGTGGACTTAAACATCTAAAAATAGCAAGACATTTAAATGGCAGAAACAGATTTCTAGATACCTTCTCACACCTCATCCCCAGTAAACCTCTTCTTTCCCCATTCTCCCCAACTCAGTAAAGCCACTCACAACTCCTATGCTCCTAGATGCATAAGATAAACCCAGGGAACCATCCTTGAATCCACTTTGTTCTTCTCTTGACATCTAGACTCTAGCAAGTCTTATTGTCTGTCTTGCCAAAATATATTCTGAGGCCAACCACTTCTCTCCATCTTCACAAATAATTCCTTAGTCCAAACCATTGTCTCTCAGCTGAAGTACTGAAAACCATCCTAAAAGTAATTTTATTAAAAATAGTAAAGCACATCATGTTATCCTCTATCTTAAAATCTTCCACTATCTTCCCTGCATACTTAAAATATAAATCTAAATTTTTATCAGGTCCCTAAAGGCCTGTGCAGCCTGGCTCCTGTGGCCTTTGTGAACCAAGGTCCCATAGCTCTCCCCTTACTCGTGGCACTGTCCACGTCACTCTGACCAAGCTCCTGCCTTCTTCAGGGCCTTTCCTGGGCTTGAGAACTCTGGCTCTAACTGGTCACATAACTGATTTTACCTCATTATTTAGGCTTTAGATCACAGACTGCCTTAAAAAGTGCCTTTTCAGACCAAGCCAGAGAATCATAGGCCCCAGATACTTACTGTATAACAAATTACTTTATTTATTTTCTTACTGCACTTCCAGTAACTTAAATTATGTTATCTAATTATTGGTTTACTGTTCAATAAAAAAGTAGAGAGAGATCTTGTCTGCTGTAATTCTCCCTATAATTCAGTTCTTAGAATAGTGCTTGCCAAATATGAAAAAAAATTCAGTGCATCTGTTGAATGATAAATTAATGAATATTCCTTTTCCTTTGGGGAAACAAGTGGCTAAATTTCTGCCAAATCACTTTCTTTAGTGGTTTACCATGCAAAAGCACCCAAGTACAAAGACATTTGTGTAAACGTTTTTTATGTAAGAAGACAGAAAGAATGATCTCTGGAAAACTCTGCTTAGAACTGAGAGATTAATTTTAGTTTAAAAATACAGTATGTAAAACATTATTCATGTCATCAGAAACTTCACATTTATATTTTCAATTACTTTTCAATAAGTGAGCAATACTTCATCAATCATTACTAATAGCTTTCTAATCAATACAGTATAATTTTCCCCATAGTAATCTTAGATGCCAAAAGATTACTGTATGCATATGAACTAGCAGTATCCTATGTTAGTTTTAGACCATTTCCCAACTATATTCCTGTCTTCTAAATGGAGAAAAGCATAGGAAAGAGACATTTGTGTATGTGAAGGCTTTTAAATGCATGATCAAAGGTCTAATCTAATTTCAAAATAACCATATTTTAATAATATTTTGTTGTCCTAGCTGGTACCATAAAGTCATATCTAAATATATCAAGAAACAAAAAATTTATGAAAATGAACTGATAAGAATGGTTTGTAGCACTTCCTTTAATACTACAGCTAAGGAGATAACAATAGGGAAAGTGACTTAGACACTAATAAAATAAAGAATTGAAATACTGTGTAAATATTTTGAAATAAATGCTGTTTAATACCTGAAATGCTTTAATCTCAAATATGTTTAATTAAATTTTAATGTTTAATGGTTACTGTTCAGAAATACTAAATACTCAAAGAGATATTATAGTTTGACACAGTATATTGCAATTGTATTTGGTTATGAAACTGTTTCTTCAGCTACCAATTGCTGGTGACCTTGGGAAAGTCACACAATATTTCTAGATTTAATTTTCTTCTTTGTAAAATAGGAGTATGGAGATTTCTTACAGTTATCTTCATGCCTAGCATTATTTTTATCTCTGTGACCTCATCCTCTGCATTATTTATTTTTGACCTTCATGTAATGAATTTTTCTTTTGGCACTGACAATTGTGCTCCGACTATCTGTGCTGTACATTTAATCTGAGGTCTGAATTTTTATTTTGTCTACATTCCTTGCATATATATCCACTTCATTTTCATCACAGCTTGCATGTCCTGCATTCTCTATTGAGACAAAATAAAAATCTTCCTCTTTCCTTTAGAAAATACTTCTCATGAATGTAATAACATTAATGCAAAAATAACAACTGCTAAACCTTCATTTTGCTAAGCTTTAGGCTATTTGGTGTAAACACACACCCATGTACACACATTATTTTCCTACCACCATAACATTTGTATTATTATTCAAGTTGTATACATGACAAAAGTGAGGCTTATAATGACAAAGTAATTTGTTGTCCAAAGTTATACACTTGCTAAATGCTAAAGCCAAGATATAAATGGCGGTTTCTCTGATTCTAAAACTCATGTGATTATGCATTAAACTCCACATCTGCCAACTTTGTATTGTACTCTTTTTTCCTGAATTTTTAGAACAGTGATCTTCTTCTACTTGATATATTTTATATAATGTATCCATATATTTTAAATGAAATACTTATTTTGGAAGAAGAAACATCCTCAAGATTAGTGTTTGCCAACTATCAGAGTGTGTGTGTTTCCACATCATCGATTATCTCATTTCTTCTATGATTGTGCTATCAGTTCTTAAGTTGAAAGGACAGCATTTAATCATTAGTCAAATAATGAAATTTCTGGTATCAAACAGGTATTCATAAAGGATAATTCTGCTTAACCGAGGCAGGATATTCTCCTCCAGTTATCTATTCTGAATATAAAGTAATTATTTTCTGATTGATTTGAAAAATATTTTATACATATCTTACTAGAAATAGGGTTTTTTTAAAAATTACATTTACTGACAGCATTCCTTTGAGCCCTCCTTCTGCCTTTGCTACAGCTGATTGGTTTATTTCTAATCCAGTCTGAAATATGCCAGCCCATTCCACAAAAGCTCACTTTTATTTTATTTTTTTTAACATTTTTATTGGAGTATAATTGCTTTACAATGGTGTGTTAGTTTCTGCTTTATAACAAAGTGAATCAGTTATATTTATACATATATCCCCATATCTCTTCCCTCTTGCGTCTCCCATTACCTGGGCTGAAATGAGTTTTGGAGACACAAAACCTCCTTTGGATGTTTAAAAGTTCTGATGTAGCAAGGAGAAAATTCAACTTCCTTTCCTTCTTAAAATTGGCTTCTGAATAATTGCAGAAGACTTTTTTTTCTCACTGATGCAGCCCTAAGCCGCTGATACTGGGGCACAAAGCAATTCTAAGTTTGCTTTCTTTTAGAACTCTAGATATTAGTCAGTGTAGTATGTTGAATTGTGTCTCCCCAAAAGATATGTTCAAGTGCTAATTCCTGGTACCCGTGAATGTGACTCTATTTGAAAATAGAGTCTTTGCAGATGTAATCAAGTTAAGGTGAGGTGATACTGGATTAGATGACTTCTAAATCCAATTTCTGATGTCCTTATAGGAAAAAGGGAGGGCACACTGAGAAGAAGGCCCTGTGAAGATGGAAGCAGAGATAGAAGTGATATAGCTATGAGCCATGGAATATCTAAGATTCCAGGCAGCCACCAGCTAGGAACAGGCGAGGAAAGATTCTCTCCTGAAGCCTTCATAGGGAGCATAGTACTACTAACATTTTAACTTCAGACTTCTAGTCTCCAGAACAGTGAGAGAATAAATTTGTCTTTGTTTAAGCTACTTATTTTGAGGTAATATTTTATGGCTGCTGTAGGGAATGAACACAGTGAGCAACCTGTAATTCCTCAACATTTAGCAGCTATCTTCCTTGAGACTACCCTTCCTAAAGTTTAAAAATCTGTCTAATAATAGCCTCACATTTCTGTACCATTATGACTTTGTATCTTAGAATGCATCATGAATATTTCTTTTCACTCAAAGAGATGTAACTGAATCCATCTATTAGTCACCACAAATTTGAAGTTTGATATTTACATTTTAAAGTAAAATAGTGAACATAAAAGTTATTTTAGAGACAGCTTAAAGCAGGTTGATTTTCAAAATCACAGAGTATATACATAGTATTTTATTTCACCTAAACATTTCAAAGCATACATATGCACACAAATAAAGGCTTTTAGTTAGATTCTTATTTGTTGACTATTATTCCATTTTTTTACTTACAAGTATTTATTTGTTTAAAAGAACAATACAAATTCATATTAATATATGCAAATGGTTACATATGGTTATATATGTATATATATATATTCTCTCAAATTATTAAGATCTACTTCAGAAGTTGAATAGATGAGAGAGAAAGAAATAAAACATCATAAACTGGAAAAATGATTTTCCTAAGCCATAATAACTAGCCCAAATAATAAAGGTTTGATTATTGAAATTTTATTATATTTCTATTTTTAGAGTATTATCTTTGTATTAGTTTCTGAATATTCAGGGCACTCTAGAATAGGAGTTAACTGAAAAAGAAAAGACAGTAGAAAGACTTTCAAAAAGTATATGGAGCTTTGGACTATATATTTAGACTATTTAAAGTAATATTTAATTAAAGATACTACAATAAAAATTAGTTTACATTTGCTGTTTCTGCTGTAAGTATTCCTGCTGCATCCTCATCACAGCAGAAAACCAAAGCTTTGTTCCACCCAGGGGTTTTTGTTTTCAGGCTTCCCTGAATAGTAGCCAGGCGTTAAGAGATACCTCATTAGGATGGTCTCAAAAATGAGATGGAAGGAGGCCTGACGTGGGAGTACAGGACTCACAGCAGAACACAAGCGTCCCTGAGACTGTGAAGGAGTAAGTGTCCATGTGCTGCAAGTGTGGGTGTGTGATCAACTTCGTATGTTTATGATGACTTTTATCCACTAAATTTTGCACATCTTTCCATTATCTTTTAACAATTTGATTGGTTGTGGACTGAGTTTATTTGTTTTTATTGTTTTTCCCTGATAGCAAAAAACAATTTTATGCCTAGATTCTAGAAGGATTTTTCTTCTCTTTTCCATGCTTTAAAATTATATGAAAATCTATATCTATTACTGTATGTATAGATATAGAAAATAAATCTTCCTTTTTCTATACTATATTTAGCAGCATATCTATTAAAATATTTTTACACACTAATTTTCCATATGTGAGCTATATCTGGCCAGTCCCACCTATTGCACAGTCTCTGTCTTTTTCTCCATAATTTTGTCCTTTTTCTCTGCATTCTGAGGTATTGTTTTCAAGTAGATCCTCCATATATCACTGCTTCTTTTTTCCATGCTATCAATTTGTTCTTTATTCCTGCTTCATTCTTTGAAATTATTACATCCTATATTGTTTCTAAATATTCACCCCACTTAGAATTCACTGAAATCTTTTATTATAATTGTTGTGATACCACTTCTCTTTCTACTTCCTATAGTTGTTTAATCACTGTAATTACAAATTTCCTTTTATGTTGCATCCTGACCTGAGATGCATTTTATTTGGTTTCTATCATGTAGGCTTATATCATTTAGAAGGTGAATAGCTAATATTTAAAAAATGGAAACTTTCAAATAAAAATTTAAATGGCCTATTTCTCTATAATATAATTAGAATAACTAGCAATGATGGTACCACATTTCCATGTGACAATTAAGTGGAACTCAGTAGTGATTCTTCCTTTTAGATGAAACAAGCATGCACTTCCCAGAATGTCACAGTCCCCACTATTCCCTATTTATGCTTGGCCTACTTAATCTATGAATCCTTCAATCATCTGCACTCTCCTCACGTTTTAACTTTCTGAAAAAAAAAGTGATATAAGCTTACAATGGTAAATTATATATTATATAATCAAAATTTCCCTGAATATTCAGCATGGAACACAGAGCTTCCATAAAATGAAAGTGCTTTATGTTACCACACATTTACTATCAGAAATAAGACTATCAGATAATCACTGATATGAAACATTAAGCAATCAAAAAAATTAAATTTTGTATTAACACACTAGAATTATCCTGAAAATTCTAAACATGAGGAACCAACATTATTGGAAAATATAAACATGTTTTTCCTAAAAAGAGTAACAGTAAAAGCTTCATCAAATAAAGATGGCTCAGAAATCCTTTTAAAATATTTTAGCAAATTTAGTTCTCTTCCTAAAGGCTATCAGTTGCTCCTCTTTGTTTTCAAAATCAGGATCTCAGAGATTTGCAGCCCCACTTTTGTTATAGCATCATTCACGATAGTTGAGATGTGGAAACAACGCAAATGTCTGCTGCCAGATGAACAGATAAAGAAAATGTGATATGTACATACAACAGAATATTATCCAGCCTTAAAAAAGAAGGAAATTCTGTCATTTGTGACAACCTAGATGAGCCTAGAGGTGACAGTAAGTCAAATAAGCCGGTCACAGAAGGACAAACACTGCACAATTCCCCTTATACAAGGTATCTCAAATAGTCAAACTCATAGACGCAGAGTAGAACGGAGGTTGCCCGGGGCTGAGGTGAGGAGGGAATGGGAAGTTGCTCAGAGGGTACAAAGTTTCTGTTATACAAGATGAATGAGTTCTAGAGATCTGCTGTACAACATAGTGCCAATAGTCAACAACACTGTATTGTGCACTTCAAAGTATGTTAAGAGGTTAGATCTCATGTTAAGTGTTCTTAAGATAAAAAACAAAAAACAAGCAAACCACACAAGGAAATTTTTGGAGGTGATGAATATGTTTAGTATTTTGATTGTGGTGATGGTATCATGGGTGTTTGCATATATCCAAACTCATCAAAATGTATGCATGAAATGTATGCAATTTTTTTGTATACCAGTTATAATTCAATAAAGCTTTAAAAATGGGTTCTCACGGCATGTTGTAAATATATTAGCTAATCTTCATTTACAAAATAAACTCAAGTATATGAAAGTGTTTATGGAGAGAACATTAAGATTCATTAAGATTCTGATCATGATGATTTAGTTTTGTATTTATAAATAAACAATATCAAGCTTTAGTTTAAATAATAATATTCCAGGACTTCCCTGGTGGTGCAGTGGTTAAGAATCCGCCTGCCAGTGTAGGGGCCACAGGTTCAAGCCCTGGTCTGGGAAGATCCCACTTGCTGCAGAGCAATTAAGCCCGTGTACAGCAACTACTGAGCCCAAGTGCCACAACTACTGAAGCCCGTGCGCCTAGAGCCCATGCTCTGCAACAAGAGAAGCCACGGCAATGAGAAGCCCAAGCACTGCAATGAAGAGTAGCAACCACTCGCTACAACTAGAGAAAGCCCGCATGCAGCAACAAAGACCCAACGCAGCCAAAAATAAATAAATAAATTTATTTTAAAAAATAATAATATTCCATTCTTTCCTCTTAAACTTTGAAATGTCTCTCTTATTTTTTAACTTGAGAGATACAAGATGCCAATTTCATTAGTCTGTGTTGATTCTAACTATATTATAAAACCATACATTCGTAGTCAAATTTTAAGTTGGAAGATATTATAAAAATACTGTTCATATTAAGATTTTATGATGATCTGGGAATACTTAAATTTTAATATTTCTCATATTCTAAATTACTCATGCTAAATATCATGCTACAATACATGTTACAAATAATATGACAAGCATAACAAATATGTTTATATTATAAGTTGTGTATGCAGATGCATTTTTCTTTAAAATTCAAGCATAAGAATAATGAAATATAGACTATGTCAGTAATTAACGACCTTTAATTTTGAAAATATATTTATATATTTAATTTTTAAGTATTAAATATACTATATATAATTCCAGGTATTATAACACATATAATACATCCTAAATATCTGTGAAACTAGTAGAAAATCCAAAATTCAGAGAATAGATACTATGGGTATCAAACATTAAAGTGTGTCAAAGGAAATGAAAATTAAATATGATATTGCATATCAAATTATCCAATTATTTTAATGATGTTTTGGTGGTACAAGCATGTTAGAACATTGTTCTGGCTCTATAAATGTACATAATGTGGAGTAAAAATAATATTTTGATTAAGTTTTCAAACAGAAGTATTTGATAAAATTCCCCTAGGATATATTCATAAAAATATAGTTACTAAATTAGAATTATAAATAGTATGAGTTCTTGATATATAATATATTGTCATATTTATTTTCCAAAAAAGGTATACATTTATAAACATTATAATTAATTTTAATTAATTCAGATGTATGTTTTTCAAAATGAGTCGTAAGTAATAAGATTAATTACATAAACTAAATTTATTTTTCATGTATCCAAATAGTCTTTGCACTGAAATCTTATATTTTGTGTTAAAATAAAATAGAAAAATGTTTTACAAAACAAGGGAAAATATTAACCTGTAATTTGCCATACTTATTAATACTCAATATTTTGTTCCAATACAAACATATTTAACATGTACTTCTAGAAAATACACTTGGTTTACATGTAATAGATGAATAAAAAGTAGTAAATAATTAAATCTTCCTAGGTGGATAGGAACTGGTTAAGACAATATTAAGATTTGATTTTGTATCTTTGAGTGTTCAATTTCAGGGCTTAAATTATATACTAAATTATTAAATTACATTTTTAGGTCCTTGGAAAATAGAAATTACATTTAAAACTACTTAATTTGCTTTCTGTTATGTACTTAACATTTGTCATTCATTATATTCCCATTGTAGTATTCTAACTTTATTAAGTATTTTATCCATGTTTTAAACGATAAAATATCCCATATGATTATCAAATAATGAATCACTTATTCAATTCCATTTTTTAATCACTAAATCAGAATAACAGTAATTTATCAGATACAAAAGTGATTTAAAAATTTTTCTGATCAACTGATAACTGTATAGAGAGAAGTACTTTGTGACCACCTAGAGGGGTGGGATAGGGATTGTGGGAGGGAGGGAGACACAAGAGGGAAGAGATATGGGAACATATGTATATGTATAACTGATCCACTTTGTTATAAAGCAGAAACTAACACAACATTGTAAAGCAATTATACTCCAATAAAGATGTTAAAAAAAAAAAGGAGAAAAAGTGATGAACTACTTTAAATCTGTATTATTTGGCAGAAGGGCATTTTTTCAGGATCCTATGAATCACCTAAGGTTGGTTTCAGGGTTCTATGAGGTATAAGTCTTGAATATAAATAATTTATTATTTCTGTCTCACTAAGCACTATTCTAATTAATATACAGTAGGTTTATAAACTGCATTGAAATATAATTTAGTGTCAAAAAACAATTTTTGTTGCCTCCTGGAGTTCAAATTATGAATCTAAATGGACATAATTTGAGTGATTATAAGTGGTATAAATGTATAGTCCTTCTACCCATACATTTTTCTAGTTGCTCTACAGTGATGATGTAGAAATTCTTACTACTGTAGAGATACTTTTGAGACAATGCGTATATAAATACTTTGTCACTTTATTCCAATTAGTGTGTCAGATTAGAAAATCAGTTCCTGCTGAGATCATGAAGGCAAGCAACACGGCACTGACTATTCAAAATAGTGAGAAGATATAATGTTGAAAGTCTGAATCAGGCTTATTAAGATCATATGGAGTGTTCCAATCACAAATTTTCCTATTAGCTTCTCTTAGTGCTGTTTATCTTTCCTATATGACATTTTTACCAATTGCATGGACTGAAAAACAAAAAGAATTATATCTGTCATTTTTTTACAAAGTACACAGAAAAATTTGATTTTCCTTGTATGCTACTAGTTAATCTAAAATCTAGTGTTAACCTAATATTACTTTGTATGTGGTTTTTACTTTCTTTCATGTTGATAATGTATGTTACTGATGTAATAATGATGTACATATTTATCTTCAAAAATAATACAAAGACCGTGAAAGCCTTTTGAAATATACTAAATAAAAAATAAAATGATGAAAGGTCAATGACTATATTTTTTCTATTCTACATGATAAGTGACACATGTCATATTTTCTAAAAACACAGAATCAATAATTTCAAATTCTTTTAACATAGCCACTCATTAAATTATAAAGAAAAAGTATATTGTCAATTTTGTTCAATACATATACACACACACATACAACCACCACCACCACCAAAGCCTGAAGTTAACAATAGTCTATTTGCCAAATATTTAAAAGTTATATTTCAACTTTTCTAAAATATTTTGATTTATGTTTATTATGACCACACCTAGAGCCAGAATCACATTAATAATAGTTTGTAAGCAATGGAAACAGTTTCTACTGCCTTAAGTCCAAAACTGTCTATATTATTTCCTTCTTTATACAGCATATCTCTTATACTGATGAAATTAGCAAATAAAGAATAATCTTACAAAAGAAATATAATTTGTAAGATTCAAACTAATTGCTGATTTAATAAAAAGTTAAGACAAAATATAATGCTTGCATAACTAAATCATTTTATATCAGTTTTATAAAGACTTTAATTCTGGCCTTGTGAAATTCTTCATTCATATGAAAACTAATTTACATTGGATTACTAAAAAGGCTCATTATTGTATTCTTAATAAATTCATCTTATTTGGCTAAAAAGGACCGTAATGAAATTTGTTTGATAGTTGCCCAGTAAACATACATTTCATAAAAAGCTGGAGAAATAAATAATAATTACATCATAATAGTCTTCATTTACAAATATAGCTTAGTTTTCTCCTAAAAAAATTTATACTGAGCTTATGAATGTTTAGTGCTTCAGAAAGAGAATATGACCTCACTTAGCAATTAGTTTTCTTTCTATGCTCCATAAAATTGAAGAGATTTACAAAGCAAGTGGAAATACTAACTTTTATAATGATGAGCCATATGGTACTTGTTTTACTATATTTATGCTTAGCACAGAGTATAAAATTATAGTTATTGCATTTTTTTTTTTTTTTTTACAAAATGAGGTTACTACTTCTATTATGCTTACAAATTAGCAAAATGAGGATAACAACCACAAAAAATTCAGGTTACTTTAAAAAAAAATTGATTCTGCTGAGACTAACATTTTCCTTGAGCTGTTCTGGTTTATAAATAAGTTTTAAAATGTTTATAAACATGAAATATTATGTTTATAAACAATTGTCCAGGTGAAATCCATGACACAGTTCATTTGATTTGGGAGGCATCTTACTCTCAGTCCAAATGCGTTCTTAAAGGAAGAGAAACAGAGGCACTAACTCTGATCTCCCACTTACTCCCTATCTCCTCAACTGAGTATATTCAGTTTGAAATGGATAAATTTGTACTTAGTGACAGGTTAATCTATAATTCATTATAAGAGATTGTATAGGCCCATATTTTGGTAAATTTTAATCTCCAAATGACCTGGAGAGGCAGATTTATGTACATGAAATGTGGTAGATTTAGCTAATAAAATGTAGAAACCAAGTACGCCATTTATTAGTTGTGTGGTTATAAGCAACTTACATTTTCTGCTTGGGGGAAGCTCATATGCCTTAAAGCAGATAGTAAAAAAATATTAAAAGTACAATTTTTTTTCAAATTATAATAGGAAGTCTTAAGAGCATTTTAAGCAAAAATTATTAACCTAGTTCACATAAAATGTGAACACTTTCACCTCTTACGCATTGGCCACAGAGGGGCCAACATAATGAAATGATCCTAGGAGAACAATGATCAAGTATGTTGGTGATAACACATAAAAAGGAGATTGCATTTCATCTCACCTCAAAATAGAGTGAGGATGGATCAAATATTTTTTAATATTAAAATAGTCATCAGTTGAGTGAAAACTCAGAATACCATGTTGACTCACCCACAATATTTTATTAACATAATTATGCCAATTTTCTGAGGATGACAAATATTTACCACTACTATGAACATATTTTAAAATCACAATAGGTCTTGTTTACAATGTCTTGGCTATGCAATCTCAGTTTGAAAATCATCATACTATGCCCTCATCTCAAGCAACAAAAGGCAATGAAAAGTTTAAGTGTAGACACAAAATATATATACCAGCTATTCTTTTAGTAAGAATTTAGTATATATTTATGTCATTTTGGTGCTACACAATCAACATCTCATAATCAGAGCCCATTAGTTTGTTACCATACTCACAAAATGATAAATTACTCTCACAGCCTTCAGTTCCATCTAGTTTTGAATACTAGATCAAAGTAGCATTTTATAATGAGAGTAGGGCTGAACTCAAGCTCATGGTCACTGCAATGAATTAAAGAGTAAAAACATTACACTAGTTTCAAAATAAATAGGATAAACTATCAGGTATTTGCAGAAACAGAGAATGGAGCATAAACCAGGGAAACTTTCTAGTAGTATTTTTATTTTCCGTAAGTCAGAAAGATTAGCTTTCCTTTGTATAACAATGTGCTATCATTTTGTAATGCTAACAGAAATGATTAAATCAAAAAATGTAAATGTAATCAGTTTTAAAGCCATCTGAAGACTCATCATCTAAGATATAAATTATAGGCTTTCCATGGCTGCTGAAAACTTAATAGCCTTTATTTCTAGAATACATACTATATTGAAAGTCTGATGTTTTACACAGCTTAATAAGAATTCAAATCAGAGTACTTGTAAAAAGAAAGTAGTGGTTCACACTCGGTCAACCATGATAAAAACCTCTTCCTACAGCTATCTGAACTACTACATAAATCCATTCTCTTGTCAATTGTAACTTGTTTCAATTGCCCCTTCATACCTTTTAAACAAAATGTAAATGGACTATTTCAGTCTATAAATGGATTAGGTCTTTTATACATAGATCTATCTTGTACATTTATTTTCAAGAGCCTCTACTGTAATGTCAGAAAGATCAAACTCATCAACGGTCATCACAAAGATCATTTCTAAACTTTTAAAACTCCCTCTTGGGAGCACAAATTTTTCATCGACTATTTTATTTATTTTTTTGCTTTTATAAAGTTCTAAACTAGCATTATTGATAGCAGTGTAATCTGCCACTCTTTTCCCTTCTGACTGTCAGTAGTCATAAAAGTGGTGTAGTTTAAAAGATGGAGCCTATTGATTTTTATACTCAGTTAATGAAAATACTTTCTCACTGCCTGAAATATTTGGGAATGTTGGCAAGAAATGTGACAAAAAAGATAAAGTATGATTAATACAATCTCCAACTTTGAAAATAAATTACTTTTACTTGAATTCTGACTGACCAATTTATAGAAAAACACTGAAGTAGGTGAGGACAGGAATTTTATATTGCTGACTTTATGAAAATGTTTGTATCAACTAAATCCTTGATTCTCATTATCAGTTTATAATCTGAATGGAACATGTAAATAATGAAAGATATGGTTTAGGAACTCTTGTTAAAAAGAATTTAAATCATATTTGTCTACCAAACTAGTGAAACCAGTTTTACATATTTGGATGAAAGGTTCAGAATAAAATTTGCTGTGCAGAGTGAGATCAAACTGAAAAAAAAAATTGTTTAAAAATTACACCTGATGAAATTTAGAGCTGTGGTCACAATAATCTTGGAGAACAGACTCTGTCAAGCATGAGAAATGTGGCTAAGGGGATATGACACAAGTGTCATAATGCATTTTGGAAGTGAAGTACCTCATGATGATGGAGGCTGGACTGAAGTGAGAAGAAGAAAGTTATCTCTATGGGCATTTTAGTCAATATATATTTCAGTAAACTAGAAGGCATTAGAGAAATATATTAAAACCTTCCAGTAAAGAGAGATGCAGAAGAGCAACTGTATTTTAACAAAGCCCTGTTCACTAAAGGCCACATTTGATTGTCATATTGTTTGCTTTTTCAGTGGAGACTGGAGTGTCTCTATAAAATATACCTTACAGCTTCTTTATTTTTAGCTCTTTCACATGAACTGCCAAATTTTTCACATACTTGTGGTGGAACTTTCCTTTAATATCAAACTGTGTAGACCTGCCCTTTATATTTTCAAAAATAGTTACACATTGATTCTTGATTTCAATTTTATACTTATTTTGGATAAATATAAATATTTTTGCACTTCCAGTTATGGTAATGTCCACAATATCTAATTTGTTTCAATTTTAGCCTGTTCTCCCACTTCCAATTCATCACCATCTTGTTGCTTACATTGTATGTGTGAGAGAGAAGAAGAAAAGGAGAGACAGAGACAGAAAGACAGAGAGAGAGATTTCCCATGTGTAAACTCATATGTATATTCACACAGACACACACTCACTTCATCCTCCTCTCTTGCTGTCCACCACTTCTCTGACTATATACTTCCATAGTGTGTTTGTGTCACCTGCACCCAGGATACTCTCCACAATGCAGCAAATGTGATACACATTTTTTACTGGAAATATCATCATATATCTTCCATGTGTAATATAATACACTTCTTATTAGTTTTAGTTTAAAAGTCAAAGTTCTTAACTAAACCTGCAATACTTTGTCTTTTCACCCCTGCCTAAATCACCAGTCTCATCTTTCAACACTCATTCCTCTCCCTCTCAACACTCTGGCCAAAATGTCTTTTAATTTTATGTGTGCTGCATTCTGTTCTGTTCATGACCATTGCATATGGGTTCCTTTTCCCAAGACATTATTCCTGAGGTCTATGCTTGGCTGACATCTACTGGGCTCTTAAGTCTTGAAGAGTCTCAGGAGCTTCCTTTATGTGGCCTCAAAAAATACAGCGTATCCCCTTCATGGCTGATGTGGCCATTTTTTCCAGTTTCTTTTTCTCACCTCCATGGCATATGGCTGAGGATAGAGACTTGCCATTTCTGTCCTTCACATTATTCCTAGGACTACTTCATTGATCAGCATATTGCTTAAACATGTTTGTTGCCGAAAGAAATAAACATGATGTGAAGCTATCCATGGTTAGACATGAAGTGCTCCATTTAACCCCCTTCCCTCTTTCTCATGGGTACTACAATCCAAATGGGCATTGCTAAACTGTCACAGTACCCATGCTTCTACCTAATGGCTATTAATACTCCAACTTAATAAACTCTACTCCTTTGAAGATCCTGTAATTAAATTGTACGTGCAACTTCAGCATTGCTACCTATTGGCCTCCTGAGAGTCCATGGTTTGTTATGGTTTTAGCACATGGTTTACAGGTTACCTTTTCAACCAGATGCCTATTGCTAGCCTAGGTATTTGCATGTTCATCATCATGGACAGAGCGAGACATATACTCTTGCCTTTGCTTTTCTCTTTGCCCTGCTTAAATTCTATTATCCAGAATCATCTTCCTTCTTAGGCAAATTCCCTAAAATCATTGTCATTTTTTCCAAAATCAATTCAGCCATTCTTTTGAATTAAAGTAGTTTAATTCCACTCAAGAATATTTTATAATCTGGAATTTATTAAATGACAATATTAATAAAAGCTGCATTTACTATATGCCAGGCCAAACAGTTAATCTTCACAATAACCCTATGAGGTAAATGTCTTTTATCACTACATTCAACAAAATTTCCAGTTTCACTTGTGCATTTTAGTACATTTCTCTTACTGAATTCATTCATTCACTCTTTGCTACAATGATTTTCATACACTTTCTCTCATAGGATCCCTCAACCTTATCTCTGCCCCACTACTCTCAGTCGATGACCTTTCCTCATCTTTCACTGACTGATTTCAAGTCACCCAATGGAACACCTCTACCCTCCTGCCACACCTCTCTCCAGCATCTCTGCAGGTACTCTATCTTTCCCTCCCATTATAGTGGCAGAACTGCCTCTACCAATCAGGGGAAAACTACTCTGCATGTGTCCTGAAGCCTATCCTCTTCTCTCCATGTAACTTGCCTTCTACAGAATATCGATTATTCTTCCCCATTCTTTTATACAATTCACTTTTTCCTGTCTCCTAGTCCTTTTTTTTCAACTTCCAGTATCTTTTCTTTTTCCTAGAAGCTGGATACAATTAACTCTAGCAGGGCAATGCTCAATACTATTGAAGCCTCACACTTTAGGTTCTACTACTTTAATATTTGTAAATGCGAGAATGCACATTCCAAGAACTGCAAACTAAAATTTGACATTATACCAACAAGTTTACTCAATATTGATGTAATTATACAGAAGCTTAAATATATCACTCAAACTTTAATATTACAGAATTTGGCCTTCTTATAAGTCATCTTACATATAAACAAAGTTACTCTTTGCTTATCTGTCCTAACCTATGAAACGTTGCACCAACAGACTCTTCCCATAGTTCTTCACTATGTACTTAAACAGGTGATTCCTCCCACTTTGGGAAGGTGAAAAAACTCAAAATCCCTATGCAGAAAAAAACGTTAACTCCGAATTACCAAATTCTGAAGTTACAGCTGATGGTACACCATAAATAAGTTTTGGGAAACTCCTATTAAAGTCTTTTACCTAAGTAGGACTATAGGAAGTTACAATGGTGACCAAAAGAAGACACACGTTCTTCATTAAAATTTGTTTTAATGGGTCTCAAAGTTCTGTGACAGATTTTTGGTCAAGTTGTTTCCATTAGAAAGTACTGATTTTAAAAACTAATAACTTAAAATAGTCACACACATGCACACACAAGTAAATGGCCCACAAGACATTCTCCTTTCCTTCTGAAGGCTTTACAATGTGTTTTATCATTAATCAGTCCTTTACTATTAAACTTAAATGGCCAACTGAGACAAACAGTTCTGAGACTGTTCTACCACTGATTAAGACATGGGTGGCAGGGATTGGGGATAATATTCATCTAACCTTCTGAGCTTTGGGGGCAGACTTGGTGACCTTACCAGCTCTAGCTGTCTTCTTGTCCACTGTTTTGATGACACCCACAGCAACTATGTCTCATGTCACCAAAACGAAAGTGCACCAGACGAGGATTTTCACAGAAGCTCTCAACACACATGGGCTTGCCAAGAACCATATCAATGGTTGTGGAGTCACCACATTTCAAGAATCTGGAAGCATCTTCCAGCTTTTTCCCAGAACAACAATCTATCTTCTCATTCAGCTCAGCAAACTTGCAAGCAATTTAAGCTGTGTGACAATACAGCACAGGTGCATATTCAGCACTGGTCTGGCTGGAATTGTTCAAGATAATCACCTGGGCCGTGAAGCTAGCTACTTCCATTGGTGGGTCATTTTTGGTGTCACAAGGCACACTGCCACAATGGACATCTTTGACAGACATGTTCTTGATATTGAAGGCCATGTTGTCCCCAGAAAGAGTTTCACTCAAAGGTTCATGGTGCATTTCAATAGAGTTTACTTCAGTTGTAACACTGACTGGAGCAAAGGTGACCACCATGCTGGATTTGAGAACACCAGTCTCCACTCAGCCCACATGGATAGTATCTATACCAACAATTTTATAGATGTCCTAGAAGGGCAGACACAAGGGCTTGTCAATTGGATGAGTTGGTGGCAGGATGCAATCCAGAGCTTCAAGTAGCATGGTTCTACAGGCATTGTCACCTTAATGGGTAGCTTTTTAATCCCTTGAACCAAGGCATGTTAGCACTTGGTTCCAGCTTGTTGTCACCATTTCAACTAGAAATTGGCACAAATACTGCTCTGTTGGGGTTATAGCCAATTTTTTTAATGTAAGTGTTGACTTCTTAAAGATTTCCTTGTATCTCTTCTGGCTGTAGGGTGGCTCAGTGGATCCATCTTGTTAACGCCAACAATTAGTTGTTTCACACCCAGTATGTAAGCCAGAGGGGCATGCTCACAGATCTGCCTATTCTTAGAGATAACCTGCTTCAAATTCACCATCACCATCAGCAACAATCAGGACACTGCACAGTCAGCCTGAGATGTACCTGTAATCATGTTTTTGATAAAGTCTCTGTGTCCTGGGGCATCAATGATGGTCACACAATACTTGTTGGTCTTGAATTTCCACAGGGAGATACCTATCAATAGTGATACCAAGCTCAGTTTCAGCTTTCAGTTTATTCAAGACCCAGGCGTACTTAAAGGAGCTCTTTCCCATATCAGCAGACTCCTTCTCAAATGTTTTGATGGTTCTCTTGCTGATCCCACATTTGTAGATCAGATGGCCAGTAGTGGTAGACTTGCCTGAGTCTACATGTCCAATGATGATGATGTTGATATGAGTTATTTCCTTTCCCATGTTGCCTTAGATTTAGCAGTGGTTTTCATGACACCTGTGTTCTGGTGTCAAACCCATTGTGAAAAAGCCCTCCTATTCCTTTTAATCAATATTCAATATTCAAACATGGGCTGATTGCTCCCAAATTTAAAAAAAGAAAAGAAAATAAGATTCATCAGATACCATGTTCTCTTCCAGCTCCCTTCCACTGACAGCTAAGTTCAAAGAGAAACTGACCATACCCACAATTTCTATTTCTCCATCTCTCATGCCTCTACCTCTGCTCTTACATGTCATATTTCCCCAAAACCTTCATTTTTCACTCTGACTGCTCACCTAGATGATTTAATCTCCCCACAAGTTGTCAAAAATAGTCAACTCTATTATATTGACTCTGAGCTGTAAATTTCTTTCATATTTAACATCAAAAAGGTAATTCACTTTTAGATTAACTGCATGTCATATTTCTACAGGCAATTTTTATTTCTTTCTGTGTGGTACAAAAATAATGGTGCATATTACAAATATAGCATCTTCTATATGAAGAAAGACAGAATCGGCATAAGCAAACATATGTTGATTCTCCTCTCCATTCCAAACCTGTATCTGAGCAATAGTTACATGCAACTTTTCCTCAACATTTGTAGATGGAGTTCTCTCAAGCATCTTGTATTCATCAAATAAAAAAGGAAATCTGTGGAGTACATTAATCACATATGCTCCAACTATATTTTTTACCATTAAAAAGAAGCCTTAATTTTTCAGAAATTTGGGAGTGATTATCAATATTTGTCTTAAATCCACATTCAGTAATTTGGTAAGTTTTACCTCCTAAACAATTATTAGTAAAACTAATATTTATTAAGGAATTCATGTACAAACACTTTAGGCTCTTTGTATGCATTACCTTAGTTTTATTACAAAAGAAAACAAAAACTAAGAGTTTGGTACCACTGTCATCCTCAATTTTCATATAAGGGAACTGAGACAGAATTTTCCAAAGCTACTCAGCTAGTTAAGTGGGAGTCCAAAATTTGATTTAAATACCTTAGGATCTGTGCTCTGTTAATTTTTCTTTTTCTCACATTTTTCATGAACTTCAATAGAAAATCCACTCAACTCCTATTAACTGTGTATGCTGCACACAAGCAATCTTTTAAAAGGACAAATTGAATTGCTGATGTTTCTCTTGCTTAAATTCTTTAATTTGTTTCCATTTAAAATACAGTCTAAAATTCTTATAATAATCTCCAAAATTCTTCCTTACCAGGTCTGTCTCTCTTTTAAGTTAATTACATAGTATAATAGTATGGTAGGCAAAATAATAACCCTCCCAAAGATTTCCATGTCCTAATTCCTGGAACTTGTGAATATGTTAGGTTACATGGCAAAGGAGGAAATTAAAGCTGCAGTTGGAATTAAGGTTGCTAATCAACTGACTTTAAAATAAAGAAATTATCCTATATTATCCCAGTGGGGCAAATGTGATCACAAGGGTGATTACATTAAAAGAGAAAAGAGAACCAGAGAAATGTCAGTGTGAGAAATACTGACATTGATAGCACTGAAGATAAGGGAATTGAACAATGCATCAAGGACTACAGGCAGCCTCTAGATGCTGGAAAACACAAGGAAACAAACTCTCCCATAGAAACTCTAGGAAGAATGCAGATGTGTCAATATCTTGAGTTTAACTCAATGTGACTCATTTAGGAATTCTGATCTTCATAAATGCAAGATAATAAATTTGTATCATTTTAAGCCATTCAGTTTGTGGCAATTTGTTACAACAGCAATAAGAAACACATGGTGATATTTCTTTCAAGCATTCATTTATTCCTTCAATTATTCTTTGAACAGGTGTACTGTGCAGTTGCTATCACTTATTAGAAACTGCATATTCAGTCATTTAAAGAAATACTCCTATTTTCTCAGATGTATATATTTTCTAAAATATATTGAATTTATTTTAGATAGATATATGAAATAAAAGGAGATATGGGTATATATGTATATGTATAGCTGATTCCCTTTGTTATAAAGCAGAAACTAACACACCATTATAAAGCAATTACACTCCAATAAAAATGTTAAAAATATATATTAAATGAAAAAAAAAAGATGCTAGCATCCCTATAACAGTAAAGATTTTGGTACATGCATCCACATTGAGAACTTAATGAAATGTTAGAATCATTAACCCCCTCTTGCCTTGTCTCTGTGGCAAGTTTGCTCTTGTGCTACAAGCTCCAACAAAAAAAGAATGAGACAGAATAGCATATGTGTTCTCTGGGAATGTAGAAAGAAGAAAAATTGAGTATCAAAATGATGTGGAATATGAACATAGATACGTCCATGTTTTTAAAGGAAATACTAATGTTTAACAATGGGTAAATTTTTCAAATCTTAATTTAGAAAGTGTCCAGTACATACTTATAAGACAACTAGTAGCAAGCACATACAGGGTTATCTATATATTCTTATATTTTAATAGTTTTCTAACAGTCAATTGTGTCAATTGATAGAAAGCCATGTTTCATTATTTTACAAACTTAAATGGATTCATTTCTTTTGGCAGTTAAACTCAGCAATTAAAATGATGGGAGAAATAATAACAAAACTGAATTTTTACATTCCCCCCTCTTTCCTATTTTCTTTTTAGACTATAATCAGTACATGACAAAAAAAATAACCTTATAGATTCTTTATTTTGAATCTTATTTATTTTTTTATACAACAGGTTCTTATTAGTTATCTATTTTATACATATTAGTGTATATATGTCAAGCCCAATCTCCCAATTCATCCCACCCACCACCCACCCTCTGCTTTCCCCCTTTGGTGCCCATACGTTTGTTCTCTACATCTGTGTCTCTATTTCTGCCTTGCAAACCAGTTCATCTGTACCATTTTTCTAGATTCCACATATATGCATTAATATATGATATTTGTTTTTCTCTTTCTGACTTACTTCACTCTGTGTGACAGTCTCTAGGTCCATCCACATCTCTACAAATGACCCAATTTCGTTCTATTTTATGGTTGACTAATATTCCATCGTATATATGTACTGCATCTTCTTTATCCATTTGTCCATCGATAGGCATTTAGATGGCTTCCACGACCTGGCTACTATAAATAGTGCTACAATGAACATTGGGGTGCGTGCATCTTTTTGAATTATGGTTTTCTCTGGGTATATGCCCAGTAGTGGAATTGCTGGGTCATATGGTAATTTGATTTTTAGTTTTTTTAAGGAAACTCCATACTGTTCTCCATAGCGGCTGTATCAATTTACATTCCCACCAACAGTGCAAGAGCATTTGTTGTTTGTAGATTTTCTGACCATGCCCATTCCAACCAGTGTGACGAGATACCTCTTTGTAGTTTTGATTTGCATTGTTCTAATCATTAATGATGTTGAGCAGCTTTTCATGTGCCTCTTGGTCATCTGTATGTCTTCTTTAGAGAGATGTCTATTTAGGATTTCTTCCCATTTTTTTGATTGGGTTGTTTGTTTTTTTAATGTTGAGCTGCATGAGCTGTTTATATATTTTGGAGATTAATCCTTTCTCTGTTGATTCATTTGAAAATATTTTCTCCAAATCTGAGGGTTGTCTTTTTGTCTTGTTTAGAGTTTCCTTTGTTGTGCAAAAGCTTTTTAAGTTTCATTAGGTCCCATTTGTTTATTTTTGTTTTTATTTCCATTACTCTAGGAGGTGGGTCAAAAAAGACCTTGCTGTATTTTATGTCAAAGAGTGTTCTTCCTATGTTTTCCTCTAAGAGTTCTATAGTGTCTGGCCTCACATTTAGATCATTAATCCACTCTGAGTTTATTTTTGTGTATGGTGTTAGGGAGTATGCTAATTTCATTCTTTTACATGTAGCTATCCAGTTTTACCAGCACCACTTGTTGAAAAGACTGTGTTTTCTCCATTGTATATCCTTGCCTCCTTTTTCATAGATTAGTTGACCATAGGTGTGTGGGTTTATCTCTGGGCTTTGATCCTGTTCCACTGAACTATATTTCTGTTTTTGTGTCAGTACCACACTGCCTTGTTTACAGCTTTGTAGTATAGTCTGAAGTCAGGGAGTCTGATTCCTCCAGGTCTGTTTTTTCCCCTTAAAATTGCTTTGTCTATTCATGATCTTTTGTATTTCCATACAAATTTTAACATTTTTTGTTCTAGTTCTGTAAAAAACGCCATTGGTAATTTGATAGGCATTGCATTGACTCTGTAGATTGCTTTGGGTAGTACAGTCATTTTCACAATGTTAATTCTTCCAGCCCAAGAATATGTTATATCTCTCCATCATCTGTGTCATCTTTGATTTTTTTCATCAGTGTCTTATAGTTTTCTGAGTACAGGTCTTTTACCTCCTTAGGTAGATTTATACCACGTATTTTATTCTTTTTGTTTCAATGGTGAATGGGAGTGTTTCCTTAATTTCTCTTTCTGATCATTCATTGTTACTGTATAGGAATGCAAGAGATTTCTGTGCCTTAATTTTGTATCCTAGAACTTTTACCAATTCATTGATTAGCTCTAGGAGTTTTCTGGTGGCATATTTAGGATTATCTATGTATAGAATCATGTCATCTGAAAACGGTGACAGTTTTACTTCTTCTTTTCCAATTTGTATGCCTTTTATTTCTTTTTCTTCTCTGATTGCTGTGGCTAGGACTTCCAAAACTATGTTGAATAAGAATGGTAAGGGTGGACATCCCTGTCTTGTTGCTGATCTTAGAGGAAATGCTTTCAGTTTTTCACCATTGAGAATGATGTTTGCTGTGTGTTTGTCATACATGGCCTTTATTATGTTGAGGTAGGTTCCCTCTACACCCACTTTCTGGAGAGTTTTTAATCATAAATGAGTGTTGAATTCGGTCAAAAGCGTTTGCTGCATCTATTGAGGTGATCATATGGTTTTTATTCTTCAGTTTGTTAATATGGTGTATCACATTGATTGATCTGCATATATTGAAGAATCCTTGCATCCCTGGGATAAATCCCACTTGATCATGGTGTATGATCCTTTTAATGTGCAGCTGGATTCTGTTTGCTAGTATTTTGTTGAGGATTTTTGCATTATATTCATCAGTGATATTGGTCTGTAATTTTCTTTTTATTGTATTATCTCTGTCTCATTTTGTTATCAAGAGTGATGGTGGCCTCGTAGAATGAGTTTGGGAGTTTTCCTTCCTCTGCAATTTTTTGGAAGAGTTTGAGAAGAATAGGTATTAACTCTTCTCTAAGTGTTTGATGGAATTCACCTGTGAAGCCATCTGGTCCTGGACTTTTATTTGTTAGGAATTTTAAAATCACTGTTTCAATCTCATTACTTGTGACTAGTCTGATTATATTTTCTATTTCTTTTTGGTTCAGTCTTGGAAGGTTATACCTTTCTAAGAATTTGTCTATTTCTTCCAGGTTGTCCATTTTATTGGCATACAGTATTGTCTCTTAGGATGCTTTGTATTTCTGCAGTGTCTGTTGTTAACTTCTTTTTCATTTCTAATTTTATTGATTTGAGTCCTCTCCTTTTTCTTGATGACTCTGGCTAAAGGTTTATCAATATTGTTTATCTTCTCCAAGAAAAAGCTTTTAGTTTTAATGATTTTTGCTATTGTTTTCATTTCATTTATTTCTGCTCTGATCTTTATGATTTCTTTCCTTCTACTAACTTAGGGTTTTGTTTGTTCTTCTTTCTCTAGTTCCTTTAGGTGTAAGGTTAGGTTGTTTATCTGAGATTTTCTTGGTTCGTGAGGTAGGATTGTATTGCTATAAGCTTCCCTCTTAAAACTGATTTTACTGAATCCCATAGGTTTTGGATCATGCTGTTTTCATTGTCATTTGTCTCCAGGTATTTTTTGATTTCCTCTTTGATTTCTTCAGTGATCTCTTGGTTATTTAGTAATGTATTGTTTAGCCTCCATGTGTTTGTGTTTTTTACATTTTTTTCCCTGTAATTGATTTCTATCTCATAGCGTTGTGGTCAGAAAAAACGTTTGATATGATTTCAATTTTCTTAAATTTACCAAGGCTTGATTTGTGACCCAAATGTAATCTATCCTAGAGAATGTTCCATGTACACTTGAGAAGAAAGTGTAATCTGCTGTTTTTGGATGGAATGTCCTATAAATATCAATTAAATCTATCTGGTCTATTGCATCATTTAAAGCTTGTGGCTTCCTTATTAATTTTCTGTCTGGATGATCTGTCCATTTGTGTATCTTAGGTGTTAAAGTTCCTCACTATTATTGTGTTACTGTCGATTTCCTCATTTATAGCTGTTAGCATTTGCCTTATGTATCGAGGTGTTCCTATGTTGGGTGCATATATATTTATAATTGTTATATCTTCTTTTTGGATTGATCCCTTGATCATTATGTAGTGTCCTTCCTTGTCTCTTGTAAATTTCTAAGTCTATTTTATCTGATATGAGTATTGCTACTCCAGCTTTCTTTTGATTTACACTTGCATGGAATATCTTTTTCCATTCCCTCACTTTAGTCTGTATGTGTCCCTAGGTCAGAAGTTGGTCTCTTGTAGACAGCATATATATGGGTCTTGTTTTTGTATACATTCAGCTAGCCTGTCTTTTGGTTGGAGCATTTATTCTATTCACATTTAAGGTAAGTATCGATATGTATGTTCCTATTACCATTTTCTTAATTGTTTTGGGTTTGTTTTTGTAAGTCCTTTTCCTCTCTTGTGTTTCCCACTTAGAGAAGCTCCTTTAGCGTTTGTTGTAGAGCTGGTTTGGTGGTACTGAATTCTCTTAGCTTTTGCTTGTAAAGCTTTTGATTTCTCTGTTGAATCTGAATGAGATCCTTGCTGGGTAGAGTAATCTTGGTTGTAGCTTCTTCCCTTCCAACACTTTAAATATATTGTGCCACTCCCTTCTGGCTTGTAGAGTTTCTGCTGAGAAATCACCTGTTAACCTTATGGGAGTTCCCTTGTATGTTATTTGTCATTTTTCCCTTGTTGCTTTTAATAATTTTTCTTTGTCTTTAATTTTTTGTCAGTTCTATTACTATGTGTCTTGGTGTGTTTCTCCTTAAGTTTATCCTGACTGGGACTCTCTGCACTTCCTTGACTTGGTGACTATTTCCTTTCCCATGTTAGGGAACTTTTCGATTATAATCTCTTCAAATATTTTCTCAGGTCCTTTCTCTCTCTCTTCTCCTTCTGGGATCCCTATAATGCGAATGTTGGTGCTTTTAATGTTGTCCCAGAGGTCTCTTAGGCTGTCTTCATTTCTTTTCATTCTTTTTTCTTTATTCTGTTCCACGGCAGTGAATTCCGCCATTCTGTCTTCCAGGTCACTTACCCATTCTTCTGCCTCAGTTATTCTGCTATTGATTCCTTGTAGTGTATTTTTTATTTCAGTTATTGTATTGTTCATCTCTGTTTGTTTGTTGTTTAATCCTTCTAAGTATTTGTTCTTTAATTCTTCTAGGTCTTTGTTAAACATTTCTTGCATCTTCTCGATCTTTGCCTGCATTCTTTTTCCGAGGTTCTGGATCATCTTCACTATCATTATTTTGAATTCTTTTTCCAGAAGGTTGCCAGGGACCCAGGCTCCTTTGAATTTACTTCTTCTGCCTTGGGTCTCAGAGCATGTAATGTTTTGTGTGCTCCCTTTGGGTGCAGCATCTCTGTTTCCTGCTGTCTGCTGGCTCTCTTGAAAGCAAGTCCTTCTGGCCTTGGGGTTCTGTTCTAGGGGTTCATCTTCCCAGTGTAGGACCCTTCGGCTAGGGAGCTCAAGTGGGGTTCAGACCCCTCGCTACTTGCGGAAAAGCTCTGTAATTGTGATTATCTTTCTGCTTGTGCCTTGCCTACCCAGGGGGATCCATCTTGACTATACCATGCCTCCACCCCACCTACCTGTCTTGTTGTGGCTCCTCCTCTTTTATATCCTTAGTTATAGATGATCTTTTCTGCTAGTCTTAATGTTGTTCTCATTGATAGTTGTTCTGTAAATAGCTGTAATTTTGATGTGCCTTTGGGAGGAGGTGAGCTCAGGATCTTCCTACTCTGCAATCTTGGTTACCTATCAAAGGCCTCCTACATTTTCACTGTTGCAATGCTCTTTTGAATATTTTTAAGAAAAGAGAGTAATCTATACTTTATTTTAATGTTTCCAAAAGTAAATTTATTTCTGAGATAACTGCTTGAACATTTATAAAATTGGTGTTCTCCAAATTTATAATATTAAAAATCTTTTCCCCAAGATTTTTTCCTCTTCTGAAGTCCACAAACCTTTGAATGGTTTGTTACTTTTTACTAAAATGCTCTCTTTGCCATTTATTTAGCAGACCTTCTTCCAGATATCCAATTTACTGTGTGGAATATATATTTTATATTTATATCTTGCTTACATGGTTGAGACAGTATTTGTTTTATTATTATTTATATATTTTGCTACCTAGCTAAAAAACATTGCTTAATAACTGTGATGGTCCATTTTATGTATCAGCTTAACAGTGTAAAGGAATGCCCAGAGAGCTGGTAAAACATTATTTCTAGATGTGTCTGTGAAGGTGTTTCTGGAAGAAATTAGCATTTGAATTTGTCGACTGAGTAAAGAAGATCAACCTCATCAAAGCAAGTGGACATCATCCAATCCATTGAGGGCTTAAATAGAACAAAAAGGTGGAAGAAGGGTGAATTTGCTCCATGTTTGAGCTGGAACATCTATCTTCTCCTTCTCTCAGACATCCGGGCTACTGGTTCTCTGGCCTTTGGGTTTGGACTGAAACTATGCGTCGGCTCTCCTGGTTCTCCAGCTTGCATATGACAGTTCATGGGACTTCTCAACCTCCATAAAATCATAAGCCAAGCCCTCTTAATAAGTCTCTTTCTATATAGCTACATGTATTCTATTGGTTGTTTTTCTTTGGAGAACCCTGAGTAATACAATAGGGCAGGGAGGTGCTTATAACATCATCTTGCCAAAATAATTTTACTTTAGTTAACTTGGTTATTTTAATAATTATGAATGATGTCAAAAGAGCAGAAAATAGAGAGTAACAAACTCAGGGAAACCCATTTGTGCAACACATAACAAATATAAAACTCTTGCATATATGCTTATGATTAATTTGCTTTTAATCTATGAAGCATCATAGATTACACTGAAGATCTACACCTCCCTGCAAATACAGACATCCTACACCCCTCCGTCACTCCACAGAAGTAATATCTTAATGTATTTGAGCATCTCCTCCTCCTAAGGACTCATAATTTTACTAATTACTCAAATTATCATAAAGAACATATAATATACTTTAAAAATGTACATAAATGGTATAATGTTTTTGCCAAAATTTAATTCAAAGTACACTTTCAGTATTTCTCTGTGTTGGTAATTACTATTTTTTATTTTATTCACACTTTATTATATTTTTCAGGTTACATATGAAGAGAAGAGAATGTGAAATGTAGTAGTATATTGCATTAGAAACATTTTTCATCCTGGGGTTGCCAATTTAGAATGAGTATTGGGAATGTATTTTACTGAAGTCTCAAAATAAGGACAAAGAAACTACTTTTGTTTAAATGAATTGACTTGCTCATAAATGAAATTTAAGTGGAATCTTTTCTACTACAGAAGCCTACAATAAAATATAGGCTTAATTAGAGAAGCACTATGGAATTGTTTAGTTCTCATACATTTAAAAAATTGCTGCTATACAGAGTAAAGGCTTATTAGGGGTCTGTCATACAGAATACTCCATGCTGTGAGTAACTTAGAGGGATATGATGGGTTTTTCTTCAAAAACTTGTAAGGAAGTTGTGAGTCACAAATATGAAACATATAAGAGAACTTTACTCAATGGAACTAGATTTGTTAGTTAATTATTTTTATGTGTGTGACTCAGAGAATCTCATTATTTTATAAATATAATTTGTGGAAGAAATTATAGTGATAAAAGCTTTAGCAAGAAATTACTGTTTTATATTCAACTTGAGGGGGGAATTGGGAAGTCAGAGGTTTCTGTGCTCTACTGTCAGTCTCTCTGTCATCTTCTTTTTATTTGTATTTGCCATCACATTTACCCATGAAACCAGTATTTGTTGAATGCCTACTATGCATTAGTTCCTATGGAAATAAATATTTATACGACTCTTCAAATTGCTCACAGTCTACTGGACAAGGAGATACATTGATGTTTTCCTCTACATGGATTAAAAAAGTATCCTCATCAAAATATAAAATCTGAGCTCTATGGACTTACCTTGCCTACTGGAAAACATACCATAGTTTCTTTATGAGAAAAGGAAGAACTAGGGCTCCCAGATCTCTAGAAAAGACAACTCCATCTGCAGTACCTACACCTACATTCCTAGTAGTGAAGGGTATGCTCCATCTAATCATTTTGCTCCTACAAAGGGTCCTCTTGTCCCATCCTCCCTCTATAAAATATTCAAGATTGGCTGTGGTACTACACTCTGGTAATCTCCTTATCATTTTTCCTCCTATTTTACATCAGTCTCTATAAGAAATCCATATCATTCCTGGAACTACTAACTCCATTTTGCTTCAAAATATATCCCATTTACATCTGCCACACAGTCAGTAGAACATAGTTTAAGAGTGAAGAAAACAGACAGAAGTAGGGACAGTGAACCTATGTTCTCAGCTTGGTTTTACAACTTACAGTGTGACCACTTGAGTCTTTGTTGGACTTGTCTTCTCACTGCAAAGTGAAGATAATCCTTTCTGCTCAATGGGTTGCTGTAAAGTAAATATGAGATAATGAATATGAAGTTTAGGAAAATTCTTAATCACTATACAAAAATATAATCACTATACAAATATGGACTATTAACAAGTATTAATATAAATTATAGTGTATGTAGTATATTGAGAATTAAATTCAGATCTGTAAATAATAGTCTCTTTGTATACATGATACATACAAAATTGTCATAGGATCTACCTTTTAAATTAAAATAAGGGATTGGGAGGAGAAGATGGCGGACGAGTAAGATGCGGAGATCACCTTCCTCCCCACAGATACATCAGAAATACATCTACACTTGGAACTGCTCCTATAGAACACCCACTGAACGCTGGCAGAAGACCTCAGATCTCCCAAGGCAAGAAACTCCCCACGTCCCTGGGTAGGGCAAAAGAAAAAAGAAAAAACAGAGACAAAAGAATAGGGACGGGACCTGCACCAGTGGGAGGGAGCTATGAAGGAGGAAAGGTTTCCACACACTAGAAGCCCCTTCACGGGTGGAGACTGAGGGGGGTGGAGGGAGGAAGTTTCGGAGCTGTGGAGGAGAGGGCAGTAACAGGATGCAGAGGGCAAAGCGGAGAGATTCCCGCAGAGGACCAGTGCCGATCAGCACTCACCAGCCCGAGAGGCTTGACTGCTCACCCACCAGGAAGGGCGGGGGCTGGAAGGTGAGGCTCGGGCTTCAGTTGGATACCAGGGAGAGGACTGGGGTTGACGGTGTGAACACAGCCTGAAGGGGCTAGTGCGCCACGGATAGCAGGGAGGGAGTCCGGCAAAATGTCTGGAACTGCCGAAGAGGCAAGAGACTTTTTCTTCCCTCTTTGTTCCCTGGTGCGCAAGGAGAGGGGATTAAGAGCACTGCTTAAAGGATCCAGAGACGGGTGCCAGCCACAGCTATGAGCACAGACAGCAGAGATGGGCATGAGACGCTAAGGCTGCAGCTGCTGCCACCAAGAAGCCTGTGTGAGACCACAGGTCACTTGCCACACCTCCCCTCCCAGAAGCCTGTGCAGCCTACCAATGCCAGGGTCCTGTGATCCAGGGACAACTTCCCTGGGAGAATGCATGGCGTGCCTCAGGCTGATGCAACATCATACTGGCCTCTGCTGCCGCAAGCTCGCCCCACATCCGTACCCCTCCCAACCCCGGCCTGAGTGAACCAGAGCTCCCGAAGCAGCTGCACCTTTAACCCTTTCCAGTCTGAGCGAAGAACAGAGGCCCTCAGGCAACGTACACGTAGAGGCGGGGCCAAATCCAAAGCAGAACCCCGGGAGCTATGCTAACAAAGAGAAAGGGAAATTTCTCCCAGTAGCCTCAGGAGCAGTGGATTAAATCTCCACAATCAACTTGATGTGCCCTGCATCTGTGGAATACCTGAATAGACAACGAGTCATCCCAAATTGAGGGGATGGAATTTGGGAGCACGATATATTATTTTTTCCCCTTTTCTTCTTTTTGTGAGTGTGTATGTGTATGCTTCTGTGTGTGATTTTGTCTGGAGAGCTTTGATTTCACCATTTGTCCTATGATTCTGTCCGTCCGTTATTTATTTATTTTACTCTAAAAATTTTTTTTCATAATAATAATTTTTTATTTTAATAATGTTATTTTATCTTACTTTATTTTATTTTATTCTTTCTTTCTTTCTTTCCTTCCTCCCTCCCTCCCTTCTTTCTTTCTTTCTCTTTCTTTCTCTCTCTCTCTCTCTCTCTCTCTCTCTCTCTCTGTCTTTCTTTCTTTTTCTTTTGTGGATGAAAGGCTCTACCAGCCAGGAGTCAGGGCTGTGCTCTTTCTTTCTTTCTTTCTTTCTTTCTTTCTTTTTCTTCTCACTTTTATTCTGAGCTGTGTGGATGAAAGGCTCTACCAGCCAGGAGTCAGGGCTGTGCCTCTGAGGTGGGAGAGCCAACTTCAGGACACTGGTCCACAAGAGACCTCTCAGCTGCACGAAATATCAAATGGCGAAAATCTCCCAGAGATCTCCATCTCAACACCAAGACCCAGCTTCACCATATGACAAGCAAGCAACAGTGCTGGACACCCTATGCCAAACAACTAGCAAGACAGGAACACAGCCCCATCCATTAGCAGAGAGGCTGCCTAAAATCATAATAAGGCCACAGACACCACAAAACACACCACCAGACGTGGACCTGCCCACCAGGAAGACAATATCCAGCCTCATCCACCAGCACACAGGCACTAGTCCCTTCCACAAGGAAGCCTACACAACCCACTGAACCAACCTTAGCCACTGGGGACAGACACCAAAAACAACGGGAACTACGAACCTGCAGCCTGCAAAAAGGAGACCCCAAACACAGTAGGAAAAGCAAAATGAGAAGACAGAAAAACACAGCACATGAAGGAGCAAGGTAAAAACCCACCAGACCTAACAAATGAAGAGGAAATAGACAGTCTACCTGAAAAAGAATTCAGAATAATGATAGTAAAGATGATCCAAAATCTTGGAAATAGAGTGGAGAAAATGCAAGAAACATTTAACAAGGACCTAGAAGAACTAAAGAGGAAAGAAGCAATGATGAACAACACAACAAATGAAATTAAAAATACTCTAGAAGGGATCAACAGCAGAGTAACTGAGGCAGAAGAATGGATGTGACCCGGAAGATAAAATAGTGGAAATAACTACTGCAGAGCAGAATAAAAAAAAATGAATGAAAAGAACTGAGAACAGTCTCAGAGACATCTAGGACAACATTAAATGCACCAACATTCAAATTATAGGGGTCCCAGAAGAAGAAGAGAAAAAGAAAGGGACTGAGAAAATATTTGAAGAGATTATAGTTGAAAACTTCCCTAATATGGGAAAGGAAATAGTTAATCAAGTCAAGGAAGCACAGAGAGTCCGATACAGGATAAATCCAAGGAGAAACACCTCAAGACACATATTAATCAAACTATCAAAAATTAAGTACAAAGAAAAAATGTTAAAAGCAGCAAGGGAAAACAACAAATAACACACAAGGGAATCCCCATAAGGTTAACAGCTGATCTTTCAGCAAAAACTCTGCAAGCCAGAAGGGAGTGGCAGGACATATTTAAAGTGTTGAAGGAGAAAAACCTACAGCCAAGATTATTCTACTGAGCAAGGATCTCATTCAGATTTGATGGAGAAATTAAAACTTTTACAGACAAGCAAAAGCTGAGAGTTCAGCACCACCAAACCAGCTTTACAACAAATGCTAAAGGAACTTCTCTAGACAAGAAACACAAGAGAAGGAAAAGACCTACAATAACAAACCCAAGACAATTAAGAAAATGGGAATAGGAACATACATATCAATAATTACCTTAAATGTAAATGGATTAAATGCTCCCACCAAAAGACACAGACTGGCTGAATGCATACACAAATAGACCAGTATATATGCTATCTACAAAAGACCAACTTCAGACCTAGGGACACATACAGACTGAAAGTGAGGGAATGGAAAAAATACTCCATGCAAATGGAAATCAAAAGAAAGCTGGAGTAGCAATTCTCATACCAGACAAAATAGACTTTAAAATAAAGACTATTACAAGAGACAAAGAAGGACACTACATAATGATCAAGGGATCGATCAAAGAAGAATATATAACAATTGTAAATATTTATACACCCAACATAGGATCACCTCACTACATAAGGCAAATACAAACAGCCATAAAAGGGGAAATCAACAGTAACACAATCATAGTAGGGGACTTTAACACCCACTGTCACCAATGGACAGATGATCCAAAATGAATATAAATAAGGAAACACAAGCTTTAAATGACATAAGAAACAAGATGGACTTAATTGATATTTATAGGACATTCCATCCCAAAACAACAGAATACACATTTTTCTCAAGTGCTCATGGAACATTCTCCAGGATAGATCATATCTTGGGTCACAAATCAAGCCTTGGTAAATTTAACAAAATTGAAATCGTAGAAGTATCTTTTCTGACCACAACACTATGAGACAAGATATCAATTACAGGAAAAGATATGTAAAAAATACAAACACGTGGAGGATAAACAATGCACTTCTTAATAACCAAGAGATCACTGAAGAAATCAAAGAGGAACTAAAGAAATACCTAGAAACAAATGACAATGAAAACATTATGACCCAAAACCTATGGGATGCAGCAAAGGCAGTTCTCAGCGGGAAGTTATTAGCATTACAATCCTACCATAAGAAACAGGAAATATCTCAAATAAACAACATAACTTTGCACCTAAAGCAATTAGAGAAAGAAGAACAAAAAAAACCCCAAAGTTTGCAGAAGGAAAGAAATCATAAAGATCAGATAATAAATAAATGAAAAAGAAATGAAGGAAATGATAGCAAAGATCAATAAAACTAAAAGCTGGTTCTTTGAGAAGATAAACAAAATTGATAAACCATTAGCCAGACTCATCAACAAAGAAAAGGAGAAGACTGAAATCAATAAAATTAGAAATGAAAAAGGAGAAGTAACAACGGACACTGCAGAAATACAAAGGATCATGAGAGATTACTACAAGCAACTCTACGCTAATAAAATGGACAACCTAGAAGAAATGGACAAATTCTTAGAAATGAACAAACTGCCAAGACTGAACCAGGAAGAAATAGAAAATAGGAACAGACCAATCACAAGCACTGAAATTGAAACTGTGATTAAAAATCTTCCAACAAACAAAAGCCCAGGATCAGATGGTTTCACAGGCAAATTCTGTCAAACATTTAGAGAAGAGCTAACACCTATCCTTCTCAAGATCTTTCAAAATATAGCAGAGGGAAGAACACTCCCAAACTCATTCTACAAGGCCATCACCCTGATACCAAAACCAGACAAAGATGTCACAAAGAAACAAAACTACAGGCCAACATCACTGATGAACATAGATGCAAGTATCCTCAACAAAGTACTAGCAAACAGAACCCAACAGCACATTTAAAGGATCATACACCATGATCAAGTGGGGTTTATTCCAGGAAAGTAAGGATTCTACAATATACGCAAATCAATCAATGTGATACACCATATTAACAAATTGAAGGAGAAAAACCATATGATCATCTCAATAGATGCAGAGAAAGCTTTTGACAAAATTCAACACACATTTGTGATAAAAACCCTGCAGAAAGTAGGCATACAGGGAACTTTCCTCAACATAATAAAGGCCATATATGACAAACCCACAGCCAGCATTGTTCTCAATGGGGAAAAACTGAAACCATTTCCACTAAGATCAGGAACAAGAGGGCTTCCCTGGTGGCGCAGTGGTTGAGAATCCGCCTGCCGATGCAGGGGTCACGGGTTCGTGCCCTGGTCCGGGAAAATCCCACATACCGCGGAGCAACTAAGCCCGTGAGCCATGGCCGCTGGGCCTGCGCGTCCGGAGCCTGTGCTCCGCAACGGGAGAGGCCACAGCAGTGAGAGGCCCGCATACCGCAAAAAATAAAAAAAATTAAAAAAAAAGATCAGGAACAAGACAAGGTTGTCCACTCTCCACTATTATTCAACATAGTTTTGGAAGTTTTAGCCACAGCAATCAGAGAAGAAAAAGAAATAAAGGGAATCCAAATCGGAAAAGAAGAAATAAAGTTCTCATTGTTTCCAGATGACATGATACTATACATAGAGAATCCTACGGATGCTACCAGAAAACTACTAGAGCTAATCAATGAATTTGGTAAAGCAGCAGAATATAAAACTAATGCACAGAAATCTCTGGCATTCCTATACAATAATGATGAAAAATCTGAAAGTGAAATTAAAAAAACACTTCCATTTACCACTGCAACAAAAAAAATACAATATCTAGGAGTAAACCTACCTAAGGAGACAAAAGACCTGTATGCAGAAAACTATAAGACACTGATGAAAGAAATTAAAGATGATACAAACAGATGGAGAGATATACCATGTTCTTGGATTGGAAGAATCAACATTGTGAAAATGACTGTACTGCCCAAAGCAATCTACAGATTCAATGCAATCCCTATCAAACTACCACTGGCATTTTTCACAGAACTAGAACAAAAAATTTCACAATTTGTATGGAAACACAAAAGACCCCAAATAGCCAAAGCAATCTTGAGAATGAAAAATGGAGCTGGAGGAAGCAGGCTCCCTGACTTCAGACTACACTACAAAGCTACAGTAATCAAGACAGTATGGTACTGGCACAGAAACAGAAATATAGATCAAGGGAACAGGATAGAAAGCCCAGAGATAAACCCACGCACATATGGTCACCTTATCTTTGATAAAGGAGGCAAAAATATACAGTGGAGAAAAGACAGTCTCTTCAATAAGTGGTGCTGGGACAACTGGCCAGGTACATGTAAAAGCATGAAATTAGAACACTTCCTAACACCGTACAGAAAAATAAACTCAAAATGGATTAAAGACCTAAATGTAAGGCCAGACACTATCAAACTCTCAGAGGAAAACATAGGCAGAACACTCTATGACATAAATCACACCCAGATCCTTTTTGACCCACCTCCTAGAGAAATGGAAATAAAACCAAAAATAAACAAATGGGACCTAATGAAACTTAAAAGCTTTTGCACAGCAAAGGATACCATAAACAAGACCAAAAGACCACCCTCAGAATGGGAGAAAATATTTGCAAATGAAGCAACTGACAAAGGATTAATCTCCAAAATTTATAAGCAACTCATGCAGCTCAATAACAAAAAAACAAACAACCCAATCCAAAAAATGGGCAGAAGAACTAAATAGACATTTCTCCAAAGAAGATATACAGATTGCTAACAAACACATGAAAGAATGCTCAACATCATTAATCATTAGAGAAATGCAAATCAAAACTACAGTGAGAAATCATCTCACACTGGTCAGAATGGCCATCATCAAAAAATCTAGAAACAGGGGCTTCCCTGGTGGTGCAGTGGTTGATAGTCCGCCTGCTGATGCAGGGGACATGGGTTCGTCTCCCGGTCCGGGAAGATCCCACATGCCATGGAGCAGCTAGGCCCGTGAGCCATGGCCGCTGAGCCTGCACATCCGGAGCCTGTGCTCTGCAACGGGAGAGGCCACAACAGTGAGGGGCTCATGTACAAAAAAAAAAAAAAAAAAAAAAAAAATCTAGAAAAAATAAATGCTGGAGAGGGTGTGGAGAAAAGGGAACACTCTTGCACTGCTGGTGGGAATGTAAATTGATACAGCCACTATGGAGAACTGTATGGAGGTTCCTTAAAAAACTACAAATAGAACTACCATTCAACCCAGCAATCCCACTACTGGCCATATACCCTGAGAAGACCATAATTCAAAAAGAGTCATGTACCAAAATGTTCATTGCAGCTCTATTTACAACAGCCAGGACATGGAAGCAACCTAAGTGTCGATCAACAGATGAATGGATAAAGAAGATGTGGCACATATATACAATGGAATATTACTCAGCCATAAAAAGAAACAAAATTGAGTTATTTGTAGTGAGGTGGATGGACCTAGAGTCTGTCATACAGAATAAAGGAAGTCAGAAAGAGAAAAACAAATATCGTATGCTAACACATATACATGGAATCTAAGAAAAAAAAAAGGTCAAGAAGATCCTAGGGGTAAGATGGGAATAAAGACACAGACCTACTAGAGAACGCACTTGAGGATATTGGGAGGGGGAAGGGTAACTGTGACAAAGTGAGAGAGGCATGGACATATTTACCAATCGTAAAATAGCTAGCTAGTGGGAAGCAGCCGCATAGCACAGGGAGATCAGCTTGGTGGTTTGTGACCGCCTAGAGGGGTGGAATAGGGAGGGTGGGAGGGAGGGAGGCGCAAGAGGGAAGAGATATGGGAACATATGTATATGTATAACTGATTCACTTTGTTATAAAGCAGAAAGTAACACACCATTGTAAAGCAATTATACTCCAATAATGATGTTAAAAAAAATTAAAAGTTTTCAGAGAGTCAGTCAGAGATACAATTTGATCATTAACGGAGCTGTTACAGACTTTTTAATTGGAAAATGAAATAGTCATAGCCCTAGAGTACACTTGACACCTTGTTCATTATCTGAGGCTTGATTTTGTGCTATAATTACTTTAGGATTCCATTAAAGTTTCAGGCTTACCAAATGATTGAGCCAAATACGTGAATAAACCTGAAATATGTGCAAAGTGAATTCTTTGATAAATATATCCTGCTGATTTGGTTTCAAGGGAATCTGCAATAATTTCAGTTCTTTTTTCATTGAACACCTAAGAGGCAGTCACTTGGAAAGAAGCATCAAAACATGTGCCTTGAGATAAGATAACAGACTTTCTAAGTGCTAATTTATGACTCATAATTAGCAGCAATGCCATTTACTCTGTGTGTTTCAGTCCCAGTAAAGTTTGAAACTCTTTCCAGTAACTCAAGATCATTAAATATCAACTCATTGCCTAAGATAAGTGTTGTGGGAGAAAAATGGAAAAGAAAAAGAGAAAAGAAAAATGTGACCTCTGATGCTGACAAGGTTTCTAGTCAACCAGAAAGAAAAATGAAAGGAAAGTCAATGGAGCTCCAACTACTTTCCAGGAAATAGGAAAAGCACTATTCTATCTCATTTAATCCTTATAATCAAGTTTAGCAGAAGGATATTATAATCCTTCTCATTTAATTACCATAATCAAGTTTAGGAAGAGGATATTTTAGTCCTTTTGACGATAAATTCAGCTGAATGGTTCACATAAAATGACTTGTTAGGCATTTAATAAACATTGTCCAGAATCATACAATTTGTATATGGCAGAACTAATATATGCTACCCTACAGTCTCTTAAAATAAGAGTTAAATAAAAAAATACATACATACATGCTTATATAGCAGTGCTTTTAGCAACTGAAAGATATAGCAATGGACAAAGGAGGCAAATCCCTGCCCTCATGGAGTTACATTCTAGAGATAGACAGAAAATTACCATATATTTAAACAAATATGTGATGAAATTTTAGTTAGCCCATGATGCTCTCAAGAAAAATAAAGCGAAGTATGTAAAGGGATTAGGATTGGTGGAAGTCATTTTAGAGTAGTTGGTTAAGGCCTTTCTGAAGACATAACATTGAATAGAAACTAGAATGAAATGTAGGAAAAAGGCCTAGAAGTAAATTTGAGCCAGAAAAAGCAGCAAGTGGAAACCCCCAAGGTTTGGACCAACCTTGGACTAGACAAGGAATTGAATATGGTAGATTTGGACTGAACAAACAAAAATATGGTGAAAATTGTGCAATAGCCATTATTAAATTTTATGCACCCCAAGTCATCGTAAATAATTTGAATTTTACTCTAAACGTGATGGGAAGCCTTTAAAATCTTCAGAGCAGTGTTTTAGACTAATGCAGTTTAAATGACAGACTGAGGAGAGTGCCTCAAGGCGCTGAGGAGCTTTTGAACTCTAGAGGATTGGGCATTTTACCAGGAGACCTGTACAGGTTTATGAAGGTGGTTTAGTTAAGAAGTTACAATTGCTTGGACTACGGTTATTATAGTAAGGGTAGAGAAAATTGAATTCTGAATATATTTTAAAGATAGCCTGATATGGAAAAATAACATTCTTATGTGCATTAAATTAGATAATGAATATAAAAGATTTATCATATTTTGAGTATCAAGATGGTAGACAATTGTAGAAGACTTAAAAAAATCATACAAATAAAAGGATTATACTCCAGGGTTAATATAGAAATATTTAAATTTCCATTTAAAATTGAAGACATAGTACTCAATAATTTTTATTATCAATCTTATTTTTATTAATAAAAGAAAATGTGGAAATTTGAAATATTTCTCTGTTCCTCAGTTTTTCCTTTTGCTATTTTGTCTGTACATTTAAAATGGAAATGTCTTACTGTTTAAATATAAAAATGTCGTAAATTTAATCCCAGCTGTTTAGAATACGCTTACATAGTGTGTATCATGTGCATCAGTTAAAGATATAATTTGGTTTTTATACTGAATTCTAATGTGTGTGTGTATGTGAATTTGTGGTATTTGGGGTAGAGGGTTGTGCTTGAGCCCTTGGGGTAATTTTGGTACTCTCATGGCATGATACCCATATAAATAATTATGCAATTAGAAATTTCTCAGGGTAGACCCATATGAGACCAGGTTCAAACCTGCTCATCAAGATTAATGATATATAATCTGTGCAGATCAAAGTGGTAAATTTTAATCAGTAATGGTGTAGTTAATAATTTGGCAACATATTACATAAGATTGATACTGAGTTTGTTAAATAAAAAAAAAAAAAAGAATCTGTGGCTGACAAGCAAGATTGAAATAAAAGCATTCACATTTGTAGGGCTCGGCTTCTGAATAGCAATCTGGCTCAGCTCATCTATCACAGCCTACAACCTATCAGGTGGAAGACAGATGCTCAATTTCCAGTGTTAGTGATCTCCTTCAAGGCTTTACTGGTTTTCTTCAACTTATTAATTAGAAAGATGAAAGCCTGTTTCTGGAGGGAGGTGAAAAATGAGACATGCAACTTAAAGGTTTAAGTCATTATCTGGTGGGCTATTATGTTCCAAGTAAGAAACTGTGATTATTTTGGGTTATTAGGAATATACACATATGATGTAGTACAATTTTTAGATGCTTATATGTTACGCACTACTCAGAGAGAATTAAAGGGAATTTAGATTTTGCTTCCAAAAAAATTGCTTCAAACTTTTGAATTAGAGAATTTAAGGAAAAAAATCTGGGAAAGACTTCTAGCATAGTGCTTCTTAAAATTTAATGTTCAGGGCTTCCCTGGTGGCGCAGTAGTTGAGTCCGCGTGCCGATGCAGGGGACACGGGTTCGTGCCCCGGTCCGGCAGGATCTCACATGCCGCGGAGCAGCTAGGCCCGCGATCCATGGCTGCTGAGCCTGCGTGTCTGGAGCCTGTGCTCCGCAACGGGAGAGGCCACAACAGTGAGAGGCCGCGTACCAAAAAAAAAAAAAAAAAAAAAAAAAAAAAAAAAAAAAAAAAATTTAATCTTCATACAAATCACCCAGGGGTTTTATGTTAATATGTAGATTCTAACTCAGGAGGTTTGGGGAAGGACCTGAGATTCTCTTTTTCTATTAAGCTTCCAGATGTTGGTGACACTGCTGGTTCACGGATCACACACTTTGAGTATCAAGTTTCTGGACAACTAACAAAAGACAAGAAATATCATAAAACTTAAATAATTCTATCCTTAGTTTGATAGAGAAAGTTTCTTTGAATTTCTGCTCAACATTAAAAAACTAAAACTGAGAATAATAAATAGTGCATTATGGGTGTGCTTAGAAAATATTATATAACATGCTAATCAACAGACAAGGGAAATTTTTTTTATAAGAATCTCTCGGTGCTTCCTCTCATCTAATCTGGGACGTCTTTATTTAGTCTTAGAGCATGTAGTTTAGTCGTTAGATGATCTCCTCAAACTATGGTTCCTTCACTGACTGTTTCCATAATCATCAACTTAATTTCCTTACTGAATTTCTCTTATGTCTTGCCTGAGGCTACAAAAACAATTCTTAGCTAATTGAATCCTTATGAATTAAAGTATTTCTTCTTTTCTAAAAGTTAACAAATGAATGAAAAACCCACACTGGGTTAATATTTTTAAAACTATGATCCTGTTGAATTTGTCTTCTCATTACATCTTTGCTCATGAAAAAATTTACATTTTGTTTTCTCTCAAAACACTTATCCCAAATTCCATAATAAAGGGAAATCAATTCTCTATTCAGAATCAGTTTTACAGTACAGTAAATGCCACACACACGAAAAAAAGCAGAATAAAGATTTGAGAGTGATGCCTTCCCAGATTTTTAAGTTGAAAGAGGTAAGCCTACCTGACATGAAAGATTCTCAGCTGCCTTCTTGGCCATTAATGAAGACACAGTTTCACTTGAGCTGAGATCAACTTACTTACAGTGGACCCCACGTAAGATAGAAAATAGGTATGAAAGTTGCTGTGAACCCAATTCAAATTTCAAGGCACATCCTCTTCTTCCTCAGCCTCTGAACTTTTGCCATCTACCACAAGACAGAAGATAGAGCCTAGGGTCCTGTAATTATATTCGCTGGTTTCCTTCTGTGATCTCCAGGTACCCACACCTTGCTCTGAATCCCTCATTTCTAGCTCTGGCCTGGTCTATTATTCAATGATGAGTTTTGCTACAGGCAGAATGATATCAGAACTCATACTTCACTAAAGTTCTAGAGTTTGATTGGAATTTTTTTCTTTCCAAGGCTGTACGGGATTTCTGGTCTGAATTCCCAGAGTTTACATCTGTTAGTGTCTGTAGTTAAATATGGCAATAGGACAAATACAAGTCTTCCTGATAGCAAAGCAAAAAGTGCACCAAACAAAGTTAAACAGGCAAGGACAACCTTATTTAAGGCAATTGCAATAGGAGAGAGATGTCAGAACTCAGTTTGAACTCAACTCTGCTGAAGCAAAGAGAAGTAGGCATTTTAAAGGCTGGGATAAGCTAGTGGAAAAGTCCCAGAGGAGGTTAGACCCTTTGTGTTTGCCAAAGGCACATGAAACTTCCCATACCTTTATGATAGGAGGCAGTTTTGCAACTTGGAGCAAGGCACTCACCACCTTCCCAAGTTATGCTCCTACCTTCCCACAGAGCCTTGGGTAGAGGGGGCTATCTTCTTTGACAATTACATTTCAAAGAGACAGCTTCCAGGGCCTTCAGAAAGACATCCCTGGGTTGTAAAACCGGCAAAAGACTTTTAAAAAGATTTATATATCCAAAGGGCAAAGAAAGAATTGATAATTACAAGTTTTCTAAAATAAGTTATGAGAAAAGGAAGTTCAGGGACCTAGAGTCAGGAGGAATCCTATCTAAAGATCAGTCAAACAGAAATGTTAAGACCATCTTGTGCACTGGTTATATTGTTACTCATTTAGAATCTGCTATTATGATCTTTAAAATAAAATCTAATCATATTGCTTCTATTGGTTTCCTAGGTCTGCTATAACAAATGACCACAAAATTGGTGGCCTAAAACTACAGAGATTTATTATCTCCCAGTTCTGGAGGCTGGAAATCTGAAATCAAGATGTTGGCAAGGTCGTGCTTCCTAAGAAAGCTCTAAGGGAGAATCTTTCTTTGCCTCTTCCAGCTTCTGGTGTCCCTTGACTTGTGGCTTCATAACTTTAATATGTGCCTCCATCTTCACACTACTTTCTTCAATCTCTCTCTGTGTTTCTCTTCTGTGTGTCATTTATAAGGATACTTGTCACTGAATTTAGCCTGTATAATCCAGGATGATCTCATTTTTATATCATTAACTTAATTACAACTGCAAAGACCCTTTCTGTAAATAAGGTCACATTCACTGGCTCCAGGGGTTTGACATGGACAGGTCTTTGGTCGGGGATGGGCACCATTCAACCCACTACACTGTGCTTATGCTTAAAATCTTCCTGAAGACACACATTTTCCTCAAATTCCTCAGTTATTCTAGAGGCTCTGCTACACCTCTAAGGCCTAATTTCTCACAACTTTATCCTTTAACTAAGCAGCATCATAGAGGTATTCCCCCACCTCTACCAAACAAGAACGCTTTCTATATACTGGTAAGCAGTGGGGAATGGATAGGGAATGATAGGAACAACTCCATGATACTTTTAATTTACTTAATAGAGGTATGATTTGATTTGTCTATCAACATGTAATATATGTGAAATACTATGGTTGTCCCACAGAATTTTGCAGATAAAAAGAAAATCCGGGGCTTCCCTGGTGGCGCAGTGGTTGGGAGTCTGCCTGCCGATGTAGGAGACGCGGGTTCATGCCCCGGTCCCGGGAGGGTCCCGCGTGCCGCGGAGTGGCTGGGCCCGTGGGCCGTGGCCACTGGGCCTGCGCGTCCGGAGCCTGTGCTCCGCGTACCGCAAAAAAAGAAAATCCAAGCTATTTTTTTGTTGAGAGACAATTTAAGAATACCTCTTAAAAGAAATGGTAACTAAATTTGAGTTTAATTTATAAGTAGGCTTTAGGCAAAGTTTATGTTTTGGATAAAATTCAGTGGTGGCAGAGAAGATAGTGCATGCAAAGACAAGAGAGAAGAAACAGAGTTGTGAGTTATTTCTTGAACCATTCACAATTTGATATTGCTGATGCATATAGTTTAAGGAAATACAATATCAGAGCAACAAAGGTGTCCTATTATGAAAGATATGCTATCATTTATTAAATATAAAACCATGTTCAATTTTATGACTAAGAGGAATTCTTGTTGATTATTCAGATGATTCGTTTGAGAAAGACAAGATAAAGAGTATGTAGATACTTTTCATAGGCAAATAATAGAATCCTTATTAACTCCATACTTAGAGATATAACAGAAAAAATATGGTAAAATTATGGGGAAATGAAAGAATAAAAATGAGAAGAATTCTACAGATGTGGATATAAAGAATGGAAGTTTAAAAATTAAATAACTTATGGTCTCAATGATGTTTGGGAATATACACTGTTTCTTATTTTAAAACTTATAACAGTCCTCTGTTTGATCAATACCAGGATTGAAATTTCTTTATAAGTATTATAACATAATATTCATATCTACTGTTGATATTAAAAATCCATTAATTTATGCTTTCTGAAAAAAGTGCACTTTTTATTGAAATATTTTGTCCTCTCATATTTAATAATGCCATTTTCACAAGCCAAAAACATTAATACAATCAATAAATGAGAAAACTGTCATAATTTATTGAAAATTAATTTTCAGGAGAAGAGTCAAGCTACATTTGAAAATAACTTTTAATTCAAATGGTGAAAATATAAGACAGCTATTTATGGAGAAAGAAAATCATTTAAAAATGACTTTCACTGACAGATAAATTATGTTTCATACTGATAAGAAAAATTATTTATATAGGACAATAGATTTCTACTGGCTATTAAAAAATCACAATCATCTATTACAGAGTAGAGTTGTTTGAGTAAAAAAAAAAACTAATTTTATTTTACCATTCTAATGTAGGCTATTATTGTAAAAGAGGAGTTAGTTAAGTAAGAATGAAAGGAAGGATAAGAAAAGGTAAAAATAATTTAAGCAATTCTTTGGTGCATTCTATGAGTTAGGAACAATTCCTAATTATTATGATTTATGAAGAATCACAAGATAATAAAAATGTAACACAAAGAATCCAAAACTCTAAATTACTACTGTCTATTATCAACTATAATAGCCAATTGTCTGAAAAAAAGTAGGGGATTTATATGATCACACAACTGACAACATAGTTAAGGGTACCAAGTAAAATTCTCTTGGTTTTGCCTTTCTCCCTGAACAAGTTTCAGCCTCATCCTGGCTTGCATTATGGATACCCATACCTACATATTCCAGGACTCAGAAATTAACATCTCTCCATCCTCCATCCGGGGGAAGATCTCCTTTACTTAAACAAACAAACAAAAATGTCCTCAATTCTCACTTATTGGTCCCACCTAGGACACTTTCTCACCACTAACCCAATCGCTGATTATTTTAAGCTATTCCCAGTAGCTCTATACAAGAGATGAGTGTTGTTCACATGGCTCCTACAAAATCTGGGAGACCTTGAGTGGCTGGTGCAGAGACTATTAATATTTGTTGCTCTAACACCATGGACTTAATAATTCTAAAAGTAGAAAAAAAAACATGAATACATCGTGGTCAAAATAGAATGAGAAAAATAAATTTTCTGCTAATTTTTTCTCCCTTGTACTATTGGAGAGAATCATCCACTAATTCAGGATTTCTCTGGGCCATTGGCATCAAAATCAACTCAAGCTCTTGTTGCAATGCAGTTTGTTTTTTTTTTTTTTTTTTTAATTTGGATTTGTTTGAAATTGAATTCAGATTTACAGATACTGTCTTTTAAGAGGTAACTGCTTGTAATAGTCTGCTTTTTTTCCTGTTTGAATACAGGAGTTTTTGTTAATTTTATTCTTTTGGAATCTTAATTTTATAGGAAAATAATATAGCTTCAGTTGATTCTTCAAAATCACACAGGCAGCATTAAAATCAACACCAGAGAGACATTTTGGAACTCCACTCTGCCATGAAAATGAATAAACAACTCTACTGTTTGAGGTACTGTAGCTATTAAAGAAATCTCTGAAGACCTGTCAATTTTATCATCATTCAACCTTTAGAGTTAACAAGAGATGTTTTTATTAAGAAACACCCATGAACTTGAGAAAAATATATTTTTCTATGTGGTGTTTTTATTGTAATATCAAAGCCTGTATGTTAGAAAAGATGGCTTGCTGAGAATAAATTATTCTGTTGACATATTTTAGCTGTTATATTCCGAACTCATATACAAAGGATAACCTGAACAAAGTAACCTGAGATGAGAAAGTTACACTAAATGCAAAGGTAAGACTCATATGCAAATTGTATTTGTACAATCAGGAATCAGAATTTACAGGGAAAAGATAAAAGAGAGAAGAGGAGAAAAAAGAGAAAAATTATCAAACATCAGGGTGAGGGGAAAATAATATTTTGAAAGGAGGATGGTATATTCAATTTTAATTTGCTCTGGTTTTCTATAACACCCTTCATCTTCAAAACACCTCTATTAAAGTTTGATTCCCACAGAGGGGCATGGTGTGAAGGCCATTAAAAAATAGTAATAGCAATTTTTGAATTTGTAGTTAGTTCTATGTGGTATGTTCCTCTCCAGACTTTTCCCATGGCTGACTCATCCTTAGAATCGAAATCTCAGTTTAAGTTGACTTGTTCAGAGTATTCCTAACTAATTATCTCACATAATTCTTTATTGTAGGACTTTATTATTTTAAGACATTTATCATAATCCACAATTAACTAATTTGTTGAGTTGCTAATTATTCTCTTGTCAACTATAATGTAAACCATGAAGGCAAGGACCTTCTCTGTCTTAAGTCATGGTAACAAGTATGACTTAGTTGGGGCAGTTTAGTGCAAATGACTTGGGATCTGAAATACCTGTATTTGAACTAAGACTTTGTTGGAGCTATCACCAAGTGTGGATATTGTTAGGTATTCAATAAATATCTCTGAAATTGAAAGATGAGGGACCTAAAGGATAATCAAATTTTTGACAATTTTAATGCAGATTAAAAGGCACTGCTCTAAAATTTCAAGGTGGAGTACAGATTGCAAAAAATGAAGAACACTAGAAATAAAATTGTCTCTTTGAAAACTTACAGACATTTTCGGGGTGGTAATAAGGTTCAATCCAATCATGTATGTAGGCATACACACACATACATACATTTACACGGGCACACATATGTCCTATACAAAACAGATCATATATTCTGGTAAGGGTTTTAAGACTTTTATGTATATTAACCATCTATTAATCATAATAAATCTATTATTAATCTGTTAAGTCTATTATAAAATCTATATTATCTCCTTTTTTATAGATGATAGAACAGAGGTAAAGAGAAGATAAGTAAATTGCCCCTGTTTAAGACTGCTATTAATGGCTACAGTTAGTTCAAATACAGGTATTTCAGATCCCAAGTCCTTTGCACTAAACTGCCCCCTAAGGCATAGGTGAGTTTCAGCTGATATCTGAGTTAAAATATATCCATGTGGATGAACTTCTAAGAATTACGACATGTAAAAGATTACCAAAGGTTATCACAGCTATCTGTTCAAATGTTCTTTGTAGTAATTGAGTTTTAGCAGGGTACATGGCTGCTGGCTAAAACCTACATTCATAGAGGTCATTTTCTACGATGTCTGTTAAGGATGTGAGCAGAAGTAATGTGTCTCACTTCTTTGTCTGGTTCTTAATATTTATGTCCCTTCTGTATTCCCACAGACTAGGAAGAAGTGAAAATTGGATTAGTGAACTTGAATTCACAGTGGAAGCTGAGAGATAACAAATATCAAGAAAATCTATCTTAAGGGATTTCTTAAAAAGAAAACAAAGTCATTGGAGAGGAAGAAATGAAAATAATTTATGTTAAGCAAGAGATTGACATAAATCTGGAGTTCTACATATGGAGGTTGGAGAAGAAAAGGTAATAATACAGTAATATTACAATTAAGCATGTAATCAAAATTCAAAAGGCACATGACCTCTAGTCTGCAGTAAGATTGATTTACAATATTTTGAATGAAAATTTGATTGTTCTTAGATTTTTATATCCAGTCATTCTAATACTCATGTTTGAGATCAATAAAACTTTTTAGGCATATACAGGTATAATATTTATAACTTGCCATTCTTTCTGAATACAATTACTCAAATATTTTCTCTAGCAAATTGTAAAAACAAAAGCATGAAATAAGACATAGGAATCAACATTATCGTTATCATCATCAACAAAAATAATGGCAGCAACAAAATTGGAAATGGACAGGTGGGTGATAAAACAAATCTGGAAACATGAAGCTGGTATGAAATTTTTCCTTCAAATGAAAGTACATGAATTCATGACTAAGAATCTTAAAATTTTACAATAAAAATTAAAAGTTCATTAGACACTAGAGAACACAAATATAAGCACATATATACACAGAACACTATGTATATAAACAAGGATATATATAATCTCATGGGGTATAAATTGGATTGAAATGTGATATGATGGCCAGTAATTAGGTGATTGTAAAATATAAACTTTCTGAAAATAAAATTTATTTACAAACTTATCTACAGATTAGGTTATGTAATTCAAGAAAGAGAAAACAACTGGGGTTCTGAAATCATGAGTGATAATCTTGGGTTTATAGTTGGTAAAAAGCTATCACAATTTTCTAATGGCATTCACTTTATCATCTATATTTTTTCAGAGTATGGTTTGCTTTTTTTGTAGGAAACGCTCTGAAGTTAGCAGTATTTAAATATATTAACTCTAACTTAGATTTCTTCATATTCTTATTTACTGGTATTTATTGCTTTTTTCCTTTATTAAAGAGTGATGGTGTTATATTACTTTTGTGATATAGTAGTTTAAGTTTATGGGAACATAAATGTATTCCAATTAATGTCATATAACAAAAAATAATTACACCTCCCTCAGAAGCTTTATTTTAATCTTCCAAATTTAAAGTTACTGGAAACTTTGGAACTCGTCTTTTTCATAAGTAATTTTTATATAAAATATTTACTTTTATTATCTTTTGTTCATATTAAGCAAAATGTAATCTAAACTTTTAATTTAAAGATACTATTGTTAGATTTTACAAGAATCCTTTATTTTTAAGAATTTTCAAAATATCTTGAGCATTAGCTGCTGTTATAACTAAGAAAAATATTTATTTAATAGACAAATAAAACCCTGGGAATTCAAAGAAGGATGAGACTTGCCAATCTGCTAGAGTTTCTCGGTTTTACACCATCTGTGGCCATGGAGCCCATTCTGCTACAGGCAAGAACAGTTTAGGAGCCATACATGGAATAAAAATCACAATGTAACTCTAAATTTTCATTTTCAGAATGTGAATTTTATGAAACTTTGGCACCGACTGCTCTGCTGTATTCACTAACCTAAAAATGGACAAAGACAGAGGTGCCTGATGTGGCTAATGCATTCTGATACTACAGAAATAGGAAAAGTAAAATAAAAATTACTCGTTGCAAATAGCCTCCCAACCAATGAAATACACGGAAAATTTCCTCCTTTAATCTTTTATCTTACTCTGTTTTCAAATTTCCATTGTTTCCTGGCCCTTGTACATATGCGTGTTTGGATCATTTAGAGACCATGTGAGATACAGAGTTTGGTCTTGGGCACAACAGTAAGCTATTGATTTACACAGCTTAAAATATTACATAGAGCAGATCAGCGATTTGAAGATAATCCTGAGCATGGTGTGTTGAAAACACAGCTGATACATTTAATGAAAGGCAAAAATTAAGGGTCAAAAGATCAACAGATTTATGAATCAGCAGTAATAAAAGCTGTAGCCACACACCATGAAGCAAATTAAAGGGCCCTATCAATTAGTCTGTCAGTCATTTAATACTGATTGAGCATATATTATAGACACTGCATCATATCAGTATAAGAAATACAGAAAGTGCTCTAAGTCCCTACCTTTTATGAGCTTACAAAGCAGTGAAAAGACTAAATCATCTTGCATGATATATTAATAGACATTAAATATCACTATATAGTTACATTAAAATGGATGCTCATTGTGATAACCTCTATCTTAGGCATCAACAAAATGCTTTCTCCTTTTTCTTATAGGGATTTTTGACATTTTTCATTTAGTTTTGTTATATTTATCCCATACAAATAAATTATCTTATTATTACTCTAAGTTGTTTCAAACTCTTTGAAAATATGTGTAAATATTGATTGCTTAACTGTTAAATTGAGGCTGCCCCAATAATTTAGAGGTTATGAGGTGGGACTTGAAATTTTGTAGGCAATTAAGATTTAATTTTGGAAGTGGGGAACAACAGGCAAGAGAATAGGAGTGATGCTCAATATAAGAGAGAAGTGGGTATAGCATAACTGGAAACGGGATAAGTAAAGTTGGAGACCAGCCAGATAACTGAGGGCCATGTATATCCAGAAGATGTATGCAAACTGGAGTTGACAGAGAATAGAGTTGTATGATTCTGGGTATTATATGATGAAATGTGTCTTAGACATGTAATTTAATAGAGTCCAAGATGAATTAAATTGAGAAAAGTTTAAAAAAGAGGCAATGATAATCACAAGTATCAATAACAATGACGTATTAGGAAGGTTTTTAATAACCAAATTTGGTAATGCAATTAAGATATAAATACAATTTAAAAATTAAAATAATGACATTTGGACTAATCAAGCTGAGTCAATATTTTAAAGTATGTGGTGTTAAAAAGTGGAGAGAGATCAGCTTAATGTCATTGCTTTAGAGAATAACACAATAATACAAAATGTAATTATGAATTTGAAGGGAAAATTTCAGTATACTCATTTTGTCTATGATCCATTTATATAAAGATACATAAATATAGTCACAGATATAGAAAACAAACTTATGGTTACCAGTGGGGAAAGGGAGGGATAAATTAGGAGATTGGGAGTGACATATACACACTACTATATGTAAAATAGATAACAAGGACCTACTGTTCAGCACAGAGAAGTCTACTTAATACTCTGTAATGGCCTATATGGGAAAAGAACATAAAAAAAGAGTAGATATATGTAAATGTATAACTGATTCACTTCGCTGTAGAGCAGAAACACAACATTGTAAATCAACTATACTCCAATAAAAAATTTTTAAAAGATATAAGAATAAGCGAATGCTTAGTTGTTAAAAGGGATGTGCACAGAATAAACATTTTTTATATCCTTGGTATATCATGATAGCATAAGTGCTAATTTACTTATAAACATCTTTGCTACAATATGTAAAATTACAAAATTATATTCTAATATATACACATTTATATACTCTAACCTTGAGATGAAGACATATCATTTGATTTTAAAAATGTCGTATTAAAGGAGTTAAGAGAAGAGAGCTTTTATGAGTTTATGTATTTTGTTCATATATATATATCTCATGTATATATGTGAGAAAGTAATTAGTTTTGACACTTTTGAATTAGCTAATGTAAAGAAATATGAGTACAACTGGAAGTCAGAACAATCATGTCATTCAAGTCAATCTGTTTAGTGGATAGACTTACAGATAATCATGCTAAGTGAAGTAAGTCAGAAAGACAAAGACAAATACCATATGATATCACTTATATGTGGAATCTAAAATATGACACAAATAAACCTATCTACGAAACTGAAACAGACTCACAGATATAGAGAACAGACTTGTGGTTGCCAAGCAGAAGTTGGGAGGGAAGGACTGGGAGTTTGGGGTTAGCAGATGCAAACTGTTATATATAGAACGGATAAACAACAGGTTCTACTGTATAGCACAGGGAACTATATCCAATATCCTGTGATAAACCTTAATGGAAAAGAATATAAAAAATAATGGGGCTTCCCTGGTGGCGCAGTGGTTGAGAATCCGCCTGCCAATGCAGGGGACACGGGTTCGTGCTCCGGTCCGGGAAGATCCCACATGCCGCAGGGCGGCTGGGCCCGTGAGCCATGGCCGCTGAGCCTGCGCTCCGCAATGGGAGAGGCTGCAACAGTGAGAGGCGCACGTAACGCAAAAAAAAAAAAAAAAAAAAAAAAGAATGTATATATAACTGAATTACTTTGCTGTACAGCAGAAATTAACACAACATTGTAAATCAAATATACTTCAATTAAAAAAAAAACCTGTTTAGGAAAAAATACCAGTGATGGGGGGATGGAGAAAGAAACATCACAAGCTCATCATGCTGCCTCCCATTGGCCAAATCCAACAGCTGTCAGAAGCAAGGGAAGCTTTTGCAGCAGCCTGCCGCCAGCCGCGGCGGGTCCTCAAAGTGCAGCAACAATCGACGAGAGGGGGTAGGGAACTGAACGCACCAAGGTATGGGATCAGAAGGGCACAAGCAACTGATGGTTGCAAGGCAAGCTTAATAACAAAGCATAGCCATATATATACCCCTAAAGCAGGGAATTTGCTTAGTCATGCCTTATCGGCATCAGCTGGTTGATTGGCTTCTCGGCTTCTCCCTCAAAGGCACCAATTTCCCCTCCAGGGTTGCTTTTCCTAGCTTTAGGGAACAACCAGGGACTCCCAGTAACTGAGCAGGTCCCTGGAGCGATTTGGCCAAAGGCCATCTCCTTTTTCACGTTCATACCATAAAGTCCAGGATGCATACCAAGGAGAGTACAATCGGGCCCTGAGGCTTATGAGGGTCTTAATGGCGCCTTCCTCAGAGGGCAATGCTCGCCACATTTCCCCCTCTTTTATTTTTTAAAGGTTGATAATGGAATTTCAACCCATACACCTCCTGACGAAGAGCAGCGAGACGAGACGGCCAACAATAAAGCGTAAAAAACAAGGTAATGCAATTAACATCAACAATACACATGACCCCACGGTAATCAATCCTGTGAGTCCATTTTGAAACCAATGCATTGGGTTTAACCATTGAAGCTGATCCAAGAGTCCTTGAATTGTTGGGGCCCGTCTTCTTGTAGACGAGCTTCTTGAATTGCTTGTATTTCCGCATTAAGTTTTTATATGTCCAAACTAATGTGTCCATCAGTCCATACACTTAAAAAGTGCATTTTTACTTTGTTCCAATCCCAGTCAGTTTCATTATAAGCGTGTTGAGTCACACAAATCCAAGTATATTTAGCACGGCAAATCAAACGCATTTTCAATTTTAAAGCCATAATTTGGTCTCCTAAACCTATGAGAGCATTTTTTAACTCATCAACCTCAGTTTTTAGTTGAGTATCAATATGACTTTGTAATGCTAATGCAATACTGGTATTTTTAGACAATTGATTAACATAATGTGCTTGTTGTACAGTTTTACTTAATGCTAAACTGGCGGTAGCGTCTGTGGCTGTTAAAGCAGCTAAGGCTAATATGCTACATATTAATATTCCAATGAATCGTTTAGGTCTTTTTAAAGCTTCAGATAATTCTAGCCAAGCTCGCATGCTAGTACTATGATACCATGGATCAGAAATATTTACAGGCAGCATTACATAGGAAGGTTGTTTTAACACCATAACAGAAAAAGTTCCTTTCATAGGCAGAATGCAAGTACTAAAAATACAATTCTGACAAGTTATATTATATCCTAAGGAACCAGAAGTAAACTCAATCTGTAAATCTCCTATTAGCAAGGCATATGAGGGTGTAACACAAGTAATAACCGGTTGATAAGAATAAGACAATGCAAACTTCCCAAAATCCCAATGCTTATAAAAAACCAAACTATTATTAGTAACAGAAACTGAAGAAATTAAAATGGTACCATTATTATAATTTAACGTGCACCAGATTTGAGAATTCAAAATCAGATTGGGGAAAATCAGAAGGAATAAAGGAGGGAAACTTCTAACTTGTAACAGCTTTAACTACCTTTAAACTATGGCCGGCCAGCAAAGTCCCTTGTCCTCCTACATATACTTCAGCACAAAAATAGTATCTTTGACTTTTCAGCTTCTATTAGAGCTCCACTTTCAGCTTTATGATTAGACCCATCTTTGTTGCTGTAATTACCAGTCTCATTCTTTCCATTTTTGTTATTGTTGCCCTGTGAAATCATTTTTTCTAGAACAGCAAGAAGATGTAAAGCTTTCTCAGCTTGGTAGGTTAATATATACAGGTCTACGAACAAAAAACACACTGCTTGGGCAAATTTTTCTTCAAAAGGTTCTATGAACTGATAAAGTTTTTCACCAACGGATATGGCTTCTGTATACTGTCGGACATGATACAGGATGACTGCTTGATTGTAATACAACATACTATTTTCAAGATCATCTAGTCCATCCATTTATTCAACAGCCGAGTGCACCTGATTCTTCAATTGGTTAAGTGTCTGTCTTAAACTATCTGTTGTTGTCTGGTTACTTTTGAAAAACTCAGCTACTGCCATATTCAAAATTATTTTATAATCGTCTTTGTTTATATCTTGTAGGCAGGCAAGATGTTGCAGACAGACATCATACTTTCCAGCTGTGAAAGCCTGGAAAGCACTGGTGGACAACTCCTTCTCTTGATCAGTGATCTCAGGTCGCCTCTTAGATACTTTTTGTCCCATATTTTTTTACTTCTGACTATTGCCCCGAGTTACTATCAACTTTACTATGTGGCCACATTTTCACTCTTCACTCCGGGGATTCACCTACCGAGATTCAGATGACCCTCTTGTCAGGTCCCTCTTCGGGCGCCACTTGCCTCCAGCCGCGGCGGGTCCTCAAAGTGCAGCAACAATCGACGAGAGGGGGTAGGGAACTGAACGCACCAAGGTATGGGGTCAGAAGGGCACAAGCAACTGATGGTTGCAAGGAAGCTTACTAACAAAGCATAGCCATATATATACCTCTAAAGCAGGGAATTTGCTTAGTCATGCCTTATCGACATCAGCTGGTTGATTGGCTTCTCGGCTTAGTCACGCCTTATCGGCATCAGCTGGTTGACTGGCTTCTCGGCTTCTCCCTCAAAGGCACCAATTTCCCCTCCAGGGTTGCTTTTCCTAGCTTTAGGGAACAACCAGGGACTGCCAGTAACTGAGCAGGTCCCTGGAGCGATTTGGCCAAAGGCCATCTCCTTTTTCACGTTCATACCATAAAGTCCAGGATGCATACCAAGGAGAGTACAATCGGGCCCTGAGGCTTATGAGGGTCTTAATGGCGCCTTCCTCAGAGGGCAATGCTCGCCACAGCAGCCCATAAAGGTCAGCCTCTTGGCACACAGGGCAGGATGGGAGAAGAGTGGAGAAGATCTGGATGAGCCAATGGAAAGTATTCAGCATAGTCACATTATATTGTGTATTCCATAATTGAGGTACTGTAGCTTTGTCTTTAACGCATTTGTATCGTGTAAAGATGTCTGCACATACTGTTCCTCAAACAGTTATGAGTTGAATGATAAACCAAGATGATTCATGTTTATACTATTTTTTAATAAAATCATAACTGAAAAAAAAAATGAAGATAGTTTCCACAAATTTGGATGAGTGCTTTTTTGATGGTATCATGAAATTGAACCACAGAAATGACAGAGAATAGGCTTTACTCATCTAGACATCTCTGTGTGATCTAAAGGACATAGTAATTTTATGAAATTCAAATTTATATGATTCTTTAAGTTACAAACTTTTCTTTTGAAATACAAGTTGTAAGTTTTCTTTTCAAATCAAGTGGCAGAAAAACACAATTAATTATAAAATGTACATTTCTTTCACATTATAAAATATAGGTGTTGTTCATAGTGACTGGCTCTATCTTTATGAAATTATAGTATATACAAAAACTCTTATGGTAAAATTTGAAGAAGGCCATGATTTTCTGTTTTTATGAGTTTAGTCTGTTCTGTACCCTTTTAAGTACATCTTGACTAGATAGTATGAAAATAACTTGAAAAACTCTAAAATTAAATGTACTCTTCAAAGTTATTTTACTTCTTTGTGGTAAAGTAAGAATTGGTTATATTTCTTGGACTACTGTTTATCAGGGCAAGTCCCTATAAGTATCTCTAAAAGTATTCTATAATCTATTTCACCACTGACACCCCATACCAACCACCTTCAGGACCCAATGTACTATCGAGGTACATGCTCTAAGGTACTCACTGGTGTTTTATCAACAGTATATTTTTAATTATCAGTGATAAGCTAAAAATTATTATTTCATTATGTACTTCCATTTCATAAAAGTCAAGAGAGTGATCTATGAATGCATATTATTAATTTAACCTGTTGCTAGTCATTGGAGATATAAAAATAATTAGTAAATGATAATGATGCTCAAGAAACTCATGATCTAGATGCAGATATATAAACAGAAAGCTCATAATTCATCATGTCATAAGTTGTTATACAGGTATCAATACAATACTTGTAGTGAATTGGCAGAGAAGTAATTAAAAAACTGGGAGTAGTGGAGAGGTGTCATCAAGAATGTGCTTAGAGATTAAACAGCATTTTGAGAGGAGGACTTACAGACAAAAGAGAATTGCATACCTGAGACAGTCCAGGGACTTTTGAGACATTTATTGTTTGAGAATGTAAGATAATTGAAAGTAGGGTAAGATTATGAAGGGCTTCCTAGTTTCAAAGGTAAAATGTGGCCAGGTAGTGAAAAGTCTGTATTCTAAGCAAAGGAGAGTCAGCTTCATCTTTTAATCTACCAAAAACCAACAGAGGTTGAACATAAAAGAAATATTGGGACTATACTTCCTGTATTTAGTATTTTAAATTAGCATTTTATTTGCATTTGTAGCAATGATTATTAAAGATCATAATAATGGTTACTATAATGGCTGTTCTCTCTTGAATTCCTCAAAGAAATATTATGGAAAGAAACATCCAATTTACTGATATTTTAATTTAACTCTCAGAATACTTCTATGAAGTAGGTATAGTTATCATCATATTATAAGTTCAGACAGGTTAATGTAGACAGGTTAATTATCTTACCCAAGTTGCCAGAATTATGAAGACTATATAAAAGTTAAACCTATAGCCAGCTGAGTTCAAAGTCTTTACATTTTCTTCATGGTCAGTAGTTTTTTAACTCTCAAATATTAGAAATCACAAACCTTTAGTATTTTTAATTAAAATATATTTGACATATAACATTGTACAAATTTAAGCTTTACAACATGTTGATTCAATACATTTATACGTTGTAATATGATTACCATTATAGTGATAATTAGCACTTGTATTGCGTATTATCATTTCTTTTTTAGTGGTTGGAATAATTAATTCTAGTCTCATAGCAAGTTTGATGATTATAGTATAATATTCTCTTCTATATTCACTATACTGTGCTTTAAATCTCTAGGGTTTATTTACTACTCATTGCAAGTTTGTACCTTTAAACAACATTCATCCTATCCCCACCTTCCCCCTCCCCTGGTAACCACCATTTTACTCTTGGTTTTTACAAGTTTGGCTTTCTTTTTTAATTCCACAAATGTGTGATACCATACGGTGCTTGTTTTCCTCTGTCTGACTTGTCTCTCTTAGCATAATGTACTCAAGGTCCATCCATGTTGTTGCAAACAGCAGATAAATAGATAAAGAAGATGTGGCTGTGTGTGTATATATATATAATGTTATTCAGTCATGAGAAAAATCTAATATGTTTATTGAGAAAAAGGTCTGACCAGTTATTATATTACCACTTGAAGTATATGTTATTGTTTCTGACCCACAATTTACTTTACTTAACCAAGATTCAATAAAAATAATTCTTAGAGAATTATATAAGTAAACACTCAAAAGCTATTGGTGATGTAGTTTTGTTTTTAATTCAAGTTAAAAGTGAGATGGCTGCTACTCCACTACTATTTTTATGAAAGAAAGAGCTTAAATTTTTCATGTTCTATAATCTATTAGTAATAAAGATATATTTAATAATTTCACCATGAAAGAAAAAATAAGTATTTTAATCCATCATAGAGCTCAATCCATAGAGCTGAATTGCCTACAGTGAAATAAAAATTGGTGTTTTACGGAGAAACACAATATCTCAAAGCAACATTGGTATCACTAAACAATATTATCGGATGTATTTAGGATGACATGTGTAACTTATCTTTCTTCTGGGCTTTGTTTGTAAATATAACTTGTCTTAGACTAGATTGCCTAGAAAAATATTTCCGAAATCATCAGGACTGGTAACTTAAGGAGAATGAATATGAGTTTTATTCTTGGCCAACAAACTGACCTGCATATGAAAAAGAAGAGGATGAAGAAGAGAAAGAGGAGGAAGAAGAAGAGAAAGAAATTTCCAGTTAAGACTTACTTAGAGCTATATTAAAACCAGTAATTTAAAATACCATGTTGACTGGAAATACTCTGCTTTAACTGGTTTTGCTAGCAAAGACCTTTATTTGATGGTAAATTTAAATATATGGTTATAGTAAAATTACAGATAAAAGCAGCTAATACAAAGTAAACAGAGAATAAACTAAATTTATCAATTTTGTCTATTTAAATTTATAATTTTGACAATGGGCTTCAGACTGGGGTTATTACCACTATTATCAATCTCATCCATTCTCAGGATGTTCAGGGCATCATATTGTCATGATAATAAGCATCACAGATTCAAACAAAAATGCCAGATCTCATCACATAGATCGAATTTAATTGAAGGTACAAAACTAACATTTTCTATTAAAGAGAAAATAACTTTTGTTTAAGAAATAACATTAAAAATCTCACTGGTATAATATGTATTTTGCTTTAAAATGAGACTAATGGTTACTGTTGGGAATTATGATGAGGTTTCGATAAGTTTGACAGAGGGGTTTTGGCATATCTCAATCCCTATAAAAATACAATAAACTTGAAATAAATTTTTAAAAAAGAAATAACATAAAAAGTTTTATGAAGATGGAATTTTAGAGACTTCAGAATGGGTGTTGTCTTAGTCTACTGAGGCTGTCATAACAAAATACCATAGACTGTGTGGCTTAAACAACAGAAATTTACTTCTCATAGCTCTGCAGGCTGAGAAGTCCAAGATCAAAGTGCTGGCCAATTTAGTTCTTGGTGAGAACTCTCTTGCAAGCTGGTTTGCAGATGGCCATCTTCTCATTGTGTCCTCACATGGCCTTTCCTCAGTGCCTGCAAGTGGAGAGAGAGAGATAGCTCTCTCTCTTCTTCTCATAAGGCCACCAATCCTATTGGATTAGAACCTCAACCTTATGACCTCATTTAATCTTGATTATCTCCTAACAGCCTTATTTCTGAATATAGTTGCATGGGGGGGTTACAGCTTCAACATACAAATTTGGCAGGGTTGGAGGTGGGAGGAAACACACAATTCAGTTCATAGCAGGTCTTATAAGGAAAAATAAAAAGATGGCCGAGAAACTCTACAGAATAAAGAGAAATACAAGAAAGAGGAGACAGAAGAGAAAAAGAGACAAGAAATAAAGGGACAGGCAATACTATAGGAGGCTGGACCCTATAAAGGAAGTGGGCAATACAAAAGTCCTGATATTAGGGTAGCTGAAGAATATCAAAAAACAGGGTTGAATATTACTAAAATTCAAGTTATTTTGCATTAAGTACTGCCCTTCATATTATTCAAAATTTATTGAAGTTTGAAATACATAGAAGGGCCAGTTAAATATTTTATTTAATTCTTTCTCTCTCTCTGAAATGGAGAGCTGTGACTGACTTGTGTGTCCAGGTATGTATGGCACAGTGGGAAGAGATCAGCAGCAGGTGGTAGCAACATGAGGTGACATATGTATGAACATTGGAATCAATAGGAAGGGGCTTAAAATCACAAAAGTTCTTGTGAACTAATACAATATTAGTTAACACATTTATCTACATGAGGACTGAGGTAATTTTAAGTATCTTAAAGGACAAGGTGATGTAAGCAGATATACATATTTTATAGTGATTTCAGAAGAAATATATACGCTATAGGTGTGTGTTCCCACATATGCATATATATATGCATGATATGCATGTATATTACATATGTAGATATGTAATACATATAATATACATACTATATTATATATATATAGTATCTATAATGTACACACACAAACACATACTCAAATGTTTATGGTATGTTTAGAATTTGTGATGGCATATACAATTAAACAATAAAATGTGTTGTCAGAATAGGAAGTCCTACTTGATTTCAAAGGAGTGACTAGATTATTATAGAGTTAGATGCATGATAATATTTGCTATAAAGGAAGTAGAACTAGAAGTAAGAGGAGAAGGGTGTGGAAATGTTATAAACAAAGTTTCCTAAATTGAATGAATAGAAGTATGTTATGAGGATGACTGCAGGATAAGAATGTCGAAAAATATGGGGAAGGATGTAAATAGGGACTGCATTGTGCAGGGCCTCTACTGAATATCTGAGTGGGAAATTTATCCTTCAAGTCAATAATTCTCACTTGAAGCCATCATAGGTTTGAACCGTGACTGTGAGTATCTGTGCTTTATCTCGATTTATTTTGTGCATCCATTAGCAAGATGTGTCCTAACGTAATTGGTTCTTTGCCTTATGCCATTTTGATTTACAAAACGTTTCATAGGAATGCTCTACTTTCAGATAGAGGGGTAAACATGTACTTCTGTAACGGAGAAATGATTAGTTGATTACACACTCTTGCCATGAATTACACACAGCACTCAGATAATCTTAACTGTGAGGTCATACACATATTTTATCAGAATAAACATTATTTTTCATGGCTATTTCTAGACAAAAATTAAAACAATGTTAAAGACATCCATCTTGAGCAAAGGAAAGCCATCAGAGGTAGTTGTACAAGGTGTGGGGACTATAGAGTAATATTTTTAGGAGGGTCAATCTTGCAACACTAAGTAGGGTATGTAAGTAAGGAGAAGGAGAATAAAAAGCAGGAAATTACTTAATCTGTTATAATATTCCAGGTTGTCCTGATTGCTTTACTTGATTTCTAGTGCTCATATCAATAATAAAGGGTTATAACAGACTATCACTTAATACAATACAAATATAGGCATTATGTATATGCATATACACACAGGGGTATATGTGCATATGCTTGTATATATGCACATACATATTCATATTTACATATATTTATATTTGGATTATGAATGATCATGTAAACAGGTATTTTCTTTTAAATTAGGGAGTACATTACACAAAGTCCATAAAACATGCAATTTTAGAATACAGTAAAATAGGATGATATATTTGAACATTCAAGGTAGCTAGAAAACCCATTGAAAAATTATATGGCACTTTTCAGTATATAAACTTATTAGCATGAAAGAAAGAGAAATCAAATACCATTTACAACCCTACTCCAGGATATATCTAAGGGCTGTCTCCTATGGTCTGGCCTCAATTTACCCCTCCAGATTAATTTGCGCATGTGTGTATGTCAGAATAAAAGATGAAAGTTGGAATTTTCAAAATGCAAACCCTAAACACTGCTTAACACTTTGAAAGAAGCCAAAGAAAACATTACATTGAATTGTTTGGACAGGGAAGAGAAAGAGTATTTTAAATTCTAAGTTTAAAAGACTGAGGAAATGAGGTGGCAGCCCTCACCCAAGTGATGTTGGATTCCAGGAGACAAAGTGTCAGAAGCTGCAAGCTCATCAGCATATGAAGAAAAAAGAACAGGTACCATGGAAGTTCCCATCAATGGCTGTAGAAGCCACAGCAGTTGGGAGTCTGGATGAATATCTCCCAGATTGGCAAAGGAAGAAGTAGAGGCACTACCTAGCCCCATGCTTTCAAATAGTCCACTCGGATTTCCAAAATTTGCAGACAGGTGGCGCAGCACATTTCTTGCATTTCTATGGAAACAGTTTTCTTCGTTAGAGAGAGGGAAAGATAGACCTGGAAATTGACGGATTCAGGATCACCAGAAAGTATCCTATGGAGAAGCCAAGCTAAATTTAAGATAATAAAATATGATGTTACTTGTACTTCAAGCATAGTTAGCAACTGATAACTTTGTGTAGATAAAAAGCTTACAGAATAAGCAAATTCAAGACTTTAGAAAAAGAAAAAAGTGGGAAATTGAAAAGCACATGAAGGATATTTTACTTATTTTACTTTCAGAGTTGGAAATAAGAGCAGAAATAAGTTAGTCTTTTGTGTATCATGAATTATATCTTATATATTGTGACCCAATAAAATTATTTAATGAATAGTGATGTCATATCAATAAAAATAGCTTAAATTCTATGTGTTCTTGATTTGTGTCTATTCTCAAAGCCATAAACAAAAAGCAGTAAGTACATTTATTTATGAAGAAAGTCTTTTTTTCCCTTAAAGTACAATAAAAAAATAAGAATGTCAATAGCATATTCCATTTTTTTACTAAAGTATTGATGATTTTACTTGTAGTCCAGAGTAATCTATCAAAATAAAATATAGCAATAAAAAGTGACTCTCAGAGAAGTATGGGAAATATATTTTTCGATTATTACAATTTAAACATAGAGAACTATGTCATCCTCACCTACTAGTATTTTTTATTGGGACATCTCTTAAAGTGATCCTTGTGATTATAAGAACAGCCACAAGACAAGTCATGCTTTTGTTATTTCCCAAGGGAGATTATCTTTCGGTGAATTCTGCATTCTCAATTTAAAGAAAAGCATAAAAATAACTCTAATGAAATTAGTGAGATTAGTGTTAATGTAGTTTCTAACAACTGTAATTGTGTTTTGCATGTGGGAACAGAGACTATCAAAGTCAGTTCAGGAATAAATGCTGAAAATAGAACGCCTCCCTCTCTTGACAGTGTTTGCAGAGAAAAGAAACGGCAAGGGAGTCAGATTTTCAATTTACGTTGGTTCTTTAAATTAACACCTTTAAACTCAGATTATGCTGCTAAATAAACTATATATTTCAAAATAGATTAGACCTTAAAAAAATAGAGAGGTGACAGAACATAGTACAACAAAAGGTAAAATGTGAGTTGAGATTGTTTCATTACCAGGGAATATATTATGACTTTTTTAGGTAAAGAGACTTTTAATTTTCATTGTTATTTAGTTCACACAAAGCTAATTCTAGATACTTTTGTGAAAAATATACTTGAGGAAAAAAAGATTCATTGGAACAGACCGACTTTCTGGCTTGGAGTTGGACTAGATTGGAGTTATAGACACAAAGAAAGGGGAAATTATTTATATTGCTAAGCAAACCAGAAAAAGTAGATTTTTTTTTCTGTGTTCTTTTTTCCTTATTCTATACTTTCGGTGCCTTCAAATATAAATCCATTATTCTGGAAAAGAGTATAGTATTTTACCAAGATTGGTAGACAAGGGTAAAGTTTTGTTCTCTTCTGTGCAATTTGAAACTCATTTCTTTAAGTCTATTTTAAATAATGTGACCTCTTGAATGGTTTCTGACAGTTTCTTTCTACATATGACATACATATATACACGTGACAATAAAAATGCTGTGCATTCTATTTTTATTGTGTGAAAAGAAAATGTCCTATAATCTCACACTGGGATAAATATTTACTTTAAAAATCAAGGATGAGATAAATGCAGCCATTTACAAAATGTTGTAGAGAAGATAAAATGAAGGATCACTACATTATTCATTACCTAATGCATTATAACCTTATAAACAAAATCAGGTAAGGACAATATGAGAATTAAAAATTTTAGACAAATTAGCTTGCAAACATGTAATCACCTAAATATTAGAAAAAATGAATCCAATAATGCATATATGTATAATGTCATCAGTTGGACTCATCTCAGAAATGCATGAACAGTGTTAACAGTCCATCTATTAATATAACCCAACACATTAAAGATTTTAAAAGGAAAAGATATAACTGTCTTAATAAATGCATCAGTAGAAAACTATTACAGGGACCACTTCTCTAGAATGATTAAGAGAATCTCTCTTAACGATTGCTTTTATTTAGCCTATCTTTGCCAGTCATGAAAAGGAAGTATCATTCATTTGTTATTAAACATAGGACTTTTAAAAACTCTCCTTATATTCTTAAAGTAGCAAATTCCATGAAGCCTACTACTTTGAAAAAAATGAACAGAATAAGCTTTAAGTATCTTTTTTTTTTTTTTTTAACTTAGTTCCTTCACTATATAGAGTTGGAAATTACATAAAAGAAAGGTACAATCACAAGTTTCTAAGTGCTCCTTATTCTCCTAAACTAGTAGTACCTTTTTGCCTTCAGGTTTTTTTTTTTTTTTTTTCCTACCTACCTATGATAGTTAATTTTATGTTTTAACCGGACTGGGCTAAGGAGTGTCCGCATAGCTGGTAAACATTGTTTCTGGGTAAGTGTGGTGTCTCTGGAAGAGATTAGCATTTGAATCAGTAACCTGAGTAAAGAAGATCCTCACTAAGATGGGTGGGCATCATCCAATGTATCAAGGGCCTGAATAGAACAAAAAGGTGGGAAAAGGGCAAATTCTCTCTCTTTGCTTGAGCTGGAACATTCCTCCTGCCCTTGGGCACTGGTACCCCTGGTTCTTGAGCTATTGCACCTAAGACAGGTACTTATAGCACTGTCCCATATATATAATTGGTTCTGTTTCTCTAAACCTAATTTCCTTAGTTAATAAAAGAAAAATTTCCTGCCAAAATCCCATTGTCTTTTCCTTCCATTACGCCTCTTAACACTACCATCACTGCCATTTGCAAAATTTATATCGAATAATATAATCTTCACTTTCCTTTCTTCTTGGCAGTGAGAAATGATGCAATTATACAATTAGGGCCATCACAGATTTATGATTTCTAGCTCCAGCAAGAACATAAACATACTTGATAAAATTTAAGGAGAACTATCCAATTAAGTTTTCACAGCTTTAAAGATTAAAGCTACAGAGACCTGACAAAAACCACAAAGAATTTTAATATTTAAATTGAAATAAAGATATATATATATATATATATATATATATATATATATATACAATACATACACTCCTGACTCTGTCCGTTTTTGTATTATATGACTTTAAATCGACAATGTGAAGAAGATATGAATGTCAAAATATTTGCATAATAGCTTTCCAGTTTTTTCATTTCTTTTCCCTAAAGTAACTGGGTCTTTTTAAAAAAGAGTACTTCAGTTTTAGTTTTGGCTGGAGTTTCAAAGGCAATGAACAATACAATTGATGCTGAGAAACCTAAAATAATCTATGCAAAACATGCTAAGGGTTCATGTAACTGGTCTAGAGAGTGTCAGTGAGCTTTCATTTCCACACCTATATTAGTGGGTCAGGTTGCAGAAGCCAGGGAAGAGGCATTTCTTTATACAAAATTATTGAAGCTTGCTGGGCATTCTTCTCCTATATCTTATTTAAAACATCATTATTCCCCATAGCAAAAACCTTACCAACTTCTCTTCAGATTCTTTTTGATAATAGGGAACACTTTCCACTAACCACTTTTCTTTTACAGTTCTTTGCACTTAGTAGGCACATTATTTTGAACATATTAGCAACTCAGTAAAAATGTTACTCAACAAATGAGAGAAGTCAGGACAGACATAAGGAAATGGTCAACTTTTACTGTATTAGAAGTTGAAATGAATATCTAGTATATAAAATCATGGAGCCAGAATAGGCAATATATGTCATCTGCTGAAATTATATTTTATAGAAAAGAATCTGCTACAATAAATAAATAAATACATAGGTAGATTGATAGAAAAATAATTCATGCAAACTCACTTTAGTTAAAAATAAAGAATATATAAGAATTAGAGTCAGGTAATAGAGGAGAATAAACTAGTCAGTTAATTAAAAATGAATGGTGAGTATATGTTCAGTTAATCAGCACTTTGTGACCAGTAAAGAATAGATATCCTCTATTGCAATATTGTTTCACTAAAACCATGTTACCTGTCATCGAGACATGATAGTCTAAGAACAAATCCAATGTTTATTTTAATTTGAAATGTGTATGTATGTGCAATCTCCACTTTTTTTTTCTTTTCTTTACTTTATCTCTTTAAATGTTTTTATTTTTTATTTTGTTTAACATCTTTATTGGAGTATAACTGCTTTACAATGGTGTGTTAGTTTCTGGTTTATAACAAAGAGAATCAGGTATACATATACATATATACCCAAATCTCCTCCCTCTTGCGTCTCCCTCCCACCCTCCCTATCCCACTCCTCTAGGTGGTCACAAAACACCAAGCTGATCTCCCTGTGCTATGTGGCTGCTTCCCACTAGCTATCTATATTACGTTTGGTACTGTATATAATACATGCCACATGTTCACTTTGTCCTAACTTACCCTTCACCCTACCTGTGTCCTCAGTTCCATTATCTACATCTGCATCTTTATTCCTGTCCTGCCCCTCATTCTTAAAAACACTTTTTTTTTTTTTAGATTCCATATATATGTGTTAGCATACAGTATTTGTTTTTCTCTTTCTGACATACTTCACTGTGTATAACAGACTCTAGGTACATCCACCTCACTACAAATAACTCAATTTTGTTTCTTTTTGTGGCTGAGTAATATTCCATTGTATATATGTGCCACATCTTCTTTATCTATTAATCTGTCAATGGACACTTAGGTTGCTTCCATGTCCTGGCCATTGTAAATATAGTTGCAATGACATTGTGGTACATGCCTCTTTTTGAATTATGGTTTTCCCAGGGTATATGCCCAGAAGTGGGATTGCTGGGTCATATGGTAGTTCTATTTGTAGTATTATAAGGAACCTCCATACAGTTCTCCATAGTGGCTGTATCAATTTACATTCCCACCAACAGTGCAAGAGGATTTCCTTTTCTCCACACCATCTCCAGCATTTATCGTTTGTAGATTTTTTGGTGATGGCCATTCTGACTTGTGTGAGGTGATACCTCATTGTAGTTTTGATTTGCATTTCTCTAATGATTAGTGATGTTGAGCATTCTTTCATATGTATGTTGGCAATCTGTATATGTCCTTTGCAGAAATGTCTGTTTAGGTATTCTGCCCATTTTTGAATTGGGTTTGTTTTTTTGATATAGAGCTGCATGAGCTGCTTGTAAATTTTGGAGATTAATCCTTTGTCAGTTGTTTCATTTGCAAATATTTTCTCCCATTCTGAGGGTTGTCCTTTGGTCTTGTTTATGGTTTCCTTTGCTGTACAAAAGCTTTTAAGTTTCATTAGTTCCCATTTGTTTATTTTTGTTTTTATTTCCATTTCTCTAGTAGATGGGTCAAAAAGGATCTTGCTATGATTTATGTCATACAGTGTTCTGCCTATGTTTTCCTTTAAGAGTTTGATAGTGTCTGGCCTTACATTTAGGTCTTTAATCCGTTTTGAGTTTATTTTTGTGTATGGCGTTAGCGAGTGCTCTAATTTCATTCTTTAACATGTAGCTGTCCACTTTTCCCAGAACCACTTATTGAAGAAACTGTCTTTTCTCCACTGTATATTCTTGCCTCCTTTATGAAAAATAAGGTGACGATATGTCCATGGCTTTATCTCTGGGCTTTCTATCCTGCTCCATTGATCTATATTTCTGTTTTTGTGCCAGTACCATACTGTCTTGATTACTGTAGCTCTGTAGTATAATCTGAAGTCCAGGAGCCTGATTCCTCCAGCTCCATTTTGCTTCTTCAAGATTGCTTTGGCTATTCAGTGTCTTTTGTGTTTCCATACAAATATTGAAATTTTTTGTTCTAGTTCTGTGAAAAATGCCAGTGGTAGTTTGATAGGGATTGAACTGAATCTGTAGATTGCTTTGGGTAGTATAGTCATTTTCACAATGTTAATTCTTCCAATCCAAGAACATGGTATATCTCTCCATCTGTTTGTATCTTTAATTTCTTTCATCAGTGTCTTACAGTTTTCTGAATACAGATCTTTGGTCTCCTTAGGTAGGTTTATTCCGACATATTTTATTCTTTCTGTTGCAATGGTAAATGGGAGTGTTTCCTTAATTTCTCTTTCAGATTTTTCATCACTAGTGTATAGGAATGCAAGAGATTTCTGTGCATTAATTTTGTATACTGTTATTTTACCAAATTCATTAATTAGCTCTAGTAGTTTTCTGGTTGCATCATTAGGATTTTCTATGCATAGTATCATGTCATCTGCAAAGAGTGACAGCTTTACTTCTTTTTTTCCATTTTGGATTCCTTTTATTTCTTTATCTTCTCTGATTGCTGTGGCTAAGACTTCCAAAACTATGTGGAATAACAGTGGTTAGAGTGGACAACCTTGTCTTGTTCCTGATCATAGAGGAAAGGGTTTCAGGTTTTCAACATTGAGAACAATGTTGGTTGTCAGTTTTTCATGTATGGCCTTTATTATGTTGAGGTAGGTTCCCTTTACGCCTACTTTCTGGAGGGTTTTTATCATAAATGGGGTTCAATATTGTCAAAATCTTTTTCTACATCTATTGAGAGGATCATATGGTTTTTATCCTTCAGTTTGTTAATATGGTGTATCACATTGACTGATTTTCGTACACTGATGAATCCTTGCATTCCTGGGATAAACCCCACTTGATCATGGTGTACGATCCTTTTAATGTGCTGTTGGATTCTGTTTGCTAGTATTTTGTTGAGGATTTTTGCATCTATGTTCATCAGTGATATTGGCCTGTAGTTTTCTTTCTTTGTGACATCTTTGTCTGGTTTTCATATCAGGGTGATGGTGGCCTTGTAGAATGAGTTTCGGAGTGCTCCTCCCTCTGCTATATTTTGGAAAAGTTTGAGAAGGATAGGTATTAACTCTTGACTAAATGTTTGATAAAATTCACCTGTGAATTGCTCTTGTCCTGGGCTTTTGTTTGTTGGAAGATTTTTTTTTTTTTTTTTTTTTTTTTTTTTTTTTGCGGTATGCGGGCCTCTCACTGTTGTGGCCTCTCCCATTGCGGAGCACAGGCTTCGGACGCGCAGGCGTAGCGGCCATGGCTCACGGGCTTAGTTGCTCCACGGCATGTGGGATCTTCCCGGACCAGGGCACGAACCCGTGTCTCCTGCATCTGCAGGTGGATTCTCAACCACTGCGCCACCAGGGAAGCCCCTGTTGGAAGATTTTTAATCACAGTTTCAATTTCAGTGCTTGTGATTGGTCTGTTTAAATTTTCTATTTTGTCCTGGTTCAGTATCAGAAGGTTGTGCTTTTCTAAGAATTTGTCCATTTCTTCCAGGCTGCCCATTTTATTAGCATATAGTTGCTTGTAGTAATCACTCATGATCCTTTATATTTATGCAGTGTCAGTTGTTACTTCTCCTTTTTCATTTCCAATTCTATTGCCTTGAGTCCTCTCCCTTTTTTCTTCATGAGTCTGGCTAATGGTTTTTAAATTTTGTTTATCTTCTCAAAGAACCAGCTTTTAGCTTTATTGATCTTTGCTATTGTTTTCTTCATTCTTTTTCATTTATTTCTGATTTGATCTTTATGATTTCTTTCCTTCTACTAACTTTGTTTTTTTTTTGTTCTTCTCTCTCTAACTGCTTTAGGTGTAAGGTTAGGTTGTTTATTTGAGACGTTTCTTGTTACTTGAGGTAGGATAGTATTGCTATAAACTTCCCTCTCAGAACTGCTTTTGCTGCATCCCATAGGTTTTTGGTCATCGTGTTTTCATTGCCATTTGTGTCTAGGTATTTTTTGATTTCCTCTTTGATTTCCACAGTGATCTCTTGGTTATTTAGTATTGTATTGTTTAGTCTCCATGTGTTTATATTTTTACAGATTTTTTCCTGTAATTGATATCTAGTCTTACAGCATTGTGTTCAGAAAAGATACTTGATACAATTTCAATTTTCTTAAATTTACCAAGGCTTGATTTGTGACCCAAGATATGATCTATCCTGGAGAATGTTCCATGAGCACTTGAGAAGAAAGTGTATTCTGTCATTTTTGGATGGAATGTCCTATAAATATCAATTAAGTCCATCTTGTTTCTTATGTCATTTAAAGCTTGTGTTTCCTTATTTATATTTATTTTGGATCATCTGTCCATTGGTGACAGTGGGGTGTTAAAGTCCCCTACTATGATTGTGTTACTGTCCATTTCCCCCTTTATGGCTGTTAGCATTTGCCTTATGTATTGAGGTGCTCCTATGGTGGGTGCATAAATATTTACAATTGTTATATCTTCTCCTTGGATTGATCCCTTGATCATTATGTAGTGTCCCTCTTTGTCTCTTGTAATAGTCTTTATTTAGCATCTATTTTTTCTTATATGAGAATTGCTACTCCAGCTTTCTTATGTCCTTTTTCATGGAAAAAGGACATAAGTCCCCCTACTTTCAGTCTGTATGTGTCCCTAGGTCTGAAGTGGGTCTCTTGTAGACAGCATATATATGGATTTTATTTTTTTTTTATCCAATTAGCCAGTCTATGTCTTTTGGTTGGAGCATTTAATCCATTTATATTTAAGGTAATTATCGGTATGCATGTTCCTATTAACATTTTCCTATTACCGTTTTCTTAATTGTTTTGGGTTTCTCATTGTAGATCTTTTCCTTCTCTTGTGTTTCGTTAACATTTTCCTATTACCGTTTTCTTAATTGTTTTTGGTTTCTCATTGTAGATCTTTTCCTTCTCTTGTGTTTCCTGCCTAGAGACATTCCTTTAGCATTTGTTGTAAAGCTGGTTTGGTGGTGCTGAATTCTCTTAGCTTTTGCTTGTCTGTATAGGTTTTAATTTCTCCATTGAATCTGAATGAGAATATTGCTGGGTAGAGTAATCTTGGTTGCAGGTTTTTCCCTTTCATCACTTTAAATACGTCCTGTCACTCGCTTCTGGTTTGTACAGTTTCTGCTGAAAGATCAGCTGTTAACCTTATGGGGATTCCCTTGTATGTTATTTGTTGCTTTTCCCTTGTTTCTTTTAATATTTTGCCTTTGTACTTAATTTTTGATAGTTTGATTAATATGTGTCTTGGTGTGTTTCTCCTTGGATTTATCTTCTATGGGACTCTCTGTGCTTCCTGGACTTGATTGATTATTTCCTTTCCAATATTAGGGAAGTTTTCAACTATAATTTCTTTAATATTTTCTCAGTCCCTTTCTTTTTCTCTTTTTTTCTGGGACCCCTATAAGTCAAATGTTGTTGTGTTTAATGTTGTCCCAGTGGTCTCTGACACTGTCCTGAATTCTCTTTATTCTTTTTTCTTTATTCTGCTTTGCAGTATTTATTTCCACTATTTTATCTTCCAGGTCACTAATCTGCTCTTCTGCCTCAGTTATTCTGCTATTGATTCCTTCTAGAGAATTTTTAATTTCATTTATTGTGTTGTTCTTCATTGTTTGTTCTGTAGTTCTTCTAGGTCCTTGTTAAATGTTTCTTGTATTTTCTCCATTCTACTTCCAAGATTTTGGATCATCTTTACTATCATTACTCTGAATTATTTTTCAGGTAGACTGCCCCTTTCCTCTTCATTTGTTTGGTCTGTTGGGTTTTTACTTTGTGCCTTCATCTGCTGCGTATTTCTCCATCTTCTCATTTTGCTTAACTTACTGTGTTTGGGGTCTCCATTTCACTGGCTACAGGTTCACGGTTCTCATTGTTTTTCATCTCTGCCCCCAGAGGGTAGGGTTGGTTCAGTGGGTTGTGTAGGCTTCCTGGTGGAGGGGACTGGTGCCTGTGTTCTGGTGGATGAGGCTGGATCTTGTCTTTCTGGTTGGCAGGACCACATCCAGTGGTGTGTTTTGGGGTCTCTGTGAACTTATTATGATTTTAGGCAGCCTCTTTGCTAATGGGTGGGGTTGTGTTCCTGTCTTGCTAGTTGTTTGGCATAAGGTGTCCAGCACTGTGGTTCGCTGGTTATTAAGTGGAGCTGGGTCTTAGCATTGAGATGGAGATCTCTTGGAGAGCTTTCACTGTTTGATATTATGTGGAGCTGTGAGGTATCTCATGAACTAGTGTCCTGAACTCAGCTCTCCCACCTCAGAGGCTCAGGACTGACACCTGGCTGGAGCACCAAGACCCTGTCAGCCACTCGCCTCATGAGAAAGGGAAAAAAAAAAAAAGTAAGAAATAAAATAAAATAATTAAAATTAAAATTGAAAAATATCATTAAAAATAAAAATATAACAGGCACTAAAAACTATACTAAAAAATACCAAAAATGGATAGACAGAACCCTAGGACAAATGGTAAAAGCAAATCTATACAGACAAAATCACACAAAGAAGTATACACATATACACTAACAAAAAGAGAAAGAGGAAAAAAGTATATATATCTAGATATTTTAAAAAAGGAAGAGAGCAACCAAATCTATAAACAAATCTACCAATGATAATAAACTCTAAATATTAAACTAAGATAAACATAAAACTAGAAACAAATTAGATGCAGAAAGCAAACCCCAAGTCTACAGTTGCTCCCAAAGTCCACCATCTCAATTTTAGGATGATTCATTGTCTATTCAGGTATTCCACAGATGCAGTGTACATTAAGTTGACTGTGGAGATTTAATTCCCTGCTTCTGAGGCTGCTGGTGGAAATTTCCCTTTCTCTTCTTTGTTCTCACAGCTCCTGGGGTTCAGCTTTGGATTTGGCCCTGCCTCTGCATGTAAGTCTCCTGAGGACGTCTGTTCTTTGCTCAGACAAAACGGGGTTAAATTAGCAGCTGATTAGGGGGCTCTGGCTCACTCAGGCCATGGGGAGGGAGGGGTATGGAATGTGGGGCAAGCTTGCTGTGGCAGAGGCCAGCATGATGTTGCAACAGCCTGAGGTGCACTGTGTGTCCTCCCAGGGAGGTTTTCCTCTGGATCATGGGACCCTGGTAGTGGCAGGCTGCACAGGCTCCCAGGAGAGGAGGTGTGGATAGTGATCTGTGCTTGCACACAGTCTTCTTGGTGGCTGCAATGGCAGCTTTAGTGTTTCATGCCTGTCTCTGGTGTCTGAGTAGATAGCCGCGGCTCACACCCATCTCTGGAGCTTGTTTAGGCAGTGCTCTGAATCCCCACTCCTTGCGCATCCCAAAACAATGGTCTCTTGCCTCTTAGGCAGTTCCAGACTTTTTCCCAGACTCCCTCCCGGCTAGCTTTGGCGCACTAGCCCCTTTCAGGCTGTGTTCACGCAACCAACCCCAGTCCTCTCCCTGGGATCTGACTTCCAAAGCCTGAGCCTCAGCTCCCAGCCCCCACCTGCTCCAGTGGGTGAGCAGACAAGCCTCTCAGGCTGGTGAGTGTTGGTTGGCACCCATCCTCTGTGTGGGAATCTCTCCGCTTTGCCCTCCACACCCGTTTCTACACTCTCCTCTGTGGCTCTGAAGCTTCCCCCCTCCTCTACCCACAGTCTCCGCCCACAAAGGGGCTTCCTAGCGTGTGGAAACCTTTCCTCCTTCACCGCTCCCTCCCAGAGGTGGAGGTCCTGTCCCTATTCTTTTGTCTCTGTTTTTTTCTTTTTTCTTTTGACCTATCCATGTAGATGGGGAGTTTCTTGCCTTTTGCAATTTCTGAGGTCTTCTGCCAGCACTCAGTAGATGTTCTGTAGGAGTTGTTCCGCATGTAGATGTATTTCTGATGTATTTGTGGGGAGGAAGGTGATCTCTACGTCTTACTCCTCCACCAGTTTGTAGGTCTCCCCCAATCTCCACTTTTAGACAACTAAGAATGCATTCAGCAGTGACATGAATACAGAAATGTGAGTTCGCATCTTTGAAAATCCCAATGTAGTAAGCAAAAAAAAAAAAAAGAAAAAGAAAAAAATGCCTATAGTTTGAATAACACTATTGAGGTTTATATTTTGTCATTGGAGCTTAATATTTTCCCAGTGATTGCTAATCCAGAACGTGTCCTTTTTTAACAATGCATATAATGGTAAGGTTACTTATGTTTAAAATATGTATGGTTTCATCTGTGGAACTAAATTAGAGGCAATCTATAATGTTGAACTACACTTGTCTGTAAACCCTGTTGGTGGGTCCTTGCTCTGTTCCAAACATTTGTATAGAATAATCAAGAATAAAGTGGTTTTCTTGTATCTATCTTCTACTACCAATTTAGATTATGTATTCTGTGACTAGAAATAGGAAAGTAATTTAGTAAAACAATAATTGCTTTAATATATATAAAAGATGTACTATGTCATACCAGAGGGAAAATGTGATAAAGTCAAATAAAATTATTTTATGGTAAACCATACAATGTGGAAGCAGAGAGCAGATAATGTGAAGAGGTCAATTAAAATCATCTTGTGATAAGCCATACAATAGGAAAAGTTAAGGCTGTTATGCATACTCCCGTTTGGGGGATTTTTGTTTTTTTAATATATGCTTTTCTTCTGTTTCATTTCTTAATCCTTCATAATTTCTGTACATGATCAAACTCTAACAATTCTAAAGTTTATACATGTTTCCTTCTATCCACTGTAACTGTTCCCTTTCCTGCTTAGAAAAATAATTAATCCTTCCAGACATACCTCAAATATCACTTCTGTGGAGCATTCCTAATCCTCTTTCCATCTGTTGTAGCACTTTCATTATCCTCTTCCTTTTTATCCTTTATTCTTTCAGGAGAATCACTATACATTCAATTCTTTGAAGATAAGGCTATTCCTTAAAAATTTTTAGATCTCTACATGAAACACTGTGTACATGAATTATTCAATTAATTTATGAATTAAACTGAATGAGATTTTATATAATTAATTGTTAACTCAGTTAATTGCATATAGGGATGAGGAAAAAATAAAGTGAATTCAAAGATGAATTAAAGAGAATAAGCATATTAAGATGTCATATCTATGAAATTATTTGGGGATGGAAAGAGATATAATTCAAGTGGGAAAATGTGGGTCATTAAGAAAGAGAGAAGGCATACATTCATATTATAACTTGATTTTTTATGTTGGTTTTTCAGTGCAAATGAAGTACCAGAGGGAAGCAATGAGATAGCTTCTCTGATTTAGATGAAATACCTCTTATAATCATAGCATTTTACAGATGTAAGACACTTCAATAATTATTTGGCCCTGTCAAAAACAAGCATATTTGATGTAATTTTCTACAAGGAGAGGGAGAACATTTTCTCCATTATTTTTTCCAATAATTAATGAAAGCATTCATTTCCACATGTTTTGTTGAAGCTACAGGAACTAACCATTCCCATTTTCCTCCTCCTCCTTATCTGTTTAACAATAAACTCACTGAAGTCATGACAATATTATTCTTCATCATTTTACTAACATTTTATACACAATATTCATCTTGATTTATATAAAATTAACTCATAAATTGTTTATGACCCATCTTATACCAGAGATAATTATTCAGATTAATTAACGCTAATATATGACTTTTATTTTTGCCATGTAGACACTGCATATCATTTCAGTTCCAAATGATGTGTAATGTGGAATGTGATACCAGTGAATTGATTTTAAAGTATGACAGTACTCACAATTAGCAATTAATATATCTAAAGAATTACACCTTTGCTTTTCATTTGACTGAAATATTTTCTTCTTTTTATGGAAAAACTTAGTGGAAGTTTTACTGTAAATAATTTTTAAAATATTGTAGCCAAACTACACATATGCTTTTCAAGTTAATGTGTACATGATTCATGTCCAACTTTTAATACTTCAGTGACAACACTCTTACATAAGAAGCCATAAGAAATTTTTTGCCTGAGCTTTTCCAAATAACACAACTTTGCACTCAGACTTGTAGTGATGGTAGAAGTGAAGTGGTGGGAGGAAAAGATATGTGTTGACCTTTTTGCAGAAGCATCATATTTTGAAATTAATGGCTGCTTAATGGAAAATGACAAAGTTAATTATAATGTACAAATGAGTAGAGGCTTCTATTTGAAATGTAATCACCTGAGGTGATTTTCTTTTTATCTGCTTTCTGACTCCAAAGAACCAAGAAGGAATTCTTTTTCTATTTTGGTTAATTCTATTATCTTGGAAAAAAAAAGTACACCTATTATAAATATTAGATCCGTCACCTACAAATTAAAGACATAATTATATACAGATAACAGGTTTCTATATGCAATGAAAATACTTATAAACTAATAACTATGTTTAAGATATTGTGGTAAAAAATAAAATAAATAAAATTGTGTGTGAATACATGAACGGCCTGAGTTTCTTTAGCTAGGGGTTTCAATATATTTCCTTCCTTGATATTTTGCCAAATATAGAAAACTATTATTAGTTAGATTGTATCATTTAAAATCCTTGATTACTCTCTTTTCTATGTAGACTTGACAGGTGAATGTACTATGTGCCAGGTACTGAAGTAACTGTTAGATGTATACTGATCCTTGCTCTCTTCAAGTATACAGTTAAAGTAGTGAAAAAAGGCATGGAATGATTAAGAAAAAACAAGTAGACATATACTTATAATTCATAGCAAGTATCACAAGAAATACACAAGTCTATAAGAGACAATATGAGGTATATATATTTGAAATAGTTGGGGAAGGTCTTTTATAGAAAGCAACAAGATGGCACCTGAATTAAAGGAGATATCTAGGGGAGGGTAAAAGAGAAAGACTTGGTAAAGTGGCGTGTGAGTGTGCTGACTGCTTGCTTTCATGACAGAAATGGCAGTATGTGCAAAAGTCCTGAGGGAGTAAAGAAATTAATATATTGAAAAGACATTAAAAAAAGGCTTTAGTAGTTGAGTCAAAACAATGGCATTAGATAAAGCTAGAGAAGTAAGCAGAAGATAATCACCTATGGCTTTTGAAAATACATGAATACTACTGGAAGCTTTAAGTGTATTATAAACAAGGGATATTTTCAAAATTCCATCTGGTTGTTCTATGTAGAACTGATTGAAGAAGTAGGAGTAGAAAAAATAGCTGGCAGTGGAATTGGGAAGAAATGACTGTAGTAAAGACTCTTTTTAGGTAGTACAAACAAATTAAGTTACTGATGAATAAATGTTGAGAGTGAATGAGCAGGAAAAGACAAGAATGATTCTTATATTTTGACTTGGTAGAACTGACATTTACTGGTATAAGAAAGCTGGGAAGGAAATAAATTTTAAGAGAAAATTGTTAAATTTGGGGAATTATAAACGAAAATGCATGTGCAATTTCAAAGAAATAGTAAATAAGAAGTTGATACTAATTATAGAATTCAAGAAATAGTTCTATAATATCTATATAAATTTGGGAATGATCAGCATATAGCTGGCAGAAAACCAAGGAATGGATATGATCATCTAGAGAAAGAATATGGATGAAAAAGAAGAAGACTTACATTCAAGTTCTAAAGAGTTCCAGCATTTAGATGCCTGATGAAAGAAGTGTTCAGCAGAAGTGCCTGTGAAGGAGTAGACACACATGTCCTAGGAAATCAGAAGATAGTAGAGTTGCAGAAAGCAAGAGAAATATGCATTTCATGAAGGAGGTGATGCTTAACAGTAACAGCTCTAGAAATTTTACTTAGGAGAGCTTTAAAAAAAAAAGGAGTTGGAGTCATGTGATTGGAAGCAGATAGAGGACCAGTGTTACTTAGATTATATATGTTCATTTATTGTGGCTTGAGGGGGAGGTGATGGAGGAAAAGAGAGGGGCTAAAATTTCCCCAAGCTCTCCCTTGATATGTCAGGCTTTCTTAAATTGTGCAATGAGAATGACACAGTACATTGTCTAGAATCTAGACCAGTTTCAGTGTAATGTTGGAGACATGAGCCAGAGTAGGGTAAGTTGAAAATGACATGGAGGTGAGAGGTAAAGAAAACAAATATCAGTAATTTTTTATAGAAGTTTATTTCTGTGGCCACCTATGATGTCAATGGAAAGTTTTTTGTTTCTGTTTTTATAACATTCAGTTTTAAGTCATTTCTGTTTGGGTGAACCTGTCATCTAGTTATAATTTATAGGCCATATTTACCTATATTTTATTTTTTGCTTACAATAATTCCATAAACCATTACATTTTACCAAAGAGGCAAATAAGATTCAGAGAAATTAGGTTATTTGTCCAAAGTTTTGTAAAGCAAAACAAAAAGTAAGCAACTTGATTTTTGGTGTATGAGGTTTATTTGTAATTTATCAGCCAAGATTTGTTTTCAGCTCACCACTACTATTATGAAGTAAAAGTCACAGACTGTTTTAGATTTGCACTTGGCCAAATCAGTTTGGCCTGATTTGCTACTTTGATTCAGAATAATCAACACTAATAAACAAATGTAATTTTCCATAATTTTTATCAAAGAAAAACTGAAAGTGGGATGCAAATATATCCTGAATTCATGATTCTCTATTTCCTATGTTTGTATTTTTCTAATGTGAGTTTGGTCGTTATGCTGTATAATTAAACACACTGACTTTTACAATGAAAAATAGAGAATTACTGCTTATTTCACACACTATACAGATATGAATTAGACGGAGGGTGGTTAATGAGAAAAAATTAATATAATTTATAACATGGCTATTGATATTGAAGGTCTGAACCATGGTAAGATCCTTAATTTTAATTCATAATTAAAGTTATATGAACATACATGTAGATGGTGAAGTTATTAGATGTTATTCTGAATTGTATAGGAATGTAATGTACTGCTTAATATGTCTTATATGTAATACATAAAAATAACTCATATAATTAAATAGAATGGCAAAAATATAATAATTCATCATTATCTTGAGCAATGATCCATTTTGTAAAATTCAGGTTATAAGAATTCATGAATAGTATCAAACTAACACATCTTGGTTTTAGATGCATGACCTCTAGTGATTTTGAGGCTGTTTGTTTCTCTGAACCCTCTCTTCCTCTGAGTAAAGTTGTTTGTATTGTCTTTATGTCTCTATAAATGTCTCCCAAACCTGTGTCTTCAGCTTTCTTCTGAGTTCTAGGCTTTTCTATGTGCATATGTTTCTTTTGAATATTCTGCTACCATTTTTAAACACAGCATTTAAAAGATATCAATATTTGACCGCAGGACTTTTTCCCTGCCTTATTTCTTGTATATGCCAAAGGAAACTACATTTCATGTGGTCACGAGGCTTAAAACCTTAGAGATGTATATATCTCTTCAGTGCTTTATATCTCTACCAAGTTCTAGTACTTTCCCTTTACAAAATTTCACAGATTTGACCATTTTGCTATATTTCCAAAACACTACATTGATTGCAGTCATTTTTCATAACCATTGCATTTTCTGTTACCTGGTTTCATGCCTGCAAAACTCCCCTCTGCAAAATATCGTATGTTAGAATACTCTTCGTAAATATGACTCTCCCTTCTCTTAAATAACATCTCATTCTCTTTAGAATAACATTCAAACTCTTTACTCTGACATGCAAGGCCATAAATGACCTGGCCAAAAGGAGATCCTTATACCATGCCATCACTCACTTATACAAATGTGTAACTCCAACTAAAATTGTAAATCATTTTTACCCCAAAGATGTTCCATCCGTTCTTCTCTCACTGTCATGTCTTTTATTAGGTGCCCTGCCTCTTCCTCTGCTTATTTAATCCTAGCCCTCATTTCAATGGCTGGCTTAGGGTCATAGGAAAGTCTCCTACCTTTGAATGTTTATAATGTTTGTTTCACTATTATTTGCCACAATGACAACATACTTCACCCCCTCTAACTCCCTTCCCCACTGATAATATTTTGATATACTGTTATTTGTATTAAGTATACTCTCAAAACCACAAGGAAACAAATAATAACATCAACTTACTGAGGATATTTACCAGTCCTAGGCTGTCTAACATATAAGCCCACATATATTTCCAGAATTTTCCAATATGTGTGTCTTGGGAGAAGAGCCCGATTCCCACTAGAGGAGATGAAATGTTTTTTCTAGCCTTTTAGAATGCCAAGGTATGGACACAATATCTAGACTTGGCCATCAATTTGCTAAGTCAAAAATTTGGATCGGAAGCCAGGGACTTAAAGAAGCAGCATCAAAGGCAGTTAATCCAGTTTCAAAAGGCATTAGTATAAACTATCAAAGTTGAGTGCCAGTATGGTGCTGGTAGGTGCAGGGTATCTGCATTCAGTGGCAGCTGCAGTTGTGTTCCTTACTTAACTATTAAGTGGCCTGATACTGTCTCTGGTTCTGGCTTTTTAGAGTTTCTTATGCCTTCTAGCTCTGTGCATACTTTCCTGAAACTTACAATTCCTTCAAGTACTCATTATCCTTTCAATAAATTCTCTCTCTGCTAATATGATTCAGAGTTATTTTTCAGTTCTGCAAATAATCTAACAAATGCACTTGGCTATAGTAAGGTAAAATCTTTTTTAAATACAAGGATTATTGGTTGAATTTTGTCTGCATCTCCCAACCATATGTTGAAGTCTTAACCACCAGTACTTCAGAGTGTGAACTTATTTAGAAATAAAGTCACTGCAGATACAGTTAAGATGAGGTAATACTGGAGTAGGTTGGACCTCTAATACAGTAGGACAGGTGTCCCTACAAAAAGGGGAAAATTGGAGACAGATACACACAAGGAGAATAGCATGTGAAGATTAAACAAAGATTGGGGTGATGCTTCCACATGTCAAGGAATGCCAAAGGTCACCAGCAAACTACCAGAAGCTAGAGGATAGGCACAGAATAGAACAGATACTTCTATAGAATAGAATAGATACTTCTTCATGGTCCTCAGAAAGAATTCGCCCAACTGCCACCTTGATTTCATACTTCTAGCCTTCAGATGTGTGAGACAATAAATTTCTTTTGTTTAAGCCATTCAATTTGAGGTACTTTGTTAACGGCAGCCCTAGTTAACTAATACAACCAGTATATCATACATTCTCTTTCCTAAATGAAGGAAATTATCTAGTCAGTATAATCTAAGGTAACACACCATAATCATCATAGAATAGGATAATGCTTTTAAACTTTTTATGTATTAGACATGAAATAGGTAAAACTCCCACTTGGTAAGGGCTGGACATTTTGTCACATGGGGACATTTGTTACTCCAGGTGGTAAAGTTTAATAGAAGCTTGGAAAAGGTATCTGTAATTGAGACAAGAAATTACCCTGCAGGAAAGTTCTTTTGAGTAGGAAAGGCACTCTCTCTCAGCTTCCACGGAGTACATTGCATCTACATTGCTCTGCCCTCAACCATGTAAGTTATCATGATGTGAATAGTGGGAGGAAAGAGAAATGGAAGAAGAAGAGCAGATGGTAGATGTATTTTCAAACTGAGAGCATGGATCATTTAGGAAGAAAAAAAACTTAAAGGGAAGAGATGGGGCAAGTGTGAAGTAGAGTTTTGCTGAGGAAAAACTAGATGTAAAGCAAAAGCCAAAGCAGGGCAAGTTTATATTGAGTAGACAATTCAGGTGATGTTCTAGTTAATGAAAATGTGTTCCCTAGAGTGAGATGATTTGAGACCTATGAAACTATTCTTGGTTCCAGCTCATTAGCATCTTGCCATACTAAGTGATTTCATCGCTTTAAACAAACCTATCGTTTTGTGTTGGTCTATCCAATGGAAACCTAGAACTTGTTTAGCCAAATAAGCATCAACAAAAGGTAATTTTCACTCTGATTTTTTTCAGCTGTATTTTATAGCTGTATATTTGAATATTTTATAGCTGTACATTTGAATCAAGAGTTAATGCTGGTCTTTGTATTAATCTTCAGTGTTTTAGGGAGGCAAACTCAGGTGGCTCTAAGATGGACCTTTATGTTAGAGCAAGGAGATCCAGATTTATCTGGCCTACAAGAGAAGTGGAAGCTTCCAGGGAGCTTGGGACATGATTTTCTATGTCAAAATATTAAATATTTTAAAATATTCAAAGTTTTCCACCCGCACTGAGGTCACTCTCAGATAGCCATTCACGAACTATATTTAAGAAAACTTTGTACTAGTTTTGTGTGAGAACAAATAAAAACAGAAGTGACAGGAAAATAGAAACATGATTGCTGAACAGTGAGTTTTTGATGCAGAAAACTTACGTTTCCACTTGCAACTTTAAAAACAGAAATTGCAGGATTCCCTGGTGGCGCAGTGGTTGAGAATCCGCCTGCCGATGCAGGGGACACGGGTTCGTGCCCCGGTCCGGGAAGATCCCACATACTGCGGAGCGGCTGGGCCCGTGAGCCGTGGCCACTGAGCCTGTGTATCCAGAGCCTGCGCTCCGCAAAGGGAGAGGCCACAACAGTGAGAGGCCCGTGTACCACAAAAAAAAAAAAAAAAAAACCAGAAATTGCAGGTATCAGCAGTTTTTATGTGAGCCCTGTATGATAAAGAAGTAAATCATGTCTATATGACAGCTATTTAAGAAGAGACACCCCAAAACGTGGAATTTTAGTTTGAATAAAACATCTTGTAATTTATAGTTCACAATGTACTTTCATGTGTAATCCTTCCTTTGATCCTGAGAGTAGTCCCATAACTCACACAAAGCAAAGATCTTTACCTGTTTTTTATAAAAAGAGAGAGAGACTCAGAAAGTAAACAGGTTGAGTAAAGCACTGTTGGTGTCAAAGGAAAGCAAAGGGTAGGATCTGAGCTCTTCTGCAGTTCACTCTGTGTGACACGAAAAGTTCAGTTTGAAAGGTCTGCCGCCCAAGACATTTGAATGGGGTATCTTTCTTTCAAAATAAGTATATTTATTTTATGATTGTAAAACGAAACCAAAGAAATATGTGGTTGCAGTAAGTTCTATATGGTGCTCAGCACAATTACACAAGTAATTAAGCACACTTTATTGTTTTCAGTGATCAAAAATGTGCTATAAACCTATGTATATCACTTCCACTAATGTTGGAAAAACTCAGGAAAATATACTAGAATGTGTGGATAATAGATGTTATTATGGTGGAGTAATGAAGTAAAGATTGATGAGGTGAAGGTTGGGTTTATTTGTTTGCAAAATTCAATGCACTATACTAAAAAGTATGCTCTGCAGGTTATAGTTTTTATTTATGTTTGTTCATACATGAGAAATAATAAATGTTGGATTGTCATATTTGAGAAACCAAGTTTATTCAGTAGAGAAAAATTCAATACAGAAGGGCTCTAATTCATAACACCCTAAATGAATTTAAGTAGATCTTAGGAAGCTGGCTTTTTTTTTTTTTTGTGGTATGTGGGCCTCTCACTGCCGTGGCCTCTCCCTTTGAGGGGCACAGGCTCCGGACGCGCAGGCCCAGCGGCCATGGCTCACGGGCTCAGCCTCTCCGCGGCGCGCGGGATCCTCCTGGACCGGGGCACGAACCCGTGTCTCCTGCGTCGGCAGGCGTACTCTCAACCACTGCGCCACCAGGGAAGCCCAGGAAGCTGGCTTTTTAAAAGATTTTACGGAATACATAGTTTGTATACTTCATTTTATAAATGAGGAACCTGAAACTCAGGGATCTTTATGTTAAAAAATTACAGAACAAAGATTTAGTACAATATTCCTAGCTTTCTGCAGTTTCAACTCACCTTACTCATGGTATTCAACTATCTCTGAAAAAAATATTTTAAGAGAGTAATATTGCTGTTTTGGTGTTTAAAAATATTTTCTTATTCATGTTTATTTTGCAAAGTGACTATTTTGAGAAAAAATATAGAAAAACAAAACAAAACACATTTTTGGCTAATATTTCTAATGACCAGAACTGAAAGAAAATATAAGCATATCAATGGCTCAGTTGAGAACAATGGGAATATTCTAAAGTTTAATAAAGATTCATAATTTAAATGAGATTTCTTACCACTCAAGATTGAAAACATATGTATGACATAAAATTAAATTTATTAAAGTCCTTGATGTTATTCAGTAAAGAAGTAAATCTATTAAATACAGTAATTAGTATGCTAAGCCCCTGAATAGGCTAATAAAACATGCAAATTTAAAATGCAAACAGCATATATAATCTTGTAGAAAAGTGTTTATAAGTTAAAAAAATACTTGAATAAAATTAATTAGAATAAGTGGGTTTGGCTCCAAAATGATTAGTTTGTTATTGTTTATAATATATGAAATAGGAAAATAATATAAATTAAAATGATTTTCTATTTTAAGAAATATGAAAAGAAATATATTCAGGTAGGGAGAAGTCCTTCAACATAAGCAAGGAAAAAAAAAAGAATAATCTTGAGGGTTAAACTTTAAAAAGATACTTTTGGGGGTCCAATAAAATACTCAAACTGCTACCTCTCTGTATCAGAGAAGATAAATGAAAATTTATTTTTATCTTAAAGATTAGTAATTAAAAAAGACATTCTTATGGCAAGATTGACTCTATAGTCCCAAGAAAGTATTTTGCTAAGCTTCAAGCAAAAACAGTCTAGCTTCATGGTGATTTTGTGACAAGAAGCTTCTCCCTTATTTAAAACGTTTTAAAAATTCTTTATTTCCAAAAATAATGCTATGTCATATTTTATAGTCATAGAAAATTTCATGTTTTTAAAGTGAATTTTATTTAACCCTTGGAATATTTCATTTTCTTTATATTGTGTTCTCTAGTCTAGTGTTGACTGTTCTTAGATAATTCTGCCCGTGTTGCTTGAAGGTCTTTTAAGGAAACACTTATGGTCAAGTCAAAACATCAACAGAGCTTACGTGGAGTCATTTCTGGTTAAAAAAATTTTTTTTCTCTATTCACCTTTTATTCTGTCCTGCAGGAATGATCACAGGTGATAATCTTGCAAACATTTAAAACCATCCTTATAAGACAGGAACTGTTACGAGTGATCAACAGCAAGTGGAGAAGAGCCATTTATACGTAATAAATGCAATAGGAAGGAATTTTGCAATTTGCTAATCTCTTTCATATGCATTTTCACATTCAATTTTTGCAATATCCCTGGAGGTAGGCATTGTGATTCCTGTTTTATCAGGAAAGAAATTCAAGTCTCAAAAAGTGTATGACTTGCCCAAGGTCACGTCAAATGTTAAGAAACAGCACTAGGGGGCTTCCTTGGTGGGGCAGTGGTTGAGAGTACGCCTACCAATGCAGGGGACACGGGTTCGTGCCCCAGTCCGAGAAGATCTCACATGTCACAGAGCAGCTAGGCCTGTGAGCCATAGCCACTGAACCTGCGCGTCCGGAGCCTGTGCTTCGCAACGGGAGAGGCCGCAGCAGTGAGAAACCCACGTACCGAAAAAAAAACAAAAAAAAAACAGCGCTAGGAAATGACTTCAGGTTTTCTGGTTCTTAGTTTATGTTTCTAGAAACAAAGCAGTCATGAAAACCTAAACTAATATTGTCAATAATTGATTTGGGTCCCCATGTGGCTTCTCTATTTTATTTTTCACTTTTCTCTTGTCAAAGAAAAAACAACTCTGGACTTAGGTAAGGAGAGACTTTATTTGAAAGCATTATTGAAGAAGGGAGGAAAGGGACTATTGCAATAGGGGAGATGGAAGGAAAAGGGGACTATTACAATAGGAAGAACCTAAAAGCATCTCAAAGGTTAGACCGACAGGGCTTTTTTTTTATAAGAAGTAGTAACCAAGGCAAGACATACTGGGTATGGGGGCGTAGGATAAGCAAGGGTGGCAGGATTGAACAGTACATGAATGCTTTACCCTGAGGTCAGTCTATTCTCCAAAGGGGATTTTAAGGAGAGGTTTTATGCTAGCTCAGGTTAAAGCTGGGTCAAAGTTCAGGGGTCCTGGGAAGGAGAGAATCGTAACCAAAGTTTGGTTTACAAGCATTTTGGTTACAATTGCTCAGAAGGGACAAACAATTCAGCTAATTATTCATGAAGCAAAGAATGGTATTTGGAATGTCTGTCTCTGGCTTTGTCATAGGAGCATCTGTGAGTCTAATCTAAGTTATATAGGGAAGGATGGTTTTTTGAAGGAAGTCAAAAGTTACAAACTTCCAGTCATAAAATAAACAGGTCATAGGAATGTAATGTACAGCATGGTAACTATAGTTAATAATACTGTATTGTGTATCTGAAAGTTGCTAAGAAAGTAGATATTAAAAGTCCTCATCACAGGAAAAAAAAATTTAACTATGTATGTTGATGGATGTTAAATAGAGTTATTGAGGTGACTGTTTTACAATATATACAAATATCAAATCATTATGGTGTACATATGAAACTAATATAAAATTATATGAGTTATACCTCAATAAAACATAGTTCTTAAATTTAAAAAAATCACTCTTCTCATTTAATAAACATTTTTCCAGAGAAGAAAATACATGGAAGCCCTGAGATCCATGATAGTCTTCTCATGACCTCTGGCCTCTATGAGAACTTCCTTTTATTTCCTGTATCACATGAAGTGGTATATCCACTCCTAAGGTCTTTTAATGCACATCAGGGTGGGGTTAGCATTTATAAAACACATTAAATTCAAGAAAGTTGAACAAATTCCAATCAGACATGAAGTTATTAAATCAAAGTATTTCAGGTTAATCTGAACTTCACTTTCTCTTTAAATTTCTAACCATATACATTACATTGTTTCTGTAGGTTTTTATTTTTCCTTTGGCAAAGGAAGTTGCTCTTTATCTCTGGATATTTAATAAACACAATATGTTTGTTAAACCACTCAACATTTGAAAAATGTTATGCAAATATAAAATATCTTTACTAGAACTATTAAAATTGTCTAAGGAGCATTAACTTGATATGGCCCATGAGATCAAATGCTTTGTCAGTCTGCACTATTTCAAGCTATATTCACATATTGGTCACATGTTATTAGAGATGCAGCATGTCAGAATAAGGAAAATGTTGAATCTTCAAAACATATTTCACTTCATTCCAAAACCTTTCCTGCAGTATAATATAGCCAATAGCTCTTTGCCTTTTTTCACAAACATACTTGTATTATCTTACTCATCAAACAGTCTTGATGTTTATTTATTTACATATCTGACTACCAATTTTCAATAAGTTCTTTGAGGAAGATATGAGGACAATAAGTCAGGAAATAATACTTAGCTCATAAAATTTAATTTATAAAGATCATATTAAACGTATTTTTATTATCCATGTTCATTACAGTGATTGGTACATACATAGTAAGTGTTAGATTATCTTGGCTTAGTGTCTGTTTCTCTATATGTCCCAAGCCATAAATAAGTATGATGATAAAAATAATAATAATAATAATGAAAAAAGAAAAGTTGCACTGCACATTGTATAACTTGTCTCATTTAATTATTACTAAACTTCTTTTAGGTAAGTACTGTTATTTATATCCCATTTACAGATTAGGAAACAGTCATAGAACAAGCAAAGTCACAAGGATAGCCATATAACTCGATAATATGTGCAATTAGCACGTATATCTAAGCTATATTACCAAATGAGAACACTAACTTAGGCCAGATAAGGTAGAAGCAAAGTTACATTTTAATATTTCCCTAAAATTCTCATTACTTGGTCCTGATTCTCCTGGGGGGACAAAATTATATGCATAAGATTTAATGTTATTTTATCAGTTATTTTACTTTTAGCTTTATTTCTCATTTCCAATTTACTATTTTTATGTTCAGTAGGTATTTTATAATATAAATAAGGATAACAAAATAACTAATATTTATGTAATTACCTACTGTGTGCCAGGTACTGTTCTAAGCATTTATACCTACTGAAACCAAGCAGGACACTCTGAGGTTTTCCCAGGAGCAGAACCCTTGTGTCCCCCACCTCTTGTTCATAGAAAAGCTTTAGCCTCCTAGGTCTTCCTCACATTCCAAAGAGCAAATTTAATCAGAGACGTGAGAAAATGCAGAAACAAAGGAAAACAGTCAAGCAAAACAAAAAATAGTTTAGCCACTTTGTTTTAACAAAGTAAAGAACTTTTAGTTCCTCCTCAAGGACTCTAGATGATATCCTGAGCCATATCCTTGAGTTATTTTATGGATACTGAAACCTCCACCAGATGGGAGAAGTTAACTGCATGCTGACCACAGTCACACAGACCCCAGACCAGTTGGATCCAAAAGGTTGATGATGTTGACTCCCAAGTGACCACTGGTTACCTCACCACAAACCAATCAGAAGGATGTCCATGACCTGTTCACACCCTGTGACACTCTCCCTCACCTTGCCTTTAAAAGCCCTTCCCATACACAGAACTGGAAATCAAGTATACTTCAATTAAAAAACAAAGAAGCAAACAAACTCCAAAAACTGTTCCCTGAAAGCCATAGGGCAGTTTGGGTCTTTTGAGAATTCTCCTTGCTTGGCCGCATGCTGGATGCCCTGCAGGAAATGCTGTACTTTCCTTCACTACAACTCTGGATCAGGAGATTGGTTCCACTATGAACTGGTAAGCAGACCTAAGTTTGGTTGAGTAACAGTAATAACTCATAATTCTTTCAACTCAAGCCACTTGACCCCTAATTCATGCTCTTAAACATGACACAATACAGCCTCTCTTAATAAATGGTATGCAACTTTTTTGTTTTGTTTTGCAATGAGGAAAGTTATAAATAAAATCAGCTACTACAAAACATTTTTTAATAAAATGGTAGATGTATACTGCCAATCTTAGTACACTTAGTACACATCTATTTACATATCTTACATCAGTAAATAGGAAAATGGAAAAATGGGAACACTAAAATTTATATAATTTAATGCTGAAACTCATAAAGTCCTAGTATAAAATGTAATATTTCTTATTTTATTCAGCAATTATTTATTAAATAATTTCTATTAGTCAGGCACTGCTCTAGTTACTATGGATACCAAATAAACATAAAAGTACTTGCCTTCTTAAGTGGAGAGGAGCAGAAGACAGAAAATAAACAAATCCTGTATTTCTAGCTTGTGATTTCATAGAATAATATGATGGTCCCTGATCAAGAAATTTCTGTCTAATGAGTAGCATTTTGTAGCTCGTGTGATTATATTATTCTTTATTTGACTTGTTCATAAAGGCCCAATTTTTCTGGAAGTTGTACAGACCTGGACAACAATAATCTGTTAAATAATCTACACAAAGAATCAAATGATTCTGGGGAAAAGAAGGAAACACTTCTGACTTATAGTTTGAGAGACTGAATGTGCTTAGAATTAACATTGGAAAAACTTAACATATGCAAGGTTTAAGCAATAAAAAAATATCATGTAAATGGCAAAATGCTGAGAAGAGTAAAAATCAGAATACAGTAGAGCTTATGAGGAAAAATCTCCTAGAATGTAAAGCTGTTTTATAGTAAAATTGAATGATATAAAATTACAGAGGAGGAGGGATCTTCAAGATGGTGGAGGAGTAAGATGTGGAACTCACCTTCCTCCCCACAAATACATCAGAAATACATCTACATGTGGAACAACTCCTACAGAACACCAACTGAACACTGGCAGAAGACCTCAGACTTCCCAAAGGCAAGAAACTCGCCACGTACCTGGGTAGGACAAAAGAAAAAAGGAAAAACAGAGACAAAAGAATAGGGACAAGACGTGTACCTATGAAAGGGAGCTGTGAAGGAGGAAAAGTTTCCACACACGAGGAAGCCCCTTCACTGGTGGAGACGGGGGTGAGCAGGGGGGAAGTGTTGGAGCCACAGAGGAGAACTCAGCAACAGAGATGCAGGGGGCAAAGTGGAGAGATTCCCACACAGAGGATCAGTGCCAACCAGCACTCACCAGCCCTACAGGCTTGTGTGCTCACACACCAGGGCAGTGGGGGTTGGGAGCTGAGGCTTGGGCTTCAGAGGTCAGATCCCAGGGAGAGGACTGGGGTTGGCTGCATGAACACAGCCTGAAGGGGGCTAGTGTGCCACAGCTAGCCAGGAGGGAGTCTGGGAAAAAGTCTGGAACTGCCTAAGAGTCAAGACACCATTGTTTCGGGGTGCATGAGGAGAGGGGATTCAGAGTACTGTCTAAATGAGCTACAGAGACAGGTGTGAACCAAGGCTATCAGCTTGGACAACAGAGATGGGCATGAAATGCTAAGGCTGCCGCTGAAGCCACCAATAAGCCTATGGACAAGCACAGGTCACTATTCACACCTCCCCTCCCAGGATACTGTGCAGCCCGCCACTGCCAGTGGCAGTGAAGACATTATAGATGAAAACTTCCCTAATATGGGAAAAGAAATGATCAATCAACTCCAGGAAGCACAGAGTCCCATACAGGATAAATCCAAGGAGAAACACACAAAGACACACATTAATCAAACTATCAAAAATTAAATACAAAGACAAAATATTAAAAATAGCAAGGGAAAAGCAATAAATAACATACAAGGAAATCCCCATAAGGTTAACAGCTGATCTTTCAGCAGAAACTCTACAAGAAAGAAGGGAGTGGCAGGACATATTTAAAGTGATGAATGGGAAAAACCTACAACAAAGATTACTCTATCCAGCAAGGATCTCATTCAGATTCGATGGAGAAATTAAAATCTTTACACACACGCAAAAGCTAAGAGAGTCCAGCATCACCAAACCAGCTTTACAACAGATGCTAAAGGAACTACTCTAGGCAGGAAACACAAGAGAAGGAAAGGATCTACAATAACAAATGCAAAACAATTAAGAAAATGGTAATAGGAACATACATATTGATAACTACCTTAAATGTAAATGGATTAAATGACCCAAACAAAAGACATAGACAGGCTGAATGGATACAAAAACAAGACCTGTATATAAGCTGTCTACCAGAGACCCACTTCAGACCTAGGGACACAAACAGACTGAAAGTGAGGGGAAGGAAAAAGGTACTCCATGCAAATGGAAATCAAAAGAAAGCTGGAGTAGCAAGTCTCATATCAAAAAAATATATACTTTAAAATAAAGACTATTAAAAGAGACAAAGAAGGACACTACATGATGATCAAGAGATCAATCCAAGAAGAAGATATAGCAATTGTAAATATTTATGCACGCAGCATAGGAGCACCTCAATACATAAGGCAAATATTAACAGCCATAAAAGGGGAAATGGACAGTAACACAATCATAGTAGGGGACTTTAACACCCACTGTCACCAATGGACAGATGATCCAAAATGAATATAAATAAGGAAACATGACATAAGAAATGACATAAGAAATAAGATGGACTTAATTGATATTTATAGGACATTCCATCCAAAAAAGACAGAATACACTTTCTTCTCAAGTGCTCATGGAATATTCTCCAGGATAGATCATATCTTGGGTCACAAATCTAGCCTTGGTAAATTTAAGAAAATTGAAATTGTATCCAGTATCTTTTCTGAACACAATGCTATGAGACTAGATATCAATTACAGGAAAAAAATCTGTAAAAAAATACAAACACATGGAGGCTAAATGATACACTACTAAATAACCAAGAGATCACTGAAGAAATCAAAGAGGAAATCAAAAAATCCCCAGAAAAAAATAACAATGAAAATACAATGACCCAAAACCTATGGGAGGCAGCAAAAGTGGTTTTAACAGGGACGTTTACAACAATACATTCCTACTTCAAGAAACAAGAAACATCTCAAATAAATAACCTAACCTTACACCTAAAACAATCAGAAAAAGAACAAAAAAACCCCAAAGTTAGTAGAAGGAAAGAAAGCATAAAGATCAAATCAGAAATAAATGAAAAAGAAATGAAGGAAACAATACCAAAGATCAATAAAACTAAAAGTTGGTTCTTTGAGATGATAAACAAAATTGATAAACCATTAGCCACGCTCATCAAGAAAAAAAGAGAGAAGACTCAAATATACAGAATTAGAAATGAAAAAGGAGAACTAACACTGACACTGAAGAAATACAAAGGGTCATGAGAGATTACTACAAGCAACTATATGCCAATAAAATGGACAATCTGGAAGAAATGGACAAATTCTTACAAAAGCACAACTTTCCGAGACTGAACCAGGCAGAAAGAGAAAATATAACAGACCAATCACAAGCAGTAAAATTGAAACTGTGATGAAAAATCTTCCAACAAACAGGAGCCCAGGACCAGATGGCTTCACAGGCGAATTCTATCAAACATTTAGAGAAGAGCTAACACCTACCATTCTGAAACTCTTCCAGAAGACAGCAGAGGGAGGAACACTCCCAAACTCATTCTATGAGGCCACCATCACCATGATACCAAAACCAGACAAAGATGTCACAAAAAAGAAAACTACAGGCCAGTATCACTGATGAACATAGATGCAAAAATGCTAAACAAAAAACAAAACAGAATACAACAGCACATTAAAAGGATCATACACCATGATCAAGTGGGGTTTATCCCAGGCATGCAAGGATTCTTTAATATATGCAAATCAATCAATATGACACTCTATATTAACAAATTGAAGGATAAAATCCATATGAAAATCTCATTAGATGCAGAAAAAGCTTTTGACAAAATTCAACACCCATTTATGATTAAAAAAAAAAAAACCCTCCAGAAAGCAGGTACAGAAGGAATTTACCTCAATATAGTAAAGGCCATATATCACAAACCCACAGCCAACACTGTTCTCAATGGTGAAAAACTGAAACCATTTCCTCTAAGATCAGGAACAAGGCAAGGTTGCCCACTCTCACCATTACTATTTAATATGGTTTTGGAAGTTTTAGCCACAGAAATCAGAGAAGAAAAAGAAATAAAAGGAATCCAAATTGGAAAAGAAAAAGTAAAACTGTCACTGTTTGCAGATGACATGATACTATACATAGAGAATCCTAAGGATGCTACCAGAAAACTACTAGAGCTAATCAATGAATCTGTTAAAGTAGCTGGACACAAAATTAATGCACAGAAATTTCTTTCATTTCTATACCCTAATGATGAAAAATTTGAAATAGAAGTTAAGGAAATACTCCCATTTACCATTGCAACAGAAAGAATAAAATATGTAGGAATAAACCTACCTAAGGAGACAAAAGACCTCTATGCAGAAAACTATAACACACTGATGAAAGAAATTAAAGATAATACAAACAGATGGAGAGATATGCCATGTTGTTGGATTGGAATAATCAACATTCCAAAAATGACTCTACTACCCTAAGCAATCTACATATTCAATGCAATCCATATCAAACTACCAGTGGCATTATTTCACAGAAGTAGAACAAAAAAATTCACAATTTGTATGGAAACACTAAAGACCCCATATAGCCAAAGCCATCTTGAGAAAGAAAAACAGAGCTGGAGGAATCAGGCTCCCGAACTTCAGACCATACTACAGAGCTACAGTAATCAAGACAGTATGGTACTGGCACAAAAACAGAAATTTAGATCAATGGAACAGGATAGAAAGCCCAGAGATAAACCAATGCACATATGGTCACCTTATTTTTGATAAAGGAGTAAAGACTATACAGTGCAGAAAAGACAGCCTCTTCAATAATGGTGCTGGGAAAACTGGACAGCTACATGTTAAAGAATGAAATTAGAGCACTTCCTAACAACATACAAAAAAATAAACTCAAAACAGATTGAAGACCAAATGCAAGGCCAGACACTATAAAACTCCAGAGGAACATGTAGGCTGAACACTCTATGACATAAATCACAGCAAATCCTTTTTGACCCACCTCTTACAGAAACGGAAATAAAACCAAAAATAAACAAATGGGACCTAATGAAACTTAAAAGCTTTTGCACAGCAAAGGAAAACATAAACAAGATGAAAAGACAGCCCTGAGAATGGGAAAAAGTACGTGCAAACGAAGCAACTGGCAAAGGATTAATCTCAAAAATATACAAGCAGCTCATGCAGCTCAATATCAAAAAAACAAACACCCAATCCAAAAATGGGCAGAAGACCTAAATAGACATTTCTCCGAATAAGATATACAGATTGCCAACAAACACATGAAAGGATGCTCAACATCATTAATCATTAGAGAAATGCAAATCAACACTACAATAAGGTATCACCTCACACCGGTCAGAATGGCCATCATCAAAAAATCTACTAACAATAAATGCTGGAGAGGGTGTGGAGAAAAGGGAACCCTCTTGCACTGTTGGTGGGAATGTAAACTGATACAGCCACTATGGAGAACAGTATGGAGGTTCCTTAAAAAACTAAAAGTAGAGCTACCATATCACTGAGCAATCCCACTACTGGGCATATACCCTGAACAAACCATAATTCAAAAAGAGTCATGTACTAAAATGTTCATTGCAGCTCTATTTACGATAGCCAGGACATGGAAGCAACCTAAGTGTCCACTGACAAATGAATGAATAAAGAAGATGTGGCACATATATACAATGGAATATTACTCAGCCATAAAAAGAAACAAAATTGAGTTATTTGTAGTGAGGTGGATGGACCTAGAGTCTGTCATACAGAGTGAAGTAAGTCAGAAAGGGTAAAACAAATACCATATGCTAACACATATATACAGGATCTTAAAAAAAAAAAAAAAAAAAAGGTTGTGAAGAACCTAGGGGCAGGACAGGAATAAAGATGCAGACATACAGAATGTACTTGAGGACACAGGGAAGGATAAGGGTAAGCTGGGATGATGTGAGATAGTGGCATGGACATATATCCACTACCAAATGTAAAATAGATAACTAGTGGGACACAGCCGCATGGCACAGGGAGATAGCTGTGGGCTTTGTGTCCACCTAGAAGAGTGGGATAAGGAGGATGGCAGGGAGATGCAAGAGGGTGGGGATATGGGGATATTGCATATGTATAGCTGATTCACTTTGTTATACAGCAGAAACTAACACACCGTTGTAAAGCAATTAAACTCCAATAAAGTTGTTGAAAAAAAAACTAATAAGAACTAGAAAAAAAAATTACAGAGGAGATAGGAGATTATGTAAGGAAAAGAAAGTGGCAAGAGCTCTGAGGCAGAAATTTAGTTTTTGAGGGATAAGAAGCTCTGCACTTTATTGGAAGTTTAAATGAAACTGATTTTTTTTTATATCTAGAATATAGCATACCTAGATTGAAATATATAACATATTAAAATGTATTAAATGGGGGATTATCACCTTACAGCTTGTTTTCTCACTTCTGCCTTCAGTAGTGACTTACTGAATCTTCCTCCTCTTGACTTGGCAAAATCTCAAATAAATCTGTATGTATCCATTATTGATTTGATCACTGTGCTATTCTTGACATTTCCCATAATTTTAGCTTCTCTCAGTTGCTTGAACATTTCTCAGTTCCTTGAACATTGTAAGCTTTCATGATTCAATTTAAATCAAGATGGAAACATGGGGCCAGAGAGATGATTTCCCAGAGAGAAACATAGCAAGGCACTGACCAAAACAGCAAACCACCTGCATTTATGACTGCAAGAGTATTTCTGTTTTCTAGAAAAAAGATTACTTTACAAGAGGATAGAGAGTGCTTATATTGCTTACATGCAGGGCACAATTATTATCTCTAATTGTGGCTTTTACTTGGGCTACATGCATGCATTTTAAAAATGATATATACTGTAACAATCCTGAACTTTTATTTAATGAAATAGCATATCCATCAATATTTACCACTGCCTAATTTGTGACATTTTTCATTGCACTAGAGAGATACATTGTTTTCAAATATCTGAAAGCAGCCTTAATATTGTGCAATTTTCAAAAACAAACTTAGAGGTCTGAAGTGAGAATGCTAACAGAAAATTGACTCTCTAGTTACAGGACCCACAAAATGTTAAATACAGAGGTGACTCCTTCCTGTGCTCTGCTTACATTCCTAAGTGCTGGATATAAGTGCTCATTTCTGGGAGGAATGGAAGTTCATGCATCCATCTCACATACTTTTTCCTTTGTCTGACTGTGCTGCCAGCCAAGGAACCTATTAATGCCAATCATCATGGCAAATGTTAAACAATAGAGTCCTGTCCAGTTAGAACTGGCCACAGCCAACTACCTCATTTCACCAATGTACAGAAATTTTCAGTTTTCAGAGGATAATATGTTTTTACTAACATCTAAAGAAATAGGAATTCTATTTTGGGATCAAAATGAAAAGTGAAAATTAATGTACTTATTAGCACTTGAATCAGGACCATAATTCTGCAGAACTAGATTTGTAATTTTTATTGTTTTTGACATTATTATTTTTTTTTTTTTTTTTTTTTTTTTTTTTTTTTTTTTTTTGCGGTATGCGGGCCTCTCACTGTTGTGGCCTCTCCCGTTGCGGAGCACAGGCTCCGGACGCGCAGGCCCAGCGGCCATGGCTCACGGGCTTAGCTGCTCCACGGCATGTGGGATCTTCCCGGACCAGGGCACGAACCCGTGTCTCCTGCATCTGCAGGCGGATTCTCAACCACTGCGCCACCAGGGAAGCCCTGTTTTTGACATTATTGAGGGCAGTTTTTTGTTACATACCTTAGGATTTCTGATGCTGCAACGTATCATAAAAATTAATTAGTAATATCACTATCAGTTTAGAGATGAGAAGATTTTCCAGTTATATTCTAAGGGTTAAATCACAGATTCAATTCATCAAAGTTATATGAGTTGAACAAATGAATAAGGAACTCATAAACAAGAATAAAGTGAAGGACTTGGCACACAAGTCTGGCATCTGGGGTGATACTGTTATACTAATGTGAAAAGAGAGAGAACTAGCTGCTGAGATCCATAAGATGAAAAGCTGTATGTTTATCTGGAAAGTTTGGCCAATAAATGCCTGAGTTCCTTAACAGAGGTGAAGGAGCCCTGTTAACAATACTTGACAATGATCTTGCATTAATTTTTTGGAATCTCACTAAACTGACCTTTCATAACTTATTAAAATTACAGCACAATCTAAAATAGAACAATACAGAAGTATAGGAGTTCAAAAGCTAGAGTTTAAATCTTGTTCCCATACTAGCGCACATAGAGGGTTTTAAAAAAAAGTGGAATGATATACTGAACATTTTTAAAATAGATTTTCTTTTGTAGACACTTTATTTTACAAACACCATTGGGTACAATTATTAAAGTTGTATAACCAATAGTTTGTTGATATTTTTAAAAAGAATTTGGGATGAAATACACACACTGAAAAAAAATTTTAAATATGGAAACACCACAGAGAAAAATATTTAAATACATAATATTGTTGGCATTAGTCCCCACAAATTTTCCTATGTATCCAGTCTTTATTTTTCAGTGAATAAGGATTTTGGTGACAATGAGACTTATCAAGCAGAGTAGAACAGTCAGGAACCCAAGAATATAAATAACATTACGTGGTCACAGGAATGATTAAAATATTTAATGAACAGTTAAACAAATAATTATACTAAAGGGGAAAAATACTATTGTACAATACACTAAAAAGTAATATACAAGTATATTATAATACAAATTTTAAAATAAATGCTTTTAAAACTTTATATAAAATATATAATATTTTTATGTAATTGTATTAAGAATTCTTCAAACAATATCATGGCTGATATTTTAGAACTTTAAAAAAATAGTCTTGCTAAATTTAGCAATTCTTTTTTTTTGAAATTAATTTGAATTTCTTAGATTTTTTTGTGAAATTAGCTGTACTGTTTGTGTCATGGATTCTTCATCCTTGAATATTTATTTTTAATAAATTTTAGTTTTATAAAATATATGTAAGGGTTTTTTCTATATTTTATGTGCTATGTTTTTTAGCCTTTTGTCACAAATGTTTTATATTGTCTTTATAGATGACTGATAGTTTTGACTACAAATAGAATTACTTGATCACAACCATATCCCACAATGCTTTCCCATTAATATTGGATATCACCCTCCTTTGTTAATTTTCTTAAACTTGCTTATACCTTCGTAATGAGTGTCTTTATTAAACTCTCAATTACACCTTTGTATTTGCCATTTATTTTCTGCCAAAACCCTATTAATCTTCCATACAGAAGAATGAAAGAAGTTAACAGGATCTGCCCTTTCAGAAGTCTTTATATCTCAGAATACTTGAGTTGGAGTTTGTGTTCAGTTAGCTTTCTTCCAGAGAACTCTGGTAGTGTAACCTATCATATTGAAAACACTGGTTTGAGTACTATTTGTTGTTTATTTCTGGTGTTCGTTAATACTTCATATTTATGGTCTGGTCCCTTCTTTTTCTGGGAATATATGGCTTATTTGAAATTTCCTGCTTGAAAAAATAGGCCTTCAGTTTATTAATTCACAGATGTATATATGATATAGCAAATCAATGCCCATATATGTCTAGAACAAAACACACAGATATATTTTATGAAAAAGTATAAACTTAATAGAAAAATAGAACTCTACCTAATTTATCCATGTATCTATGTATTTATCTATCTATATATATGTATGTATGTATATATCTATCTAGATCACAAAATTTTTTAATCAGTTTATTCCTAGCTACTATGTTTTGTTGTGACTGTTAATAAGATTGCTTGTCATTATGATTTTAACTGCTTATTACTAGAATAAAACTACCTGAAAAAAATTAACAAATATATACTTTATATTAGCTTCAGTGTATTTCACTTGATTGTCTTGGATTTTCCAAGTATCTTATTCTTACATTTGCTTTATTAGTATTTTATTCTAGTTGCTTTAGCAGTTTATTTTAACCTATCAATAAAACTATGAAGTAATTAATTTTTGAGATTTGTAACCTCACACATGTTCATCATTTTCCAGGTTATATGTGTTTTTAAAACATATTTGTATTTTTAAATGTAATAAATTATTGTAAAATTTGCAAAGCTGCATACTATTATATTAGATATAGTATATTATACAGCACTATATTTTATATCACATATTTCATACTTTCATTTCATTTTCCTTTTCTTCAATGTCTTTGAAAGTATATCAACTTTAGTTTCTACACTACTCTTCAATTCTGCTTTCTAGATATTTTTAGATTTGTTAATAAAAATTTATTTTCCTCCAAGTGCTTATTTATATTATGAGTTACCTTTTCTCCAATTATTTTTTATCAATCTCTTAAATATATTTTAAAATTTATAAATGCTATATTTTTATACATTATATTTTACTATGGATTTGAAAACCTTTCTGAAAATTTCCTCTTAATCTCTACATAAAACATTTTTGTTAGGAGTTTTTACTCTATCTCTTGTAGTAAAATTATTCAATGGTCTACTTTCTCATGAAATAACATCCTCAGAGTTCTGAGGTAGGTAGGTAAATGTTGAGAGGAGGGAGGAGAGGCTTATGAGAATTTCCTGGTTAAAAAAAAATAGTCTCCTCTCCCAACTCCACAAAGAGGATCTTCCATGACCACTTACACTTGCAATACTTGACTATGTTATCCAAATTGCTCAAAGGCCACTTTTCAACAGCTACCATAACCACCACATTTCTTACTGCAGCTTTTACTGCTCTGATTTTTCTGGCCCCACTTTAGCATGTTATTAGTAATTTTTTCCATAGTCTTTATTATCTTTTAACAATACATAATTTGTTTTGTTTATTGTCTAGAGTTCTACCTTACCTCCTGCTAGAATGTAGGCTCCATGAGGGCTCAGAACTGTTACACTTATGGCTGGAACACATTTTATTTCATGTGATTAAAACTCTGAAGCTCACCCCAGACTTACTAAAAAGACAAATTCTGGAATTCTGAATTTTTATAGGTTCTCCTCTGATTTTTATGCACAGAAAGTTGGAAATTACTGTACTCTAAAATTAGAGATATGGGTGGAGTGCAAGTACGTGTATTTTGAAAAGCTATCCAGGCGACCTCATTAAACTCCTGATTTTCTTACATCTACTGGCCTGATGGATATTCAGCAAGTGCAGTCCTTTTGTACCCAAGCTGGGATCTACCCGTAAGGTCATGCTTGTTTTCTGAAACTTGAAAGTTTTTGCTTCCTGCTAACACTGTCACTAGTCACATTCAGAGACACTAGGTCTAGTCCTGCCTCTGTCTTTGCCTGGCTTACTTATCTTGGTCTGTGAATAAGATGGTATCCACCACCTTTGGGGACCCCACAAGCTTTCCTGCTCTGTTCTTTACTTATGGCTCTCTATATGAAAGGAAATAGTGCCCCCTGGAGGCACCAAAGTGTCTTTTACTCATCTATATTTAGGTAAACTGGGCTGCTTTAAGTGAAGTAAATTATAGATGATACACTTTTTTTTTCTTTTTTCCAAATCGACTCTGTTCTTCTTATTTGTGAAATCTTCCAAGTAATTATATAATACCTTTAAATGTTTAAACTTTCAGCTTTCTTTTTTGTCTTCATGGGAATTTTAGTGAGAAACTGGGAAAGACTACATAATAGACTACTATCAGATGCCATGTGAAACCAGACATTTCTCTTGATATAATTTGTTTTGATGTCTCACAAGGAAGTAAACTATTTGTTTTTATTACTGATATATTTCAAAAATACTTCAGGATCAAGATAAGATACCACTATTGTTAAAAGATATGTAAGAGATATTTATGAGATAGACTAATGAAAAAGACCAGAAAGTCAGGTGCAGTGCCAACAGAATTGATATCAGAGTAGACCTCTGAGGATTGCTTTGTTTCAAAGTCAGTGTCTGTAAATTTGCTAATATTCTTGAGACTAACTGGCATGGGAATAGTGAAAAACAGATGTACGGGAATTTTGGTGACTTACGTTTCACAATGTTTCTGATGTTCTAAGTAAGTTATACAATTATAGAGGTCTCATCAACTTAATATGTGAAAAGCTTAAGTATTTAGTCATTAAAACAAGTCAAATCAGTATTACTAAAAGAACTTTTACTATGAGCCAGATACTTGTGCCATGGACTGTGAACACTATGATAAATGAAACTTCAAGTAGATAGAAATCTAATATAAGTGACACACACAAGCAGATGCATGCACGGCAGTGTAGTGGGTACAATAAAAGGCATATAAGCGGGCTTCCCTGGTGGCGCAGTGGTTGAGAATCCGCCTGCCGATGCAGGGGATACGGGTTCGTGCCCCGGTACGGGAAGATCCCACATGCCGCGGAGCGGCTGGGCCCGTGAGCCATGGCCGCTGAGCCTGCGCGTCCGGAGCCTGTGCCCCGCAACGGGAGAGGCCACAACAGTGAGAGGCCCGCGTAACACACACACACAAAAAAAAGGCATATAAGCTCTTCAGGGGTGACACAAAGGAAGGAGTTATCGATTCTGATTCAGTGCTTCAGGTAAAGGTTCAAAGAGGTGACTATTTAGGGACAGGGAGCCTTAGAGAAATAGGTAAAATATCCAAGCACAGAATGCTATCCAGTGCCACAGTTGGAATTTGCACAGAAACAAAAGACTCCCAGAGAGTAAGACTCTCACTCTTACATAGTGAGAACACTGTGTAAAACACAGCCCTTCATTGTTGTCTTCAGAATTTTTTTCTTTTCTTCTTAAACTTCAAATCTAATATATTTGAAAGAGTATATTAAAATATAGGGAATAACAAATATTGGTTCTTTATCACATATATAAAAATGTAATAAGCCTGTGGCAAACAATGTGTAAAATATTTAAACTGGTATCTATTCTCGAGCAGTTCTCCAGAGAGAATAATGGACACCCTCATCCAACACAGAGCAGTAAAACAGCAAGAGAACACAGGCTGTTTGGCATGGTCACAATATATACACTAGAAAGTAATTTGGTAATAGAATCAAATATAATCAGAAGCCTTAAAACCTTCATTATTAGAATCATTTTCTATTTTTAGAACTTATGCATAGACTATAATGAAAGAAATGTGAATTACTGGATGGCAAAAGGTGTTCATTTGCATCCTTGCAAATAGTATATTTTTAAAATACTCAAAAATAAAAGTGCTGTTAAGTAAACTATGCTATGTTCACATAATTGAATATTGTTAATTTATTTTCAATTTGTATGCCATGAGCTCCCGGGGATTAAGATAATAAGATTCAGGTTTTGCCACGTGCTTGTAAACAAGAGTTCCTCCTAAATGTTATATTAGAATTTAATATAAAATTTTATCTAAAAAGTTTCAGATATAAAAAATTCAAAAATATTCTGTACCTATGTAACTGTATAAAATTAATAAATATGCATGTCAATAAAAATGATATTTCTGAGAGTGCTCATGCTTGATTTCAAAAATAGTTCCAGAATTTATCTAGAAAACAAAACTGAAATAAAATGAAGAGAACATTAGCTATAATGTGAGTTAAGCAAAATCTTTAAAATACAGAATGAATCATGTTGAATTTTTATACAGTTTTCCATACAGATTATATCACAGTATAATTTGAGTTTCACAGCATGATCATGTATTTCTACTTCTGCAAACTTTCAAGATCTTAACTCATTTCCCCCAGCTTCATTCACTCTTGATTTTCAAATAATTTTCCCTTGAAAACCAATCATATCTTCACGCTTGTAAATGTTACCCAATTGACTGCAATTGGCTTTGTAGTTCTCCAATATCATCTCCATTAATTTCACAAAATCCTATATTCATGAAGTATTGCTATGTACTTGCACTGTGCTATAGAATGTTTCCAAAATCCAAAAATCAGCTAGATTAGCCCAGAAAGATATAGCTTATATAATCTCATAAATGTAGGACTCAATTCATAGGTAACTAAAAAAATATTTCTACTGATATTTTGATACTTGATGTGTTTCTGAAATTGCTCTCCATTTCATATTATAATTATTGTCACCAAGTTATTCTGTCTTCAGGGGCAGAATTTAGATCAAAAGTTGGTAAATATAAGTAGACAAATATTTAAAAAACACTTTTAGGTAGAACTTGCTAAACATAAGACTGTGTCCTTTGTAAGAATGGAAGCTGACTACAGAACCACGGAGATGGCAGCTATTGTAAAGGATCGAGCAAGCACCTCACACTTGTCAGGGCTGGTGGCTGGGCTAAATGGTCTTAATTCTATACTCCCAAGAGTTTTCATTGGTTTTAATACGAAGATGAGGAACAGCCTGAAATCAGAGATTTAAATTAATTTGTGGGTTCTGTCCCAATCTGCTTATGCCAGTCTATACAGAAATTCATCCTCAATTTATATATATATATATATTTTTTTTTTTTATTTTAAATATTTTATTTATTTATTTATTTGGTTGCACCAGGCCTGGGTTGTGGCAGGCAGCCTCCTTAGTTGTGGCACATGTGCTCCTTAGTTGGCTCTTTAGTTGTGGCAGTACGACTCTTAGTTGCAGCATGCATGTGGGATCTAGTTCCCTGACCAGGGATTGAACCCAGGCCCCCTGCATTGGGAGCGTGGAGTCTTAACCACTGTGCTACCAGGGAAGTCCCTCAATTTATATTTTAATGAAAATTCTTTTAGTTTTTTCTGATATTATTCCAGTAAATGTGGGCAGCAGAAGCTAGTTTTTTATTCTATTTCACCTCGATCATCAACTTTTTGCTTACAAATAGGAAAGAGCTGAATGGGGGAGGAAGTTGTTTTACCCCTCACAAGATTCTTTTGAATTACAGGTTAGAATCCTACAGCAGAAGGGTATTTTATTTTAGCGCCACTTTAATAAATGAGTAAATGTTGTCCCCGACACTATAATTCTGACTCCTGTGAGCAGCTGACGGAGGATTTACTACCAATCCCCAAAGAGATAACCTAGGTGACTAAATTAACACTGTAAATAACTTCTGTTTTTTCTAAACTAGAGGTTTAATTAACCTCTGTCCTTTCTGTTTTCTGATGAATGGCTTGCCTATACTGAAGAGCTAGCATTTTCACTAAGCAGCAGCATTATTTCTTCAGTTTCACTGGCCTTTATTACTCTTAGAGGTTATTTGGAATCATTGAAACACATTTTCAAAATAATTGAAAAAATATAACCTACTCATACAATAAGCATCTTACCAGAACTCAACAAATTTTAATATACTATTTAACAAACTTTTCTATCTTGTTTTCTTCAAATTTATAGTCTGACTTGGCATGCGAAAAGCTGTAGATGTAACAGAATTCTAAATTACACTGAGTTTTATGTACACCAACATAGTTCATTCTCTAGTACAGATCAGAATTTCATTCTATTACCATACAATTTGCTATACAACAAAATAATTTAGAAACTGAAGTTGATGTCATCCTAATTTCAAGAATGGTAAATGCATGACAAAAATTCACTGTAACAAAGGCCTTGTCGCCAAGACTTTGGTGTTTATTATGAGGTTTTTTCAATTATTATGACAGTCAATTTCAGTTGTTTGAATTCATGAGTTAAATAACCTCCCAATCTTGCTTTATTTTTCTGAAGGCAACAAGCTTCTCCTTTATTTGCGAACAACGAACTTGAAATTTCTGCTCTCAATTGCAAGTGTAAAAACATTGTTTCGCTGTTAAGAATTATTCTATCCTGGTTTAAAAAAAAAAAAAGGTAAATTTTTTCTTGCTTTTTCTCAAGACAGCACAGTTTTTCAGCTTCCTAAGAGATTTATAATCTGTCTAGTCACAATATAAAGCTTTCTGTTTGATATGGTTGACTCCTTTTTATCCAATGACCCAGAAAAATGGTTATTTTTGATCAAGAGAAGAATCAGACATAGTTGGCAATTAAAAAAAAATCATCTCTGAAGTCATGTAGGTGATGAGGGAAAGAGACTAGGGCTGGGTTAGTGTTGGCGGGAGGGGGTGAAGCTCTGATTTTTTGAAAAGGTCTCATATGAGTGTATTCAGCTGGGTCTATATAAACACAAAATCACTTATTAACTCAGAGATTTTGGTGTCAATGATTCCTGTAAAATTACAAGATAAATAAATAAAGCTTGAGTATCAGGGCTTAAACCTTAAGTTTAATCTAAGAGATCCTAAGGAAGCCAGGTCAGTATGTGTTTAGGAGACAAGGAGCTGAGGGGACGGTGAAGAGCTGGTATGACACACAAGAGGGACAGTGTCTACCGAACCAAAGTAATACTAAACTTAGTATTTTAAGCTACTATGGTTATGAACTCTATGTAAGATCCAGATATATTTACTGATACTTCTTAATATTCCTAAAGTAAAATATGTACTTTTTAAAACAGTTTCATGCTATGCTTATCAGAACTCTGTTGAACAGATAGAACATGTACAATCTATGATACACACAGCTTAAACATCTTACCTAAAGGTCCATCAAAGGGAATCCTGCTTTCTTACTGATTATTTTTCCTGATGTATTTCAGGGATAGGATAACAGTATAGTAATGTCTCCATCATTGTCCTATCTCATAATAAAAATTCCAATTTTTGATTCTTCCAAGAAAGTCAAGTTCACACAAATGTCTGTTTTTTCACTACACTGTTTTAATATTATAATCCATGCACTACTTCTGCATTATAGAAGTTTGTTTTAGTGTGTTTATTATGTGTGAACAGGGAGAATGTGGGTTGTATACTTTGAGCTAGGTATATTTGTGATAACAATCTAAGTTATTTACCTATGTACAGCTGTGTATTTCCCATGTAAATAATACTGAAATGTGCAGAGAGACTTCTCACGTTCTGGAAGAAGACAAAAAGATGAACGGAATAAGTATCCTACGCAATAAAATAAAGATCCTACCTCTACCTTAAGAAGTGAAAAAATACCCTGAAAACCTTGTAGATCTGCCTTTCAACAATAATCAGCTGAGCTCAGAGATGTATTTGGCTATGTGAATTTTTTTCTTTAATTTTTACCTTATGTCCTTCAGACAAAGCATGAGCTGATATATTTTTTCAGCTCCACATCACTTTTTCTTTATTCTTACTCTAAATAAACCCACAGCCAACTCTGACATTTGGATTTCCTGAAATTTTGATGATAGCCAATGGGTACATAAAAGATAATTTTTAAGAAACTGTCAAAATAAGACCGGTAATCTAAAGAATCCTCAGGTACTCTGGCAGGATAAATATATAAATGTTGAGACATATTATGTGTATTTTTTGGAGAGCTGAATAAAAATTTAAAGAAAGAATAGGTATTGGGAAGCTCAAAATAATTTATAAGACATTATTTGTGATTAATATGCCTCCCTTTACTACGATATTTTGTCATGAGGAATTAGAGAAAAGGCCAAAATTTTGCAAATTATACTATGATTTTTTTGTATATAGCAAAGGTCATTTGCTCAGAATTTCTAAATTTAGGATATTCCACCACATTCCAAAAGTGATTTAAGATGTGAGATGTTTATTTCAGAGGCAGGCTCTCTCAGTTAATTTACAAAACTATAAAAAAAGAATGGGTTGATAATCTAGTTTACTGGATTAATGAAGGTATTAAATAAAGCCATGTGTATATCATAATGTTGGGAGATAAGAAATAAGGCAAAAAATAAACATATGGATCTGAAATAAGAGTTGGTCCAGTTTGAACTTCGATAATAAGGGGACATTTCAGGAACCTGACTGAGGTCTCAAAATCAATCCAGAATTTAAGAAAACCTCAAATGAGCAATGTACTAATAAGTGCAAGTTGCGATTATGTAATGGAAATCTTGCATATTCACCACTTACTTGAAACATTTGGCATAAGACAATTAAATGAGAGTGAATTCCATATTTAATATTTACTTATGTGGCATGTGTTACCTCATTAGTAAATATGTTGGTATGCTGAGGAATCTTGCACATGTCAGTGACAAGTATGCTGTGCTTGAGATAATATAAAATATACAGTTACAGTATTAAAATTTAAGAAAAATAAAGTTAGCATGCATCAGTTCCACATGGCATGTGCCCCAAGGAATACTTACACATCTCTCAGTGTGAGTTAATCACTAATAAGCTCTGCTTACCAAAATGCCTAGGCATTCTTTTAACTATTGAACAATAGAAATTAATGTTTTCCTGGGGGATTCTCTAAATGCTATCCCAGGGCTTAGTGTTATATATCAGGTATTCCTCAGTCATGAAGGAAGACAGATGATAAACATGCCTGATTTTTTGAGGACTGCTCATCTTAGGGTAAAGAACGACTGTTAACACCTTTGTAACCACTTACCAGAAGGATGTGAGGCAACCATAAGTTTGTTACTATTGAGGTAATCCTAGAAAGACATTGATTCCAACGCATTTATTCAAACACTCTGGAAATGGGAAGGACAATCAAAGACCAAATAATTTAGTTCTAGACCCCATAAAGCCTCTCAAACACTGCCTATCCATTGATGCATTAACACCTTTCTGTACCACATTTTGGTATTCAACTATGTATTCAGTAACTATATTGTGAAATCTTACTATTTGCCTTGCATTCTGTTAATGTTCTGGAGATACTGTGGAGAGAGATTGTCCCCAAACTTGAAGTGGTTTGAAATTCAGTGTATGTGATATTTCTTTATGAACTACTATAATATGGCAAATAATTGAGAAGCAAAAACAAAAACAACAACACAACAGAACTAATGTCTTGGAAACATGGTTTGGACTTAGCAGGGAAACATCCAACATCTGCTTTTCCATGCATACGGCTAAATGAGAAATCTGTATTATGTCTCTGAATGCCTGTACTTTCATTAGAGGGAAATGAACGTGTGTGTGTGTTTGTGTGTGCACATGTATGTGTATGTTCTTGATTCATTCAAGCAGAGCAGTTATACAGGATCATACATCCTCCTCTATTCTACTTTTGCTTCTATTATCAGCATTCATAGTTTGGAGAAAGATCCATTATTACTCGTGGGAAATAAAGAAATGTAAAAACATAGTACATCCCAGTGATATATTATATTTGGGTCTCTGGTAAAACTAGAACCAATGTACCAGATGTTGGTGTATCCATACCAATGTATCCATCTCTCCTTTTTGCTTTCTCTTTGCTTGTGGGCCTTAGGTTTTCTCACTTAAGTTTGACTACTTCAATGTGTTGCAAGAGAACAAAAGTTACTGATCATAGCTTTCTTTTAAATCTGACTATTCTAAGTCGGAAAAAGGTTACTTATAAATTTTTTTCACAATATTTTATTTATTTTTTATTTTATTTTTTTTAACATCTTTATTGGAGTATAAGTACTTTACAACGGTGTGTTACTTTCTGCTTTATAACAAAGTGAATCAGCTATACATATACTTATATCCCCATATCTCCTCCCTCTTGCATCTCCCTCCCACTCTCCCTATCCCAACCCTCTAGGTGGTCACAAAGCACCCAGCTGATGTCCATGTGCTATGTGGATGCTTTCCACTAGCTATCTATTTTACATTTGGTAGTGGATATATGTCTATGCCACTATCTCACTTCATCATAGCTTACCCTTCCCCCTCCCCATGTCCTCAAGTCCATTCTCTACATCTGCATATTTATTCCTGTCCTGCCCCTAGGTTCTTCACAACAATTTTTTTTAAATTCCATATATATGTGTTAGCATATGGTATTTGTTTTTCTCTTTCTGACTTACTTCACTCTGTATGACAGACTCTAGGTCCATCCACCTCACTACAAATAACTCAGTTTCATTTCTTTTTATGACCGAGTAATATTCCATTGTATATATGTGCCACATCTTCTTTGCCCATTCATCTGTCGATGGACACTTAGGTTGCTTCCATGTCCTGGTTATTGTAAATAGTGCTGCAGTGAACTTTGTGGTACATGACTCTTTTTGAATTATGGTTTTCTCAGGGTATGTGCCCAGTAGTGGGATTGCTGGGTCATATAGTAGTTCTATTTTTAGTTTTTTAAGGAGTCTCCCTACTGTTCTCCATAGTGGCTGTATCAATTTACATTCCCACCAATGGTGCAAGAGGATTCCCTTTTCTCAACATCCTCTCCAGCATTTATTATTTGTAAATTTTTTGATGATGTCCATTCTGACCAGTGTGAGGTGATACCTCATTGTAGTTTTGATTTGCATTTCTCTAACGATTAGTGATGTTGAGCATCCTTTCATGTGTTTTTTGGCAATGAAATGTCTATTTAGGTCTTCTGCCCATTTTTGGATTGGGTTGTGCTTTGTTTGATATTGAGCTGCATGAGCTGCTTGTATATTTTGGAGACTAATCCGTTGTCAGTTATTTCATTTGCAAATATTTTCTTCCATTCTGAGGACTGTCTTTTCATCTTGTTTAAGTTTTCCTTTGCTGTGCAAAAGCTTTTAAGTTTCATTAGGTCCCATTTGCTTATATTTGTTTTTATTTCCATTTCTCTAGGAGGTGGGTCAAAAAGGATCTTGCTGTGATTTATGTCATAGAGTGTTCTGCCTATGTTTCCCTCTAAGACTTTTATAGTGTCTGGACTTACATTTAGGTCTTTAATCCATTTTGAGTTTATTTTTGTGTATGGTGTTAGGGAGTGTTCTAATTTCATTATTTTACATGTAGCTGTCACAATATTTAGAATATTAGACAACATATAACTCCGTTGATAGGTGAAACACTCAAATTTAAGTGGCCAATTTTTCATTGACCCTTTTACTCATTAACCAAGCAGAGCAGTCAGATACGTACGGAAGGAATATGGGGTAGTTTGTTGTTTGTTTCTAGTCATATTTTACTCTTTTGAGGATTTGTGGAGTTACACTCCATGGTGTGAAATTACATGCTAAATATAAACCAAGTTTATAGACATGGGGCAGATATGCATATAATTTATCATTAAACTTTAGAACAATCTACTGGGTAGGCATAATTATTTTCATATTATATATAAAGAAACTGAGATTCAAATATTTTAGGGGTATATAACTTGTAGTCTAGTGCTTTTACAACCTTTTCTGCATTGCTCTATTTTCCTCAGTATTGCCAAAAAAAAACAAAAAACAAAAACAAAAACTCCCCTAATACCAAAAAAAACCCTTGCAAAGTCAGTGGTCCTGCACAGGAAGGCAAATAGGACTGATGAAGAATTCTGTATTCCATAATTATAAATTATCTTACAATAGCTATTTCCCTTTAGCTTACATTGATATCCTATATACTGTCCCTTTGGTATTCATTTCAATGAATTCAAAATCCACTTAAACATTTGATTTCAGAGCATACCATGCTGTTTCACGGGTCATGGCAAAAACATATCAGCTGGCTTATCTAACGAACTAATACACTCTGAAATAACCTTGACATCCAACCATAGATTATTTTACTATATTAGGAGAGATTAGCATAAGCTTTTATTATAATTACTTACATTATTAACATGTAACTGATTAGCTGTAGAAATTTCCAAAGATTATGTCTACAAAAAATATTTTGAAAAGGAATTAGCAAGAGTGCACATGAAAAGACCATAAGTGGGAAACTTTACTACTAGGAGAAAATTGTCTTAAGTTGAATAACAATTATAATTTCTGGCAGAATTTTACAAAAGGTAACTGAAAAGATAAAATATAGGATTACAATAAAAGGAATACTAGTATGATTTCATTAATAAAACATGCCCAAAAAGTAACTTCACCATCTCTTTCCTTACTGAAAATTGATTGTAAAGTTGGTTGTTTATAGTAAATTATCAGTTAGCAAAGATATTTACATTTCTTTCCTAAGCATGAAATGCATGGACAGCTTCAGAGAGAATAAATTTTGTTGTTTTAAGAGAAGCAAGATGTTTATGACAAATTAGTTACTTTGATAAGAAATACTAATATGCAGTTGATCCTTGAGCAACACAGTTTTAAACTGTGTGGGTCCACTTATACGCAGATATTTTTCAGTTAATACATACTACAGTACTACAGTACTGGTTGAATCTGAGGATGCAAACCTGTGGGTATAGAGGGCCAGCTGTAAAGTTATATGTGAATTTTCAACTGCATGGAGGGTCAGTGCTCCTAACGCATTCAACATACCCATGACATGCCCTAGATTGAGACAGTATCAATTTTACATACATGCATGTGTATGTATTATCTCCTTACTAGGCAGTTTACTGGAAAACCAGGAAAAACTAAAGGCAATCTGCTGGAGAATTTTCTTTAATGCTCAGGATGCTGGTTTTTTGTTCTACTCAGAGCTTCAACTGATTGGATGAGGCTCACCCACATTATAGCAGGCACATGCTTTACTCAAATTCTATTGATTTAAATCTTAAGATTTGGGGGATAATTTGAATGATCTAGATTTCTTTGGAGATTAAAAGTTGATACGAGGGGAAATATGAACCATGGCTTTCTTTTTTTCTTAGAGAGATGACACTGGCCAATCTTTCTTAAAATCTGCTCAGTGCCAGACATTTTATGGAGGGCTCCAACAAACAAAATAATTCAAACTTATAATGTTGATATAAAAGCTTCATTTGTTGGGACCATTCTTTCCAAAATAGCTGTTGCATTGTTTAAGTATTTGAAGACCTTACTACAGAGCTTGATTACATCCTCAATGTCACCTATTTATCATCTCTATTTAATATATATTTTCATGATGTTTTCAAAATGTTAATCTCATCTGAGAACACCTCACAGAAACATCCAGAATAATGTTTGACCGAATAGTTGAGCACTGCATAGGCTGGTCAACTTGACACATAAAATTATCCATCGCAAGTATACCCCTTGTCAACCCGTCACCCATACACATGTCCTTAAACCATACTTAATCTACAAATAAGGATAATAACAAGGTTATACTACTACTTGACATGATACAACTGTCCTGCATACAACTGAAAATGCTCTAGCTTTTCCCTAGAATAGGAAGCAAAGTCCTTGTAGATGTTGACTCTTCTCCTTGATATCCCATAACTTAAATGTATATTATAATATAAAGTCAATGCATTTTATGTTACATGATAAGAAGGTAAGATATTTGACATATATATATATATATATATATATATATACACATACATACACATGAACATATTCATAACAAATTAAGGAGGGAATACTCATGACAATTACATTCCTTGTTTCTGTAACTGATCATGCAAAGCTGGTATTCATAGCTATAACACCTTTTACCAATAGTCTTTCCATATTCCCTTTGCCTTAAGCAAGCACCTCAGTTAGTCATGTTTCTTTACCTGGTGAGGGGCCCCAAGTCTTAACTGCTGAAGGGTCTGGGCCATTGGTAGTCTAGCCTGGTTTGGGCTGTTGCAGTTTTTCATTGACTTTAATCACAGGGCATGGTAATGCTAAGAGAATCCTTGGATCTTCTGTATTCAGGACATGTTCTTCCTTAGGTCTGTTGTGGTGTAGTAGCCCAATTTCCCCTTGATAGTCAGGATTTATCATCCCAGCCAACACAATAACTTCCTTATTTTCCCATTGATTTTTAGGCATGAGGAGGCCAACAGAGGCTAGACAGCAGTCTTAACTTCCAGTTCAGTAAATCATTGTTGTGTCTCCAGGTGGAAGCATCCTTCCTTTTGGAACTAAGACCACTAGACCAGCAGAGTATAAGGTTTCAGGGACAGGAAGCAAAAATTTGGCTAGTGGGTCACTAGGGGTAACAGTAAGTGATGCTGCTCTCATTTTCATCCCTTGATTCCTGAACCTATGAATCCCACCTATGGGAGAAACAGCACCATATATCTGATGCTGATGCTCCTGGAGAACCCTGCCACAGTCCTATAAGGTATTGCCACCTATCTAGCACTGTAACTGTCTTCAAAAGTTCCTTTGTGACATAAGAAATGTATATTTCATCTTTGTCCCTGTTTGCTTGCAGATGGCGCCTAAAACTCTTGTAATCTGTCAAGTTATGTACATTTTTGCATGCTAATGAGATGACTGATTGCATGGGCCTTCTGGGTAACCTTAGGATGGGGATTTGTTGCCAGGGGAAACAACTATATGGATAGAGGGTTGAAATTTTCAGCTCTTCTCTCTGACCTCTGGTGATGGAGCGAAGGGGCTGGAGGTGAAATTAATAATAATTTTTATTAATAACAATAATTTAATCATTCATACTTACATAGGAAGGCCTCCATAAAAAGCCCCAACCAAAAGGGTTCAGAGAGCTCCTGGGTTGGTGAATACATCAAGGTGCTGGGAGTACAGCATGCCCAGAGATGCATGGAAGCTCCACCTCCCTTCCCACATGTCTTACTCTACCTACCTCTTTCTTTTGGCTGTTCCAGAGTTGTATCCTTTGTAATAAGTGGGTAATTTATCAGGGATACATAACTAACATAAATATGTAAATTACATGGACTAATTACAATTTCAAATTCATAATTGGAGAATACCCTTCTATAAGAAAATAATAGAACTAGATTTAAAAATTGTCGTAAGAGATAGGAAACAACTATCAGCTATCCTAGATATATTGATAGTTAATATAGCACTACTACTGACTACAAATATACACATTTTTGAAAATTCATTTTTTAAACTAATTTATACCATATATTGAGCCATAAAAGCAAATTTTGATGAATTTTTACAGGATTAAATGGTACAGGGTATTTCTGTCTTTTTTTTGTTTTTTAACCAAAATACAATGAAAATTGAAGTCAATAAAAATGAGAAATCTAGAAACCACCCAAATATTTGAAAACTTAGCTACATACTTTTAAATAATTAATAGGTTAAAAAGTAAGTCATAAGGAAAGTTATAAAATAAGTGGAACTGAATAGAAATAAAAGTTCAAAATACCAAAATTTGGGGATAAAGTTATGCCTAAATGTAAATTTAAAAGTTTAAATTCTAATTTTAGAAAAAAAAAACACAAGGTGAGGAAAGAGACTAAAGATCATCAACCTTTGTATAAGTTTTTCAATAAAGGGAGTAGAGATTTTATTAAATATCCCACTAAATTTATGAAGAGCTCAACTGAAAATTGTGACACTAAAACTGATATTTGAAGATACCATGAGGCAAATATTATTCAGAATTTAGTGTTAAATTATTAACATTGATTTTCTATCTAGTATGTGTTAAATATTTTATGAACATAACATCATTTGATTCTCACAAAAATAGGTCCTATTCAGTTTTTGTGAGACAATTGAGACCTAGAAATATCAGTTTATTTGTCTAATGTGAGGCTTAGTAAGTGATAGAGCTCATTTTGGAATCCAGGTAGTGAGGATCCAGAATCTTCTCTTTCACATCACTGTGCCTCTAACTACAGTGGTCTTTTGATGCCATTTTACTTTAGAGATTAGAATATACTGACTCTGCCATATAGACAATGTAAAATCAAACAGTCTGGAAAATAAATTGAATCTGATCAAGAATCTCTTCTAACTGTTGCCAATTCTGGAACCACGTCTATAAGATTTATAATTAATTGCTACCTTGCCACTTATGTTTCTTCATTTCTGACATTGAGAGAACACAGCAACTAATCTGGTTTTATGGCAACAGAAGTAAAGAATTCTTATTACTACTGGTCTACTGTCTCTGTAGCTTCCTTTCATTAATCCTATTCTATATCTATAAAGGCACTCTAACCTCTATTCTATTAACCTGTTTTATATTTGAAGACTTATCCACCCAAATCCAAGACATCTCTCAGAAATATATGTCTATTGCTTTTCTTCTTCTGTTTTGGCTTTTTTTTTCGTTACATGGGCCTCTCACTGTTGTGGCCTCTCGCGTTGCGGAGCACAGGCTCCGGACACGCAGGCTCAGCGGCCATGGCTCACGGGCCCAGCCGCTCCGCGGCATGTGGGATCTTCCCAGACCAGGGCACGAACCCGTGTCCCCTGCAACGGCAGGCGGACTCTCAACCACTGCGCCACCAGGGAAGCCCTGTTTTGGCTATTTTTAAACTAAATTTTATTTAACCAATATTTTTATGCTGTGAATACAGACTATTTTATATAAACTAGAACAGTAATGATTCAATGCATCTGTGGGCCTTTAAATGAAGACTTAAGCTTCCCTGAACCATCAGTTCTACACTTCAAGAGAAAAAAATCTCTCTTGGAAGTGAATGAAAAGCACAAAACAATGCTATTCTGACAGTGTCAGGAAAAGAAGTCCTATCTCCAGAATATTAAGTATATATATTTTTTCTATTGCAAACTTCCACAGTGGGCTACATACTGGACCTACAGTAAATTTTTATGTGTGAAGAATATGAGCTAGAAAGTTATTTGAAATTGCAAAAGAAAATGCATATGAATAACAAGTGCACTTTGAGAAAGTGCTGCATAATTATTGACAGGTGGATATACAGTATGTGTTACCTTCTACATAGAAAAAGTCTGCATGACCAGACAGACTTTTTTTAATTAACATTTTATAATTTTAACAGATGTGGCTTTGGGGGTTGGTTTTATAGGCATTGCTTCCTCAGTTGATTTGGGAGAAAAGCAAAATAAATATTCCATAAATACAGAAGCAGTAATTAATATGCTTATTAAATAGGAATTACAATTTTAAGATGAGAAAGATGCTATCTCTGAAAAAGTGATTAATTTCAAGTTTAACACTGAATTAACTAGTATTGAGTACTTTGCTGAAAGATATAAGTGATTAATAATTTCATACATTAAAAAAGTAGAGGGGCATAACAGTGAAATGTGTATAGTACTATAACACTTTGGTCATTAAGCCTACCCCCCAAAAAATTCAAGAAACAAGTTATCAATTGCAAAATAAGAGAAAAACATTATCTCTGAGTTATGGCTCAATCTGAAGCTTTTACCACATCATTCATGATGATAATCTTATAGGCAGCAGTGAAAATCATGCTCATGGACAGCTTTTCTATTATAGAAAATGAGATTTTGAGAGGAAAAGGGCTAAATAATTTGAATAGCACTACTTAATTTTCACCAGAAAGGCTGAACCAAGTTGAATATGCAGTGTTGATTACTTATTCAATGAATAAAACTCATTAGCCTGCACATAAGTAAGTAGATGGCATGACTTTATGCCATCTCTGACTAATAAAAATAAGTTATGTTTGCTTAAATTACTTAGATATATTCATCTGTAGATTACAGGAGGGGCAAACTTGTGTCATGAATGACTTTAAAAGCTGCCTGAGTAAATTATTCATAAAAATTACTAAGTGTTCTTTGGATGAATTAATCTACTTCTAAGTTAGGTTAATATCTCATCCTTATTTAAGCCATACATATAGGAATAATCTTGCTTTTTCAAATTGATGTATTATTATTCTTTCTAGTCTTTTATAAATGAGAGAAACAGATTTTACAAGTAAGTAGCATAAATTTGTAGTAAGCTTAGCCATAGAAACTTCATTTGCTACATATAAATGGTTTTAAGTGATAAATATAATCTGTTTTTGAATTCTTACAATCTGACTTGCCTCTTTCTATTAAGTTTAAAATATTTTCAGAATCTAAAAAGAGCAATTTTAAGGTGGTTATTTGTTGATCTCTAATTCTCTGACATTGTGATAACCCGTAAGGGGATGTCTACTTCATCTTGGGGTCTGCATCAATAGAATACAAGACTTCTTCAGACAAAGCAAGTTCACAAAACTAGAAGCAACAATGATTCAATGCCCAAAGTGCTTATTCCCATCACAATTATAAATGAAAAGTGTAACACAGACATGTACACCGGCATTATATATGTTGAGAACCAACTGGGAAAGAATAAATATAAGTTAGATGTAGAACATTTTATTTCTAATAAAAGCTGGATTGGGTGCATGAAATACATGTGCTGCCACAATAATCTAGTAATGGAATATACACATGCATTCACAGGAAGTACTACACAGCTACAACTCACACTGCAGCCATAGGTCCCAGTTATGTGGCTTACTGTAGGAACCCTTGGTTAATAGCCATTGGAACTGCAATATTATAAGCAATTGTGTAGGTGAATTATGGATTTTAATTCCTTATGACATGAATTTAGATATCTGAGTATTGGACTATTAACATACATTGCCAAGTAAACAGTATGTTTTGACTGATATTTCACTGGTTATTTAGTAACTTGAAAGGATTATGTTGGGGGAATTTATATATTACTGCCATAATATTATTATAATATAGCTGTGATATGATTTTACTTCATTATATAACCTTTAAATAGCCATTTTTTACAGTGTATTATGAGGAACAGAATAGTAGTGAAATACTATCCTGGAGCATTCCAAGTTCTTGGGATGGAAAAATTGGTATTATATTCAAAGTCACTTCAGGACTTTTGAGGGCAAAGTCAAACTGTAGCAGCTCAGAAGGATCCACAAAATGCAGAGGATGCTAGTTTTTGGAGCTGCCTCATAAAGGTAGGAACAGGAGCTGGCCTGTGCTTATACTCTCCTGTTTTCCTCTGCAAGGACAAGATGCATCTCTAACAAGCAGAGGTTTCTTGGTTAAGCCCAATGTGTTAAGATAGGAACGGAGATGTGAAAGGAGAGCTGGGGAATGTTAGGGCTAACCTCTACTTCCCTGACTTCATATTTCTATGTGGAGGTACTTCTGTCAGAATAATACTTCCAACCTCTATTCATACCACCCCAATGATTTTGGCTAAATAAATAAATAAATAAAACTGCAGTAATGTAGACAGTAAAAAAATAAGTACCTAAAGAACTGGATGATTTTGCTAAGGAAATTTCCAGCCAGGATGTTGAAAATATCATCTGTTTCTTCTTATTGCTTATAATAAGATATGAGAGGAGAGAATTACACTAAAGGAAGGAATTTAAACATGAAAGAATCAGGACTTTATGATTTGAAAAATCCTCATCCTCTACAGATACCAAATGATGTTAAAATTAAGAAACAGTTTTGAGCAAAGATAAATTTAGGGCAATGCCAACAAACCATAGTTCAAAGCATATGGCAGACCAACCATGTGATTTTTAAAACTTTTGTTAAGTTCTCATAAGCTATGAGGAATAAATGTTTGTTTAATGTCACTAAATATTGAAGGTATCTAAGTACAGTTCAGACACACACACACACACACACACACACACACACACACACACACAAGTTCCTCTGAAGTATTCATGGGTGTGCTTCATAGACTTTCTCAATCAACAAAAAGAGCTTCTAAAACCCCTGAGATCAAGATGGTGACACAGAAGGCTTCTGACATTCCCTCCTCCTAATAACACACCAAATATACAGCTACACATGGATCAACTCCCTCTAAGAGAAATTCAGAAACTAGCTGAGTGACTCCTTCATATCCGGTGACTGTGAAAATACCCATATCAAAACAAATATGAAAGGTTGAGACACATTCTTCCTATAAACCCAATTCCCTGAACAGTGACTTAAAATCAGAAGGGAACACCCAACTCCCAGCTTCTCTCTGAGGAATGAAGGGGTTGGACTACACATACAATGGCCTAACTTTAAGGCTATCACCTGAAGTATGTGTCCCCAAATCACCTAGCTCTGATAGACAATGGTGTTTTGCATTCATGAGTCCCGTGTGAGTACAGCAAACAAAAAAGCAGCATTAGGAAGCATTGCAAGTAGTGCAGACCATTTGGAAGAGAGAATCAACGAGAATCGGGAGATTGGCATTGACATGTACACACTACAATATATAAAATAGATAACTAATAAGAACCGACTATATAGCACAGGGAAGTCTACTCAGTATTCTGTAATGGCCTATATGGGAAAAGAGTCTTAAAAAAGAGTGGATATATGTATAACTTATTCACTTTGCTGTGTACCTGAAACTAACACAACATTGTAAATCAGCTATACTCCAATAAAAATTTTTTTAAAAGATAGAAATCTAGATATAATTCAGGTAGAAGAGGAGAGGGAACTAAGATTTTTAAAAAGTGAAGTAATTCTCCAAGAACTATCTACTCCATTAGGAAGGGCAACATAAGGATAATGGGTATCTCAGAAGAAGAGAAGGAGAAGGGAACAGAGAGTTTATTTAAAGAAATAACAGCTGAGAACTTCTCAAACCTGGAGAAGGAGCTGAATGTACAAGTCCGTGAAGCTAAGAGAACACCTAATTATCTCAAGGCAAAAAGATGTCTCAAAGATACATAATATTAAAATTGTCAATGACAAAAAGAATTTTTAAAGCAGCCAGGGGGAAAAATGGTAACCTACAAGGGAACCCCAATTAGGCTACACACAGATTTCTCAGCAGAATCTCTACAGGCCAGGAGAGATGGAGAGTGTGGAAAGACATACTAAAAATATTGAAAGATAAAATCTGTCAGCCAAGAACACTCTATCCAGCAAAGTTACCTGTCAGATATGAAGGAGATATAAAGGCTTTTTTAAACAAACAAAGGCTGAAGGAGTTCACTGCCACTAGATCTACCGTATAAGAAATGTTGAAAGGAGATTTTCTACCTGAAACAAAAAGGCAGAAGTACACAAATCTGTGAGTAAGGTAATAACTAGACAGAACTAATCAGAAGATTGCAACTGTAAATCAGAATAGGCTGTTAAATAATTATAGCATAAAGGTTAAAGTTAAAATAAGTTACAATAACTATAGCTATTTCAATGTGGTAACAAACTCACAATATAAAAAGAGATAACTTGAAATAACAAAAACATAAAAGGGAAGAAGAAAAGGATGGATCTCATATAGACAAATAAAAATTAGAAGCTATCAGACTATTTTATGTATGAGACATTTTATACAAACCTCATGGTAACCACAAAATAAATCTAGAGCAGAGACACAAAAGCTTTTCTTTAAAAAAAGAGGAAAACAGAAAATTTTAGAAAGCCACAAAGCTAAAACAGCAGACAGAAACACAAGAAAAAACAATGGAGTTATAGAGCAACCAGAAAATAAAAGATAAAATGGTAGTACCAAATCCGTATCTGTCAATAATCATCCTGAATGTAAATGGATTGAATTCAACAATCAAACGACATGCTGTGGCTGGGTGGATTAGAAAACAAGACCCAACTATAGGCTGCTTCCAGGAGACTCATTTCAGCTCTAAAGATAAACATCGGTTTGAAGTGAAGAAATGGAACATGATGCTCCAAGCAAATGGCTGCCAAAAGAAAGTGGGTGTAGCAATAATCGTATCTGACAAAACAGGTTTCAGGTCATAAAAGTTAACAAGAGATAACAGTGGACATTATATAATGATGTGACAACTAACCAAGAAGACATGTTATTAATATACATACTTATAAGAGCAGAATGTGGGTAGATGAAAAAAAAAAGTATGTTGAAACACAGCCTATTATAACCACCAATTAAAAATTCTACTAATAAGTCCCTGAACTACAACATTAGACTAAAAAACTTTAGAGTTTTCAAATGTAGGTACTTAATAAAACTTGGTGTAAAACAAAAGGTAATATCATTGTCTTTGATAAAAGAAAATGATTGCTAGCATAAAATATTTGTCCTTAATTTCTCTGTAGCTTCTTAATATATAGCACCCAGTTTATCATAATCTTTATAACACATGACTCTGGGTATTAAACATCATTGTTGCTAATGCCCAACTGCATACTTCTCAATAAAATGTGAAAATGTGTTCTCCTATTTATTGAATTTGCTCGATATTGACTACTGTGTCCAAATTTGGTTTTTTCTTTTTTTTTTTTTTTTTTGTGGTACGCAGACCTCTCACTGTTGTGGCCTCTCCCATTGCGGAGCACAGGCTCTGGGCATGAAGGCTCAGTGGGCACGGCTTACGGGCTCAGCTGCTCTGCGGCATGTGGTATCTTCTCAGACCAGGGCACGAACCCGTGTCCCTTGCATCGGCAGACGGACTCTCAACCACTGTGCCACCAGTGAAGCCCCAATTTGCTTTAAAATCAATAAAATGTCACTGAATATTAAAAAGGTTTCACTTACAGAGGCGAGAAGATGGCAGAAAAATAAGACGCAGAGATCTCCTTCCTCCTCACAGATACATCAGAAATACATCTACACGTGGAGCTTCTCCTATAGAACACCCAACGAACGCTGGTAGAAGACCTCAGACCTCCCCAAAGGCAAGAAACTCCCCACCTACCTGGGTAGGGCAAAAGAAAAAAGAATAAACAGAGACAAAGAATAGGGACGGGACCTGCACCAGTGGGAGGGAGCCGTGAAGGAGGAAAGATTCCCACACACTAGAAGCCCCTTCGCGGGCGGAGACTGCGGGTGGCGGAGGGGGGAAGCTTGGGAGCCGCGGAGGAGAGCGCAGCAACAGGGTGCGGAGGGCAAAGCGGAGAGATTCCGCAGAAGATCGGTGCCGACCAGCACTCACCAGCCCGGGCGGGCGGGGCTGGGAGCTGAGGCTCGGGCTGCAGTAGGATCCCAGGGAAAGGTCTGGAGTTGGCAGAGTGAAAACAGCCTGAAGGGGTTAGTGCACTGTGGCTAGCCGGGAGGGAGTCCAGTTGAAGTCTGGAGCTGAAGAGGTAAGAGACCTTTTCTTCCCTCTTTGCTTCCTGGTGCGCGAGGAGAGGGGTTTAAGCGCGCCGCTTAAAGGAGCTCCAGAAACCTGTGCGAGCCGAGGCTGTCGGCACGGAGGACAGAGACGGGTGTGGGACGCTACGGTTGCTGCTGCCTCCACCAAGAGGCCTGTGTGCGAGCACAGGTCACTCTCCACACTGCCCCTCCCAGGAGCCCGTGCAGCCCGCCACTGCCAGGGCCCCGTGATCCAGGGACAGCTTACCCGGAAAAACACGCGGTGCGCCTCGGGCCGGTGCAGCGTCACGCCGGCCTCTGCCGTCGCAGGCTCGCCCCGCATCCGTGCCCCTCCCTCCCACCGGCCTGTGCCAGAGCACCCGAATCAGCAGCTCCTTTAACCCTGTCCTGTCTGAGCGAAGGGCAGACGCCCTCGGACGACCTACACGCAGGCGGGGCCAAGTCCAAAGCTAAACCCCAGGAGCTGTGCGAAGAAAAAGGAGAGGGGGAGATCTCTCCCAGCAGCCTCAAAAGCAGCGGATTAAAGCTCCACAGTCAACTTGAAGTGCCCTGCATCTGTGGAAAACCTGAATAGACAGTGAAATATCCCAAGTTGAGGAGATGGACTTTGGGAGCAAGATATACTATTATTTTCCCCTTTTTTCCTTTTTGTGAGTGTGTATGTGTGTGCTGCTGTGTGAGATTTTGTCTGTATAGCTTTGTTTTCACCATTTGTCCTAGGGTTAGACCGACCCATTTTTTTTTTTAAATTTTTCTTCTTAATAATTATTTTTTATTTTAATAACTATATTTTATCCTACTTTATTTTGTCTTCTCCCTTTCTTTCTTCCTTTCTTCCCTCCTTCCTTCCTTCCTCCCTCCCTTCCTTCCTCTCTTCCTTCCTCTCTTCCTTCCTCTCCTCCTTCCTTCCTTCCTTTCTTCATTCCTTCCTTTCTTCCTTCCACCCTTCCTTTCTTCCTTCCTTCCTTCCCTCACTCTCTCCTTCCTTCCTTCCTTTCTTTCCTTTCTATGTTTTCTCCCTTTTATTTTGAGACGTGTGGATTAAAGGCTTTTGGCACTCAGCCAGGTGTCAGGCTGTGTCTCTGAGGTGGGAGAACCAACCTCAGGACACTGGTCCACAAGAGACCTCCCAGCTACATGCAATATCAAATGGCAAAAATCTCCCAGAGATCTCCATCTCAACACCAAGACCCAGCTTCACTCAAGGACCAGCAACGAACAGTGCTGGACACCCTATGCCCTACAAAGAGCAAGACAGGTCTACAACGCCATCCATTAGCAGAGAGGCTGCCTAAAATCATAATAAGGCTACCAACATCCTCAAGCACACCACCAGACGTGGACCTGCCCACCAGAAAGACAAGATCCAGCTTCATCCACCAGAACAGGGGCACTAGTCCCCCCCAACCAGGAAACCTACTCAACACACTGAACCAACCTCAGCCACTGGGGACAGCCACTAAAAACAGCGGGAACTACGAACCTGCAGCCTGCAAAAAGGAGACCCCAAACACAGTAAGATAAGCAAAATGAGAAGACAGAAAAACACACAGCAGATGAAGGCGCAAGATAAAAACACACCAGACCTAACAAATGAAGAGGTAATAGGCAGTCTACCTGAAAAAGAATTCAGAATAATGACAGTAAAGATGATTCAGAATCTTGGAAATAGAATAGACAAGATGCAAGAAACATTTAATAAGGATCTAGAAGAAATAAAGAGGAAGCAAGCAATGATGAGCAACACAATAAATGAAATGAAAAATACTCTAGATGGGATCAATAGCAGAATAACTGAGGCAGAAGGATGGATAAGTGACCTGGAAGATAAAATAGTGGAAATAACTACTGCAGAGCAGAATAAAGAAAAAAGAATGAAAAGAAGTGAGGACAGTCCCAGAGACCTCAGGGACAACATTAAATGCACCAACATTTGAATTATAGGGGTCCCAGAAGAAGAAGAGAAAAAGAAAGGGACTGAGAAAACATTTGAAGAGAGTATAGTTGAAAACTTCCGTAATATAGGAAAGGAAATAGTCAATCAAGTTCAGGAAGCACAGAGAGTCCCATAAAGGATAAACCCAAGGATAAACACACCAAGACACATAATAATCAAACTGTCAAAAATTAAATACAAAGAAAACATATTAAAAGTAGCAGGGGAAAAACAACAAATTACACACATGGGAACCCCCATAAGGTTAACATCTGATCTGTCAGCAGAAACTCTACAAGCCAGAAGGGAGTGGCAGGACATATTTAAAGTGATGAAGGAAAACCTACAATCAAGATTACTCTACCCAGCAAGGATCTCATTCAGATTTGATGGAGAAATTAAAACCTTTACAGACAAGCAAAAGCTGAGAGAGTTCAGCACCACCAAACCAGCTTTACAACAAATGCTAAAGGAACTACTCTAGGCAAGAAACACAAGAGAAGGAAAAGACCTACAAGAACAACCCAAGACAATTAAGTAAATGGTAATAGGAACATACATATCGATAATTACCTTAAATCTAAATGGACTAAATGCTCCCACCAAAAGACACAGACTGGCTGAATGGATACAAAAACAAGACCCATATATATGCTGTCTACAAGAGACGCACTTCAGACCTAGGGACACTTACAGACTGAAAGTGAGGGGATGGAAAAAGATATTCCATGCAAATGGAAATCAGAAGAAAGCTGGAGTAGCAATTCTCATATCAGACAAAATAGACTTTAAAATAAAGACTATTACAAGAGACAAAGAAGGACACTACATAATGATCAAGGGATCGATCCATGAAGAAGATATAACAATTGTAAATATTTATGCACCCAACATAGGAACACCTCAATACATAAGGCAAATACTAACAGCCATAAAAGGGGAAATCAACAGTAACACAATCATAGTAGGGGAATTTAACACCCCACTGTCACCAATGGACAGATCATCCAAAATGAAAATAAATAAGGAAACACAAGCTTTAAATGATACATTACACAAGATGGACTTAATTGATATTTATAGGACATTCCATCCAAAAACAACAGAATACACATTTTTCTCAAGTGCTCATGGAACATTCTCCAGGATTGATCATATATTGGGTCACAAATCTAGCCTTGGCAAATTTAAGAAAACTGAAATCGTATCAAGTATCTTTTCTGACCACAATGCTATGAGACTAGATATCAATTACAGGAAAAGATCTGTAAAAAATACAAACACATGGAGGCTAAACAATACACTACTTAATAACGAAGTGATCACTGAAGAAATCAAAGAGGAAATCAAAAAATACTTAGAAACAAATGACAACGGAGACACGACGACCCAAAAGCTATGGGATACAGCAAAAGCAGTTCTAAGAGGGAAGTTTATAGCAATACAATCCTACCTTAAGAAACAGGAAACATCTCAAATAAACAACCTAACTTTGCACCTAAAGCAATTAGAGAAAGAAGAAAAGGGAAAAATCCAAATTTAGCAGAAGGAAATAAATCATAAAGATCAGATCAGAAATAAATGAAAAAGAAATGAAGGAAACAATAGCAAAGATCAATAAAAGTAAAAGCTGCTTCTTTGAGAAGATAAATAAAATCGATAAACCGTAAGCCAGACTCATCAAGCAAAAAAGGGAGAAGACTCAAATCAATAGAATTAGAAATGAAAAAGGAGATGTAACAAATGACACTGCAGAAATAAAAAAAGATTATTAGAGATTACCACAAGCAACTCTATGCCAATAAAATGGACAACCTGGAAGAAATGGACAAATTCTTAGAAATGTACAACCCACCGAGACAGAACCAGGAAGAAATAGAAAATATGAACAGACCAATCACAAGCACTGAAATTGAAACTGTGATTAAAAATCTTCCAACAAACAAAAGCCCAGGACCAGATGGCTTCATAGGTGAATTCTATCAAACATTTACAGAAGAGCTAACACCTATCCTTCTCAAACTTTTCCAGAAGACAGCAGAGGGAGGAACACTCCAAAACTCATTCTATGAGGCCACCATCACCCTGATACCAAAACCAGACAAAGATGTCACAAAGAAAGAAAACTACAGGCCAATTTCACTGATGAACATAGATGCAAAAATCCTAAACAAAATACTAGCAAACAGAATCCAACAGCACATTAAAAGGATCATACACCATGATCAAGTGAGGTTTATTCCAGGAATGCAATGATTCTTCAATATACACAAATCAATCAACGGGATACACCATATCAACAAACTGAAGGAGAAAAACCATATGATCATCTCAATAGATGCAGAGAAAGCTTTTGACAAAATTCAACACCAATTTATGATAAAAACCCTGCAGAAAGTAGGCATAGAGGCAACTTTCCTCAACATAATAAAGGCCATATATGACAAACTCACAGCCAGCATTGTTCTCAATGGTGAAAAACTGAAACCATTTCCACTAAGATCAGGAACAAGACAAGGTTGCCCACTCTCACCACTCTTATTTAACTTAGTTTTGGAAGTTCTAGCCACAGTAATCAGAGAAAAAAAAGAAATAAAAGGAATCCAAATAGGAAAAGAAGAAGTAAAGCTGTCACTGTTTGCAGATGACATGATACTATACATAGAGAATCCTAAGGATGTTACCAGAAAACTACTAGAGCTAATCAATGAATTTAGTAATGTAGCAGGATACAAAATTAATGCACAGAAATCTCTGGCATTCTTATACACTAATGATGAAAAATCTGAGAGTGAAATTAAGAAAACACTCCCATTTACCACTGCAACAAAAAGAATAAAATATCTAGGAATAAACCTACCTAAGGAGACAAAAGACCTGTATGCAGAAAAATATAAGACACTGATGAAAGAAATTAAAGATGATACAAATAGGTGGAGAAATATACAATGTTCTTGGATTGGAAGAATCAACATTGTGAAAATGACTCTACTACCTAAAGCAATCTACACATTCAATGTGATCCCTATCAAATTACCACTGGCATTTTTTACAGAACTAGAACAAAAAATTTCACAATTTGTATGGAAACACAAAAGACCCCGAATAGCCAAAGCAATCTTGAGAATGAAAAATGGAGCTGGAGGAAACATGCTCCCTGACTTCAGACTATACTACAAGGCCACAGTAATGAAGACAGTATGGTACTGGCACAAAAACAGAAATATAGATCAATGGAACAGGATAGAAAGCCCAGAGATAAACCCACACACATATGGTCACCTTATCTTTGATAAAGGAGGGAAGGAAACACAGTGGAGAAAAGACAGCCTCTTCAATAATTGGTGCTGGGAAAACTGGACAGCTACCTGTAAAAGTATGAAATTAGAACACTCCCTAACACCACACACAAAAATAAACTCAAAATGGGTTAAAGACTTAAATGTAAGGCCAGACACTATCAGACTCTTAGAGGAAAACATAGGCAGAACACTCTATGATATAAATCACAGCAAGATCCTTTTTGACCCATCTCCTAGAGAAATGGAAATAAAACCAAAAATAAACAAATGAGATTTAATGAAACTTAAAAGCTTTTGCACAGCAAAGGATACCATAAACAAGACCAAAAGACAACCCTCAGAATGGGAGAAAATATTTGCAAATGAAGCAACTGACAAAGGATTAATATCCAAAATTTATAAGCAACTCATGCAGCTCAATAACAAAAAAACAAACAACCCAATCCAAAAATGGGCAGAAGAACTAAATAGACATTTCTCCAAAGAAGATATACTGATTGCCAACAAACACATGAAAGAATGCTCAACATCATTACTCATTAGAGAAATGCAAATCAAGACTACAATGAGATATCATCTCACACCAGTCAGATTGGCCATCATCAAAAACTCTAGAAACAATAAATGCTGGAGAGGGTGTGGAGAAAAGGGAACACTCTTGCACTGCTGGTGGGAATGTAAACTGATACAGCCACTATGGAGAACAGTATGGAGGTTCCTTAAAAAACTAAAAGTAGAGCTACCATACGACTCTGCAATCCCACTACTGGGCATATACCCTGAACAAACCATAATTCAAAAAGAGTCATGTACCAAAATGTTCACTGCAGCTCTATTTACGATAGCCAGGACATGGAAGCAACTTAAGTGTCCACTGACAAATGAATGGATAAAGAAGATGTGGCACATATATACAATGGAATATTACTCAGCCATAAAAAGAAATGAAACTGAGTTATTTGTAATGAGGTGGATAGACCTGGAGTCTCTCATACAGAGTGAAATAAGTCAGAAGGAGAAAAACAAATACCTTATACTAACACATATATATGGAATCTAAGAAAAAAAAATGTCATGAAGAGATTATTGGTAGGATGGGAATAAAACACAGACCTACTAGAGCATGGACTTGAGGATATGGGGAGGGGGAAGGGTAAGCGGTGACGATGTGAGAGAGTGGCAGGGACATATACACACTACCAAATGTAAATTAGATAGCTAGTGGGAAGCTGCCACATAGCATAGGGAGATTACCTCTGTGCTTTGTGACCACCTAGAGGGGTGGGATAGGGAGGGTGGGAGGAAGGGTGACACAAGAGGGAAGAGATATGGGAACATATGTATATGTATAACTGATTCACTTTGTCGTAAAGGAGAAACTAACACACTATTGTAAAACAGTTATACTCAAATAAAGATGTTAAAAATAAATAAATAAATAAATAAAAATAAAAAGGTTTCACTTATAAACCACAAAATAAAATTGATCTCCTAGATATTTTGTTCCATAAAGGCTAAAATGTTAATTCATTTGCTAGAATTGTATAACACACAAGTTGCCCATTCTTTCTGTAAGTTAACTTATTCATAATCTAGTTTCACTGATTCTAAGTTTCCTCATCTATAAGTGGATTCTATTATATGTTTATATTTGCATGTTTTTGCTATTTGCATATGCAACTTACATATGACCTACCCAGTGAGCTCAAGACCAACTCGCCAACCTTCTAGACCAGGAGAGAATATGAGGACATCCTCTACTTTTTGCTGAATTAAGCTTTCAACAAATGATTGCTGAACAAACTGATGAAGTATATAAATTTATGTATATTTGTAAGATCAAAGACTGCTAATATTCATACTTCTGACTGGCCATTTAGAAACAAATTCTCTGGTATTCACATACTACGCATAATTCTACAGGGGTCAATGAAGGTTATACACTTTTTTAGCACATGGATGATATTTTGCAAATGTAATTGCCCTAATCAAAGCAAGCCTATACTATTCATTTATTCTTGCATGTATTCATTCATTTAACATATTTATTGAATGCCTACTATTTGGAAGGTACACTTTTAAGCACTGGATACACAACAGTGAACAAAATACTATCTCTGTCCTCATGTGGCTTAAAATCAGGGGCTGATATATATTAATTTTCTTTTCTTTTTAAAAAAAATTTATTTATTTTTGGTTGTGTTGGGTCTTTGTTGCTGCGTATGGACTTTCTTTAGTTGTGGCAAGCAGGGGCTACTCTTTGTTTCAGTTGCTTCTCTTGTTGTGGAGTACAGGCCCTAGAACGCACAGTCTTCAGTAGTTGTGGCACGCAGTCTCAGTATTTTTGGTTTGTGGGCTCTAGAGCACAGGCTCAATACTTGTGGCACATGGGCTTAGTTGCTCTGCAGCATGTGGGATCTTCCTGGACCAGGGAACAAACCCGTGTCCCCTGCATTGGCAGGCGGAGTCTTAACCACTGCATCACCAGGGAAGTCCCTGAATTACTTCTTGATAATATATTCAGTTACTCAGTTCTGTAACCCTGTTTTGTGATAGATAATACGTACTTTTGACATTGTGGCCATCCGTATTTAATCAAACCATTTCTTGGAAATCATTTGGGAAAAGTATATTTCTTGTCACAGAGTTGCTTTCTCATTTTAATTTTTTTCTTTACCTTTACTCCACTGCTGAGTAGGCAAACAGATACAACCATTTTTTTCTGGCTGTCAATGTTCATATAACCAGGTATTATAAGGAATCACCTCTGTAGCTCAGCCATCAACCCAGTATAAAAATAGTCCCACCCAATATTTCCTCTCAAGTGACAACTGCCTATATATATATTTTAAAACCTTTATACACAGGATATTAAAAAATTGTGCTCAAAGTGAAGTGTACAGAAAACTGTTCTCAAAACCACTTTCTTGGAATTGTTTACAAACAGCTCTGCTATCTAGCAGCCATTTAACTTTGCACATTATTAGAAGCAAAAGAGTTAATTTTTATAATGGTAATACATGATAATATTAGCATTTCATTTGAATTCTTAATTTCTGAATTTCATCTATTCTTCTAGTCAATTTTAGTGCACAGATAATTATCTGGTATTCCTCTTCCATGTATTTCTACTCTTTCACTTTTGTGATAGCTTATTTGTAAAAATGTCAATATCTTTTCCATATCCTTTGCAATGTGATTTTGTTGTCTCTTCCATCAATAAGAGGAGTCTATTTCCTCACTTTATGAATCTGGGCTGGCTTTGTGACTTGCTTTAACCAACAGAATAGATTAGTAATGAAGTTGTGCAGGTTCTGAATCTAGGCTTCCATAGGCTTCTCACTCTTCTGCTTTCTGTCTGCATTGCTTATACCCCAGGCCAACCTCCTAGATGTTGAGAAACCACACAGAGCAGAGATAAACCATCACACATGAGACCAGCCAAAATCAACCTGCCTCTAGCCAATTCAACAGTTGACTGTAGTCACATGAGTGAACACAGCCATACTCAGAATGGCCTAGCTGAGCCTTGCCCAGATTACTGACAAAAAAGATGCTGTGCTAAAGGACTGCTGTCTTAAGCCACTACTTTTGGGGATGATTTGTTGTACAGAAATAGTTAATCACTATACCCTTAGACTATTGGTCAATGGTGGGATTTTAGATTCTACTCCTATGCTGATGACACCAAAATGCATATGCTGATGTTCAGCTCAAACAACTTTTTCTTGTGCTTCCATGACTTCTATCACTACTGTAAGGTAATTAAATCATTTAATCAGCCCAGATCACTGTTCTGAGATACATGTCTGCATATCTCCTTGCCCATCAAGAATCTTGGCTCATTTAACTTACAGGCTACTCATATTCAGAAAGTCAAAAAGTAAATTAAACATTTTCCCTAGAAAATTCCTTCTCCTTTATCATCTCCCTGGTGAAAGACACTACGCCAAACACTCAGCCATAGTGATATTAATTTTTACACAATCCCTTACTCTCCATAATAACTTTTAACTTTTGCATAATAGCACATGACCATTCAGGTGAATGGATTACAGTGGTAGGGAATCCAGAGATCAGAAGGACAGAGGTGCCTTTTATCTATGAGTGGAAGAAACATATTTCCCATCCAGGAAAAAGACAAAAAGGAATATGGGTCTCTGCCGAAAGTCTGATGTTCTTAATAGTGCTGTGTTTTGCAGGGCATATAGTATATATTGCAAAATAATAAATTAAATGTAGCAGTAGGGGTGGCACAACATAGAGAAAGACTGAAAAAGTAAAAAAAAAAGGCAGTGATGTTGGTACAACATGGCTTTAGAGCTGTGGTCCCTAATAAAAGATCCTGTAAACATACTGGCATCAAGGGCAACTTAGAAAACAATAACTCTGATTGTCAGTGTGTCATTGAGTTCCAAATTTGAGAGAGAAACCTAAAAATTTTAAGCCCCATCAGATGAGTAGATGTAGTTGTTGATATTTCTATTATCCTAATCAGGATTAGATAAAAAACTAGATTGAGATTTTAGGTGGAAAAAATCAGTGGATCAAGTTTCTAGGAAAAATAGAATGGACAAAAACATTTGTAAGTGATTAACACGGTTCCAGCCAAGAGTAACACATTTTTGTTGTGAATGTGCCCAGGATTTTCCATTACATGAATGTATTCTTGCATTCTGTCTTATCTCATTTGCTCTCCCTGCCCATTGCAATTGTGAAATTCCTATTAATCTCTAATTCTGCTTCCTCCAAATAGTTAAAGTGTAATGCAATGACTTCCTCATATATTTCCTTTTTATCACATATCATGTTTTCTAATAATTTATGTATTCCTATGAAGCAGCAACTAGAATAAGAACACAGTAACTTTTACATAATAGATGTCCTATAAATATCATGGACAGTAATAATATTGTTGTCAATATTATTAAAGGTGTTTATAGAATATATCATTTAATTTCTTTATTATATTTTTGCTACCATAAAATAAGCCAGCATATTCTAATGATTATATATAAAATGTCTATGCAAAATATTTTAATGACTGTTTCTCAGAAATCAACCTTCATTATGTCACAAGTAAAATTCCATTTTTCTAAAGTGTGAGGAATTTCCAACCTTAAGAAACAGAAAGATAGTGACAGTGTAACTAGGTTATAATTTTCAGCTTTTTAAATAAATAGTATAGGTAGATAAATATTAGGTAATTTTTATTATAAGTGTCAGTTGAAAATGCTAGCAGCATTTGCTAAAAGATTTACCTGATACTCAAGGAAGAATTTTAATAATAATAAAAAAAGCATTTTCCTTGGACTTCATAGTTCCCATAGTGAATTGTTAAATGTTGATGAAAATTTATAAATTTTAACTGTATTTTGGTATTTTCCCCAAGCATTAGAAGCAACAAAAGCTAATATCTCCTCTTTTTTTTCTTAATAGCACACAGAAACTGTCTATAAGAAAAATCAATAGGTTCTGGGAAAGGGAAAAAATAGTCTGTTTTGAAATGGACTATATATATATATATATATATATATATATATATATGTATAGTGGACACTTGATAGGCCACCTCTTTTATTTCTCAACTTAGGAACATGATCATTTGTCACTTATGAATTTGATGTTTTAATATATTAATCCTGGACTTGGTTTTGGAACTGTGGCATTTTTCTGTCTCAACCATAATGAAATTAATCGCTTTATGCATATCTACAATTTAAAAATGAGTAGAAATTCCACTTTCTGTGAACCTAAAACTCATTAGAAAATAGTCTATTTAAAAAATATAAAGTGGGAACACATAAAGAAAAGCCTAAACAAGCTAATATTTCTTATTTTTGAATACCACTTCTACCCTCAATTTCATTAAGTATAACCTTTTCAATATTAATTTTTTGCCTCACTCGTGGGAAGTGTTCTTTTCGAGATTAGTTGGAAAATATTTTCTGAAGAAATCAACTTTACTGAAGGAACTATCTTACATGTCCCAATTCAGAAATACCTAAGTAACATGTAATATGTTTCAATTTAAATTGTTTTGATAAAGTGCTTACTGACATTTTACTGATATTTTAGCATGACTTACTGATATTTTAGCATAACAATTAGTAAATAAAAAACAAAAATTCAAATTGTTAGCTGTCATGGTTAATTTTTTGCAATCGTACATTTGACATTGAAAATTTAGATTGATATTGTTACTATTAATGAGACATGTAACATAACATCAGTAAATTCTAGTTATATTTGGAGATACAGAAATCATTCAGATTTGGTTTATGTAGAAAAGTTTAAGAAAAGTACTAGAATAACTTCAATAGTGGGGGGGAGGGAATAAAGCCTAATTTGCATTTGGGTAAAGAGGGTCAGCGTAACATATAATTTAGTCTCATATTCAAAAAAATAATAAATTTACCAAACCTAGGAAGGACCTAGGTAGGAATAATTAATGAGATACTGTGTTAAATATCTGGCTTTATTAACTAGCCTACTAAAAATCTTTTCATCCCTCTTTTTCCAAATAAGTGAAGGATTCTGACATTTTCAATGGGAATGTTACATTTTCCTTTCTTGACAGGCTTTGATAATATAATAGCGGCAATATCTGGGAAATAGGACAGGGTAAAAACAGTCCAAGTATCTTTAGTATCTTTATTCTATATATATTCTATATATATTCTATATATATTCTATATATATTCTATATATATGTATTTCTTGATTGTCTGTACCTTCACTACCAACCACCTACCACTGTTTATTCCATTTTAGTGAGCTGATTATTCTTTTTACTTATTTATTTATTTTTGCAGTACCTGGGCCTCTCACTGCCGTGGCTTCTCCCGTTGCAGAGCACAGGCTCCGGACGCGCAGGCTCAGCGGCCATGGCTCACAGGCCCAGCCGCTCTGCGGCATGTGGGATCCTCCCAGACCGGGGCACAAAGCCGTGTCCCTTGCATCGGCAGGCGGACTCTCAACCACCGCGCCACCAGGGAAGCCCTGATTATTCTTTTAACATGAGCAATTTAAAACATCTATTCAAGTGCTTGAGAAGGCATCAGGTCCTTTAAGAAAAGGATGTAGAGTTTCTGCTTGGTTGGATGAGGAACTGCGTCCTGAGGAGGATTGAAACCAATGAACGAAACTACCTGGTGCAAAGTTTAAGGATAACTTGCTAGAAAGACTGTTGTATGGTCTAACAGAAGAAAGCAAGGCCTACAGGGAAACGGTGAAACAATACACAAAGCAGTCAAATCGATGGAAAGTCTTGGCAGAGATATGAGACCAGTTCCATCATTCTTCCCTTGAAATCTACCACTACTAATACACTATTGGAACATCATAGTCTATATTGACAGCACACAGTTCACACATAGGAAATTTCAATATATTCAAACTTTTTATTTATATGATTTAGTTTTTCATTATTATTTACATGACTAGAGTAGTGTGTTGGCTAAGCCTGGATATTGTTTTTTAACAAATTTATATAATGCCTCACACAAAGTGCCAGGCACATAGCAGGCCCTCAGTTAATATTTGTTGAGTGAATGAATAATCAATCAATCAATAAAATAATCCTGGCATTGTTGTGAACTGCATTACTTATTTCAAATTAGGAGGTGAGACTTAAGATCAGTATTCTATTGGCTTGATCCCCTATGTTATCATTTGCCATTTTTGTATAATTAATCCAGTAATATTGACTTAGTTTCATTTAAAAAAATTCAGCACACCTACATTGAAACAAAGACTATGTTACATATTGAGTGTACAAAGTTAGATGAACAGCCACCTGGTGTTAGAAGATTTTGAAATCCAGAGGTAGAGACTAACATGTAAATCAGGAATTATACTGGCAGGATTAGTGTCATAATTAGATAAGCAGAAAGTAAAATCAGAACAAGGAAATAGCATCTAATGAACTCTTGAGTTCTTTGACAAAATAAAATATTGGAAAATTTGGCTGAGTTGAATCTTTTAGGGTGAATGAAAGGAAATCAAGTGGAGAGGAAAGGACAAGGCAAAGAAGTAGCAACCACCCAGCTCAATCTGTAAGAATTTCAGCACAACTGAAATGGGTGGGGCTTGAGAACCTGAAAGACAGAAGAAATTACAACACAAATGAAGACGATGATCCTGAAGTATCTTAGGTACCAGCTTGTCTAATGAGTTTGAACTTTATCCTGAAAGCCTCATGGACAGCAATTGCATTATCTGAAAATGAAATATTATTTTAAGCTCATAAGAATAAATTGCTTAAAATAGTTATTTCATGAAGCAATTAAGATGCTGAAATAGTACCCATTAACTATCAGTGGAAGTGTGAATAGTGTGACAAGAACTCTAGTTATTATTGAAACTGTATCATTCCATTGAAATCTTACTATCAGGAATGTAACTCCCTGCACAATACTGAAAGAATGGTGCACCCATGAAATTGAGAAGCAGCAAGATATGGTTATGGAGCTCAGTTTCAGATGATGAATTATTTTGTGATGCTATGAGTCAGTAATTTGTCACTAAGATCAAAAAGGAGGACGTTTAGTTTGTAAGGAATCTCTGATAATTTTGGGGAGTTAATTCTCTTCTAATATTCATTTGCTTGTTTCTTGCTTCAAAGAATATCTGTTATTTCCTAAGCCTACTTAAAGCATTAATATGCTTAAAACCTGTTATAATAGAATATGTAGATGGCCTCTGAAGCAATTTACCACATTCAAACTCAATACTCATATTAATCTTCTCAAGATACTTGAACACTTTATAGTGCTAATTATGTCTATTAATGGGTCATTTACTTTGAAATGATATGTATGTTTTCTTCTAAAATAGAAATCCCTAATTTTGCTTAGTTTCTTCTAAAATAGAAATCCCTAATTTTGCTTAGCAGAGTTCTATTTCAGTAAGCCTTTATGATCTAATGACTCTGATTTCTCTTGGAAATAATAGGTTTACTTGTACAACGAACAGTAACACATATGTTTAATGCAGATAACTGGCTGCTTATCAAATTGGTTCTAATTAGACATTTTTGCATTATGGGATGAATATAAGCACTTCTGGGGCCGGGCACATAAAGCATGTGAAATTTCCAAGTTAGAATACATTTGTAAAGTTGGCATTTTCCATTTCACACTAGCTTTGTACCATTTGCTAAATGAAAATAACTATAGGTACACAACTGGTTCTTGATAGTACCTTCCTAGTACCTGGATATTTGGGTGGAAATAACAAATATGGTGAGATTTGACAGGAAAATGTTTAAAATGCTGACATTTCCACATAGTACTCCTAAATTAATATATGAAGAGATGAGAAATTTCCCAAGTGATAGGTTCCCGTGCTAAACTAAATTTATTGGTACCAAATGATGTCTTTTCCAGCTTGCTATTGAACACTAGCAAGGGAAGCCTGGATGATTCGTCCCTGAGCCTATCATTCTTTTTCTCACTCATCCATTTTATTTCTTATATGTATTTAATCAGGATTCCTGATTAAATGTTACTAGTTGAATACACGGTTCAGTTTCCCACAATTTTTACTTTATTTTAAAGCAATTCTACCAATTTATATTTGTAAAAATTTTCCTTATATCAGATTAAGATATACTTCTACTTTAGCTGAAGAACTATTTTCCGGAAATTTATTTTTACATTAAAAAAAATTAGATGCTAAACTGCTAAACTCTTCTTTGTGTAGAACTCTATTTGCCCTTGTTTTGTTTTGTGTTATTTTTGCATAAAACAGCATATTCTTTTCCATTATGATTTTACTAAAATTTCCATGCAATTATCATATCTTTCCAATGTAACGTCTAGTAGGTAAGTGATGAATCCTTAATTACCTACGTATAGTATGTGTCATGCCAACAGGAGCAAACAGCTAAGCAGTTCTGAGCCCAGGTCCGTTGGTGCAGCCTGGAATGGGGAAACCTCCCAGAGGCAGTATCAGCAGCAGATGCATAGGTCACCCAATACCTGTCATCCTTTAAGACATTGCACATCTATCTGGCAGGGCCAGACATCACATTTAAAGAGAACTTAAAAAGGAACCCCAACTTTTGACTGAGGGGCTTTGAAGCTGCATGATGAGGGAAACTACTTCTGGTGTCATCAGGGGTTGGTCCTAAAATATAACATGCAGAATCTTGGCTCTAGCTCTATTCTGCCAATACAACATCAGTCCCACCTGTGGTACAATCCAGGGGCTGGGGTCTAGTATTTGATGTTGCAGCTATTTGATGGGGCATTATTTGCTATCTCTGCTTATGGTTGGGAGATCTTCTGTCCCTCATTCCTTCCCTCATGATAGGGACTTGGCTAGGAAAGGGCTATGGCTCAAACTTTGTGGTCAACCAAGGCTGTTTGTCTCTATGTGCCAAACTTTGTAGTCAACCTAGACTGCTTGTCTCTATGCATCTATGCAGAAGGCCAATGTCTTTTGCAGGAGCCCAGCTAAGGATGAATTTGGAGAAATGTTTCCTTACCACTGAGTAAGACACTGTCTACATAAGTTATAAAATACTACATCCTATTTATATTACATACATATGAAGTAAAATTTTTAAAAAACAGAGAAAGAAAATTTTTTTTCTCAATTGTCAATTATCCCATAACCATTCATTGACTAGTCAGAATGAATAGTCTACTAATTTTGCACTGCCCCTTCTATCAAATACCAAGTTTCCATACATGTACAGGAGTATTTCTTCACTTTCTATCATTGGTTCATTGGCTTAGCCCTGTATCAATGCTATACAGACTATGGCTGTAAATCATTTAATTATCCATATTAAATGAAAGATATTTAATGTTCAAGAACTTCTTAAATGATTTGCATGTAAATGTTATACTTACATGCAACATACAGGCAAACATTATAAAAAGTTAATATTTGCTAAGAAAAATATGATGGCACAGTCAAGCAGTATAAAACATTTCATGTCATATCTCAAATATATAACATATTATCTAAAACAACAGTGTTTACTACTTCCCCTCACTAAATTTTGGATTGTAACTCATTACATACAAAAAAACCTTATAAGTCATTAATAATCTTAAGAAAGTATCAGAAGATGCTTTGGAGTAATTGCCTTTATATGTGAATTATATTGAACAAAACAAATCTGGAAAGTTCAGAGCTACAAATGTCCCAAAACAGAGTATTTTCTTCTTTAGGAGAAAAAGTTCCTTTGTTCTCTTTGATAAAACCTGTGGTTCCAGAAATGGGATAAAACATAGTAAAAGAAAATTATGTTGTGAGGAAGTTGGATGAGAGAGGGAATGTCAGTTGGAAAATCAAGTATGTGACTACCATATATGTGACAATTTTAACAGGAAAATTATTCCTAATAGTCAACAGTTAAATACTGTAATCCTTATTGCACACTCTTGAAATCACTATAAGTAATTTGCTTACTAAAAGTTCAACCAAGTCACTTAAACATGGGATAAATAAACTTGTCAGAGAAGGATGCTAGATAATAGTACAGGGCTTATATCTGCTCCTCTAACATAACCCTCCCTTTCTTGTGCAATATGAGAAATCAGTTTCAACTGGGATTATAAGGAATATCTAGAGTCTCAATTCAATAGTTCTCATTAACTATTACAATTTAATGGCCTAGATTACAATAATAATTACCTAACTGGTGTCCAACCCTTTCTTTATACTTCTCCAATTTATTTTCCAAATGCTTTCAATAGACATTTCTAATCTAAAAAGTGGATTACATCACCATCTTAATTAAGATCTATCACCAAAAAAATAGAGTCCAAACACTTTAATACAGCATACCTTACCATGGTCTTTGCCTACCTGCCTAAAGTTATCTCCACCCACTCCCAATACACACACACACACACACACACACACACACACACACACACACACACACACACACACCTTGATAAGATTTCAATTATCAAGCAATATGAACCACATGCAGTTCTATTATTCACTGGGAATACTGCTGTGGAAGAGACAAAATACCTGCCCATATTCATTTACATTTTAGTGGAAGAGGCTAACAAAATAAGTAAAATATATAGTGATATATACTAAGGAGAAAAATAAAGAGGGAAGAAATAGAAAGTATTATTCTATTTCTATGAGGTAAACAAGTGGGAGAATGTTACAGGATGACTGCTGTTGCAAACACCTCTTCCTTTATTGTCAACACCAAGTCTTTACCTAAGTTTTATTCCTGTTTCAAATTTGCCTTGGACAATTCTTCCAACCAGAAACCATCCCTGCTATTTACCAAAGTCTGGTGAAGGTTATGCTTCTTAGAATTTTAACAGCATGTTCTATGTACCTCTATCAAAGCTATTCAAGCACATTGTTGTCTACATGTTTGATTGTACATGTTTGTTGAATTATTCATCTCCTGCACAGGAAGTTATTGACTATTGGTGTAACTTAAGGCTAAAGGGCAGTAAAGGATAAAAATTAAAACTTAGAATCTTTGGGTTCTAATGTCAGGTTTTCTATGAGCTAGCCATGACTTAAAGAGTTAACTAATCTCACTGTTTCAGACTCCTCATCTCTGAATTGGAAATAACTGCAATAATATAATACTTGATATGGGCCAGGCATTGTTCTGGGAGCCTCATAGTTATTAATCCATTCATTTTCACATTATTCTTACCTGTAAAACTTGCAGGGTTATGGTAAAGGTACTGATTTAGTTAAATTATGTAAAATGACTTTAAACTGTTTCTGGCATACAGTTAGTGTTTATCTAATTCTGTATACATTTAAAGAAAAATATTCATGAAATAAATTGTTATGGATTTCCAAAAATTTCTTCACATTCAAAGATCTACTATTAATCACTTTTCAAAATCATTTATGGCCATGTTCTATTATAAAATGTCATCTTCTGTGAAATAATGATTGTGGTTCATACCATATTTCTTAAAACAGTGTTCCATATTTGTCCCTTGGATTTTCTCTAGGCCTTAGACATTCATTCTGGTACTTTCTTGATATTATAAAATAATAAACACTCATATTCCTTCCTCAAGGGACCCTTATGTGGAACATTATGTCAAAATATTAAAATTGTCCAGTCATGTCCTCAAGAACTACTTGTATGCACACCCAAGTAATGAAAACTATTTCTTTACTGGCTAATAGTAATTTTAAGGTTCCATAAATTTAAAGCTCACTCATGCTCAGAGATATAAACAAGTGAAATTTTTCAGCCAGAGAAATATAGTAATTATTTCTATATCTCCTGAATTTAGCAGTGTTCTTGGAAAACTGTGAAATTGTAGGATGAGTAAATCACTCATAGAGGGAATGAGATAGATCTTTCTTATACAAGAAAGTAGCATCAGCTAAATTATATAGATAGAATTTTCCTAGGGAAGTTAGAAAAGCCCTGGGTAGTCATGTGTAAATCTATAGTACAAGCAGAATAACCAGAAGTGCCATACATGAAGTAGTAATGATCCAAGAATTTTTTGTAACCATCATGAAGAAATAAGGAGTTTGTTTCAGCATGTAAAGCAATGCACTGCTTCTTTTATCAAGAAAATCTTACCATGAAAATGTAATGGAAGCTTAACTAGAGTATGCTTTATAAAGTATTTTGATTTACATTCTGGTGCAAGCTTTTTATCTCCTCAAGTACATGTAAGTACAACACTTTGGGACTGGTGTAGAGAATATATAGAAAACAAATGAATTACAATTTTGTAAAGTTGGACAGTACCAGAATATGGAATTCCTTAAATGGCAGGCATTGATGAATATTAATGCTCTGAATAGTGTAGTCATATGATCAGTTAATTTTAAGGACTCATAATAGCTAATCTTACAGGAAACACTGGAGTGGCAAAGAAAGGAGATATTCACCTGGAGGGAACTAAAACTATGAAGGGTACTCATTAGCATGCTAAAACTTGAAAATAAAAGGAAGAATTTGATAAACAGTACAAGTTGATAACCAAATGGTTTTGGAAGCTTTTGTTTTTTAATCCATTGGGATACACTGTATGCAAATTTACTAATAAAGCCCATCATTATTTTAAAAAAGCATAATGCATGACTGTACATAAACAAAAGAAATATACAACAGGACTTACACATTATCACTTTTTTTTTTTGCTTTAAAGGCAACTAGTCCATCAACAATTGCAAGCATATCTGGGTCTATAATGTTAACCAGCAATGAAAATATAATATTAACTACACCTGGAAACAAATATCTCTATAAATCTCTGCATCAGAGGTTAACTTGCACAAAGCCATAAAGACAGTTTCCATGTGTATAACTAAACATTTACCTAGATAAGTACAGATAACACAAGCTTATGAAAATCTAAATCTGTTAAACTTGAAAGTATTTTAAGAGTTACCAAAATATACTAAGGAAAAAAGGACCATAGGAAGTGGTTCTTTCATGGCTGGACCTCATGCTGAAAGGGGTAATAAATAGAATATATTTTCTCAGCAACAATATATTAATATATTTTTAAAAGAAATAAAAATACAAACACTTTTCTTTATAACATAGACTAGATTTACCAAATGAAAGAGAAACTTAGGTTATTTATTCAACATAAATGAAAGGTCAACGTAACCTTCAGAAATGAAATTACAAAAGTACTTTTGAATTTGACTTAAATACTACAGCAATTGCCAACAGAATGATTTTAAATTATGTCTCTTAAATCTAAGTGCTACAATTATAAAATTCTCAGAACAGTCTTAGAAATGACAGATTCAATGTTCTGTTACATAGAAGACAACAGTACTCGGTGGGCAAAGCTTTTCTATAACAAATTTTCTTTTCCCTTTTCAGAAAGGATTGACAATATGAACAGCGATCCCGGAGGATGGTTTGGAAACATCATAATATCTGAAATATTTTTTGAATTTCAAAGAAGAAATGATGGAAAAGAAAAATGTGCAGAGATTATTTAAGGTAATGACAAGGCTTGCACACACAATGAAACATCCATCAAAAATTACTTTTATCATATATCCATTGGGGTTCAAAAGTAGAGAACTGCCTATAAAAATGGAAAAATTAGACTAACTGAACAAAGATTTGCTACATAGGATAATTTGGCATCCTTAGACTGTAGAAGTTAAGACAACAAAACTGTGATTCAGTCAAGTAATAGGAGTTTTTGTTTCAATAATCAAAAGAAAGTGATATTGGTTATATAATGATGTTTATGTATAGTACATAAACTTTAAAACATTTTAAAAAAACTTTGGGGCTTCCCTGGTGGCGCAGTGGTTGAGAGTCCGCCTGCCGATGCAAGGGACATGGGTTTGTGCCCCGGTCTGGGAAGATCCCACATGCTGCAGAACGGCTGGGCCCGTGAGCCATGGCCACTGAGCCTGTGCGTCTGGAGCCTGTGCTCCGCAACGGGAGAGACCACAACAGTGGGAGGCCTGCGAACCGCAAAAAAACACACAAAAAACAAAACAAAACAAAAAACCTTCCATGTCTGTTAACTATATAGATCATGCATATTAAACTTATCCCAACATTCAACACTGTTGTCAAAATGTTAAACTTGTATGTATAATAAAAGGCCTGTGAATACAACACTCCTTAGGCTTCAAAACACTGCATTTAGAGAAAAAGAATGTGTTCAAATAAGGTGGGAATCAGAGAGAACTTGATCTAACCATGGCACAATCTGCAGTACTACGGGTATAGAAGAGGGATTTTCGAGTTCATACGTAAGAATTGCCTTCAAAGAGAAATGGAGATTGTCTAATCAAATATTTCATTAAAAATGTCTTTTTCCACCAACACATAAAAATATATTATTTTAATCCAGGGAGATTTGGGTCTCTTGTTGCTTCAAAGAAGATTGAAAACAGTGCCCTACTACCATCCAGTTCTAACAAATTTATTAATATTTATGCCATTATGAAGAGTCTTAAGAAAAATGTCTAATTGCTGGAAAACTTCAAACTTATTTTTAAAATCGATTTGGCTATTTAGGTTACATCAATATCAAAGGGAAGAAGTGCCTAGATATTTTAGTATATAGGAAATCCTATGATAACTAAATTTTATGGAACCTTCCAAAAAAGAGAAAAAAGTTAAATAGGTATTAATTGTGAGTACAAAGAGTTCCTCATATTCATTTTTCTTTCATATATCCATTTCTAACATATGTTACAGCACTAAATTACAGAGATAAATGAAAAACTTAGCATTAACAATTTAAGAATCAAAAAGCCCCTCCCAAAGTATCAGAAGGTAACAAAATTAATGAAAATCTTGAAAATAATGCTGAGTCACTCTTTAAATGATGGTAATAGATTTTATATATAACATAATTTGCAAAGGCGATGCCACTCATTCATATCTTTACATCCATCCAGGTTTTGCCCCAACATTTTTCTGTTGAGCAGTGTACAGCAATTCAATTTCATACGCATCATTTATGAGTGGAGATCTTTGAAGACCATAAGGCTAAAAGAACTTGGTAGCACTATCTAGTCCTTTTAAGTGGCAATTTATATACTATAACCAAAAGGCTAAAATCAATTCAATTGAACAAATCTTCATTAAGTCACTCATATCAACAAATTGCTAGATGCAATATTCAAGGAACTCAGAGCCTAATGAAAGCAGACAAACATTTTAAATAATATACATTAAATACATTTCAAAACAATCTATATACCATGTTAAGTTCCTAGTGTATCACATAAAATTATTTACCAATGAAGTATAAATTAATTTGTTCCTTGCCTTTTACTCTTAATGACATTGCTTTATGATACTCAAAAGTATAATGAATATTTCTAAAGTTGCATTTTTCCTAGTTGATTATATTTTGCTAATCGTGCATTTTACAGGACTAGGTATGACTCTCCTCCTTTGCTATAATTGCTCTCTTACTTGTTTCTTGTCATTTTTTAGTAGGGCGCTTTTTTTTTCTTTTGGTGTTATATACTTTTATCTTCCTTTCTCAATGCATTAGTTTTACAAAAGATTTTTTTACAGATTTCACCATTTTTGTATTTTTCAATAATTTAACATGTGATTTGTATTAACACAAAGTTTTCAAAGATGTTTTCAAAGAAGTAAATAAAGTTCCTGGTGCAATCATTATAAACTGTTACTCTCCTCTTATCATCTACGGTCAGCATTGTATAATCAAGAGGTGTGGCTTTCATATTTCATGCATGCCTGTCTGGTTTTCCTTAGTTGAAGCCCTTACATTAAAACCATACTTGTACGACATTGTAAATCAACTATATACTTCAATAAAATTAAATTAATTGAAAAAACATACTTGGCTTTATGTGGAATAGAACATACTTAGAAACATGCAAAATATGTTTTTAGATGTTAAGAGAAAGCATAGGAGGTTGCAAAGTCAGGTACACACAAATGTCAAAATTTGGGAGAAAATAAGGTATGATGAAATTAGAACAAAAAATCAGAATGATTTGAATTTGTATAGTGTATAAAATAGGATTAGACAAATAAATAGCATTTTCTATGTTCTAGGCACCATTTAAGTGTTTCAACTATATTAACTCATTTAATTATTTTAAAAACTCTACAAGGAAAATGCAATTATTATCCCAACTTTAGAGATGGAAAAATTTGAGGCCCAAAACTACAGAATAGCTTGCCCAGGTTCTCACAAGTAAGCATCAGAATTGTGTCTTGATGCAGACAGCTAGGTTCCGGGATCTTGAGCTCTTCAAAACCAGGCAATATTGCCTTTCAGAAGATACATGTGGGGAAAATGGAGGCTTATTAATGCCAGGTTAAAGAGTAAGAAACTGTAGTTACCTTAGCAAATGTTTCTAAACAGGAATATCCCTCATGGTATATATTTTTATAAAAATAACCACTGGATAGGAATTTTTTAAATAGATCTTTATTGGCATATAATTGCTTCACAATACTGTGTTAGTTTATGTAGCACAACAAAGTGAATCAGCCATAAGCATACACATGTCCCCATATCCCCTCCCTCTTGAGCCTCCCTCCTATCCTCCCTTTCCCACCCCTCTAGGTCATCACAAAGCACCTAGCTGATCTCCCTGCTATGCTGCTACTTCCCACCAGCCAATTATTTTACATTTGGTAGTGTATATATGTCGATGCTACTCTCACTTCGTCCCAGCTTCACCCTCCCCCTCAAGACCTCAAGTCCATTCTCTATGTCTACCTCTTTATTCCTGCACTGCAACTAGGTTTATCAGTACAATTTTTTTTTCTTTTTAGCTTCCATATATATATATGTGTGTGTTAGCATATGGTATTTGATTTCCTCTTTGACTTACTTCACTCTGTATGACAGACTCTAGGTCCACCCACCTCACTACAAATAACTCAGTTTTGTTTCTTTTTATGGCTGAGTAATATTCCATTGTATATATGTGCCACATCTTCTTCATCCATTCATCTGTCGATGGACATTTAGGTTGGTTCCATATCTTGGCTTTGTAAATGGTGCTGCAATGAACACTGTGGTACATGTCTCCTTTTGAATTATGGTTTTCTCAAGGTATATGCCCAGAAGTGGGATTCCTGGGTCATATGGTAGCTCTATTTTTAGTTTAAGAAACCTCCATACTGTTCTCCATAGCGGTTGTATCAATTTACATTCCCACCAACAGTGCAGGAGGGTTCCCTTTTCACCATACCCTTTCCAGCATTTATTGTTTCTATATTTTATGATGATGGCCATTCTGACCAGCGTGAGGTGATACCTCATTGTAGTTTTGATTTGCATTTCTCTAATAACTAGTGATGTTGAGCATCTTTTCATGTGCCTCTTGGCCATCTGTATGTCTTCCTTGGTGAAATGTCTATTTAGGTCTTCCGCCCATTTTTTAACTGGATTGTTTGCTTTTGATATTGAGCTCCATGAGCTATCTGTATATTTTGGAGATTAATCTTTGTCTGTTTTTTTCATTTGCAAATATTTTCTCCCATTCTGAGGGTTGCCTTTTTGTCTTCTTTATGGTTTCCATAGCTGTGCAAAAGCTTTTAAGTTTAAGTCCCATTTGTTTATTCTTATTTTTATTTCCCTTAGTCTAGGAGGTGGGTCAAAAAAGATTTTGCTGTGGTTTATGTCAAAGAGTGTTTCCTATGTTTTCCTCAAAGAGTTTTATAGTGTCTGGTCTTACACTTAAGTATTTAATCCATTTGGAGTTTACTTTTGTGTATGGTGTTAGGTAGTGTTCTAATTTCATTCTTTTACATGTAGCTGTCCAGTTTTCCCAGCACCACTTATTAAAGAGGCTGTCTTTTCTCCATTGTATGTTCTTGCCTCCTTTGTTGTAGATTAGGTGCCCATATGTGTGTGGGTTTATCTCTGGGCATGCTATCCTGTACCATTGATATATATTTCTGTTTTTGTGCCAGTACCATACTCTCTTGATTACTGTAGCTTTGTGGTTCAATTTGAAGTCAGGAAGCCTGATTCCTCCAACTCCATTTTTCTTTCTCAGGATTGCTTTGGCTATTCAGGGTCTTTTATGTTTCCATACGAATTGTGCAATTTTTTTTTCTAATTCTGTTAAGATACCATTGGTAGTTTGATAGGGATTGCATTGAAACTGCAGATTGATTTGGGTAGTATACTCATTTTCACATTATTGATTCTTCCAATCCAAGAACATGGTATATTTCTCCATCTGTTTATGTCATTTTTTATTTCTTTTATCAGTGTTATATAGTTTTCTGAGTACAAGTCTTTCACCTCCTTAGGCAGGTTTATTCCTAGGTATTTTATTCTTTTTGTTGCAATGGTAAATGGAAGTGTTTCCTTAATTTCTCTTTCTGATTTTTTGTTGCTGGTGAATAGGAATGCCAGAAACTTCTGTGCATTAATTTTGTAACCTGCAACCTTACCAAATTCATTGATTAGTGCTAGTAGTTTTCTGGTGGCATCTTTAGGATTTTTTATGTGTAGTACCATGTTATTGGCAAAGAGTGACAGTTTTACTTCTTCTTTTCCAATTTGTTTTCTTTTTCTTCTCTGATTGCTGTGGCTAGGACTTCCACAACTATGTTGAATAAGAGTGGTGAGAGTGGACATCCTTGTCTTGTTCCTGATCATAGTGGAAGGGCTTTCAGTTTTTCACCATTAAGTATGATGCTTGCTGTGGGTTTGTCATATATGGCCTTTATTATGTTGAGGTAGGTTCCCTCTATGCCCATTTTTCTGGAGAGTTTTTATCATAAATTAGTGTTGAATTTTGTCAAAAGCTTTTTCTGCATCTATTGAGATGATCACATGGTTATTATTCCTTAACTTGTTAATGTGATGTATCACATTGATTGATTTGCGTATATTGAAGAACCCTTGAATCCCTGGGATAAATCCAACTTGGTCATGGTGTATGATCATTTTAATGTGCTATGGGATTCTGTTTGGTAGTATTTTGTTCGGGATTTTTGCATCTATGGTCAACAGCAATATTAGTCTATAATTTTGGTTTTTTGTGATATCTTTTTCTTGTTTTGGTATCATGGTGAAGGTGGCTTAGTAGAATGAATTTGAGAGTGTTTCTCCCTCTGCAATTTTTTGGAAGAGTTTGAGAAGGTTCGGTGTTAGCCCTTCTCTAAATGTTTGATAGAATTTGCCCGTGAAGCCATTTGGTCCTGGACTTTCTTTTTTTGGAAGATTTTTAATTTTGGTTTCAGTCATTACTTGTGATAGGTCTGTTTATATTTTCTCATTCTTCCTGATTCAGTCTTAGAAAATTGTACCTCTCCAAGAATTTGTCCATTTCTTCATGGTTGTCCATTTTATCAGCATATAGTTGTTTGTAGTAGTCTCTTATAATCCTTTGTATTTCTGCAGAGTCAGTTGTTATTTCTCCTTTTTCATTTCTAATTTTATTGATTTGCATCCTCTCTCTGTTTTTCTTGATGAGTCTGCCTAAGGGTTTATCAATTTTGTTTATCTTCTCAAAGAACCAGCTTTTAGTTTTATTGATATTTGCTATTATTTTCTTTGTTTCTATTTCATGTATTTCTGCTCTGATCTTTATGATTTCTTTCCTTCTACTGACTTTGGGTTTTCTTTGTTCTTCTTTCTCTAGTTGTTTTAAGTGTAGGGTTATATTGTTTATTTGAGATTTTTCTTGTTTCTTGAAGCAGGATGGAATTGCTATAAACTTCCCTCTTAGAACTGCTTTTGCTGCATCCCATAGGTTTTGAGTCGTCATGTTTTCATTGTCATTTGTCTGTATGTATTTTTTTATTTCTTCTTTGATTTCTTCAGTGATCTCTAGGTTATTTAATAGCGCACTGTTTAGCCTCCATGTGTTTGTGTTTTTACAGTTTTTTTCTTGTAATTGATTTCCAACCTCAAAGCATTGTGATCAGAAAACATGCTTGATATGATTTCAATTTTCTTAAATTTTCTGAGGCTTGATTTGAGACCCAAGATGTGATCTATCCTGGAGAATGTTCCATGTGCACTTGAGAAGAAAGTGTATTCTTCACTTTTGGATAGAATGTTCTATAAATATCAATTAAATCTATCTGGCCTATTGTGTCATTTAAAGCTTGTGTTTACTTATTTATCTTCTGTTTGGATGATCTGTCCATTGGTGTAAGTGGGGTGTTAAAGTCCCCTACTATTATTGTGTTACTGTTGATTTCTCCTTTCATGGTTATTAGCGTTTGCCTTATGTATTGAGGTGCTCCTATGCTGGGTGCATAAATATTTATAATTGCTATATCTTCTTCTTGGATTGATCCCTTGATCATTATGTAGTGTCCCTCCTTATCTCTTGTAACAGTCTTCATATTTTATAGTCTATTTTATCTGACATGAGTATTGTTACTCTAGCTTCCTTCTGATTTCCATTTGCATGAAATCTTTTCCCATCCCTTCACTTTCAGCCTGTGTGTGTCCCTAGGTCTGAAGTGGGTCTCTTGTAGACAGCATATATATGGGTCTTCTTTTTGTATCCATTCAGCCAATCTGTGTCTTGGGGCATTTAATCCATTTACATTCAAGGTTATTATCAATATGTATGTTCCTATTATCATTTTCTTAATTGTTTTGGGATTGTTTTTGCATCTTTTTCTTCTCTTGTGTTTCCCACCTAGAGAAGTTTCTTTAGCATTTGTTGTAAAGCTGGTTTGGTGGTGCTGAATTCTCTTAGCTTTTGCTTGTCTGTAAAGGTTTTAATTTCTCCATAGAATCTGAATGAGATCCTTGCTGGGTAGAGTAACCTTGGTTGTAGGTTTTTCTCTTTCATCACTTTAAGTATATCCAGCCATCCCATTCAGGCCTGCAGACTTTCTCCTGAAAAATCATCTGATAACCTTATGGGGATTCCTTTGTATGTTTGTTAGTTTTTGTTTTTCCCTGCTGCTTTTAATATTTTTTCTTTGAATTTAATGTTTCTTAGTTTCATTAATATGTATTTTGGTGTGTTTTTCCCAGGGTTTATCCTGTATGCAACTCTCTGCGCTTCCTGGACTTGGGTGGCTATTTCCTTTCCCATGTTAGGGAAGTTTTCCACTATAATCTCTTCAAATATTTTCCCAGTCCCTCTCTTTTTCTTCTGGGACCCCTATAATTTGAATGGTGGTGCATTTACTGTTGTCCCAGAGGTCTCTGAGATTGTCTTCAATTCTTTTCATTATTTTTCTTTATTCTGCTCCTCAGAAGTTATTTCCACCATTTTGTCTTGCAGCTCACTTATTTGTTCTTCTGCCTCAGTTATTCTGTTATTGATTCCTTCTAGTGTATTTTTCATTTCAGTTATTGTGCTGTTCATCTCTCTGTTTGTTCTTTAGTTCTTCCAAATCTTCTTTAAACATTTCGTGTATTTTCTCAATCCATGCCTCCATTCTATTTCCGAGATTCTGGATCATCTTTACTATCATTACTCTGAATTGTTTTTCAGGTAGATTGCCTTTTCCTCTTCATTTTTTGGTCTTTTAGGTTTTTACCTTGCTCCTTCATCTGTGACATATTTTTTTGCCATCTTTTTGTTTTTTTTTCTTATGAGTTGGATTGTGTTCCTGTCTTACTGGTTGTTTGGCCTGAGGCTTCCAACACAGGAGTTTTCAGGCTATTGGGTAGAGCTGGGTCTTGGTGCTGATATAAGCAACTCCATGAGACCTCACTCTGATGAATATTCCTTGTGGTCTGAGGTTCTCTGTTAGTCCAGAGGTTCAGACTCAGAGCTCCCACCACAGAAGCTTTAGCCTGACCCCCGGCTCCTGAACCAAGATCCTGCATGCAGCATGGGGCATCAAAAAAAAGATCAATAACAAAGTAAAAAAATAAAATGTGACTAGGAAACTAACAGATATGTTAGAAAGAATATAAAAATAAAAATATAGATGAATCAACAGCCAGAAGGTGCATCAGTACCACAGTAGTAAAAAACAGGAGGAGGGAAAAGAAAAAAAAAGGTGTGTGGGGGGAAGGCCTTGGCTGTGGCAGGGTCTAAGCAAGGGCGAGGTTTGGGTGGTGGGTGGGGCCTACGCTTAGGACCCACAGGGCTGCAAGAGGCCCTGGGGGATATGGGGGTTGGGGCTTAGGCTCAAGGAAGAGAAGGGGCCCAGGCATGCCCCCATCCCTGGTCTCAAAGGGCAGGGGACCTCACCTGGGGGCCCAGCAGGCTTCCTGGGTTCGAGTGCATGAGGCAAATGCCCTCCTCTCCTCTCCTGCTTCTCCCGGAAGGCCCCTCCCACCTGCCTCTCCTGTTCTCCCCTCAGCCTCCTTCCGATGCCCCCAAGGACCCGTGAGACCTGGAGGGAGCTTTGGAGTGTAGTGCATAGGCCTGGGAGCTTAGCAGACTCCCCAGGCCTGAGTGGGTGGGGCAATCACTCTCTGCTCCTCTCCCGCTCCTCCCACCTGCCTCTCCTGATCTCCCTGGCCTCCCTCCTATGCCCCTAAAGACCCATGCAGCCTGGAGGGGGCTTTGGAGGGCACAGGATTGGTCAGGGCGCTCAACAGGTTTCCTGGGCCTGAGTGGGCCAGGCAATCACCCTCTACTCCTCTCCTGCTCCTCCCAGAGGGCCCCTCCCTGCCTCTTCTGATCTCCACAGCTTCCCTATTGCCCCAAAGGACCCACACGGCCTGGATGGGGACTTGGAAGGGGGTTACTGGCTTGGGAGCTCAGCAGGCTCCACAGCCTGAGTGGGCCAGTCAATTGTCCTCCACTCCTCTCTTGCTCTTCCCGGAGAGTCCCTCCCTCCTGCCTCTCCTGATTTCCCCAGCCTCAGGGACACCAATCCTGTCTGGCCTCCAGTTCTCCTCCCCCCTCAGTCCCCTTATGTCCTACGGGTTCACTTTGGGGCTCCTTGCATCTCCTTGGGCATCAGAGTCCCCCACCAGCGGCCGGCAAGTGCTCAAGTTGTGGGGAGACACTAACTCTGTGTCTTCCCACACTGCCATCTTCCTGCATCTCCCTCTTTTGGATAAGAGTTTGATGAGAATATCTAATGCTGGACTGACGGGATTCAAGATAGTAATTAAAATGCTGGTAAAGACACGTGCATGTGTGTGTGCCCACACAGACACATGTGCATGTATATATGTAAACTTTTGAAATAACCTCACTTTTTCCAAGGAACACAGAGACAAGTGAATGTTTTCCAAAAAGAGGTCATATGCAAAGCAAATTTAGACAGCTGATTAGAAAGTATAATAAGGTAGATAGGTAAGGTATAAATTGTACATATATACAATTTTTAAGTAAGAAAGGAGATATTTTTCTCTTTTAATAACAAGCTATACATGCTGGAGAGGATGAGAATTGAAGGTCACAGAACAGATTTATTTATAGTGCTTTTTAAGAGAAAGAAACAGTTTGGACAAAGTTCTAGGGTAGCGGCAGCTCTGAAAATTGCCTTTAAAGAGACAAAGTGTTTCTGAAGTAGTTTGTCCTTTTGGATTTAAACATACTGATTTTTGCAATGAATTGTTATGTCAGCACTTCATCTACCCCAAAGGAAAAGCATGATAAATCTGCATTATGCTTTGAGGAAAGAGCATTACCAAGCTCTTGTATTAGCTTTCAAACCAGCTATTTCTAATAACAGGTCAGAAGTACCCACCAGCTATTCTGCCACACATGCATAGATTCACACTTTATGCTGAATGGGCTATATGTTTTTGAATGTACCTATTAATTTAACTATTATTACAGCATTTATTTTCAACATTTAACAAATTAAACTAATTTATATTTACTTTGCAGTTTTTCCTGATTAGGATATATAATTAATTTCAAATAGTATCTGAATGTAAAGTGTTTTATGACATGAAACAAGTCTTTTTAATCAAGAAATATTATCCGGTATTACCTCTGCATTGACTCTATACCATATTATTATTATTGCAATAGAAATTATTTATATTCTTCTTTACATGAACTGGTCTTTCTTTCATGTTTATTTTGATTTTAAAGAACTAATCAAGGCAAGTCACAGAATTTCTCCCTTAGGATTTTACTGTGTCTGCTTTGAAATAGAAATTGGATTGTCAGCTGAATCTTTCTAAGGGCTTTAAGAACATGTCACAGAGTATGGAACCAAGGGTACTAAAATATTTTATTTAGAATACAACCTTGCTTTTGTCTTTGTTTTTTTTTTTTGTCATAACCTGATTCTTCCATTAAAGATATCCATTTTTATTCACATCATATTGGCTTTGACAATGCCAGAACTGAAAACAATAGGAAGCGTAAACACTCTTGGTTGCTTCGAAGGAACTGGGAAACTCAAGAAAAACGAATACTTTCTCAAAATCATCATCTTTCCCTCCTTTGTGTCTCTGATTTGCTTCTGCAACAATTTGATAGATGTATCATACTGCTAGTCTACAAATAGCTTAGCTATTTTGAAGGAAATGGAAAAAATGGAAGGAATGAGCTAAAATATTTGCTATTTGTCTCTCTCTAGAACAAAGCTAAAAAGACACAATAAGGAAATGCTTAACCTATTAAAATTACCAAATCCCATTTTCCCATCTCCATGCCTGTCTCCCACTTAATACAGTGTTCCAAATAATTTTCCACACACCAGCATGTTGAGATTATTGACTTATCAAGACACCAAAAGTACTGATCATCTTAAAGGTTTAGGACCCTGTGTGACGTACTAGAAAAACAAATTAGTGTAAAGTATGAATCCTTCCTTAATATAAGATAGTAATTTAGGAAAAATGCACACAAAATAATGATTCAAAGTACCGTAATGTAAGGATTGAATGGGTGGTATGTCCCTTAAAGTCAACCACATTCATATGAATGAGAATACTCTTAGAATCACCTGAGAAGATAACAAAAGATATCCCCTCCCGCTAGAGACTAGGATAAACTAATTATCACTCTTACCACCACCCACAACTCCTGCTTTCTCTTCTCAGCAAAGAGAACAGTGAAGAATGCAGAATAGTATGTGATTTCTGAGGACTGGGGCCAAATGAACAAGACTTTGTGTCTTAGCCATTTTTAATAAAGTGAGGGCATTGCAAGTTTATAGTACGTTTAAAGATGTAAAACATAGATAGTAGTAGAAGGATTTTTGTGAAGCTTGTTCTTACTAGAACTGACTTTATCAAACACAGGAAGAAGAAATATAGAATGATAGCTTGAAATGGTATCAAGGGAAGATTTCTCAAACTATCAACACCTAGAAAAGTCTGATTTTTGAGGGTTTTTCTTGGGGCGGGAGGGCGTGTTGCAGAAGGGAAAGGGCCCACAGCCAGGGCAAGACTAAAACTACAAAGAAATAATAGAGGCTAATTGATGAACCATGACCCAAGACAATCCAGAGAGAAGAGAGAAGAAATAGAGAAGGAAGACTTTGTTTTAGAATGAAAGAATAATGTTTCTCATTCTGGGGCCTGGAAAGGAATGAAAATATAAATGAAGATTTTTTTTTTTTAAAAAAGATGTAGATAAAGACATATTTAGTGATGAAAAATAGAATTTAAAGTGTGTTTAACGTCTAATGGCACCTTCATTTAGCGTTATCAAATATTCCCAAACATTAACTTTAGAGAGATTACATCAAGAAAATAGACATTCTGCAAATAAGGACGGTATTTAAAACATTAGGCTATCTACTATGTTTTATTTTTTAATTTAAAAAAAATATATTTTTTATTGTTTAAATTTTTATTTATTTATTTAATGTTTATTGGAGTATAGTTGATTTACAATGTTGTGTTAGTTTCAGGTGTACAGCAAAGTGAATCCGTTATGCATATACATATATTCACTTTTTTGTAGATTCTTTTCCCATATAGTCCATTAGAGTATTGAGTAGAATTCCCAGTGTTATACAGTACGTCCTTATTAGTTATCTATTTTCTATATAGTAGTGTGTATGTGTCAATCCCAATCTTCCAATTTATCCCTCCCCCCTCCTTAACGCCTGGTAACCATAAGTTTATTTTCCACATCTGCAACTCTATTTCTGTTTTGTGGTTAAGTTTATTTGTAGCCTTTTTTTAGACTCCACATATAAGCAATATCATACAATATTTGTTTTTCTCTGCCTGACTTACTTCACTCAGTATGACAATCTCTAGGTCCATCCATGTTGCTGCAAATGGCATTATTTCTTCCTTTTTTCATGGCTAATATTCCATTGTATATACGTACCACATCTTCTTTACCCATTCCTATGTTGATGGACATATGTTGCTTCCATGTCCTGGCTATTGTAAATAGTGTTGCGGTGAACGTTGGGGTGTATGTATCTTTTTGAATTATGGTTTTCTCCAGATATATGCCCAGGAGTAGGATTGCTGGACCACATGGTAGCTCTATTTTTACTTTTTTAAGGAACCTCCATACTGTTCTCCATTGTGGCTGTACCAGTTTACATTCCCACCAACAGTGTAAGAGGGTACCCTTTTCTCCACACCCTCTCCAGCATTTATTGTTTGTAGATTTTTTTGATGATGGTCATTCTGACTGGCATGAGGTGATATACCTCATTGTAGTTTTGATTTGCATTTTAGTGATGTTGAGCGTCTTTTTCATGTGCTTTTTAACCATCTGTATGTCTTTTTTGGAGAAATGTCTATTTAGATCTTCCACCCATTTTTTTGATTGGGTTGTTTTTTCTGATATTGAGCTGCATGAGCCATTTGTATATTTTTGAGACTAATCCCTTGTCGGTTGCTTTATTTGCAAATATTTTCTCCCAATTTGAGGGTTGAATTTTCATTTTGTTTGTGATTTCTTTTGTTGTGCAAAAGGTTTTAAGTTTCATTAGGTCGCATTTTTTTTTGTTTTTATTTTCATTACTCTAGGAGGTGAATTGAAAAAGATCTGGCTGTGATTTATGTCAGAGTGTTCTGTCTAATTTTTCCTCTAAGAGTTTTATAGTATCTGGCCTTACATATAGATCTTTAATCCATTTTGAGTTTATTTTTGGGTATGGTGTTAGGGAGTGTTCTAATTGCATTCTTTTACATGTAGCTGTCCAGTTTTCCCAGCAGCACTTATTGAAGAGACTATCTTTCCTCCATTGTATATTCTTGCCTCCTTTGCCATAGATTAGGTGACCATAGGTGCATGGGTTTATCTCTAGACTTTCTATCCTGTTCCACTGATCTATATTTCTGTTTTTGTGCCAGGACCATAGTGTTTTGATGACCATAGCTTTGTGTAGTATAGTCTTGAAGTCAGGGAGCTTGATTCCTCCAGCTCCATTTTTCTTTCTCAAGATTGCTTTGGCTATTCAGCATCTTTTGTGTTTCCATACAAATTTTAAGATATTTTTTCTAATTCTGTGAAAAATGCCATTGGTAATTTGATAGGGATTGCCTTGAATCTGTAGATTGCTTTGGGTAGTAAAATCATTTTCACAACATTGATTCTTTCAGTCCAAGAACATGGTATATCACTCCATCTGTGTCATCTTTTATCACTTTCATTAGTATCTTATAGTTTTGAGTAGAGGTCTTTTGCCTCCTAGGTAAATTTATTCCTAGGTATTGTATTCTTTTTGTTGTGATAGTAAATGGGATTGTTTCCTTAATTTCTCTTTCTGATCTTTCCTTGTTAGTGTATAAGAATGCAAGAGATTTCTATGCATTAATTTTGTATCCTGCAACTTTACCAAATTCATTGATGAGCTCTACTAGTTTTCTGGTAGCATCTTTAGGGATTTCTATGTATAGTAGCATGCCATTTGCAAACACTGGAAGTTTTACTTCTTTCCCAATTTGGATTCCTTTTACTTCTTTTCCTTCTCTGATTGCCAAGGCTAGGACTTGCCAAAACTATTTTGAATAATAGTGGTGATAGTGGACATCCTTTTCTTGTTCCCGATCTTAGAGGAAATGCTTTCAGTTTTTCACCACTGTGAATGATGTCTGCTGTGGGTTTGTTTTATATTGCCTTTATTATGTTGAGGCAGCCTCTATGCCCACTTTCTGGAGAGTTTTTATCATAAATGGGTGTTGAATTTTGTCAAAAGCTTTTTCTATTTCTACATCTATTGAGATGATCATATGGTTTTTATTCTTCAGTTTGTTAATATGGTATATCACACTGATTGATCTGCATATATTGAAGAATCCTTGCATCTCTGGGATAAATCCCACTTGATCGTGGTGTATGATCCTTTTAATGTGCTGCTGGATTCTGCTTGCTAGTATTTTGTTGAGGATTTTTGCATTATATTCATCAGTGATATTGGTCTGTAATTTTCTTTTTATTGTAGTATCTCTGTCTCGTTTTGTTATCAAGAGTGATGGTGGCCTCGTAGAATGAGTTTGGGAGTGTTCCTTCCTCTGCAATTTTTTGCATCTATTGAGATGATCATATGGTTTTTATTCTTCAATTTGTTGATGTGGTGTATCGCACTGTTTGATCTGTGGATATTGAAAAATCCTTGCATCCCTTGGATAAATCCCACTTGATCATGATATATGATCCTTAATGTTTTGTTGGATTCAGTTTGCCAGTATTTTGTTGAGGATTTTTGTGTTTATGTCCATCAGTCATATTGGCCTGTAATTTTCTTTTTTTTGTGATATTCTTGTCTAGTTTTGGTATCAGAGTGATTATGGCCTTTTAGAATGAGCTTGGGAGTGTTCCTTCCTATGCAATATTTTGGGAGAGCTTCAGAAGGGTAGGTGTTAACTCTTCTCTAAATGTTTGATAGAATTCACCTGCAAAGCCATCTGGTCCTGCACTTTTGTTTGTTGGAAGAGTTTTAATCACAGCTTCAATTTGAGTACTTTTGATTTTCTTTTCATATTTCTATTTTCCTTGTTCAGTCTTGGGAAATTGTATCTTTGTAAGAATTTTTCCATTTCTTCCAGGTTGTCCATTTTATTGGCATAGAGTTGCTTGTAGTAGTCTTTTATGATCCTTTGTATTCCTGTGGTGTCCATTGTAACTTCTCCTTTTTCATTTCTAATTTTATTGATTTGAGTGCTCTCCTTTTTTTTTTCTTGATCAGTCTGGTTTATCAGTTTTGTTTATCTTCTCGAAGAACCAGCTTTTAGTTTCATTGATCTCTGGTCTTAATGATTTCTTTCCTTCTACTAACTTTGGGTTTTGTTTGTTCTTCTTTCTCTAATTGCTTTAGGTGTCAGGATAGGTTGTGAGGCATAAGGCATTAGGTGTAAGGAGGCAATCACTGGGGTGTGCATGCTTGCTCAGCTGGGATCCTCCTCCAGTGCCTGTGGCAGCAGGAGCCAGTAGGAGGTGGTGACAGACTGGGTCTTGCTCAGGCACGAGGGGGACAAGGTGGCAATTACTGGGGCACGTGCAGTTGCTCTGGTGGGAGCGCCCCCTCCAGTGCCAGCTGTATCATATTTTAAAATGCCATTTCTTGATAGAAAATGGTAGAAGCTTCCAGTCTTGGAATATGAAATTGTCTTCTGGCTATTGCTTACTGCACTGAGAGACTTTAAACTGCACTATATGGATTTAGTAATGTTTGGGGGAGAGGATCCACTAAAATTGGAAAAGCCCCACAGTAGATTCTTAGGTAAAATCATACTACCTGGAGGAAATGGTAGACAATACGTTTTTTTTTTTTTTCAAGTAAAACTGCTCCTTGATTCCATGTCATGTTTTGGACTCTTTCTTCATAAGGAAGGGATCAGATCTTCATTAAAAATTCTCTGGCTAAGGGCTAAATAATAATTCCTATAAAGCACATATTTATGGACCACGTAGGCATCTTATCTATGTTATTCATAATTTAAATTTTAGGATATTCTTGCTAACTAGACTATCAAATCCTCAACGATGGAGACCATTCCTTATGCATGTTTGTATGCTATCATCTAGCACATAGTCTAACACTTAACAGAGGCTCAACATGTGTTAATAAAGCCCACTGATCACAAAGACCACAAGAAATATATTATTAGCCAAACCAGTTAAATTTTATTAGCCTTATTAGAATGCACTTCAGGATAACTATGGGGCATATCAAAAAGAAGGTGGTTAGAAAAGGATACTTATAGGATTTGGAGGACTAGAGTTAGTCATAGGATTATCTTTGAAGGAACTGATAAATATTTCTCATGGAGAACAGCAAGGTTTCAATTAATTGACAGTCTAGCTGATTATAGTACATTGATAAAGCCAGGGAGTCAGTCATATTCCTATGATTTGGCCATAGGACTTTCTTCGGCCATGGAGACATTGGCAAACATGATCTAACCTTAAGCTTGAAGAGTGTGTGCCTTGGTGCTTACGCTTTTTGCTTGATAACCCAATTATTAGGTAAACAAACCACCCATTTGTATGAACATCCAGGAGGAAGAGGGAAGTCATTCTAGATTAGGTTATCCCAGATGAATAGGACTGGTGACTGACTGTACAAAACTTAGTGAACCAAATGGAGAACACGTGAACCACCCAGGTAAGCCCAGCCCAAATTACTGACTCTCAGAGTTGTAATCTGAATGTGTATGGTTTTAAGCTACTAAGATTTGGTGTGGTTTTGTGTCTCAAAAGCTAACTGATAAAGAGAGAATAGAAGATGAGCCAAATCAGGAAGTCCTTCTATTTCCATTCAAGTGTGCAATCATTCATTAAGTATGTTCAGAATTTATGTTAAATGCATAAATTGAGGGCATTTTATTGACAGTTTTCTGCATTAGTTGCCTCAAAGTTTGTTCAATCCTTCTTATCTACCTTGAAAAGACAACCCCTTTTTCAACGGATTAAAACCTTCAAAAGATACCTTATCTCTTATGTATATGTATAACTGATTCACTTTGTTGTAAAGCAGAAACTAACACACTATTATAAAGCAATTATATTCCAATAAAGATGTTTTAACAAAAGAAAAGATAAACTGAAATAACAGTGAGAACAAGTGAAGTGAAAATCCCTCCTCCCCCAATACTTGTCTTTGCATTAGAAAAATGGAGCTAGTCCACAAGGAGATGATGAACCTGTCCTCCCACCACAGTATGTGTTATATACCAATACAAATTGCTGGAAAAAAATCAGAACATTTGGGAGATTCAGAACCCTTAGTTTGGCTTCAAAAATAAGCTTGACCACCTACCTGCACATTTTAGTTTTTTTCTTTGGGAAAACTCAGTAGATGTTACTCAAAAGTCTGTATTGCTTATAAACGAAAAAGAATTTGGAGTAACTCAATGCAAGTACGGCAGCTTAATTACAAACATGAGGTGTGTAACATTTTGGTAAAGCACTGGCTCTGTTGAAGATGTTATAAAGCAGTGTTTTAAGTCCATATTTTGTCATGCCTGTAATTTAATGGCGTAGAAGCAAAATTAATATGTTGGTGTTTCCCTTTGATTAATACAGAACATTTTTTTCAAAGTGGCTTGCTATTCCTTTTTGTTTCTACCAAAAAGGCCTGGTAGACACTGACAAGCAAATAGAATATTGTATGGGCCAAATTTCTGACATTCATTTCCCTCAGACAGTAATTTAGTACAAAGGAGAATAATCTGCTGTTCACAATGAAGAAAAAAAAAAGATTCCACACATTTGAAGAGAAATCCATTTACTTAGAGGTTATAGTGACTAAAAATAATTTTTTTCAGGTGGGAACTTTGATGTCTGAAATGTCTAAGAATCATCAGAAGGGAGAGTTAGCTGCATCTTGTCAATTGTAGGTCTTTGGGTAGTTAAGGACACTGGATAAAGGAGAAAATTCCATCTGTTTGGAATCAGAATCAATTTTGACACAAGCTGTCAAATAAAAACAACAAAAACAAAAAAGAAGCCAAACTGCCCTAGAGGAATATAACACTGCTAAACCAACTTGATGGAAAATTAGAAAATTATACCTGTATTTAATTAAATTTGGGCCAGAGGAGACTACCAATTCACCCCTTTGAAACAAAGTTAGAAATAAATAGACCTACATAGACTTTACCATCAGAGATTATCAAAGTGTCTTTTGAAGGTGAAGTACAAAGTGTAAAAAAGATGTTGAATATTTTCATAGAGTAATTTGAAATTCAATCCATTAAAACTGTAACTAAAAACTAGAGGTTGAACATGACCAGAGGCATTTTAAATTCATAACAGATGTGGTAGCAAAGAACTGGTACAAATTACTGAGGGAAACTGAAAGAAGGAGATAGTTTACTTATTAGAAAACTGCATCTTTTAATAAAGAGCAAATCCTTATACAATATTAACAAAGAAAGCAAAGGGAATGTGACTTTATATACAGACATTTCTACTGAATATGCACAAAATATATTTTATGTATATATACATAAAATATAGAGGATTTTGCTATATAAAACTGGTCTTTATTTTCCCTGATGCCATATGAGGTCTACTTACATCTTAAAAAATACATGGTTATCAAGATAACAGAATTGGGACTTTGGAAGAATCCAAAATGTTTTAATTTTATGAAGAAAAAATAAAGTTCTATTTATTACACTTATTCTTTTACATCCATCAAACTATACAAAGGAGAGTAGCTTAAACACGTACTCATGGGTAAGAGTGCCTGTATTCAAATTTTTACTCTGCCAATTCAGCCACATTTTTAAACTCTCTTAATATTAATTGAGTCAAATAATTTACTTTATCTCATAGATTGGTTGCAAGAATTAAATATGATATATATCAAAAACTTTTAGCAGAGTGCCTGTTTAAAACATTTAAAAAGCACAAAAATATGGTGATAAAGACCATTTATCATTTATTCCAATGAAAAAATACAAGATCCAAAAGAACTCTTATTAGTGAGGGACTATTGTAGATTTGATTTAGTTATTTTAGAGTACAGTGGCAAAATACTTTCGTACAGTTCATTTAACTTTTCAAATTTTCAAATAGCACTGCCATTTATAAAATAGCAATATGGTCAAATAATGAATTCACATATTTATTGTCTCGATTACCAAATATTTATTAAACACCTAATATGTGCCAGGAACTCCCTAAGCACTAGCTATATTGAAGTGAACCAAATAGATAAAAACTCCTATTCTCACAGAGTGTGCATGTTAGTGGTAGAAAATGTATAATAAACAAATGAGTGGTGAATATATATCATATGACGTGTTAAGTGCTGCAAAGGTAAATAAAGCAGGAGTTGGGGAACAAAGATGGCTGGGAAAGTGTTTGCAGTTTAAAATCAAATAATTAGTGTAAGTTTCAAAAGACAACAAGGACATTTGAGCAAAATATCTGAAGGTGAGGCAGTAATCAGTGAGATGGGGAAAGTACTCTCCAGATGGAGAAAAGAGCAAGTAGATTGGATGTGATGTAAGAGAAGAAAAGGAATCAAGGTGATTTAAAAGTTTTTGGCTTATGCAACTAGAAGAATGGACTTTCCATTTTTTGAAAAGGGGGAGAGTGAGAAAAGAGGAAGTTGTAAGGAGGACATAGAAACATCTAGAGACCACTGATTTTAGGGATTAATATTAGATATTAGTAAATATTTAACATTAATGAGAATATTAGTCGACTATTAAACATCAAGTAGAGATATTGAGAAAGTAGTTAACACAAAAGTCATAACTCAGGGGAAGTGCTAGGCTAGAGATAAAAGTTAGAGTAAAAGTTTATGCTAAAAATAGCATAAAAATGCTATTTTTAAAACAGTTAAAAAAATGATCCCTGTCCTTAAGTACCTTATTTTTACCTTGTTTTTTACCTAAATATTTCAAATTCCTTAAGACTTAAGACATGCATTTTCTCGTCTTGGAAGCCAGACCAGTCTGAAATAAGTTCTTTTCCTAAGTAGACGTACATCTCTCTATTATTATAACACTTATCATTCTTTATTGTAATTAACTTTTTATTTAGCATCTGCACTCTGGTAGAATGAGAGCTCCCAAACTGAAGAATTTGTCTTATTTCTCTTTGTAGGTCCAGTTCCTAGAGAAGATTCTCAATTCAAGACTGAAGAGTGTTATATAACCAGGGAATATTTTCATGTGATTTAATTAAACAGTTTATTGTAAAGAAAATTATACAGAACTGGAAAAAAAAGGGCTGGGCTTTGTATATACAAACATAACGAGTTTGCATCCTTCCCTGAAAAGTATGAAATTCTAAAGAATTTTGAGCAAGTGATTTGCAATTTACAGAACAATTCTCTTATGACTTGATGGAAAATGGACTGGAGAGAATACAATAGTGGTTATGTACTTTGGGAAATGGCTCAAGTTGCCTAAATTTGGGTGTGGATACTGTTGCATCCAGTGTAAAAGTCTATATTGCAGCAGAGAAAGAGGATCTGGGGATTAATATGGGTGGCAGTTGAGGCATTTACTTTGGGAGACTGTAGAATGAGAACAATTGATAAAGGACTGCTTTTTATGGAAGTACTAATAAGTTGTGGAAGCAAAAGTAAAATAAGGGATATAATGAAAAAGAGAAACAAGAGAGAGAAGAGAATGACCAGAAGAAAGTTGTACCATAACGAACAGAGAGTTTCAAGGAGAAAGAAATGGATTAATATGAAAAATTTCAGAGAGGGAGCAATTACATAAAGAGCAAAATTATCTACTGAATTTGACAATAAGTTCATCACTGGAAATTTTAGGAAAAAGATACTTCAGTAGTAATAAACTTAGGAGTGAATAGGAAGATTAAGAAAAAAAATTTGAATACGATACACCATTACAAAGCTTAGAGGTGAAGGAAAAGATATGACATTAGCTGAGGGAAAAAGGGCTTAATCAAGGTTTCTGGGTTTTGTTTGCCTAATGATAGGAGCAATATGAGCATTTTTATTTTCCAAAGGGAAGGATCGCTCAGAATCATTTGCCATTGCTTAGGATACTCTCTCTGTTACAGTTAATGATAAAAAAATAAAAATGTTCACAAGCTTTGGGCTTCCTCTGGCAAATGAGTGTCTCATTTTTGCCTTTATGTAGATTGAGCAAATTTCAAAATTTGATGTTTCTAAAATAATTGTCTTTGTGTCTCTGGGTATCTGGAATGAGAGTTGTTTGTATTAATGGGACATCTGCTTTACAGTTAATTCTATGCATCTCTTTTCATGACTCCCTAGATGAAACCTGTACTTTTTAAATATTCTTAGGTTATCATTAATTCAACAAAACACTTCTTGAAACTTAAAACAAATTTTCTTTGAAATGTCTTAACAAGAATCTGTAACCCATAAGTTGGGTCCAAAACAAACTATTTAGAAAAGTGTAATCAGTCAGACTAATTTGTCCTTTGTAGCCAAGGGCTATTCCAGAATAGTATCTGTCTAGTTTTCTCTGTTCAATCCCTGCAGCTACTTTTGAGCACTTCTGGTATAGTAGCTTAAACAAATCTCTTCTCACAAATACTTATGTTAAGGTGTTCTAAGAGTCCACCAAAGGAAAAAAAAAAACCAAAAAACCCTCTGTTTGCAAACTAAAATATATAAAGCTTATATAAATGTAATATCCCAAATAATTATATGAAATAAAGGTCATTCTAGTTACAAGAAAATAATCTTTTTATTTTATAATTGTATATAATCCATTCATTTTGGCTAAATAAAAAAATAGAATCAGATTTGTATTGCATATGAATCTGTGTGTGTGTATAATAAATCATGACATAATTTGCACTAGTTTCTAAGGGGTCAGTACTAGAAACAACAGTCTGGTTTCTGTAAAAACAGCTTAGGATTGTGCATCAGACAGTGCTATCTATGCCCTTCAGGGAAGGACTAAAGGTCCAGTGACTCTGGTATATGGCTGAACTGTTGTTTAAATTGTTGCCAATTCTGCCTGACAGCTGTTCTCATTCCTCTTATCATTAACCCTTGATCCAGATGTTTTGAAACTCAGGGAAAGTTCAGGAGAGTGAAATTTTTCTTTAAGTGAGAGGTAGAAAGCATGAAGCGGTTTGTTACCAAGAAAGCCCATCTGGGGAATGCTGGGTTTATAGTCTTGAGATAAAGGTGGCAGGAAGCAACATCTATGGGGTAAGGGATTAGTCCAGGAAAGCTAGCCTAGTATGCTGTGAGATGAAATGTGGTGCCTTGACCATAAAAAAAGAGAACAAGACTTCATATCAGACAAGAATAACTTCTCTAGGAATCCTTGAAAAATGGATGATCTTAGACCAACCCATTTCAGAAAAGTATTCAATCAAGAATTGACCTCTCCCTTGAGCATACACCAATATGAAACTTTGGCTTAAAAGAAAAATAGAGACACAGATAAATGCAAGTAACAGCCCATCCTAAAACTCTCTAGATAATAGACTTTCCATACCTGGTTACAGCTATATCAATTTACTTTCCTGTCTCTTTCAGTTTTAAAATCTACCATATAAGCCAGAAATTAGAACAACAAAATACAATATAAAAAGAGTAAACAAAACCAAAGCTAGTAACAAATTACTTTCACTTTTTGTTTATACATATCTTTGCCATCATCTAAAGAAATTAAGGTCTGTTGATTATGTGCTCTGTCTTCAGAAAATTATTTTTATAAATTCAGTTGACATCAATAAAAATACTGATGCTCATATTTGTCATTTCATAAAGAAAAATATATGACTAAGTTATTATCTGCTAGAGTAAACTGGAAACTAGTTATAAAGAAACTCATTATATCGTTAAAGAATATTAGTTCACTCATAATCTGGCCATTCTAAGATTTTTGGAAATTTCAAATTTATACACAGTAACTGAGACACTTCCAGCCATTTCAATTTTATCTACACCTTCAGAACTTGTTAACACGCCGAGGTCCAAGTCAGAAATTCCTTTTTTATTTATTTATTTATTTTTTTTAATTTATTTTTTTTTTTTTTGCAGTACGCGGGCCTCTCACTGTTGTGGCCTCTCCCATTGCAGAGCACAGGCTCCGGACGCACAGGCTCCGGACGCGCAGGCTCAACGGCCATGGCTCAAGGGCCCAGCCGCTCCGCGGCATGTGGGATCTTCCCGGGCCGGGGCACGAACCCGTGTCCCCTGCATTGGCAGGCGGATTCTCAACCACTGCGCCACCAGGGAAGCCCGAGAAATTCCTTTTTTAAACACTCATTTAGGTACATGGATAATACTCAGAATATTGAATAATCAATACAAATCTGTGAATCAGCATAAAACCACCATAACCTTTGTTATTGAAATTAACTTAAACTAGATTTTTAGAAAGTGTTTAACATGTGACTTAAGCTGTAGCACAAATCAATATATTCTAGAAATATTCAGTCATCTGTTGATTTATAGAAGTTGTGAGGTGACCCTTTTGTGTGATACAGCTATCAATATGTCAACACGATAAGGAACTGTATTAATCTCTTCAAAGATTTCTCCACTAAATGACACCATATGTGACTGAGTATGTGGTAGATGCCAAAGGACACTGAAGTCACTGCCTCCCGTCTTAGTCTTCCCACTGCCGTCTGTGTTTTCCCTCTACTTTCACTATCGTTTTTCCTCTACCATTAGTCAGGATCTTCTAATCTGGACACTGTTTACATGCCTACAGTGAGGGTGAAGAATACTCACACCAGATGGGGAGGAAGCCACGAGAAAACTAGAAGCGAGTGGGCATATACAGAGCTAGTTGCTGGACCCAGGAGTTTGACCTGTTTTAGCCTGATCCCATCCTGGGCATGAGATAGCTGTGTGCCTTGCACAGACCAATTCAGTAAACAGTTGGTTCCACACACGGAGGCAATTGTTGGCTGAGGCTCTGTTGTTAAACCAGAGTAAAACAAAGGGGAAGAAAGGCAAGATACCAAAGAGTTGAAGTAGTGATTATTGACAGACGGAGTCAACACGCAAGGGCTCTCCTCAAAGCTAACTGTTCCAGCTCACAGGAGGGAGTAAGCAGAGGAAGGGGAGCTGGGGAGCTGGAGGGAGGCTCCTTGGCTTTGCAGGAAGAGGAGGGGGAAAGAGAGGAGGGTCACCATGTCACACCATCAAGATATGTTTATGTGTGTACCTTGTTAACATGGATACAATGTACTGTTTCCCTTTGCACAGAACTTATCACAAGGAGTCAAAAGGGCCTCCATTTGCCCTTGCCAACACCACAAAAGGACAATTTTCCGATAAGGAAAGAACCTGAAACGTATTTAAGGAATGAAGTCTCCACACATGTATACCCGACGCAATAAATTTTCAATATCCTTGGGTCCTCCACAGCCAGAGTCTGAGCCCATAAAATGCTGAGCATTTCTTTGTGCATTTGTGTGTAAGAGGACACACAATATGCCTTCCTCAGCTTTGTGGTACAGCCTCCCTCTCCATCCAAGAGCTTTTCAAGCTAGAGACAGTTCTTCACATCTGATATCATTAAAATACCTGTAACACTCTCAGCCCCATACCTCCCACCCCACAACACCCATATACTCCAAAATGTGTGCTCCAATTTCCAAACTAGAATTAAAGAACAAGTTTTGTTGTGCTAAATGAATCACATGCACTAGAAATATTAAATAATTTAACACATTGCAATTGTATACTATTCCCCAATGATGACACACATTGTAGTTCAATATTTTAATCCTTACTGCACCTGTGATTGAGCAAATTGACTCTCATGTAAGCCTCATCAGGGCTCCTATTTGTTTCAATCTTAAATTAATACTAAAGTCGTTGTTAAAACCCATCCCTCTGCTAGTAGTTTACCCCATTAAAGCCATGTACTTTTGTAATTTAAGATGGTGCTATTGAAGATATTTGATAGTTTCTACTTTGCATTTGCTTTGTCAGCAGAGTTTGACTTAAGTACACTACTTCTGTCCTTGCTAAATTTTATCTCAAATAATTGAGAACATATGCCTAAGAGGTGACTAGACTTAACTATTCTTTAGAAACATTATAACTTAATTGATTTTTAAGACCCTTGCCTTGTCTAGAAGGATATGTTATTTTGTCTAATTGCTATCTTAGACATTGTTTCCAGTTGGAACATATTGATAGATTTTCACAGTTCCTCCATGTAAGATTTTTATCATTGTTATCTTTATCATCACTTACCACCGAATGAAGAAGGATTTGAACTCTCTTGGGATTTGAAAAAGTTAAAATACTAACCATGGTTTATAACTGTATTATGAGATGTGAGAAAAGTTAAAAGGCATAGAATTTCAAAATATTAATTCTAATTCAATAGCTTAAATGAATTTGGTTATTAAGAATAACTAAATACAAATTTATAAATTACATATGTAAAAAGGTCAAACAGAATTACATGTTTGCATGAAACATACATTTTAAATATCAGGCTTTAGAAGTTGCTCATAATTTGAAATTTGATGTTTTCATTACATGAAAACATTAAATAAAATACTATGTGTACATGTCTGTGTTCTAAAGTTTAGAGTTAAATTGCTTTAACTCTGTGAGCATAAGTCATATTCTGAGATATACTGATGGAAAACATGTTGATCCTAGTAAGAAGTTCTTTTTAAAAAAATCTCTTAATTATGTTAACCAGTGAAAGAGATGAAGCTGGGGAGTTAATCAATGAGGAGATCTCAAAAGGCCTTTCCAAGAATGTGAAATTTTATTTTATCCTGAGGAAAATGTGGGGTCATTAATGGCTTTTAGCTCTCACATCATTAACATTTCTGCCAAATGTCACTTCTTTAGAGATGTCTTCCCTGACCACCTGATCCAAAATGAAAGACCCTCTAGTTCTTTATTGTCCTCCTTTACCTTTCTTTGTTGGCATTGCCTACTACTATTTTATTTATCTATATTTTAGATATTTGCTTAATGTCCAACTTTCTCATTTTCCCTTTAGAATGTAAGCTCCATATAAGCAAGAACTTTATTTTCTTACTTCTGTTGTTATTTTTATCTATTGCTGTATTCCCAGAGCCAATAATACTACCTGGAAATAAGCATTTTTTGAATGAATACTGGTATAATGAACACATGAATTGCATATAATCAGCAATAGCTCATCTATCTGAAAAACACATGGATAACTTCACCTAACCAGAAAATAGGTAAAATCTGGAAATAAAGACACAGTAGCCACAAAAAAAACTTTAAAAAGGCATAGATATATTATTGTTTTTGAGTACTGAGGAAGAGCTTTGTCTTTCTCGTAGGACTTATTAATTACATATAACTCTAATTTATTTAGTGATCAGATTTCCATCCCTACATCAAGTTAGAAATGCAGAATATTAGAGAAACAGGAAGGTGGTACACTTTGCAGCAAGTGCAATCTTTTGAAACTCAGGTATTATTAGGTCACATTACTCCCTATTCTGGGTTGAATAGTGTTCCCCCAAACTTCTTGTCCACCCAGAACTTGTGAGTGTGATCTTATTTGGAAATAGGTATTTGCAGATGAAATCCAGTTAAGAGGAGGTCATACTGGATTAGGTGGGCCATAGAGCCACTGACCTGTATCCTTATAATGAGAGGGCTACTTACAGACACAGAGACACACAGAGAAAAGATGGCCTTGGTGAAGACAAAGGCATAAATTGGAGTAATACAGTTACAAGCCAAGGAATGCCAAGGATTGCAAGCAGCCACCAAAAACTAGGAGGATGCAAGGAAAGATATGTTCCTAGAGTCTTCAAAGGGAGTATGGCTCTGCTGACAACTTGATATCAGACTTCTAGCCTCCAGAGTTGTGAGGGAATATATTTCTGTCATTTTAAGCCACCTAGCTCATGGTAATTTGTTACAGCAGCCTTAGGACACGAATGTATTCCCTTGTTTAAAATGCTACAGAGGCTTACAACTGTATGAGCAACAGCACTAAATGGTGTAACAAACATATGATATGTACACAAGTGTCTGCTGAACATGGGATAATCTCACAAAAGTAGAAAGTTGGCTGGATATATTAAGAATTCTCAAGTCAGGAGGAGAAATCCAGGTATCATATAAAGAGGAGATTCAAATTGCCCTTAATGTCTATGTTTGTGAAATATATGTTAGGATATTCTTGGTTTTGGATACAGAATACCAAACTAAGGTAGGTTTATAGAAATGAATATGGCTTTCATTATTTAAGTCTTTTTTCCATGGGATAGTATTGCCAGGGTTGGGTTTTTAGTGGCTCAGTGGTATTAGACCTTTCAAATTCTATAAAATTTCACTGGCTTTTACCTTTATTGTTGCAAGATGGACATAGTAGTTCTAAGTATCATGTCTTCATTCAAGATGTCCAGAGAGTAGATTCTAGGGTTGTGTTTGCACATGCATGTGTGTGTGTGTGTGTGTGTGTGTGCGTGTGTGAGTGCACTCACGCTTGAAGAGAAATATCCCATAATCCACCCAGAACAAATTATCACTCATTTCTTTTTGGCCAGTATTTTATCATATGCCTATGCCTTAACTAATTATTGGCCATGAGAATGAGGTTAACAGGTATGGCCTAAACCCATCAAGATTCTCTCCGTGGGGCTAGGCAGGAGGGCACTGTCCTCTTCTCTCCTGAAGGACAGTTTCAGCTGAATGGTGGTGAACAGATGGGGTTTCTGTTGGCAAGAAAGATTTGTATCTGGCTGTTAAGTAGCCAACAATTGTGTCTACCACAGTTTAAATATGGAAGCCACAAGACTGTGACAAGATATGAGTGTCTTAATAACGTGATTATCAACATCTCAGTTTACTCACATTTCTTACTATAATAATCAAACTACCCCCAGAAAATCAGTCAACACTTCTGACTTCTCGAATTCTAGATTCTCTCCAGAATCCTTTTTGTACAATAATGAAGAGTTAAGAACAGGGTATAACACATTTATCTTTGCATAAATATGTCTTTTGGGTGGCTAGGGATATTTTCCCCCTTAATTCCAGAGAGAAGGCCAACAAATAATAGTAATTCATTCCAACACCAACTCATTTTTTCCTTTTCTCAAGGGGTTTGATTAAAATATTTACATTTACATATTTTACCAAATGTACAGGATTATGTTTTGGCTCTAACAGCAATGTTCTATAATTATTTTGATCTTATAAATACTAATACGATTAGAGAGGTACTTAAATAAAATTAAAGTGATTGGAAAACATTATAAATTCACTAAGTTAATAAACATTTATTAAAATAAAAACATGTGCTTAAAACTGTGTTGAAACAACATGCATATGTGGATATAACAGTTTAATATCTGAACCACTGCCCTGGGAGGATGGCAAGATCTCTGTTTCCTAAAGTAGGTGAATCAGGGGATATTGTAAAGGTGTTTCCTAAAGGCTTGGGATTCCTTGGAGTTCTGTAAAGTTGTTCTTGGAAGGTAAAAGAGGAAACAAATAAAATGGGGCTCTTGGGCCCATTCAAACTCCTCTTCTCCGAGGCAGATTAGACTTAAACATTAGAGTGTCCAAGAACAGTTAAGACAGAAGGAATAAAGAAAAGAAGTTAGGGTGGAAGCAAGGAAGAGGAGGAGTTTTTTTAACTGTGGACTATTGTTTCTTGATCCATTCTTTTATGACAATTATTGGTCAGCTACGAGATTATACATACAAGTATATAACTTTTAATTTAGGGAGTTTTTAGTCATATTTCCCCAAAATAGAGATGCACATGCCGAAGGTTTATTGGGGAGTGCTCTTCAGAATAACACAAAAGAAATGAGGGAATCAGTGTCATCAGAGGGAAAGGATGAAGGACAAATGCATTTGTAACAAAGACCTCAGCAGATCCCTGAGGAAGCTCTGGAGTTGGAATGGTCCTTCAGAAGTGCTTTATTGAGGCAAAGGGCCGGGCCTTTGTTCTCCTACTTGTCCTTAAATACAGACTGCTCCTGGGGGCTGGTCTAGCCTTAGATGATGTGGCTTTTTAAGCTGAGGGAAAGCTTTGGCTAGCAACACTCCAGGCAACCAGGGGAAGGAATGCCTTGGTCCTAAATTTGGAATCTGGGGGAGGGGCAGAGTGCATCACAGCATTCACTACAGGGTTTAGACTTTCTTGATTACATGTTCAGAAAACAAAATAGGCTACCTCCCTAATTTACCTCCTCCATACATATTTTCACACGGTTGCAATTTATTCTCTGTACTTCTCCCTAGGAGAGGTAGCTAGGAAACCCAAGGCTTACTATCTAGAATGTACTACAATGGTTATTGCAGAGATATGGAGGCGGAAAAAGAGCAATTTTCAGTTTCTGACTTCCAAATTGACATTGAGGAATATAGTCCTATGAGAAAGTTTTCTGCTTTCCAAAATCCAGGACTTTGTTTTTACAAAAGAAGGCTCTCGAAAGACTCCAATATATATCACAAAGGGAGATTTTTCCCATTTGCCCAGACCAGAGGAAGATACCATTGCTTAGCATAAGAAGGAATGTGTAAAAGGAAATCAACAAAGACTGAGGTGCTGCTGTGGATATATATTCCACTTCTGTCACTAGCTGAGCACAGTGCAGTGGCATGGGGGTGGAGATAGACCCTTCTGATGGGTCAGGGTTCTAAAACAGAGAGAAGCTATGCACTACTTCCACTGTAAGTCCATGGTAGGCACAAGCTCCCAAAATTCTTTGTTTCCATGGCAAAGGAGACTAGACTTTGAGATTTGGTATGCCTAGGTTGATGGGTTACAGCAAGCCTTATAGAATTCCTTAGAACTCCCAGAAGTTTGCTAGGACATCAAACTCTACTTGTGTGGTCAAAAATCTGACATAAATATAATACTAAGACCAGGCTAACATAGAAAGAGCTTGAAGCTTTGACAAAGTGATACCATCAATAAATAAGTCATAGACTGTTTGGTTGGAAACCATTTGGGAAAGGTCATGCCTCAGAAATTCCAGTGTGCAGGAATGGTCATGTTCAATAAGGTTTAAGGTATATCTCAATGGAGATGCATGTTGAACATGTACAAATGTCTTTCCCCAAAGCCATGCTAATACATTAGATATAATTTAGATGTAGGGTTTGGAGAGTAGAGTACTGACTGATGGCAGAAAATACAGTAAAAATGTAACTTAATAATTGAATTGCAGAAATTTATTCATATTTCATAGATTGTTCCCACTACTATACAAAATAAAATCAAGATAGAGATAAGGTTGAAATATTGAAAAATAAAGGCAGTTACATCTATTGCAAATCTGAGTAAAGGGCTTGAAAATATCGTAGTCCACATAGGGGAATATAAAGCAAAACCAAAAATTATAGTGCAAGAAGGCAGAGAAGAAACAGGAACAGTTATAACACTGAGAGATACAATCATTTCAGCCTAAAATTGGAGGTAATGAGGGTTGAATGAGGATTCTATCTGGTGACAGAGCATCCTTACCTCTGTGAGAAGGGCATTTTCAAAGTCCCAGGGTCTGAGGAATATGCTTGCTCAGGAAAGTTTTTGCCTTACCATTGTCAGGAGAGTTTTTCAAAGACTTAGAACTTGACCAAAGATATTACGGGGTATCTTTTCAGTCACTGTTGGGTATTGATTAGTGCGCCTCTGAGGATTATCTGATTGTATAGGGTTTTGTAATTTTATTGTCTTTCTATTGATTATTCTATTTCACAACTCTTAGGTGTAGAAGTTAAGTGGTGAAAAATTGATAATAATGTAAATATAAATGCATATAAATTTTGTTTACAGAAATAAAATTGGGGCTTCCCCCTGGTGGCGCAGTGGTTGAGAGTCCGCCTGCCGATGCAGGGGACGCAGGTTCGTGCCCCGGTCCGGGAAGATCCCACATGCCGCGGAGCGGCTGGGCCAGTGAGCCATGGTCATTGAGCCTGCGCGTCTGGAGCCTGTGCTCCGCAACGGGAGAGGCCACAACAGTGAGAGGCCCGCGTACCGAAAAAAAAAAAAAAAAAAAAAGAAATAAAATTGATTTTTGCCCTGTAGATAATATGAGCCCAAATATTAAATTTTATTGCCCTATGTATATGATATTAAAAGCTTTGTTTCTTTAGCAAATTTATTTCAGCATTCTTTACATATGTGTGTGAGTGTGTTCTTCATATTTTGAGTTAGTTTTAACATCTTAATGTTTTCCTCATTAATGAGTTAACTTACATGACTGAAATACATTCACTTTATACATTTATATGAATGTCATGATTTTGCATTCTGTAAGTTATGCTTACCATTCCATATTCACTTCAGCTGGAAAGTCACTCAGATTCTTGAATTAAAATTTCTAATGCTATATTTGTCACTAGAGGCCTAGTGTGGATCTACACCTCAGTCATGTGCTAGGCAAAACACTTTTAGAATTCCACAAATTTCATAAATATATTTTCTTCAGGACCAAGCAGTAACTACAAACCTGCCTGCCTTAAGCTCACTGAGCAATTCTTTGAATATTTTCAAGGACCTAATTTCATAGACAAGCTACATATATTAAACAATTTCCTTCAATCCCCCCTTGGAGCTTAACGCAGAAAATAATTTGGAACAGCTGATGTAATTTTACAAACATAGGCCTAAAATGCCTATTGTATCACACTAATATAGGGTTGTTAGATAAAAAACAGGAGGCCTAGTTAAATTTGAAATTCAGGCAAACAAATACTTTTTTAGTATAAGTCCCATGCAATATTTGGGACACATACTTATTTACCTATACTAAAATAGTATTTATCTTTAATATTCAAATGTAAATGGCATATTGTATGTTTATTTGCTAAATTTAGTAATCCTACACAGGTAGGAATACAAGCTGAATGGAGCTGTCTTGATGTTTTAAATCAAACAGCAAAATCTAGAGAGAGAGGAGATCTTTACTTTGTAATTGCGGCCTAAGCCACAACTATTATTTAAGAAACATGGTACCTGAGTACTGAGCTGCAGTAGCCTGTACTTTAAAGCTAAGGTGCCTCTGGCTATGCTGCCTGTACTGAATATATGCCCCAGCAGTCCCCATTTAACTGTCTCAATTGGACTACAACAAAATACTGTAAACTGGCTATAAACAACAAGAATGTATTTCTTACAATTCTGGAGGGTCAAAGTCTGATATTAGTATCAGCACGGTCAGGTTCTGGTGAGAGTCCTGTTCCAGGTTGCAGATTGTCAACATCTCCATAAATCCCTCAAGGTGGAAAGAAAGCAAGAGAGCTCCCTGGGGCCCTTTTTATAAAGGCACTAATCCCATTCAAGAGGGCTCCACCCTCCTAAACTAGTTACCTCCCAATGGCCCGGCCTCCAAATACCATTACACTGTGGATTAGGATTTCAACATATGACTTGGAGGAGGACAGAAACATCCAGTCTACTGCACTTAGAACCCAACAGCTTGTAATTGACATGTTCTTCTGGCCTTCATTTATGCTTCTTGACGCTGCTCCCCACACACAGGCATCTTTGATTTTGCTGAGGCTGCCAACGCAAATTGCCAGAGGTCCTCATCTTTGCTAAAAGGTTCCCAATCTTGTCTGCACCTTGGAACCACCCCGTGAGTTTTAGGACACTACTGACACCTGGGTCCTACCCTCAACAAGTCTGTATGGGGTACCCTCAGGTGACCCTAATTGAAACCAAAAATTGAGAATGTCCAGGTGATACTAATGCTGCTAATCTAGGGAACCACTGCTCTGTAAAAACAACCACTCAGCTGTGGATAAAGCCAAGGTCAATATACTAGGTACCCTAAGGTTTAATCCTATGACTCAATTCAATTGTAAAAACCCAGTCAACCTGATCTTTACACTCTACCAAGGTGAAAAAGCCTCACTGTTCTACACAAGTCCGAGTTTCAGGGTCAAATAGCCAACCTCATTAAAACCCTATCTACACATTTATTTTTCCTCTAAAAATTTATCAGCATGACCACCTACAAAAACAAACAACTCTTTTTAATTTCTCTTTCTTTAGTGTTAGGACCTCTTAACATCCCTCTTCCTCATCCAGGTCCTGAATAATTTACGGAATAACAGAATATCATCTTATTTTTGACAAATACCAAGTTAAATGACTTCACTTTACCTTTGTACTTGGCCCACACCTGCTGGGTAAGTTCTCCTAACTCTGCTGTTATTAAGTTGGTACATTAGCTTCATATATTAAAGACTAAATAAAAGGTCAGCTTTAATTAGGGGATTAATTAATGTACATCAGAGAAAATTGTATCATGACACCAGAGTAGTAGTCTGAATAAAATGAGTTAGTTGGGTGATTTACTACATTACTAATCAATCTTTGACAACTTAATGAATCCATCACCCTGTGAATCATATAAATGTCAAGTTAACTAGAGTATTCATTTAACCTGAAATGGTCTGCTTACTTCCTTATTTGCCCTATTAGATTTTAAGTTTCTTTAAGAAATGGATTTATTTCTTTTAGCTTTACCTCCAGCACCCAGACTAGGTTAATGACACAATGGATGTCAGTTGAATTAATGGTAATGCCATATGAAAAATGGCACCACCAAGTTAGAGACAGAAGGACACCTCTATGATCTCATATGTTGTAGAAAAGTTCTAAAACACAGAAATGTTGGAAGAACCTTCCCAAGAACAGGTACTATCTCATGTAGACCAGAGGAGGAGCAAAAGAGTGTGTTTGCACATTTGTTAGATATTAAATAGTTAATAGACCTGGAGATCAGTGCATATATGAAGGCACTTTATGAGAAATGGCTGGAACAAATTTATGAAGTGTCTTGTAATATTCTAAGTGACTTGAAGACTGATGTGTTCCTTAAGCAACTGTTGTACAAAGAGCTATGCAAGTCTCCAAAGGGAAAAAAAAATGTTTATTTTTATTGTACCAATGGACTTTTAAAAATATGTAACACAATAAATTACATTGCTTAAACTGGATCCTGCTCTGATTGACAGTAAACCAACAGATCTGCAAAACTGTCCTTGATCTTTGATCTCTTTACCCAGAAGCAACCCATATTTGGAAAAAAAAAAAAAAAAAATCCTTCCTGTTACAAACTTGAGACATTTCTTTTGCTGTCTTAAGGTAAAATAATGATGATGATGATGATGATGATGATGATGATGATACTAAACAATAACAGCAATTCTTATGATAATATCTAAGAGCCTGTAGAATTTGACTGAAATCTAGCTTTGCCTTTACCTGAATTACTTTACCTCTTTGTGTCTCAATCCCTTCATCTATAAAATGAGAATATCACAGTGTTTATTTCATAGACTTGCGAAGGATTCTTGAGTTAATCTGTGTTAAATACTTGGAGATTGGCAAAGAATAAATGCTACATAAACAGTATCTGTTATTAATGACAGCAGAATTTTCTACAGACTTTCCACTTAAATTAATTTTTCTAATATCACTTACATTTCCAATAAAATGGACTTTGTATTAATCAATATTTATGTCCTTAACTTTGAATCTTCCAATTTCCAGATTTTGTTAGAAATTTAAATTATGATTTTTTACTCTATTTGAAAAACTGTATGTGATAACAGAAGCCCAGTTAGCCAAAGTCTGGAAATGAAAAGTTGTTCATCTAGGAAAAAATAGTACTGTTCTACATTTAGAAGCAATTTACATTTAGGAAATACTCCTTAGCATTCTATGTCAGATGCTATGTGTTCAGAGCATGATAAGGACTGGATTTGTTCAATAATCTCTCTTGGCCTGCCATGTATAAACTTCATGGATCAAATGCATATCATTAGCTGAGAACTGGAACAAAAACATTCTCTCAAAAACTAAAAGTAAATTCTGAAAGTTTGACTTATTGGTATCTTGTCCCTCATGCTACGAATTTTGCAAAGAATATTGATGCCACATGACAAATAATTTTTGTAAAAGAGTAGTATGATTCTTAAATATTGTTTTTTCTTTGAATTGCCATCTAATTCACTATAAAAGTATCATAAATAAAATTAACATATAGTTATATAAGATATAGATCAGACAAAGACACAGATATATGTAACTATTCTTGGAATATCAGATTTTAACTTTTTTATGTTACTTCTAGAATCCTTAAAGAAAACATACACCTTATGACTAAACAAATCACTGAGGTTATTAATTAATTAGAATTAAAGTATTATTAAGATTAATTTTCTGTTTAACTTGTACTTTTCAAGATCAATAGTATTAATGAGTATCTGGTCAAAGAAATGTTCTGGTTTTTATACAGATGCACTTTTGTTTGGAGATCAAAAAATGTGTCTAAATGTCATGAATCATTGAAATTACAAATTGTACTATAATTTCCATTATTTGAATCTCTGAATTTGAAAGGGACCTAGAGAATTATATGAGATTATTTAAATTATGCTTGGGAGTATTCTATGTAAATTAAGTACTGTAAACATATTAAAATTATCATTACTCTTTAGTTTGTCTTACAAAATTTGGGGGCTAGTACCAAATGTCAGAATTAATATACTCTTCAGAACTGTTCTTCTCATCAACATACAGCATTTTGTATTTTGAGAAGAGACCTATATTGACTGACTTAGGCATGGGCCAACAGAAAATTCTTATGAGTATTTTCATTTCATTAAATGTCACTTTGGCCAATGCAGATTTTGCAAAATTATATGAGGGTAAATAGCAATTCTAGAGGGTAAAAGCAGAAGGTATATGGATTTAAAGGAAAAGCAGATAGGAACAAATGGATTACTTTAAAATAATTGCTTGCAATTCAAAACATGGTAACTAATTCTCCTTCCAGTCTTTTGAAATTCCAGGTACACTGTGCCTTTATTATTTTTCTGGGTATATTCCTTAGTGGGAAGTTTGTAAACATTCTTTTTATTAACCTCATTAGTACCCTTTATGTACGATTTGCTGCCTAACATGGTCTTTTGGTGGAAAAGCTGTTGAGAACAAGCGACTTTCCCTCTGCACTCACAGAAATATTTCCAAGAGAACCTCTGGTGAACACATCTAAGTTTCAGGCACTTGCTTGCCAAATGCCATCTGTTTTGACATATAAAATTCTCTAGAAACCCAGAGAAGGATGTAATGAGGGAATCTGACTCATCTGTCATAACCCTTTAAGATATTTTTGTTCATCTGACTTTAAAAAGAAAACGATGACCCTTAAAAAGACAATTATTGATTTTGACTATATTATGAATGTACAAAAGAATATCAGCTTGTCATTAGTATCCCTTTAAGAAAGGAATATGAATATATTGTAGACAAATCATCAATGTCTAGTGTTGCAAAGGTTAAGAGCATTCTTACAATATGATTAAAACTGGTGACTTTTAAAGTAATCACTTGTGAGAAATATTAAGACACTTCAAAGAAACTCAGGTAATGGCTCTGCTTTAAATACATTCATCTTGTGATGTTTTTGAGAGAGTTTATACAAATCAACACCGCAAAAGAAATTAACAGTTTAATGTAATCAAAACAATTATTTTAATGTTATTGTTGCTGAAGTTAATATTACCTCAAACCTGTAGTATATAACGGCACAAACATGCCAATGATAAAGGTACAAACAAAATAGCAAAGATATTTCTACTGTGGTAAGCAAGGTCTAAGACAGCACCTGAGACTCCAGTCCCCAGGTGTAATAAATAAGATGGGCTATCATTCACTTGATTAGATTCTAATCAGTCAACTTTGAATTAATCAAAGGAAGATTAATTCAAGATTAACCTGAGGATTAGGTTAATTGCCTAAGATTGCCTGATGATACCTGGACTAATCAGGTGTGCCTTTTTAAAAAGAAGGTTGGAAAAGTCAGAGATTGGAAGTGTGAGAGGCCTGTGGAGGCAGCCACCTGACAAGTCACTGTGGGGAGCAGCACACAGGTTAAGATCAGTCTCTGGATGACAGTCAAAAAGAAAACAGGGCCTCGATTTTACAGCAGCAAGGAGTGAATTCTGTCAATAACTACATTAGCTTGAAAAAAGACCCTGGGCTCCAGAAAGGGCAGGTCAGTTGACACCTTGATTTCAAGTTTGTAAAACCTGATGCAAAGAACTCTGTTCAGTTGTGCCTGGACTTCTAACATATGAAAACCCCAAGATAATAAACAGGTGTTGTTTCAGGCTGCTAAGTTAGTGCTAATTTATTAGGAAGCAATAGAAAATGAATGGTGTACAGGGCAAGGGGTGAGGGTTTGGTGACAGGAGAGATATGGAGGCTCATTTTGGTTAAAATTCTGAACCCATTTTAGAAATTGTTTTCGGGAGGTAAGCACACCAAAAGTGTATCTCATTGAGCAGTTCTACATATTAATCCTCTACTATTTATTATTTTACTACAGAGAACTAGGGAAATTCTTCAGGAATTATTCGAAAACAGTTGAAATTTATTCACTGACTGTTCACCTGTTTGTTAGATGTTATTAGATTTATAGGAATTCAAAAGTGTAATCACTGTGAGGTATCAATGCAAATTCAAATAAATAAAAATAACAACTATAAAAATGAGAATTATTTGAAGATGTGCATTAAAATCGTTTCCAAAGTTATAGTAATATATTTGAAATGGTCTTCTAATTAAGGATAAATTAAAAATAAGGACAACTATAAAGTATGAGATATGTGAATACATGGCAGTGCTAATTAGAGAATTTCAGCCTCTTTATAGACAGTCATAGTTATAGATTTAAATATATATATATATATTAAATATATACACACACATGTATCTGTCTCTCTCATTTGAGTGAAAGCACTTAGCACCTTTGCATATTTTTGACAGGCAGTAGTGGCTCAACAACTATTGCTCCACTTTTTTCATTTACTGTATTGATTTGGAAGATAAGGTATTGTGATGTAATCATTCCACCTATATACCTACAGATCTTTCTAACCAACAACAGTAGCTTCGAATTTCCTTAAGGGAGATACCAAACTCTGTAGTGTAGGCCTATACCTTCTCCCATATTCTTCAATTTTCAGATCATTAGGAGATACCAAATTCTGTAGTTTAGGCCTATACTTTCTCCCATATTCTTCAATTTTCAGATCATTACGATATTCCAAAGCACTTTTTTTCTGTGTGCTCAGCTTTCTTCTTTTTATTTTTCGTTTATTTTGTTTCCCACAATTACACTCCTTTTCTGTTGCAGTCCAAAAAGAACCAGGCCTGGATTAACTCAGGAAAAATAATCAAGATGGGCAGATGATTATGAGAAACATTTATAGTAAGGTTTTCTAGTTGGAGGTTCACAGAACACTTTGGCCTATGAGCAGTTCTGAATGTGTTTGTGTTTCAGCGGATGGGGGTGGGCAGCATTTCCCCAAATATTGAGGCAACAAGATTTTTATTTTCCATGTAACAACAACTGACATTTTGGATATAATGTCGCTTAGGATAATCATTGAAAAAGGCTGAATCAGACTCTGGAGCTAAAATTCTTCCCATTTTTGTGTTGCTTTTCAAAGCACTTAAACTCAATGGTATTTGCATATTTTAAACATCTCTGTTTGACAGTCCTTTGTCTTCAGAGGTCCTTCCTTTTGAGTAACTTTCCTAGGCCTCTGGCAAAGTTGAAGGAATTATATACGAATACCAACTTGATAGAAAAAGATTGTCCTGGATTACACAGCTATCTTAAAATTATAACTCATTTTTCTGCCTTATTTTAGGACTTCCTTACCTCTACTTCTAAATGGCCTCCTAACCATTCTCCATAACTCTCCATAACTCAAAACTTTTGTACGACTTCACATACAACTTTCATGACTTTTGTACAATTAAAATTCAGTAATTTTTTAATGGAAATTTGGTTATGTCATGTTCTTTCCTCTTGGATTGGAAGCCTCCACATGTCTTTTTCTTTCTGTTAGATTTTAAAAAATTATATAAGAATGCTCCCCTATATTTAGTAGTTTTAACTGAAATTTTGTGGACAATCTCTCTCACTTTTTTAACCACTTCTGAAAATTGCACCCTGCGTGTTGTAGTTTTTGTTTTTTGTGGTTTTTTTTTTTGTTTTTTACAATAGCACTTCATTTAATTTGTCTTCCTGTATTTGGAAATCACTTTCTATTATTTAGTCATGAATTAATGATGTTCTAACATCTGGGTCTATCAAGTGTTCTTATATCTTAATATATATTTTCATCTATGTTTTCCATATCTGTTTCTTTTATTTTGCTTTCCTGATTGAATTTTCAGAATATTACTGCTCATTTATCTTACTAGTAACAATAAGATATAATGGTTTCATTGAATTGAAACCCTTATTCATATTCCAATAGAACAAGATTCTAGAGCCAAACTGTCCAAACCACTTACTTTTGGATGAAATCTGGTAACTTCGTAAACCTTTGTCTCTGTGTCCTCATCTATATACTTGTGATAGTCATACTGCTTACTAGAACAGGTTGTTGCAAAGATGAAATGAGTTAATGCATTAAAAAGAACCTAGCATTATTCCTAGAATGTAGTAAATATAAATATAACTTTAAATTATAGTAAATTTAAATGTAGCTAAATGTAATTTTTACAGTTATTATTATCTAGTTAATTTGTTATATTTTTTCCATTTGACTAAGTCTCTTTTAGAATAAAATGCGTATTTATGTCACATTTTATATAGTAATTAATTAAATAAATCTAAGATGATTTTATAGCTTTAAAATATTTTGATACTTGACATTTTGCTATTTGTTTTTCACCTTGGTGATTAAACCATTATCTTTTCACATATATTGCTACTGAATATTTACAGCTAGGTGAATTTTGATAACATCTAAGTTTTGGAAATATAACTGGCAACATTTGGGGGAATTAATTGGAAGTGAGAGGCACAGAGATAGAAGTATGAGGAAGAATGCAGAAAGAAACAATCTAATTAGGAAGTAAATTTTAGCAAGAGAGATATGCTATAACCAGAAGTTAGAGAACATTTTAGAAATATATTATTTCATCTATTGATTACAGTCCTCTACAAACATTAAAATCATTCATGTATTTTATCTGTAGTATTAGCTTGCTTTTTATTGAATTCCAGGTTTCTTATAAAAAAATGTTCAAGAAATTAGGCTGTAACTGTTCGTTGAAATTATCCTTGATATATTAGAATTTCTAAGAAAGAAAGATGATTTTATTATAAATAAGTGTCAGCTATATTGTCTTAACCAAGTTATCTATAAGAGAAAATATATGTTGTATTTGGTTTTCTATCTTAGATAATAACAAAAGACCTTTATATTCTAAAATATTATAGACGTGTCTCTTTCAAATATATGTAATTATATTTTTCATAATGATACTTCACAATGCTTGATGAATAATTATTTTTAGCACATTCTTTAATAACTTGATACTGGCTATTAGAAGACTATTATCCAGATGTATTCAAACTAAGATAATCCAGTAACAGTGTTACAATTTGAAGATACTGGAAAATATTTTAATTGTTAGGATAGCTACCAAGCCAAGCACTATATAGATCTGCAATCTGGATCAACTAATTGGTATAGTAATTTTGTGTGTCTATTTGAGTGATCTTTAAAAATCTTCAAAATGAAGTAGACTGTTTAAATAGATATTCTTCTTGCTAGTTAACAAATTAATTATTAAATTAACATTTTAAGCAAAGATTTGGACACTCAACATAGATCATACTTGTCTTTTAAAATACATTACTTATTTATTTTTTTTCTTTCTTTTTCTTTTTTTTTTTCTTTTTTTTTTTTTTTTTTTGTGGTACGCGGGCCTCTCAGTGTTGTGGCCTCTCCCGTTGCAGAGCACAGGCTCCGGACGCGCAGGCTCAGCGGCCATGGCTCACGGGCCCAACCGCTCCGTGGCATGTGGGATCTTCCCAGACCGGCGCACGAACCCGTGTCCCCTGCATTGGCAGGCGGATTCTCAACCACTGTGCCACCAGGGAAGCCCTACATTACTTATTTTTAAAAGATTCTATTAGAGAATTTCCATTTATTAGCAATGAACAAAGACCATAAAGAATAAATATTTTCCAGTGAAAGTTTTGTTTTGCAGACTATGACATATCAAAAATGCACTCAAAAGAATTACCAATATTGCCGCATAAAGGGATTATAAACCAATCTTTAACCATTTGAAAAATTTCAGCTCAGAATAGAAACATTTCCTCTAGGAGGGTAATAACATTATAAATCTGAAATTGTATGCTGAGTTTTAAGCATCTCCATAAAGGAAAAAACAACAACAACTAGAAGACTGTTTAATACTTCATTATCTATTTCAACCACCTGGATTTTACTTTGTTCAAACTACTTTTAAAAACTAAAATATCTTTATATGAGATCAAGCAAAATATAGATAACACCAATCCCAAAGTATATTTTTCTGGACAGCATGATAAAGAGAAGACTGGGAAATTTAAAAACAGGAGACTGTTTGGCCAGCAACATTCTAATCAGTGCATGTTGCTTTCCAATGGCACTGGAGAAGTGTCTGCCAACTAGTTATTTTAATTAGAAAAATTAGATTCTATACATAAAACACATATTTCCCTCTAAGTTTCTTTCTCCATTTTCACATACTTTATGCTCAGCAGGTAACTTTCATTTATGTCTCAAACACACACACACCCACACACACACACCACACACACACACACACACACACACACACACACAACACATTAGAACCAATAGGCATGCACTCAAACACAAACCTAGGTATTACTGTGCAGGTATTTTGTAGATGTGATTAGCATTTACAATTAGATTTACAAAGTAGAATATACTGGATAATCTGAGTGAGACTAGTCCAATCATTTGAAATGATGTAAGAGCAGAACTGAAGTTTTTCTAAAGAGAAAATTCTATCTCTGGACTATAGCATAACCCCTTCCCAAGAGTTACTCTCCTACTCTTCCTTATTCATAGCTTGCTCTATAGATTTCAAACTTGCCTAGGCTGTCCCCACAACCATGTAAGCTAATTTGTGTTAATAAATCTCTTTAAATATATATATTTAATATAAACAATTAATATATATTATACTACAAAACATACATTGTACATTATATTACATAGATATAATTATATTAAATAATATATAATACACATAAATAATTTATAAATATAATTTATATAATTATAAAATATCATTATTACATGTAAATATATACCTTCTCCTATATATGTATATAAAATCTATTGGTTCTCTCATCAAGCTCTGAGTTATATACCCCCGCTCCTTTTTCTGTCCTGTATCTTCATATCTTCCATTTTCCACAAAAGTCATCCTACATTGCTTAAAAAAAAGTTCCACCCACTTCTCATTAAAAATAGTTATACATGTCTACATGTCTCTAAGACCCTCTGGCTTCCTCTCTATTTTATTTTAATGACAAAACTTCCTGAAAGAGATCTAGACTCTTGCTACTCAGAGTTGCTACTCATAGACACAGCATCATCATCACCTGAGAGCTTCTCAGAAATGTTCATTCTGGGGCTTCCCTGGTGGTGCAGTGGTTGAGAATCCGCCTGCCGATGCAGGGGACACGGGTTCGTGCCCCAGTCTGGGAAGATCCCACATGCCGCGGAGCGGCTGGGCCCGTGAGCCATGGCCGCTGAGCCTGCGCGTCTGGAGCCTGTGCTCCGCAATGGGAGAGGCCACAACAGTGAGAGGCCCGCGTACCGCAAAAAAAAAAGAAATGTTCATTCTGGAGGCACATCCAGACCCATGGAATCAAAATCTTTATTTTAACTATGTCCTATGGTAATTCATATGCACATTAATGTTTGGAACTATTAGACAGCCTACTGATTGAAGTTTCTCCCTCAGCACCCTAAATTCCATAACCACCAATCTTCTGTATCAGGGTTCCCCAAGTTCTCAATTAATCATCTAATTTTAAAATCCAATGCAAATCTTTAGTCCATATCTCAAATAGCTTAAATTTTATTTTATTACTGAACTTATTTCTAGAACCCTCTTTTCACATACTCAGAATCATTAAAGAATCTCATCCTTTCTAAAGTTTAAGTTGTCACCTATAGAAGGTCTCTCCAAAATTTATTCCAATATCTATTTGCAGGTCAAAACAGAAAAGTGAGGAAAAAGGAAAACCAGGAAACTGTTATGTCCCAGACACCACAGTACGTAAAGTATTTAAAGATGAAAGGGAAAGTCAATTATATAAAATTCTGCTGAAAAGTTGAGTAAAATGAAGACCAAGAACTGACTCTTAGTTGTCCTAATATGTTACTGGTGATCCCAGTAAGAAAAATTTCAAAAGAGTGATGAAGGCAAAAGCAGAGAGGAATGTGCTCAAGACAGAAAACATGTAGGCAGATATTTAGTACAGTTTTACTCTAAAAAATGGATGATGAGATTGTGTTGGAATGGGTGATGAAAGCAATCTAGGAAGGATTTTTTATATTACAACATGTTCTTATTCTTATTGAGAACTATTGATCATGAATGAAAGAGTGGATCATTGCTAAATCAAAGACATTGATGACACGATGACATGGATGTTGGCTATCGCACTAAGGAGCAGTAAGACTGAGAGGAGGGAAAACAGAGATTATGGGTACAGATGTAGGTAGGTTATTACATAATATAATGGAAGAATATGAAAGTTCACTTCTGTTAGCTTTTATTTTCTCAGTTAAATAAGAAGCAAGATAATCCTCAGAGAGAGAGGAACACACACACACACACACACACACACACACACACACACAGAGAGAGAGAGAGAGAGAGAGAGAGAGAGAGAGAGAGAGGAAGAAGGAGTGTATGTATGTGCGTGGTATGTTAGAGAAAGGAAAGTTATGAAATACCTGTCTGAGAGAAGTTAATGTATGTTAAAGGTACACTGGAAAAAGGTTGGAAGAGAAATGCATAGTATGTAACTGTAATCTTTATCTACACTTTTAAATTAAAATGCAAATAATTAAAATATTTTGCTGGATTTTCAAATAAACACTTAGATAATGCAAAATAAAGTGTTGAAATATGGCCAATAACACTTTAAGATTACACATTTTAATGTAAAATCTGTTCTATCCTTGAAAAAATAATATGCCTTATTTCATTGCATTTTCAGTGCCTTATCTAAGAACATTTACAACTAACTATTCTTATGGGCAATACACAAATGGTTGCAATTTGTTGACTCATTCTCAGCTAGCTGAAACTCTGAATTCTAACTATCCCCAGTGGTAGAAGTTTAATCATTGGGATCACTGCTTACTCTGGAAACAAACTGAGCAGAAATTGAAATTATCATTCTCCCAAACCCAAGAAACATTTTCAGGGGCAGTGACCTATTTTAGATTTCCTGCACTAGACTTCATCCTAAACTCAGACCATGCTATCAAAACACAATGATGTCCACTATATTTCACAAGTTTCATGAGGTCTGCACTCTTATTTCTAAAAGAAAAAAAAAAAAGGCCATGGCATTATTACTCCCCCACCCCACAGGTTTATTTATTCTTCTCAACAGGTAGAAGCATTTCATTCAGTATTTATTGAACAACTCCTGTGGGCACAATACCAGGAAACTGGTGATAGTAAATGAGCCAGATTATATTGTTAGCAAGCAGATGTTCGAGCAGTATTTGTCACCTGTGACTAGTGGGGTGCTTGACTTAGCTGATGTTTGAAAATTCAGCAAAGCAGCTGGAATCCTTTATGTGAATGTGTGTGATTTTTGCAAAGGATGTTAGTTAAAATGTAGTTCATTGGAGATTAGTTTCCTGGTGTATACATTCAGAAACTCATAACCTCAAATATCAGAGCTGTATTTTCATCAATAACAATGAAGACATCCATAGAAGTTTATGGGAAATATATATATATGTATTACTGTCTCCTTACCACCACTTCTCTTCTGAAAATGAGTTTTACCTAAAACAAAGATAAGCTTACAAAATGAAATCTGAGACAAAGCCAGGTTACCATTGTAAATATCAAATGGATTTTTCCAAATTTCTTTTTATCCATGCAATGTGTTATTAAATTAGAATAGCCAAATGGATCCTAAAGATATTGCCTCTCCAAACATTGTAAAAATGTATTCAGTGCTGTAAAATAAAAGTCTCTTTATGAATCAAATAAATCAACTAATTTCCCATGATTGTACAGAAATATTGATGTAAGATAATTTTTACTGACATAAATCATCCTTCTATTTTTAATTATTTATTTCATGAATCCCTATTTTCAGCAATGACTCTTTCTCTCTCTTACTTCCTTCTCTCCCACTCTTCTTCTCTCCTTTTTTCTTCACTTCTCTGAAATAATGAACTGAAGTAAAAAATTTAAGATATATATAACTGAGATATAAATCTGATTAATACTTATATACAAGCATACTTCTGATCCACCCTCCACCTGCTCAAATTTTCTCCATGAATCTCAGTAAATGGCAGCTTACTTCTTCAGATTACTCAAAAACAAAACTCTAAAGTTATCTTGCTATACTGGTCTCCTTGTTTCTTTTCCTACGCTCAAATTATCAGCAAATGTTCGTGGCTCCATCTTTCCATATTTTCTGATTCCATCCACTTCCCACCAAATATACCAACAACATTCTTGTTCAAGCTACCATTTGTCTCATTGATTGTAATAACACCCAAACTAGTCTCCTTTCTTTGGTCCTCATCCACTTCATTCTGCATGTGTTAGCCAAAGCGATTATTTTAAATTCAAATCAGATCAGGTTACCCCTATTCTATACTCTTCAATGACTTTCCATCTCTCAAATTGGCCTATGACGCTTTACACGTTTCATTCCTTGCTGTTCCTCTGGTCTGATCCCCTACCAGTTTTTTGTTTGCTTGCTCTACCTTAGTCACTTGCCACCTTACTGCTACTTGCTCATACCTCATGCCAAATATGCTCTGGCTTCAGGGTGTTTGCACTCCCCTATAGGTGGAATCTCTTCTCTGAGGTAACTCCAAGGCTTTTACCTTCCCTTCCTTCAGGTCGCTGGTCAAATGTCACATTGTGGAGATAGATCTTCATTTACTAGCCTATAAAAAATAGTACCTTCCCTACCTATGCACATATTTTATCCTTTTCTCTCTGGAATATTTTTTCTCATAAACCTTATTTGAAAGAAAAACCAATATTTATTTCTCTATGTGTTTTCTGTTTCCTATCATGTGTTTTCTGTTTCCTATCATGTAGCTGTAAGCTTTATGAGAGCAAATGTTTTATGTGTTTTGTTAAATACTATATCCAAAGCCTCTAAAAGAATGGCTTATACGTAGGAGCCACTTTAAAAATTGTTTAATTTTAAAATTTATTACCTCTAAGTCATAGTCTATTTATGTATTTTGCATTTTTCAACATATCTTAAAAAACACATTCAAAATTAGATTATATTTTAATGGTCTAAAAACAAACCCACTTCATGTAACAAATAAATATACTATATTTCATATCAATTTAAAGCATTGAGCCTAACCTCCATATCCCACCTACTTAATAGTGGGAAAACAGCAGTAAATAAATAAAGAAAAATCCCAGTTCCTTTGAGAGATTTTGATTAAAGAAAGAAGTCCTCACTTACAAGCATCTTTGATGGTGAGCTAAAGTGGAAAGAAAGGATTATGGTTGCCTTGTTCTTAACTCATTCATCTGGAATAGCATAAGGATTAACACAGAAGATGAGAGAAAATGAATGTAACAGCTACAAACAGAAATATCACAGGAGAGTCTGTCACTGTGCTTTACACAATCCCTATACATTTTGCTGCTAGATAATGCTGAGGAAAATATTTTCAATCTCATGAAAGCATAATTACTCAAGGACAAGCAAGTAACTTTAATAAATTGAATTCTCTCTTATAAGTATATTCTATAAAAAATAATTTGGAACCTCATTCATAAAGGATCTAAGAGCATGGATCATATCACACAGTCTGGGAACTTCTTTCTCTTAGTCAAATGACACAAAGCAACTACAAAAAAACAAATCAAAAGCAGCAATAGAAGGAAAAGAAGTGATCAGCAAAGGAAAAATATTTTGCAATGAAATAAAATATAATTTCATATATAATCTTTAAAAATTAAGTAGGTGACATAAAAATATTAATAAGTGCTTACCAAAGATAATCAGCACATCAATGAGGAAATTACAATTTCAAAAAGCTTTTATCAAAATATTTTGAGATTTTTGGTATTTATAGGCATTAAGAAATTGTTAAAATAAGATTTCTGGGTTGGTTATAACCTATTTAATGTTCTTATTCAGGATAGAGTTATTTTATAGTTAGATGAGGGAAGCTCTATGCTTATCTCTGGAGATACTGGGGTATCTGGCTTGATTCTTGGCCAAAATAAGGCCTACTTTACTAATAATTTGTGATGTACTGTTTAAAGTCTGAAGCTCACTGGTATAAGAAAGGTTTGTTTATGGATGACCATCTCCTGAGTAACAGATTGCACAACTTGGCTTGGCTAAGTGACCAGAGAGACAAAATACACTGCTGAAAACATCTGTCTGGGGTTCTCTGAAACCAAATTTCATTGCACAAATCTTGAAAGTTCATCCCAAAGGCTATGCATATCTTTGTGCAAATAACATAACATAAGCCTTGATGTCTCTTGGACCTCCTCCAAAGTTTTCAGAACTCTCCTTTTGCTGTCCTGTATTTTTTGCCTTTATTACAACACTTGAATATGTTCTGTAGAGTCTCATGAACCCTAGAAATTATCCAAACCTTTGTCATATTTGCAATTATACATAGCAATTATTACAAACAAAAAAATACAACAAAACAAGAACACCAAAAAACAAACAAACAAAAAACCCGACAGATAGCCTTCGATGGTATCTTCTATGGGAGAGGAAATCTTTGCAACTCTACTATATAAGATGTACAACATAATATATAACTTTATGGTATTTTGGCTCTAATTGAGTAGTATATAGCAAATCAAAATATATTCTTCTACAGAATTAAATAATCCTTTAGAGGGCTTGTTAAACAGTGCCCCAGTATGATATTGAAAAGACACACTGTTTAACCTTTGTCTTATTTCATATTTTAAATTACTTTCCCTAACAACAATAAAAGTGAGTAGGGGGAGGCCTTCAAGATGGTGGAGGAGTAAGGCATGGAGATAACCTTCCTCCCCACAAATACATCAAAAATACATCTACATGTAGAACAACTCCTACAGAACACCTACTGAATGCTGGCAGAAGACCTCAGACTTCCCAAAAGGCAAGAAACTGCTCACGTACCTGGGTAGGGCAAAAGAAAAAAGAAAATACAGAGACAAAAGAATAGGGATAGGACCTGTATCCCTGGAAGGGAGCTGTGAAGGAGGAAAAGTTTCCCCACACTAGGGAGCCCCTTCACTGGCAGGGACGGGGGGTGGGTGGGTGGAAGCTTTAGAGACATGGAAGAGAGCGCAGAAACAGGGGTGCAGAGGGCAAAGCAGAGAGATTCTCGCACAGAGGATTGGTGCCAACCAGCACTCACCAACCTGAGATGCTTGTCTGCTGACCTACTGGGTCAGGTGAGGGCTGGGAGCTGAGCTCGGGATTTGGAGGTCAGACCCCGGGGAGAGGACTGGGGTTGACTGCGTAAAGACAGTCTGAAGGGCACTAGCACACCACAGCTAGCTGGGAGGGAGTCTGGGATGAAGTCTGGAACTGCCTAAGAGGCAAGAGACCATTGTTTCAGGGTGTGAGAGGAGAGGGGATTCAGAGCACCACCTAAATGAGCTCCAGAGAAGGGCATGAGCTGCGGCTATCAGCTCGGACCCCAGAGGTGGGAATGAACTGCTAACACTGCCCCTGCTTCCACCAAGAATCCTGTGTGCAAGCACAGGTCACTACCCACACCTCCCCACCCTGGAGCCTGCTGCTCCTGGCAGCATGACACTGCCAGGGTCCCATGATCCAGGGAAAACTTCCCCAGGAGAATACATGGTGCACCTCAGGCTGTTGCAATGACACACTGGCCTCTGCCACTGCAGGCTTGCCCCACTTGCCAATTAGGACTACGGTACTCCTCCCTCTCCACAGCCTGAGTGACCAAGAGAACCGTAAGCAGCTGCTGCTTTAACCCCCTCCTTTCTGGGCAGCAAACAGATGCTTGAGGACAGCCTACATGCAGAGGCAGAGCTAAAACCAGAGCTGAACCCCAGGAGCAGTGCAAACAAAGAAGAGAAAGGGAAATTTCTCCATGCAGCCTCAGGTGCAACAGATTAAATCACCACAATCAACTTGATAAACCCTGCACCTGTGGAATACCTGAATAGGCAATGAATGTTCCCCAAACTGAGGTGGTGGATTTTGAGAGCAACCATAGATCTGGGGTTTGCTTTCTGCATCGGATTTGTTTCTGGTTTTATGTTTATCTGAGTTTTTAGTGCTTGTTATCATTGGTGGATTTGTTTATTGGTTGGGCTGCTCACTTCCTTTTATTTTTTATTTATTTAATTAAAAATTTAAAAAAAATTTTCCCCCTCTTTTCTCTTTTTGTGAGTGTGTATATGTAGGTTTCTTTGTGTGATTTTGTCTATTTAGGTTTGCTTTTACCATTTGTCCTATGATTCTGTCTTGATTTTTTTTTCTTTTTCTTTTAGATTTTGTTGTTTTTGTCTCTGTTTATTTTTATGAGTGTGTGTGTGTGTGTGTATATGTTTCTTCATGTGATTTTGTCTGTTTAGATTTGCTTTTACCATTTGGTTTGGGGTTCTATCTGTTTTTCTTTCTTTTTTTTTTTTTTTTCTTCCTTTTCTTCCGAGCGGTGTGGCTTGCAGGGTCTTGGTGCTCTGGCCAGATGTTGGGCCTGAGCCTCCAAGATGGAAGAGCCAACTACAGGACATTGGACCACCAGAGACATCCCTGCCTCACATAATATCAATTGGCGAGAGCTCTTAAGATATCTCGGTCTCAACATTAAGACCCAGCTCCATCCAACAGCCAGCAAGCTCCAGTGAGGGAAGCCCCTTGCAAAGAAACTAGCAAGACAGGAACAAAACCCCGCCTATTAGCAGAGATACTGCCTAGAGTCATACTAAGTTCACAGACATGCCAAAACACACCACCAGATGCGGACCTGCCACCAGAAGGACAAGATCCAGCCCCAACCACCAGAACACAGGCACCAGTTGCCTCCACCAGGAAGGCTACACAAGCCACTAGACCAACGTCACTCACTGGGGTCACACACCAAAAATAACAGGAACTACAAACCTGCAACCTGCAAGAAGGAGAACCAAAACACTGTAAGTTAAACAATGAGAAGACAGAGAACTATGCAGTGGAAGGAGCAAGGTAAAAACCCACCAGACCAAACAAATGAAGAGGAAACAGTCAGTCTACCGAGAAAGAATTCAGAATAATGATAGTGAAGATGATCCAAAATCTTGGAAATAGAATGGAAAAAAATATAAGAAGTGTTTAACAAGGACCTAGAAGAACTAAAGAGCAAAAAACAATGAGGTAAAACACAGTAAACAAAATGAAAAAAACACTAGAAGGAATCAATAGCAGAATAACTGAAGCAGAAGAATGGATAGGTGACCTGAAAGATAAAAGTGGAAATAACTGCCACAGAGCAGAAAAAAAAAAAAAAAAAAAGAAAAGAAAAGAATTGAGGACAGTTTCACAGACCTTTGGGACAACATTCGAATTACAGGTGTCCCAGAAAAAGAAGAGTAAAAGAAAGGTTCTGAGAAAATATTTGAATAGATTATAGTTGATCAATTCCCTAACATGGGAATGGAAATAGTCAATCAAGTCCAGGAAGCACAGAGAGTCCCCTAAAGGATAAATCCAAGGAGAAACACACCAAGATACATATTAATCAAACTATCAAAAATTAAATAAAAAGAAAAATATTAAAAACAGCAAGGGAAAAGCAACAAATAATATACAAGGGAATCTCCATAAGGTTAACAGCTGATCTTTCAGCAGAAACTCTGCAGGCCAGAGGAAGTGGCAGGATATATTTAAAGCAATGAAAGGGAAAAACCTACAACCAAGATTACGCTACCCAGCAAGGATCTAATTCAGACTCAACAGAGAAATTAAAACCTTTACAGACAAGCAAAATTTAAGAGAATTCAGCACCATCAAACCAGTTTTACAACAAATGTAAAGGAACTTCTCTAGGGAGGAAACACAAGAGAAGGAAAGGACCTACAAAAACAAACCCAAAACAATTCAGAAAATGGTAATAAGAACATAATATCAATAATTACCTTAAATGTAAATGGAATAAATGCTCCAACCTAAAGACACAGACTGGCTGAATGGATACAAAAACAAGACCATATACATGCTGTCTATAATAGACCCACTTCAAACCTAGGGATATATACAGGATGAAACTGAGGTGATAGAAAAAGATATTCCATTCAAATGGAAATCAAAAGAAAGCTGGAGTAGCAATTCTCATATCAGACAAAATGGACTTTAAAAAAATGAATGTTAAAAGAGACAAAAAAGGACACTTCATAATGATTAAGGGATCAATCCAAGAAGAAGATATAACAATTGTAAATATATATGCCCCCAAAAGAGGAGCACTTCAATACGTAAGGGAAATGCTAATAGCCATAAAAGGGGAAATTGATAGCTACACAATAATAGTAGGGGACTTTAACACCTGACTTTCACCAATGAAGAGATCAACCAAAATGAAAATAAATAAGGAAACACAAGCTTTAAATGACACATTAGACAAGATGGAGTTAATTGATATTTATAGGACATTCCATCCAAAAACAACAGAATACACTTTCTTCTCAAGTGCTCATGAAACATTCTTCAGGATACATCATATCTTGGGTCACAAAGCAAGCCTAAGTAAATTTAAGAAAATTGAAATCGTATCAAGTATCTTTTCTGACCACAATGCTATGAGACTAGATATCAATTACAGGAAAAAATCTGTAAAAAATACAAACATATGGAGGCTAAATAATACACCACTAAATAAGCAAGAGATAACTGAAGAAAGCAAAGAGGAAATAAAAAAAATACCTAGAAACAAATGACAATGAAAACATGACAACACAAAACCTATGGGATGCAGCAAAAGCAGTTCTAAGAGGGAAGTTTAAAGCAATAAAATCCCCCCTCAAGAAAGAAGAAAAATCTCAAATAAACAACCTAACCTTACACCTAAAGCAATTAGAGAAAGAAGAACCACAAAAAAATCCAAAGTTAGCAGAAGGAAAGAAGTCATAAAGATCAGATCAGAAATAAATGAAAAAGAAATGAAGGAAACAATAGCAAAGATCAATAAAACTATAAGCTGGTTCTTTGAGAAGATTAAAAAAATTGATAAACCACTAGCCAGACTCATCAAGACAAAAAGGGAGAAGACTCAAATCAACAGAATTAGAAATAAAAAAGAAGTAACTACTGACACTGCAGAAATACAAAGGATCATGAGAAACTACTACAAGCAACTATATGCCAATAAAATGCACAACTTCTAAGAAATGGACAAATTCTTAGAAAAGCACAACTTTCTAAGACTGAACCAGGAAGAAATAGAAAATATAAACAGACCAGACACAAGCACTGAAGTTGAAACTGTGATTAAAAGTCTTCCAACAAACAGAAGCCCAGGACCAGATGGCTTCACACGCGAATTCTATCAAACATTTAGAGAAGAGCTAACACCTATGCTTCTCAAACTCTTCCAAAATACAGCAGAGGGAGGAACACTTCAAAACTCATTCTACTAGGCTACCATCACCCTGATACCAAAACCAGACAAAAATGTCACAAAAAAAGAAAACTACAGGCCAATATCACTGATGAACGTAGATGCAAAAATCCTCAACAAAACACTAGCAAACAGAATCCAGCAGCACATTAAAAGGATCATGGACCATGATCAAGTAGGGTTTATCCAAGGGATACAAGGATTTTTCAATATAGGAAATCAGTCAATGTGATACATCATATTAATAAATTGAAGGATAAAAACCATATGATAATCTCAATAGATGCAAAAAGATTATGACAAAATTCAAAACCCATTTATGATAGAAACTCTCCAGAAGGGGGCATCTAGGCAATCTACCTCAACATAATAGAGGCCATATATGACAAACACACAGTCAACATCGTTCTCAGTGGTGAAAACTGAAACCATTTCTTCTAACTTCAGGAACAAGAAAACGTTTCCCACTCTCACCACTATTATTCAACATAGTTGTGGTAGTTTTAGCCACGGCAATCAGAGAAGAAAAAGAAATAAAAGGAATCCTAATCAGAAAAGAAGAAGCAGAACTGTCACTGTTGCAGATGACATGATACTATACATAGGGAATGCTAAAGATACCAAAAAACTACTAGGGCTAATCAATGAATTTGGTAAAGTAGCAGCCTACAATATTAATGCACAGAAATCTCTTGCATTCCTTTACACTAATGATGAAAGATCAGAAAGAGAAATTAAGGAAACAATCCCATTCACCATTGCAACCAAAAGAATAAAATACCAAGGATTAAACCTACCAAAGGAAGTAAAAGACCTGTATTCAGAAAACTATAAGACAATGATGATAGAAATTAAAGACAACAAAAACAGATAGAGAGCTATACCATGTTCTCAGATTGGAAGAATCAACATTATGAAAATGACTATACTACCCAAAGCAATCTACAAATTCAATGCAACCCCTATCAAACTACCAATGGCATATTTCACAGAACTAGAACAAAAAATTGCACAATTTGTATGGAAACAGTAAAGACCTTGAGTAGCCAAAGCAATCTTGAGAAAGAAAACTGGAGCTGGAGGAATCAGGCTCCCTCACTTCAGAATATACTACAAAGCTACAGCAATGAAGACAGTGTGGTACTGGCACAAAAACAGAAATATAGATCAATGGAACAGGATAGAAAGCCCAGAAATAAACCCATGCACATATGGTCACTTTATTTTTGATAATGGAGCCAAGAATATACAGTGGAGAAAAAGACAGCCTTTTCAATAAGTGGTGCTGGGAAACTGGACAGCTACATGTAAGAGAATGAAATTAGAACACTTCCTAACACCATACACAAAAACAAACTCAAAATGGATTAAAGACCTAAATGTAAGAGCAGACACTATAAAACTCCTAGAGGAAAACATAGGAAAAACACTCTTTGACAGAAATCACAGAAAGATCTTTTTTGACCCACCTCGTAGAGTAAGGGAAATAAAAACAAACATAAAGAAGTAGGACCTAATGAAACTTAAAAGCTTTTTCACAGCAAAGGAAACCATAAAAAAGATGAAAAGGAACCGTCAGAATGGGAGATAATATTTTCAAACAAAGCAACTGACAAAGGATGAATCTCCAAAATATACAAGCAGCTCATGCAGCTCAATATCAAAAACCAAACACCCAATCCAAAAATGGGCAGAAGACCTAAATGGACATTTCTCCAAAGAAGATACACAGACTGTCAACAAACACATGAAAGGTTGCTCAGCATCACTAATCATTAGAGAAATGCAAATCAAAACTACAATGAGGTATCACCTCACACTGGTCAGAATGGCCATCATCAAAAAATCTACAAAAAATAAATGCTGGAGAGGGTTTGGAGAAAAGGGAACCCTCTTGCACTGCTGGTGGAAATGAAAATTGATACAGCCACTATGGAGAACAGTATGGAGGTTCCTTAAGAAAACTAAAAATAGAACTACCAGCAATGACCCAGCAATCCCCCTACTGGGCATATACCCTGAGAAAACCATAATTCAAAAAGAGTCATGTACCACAATGTTACTGCAGCACTATTTACGATAGTCAGGACCTGGAAGCAACCTAAGTGTCCATCGACAGATGAATGGATAAAGAAGATGTGGCACATATATACAATGGAATATTACTCAGCCATAAAAAGAAAAGAAATTGAGGTACTTATAGTGAGTTGTATGGACTAAGACTCTGTCATACAGAGTGAAGTAAGTCAGAAAGAGAAAAACAAATACCATATGCTAACATATATATATGGAATTTAAAAAAATGGTTCTGAGGAACCTAGGTGAAGGACAGGAATAAAGATGCAGATGTAGAGAATGGAATTGAGGACATGGGGAGGGGAAGGGTAAGCTGGTGTGAAGTGAGAGAGTAGCATTGACATATATACACTACCAAATGTCAAATAGATAGCTAGTGGCAAGCAGCTGCATAGCATAGGGAGATCAGCTCCGTGCTTTGTGACCACTTAGAACGGTGGGATTGGAAGGGTGGGAGGGAGGCACAAGAGGGAGGAGATATGGGGATATACGTATACATATACCTGATTCACTATGTTATACAGCAGAAACTAACACAACACTGTAAAGCAATTATACTCCAATAAAGATGTTAAAAAAATAAAATAATAAAATAGAGTAAAATTTGTATGATGTAGTAGTTATTATATTTTCTTATTTTATGATATTGTAGTGATAATGCTTCCTTATTCAACTTCTGAACAGTGATATTTAAAGAACGTAGTTAATAAGATCTAGTGCAATTTACCTAATGTGCTATACTTGAAGAAATCTCTGATAAGGATTGAGTCCTATAGAGAAATTATACATTATACTTTTGTTTATCTAAATATATTTTAGCACAAGTGTATTTATTGTGGTTGAACTGTTCAGAGAGCTTACACAGTGCTGATCAAAACAGCCCTGACACAAGATGTCCTCATTTATTTTAGGCATACAGTGAGGAAATCTGGTATTCTGCTAGTCTACTTTATAGCTACTGTATAAGTAGAGATGAAGGGAAGAAAAGGAATAATGTGCAAGCTTAACGTGGAGTTAAGAAAAGGGAAAATGTTTTCATAGTTTGCTTTCATACTTTATACACACACACACATATACACAGACATACATATATACACATGTATGGGAGTTTTTCATGTGTTTATCACTTAATAAAATATAAAATTTAAGATGTAAGATATATCTAATATATCCCCATACAGCTTTCACTAGTGTAAATTGAACACTCAGATAATGCAAGCCAATGATATAAAATTTAAAAACAAGGACAAGCTTATATCATAAGGAAAATGGCATTGCAAAGGTGAGATATTCTTTTAAAATACACTATGTTTAAAGAAGATTTAAAGTTGATTTATACGTTATCTTTAATGGAAAGCATTCTCCAACAATTCAGTTAGTTCTTAGAGTGAAGTGTGAACTAACCACCCCGAATTTTAAATACATGTATATGCTGTAATTGTTTACTCTAATTGATACTCATGGAATAATATTTTGTATAATTTTAATATGCTGCCATCATTTGAATAAAAATGCAAACTACAAACTTTGATACAGTAAATTTTGAAGGTCAGTTTATTTTATAACATAGAGCTTGAATATATTTTCAGGTTTTTCCTTTATATAATTATGCTCATAAAAACAATTTATCTCAAAATGTGGTATATTATTAAAAATGTCATATTATTTCCTTTCTCGCTTTTTTCCAAATTTTTAGCTTTTATACCTATTACTAGTTATTTTAGGAGTAGCCAGAATTTAACTACCCACTTTGTTGCTAATGGCATAGAGATCTAAGAGCCCATAGTTAACTTTGTTCTATCAAGAATATTTTTAAAGTATTTACATAAACGCCTAGACAGAATTTTCTCTCAGAATCAAAGACTGATTTTTAAACTTTAATTTAAAAAGAAACATTTTGCTAGAAATATATCTTATTTAAATTCTCTGGAGAATTTTCTATGATAATTATGAACTCTCCTTTGGGGATATTCATCTCTAAAATTCTTGTAATTAACTGCAAGTAATGTGCTGTGGTGTTTCCTAGTTGTAAAAACAATTGGGTCTCAAAGAATAGAGTACCTCATTAAAGCTAAAACATAATGATCACCTGAGTATTTTTCCAACAAAGTTTGCTTTACAACTATAACTTTATCACATTTTTTGCAATATCTTATCACATCATGAAACGTAAGTGCTTAGATGCTTATTGCTGACAAGTTGGAAAACGAGCACAAGTTCCTAGTCCAATCATGAAGATGTTCTGCAGGTCAGATAAAAATGTAAGACTACAAAGAGTTACAGCGAAACCAGTGGGAAACACCTGAGGAAAGAGAAGGCACTTGGACCTGATGAGGAAAGGAAAGGGCAGTCCAGAGCTGAGCAGGATCAGTTTCCAGATTCGAGTGAGGGGATAAAAAAAAAAAAAAAAAAAAAAAAAGACCCCTATCTTATGCCATTCATAAAAATCAACTAGAAATATATTAAAGACTTAAATGTAAGACCTGAAACTGAAACTGTAAAACTTATAGAAGGAAAAATAACAGAAAAGTTTCTTAACAGTAGCTTTTACAATGATTTCATAGATACAACACCAAAACTATAAGCAAAATGAGTAAAAATAGATAAGTGGGACTGCAATAAACTAAAAGGTTTCTGCATAGCACAGGAAAAAAAAAGATAAAAACAAAAACAGAATGCAAAGACAGCTTATAGAATAGGAGAAACCACTGATATGATAAAGGGTTAATTTCCCCAATAATTCAGGAACTCGTACAACTCAATAGCAAAACACAAACAAAAACAACTTGATTTAAAAAAATGGGCAAAGGACTTGAATAGACATTATCATTTTTAAAATATCTTCTTGTTTTTCTGCTACAATAGGCACCAATTTCAGTAGCAGGGTGGAGGTGGCTGACTAGACAGAGGAAAAACTAAAATATAACTGTCTTTCTAAATGAGAAATAGGCCTTCTGGGCCTTCTGGAAATATATATATTTCTCACAATATAGTTTGAGCACCCAGATTTGGGTTCATAAATACTGTTCCTAACATAAAAATAACCGAAATTTCATTTCTGGGGTGATGTGGCCACTCTACCAAAGCAGCATGGACACCTACCCAAAATTTGGTTTTAGTGTCGATATTGAGACTAATATCATACACACTAGAGGGTATGAAAAGATTTAACACTCAGATTATGAGGCTTTTCAGAATATCAGGGCAGGACCACCAAGCTGTTTCAAAAATGGTTTGAGGTAGCAAGGAAGTGAACTAGTTTGAAGTTTTTTTTTTGTAGTGGGAAGGGAGGGGCTGGGATGAGTATTCGCAAGTGTGGGAAGGGGCTTGTGTGGTTTTAACCTCCCACTGACACTAAAGAAAGGAGTGCCCAGGTTTCCTTATCAACTTGCCCAAATGTTCGGCAGAGGAGAGGGCCACGGCTTAAAAGGGTCTCAGCAGTCAAACATCAAAAAATGGAGTAAGACTCTACTACAATTCATCTCTGATGTTTGACTGATGATTAAAATGTGACATTTTTCATTTAATCAAGTTTGAACTTGTTCAGAAAAGCCATTATGGTGATCTATGAAGCCTGTAGCCTGTAAAGAAGGTGAAAGTTCTATTGGATGCCTTATTCAGGAGCCTAGCATTGTACATTCTGGGAAGTGAAAAGAGTGCTTTGGTCACTATCAGTAGTTCGTGAAACTCCTCAAAATGTTAGTGTCATGAAAAACAATAAAAGGTAGGAGGGATGTCCTAAAGTAAAAGAGACAAAAGATATATGTCAATTCATTGTTCTTGTTTAGATCTGGGGGAATATATATGTATAAATTGGGGGGATGGCAATTGGAGAAATGTAGATATTATACTACATATTATTTTATTGATAAAATATTTATATGATATTTGTGGTGTAGAGCAGTAGGAATATGTCCACGAGAAGCACACACTGAAATATCTGATGAGATAGCTTTATGTCCGCTACTTTGTAAAATATTTTTACAAAATTGAATACAAAATAATACTTGAATATTCCTTCTTGACTTTGTAACTGTGGCTAATTGAAATGAAGTTTATCTGGGGTTGATGGATGAATGGTAGATTTTTGCAATGTCTCAAGGCAACAGGATGTGTATTATTAAACTGTAAATATTCTTAGTACAGTAAAATTATGCTGGTAATTTTATTTTGTATAATTTTTACTTTTTTGTTAATATTTTTTCCTCTCACTTTGTTTCCTTCCTTACCCTCCATTCTCTCTCAGTGTTTCATCAGATTTAATTTAGGGTGCCTAGAAATTGCAAATATGTATCCTTTTTTGATTTGTATTTTATTACATTTTACACAAACAACGGGGTTTGTGAACTGTATTACTCCTGGTATCATTAAAATATTGTGGGTGTTTTAATAAATTTTATATTTATTTTGTGCCCCCCAATTTTTTTTTTCATTATCAAATATTTTATTTTTCTTAACATCTTTATTGGAGTATAATTGCTTTACAATGGTGTGTTAGTTTCTGCTGTATAACGAAGGGAATCAGCTATATGCATACATATATCCCCATATCCCCTTCCTCTTGTGTCTCTCTCCCACCCTCCCTTTCCCACCCCTCTAGGTGGTCACAAAGCACCGAGCTGATCTCCCTGTGCCATGTGGCTGCTTCCCACTAGCTATCTATTTTACATTTGATAGTGTATATATGTCCATGGCACTTTTTCACTTCATCCCAGCTTACCCTTCCCCCTCCCTGTGTCCTCAAGTCCATTCTCTACATCTGCGTCTTTATTCCTGTCCTGCCCCTAGGTTTGTCAGAACGATTTTTTTTGTTTGTTTTTTTAGATTCCACATATATGGGTTAGCATATGGTATTTGTTTTTCTCTTTCTGACTACTTCACTCTGTATGACAGTCTCTAGGTCCATCCACCTCACTGCAAATAACTCAATTTCGTTTCTTCTTATGGCTGAGTAATATTCCATTCTACATATATGCCACATCTTCTTTATCCATTCATCTGTCGATGGACACTTAAGTTGCTTCCATGTTCTGGCTATTGTAAATAGTGCTGAAATTTTTTTTTTCCTCAGCTCAAGTTTAATAAAACTACAAAAGACCAAAAGTGATACCCTACTACTACACATATAAATTTTCCTGCCCCATAATACAGCTCAGGACATTCCCTCCAGAGGAAGAAAAGCTGGCCTCCCCAACCCCTGCAGGAAAGGCCTGTCCTGTCCCACACCACATCTGGGCTAAGTATAAGGTCTTGTGTTTTAAGCATGACAATAGTACAAAAGAGGTTTGTTCTCATGGTCACCTACTGCAGCCTGGCCCTAAAATGACCCAGTGCTCACTTCTGCTTAGAGAAATATACTTTGCTCTTCTGGACATCAGGCTTGATGGTATCACTGCCAGGCTTCCAGCCAGCTGGGCACACTTCCCCATGTTTGTCAGTAAACTGGAAGGCCTGAACTAGTCTCAGCGTCTCATCCACCAAACAGCCAACAGGAAGGTCATTTATGGTGATCTGTCGAAGGATACCTTTATCATCAATAATAAAAAGACCCCTGAATAAGATGCCTTCATTGGCCTTTAAGACTCCATAGTCCTGAGCAATGGTGCATTTGGGGTCTGATATAAAGGGAATGTTCATGGGTCCCAGTCCTCCTTGTTTCTTGGGTGTGTTGATCCATGCCAGGTGACAGAAGTGAGAACCCACAGAAGCACCAATCTCTTGGCAGTTGGAAAAATGGTATAGTCTTAGCCTCCTCAGAAAGCACAGCATATTTGGTTCAAACAGCAAATCTGTGGTGGCCATCAGACCTTTGGCAGGGGTTACATGACATTTGTTAAACAAGTTGGGTTTTTAGCCATTTCATAAGTTTGTAAGACCTGGTCATTTACATTGGAATATACATATATATAAATATAAACACACATTTTTCACCAATACAACATATATACTATCTAGAACCCATTTATCTTCTTATGTCAACTTTGGTTTCATTGTGATCAAATTGTGGCAAAACTAAATTAGAGGTACTGATACTGTCATTAATTTGACTTAGAAAGTTAACACAAAGAAGAACCAACTGTTTTTTAAAAAAAGTCTTTGGTTGCATGTTAAAGGCATACTTCAGCATGAATAGAGAAAAACATTCAATTACAAGATTTAGTTTAAAAAAAAAGGATAATCCTAAGAGGTCTCACAGCATGACCTATATATTGACAGAGTCCTCTGTTATGTGATTTTTTAAATGGCTAACACACTTCAATTGTACTATTTTTACAAAATTTTTTAAAATTTTAAAAATGCACACACGGATACAGAAAGAGAGATGATGGAAATGAGTGTGGTAAAGTATTAAAAATTGGTAATTCTAGTTAAAGGGCATATGATATTCATTATTCTATTCTTTCACCTTTTTTGGTAGGTTGAAAATTTTTAAAATAAAATTTAAAATCTGTTTTGTATGAAAATTTTTATTAACTTATGGAAAATAATATACAAGATCTATGCCAAAATATTTTGAATTTTACAAATCTTAAGAAAAACTAGGGTAGACTATAAGGAACAAAAGTAGCAGTAAGGAGACCAGTTAAGAAGCTCCCATAATTCAAGTGAGAGATGATAATGGCAGGTGAATAAAGGTATAGAAGAAAACCAAGAAAATGTGATACTCCCGAAACCAAAGGAAGAAAGAACACCAGTAATGCTTCTAGAAGACTGAATAAAATGACTAAGATGTTTTATCATGATTGGATAAAGTGAAAATCCTTAGTTACCTCAACAGAAGTGGTTTTTAATTAGATTGGAGGGGATATATGTGTGATTGAAGTGGGCTATAGAGAGGATTTTGAAGAAAAGAGTTGAGAAAGCAAGTAATGGAGAATGTATTTGACTTTGTCTTTTCTGTGAAGAAGAACAAGGAAATGGGATGTCAGCTAGTGAGAAGTGGGTTACTGCAAGGATATTTTTTCATGGTAGATGTTTTAGCATACTTAGTTTCCAGTTAAAAGGCTGTTAACAGCAGGAGCATTGATTGCATTGTGTAGAACTCACAGGATATATTACAGAAGTGCAGGAGATGGCTGGGGGAACAGAAGAGGTCTTCTCTTAGTAAAGAAAGGATGTCAGGGTATATGGATACATGTGAAGGAGAGATGATAGATTGCATAACGAATAGATAGTGCAGTTCTTGTACAAATACTTCTATTTTCTGAATAAACAACAAGTCTCTGCAGTAGAGAAGAGGAGGAAGAATTTTAGGAGAGATTGAAATTCTCAGTTCAGAGAGTGGAATTTAACAAATTTAACTGGGGAAAAAAGTGGGATTCCTATAGACCATTGCTAAGCATCCAGTAAGCAAGTAGCATAGTTTTTTTCCAGTCATCTTAAATGATACACAGAGAGTTATAATTGGAGTTGGGGTTTCAAGAAGTGAGTAGGGGTGAGATAGTGGTTGATGAGTTACATTCTATGTGAGAGAGTTATGATGAACAATGGAATCTCAGCTAGAATGGAAGATAACTTAAGATTTCAGGGGAGTAATATGGAAAAAGGAAAGGGTCAATGAACTAGATTTCCTGATGAATTGAAGAATTTTGATGTGGTAAGTGAGTTAGAAGATGTTGACCAGAGTGTCATAGTTGAAATTAAGATTTTAGAGGTGATGAAGTTAGTATTGATATGAGTGAGCAATATCTAGAGTATGGCTATGGAAGTGGGTAGCTGAGGTGTAGGAAAGGGGGAAATGTTTGAAAATGTAAATTCTGGAAATAGAAGAAAAATGATTTAGAAATTGGAAATATAGACATAATGATAGATCAATAGAACAAAATTAAGAGTCCAGAAGTAAAACCTTAGAGTCATAATTTCTGTCCAGGGGGTCAAGACAATTCAGTGAATGAAAGGGAATAATCTTTACAACAAATGGTGCTTGAATGACTGTACAGACACAGTTGTTGTGAAGTTGAACTTTTTCCTCACACCATACATTAAAAAAAAAAAAAAAGACCTCAAAATGAATTATACATCTAAATGTAAGAGCTAAAGCTACAAAATACTTAGAAGAAGAGAGAAGTAAATCTTGATTAGGCAAAGATTTCTTAAATATGATATAAAATCACAAATGTCAAAAGAAAAAAATAGATAAATTGAACTTCATCAAAATGATCAACTTTTACACTACAAGGAATACCATTATGAAAGTGAAAGACAACCATCAGAATGGGAAAAAATATTCACTAATTTTAAACCCAATAAAGGACTTATATCCAGAATATATAAAGAATACTTACAACTCAATAATAAAAAGAAGACTATTAAAAATAGGAAAGGATCTGAACTGCCATTTTGCCAAAGGAATTAGACAAATAGCTAACAAGCAAATGAAAAGATGATTAACACTTCATTAAAATGCCAATAAGAGTCACAATGAGACACCATTTGCTTTGGAAAACAGTTTGGCAAGATGTTAAACATAGAGTTACCATGTCATCCAGAAATTGTATTCCTAGGTAAATAACTAAGAGAAATGAAAACATGTCCAGAGAAAAACTTGTAGGTTAATGTTCATAGCATCATTATTCATAATAACAGCAATAGAAACAGCAAAAATGTCCATCAACTGTTGAATGGATTAATACAAGGTGGCATATTAATATAATACATGCCATAACATGGGTGAACCTTAAAAACTTTAAGTGAAACAAGCCAGTCATAAAAGATCACATTTGTATGATTCCATTTAACTAAAATACCTACTGTAAGTAACTCTATAAAGACAGAAAGTATATTAATGGTTGCCTTGAACTTAGGGGTGAGGGAAATGGTGGAATCAGTAGTGCCATTGGGCCCAAAGTTTTTTTCTGACATGATGAAATGTCCTAAAATTGATTGCAGCAATAGGATACTACTTTATAAATATACTAAAAAACACTGAATTGTACCCTAAATGGATGAATTATATGGTATGTGAATAAAATACTAATGTCTGTTTAAAAATGAAAACAATGAAAGCAAAAAATAAAGAGTAGAAGTGTGTGTGATGCAAAGTATTCAATCTAATGACAGTCTGGTAAAAATATGGAAAACTGGACTCCATGCAATAACTTAGAGGTTTGTGAGGTGTCAGTATATCATGGCTTAGAATCAGAAGCTTTCTAGTTATACTACAGTGGAAGCTTATGTTTCAAGTTCCAAACATTAATGTTCTTTATTGACATTTGGAAGACAATTTTTAAATGTGTTACCATTCATACTGCGATTTATTTTTTGTCATTCATTTTCCAGGACAAGGTATAAAATAAACAGTACTTAACTCCAAGATCTAACAATATTAAGTCATTTCCTGAGTAAAGATATATTTATACTTTATAATTTTTCTTTGTAGTAATTTAAAATATAGGATCACAGAGTTGAACTGAAACTCTGCCTCTAGATAGATTGTTTCTATCAGGCTTCCCAATGGAGGAACGTAAATTATCTGTATAGCACCTTTGACAGAAGTAATTTTCGTCAATAATGTAGTGTAACATGCTAGTTTAAGAAGCAGCATATTCATTGCTAGACATCCCTAAATATTTAATTTCTCCTTATAGTCAAGCAACTATGGTCCTATAAATCTCATACAAGCAGCTCCCATCTGCTATCTAAAACAACAAGTACAGGCTTCCCTGGTGGAGCAGTGGTTAAGAATCCACCTGCCAATGCAGGGGACCAGGGTTCAATCCCTGCTCCGGGAAGATCCCACAACCCGCAGAGCAACTAAGCCCGTGTGCCACAACTACTGAACCCGCATGCCACAACTACTGAAGCCTGCACGCCTAGAGCCTGTGCTCTGCAACAAGAGAAGCTACTGCAATGAGAAGCCTGTGCACCTCAATGAAGAGTAGTCTCCACTCGCCGCAACTAGAGAAAGCCTCATGCAGCAACAGAGACCCAACACAGCAAAAAATAAATAAAACTAATTAATTTTTTAAAAAGTAAAGCAAAAAGTACATGTCTACGCTCAATTCTAAAATAGAAATCCTCAAATATATGCAGATAAATAAAATACCTCTCCTTAGTTTTCAGCTTCCTAGACTAAACATACCATTTAAAAATGTTACTCCATGCTATTCCACCCATTAAGTAATCCATCCACCTATCCCACTATGCATTCATCCTAATAGTCAGCCCTCATATATGGACTGATTGAGCTTTTATTAAAATCCAGGGTAACTGAATAACTATGCTAATTAAAGGAAGCACAGGATGCATGGTCCACAATAATTTTTTTTTTTTCTTTAAGGAAAGCAGTTTAATAAGTGATTTCTGGTCTCAGTTTGCTTTATTTGGAATACTTTGATATTGACATTCAAATGTTTGTCAGTTGAGTAATTATGTGATTAGAGTTATTATACACTTATGAACTAATTAGACATGGAGAAAGGTTAGACCAAGTATGGAAATAGATACAAATATAATAAATTAATAAAAGTAATAAAGCCGGCATAAGTCATATAGTTGGTATAAAAGAAAAATATAAATATCTATAAAGTTATCTTTAAAAAATTCCTCTGTGATCTCTATGTAGTCAAAGTTTCTGCTATTTTTTTATATGTAATGACTTAGTTTTATTTTTATTCATTGTGAGAATGAAAAATTTCAAACAATATAAAAATAGAACAGTATAATAATTTCCTCATTTCTGTTACTCAGGTTTAACAGTAATCAGTGCAAGATTAATATAGTTTCATCTATACCCCAGCCGCTACATCCTCCAATATCATATCATTTCATTCATAAATATTTCATTAGGTATCTCTAAAAGTTAAGAACTTTAAAAAAGTAACCACGTTAACACTGTCATAATTAAAAAGTAATAATATCTTAATATAAAATATCTTTTGTTCAAATGCAGTTGTCTTATAAGTGTCAAATGTTCTCTTGTTTTTGCCCTTTTAGCTTTTTTACTTGAATCAGGGTCAAAATAAAGTCTAAAAATTGCTGTTAGTTGATGTCTCTTTAGGTTCTTCATATATATATATTTCCCTCTATTTTTCATGTTTTAATTTTCCTTGTAATTTATTTGATGAAGAAACTAGGCTATTTATCATATACTTTTACCATAAAATATGTCTTCTTCTAAGTTCCTTATAAATTGTAGTTGATTAATTTCAAGGCATATAGTTATCATGAAATCTATAAACTGTACTTAATATATATAATATATAATTTCCAAAATTGAGTCTCTAATTGAAATACTCATACTTTGTCTGTCCTTGTATATTTTTCTGTAGATCTGTGGCTCTCAATTATTTAGAAAAACAAAAACAATAACATATACTTAAAAAAAGAATGACTGAAAACATAGCAACTGCATTTAAATTCCCTATTAAATAATATATTGCAATAATTTAAATATATGTGCATATGCTCATCTTTAAGTTATCTGATAAAAAAAGAAATTACATTATACTCTTTATTGCTTAATTGTAAGTAGTTAGACATTTGGATAAATCTTTTGGAAAATAATCTCCTGAATTTAACTTGAAATGATTCACAGTAGCCAGTAAAATTTGGAGAAAATTATTCTAGCTTCTAATGTAATTATATTCATATTATAGAATACAGTTAGCTGAAGGAATTATTACTGCTCAGAATCTTGGGGAATTCAATGGAAGATTTTTATTTAAAATGACGTTTATTTCAGGGACATCCCTGGTGGCACAGTGGTTAAGTATCTGCCTGCCAATTCAGGGGACACGGGTTCGATCCCTGGTCCGGGAAGATCCCACATGCCGCAGAGCAACTAAGCCCATATGCCACAACTACTGAGCCTGCGCTCTAGAGCTCTGAGCCACAACTACTGAGCCCACATGCCACCACTATTGAAGCCCACGAACCTAGAGCCTGTGATCTGTAACAACAGAAGCCATTGCAATGAGAAGCCCATGCACCACAATAAAGAGTGGCCCACACTCACCACAACTAGAGAAAAGCCCAAACACAGCAAGGAAGACCCATCACAGCCAAAAATAAATTTTTTAAAAAATGTGACCTTTATAATAATAATTGTAGGTACACAAGTAATTGTAGGTACACATTATTAATTGCACAAAAATATTATAGCACCATTAGAAATAAAAAGAAATTGCTCTTGGTTTAAATAAACTATTAAATTATATGTAATATACTTAGTAAAACATTTGATGAAAATAGGCACTAAATAGATGATAGCTTCTAAAAACATGATTATGTTTATTATTATCATAATCAACAGTTACAGAATATTCTCTTGAATGAGTTAGTATATTATACTATGCTTAATCATGCACCTTAATCATCCCTATTCATAACAGTCATCACAAAAAGCCTTAGACTCTTATACTCACCCTCATATTTATACACTAATTCCTGTATATATAACAATGTTAATTTGCTCCTTATCACACTCCTTCCCAAGTTCTAAGACCATTCTCCTAGCTGGGAAAGGGAAATGAATTCCCTGATAGACAAGAGATGGCCTAGAGCTCACAATTAGGTCATGGTGGTCTCCCACTGAATATAAAACTGCACAGAACACCAACATGAGACAAAAACACTGTGACTGGATAGATGAAAACAAAACCAAAACCAGAGAACTTCATAATTATGTCTGAACATAGACACAAGGAAGAACATTGTACTAAACATCAAATTGACTAAATATTCTCTTATACTGGCTAATAGGAGTCACCAGTGCTTCTTTCCTAATCAGATGTAGCCTCTTTTCTTCTTCTGATTTTCTAGATAGGAGTTAATAAAATACCAAATTAAAGAATTACTGCACTTCTTTAAAGCAATCCAGTCCAGAGAAAAATTCCCCTTTTTTGTACTTTCTACCAAATAATCTAACACAAGACCAAATCTTATAAAAATCCTTTCTACCCTTCTCTCACTGAAATACCCAATGTTGCATTATGGTGCAACAGGTTTTGACAAGCCAATAAACCCATCTTTACTGAACTATTCAATACATGTGTGTTCCTTGTGGTCTTTAGCTGAAGGGTATTGACAGTGCCCTCTGAACTTTAACATCCATAAGAAGCAACATCTGCTCTATCCTCAATATTTTCTCCAAACCATCTTTTCATGTTTTAGCTGAATTGTAAATCAAACAATCATGTTCCCTCAAGTGTAGCACTTATCCTGCAGTTCCCTCAAATGCTGGCTGCTTTTTCATCCTCAGTCTTCATATCACTGAGCCTAAAGCTGGAAAGAGGTCCTACTGCTGCTTGCTTTTGTCTCTTTTAGACAATTCTTCCTCTCACTTCCACTACTCTCCTCCAGTTTTGTATCATGTGCCATGTGATTATCTCATCCACCATATCTATCTCACTGATACCATCATCTGCCAACCCCAAAATCATTCCTACTCTCTTTAAAAAGTTTTAAGACCCATACATATGCTGTCTACAGAGACCCATTTCAGACCTAGGGACACATACAGACTGAAAGTGAGGGGATAGAAAAAGATATTCCATGCAAATGTAAATCAAAAGAAAGCTGGAGTAGCAATTCTTATATCAGACAAAATAGACTTTAAAATAAAGATTATTACAAGAGACAAAGAAGGACACTACATAATGATCAAGGGAACAATACAAGAAGAAGATATAACAATTACAAATATTTATGCACCCAACATAGGAAAACCTTGATACAAAAGGCAAATGCTAACAGCCACAATAGGAGAAATAGACATTACACAATAATACTAGGGGACTTTAACACCCCACTTTCACCAATGGACAGATCATCCAAAATGAAGATAAATAAGGAAACATGAGCTTTAAATGACATAATAAACAAGGTGGACTTAATTGATATTTATAGGACATTCCATCCAAAAACAACAGAATACACTTTCATCTCAAGTGCTCATGGAACATTCTCCAGGAGAGACGATATCTTGGGTCACAAATCAAGCCTTGGTAAATTTAAGAACATTGAAATCATATCAAGTATCTTTTCTGATAAAAACTCTTTGAGACTAGTTATCAATTACAGGGAAAAAACTGTAAAAAATACAAACACATGGAGGCTAAACAATATACTACTAAATGATCAAGAGATCACTGAAGAAATCAAAGAGGAAATTTAAAAAATACCTAGAAACAAATGACAATAAAAACATGACAACACACAACCTATGGGATGCAGCAAGAGCAGTTCTAAGAGAGAAGTTTACAGCAATACAATCCTACCTTAGGAAAGACGAAAAACCTCAAATAAACAACCTAACCTTACACCTAAAGCAATTAGAGAAAGAAGAACAAAAAAACCGTAAAGTTAGCAGAAGGAAAGAAATCATAAAGATCAGAACAGAAATAAATGAAAAAGAAACAATTGGAAAGATAAACAAAAGTAAAAGCTGGTTCTTTGAGAAGATAAACAAAATTGATAAACCATTAGCCAGACTCATCAAGAAAAAAAGGGAGAAGACTCAAATCAACAGAATTAGAAATGAAAATGGAGAAGTAACAACTGACACTACAGAAACACAAAAGATCATGAGAGATTACTACAAGCAACTCTATGTCAATAAAATGGACAACCTGAAAGAAATGGACTAATCCTTAGAAAAGCACAACCTGCTGAGACTGAACCAGGAAGAAATAGAAAATATAAACAGACCAATCACAAGCACTTAAGTTGAACCTGTGATTAAAAGTCTTCCAACAAACAAAAGCCCAGGACCAGATGGCTTCACAGGCGAATTCTATCAAACATTTAGAGAAGAGCTAACACTATCCTTCTCAAACTCTTCCAAAATACAGCAGAGGGAGGAACACTCCCAAATTCATTCTATGAGGTCACCATCACCGTGATACCAAAACCAGACAAAGATGTCATAAAAAAAGAAAACTACAGGCCAATATCACTGATGAACAACAATGCAAAAATTCTCAACAAAATACTAGCAAACAGAATCCAACAGCACATTAAAAGGATCATACACCATGACCAAGTGGGGTTTATCCCAGGAATGCAAGGATTCTTCAATATATGCAAATCAACCAATGTGATGCACCATATTAAAAAATTAAAGGAAAAAAAAAACATGATAATCTCAATAGATGCAAAACAATTTCGAAAAAATTCAACACCCATTTATGATAAAAACTCTCCAGAAAGTAGGCATAGAGGGAACCTACCTCAACATAATAAAGGCCATATATGACAAATCCACAGCCAACATCATTCTCAATGGTGAAAAACTGAAACCATTTCCTCTAAGATCAGGAACAAGACAAGGTTGCACACTCTCACTGCTACTATTCAACATAGTTTTGAAAGTTTTAGCCACAGCAATCAGAGAAGAAAAAGAAATAAAAGGAATCCAAATAGGAAAAGAAGAAATAAAACTGTCACTTTTGCAGATGACATAATACTATACATAGAGAACCCTAAAGATACTACCAGAAAACTACTAGAGGTAATCAATCAATTTGGTAGAGTGGCAGGATACAAAATTAATGCACAGAAATCTCTCTCATTCCTATACACTAATGATGAAAAATCTCAAAGAGAAATTAAGGAAACACTCCCATTTACCATTGAAACAAAAATAATAAAATACCAAGGAATAGACCTACCTAAGGAGACAAAAGACCTGTATGCAGAAAACTATAAGAAACTGATGAAAGAAATTAAAGACGATTCAAACAGATGGAGAGATATACCACGTTCCTGGACTGTAAGATAAACATTGTGAAAATGACTATACTACCCAAAGCAATATACAGAGTCAATGCAATCCCTATCAAACTACCAATGGCATACTTCACAGAACTAGGACAAAAAATTGCACAATTTGTATGGAAGAACAAAAGACCCCAAATAGCCAAAATGATCTTGAGAAAGAAAAATGGAGCTGGAGGAATCAGGCTCCCTCACTTCAGAATATACTACAAAGCTACAGTAATCAAGACACTATGGTACTGGCACAAAAAAATGAAATATAGGTCAATGGAACAGGATAGAAAGCCCAGAGATAAACCCATGCACATATGGTCACCTTATCTTTGATAAAGGAGGCAAGAGTATACAATGGAGAAAAGACAGCCTCTTCAATAAGTGGTGCTGGGAAAACTGGAGAGCTACACATAAAAGAATGAAATTAGAACACTTTCTAACACCATACACAAAAATAAACTCCAAATGGATTAAAGACCTAAATGTAAGGCCAGACACTATAAAACTCTTAGAGGAGAACAAAGGAAAAACACTCTTTGACATAAACCACAGCAAGATCCTTTTTGACCCACATCCTAGAGAAATGGAAATAAAAACAAAATAAACAAATGGGACCTAATGAAACTTAAAAACTTTTGCACAGCAAAGGAAACCATAAACAAGATGAAAAGACAACCCTCAGAATGGGAGAAAATATTTGCAAACGAAGCAACTGAGAAAGGATGAATCTCTAAAATATACAAGAAGCTCATGCAGCTCAATATCAAAAAAAAAACCCAACCCCATCCAAAAACGGGCAGAAGACTTACATAGACATTTCTCCAAAGAAGATATACAGATTTCCAACAAACATGTGAAAAGATGCTCAACATCACTAATCATTAGAGAAATGTAAATCAAAACTACAATGAGGTATCACCTCACACCAGTCAGAATGGCCATCATAAAAAATCTACAAACAATAAATGCTGGAGAGGGTGTGGAGAAAAGGGAACACTCTTGCACTGTTGGTGGGAATGAAAACTGATACAGCCACTATGGAGAACAGTATGGAGGTTCCTTAAAAAACTGAAAATAGAACTACCATATGACCCAGCAATCCCACTACTGGGGATATACCCTGAGAAAACCATAATTCAACAAGAGTCATGTACCACAATGTTCACTGCAGCACTATTTACAATAGCCAGGACATGGAAGCAACCTAAGTGTCCATCAACAGATGAATGGATAAAGAAGATGTGGCACACATATACAATGGAATATTACTCAGCCATAAAAAGAAATGAAATTGAGTTATTTGTAGTGAGATGGATAGACCTGGAATCTGTCATACAGAGTGAAGTAAGTCAGAAAGAGAAAAACAAATACCATATGCTAACACACACACACACACACACACACACACACACACGTATATATATATATATATATACTCTAAAAAAAAAAAAGGTTCTGATGAACCTAGGGGCAGGATAGGAATAAAGACACAGACATAGAGAATGGACCTGAGGACACAAGGAGGGGGAAGAATAAGCTGGGATGAAGTATGAGAGTAGCACTGACATATATACACTACCAAATATAAAATAGATAGCTAGTGGGAAGCAGCTGCATGGCACAGGGAGATCAGCTCGGTGTTTTGCAACCACCTAGAGGGGTGCGATAAGGAGGGTGGGACAGAGATGCAAGAGGGAGGGGATGTGGGGATATACGATATACGTATGCATATAGCTGATTCACTTTGTTACACAGAAGAAACTAGCACAACACTCAAAAGCAATTATACTCCAATAAAGATGTTAAAAAAAAAGTTTTATTTATTGGGTCAGTGTCACCATTTTCAATATATTTTTGTCCCGGGCTTCCCTGGTGGCGCAGTGGTTGAGAATCCGCCTGCCGATGCAGGAGACACGGGTTCGTGCCCTGGTCCGGGAAGATCCCACATGCCGCGGAGCAACTAAGCCCGTGAGCCATGGCCGCTAGGCCTGCGCGTCCGGAGCCTGTGCTCCGCAACGGGAGAGGCCACAACAGTGAGAGGCCCGCATACCGCAAAAAAAAAAAAAAAAAAAAAAAAAAAAAAAAAAAATATATATATATATATATATATATATATATATATATATATATATATTTTTGTCTTTCTTTTTGGCTTTCATATTCACATAGATGATTTTCGTCAAAACTGTGGTCCCTCAGTCTCTTGAATGACTCTTTTCCATTGACTGTATCTGCTGCTCATATCAGGTACTCACTGCCATGAACATGACCTAGACTTTTTTATCACTTATTACTGTGATCTGTTTCATTCACTCCATTCTCAGACCACTATCTCAAATCTTTCTAGCTCAGTGTCTTTAGGGTGGCAGCATTCCAAACCTAAACTGGAGTAGGGCTAGAGAAAAATAGACAACCAAACTGAATATTCTCAGATTAAATACCATGGCCTGAACTTGACGAGTGAACTCTTCATGCTGCTAGGCTGTCATAGTATGTATTCTTAATTCATTCTCTCTTCAACTTCCTAGATGACAACTTTGCACCCCCTCTTTTCCTCAAACACCAAACATCTTCTCCCCATACTCAGTTCCAGGTGGTGACTTTCTTCTAGTTACTAAAACAATTGAAGGAATCAGAGGAGAATCTTCAAAGAACAAGCATTAATTTTTTATTGCTGTGTAATAAATTACTGAAAACTTAGTGCCTTAAAACCACAAACATATATTATCTCACAGTTTCTGTGGGTCAGGAATCTGGGCTCGGTTTAGCTGGATAATCTACTTCAGGGTCTCTCATAAGGCTACACTCACAGTGTCAGTCAGGGCTGGGGTGTCATCTAAAGCTTTACTGGGGAGAGATCCTCTTCCAGGCTCACACAGTTATTGTCAGGATCCAGCTTCTTGAGCATTCTCAGCTTGGGGCCTCAGCTCCTTGCTGGCTGTCAGTCCAAGGGCACCTTTAGTTCTTCCACCTGGGCACCGCTATATGATGGCTTATGTCATCAAAGCCAGGAAGGAAGAGAATCAATAGAGTTTACTAGCAAGACCGAAGTTAAAATTTTACGTAATGTAATCATGAAAGCGACACCCCATTATTTTTGTTATATTCTATTCATTAAAAGCAAATCACAAGTTGTGCCCACACTTTCAGGGGCATAGATGCCAGATATATTGCCAGATGTAGGTATATTTGTGGGCTATCAGAGTTTATTTGTCACAGATCGAAAACATCACATCTACCCTAGAATCTATACTCATCTTTCAAGAAGTTTCTTGATCCATTTTTTTACAAGATAAGCAAACCATATATTTGTTCCTTTTTAAAACAAAACTTCAGGAAATTTTTATCTTTACTCACTGTCTTTAATTTCTCTCTCATTTTCTTTTAAAGCCCCTCTAATCATGATTATACTCATTACTTAGATGGAATTGCCCCTTTCAAGGTCACCTATTACATAAATGTTGGTAAATTCAATTGTAAATTTTAATTTCTCACTTTATTGATTTAGCAGCAGCATTTGACATAGTAGATTATTAGCTTCCTTGCAACATTTATTTTATTGGCCTAGGATTGCATATACTTTTGCCTTTTCTCCTCCCTCACTTCACACCCCTTCTCAGTCACCTCTGATGTTTTCTCCTCCCCAACCCTTCATGGTTCATCTTTAGAAAATCTTTACCCTACTATCTACACCTAGTTTCCTCTTGGTGTCATCTGGTGTTACAATATTCAATGCCAACTACGTGCTCAAATCTCTCCAATAATCTTTCCAGTCCAAACTGTTCTTCTGAAAAGCAGGCTTGTATATTCAACAGATTACTTAGAACCTTCATTTGCATACCTAACAGAAACCTTAAACTCACTATGTCTGAAACTACACTTGATCTCTTCACCTCCCCCACCCAAAATATCCATCACTTTTCCCTTCTGAGTGAAAAGTAAGTACACTTTTGCAATTGTCCTGGGAGTATTATGACTCTTGCCTTTTTCTCACACTTCATATATAACCATTTAGAAAACCTTATTAGCCCTACTTTCAGAATTTTAACATTTTCAACATCTGCACTGCAATCTCCCTAGCTTATACCAACACCATATTTGACCTGGATTACTGCAGATAGCTTTCCTAAATGCTTCTAATCTCATATTCACAGCCTGTTAACAATACAGCCAACAGAATGTGCGTTTAATATATAAGGCAGATCATATTGCCTCTCTCCTCAAAACTCTGCAATGCCTATTCCATTCAGAGGAAAAGTCAACATCCTTATCATTCCCCAAAGATCTCATATTTTGCCTCTTTCCTCACTAGCTTTATATACACTACTTTCTTTTTACTCTGTAAGGTCTGGTCACTGAGCCTCCTGGTTATATCCAGAGAAAACGTCAGTGCCTTTGCATGAGCTGATGCCTACATTTGGAATATTTCTCTCCCACACATCTACTTGACTTAGCTCCTTCAAGCCTCTCTTCAAATCTCAATTTCTCAGCAAGGCCTATCCCAGTCACTCTATTTAATACTGTAACTACTTCCAACTACTGCTTACAATGAGCCACCTTTCTCTTCTTCACTGTTCCCCCAGTAAAATCTATAATCTTGTAACATACTATCTATTTACTTATTAAATATGTATATTGCATAACCTTACCCAAGAAAATGTTAGCTTTAAGAGAGCAGGTACCTTTCTTTCCTGGTCATTAACGTTTTGCAAGCAGCTGGTATGGTACCCGGCACACTGTAGTCATTCAAAAATACATGTCAATTGAATGAGTAAATAAAGGAACAAGTGTGTGAATCATTTTGGAGTAATGAGATTAGACTTTCCTACTCTGGGATTTAAGTGCCATATTAGAATAACACTACTTTTTTTAAAGTCAATCTGTTTATCCCATAAACTGTTTCCTATACTTTACTTTTAAGAAAAGTCTTCATTATTAAAAGAGATTTATTTAGACCTAATAAAGAAAAACTGCAATAAAATTTGCTTTTATTCTTCATACAGACTTTAAGAAATAGACCTTATCCTAAGAATGATTTAAATGCATCTATAAAGAAATCTCAGTTTAGACTAGGTTCCAGGAAAAATAGAATCTAAGTGGAATTTAGTCCTGACGAGGAAAGGAAAGAAGAGAAGCACAGACTGTATCACTAATATGAAATTATAACAAGTACAGCTGATTATTCTGTTTTACAGGATGTCTTCTAATATAACCTACTGTTTTATTGAATAGTTTGTTTAGAGCAGAAAAAGAGTCCTACTTGCTTGCATCTCCCATTGGTCAAAGTTTACTCCACAGGGTGTCAATCCAGGCACTTCCAGGCATTCTTCTTTTTTGGATAGTTTCCAGGGAAACCAGATCTCAAGATAGCGGTGGCAGTCTCTAAGGCTTGTGCCAGCAACACTCACAACCTTTCTTTGTCTTTCAGTCTTGCAGGTCCCATTGTGGGGTGGGTGTGGGATGAGTTTGCTGCAACGTGCTGTAGGTGAACACTTCAGGTCTCTGGCTTCAGGGACAAGAGGGGCAGGAAGCATGTCCCAAGCCATGGCCAGTTGTTTACATAAGTGATGTGAAGGAAAAGGGCCAGGTGCTATAGAGGATCACCAGACACTGCCACAACAAGGCCACTACCATGTATTGGTGATGAAGCTCATAAAGCTCCATCTATAGCCTATAAGAATTCTCTAGGTCCAGACAATCATCCTGACAGATCATCAGTAGCATCAAGCAAAAACCACTGTCAAGTAAATCCAAGGAAATATCTAAACAGGATCCAGCACATCTAATCAATGAAAAATTTTCTGCTATCATTCTCATAATTTCCCATTCTTAAGCCTGGGTTTAATTATTTTGAATAAATTTATATTTAGATGTCTATATAAATTATGTCAAGATTTTTCAGTATTTCTTATGATACTCTCACTTTGTTTTAGACAACAATGAAAATATTATTAGAGTGGTCAGTTTCATGTGGCAATCTATACTGGAATGAGTCAATTTAATCAGATGACTTTATTTGCTTCCACTTTAGGACCACTTACACTCTTGGAATAATTTTCAAACTAGGCAAGAATGAGATGAAAATTCTATCGAAGGTGGTAAATTCATTATAAAACGTCTTCTATGTTGTTCATATCCTAACACCCACTTAGACCCTTTAAGATCTGCTGTTCTCTACATACATCATTATGAATTTCTATTTTTTTAACCACAGTTGCAGTAGTATCTCTAGCTCTGTGCTGCCTAATATCCATGCACAAATTCTTGAATGTTTGATGACACTTCTTAATGTATTTATAATTTGCGGATGCTAAAATTCATGGCTCTTCTTTAGTCTTTGCCTGACCTTAGGCTGCCACTTAACTCTGGACCCTTTTTTTCACTGAAAATTCTTTAATATGGTTCTACGAAAAACATGATTGTCAGGAATCTAAAAAATGGTCATTTTTCTTTTTTAAAGAACTTACAGTCTAACAGAAGAGACAGACAAGTGAATAACCTTAATAAAAGTGCTAAGCATGTTCATGAAAGCATGAGCAGATTGCCTTAGAAGGAATTTAGTCCTGCCCAGAGCAATGAGAGAAAACTGCCCTTCATTCTACTTTGCCTTGCATGATTCACATTCCTAATTTTGAAAGGATCATTTCACTCTCTTCTCTCCTCAAAAGATAAACACCAGTTTCTCCTTCCACATTTTCAGCTGAGAATTTAGCCCCTTATTTTACTGAGAAAATCTACAGGAAGTTCTTACTTCATGCTTTGCTAATTCAACATTCAATCCTTATCTTAGTTAACTATCAGAATCATTTATCTTTCAACAGATGTTTCTTCTTTGTCCTCTTTCTTATCCCTCCCCTCTTCTTCCTCCCTTTCATCCTCCTTCTCCTCTAATTAGAGCCATTCAATTTCTCTCTAATTTAGTTCTTCTCTTTCCTCACTGCCTCTCATTCTCACTCCTGCTAGTGCTATCTTCCTCCTCCTTTAAAATAATAGACTGGCCTAGGGCTCAGATTTTGCATATCTTTTCTTATTCACTTCCTAGATGATTTTATCCATTCCTAAGGCTTTAAACATTATTTTCACCCTGATGACTCCAATGTCTTTATCTCCTGTTTCAACACTTTCTGTGAACTCCTGAATGATATCAAACAGAATATTTGCTATCTCCATTTCTAAATCTACCAAGCTTCTCAAACTTGACATATCTAAAAGTAAAAGTTCCCTCTTACAATGTTACCCCATGTCATTAAATGGCAACTACATTCTCTTATTTGTTCAGTCCACAAGACTTGGAGTCATCTTTGACTTCTCTATTTTTCACTTACTACTTATCTCATCAGTCAAGAAACCTTTCAGCTCTACTTGTGGAATCCAGACTTTAACCTGTCATCACCAACAGTACTAACATCCAAGATACCATCATTTCAGGCATGAATTGTTACAATAGGCTTCTTCCCAGTTTACTTGCTTTCCTCTTTACACGTCCTAGTCATTTTCCAACAGAGCAGCCTGAGTGACACTAGTAAACTGTAGGTCTGATCATGTAATTATTTATTAAATTCAACTAATAACTCTCATTTTACTTGGAATAAAATACAAATACCTTACTGTATTCGACCAGGCTCTAAACAACTGTCTCCAAACTATCACTCTAACTTCAAATGCTACACCATTCACTAGCTCACTCTTCTCAACCCAAAATGACATGTTTTATGACCTTAAAGAAATAAGGCATGCTCTTTCCTCAGAGCCCAGGCATTTGTTTTCCTATTTGCCTGGTCTATTTTTCCTTTGGACATCTTCTTAGATGATTTCTTGCCTTTCTCAAGAGCTCTGTTCAAATGTCATCTTACCAGAAAGGACTTTCTTCAGAGCTATATGATTTGCAAGTATTTTCTCCCTTTTCATTTTATTTATTGTTTCTTTTGCTGTGCAGAAACTATTTAGTTTGATGTAGCACTATTTGTTTATTTTTGTTTTTGTTACTTGTACTTTTGGTGTCGTATCCAAGAAAATCATTGCCAAGACCAATGTTAAGGAGTTTTCCCCTGTTTTCTTCTAGGAGTTTCACAACTTCATGTTTTACACTGATGTTTTTCACCCATTTCAAATTAATTTTTATGAGTGGCATTAGATAGGAGTAGATTTCTGCTCTTTTGTACATGAATATACAGTTTCCTTAACACCATTTATTGAAGAAACTATACTTCTCCATTGAGTATTCATGGTTGCTTTGTCAAATATTAATTGACTTTACATGCAGGATTTATTTCTGGGGTCTTGATTCTGTTCCACTGGTCTATGTGTTTGTTTTTATGCACGTACCACACTGTTTTGATTACTATAACTTTATAATATAATCTTAAATCAGGAACTGTTATCCCTACAGCTTTGTTCTTCTTCTTCAGGATTGCTTTGAATCTCTGGGGTCTTTTGCAGTTCTATACACATTTTAGAGATTTTTTTTTCTACTTCTGTGAAAAACGCCATTAGAATTTTGATAGGGATTTCATTGAATCTATAGATGGTTTTGGGTTGTATGGACATTTTAATAATATTGAGTCTTCTGATGCATGAACATGGAATATCTTTTTATTTATTTGTGTCTTTTTCAATTTCTCTTATCAATGTCTTATAGTTTTCAGTATACAAATCTTTGATCTCCTTAGTTGACTTTATTCCTGAGTATTTTATTCTTTTTGATGCTGTTGTAAAAGGGATTGTTTTCTTTATTTCTTTTTCACATAGTTTGCCGTTAGTGTACAGAAACACAACTAATTTTGGTATAGTTATATTGTACCCTGCAGTTTTACTAATTTGTTAGTTAGCTCTAACAGTTTTTTTGGTGGAGTCTAGTATTTTCTACATATAAATCATACCATCTGCAAATAGAGACGTTTTCCTTTTCCTTTTCAATTTGGATGTGCTTTATTTCTTTTTTTTTTTCCTGATTACTTTAGCTAGGAGGTGCAGCACTATGTTGAAAAGGAGTAATGGGAATGGGCACTCTTCTCTTATTCCTAATCTTAGAGGAAAAATATTTAGCTTTTCATCTCAATATGATGTTAGCTGTGAGCTTGTCATAATGGCATTTATTATGTTGAAGTATGTCCCTTCTATATCAAACATGTTGGGAGTTTTTACCATGAAATGATGTGAATTTTGTCAAATGTTTTTTCCACATCTATTGAGACGATCATATGATTTTTATCCTTCATTTTGTTAATGTGCTCTATCACGTTAATTGATTTACTGATGTTAAACCATCCTGGTGTCTCAGTGATACAGCCCACTTGATTATGCATATAATCCTTGTAATGTGCTGTTGAGAATGTTTGCACCTATATTCTTCAGTGATGTTTTCCTGTAATTTTCTTTTCTTTTGTCTGGGTGTCAGGGTAATTCTGGCCTCATAAAATGAGTTTGGGAGTGGTCTCTCATCTTCAGTTTTTTGGAAAAGTTTGAGAAGAACTGGCACTAATTTTTCTTTAAATATTTGGTAGAATTCCCTAGTGAAGGCATCTGGTTCTGGCACTTTTATGGGGGGGGGTTCTGATTACTGATTCAATCTCTTTGAACATTTTTTTCAAGGAATACATACAATAGCCAACAGGCACATGGGAAGGTGCTCAAGCATCACACATTATCAGGGAAATGCAAATCAAAACCACAATGAGATATCACCTTACACCTGTCAGAATGGCTATTATAAATAAGACAAAAGATCACAAGTGCTGATGAGGATGTGGATAAAAGAGAACTCTTGAGCATTGTTGGTGGGAATGTAAACTGGTGCAGCCACTAGTGAAAATAACATGGAGGTTCGTTCAGAAATTAAAAATAGAACTGCCATATGACCCAGCACTCCCACTTCTGGGTATATAATCCAAAGTAATTAAAATCAATACTTTGTAGAGATACCTGCATGTTCATGTTCACTGCAGCATTATTCACAATAGCCAGGACACAGAAACAACCTAAGTGTCCATCAATGGATGAATGGATAAAGAAAATGTGAGATATTTGTATTATTATATATACCATTATATAATAATAGATAATATTATTTGACCATAATACAGAAGGAAATACTGTCATTTGTGATAATATGGATGGACCTTGAGGGAATCATGCTAAGTAAAACAAAGAAAGAGAAATACTGTATGACCTCACTTATATGTGAAATCCAAAAAGCCAAACTCATAGAAACAGAGTAGAATGGTGGTTGTCGGGGGCTAGGGGCTAGGGGGAAAAGGGAGAGGTTGGTCAAAGGGTACAAACTTCCATTTATAAGATGAGCAAGTTCTAGGGAATCATGTACAGCATGATGACTATATTTAACAATATAATACACTTGAAAGCTGCTAAAGAAGTAGATCTTAAATGTTCTCACTACTTACCAAAAAAAAAGAAAGATAATTAAGTGACCTGGTAGATGTGTTAACTAACTAATCTTATGGTAATCATTTCATTATATATATATATATATATATATATATATATATATATATACATATATATGTATATATATGCATCAAATCATTGGAAAATGTGTGATTTAAATAGAAGTAGAAATCTAAATGCTTATCTCATCTTCTACCCTTAAGAATTGTGTAATCAGGGAAATTTAATTTAACCTTTCTGAAATTCACTAATTTCCTCTCTAAAATAAAGATGCAGTTCCTAACTCTAAATATGAAACACCATGTTCATAAAACACTTAACACAATGTTCAAAACATAGTAAGTGCTACATAAAGAACATTTCTTGTTATTGAACATCCAATATAGTTTTATCTTAGCAAATTTATGAATTTTAACATACTAAAAAGATTTTATTTTCACTCTTTAACAATCTGAAAGGAATAGGAAAGAGAAAGATGTTTAGTTCTTTTTCTTTTTTTCCTCTTTGTCTTAATAATTTGTAGGAAGAATTCTACCCAGGTAGAGCTTTACCATTTAATGAAGAATAATATGAATACCCTGATTCAGCGACTTTTGTCTTTAGTTACTACTCATTACAAATATGTTCATTCCCTTAGAGAAAAGCATTTAATGATTGACAGGTAAGTGAAACATTTGCAAAGATCTCACATCTGACTAAATTCATGGAGAAAATATCAACACCAGAATCAAACTTGCCAAAAAATATGTTATCATGAAATGTTTTTTCACCTTACAGCAAAAACATGTTTTTGTAATATTCTGCTTTAAAATCCTCCATAAAAACAGATATAATTAAATATATGTGATATATTGATAGGGAGGTGTTAATTAGGTTGCATTAGAGAAACTTATCTAAAAACACTCAGAACTGTTTTCCATTTTTAATGGACAAAAGATCATTTTGGGAAGAAAATATCAGTAGCCTCAAATGCTTTAGATATGCTTTTACTCTTCATGATAATTGAATATTTTACAACTCAAGTCCTTAGAGTCTTATGACATGTTTCGGATTTTAAGTTACCTACATAGATATACTGTAGGGATAATTTGAGGATACTCACTGCTCTTGAATCTAGGAGATAAACACAACCACCATTACAATTTGGAAGGGCATGAGGGCATGCATCCTGGCCTCTTCTCCTTTCCAGTAAATATGATTTTGGATTTGCTAGTTCAGTTTTTTTAATCTCCTTTCACACCCTGTCTGATTGCTTCTTTGTACCCTGGTAAATCTATAAGAGGTAGAGAAAGGTACAGAAGTAAAGACAGAGGAAAATATAAAAAACAAACAAACAAAAAACATACCAAGTACTATCAATGACTTAAGACTTTGGGAGTTGGGAATTGGTAAGGAAGGCTTTAGAACATCTAAAGGAAAAATAAATGGGAGAGAAAAGGGGATTTTAAGATTGTTTTTAGGGACTAGCTTTTGCTTTAACAATGTAAATGAACTTATAATATTTTGAGAATTTTTCTTTAGTGGTTGGATAGTACTTCATTGAACTAGGTATATAATGATTTGAGATTGACTACATAGTTCAAAGCTTCAATAGGACAATAGGAAGATATGTAAGTCATGTAAGAAATAATTTTAAAAACTCCCTTCTCTATTTTAATAATAATAATATTACAGGGAAACTCCTACTTGAGGGTAAATGGAGTAGAACACAGAGGAAGAGAAAGAATAGATCCTACATTGTGAGAAACAGAATACATGACAAAGAATTTTGGACACAGGGGATTACAGAAGGGTATGTGAAAATCAAGGTCTCAAGCCTTCAGATATACTTAGAATTTTTTTCTTTACTAAGTTACTGGCAGACACTGCTTAGAAAATAGGAACTAATTCAATGTATAGCTTTTTTTTGACTTCCTATTGTTTTCATCTTTTGACTACATTATTTCTGGGCATGTAGTCAAGTACTAAATTAAAATATGATAGTTGGCATGAGATTTCCCCTGTGGTTTATTTTTTCAAACTGGTCTTTTTCAACCTTTTAAAACCTGTGCTCTCTTTAATGAATATAAAATCTAATTGTGGTCTTTAAAATTATTTGAAATTAAAAAAAAAAAAAGACTCCTGTGACTAAAAATAAATTAAAACACATTGCTGAGAGAAGCAACTATTTTCAGACATGTAAAATATGATAGCTAACATCCTAAAATGGGAATACAATAGTATATTAACAAAAGCATATATCCATCTGATTATGGAATTTTCTGTAAAGGTATACCTCAAAAATTACTTTTGCTTCTATATCTTTCTGAGCAAGGCATTTAAAACTCCTTGAAGATTAAAAATTAAGGATCTTTTCGGCACAATGAAGTTCTTTTAGAAATGTTCACTATATTTTACCCTCTTAATTTATCACAGACACAGACAAATTGACTTCTGTAGAATTTACAAATTCAGCTCCAGCAGTAGCAAAGCAGATTCAGAGCTTATGATGATTTTTATCATCCATGAAGTATTGTTGAAAAACATAAAAATTTGTAATTTCATTATAATGCTGACCTTCATTAAATCAAATTTCAGAATGCTGAAGATACTATGATGCCACATATAAATAGTAACTTTATAATTAACTTATTTATCCCTTGATATGAAGCAAGTGCACAGAATTATTTGACTACAATTTGTCTGGGTCTTTTTCAATTTTGTGTAATAATTTAAAAATGAAACAAAATATAGCAAGAGGAAACTGTGGTTTCCATGGGCACAAGAGAGAAAAACAATGAACTGGCCATCTTGGCTTCTGGAGATCTGAGTAAAAACTCAAAACCAGAATACAAGTCATGTTTGCCTAGAAATGCCTGTGTTTTGTTTGGAGGGGATAGTTTAATAATTTAACTTCTCCTAATTTATTTAGCTTTAAATATCTTAGATGGAAAGGAATGAGAAAAGTTAAAGATGACTGCTATTTAATAGTCAAGTAACCTCTCTTCTTGTTTTCAACACAAAATGCATACATCCAAAATTTTTTTGAAAGACTCTGTGTCAATAATGCTCAAAACTGAATTGATGACGCCTTGTCTCATCAAGCCACCTGTGTGGCACTTGAGCTTTGTTATTTTATCAGTACACAAAGAATAATGCAAACTGCCTCTGATAGTTATCGATGATTATCATCATTTTCAAGTAAATTTTTTCATATATTAATATTTTGAGAATGGATTGTTTTATTAGGTTGATAATAATGCAGGAATGCTTTCTCTGGCACTCTCTTGTTTAGGATGCAGGATGAGTAGAGAAGGAGGCATATAAGGAAGCCAGGATAGGAACTGGAAAAGCTGATCTGGCTTCAGGATTGACCCTTCAAGAAGAGCTCAGTCTTCATATGTTCAGCATCTCTTAGGTAGCCAAGATCTCCCTGTGGTCATTCATTCCAATAATCCTTATTGAACACCTTGTCTGTGCCAGGCAATTTGTTAGGCACTGGAGGTTCAAAGGTGAGAAAGTGAGAGATAGTTTTTGCGCTTATGGATCTTGTAGCCCTAATGGAGGAAACAAAAGTAAAAAAAAAAAAAACCCAGATGGTGGCTCAGGTTGTAGGGTCAGACCTATACAGGGTTCATCTAGATTAGCTAACATGGACTGTGATCCTAGAAGATGTATGAGAGACAGGGCACCAAGATATAAACAAAGCATTTAGGGGGGTTTAAAAACAATCACACACGGGTTCAAATCCAACCTCAACTATTTGAGAGACAGTACAGTAGTTGTAGAGAGCAACTCACACTAATCTGCCTAGATTAATATACCAGTTCTATTATTTCTTGGCCAAGTTACTTAAGCTTTTTGCATCCCAATTTCCTTATCTAGAAAATGAAGCAGATAATGAGGGTAAAAGAACTAACCTTATGGTGATTGAATTAGTTAAAATATGCAAAATTCATTGAACAGTGTTTGACATATAGTAAATGCTAAAAAAAATTATTATTTTCTTTTTATTGTGTAAACTGAGGGAAATGACTGGACTTTATTAAGACTCTATTTCATAATAAGCAAAATAGCATACTAAAATGCTTACCCAATAGTATTCTTGTTGTTTCAGTTAGCTGTTGCTGTGTAAATCTTAAAATGACAATTCATTGAATAGGCTCAAATGGATGGTTATCATGTGGAGTCACTTATACTGTTAAAGTCAAGTGTCAGGTAGGGCTGCAGTCATCTGAAGTCTTGAAGGGGCTAGACTTGCAAAATGACCACACCCAGGGGTAATAGTTGGTGCTGTCTATCATCTGAGGCTCATTTGTTTTTTTGGTTGTTTTTTTTTTTTTTTTTTTTTTTTTTGGCCACACCACGCAGCTTATGGAATTTCAGTTCCCCGACCAGGGATCGAACCCAGGCCCTAGGCAGTGAGAGTACAGAGTCCTAACCACTGGCCACCAAGGCATTCTCCTCATTTGGTCTTTCCAAACAAAATGACTATATACAGCTTCTCCATGTGGCATGGGAAGGGCAGATGGACTTCATAAGGGAATGTCTTGCGAGTGAGTACCCTTCCAAGAGGTCTGATAGAAGCTTTAAGGCTTCTTATGACCCTACCTCAGTAGTCCTAGAACTCCACTTTTGCTGTATTTCATTGGTCAATTTACAAAGGTCAGTCCACATATAAGCAGAGGTGAATTCAACTTCACTTGTCAATGGTAAGAGTAGCAAGTAGTTTAAGGCCATCTTCAATCTACTTCACTTGTGATGAACCTGCCATGTAATAATCTTTACCAACACTAGTCCTTGTTCTCGTCATCATCGTCATCATCACTACACGTTTACCATCATTCCACATTGTAATGACCCTTGTGATATAGACATTATTTTCAGTTTTTCTAAATAAGGAAGGAAAATGATAGAAGCCAAGTGGCTTAATAAAGGTCATATCACCTAGTAAGCAGACAGGCAAAGTTTTGTCTTGGACTTGTTGATTCCAGAGCTTATAAAATGCAATACTTAAAAAATTTAGAAACCTAAAATGCAACTCATTCCAGTATTTCAGTCAAAAAATACTTTTCAAATCTTGAGTAGAGCAAGAAGAAAATAGAGATTATAATTTTAAATTATCTTAATAATTTGTACTATGTACTTGATTATATATTTTTCTACTTTAATAATATTTTTGGAGAAATTATTCAAATTTATGATATATGTTCCTTAAACCTTATAGCTTTAAATAAGATGTAGCAAATACTTTGTATCTTCCTTTAAAACTAACATCTAAATGCAAATATTGAACTTTCCTGTGGGTAAAATTATCCACCATTAACCTACTTGTTTGTTGATGTCCAATACTGAAATTTTTTCCCCCAAAATTCTAACTTTATAGTCAATAGTGCATAGCAAGTTTCTAGCATAATTATATATGAAAGAGTGAATGTCATCATTTCAAGTTAATATCTCAGTGGGATATTTGGCAGAATATTACCAAAACTGTAAGTAAAGGCAACGTTTAATCACAAATACAGCCACTCAGAAATCTCTCAAAAAGCAGAATTATAGAGGGCCACTGAACAAAAATACTCAAGAGAATCACCTTTCTCTTAAAATCTCTATGTTTTTGCATACTAATTAAATCATGCCTGTTTCATTTTAAAAGCACAGGCATACTACTTGCCCTAAGGATACATTTTATTATCATGTGGAATATGAAATGTTATTCTGCTTCAGGAGATAAAAGCAATTTAATTTGAATCTCTCTGGAAACTAAAGCATCAGCACAGCTAGTCATCTGTAACATCCGTACTATTATCTTTTAGTAAACTATTTTATACTGTCATTAATATATGTGACATTTTTGTATACTGGGCCTATTACAAGGTGATGCTATTTCAACTCGCCCCTTATAGCTAGAAAAAAAAAAAAAAATCCACTGGTTGGTATGGTAAGTCACTTTTGCTCAAAAGATTTTTGCTTAGATCACTCATAGTTTTAGAAAGCAGCCAAAAGTAAAAAGTAGAAGGTGTTCTATAGAGAACCAGGTGGGGACTATTCAGCATCCTTATTTTATTAAAAAACAATTCTTCTGAGATTAAAAAAAATTCCATTATAATCTCCTGAGCTGTCTAGATCAGTTTCACAGTCCATGTAGGCTTTAACCAATCATAGCATGTTGCCTAATGGTGTTAATGGGAATTCATTTCTTCTTCTAATTAAACACAGATGTAGATTTAAAATTTAAGAAAAAGAGAAAAGCTGTATTCCCTTGCCAAGCACATAATTTCTTTTTTTTCACACTACAGGGTCGTTGACAGTACCCAGGAGCCTAACACAGATGCACATTAATTACTCGTTCTCTAATTACTAGGGTACCAATATAACTGCTCAACCATTCATTATAGATTCTTCTCAACTTCACAAAACCCCAGAGACATATGCATGAAGCACACCACTTGGCAACATTAATTGAACCCTATTAACTCATAAAATTTATGAAAAGTGTAGCTATTAATAAAAAAAAAAAAAGTGCTCTTCATTTAATCCACGAAACCCACAATGTACAAATGATCATTTTCCTTGTGCTGTATACTGGATATCGGACAATGCAGCTGCTCACAGATTGTTAATTATCAGGAATACATCAACAGGATCAGACTAGAATTCTGGTGGTTAAATTAGCCAGGCTAATTTGCCATTCTGGAAGTTATTCACAGTAGTAGTTAGCTGTATAAGCAAATCTAAATAGTATGCTTAGCCAGGGAGTTAGATTTTTTTTAAAAAAGTAAAACAAGAAGTAAACAAAAACTAGCTTAGTCATAAGCTCAGCCATAACAAATCATTGTACTACCAATTTGTTTACTTCCAACATAATTCAAATTTTAATATTTTTGTTGGAAATGTATCTTTAATAGGATATTTTACATTGGAAACAGTGTATTATTCATATCAGATATATTTTTCCTTATTTGTATATTTATTATTGCTGGATATAATCCAAACCCCATAACCTAGATTCACAGTGACCTACATTGGTTTAACAAGGCATTTCTGGTTTATCTCCTGGTAATCTATACATGAATCTCACCTTTAAGCCTACTGATATATGTGCCTGTCTGCCTACCTGTCATTCCATTCCCAACACAGATACTACTATGGGCCTCAAATGTGCTCCATCTCTCTTCTTTTTGAAAAACATAAACCAATGGGCCTCTAATATTCATTAAATTTTCTCATCTCTCACTTCTGAATTGATGTCTTCCACACACACTGATTGAAAAAAATACCAGGTACTATGCATTTGACTAGTCACTGTAGATACAGAAGTGAGCCAGATGAAATGTAAAACAAACAAAATAGAGGATCTGACAGTTTAGTGGAGAAAGGAGTAGTAAACAATTAAATACACGGGATATTAAATGCAAAAAAAAAAGGCTGGAAAAATGGTAGCAGAAATGGAGATTGACAGCTCTGGACTCCTGAGACACAATATGTCCATCTAATTCACATGTTATTTAGCATGTGCTGGCTTGTTTGCCCACTTATATTTTTATATATCTACTTTTTTCTGCAATTGAATTATTTTCTTTGTAATCACATTTTTATACTAGAGATACTTATTTAAATATTTATTGACATTAAGAAGATCCTGAAAATACAAAAATATCTGAATTCTCTACCTGTATTAAGATATTCCTTGGCATTTTAAGAACAAATTTCAATAGTTAAATATATTATTCACAAATTTGTTTTCTATTTTATTTATATCATCTTGAATGTTTCTTAACAAAATAAGGTACATACATGATATGATAAGGAATGGAAGAGTATTACCACTGCTTTTGGTTCTTCCCTATTACCCTCTTTGAAATTAGGGTGCAAATTATACCATTCATTTAATGTAGTGAGGCATTGTTTCATTTCTTTATGTGGGCATGACTTAATTTATTACCTATGTGATAAGTGAGCAAATGACTTTCCTTAAACATTGTGGTACACGACACTTTTTGAATTATGATTTTCTCATGGTATATGCAACAAGTAGTGGGATTGCTGGGTCATATGGTAGTTCTACTTTTAGTTTTTTAAGGAACCTCCATACCGTTCTCCATAGTGGCTGTATCAATTTACATTCCCACCAACAGTGCAATAGGGTTCCCTTTTCTCCACACCCTCTCCAGCATTTATTGTTTGTAGATTTTTTGATGATGGCCATTCTGAATGGTGTGAGGTGATACCTCATTGTAGTTTTGATTGGCATTTATCTAATGATTAGTCATGTTGAGCATCCTTTCAAGTGTCTGATGGAAATCTGTATATGTTCTTTGGAGAAATGTCTATTTACGTCTTCGGCCCAATTTTGGATTGGATTTCTTTTTTATATTGAGCTGCATGAGCTTGTATACTTTAGAGATTAATCCTTTGTCAGTTTCATTTGCAAATATTTTCTCCCATTCTGAGGGCTCTATTTTTGTCTTTTCACGGTTTCCTTTGCAAAAGCTTTTAAGTTTCATTAGGTCCCATTTGTTTATTTTTGTTTTTATTTCCATTTCTCTAGAAGTGGGTCAGAAAGAATCTTGCCGTGATTCATGTCATAGATGTTCTGCCTAGGTTCTTCTCTAAGAGTTTTATAGTGTCTGGCCTTACATTTCGGTCTTTAACCCATTTTGAGTTATAACCTGTGTTCTGGAGGATGAAGCTGGATCCTGTCTTTCTAGTGGGCAGGACCATGTCCTGTGCTGTGTTTTGGGGTGTCTGTGAACTTATTATGATTTTAGGCAGCTTCTCTGCTAATGGGTGGGTTTGTGTTCCTGTCTTGCTAGTTGTTTGGCAATGAGGCGTCCAGCACTGGAGCTTGCTGGCAGTTGGGTAGAACTGGTCTTTGTGTTGAGATGGAAATCTCTGGGAGAGCTCTCGCCATTTGGTATTACGTGGGGCCAGGAGGTGTCTGGTGGACCAATGTCCTGAAGATAGCTCTCCCACCTCAAAGGCTCAGGCCTGACACCCGGCCAGAGCAACAAGACCCTGTCAGCCACATGGCTCAGAAGAATAGGGAGAAAAAAAAATAAATAAATAAAATTTTAAAAAGTAAAATAAAATAGTTATAAAAATAAAATAAATTATTAAAATAGAAAAATAAAAAATTAAAAAACAAAAAAAGAGAGCAACAAAACCAATAAACAAATCCACCAATGATAAAAAGCGCTAAAAACTATAGTAAAGTAAACATAAAAAAATCAGAAAATAGTCAGTCACATACAGCAAACCCCAAGTCTACAGTTGCTCCCAAAGTCCACTGCCTCAATTCTGGGATGATTCATTGTCTATTCAGGTATTCCACAGATGCAGGGTACATCAAGTTGGTCGTGGAGATTTAATCCTTTGCTGCTGAGGCTGAATGGAGAAATTTCCCTTTCTCTTTTTTATTCTCAGAGCTGCTGGGGTTCAGCTTTGGGTTTGGCCCCGCCTCTGCATGTAGGTCTCCCTCTGGCTTCTTTTTTTCACTCAGAGAGGAAGGGGTGAAAGGAGTGGCTGATTATGTGCCTCTGGCTCACTCAGGTTGGTGGGAGGGACGGGTACAGAATGCAGGGCGAGCCTGTGGCAGCAGAGGCCAATCTGACATTGCAACAGCCTGAGGCACGCCATGTGTTCTCCAGGGGAAGCTGTAAGTGGATCACGGGACCTTAGCAGTGGCGGGCTGCACAGGTTCCCAGGAGGGGAGGTGTGGATAGTTACCTGTGGTTGCACACAGGATTCTTGGTGGCTGCAGCAGCAGTGTTAGCGGTTCATGCCCGTCTCTAGTGTCCGTGCTGATAGCCACAGCTTGTGCCCATCTCTGGAGCTCGTTTAGGCAGTGCTTTGAATCCCCTCTCCTCACTCATCCCGAAACAATGATCTCTTGACTCTTAGGCTGTTCCAAACTTTTTCCCTGACTCAATCCTGGATAGCTGTGGCATACTAGCCCCCTTCAGGCTGTGTTCACACAGCCAACCCCAGTCCTCTTCCTGGGATCTGACCTCTGAGGCCTGAGCCTCACCTCCCAGCCCCCACCTGCCCTGGCGGTTGAGCAGACAAGCCTCTCAGGCTGATGAGTGCTGGTCGGCACCGATCCACTGCAGGAATCTCTCCACTTTGCCCTCTGCACCCCTGTTGCTCTGCTCTCTTCTGTGGCTCTGAAGCTTCCATCCCCAGCTTCCCCACCACTGAAGGGGCTTCCTAGTGTACTGAAACTTTTCCTCCTTCACAGCTCCCTCCCAGAGGTGCAGGTACTGTCCCTATTCTTTCCTCTCTGTTTTTTTCTTTTGCCCTACCCAGGTACATGGGGATTTCTTGCCTTTGGGGAAGTCTGAGGTCTTCTACCAGCGTTCAGTAGGTGTTCTGTAGGAATTGTTCCACATTTAGATGAAATTTTGATGTATCTGTGGGCAGGAAGGTGATCCCCATGTCTTACTCTTCCACCATCTTGAAGGTCCCTCCTCTGGAATCTTCAATATGTTAATGTGCTTGATATTTTATAGTGCTAATGTGACTCAATATGCTAATATATTCTAACTTAGAGCAGCGTTTCCTAAAAATTATTTTTTCACAACTTTGTTTTTTTCTATGGAGTACAGTGCTCCATAGTACATGGTTGGGAGATTTTGTCTAGAATCCTGTCAATGAAAATGAGTTACAGGCAAATAAGGGCCATGTGCTAGAGGTAGAAGAGGTCATATTGAAAACAGACTGTGGGGGAAGACCCCGAAGATGGCAGAAGAGTAAGACGCGGAGATCACCTTCCTCCTCAAAGATACATCAGAAATACATCTACACATGGAACTTCTCCTATAGAACACCCACTGAACGCTGGCAGAAGACCTCAGACCTCCCAAAAGGCAAGAAAACTCCCTACGTACCTGGGTAGGGCAAAAGAAAAAAGAATAAACAGAGACAAAGAATAGGGACAGGACCTGCACCAGAGGGAGGGAGCCGTGAAGGAGGAAAAGTTTCCACACACTAGAAGCCCCTTCACGGGCGGAGACTGTGGGTGGAGGAGGGGGAAGCTCCGGAGCCCTGGAGGAGAGTGCAGCAACAGGGTGCGGAGGGCAAAGCGGAGAGATTCCCGCACAAAGGATTGGTGCCGACCAGCACTCACCAGCCCGAGAGGCTTCTCTGCTCACCCACCGGGGCGTGCATGGGCTGGGAGCTGAGCCTTGGGCTTCAGTCGGATCCCAGGGAAAGGTCTGGAGTGGGAAGAGTGAAAACAGCCTGAAGGGGTTAGTGCACTATGGCTAGCCGGGAGGGTTGAAGTCTGGAGCTGCTGAAGAGGCAAGAGACCTTTTCTTCCCTCTTTGCTTCCTGGTGCGCGAGGAGAGGGGTTTAAGCACACCGCTTAAAGGAGCTCCAGAAACGGGCGTGGAGCTACCGAAGGGACAGGATACTTTTTCTTGCCTCTTTGCTTCCTGCGGTGCGAGGAGAGGCAATTAAGCGCACCGCGTAAATTACAGAGCTCCAGAAATGGGCGCGAGCCGCGGCTATCGGCGCGGACAGCAGAGACGGGTGTGGGACGCTACGCTTGCTACTGCCGCCACCAAGAGGCCTGTGTGCGAGCACAGGTCACTCTCCACACCGCCCCTCCCAGGAGCCGGTGCAGCCGGCCACTGCCGGGATCCCAGGATCCAGGGACAGCTTCCTCGGGAGAACGAGCGGTGCACCTCGGGCCGGTGCAGCGTCATGCCGGCCTCTGCCACCGCAGGCTCGCCCCGAATCCATGCCCCTCCCTCCCCCCGGCCTTTGCAAGAGCCCTCGAATCAGCTGCTCCTTTTACCCCGTCCTGTCTGAGTGAAGAACAGATGCCCTCAGGCGACCTACACACAGAGGCAGGTCCAACTCCAAAGCTGAGCCCCAGGAGCTGTGCGAACAAAGAGAAGAGGGGGAGGTCTCTCCCAGCAGCCTCAGAAGAAGTGGATTAAAACTCCACAATCAACTTGAAGTACCCTGCATCTGTGGAAAACCTGAATAGACAGCGAAATATCCCAAGTTGAGGAGGTGGACTTTGGGAGCAAGACATCTATTATTTTCCCCTTTTTTTCTTTTTGTGAGTGTCTATGTGTGTGCTGTTGTGTGAGATTTTGTCTGTATAGCTTTGCTTTCACCATTTATCCTAGGGTTAGATAGACCCTTTTTTTTTTTCTTTAATAGAAATTTTGCTTCTTAATAATTATTTTTTATTTTAATAACTATATTTTATCCTACTTTATTTTGTCTTCTCCCTTTCTTCGTTCCTTTCTTCCTTCCTTCCTTCCTCCCATCTTTCCTCCCTTCCTTCTTCCCTTCCTTCCATCCTTTCTTCCTCCCTTCCTTCCTCTCTTCCTTCCTCCCTTTCTTTTTTTTTTTTTTTTTTTTGTGATATGCGGGCCTCTCACTGTTGTGGCCTCTCCCTTTGTGGAGCACAGGCTCCAGACGCGCAGGCTCAGTGGCCATGGCTCACGGGCCCAGCCGCTCCGCGGCATGTGGGATCTTCGCGGATCGGGGCACGAACCCGGGTCCCCTGCAACGGCAGGTGGATTCTCAACCACTGCGCCACCAGGGAAGCCCCCCTTCCTCCCTTTCTTCCTCTCTTCCTTCCTTCCTCCCTTTCTTCCTTCGTTCCCTCCCTCCCTCCCTTCCATCCTTTTCTTCCTTCCTTCCTTTCTTTCCTTTCTATTTTTTCTCCCTTTTATTTTGAGCCATGTAGATTAAAGGCTGTTGACGCTCCATCCAGGCATCAGGGCTGTGTCTCTGAGGTGGGAGAACCAACCTCAGGACACTGATCCACAAGAGACCTCCCAGCTCCACGCAATATCAAATGGCGAAAATCTCCCAGAGTTCTCCATCTCAACACCGAGACCCAGCTTCACTCAAGGACCAGCAATGAACAGTGCTGGACACCCTATGTCCAACAAAGAACAAGACAGGACTACAGCCTCATCCATTAGCAGAGAGGCTGCCTACAGTCATAATAAGGCTACCAACATCCCCAAATACACCACCAGATGTAGACCTGCCCACTAGAAAGACAAGATCTAGCCTCATCCACCAGAACACAGGCACTAGTACCCCCAACCAGGAAACCTACTCAACCCACTGAACCAACCTTAGCCACTGGGGACAGCCACCAAAAACAACGGGAACTACGAACCAGCAGCCTGCAAAAAGGAGACCCCAAACACAGTAAGACAAGCAAAATGAGAAGACAGAAAAACACACAGCAGATGAAGGAGAAAGATAAAAACACACCAAACCTAACAAATGAAGTGGAAATAGGCAGTCTATCTGAAAAAGAATTCAGAATAATGATAGTAAAGATGATTCAAAATCTTGGAAATAGAATAGACAAATTGCAAGAAACAGTTAACAAGGACCTAGAAGAAATAAAGAGGAAGCAAGCAACTATGAGCAACACAATAAATGAAATGAAAAATACTCTAGATGGGATCAATAGCAGAATAACTGAGGAAGAAGGACGGATAAGTGACCTGGAAGATAAAACAGTGGAAATAACTACTGCAGAGCAGAATAAAGAAAAAAGAACGAAAAGAAGTGAGGACAGTCTCAGAGACCTCTGGGACAGCATTAAACGCACCAACATTTGAATTATAAGGGTCCCAGAAGAAGAAGAGAAAAAGAGAGGGACTGAGAAAATATTTGAAGAGATTATAGTTGAAAACTTCCCTAAAATAGGAAAGGGAATAGTCAATCAAGTCCAGGAAGCACAGAGAGTCCCATACAGGATAAATCCAAGGATAAACATGCCAAGACACATAATAATCAAACTGTCAAAAATTAAATACCAAGAAAACATATTAAAGCAGCGAGGGAAAAACAACAAATAACACACAAGGGAATCCCCATAAGGTTAACATCTGATCTTTCAGCAGAAACTCTACAAGCCAGAAGGGAGTGGCAGGACATATTTAAAGTGGTGAAGGAAAAAAACCTACAACCAAGATTACTCTACCCAGCAAGGATCTGATTCAGATTTGATGGGAGAAATTAAAACCTTTACAGAGAAGTAAAACCTGAGAGACTTCAACACCACCAAACCAGCTTTACAACAAATGCTAAAGGAACTTTTCCAGGAAAGAAACACAAGAGTAGGAAAAGACCTACAAGAGCAAACACGAAACATTTAAGTAAATGGTAATGGGAACATACATATCGATAGTTACCTTAAATGTAAATGGATTACATGCTCCCACCAAAAGCCACAGACTGGCTGAATGGATACAAAAACTAGACCCATATATATGCTGCCTACTAGAGACCCACTTCAGACCTAGGGACACATACAGACTGAAAGTGAGGGGACGGAAGAAGACATTCCATGCAAATGGAAATCAGAAGAAAGCTGGAGTAGCAAATCTCATATCAGACAAAATAGACTTTAAAATAAAAACTATTACAAGAGACAAAGAAGGACACTACATAATGATCAAAGGATTGATCCATGAAGATATAACAATTGTAAATATTTATGCACCCAACATAGGAGCACCTCAATAGATGAGGCAAATAAAACAGCCATAAAAGGGGAAATGGACAGTAACACAATCATAGTAGGGGACTTTAACACCCATTGTCACCAATGGACAGATGATCCAAAATGAATATAAATAAGGAAACACAAGCTTTAAATGACATAAGAAACAAGATGGACTTAATTGATATTTATAGGACATTCCATCCAAAAACAACAGAATACACTTTCTTCTCAAGTGCTCATGGAACATTCTGCAGGATAGATCATATACTGGGTCACAAATCTAGCCTTGGTAAATTTAAGAAAATTGAAATAGTATCAAGTATCTTTTCCGACCAAAACGCTATGAGGCTAGATATCAATTACAGGAAAAGATCTGTAAAAAATACAAACACATGGAGGCTAAACAATACACTACTTAATAACGAAGTGATCACTGAAGAAATCAAAGAGGAAATCAAAAAATACTTAGAAACGAATGACAATGGAGACACGACGACCCAAAACCTATGGGATACAGCAAAAGCAGTTCTAAGAGGGAAGTTTATAGCAATACAATCATACCTTAAGAAACAGAAAACACCACGAATAAACAACCTAACTTTGCACCTAAAGCCATTAGAGAAAGAAGAACAAAAAACCCACAAATTTAGCAGAAGGAAATAAATCATAAAGATTAGATCAGAAATAAATGAAAAAGAAATGAAGGAAACAATAGCAAAGATCAATAAAACTAAAAGCTGGTTCTGTGAGAAGACAAATAAAATTGATAAACCATTAGCCAGACTCATCAAGAAAAAAGGGAGAAGATGCAAATCAATAGAATTAGAAATGAAAACGGAGAGGTAACAACGGACACTGCAGAAATAAAAAAGATTATTGAGAGATTACTACAAGCAACTCTATGCAAATAAAATGGACAATCTGGAAGAAATGGACAAATTATTAGAAAACCACAAGCTTCCAAGACTGAACCAGGAAGAAATAGAAAATAGGAACAGACCAATCACAAGCATTGAACTTGAAACTGTGATTAAAACTCTTCCAAAAAACAAAAGCCCAGGACCAGATGGCTTCACAGGAGATTTCTATCAAACATTTAGAGAAAAGCTAACACCTATCCTTCTCAAACTCTTCCAAAAGATAGCAGAGGGAGGAACACTCCCAAACTCATTCTATGAGGCCACCATCACCCTGATACCAAAACCAGACAAAGACGTCACAAAGAAAGAAAACTACAGGCCAATATCACTGATGAACATAGATGCAAAAATCCTCAACAAAATACTAGCAAACAGAATCTAACAGCACATTAAAAGGATCATACACCACGATGAAGTGGGGTTTATTCCAGGAATGCAAGGATTCTTCAATATACGCAAATCAATCAATGTGATACACCACATCAACAAACTGAAGAAGAAAAACCATATGATCATCTCAATAGATGCAGAGAAAGCTTTTGACAAAATTCAACACTCATTTATGATAAAAACCGTGCAGAAAGTAGGCATAGAGGGAACTTTCCTCAACATAATAAAGCCCATATATGACAAACCCACAGCCAGCATTGTTCTCAATGGTGAAAAACTGAAACCATTTCCACTAAGATCAGGAACAAGACAAGGTTGCCCACTCTCACCACTCTTATTCAACATAGTTTTGGAAGTTCTAGCCACAGCAATCAGAGAAAAAAAAAGAAATAAAAGGAATCCAAATAGGAAAAGAAGAAGTAAAGCTGTCACTGTTTGCAGATGACATAATACTATACATAGAGAATTCTAAGGATGCTACCAGAAAACTACTAGAGCTAATCAATGAATTTGGTAAAGTAGCAGGATACAAAATTAATGCACAGAAATCTCTGGCATTCTTATACACTAATGATGAAAAATCTGAGAGGGAAATTAAGAAAACACTCCCATTTACCATTGCAACAAAAAGAATAAAATATCTAGGAATAAACCTACCTAAGGAGACAAAAGACTTGTATGCAGAAAAATATAAGACACAGATGAAAGAAATTAAAGATGATACAAATAGGTGGAGAAATATACCATGTTCTTGGATTGGAAGAATCAACATTGTGAAAATGACTCTACTATCCCAAGCAATCTACAGATTCAATGCAATCCCTATCAAATTACCACTGCATTTTTATAGAACTAGAATAAAAAATTTCACAATTTGTATGGAAACACAAAAGACCCCTAATAGCCAAATCAATCTTGAGAATGAAAAGTGGAGCTGGAGGAATCAGACTCCTTGACTTCAGACTATACTACAAGGCTACAGTAATCAAGACAGTATGGTACTGACACAAAAACAGAAATATAGTTCAATGGAACAGGATAGAAAGCCCAGAGATGAACCCCCACACACATGGTCACCTTATCTTTGACAAAGGAGGGAACGATATACAGTGGAGAAAAGACAGCCTCTTCAATAATTGGTGCTGGGAAAACTGGACAGCTGCCTGTAAAAGTATGAAATTAGAACACTCCCTAACACCACACACAAAAATAAACTCAAAATGGGTTAAAGACCTAAATGTAAGGCCAGACACTATCAAACTCTTAGAGGAAAACAGGCAGCATACTCTATGACATAAATCACAGCAAGATCCTTTTTGACCCATCTCCTAGAGAAATGGAAATAAAAACACAAATAAACAAATGGGACCTAATGAAACTTAAAAGCTTTTGCACAGCAAAGGATACCATAAACAAGACCAAAAGACAACCCTCAGAATGGGAGAAAATATTTGCAAATGAAACAACTGACAAAGGATTAATATTCAAAATTTATAAGCAACTCAGGCAGCTCAATAACAAAAAAACAAACAACCCAATCCAAAAATGGGCAGAAGAACTAAATAGACATTTCTCCAAAGAAGATATACAGATTGCCAACAAACACATGAAAGAATGCTCAACATCATTAATCATTAGAGAAATGCAAATCAAAACTACAATGAGATATCATCTCACACCGGTCAGATTGGCCATCATCAAAAACTCTAGAAACAATAAATGCTGGAGAGGGTGTGGAGAAAAGGGAATCCTCTTGCACTGCTGGTGGGAATGTAAATTGATACAGCCACTATGGAGAACAGTATGGAGGTTCCTTAAAAAAGTACAAATAGAACTACCCTACAACCCCGCAATCCCACTAGTAGGCATATACCCTGAGAAAACCATAATTCAAAAAGAGTCATGTACCAAAATGTTCATTGCAGCTCTATTTACGATAGCCAGGACATGGAAGCAACCTAAGTGTCCATCAACAGATGAATGGATAAAGAAGATGTGGCACATATATACAATGGAATATTACTCAGCCATAAAAAGAAATGAAATTGAGTTATTTGTAATGAGGTGGATAGACCTGGAGTCTGTCATACAGAGTGAAGTAAGTCAGAAGGAGGAAAAACAAATACCGTATGCTAACACATATATATGGAATCCAAGAAAAAAAAATGTCATGAAGAGATTAGTGGTAGGATGGGAATAAAACACAGACCTACTAGAGCATGGACTTGAGGATATGGGGAGGGGGAAGGGTAAGCTGTGACGAAGTGAGAGAGTGGCAGGGACATATACACACTACCAAATGTAAATTAGATAGCTAGTGGGAAGCTGCAGCATAGCACAGGGAGTTCACCTCTGTGCTTTGTGACCACCTAGAGGGGTGGGATAGGGAGGGTGGGAGGAAGGGTGACACAAGAGGGAAGAGATATGGGAACATATGTATATGTATAACTGATTCACTTTGTTGTAAAGGAGAAACTAACACACTATTGTAAAACAGTTATACTCAAATAAAGATATTAAAAAAAATGACACATTTAAAAATGCGTTACTGAATTAGAATTTAAAATTAGCATCATGAAATTTTTATATTTATGAACATATTTAATAAAGGAAAAATGAGTCTTTTAATCTCAGTCCTTTTGTGCTCCTAACATTCCAGGTGAAATTAATTTGAAAGCTTCAGTATATAGCAATGTAATTTTCCTATGTATGCTTTCACAGGTTCTAAATTAAGAAAAAAATAGTTGTTAATTAGTTCTGCTTTTAGTGTTAGCCTTAAACTTTTCAATTTTCAATTACTTACTTTAGACATTTTACTAAGTTAAAAACAATTCATAGATGATTGCATTTTGGCAGTAGCTGTATTTGAACAGATTATATATTTGATCAAGGAATAAACTTGTAATGAATTGAAGCTTAAGTTTTATAATTTTGGTATCTAGCATATATTAAAATCTCTAAAAAGTCATTTTGTCAATTATCAGATAATTTCTTTTTGAATAAGAAGTGCAATGTCACTCTCTGACCATGAGTTTTGTAACACAATATGTGAAAGTTCTTCATTTAAAACTGTTGTATTTCAAGAAATTTCATCACTAATATTGTAATTTCTTAAATTGAATATGTGAACCAACTGGTAATTTTGAGAAATGAAAAAAGGAAAAAAATGTTTTGAAGTTTTATGATGAACATCTCAAATCATGTAAATTCTCTGAGAAGCCAGAAATACCCTCATCCATACTAGTGTTTTGTCCTCCCTTCTTTCACACTGAACTTCCTGTAAATTAAGGGGCTACTTCTATTTTTCAATCATATCAAAGTTTCTATTGATGAGTCCTAGATAGACAGTCTTTTTTCCTTTATTCTTTATCCCTGACACCTCCTACTAAATACAAAGGCATTCTAATTCTCTAAGTTTCAGTTACAAAACAATTTATTCCATTTGATGTCATCTTATTTAATGACATTGAGATAAACAGTTTCAAATGACTTTTGGAGCAGTTTCTTAAAATTTTCATTAGCTTGAAAGCATGTTTCAAATTAGAGATTATTCACACCATACACTAAAATATAATAAATGCTTATAGAGAGCAAAAAAAAAAAGAACTGGAAGAAACTAATTCACTCAATCCAAACTAATCTCTATTCTTGGGAGAGAGTACTATCAAGCTCATGATATTCTTCCACGTGGAGTAAATATGACTGACAGGAAATGTCATAAAAGTCACTCTTTAGAAGTGCAGTGTACTTGTCTTTTAACCTACTCGGGAAGAGCTGAAACTACTACACAACAGTTTCGTGTATACCGATGCTGAGACCTTGACAGTACTTTCCTTATTACTGCAAATTATCAATTTTCCTTATTACCGCAAATTATCAAATTATCCAGACCAGCTTCTCAGGAGTCATTTTTCTCCAAACATTTTACATCAGAAGCAGGAAGCTTAATTTCCCCTAATACCCGGTTAAATAAGAAAAGGGTTTTTAAAATGTAAAATAGCTAGCTAGTGGGAAGCAGCTGCATAGCACAGGGAGCTCAGCTCCCTGCTTTGTGACCACCTAGAGGGGTGGGATAGGGAGGGTGAGAGGGAGATGCAAGAGGGAGGGGATATGGGGATATATGTATACGTGTAACTGATTCATTTTGTTGTACAGCAGAAACTAATACAACATTGTAAAGCAATTATACTCCAAAAAAGATGTTTAAAAAAGTCGTATTTAAATTATTATTGGCTCAATGATTCAGTTTACTTACAAAAACATAATTTATTAATACTATAGGAATCAAAACTATCTCCAACAGTTTCAGTAATACAAAGTTTTCATTAATACATTGTAAACTACACTAAAGTAAGAACAAATTTTTCTTGTAATTGCAGAACCTAAAAAAGAATATGGAACATAATTCTCAAATATCATTATTGAAAGAATTCCTACATTAATAATATATTTAAATAAAAGCACATCTAATAGTGAAGTCTAAATATAGTCAATATTAATTTTTCTTCTTTCATAATTACTTTCTTTCTTTTAATCTCTTCCAGAGACACCCTCACCTAGAAATAATGTTTTATCAGCTCTCTGGGCATCCCTTAACCCAGTCAAATTGACACATAAAGTTAATCACAACAGCAAGAATCTACAATTTGCTATAATCTAAATGCACAAATATTTCAAGTAACCCAGAAATTAAAACTCTCAGCACTGAATGTGGCTGAAAGGATATCTGAGAGCTGATCTATGAGTATACTATCTTAGCCAATTTTTGGAAAACCCAGGAAATTCCATGCAAACCCTCTGCCAATTGGAAAAACACAATTGGTTTCTAAAAATTTCAGGCACTTCATCCAAAGTTTTTTTATCTTCACTGTTTTACATTTCCAATAAAAATTCTGACATAACTGCCTAGCTAGATGATTTCTATAGATTTTGTAATGGTAATGTGGATTAGAATGCAAAACACGTCACCAAGATATATTTCATTCAGAATTACAGAAAGTACTTTGGAAACAGTTTTCTATTTTGCAAAACTGATGTTATAAATAATGGATCTATAGATGGTCTTTTGCTTTGTTTAATTTGTTTTGTATTTCTTTTGATGCTAGTCAGATAAAGGAACTTTAACCCCATTCTTTTCATTCACAGTAAGTCATTTATAGACTTTGACAGTATTCATATTGATTTCACTATTTCCCCCAACAAATAAAACAGTTTGAAATGTAGCCCTAAGAGCAAAATAAAGTAGTATGCTAAGCCACTAGCAGTCATGACCAGGGTAGGCTTTGATTTCATATCAGTTTTCCTTCACCACAAATGTAATTTGGGGATAAATATTGCTATGAAAATTCAGTAAACAATTTTACAGTGCTTGCAGCATGGCAAGTGAATATATTTTGTGCCCAACACAACTTAATCTGCTAGTGGTCATTTCATTTTTAACAGTTTCTCTAGAATTGAATATATATGAATGCCTGCCCTCCACTCCACAAACCTTTGAAATTATCATTTGGAAATTATTGAGCTTTCTCTCCTCTAAAAATGGCTTGTACCTTTCATTTATGTGTATTTAGCTCTTTGTACTTTTCATTTTCCCAAATACTATCATCCCTTAGTATTCAGCTCAAAGCCCAGGTTCTCCCCTAAAGACTTCCTTTACATGATCTTTAATCTAAAAATAGTGCAGAAAAAAAAGTGGCATATACACTTTTGGGGTGACTATTTTCCTAATGAGGGTTAACTACTAATAAATAGATAAGTTACATAAATTATGATTCACAAAGAAACATTTTGGAAGTGTGAGAGTTATTAGGGCTGCATTTGATTTTCATTGTGCATTTCATAGTTTATTCAACCAATATGTAATTTGAGGACATTTCAGTTCTTTCTAGTCATTTATAATTAAAAATATTTTATGCATATGTCAGTTTACATATTTACTGGTTCATAACTGAGATGCAATGCTAGAAGATAATTGGTGAGTCAAAGTTTTAGTTTACATGTAGTTTTGTTAGATATTGCTGTTTTTGTCTCTATTATAGAGGCACCCATTTGCATCCAGTCTAAGAGTGTATGAATCCTAGCAGCCTCAGAATGGTATATGTTGTTAAACTTTGGGATATTTTCAAATTTTTTAGTTTATAAAGCTAAACCAAAAATGAGATCTGTTTCATTTTAAATTTAAATTATATTTATACTTATATGAATGAGATTGAATATTTTTCATAAGTTTAAGAGACATGTAACCACATTAATTTCATTTTCTGTGAACTGTGCTAATTTGTCTGTTCTTCCATAAGTTTTTTGCTCTTTTTAATTGACTTGGAGCACTCTCTATGCTAGACCTACTTGACTCTCATCTATGTAATTTGCAAAGGTAAACACATACGTACTTACATACACAATATATATGACCGTCCAACACATTTTTAATGCACTCAAATTTGTCCCCTCAAACTTGTTATTCCCTCAAGATTTTGAGTCATTGTTACAAAACTAGTCTCTCCCCCCAAAATATAAAGGAGAAGTTTTCTGTAAGAAATTATTTGGTTTCATTGGTAATTTTTTAATTTAGAATCTATCATGGTGAATGGTGAGATATGTGGATCTAGCAAATTAGCATAAATGTCCAGAAATTAAACAGAAAATAATGTAAACAAATTAACTTCCTCTCCATCCTCCCTCTCTTTTTCCTTTTTTTCTCTTCCTGTTTCTCTTACATAATTCTTTCCTTTCCATGCTTCTTGTTATTTCCCATTTTGTTTCTGAAAGTATCTATGGTAACAAAAAAGAATACTGTAAAACATAATAGCTGAAACAAAAACTAAGGCAAAAGAAGAAATTTTTAAAGATTTATAAATATATTGAATTAGAAAATATTGGACAGAAATCTCATGTGACTGTTTAGATAATCACTTAATCAAAGTCACTTAACTAATCTGTGATAAAACAGAATCTGAACCCAGTTAACTATAATTCCATAAAAGCCCCACAAAACCACAGTATGAACATCTAATCAACCTAATCCAAAAATGTATGACTTAGGTCAATGCTAACAACACAAAAATAATATATTCCTGACAGATGAAAGTATGTTGTATGCTGAAAGGTCATATTACAAAGAGCAGCCCTATGCAATTTGAAAATCTTCCCATTACATTCATTTTTCTTTTGTAAAGATATATATTTGATCAGGGTTAGACCTGAATATATTTTACTCTACAGATTATCCTCTCAGTAAAACAATCAAAAAGAGATTATCTTTCAATTTAGGATGCTATTTTAGATTTGTATTTCCAATTAACACATAACAAAATTGAGTCAAGGATGAAACAGGCCAAGGTATATTCATTGTATTTGTTTATTTTGAATACTATTTTGTTGATGAGAAAACAAAGAGAAGTAATGGCTAATGATAAAGAGGATTTGTTGTTAAAAGAAAATCTCCATGTGAGGAGCAACGGAAAGAAAAAAAGATAACAAGTAAAAATTATTTTAAGTAGTTCTTTGTTGCTCGAAAGATATCTTTCCTAATTTGTTTTTTCAGTAGATCAATGATTTAAAGATTTAATTAGATACTTAAAGAGCTATCAGCCTTTACAGTTTATTACAACAAAATCAGGTTCACAGGATAGCACTTAATCAGAAGGTTCTGTTCATAGTTCATAACATTACATCAGGGCCAAATTATCAAACTGGTGCAAAGATGAATTAAAATAGAAATGACTTTTATAAAGTAAAAAATGCTACCTCATTAATCAAATTAATTTGATTTTAATTTTTCCAAATGCATATGATGATTAAGGAGTCATAAACTATCTAAAGATATAAACATTTGTATAAATTGTTTCCTATGTGAAAAAAACAAATTGGAAAAAAAATATTTTTATAGCAATCAATTAAGTTGCTTCCTATGGTTTTGTGTTAGATAAAATGATTTCTCTGGTAAATTTTAATAGGCAATATTTATGAGAGAATATTTTACAGCTCTAAAAAATTAAGTCACTTAATATTTAAGTTAATTCTTAAACCTGTAGATTCCTTTAACATGAAATACAACCTACCCGTATGCTGATACATGATGGACTTATATATCATTACATATTATATATATGATATTTAAATTACATTTATAATATATACCGTGAGCAAACATGTACAAGTAGAAATGTATATTTTTATATTTTAAGAAAATATAACTTTTCTGTATTTTTAATCTTTTGAATTATTTTTTGTTGGTTTTGCCATGAAAATATTTTGAACATGGTTTTCAGTGTTTTGTTAGAAATTATTATAAACATATATACATGTATATAAATATGCATATACATATATATGTCCATGTATGTGTGTATGTACATTGATTAATGGTTTCCTTTTTGGCTTATGAAATTAAACACATCCTCAGAAAATCATTCCCACTAATACAGTACATCAAAATTCTCACGTATTTTCTACTAATCCTTCTGGGATTTTATTTTTAATGTTCAAAACTTCTATCTTTTCTGAATTTATTTCTCTAAGAAGTAAGGCAGACATCACCTTTCCTTTTTTTTCCCCCCAAGTGGGAAAATGTTACTATCTAAGTTTTCCAAATGCTATTTAAAAATGAATCATTTACTTATTGATATAAAATGATACAAAACAAAACAATATATAATACAAGATAATGTAATAATGTCTATTATTTCACTGATTGGTTTCTCTCTTCTTGGGCTATTACCACATGGCTTTGATTCATTTACATGGAAATAATTATATATTAGGTCTAGTCACCCTTCACTAATTCAACTTTTCAGAATTTTCATGGACAATTTTCCCAATATTTTTATATCAACTCTAGAATCAATGTATCTAGTTCTCAAAGTGAAAAAAACACCAAAAAAACCTAATCCTATTGGTATTTTTATTAAGATTGTATAGAAATCATTTATGGAAAGTTGACATCTTCATGGTAGCAATGTTTATTTGCAAGTAAAACAAATCATGCCTTTGATATTTAATATTCTTATTCTTCTGCTTACAATAGTAATTTTATCTCTTATTTCTTAAGTCCCTTATTTAAAAACTTTTAAAAAAATTCAACATCTGTAATTTCTATAATTTTTAAGGTTATATCCTTATAACCGGTTATATCCTTTTTGCCAATTAACGATTCCTAGTCATTTTGTTCCCGGTATAAATCCAGATCATATGACTTACTGGATTTTAATGACTTATTGGATTCTTATTGCTAAAAATTCATTTAGATTTAGATTTTTAAAAATTATTACATGTGATTTGGTCAGAGGGTTATTTTTCATGACATCTGAGTCGGGTTAGGTTTCTATATCTTTATAAAAGGGTTTTATTATGGTTTTTTTTCTTGCTTTTGTATGATCTGGAATATTTTAAATAGCCTTGGAATTTGTTTGCAATTCTATGGTTTTCCATGGACATGATGCTTTATTATAGCATTAGGGATAGTTGACTCTATCTATCTATCTATCTATCTATCTATCTATCTATCTATCTATCTATCTATCTATCTATTTATCTATCTAATCTATCTACCTATCTATCTTAGACATTGCTTCCATGAAATTGGCTCACACTGTTGTGAAAGCAGGTAGGCTGAAATCACATTGCTTATTCATTTATTTCCCTGATTTCATGGCAATATGTTGGGTCATAATTTTTATCTGCTCAGGGGCAGCATTATTTTTCAATGAGTGATGATAATCTGCTATTTTATCTTTTCTTCTTATAGATATCGTGCTGCATCCTTTTATTCTTATATTCTTATTTACCTTAATTTGGAGTGACTAAGGTAATTTTTTTTTTTTTTTTTTTTTTCTGCTAAGCCCCTTGTAGAATGTCTAAAGTGAATAAAGGAACCAACACAATGTCTTGCTGGAAAAATTCTGCCTGTTCTCATTTAAGCCCCTCAACAAACAGACCTGTGTGTGTGTTTTTGTGTGTGTGTGTGTGTGCGTGTGTATGTGTATGTGTGTGTGTTTACTTTTACTCCTCAGCCTACAGGGGTTAGTAGTTGACTGGTTACTTAAAAAGTAATCTCAATCTCTCTCTCCCTCTCTCTTCCTCTCCTCCCACCCTGTCCCTGCTTATCTTTACTCAGTTTCATGGACATATTGCTTCTGGCAAAGATGGGATGTCTATTCTTCTTCTTTTGATGTGTCTTCATTCTACTCATTAGTGACAGGGTCCAAGAGAATCCTGATGCCAACTTGTGTACCCCTTTCCTGTGGTTCCAAATAAGAGATTGTTGGATTTTCTCCCTACTTAGTGTGGCACCTGCTTTGGAGAACTGAGCTCTACTGGCTTTGCTTAAGATTTGCAAAGCAGATGTCCTCTCTAGGCAATTTTTTGTCACCCTGGTTTGATCTTAACGGCATTTGGCAGCCCTTTTTGATATATCATGGTTTACATTAACATTGAAGATGGAGATTAAGTTTGCATTTCTCACCAAACTTGCTATTTAGGGATAATATACAAAAGAGGAAGGGAAGTGCTTCTTAACTCTACCTCCATAGAATTGTAAGTTATTCTTATTTGCTTAGATATTCTTTTCATTCATTCACTTATTGCTTTATTTAAGTATTTATTAGAAATATTACTTTTAGTTAAAATGTTAACATTTGAAAGATTTTGTGGAGAACAGTAGATGATAATTGTGAAGGTTAATTTTACATGTCAACTTGGGTAGGTCATGGTACTCAGATATTTGGTCAAATGCTAGTCCAGATGTTGTGTGAAGTTATTTTTAGATGAGATTAATATTTGAATTGGTAGATTCTGAGTAAAGCACATTACCCTCCACGATGTGGGTGGGCCTCATCCAATCAGTTGAAGGTTTGAAGGCCTTAAGAAAAAGACTGACTCTCCAGAGAAGAGAATTCTACCTGCAGTCTGCTTCAGACTTGAGATACAGCAGCAACTCTTTCCTGTGTCTCCATCCTGCTAGCTTCCACAATAATGTGAGCCAAATCCTTGAAATGAATCTCTCTCTCACACACACACCCTACTGCTTCCATTTCTCTGGTGAACCTTGATGGACACAGTGCATAAAATGAAGCCTATGCACTCTGGATAATTGCCTAATAGGAGAAAATAACACCTCTTTGCAAAAGATTTTAATACAAAATTATGTTTTTCATTTTTATAAAGGCATCATATGGATTCTAATGTCATGAGTTATATGGAAACTAAGAGGCAGAAAACAATAAATCTTGGAAATTATCAAAAACTTTAAGGAGGATTTTGTAGATTGTAAAAATGGCCACAAATCTTAATTTCTCCTTCTGTGCATGCCCTTTTATTACATGTGATTTTGCAACACCTTTCTCTACCCCTTAAATTTGGTCAATCAAATGTGGCAGAAGCAATACTATTCTGATCTTGAGTGCAGAACTCAAGATAGCTTGCATACTATCATACTCTTTTTTGATTTCAAGCCAAACTACCTTGTGAACAAGTCTGGCTAGCCTGCCAGATAATGAGAATTCATCCTAATCTGAAACCTGCTACACCCAGATTTAGTGAGCCAACTGCCCTAAAACAGCACAGCTTTGCTATCCTGCAGCTCACTGTAGCCACACAAAGAGACCAGCTGGTATCAGCCAAGTGTGATCCAGGTTAACAAAACCATCCAGCTGAACCCAGCCTAACAGCCAACCATTAGCATGTAAATTAATGGTTGATATTTTAACTTTGGGGGTGATTTATTACACCATTAGATACTTGATAGTAGAGGACGTGACATTTGAACTTATTTAATTAGTAATGTTTGGAAATGTGATTTCTGATGGGCATAACATGTTCCATAATTATTTATGAGGTTGTAAATTATGTAAGATTCTTTTAAAATGAACTTCACATATAATAATATTATGCTTTATTTTTTTCTGTTTGCATTTAAACTTCTTAACATCTCATCAGAAATCTTACTTTTCTCTTTGACGGAGAGTTAAGGAATTTAAAGTGAAAAATCATAGTGTCTAGCTCAGGGGCTAATACATAATAGACACTTAAGGAAGAGTTCCTGCCTTTAACCAGCTCCAGGAAGAATGCTTTTTCTCGACTGTGAAACCTATTACTAAAGCAACGTTATTCATTTTTCTAGTTAATGTTCTTCTCTGATTTAATTATTTTATTAATTAAGGTTAATAGTTATTTGATTCATAAACTGTCCAGAGATTGCTATATTTGCATGGATTCTAACCCCTAACAAAATAAAATAAAATTAAAGCAGATTTTTCTTCTGATTAAACACTAAGACTTAGTAAAGCTACTGCTTTCTCAGCTGATTCATTAATTGACTTCAGTTAGAAGTTTTGCCAAGAGGAGTAATGACTGAACAATTGACCTCAAAGTGATTAATCCATGGAAGAGTATGAAAGCAAAGGCAAAGAAGACAAAGGAATAAAAGTAAAGTCTTTGCTTCTTTATTTCTCACTGTCTACTTGAGGTTAGTCAGACAATGCAAATGTTGCACTTTACATATATAAAACAAAATCCCATCTCAGAAACAAAATTTTTTAAAGTAAGCAATTTGTCAAAAAGATGAATGAAATAAAATCTGATTTTCATGTTTTTTAAAAAAAAATTTGCTAAGTGGAAAATACACATACATACATAAAAAGAAATAAGGAAAAAAGATAAAGTTACAAATTAAGTACATTCATCAAGTAAAATTGTCTCTTCAAAAATATTTCTATTCTATATTTAAGTTTTCTTACTAACTTGTTAAATATGGTTACTTCTCTGAAGCACAGTAGATTATTACACAAGATGTAATCCTACACAGGATCAACATTGTTCAATCAACTTATTTAGTCAGTTAATCATTATTTTTTCCCTGAAACCAAGTTTTTGTCAGAGTTAAGACTTGGGCATATAAAAGTGAATGAACTATAGTCATAACTGCCCTTTAGGAATTCAGTCATGAGATGCAGACAAAGAGATGAAACATCAATTACAATAGTTGTTATAAAGTGCTACAATGGGTCACTTAGGAGATATAGGATTGTATGAAAACTCCAAATTTTTTAAATAAAATATTATCAAAGGCTTTACAGGTCAAAAAATGCTTAGAAACAGTTTCATATTTGGATAGATATTCACCATTCGAAAAATGGACAATAGCGTTTGATAAAATATGCTTTGTATACACAAAAACATGGATTAAATATATCATGGCATATTCTGAAAATTAAATCCATTAGTAGTAGGAGCACAGTGAGAAGGGTTGGAAATTGTTTAAGATAATTTTAAAGATTCAGGTACAAGTGATGGAAGGTTTCTTCCCTTCCTGCCCCATTGGCATAAGATGTTGACACCACCACATGAGCAAGAGATGTCAGTGAAGATTTGTACGTAAGGAAATATCACAATCTGATTCCATATTCGAAAACTCACAGTGTTTCCTGATGATATGTGAGATTTGTAAGAAGTCATTACAACTTTTTATACATATAGATTGGCTTACATATTTGACTTTAAATAAACCGCATAGAAAGTGAGTCTACATTTTTCCCATGTCATTTTATAAAGGAGTTTTACCAAGAGAGACATAAATAAAATAATTATTTAATAAGTTATACTACAATAAATACAAAATAATGAAGTAGCTGTGAATGCAGTGCAAATAATATATGACAAAGAAACATCTCTCTTGTATGCATGCCTTAGTTTTAGAGCAGTTTGAAATTGTGATAATTTCAACACTTGTTTATCAGAATGAAAACAGTTAGACCAAAACAAACAAATATGCTTAAGAAGAAAATGAACTCAAGTGAAGTAAAAAGGAAGAATATACAGTTGCTTTCTTTGCCTTTGAGTTTCAAGTTCTAGTCTGTTCTGTTGTAAATCTGGGGAGTGGAAAGCATGAAATCTTGTTTTAGTGCTGGGTGAGAAGAAAAAGAAAACCCAGGATGTGGAAAGTGCACCAAATCCTCACATTCCAAACTATAGCTTGTATTTAAATTGGGGAACATCATATAAAAGAACAGCAATGTATTGGAGGGATAAAAAGGAGACGGAAATAGCAATTTTCTTGTAGAAAAATCATATAGAATTATTTTACTTTAAAAATGTTTGCAAATGTAAATTTGCTCACAAAAGTTACAAAATATTTAATGGGATAAATAGGACAATTTACAAACTTTCTAACTTTATCTACTTCAAAAAGTCTTCTAATTGTTTTTTCCTGCTTCCATATTTCTCCCCTTCTAAATATATCCACACAGTAACCAGGGAGCCCTTTATACAACAAATTGAACCATATTTCCTTCTTGCTTAACATCAAATGGCTACTCACTGCACCAACAACACAATTTCATCTTGTTGCCACGTCTCTCAGCCATGCATTGTCTGCCTACCTCTGTCTTCATCTCATAACCTTCCTAGAGATTATTCTTCAGCCACATCAGCTATCTTCCTGTTTCTCAAATGAGCATAGTCTCCTTTCACCTGAAGGAATTTGTGCTTGCATTAAACTTGCATATTTTTCATTCCTTCTCGTAAATTTGATGCCAATGCTCTTTGCTCAGAAAATGCCCAAGCTTGCAGAAATGTCTAACTATTCACAGAGCATTGTCCCCTAATATCACTCATCTATAAAACTAGAGTAATAATTGTTTGGATTAAGGAACATAATATACATATACATGCATATACATATAATATGCTATTGGTTTGAAACCTCAGGAGTTTCCCAGGTATGATCTGAAAATGACTCCTGTACATGGAGAGCAAGGAGAGACAGAGAAAGAGGCAAACCACTCCTGGTTCATAGGTTGCAGGGTTACTAAGCAAGGGGTCTGATTGACAAAGGCTTGTCTTGGACAGTCACAAGATGAGTAGATCTCCGTGACTGTCCACCAGAATCAAGGCTGCATCCTTGAAAATAATTCCCTCTGTGGAACTGGTGGGCAGAACGTACATTCCAAGGACAGGGGAGGGGGAAGAGGAGCATCCGATTGCCCAGTCCAGCTCAAAGGTTAACCTGTGGTCACATTCTCTCCATAACTTCCTTCAACACCTCACCCCTCCTGACTGGATCTTCCAATGTTATATGTTCCACCTCTTCCACAGTGTGCCCTGAGAGGCCAATAAGGGGTTTCACTAGCATGGAGGTGGCTCATTTGACAGCTCTCTGGCCATACTGGAGGCAGATGCCGTAGCAACAATATAGGCACATGCAAGAGAAACACAGGTTAAGATAATGATTCCCAAAATAAGTAACAGTTTTTTCCAATAGGAGCCCTATGAGTCAAACTACTGATTTATTAAGTCCCCTAGGCTCAGGGCAAGATCACTGAGGATGTTCACTTGTGTCCTCAAATGATTTAATAAAGATAATACATCAAATCATCAGATATGAACACATAACATTCTGTTTGGATAATGGCTCAGGTGCCTTCTTGTGAAGCAGAAATCCTATTTTGGAGGACAACTTTTCTCATTAGACATATTTTAGTGCTCAGTAAGGACAGGCTTTGTTGGCTTTCATTTAAGACTTGTTGTATGAATTTAATAAGGGCTTCTACATGTGCTATAATGACTTCCAGGCCGATGGAGGGGACAAAAACAGCAGACAAATCAGTGTACCAGTGTTAAAGAGAATGTGCCTATCCTATAACCAGACACCCCAGGAGCAGCAGTGGAAGTCTAAGGTTTAAGGTCAAAATGACAGGTATTTAGTAGGGATCACATAGGAAGGTCAACTTCTTCTGTAAGAATTACACATGTAGCCTGATCCTTAGATATTGCTGTGGCTATAGCTTTAGGATCTTGAACTGATTGTGCATAATATGCATGTTGGCCAGAGGAGGCAGCACTGTCAGGGGTAAGTAGGTGGACTGGGGGTGGCATATGTGAGATCAGAAGTCCCACTTTACAGCTCTACCCACCACCAGTCCCTCCCATCAACCCTCTTGGATAGCCTCATCCACCAGAGGGCAGAGAGCAGAAGCAAGAAGAACTACAGTCCTGCAGCCTGTGGAACAAAAATCACATTCACAGAAAGACAGACAAGATGAAAAGACAGAGGGCTATGTATCAAATGAAGGAACAAGATAAAACCTCAGAAAAACAACTAAATGAAGTGGAAATAGGCAACCTTCCAGAAAAAGAATTCAGAATAATGATAGTGAAGATGATCCAGGACCTTGGAAAAAGAATGGAGGCAAAGATCGAAAAGATGCAAGAAATGTTTTAAAAAGATCTAGAAGAATTAAAGAACAAACAAACAGAGATGAACAATACAAAAACTGAAATGAAAAATACACTAGAAGGAATCAATAGCAGAATAACTGAGGCAGAAGAATGGATAAGTGACCTGGAAGACAGAATGGTGGAATTCACTGCTGCGGAACAGAAAAAAGAAAAAAGAATGAGAAGAAATGAAGACAGCCTAAGAAACCTCTGGGACAACATTAAACGCAACAACATTTGCACAGGGGTCCCAGGAGAAGAAGAAGAGAGAGAGATAGGACCTGAGAAAATATTTGAAGAGATTATAGTCGAAAACTTCCCTAACATGGGAAAGGAAATAGCCACCCAAGTCCAGGAAGCTCAGGGAGTTCCATACAGGATAAACCCAAGGAGAAACACGCCAAGACACATAGTAATCAAATTGGCAAAAATTAAAGACAAAGAAAAATTATTGAAAGCAGCAAGGTTAAAATGAAAAATAACATACAAGGGAACTCCCAGAAGGTTAATAGCTGATCTCTCAGCAGAAACTCTACAAGCCAGAAGGGAGTGGCATGATATACTTAAAGTGATGAAAGGGAAGAACCTACAACCAAGATTACTCTACCCAGGAAGGATCCCATTCAGATTCGATGGAGAAATCAAAAGCTTTACAGACAAGCGAAGCTAAGAGAATTCAGCACCACCAAACCAGCTCTACAACAAATGCTAAAGGAATGTCTCTAAGGGGGAAACACAAGAGAAGAAAAGGACCTACAAAAACAAACCCAAAACAATTAAGAAAATGGTCATAGGAACATACATATTGATAATTACCTTAAACGTGAATGGACTAAATTCTCCAACCAAACGACACAGGCTTGCTGAATGGATACAAAAACAATACCCATATATATGTTGTCTACAAGAGACCCACTTCAGACCTAGGGACACATACAGACTGAAAGTGAGGGGATGGAAAAAGATATTCCATGCAAATGGAAATCAAAAGAAAGCTGGAGTAGCTTTACTCATATCAGATAAAATAGACATTAAAATAAAGAATGTTACAAGAGACAAGGAAGGATACTACATAATGATCAAGGGATCAATCCAAGAAGAAGATATAACAATTACATATGCACACAACATAGGAGCACCTCAATACATAAGGCAACTGCTAACAGCTATAAAAGAGGAAATTGACAGTAACACAATAATAGTGGGGGACTTTAACACCTCACTTACACCAATGGACAGATCACCCAAAATGAAAATAAATAAGAAAACATAAGCTTTAAATGACACAATAGACCAGATAGATTTAATTGATATTTATAGGACATTCCATCCCAAAAGAGCAGATTACACTTTCTTCTCAAGTGTGCATACAACATTCTCCAGTATAGATCACATCGCGGGTCACAAATCAAGGTTCAAAAAATTTAAGAAAATTGAAATCATATCAAGCATCTTTTCTGACCACAGTGCTATGAAATTAGAAATGAATTACAGGGAAAAAAACGTAAAAAGCACAAACACATGGAGGCTAAACAATATATTATTAAATAACCAAGAGATCACTGAAGAAATCAAAAAATACCTAGAGAAAAATGACAATGAAAACACAATGATCCAAAACCTATGGGATGCAGCAGAAGCAGTTCTAAGAGGGAAGTTTATAGCTATACAAGCCTACCTCAAGAAACAAGAAAAACTGCAAATAAACACTCTAACCTTATACCAAAAGGAACTAGAGGAAGAAGAACAAACAAAACTCAAAGTCAGCAGAAGGAAAGAAATCATAAAGATCAGAGCAGAAATAAATGAAATAGTAACAAAGAAAAAAAATAGCAAAGATCAATAAAACTAAAAGCTGGTTCTGTGAGAAGATAAACAAAATTGATAAACCATTAGCCAGACTCATCAAGAAAAAGAGGGAGAGGACTCAAATCAATAAAATTAGAAATGAAGAAGGAGAAATTACAACAGATACCACAAAAATACAACACATCCTAAGAGACTACTACAAGCAACTCTAAGCCAATAAAATGGACAACCTGGAAAAAATGGACAAATTCATAGAAAGGTATAAACTTCCAAGACTGAACCAGGAAGAAACAGAAAATATGAACAGACCAATCACAAGTAATGAAATTGAAATTTTGATTTAAAATCTTCCAACAAACAAGTCCAGGACCAGATGGCTTCACAGGTGAATTCTATAAAACACTTAGAGAAGAGCTAACACCCATCCTTCTCAAACTCTTCCAAAAAATTGCAGAGGAAGGAACACTCTCAAACTCATTCTATGTGGCCACCATCACCCTTATACCAAAACCAGAAAAAGATACTACAAAAAAAGAAAATTAAAGACCAGTATCACTGATGAATATAGATGCAAAAATCCTCAAGAAAATACTAGCAAACAGAATCCAACAACACATTAAAAGAATCATACACCACGATCAAGTGGGATGTATCCAAGGGATGCAAGGATTCTTCAATATATGCAAATCAATCAATGTGATACACCATATTAACAAATTGAAGAATAAAAACGATATGATCATCTCAGTAGATGCAGTAAAAGCTTTTGACAAAATTCAACACCCATTTATGACAAAAACTCTCCAGAAAGTGGGAATAGAGGGAACCTACCGCAACATAATAAAGGCCATATATGACAAACCCACAGCAAACATCATTCTCAATGGTGAAAAACTAAAAGCATTTCCTCTAAGATCACGAACGAGACAAGGATGTCCACTCTCACCACTATTATTCAATATAACTTTGGAAGTTGTAGCCATGGCAATAAGAGAAGAAAAATAAATAAAATGAATACAAATTTGAAAAGAAGTAAAACTGTCACTGTTTGCAGATGACATGATACTAAATACAGAGAATCCTAAAAAGGCCACCAGAAAACTACTAGAGCTAATCAATGAATTTGGTAAAGTTGCAGGATACAAAATTAATGCACAGAAATCTCTTGCATTCCTATACACTAATGATGAAAAAATCTGAAAGAGAAATTATGGAAACACTCCTATTTACCATTGCAACAAAAAGAATAAAATGCCTAGGAATAAACCTACCTAGGGAGACAAAAGACCTGTATGCAGGGCTTCCCTGGTGATGTAGTGGTTGAGAGTCCACCTGCCGATGCAGGGGACACGGGTTCGTGCCCCAGTCTGGGAAGATCTCACATGCCGCAGAGCAGCTACACCCATGAGCCACGGCCGGTAAGCCTGTGCGTCTGGAACCTGTGCTCCTCAATGGGAAAGGCCACAACAGTGAGATGCCCGCATACTGCGCAAAAAAAAAAACAAACAAAAAACTGTATGCAGAAAACTATAAGACCCCGATGAAGGAAATCAAAGATGATACCAACAGATGGAGAGATATACCATGTTCTTGGATTGGAAGAATCAATATTGTGAAAATGACTATACTACCCAAAGCAATCTACAGATTCAATGCAATGCCTATCAAATTACCAATGGCATTTTTAACAGAACTAGAACAAATCATCTTAAAATTTGTATGGAGACACAAAAGACCCTGAATAGCCAAAGAAGTCTTGAGGGAAAAAAACGGAGCTGGAGGAATCAGACTCCCTGACTTCAGACTATATTACAAAGCTACAATAATGAAGACAATATGGTACAGGCACAAAAACAGAAACAAAGATCAATGGAACAAGATAGAAAGCCCAGAGATAAACCCATGCACCTATGGTCAACTAATCTATGGCAAAGATATACAACGGAGAAAAGACAATCTCTTCAATAAGTGGTGCTGGGAAAAGTGGACAGCTCCATGTAAAAGAATGAAATTAGAACACTCCCTAACACCATACACAAAAATAAACTCAAAATGGATTCAAGACCTAAATGTAAGACTGGACACTATTAAATTCTTAGAGGAAAACAGAGGAAGAGCACTTTTTGACATAAATCACAGGAAGATCTTTTTTGATCCACCTCCTAGAGTAATGGAAATAAAAACAAAAATAAACAAATGGGGCCTTATGAAACTTCAAAGCTTTTGCACAGCAAATGAAACCATAAATAAGACAAAAAGACAACACTCAGAATGGGAGAAAATATTTGCAAATGAATCAATGGACAAAGGATTAATCTCCAAAATATATAAATAGCTCATGCAGCTCAATATTAAAGAAACAAACAACCCAATCCAAAAATGGGCAGAAGACCTAAATAGACATTTCTCCAAAGAAGACATACAGATGGCCAAGAAGCACATGAAAAGCTTCCCAACATCACTAATTATTAGAGAAATGAAAATTAAAACTACAATGAGGTATCACCTCACACCAGTTAGATTGGGCATCATCAGAAAATCTACAAACAACAAATGCTGGAGAGGGTGTGGAGAAAAGGAAACCCTCTTGCACTGTTGGTGGGAATGTAAATTGATACAGCCACTATGGAGAACAGTATGGAGGCACCTTAAAAAACTAAAAATAGAATTACCATATGATCCAGCAATCCCACTACTGGGTATATACCCAGAGAAAACCATAATTTAAAAAGACACATGCAGCCCAATGTTCATTGCAGCACTATTTACAATAGCCAGGTCATGGAAGCAAGCTAAATGCCCATCAACAGATGAACGGATAAAGAAGCTGTAAAAAAAAAAAAAAAAAAAGAAGCTGTAGTACATATATACAATGGAATATTACTCAGTAATAAAAAGGAATGAAATTGAGTCATTTGTTGAGATGTGGATGGATCTAGGGACTGTCATACAGAGTGAAGTAAGTCAGAAAGAGAAAAACAAATATCATATATTAACACATGTATGTGGATCCTAGAAAAATGGTACAGATGAACCAGTTTGCAGAGCAGAAGTTGAGACACAGATGGGGAGAACAAACGTATGGACACCAAGCGGGGTAAACCATGGTGGGGTGGGGATGGTGGTGTGCTGAATTGGGCGATTGGGATTGATATGTATACACTGATGTGTATAAAATTGATAACTAATAAGAACCTGCAGTATATAAAAGAAACAAACAAAAAAAGTAATACTAAACTTTCTTTGGGTTATTTGTAAGGAAATATGTTAACATAAATGTTTCAGACATTACATGAAATTTCTAAAAATCTTATCTGTTCTGGTATAAGTCATAATTCTAGTTATTACTTTAAAATGTATAACTCAGAAATAACTAAATTTCCTTGTCAATTGCATTATTATGAACTTTCATCAAATCTTTAACCGTGGTCACTTTTAAGTCTTTTGTCATTTACAGACAGTTCTGGGTGTACTCTGATGCTTTTGCAAAAATGTTCCTATAAAAAGGTTTTATCTTCAAGGAATTCATGGAAAAGACTGAGAAGTACAGGTTTTGGTAACTGACTATACAGCTGAACTGAATGAATAAGCATTTTCAGAACTCTAATGGAAAACTGATGAATTCATAAAAGTGCTAACAAAAGATCAAGATAAAAAAATTAATTACATGGGACTGAGTGAACTGATGAGCATGATTATAATTTGATAATTTCTGTGACTTTGAGTAATAAAAAAAAAAAAACCCACAAGGACTCAGATGCCAAAAAAAAAAAAAAAAATCCCACTTTCTCCCCTCTTTCAATGGTGCATGTTCCATTCCATATACAGTGCGTTTCCACAGGTCCAGCTAGCAGTAGAACAAAGGGATCCCAGTGGAGATTGAGTAGTTCCCCCTCACCCAGGGGTGCAAAGTAGTTCTCCCATCCTGGTGGGACATCCAATTGCAAATTCCAGTAGTTAATGCCTTTCCCAGGACTGATGAGGCTTAGTGTTCTCAGCAGCATAGCACGTTGAGCCATGCTGAGAGTCAGGGCAATGGCTGTTTCCTGAGACTTCCATACCTTTATGATGTTGGGTGTTTCCACAGGGGTCTCCAGTCTGGCATTTGGGGCAACAGACCTACTGGTTGATCATTCAAATGTATTAAAGGCTGCGATAGTACTTTAGTTCACCCATTCAATCTGGTTTTAGCTGTTAGTAATTTAATCTGCTACTTTAATATTCCATTCTTCTTTTCTATCAACCCTGCTGTTTGTGGGTCATAGGTGAGATGGAACCTCCATTCAATGTCATGTTCTGTTGCCCAGTCTTGCATGTCATGACCTTTGATATGTGACCCCCAATCACTATGTGCTTGATGAGGGTACCTGTACATGGTATCCAGCTTCTCTAACCTCCGAATGGTGGCAACCTGATTTGGGCAGCAACAGGGGAAAGCTTGGGTTAGGACAGACGCAGTGTCCACAAAAACCTAGACATACGAGTATTTGGAACCCTCACTCAGAAGAAGGGGGCCAATATAATCAACTATACAATCCCTCACCAGTTGGGAACTCCAGTGGGTGGCCTTTGGCTGTTACCCTAGGCATTGTTTAGAACACAGAGCATGTGCTGTTACTGCCTTAACCAAGTCACTGTATTTCAAAGGCAATCCGGCATCCTTGGCAATATGCCATCACACGTAGGCCCTATGGGGGCCCTTCTTTCTATGTACCCAATCTGCCGTATCTACTGAGGGGTCAGTTGCTAGGGCTTGTACCCGGTCTAGGGCATCAACTTACTAATCACCAGGGGGTGTCTGTGCCTTATGAGCCAGGTCAGGGAAGCCAAGACTGCCTCAGGCGCTTGCAGGCAAGCTCAAATGTCTTCCCACATATCCCAACCCCACAAGGGCTTATTCATGATCATCCACTCCTTGGCTTCCCATTATGTAAGCCATAGGGTTAATCCCTTTAGAGCAGCCCAACTGTCATGAGTAAGGGGCAGCCAAACATTCAGCCCACTGGCTGCTATAGTTCATTCCTGTTTCAATCCAGATGGTGTCAGTGTTGGACTGAATAGTGCCTACAGTTTTTGAGGAAGGGTTGCCCCAAACTGGGCCCATTTATACACCAGGGATCAGCGGGAATCTCCTTCACTTTCTCTCTATAGGTCATAGGGGCCACCAGAGGAATAGGGGCAGGGCGTTTGGAGGATCTACATACTCTACAGGGCCTAGTAGTACCTGCATTTCTAGAGACAGTGGGCTGGCAGACAGTGTTCTTCCTCTGGAAATAGGCTGCCACTTAGTGAAAGTGGCAGTTTGAACCATGGCAGAGGTGGGTTGATAGAACATACTCTTAACCCAATCCCTTCATAGGAAGGGAAGTTCTTACGGAGACACTGTGCCAGATTGGAAATAAAAGTTCTCAGAACTCTCAAAATCCCTACAAAGGCTCAAATGTCTTTCATGTTCTTAGGGGTTGGATAGGCTGACAGTTTATCAACAACCCTTCTGCAACAATGCACGTCTTCCCCACCAAATGACTCCCCAAAACTTTACAGTGGTGCCTGGGTCTTGAATTTTCTGCCCATTTTACTGCCCATCCTCTCCCTCACAGATGTTCCAGCAAAGTTTACAGACTGTTCTGCAAAAGAGGTAAGTTTTCTTAACATTATACCATCAATGTAATGGGCCCATTTTATTCCAATGGCTTCCAAAGGCCCTCACCTAGAGAAAAATCTTAGTCTGCCTCCTATACCAGGCATTTCTTCATGGGAGAAAAATCTTAGTCTGCCTCCTATACCTGCCCTGAACAGAACTGTACTGCTGAGGCCTCTGCTTGAGAAGTGGGCCATCACGGATGGTAGGGGCAAGCTGGGGCAGGTCTGAACAGTTGTTTAGGTTTTAAGTCTTTGTTTTAATGGGAAGCAGATACAGGTACATCACAGGGTGGGAAGCAGCATGATGCCTCCTGGTGAGACTCAGGAAAAAGGTAGCCAGAGTCAGGGATACCAGCACGACCAGGCCTAAGGCCAAGTCCAGAGAGGTATGAGAAGAGCTTGACACTCCATATCATGATCACTAGCCATTCCCAGGAAAATCAATGGCCCCATTGTGACATCCGCTTCTTCTGTCATGTGCCTGTGACCATGGGAAGCAGACTTGTGCCACTGTCTCACTAGCTGGGACAGCCTCCTGGAATGGGCTGGAATGGCACAGCCAGCCTTGTTACAGCATCGAAAGATGTCAACAGTGTCTTTCATTGGGTACCTGCTGCTCAGGGACTTGATGAAAGAAAAAGTTTTGTTTCATTGGTTCAAGACTTGATCAGCCAGAGTGACCTGGCCAAGAGAGGAGAAAAGGCCCAGGTAATAAGGACCACCTGACAAAAGAGAATGAGGATGCTCTATCCAAGCTCAGGAAAAGGCACTGGGGATGCCCATGGGTGAAAGGGTCCCAAGGTATATATGAGACTAGTGACATAAACCCCATTATTGGGAAGCCCTGAGAGCTGCTGGCAAGAACAGGAAACATCCACAACTGGAGACCCCTCCTTCCCCCTCTGCTTGTGAGGTGAATCTTGGGTGATGCTTTATCAATGAAGGTTCCACGGGCTCTCCTCCCTGTATCAGCACAGAATACCAGTTGCCCCAGTGATCTGGTGAGTACCCTACGGGAATCCCTCATGATTTTAATTCTTACCCAGTGGGAAGTCCAAAATCTCCTCCTTTTCACCCAAAAGCAAGAAAGAGAAGACTCCACCCCACCCCTGCTGCCTCAGCTGTGCCACTCCCTGAGGGACCAAGTTGGTCAGGAACTAACGTGGCTAAGCTGCTTTGGCCCAAAGGAAGTCTCCTCTAACCTCCTGTGGGATATTCTGACTGAGGATGGACAATCTCGAGCATGGGCTGTTACAAATTCAAGGGGAACCCCCAGTTATATCAGAGTCCACACCATTTGAATGCCTGGTCTTTTGAGGGATCCATTAACAACTTGGTGTTGGTTCCAAATTTCCCAAATGGGAAACCATATTTGGATCAAACCTTGTGGCCTTTGGGTGCCAACAAATCACTCCAACCACCCCCACCCCCCTTGGTGGTTGGAAACAAATCCAAAACAGATCATCTAAGGTATGGGGAACCAAACTTCCACCATACTGAAGGATACCCCATTACAGTGTATTCTACAGAACTGGAAGTTTTTCAGGTATCACTCCCTGACCCCGAAACATTTAATTTCTCTATATAACTTGGCCCTGATACTGGCTGAGAGATGGGGAAAATTGGCCCATCAATGGGTCTCTGAATTACACCAACATTTTACAATTGGACCTGCTATGCCAGAGACAAAAGAAATGGGATGAAACTCCCTATGTCCAGTTTTTTATGGCCTTATATCAGAACAAAGGCCTTCAAAAGGGATATGGGCTCTCCTCCACTGAGGTGATACCAAAGGAGATTAAGAGCCTTCTACCAGTCCTTGGCCCTCTCCTAGAGGGTCTTCTTGACCTCCTCCCTAAGCTTCCTCCTACCTCTCCTCCCTACCCCTTTCCTTCATGTATCCTGATTTGGGCCACAGCCTGGAGGGATCCCCTCCATATCAGCCCCTCCTCCAGAACACAGTCCAGCAAGTACATGAAGTGGGACTAATTATCAGCCAGGGTCCAACAACCTCCCAAGAAAAGTGCTCCCTTTGAGGCAGGTCCTTGATGGAGAAGGAGGGCTCATCCAGGTACACAACCTATTTACTACTTCTGATCTGCATTAACTAGAAAAGTCATAGTAAGGGGTTGAGGGAAGATCTAGAGGGATTCCTAAATCTGATTACGGCAATCTTTCAGACCCATGACCCACAAGGGCTGACATCCAGAGACTCCTCAATGTACTCGTAACAGGGGAAGAAAAGGCCACAGCCTTTTCAAAAGCCCAAGAGGAAGGAGGCAAAGGGAACAGAAACAATGCAGGTCATGCTATTTTCAGACCAGGAATTCAAGAGGTCCCAGGTAATGAATCCAACTGGCACCACAGAAACAATGGAGAAGGGGGTAGAAGACAGAGACTAACCCATTATAAAAATATGATGCTAAAGGGAATTCAGGCAGCAGAAAAGAAACCTGTCAGTTGGAATAAGATAAAGGAAATCAATCAGGAGCCATCAGAAAACTTTTTGGCATCCCTAGAGTACCTAAGGGAATGCCTCTTAATCTATACTACCACTGACACCTTGATTCACTGGAAGGTAATGTAATACTGGGGTCATGTTTAATTTCCCAAAGTTCCCCCGACATTAGGTGTAAACTTCAGAAGCTGAAAATAGAACAAGATACTCCTACCCCTCCCCTAGTTGAGGTTGCCTCTGTGTTTAATAACCAAGATATAAGAGGAGGAAAAGTAAGAGGATAAAAAAGCCCACAAGCAAGCCCACCTGCTGGCTGTTGCCCTCCAATGTCAACAGGTCAGCATGGGAATCTGGACTCACCACCCACGGAGATTGTCAACTTTGGTAAGAGACTCCTGGTCCTCACAGAGGGATAGCAAGCCAAGGATACTAAGACCCAAACAATGCACCATATATAAATAGGAGGGTCACTGGAAGGGAGAATGCCCTCACCACCCCTGAAGGGGGAAGGAAATGGTAGAATTCTGGCCACCACCCTAAAAGGCAGATAGTCCAAATAGATGAAGAATGACAGGGCCAGGGGACTCCTAAGCTGGCACTTCAACTGACCCCCAAGGAACTCTGGACAAAGGGGGAAAGCCTGTTGAATTCTTGGTCGACACTGCTGCCACTTACTCGGCTCTGAATACCAGATCAAAAAAGTCACAAGAGCTGTAAAATTATGGGGTATCAGGGAAGGCCCAAGAACAGGAATTCGTAGAGCCATTAGAATATAAATTAGACAAACACATTCTCATTCATTACTTTCTATGTCCCCAAATGTCCTATACCCCTGATAGAAAAAGCTATCGCATAAAGTGGAGATCGGCATCCCCGTAGACAAAGGGCACTATATGATAATGTTAAAGGTTGAGGACAAACCTCCTCGAATAAAGCAATCTGATCACCCCAGAGTAAATCCTGAGGTCTGGGCCCAGGGATGGGTGGGACAATCTGTAGGAACCAGTCCCATAATGGGCCATCTAAAACCCTGACATACTTGATCTGGTAGAAAACTGTATCCTCTCTGTCAGGAGCCCTTGTTGGGCATTGCTTCTATTACATGGGGCCTAACTGACCACGGCCTTAGAAGACCATGCCAGTCAGCTTGCAACACCTCCCATTCTCCCCATAAAGAAACCAAATGAGGAATACCTGATGGTACAGGACCTCAGGTCAGTTGATGAAGCCATTGAGGATGTACATCCAGTAGTCCCTAATCCTGATGCCCTGCTGGCCACTCTACCATCCACCAGGGCGTGGAATTCAGTATTATATTTAAAAGGTGCCTTCTTCTGTATCCCACTAGCTTCAGACTCATAAGAAATCTTTGGCTTTGAGTGGCAGGAGCAAAACACACAACAAAAACAATACTGTTGGACAGTCCTGCCCAAAGGGTTCAAAAATTCCCCCACTATCTTTGGAGAAACTTTAGCTAAAGACCTGAAAGATCCACATACTGGAGGAGGGAATCCTCTTTTTTTTCTTAAGCAGGAAAAAAATAATAAACTTTATTTCTATCAAACTAAAAAGGATGAATCAATCTTCAAGCAAGATAAAATCATCAATAACACAATTAACAGTTAAGAGGACATGTACAGATTAGATTACAGGTTTAGATACTTTGAATTAGACACATCCTCCTCCTCCAGTATGTAGATGATATTCTGATCACCAGTAAGGAGGCCTCTGACAAGATACTGTAATCACCCTGAACCACCTAGCCAATAAAGGATGTAAGGTATCCAAGAAAAAGTCTCAAATATCACAGACTAGGGTGACCTTCCTAGGATTTATTCTCACAGAAGGTCAGAGAAGCCTACCCTAGGAAAAGAAAGAAGCCATTTACAGCCTTGCCCCTCTGAAAAGTAGAAGACAGCTTAGGGATTTCCTGGGGATGGCTGGGTTTTGCGGCATCTGGATCCCTAGCTCTGGTCTAATAGCTAGGCCTCTACATGAAAAGTGAAAGGAAAGGATGATGATCCTTTTGAATGGAATTCAGAATGTGTGGAGAATTAAAAAAGCAATTACTTCAGGTCCCTGCTCTGGCCCTCCCAGATTTAGCTAAACCCTATAAGCTTTACATTTCTGATAGAAGGGGAATCACCCTTGGGATATTAGGTCAAAAACTGGGACCCCTTATTTGGGAGGGTGCTTATTTATCTAAATAATTAGATCAAGCCACTAAGGGATGACCTCCTTGCCTACAGGCAGTAGCGGCTACTACAGCCCTGCTAAAGGAGGCTGAAAAGTTAATGTCTGGTCAGCCAGCCACTATATGGACCCCACACCAGGTTCAGGCTTTAGTAAGTTCTAAGGAAACAGAATGGCTATCCTCAGGAAGGTCAATTCAAGTTCAGTCTATGCTTTTAGGCAACTCATGGCTACCATAAAAACCTGCCAAATGCTAAACGCTACCACCCTGCTACCCACAGAAATGGGGCCCCTGGACCATGATTGTATAGAGACCGTAGACATGATCTAGTCACCCTGACCTCAGAAGTGAGCCTCTCCCAAACACTGAAGAGGAATCGTTCCCAGATGGGAGAAGTTTTATGAGAGAAGGAAAAAGGCTGCCCGGATATGTAGTAGCCTACCAGACCCTGGTCATAGAAGCCAGAAGCCTACTCCCAGGGACTTCTGCACAAAAGGTGGAGCTGATAGACCTCACCTGAGCCTTACAGCTCAGGACAGATAAGATCTTAAAGGTTTACACTGATTCCCGGTATGTGTATGCCATCCTACATGCACATGAGGATATTTGGAAGGAAAGAGGTATACTTACCATGGAGAATAAACAGGCAAAACATGGCTTAAGCAAATTGAAGCTCTTAGAAACAGTATGGCTTCCAAAAAAAGGTGGCAGTGATTCATTGTAGGGGTCACCAAAAGGGGCATGCAGAAGTAATAAAGGGAGACAATGGGGATGCAACTGCCAAAAGGGAGGCCTTAGAACCAGTAACTTGGCAACAACTCCTCATACCTCAAAGGCCAGATCCATCCAAATATTTCCCAATCTATACAAAGGAAGAATTTGACAAATCCCAGTCTAGGAGATGTAGGAGGTCATGGGTGGCTTGTTAACGAACATAGGCAATACTTCTTTCTCCAAACTGTACCTTGTCAAGACGTCAGGGAGGCTCATCAAGGAACTCACTATGGGAAGAAAGCCCTATACAATTGGTTAGTTGAGCTCATGGTAACTCCTGGTATGAAAAGGATAATCAATAGGATGGTTGAGACATGCCCCATCTGCACAATGAACAACTCCAACACCAGACCACCCAGAAGTCCCCATATAAATCCCATTTAGACTAGAGTAATAAATCCTAGAGAATACTGACAGATTGATTTCACTGTCACGCCAAAAGTACTGGGCAATTTCAGGTAGGCAGCTGAAGTGGCTAAGATAGTACTAAAAGAAATAATCCCCAGGTATGGGCTCCCAGGATCCCTACAAAGTGATAATGGTCCAGCATTTGTGTCTCAAATGACAAAGGGGGTAATTAGTGCACTGGAAATAAAATGGACCTTGCACTCAGCCTGGAGACCCCAATGGGGGAAAGCAGAGAGATCCAATCAGACCTCAAAACAGGCCTTAGCCAAGCTACGTCTGGAAACTCCAACTGCCCTGCTCCACATGTGTTTAGCCCCAAGGGTTAAGTTTAAATGCATCTGAACTCCTCTATGATAGCCACTCCCCAAGCCAGAGAGAAGCCATTATCCCCCTCGAAATGGAACAACTCAAATGTGCTCTCCAGGTAGAGAAACCATGAAAGCTCTTGTGGAATATGGTAAACAGGTGCTGCCACACCCACTGACCATCCCTCCACCCCTTTCCACCAGGAGACTCGGTACACCTAAAAACCTGGAAAACGGCAGCCCGCAAGGTCAACTCACTCATAAGTGGAATGAACCTCACCTGGTGATCCTAACCACTCATTCTGTCCTCAGGTTGCAGGGAGCACTCTGTGGGGATGTTACACACAGTGAAGAGGGCCCCCGAGCCCTAACCTCTGGAAACAACCTGGGGCAATGGATCCCCTTGACTACTCGTGTGAATCTCTCTCTGGCCTGAAGCTTCTCTTGTGAAAAAACACCAAAGTATGACCAGGGATATTCAGGCTACGGCAGAGCCTCAGTATCAGGGCACACTTTTGCCTACAGGACAAAGACCTAGATGCCTTCATTTTTAGAAAAAAAAATTCACATGTGACCATTATTCTCTTGCTAACATTTGGGCCATGTATCTTCAATTGCCTGGTATCCTTTGTCTCCAAAAGGTTAGATCCCCGATGGTTGCTCAAGGATACGAACAGTCAGGGCTGAGGCCTGGTGACAATCAAGCATATCCAAAGGCTGCTGCAGAGAAGTTCTGCTCCTCCACCCAGGCTATGACAATGCTGAAACTCAGGAGGAAGTAGTTACAGAAGACAGACCACTGTCCCTCCACGCCCCTCAAGAATGAGAACAAAAACAGATGAAGGTTCATCACCACCAAAGCCCATTAACAATTCCCAGAAAATAAAAATAGAATTTGGGTAATGAAATGAAATCTAACCTTTTTTAACTATTCCTTTGTGGTTTGCCTAGTTTCACTTGCTCACAGAGGGCTGTATGCAGAGCCCCGTGACTCAGACCCAAGTTCCTGGTACTAAACTGCTGCACCAACACCGCAGCTTGGCAGGCTGTGTGTGCAGAAGCACTGTGTACAACACCACAATTTAAGATGGTGGTGGGCCATGTGCAGAGACGCTGCGTCTAGCAATGCAATCTGGAGCCTTCAGCAACACAGCTGCGCCAGCCACACGAGAATTCCACCCCGACCCCACTGACGGAATCCCTATAAAGCAGTCCTGCCTACCACCTGTCCAAGAGACCATGGAATCTATAGCAGGAGCTCACACATTTCCATTATTTGATTGAAGAATAAAGCTTTCCTTTGCTTCTGAACTGAACTCGGTCTTGTTCTATTGGCTTGAATGACTCCAGGCCGAAGGACTTTTGCTGGGGACCTACTCAGGAAGGTCTCTAATACTCGTTGCTCTGCAAAACAACACGCTAAGGTTTCCAATTCATTATCTTGCTCTCCAACCATGTCTGCAAGCCTGAAGCTACAGAGCAGTGGACGCCCACATGTCCTTCTCTAACCTCAGCTCTTCGTGCAACTATCTAACTTGAGCTTCAGCCTCTGGTTGGGCATGGGTGGCGAGCCAGACCTACCCACAGTAGAGGCCAGCCTGCTGCCTAGCATTCATCTCCCTTCTTTGCCACAGCGCACTCTGCACAGTTCCTCAAACCAGTGCATCAAACCAGCCTGCTTTTTCTGGGAATCCCGGTACTCACACAGTGGTCCACAAGCATCTAACATTCAGGCCAGCCCTGCCCACTTAGAAGCAGATAGTTAACTGGAAGTTTCCCCTACAAATGCCTCTTTTCCAAGATCCATTTCATTTTTCAGTCTGGCTTGCCAGTTGTTGGTTTGCAACCAAAGCAGCTTCCCAGGCTGAAATCTGAAACTGGTCTCTGTACATGGAGGGCAAGGAAAGACCAAAGAAAGAGGCAGATCACTACAGACTGGTCAGCAGCAGAGTTAACAAGCCAGGAAACTACATACCAGGCTTGTCTGGTATGTAGATGAGTAGATATTGGCACCTGCCCACTAGAATCTTAAAAGCTTATATAAAGCCCTTAACTGGGTTCAGTCACATCTTCAGTCCAGATGGTCTCCACCACCATTGCTATCTCTCAAAAACTGAGAACTTCTTAGAAGGTACGTGTGGTAACTCAAAGGAAACTGGGACACTAATTGGCAAGTCTGAGTTTTTCCAACACACAAAGATAGGGAGACATTTGTGCAGAATATTAGATCAATCAGGTTTGTGCTACATATTTGAAGAACACTGTGACCTCTGAACCTTACCTCCTTCCTGCCAGGTAAGTATAGTTAAAATTATGTTGTTGTTTGTTTGTTTGTTTTTTAATGAGGAAACTGGTGTTTAATAGTGAAATAATAGTTCAAGGACAGTGCTTTGGATCCATAAAATCAAATTTCAGATCTCAGAATCCTGATACAATGTATACTGTCTATAAGAGGTTAATACAAGTATAAAACTTAACTAAATATCTCATAGTACAGCTTTCCCAGGTCAGAACCAGGTCCCTCTAGATCATTATGCCTCCCTGAGCATATCACTTGTGCTTTAAATACTGTAGGCACTTAAAATATATTTGTTTAATTAATAGAACAAATAATTTTCTTATCACATAGAATTGAAGGTATTGACAAATACAATTATTTTTCTCAGCTTCTTCCATAATGAATCACCCTTACACATGAATCTGATTATCAACAAGTTTTCTTCAGATATTTATCTTCAAGTGATTACTAATTCTGATTGAAGGGTTCGCTATATACTTTTCCACAGAGAAAGTCAACATTGGTTCTCTTCACTCGTTAAATACTTGAAGAAACTAGTGCTGTACATTTGGAATAATAGCCTAGATATAAAGGAAATACAGCAAATATCATGTTCTAAGGTTAATTAATGATGAATTATGCCTACATTATTTAAACAAAGTACACTTATAAAAATAGACATAAAATGCCATTAATTTGGGCTTCCCTGGTGGCGCAGTGGTTGAGAGTCCGCCTGCCAATGCAGGGGACGCAGGTTCGTGCCCCGGTCCGGGAGGATCACACATGCTGCAGAGCGGCTGGGCCCGTGAGCCATGGCCGCTGAGCCTGTGCATCCGGAGCCTGTGCTCTGCAACGGGAGAGGCCACAACAGTGAGAGGCCCGCGTACCACAAAAAAAAAAAAAAAAGCCATTAATTTGTTTCCTGATGTAATTCACAAAGACTTCACTGAAAGACCATGCTTTAGAAGGATTTAAAAGAGGACAGATGGATTTGGGAAACTATCTGAAAAGCATGCAGAATTGTATAAGATAATTAATGGTCCATATGTAATGCAGTTTAGAGCTAAGTATTGTTTAAGGAATCATTAAATCAGACATAAAGTTGTGGTGTGTTATTATGTTAAGGAAGGAGAATATTGTCCTAATCATTTTCTTCCAATTGTTTTGCCCTGGATGTTCACGGTCTCTTCTCATGTCAATAAAGTCTCACTTTTAGTAGACTCCAGAACATGGAGGTATATGTTTGGGGAAAATCACCTTCACATATTGCATTCACATTTTATTGTTGCATAACAAATTGCCACAAACACAATGGCTTAAAACAACTCACTCACTTGGTTAAAACCAATGTGTTGAAGGTCCTGCATCTCTTTCTGGTGGCTGTAGGGGAGAAACTACTTCCTTGTCTTTTCCATTTTCTAGAGCTTACTGAGGAGCCTAGGCTCATGGCCCCTCCCTCCATTTTCAAGGTCAACAATGTTGCATGTTTTGTGTCTCTCTTCTGCAGCCACAATTCCCTTTGAACACAGTGTTGTGATTATACTTCATCCACCTAGATAATCTAGGATAATCTCCCTATCTCAATATCCATAACCTTCATCATATCTGCAAAGTACTTTTTACCATATAAAGTCACATATTCTCAGGTTCTGGGATGCGCAGTTTTGGGGAGACCTATTCTGCCTATCCCATACCTTATTTGTTTTTCCATATAAAAAATTGATTTTACTCTGTCTTAGTCTATTTGCCCTATTATAATAAAATACTATAGACTTAGTGGCTTATAAACAACAGAAACTTATTTCTTACAATTCTGAAGGCTGGGAAGTCCAAGATCAAGGGGGTCAGCAGATTCGGTGTATGTATGATGAGAGCCTACTTCTTTTTTTTTTTTTTTTTTTTTTTTTTTTTTTTTGCGGTACGTGGGCCTCTCACTGTTGTGGCCTCGCGGAGCACAGACTCCGGACGCACAGGATCAGCGGCCATGGCTCACGGGCCGAGCTGCTCCGCAGCATGTGATATCTTCCCAGACCGGGGCACGAACCTGAGTCCCCTGCATCAGCAGGCGGACTCTCAACCACTGCGCCACCAGGGAAGCCCCGGAGCCTACTTCTTGACTCATAGTCATCTTTTTGCTGTAACTTCACATGCATAACGGATAGCTCCTCAAATTCGTATGTTGAAACCTAATCCCCAATGTAATGATATTTGAAGGCGGGACCTTTGGGACCTAATTAGGTCATGAGGCCAGTCAGTGAGTATCGAAAAGACAATTTCTTAAAATATTATTTTTCCATGCAACTGCATTTTTTTCCTTTTACTGAAGTTATTTTCAATGTTAAGTTATTTAAAAATTGTATATGACATAAAAAATGGAAGAATAGTAATAATACAATGAATGAAATAGAGATGGCTGAGTACTCTGGTTAATTATGAATTAATCATTAAAGTTCTTTGAATTTTAGTTCTAGCATCTAACATAAATTTATGTGAATTACCCTGGTTTGTATGGTTGTTCAAATTATCATTTTAATCCACTCTTATCACTGTAAAGTAATGCATTCATATAAGCCATAAAATATTTAAACAACATAAGGTGTTAGCAACTACAAACATAATTTAAATTAAATCCCAGATATTAACTTTGTTGTTATTGGTTCTTTTTCCTAAACTGCATTTTTTTCCTAAATTGCAGTTATTTAAAACTTGCAGTTATTTGGTCCTGTATGGTAGAGTTCATTACACATATTATAAGATTAGATTTTAAAAGTCATTTTATGCATAATTTACAAAAGTAAGAGTAAAACAGTAATGACAAGCAAATTTATTACAAATTTTAATGAGAACTTAAATGTACTAAACATAAATTACACTTCATAATTTCTTGGGTTTGAAAATATAAATACCTGAAATGGGCAACATCCTTTGTATACAACTAACTTCTCATCAACTCTCATCCAGAAGCCTGCAACGTAGCCATCTTATAAATACTGATTCCATATTAGAGACAGTACAGCTCTAATATGCTCCAGCTTATCCTTAACTTTGGGTTCTTCTTGCACTTACAGCATAAAAATGCAATGTAATTTAAAACTTTAATGGCTCATAATTTTGTTGAAGAGAGAATGGTCAGCTTCTTTGCTCTATAATTCTAAAAATATTTCATATTTTATTTCATTTCATATTTATAAAGCCAATTTTAATTATCTATCCAATTATTTCTTTCACTTATACATCGTGTATTTATTTCCAATCATTTCTGTACACATACCCACCACCTTCAGCATTTGTCCTCTTCTGAACAGTATTAAGTAGATTTCAGTTATCATAAAAGTTAATTTTGTCACATGCTTTTGGCACAATAGAACCATCCAGATTCATTCTGTAAATGTTATGGTCTTCCTATTGCATAACTTACTAAGTATTTTTCTTAGAAGTGCATTGTTTAATTACTAATTCTTGAGTATAAAAATTCAGTTAAGATAATATCATATGAAGAGTCATACCCAGAGATTGTGCTTATATGATCAATTTCACTGTCATCATTAGAGGTTAGGGTACAGCTCTCTGTCCTTTGTAGTCATCTTATAATTTGTCTAATAACTGTGATAAATCTTCCTCTGTCAATTTTCTTCTCTTTGCTATTATGGAAGAAAATGAAAATCTGAATTCTCATGTGTGTTTAATGAAGCCTAAAAAAATTAAATACTACTACAAAAAATGTCTCCAGAGTTCTTTTATACCTTTTTTGAAAGCTGATGTAAAATTTTTGGCAATAAAGTAAGAAAAATTAAGGATAATGAAAAAGTGATAATTTCAGCATTGTATTACCTTCTGGACAATTCTCTTTCCTTTCTTTTCATATTATTGTAGCCTTTCTTTTAGCATAGTTGGGATAATTGCTGAGTAATAAGTAAACAATTCCTATGATGATTAAGCATCAAAATTTTAATACATAGAAATATTATTACAAAAATTTATAATGCATTTTATATTTACAGAATCACCCGATGGCAATTGTAATGTAGAATACATTTTACGTTCTATTTAAAAATTTGTTCTTTGTTTGTTTTAGGAAAATCTCTGAGAATAAAAAATACTAAAATACCAATGCTAACAAAGAGCCGTAAATACTCAAAAAGAAATTCAAGAACTAAAATCAGATTCAATTGACATTGATTGTATACCAATGGTTAAGTAAATAAAATATATGTATCATTTGCAGGCCCATCCCTGCTCTTAATGTATCTGGGAAATGCTGACTTTCTGATTTCATATTTCGTATGCAAATGGATGCTACAGAGTATTGCCAATCTTACGTAGTACACATTTTTAGGTGGCACTTACACCGTTACCAATGAACAAATTTCTCAAATCCTCATTGTACATTTAGAGCAAATGTACATTTAACGGATTACAAAAAATACTATAAATTTCTGAGATCATAATAAAATATTTTTAACATTTATATGTCCATAAATCTGTATATTTTATTTGAATTCCTAATATTTGTACACACACATATACTTACATATATATGTACACACACACACACACATACACACACATTTATATGATGTTATTTGCCATTTTATATGCATTTTGCACTGGTTTTATCTCAGTTTCCAGACCCTTGTATAAGTAAATATGGTTTGAAAGCAGACAAGAATTAATAGGTTCAGGTAAATTAATGTCCTGCAACAATGCCTCAGGTTTGATTAGTCTTATTGGATTTCTGCTCTAAACATTTATCTACAAAATAAGACACAGGTATCCCAAAGCTTATAGAGCAGGCGTTAACCTGGAGGTAAATACTTTAAAAATCATTGCATTAATTATTAGGTAAAGCCACCTTGGAGAACTATTCAATTTAATCAGCTCTAAAACTTAGGAGAAAAAGAAGATAAGGCTGTTTTCACACCCTGAGAGGCTCGAGTAATTAGCAAATTAATTTTCATCTGATCTTTATGAATTTGCATATATGGTCATTTGCTTCAGGAATTCCTAGGAAAAATACATATAGATAGAAATTAACAGAGACTGATAATGTCCTTATATTTTGATCATATAGGTTACATATATATAATTATCTATATAGATAATTATATATAGAGATATATAATTATCACTAATGTTTGTTGGGCACAAGTATAAATGCTTGTGTCTGCAAAACATATAAACTGATGTACAGATATTACATTCTAGTTAATTCGATCTCTTCGGCAACAAGTCTAGTCAATACAGATGAGAGCACAAGTTGACTGAATACAGTGCTCTAATCCTCCTTTCTTCATCTGCCTTAGCAGACTAATAGATTACTTTCAATATCAAAATCTTCATCAAGACCTCTTCTAAAAACTCCCCAGGCAATCATGGACAACTGCCATTGCTAGCATGTTTCCCACATTCTCATCGCCGCTCAAGCACTTTTGTAAATTGCTGAAAAAGACAGGCAGGTCTGAAGTTAAGATATACAACTTAATAAAAACAATTCTGAATATGGAAATGAAATATCGTATTTCTAATGGAAATTAAATATCATATTCCTAGAGACACCACAAACAGAATCCTTTATTTGTCTATAACTCATACACATGGCTAAAGTGACAGTACCACTTCTAAGGTGATCTTCCCAAGGCCTAAGTGTAAGAATCATATTTATTCTTGCTATAGTCCATGAAAGGCTCAATCATTTATGATACTGCCTCTCTTTTTACCCCAAATAAGGTTCAGAAAAACAGGGACATATCCCACTGTTTTAAACTTAGAATAGATCCATAAGCAAAGTCAGAATCAATTAGGCCAAATTAAAATTCAGATGCCAATTGAGATCTAATGCAAACAATTCCAAATTGCTAAAGGTGAGGTTAAGATCAGTCATACAGCCAAGTATTTGAAAGTTAGCTTAAAAAAAATAGATGATGGCAAACAAGCTGGAACATGGATAGGAGTGGGGTATCCTTGAAAAATTACTTCAATCTCAGTAGGTTTTTTATGGTCAAACTTCCAGGGTTAATTACTATGTCCATATTAGCTTTAACAGATGAAGATGGAAGGCAGCACAGGATCTAGGGGAGTTAGGAGTAGCATGGAATCAAGGAAGCTAAAAAGAGTTTGTATTTTCAAGGCAACTGAAGATAGGAGGTGGTGGATTTGATTGACTTGATAATTTTTGACCAGCCCTAGCAAGCAATCTTTCAATTTTCATCAGAAGCAGGTGGTATGAATGTGTCAGATGGAAGGCCAGGTGGGATTTGGAAATCACATTTTATCTTTGAAAATTCAATTTCTATCAGCATATAATAGGTAACTCTGTTGACATATTGTCGGGTGTCCTATTGCTCTTCCTGTGTGTCCTACTCTCACTATCACCTGGGTACTGACTGAACATTGGTGTTTTGTTGCAATCTTGTTATAGAAAAGTGGCAGGATAGAAGGTACATTTATTTTGGAGTGGTGTTTTAAGAGTAGAAGTATATGCAGTGAATTGCTATAGGAAAACGTAGTCATGGCCAGAGAAGATGTGAGGTTGGTAGTTTTCAATTTCATTCTAATAAAGTTGTAATAGTGTAGACATTTTCCCAAGGTCTACTTGATATTTCTATGCAGCAATTGGACTATGAGTGATGGCTAATGGACAGGCAGCTACAGAGAGGGACAGTTTTGAACAATATTTTTCAATATCCTAATAAAACCTATGATGACTGTTGGTGTTAAAATCATTTTATGAGACAGAAAATTTCTTCGATAAAAATGAGATAAATTTGCTGAGGCAAACCAAAGAGATGATAGGGATATTATTAAAGAGACCATGTCCTAACAGAAATTATGAGTGGGATTAGATTGATTATAAATGTCATTGTGATGTCATAGGATAATCAGTATGTCAGTGAATGGTAATTTTTGAAACTATCTATGTCTAGGACATGCTTAAGGCAGGATGTGGATATATTATTCTATATATAGAACCATAAAAAGACTTAGCAAAGCACATTTAACATTTTTAATAAATTATGTTGATCTCAGAGATGGGGTCATGAAAGATGTAGAGCTCTTATAAGTAAGTCAGTGACAGACATGTATGTGATGGGCCATGAACAGGCCCATTCTGCATCTTAATCCAGAGGCTTGTAGCTGTAGTTATTGTTTTATTTTGGCTACACGATATAGATATCTTCAGCTATGGCTTAAAAAATAAAAATTTTCAAGAGTGATGAGCTCTTGATATTCTTTTTATTGACATTCTGCTTGAATGAAAAGACATCTGGCTCAAGGGTCTTCCTTTTGTGATTCCTACTGAAGAGAGAATTTGTACAAAATGCACACACAAAAATATGTATTTACTTCATAAGTCTGAGATTTCTCCTTTGCTTATGTTGTTTCCAGTTTGAAGGTTCAGATGTTAAAGAAATGAGGTAATGGACTCTCATAAAGTAAAGTCACCACATATTAAATCAGTCACTGATTAATGGGTTCTGGTCCCACTATATAACTGACTTCTGCTGTGAACAGCATGCTTAAGTAGTCACAGGGTCAGTGGTTCTTATATCTGCTAGAGTCATGCTATGAAGATTGTTGGTCATCGTGTTTCGGAAGGGGTCAGGGGTGGGTGTGGTAAGCTTATAACACATAGATTCAAGGCTATACTGGGTCATGAATTCCTGAAATGCTGTGGCTGAGGCTGATGAAAAGCACCAGAGATTGAGTCATTCTTGGTTTATGGTTTCACAAGGGTGACGTTTTTTGACTGATATTTGTTGTTTTGTCACTAGAATGTGAGCACCTCTTACTAGGTTCACACATGCAGGTAATGGAGGTAATGGTTTAAGTACAAATTTGTCATGGCACTATCACTAAGATAAATATTGCCCACCTTTATCTCAATGAGAATCTAGTGTATACCTCAGAGTGACTGGTCTATGTTGTGTTATTGTTTTTATTTTTCTGGGGATGGGGTGAGGCTGGTTTCATAATAGAATCCAATCATTTTCTTCACTATTGGAAGGTTTGGGGTTCTCAATAATGACTTGGATGATGTTCAAGTTGAATTCCCATAATTGAAACTCCACTAGTCCAACAACATAAGGAGCAGGAGCAAGAACTCACTGTGTTGTAAGTTGATAAAATCAGTTAGAGTATCTTAACATCCAAAGATCTATTAGCCAGGGTTTCCAGAGAAACACTAACAGTGTGTGTGTGTGTGTGTGTGTGTGTGTGTGTGTGTGTGTGTGTGTGTGAGTGTGTCTATGTTTGTGGACAAGGACAGAGAGAAAGGGGCTCTCAAGTCCAAAATCCACAGGGCAGCCCAGCCAGCTGGAGATCATAAGAGTTGATGTTGCAGGTCAAGTTCAATGGCAGTCTTCACTACATCAATATAACCAGAGCTATTTAGCATACCTGAATAAGTTCTAGGAATTCAATAATCCATTCTGTAAAAATTTTCTCAGTGCCTACTCTATAGCAGGACTGTTCTAGGTACTGAGAAGATTGCATTGAATAAAGTCAACAGTATCCTGCCCCATGGAATTTTATTCAAGTGTGGTGGTGTCGGGAGAAGAAGTGACATTTATATATATATATATATATATATATATATATATATATATATATATATCATACAGAGTATCAGAGATTAGAATATGCTATGGGGAAAAAATAAAGCAATGGAGGAAAGCGTGCCAGGTAATCTGCTATAGTCTCCCCTGAAGAGGACTGTTGTTTTCTGACTAGTGCTTTTAAACTTGCTGGCAGCCCTGTCAAACAGCATTCTAGAAATATTGTCTTCTCAGGTTTTTCCACAACATAATAGCCAACACAGTCCATAAATAGGTTATAGCAGCTGGAAAAGGCCAAGTATTTAAAGGGTAGTTTTTTTTCTAGAGAACAGAGGAAGACTGTATCTAGAGATAAAAACTGAAAGTCCAAATTAAACCTCAACTCTGATCACTGGCTACCAAAAGTAGACACCTATCGTCCGAAAGCTGAATTTCCATGGCATTTACCATATTTCCAAGTCCCGTCGATAAGACTTGTTCTGACTTTCCTCTTGTCAGATAGGGCACAATAATGGATTTGCATCAAGTTATCTAAATTTGTCTCTCCCCTGCAGAATTGAAGCTAACTCAGAACAGATGTGGATTAAATGTAAAGGGTAAGAGTGTAGGTTTCATAAAGCTCAGATAAGGGTGAAGTTTCCTCTTTAATAAAGGGGGCTGTACAATACAGATGTGCAGCATCAGCAAGAATATACTTAAAGACAATTGGAGAAGACTATTAGGAGAGCATGAGATCTAACAACTGAGATGATGAGTGTAAACAGAAAATGCAAAGAACAAAAATTCTATTGTTAGTCAGTGACAATTGAGTTAAATACAGAATAGATAAGGAATATGTAGGACAGGCAGTTTTGGGGAATACTGTTAGATTCATCTTAACGACAACTGGGACATGAAGTAGGGATACCCATTTGTCTTAATGAATAAAGGAAAAGTGGGCAAAATTAGGTAATTTCCATTTTTTTTTAACAGAAAGGAAAGGAAAGAATCTCCCATTTTTTTCTCCATTTTTGAAAACATTCTTGAGTCTTTTTTTTATGATGTTACTTTTTAAATCTCTTTATCTTATCATTTTCTGGCCAAACTGTTATGTCAAGTTTTCCTTAGTACCTTGCTTTCAATTAATATGCCAAAATGACACTTTTTATTACATTACTGTAACATCTAGCTAAACTGTCAACTCCAAAATTACAGAACAGCTTAATTATAGAGTGTGGCCCTTTAATATTTATTTAGATATTGAAATGATTAATGATTTCCTTGGATAAATATAAAATTACAAATTATTGGCAACTTCATTAAATGAAGTAAATGTATAAACGAAGTAAAATTAGAAGCTACAGTATTTTAAGCTAAGAAAAAATACACACTTCTCAGCCATGAAGAAGTAGTTAAGAGAAGGGGACTTTATATCATGTAATAAAGCAGCTGTGGGTCTTAAGAGTAAGACATAAGGGCGGGGGGGAACACCAAAAATATACAAATTGTTTATAGGAAAGCATATAAGCATTAAGACAAGTAATACAACTTGCCATATGACCAGACACTCCACTCTGAAGAAAGCTTAACTAGTAGGAAAGTCAAACACCTTTGAACTGGTTTATTCTTCCTGGGAAAACTCCACCTTGCCTCACACAGAGGGTCAATCAACTGAGTAAAATGGAATCAAGCAGCCTCTACATGTCAGATGTTCTGACCCCATTATACGGCATTTTAGGAAAAGCAGCTAGAGAGCTACTTCCAGGATTCTCATTAAAATCCTTGGAATCACATGATGACAACTTTTTTATATAACTATATTTACTTATTTTATTTATTTGGTTTTGGCTGTGTTGTGTCTTTGTTGCTGCGCGCGGGCTTTCTCTAGTTGCAGCGAGCGGGGGGTAGCTACTCTTCGTTGTGGTATGCAGGATTCCCGTTGCGGTGGCTTCTCTTGTTGCGGAGCACGGGCTCTAGGAGCGTGGGCTTCAGTAACTGTGGCGCACGCGGGCTTAGCTGCTCCGCGGCCTGTGGGATCCTCCTGGACCAGGGCTTGAATCCGTGTCCCCTGCATTGGCAGGCGGATTCTTAACCACTGCGCCACCAGGGAAGCCCCATGATGACAATTTTTAAATTAGAAAATGAAAGTCACCAATGCCTTTAATAATTTTTATTTCCGTTGGAATTAAGACGCCGTAAAGCACAGCTTTGAACATTAACTTTCCAAACTTTTATCTGCAGAATACTTTAAGTCATTATTTCCCAAAACAAAGAAATGAAAAGCTACACTGTCTGTAGTAAGATCATGGAGTCACCAACTTGAATACTCAGCATTTCTCTCACTACCTACAGTGATTCTTTAGCTGCTTCTGTGGAGCCTAGAGTTGAGTAGGACTCAGTTTGGAAACCATTTTTCTGGAGGAGCTCAAGAGGACAGAATTTAATGAGTTATGATGATAATGGTTCTTTGGGAACTGACAGCATTAAGAAGAACATTGTCTACTATACATTTAAATTAGTGAGAAGAATATGGTATAGTGCAACACTTAAACCCCACAGTTCTTAATCAAACTTCAGCTAGTTAGAAATATGATACAGCATTTAAAAAATGAGTGCGGTCTATTTAAAAACCTACAATCTGGCTTAAAATAGAAGACCCTGCAATTCTGAGTGTGCAGCAAGGCAACAATGAACTGAATTTAAGCTTTGGCTGTCCTTATGGATTTAGCCTGCACTCTTGAATTGCCAACTTCTTCATCTTCCTATTCTGATACACCTTGTATGATTCACTGATTTACTGTTACCTGATTAGCAGTATGAGTTTGCAACCTGTGTAGAAGAAAGAGTAAAGGCACCAAGGTCAGAATTATTTAATTCCTGATCGCTAACAAAAATCATATGATACTCAGAATTTTAGAGTCCTAATCTGGACGATGAGGATAAAACAAATTACATTTCAAATGTTTGCATGAGAATTAAACAAGTAAACATATTCTGAACAAACTGTATTTTGAATGTAAAAACGGAAAGGACCATTTCTTAACAAGCCAAAATGACTAACCAAATATGCGTATTTACTAATGTAAAGTAAGCACTGAAAGACTTCAAACTTATGATATTTACTTATCACTACCCTTTGATTTCTCACTCCCCAGTCACAACACCTTGAAAAATGTTTCAAGACTAACATAAAAATTATAAAGAAAAGCATATATCATACTCTCTCCTATTTGAGTAAATCCAAATGGATTTTGATGCAATTATATCAACATCAATAGTTTCACTGAGCTACTGACTAGGGAAGCATTGCCCTGCCCAGAAACATGTTCTTGATTTGAGGTTATGCTAATCTTGTAACCTTGACCAAAGAACTTTAAAATTAAAAATCAAATAACTTATAAACTGGAATTAGCTACTTTAAGTACTCAACAGCCAATTAACTTGGTGATCTTCTATGCATGACATGGGGAGATTGTGTAAAAGTACGTAGAGAAAAGAGGATATTGGGCTAGTGCCCTTTAGGATTAAAGAAAATTCTAATGATGAGCATAATGAAGAGAATTTCATTAGTAGATAATTCATGCATTTGATATATACCAATTAATTGACTGGAATAATTACTTGGCTCTGACTTTTTAAAAAAAATTTTATTACCTTCTTTTACTGGCTTTTAAAAGCACAATTAATAGTAAGATCCCCTGAACTCTAGTTTACATTATTTATATGGGTTTAATTACAAACCGTAGGCAATATATGAAAGGTACAGCCTAAGGACAATTTATTACATATTAAATTGGTTTTAGTCTTATAGTTGAAAAAATCATTACATTAGTTAGATTTATGTTTACCAACACATTCAAAAATACCAAATAAGCATATATTACATGGCAGGTTCTACATGCTAGGATACAGTAAACAAAATACACAAGAAATACAGCCATCTTGAAGAAGACGTTCTAGCAGGAGAGGAAGTTAATAAACAAAAAAGATGTAGTATTTTATATGGTAAGTACCATGGAGAACAAATAAGTCAGAAACGAATGGGATGACAGCTGGGAGAGGGTTAAGTTTCAAATAGAATATTCATCTGTGGATAAGACAACATAAACACAATGACTTGAATGTGGTCAGGGAGTAAACTGTGTGTATATATGTTAGGGAAAAATATAAAGATAAAACAGAACATTTCTGAGCTGTAAAATCACTGGCATATTTCAGAAGCAGCTATAAGATTGAATGGCAGGAGAGGAATTATAGAGGGTGAGTTGAAGGCCAAGAGATAAAAAGGGTGTAGGTCATCACATATGACATTTTACACGACTATAGGAACTTTGGCTTTGATTGTGAGATGGGAAGCCATTGAGGTTGAGTGGAAAAATCATATGACTTTGCTTATATGTTAAAAGGATTACTTTGGCTGTCAAATTATGGATGGTTTTTGAATTCCAAAAATGAAAGCAGGGACACCATGTTGGAGTCTGCACGATTGTGGATGGTGGCAGGGTGATGATAGTAGATGTGAATATATGTAACTGTATTCTAGATAAGTTTTGAATAGAGTCAATGGGAGTTAAGGATTGAACATGGGGATTGAAAAAGACAGAAGGATCAAAGATGATTCTAAGCTTTTTACCAGATCACCAAAGTTAGAGATAGTTTCTTCATAATGGAAAAGCATGGTAGTCTTTTCCCCACATGATCATCAAAACTACAGAATCATCTCACATTTATAGGCATCACTATTGTGAAAGGGGGAAAAAGTCCTATTTTATATATGTATAGAGCAAGGAAAGAGCTCAAGTAGTCTCTCTTAGCTCTGAAGTCTTCTCTAAACTGTGACAGTTTCTCAGACTTTCCTTGCTTTAAGGGTCTTGAGTTTTAAGTTCCAGTTAGGTATATTGTTGTAGACTTGTTAATAGGGATTTTGCTGATGTTTTCCTCAGGATTAAACTGTGGTTTTGAGTTTCAGGGAGAAAGACCACAAACATTAAATGCCACTTTCATAACAATGTACCAAGGGTACATACAATCAACATGACTTATCATTGTTGTTGACCTTAATTACATGGCAGAAGAAGTGTTAGGTTTCTCTACCTTAAATTTACTGTCCCCCCCATCCCTCTTCATACTCTTCAGAAGTCAGTGACTATGGGCATCCCATACTTAAGGAGTAAAGAGTTATGCTCCACCTCCTCAAGGTCAGAGAATCTATATATGAGTGTTTCTGATCCATCTGCCTCCAGTCAGTAACAGAAATTATTACACCAAACTCATTAGCTACATATAATTCTCAGTAGTGATTAACTTATTTTTTTAGCCTCAATTGCCTGCCCTCCCCCCCACCACACACAATATTTAATAGCATTGCTTGGGTGGAAAAACTACAAGCTTAATTTGATCTTTGCTAGCAAAGTCAATCTTAATGGACCTTTGTATTATACTTAAAAGTTTTTCAATCCTACTTCAGATTATTTGGAATCAAGAGGCAGAAGCTTTACCAAGTACGCAAAACTCCATCTTTAAATTCTATTATTCTTTTCTTGCATTTCTCTTTTCTAGAACAAAGACTAGAACAGCTAGTCTTTCCATGAGCTCATCACTTTCTTCTAGTACCTTATTAAATATAGCCAGGGATCACCAAACACACACATCTATGATTCTCTTTTGCAGCCTCTTCTATAATTAATTTTAAGTAATTATAGGCAACCAATTTGGTTTATGTGGGGGTTTTGATTTTTACTAAAGATTACCATAGCATAATATTCTCCCCAAATTCAAACTTCCTATATTAGTTTCTTTGTCCATCTACAACTTGTCTGTTAAGCCAATGTTATATAACTTATTTTTATTTACTTATTTTATATATTTATTTATATATATAAATATATTAATTTATATATATATCTATTTTTATTATTGCAACACCCTACTTAAGGAACCTACATCTGCATTGCTCATGGTATATTAATGTTTATGCTTAACACATCAAAAGTTTATCTCCTGCTCATACAACAGCCCAAAGCAGCAGTTCCTGGACAGAATGGATAGTCTTAACATATACTAATGAGGTAATATTACTAGATCTTGCTTGTTGACAGGACGTGGGACTGAGGGACTATGATATTTTGGGATTGACTACCCGATTTCTGGCTTGAGCAATGGGGTGTTTTACAATGCTCTTTATGTGAGGGGGGACTAGAGTTGGATCAGGTGTTGAGAGTGAACACGAATTAGGTATACACATGTAGAATATAAAGTGTCACAAAGACGTTTAGGAAGAGCTATAAAAAGGCGATTGTATATATGACCCAAAAGAGATATGTGAGAGGAGGAGAGAAGATGGTGGAAGACTAAGACGCAGAGATCATCTTCCTCCCCACAGATACATCAGAAATACATCTACATGTGGAACTGCTCCTATAGAACACCCAGTGAACGCTGGCAGAAGACCTCAGACCTTCCAAAAGGCAAGAAACTCCCCACGTACCTGGGTAGGGCAAAAGAAAAAAAGAAAAAACAGAAACAAAAGAATAGGGATGGGACCTGCACCAGTGGGAGGGAGCTGTGAAGGAGGAAAGGTTCCCACACATTAGAAGCCCCTTCACGGGCAGAGACTGCGGGTGGCAGAGGGGGAAGCTTTAGAGCCACAGAGGAGAGTGCAGTAACAGGGTGCGGAGGGCAAAGCGGAGAGATTCCCGCACAGAGGATCGGTGCCGACCAGCACTCACCAGCCGGAGAGGCTTCTCTGCTCACCCGCCGGGAAGGGCGGGGGCTGGGAGCTGAGGCTCGGGCTTCGGTTGGAAACCGGGAGAGGACTGGGGTTGGCTGCGTGACCACAGCCTGAAGAGGTTAGTGCACCACAGCTAGCCGGGAGGGAGTCCGGGTGAAGTCTGGAGCTGCTGAAGAGGCAAGAGACCTTTTCTTCCCTCTTTGCTTCCTGGGGCGCAAGGAGAGGGGATTAAGCGCACCGCTTAAAGGAGCTCCAGAGACGGGCGCAGAGCTGCCGAAGAGACAAGAGACTTTTTCTTGGTGCTTTGTTTCCTGGTGCGAGAGGAGAGGGGATTAAGAGTGCCCCGTAAAGGAGCTCCAGAAATGGATGCAAACTGCGGCTATCAGCACAGACACCAGAGAAGGGCATGAGACGCTAAGGCTGCTGCTGCCGCCACCAAGAAGCCTGTGTGCGAGCACAGGTGACTCTCTACACCTCCCCTCCCGGGAGCCTGTGCAGGCCGCCACTGCCAGGGTCCTGCGATCCAGGGACAACTTCCCCGGGAGAAAGCACGGCGCGCCTCAGCCTGGTGCAACGTCACACCAGCCTCTGCCGCTGCAGGCTGACCCCGCACTCCATACCCCTCCCTCCCCGCGGCCTGAGTGAGCCAGAGTCCCCAGATCAGCTGTTCCTTTAACCCCGTCCTGTCTGAGCGAAGAGCAGATGCCCTCGGGCGACCTACACGCAGAGGCGGGGCCCAGTCCAAAACTGAACCCCAGGAGCTGTGGGAACAAAGAGGAGAGGGGGAGGTCTCTCCTAGCAGCCTCAGAAGCAGCGATTAAATCTCCACTATCAACCTGAAGTGCCCTGCATCTGTGGAATACCTGAATAGATGGCAAATCATCCCAAGTTGAGGAGGTGGACTTTGGGAGCAAAGATATATTATTATTTTCCCCTTTACCTCTTTTTGTGAGTGTATATGTGTGTGCTGCTGTGTGAGATTTTGTCTGTATAGCTTTGCTTTCACCATTTGTCCTAGGGTTCTGACCGACCCATTTTTGTCTTGTTTTTTTTACTTTTTATAATTTTTCTTCTTAATAATTATTTTCTATTTTAATACCTTTATTTTATCCTACTTTATTTTATCCTTCTTTCTTCCTTTCTTTTCTTCCTTCCTTCCTTTCTTCTTCCTTCCTTGCTTCCTTTTCCTCCTTTCTTCCTTCCTTCCTTGCTTTCTTGCTTCCTTCCTTCTTTTCTTTCTTTCCTTTCTATTTTTTCTCCCTTTTGTTCTGAGCTGTGTGGATTAAGGCTTTTGGTGCTTCAGCCAGGCGTCATGGCTGTGTCTCTGAGGTGGGAGAACCAACTTCAGGACACTGGTCCACAAGATACCTCCAAGCCACACGTAATATCAAATGGCGAAAATCTCCCAGAGATCTCCATCTCAACACAAATACCCAGCTTCACTCAATGACTAGCAAGCTACAGTGCTAGACACCCTATGGCAAACAACTAGCAAGACAGGAACACAGCCCCATCAATTAGCAGAGAGGTTGCCTAAAATCATAATAAGGCTACAGACACCCCAAAACACACCACTAGACGTGGACCTGCCCACCAGGAAGACAAGATCCAGCCTCATCCACCAGAACACAGGCACTAGTCTCCCCAACCAGGAAACCTACTCAACCCACTGAACCAACCTTAGCCACTGGGGACAGATAACAAAAACAACAGGAACTACGAACCTGCAGCCTGCAAAAAGGAGACCCCAAACACAGTAAGCAAAATGAAAAGACATAAAAACACACAACAGATGAAGGAGCAAGGTAAAAACCCACCAGAACTAACAAATGAAGAGGAAATAGGCAGTCTACCTGAAAAAGAATTCAGAATAATGATAGTAAAGATGATCCAAAATCTTGGAAATAGAATAGACAAAATGCAAGAAACATTTAATAAGGACCTAGAAGAAATAAAGATGAAGCAAGAAACGATAAGCAACACATAAAGGAAATGAAAAATACTCTAGATGGGATCAATAGCAGAATAACTGAGGCAGAAGGACGGATAAGTGATCTGGAAGATAAAATAGTGGAAATAACTACTGCAGAGCAGAATAAAGAAAAAAGAATGAAAAGAATGGAGGACAGTCTCAGAGACCTCTGGGACAACACTGAACACACCAACATTTGAATTATAGGGGTCCCAGAAGAAGAAGAGAAAAAGAAAGGGACTGAGAAAGTATTTGAAGAGATTATAGTTGAAAACTTCCCTAATATGGGAAAGGAAATAGTTCATCAAGGCCAGGAAGCACAGAGTCCCATACAGGATAAATCCAAGGAGAAACATGCCAAGACACATAATAATCAAACTGTCAAAAATTAAATACAAAGAAAAAATATTAAAAGCAGCAAGGGAAAAACTACAAATAACAAACAAGGGAATCCCCATAAGGTTAACATCTGATCTGTCAGCAGAAACACTACAAGCCAGAAGGGAGTGGCAAGACATATTTAAAGTGATGAAAGAGAAAAACCTACAACCAAGAATACTCTACCAAGCAAGGATCTCATTCAGATTTGATGGAGAAATTAAAACCTTCACAGACAAGCAAAAGCTGAGAGAGTTCAGCACCACCAAACCAGCTTTACAACGAATGATAAAGGAACTTCTCTAGGCAAGAAACACAAGAGAAGGAAAAGACCTACAACAACAAACTCGAAACAATTAAGTAAATGGGAATAGGAACATACATATCAATAATTACCTTAAATGTAAATGGATTAAATGCTCCCACCAAAAGACACAGACTGGCTGAATGGATACAAAAACTAGACCCATATATATGCTGCCTACAAGAGAGCCACTTCAGACCTAGGGACACTTACAGACTGAAAGTAAGGGGATGGAAAAAAATATTCCATGCAAATGGAAATCAGAAGAAAGCTGGAGTAGCAATTCTCATAACAGACAAAATAGACTTTAAATAAAGACTATTACAAGAGACAAAGAAGGACACTACATAATGATCAAGGGATCGATCCATGAAGAAGATATAACAACTGTAAATATTTATGCACCCAACATAGGAGCACCTCAATACATAAGACAAATACTAATAGCCATAAAAGGGGAAATCAACAGTAACACAATCATAGTAGGGGACTTTAACACCCCACTTTCACCAACGGACAGATCATCCAAAATGAAAATAAATAAGGAAGCACAAGTTTTAAATGATACATTAAACAAGATGGACTTACTTGATATTTATAGGACATTCCATACAAAAATACACATTTCTCTCAAGTGCTCATGGAACATTCTCCAGGATAGATCTTATCTGGGGTCACAAATCTAGCCTTGGTAAATTTAAGAAAACTGAAATCGTATCAAGTACCTTTTCTGACAACGCTATGAGACTAGATATCAATTACAGGAAAAGATCTGTAAAAATTACAAACACATGGAGGCTAAACAATACACTACTTAATAACGAAGTGATCACTGAAGAAATCAAAGAGGAAATCAAAAAATACTTAGAGGGCTTCCCTGGTGGCGCAGTGGTTGGGAGTCCGCCTGCCGATGCAGGGGACGCGGGTTCGTGCCCCGGTCTGGGAAGATCCCATGTGCCGCGGAGCGGCTGGGCCCGTGAGCCGTGGCCGCTGAGCCTGCGCGTCCGGAGCCTGTGCTCCGCAACGGGAGAAGCCACAGCAGTGAGAGGCCCGCGTACCGCAAAACAACAACAACAAAAAATACTTAGAAACGAATGACAATGGAGACACGACAACCCAAAACCTATGGGATACAGCAAAAGCAGTTCTAAGAGGGAAGTTTATAGCAATACAATCATACCTTAAGAAACAGAAAACACCTCGAATAAACAACTTAACTTTGCACCTAAAGCAATTAGAGAAAGAAGAACAAAAAAACCCCAAATTTAGCAGAAGGAAAGAAATCATAAAGATAAGATCAGAAATAAATGAGAAAGAAATGAAGGAAATGATAGCAAAGATCAATAAAACTAAAAGCTGGTTCTTTGAGAAGATAAACAAAGTTGATAAACCATTAGCCAGACTCATCAAGAATAAAAGGGAGAAGACTCAAATCAATAGAATTAGAAATGAAAAAGGAAAGGTAATGACGGACACTGCAGAAATAAAACAGATTATCAGCGATTACTACAAGCAACTTTATGCCAATAAAATGGACAACCTGGAAGAAATGGACAAATCATTAGAAACCCACAACCTTCCAAGACTGAACCAGGAAGAAATAGAAAATAGGAACAGACCAATCACAAGCACTGAAAATGAAACTGTGATTAAAAATCTTCCAACAAACAAAAGCCCAGGACCAGATGGCTTCACAGGAGAATTCTATCAAACATTTAGAGAAGAGCTCACACCTATCCTTCTCAAACTCTTCCAAAAGATAGCTGAGGGAGGAACACTCCCAAACTCATTCTATGAAGCCACCATCACCCTGATACCAAAACCAGACAAAGACGTCACAAAGAAAGAAAACTATAGGCCAATATCACTGATGAACATAGATGCAAAAATCCTCAACAAAATACTAGCAAACAGAATCCAACAGCACATTAAAAGGATCATACACCATGATCAAGTGAGGTTTATTCCAGGAATGCAAGGATTCTTCAATATACGCAAATCAATCAACGGGATACACCATATCAACAAACTGAAGGAGAAAAACCATATGATCATCTCAATAGATGCAGAGAAAGCTTTTGACAAAATTCAACACTAATTTATGATAAAAACCCTGCAGAAAGTAGGCATACAGGGAACTTTCCTCAACATAATAAAGGCCATATATGACAAACCCACAGCTAGCATCGTTCTCAATGGTGAAAAACTGAAACCATTTCCACTAAGATCAGGAACAAGACAAGGTTGCCCACTCTCACCACTCTTATTCAACATAGTTCTGGAAGTTCTAGCCACAGCAATCAGAGAAGAAAAAGAAATAAAAGGAATCCAAATAGGAAAAGAAGAAGTAAAGCTGTCACTGTTTGCAGATGACATGATACTATGCATAGAGAATCCTAAGGATGCTACCAGAAAACTACTAGGGCTTATCAATGAATTTGGTAAAGTTGCAGGATACAAAATTAATGCACAGAAATCTCTGGCATTCTTATACACTAATGATGAAAAATCTGAGAGTGAAATTAAGAAAACACTCCCATTTACCACTGCAACAAAAAGAATAACATATCTAGGAATAAACCTACGTAAGGAGACAAAAGACCTGTATGCAGAAAAATATAAGACACTGATGAAAGAAATTAAAGATGATACAAATAGATGGACAGATATACAATGTTCTTGGATTGGAAGAATCAACATTGTGAAAATGACTCTACTACTCAAAGCAATCTACATATTCAATGCTATCCCTATCAAATTACCACTGGTATTTTTTAGGGAACTAGAACAAAATATTTCACAATTTGTATGGAAACACAAAAGATCCCGAATAGCCAAAGCAATCTTGAGAATGAAAAATGGAGCTGGAGGAATCAGGCTCCCTGACTTCAGACTATACTACAAAGCTACAGTAATCAAGACAGTATGGTACTGGCACAAAAACAGAAATATAGATCAATGGAACAGGATAGAAAGCCCAGAGATAAACCCACACACATATGGTCACCTTATCTTCGATAAAGGAGGGAAGTGTATACCGTGGAGAAAAGACAGCCTCTTCAATAAGTGGTGCTGGTTAAACTGGACAGCTACATGTAAAAGTATGAAATTAGAACACTCCCTAACACCACACACAAAAATAAACTCAAAATGGGTTAAAGACCTAAATGTAAGGCCAGACACTATCAAACTCTTAGAGGAAAACACAGGCAGAACACTCTACAACATAAATCACAGCGAGATCCTTTTTGACCCATCTCCTAGAGAAATGGAAATAAAAACAAAAATAAACAAATGGGACCTAATGAAACTTAAAAGCTTTTGCACAGCAAAGGATACCATAAACAAGACCAAAAGACAACCCTCAGAATGGGAGAAAATAGTTGCAAATGTAGCAACTGACAAAGGATTAATCTCCAAAATTTATAATCAACTCATGCAGCTCAATAACTAAAAACAAACAACCCAATCCAAAAATGAGCAGAAGACCTAAATAGATATTTCTCCAAAGAACATATACAGATTGCCAACAAACACATGAAAGTATGCTCAACATCTTTAGTCATTAGAGAAATTCAAATCAAAACTACAATGAGATATCATCTCCCACTGGTCACAACGGCTGTCATCAAAAAATCTAGAAACAATAAATGCTTGAGAAAAGGGAACCCTCTTGCACTGCTGGTGGGAATGTAAATTGGTACAGCCACTCTGGAGAACAGTATGGAGGTTCCTTAAAAAACTACAAATAGAACTACCATACAACCCAGCAATCCCACTACTGGGCATATACTCTAGAAAACCGTAATTCAAAAAGAGTCATGGGGCTTCCCTGGTGGCACAGTGGTTGCGAGTCCTCCTGCTGATGCAGGGGACACGGGCTTGTGTCCCGGTCCGGGAAGATCCCACATGCCGCGGAGAGGCTAGGTCCATGAGCCATGGCCGTTGAGGCTCTGCTCCGCAACTCGAAAGGCCACAACAGTGAGAGGCCCGCATACCACAAAAAAACAAAGAAACAAACAAAAGAGTCATGTACCAAAATGTTCATTGCAGCTCTATTTACAATAGCCAGGATATGGAAGCAACCTAAGTGTCCATCAACAGATGAATGGATAAAGAAGATGTGGCACATATATACAATGGAATATTACTCAGCCATAAAAAGAAATGAAACTGAGTTTTTTGCAGTGAGGTGGATGGACCTGGAGTCTGTCATACAGAGTGAAGTAAGTCAGAAGGAGAAAAACAAATACCGTACGCTAACACATATATATGGAATCTAAGAAAAAAAAATGTCATGAAGAGATTAGGGGTAGGATGGGAATAAAACACAGATCTACTAGAGCATGGACTTGAGGATATGGGGAGGGGAAAGGGTAAGCTGTGATGAAGTGAGAGAGTGGCATGTACATATATACACTACTGGGAAGCAGCCGCATGGCACAGGGAGATCAGCTAGTTGGTTTGTGAGCACCTAGAGGGGTGGGATAGGGAGGGTGGGAGGGAGGGAGACACAAGAGGGAAGAGATATGGGAACATATGTATATGTATAACTGATTCACTTTGTTGTAAAGCAGAAACTAACACACCATTGTAAAGCAGTTATACTCCAATAAAGATGTTAAAAAAAAGAATAAGAATGTATATACGTATAACTGAATCACTTTGCTGTGCAGTAGAAATTAACACAACATTGTAAATCAACTATACTTGAATAAAATAAATTTTTAAAAAGTGAAAAAAGAAATTTATAATGTAATATACCAAAACCACCGTGTGCTTTAAAATGGGTGAATTGTGCCTCAATAAGCTGTTAATAAAAGAAGTACAACCGTGAAAAAAAAAAGTCAACAAAAACATTAAAAAAAAAAAAAAAAAAAAGAGAGATATCTGTGTTGAAGATTTGCAATGTGATGTAGCCACGTTCCTGTGACCCAGCTTTTAAGTGAAGAAGGAAGATTTTGGGTTCACTCAGGATTGTTCTTTTGTTAGGGAGGCAAAATGGAAAGGACAGAGGGTCAAGGAATATGTATATATTATTGCCTACCAATTTTGTGGTAAGCTACATTTTAAGACAGCTCCTAAGATTCCCACTGCTGGTACAGCTGTGATTAGGATGCACTATGTGGCAAAGATTGAGGGTTTCTGCAGGTGTAATTAAGGCCTTAATTGGTTTGACACTGAGTTAAATGTAGATTAACCTGGGTAGGACTTAAGCAAGTCCTACTTGCTCAATATGTTTATCTCTATAAAAGAGGACTTAGGCCTTCCCTGAATTCAAAGATATTTTCCTGTTGGCCTTGAAGAAGCAAGATACTACGAATTCTATAGATGCAAGAAAATGAATTCTGCCAATAATTTCAGGATCTGGGGCGAGGAGCCTGGGCTTCAGATGAAGTCAGAAAACTGACTGTAGCCTCATGATAGTCTGAGCAAAGGAGCCATAGAAACTCTGCCTGGGCTCCTGGACATGGTGATAATAAATGTGTTTCATTTTAAGCTTCTAAGTTTGTTGTTTTATTTTACAGCAATGGAAAATGAAAACAGCTTTTATAGGTGTTATTAAATGATTAAACTTTGAGTCTGAGTTAAATAAGGAGAAAAGTAAAGGCAGGAGCAGGCTGACAAGATATAGCTGGAGGGGTTAATGTTCTGTTGGTCTGGATGAGATTGAAGAATAGTCACTAAAGTGTACAAACTGAGTGCACTGTGGTCAAAAACAGTGGTATTTATATGCAACAAATTTCTGCAGTTAACACTGACCTGAATGAAAGTACATGAGCAATTGGGCTAGATGGAAAGACTCTGGGCACTGATTAGCTGGGTTCTCTGTTTGGGATCTCATAAAGCTGAAATCAAGGAGTTGCTTGGCCTCTGTTCTTTTCTGGAGCCTGGGGTCAGGGGTGGGACAGGGCTGCCTTTCAAATTCATGTGGTTCTTGGCAGAATTTAGTTTCCTGCAGACGTAGGCCTGAAATCCCTGTTTTCATGCCATTTATCAGTTGGGGGCCACTTTTATCTCTCAAAATTTGCCCTAAGTTCTTTGCCATGTGGCTCTCACCCCCATGGGCAGTTTACAAAATGACTATTTGCTTTCTCCTGGGCCAGCACGATCCCTTCTCTCTGACTTCTTCATCTCCAGTCAGCTACAACAGAGTCTTGCCTGATGGAATGTGATCACAGGAATGACTATCCTATCACCATTTACCTTATAATATAACGTAGTCAATGGAGCCACAATCCCAGCATAGCCACAGGCTCCCTGGGCACCAGAGTGTCCAGGTTATACAAGAGTTGAACACCAGGGAGCAGGGTTGTTCTGGGCCATTTTGGAAATTTGCCTATAGCAATTATCAGGGTTTAGGAAAATAGGAATATATATTCACTTTTTATGGATTATAAATTGATTAAAAAATCTGTAAGTAACTTTGTATCAAAACTCAAATTTTTCATATCGTGTGATCAATAATTTTACATTTAAGATCTATTCTGAAGAAATAATCTGCTGTGAAACTCATTGAAGTGTTTTATAAAATATAAAGTAAGATCGAAAAAATGAGACTGTTGGAGGATATGTGATTGATTATACAGAGTTTTAGTACCATACAGGAATGAAAATCACTTTTTCAATATTTTAAATATTTGACTAATATTAGCAGAAAAAAATGAGACTTTGTCCTTTCACTTAGCATAACTAAAAGTACTCTATGAGTATACATATATATGTATGTATACTCATAAGTGTGTATATATATATATATATATATATTTTTTTTTTTTTTAAGTTGTGGAGCGAATTTTTAAGTTGTGGAGTGAATTAAGGGCAAAATTAGTAATTCATTATTAATGCCTTACTAACAAGTAGGGAAAACTCTCAATATATTATCCTTCATGAATTTCTTCATGCTCTCCAGGTTGTAAAGATTCATTTTAGCAAATAGGAATTTTTTTCATGAAATACAGTTGCCCATATTAATTATCTTAGTACACAGATTACTATATGAGAGGGGCATCCTACAGACTTACACTCTAAATGTAAAAATTCTTTTGAAATTTAAAAAAGATTATTTGTCCCTGGAATAAGAAATTAATTCACCTTAAATCAATGCTTTAAGAACATTTAAGTATTAAAAAGCAGAAATTCTGCAGATTTTGGTGGATTTCTAAAATAATATTAGCATAGAATATTAATACAGATTTAAATTGTTTTTGACTGGGGTCATTAGGTATATTTGGGGTTTGTGTTGACCAGATGGATTATAATACTCATTAAACTGCTGAAAAAAAATGGGACTATGCCTTGATGATAATGCTTTTTATCATGCCCAACATCCGTATTTCTAATTTGTCTTAATTATGTACATATACAGTTTGGTCAGTGTTTTGCATTTCAAAAATCCTTTCTAATTTCAAATGTACCTGATAGTTCATATGAGCAATTATGTATTTAAATGAGACAATCATTGTCTAATTGGCATATTTCAATTTCCACTGAGATATGCCAATTAAGCAGAATCCACTGTAGACCATAATATCTCCAATAGAGAATTTATGGACTATCAACTAAACACAGTGGTTTTGAAGTAGCATATCCTAAAGTTCATTTCCCAAAATGACTTTCACCAAGTGGGGTTGTGCTCAAGTGCATACACTGCATTTCCACTAAAACATATATCATCATTGATGGTGCTTTGTCTACTTCTAGGTTCAATATCCTCCTGTTTTATGCAAGCAAATGTAATGAAGTTATTAGGTTGTTGGAATGAATTTGATCTACTGCATTTGTATTTAATGTCTCAAGAACACTGCTAACTTCTGAAGGTGACTGAAAAGCAATGCAGGGTATCATCTTTACATTCTATAAAATGTCTAAACAAGTGATCCAGTGATGAGTCAGCCTTTCTTTTCTTTCTCTTTCTTTCTTTCTTTCTTTCTCTCTCTCTCTCTCTCTCTCTTTCTTTCTTTCTTTTTCTCTCTCTCTCTCTTTCTTTCTACCTTCCTTCCTTCCTTCCTTCCTTCCTTCCTTCCTTCCTTCCTTCCTTCCTTCCTTCCTACCTACCTACCTACCTACCTACCTACACTTTGTTCTATATGTGGCAGTATATGACAAATGGTGTGGATGACTTATACAGGTTATTAGGGATACTGAATTTCAGATAAGGTTTTCCTATGTTTTTTTGTTTTAAAATGTATTTACTGAGATGACCATTTAAGCCAGTACAAAATAGCAAATTTAGAAGTATGAAGTCAAGAAACTGACATTTTAATATAAAAGTAAAGGCTTACTATGACAGCATATGACAGGATTTCCTTCCTTTTCAAGGTTGAATAATATTCTATTGTATGTATAAAACACATTTTGTGCTAAGTGGAATAAAACAGTCACAAAAAGACAAATACTGTATAATTTCACTTACATGAAGTACTACTACAGTAGTCAAATTCACGGAAACAGAGAGTGAATGATGGTTGCCAGCAGCTGAGGTTAGGGAGGGAAAAGGGAGTTGTTTAATAGATAAAGAGTTTCAGTTCTGCATGATGAAATAGTTCTGGAGATGTTTCACAACAATGTCAAATACTAATAATACTGAACTGCACGTTTTAAGATGGTTAAGGAGGTAAATTTTATGTTATTTTTTTACCATAATAAATAAATGCAAAAAAGTAAAGTTTTAGCAAATTGTCCTAGGAGTCTGGGGATTACAATCTGTATGTCATGTTTGCTTGTACAGATTCATAACATGCACCCATTGTCAGTTCTGTCATATTTTGGAACTTCCTTTTTTGTTTGTTTTTAGATTTTGAAAATTCTTAGCCTCTATTTCTCTTTACCCCATAAGTTTCACCTTTTTTTCTCTTAGTTTATAATATTACTTTCATTTTTATAAAAATAATTTGGTCAACAGCTTCTCATTTGAAAGAGATGGTTAATTTCAAAAAAAAAAATCATTTTGAAAAATTTGTTCAAATTCTACTTAATACAATTATATTATCTGATTGGGTCATACACCAATTTTAGATTTTTTTTTGTGATTGTTCTCTTATCATTTTTTAACACACTAAAATTTTTTACTAAAACAACCTTTCAAATAGTGCTTTATATAAATGATCTCATAGATGGAAACCGTTTAAATTTCAGTTTGGAAATTTGTTTTTAACCTTATATTTTGGATTGTAATAATGTGACCTGGATAATTTCAGCCACTGCTGGATAATGACAATTTACGTCTAGCATTAATACCTCATTCTAATGGACTGCAGCTTTCAGTATGAAAAAAATAATGTAGATTTCTGAGTTGTGCCCCCAGAAAGTCTGAAGCTATATTTTTGGAGTGGATCCAAGTAATTTGAATATGAACAAAAATTGATGTCATGCTTTCAGAAAGTCTGACCTCTTCATACGTAGGTATAAAAGAACACCCAAACTGTAACCACCATTGACATATTTATGGACACAGCACGATATAAAATAAAGTTAAACATTCAATAAAAATTCATTATTCTCATATAATCTGGATTATGCTGAACTTCAGATAAGAAAATACAAGGTCCCTTACTTAAATATATACCTCATCTGTAGTTTCCACCCTGATCTCTCTCTCTAGACCCTCCTTCTGCTAATAGGGAAGCTATGCAACCAGACACAGGAAGATTCTAAGAACATTTCTAAATACAGGCCATGTGACTTAGAAAACTCTCTGCACAAACACAGATGAGAAAACAATTAAGAACACTCATACTCTATAAATTCATACCTTTAAAATATAATTATAAAACAGTTTCTTCCACAATTAAACAGAGAACTTATAAAATATCAATATAAGATTTGGTGAAAGTGACCATTTATTAAATTCTAAGCTTTAAGAGTAGACATGTTAACCCCTTAGAATGTCTTTTAACACCTGAAATTACTTATTCCACCTGTCTTTTCACAAATTCTCTAAAATTATTATTATAATTACATTAATGCAGTCTAAAATCTTTCTGACCTTTTTGGCTCTCTATATGCCTGGGATTTCACACTTAATCTTTACAACATAAATCCAAGTCTGAGCTCAAATTCTCCTTTGTCCAGGATACTCTTAAGGTGTTGTGTTTATGCTGTGTTTTCTTCTCCATTTATGCTTTCCCACAAATTATATCTGTAAAAGGAAGGGTTCTCCCTCTCTCTTTTTCTCTCAAGGGTTCTCCCTCTCTCTTTTTCTCTCTCTCAGTCTCTCAATTTTTCTTTTTCTTTTCAGTTACTGGGCCAGTTCTGCTTGAGAATGTCTTAGTCTTCCCTAATATCCTTTTCTATGTAGAAATGAGCATTATTATCTTAAACTAGGGTTCCTCTAATGTCTTTTTGAATGTATGCAGTTAGAAATACATTTTATGCTACAAAATGCACTACAAAATGCACTACAATTTTCGCTTAACTAGGTAATTATTGAATTTAATTTTTAAATGAAATTCATTGTGGCTTTAGGTGGTAAATCTAGTAATGGCATATAAATTTAAAGTTGCATGAGAAACATCCTATTTATATCCAATAGTCTGTGAGTACATATGTAAAACTCATTTATATATAACTTGATAAGTCTAAATTTGAGATCTTTATTGGATGCGCAGTATGGGTCGAATGATTCAACTGGCCCCAAGCTCTGATTGGCCCTGAGTTAAACTAGTAATGTGGTAGCTCATCTTTTGTTCCTATAATCAGGGGTGACACCATCACCATCTTCAGGATAAACTTACATCTTGTGTGGGACAGTTCTTCCACAGATAAAAATGGTTAATACTTGTTCTCAAAAATGAGTCATTTGTGTTTGAAGTATCACAGATTTTACTTTAATTCCATTTGGAATTTATTTGTTTCTTGGTCTAAATTAAGAGACATAACCATTTAGCTTAAATAGGTTTGAGGCAGAGTAATGAGGTAAACAGTGGGTATTTTAAGAAATGGGTTTTCTCCAACACCACACAGCTAGAAGTAGTGTTACTTTTGCAGGCATGTGAGCAAAGCAATTCTGAGGAAGAAGAACAAAGCCTGGAGGCATAGCACTTCCAGACTTTAGATAATACTATAAAGTGACAGTAATCAAAACAGCATGGTATTGGCACAAAAAAAAACTGATATATAGATCAATGAAACAGAATAGAGAGGTCAGAAATAAAACCACACACTTATGGTCAATTAATCTACAACAAAGGAGGGAAGAATATACAATGACAAAAAGACAGACAGTCTCTTTAGCAAGCGGTGTTGGGAATGCTGAACAGCTACATGTAAATCAATGAAATTAGAATACTCCCTCATACCATGTAAAAAAATAAACTCCAAATTATTTAAAGACCTAAATATGAGACCTGACACTATCTAACTCCTAGAGAGAATATACAAAACATTCTCAGACATAAATTGTAACAATATTTTCTTATATCAGTCTCCCAATGCAAAAGAAACAAAAGCAAAATTAAACAAATGGAACCTATCAAGCTTAAAAGCTTTTGCACAGCAAAGTAAACCATCAACAAAACAAAAAGACAATCTAGGGGATAGGAGAAAATATTTGCAAACAATGTGATTGACAAGGGGTTAATATCCAAAATACAGAAACCGCTCAAACAACTCAATAACAAAAAAACCAAACAACCCAATCAAAAAATAGGCAGAAGACCTAAATAGAAACTTCTATAAAGAAGACATACAGAAGGCCATCAGGCACATGAAAAGATGCTCAACATCATTAATTATTAGAGAAACACAAATCAAAACCACAATGAGGTATCACCTCACACTGATCAGAATGGCTATCATCCAAAAGTCTACAAACAATAAATGCTATAGAGGGTGCGGAGAAAAGGGAGCCCTCCTACATGTTGGTAGGAATGTAAACTGGTGCAGCTGCTATGCAAAACAGTATGGAGATTCCTTAAAAAAAAAACAACAAAACCTAAAAATAGAGCTACAATATGATCCAGCAATCCCACTCTTGGGCATGTATCCAGAAAAGATGAAAACTGTAATTTGAAAAGATACATGCACCATGATATTCATAGCAATACTATTTACAATAGCCAAGACATGTAAATAATCCAAGTGTCTGTCAAAAGATGATTGGTTTAAGAAGATGTGGAATACACACACACACACACACACACACACACACACACACACACACACACTTGGAATACCACTCAGCCATAAAAAAGAATGAAAATGTTGTCATCTACAGCAACATGGATGGACATAGAGATTATAATACTGAGTGAAGTAAGTCAGACAGAGAAAGATAAATATTATATGATATAACTTATATGCAGAATCTGAAAAGTAATGCAAATTTATCTGTATAAAAAACAGAAAGAGACTTACACACATAGAAAACAAACTTATGGTTACTAAAGGGGAAAGGGAGCGGGGGGGAAGTCTAAATTAGGACGTTGGGATTAACAAATACAAACTACTATACATGAAATAGGTAAGCAACAAGGATTTATTGTATAGCACAGGGAAGTAAATTCAGTATCTTGTAATAATCCATAATGGAAAGTGATCTGAAAAAAAAAAAAATGACTGAATCACTTTGCTATACACCTGAAACTAACACATTATTATAAATAAACTATACTTCAATAAAAAAAAAGAAAGAGTAGTTTCTGTCTCTATACTATACATAGTTTGTTTCTATTTCTCTATCTACATACCAGTACTACCTACATGCCAGTGCTGATTGTCAAGGGACGTGTTTTTATTGTCATACAACTTCTGGCCATGAACCTTCATGTAATAACGTGGGAGTATCAGTAAAATTGGTCAGGAGTATCCCTGGAAGTCATTCCTACATCAGACATCTGGTAGTGATGTAAATGTTAACAAAGGCAACTATAAGTCATACAAATATATCCAGGAAAAACAAATGAATTGAAATCCCAACTCAACTTCCTGTTAATTGGTTCCCCCAAATGTTCTCAGCAATTCTAATGTAACTAGCACAAGGGTAAATAAGAAAAAAAAAAAAAAAAAGATTAAGTTGGAGTGTTGTTTTAACCAATTTCAATAAAAAACAATCTTGATTTTGCCTATTTTATACAAAAGTATGACCATATGGACACTTTGCTAAGGTCCCTGCAAGGTGCCTGGAAGGCATCCAAAAAGTGAGGCGCTCTGATCTGATATTTAAGCTTATTTAGCTTCATGGTGAATTTGCCTCTGGCTCTGAGTATAGAAGACCTGTATTAAGTATTTGTTGTTTTTCTCACACACAGCAGAATTCTGCCTTGCAAATAGACCCACTAGGGTATCTTTTTCAACCTTACTTTCAATAGATTTTTAAAAACTAATTTATTTAGGAACTGATGAAAATTGTGTGTGTGTGCGTACGTTTCTGATTTATAGCATTCCTGAAATGCCACAGCCTTTAATTAGGGACTTTATCGACTGACCTGTCTATTAGTATTCTCTTAAGAGTGTGGTCTTGCCTTTGTTTTATCAATAATTATTGGGACACTGAAACTCTGATTTAAAATGCACCCTTTTATCCTAGGAATTTAGGACCTATCTGTCATTCTGCCTGTAATTCCATATTCTACCTGGCTGTACCCAACACTGACACTCCCAAGTTCAGTCCCCAGAAACAGTATAGTTTTGAATATTTGATCAAATTGTGTCTAAAAACTACCAACTAGTATTCCTATATGTATTACCCTCTCAGAAGAACTAAGAATTTTCCTAAAGCTAGAATAACTCCTGAAATTTCTAGTCCAAACTTATTGGTAAGTCAACTTTCAGTTTCACTTCTTCAGTACTGTTGGCCTTATTTGAATCTAAGAGAGTCGTGTTAATGCTGGAAAATTAGAAGACAGGATAGAAAATGGCAATATAGTAGCTTATGTTTGTGAATGTCAACCACCTCCTCATCCTTCTTCTGGTAACAGATTCAATGCACCTGACTACATACGTGGACATGTGACTTAAGATGAGCCAATCATAGTGCTATATCTCTGTGTCTAAGCTGATAAGATCAAATATTAAGGGAACATTAACTGGACAAATTCATTTGTTCACCAAGAGTCTAGGTTTGGGAAGGATACAAGTAAATGAAGATTGATAGAACATATTAGGGAGTTTTCATCAAAAAAATGAGTTCTGAGGGCTTCGCGGGTGGCGCAGTGGTTGAGAGTCCACCTGCCGATGCAGGGGACGCCGGTTCGTGCCCCGGTCTGGGAGGATCCCACATGCCGCAGAGCGGCTGGGCCCATGAGCCATGGCCGTTGAGCCTGTGCGTCCGGAGCCTGTGCTCCACAACGGGAGAGGCCACAACATTGAGAGGCCCGCGTACCAAAAAAAAAAAAAAAAAAAAAAAAAAAAGAGTTCTGAGACACTTTCCATAGAAAGAAATGATGTTAGTGAAGTAGACAGAATAATGCTTACCCAAAGATGACCATTTCCTAATCTCCAGCAGTTATCAATACGGTACCTTATATGGAAAAAAGGACTTTGCAGATGTCATTAAATTAAGAATTTTGAGATGGGGAGATTATCCTGGATAATCTGGGTATGCCCAATATAACTGCAAAAGTTGTCCAAAAAAGTGGCAAAAGAATCAAATTCATAGGAGACAATGGGATGACAGAAGCAGAGGGTCAGAGTCAGAGAGAGAGATTTGAGGATGCTACACTGTAGGCTTTGAAGATGGAGAAGGGGCCATGAACCCAGGAAGCCAGGCTGTGTCTAGAAACCGGAAAAGCCAACAAAATGGATCTGTCCCAACCCTCTGGAAGGAACATCTTAATATTAACCCCATGAGATTGATATGAATCTCTGCCCTGCAGAATTGTAAGGTAATATATCTATGTTGTTTTAAACCACTATGTTTGTGGCAATGTTAAGTAGCAACAGAAAACAAATACATTTATCTAAGATCTAAGAAAATTAGAATCAATTTTTCAAATAATAAGGAAAGTCTATGCAGAGGGAGAAGATCCTTTAGCAAGCGTGTCCACTTAAGAAGAACAGGGGCTTCTGTGGTGGCGCAGTGGTTGAGAGTCCGCCTGCCGATGCAGGGGACACGGGTTGGTGCCCCGGTCTGGAAGGATCCCATGTGCCGCGGAGTGGCTGGGCCCGTGAGCCATGGCCGCTGGGCCTGTGCTCCGCGTTGGGAGAGGCCATGGCAGTGAGAGGCCCGTGTACCACAAAAAAAAAAAAAAAAAAAAAGAACAGAAAAAGAAAAGTCACTGGGAAGATAAGGGATGCATTCTGAAAGAAGAAATTGGAGTGGGAAGGGGTAGCCATTTACCAAAGGGCAGTTCAGGCCAAGGTCAGGATTCTGGGAGACCATGGATGCATTTTAATATGACTATGTGAATGGGACATGATTAGACTTTCAATTTGAAAATATTTCTCTAACTTCACTCTGGAGAATGGTTATGTGTCCTGGGGAAAATCTTGGGAAGTTACTTCAAGTCTGGAGAATTATTTAGCAGTGTGTGATGGGGGGAGGGGCATGCAGGAGGTTGAACATTTAGAAACTACTGCAGAAATCCAGGCAAGGGGTGACAGCAGCTGGCCTAAGTGGACATGCTAGAAGTACACAGAGATTGACATGTTCAGGAGGTGTCTGTAAGATAAAATTCACATGTGGGATGTGTGAGGCTGTGGATAAAGTACAGGCTGTGTAAAGTACATCCTCCCCAGACGTTTTATATGGTACACATCAAAGCTAAGAGAAAAGTTTTGAAAGGATCCTATGGATGTGGTGAAATTTTACTAACAGTTGGAGAAAATTAAGTAGCACCAACCAGAAATATGGGGAAGTAGGGAGGGAAAAATAGGAGAAAAAGAGAGATAGATTGACAGAGAAACAGAGATCGGTCATTTTAGACGTGAATCCACAGGTCCCTGAAACAAGTTCTGCCTAGGCACTTAACATGTTTTGACCGGATGAACCAAAAATTTCCCTTTCGTTTTTTAGTTAGGGCTCCACAACCAGCTCTTGACAAATACTACTTGACAAGTACCACAAATAATTCAGTATCACTTCAAAATAAAATTTCCAAATATAAATGATTTTATAATTAACAAGTCAATAGACAGAAACCAACTTCTAGTGGCTATTGGAATCTGTACCTAGGCTCCTGGCTAAACCATATTACTGTAAAGAGAAGGTTTTGACCCATCTTAGCAATTGCATGTGTGGGGTAAGGGGGAGAGAGTACGGGCCCTCTGGAGGGGCTGATGAGCCTGCACAGCCTCCAATGCTGAAGTAGCATCATGCTGGCTCCTGACACCAGACATGCTTTTCAGGATCAGTTGATTCACAATAATTGATGTAATTCCATCAGAACTTTTTGAATAGAAGTATTTTTAGGTGTTACCTCCATTAGTATAGTCAAGACTACTGAAGGCCAATTACCTAGGATTTTCCTGTCAGCAGTTAGATACTTTTATGGCAGAAATAGCCTTCTCTTAGGCTCTCATGGTCAAGTATAGGAACAGATGGTAAGAACTAGAAGGAATATGCAACGGACCTATTTTTTTTTATTCTAGCCCAAACTCTGTAAAAGTCATACATTTTGACAATGATAAAATAATGCTTAATAATATGGCTACATCTAAAAATATAGCCCCCTTTGCTTCCTGGGCGCGAGGAGAGGGGATTAAGCACACCGCTTAAAGGAGCCCCAGAAATGGGCGTGGAGCTGCCGAAGAGACAAGAGACCTTTTCTTGCCTCTTTGCTTCCTTGGGCACAAGGTGAGGGGATTAAGAGCACCGCGTAGAGGAGCTCCAGAAACGGGCGCGAGCTGCGGCTGTCGGCACGGACAGTAGAGACGGGTGTGGGACGCTAAGGTTGCTGCTGCGCCACCAAGAGGCCTGTGTGTGAGCACAGCTCACTCTCCACACCGGCCCTCCCGGGAGCCCGTGCAGCCCGCCACTGCCGGGGTCCCAGGATCCAGGGACAGCTTTCCCGGGAGAACGCGCGGTGCACCTTGGGCCTGTGCAGCGTCACGTAGGCCTCTGCCGACGCGGACTCGCCCCGCACCCGTGCCACTCCCTCCCCCCAGCCTGAGTGAGCAGGAGCCCCCGAATCAACTGCTCCTTTAACCTCGTTCTGTCTGAGCGAAGGGCAGATGCCCTCGGACTACCTACACACAGAGGTGGGACCAAGTCCAAAGCTGAACACCAGGACCTGTGCGAACAGAGAGGAGAGGGGGAGGTCTCTCCCAGCAGCCTCAGAAGCAGTGGATTAAAGCTCCACAATCAAGTTGAAGTGCCCTGCATCTGTGGAAAACCTAAATAGACAACGAATCATCCCAAGTTGAGGAGGTGGACTTTGGGAGCAAGATATACTATTATTTTCCCCTTTTTTTCTTTTTGTGAGTGTGTACGTGTGTGCTGCTGTGTGAGATTTTGTCTGTATAGCTTTGCTTTCACCATTTGTCCTAGGGTTAGACCGACCTGTTTTTCTGGGTTTCTTTTTAATAGAAATTTTTCTTCTTCATAATTATTTTTTATTTTAATAACTATACTTTATCCTACTTTGTCTTCTCCCTTTCTTTCTTCCTTTCTTCCTTCCTTTCTTCCCTCCTTCCCTCCCTTCTTCTTTCCTTCCCCGTTCTTTCCTCCCTTCCTTCCTCCCTTCCTCTCTTCCTTCCTCTCTTTCTTCCTCTCCACCTTCCTTCCTTCCTTTCTTGCTTTCTTCCTTCCTTCATTTCTTCCTTCCTTCCCTCCCTCCCTGCTTCCTTCCTTCCTTCCGTTTCTTTCCTTTCTATTTTTTCTCCCTTTTATTTTGAGCCGTGTGGATTAAAGGCTCTTGGTGCCCCAGCCAGGCACCAGGGCTGTGTCTCTGAGGTGGGAGATCGAACCTCAAGACACTAGTCCACAAGAGATCTCCCAGCTCCACATAATATCAGATGGCGAAAATCTCCCAGAGATCTCCATCTCAACACCAAGACCCAGCTTCACTCAAGGACCAGCAAAGAACAGTGCTGGACACCCTATCCCCAACGAAGAGCAAGACAGGTCTACAGCCGCATCCATTAGCAGAGAGGCTGCCTAAAATCATAATAAGGCTACCAACATCCCCAAACACACCACCAGACGTGACCTGCCCACCAGAAAGACAAGATCCAGCTTCATCCACCAGAACAGAGGCACTAGTCCCTCCAACCAGGAAACCTACTCAACCCACTGAACCAACCTTAGCCACTGGGGACAGCCACCAAAAACAATGGGAACTACGAACCTGCAGCCTGCAAAAAGGAGACCCCAAACACAGTAAGATAAGCAAAATGAGAAGACAGAAAAACTCACAACAGATGAAGGAGCAAGAAAAAAACACACCAGACCTAACAAATGAAGAGGAAATAGGCAGTCTACCTGAAAAAGAATTCATAATAATGATAGTAAAGATGATTCAAAATTTTGGAAATAGAATAGACAAATTGCAAAAAACAGTTAACAAGGACCTAGAAGAAATAAAGAGGAAGCAAGAAACGATGAGCAACACAATAAATTAAATTAAAAATACTCTAGATGGGATCAATAGCAGAATAACTGAGGCAGAAGGACGGATAAGTGACCTGGAAGATAAAATAGTGGAAATAACTACTGCAGAGCAGAATAAAGAAAAAATAATGAAAAGAACTGAGAACACTCTCAGAGACCTCTGGGACAACATTAAACCCACCAACATTCGAATTATAGGGGTCCCAGAAGAAGAAGAGAAAAAGAAAGGGACTGAGAAAATATTTGAAGAGATTATAGTTGAAAACTTCCCTAATATAGGAAAGGAAATAGTCAATCAAGTCCAGGAAGCACAGAGAGTCCCATACTGGATAAACCGAAAGAGAAACATGCCAAGACACATAATAATCCAACTGTCAAAAATTAAATACAAAGAAAACATATTAAAAGCAGCAAGGGAAAAAGTACAAATAACACACAAGGGAATCCCCATAAGGCTAACATCTGATCTGTCAGCAGAAACTCTACAAGACAGAAGGGAGTGGCAGGACATATTTAAAGTGATGAAGGAAAAAAACCTACAACCAAGATTACTCTACCCAGCAAGGCTCTCATTCAGATTTGATGGAGAAATTAAAACCTTTACAGACAAGCAAAAGCTGAGAGAGTTCAGCACCACCAAACCAGCTCTACAACAAATCCTAAAGGAACTTCTCTAGGCAAGAAACACAAGAGAAGGAAAAGACCTACAAGAACAACCCAAAACAATTAAGTAAATGGTAATAGGAACATACATATCGATAATTGCCTTAAATATAAATGGATTAAATGCTCCCACCAAACGACACAGACTGGCTGAATGGATACAAAAACAAGACCCATATATATGCTGTCTACAAGAGACCCACTTCAAACCTAGGGACACATACAGACTGAAAGTGAGGGGATGGAAAAAGATATTCCATGCAAATGGAAATCAGAAGAAAGCTGGAGTAGCAATTCTCATATCAGACAAAATAGACTTTAAAATAAAGACTATTACAAGAGACAAAGAAGGACACTACATAATGATCAAGGGATCGATCCATGAAGAAAATATAATAATTGTAAATATTTATGCACCCAACATAGGCACACCTCAATACATAAGGCAAATACTAACAGCCTTAAAAGGGGAAATCGACAGTAACACAATTATAGTAGGGGACTTTAACACCCCACTTTCACCAATGGACAGATCATCCAAAATGACAATAAATAAGGAAACACAACCTTTAAATGATACATTACACAAGATGGACTTAATTGATATTTATAGGACATTCCATCCAAAAACAACAGAATACACATTTTTCTCAAGTGCTCATGGAACATTCTCCAGGATCGATCATGTATTGGGTCACAAATCTAGCCTTGGCAAATTTAAGAAAACTGAAGTCGTATCAAGTATCTTTTCTGACCACAACGCTATGAGACTAAATATGAATCACAGGAAAAGACCTGTAAAAAATACAAACACATGGAGGCTAAACAATACACTACTTAATAACAAAGTGATCACTGAAGAAATCAAACAGGAAATCAAAAAAATACTTAGAAACTAATGACAATGGAGACACGACGACCCAAAACAGATGGGATACAGCAAAAGCAGTTCTAAGAGGCAAGTTTATAGCAACACAATCATACCTTCAGAAACAGGAAACATCTCAAATAAACAACCTAACTTTCCACTTAAAGCAATTAGAGAAAGAAGAACAAAAAAACCCCAAATTTAGCGAAGGAAAGAAGTCATAAAGATTAGATCAGAAATAAATGAAAAAGAAATGAAGGAAACAATAGCAAAGATCAATAAAAGTAAAAGCTGGTTCTTTGAGAAGATAAATAAAATTGATAAACCATTAGCCAGACTCATCAAGAATAAAAGTGAGAAGACTCAAATCAATAGAATTAGAAATGAAAAAGGAGATGTAACAACTGACACTGCAGAAATACAAAAGATTATTAGAGATTACTCCAAGCAACTCTATGCCAATAAAATGGACAACCTGGAAGAAATGGACAAATTCTTAGAAATGTACAACCCACCGAGACAGAACCAGGAAGAAATAGAAAATATGAACAGACCAATCACAAGCACTGAAATTGAAACTGTGATTAAAAATCTTCCAACAAACAAAAGCCCAGGACCAGATGGCTTCACACGCAAATTCTATCAAACATTTAGAGAAGAGCTCACACCTATCCTTCTCAAACTCTTCCAAAAGATAGCAGAGGGAGGAATACTCCCAAACTTATTCTATGAAGCCACCATCACCCTGATACCAAAACCAGACAAAGACGTCACAAAGAAAGAAAACTACAGGCCAGTATCACTGATGAACATAGATGTAAAAATCCTCAACAAAATACTAGCAAACAGAATCCAACAGCACATTAAAAGGATCATACACCATGATCAAGTCGGGTTTATTCCAGGAATGCAAGGATTCTTCAGTATACGCAAATCAATCAACGGGATACACCATATCAACAAACTGAAGGAGAAAAACCATATGATCATCTCAATAGATGCAGAAAAAGCTTTTGACAAAATTCAACACTCATTTATGATAAAAACCCTGCAGAAAGTAGGCATACAGGGAACTTTCCTCAACATAATAAAGGCCATATATGACAAACCCACAGCTAGCATCGTTCTCAATGGTGAAAAACTGAAACCATTTCCACTAAGATCAGGAACAAGACAAGGTTGCCCACTCTCACCACTCTTATTCAACACAGTTTTGGAAGTTCTAGCCACAGCAATCAGAGAAGAAAAAGAAATAAAAGGAATCCAAATAGGAAAAGAAGAAGTAAAGCTGTCACTGTTTGCAGATGACATGATACTATACATAGAGAAGCCTAAGGATGCTACCAGAAAACTACTAGAGCTAATCAATGAATTTGGTAAAGTTGCAGGATACAAAATTAATGCACAGAAATCTCTGGCATTCTTATACACTAATGATGAAAAATCTGAGAGTGAAATTAAGAAAACACTCCCATTTACCACTGCAACAAAAAGAATAACATATCTAGGAATAAACCTACCTAAGGAGACAAAAGACTTGTATGCAGAAAAATATAAGACACTGATGAAAGAAATTAAAGATGATACAAATAGGTGGAGAAATATACCATGTTCATGGGTTGGAAGAATCAACATTGTGAAAATGACTCTACTACCAAAAGCAATCTACAGATACAATGCTATCCCTATCAAATTACCACTGGCATTTTTTACAGAACTAGAACAAAAAATTTCACAATTTGTATGGAAACACAAAAGACCCCGAATAGCCAAAGCAATCTTGAGAACGAAAAATGGAGCTGGAGGAATTAGGCTCCCTGACTTCAGACTCTACTACAAGGCTACAGTAATCAAGACAGTATGGTACTAGCACAAAAACAGAAATATAGATCAATGGAACAGGATAGAAAGCCCAGAGATAAACCCACACACATATGGTCACCTTATCTTTGATAAAGGAGGGAAGGATATACAGTGGAGAAAAGACAGCCTTTTCAATAAGTGGTGCTGGGAAAACTGGACAGCTACATTGAAAAGTATGAAATTAGAACACTCCCTAACACCACACACAAAAATAAACTCAAAATGGGTTAAAGACCTAAATGTAAGGCCAGACACTATCAAACTCTTAGAGGAAAACGTAGGCAGAACACTATACGACATAAATCACAGCAAGATCCTTTTTGACCCATTTCCTAGAGAAATGGAAATAAAAACACAAATAAACAAATGGGACCTAATGAAACTTAAAAGCTTTTGCACAGCAAAGGATACCATAAACAAGACCAAAAGACAACCCTCAGAATGGGAGAAAATATTTGCAAATGAAGCAACTGACAAAGGATTAATGTCCAAAATTGATAAGCAACTAATGCAGCTCAATAACAAAAAAACAAACAACCCAATCCAAAAATGGGCAGAACTAAATAGACGTTTCTCCAAAGAAGATATACAGATTGCTATCAAACACATGTAAGAATGCTCAACAGCATTAATCATTAGAGAAATGCAAATCAAAACTACAATGAGATATCATCTCACACCGGTCAGATTGGCCATCATCAAAAACTCTAGAAACAATAAATGCTGGAGAGGGTGTGGAGAAAAGGGAACCCTCTTGCACTGCTGGTGGGAATGTAAATTGATACAGCCACTATGGAGAACAGTATGGAGGTTCCTTAAAAAACTACAAATAGAACTACCATACGACTCCGCAATCCCACTACTGGGCATATACCCTGAGAAAACCATAATTCAAAAAGACTCATGCACCAAAATGTTCATTGCAGCTCTATTTACAATAGCTAGGACATGGAAGCAACCTAAGTGTCCATCAACAGATGAATGGATAAAGAAGATGTGGCACATATATACAATGGAATATTACTCAGCCATAAAAAGAAATGAAACTGAGTTATTTATATTGAGGTGGATGGACCTGGAGTCTGTCATACAGAGTGAAGTAAGTCAGAAGGAGAAAAACAAATACTATATGCTAACACATATATATGGACTCTAAGGGGAAAAAAAATGTCATGAAGAGATTAGTGGTAGGACAGGAATAAAACACAGACTTACTAGAGCATGGACTTGAGGATATGGGGAGGGGGAAGGGTAAGCTGTGACGAAGTGAGATAGTGGCAGGGACATATATACACTATCAAATGTAAATTAGATAGCTAGTGGGAAGCTGCTGCATAGCACAGGGAGATCACCTCTGTGCTTTGTGACCACCTAGAGGGGTGGAATAGGGAGGGTGGGAGAGAGGGTGATGCAAGAGGGAAGAGATATGGGAACATATGTATATGTATAACTGATTCACTTTGTTGTAAAGGAAAAACTAACACACTATTGTAAAACAGTTATACTCCAATAAAGATGTTTAAAAAAATAAAAAAAAATAAAAAAAATAAAAATAAAAATGTATAGTATTAATTTTATTATAAAAATCATCTATGGGTCTTAATCACAAAACTGACCACAGATAATGTTTGCTGTACATACTACTGATTTATCATAAGGCATATTACATTATTTTTACTAAAGAAGGTTCACACATGCATATTAGTATATAATCTGCCTTTCACCTAAGTAAATATCTCAAATATTTTCTACTTAATTAAAATTATCCTACTGTATATCTTGTGCTTTTTGTAATAATTTTCAGATAATATATGACATGTGTTGAAAAATAGAAAATATTACTATCTTTTTAGCACAGCAGGCAGCATGTCTGTCTCATAATCTGAAAAAAATAAAAAATTTTGACAATCAAAATTCCACTACATAGAGCTAACTGCTGTCAACATTTATTTTTTTTCTAGACATGTTAATGCATGTGAATCCATATTATATTAACACATGTATTACAAATCTGGATCATATTACATATAATGTTTTGTACTTTTTTCATTCACGCAGTATTATAGCCTAAATATATTTCTATACCAATGGATATACATTAACAACTTCATTTTAATGGTTAATATTCTATTTTCAGATGACCTATAATTTACTCAATCAGTTGACTTATTGATCATTTAAGTTACTGTAGATGTTTTGATACTATAAAGTGCTATAGGGGTATCGTGGTGACTCTATGTGCTTACATTCATGTGAGTGTAACTTCTGGATCAAATTTTTGTGAAAAAATATTTTTGGCTTTAATTTCAATTTTTATTGAGAAAACAATAATGGTCTCTTCTCTCCTTATATTCTTAATTGAATATTTAGAGGATTTTATAGAGCTTTACTTAATTGTCTTTTTCTCATTATAGTACCCAAATGACTCTTAAAAGTTATATCTTCATCTGAAGCTATGTCAGCATTAAAAGTGACACTGAAACAGTGTTAGACTCTGGAGTGTCATTTAAATGTCACTATTTTTTTCCCTTTTAAGGTTGGCTTTAAAGGATTAATGGTGCTTTAAAAAATATTTCTTATTGTTACTTTTGCCCCAAGTGCATTCATACAAATACATTTCTAATATAATCAATTGAAGCATCAGTCTTCTAATTCAATACCTTCAACAACAGAACAATGCTTATTTTCTACTTTGGGTGATATATAATATATATATTTTTCACATGCTCCTAGTATAATGTCATACTAAAATATATATAAGATACATCTGCCAACATCACCACTGTTGATAGCAGGTGGTGAACACAGACTGCAAAACGTTCCTCAATGACCCTCTTTCATATTAATAGCACACTTACCTGTACCTATAGCCACTCAGAACAAAGACTGTATTTTCAGCCTCTTCTTTAGGACACGATTGTAAGTTTAAATTGTGACAAGAAGAATGGCAGTAGAAACTGTGAAGGTTAACTTTAAGAACTGTCTTAGCAAGCGTGTGCCTTCCTTCTATTTGATCTTCTTGTCAACATCAATAGGAATTTTAGTAACTGGAACTGGAAAAGCCATTTTGAATCACATGGGGATGGAGGCTGCACACAAAAGCAAAATGACACTGAAAGAAAGTGAGTCCCTGACACTGTAGAGCAAACACCAGCTCTGGACTATTTATCTCAACTTTTACGTTGGAGAGAAGTAAATATCTATCTTGGGGTTCTGTCACAGCTTAAATTAAAACTTATCTATACACAAGGAAAACATAAAACATTGCTTTTGAATATGTAAAGTAACCAAGGATTTTTATCATTTTTGAAAATATTGTGAGAAACACAAATATATACACACACACACACATATACGTACTGTGTGTGTATACATAAATGCATATATATGCTCTTATTACTTGAAATAAAGATAGGTATAAATAACTGCAAAATTCCCAAATAATTTTTTAATTATATTTTTAATCTATACAGTTGTCATTTCGTATTATAAACTGGTGTATAAATGTGACTATTTGCCATGAATGGCATGATTTTCTGTAGACATTAGGTTTTTAAAAGATTTTTAGACAAAATACTCAGGTGTTATCATATTCTTTATGCAGAGGTAATATTCAAAGGCTTTTTAAAAATATATATATATATAGATTTAAACCTAAACTTTAAAATTCTCCTTGAGTTTTTTTTTTTTTTTTTTTTTTTGTGATATGTGGGCCTCTCACTGTTGTGGCCTCTCCCGTTGCGAAGCACAGGCTCCGGACGCGCAGGCTCAGCAGCCATGGCTCACGGGCCCACCCGCTCCGCGGCATGTGGGATCTTCCCGGACCGGGGCACGAACCCGTGTGCCCTGCATCGGCAGGCGGATTCTCAACCACTGCGCCACCAGGGAAGCCCTCCTTGAGTTTTTGAAGAGGGCTTTTAAGAACTGACTTGTGAGATGCTGTAGAAACCTTTTGAAACATAAACATTCAGTTTAGTTCTATTATCTGAAGCAGGAATCTTGCTATAAAAGAATTTCGAATTTACCCCAGTGGACAAGTTAGTGAAAGTAGAATAAAGCCTTTTCCTACCTGCCACTGTTTACTTTGTTATTGCCAATAAAAAATCATTCACTGCTATAATTCCCATGAATGAAACACTATTTCTCTGTTATTAGAAAACTTTCAAGGGCAACTCAATATAGTTAAAATGGAACTCTGCTAAGGTTTTGGCTTTCTGCAAAGTTAAACCTTTAAATTGACTCATTAACTTGAAGGAGGACAATAATGAGCCTGCTGGAAATTAGAATTCTATAAATTTGCAGAGAAATGGAGTTCTACCCTTGATGATTAAGTTATCGCTTATTTCTAAAGTGGTGTGTATCTACAATATTGCTATTTGTGCCTGTATTTTGATTAGTGCCTGAGAACACCTGTTGTCAGACTCCTTCCCTAGTACCCTCAACTCAAATAAGATGAATACACTTGCCAACATTTGCACCTTCACACCTAGAGGTTAACTAGATTCAGTGGTAGTTCAGGGTCAAAGTTTTAAATGTCATTTTTATGGTTACTCTGACCCTTGGATACCAAAATTCTGTCTTAGGTTCTAGGCCTTTTGTTTGTTAGCATTCTTTTCTTAGTTGTTTCCATCTTTGCTTAGTTTCCTCAAATAAACCCTTGGTTACTTACATATGTTTGTTTTTCCTGACCACCTCTTCTTTCCTTAGGTGGATTCTCTGGTCTTTCATTCTGACTTGCCCGAACTACTGTGACTCTCAGTTCTGTGACAGCCATTCCCCAGTTTTGACCAGTTTTTTCCTTACTGGGCATTTAGTACTCAGGCTTTGAGATTGAATACAAGAATACTTTAGCTATTCTTATTTTTCTTTTTAAGTGGGGAATATTTTAGAAATATCAATTCTGACTCTTCTAATAGCCTCTACATTTTTTTAGAAATGTTTTAGCATATTCTTAAACATAACTCAGAAATGGTCTCTAATCTATGAACTACAAGAATGAATTGACCCATATGACCAGAACTCTTAAACTTGAGGAAAGTCAAAAATGTGTAGATAATTCCAGTAAAAAGATTAGTTCTTGTAAATTTTGGAGATTAATACTTTGTCAGTTGCTTCATTTGCAAATATTTTCTCCCATTCTGAGGGGTGTCTTTTCGTCTTGTTTATGTTTTCCTTTGCTGTGCAAAAGCTTTTAAGCCTCATTAGGTTCCATTTGTTTATTTTTGTTTTTATTTCCATTTCTCTAGGAGGTGGGTCAAAAAGAATCTTGCTGTGATTTATGTCAAAGAGTGTCCTTCCTTTGTTTTCTTCTGAGAGTTTTATAGTGTCTGGCCTTACATTTAGGTCTTTAATACATTTCGAGTTTATTTTTGTGTGTGTGGAAGCAACCTAAGTGGCCATCGACAGATGAATGGATAAAGAAGATGTGGCACATATATACAATGGAATATTACTCAGCCATAAAAAGTAACAATATTGAGTTATTTGTAGTGAGGTGGATGGATGTAGAGTCTGTCATACAGAGTGAAGTAAGTTAGAAAGAGAAAAATAAATACCATATGCTAACACACATATATGGAATCTAAAAATATTTTTTAAAAAATGGTCCTGAAGAACCTAGGGGCAGGACAGGAATACAGATGCAGATGTAGACTTGAGGACATGGGGAGCGGAAAGGGTAAGCTGGGATGAAATGAGAGAGTGGCATGGACATATATACACTACCAAATGTAAAATAGCTAGCTAGTGGGAAGTAGCTGCATAGCACAGGGAGATCAGCTCAGTGCTTTGTGACCACCTAGAGGGGTGGGAGGGAGACACAAGAGGGAGGAGATATGGGGATATATGTATGTGTGTGGCTGATTCACTTTGTTATACAGCAGAAACTATCACACCATTGTAAAGCAATTATACTCCAATAAAGATGTTAAAAATAAATAAATAAATAAATAAAAGTCATCTTATCCAAAACAAAAAAATTAGTTCTTATAAAACATATCACTACACAGATGATAAAATGGTTAAACGTTTAAAGGATTGATCACACTACATTTTATTAATGATGTGGAACAATTAGAACTTTCATACAATTATTTTGGGAGTTGTCAGTTGACAACATTGATTTAGAGAATTTGGTGCAGTGGATACTAAAGTTGGCGCTAGGCATAGCATATGTCCCAGAAAATCCACTCCTGGTATATACCCAATAAATAAGTGCAGATATGTTCACCACAATACTTGTTCCAGAATGTTCACAGCAGAGATACTGGTAATGTCCAAGATATAAGAAACATCCAAATATCAAACAATAGCATAATTAAAATAACTTCTGGTATATTTATACAATGGGATCGTATACACATGAAAATGAATGAAATGCAGCTACAACACAATGCCATAATGGATCTCATGAACATGATATTGAGAGAAAGCAGCCAGACACAAAAGATTGAATTTATATAAAGTTCAAAGAGGCAAACAAGAAGTTAGTGGCTGGGAAAGTGGCAAAAAGCAGCTTATAGGATATTGGTAATGCTGGATTTCCAGATCTAGGTGATGATTCATGGTTGTGCTCACTTTGTAGTAATTCATCAACATGTACACTTACAACTATGAATTTCTCTGTCTTATATTTTTACTTCCAAACAGTTTATGAAAGAAAATTAAACCAGTATTGGATGATTTACTCTTATTTCCCTGTGTTCTAATGTATAAAATATTTGCCACAAATCTTCATATATAATTATCATTAACTATTGAAGAAGGCATGAGATTATTTCAGAAACATTTTCTTCATAAGTTTTAATACTCAGAGTACTGTATGTTTGCTAAGCCAAAGAAGTTGTGTAGGAACCAGGGAGATAATGTAAATGAAATTTTGGATGAGTGGATTAAAAAATACACATTGCTGGGCACTCTATAGGACACAAGAATCTAAAGTGGGAAGTCTCTCTTGTTTTACCTTAGTGTTTCTGAGAAGGAGAGCCCTATAATGATGATCGGACATGTTTTCAAGACAAATCATAAATCTGTATTTAACATGCAGTATTCTGATTAAAAAGTAGGCTAATAATTAAAAGTTGTCATAATAAGAACCATAAATCCAAACCCATTATGAGTCAAACAAAATGCACCTATGAAAAATGTCATTATATCAGAATTAATGTAAACTTCTGAAATAACTCTATATATTTCTTTAAAAAAATCTTAAAGAAGATAACAAAATAATTAGGCAGTGAACCTTTTCTAAGATGGTCAGTGATAGAATTCAAACTTGAATATAAAACCTACAATTTAGATGAAGTAGAATTTTCAAATAATATTCATAGGAATTTTGGACATCTTTTGGACATAGCTTTTGGTAAAGAAAAGTCCAACTGGCACAATTTAGGGACCTTAGTTGGAGTTCAGTATAGTAGTTGAATAAGAGAGAGAAACTCAAACTAAAGAGTCTTCTATCCTAGAAGTACTATGACAATGAAGCTGATGAAAAGTATAAGAACATGAATCAAGGCTTCCCTGGTGGCACAGTGGTTGAGAATCTGCCAGCCAATGCAGGGGACATGGGTTCGTGCCCTTGTCTGGGAAGATCCCACATGCCGTGGAGCAACTGGCCTGTGAGCCACAGCCACTAAGCCTGTACATCTGGAGCCTGTGCTCTGCAACAAGAGAGGCTGTGACAGTGAGAGGCCCGGGCACCATGATGAAGAGTGGCCCCCACTTGCCGCAACTAGAGAAAGCCCTCGCACAGAAATGAAGACCCAACACAGCCAAAAAATTAAATAAATACATTTATATAAGAACATGGATCAGAACAGAATGGCACACAAAGGAGACCAGCTAAGAAGAGATAGCCTAACATAAGAAAATAATTAGTAATAAGGAAAAGGTGACAAATACGATTCTACAATTTCTTGTTTGCACAACTCGCTGTCTTTCTTTCTCCCTCATAACTTGTTATTCTAATATTATTAAATACTCCAAACCCTTCTTACTGTAACAGCAGCAAACCCTCAGTTCAGCATTTTCCACTCTGCTTAAAGTACTGCAAATATATTATTATTATTTTAAAATCAGATGTTCTGATCTGCCAGAACACCTTTCTTTGTGATCTGCCAGTATATGTACACAGGTCATGACAGTCAGGGTCTAAGGTAAAAGAAGCAACACACTACAGTGTGATAAGTAATGTCAGAGTACTGACACTACATAGAAAGCAGGCCAGAGGAGAGTCCAAAAAGACAATGGGAAGCCAGATATCTGTTTTCAATGAACCTGAGAGTTTGAGATGTTGAGTGGCCGAAGGGTCAAAAATCTATCAGCAGGTTGACAGAGGTCCAAGAGGGGTAATCCAGTGTCAGAGGTATCCACTGGAGATGAAAGAACAGGTATTGCTTCTCAGGAGGGAAGCAGTGTCATTCAATCTGGCTGCATCAAAGAAATTCTGTTTTTCTATTTGGAAATAAATACGCTTTTTTTTGAAATTCGTTCATTTTTTCCTGTTTTCTGGACACTTTCTTTTAACAAATGAGCAATTTTTCTATTCAAATTTCTAATCAATTCTATTTTGAGTCTATAAAGAAGTTATTTAAAGCTGACAGGCTGGAAGATGAGCATCATTTCAAATATGCACACAACTAGGTAAAACAAATATTTTTTTTTACCCTAATGAACCACACTAATAAATACTCAGCTTTAAAACAATAAAGAGGGGCTTCCCTGGTGGCGCAGTGGTTGAGAATCCGCCTGCTGATGCAGGGGACACGGGTTCGTGCCCCGGTCTGGGAAGATCCCACATGCCGCGGAGCGGCTGGGCCCGTGAGCCATGGCTGCTGAGCCTGTGCGTCTGGAGCCTGTGCTCCGCAACGGGAGAGACCACAACAGTGAGAGACCCGCGTACTACAGAAAAAAACAAAACAAAACAAAAAAACAATAAAGAAATCAATGGAAAAACTCTGCCAGATATTTATGATGGAAATGACCTTACAAGACATGAGGGAAAACCTACACCTTCACTGAGGCATGCATGGGTTTCCTTCCCTTTATTGTTTTAACAAGTCTATCTGCAGCTGATATTTCTCCTTTAAAAACCTGGTCTCTGTGGACTCCTCTAGAGTGTTTTTTCCTTCCTTTTTGTCATTAATTCTCTCTGTATGGTTTCAATTTATTCCTTTCACTTCCTCCTTTTTTCCACCCATAAACTTGATACCTTGTCCTTTAAAAACAATTAACAAAAGGAAAAAAAAAAATCCCTGGACCTTGTATCATCCCTACTTAGTATCAAATTTCTTTTCCCACAGCAAAGTAATCTTCTGGAAATAATAGTCTACACCAGGGGTCAGCACACTTTTTTAGTAAAGAGCCAGGTAGTAAGTATTTAGGCATTAGAGTCTATACAGTCTCTACCAAGACTATGCAAGTATTCCCTTATTATGCGAAGGCAGCAATAGACAATATGTAAATGACCAGACCTGGCTTTGTTCCAATAATATTTTATTTATAAAACTAGGTGGTGGGCTGGTTTGACACACAGGATGTAGTTTGGCAAGCCCTGGTCTACATACTTACTGAACCCTCTTCTATCAGCATATTTTATTCCTCATACTTTATGTCACCTTCCCAGCATTTAAACTATGTCCACTATGTAAACCAAATGAAGTATACACAGTCCTTTTAAAATGAGACTCTCTACTTGTTCACTGGATTCCTTCCTTTGGCTTTCTCAGAGACATTCATCCAATAATTCTCTGTCACACGGCATTTTTTCAATTATTATTTCTCTTAGATCATTGATGTCAACAGAAAAAAAATGCTGTTATTTCTCTCATGTTTAAAAACACATAAAAATATTATTGACTCCACCTCCCCGATGATTACTATCTCATAACTCTGACATTTTTCTAAATTTTCTGTCTCCAGTTCCATTTGTACCATTCTCTCTTATATTCACTCCAGGAAAGAATTTGCCCCCATCACCCCACTGAAACTTCTCCCATCAAGATCATCAGTGACTTCTGTGCAGCAGAATCTAAAGCTCAACTTTTGGTCCTCATCCTACTAGACTAACAAGCAGCATTTGACAAACTGTTATCTCCTCCTCCTAGATATACTTTCTTTTGGCTTTCTGTTGCTATTTTTATTATTTCCCTCACCTCAATAGTTGCTTGGTTTCAGTTAACTGTCAATGGTCTCTTAGGTGTTGGAGATACCCTAGGTTCCACCCCAGGTTTTCTTCTCTTTTCTAGCCAAACATTCTCCCTAGAAGATCTCATCCTGCTCCATCCATTTAAGTGACATCTCTTTGTTTACCACATTCAAATTTATATCTCTAGCCTAAATCTCTTTTTCAAGCTCAAGTCTCATATATAAAAGATCATGTTTAATAGATATCTTAAGGCTAACATGTTTAAACCTGAATTCTAATTCTTCATCCCTCATTTCATTTAACGGCAACTACATTCTTCTAATTGCTCAGGTCTAAAATCTTGGAATTATTTTTAATTCTTCTCTTTCTCAAATCCTCTATATCAGAAAATTGTGTTGAACCTGTCTTCAAAATGTATGAAGACTATGATTACTTCTCAACATCTCCTGTACTATTGTTCTAGTACAAGTTATTAACCATCTTTTACCTAGCCTCCTAAAAGGTCTTCTCCCTTCTACCCTTTCCCTCTACAGCCTATCCCCAAAATAGCAGCCAAGACGCTCTTCCTCAATGTAAATCAGATTATTCCACTTTGCTCAAAACCTGCAAAGACTTCTCATTTCCTCAAACTAAAATCCAAGGTCCTTATAATGATTTATAAAGCACTGACTTATTTCCCACTCCTCCCTGAATCACTGCCTCTTTGACCTTGTCTCTCTACTTCCCTCCTCACTATCTATGCTCTAGCTGTATTCACCTCCATGGGGTTCTTCCAACATATGCTTTGATAGGTTTAGTTGAAAATAGTCCCCTTGTCTAGAAATTCTTCCTCCAAGAATCCTTAACATACCAGATCACCTTTACCAAGTTTCACTTTTCTTCTCTTTTCACTGTTCTTTAAATTGAATTCACATGTAACATTAATTTTTCAACTCACTGCAATCTGAATATTACCCTAAGTTTCCTTGAAAATATAATCCCTAGGGTCACTTTTAAGCTGCCATCTTTCAGATCTCAATTTAAATGTCACTCAGAGAAGCCTGTCTTAACTTCCAAATATAAATTAGGGAACTCCTTATTCTCTGTTGCCACTCTTCTTTTTCTAATAAGTACTCATCATGATTTAGGGTAATAATTTTTCTTTTATGATTTTCTTCCCCACTAGACTGTAATCTCCATGATGAAAAAGGGCGTGTCTATTTTTTTCACCTCTGTGTTGGTAGTGCATAGCACACAGTACATCTTCAGTGTATATCTACCAAAGAAGTGAATGTCAAATACCAAGGATATTTTTAGGTCTTAATTTTCTGCTTCATTTGACACCTGTACTCACTCTTTCTTTCTGAGCCCCTCTACTTCCCTTGCTTATAACATATTGTAAATTTTTTTCTAACTAACTCTTCTTTGCTGCATGTACTACATTTTGGCCCACCATCTATATTTTTGTTTTATAGAATGCCATCCAAAGTCAAATGATTTTTCATTCTACCATCTCCCTAGGTGATATCAACTAAGTCTATGCCAAAATCTAATAACTATGTGGTAATAATTCTTAAATTTATATCTCCCTCCTAGATGACCTCCATGATTATAGAAACATCTCACTGACTCTGGAATCCCAAATTTAAACTACGAAAATCCAAGTTTGCCCTATAGGCTTTTGTTTCTGCTTCATATTTTATATATTGTCAGCACTACCATTCACTCAGTTTCACATCTAATAAACCTTTTACTGTTGTCTGTCTCTAAATCCTCACATCTGTTTTGCAAATTTTTGTGCCTTTATGTCCTCAGTATCATTTGGTCCCTTCATTACTTATGATGAATGTCCTGCTTCAGAATACCATCTCCTCTCACCTGGACTGCCTCAACAATCTACTGGTTAGTCTTCCTACCTGCAATCCTTTCTGGAACATAATCTGATATATGTTTATACTTTAAAACTCAAGAGAAGTGGTTTAAATATCTATTCAATAACTTTTAACTAAGTGTAATGGATATTTTGCACGTTTCTGAGCCTCAGTGCTCTCAGCAATATGAGTGGATAAAACATTACTTGCTTCATGGGTTTACAGTTATGATTACATGGTAAAAGTTATATGAAGTACTTTGCACATAAAAAGTAATTGGTTATTATCTGTCAAGTGAATGAATTGAGGCTAGTGTTCTCATCTATTGAATGCTTTATGAAGATGCAGGAAACAATGCACAGAAAAAAATGATATATTTGAAAAATGATCTTTTTTAAAAATCTAGATAAGCCATGCCTAAGGAAAATCCAATTTTAAATTAGTGCTGTGGTAATAACACTAAATAGATGTCAGAAGACTAGGTTCCTATTGAGTCAGTTATTTACTGTTTTATAAGTTGTAATGCAGAGTAAGTACTTACACTTATTTAATATATTTTTTAAAATTACCTATACAATGAGAAGATACTACTTTGGTGGTTATAAGGATAAATTTAAAACTGCTTTGATAGAATTTTGTTATCCATAATCTTTTTCTGTTGATTTCCCAGAATAGTAGAAAATTGGTTAGTGATGATGAATATAGTATCTAACTTTAATAGATAAGAGCCTAATTTTTATGATGAAACCATCCATCCTTGATTTAAATTCTAAGTTAACTTTTTTCTATGTTATTTTGGTTGGTTACATGACCTCCCTGAAATTCCGTTTCCTTCATTTGTTAAATAAAATTATGGTAAAATTTAAGTGAGAAAACTAATGCAACCTGCCTCTGGAATAGTTTTGTGTCAAATATGTAATTACTATTAACTTTTATCAGCCATCAAGGTTTTAAAATCTTGTTTGAGATCCTAACTTATTATTGTAAAACACAGTTGGTTTAAATAAAAAATTTAAAAAGATTTTTAAATGACAAACTGAATATCCAAATATTATCATTTCACTCTTCATATAAATTTCCACACTTTAGTCTTCTAGCAAACTAATATAATGGTCCTTAGTGTATATACTATTAAGCCAGCAAATCAAAAGCCAACATACCCACTAAAGTTATATGATATACTAATGAACTGCATGATCCAAAGATATAGTTTTTGTTTAGTTTGAATGTGGATTGAATATAAAAATTAAGGATGTACTTTTAACAGATATAGTTGTAATAATGAGGGGAGGGGTTTATTAAATGAGTTCTAGAAAAGTCAAAAACAGAAGGTAAGAAATATTTAGGGAATGAATCAGGCCAATCTACTCATTCAAGTTTGCCAGTTCTTAGTCCCCCAGTTACTGGTAGGTGGTTTCTCACTTTCCTCACACAGCCTCTGCATCTTGCCTCAGCCATTTTGCCTAACATCTTCTCCCCAGTACTTATCATTTGCCTCTGGAGGGAAAAATTAATTTAGTCATGCATTACCATTTGACCGATCCTTTGTACAGAAATAATTTTTTTTTAAATCAAGCTTATTTTTTAAGATGTTAAAGTGATTTATGTTTTACCACATTTTAGGAAATTTATTTATGTTGTTTTAGATTCTCTATTATTGCAACAATCAAATCTCCAAGATTATTGGCTTTATTTTTTCTATAGCTGTTTTAACATTTATTTTATATATCCCAACACTTGGACCTAAACCTAATATCCAAATGTAAAATAAAAAGTGACATATATCCTATTTTTATCTTTTCATTTTGCTCGTTAGTTTTTTATTTTATTTCTCTAGACAATTTTCAGAGTTACTTATTTCTGTTATGAAGAGCAAGAAACAATAACTCTCTAATTCTAAGGAATGCTATGTAATGATTTGGTAGTTATCACCAATTGACCGTTAGCAAATTTTTATGTTGAAAGTTGCTTTAGAGTTTGATTTGACACACGGAATAGTGTGCTGGCAAGAATACTGGAATAGGAATCAGAAAACCTAGTCTGTGAAAAAATGGTAGAATAATGAATAATTTTAAAATTTCAAGATGTGTTTCTTTTCCAAATAAATTATAAAATATGTTACCTTAAGTTGTCTTTTAAGTTCAAAATTTTATTATACTTGTTTCCTTTCCACAACCTTAGAATTATGAAATGGCATGATATTCAAATAACAATTTGCTTTAGAGTTCTGAATGACAAAGACATTATTTCAGGTGCTCATTAGATTTTGTTTTATATCACATTTGGAACTTGAAATCACAGTTAACATAGTGACACAAACTCTTTTAAAAGAAAGAAAAGTAGTTCTTTTTCAAGTATATCTTCCAAAATAATTCAGCAGTTAACTTTGGCCATAATAATTTTCTGCAATCATAGGATGCAACAGACTTCTGCGTGTGAACATATGTTAAGGTAATCTACTCAAAATTGTATGTTTAAACATTTTAAGAGCTTCAATAATGATTATCATTTTTTCTGTGGAATTGATAAACAATATCAGTCTTACATTTTATACCTATCTATTCCATTTATCAATTTTTAATGAAACAAAAGATACAGAGAAAAATGAACCAAAATAAACATTTAATGTATTACACTGCAAACAATGAGCGCTAGTGGAAAGTATAATTTTAATAGAGAGTTATGCATTGCAATGTGCAGTTATTACTTTTTTTGGTTACTTTTCTTTCTCTCTCTCTCTTTTTCTTTATCTCTCTCCTATCACCCTTCCCACACACCCCAGTGGAATTTATATATAAATGGCTGTTTTCTGTGTTTGTTTTTTTTTTTTTTTTTTTTTTTTTACTATATTGAAGGTATGGCTGAAGCAGCCATGTAACAAAGCAACTCTTTAAGAGTAGTCTGATTTAGGAATATGCGTCAGATTTGCAGGTGCAAATCACCTTTGCAGTATTACCCCAAACCTAATTACTAGTTGGCTTCTCCAGGAGAGGACATATAAAATCATATCACTGGCTAGCTTCCCTAGGATTTTTGAAGTTGGAAATGAGAGGCTCTTTTTGGTTCCTGGACTGAAAGAGAAAATGCTTGGGAGCTACCTGCAGCCCAGTGTCCTATTATATAGACTAGAAAAGCAAAGAAGGTTTGGATAGTGAAGTGATATATAAAGTTTCTATTTAACATGGGACAGGGCCAAGCACAAACAAAGCATGCTAGAGCTGATAACGATTATTTATTGTTGTTATTATTATTTCTGAGTGTGGAAGGAAGCGTTCTGTTTTCTTTTCTTCTTTTCTTTTTAATTCTCCCAACTCTTCTCTAAATTTCCCTTCTGTGTCTAGAAAATTCAGAATGCACATGCTATCAAGTAATATTTCTGCAACGTAAATGCAGACTGGTTCAGAAAATAAGTCAAAAATAAAGCCCACAAACTTTTCAGACAATCTATTTTATTTGATTGATTGCTCTCAAAAAATCCTTTGATTCAGACATCTTGATAGTGTGGTAAAATAGGTGTAATTCAGACTAATTGAGATAAAAGCTCATCTCAAATCCGTAAACAAGCAGGACTTATAAACATTTCTAAAACTAATCAAATTGCCATTTGTTCAAGTACCTAAAATATTTGGCCAAAAGCACTCACTCTGACCCTCAGAAAGTAAGTCTTTGGACAGCATGACACAAAAACACGGCCTCGAGGACACAGAATAAGTTTATCTGAGCACACCAAGCTTGCAACAATAGTCTGAGTCGCAGACTGCTCCATACAGTTGAAGGATTAACTGTGTTGGACCTAAAAAGAAGCTCAAAATTTGAGCTATTAAAAGATAAACTGATGTACATTAAATTTTTAATTTTACTTGAGCAAAAATCGATTTGAACTGGGCAGTGCCAAACAGGAATTCATTAGGAACACTCCACCCAAGGGCGCTAGGGGAAAGACTATTATAGAGAAAAGGCAGAAGCAAGGTAAAGAAAGTATTGACTGGCACAGCTTAAAGCCTAGTTGGCTGTTTGTGATTGGCTGTCCTTTGATTTTGATTTCATAATGTAACCCAGCTTGACCCTATGGGGCCTTCCCCCATATCCTCTCCTTTAGCTGCTCTCTGAAGTATCTAGATAATAGTATTTGATGCAAATTTCCTGAGTTGTTTTGCAGATGTGAACCCCGCCCCCCATCACCAAATGGAAGAACTATTTGATGACCTTGAGCACATAGCCCCAGGCCTCCTTGAGCCTAAGGACTGATAATGTTAACTCCTGTGACACCTTCCTGCTGCCTCACCAACAGCCAGAGAACTGTGCACAAGCTGATCACATACCCTGAGACCCACACCCCTCACCCAGGCCTTTAAAAATGCTTTGCTGAAACTCTTCCGGGAGCTTGAGGCCTTTCAGGGCATGAGTCTCCTTGCATGGCCTTGCAATAAACCTTTCTCTGCTACAAATGACTACATTTCAGTTTGTTTGGCTTCACTGGGCGTTGGGCAAACAAACTTGAATTAACAATAATCTGGAGACATTTACTGGCTTAGATTTTGGTTTGCTTACATAAGGCTGCCAGGGAGTTAGAGTCACTTCAGTCTAATGACCTCCTTGATTAATTGATTTAACAGAGCTTATATTATTTTCATGTCTTAATTGTTTGCAATATGTTATAAGTTGGCTAGAAGTTTTGACTTTGTTTTGTGAAAAATAGTACAGGGGGAAAATGATTGACATTGACAATGTAAAACTGTTAGCCTGAGTTCTATGCTCCTGGAATCAAACAAGGTTAAGGAATCCCCTCCTTTTCTGTTCAGGAAACAGCTTACTGAAAAGAACCATTCTTTCTCCATGAGTCTCCATAAGACTCATGAATATCCCCCTCATTTACATATGACAAGGCCAGACAACCAAATAACCATTATTTGCCTCATAAAAGTTTAGCTGAACCACTGGAGGCCACTGCTCAATAGTAAAAAAAGTGCTTGTTAACTAATTTGACTAAACTTTAGTTAAGCTTTTTTCCTTTTTCCAGGTCCTGAATTTTGACTGACCCTTAGCATGTAATCAATCACTCCTTAATGTCCTCTCCTGAGAACCTGCTGAACACAAGGAAAAACAGTCCATGATGAACTGTCCTCTAGTCATGTCACCCACACCCTATGCCCATTCTTTCTAAACTTACTTCCTTTCCCTATAATATACAATCTTTTTCTGCCTGCCCATGAGATTGTTGTCTATATCCATATTGCAATAGTCTCTTTTCCCTTATTGCAATAGTCCTTTTAAAAAAGTCTCTCTTTCCTAAGTTCACATGTGATTTGATTTAACATCTAAATTTTTAATCATTGAATTATATTAACCTATATATTTTGCTTGAGAGAAACTTGAGATGCTTCTCTGCATCTATAACATAAAGGATATAATTATCTGAGGTCTAAGAAGGAACACTGCTTTTAAACACAAATTGATGCAGTTACAGTTGCTTTCTCTTTCTTTAAATTGCCTTTAAAACACTTGGTTAAACTTTTAAAAAAATCTTAAAAAAAAACCTTGAATTTCCTAAAGACCACTTAAGCACAAATCAATGCATTTTTCTGTAAGGCTAAATTTCCATACCTTAAAAATATCTATTAATTATGCTATAAACATTATATTACATGTATGAGTACAGAATCTAGAAGGATGAATGCCCTAGAGAATAATGTTCCACTTTCAACAATCATTTTCTTCCAAATCAAGTTTAAAATTGTCCTTTTCTTCAAGGCCATCCCATTGTTCCACAAGAGGTTACATTTCCTGAGAGTTCCTCCTGCTCTCTTCCTCCTACACTTGACACCATTAATTTCTACATGTTATATAAATGGCTGTATGGCGGAGCAGAAAGGGCTGTTGATGTGGAATCCTGTAGCATGGGTTCAACTTCAGGCTCTACCATACATTTTCAGTTTGAACTCAGGCAGATAATATAGCCTGTCTATTCATAAAGTGGGGAATATAAATTTACCTTGCAAGAAAGATCAGTTAGAAGATTAACTAAGATAAAGATGCAGGACTTTGCAAAAAGGTATTCATCCTTAATAAACAATGATCTCTGTTTCTTCTCTCGCATGACCTGCCAACAACTTTATAAAATCACTCAGGAAATGCCTGGTTCAAGAATTCTGGATAGAAAGTCATAGATGTTGTTAAAATGTAGAATAATGAATAAAATTGTTACTGTTCTCTGTGGAAGAGAGCATTTAGTTAATTCCCCATTTTTCTCTAAGAGAGGACATAGAATTATTAACATAAATTAGGAAATTATTACAAATTATTTTCTGTATAATCCTTCCTACCATTGTTATTTCATCCCTGTGCATTCTTTAAAAATATGGGCTGTAAGGAATTCATTTAATTTTCCACTGTCTACATCATGCACATTTCTACTATTTATTAAAATCAGTGAATTTAACACTACTTTGAAAAAGTAAAAAAATAAAAGCCATGGGCATTGCAAGTTATCTGCTGTATGATTCCCCTCTTCTCTTTCATTTAGGCCTCCTTCTTATTTTGTTTTGTTTCTGTTCTTTCAGATTATGTGTGTCTATAGGAATTAAAAGTACATGGCCATTAAATTATATGGGATAGTAACAGATGTCATGCATTAGGCATTTACAACAAACCATGAAATGTGAAGTGACTTTCATTCATTCATTCAACATCTGTCTTCTAAACTGTATTTCTTTTTTTCCTTTTTTTAACTAAAATTTACAAATGAAAATTATCTTTTAGGTGTACAACATGATGAATATATATTTCACCATACATAAATATAGTGAAACAATTACTACAGTCAAACTAATCAACATATCTATCTCCTCACATAGCTACCATTTTTGTATGTGAAGTGAGAGCACCTGAAATTTACCCTTTCAGCAAATTTCCAGTATTCAATATAGTATTATTAACTGTAGACATCATGCTTTATGTTCGATTTCTAGAATTATTCATCCTACATAATGGTAATTTTGTGCACTTTGATCAATCTCTCTGTTCCTGGTAACCTCCATTCTACTGTCTGATTCTATGTATTTTACTTTTATAGATTCTGTATGTAAAGTGAGATCATGCAGTATTTTTCTTTCTGACTTATCGTACTCAGCATAATGTCCTCCAGGTTCATCAGGTTGTTGCAAACGGTAGAATCTCCTTTTTTAAGGCTGAATAACATTCTATTTGTGTGTATGTATATGTATGAGTGTATATGTACATATATACACACATATATATGTGTATGTACATATATGTGTGTGTGTATCTCACAATCTCTTTATGCATACATCCACCAATGGTCACAGGTTGTTTCTGTATCTTGGCTATTTTGAATACTGCTACAATGAACATGTAGTTCATGCAGAGTGTAGATATCTCTTTGAGGTACAGTTTCATTTCCTTTGGGTATATACTCAGTAGTAAAATTGCTGGTGCATATGGTAGCTCTATTTTTAATTTTTTGGGGGACTTTCATGCCATTTTCCATAATGGCTATACCAATTTACATTCCCATTAAAAGTGCACAAGGGTTCCTTTTGTCCACATCCCCACCAATATTCTAACCCAACTCAGGTTTAGCTGCTTGCTGCTTGAAAGCCAATACTGGAGAGACAAATGTTGGTAGGAAAGGAAAATTTGCTTTATTCAGGAGGCTGGCAACCTGGGGAAAAGGTGGACTCATGTCCAAAAACCAATTCCCAACTGCTGACCAGGGCACAAAAAGCATAATGCCTATGCTCTCTTGTAGGAGTTTCATGGTTTTAGGTCTTACATTCAAGTCTTTAATCCATTTTTAGTTTATTTTCCTGTATTGTGTGAGAAAATGATCTATTTTCCTTTCTCTTCTTTTTTTTTTCAGGTGGCTGTCCAGGTTTTCCAGAACCATTTATTGAAGAGACTATTTTTTTTCTATTGTATGTTCAAATTTACATATGTATATGTATATATATATATTATATATATATATAGAGAGAGAGAGAGAGAGAAAACCTGGAATTTATTTGTATATGGTGTGGAATAACTGTCAGATACCATTTTTTTCTATACGTAACATTTATTGAAATTTATTAGGTTTCCTCAGCACTCTACTATATTATTGTTGCCAAAAATCAATTGGGCTTCCCTGGTGGTGCAGTGGTTGAGGGTCCGCCTGCTGATGCAGGGGACACGGGTTCATGCCCCAGTCCAGGAAGATCCCACATGCCATGGAGCGGCTAAGCCCGTGAAGCATGGCCGCTGAGCCTGTGCATCCAGAGCCTGTGCTCCACAACAGGAGAGGCCCGCATACCGCCAAAAAAACAAACAACAACCAAAAAAACAGCCCAGCACACATAGTAAGAAAAAGGTCAGTTTGGATGATGATGATCATAAGGTAATGAGGCAAAATGTTAAGGACTAAGAATACTGAATTAAATGAAATAGATCACAATGGGGTATGCGTTGATAGTAATCTAAAGCATTTTTCTTTCTAATTCTCTATTTTCAATCTCACATCCAGGTTAATATTTATTCAGGATATTTAGTAAGAAGAGAAATAATTACAAAGTTCGAAAATAATAAATACATTTCATCTTTCTGTTATCTATATTGTCTTATATTATATTGTGATGACAAAATTTCCTTTCATGACCTGTTGGTGTTACATAACTAAAAAATGCCTTTCTATTACTTTCCTATCTCTTATATACTACTTCTCTCCTGATACACAATTGACCAGTTCTACTTTTTGTGACATACTCATTTATTTTCTTCACTCTATTACTCTGACTATAGTCAATTTTGTATCTCCCTATGGCATCTGTGCTTTTCATACATTTGTAAAAAAAGTTTTCTTTAACATCAGTGATTTTTAATTTAAAGAGTATAAATTGTCCTTCACACTTCTTTCTCATTGAGTTAAGCTTTTGGATACCTATTTTACTCATATAAATTTTAATTATAGTATTAATTATATTTTCCAGAAACTGAGTGCTTTTACAATATAGTATTTCCAAGTATGTGTCCATTCATTCTTACTTATTCAACTATTTGTTCTGACTTGCCTCGAGGACATTTTTCCTGTTTTAATAATTTTTCCTAAGATTATATAATCTAACGAAGGCATGACAGCTCAAATGTAGGGGCAGATATAGAAATAAGTCAAAGAAAATTAGGATTGAAAACAGATATAAGTTCAAAAAGAAATATTTAAAATCAGGTATTTGGCCAAAACTAGGAATTAAAGAAACCTATATATCTTGAATATATTTAAAATATATAGGTCATAGGAATTAGGATAAAACTACTCAGAAACACTGGCCTTTTATTCAATTTATTCCCTAGTAATAGAAAATGTAAGTAATAATCAGAATTCATTTGTGGACCAAGTTTGAAAATAAACATGTGATTATCTAAGAATCCACATGCTGTCCTGTGTTATCATCTGTGTTTGCTTTTCTCATTAGGATAAAAGCTCTTTTGCATGGAGAGCTTATTTCATTTATTTTGTCAAATCTATCACCTCTGCCAAGAAGCTATCACAAGGATTAAAAAAAAATCATTTTTCAATAACTCACAGTCTAATTAATTAGTTAATTGTTATAGTACATGAAATACCACAAAAAGAACAAAGCCAACTTTAGAACTAACTGTACCCATAGCGAAAAAATGAGCAATAGATTCCAAAATGATGCCTTTCAGTGTCAAAGCAGTTACTAATGTTTCAAAATTTCTCTTAATTTTCATCAAGCTTTTCGGTATGTTCCCAAACACTTCTTTGGTTTTATAGCAATAAATATATTTTCTCTCGTGCTTTATGCTTCTAAGTTAAGATGAAAAATCAATTACTTCTGAATTGAAAATACTGAATGCAGCTGAAATGGGATTCTCACATTAAGCCTGCAAACCTCAGTGTAATTCTAAGAGATGATCAAATTTAAAGTATATGTGCTTTATAGAAAATTAAGAGGAGTCATACTGAGTTGTTGGTATGATGTTTTGTTTTTAGTACATTGTCAGAAATTCTGTCCAATAGCCTGCCAATGAGTATCTGTGTTAATGAAACTTGCTGCCATTCTTTAAGACATAGATATATCCTAATACGTTTAAAGGTTAACATGGGTGGCAGTGGCTAAAAGTGATAGAGAGGTTCAAAGAAGAAAGAGATGAGGGTTATTTGGACAAATCTGTATCAAAGTGATAAATGAGCTAGGTTCAGGAATAACTGAATACAAAATTTCCACTGTAGTATCTTAATTGTGGCTAATATAGCTCTTTTACTCATTTACATTTTGTCATAAATATCATGATTTTTAAAGATTTTCCTTCTGAAAAAAGTATAAAACTAATTTCTTAAAATATTCTTTAAAAGGTTTTATAAATACAATTTTTGTTTGGTTTTATTTGTAATATATTTAGAACAGTCGATGGGAAAAAGCAAAATTATCTAGGAATATCTATGTGTGAATTTTATTTTTATTTAATTTTTTTAAATTGGAGTATAATTGCTTTACAATGTTGTATTAGTTTCTGCTGTACAATGAAGTGAGTTAGCTATATGTATGCATATATCCCCTCCCTCTTGGACCTCCCTCCCACCCCCACCCTGATCCCACCCACCTAGGTCCTCACAGAACACTGAGTTGAGCTTCCTGTGCTTTATAGCATGTTCCCCCTAGCTATCTATTTTACGCATGGTAGTGTATACATGTCATTCCTAATCTCTCAATTTGTCCCACCTTCTCCTTCCCCCACCCATGTCCACATGTCTGTTCTCTACGTCTGCGTCTCTATTCCTGCCCTGCAAACAGGTTCATCTGTACCATTTTTCTAGATTCCACATACATGCGTTAATATACAATATCTGCTTTTCTTTTTCTGGTTTACTTCACCCTGTATGACAGACTCTAGGTCCATCCACTATGTGTGAATTTTAAAACTTCCCATTTCATTAATTTTAACACTCTTGTAACTCCTAGCTTTTGACCCTCTGTTGTGTGTCAGGCACTATCCTAGCAACTGAGGATACAAGAGATACCTTTCCCAAAGATCCTAGAGTCTATGAAAAGATAGAGGATATGCAAAATAAATAAGTAAAATATAGAGCAGAGTTTCTCAACTTTGACATTTTTAATATTTTGAGCCAGAGAACTGTTTGTTGTCTGGGGGCCTTTCCTGTGTACTACAGGATTTTTAGCAGCACCCCTAGCTTTACCCACTAGATGCCATGATCTTCCCCAGTTATGAAAACCAAAAATGTTGCCTCATAATGTGCCCTAGGAGACAAAATTTCTCCTACCGAAAATCATATAGAGCTATGTGGAATATAGTTAAATACACTGCTTCTTGAAATTAAGATAATGGGCTTCAGATTATCATCTCTGTAATTACGATGGGAGTTTTACTAAAATATTAATGTTGTTCACATCAGAGGAATGGCATAAAAATAAACAAATAAAATATATTTAAATATATAAATGTATGTATTTATGAAACTTAAAATATAGGAAGGACCTTATAAATTCCTAGAGACTATATTAATAATTAAAGCTCTTGCATTTATTGTCTCTTCTTTTTTACCATCCCTAAAATATATAATGTTTTTGTTATCACTGTGCAAACATTTAAATAATTATTCCTTTCACACTACATTTCAATCACCTGAATATGAAATATCTAATGAAATACTGACTGATGATAGTCATGATACCAGGAATTGAAATGGCCAAGTTACCAAGAAATAAAGCAAGGTAGGTAATAAATTGGTTATTTTCTAATAGATTTTCCTCCCTCTGCTTTTCACAATGTGTCAGAGTTTTACATTTAATTCAGTGCTGCTGAGGTGTTTGGGTCTGTTTTTAATGAGCAATGCATAATAGTTTCCATCTAGGTACAATCTCAAAACTACCCACCTTCAAAAGTATAATTTAAGAAACAACATATGAGAGAAAGCCTATTCCACTCAATTCTCCAAAATTAACACTGCAATCCACATAAGCAGGGAATGTATATGTGGACCTTTTAATATTCTATTTTTGCTCTGTCACCACAATCCCTGCAACACACACAAAATGAGTCAATGTTATTGAATTGCACACTGGTGCATATGCCCCTTTTAAAAAGTGCTGTAGGAAACATACGAGCAAAATTCTTGTTTGGTCCACTGTAAGAAATATTGTTGAGGATGATGGTAATTATATTATGTAGTTTGATTTTTATGATTTCTCAAAGGTAACAAAATTCTAATATTAAGTCTCTAAAATAACTGGCCTTTTGATATCATAGGCATTAGCTACTTTGCAGTTAACCTGAATTCTTTTCACTGATGGGATTCATGGAATAATAAAAACAAAATTGGTGTTCTAACCATCTCATGTAATAGGTTTGCATTGTACTGTATTACCCTCATTGCTAATGACATGATATGGCTCTACCCTACTATTACTTATCTTTGTTATTTTAACTATGTTATATTATATCCTATGTGTCTCTATATATTCAGCCTTATGTCTTTCTGAACCAAGAATACATACAAATAAACTGTCTGTTCTAAAAACCTAAGATATAAATATGTGTTAATTTATATAGATGAGAAAATATGTTTTGCTCTACACATAGGGTTTAATTAAATATTCACGTCATTTCAAATTTAAACTTTCCTTAAGAATCTTTGATCCAAACAACATAAACAAAAAGAATAACATTAGAAACAACAATAAAACCATTTCTTGAATTTCTACAGCATCCTATGTCTCAACTTAGCAACTCACTAGTAGATCAATAGAACTCAGAACCTTATCAAAGCCACATCCTTGTCACATTCATCTTCATTCAGTTTGTTCCAGCAACCAGTTCAATTTTTGCCTTATTAGATTCCACCCTGCATACTGCTGCCTGATACTTCCTTTTAAAATAACTTAAGAAAAATTATTATAAAAGCAAAGAATATTTGAACCAGAAAATCTAAAAAGTATAGATAAATTTCTTACATGTGCATTAGTGTCTCCAAACTCTCTTTTATGAAACTGTGCTATAAATAGATAGGAACACATTTTTCATAGAAATTATAGAAGCAATAAAGGCAATCTTTCATAATTTCCCCCCACATTCCCCATCCTTTTTTTCATTAAACACCCTCCTTCATTTCTTTTTGCCTTTTTTTTTTTTTTTTTTTTTTTTTTTTTTTTTTTTTTTGTGGTACGTGGGCCTCTCACTGTTGTGCTCTCTCCCATTGCAGACCACGGGCTCCGGATGCACAGGCCCAGCGGCCATGGCCCACGGGCCCAGCCGCTCCACAGCACGTGGGATCCTCCCGGACCGGGGCTCGAACCCGTGTCCCCTGCATCGGCAGGCAGACCCTCAACCACTGCGCCACCAGGGAAGCCCCCTCATTTCTTTTTAATGACTATAAATTAGTCTACCTAATGGACTTACCATAATATGTTTAATAACTCTCTCATTATTAGGTGATTTAAATGATTCAGCAATATACGCAATGCTTTGACTATATCTAACAATTTAAATTTGAACAGATGATGTCCAAAGTTTAAGTTCTTGAAGTGAAATTGTTGAGGCAAAAAGCAAACCAAATACCAAAATTCTGACAGAAGATGTCAAATTGCTTTAAAAGCTGAAATCATTTTTTATTACTTTTGCACCATATTGTTCTTGTTACTCTAACATATTTATCATATTGCCACCGGCTTAAGAATCACTACTGATTATATGATATCAAGTCTAGACTCCTTAACTTGCCATTAGAAAATGTTTTGCTCAGACTTACGTGTACAGATTCATCATTTTATCCTAAATGATGTTTAAAACAAGAAAGCTAGCTTTTATAAACATGTTTTACCTTTTATTTTGCTTTCTGCCTGTATTCATTCACATTGTCACTTCGATTGTGCCTCCATACACTGTCAAATAAAATTCTGTATTTACATTAATCTTTATCGTGACTATAACCCCAAACTAATTTAAAATGGAAAACAACTCAAATCTTATAAAGGAAAAGGGCATGACCTCCAATTTTATACACTCTATGATAATTATGATATAAACCTAGAAAAGCTATATGATTAATGATGATAGTAAGAACTATAGAAATTTTATTTAGTGGGTGCTTATATGGTAGGTACTATGCAAAGTGCCCAAGGTCAACTCAAAACTTCTCTGTGAAAGGCATCCATTGATTGACTGATTCACTGATTGCTATTTACTCAACAATGTATATTCAATATTTCTTATATGCAAGGCTACGTTCTAGGTCTGGGCTGCAGTATTGAATAAAACAAAGTACTTCACACATAGATTTTACATTCGAGAGAAAATTTAGTTTATTATCTATACATTACAGGCAAAGAAATGAAGGCTTAGAGTGTTTTGATAAGTAGAACATTTCACACTGAAGCTATACTGCACTCTGTATGTTCATTCTAAATGTTAACCCCATCACATGTCTCTTGTCAGGAGTTTGAACATCTGAATATCAGCTTCATTCACATATCCACCGCAAAATTACTATTGCAAAAATATTCTTAGTTTGTTCTCCTTTTGGAGAATAATCACTTATCAAAATGATAGGAAGATAGCTAGCTAGTTACCTATCTATCTAACTCTATCTACCCATCTATAAATATACATATATAGCCCTACTTGTGTGTATAATACAGATATGAACCATTTCAGTTAGCCATTAGATATATAATATATGCACATTTGCTGATTTTTATCTCAGCATTACTGTAAACCATCCAACATGTAATCATCATATAGTAAAGATGAAAAAGCTCAAATAAAATTTTTGAGTTTATTTTTGAGAAATAATTGATAAGTTGGTTTTAAAATACCATCTCTCATTTCAATTGTTTCTATTAATAATTTCAAATGACAGACTTAAAGTTTTGAAATCCATTTCTAGAAAGAGAAGAAAACATTTTGTTTTAAATTCTTTTTCAGTATATTTTAAAACAGGCAGCATCCACTAGACTAGTAGCACCACTAGAATCACAAGGCAGGAACCATGTCTATATATTTTCTGACTCCACAGTTTCTAGCAGAGTATCTGACTAGAAGAAGCATTTTAGGGCTACTTTCTGGGAAATCAAATCTTATTTATATTTTGCTCTGTGTTACTTGTCTGCTCATCTGATATAAGAACTGGAAACCAGAAGAAGTAGTGATAAGATAGGTTCAAAATAAATATTTGTTTCAGTATACCAGGCCAAAAACAAACATGTGGGCAGTGATTTTTAAACTGATTAGCTCCAAACAATGAAAGGAAAGATCAAAGAAACTTTCTCATTAACACTAATAGGAAAAAAAAAAAAAAAAAAAAGATACAAATGTTACCTGGGCAATTGCTTTAAACTCAACAGGAGACCTTGTTGAACTAAGATTCTAGAGAAAAATACTATAATTAGAGAGGGCATCTTTATGTGGTATTATCATTCAATGCAACTCATTTCAGTGTAGAATTATTTCCTCAGCACAAAATCTATTTAAATTAATTCACAAATGTTAGAAATAGATTTATTTTCAAAAATACTACACAAAGTGAAAATATGTTCTGTGTTGTTAAGAGAACTTATTAAACCTAGAGGGTAAAGAGACACTAAATAATTTAGACTGGCACATATTTTTGTCATAGCCCCCAGCATAATAAAAATACATTTAATTTATTAGTCCTACAAACATGCTACTTTTATCTGTAAAGGAGTTTTGTAACTCTATTCATAGTCACACAATAGCTAAAAGTATCTAATTTGCAAACATTTACCAAGTGTTATATTTTAATACCGTTATCAAAGTGTCATTATGTAAAATATATGTATAAGAAGAAAATATTGTATTGAGAGGGAGGTAGATTAATGATTCAATTTGAATGTGCTACTGTATTTGATCATCTTTGTTATCCATCATTTTAGCAAAGAACTATTCTGTAAATTAATCTATTGATTTGTACAAAAGAAAAATCAAGAGATTCAATTATACATACACACGTATATATTCTTTGTCAAATTCTTTTCCCAATTAAGTTGTTACGGAATATTAAGCAGAGTTCCATGCACTATACAGTAGGTCCTTTTTGCTTATCCATTTTATATATAGCAGTGTGTACATGTCAATTCCAAACTCCTTAACTATCCCTCCCTCCCACCATTCCCCCTGGTAACATGTTCTCTAAGTCTGTGAGTCTGTTTCTATTTTGTAAATAAGTTCATTTGTATCATTTTTTGTTGTTGCTGTACACCTGAAACTAACACAGCATTGTTAATCAACTGTACTCCAATATAAAATAAAAAGTTAAAAAAAAATGGAAAATCAAGAGAGGTTTATAATACCATTTACACAGTTTCTTAAATGTAAAATACAGATATAGATTACATTAGAGATATAATTTGAAGCTATATTAAAATACATAGAAAGCAAATTATGTTACTATGATTATTATTTAGTGTAAAAACGTTTCAAATACCCATTGATGTCATTTGAGATAATTAACTTATATGTTGTTTGTAAAATGAATCACTGTTTATTATTTTTAAAATGCTATTATAAACTATAGAAAAGCATAAACTAATAAGTTAATATTACTCATAATCACTTTACCAGAAATATATTTTTTAACATGCAAAGAAATTTTGACTTTTATTTTTCTACTTTTGTTTCTATAATATAGGTAAGTTAAATTTTATTATAGGTAAAACATGCAAGTATCATCTATATTGTTAAAGTATTAAATTTTCCATATTTCCCTATAGATATATTTTTTAAAGAATTAACATTCATACAAAAGAGTCCTCTTTGTTCTGGTCATTATCCCACTTCTCTTTCCAACCTAACATTTTGCAGCATTTTAAATTTAACATATATGCCTTGCTAACGTTGTTATGTATTTACTAACCATGTATAGTGTAAAAATATACTGTATTGTCTTCTTAAAATTTCCCTTGGTGTTATCATCTGAATATGTATTTTGCCTTTTGTATTCATTTTTTAAAAATATCAACCCAGGTTCATATAGATTTAGTCATTACTTTTTACTGTTATATAGAACACACACACGCACACACACACACACACACACACACACACACACACACACACCACCCCACTAAACCTATTTCCACTGTTTTACTGGTATAAATACAAGATGTTTCCAATCCTCCATTACAACCTCGTCATAAAGAAATTTTACATGTTTTCTTGTGTAATTGTGAAAAATTTTCTTTGGATTTCATGCCTAATGCAGAATTCCCAAGTCTTAGGATATGTATGTTTTTAATTTTGTTAATTATTGCTGAAGACCTTTCCAAAGTGTTCTAACAATTTGCATCTCATCAACAAAACTGCAAGTATCCTATTTTGCACCTCCTCTTATTTTGCCCATAACATATGCTAAGAAACTGTTTAAAAACATCTTGTACCCTGGACCGGGGCAGGAACCCGTGTTTCCTGCATCGGCAGGCGGACTCTCAACCACTGTGCCACCAGGGAAGCCCTAGGAGCTTTTTAAAATGCATAATTTCTTAGAGAGGACGGCTTAAAGATGGCGGAAGAGTAAGACGCGGAGATCTCCTTCCTCCTCACAGAGACATCAGAAATACATCTACACGTGAAACTTCTCCTATAGAACACCCACCGAACGCTGGCAGAAGACCTCAGACCTCCAAAAAGGCAAGAAACTCCCCCCATATCTGGGTAGGGCAAAAGAAAAAAGAATAAACAGGGACAAAAGAATAGGGACGGGACCTACGCCAGTGGGAGGGAGCCGTGAAGGAGGAAAGACTCCCACACTCTAGAGGCCCCTTCGCGGGCGGAGACTGCGGGCGCCGGAGGGGGAAGCTCCGGAGCCGCGGAGGACAGCTCAGCCACAGGGGTGTGGAGGGCAAAGCGGAGAGATTCCCGCAGAGGATCGGTGCCGACCGGCACTCACCAGCCCGAGAGGCTTGTCTGCTCGCCCACCGGGGCGGGCGGGGCCGGGAGCTGAGGCTCGGGCTTCAGTGGGATCCCAGGGAAAGGTCTGGAGTTGGCAGAGTGAAGACAGCTTGAAGGGGGCTAGTGCACCACGGCTGGCCGGGAGGGAGTTCGGGAGAAGTCTGGAGCTGCCGAAGAGGCAAGAGACCTTTTCCTCCCTCTTTGCTGCCTGGGCGCGAGGAGAGGGGATTAAGTGCGCCGCTTAAAGGAGCCCCAGAAGCAGGCGCGGAGCTGCCGAAGAGACAAGAGACTTCTTCTTGCCTCTTTGCTTCCTCGGGTGTGAGGTGAGGGGATTAAGAGCACCGCGTAGAGGAACTCCAGAAATGGGCGCGAGCCGCGTCTGTCGGCACGGACAGTAGAGACGGGTGTCGGACGCTAAGGTTGCTGCTGCCACCACCAAGAGGCCTGTGTGCGAGCGCAGGTCACTCTCCACACCGGCCCTCCCGGGAGCCCGTGCAGGCCGCCACTGCCGGGGTCCCGGGATCCAGGGACAGCTTCCCTGGGAGAACGCACGGCGCGCCTTGGGCCTGTGCAGCGTCACGCCGGCCTCTGCCGCCGCGGACTCGCCCCGCCCCCGTGCCACTCCCTCCCCCCAGCCTGAGTGAGCTGGAGCCCCCGAATCAACTGCTCCTTTAACATCGTCCTGTCTGAGTGAAGGGCAGTCACACTCGGACAACCTACACGCAGAGGCGGGACCAAGTCCAAAGCTGAACCCCAGGAGCTGTGCGAACAGAGAGGAGAGGGGGAGGTCTCTCCCAGCAGCCTCAGAAGTGGCGGATTAAAGCTCCACAATCAACTTTAAGTGCCCTGCATCTGTTGAAAACCTGAATAGACAACGAATCATCCCAAGTTGAGGAGGTGGACTTTGGGAGCAAGATATACTATTATTTTCCCTTTTTTTTTCTTTTTGTGAGTGTGTATGTGTGTGCTGCTGTGTGAGATTTTGTCTGTATAGCTTCGCTTTCACCATTTGTCCTAGGGTTAGACCGACCCATTTTTCTGTTTTTTTTTTTTTTTAAAGGAAATTTTTCTTCTTAATAATTATTTTTTATTTTAATAACTATACATTATACTACTCTGTCTTCTCCCTTTCTTTCTTCCTTTCTTCCTTCCTTTCTTCCCTCCTTCCCTCCTTTCTCCATTCCTTCCCCCCTTCTTTCCTCCCTTCCTCTCTTCCCTCCTCCCTTTCTTACTCTGCACCTTCCTTCCTTCCTTTCTTGCTTACTTCCTTCATTTCTTCCTTCCTTTCTTCCTTCCTTCCCTCCCTCCCTCCTTCCTTCCTTTTCTTTCCTTTCTATTTATTCTACCTTTTATTTTGAGCCGTGTGGATTAAAGGTTCTTGGCGCCCCAGCCAGGCACCAGGGCAGTGTCCCTGAGGTGGGAGAACCAACCTCAAGACACTAGTCCACAAGAGACCTCCCAGCTCCACGTAATATCAGATGGCGAAAATCTCCCAGAGATCTCCATCTCAACACCAAGACCCAGCTTCAATCAAGGACCAGCAAAGAACAATGCTGGACACCCTATCCCCAACAAAGATCAAGACAGGTCTACAGCTCCATCCATTAGCAGAGAGGCTGCCTAAAATCATAATAAGGTAACCAACATCCCCAAACACACCACCAGACGAGGACCTGCCCATCAGAAAGACAAGATCCAGCCTCATCCACCAGAACAGAGGCACTAGTCCCCCCAACCAGGGAATCTACTCAACCCACTGAACCAACCTTAGCCACTGGGGACAGCCACCAAAAACAACAGGAACTACGAACCTGCAGCGTGCAAAAAGGAGACCCCAAACACAGTAAGATAAGCGAAATGAGAAGACAGAAAAACACACAACAGATGAAGGAGCAAGATAAAAACACACCAGACCTAACAGATGAAGAGGTAATAGCCAATCTACCTGAAAGAGAATTTAGAATAATGATGGTGAAGATGATGCAAAATCTTGGAAATAGAATAGACAATTTGCAAGAAACAGTTAACAGGGACCTAGAAGAAATAAAGAGGAAGCAAGAAACGATGAGCAACACAATAAATTAAATTAAAAATACTCTAGATGGGATCAATAGCAGAATAACTGAGGCAGAAGGACGGATAAGTGACCTGGAAGATAAAATAGTGGAAATAACTACTGCAGAGCAGAAGAAAGAAAAAAGAATGAAAAGAACTGAGGACAGTCTCAGAGACCTCTGGGACAACATTAAACGCACCAACATTCGAATTATAGGGGTCCCGGAAGAAGAAGAGAAAAAGAAAGGGACTGAGAAAATATTTGAAGAGATTATAGTTGAAAACTTCCCTAATATAGGAAAGGAAATAGTCAATCAAGTCCAGGAAGCACAGAGAGTTCCATACAGGATAAACCCAAAGAGAAACACGCCAAGACACATAATAATCAAACTGTCAAAAATTAAATACAAAGAAAACATATTAAAAGCAGCAAGGGAAAAACAACAAATAACACACAAGGGAATCCCCATAAGGTTAACAGCTGATCTTTCAGCAGAAACTCTACAAGCCAGAAGGGAGTGGCAGGACATATTTAAAGTGATGAAGGAAAAAAACCTACAACCAAGATTACTCTACTCAGCAAGGATCTCATTCAGATTTGATGGAGAAATTAAAACCTTTACAGACAAGCAAAAGCTGAGAGAGTTCAGCACCACCAAACCAGCTCTACAACAAATCCTAAAGGAACTTCTCTAGGCAAGAAACACAAGAGAAGGAAAAGACCTACAAGAACAACCTGAAACAATTAAGTAAATGGTAATAGGAACATACATATCGATAATTACCTTAAATGTAAATGGATTAAATGCTCCCACCAAAAGACACAGACTGGCTGAATGGATACAAAAACAAGACCCATATATATGCTGTCTACAAGAGACCCACTTCAGACCTAGGGACACATACAGACTGAAAGTGAGGGGATGGAAAAAGATATTCCATGCAAATGGAAATCAGAAGAAAGCTGGAGTAGCAATTCTCATATCAGACAAAATAGACTTTAAAAAAAGACTATTACAAGAGACAAAGAAGGACACTACATAATGATCAAGGGACCGATCCATGAAGAAGATATAACAATTGTAAATATTTATGCACCCAACATAGGAGCACCTCAATACATAAGGCAAATACTAACAACCTTAAAAGGGGAAATCGACAGTAACACAATTATAATGGGGGACTTTAACACCCCACTTTCACCAATGGACAGATCATCCAAAATGAAAATAAATAAGGAAACACAAGCTTTAAATGATACATTACACAAGATGGACTTAATTGATATTTATAGGACATTCCATCCAAAAACAACAGAATACACATTTTTCTCAAGTGCTCATGGAACATTCTCCAGGATTGATCATATATTGGGTCACAAATCTAGCCTTGGCAAATTTAAGAAAATTGAAATCGTATCAAGTATCTTTTCCGACCACAACGCTATGAGACTAGATATCAATTACAGGAAAAGATCTGTAAAAAATACAAACACATGGAGGCTAAACAATACACTACTTAATAACGAAGTGATCACTGAAGAAATCAAGGAGGAAATCAAAAAATACTTAGAAACAAATGACAGTGGAGACAAAACGACCCCAAACCTATGGGATACAGCAAAAGCAGTTCTAAGAGGCAAGTTTATAGCAATACAATCATACCTTAAGAAACAGGAAACATCTCGAATAAACAACCTAACTTTGCACTTAAAGCAATTAGAGAAAGAAGAACATAAAAACCCCAAATTTAGCAGAAGGAAAGAAATCATTAAGATCAGATCAGAAATAAATGAAAAAGAAGTGAAGGAAACAATAGCAAAGATCAATAAAAGTAAAAGCTGGTTCTTTGAGAAGATAAATAAAATTGATAAACCATTAGCCAGACTCATCAAGAATAAAAGGGAGAAGACTCAAATCAATAGAATTAGAAATGAAAAAGGAGATGTAACAACTGACACTGCAGAAATACAAAAGATTATTAGAGATTACTACAAGCAACTGTATGCCAATAAAATGGACAACCTGGAAGAAATGGACAAATTCTTAGAAATGCACAACCTGCCGAGACTGAACCAGGAAGAAATAGAAAATATGAACAGACCAATCACAAGCACTGAAGTTGAAACTGTGATTAAAAATCTTCCAGCAAACAAAAGCCCAGGACCAGATGGCTTCACAGGCGAATTCTATCAAACATTTAGAGAAGAGCTAACACCTATCCTTCTCAAACTCTTCCAACAGATAGCAGAGGGAGGAACACTCCCAAACTCATTCTATGAGGCCAACATCACCCTGATACCAAAACCAGACAAAGACGTCACAAAGAAAGAAAACTACAGGCCAATATCACTGATGAACATAGATGCAAAAATCCTCAACAAAATATTAGCAAACAGAATCCAACAGCACATTAAAAGGATCATACACCATGATCAAGTGGGGTTTATCCCAGGAATGCAAGGATTCTTCAATATACGCAAATCAATCAACGTGATACACCATATCAACAAACTGAAGGAGAAAAACCATATGATCATCTCAATAGATGCAGAGAAAGCTTTTGACAAATTTCAACACTCATTTATGATAAAAACCCTGCAGAAAGTAGGCATACAGGGAACTTTCCTCAACATAATAAAGGCCATATATGACAAACCCACAGCTAGCATCGTTCTCAATGGTGAAAAACTGAAACCATTTCCACTAAGATCAGGAACAAGACAAGGTTGCCCACTCTCACCACTCTTATTCAACATAGTTTTGGAAGTTCTAGCCACAGCAATCAGAGAAGAAAAAGAAATAAAAGGAATCCAAATAGGAAAAGAAGAAGTAAAGCTGTCACTGTTTGCAGATGACATGATACTATACATAGAGAATCCTAAGGATGCTACCAGAAAACTACTAGAGCTAATCAATGAATTTGGTAAAGTTGCAGGATACAAAATTAATGCACAGAAATCTCTGGCATTCTTATACACTAATGATGAAAAATCTGAGAGTGAAATTAAGAAAACACTCCCATTTACCATTGCAACAAAAAGAATAACATATCTAGGAATATACCTACCTAAGGAGACAAAAGACTTGTATGCAGAAAAATATAAGACACTGATGAAAGAAATTAAAGATGATACAAATAGGTGGAGAAATATACCATGTTCTTGGATTGGAAGAATCAACATTGTGAAAATGACTATACTACCCAAAGCAATCTACCGATTCAATGCAATCCCTATCAAATTACCATTGGCATTTTTTACAGAACTAGAACAAAAATTTTCACAATTTGTATGGAAACACAAAAGACCCCGAATAGCCAAAGCAATCTTGAGAACGAGAAATGGAGCTGGAGGAATTAGGCTCCCTGACTTCAGACTCTACTACAAGGCTACAGTAATCAAGACAATATGGTACTGGCACAAAAACAGAAATATAGATCAATGGAACAGGATAGAGAGCCCAGAGATAATCCCACACACATATGGTCACCTTATCTTTGATAAAGGAGGGAAGGATATACAGTGGAGAAAAGACAGCCTCTTCAATAAGTGGTGCTGGGAAAACTGGACAGCTACATGTAAAAGTATGAAATTAGAACACTCCCTAACACCACACACAAAAATAAACTCAAAATGGGTTAAAGACCTAAATGTAAGGCCAGACACTATCAAACTCTTGGAGGAAAACATAGGCAGAACACTATACGACATAAATCACAGCAAGATCCTTTTTGACCCATCTCCTAGATAAATGGAAATAAAAACACAAATAAACAAATGGGACCTAATGAAACTTAAAAGCTTTTGCACAGCAAAGGATACCATAAACAAGACCAAAAGACAACCCTCAGAATGGGAGAAAATATTTGCAAATGAAGCAACTGACAAAGGATTAATATCCAAAATTTATAAGCAACTCATGCAGCTCAATAACAAAAAAACAAACAACCCAATCCAAAAATGGGCAGAAGAACTAAATAGACATTTCTCCAAAGAAGATATACAGATTGCTAACAAACACATGAAAGAATGCTCAACCTCATTAATCATTAGAGAAATGCAAATCAAAACTACAATGAGATATCATCTCACACCGGTCAGATCAAAAACTCTAGAAACAATAAATGCTGGAGAGGGTGTGGAGAAAAGGGAACCCTCTTGCACTGCTGGTGGGAATGTAAATTGATACAGCCACTATGGAGAACAGTATGGAGGTTCCTTAAAAAACTACAAATAGAACTACCATACGACTCCGCAATCCCACTACTGGGCATATACCCTGAGAAAACCATAATTCAGAAAGACTCATGTACCAAAATGTTCATTGCAGTTCTATTTACAATAGCCAGGACATGGAAGCAACCTAAGTGTCCATCAACAGATGAATGGATAAAGAAGATGTGGCACATATATACAATGGAATATTACTCAGCCATAAAAAGAAATGAAACTGAGTTATTTATAATGAGGTGGATGGACCTGGAGTCTGTCATACAGAGTGAAGTAAGTCAGAAGGAGAAAAACAAATACTGTATGCTAACACATATATATGGACTCTAAGGGAAAAAAATGTCATGAAGAGATTAGTGGTAGGACGGGAATAAAACACAGACTTACTCGAGCATGGACTTGAGGATATGGGGAGGGGGAAGGGTGGGCTGTGACGAAGTGAGAGAGTGGCAGGGACATATACACACTATCAAATGTAAATTGGATGGCTAGTGGGAAGCTGCTGCATAGCACAGGGAGATCACCTCTGTGCTTTGTGACCACCTGAGGGGGTGAGATGGGGAGGGTGGGAGAGAGGGTGATGCAAGAGGGAGGAGATATGGGAACATATGTATATGTATAACTGATTCAGTTTGTTGTAAAGGAAAAACTAACACACTATTGTAAAACAATTATACTCCAATAAAGATGTTAAAAAATTTAAAAAAAAAATCTTGTATAATTTTGTTAAATTCAAAAAGGTATTTTATTATTCTTTTAGTTCATATACTCTAGATTATTGGTAGAACGAAACATCATCTCACATATTTATTAGCCATTCAATTCACACATTTTGTGAACTGACTGCACATAAGTTTTTTGTTTTCTATTGAATTGTCTTTTTTCATGAATTTTAGACCTTCTTTATACATTATTGATACTAAAATCTTTCAGTTTCTTTCCTTTTTGAACTTTATGTATCTTTTGTCAAAATGAAATGTTAACATTAGCAATTTTATTAATTCCCTTTTTTATTTTTTGAATTGAGTGTCTTGTTGAAGAAATTCATTTTTACTTAACAAATACATGTCTCTCTATATTTTTAATAATGTTAAAGTTTTATTTTATTTTTCTATCTTTAGTATTTGACAAATATATTATGTACAGTGTAAGGTCAAGAACTAAGAAAAATATTTATGTACAATGAGAGGTGAAGAACTAATTTCATACTTTACCTTCTGCATGTGATGAATTAATTGCTCCCAAAGGAAGTTATTATATAATAAAGGTTTTCTGGACTAATTTATAAAGCTAATTCTGTCACAAATATTCACACATATGTGGTTCTTTTCTGCCAATTTTTTTATATCTATGTCGATATCATACTGTTTTAATTAATATTGCAGTATTACCCAGGATTTGATCAAGCCAACAGAAACCATGCCAAAATACAGTCAATTTACTACGGGAATTATTTGTAAAGGTGGCAGAACTGAAAGGGAATGGGGAGGCAACCCAGAGTTTGGCAATAGCAGAAAGGCATTACAACCCCCAAGAATGGAAGGAGCCATGGAAGAGTTGGTATTTGCAAGGTCCTGTGGTTAAGATGGTAGGAACAATTTGGCCTGGATGTAGCTAGAACCTTGGGGAAGATGCAGTCACTGCCAGAGATGCTGCCTGGAAGTAGAGAGAAAGAAGCAGAAATAATCCATCTTCTACCTGACTCCCACTCTTTAGTCTTCTCTAGTACCATCCATCCTGAAGCCAGCCTGAAGCCAGTAGGTAAGGTGGCCTGGGAAATAGGGTTTAATTTATCAGTGCAAATAAATGGTGGTCAAAATAAATTCCAATATAAAATAAATCCTCATATAAGATAATGTTAAACCATCACCCTTTCTTAGTCTTTCTTATATAAATTGCCTTTGCTTTTAAATTTACCTTGATTCCTTTATGTGAAATTTAGAAGTCAAATGTCAAGTTCACTAAATACATTTTTAAAAAGCAAAGGATAATTTTGTATTATAGCTTAATTAATACGTAAGTGAATTTGGAAAAATCTTGCCATATTTATAAGGGGGTGGTATGGCATACTACTGGGATCAAGAATACTAGCAAACGTTTATGCAAATTCTACCACTTACTAGCTGTGTAAATGACATATCTCTGCATCAGTTTTCTCACTTTTAAAACAAGTATAATGGTAGTACATAATGTAAGCTTGTTGTTTTTTTTTTAATAAAAATGTGTAAAGCACTTAGAACAAGGCCTGGTACACGGTAAGCATTCAATAATGCTGTCATTGTTGTGTTATTACTATTATCATTAAGGATTTTTTTTTTTTTTGGTTTTCTGGTTCATTATGATGACATCACTACTTAATTCTTTATAATTAAACAATGTTTGTATAGAAGACTTGTATAACTTCAAAATTATTTTTTATCCTAACTCTATTTTGAATTCTTGGTAAATTTCATTTTATTCACTCTCAATTTACTAATTTTTGAACACTGTCCAGCCTATACGTTTTACATATGCTAATTTTTACAAATTTCAGTATCTATGGTTTCCCATTCCATGTTTAATAGATTGCTCTTTTCCTTATTATATGTATTTTAAGGTTTATTTTGGTTTCTTACCTATGGTTCCTTTTTTAGAGATTAGATATGAATATGTGAGTGTTCATGTCATCAAATTGTTATTTATATTTTACTGGGAGTAAACTTGTGGTGCAATGCGTGTGAGCGTGAGTGTGTGTGTGTGTTGTGTGTGTGTGTGTATGTGTGGGCTGTCTTCTTTAGTAACAGTATTCCTTTTCTTTTTATTTTATAGGTTCATTTTGAGTGGGAGTTTGTGTGCTCTTTCTTCTTTAACTGTACTTTGTTGTTTTCAAGTTACTTCCTCCAAGTCCCTCCACATCATGACTTTTATTGGCACTAGTGCCTCTCATTCTGTAGAAATACAGAGACATCAAAGATCCGGCCACTGAGCCAGTAGGTTCATTCACAGTACAGATTATGATTAGTTTACTGAGTCTGTTTCTTTCTGTTTCTCTTAATAATCAGACTGGGGAAAAAAAAAGAGCACAGGCATAACTCAGACATTTTTCCCCCTTAGCCTCATTTTATGGTTGAGAAAACTCTAACCCACACCTTAATCATATAATAGGATGAAATCCAGCCACTTATTTCACATAAATTCCTTTAGACGTTCTGACAAATAAAATTAAAAAAACAAAATGATAAAGAAATACTATACTAAGAAAGGCAGGCAACATAATGGAAAAAAAAGTGATAAATTTACTCCTGGTGAAATAAATTAATACTGAAATCTGTTGGAGCATTACTAGTCATAACTTTACCTCATGATAAAAGCTTCTAGATTCCCCTGCCTGTTTTTGTGTGAGGAGTTCAATACACTTGTGACTTCACTTCTAATTAACATTTTAGCTTTCTGTTATGTATCTAGAGATAGTTATAATTTTTAGTGTACTATGTTCTTTCAATCAACTCTATTCTAATTTTATTGATCATAATCTTGTGTTTAGAATGGTGAGGTTTCCTTAAATATGAGATTATAAAGCCATTTGGTCACAAAGCCCATGTGTCCATTGCATACACAGTTTCTAAGGCTCACAGCAACACTGCAAGTGTTGGGCTGCACCTCGCAGGCCTACAAGGCCTGCACTTGCCCAACTTTTAGACCGAAGAAAGAGCCCAGAGTCAGTAAGAGAGACACCAGTGGGTTAGTGGATGGGGGAGCTTACATGTCTGAGACAAGGTCCTGGAGCAACGCTCCACCATGTGTGGTGGGCAGTGGGCAGGATGCGTTGGCAGGCTTCGCTCCTGAGGGGAAAGGGAGCTTGCCAGTTATAGGGGGAATTACATCAGTTTGGCTCATTAGTTACCAGGGAAATCAGCCAGGGGCACACCCCTCACCACCCCTTAGAACAGCTATCACTAGCTAGGGCCTGGGGCAAGTACGTAGGAAGGTCAGTCAAGTGAGTAGGGTATAGGTGAAGCAGGCACTGGTCGGGCAGGGGATGGACAGAGAGCAAGAGAACTGCCATCTTGAGTGGCCTGACCATATAGCAAGGTAGGTGTGAAATCATGAAGCAGGTGCCTAATATAGGGTTTGAAGGTTGTTTTGTTTGATTCCCAAACTCATGCTCCTTCCATTTTATCTCTGATTGTAGGGACAAGGAGATTTATTTTCATCTCCCCTTTGTATTTTGTGCAGTTGGTAAAGCACAGTGAATGTGGGACATGGAGGGGAAGGAATCAGATAAATCTGAGTTCAAATACAAAGCATCCTAGTAGAAACTGTGTGGAACCTAAGTGATGGTTTATTGTCAGAGACAAACTCTCACCACTATCAGTGCTTTTGATTGGGGTGATGGACATAGATGAATAGGATCCTGGATATGCAGTGTTAGAAGCACTTTCTACTACAGGCTGAAAGCATCTCAAAGCCTGTCCCTGAGGCAAACCACATATTCTAGTGCCTGAAGGGCCTGTTTAATGTATGGTAGAGATAACTGCAGTTTCTTTGAACATTAGTGTCATTAACATGGATAGCACATGTTCACTGACATGGAAGTACACAACATAGAAGCTTGATTTCTCTAGCAAATGAATAAATAATACAGAACTTGAACCTGAGGCTCCAGAAATAATTCTAAATAACTTATATTATAAATAAGAGCAACATTATTAAAGTAATTATATAGCCTCCTGATGTAACCATTCAAAAAGCAGATACTAATTTAACAGTGTAAATTCTATCACATTTGTTGAAAAGTTAGTTTTTAGACATAATTGAATATGTTCACATTTTGTGAACAAAATTTTGAATAACATTTTTTTTTTTTTCAGAATGAGGCAAGGACTGTGAAACAAGAGCCAAGTGCTACAAATGTGATTGAGCTCCATCTACAATGACCAATTTTCCCAAGAGAAAACCCACCATTAAAAATTTATAGTTTCTGTGGTTTGCAATTTTTCATTTTGACTACAAACTGTCATTCTCAGTTTTTCTTTTAGTCTACCAAAAAGAAAGACACATTGCACCAAATTTGAGACTGTATCTTAAAGCCAGAAAACATATTTTTGCTAGTGTGAAGAAAGAATAACCAATTGTTTTCAAAACATACTATGGAGCTATATGAATCTCCTATTATTCTTCTATAACACCATGTTACCCTGGAAAAGGTTGAAATATGTCAACTATGAATTCAGGAATATGTATATACTACAGTCCCACTACAGATCATCTTTCCTATTCAAATTTCCCTGCTCTCTTCAACATTAATATTGTACCAAATTGGCATACTGCTCTTTTCATTATTACTATGACATTCAGTTTTGCCAATGAGTTCTTAGATGGATGGAGTAAGTTATCTATGCTAATTAATGATAATAAAATGCTCTTAAATGTTAAATCATGTTCTTGGTGTATTTAATACAAAAGCCTTCCCAAGGTGCTCTTGGAGAGATTTTTCTCCCCCGGTGATCACCTCTGCTCCCCTAAATTAATGTATAATCCTTCTTCTCTTCCTCTTTTTTCTCCATATTTTTATCTTCAGTCAATTAATTTATTTTTCAGAAATATGCTAAGAGATACATCAGTTATCTGTCCCTGTGTAACAAACCAGAAAACTGTGATGGCTAAAAGATCAACCATTTATGTATCTCATAGTTCTGCAGGTTGGCACTGGTCTGGACTTAGCTGTGTGGTTCTCCTAATCTGGGCCTGACGCAGCTTGGGTAACTCACGTTCCTGCAGTCAGTTGACAGTTTGGCTGCAGGGTGTCTGGTCCCTGGTGACCTCACTCATGTGTCTGGCTGCTTGTCGGCTGTCAGCATGGAAGATGGAAATTATTGGGTCAACTCTTTCTCACCATTCACCATGCCTACCCCAGGCTGGTTCAATGATGGCTTCAGGATTCACAGAGTAGCAAGAGAGGCCAAGTTCCAATGTGCAAGCTCTTTAAAAGTTTCTTCTTGTATCTTGTCTTATTATTTCTCAATAGCGTTACATTAAAAGTCATTGCTGCAAAATCTTCCACAAGAGCCTATTTTGCTAGGTATCTCTGTTGTTACTGGATACACAATTTATATGATAACAGTGGGCAGAACAGAATCTAGCACGTTAGGCAGACTGAGTAACTTTAGAGAAAAGATGAATTACCAGTTTTAAAACTGCTATATCTGTGGACTTTGCATGCCTTATGTAAAATCACAAAACTCCTGTGAGGTAGGACATGTTACCTTGCTCACTATGCCAATGAAGAAATTGAAATTCAGATGATCTTGCTCATAAATCTAGAGAGTGTGAATAACAGAGCCAGGATGTGGACAGAAGGATGTCTTGTGCTAAATGCTGCTGTGTTTTCCATTTGTAGCATGCTGCTGTAAGTAGTAAGACCCTTTAAATGACACAGAATATTCAAAATTCACTGAAGCTATAGAGGGACTATCCCCATCCAACAAACAAAGTGCCAACTCTGCCTAAAGGAAACAGTTAAACTCTTGCATGTTTCTCAATGAATCAGCAGCTGTCTTTAGCTCTCACTAACTGCCTCAGGGACAAGCTAAATTAAACAAAGTAAAAATTAAAAATAAAATCATTGCTGAAAACTTTATAGTTAGACTGAAGACTGTACTTAGTACTATTCTTAGATCACTGATGTCATATTTTTTTTTTCCCCTGAAAGTCTTGGTTGGATAATCAAGTCCAGAAGCCACCTGGTAAGGTGAGTACCCTTTTACTCCTACTTGTACGATGTCTGCTGATATTTCTCAAATCTTGCTGCTTATTTGACTAATGTTTTTGCTTTAGGCTTAAGAACAGTCTTGGTCCTTGAAAATCACTGCTTCGTCTACTTCTTTGCAGAGGCCACGGCCCAAAGTGAATCCTTCCAACTTCCTCACCTCTTTCCTGACCATCTGCAGCTGTAGTAAGCATTCCGAACCAGGAGTAAAGGAACTCTAAAAGATTTAGCAGCTTGTTTTTGATTTCTGGTCCATATGATTTCCAAATACTCATGCTGCTTTCATGGAGATCCAAATAATATCATTATGAAATAAATAAATAAATAAACTTTCTTTACTAGGATAAAAAGGCTGTATTAAAAAAAACAAAAAACAACAAAAACAAAAACTATGAAAAAAGAAAATAATACATCTATCTTCTTATTAGTCTTAATCATCGGGAGATATTTGTGGTAGCCATTGACCACCTCTCAATATGTGCTATGTAATATGTTAATAATACTAATAAATACAAATAAAACAATTTCTGCCATCAAAGAATTAATATTTCAGTGGTAACAGATGTAAAATAAATGCAATAGTATACGAAAAGCAAAACATTAAAAATGTGTACAAGGATGAGTTGGCATAAATAAGAAAGCAATTTACTTTTTAGAGTTTATTTGGGAGAATTAATTGAAGAATGGTGACTTCTGAACTTACTCAAACAAGAATATAGTTCCATTGGAAAAATGGGAATGAGAAAGTATATTCTAGTATAAATGAAATCATAGAAAAGAATGAGCATGATTTCAAGATATTAGAAGCAGTTCAGGTCTAAACAGTAAAGAATTCGCTCAATTTATACCATTAGGTATGATATAAAGACTAAAGTTAAATAACTCTTTAAAGTTCTACACCTATTCTTTCCTCCTATATGTGCATGCAGTTTTAACAATTGAGTTGATGAGTATTTTCAAAACTCACTAAATATCTATTTTGTTTGAAGGCTATTATATATAATATATATATATGCATATATACATACATGCATATTTGTGTGTATCCTGTGTATATACATACACACATATATATATAAGTATATACAATATATGCATGTATATATATCCATAAATATACATGCATACATATTTAAATTCAGTGATTACAATTTGACTTTACTATTTTAAAAAATTTCATTTCTCAAATTATTGATGAAAACTTTAATAGTCTTAATAATAGAAAAATAAATCCTATTAAAACCGTTTTATTAGTTTCTTTGACCTATTTCAACTCATTTCAAGTGAGCAGCAGACTAAAATGAAACCTTGTGTGGACTGAATTCTAAGCAGACTCATGCCTGTATTTAAAAGTTGAGGTGGTGATTTCAAATTCTGTACTCTTTCAATAATAAATGGACACATAGGAGTATCAATTAAGTTGACCTTGGGTCACTCTAGTTCCCAGGAAAAATAGTGTCATTTCTTTTTCCTGACAATATCCTAACACATTAAAAATACAATTAAAGAAAAGAAGAGGTAAAAATCATTTCTCTCATACAAATATAAAATGAATATATTTTAAAGATATTTATATAATTAACTAACGACAGCTGCAGTAAGATATTAAAGTTTGTTTAAAAGACAATTCAATATGGCAGGAACCATTTACATTAGCTCAATAAGAAAACATGGGCCATCAATTTCTCCATAAGTTAAATTCTATCTCTACAGAGTTCCAAAATAGACTAAATCTATGAAATGAAAAGACCCCTACAGAATAAGACACCCCTTAAGGGTCTACTAGACAATGTACTCGTTTCACAGAAACAATTCCAAGTAATCTTTTTGCCTGTTTTATTCTTTTATGATATTTTTTAAAATATGCTTTCATATTTTTGAGACAATAATATTTAAAGCTTTATTTAAATGACAACATCTCCCAACAGGACAAAATAGCTTGTATTACTTTCCCAGATTTCCAAAGGGAAATCTCAGGATTCATTTATTTTCTTGATTGAAATAAATATCAGACAACATCTGACAAGAAACTCACTTTGTAAATATTAGACATCACAAAAAACACAATGTGTATTTTAAGTACCAGGGACATGAATTCAATGCATTTGTTGACAATTTAAAGAGATCTTTAAAACTTTTAAGAGGAGTCAAATCATCTTTTTCTCCATTATTATACATGAATAAATGCAGGACATAGATCAAGTATGGTTTTAACAAATTTGCATACATTTAACAATCCTCCTTCCTGATATAACTAACTAGCCCATTGATGGCAGAAAAATCAATTTACTGTGAAAAAGAAATTCAGTCACTTCAAGTTTAAAACTCACTTTTTGATAGGGTGGGGTGAATAAGCAATTTCTTTGGAATAATCTAATTTCCTAGAAGACACACCTGTCCTTCTCCCATGCTATTCTACACATCTATTATCTATTCTCCCTGCCCTTTATTGAAGTATAGCTTCTCCTGCCTAGAGGTACAGCTTCTCCTTCCCAATGGTCTCTTCTGCTTTGTCATTAGATAATGTTGGTGACCCTGCTCCCCTCTCGGGTGTCAGGTCTGTACACTCTGTGTTCTTCTTTCCCCCTGCTCAAGCTAGTTCAGTTGTACTTATTTCAACCAATTCTGAAATCCCTTTGGTAGGGGTGGGTACTCTGGGCTACTGTCCTCATAGAAGATTAGGAATACTAGCCTCAGTAAATACTCTTTCTGGGCTATTAGCACAGATACTTCCTTTAGCAACAACTTCTGGTACCTTGGTGGACCCAGAGCTTCTCTGCAAAGGTCAAAGCTATCTAACCTTCATTGTAGAACCAGGCAACTAGGAATTCTACCCTTAGCCAGACTTGGGTCAAACATGCTGTGTTAGGCCCCTTCTCAATACGTTACCTACATCAAAACTTCCACTATCCCTTCAGACTCTCACTTTTCCTAGCTGACCCAATTTTGTATTTTTACCCAACGAGGAAACCTAGGAATTCTTAATTTCTTAGATTCATGCACATTTCTTTCTCACCTATGGCAATATGGTGAAGTTTGTGTCCTGTGAGTCCTCTAATCTTTTATATGCAAAGCCATATTCTAAGAATGCCAAAGGGAAAGTCTTTTATTTACTCAAGTGCCTGGGCTTGAAAAGTACTTTGATTTTCAGGCTATTGTTTTTGCTAAGCATTTACTAAAGCCTTCTTAAGAGCTCAAAACTAGGAATTCGACTATTTGTCGAATTCTTATCTTGAATAGAGGTAAAAAATATATATATATATATATCATAGGTTGTATTTAAATACATCAAAATACTTATTGACTATAAGGACAAATCAATTACTAGAATTATTTGGAATCAGTACACCAAAACAACCTCAGTATTATGGCATTTCACAGAACAATTTTAAAATAAGTATACAACAAAATTGAGTAGAATTATTTTTGTTTATGTTGTTAGCACTTTCGGTTGATATCTATAATAAACAGCTTCAGTTCTCATTTTTCCCATGTTGCTGTCATGTAGAACAAATTTAGAATGTATTTGGCTGTTTCATACAAGATATTTCTCTTTTAATTATCTCACATCAGGAAGTTATGACTTCCCTTGAATTGTCAAAGAAAAGATAAAAACATAACAAAGTAATACCAGTTCATCTTTATTTGGCTTAGCATAAACAAAGAATAGCCTGCATAGGACTTCAAGGGACATGAAAAATCTCAGAAACCACATAAGGTCCTATATAAAATTCAATACATCCCTCCTATTTTGGGTCCACTCCCATAACCATATGTGTGGTTGAACTCAAATCTTCTAGCATGCATATCAACACAGAGCACATTCATTTTACATTAATTCACATGAAAATAATGTTTTGAGAGGGAAGGAAAAGATCTAACTTAGAGATCCAGAGACGGAGCTTTTTCCTTAATTTAAGTACGGTAAAGTGAAATCTATAGCTCCCTTTAATGGTTTCCCAATGACTGCGGATTTCAAGTAGATTGAATGTAATTTATCCATCTAAACAGACATTTTGAAGTGAAAATGGACACTAAAATCCATTATGCTAGGACATCAAGCATAAACGGGCAAAATGGGCTACACCATCACACTTAGAAGTCTAATTCTTGTAATTGTATTTTTTTAAGTTTAATATACATGTTAGAAAACACACATACATGGATTAAAATGACAAAAGGTGATGCACCTTGCTTTTACCATCCGTCTCTTCACCTCCACACAAAATAAACATACATGCTTTAACTCCATAACCTATAATAGAGTTAGGTATTTTCTTGTCTTTGTTGGGCCACCAATCAATGCTAACATACTATACTTTTTAATACTTCAGTTAGTTATTTAAAGCAACTTCCTCCTAAATCTCAAAGCAACACCTCTACCTACATCTTTGTAATAAAAAGTTATTCACATGGGCATACCTGTCCACGTGAGAACATTGGAAAAAATATTCTTTAATTGCAGTGACAATATAAATTGAGCCCCATTACCCAAGAGGAAGCATATACAATAATTTCTACTGAAGAGCATATTCTCGCTCTCAAAGTATCTTTTTTTCCCCATAGCATTCTGGTATTATCATTAATATACTAACTTATTTAACACTCTGAGGATTCTAAAAAGGATTCTGAATTTACTTTTTCTAGAATTGTCGTTCCCTATAATTTATTTTATACTTTCATTGTTTTGGTCTCAGTTTTACATTGAAAATGTTCTTTAAATATCAAGTAAACCCATGTTATTCACTTATAGTTAAGTGTAGGACACACACAAAAAAGCTAACTAGAAACTATGTATAAGAAGGAAGAAACTTGTGAACTGATGAATCTCAATATAATGACTCATTTACTGTTAAGAGTTTAGGGGGGAAATTACAACTCTCAGAAATACTAGATTTCTGTGCCCCTAAATTTCTCTAGAAAGAATAATCAGATTTGCAACCTAACAGACATAAATATTTATCTCAGATTTCAATGGGGAAAGGAGGGTTCACCATGTAGGTATTACTTAAATTCATTATTTTGATTTGAGTAGCCCAGACTTCCTCTAGGTTATATATAGCTTTAGTCTTCAGAGTCCCTCGGGTGCTTCCTTTCTAGTTAATTCTAACTACTTCCAGTTTTCATTTGCTTATTAGAAGTGCCTTCTCCCTGACTGTCTGGCATGGTAAAGAGGACGGTAGGAACAAATTTCCAATTGACACATTTTAATGAGGAATGTCACCTGAGCAAGAACATATTTTACCTCACTGACAGTAGTGTAGAGAATAGTTAGGATGGAGATAACCTGGAGAAAGGGAGTGTTTAGCATGTGATTGTCATGGCCCAGCTGGCAAGTGATAGAGGCCTGCAATTAAGGTAGAGGAAGTGAGAATGAAGATAATTTCCTTCCATTCTCTTTCATGTGGATGTTGAATTAATTGGGTCCATGTAAAAGCAGATTGTTATTAGGTTTCTAATACATAAAGTAAAAGATTCCATTGTGAGGAGTGTAAGGACAATTTATAACTAAACTCTGAATTCCTATAACCTAAACCTTTCCACTGTGTTTGTTCTTCACAACAGCTGTTCACCCTCTGGATTTATCCGTTTAAATAAACAATTTGATACCATGCACACTGTGTTTTTGATAATGTAGTTAGTGCAAGAGCATTCAATTCCAAAAGAGCCCAGAGTACTTAGAAAAAAATAAATTCTCAGATTTATCCTGTACTTTATTTTATACATATTCATTAGGACAGATGACATTTTAGCAAAGCTTCAGCTAGGGATTTCAAACTGGATTTTAATGAATACAAATTGAAACAAACATGGCATCTCACAGTGAATTTTCTTTAGTAGAAAAGTAAAACTATAGAGCAATAAAGTGAGATTTCTAAAAATTAGGTTTTTTAATCATTTAATGTAAACAACAAACCATAACTCTTTCCAGTTCAGCAAGATGAATAAAAAAAGTACTGAACACTGTAGGTATTTTTTAGCAGAAAATTGCTAATTTCATGGGCAATTATAAGACATGTAGGTAATGCTCTCTAATCTCAGGGTAATTATATTTCATGCTTCACAGAAAAATGTAATCACTACAGATGTAGAAGAAAGACTATTTATCACCTCAGAAAGCAGGTTGGGGCAACCTAGGTATCACAGTAGATGTGTTTATTTTTGTGCAAGACCTTTGAAGGTCAAAAATTTCAAGGCTGTGGTGAAAGAATCACTTATTTAATATATTATTGTGAGAAGAAGACATTGCCAGCTTGAATTGCTACTAAGTATAGTGTTTCACCAAAATTAATTAAGTTTAAAAGTATTGTCATTGCCTGTAAATATGTCTTTTTTTTTTTTTTTTTTTACTTTGTTGGTTTTCTCCTGACTGTGATTAGGTAGAACTCCTGATATGCCTATTCACTTAAAAATGTAGATTCGCCTAAGGAGAGACAGATGTTTCCTCATTTTATTTTAATGTTTATATTATTAAGATAACAGACAAATAAAAAAGAATATTAAATATAGTACTTTTGTACAAAACTATTATTGTATGATATTAGTTTTAACTTTTGAGGTGAGGGACAACTTAGTAACTGAAACATGTCTAGGATCTTAAGTCATATTGTCCTGATTTCTGATTTTCCAAATTTTACAGTTTACTAAAGAAGTGCATGGTAAAATGTTATGATAACCTCTACTGACAATGGGTAAAATGAAAAGCTCAAGGACTTTGAAGGCAAGCAAATATATTCTGAGTAACTGAATTTTAGATAAAACCACTCTAAGACTTGTATTTGATAATGGTTTCCAGAAGATAGTGCTAATATTCCCTTTGTTGTGGGGAATTAAATAATGAAATAGATTAAATAATTTTAATAATCTATTTTATTTCAACTTATTAAAATTAGTAATTATAATGTACAATTTATAAATATAAAATATATTAAAATAAAATACTAATTTATTAAAATAGATTAACATTTATTTAATAACTCAGTATCTGTGATATAATGTCAGTGTTTAACTCCTATCTATCACCTTTTCTCCCTGATCTTATATAATCATTTGACTTACAGTTTTTAGTCTGTTTTACTTTTCACTCATTAGTTAGGTAGGCTTTTTTTTTTTAATTGTACAATATACCAGGCATATTTAATATCAATCAATGTAAAAGCTTATTATTGATTATTGATCATGAAATCTTGTAGCTTCACTTGCTGTAACATTAAAAAAGAAAAAAAAATTACAGTAACAGAAGGGTAAAATGGAAGGGCAAGAAGAACTGTGTAACATATTGTTATTAATTGCCTTCTAGACAGTTGCAAAGAAAATGATCTGACAAAGTGCCATACCATCTACTGTATTCTATATACCTAACTACTTCAGACTCTGCAAAGAGCACTGGATAAAGAAAAGTTTAGAAAGAGTGAACAAGACAATCTGAAGGCTATGACATTAACATGAGAAAAAAAAAATGCCATAGAAAGGTGAAAAAGATAGGGATCTAAATGCAAATACGTCAGTGCTGACCTTTCTTTAAAATATGGGAAAATGTGACTTAATTTTGTTTCTCTGGAAGGTTTACCAGTAATTATATTTTTAAGAATATAAATGATTAAAAAGTATTCAAGAAATAGAAAAGTCAATCCTCAAATTCAGAAGGAATTTTGAAGGACCTCAAATCATCAAAATGATCTTGAAAAAGCAGAGCAAAGTCGGATGAGTCACACTCCTGTTTTCAAAACTCACTACAGAAGTACAGTTATCAAAACAGTGTGATACTGGAATAAAGATAGATACACAGGCCACTGGAATTGAACGAAGATCCAGAAATAAATTTAGACATGTATGGCCAGTTGATTGTACACAGAAGAGACAAGTCCATTCAAGAAAAGTCTCTGCAACAAATAGTGCTGGGACAACTGGATTCTCAAAGGCAAAAGAATGAAGTTAAACCTCAAATTCATACCATATATGAAAATTAACTCAAAATAGATCAAAGACTTAATTATAAGAGCTAAAATAATAAAATTTTAGAAGAACACATAGGTGTAAGTTCAGGATCTTAGAGCTTTTAAACATTAAAAACTTGTGAATCAAAGAAAATTATTAGGAGAGTGAAAAGTGAACCTACAGAATGAATAAAGTATTTACAAAACATATATTTGACAAGCGTTTAATATATCAAATATGTAAAGAATTCCTACAACTCAACAACAATAAAATCCAATTTAAAAAGTGGGCAAAGGACTTGAGTAGATATTTATCCAAAGGAGATACAAAAATCGCTAACGAGCACAAAAAGATGCATAACGTCATCAATCAGTAGGGAACAGAAATCAATACCACAATCATACTCATTAGGATGGCTATAATAAATAATATTTTAACTAGAAAAAAAACCATAAATAACAAAAATGTGGGAAACATGGAATCCTTATGCATCACTGATGTAATGTAAAATTGTGCACCCCTGTGGAAAACAGCTGGATGGTTCCTCAAAAAAGTTAAACAGAGAATTACCACATGACCAACAATTCCACTTCTAAGTACAGTTGACCCTTGAATAACTCAGGATTTAGGGGTACTGACCCTTCACACAGTGAAAAATCCAGGTATAACTTTATAATCCTTCAAACTCACAGTTGGATTCAACCAGCCACAAATTGTGTAGTACTATAGTAAGTACTTATTGAAAAAAATCCACATATAAGTGGACCTGCACAGTTCAAACTCAGGTTGTTCAAGAGTCAACTGTACATACCCAAAATAAATAAAAAGAGGGACTCAGATATTTTTATAAGTGTTTATTGTAGTATTATTTACAATAGCCAAAAGGTAGAAATGATCCAAGTGTCCATACACAGGTATATGAATAAATGAAATGTGTAGTATATATTGGGTTGGCTAAGAGGTTCATTCATTTTTTTTTTCTGTAAGATGACTCCAGTAGCACTTAGTTGTCTTTAACTTCATTTGAAACAATTTTGTTAGATTGTATTGACAGCTGTCACATCAGCATGCATTTAAAAAAAGACTTATCAAAACTGGTGAATTTTTGTGTAGCTATTTTAATATTGAAGATGGAAGAAAGAAACACAACATTTTAGGCATATTATACTTTATTTCAAGAAAGGTAAAAATGCAACTGAAACGCAAAAAAATGATTTGTGCAGTGTATGGAGAAGGTGCTGTGACTGATCGAACATGTCAAACATGGTTTGCAAAGTTACGTGCTGGAGGTTTCCCGCTGGATGATACTCCACGGTTTGGGTAGACCAGTTGAAATTGAGAGCGATCAAATTGAAACAATGACTGAGAACAATCAATGTTATCCTACACAGGAGATAGCTGACATACTCAAAATACCCAAATCAAGCACTGAAAGTCACTTGCACCAGCTTAGTTATGTTCATTACTTTGATGTTTGGGTTCCATGTAAGTTAAGTGAAAAAAACCTTCTTGACCATATTTCCACATGTGATTCTCTACTCAAATGTAACGAAAACATTCCGTTTTTAAAACAAATAGGGACAGTAAATGAAAAGTGGATACTGTACAATAATGTGGAACAGAAGAGATTGTGGGGCAAACGAAATGAACCACCACCAACCACACCAAAGGCCTGTCTTCATCCAAAGCAGGTGATGTTGTGTATATGGTGGGATTGGAAGGGAGTCCTCTATTATGAGCTCCTTCCAGAAAACCAAACGATTAATTCCAACAAGTACTGCTCCCAATTAGACCAAATGAAAGCAGCACTCGACAAAAAGCGTCGAGAATTAGTCAACAGAAAACGCATAATCTTCAATCAGGATAACACAAGACCATATGTTTCTTTGATGACCAGGCAAAAATTGTTACAGCTTCGCTGGGAAGTTCTGATTCATCTGCCATATTCACCATACATTGCACCTTCGGATTTCCATCTGTTTTCGTCTTTACAAAATTATCTTAATGGAGAAAATTTCAATTCCCTGGAAGACTGTAAAAGGCACCTGGAACAGTTCTTTGCTCAAAAAGATGAAATGTTTTGGGAAGATGGAATTATGAAACTGCCTGAAAAATGGCAGAAGGTAGTGGAATAAAAGGGTGAACATGTTGTTCAATAAAGTTCTTGGTGAAAGTGAAAATCGTTTTTTATTTTTACTTAAAAAACCGAAGGCACTGTTTGGCCCACCCAATACATACAATGGAATAATATTCAGCTTCATAAAGGAATGTATGATACTTCCTATAAAGGGGATAACCCTTGAAAATATTATTCTAAGTGGAATAATATATGAAAAATCTAGAATCGGCAAATTCATAGAGAAAGGCAGTTGTTTCAGGATTGCCATGGGCTGGGGTGAAGGGGTATGGGGATTTATTGCATAAGAGTTACAGAGCTTCTGTTTGGGGTGATAGAAATATTTTACATAGTAGTGATGGTTGCATGACATTGTGAATGTAATTAACACCACTGAATTGTACACACTAAAATGGCAAATTTTATGTTATATACATATTTATCATAATAAAATTAAAAAAATAAAAAGTTCAATTAAATACATGAGAAAGCTCTTTAGAGGTAAAACAAATCATATAAATTCATTGTTTCTGAAATGCTCTATAAAACAGGAGGAAAAAAAATGCTCTTGAAAAAGGAACAGTACATATTCTCAGTAGCAAAAAATACAGTGGTTTATTATTTAGTTAACCATGGTCAATGGGCCCATATCCTCATATACGTATCTCAAAAACAATTCCACTCAATTTTTTTCCTGAAAGTTTCCTTTAAAGAATAATATATTCCTAATAATCTGATTGTATATCTCTATACTTTCAAGTGATGTTTTGACAACTTAGAACTTATTAATGAGTTTTTTTGTTTGTTTTTTTCTTTTTTTTTTTTGGCGGTATGCGGGCCTCTCACTGTTGTGGCCTCTCCCGTTGCGGAGCACAGGCTCCAGACGCGCAGGCCTAGCGGCCATGGCTCACGGGCTTAGTTGCTCCGCGGCATGTGGGATCTTCCCGGACCAGGGCACGAACCCGTGTCTCCTGCATCAGCAGGCGGATTCTCAACCACTGCGCCACGAGGGAAGCCCTATTAATGAGTTTTGAGGCATAGTACAAGCTACTGGGAAATCATTAAAAAGAAAAAAAAATCACATTCTTTAGAATATAATTATTTCTAAAATCCTGATATTATTAACTGATCCATCATATATCTTCTAATATAATAGAATACTATTCTACCTAGTTACTGAAATATTTATTTTAGTTCATGACAAAGTCAGTGGTCAATAAATGTTTATTGATAAAAGTAATTTAAAGATAAAATGGCCCCTATAACAGGACATAGTTTTGTTGTCCAAAAAGCATGTCACAGAGCAATGTGAATGCTGTGGAAAGTTTTTTTGTTTGTTTTTTTTTGTTTTTTTTTTTGTTTTTTTTTTTGCGATACACGGGCCTCTCACTGTTGTGGCCTCTACCGTTGCGGAGCACAGGCTCCGGACGCGCAGGCTCAGCGGCCATGGCTCACGGGCCCAGCCGCTCCGCGACATGTGGGACCTTCCCGGACCGGGGCACGAACCCGTGTCCCCTGGATCGGCAGGCGGATTCTCAACCACTGCACCACCAGGGAAGCCCCTGTGGAAAGTTTTTTATGGTGCATAATTAATGACAAAATTCTAGCCAATAGATTATTTTATTTGTTGAGACTTCACATTAAAACATAAACTACAAATATGTGTAAATCATGCCAAATGCATTAGATTGATGGAATGCATTAGATATGTCATGTCAACAGTGATGGACAGAACTCTTTTAAGACAGTAAAGAAAATGATGTTCATTAATACTTAATAGGAAAAAATGCCATTTCTAATAGCCCCTCTCTTATCTTTAAAGTTATGGTTTTCCATAAGTAAATACATTATATACATACATCAAAGACAGATGAGATAGATAGATAGGGATTTAGATGTAGTTGTAGATACACAGAAATACCTTTATGTCATCTTCTGCTCTGGTGGCAAAGAAGCTCTCAGGTTGAGATGGATAAGCCATATGTATAAAACAGGCTAGGCAGCTGAGCCATACCATGAAGGACAGATGCTCTGAAAGGGCTCCTAGGTCTGCAGTGATGTAGTGACTGTTGACTGAGTGTATAGATACACACTCACAAACCTACATGTGAATGTGAGAGTGGATGTGAATTAACTCATGGACTAATTTGGGACTGTTTTATCCTATAGCACAATCTAGCTTAAACTGAATGACACACATACAAAGAAATATTTTTTCTATTTCTGATTTTTTTTAATGATTCATGCATTTATCAAATTATGACTAAAATATCACTTATAGTCTCCAAGAGCATGTTGTCTCATAAGTGCCAAATATGTGAGTATTGGAAATGAAACCAGGTATGGATGGTTTTTATCAAATCTACATATGTATTTAGTGGGTAACTTCAAACAACTCCCTCTATGTTTGGGTCATTTATATGCTTTTCTTCAGTGCAAACACATACTGAACAGATTCTCTTACCAGATTTTCTTGTAGAAGCTAATATGCAGACACAAGGCTTGGATTTTTTTTCTCTCATTTTCCTTTCTGGACACCACTCACAATCTGCGCATAAATTGTATTGCTCCTCTAAGCTTATAATTCCTCATTTTGAGATTCCAACCTCTTCTCAGATTTTATCTTAACTTTTTCTGTCCTTAATTTATTGCTAATTTCCCTATGCATATGCATGTTTTATGTATATTTGTTAAAAGGTTTGGATTTTGTAAACCACCCTAAAGACCTTAAGGAGAAAGGCAAAATATAAAATATTATGTGTCAAAGCCAAAGTTATTGTTTGAACTTTTGCCTTCATGAAATGTCTATAAAACTTATGAAATTGATTAAGAAAAAAACTTTGAATGCCTTTGGATAACTGTAAAAGAGATAGGAGAAATGTGGTTAAGAGCAGATGGAGTCATTTGAAAACCCAAGCATTTTAGTATTACATCTGCAAGCCATGTAAAAACTTCTAAATAAAGGATAATATAAAAAATATTTTAAACAGCAAACCATTTGTTTTTTATACACTTGATTACCAGAAAAAATAATCTAGAGAAATCTAGCAAATATTTGGATGGTTTATATTTGTCAATATTGTAGAATATATTAAAAACCATCTTTATTTTAAGAGTTACATTTTTTAAATTATTGGAGTTTGAATGTCTCTAAGACTGCATTTTTAAAAAATAAGCAATCAACTAAACTTTTAAGAAATTGGTATCTGTTTGGCTTAGTCCCAGGACACTCTGCACCATGGTTCTCAGTTAAGGGGCTGTTGACTGACATAGGGTCTGTTTACACAGTTTCCTGGAATGCCACAGGATAAGATCTGGGATGTCATTCAATTTCCTGTAAGTTGTGCAGAGCAAAGAAAGCACAGTCTATCACCGGGAGTAAAGGGAGAGCCATTTGCGCTTAGTGCAGACCCTGTGCCTAGAGGCACACATGGTTCCTCTCAGCTGCAAGCCAAGCACTGAAAATCACACCCAGTCTTTAGCACATTCATCAGGCTGTGGGAACCACTCTAGAATGTTAATGAGTGTTAATGAGTCAATGCCAGTGGGGTTTGCCAGAGTGCGGAAAGCTTCTGCCATATTCAAGGCAGCCAGCAGCGCTTTCTAGGGAAGGTTTAGGAAGGAGACACCATTTCCTATAGATACCAGGGTTGTAGCAGCATATGTGTTCCTATGAAGCTCTTTAATCTAAATGCTGCTGTGGATTTTATTTTATTCTTTAATTAAGACATGGCTGATGTAAAATACCTTGTAATTTACGTGTGTACAACATAGTGATTCACAATTTTTGAAGGTTAATTATAGTTATTATAAAATATTGGCTAGATTCCCTGTGTTGTTCAATATATCCGTGTATCTTATTCATTTTATACATAATAGTTTGCACCTCTTAATTCTCTACCCCTATCCTGACTTTCTTCCCTTCCGTCTCCCCACTGGTGACCACTGGTTTGTTCTCCATATTTGTGAGTCTGTTTCCTTTTTATTTATTCACTAGTTTGTTTTATTTTTTGGATTCCACCTATACGTGATATCATAAAAAAAAGAATCAATCACAAAAAACTGATACTTTCTAATTACATCTAATTAGTTACTGTTAGTTTCTAATCACAACTAACTTTCCTTGGGGAAGAGTAAAAACAAGTATGGAACAAGAGAATCTTACTTTGGAAGCATGTCTTTGCATTGCTAAAAACATTCTTGGTTATTTAGCAATAAGTCTTATGAATGAATCACAGAAAAAAAAAGTGAATGAAAACAAAAAAGAAAATCTATATTTTTTTCAATTTAGTCTTAAGTTCAGATTGAAGTCAGTACCACAAGTATTTTCACAGACAAAGCTATGAATAGCACGATTATAGCCAGAAAACCAGAAGACTATGAAAAGCATCCACCAGTTAAAATTAGACACTCATCCCTCTACCCTCCTCTGCACTCATTCAGGAATATGGGCTCCCCAAAAAGGTTACAGGATGGATAACTCAATAGATACACCACTTGTTGCTGGTCAATGCATCCACCTCTGATTGGATTTCCTACTAATGTCCATTCATCTAGTCTCATTTAATATGTCCTCTACATATGATCTGCACATGCTCTGGAGTAAGATGTATCTCTTTTTTTTGCCTATATATATTTTTTTCAGATTATCTTACATTATAGGTTATTATAAGATATTTAATATAGTTCCTTGTGTTGTACAGTAAATCCTTGTTGCTCATCTACTTTATGTACAGTAGTTTGTATCTATTAATACTATACTCCTAATTTATCCCTTCCCCCTCTCTTTCACCTTTGGTAACCATAAATTTGTTTTCTATGTCTGTGAGTCTGTTTCTTTTTTGTATATAGATTCATTTGTATTAGTTTTTAGATACCACTTAAAATTGTGTCAAAAAAAAAACCCCCAATTAAAAGTAAACTTAACCAAGGAAGTGAAAGACCTATATGCTAAAAACTAGAAAATACTGAAAAAGGAAACAGAAGATGATTCAAAGAAATGGAAAGATATCCCATGCTCTTCGATTGGAGGAATTAATATTTTTTAAATGGCCATACTACCCAAATCAACCTCAGATTTAATGCAATCCCTATCAAAACACCTGTGACATTTTTCACTGAACTAAAACAAATAATGCTAAAATTTATATGTAACCACAAAACCCAGAACTGCCAAAGCAATCCTGAGGAAAAAGAACAAAGGTGGAGGCATAACCCTTCCAGACTTCAGACAATACTATAAAACTATGGTAATCAAAACAGCATAGTATGGGCACAAAAACAGACATACAGGTTAATGGAACAGAATAGAGCATCCAGAAATAAACCCACACACCTACGGTCAATTAATTTATGACAATGGAGGCAAGACTATACAATGGAGAAAAGACAGTCTCTTTAGCAAGTGGTGTTGGAAAAGGTGGACAGCTACATGTCAATCAATGAAATTAGAATACTTCCTCATACCATGTACAAAAATAAACTAAAAATTGTTTAAAGACCTAAATATAAGACATGACACCATAAAACTCCTAGAAGAGAACATAGGCAAAACCTTCTCAGGCATAAATCATAGCAATATTTTCTTTGATCAGTCTCCCAAGGCAAAACAGATAAAAGCAAAAATAAACAAATGGGACCTAATCAAACTTAAAGATGTATCTATTTATTTGGTGTCCTCGTTGCACTGACTTTCACACTCCATGAAGTTTCAGAGTTGGTCCTAATAAGTTTCTTTTCCATCTCTGGATCTTAATAAGTAAAGACCACGAACATTATATTTTCAGAAGGATCTGCTGACACTATATGTTCTAATCAACTGATAGTATGTGGGCCAAGGAAAAACTATATCCCCACTCATTGCTTTACTGAATATTTTTGTGGTCCTTATCTTTCTTTTCTTGCATGGAGTGTTTTTCTTTCTTATTTTAGTTGTTTAAGGATCAGTGGTCTTGATATTTGAATTCCAAATGTGAAAGAACAAGCCCAAAATGTCAATATTAATTTCCTCTTTCCCTTACAGATAATATAAATTATGAATTTCAACTTCAATATAAACCATATTTTTTCCAAATTTAGATCATATGATTCAATTTTCTCTTATGTAACAACATAAGATTAATCAGATAGAACTGACCAATTAGGATGTTAACTTGATAATCATTCAATTAGTTATAAATAAAAAGTAAATTATATGTATACTTAATTAATTTTTAAGTATATATATATTTAATAAATATTTCTTTTATTAAGTATATATATGGTGAAATATATATATATATTACACCTAATTCATTGGAATAATAGTATATGGAATATAGAAATTATTTAAACCTGGATTCCATTCTTTAATTCATTCTCCATTCCTAAGAACACTTGACCAATAATCAGATGAAATTTTAAAATGCACTACTTTAAAGTTAAATTTCTGGAGCTACAAAACACACCAGAGCTCTTGCGTATAGGTATGGTGTTTTGTTTTTGTGTTACAAGGAGTTTGAGAAGAGATTGACTGCTTCCATTGACCTAATTCACTGAACAATAATTAAGTAATTAAATTTCACCCTACTGAATATGTAGACAAGCAAGTAGTATTTGTTCAGGTATCAGATGAGTCGCTGACCTAATGAAATTACTTGGAGATTTTAATGGGTGATAGGACTATGTCTTAAAACAAACAGACAGACAAACACAAATCAGACTCCAAGCCCTCAAAAAAAGAAAAAAAAAATTAAAAATGGAGTCATAGAAAGGTAAATGAATGAACTATCTATTGCTGTTGTTAAGGATGAGTAAAATGTAATCCCTGTTGCATATATTGACAACATCATATAAAGTAAAAGGCCAGACTACAAGGGAATTGAGTGTATTTACAAAGGTACTTGTAACAGAAACTCTGAAAGCAGGGAAATCTGTAATTGTTTTGTAGAGTAGTTCAAACTGCTGAGGCAGCATTGTGAATTCAGTATAAAGTTGAGCAATACTTTACAGAATGAAACAGTACCAAATTGGTTGTTAACACAAGCTGGCCTCAGAAACAACCTAATACTAAAATTCTAAAAACTGTGAGGACCATAATGAATGGTAGGGGGAAAAACTTGCAAAATGTATTTATGTTCTCTTATAAATCAGTTTGAAAATGGGAAAATATCCATAAATACATTTTTCTAAATAGCATCCATCTAATTCACTGGTTCTCACTTTTTGATGTGCATGAACGTCATCTAGGAAACCAGATAAAATTTAGACTTCAAGCCTCCTCACTCCAAGAAATGTGGATTAGCAGGTTTGGAATGGAACAAAATCCCTGCATTTTTACTGAGCACACCATGTGAATCTTAGATCTCACTTTGAAAACCTCTGCTAATCACTTCAGCATGTAACAGGGAAAGAGAAAACAGCATTAAAAATCAACAAAGTAGTTTTTTTCTTAAAATGCATAGATATCATTTGTTATAGGGCTTATATTAGGGGGAAAAGGGACTAATCACAGAAGTGGCATAAGTGGAATTAATGAAGTTTGTTCCTTGGATCAGATACCTATGTTACCTATACATCATTATAAAAAGTCCTAATGTTAAAATATCAAGAGATAGTTCTAAGACTGCATTTCACCTAACAATGATACAAATCAAAGATAATCAAATAAAGGTAGCAAGGGGAATGACACACCATCATGCCTATATACTTTAATAGTAGACATATGCTGTTTTATTAGAGGGTTGCTTTTTTTTGGACTAGTTTTATTTGATTATACTGTATTTAGTTTCTGAAAGATTTCTAGGATTTAACCAAGAATAAATAACAAGGAATGTTGCTTTTTTCTAAGTTGTCTTGAGGAAAACACATTTGCAATTGACATTTTTTGCATTCATATGGTGAAATCTCAGTTTCCCCAGCGTCCATTTTGCAATTGTAGTGATAGAGTCACAAAACACATACCATTCTTCCTATATTAGACATGGAAATAAGAAATAATTATGTTTTCAGGCTTCCCTGATGGCTCAGTGGTTAAGAATCCGCCTGCCAATGCAGGGGACACGGGTTCGAGCCCTGGTCCGGGAAGATCTCACATGCCATGGAGCAACTAAGCCCGTGTGCCACAACTACTGAGCCTGTGCTCTGGAGCCCACGAACCACAACTACTGAAGCCCACGTGCCTAGAGCCTGTGCTCTGCAAAAAGAGAAGCCACCGCAATGAGAAGCCTACGCACTGCAACAAATAGTCCCTGCTCTCAGCAGCTAGAGAAAACCCATGTGCAGCCGCGAAGACCCAATGCAGCCAAAATTAAATAAATGAATAAATAAATTTTTAAAAAAGAAATTATTATGTTTTCTAGCCTCACTTCTTTCTCATCCCAAACCATAATTCAGTCGAAAAATAATAATGATAGCAACAATTCGTAAGAATGGCTGAGCACTCACTACAGGGACAATCAGTGGTGCATGAATCATCTTATTTAATCCTCATGACAGCCTTTGAAATAGGTACACTCATTATGAGTGCAATAAGAGGAAGAAACTGAGTCTTAGATGGAACAAGCAATTTCCTCAAAGTCAAAGAGCTAGCTAACCATGTAGGAAGAGCAGTGGGTTGAATGTGAAGTAGAAAATGTATCAAAACATGAGACATGAGGCCTGACTTGTCTTCCTTCCTCAATTTGTTTTGAGTAAGGGGTACTTTTCTTTGGAAGGTATAATATTTTAAGGCAGCAATTTTTTTTTTTTTTTTGCGCTACGCGGGCCTCTCACTGTTGTGGCCTCTCCCGTTGCGGAGCACAGGCTCCAGACGTGCAGGCTCAGCAGCCATGGCTCATGGGCCTAGCCGCTCCGCGGCATGTGGGATCTTCCCGGACCGGTGCACGAACCCGTGTCCCTTGCATCGGCAGGCGAACTCTCAACCACTGTGCCACCAGGGAAGCCCAAGGCAGCATTTTTGATGGGAAAGGGCTGGAGGAGACAGATTAGTAAGACATGGTCTCCTCCTTCAATGAATTCACTGTCTAGTCTGAGAAAAAGACATATAAACAAACAATTCTGAATTCTAAACATAAGTAAAAATAACACAGTGCATGGTTTCTGTAACAGAAATACTTTATGCTGTATTTGGAGGAACAGGACATATTTGACGTACTACTGGTATTTAATTTGGTTTTTGCATAACGGTAAGAGATTGTTAAAGAAAATGGTAGAAGTGTTTTGGGCTGAGGGAACAACAAAGGTAACCAAAAAATGACAGATGTCTCCTACCAATTACATAATGAGTATCAAACATGAGTGCTGAGGGCCATGTATTATCTCATTTAATTCTATGAGCTTGGTCTTATTTTTCCAGGAAATTGAAATATAAAGAGATTAAAGGATTTGCCAAAGGTCATAACCAAATAAGTGATATCACTGGGGATTGAGCCTAAGGAAGTCTGACTTCACTGCTCAAGCTCTTAACAACAGAATAGTAGTTACTCCCCCCTGAAAACTTGGTTGACACATTTGAGGACCAGCAGGAGAGTATAATTAGACTTCAGTGATTTTGAAGGACATAATGTGAAATGAGGCTGAAGCGTGAGATTAGGAACAGATTGTGGATGGCCTAGCATGTCTTGCTGCAGAGTTTAGAATTCACTCTATAAGCAATACTCAGTGACTGTTAAATACGAGGAGAAGAAGTTTAATAATCAGATGAAAGTCTTAAAGAAGGTAACTGTAGAGGCAGTGTGGAATCAGAATAGTAAAATATTTTAGGCAGGCTGAGAATTCTGGAAAATATTAAAATAGTTTACATGTGAGTTTAAAGAATGAAATCAGGTCAGTAGGGATACATTCCCAGAAGCAAGAACTGCTTTAAGTGGCATTATAATGACAGAATTGACAAAATTTGCCAACCTATTTTATGTGCAGAAAGTGATCCAAGGAGAGTTAATTACATTAACAAAAGCCTGTAAGAGTCTGTAGCAGGCCTTGTCTTACAAACATTCAGCCATTTAATCATCTTAAAACCCTAAAAGGAATGTACCACTATTAACCATTACAGAAGTGAAGAAACTGAGGCAAAAAATAGCTAAGTCCTTTGCCATAAATCCTTCAGCTAGTAAGAATTAGAGCAAAATTTGAACCCAACTATTGTGTTTCATTAGAAGGCTTTATTAGAAGCATTGCAACTGATGTTTGCAAAACAAGACAAGTAATATGTTGTTATGCCTTGGAGAATACAGTTGAAAATAGAATATTCTGTATCATAATTATGAGAGGGTCATTACCAGGGGTAACTGGCAGGTCGCCCAAAGAGATCCTCACCAGATGGCTTTGATCTGTGTGACTTTGGCAAGTGTAGTTTTAACTCTCCGTCTTTAAGGCACAGAAACTTGATATTACCTGTGTCCCCAAAGTCATCAAATTTAAGAATTCTAATTCATAATAACCAAAGCTTATGAGAAGGGTACACAATGCCACGATGTCAATTCATTTTTTATAAGGAGAAATATAATTCTCAGAATTAGATCAGCTTTACCATCATTCTCTCATTCTGAACAGGCTTTATGCGAAGCCAAATTACAATTGGAATTTTTCTCAGTGAGCATGGAAATGGTGCAAATTGATTTAGCTACATACATGACACATGAGCAATATCAGGCTTTGCTAGCCTAACATACAATTCTACGCGATTCGGATTTGCCTACCAGGAAGATAAGATATCCAAATTAACCCTGATAGATACCCTCTCCCAGGTGGAGTCTGGATAGTGGTGCCAACATGTGTATAGGTGACTCTCCTATTCTTTGTTTGCTGAGCAACACCATCCACAATGACTCATACATGCATATAATTGTATAACTACATACTTAAATATCATTTCATATAGTACATGTGCTATGTCATTCACACTACACATTGGTCTTCACCCATCTCTATTCTTCTCCATTATATGATAATTCAGAGTGTAGGGTCAAGTTCTCAATCTTATTCCCTCATTTTCAAAAGCTTACTGGGTGAAGGCACTTTTTGCCCTAGGAAGTACCATTTATGATTATGTCCATTTTAGAGATGTTGATATTAAATTATTGAAGAGTCATCCATCCATAGGAGTCAAGTAGGAATTTTGGAATTTAAAAATGGACCCTAAGCAAAATGACAATAATTTTCAGTTATAATTAAAAAGTCAATAATATTATGATATTAGTTCTCACAACTTCCACATCAAATGTATCTTAATATTAACAGGGCAGTGTCTCAGACTCAAGAGACGTATACATTATTTACATTGTTTAACAAAAGAAACATTCCTCTGCATGATGGAATTAAAAAGCGACTATGTGTTTGGCAAGCCTTAGAACTCTGGCTAATTACCTATAGAGCATGGTAACATCTAATGCATCCTAATTTCAAGGGTTTACTTAGCATTGCTATTTTACTATGGCAAATGTATTATATGCCTCATAATAGAAATCAATTACCCTATTATGTGTGGTCTAAGATTAAACTCATCATTCCACTATACACATGGGTAGGCAGATATTTAGGCTATTAGAAGGAAAAATGAAGGCAAGGTGAAATAATCACAAATAAAAGTTTCTCTTTCAATGAATGTCAGTTTTATAATTTTACATCATCAGCCTACTTCTCTCGTATTTATGAATTATAATGTAGTGTTGTGAGAAAAACAAACAGCTAACACTTGTGCTTTATAAAAGGGTAATGCACACATTCAGTGCCAAGCTTCCTGAACCAGAACCTTCTTAAAAAGATGAAAAATAGTTATAATTCAACCTTGTTGAAGGTTAGAATAATTTGATTTACTGAAAACACTTTAATAGAAGTTACTACAATTTTATTTTGTATACTCTAATCAATTATGTACATGGTAAGTGATAAGATCAATTCACACTCAAGATTTGGTCTCTAGATCATATCAGGTGGTTTTTTAAGTTGGTTCATTGGCACACATTTCAACATGTGACTGTATCATGCCACCTATTTAGATGAGGTGAACAAACTAACTCAATTTCAATGCACACTTGAAAATATATACTCTGAGTTGTGCATGATAGTAAATGGTTCAAGCAATACTTGCATTCAAAAAGCATTTGCCATTATTTTGTTAATAGGCCCTATTGCTTTAAATCTACAAGGAATGCAAATAACTGATAATTCTACACTCATTGAGGAACTCTCCAGTGACTTACTTCAGTTAAATGTTCCAACAGGCATGTTTAGCACTGCTTTCGGGATTGGTAAAATTCCAAAAGTCTATAAATTAAAGTTCTGCAGAGTGCTATCAAATATGCATAATGAAGCCCAAGATGTAAATTAAGAAGATTTATATGGCTGCATTCTGCTTACGTTATTCAATAGCAAAGCCTCACAGGCTTTTTATGCAGCAAATAAAGTGTTCTTTTTCTTGAATTCCATTTTAAATGGTCACTATGGATTCATTCTGACATTACTTGGTTCACCCATTATAGAACTAATTGTTGTTTTAAATCTATAAATCATCCTAAAGGTTTATCACACAACACAGTCAAATTACATGGTACTCCAAGCATACCACTGAAAAGAAATGGTCTAAAGATATACAAACAGCTCAAGCAGATTCAGAAATAAATGCACACCATTTATATTGATGGCCTTTCAAAATATTATCCAGGAATTATGATGTGACACTCCAACAATTTCCTTGTCGTTTTTGACTTAGAGATGCTCATCTCTGAAATTTGAAGAATGTTACTATAAGTTTGATAAGTAATGCTAAGATCTATTAAGAGAAATGTATGAATTTTGTCTACATAGAGACAATTCACCACCACATATAATTGGGCTGATGAGATAGGCATGTATCCTAATATTGTAAGTGTGAAGCCTGGGTTCTTGAAAACATGCATTATTTTATATAACAGTTAAGCAAAAAAATAGTATCTAAGTCTTCAGATGATACTTTGCAGTAAGAATAAAGGCATTTGAAAAGCAGAAAAGGGATAAATAGGAAAATATGGCATTCCATTTAAAGAAACTATTCTAAAAGCTTGTGACTAAAACATACAGGGGAAGGATGCCAAGTGGAATTAAGAACTAATGTTAAAGATTATTAAAAAAAAAGTCTAATAAGGTTAGAGACATTCGAACATATCTTTGAATGTTTACGTCTGCATGCATCAGGAAATAAATGCTATGTTCAACTTAAAAAGATGGGATAATTTTCTAACTGAATATTAACTTTTACTGGCACAAACTAGAAATCAGTTTTCTCTTAGTGTCTGTTTATTTCCAATTTATTTCAGGGCATTGAAAATATGTGATAAATAATTTCATATTGAGTATTTTAAACAAAAAGAAGTATAAAGCAGACTGAATAATTATAATAATCCATTAATATCAAAGTATTCACAAGCTTTAAACATTGAAATATATACTTTTCATTCAAATTTTTGCTCTTACACATAAAATATTGTCTCTTCAGGTCACTGTAAATGTTTTATTTGTCTGCTCCCATTTTGAAGAAAGATTTTCATCATTGTGGCAAGAAAGAACATCTGGGGAAGCTTAACACCAATTTATTATTATAACCCTCTCTTCAATATACTGCATCTGAATGAGAATATTTCAGTAAGATCATTATTCATTAAACTTTAGTTTAACTTAAAAAATAGCTACCTTAACATTTTACATAAAATGATTTATTTTAAATTAAAAGTTTCATGATTAATAAAATGGGAGTGATATAATTTAGGCTTTTCGTTGGGTACCTCTGTTGTTCTAGCAAGAGATTACAATGTTTATACTTAGCAATCTGGTTCAGACCCAGTATAATCAGACTTTGCATCTTTATAGCCACAATGATTTGTAAAAGGTGTTGGACTAGGTCAGTCCAAAGATTTTGAGAATATGTTAAAGCAACCAGAAAAGAAATTCACTCATTTTCTTAATATTCTTTAATGTGTAAGGAGAGACTGGCATTTCTGTGCTCATTGGGAGAGAGAGAAAGAGGGAGAGAGAGTGGTAAGACAGAGATGCAGAAAGAGATTAAGAGAGATAGAAAGAGAGAGAGAGATATGTAAAGAGATGAAGAAAAAAAAGATCATCACTTGTGATGGTTAATTTTATGTGTCAACTTGGCTAGGCTATGGTGCCCTGTTATTTGGTCAAGCATTATTCTGGAAGTTTCTGCAAAAGTGTATTTTGATATTAACATTTACATCAGCTGACTTTGAGTAGAGTTAATTACCTCCATTATGTGGGTGGGCCTCATCAAATCAGTTGACGGCCTTAATAGAACAAAGATTGACAACTCCTGCACAGGAAGGAATTCTGCTAGCAGACTGCCTTTGGACTTGAACTTCAACTCTTTCCTGAGTTTCCACACACCCTGTTGGTTCTATTTTTCTGGAGAACCTGGCTAATACATCATTATTTTTTTGTTGTATCAATGTCTGAAGCCATATCTACTTCTGATCTTCTCAGTTATTTGAGGCCACTAAATCTCCTTTTCACTAAAATAATTTACCTTGATTTTCTCTCATTTATAGTTGAAGGAATCCTGATGCAGTTTATATACTTTGAAAGAAGCAGAGAAAGAAAAGAAGGGACAAGTTCTTAACTAATAAATGCTAACATGTTTGTAAAATGTCAAAGTAAAATAATTTTGCTCTCTGAGTCTTAGCTTTTTCATCTGCAAAATGAATATAATTATAAAGAATTATTTTGCGATGTAAAATGAATATGTGCAGTAGTGTTTTGTAAACTATAAAATGTCATAAATACAATATATTATGTAACAATTTCAAGAAAATGGGATTTTGCTGACTTTTAATTAAAATATTTTAAATTATCATTTTATTCATATTATGCTTCTTTGTAATGTCCATAGTTTAAATAATAAATAGAAAAATATTTAGAAATATGGTAAGGAATCTCAAATAAATGGATGGTTGAACAAGACAATTGTTGTGGTATACAATTAAGGCATTAATTGGATTTTTAAGTAATGGTGAGAAAGTTAAGTCAAGCAGCCTACACACTTTATTCTCATAGGTAGTATAATTTGTTTTTTTCCCTAAAGTATGTTCCCGTATCGCACACCTGCCTCCAGAGATTTTCTGCAAATAGATGAGGCCTGTATGGATGTATAAAGCATTTCAGTACGCTTTATGAGATGGCTTTTCTGAGAAGTCTTCCAATTTAAAAAAATCTGCTTAAGTGTGTTAAATCCAATATGTTCCATATTTATATAACCACAGGTATTTTTATTCACATGATATATTGTACCATCCTCTTGAATCACATTACTGAGAACACAGTTGAAAACCACAACCTAGTAGTAGGTCTGTTTTCATACTAGACACTTGATAATTTAGTAGAAAATCTAGAACCATAGAATTCTGCACCATTACAGACTTCTATAGCACTCAACAAATTATATTCCACTCTTCTACATTCATTAAGTTCTGTGTTAAATCCAAACTCAAGGAATAAAGGAAAAATTTGAAGGGATAGACACAGAAATGGTCAATTCTTGATTGTTCTTTGTGTGTGTATGTGTTTGTATGAGATGGACAGAAACATAAGAGAAAGAGGAAAGAATAGGTAAGTAAAATGAAAATTCAAGCCCTCTTCTCCAGAAACGTGAGACATGACTGGAAATGTTCGTAGGACTTAGATTTCTGGAAAAAAATAGATACTAATTTTTAAATAAAGAACTTACAGAATCAGAAAATTGATTAGTAAATACTGTATCATTTCGTCCCAGTCTACTTAAAACAACATTAATAAAAACATAGGGGAATCCAATAGCAAAAACAATGAAGTTTACATTGCATATAGAAACCTCTTCTCAAATTATTATTATTTTTTTAAGATTTATTATTTATTTATTTTTATTTTATTTTTGGCTGCATCAGGTCTTACTTAGTTGCAGCACATGGGATCTTTATTGAGGCATGTGGGATCTTTTGCTGCAGCACACGGGCTTCTCTCTAGTTATGACGTGCAGGTTTTTTTCTCTTCTCTAGTTGTGGTCTGCAGGTTCCAGGGTACGCGGCCTCAGCAGTTGTGGCGCATGGGTTCCAGAGCACGTGGGCTCTGTAGTTTGCAGCAGGCAGGCCCTCTAGTTGAGGTGTGTGAGCTCACTAGTTGTGGTGTGCAGGCCTCGTTGCCCCGCGGCACGTGGGATCCTAGTTCCCCCACCAGGGATCGAACTTGCGTCCCCTGCATTGTAAGGAGGACTCTTTACTGCTGAACCACCAGGGAAGTCCTGACATCTCAAGTTAATTATCACCATTCAGGTTTATTATCAAAATTATTCTCAAATTTAAGTGATATTTAATATTTTTACAGAAAACTATTTTTCCCCAAAATATGGATTTATAAGGTATTCAAACTGTGTTTGTGTGTGTGTATATACTTTCATGAGACATATAATTTTTTTGCTGTTAAATCATGCTTAGAGATTTTATTTCTTCTTTTTTATATTTTATAAATCAAGTAATTAAAATGAGTTGAATTCTCTCTTTTGGTAATGATACTCTCCCCAGTAAGTCAACATGATTGCTGTATTAGTCACATATATTCAATATAATGATTCCACATACCTAGCCAGTAGCATGAATATTACAAAACCCCAAGATTCCCAAGTAATATAAACATTCAATTCAAGAGGTCCCTGTTTTGACAGTCATATTATCTAACTATCAATTCTGGGTCTCACTAGTCATTACCTATACAGGGAAGGTGACAAGAGATTACCAAATAAATACCATCCTATTTACAGTTGAGAACTTCTAGAGATTATGACATATAACACAAATACAAAATTTTTTCTTTTTTTAAGAATTATATAATTTCAATATGCAAAAAACTTACATGTTGTTGGTGTGGAAATTATTTCTTATTTTTTTTCTTAAATCAGCTGTAGAATGAACCATAGTCACCTTCCTAAGGAGTACTGAGTGAACGACGAGGGGACAGAATTTCAAAATAAAATATGTGAAGTGTCTAATTATTTTTAAAAAATTAGAATATAATTCAAATGAAAAATCACAATCAATAACCTAAATCATATTTTTAAAAATCAAATGAGATTGTAGATATGCAGGCAATTTGTGAATTAAGTTGCCAAATATTCATTTGAATATTTAGAGTTAATGAGTTGATACAGTAATGCTAATTGCCTCACAGACTGAAATGCATGAGATGTGTGTACATGTATGTATATTTTAATTGAATGCATATGAATACTTTTGTTAACACTTGTAAATATAGTTACTGATACTTTGGCTTCAGTCCTTACTCTGCTTCTTATTCTGTGTGTAATCTCACATAAATTTATTAAACTCCCAGATCTTCAGCTGCCTGATGTATAAAAAGGGAGATTAAAAACTAAACTAAAACTAAAACTCATTTGGAGATCATTCAATCTAAAAAGAAAAAACTGATTAGCACCTATTAGATTACCGAGGATATAATAGTTCCATAAGAACCATTTTTTCAGTGAATGTTTAGACACAGGTATTCACCTGTATAGTGTTGGGGAATAAGTATTTTTTTAAGCAAATAGTGAAATAAATTAGAAAATATGTTTTATTGGTTATCTATACTCATTCTGATACTAATCAGCAAGGCGGACACCTATCACCTCTTTGACCTTACTGTCTATTTCTCTTGCTTTATTCCTTCTGCTGCAGCCCAAATCTGCCTTCTCCATGCACTGGGAGTGTTCCAAGTGGACCACATATATTCCTGCCTTGGGGCTCTGAATTCAACTCTTTTTAAAAAATTGAAGTATAGTTGATTTACAGTAATAATTCAACTCTTCCTTTTACTTAAACCAAGGTCCACAAACTTTTCTGTAAAATACAGACTAATATTTTTTCTGGGTTTGCAGGCCATATGGCCTTTGTGGAAACTCTGCTCCTAAAAGCAGCCACAGGTAATACGTAACAATAGATGCAACTGTTTTCTAACGAAACTCTATTTACAAAATAGGCTGGGGTAGGAGGAGGAGTAGGCAGAAGGGAGGGTGCTATAAATGGTCAATAGGCCTTGGTTTCTGGTCTTTGGCTTAGACTGCTCTCCTTTCAAATATGTGCATGACTTGCTTTCTCCCTTCCTTTCAGTTTCTGTTAAAATTCCACCTTCTCAAGTCTAACCAGAGAACTGTAATTACAATTGCAAATGACTTCACCCCTGACCAACACAAACTTTTCCCCTTCCCTACTTAAATTTTCTTCAAAGCAATTATCACCTTCTAACAGACTTGTGATTTTTGTTTTAAATTATCTGTATACTATCTATCAGAATGCTCCATAAAGTCTAGAACTTTTAACTTTTTTTTCTGTTTCCATTCAACGTTTTACCTCCAGTGTCAAGTATAGTACCTGATTCACAGTACATGCTCAATATTCATCCTACTTTTTGGAATCTGATATGAGGCCAGTTAACACTACATAAAGAATATCTTGAGAGAAGGAAGAGAGGGGAGGGGGAATGGAGAGGAGCAGTGATTTGTATTTAAGACTGCTGGGGAGGCTGCAACTGGAATTGCTTACATGTTCTAGCCCTTGCTTTAGCTACCAGGTTCAGTGATGCATGTTACTGCACTCTAACTTGAATTTTCTTATCTGTTAAATGATGACACCCAATGAAAGCCTCTAATGATTCGGTAACAAATATCTTAAACAGTACTAACTTTCTTCCTTGATGATATGTCAAATCATCCTTCAGGATATTGTTGGGCATGCACTAAGAAAGCAGTAGCTTTTCAAAGAAGACCACAAGATGCCAAGAGCTGGGAAATAAAAGATAAGAGGAGACTTTTCTGAAAAACATCGCTGATGTAAGGACAAGGGTCATTGTGGCATGCTCTTTTGCCCTTATGATAATGATATTCCTTTACAGGAATATTTTTCTCTTGTTTAGAAAGTCTATTTTGAAGTGTATTGGCATCACCAAACAAATAAAATGTCTGAAGATTCCTGTGACTGATGTACCCAGATGAGATTCTCAACCCTGCTGGAATCTCAGGGGGAGTAGAGGACTGTGATGCTAGAACACAACAAACATGATTCATTTGTAGACATTTGGGGTGAGCCCTCAGCTCCTTTTCTTTTTTTTTCTTTCTTTATTTTACTTTTGGCTGCATTGGATCCTCATTGCTGCGCGCAGGCTTTCTCTACTTGTGTGGAGTGGGGGCTACTCTTCATTGTGGTGCACAGGCTTCTCATTGCGGTGGCTTCTCTTGTTGCGGAGCATGTGCTCCAGGCACGCGGGCTTCAGTAGTTGTGGCACATGGGCTTAGTTGCTCCGCAGCATGTGGAGCTTCCTGGAGCAGGGCTCAAACCCGTGTCCCCTGCATTGGCAGGCAGATTCTTAACCACTTCTCCACCAGGGAAGCCCTCAGCTCCTTTTCTTAATAAACCACTTGACAAATAGATTTCTCAGAGTAATGAAAATAAACTCACACTAATTATGACTATTTTATGCTCAAAGTGGAAAATTCCCTGTGGATAATAAACTGCTGCTTTGTTTATGAAGAAACAACAACATTGTGATATGTAATTTTAAAAATTATTTGAGCCAAAATTCATACATAATGTGCTATTTGTTAAACTCTAAATATGGTGTTATGTTTAAAAATAAAGTATTGGATTAAAAACAAACTAGACATTAATTCCAGAAGCAAAGATGAAAATAGTGAAAGTGAGAAGAACTGCATATTTGAGACATTCATTGTTTAGTTTTTATTATTTACAAAATGAGGATTCAAAGTAAATAGAGTTACTTGACCTCAAAGATCCAATCTTACTGAATTATTCTATAAGCCTACACTTGAATAACTATGACGCTTCAAGTTTTTAAGTGTTTATTTAACTAAAATAGTAATATTGGTCATTCCCACTTCTTCACATAATTCTATTTTAAAGAATAAAACAAAACATTAAAAAAATGTTCACTTATTGAACTCAGAAAAAAAATTAACGTTCCAGATAAACAAGTGCTAATGAGAGCTACAAGGTACTGCACAAAATGAAAATTGTGGATCAAAGGGGTGGACAGTAAACATAGTTTTGAACTGAAATCAACTGGAAGACATACTGGCAGTGTCCATAAAAATCAACACAACTGAACTGAATATCAGGATTCATCCAGAAATCTAAAGCCTGAATACCCAGATGACAGGTAGAACTTTCCTTATACATTGGTATATTTAACACAAATAATCAGTCCTGCATTTTTTTAAAAACATTTTTACTGGAGTATAATTGCTTTACAATGGTGTGTTAGTTTCTGCTGTATAACAAAGTGAATCAGCTATACATATACATATATCCCCATATGTCCTCCCTCTTGCATCTCCCTCCCACACTCCCTATCCCCCCCCCGCTAGGTGGTCACAAAGCACCGAGCTGATCTCCCTGTGCTATGTGGCTGCTTCCCATTAGCTATCTATTTTACATTTGGTAGTGTGTATATGTCTTGCATTTTTATATATGCTCACTAGAAGGATGGTATATCAAACAACATCCACATGGTTTAATTTAACACTTAGACAAATAACTCAAAGGCATTTAAAATTTCTTTTCTGTTAGGTGTTGTTTTTGGATGTTGACTACAGATACTGTTTAAGTTTAATTAAAAATGATATGCCATAACTATTTCAGTAGCACGTGCATGCACACACACACACACACACACACACGCACACACACACACCTGTAAAACCCTGAGTTATTTAGAAGGAAGGCAAATGTGAAAATAATGTGACTATAAGTTTTTCTAGGCAAAGAAATTTCTTCTTAAGTTCTATACAACCTTTTTTTTTTTTTTTTTTTTTTTTTTTTTGTGGTATGCGGGCCTCTCACTGTTGTGGCCTCTTCCGCTGCGCAGCACAGGCTCTGGACGCACAGGCTCAGTGGCCATGGCTCATGGACCCAGCCGCGGAGCCTCCCAGACCGGAGCACGAACCCGTGTCCCCCGCATCGGCAGGCGCACTCCCAACCACTGAGCCACCAGGGAAGCCCCTACAACCATATTCTTATATTCTTATGACAGAATACATTTCTTTTTTAGCATTGCATTATACCTCTAAAAGCATGTTCAGCATATGACTTTAAGGGAGTTCTACTACTCATATTGTTTCATCTAAAGGACAGAACTCTAATCTACTTCTTGCGAAGAGTGACAATAATCTAACACTTTTATGAGGACAGATCTTGACTGAACTAAATTAAAATTAAAATTTTAATTAGAAAGGGATTTTTACATTGTCACATCAAGAATCCATTCAATTTAGCCTAGTGCTGGATTTGTAATTTTCCTCATTTGTTTTGAGGATGTGCCTTTTACTTAAGAATAATTCTCAACTTCATGATAATATAATAATGTAATATTTTAATCTCATTGACACTGGTAAATGTTGTGATTAGCTAGATATATTTTTAGTTCTGCAGTTATAGTGTACATTTACCGAACAACAAACCAATTTCATTTATTGGAATTAAACTTGTCATTATTATGAATCTATTTGGAGGACGAGAGAATTGTTTAAGTGAACATGCAGAGAAGATTTAAGTGAAAAATTCAACATTTGCTCTGACTCATTGAATCCTTTCCAATAAATTCAACTTAATTTTAAACATTCCTTTTTATGTGTCATGGAAAATTTGAAACGCAAAGAACTATTACAAGGCGTGTCTGGATTTTTAATATGCAGTTTATCTGTCATGGTAAAAGAACGCTACTTCAGTAAAAACAAAAAAGATTTGTACGTTTGCCTTATATTTGGGAATACTTTCATTAATATAAAGATAAGATGTTAGAATATATACAATGGCCCTTTCTTGTATACTAAATGGCTGGCAAGAGCTTCACAATTTCAGCTATAAAAGAAATGAAGTCCTGCCTAATAGACCTGTAGAACCAAATAAGAGAATGGAAGATAATAATATAAAAAACTGCATATAAAAGAGTCAGTTGCCTTATTTGTGCCCTTTTTGTCAAAGGATTAACTTAATAGCCATAAAGATAAAAAGTAGAATATTTGCCCTGGCTTGACATGGATGGAAAATATTTTAAGAGAGTTCTTCCTTAAGTGATAAAAAGAGAAGTCACCAAATGTGGTGTAAAATATTTCCAACATATATAACTCTCAAAAGGCTTCTATCCAGAATACATAAAGCACTCCTATAAATTAATAAGAAAGACAAAAAAACTGAATAGAAAAAAGGGCAAAAATCACACTTTAGCTTTAGAAGCTTTCTAAATGAACAATAAACATCTGTAAAGGAAAGAATATCAGTTATTTTATACATATGCACTTTTGTGATAAGTCCAAAAATGTCTCCTTAATTATAATTTAGTCCTGTCCCTTTCTCATTTATTGCCTTTCTATCACCTCCACATTTATACAAGTTGAGATGCCTCAGCTATGCTAATTTCATCAAGACCAGGTATGCCTTTCAATTAGGGTATGTGATCCAGTGTACAATACTTTTCAAGGAGCACAGGACATGGATTGTTTAAGGCAATGGATTTCTAAGATTACTGATTCCAAGTTACAACCCCCCTAAAATTCATATGCCTGAAGACGTGTAAGTAACTGAGGGATAGTGCACAATCTACTTCCCTACACCTCACTGTTCACAACCACCTAACCCCACTATGTAGAAGAAAGATATATATATCTCAATTAAATGAATTTTACTGTAATGTATTGCCCATTGTCCTAAGTACCCAAACAAAGAAGCAAGTTTGAAAGTAAAATATTGACATGAGCAAAGACTCCTTTAATCAAGCAGTGCATAAAATCTGAAAGACTTCTTTTTTTTACCTTTTCCATTTCTAAAGACTAAGCCTCATACTAGAGTCAAGACATACTGGCCCATAAAACAAATTATTACCTAAGTGTCAAATTCATGGTCCTATATTACTAGAGCTAGAATTCAGAAATAAAATGTATATCATAAAGATGAATGTTAAAATATTTTTCAAAATTGATAATGAAATCAAATATTTTCTAATGGAAAATAGGCAAATTTTTTGCTTGTTTGGTAAAACAATTTGTATTTTACAAGTGGCTTTTATGAACTAAACAAACTAATTACAACCACAATAATTAAAAATATAAATAATTCGTATGGAAACACAAAAGACCCCAAACAGCCAAAGCAATATTGAGAAAGAAAAACGGAGTTGGAGGAATCAGACTCCCCAACTTCAAACTATACCACAAAGCTACAGTAATCAAGACAGTATGGTACTGGCACAAAAACAGAAATATAGATCAATGGTACAAGACAGAATGCCCAGAGATAAACCCACGTACATATGGTCACCTAATTTACAACAAAGGAGGCAAGAACATACAACAGAGAAAAGACAGCCTCTTCAATAAGTGGTGCTGGTAAAACTGGACAGCTACATATAAAAGAATGAAATTAGAACACTACCTTACACCATACACACACAAAAAACTCCAAATGGATTAAAGACTTAAATGTAAGACCAGACACTATAAAACTTTTAGAGGAAAACAGGAAAAACACTCTGACATAAACCACAGCAAGATCTTTTTTGACCCACCTCCTAGAGTAATGGAAATAAAAACAAAAATAAACAAATGGGACTTAATTAAACTTACAAGCTTTTGCTCAGCAAAGGAAACCATAAAGAAGACAAAAAGACCACCCTCAGAATGGGAGAAAATATTTGCCAATGAAACAACACAAAGGATTAATCTCCAAAATATACAAACAGCTCATGGAGCTCAATATCAAAAAAACAATCCACCTAAAATATGGGTGTAAGACCTAAATAGACATTTTACCAAGGAAGACATACAGATGCTCAAAAGGCACATGAAAAAATGCTCAACATCATTAATTATTAGAGAAATGCAAATCAAAATTACAATCAGGTATCACCTCACACCAGTCAGAATGGCCATTATCAAAAATATCTCCAAACAATAAATGCTGGAGAGGGTGTGGAGAAAAGGGAACCCTCTTGCACTGTTGGTGGGAATGTAAATTGATACAGCCACTATGGAAAACAGTAGGGAGGTTCCTTAAAACACTAAAAACAGAACTGTCATATGACCCAGCAATTCCACTAGGGGGCATATACCCTGAAAAAAACCGTAATTCAAAATGAGACATGCATCACAATATGCACTGCAGCACTATTTACAATAGCCAGGACATGGAACCAACCTAAATGTGCATCAACAGATGAATGGATAATGAAGATGTGGCACATATATACAATGGAATATTACTCAGCCATAAAAAGAAACAAATTTGCATCATTTGTAGTGAGGTGGATGGACCTAGAGTCTGTTATACAGAGTGAAGTAAGCCAGAAAGAGAAAAACAAAATCATATGCTAACTCATACATATGAAATCTTAAAAAAAAAAAAAAGGTACTGATAAACCTAGTGGCAGGGCAGGAATAAAGACACAGACATAGAGAATGGACTTGAGGACATGGGGGTGGTGGGGGGAAGCTGGGGTGAAGTGAGAGTAGCATCGACATATATACACTACCAAATGTAAAATAGTTGGCTGGTGGGAAGCAGCAGCATAGCACAGGGAGAATGGCTCAGTGATTTGCAATGACCTAGAGTGGTGGGATAGCGAGGATGGAAGTGAGGCTAAAGAGGGAGGGGATATGGGGACATGTGTATGCATATGGCTCATTCTCTTTGTTGTGCAACAGAAACTAACATGGTATTAAAGCAATTATACTCCAATAAAGATGTATTTTTAAAAATACACACATATATATAGAAAGAATGTATTTAATAAGATAAAGACACTTTATCAAAAATATATTGACAGTGGAGTATTTAAAATGACAATATTTTAATTTTCACAGCGTTTTAGGTTATACAGGATGTCTCTAATTTAAAGGGTAATGTCTAATAAGTAGCCATTCATTGGATAATGTTTTACTATATCTCTTCTTACACATGCCTTTGAAGTATGAGGAAGTAAATGACTTTGTATCAATGCCTCAGTAATAAAATATTTTGAAACTTAGGGAATATACAATTAGGGATTTAAATAAAATTTAAATAGGACCAAAAAATCTTTTATATTTTATACAATTGTGCTATACAACAGAAAGATTTAAAAGAAAAAAGGGATAAACACCTTAACAAGATACTTCAATTCCAATCTACTTAATTATGTGAATAAGATTTCTTAGTGTTTGTATCCAAATATACCAAATTAATGAATATAACTGATAGTTAACCTTTCCTCATTCTATAATGAGGAATATTATATTATATTATATTATATTAATTCTAATTTTATTCATTCACATATATGAGCTAAATAGAGAAGAGTAAATATAATACTTTTATTTTTCTGATTATTTAATGCATTCTAAAAGTATGTTCTTCGATAATCATATGTTAAAATTCATTCATTGTAATTAGTTTATCATTTGTGCACTACTGCATGTGCACTAAGAAAATTATGCTTGGAAGAATACAAACTAATATAATTTTTCTTGGGTACTTTTTCATGGATTATGATGGAGACAAAACGCTATGACATGTAGGTTCCACTGCACATTTTTACATATGACATAGATTATTCTTTAAATTTCAAAATGCCAATATCTGGCTCCCAATTCTGATACGGCATCTATAATGACTATAAATTCTTGAGAAAATCAAAAAATTGAATGACCTTATGGCACTTCAAAGTGAATAGAAGCAGTAAGGCTCTGGAGGTGAGCCAAAAATTGGAAGAAAGAGACAAACAATAGAGAAAGTTAATGTAACCAAATGTTGACTCTTTGAAACACTAAACACAAGATTAAAAGCAAAGCAAACGTCTAGGTAGACAGAACAAATAAACTAGAGTATGGAATTTACAAATATCAAGAATTCAAGAGATGTGCATGTAAAGATGTACCTTCATGGGTCTGATAGACATAACATTAATAAAGATCTATTATGAACCACTTTTATGCCAACAATTTTTTTTAAATAGAAAATATACACATTAAAAAATACAGTTTAGCAAAAATGACACAAGATGAAATAGAAAATATTCATAGCATATCTATTAAATACATTGAATTTTTATTTAAATCTTTCTGGGTTTCCCTGGTTTCACAGTGGTTAAGAATCCACCTGCCAATGCAGGGGACATGGGTTCGAGCTCTGGTCTGGGAAGATCCCACATGCTGTGGAGCAACTAAGCTCATGCACTGCAGCTACTGAGCCTGCGCTCTAGAGCCCACGAGCCACAACTACTGAGCCCGTGTGTCACAACTACTGAAGCCCACGCACCTAGAGCCCATGCTCTGCAACAAGAGAAGCTACCACAACGAGAAGCCTGCGCACAACAAAGAGTAGTCCTGCTCACCACAACCAGAGAAAAGCCCACGAGCAGCAACAAAGACCCAACACAGCCAAAGATAAAATAAATTTAAAAAATAAATAAATTTTAAAAAATAAAATAACAATTAAAAAATAAAAACTTTCCATCAAATAAAATTCCAGGCACAGAATTGTTTCACTGGTGATTTCTATTTAATACTTAAGATATAAATAACAAAATTCTTACATAAGCTGTGTCAGGAAATAAAGAAAGGACACTTTCCAACTCTTTGTATGAATCAGCACATCTTTAATACTAAATGCTAAAAAAGACATTCTATTTTAAAAAAGTGAGAGCAAGAAGAAAGAAAAGTACACAGCAATTTCCTTCATAAACAAAATCACATATGTACAGTAATTTTATTTCTGACAAATATTCCACAACAAGCTAATGGGAAAAGAACTGTATTTTCAATAAATGGTGCTGGATTAACATGAAAAAAAACAAAAACTTAGCCATTCACATGAAAAAAAAACAAAAACTTAGCCTCATATCACACTATACACAAAGATTAAATTTAGATGGCTCATAAACCTCAACATAAAAGTTTAAATGACACAGGTTTTAGAGGAAAATATAGATAAATATTTTCATGATTTGGGAATAAGAAAAATCTCTTCTTACATCTAGGTCATCTAAGGCAAAATACATAAAAAATAATAAAAAGAAAAAAAGAAAGAAAAACAATAGAGAAGAACTACAAAAACAACTGGAAAACAAGTAATAAAATGACAATAAAGGAAAATGACAGTAAGTACATACCTATCAATAATTACCTTAAATGTGAATGGACTAAATACTCCAATCAAAAGACACAGGGTCGCTGACTGGATGAAAAACAAGACTCATCTATATGCCGCCTACAAGCCTACAAACTCACTTCAGAACTAAAAATGCATAGACTGAATATGAGGGGATGAAAAAAGATATTCCGTGCATATGGAAACAAAAAGTGAGGGTAGCAATACTCATAAGACAAAATTGATTTATAAACAAAGTCTAAAACAAAAGAAAAAGAAAGGCATTATATAATGATAAAGGGATCAACACAAGAAGAGGATATTATACTCATTAACACATATGTACGCAATACAAGAGCACCTAAATATATAGAGCAAATATTAACAAATATAAAAGGAGAAATTGACAACAACACAATACTTGTGAGGACTTTAAAACCCAACTTACATTAATGGACAGATCTTCCAGACAGAAAATCAATAAGGGAACAGGGGTCTTAAATGACACAATAGACCAGTTGTATTTAACAGATATCTACAGGACATTCCATCCCAAAGCAGCGGAATACATATCTTTTCAAGTGCACATGGAGCATTCTTGACAACAAATCTTATACTAAGGCACAGAACAAGTCTCAACAAAGAAGACAGAAATTATGTCAAGCATTTTTTCTGAACATAATGGTATAAAACTAGAAGTTAATTACAGGGGAAAAAATGGGGAAATCACAGAAATGTGGAGACTAATGAACATGCTACTAAAAAAACTAATTAGTCAGTGAAGCAATCAAAGAGTAAATTAAAACAAAAAACACCTCAAGACAAATGAAAATGGAAATACAAATTTCCAAATTCTATTGGATGCAGCAAAGTAGTTCTAAGAGAGAAGTTCACAGCAATACAGGCCTTCCTCAATAAACAGGTAAAACCTCAAATAAACAACTTAACCATCCATTTAAAAGAACTAGAAAAAGAAAAAAAAAAAACAAATCCCAATGTCAGCAGAAGGAAGGATATAATGAAGAGAGGAAGTGAATAAAATAGAGACAAAAATTATAACGATTAATAAAATCAAAAGCTGGTTCTCTGAAAAGATAAACAAAATTGATAAACCTTTAGCCAGGCTCATCAACAAGAAAGAGAGAGGATGAAAATAAACAAAATAAGAAATGGAAAAGGAGAAATAACAACCAATACCACAGAAATACAAAAAAATCGTAAGGAAATATGATGAACAGTTATATACAAACAGATTGAACAACCTTGAAGAAATGGACAAATTTCTAGAAACATGCAACCTCCCAAAACAGGATCAAGAAGAAATATACAATCTGAATAGACTGATCAGTAGTAGTGAAAATGAAAATAATAGTACTTCCAGCAAACAAAGTACAGGACTAGATAGCTTCACAGGGGAATTCTACCAAACATACAAAGAAGAGGTAGTATCTATTCTTCTGAAAGTACTCTAAAAAAATTGAAGAGGATGGAATACTAATTTTTGTGAAAATAGAATAATGCTTATAGAAGAAAAAGATAAAAAGAATACAATAAACATAAGGAGTCATTATTTTTAAAATTCTGACACAATTATCCCAAATAAATTTTAGAATCCAAACATAAATGTCTTACACATATACTACAGAATTAAGTAACACAAAGATTCAGTATTTGACTATTTATTAATATGTAAAATAATGAAATATTGTCTATAGATATTAACACTTGCCTTTGGTTAATTCTAGAAATATCTGAAGATTATTTTCAAATAAAGGTAGGAATGATATAACATTAAATCAACATTTATAGTTCATTGAGTGAAAGAGTAGAAAAACAGAACTAAGACTCTATTAAAACTATTATATTTTTGGAAGTTTTTATCTAAAACTGTAGAGCAGAAAACATGCAAATCCTTAATCACTGGAAAGAAAAAAATCAATATTGATACATAATAGTTTTTATATAATGGCATATTTAGAAAATCAAATAAAATTTAAAAGAGTAAAAACAGGAAAAGTATAATGGATAGAGAACACAGCAATAATAAATTTCATGAAATTAGAATTGACATGCTGTGTTCACAAAAAAACAAGTCTTGTGAGGCTAGAGAGAATGAGGCATTGAAAGAAAGGCCAGAGAAGTAATTAGAGGCTTCGGCAGATGGAAAATCCTTTCAGAACTTTACGAAGGCAATATTTTTAGATTATGTTCTGAGTATGATGGGAACCCATTTATATGTTTTGAGAAGACGGATATGTTTGCGTATTGATTTTAAAATTTATTTTTACTTCTAACTTTTATAGTTTTATTAAGTAATAAGTGGTTTACAATACAACATATATGATTAAAATGTATAACTGGATACATTTTGACATATATATGCAACCATGAAACCATCATCACAATTAAGACAACAAAAACATCCCTCACTGCAAAGTTTGCTCTGCCATTTTGTCATTTTTCCTCTCAATTTACTCTCATACCACTATGCCCAGGAAAATACTGATAAGCTTTCTGTAACTATAGACTATTCTGTGCCTTCAAGCATTTTATATAAATGGAATCATGCGATAAATACTATTTTTGTCCTTTTTGTCATTCAACATAAATTATTTTGAGAATTTATTTCATGTTATTAGGTGCATAGACATAAAAATTTTTATGCTTTCTTGTTGAACTGAACCATTCATTATCATGAAAATAATCTTTTAATCTCTGGTTAACATATTTTATTATAAAATCTACTTTGATGTTTATATGAACATTCCAATTTTATTTTTATTGAAGTTAGTACTGTATGCTTTTCTGTTATTTTACTTTTAAAAATTTTACATCTTTATATTTGAAGCATTATTTATAGACAGTATATATTTGAGTCTTGCTTTTTTATCCAATCTGAGAATTTTTGCCTCTTAATTGGTGTTTTTATACCACTTCGATTTGATGTGGTTATTGATATTTATGTTGGTATTTCTATTTGCCCCATGAGTTTTGTTTTTTTTTTAAAGTTATTTATTTATTTATTTATTTTCGGCTGCATTGGGTCTTCATCGCTGCGTGAGGGCTTTCTCTAGTTGCGGTGAGCGGGGTCCACTCTTTGTTGCGGTGTGTGGGCTTCTCATTGTGGTGGCTTCTCTTGTTGCGGAGCATGCATGGGCTCTAGGTGCACAGGCTTCAGTAGTTGTGGTGCACAGGCTTTCGAGCACAGGCTCAGTAGTTGTGGTGCACAGGCTTAGCTGCTCCGCGGCATGTGGGATCTTCCCAGACCAGGGCTCGAACCCGTGTCCCCTGCACTAGAAGGCAGATTCTTAACCACTGTGATACCAGGGAAGCCCAAGGTTTTTTTAAATTCATTTTTTCTGCCATTTTGAATAATTAAATAAATTTTTATTTCATTTTTCTAAAAACAGGTTTATTGAGCTATAATCTTTAATGAAATTCATCAAAAAATTATAGAGTTCAATGAGTATTGACAAATGTATTCAGTCTTGTAACCATCACCTCAATCAAGATTATTTTTCAATAGTTCCCCAAAGTTTTCTAAAAAATTGAGTTAATTCTCCTCTTCTTAATGAGTTATAAAAATTATATATTCTAAGTACATATTTTTATCATATGTATGTTTTACAAATATTGTCTCCAGGTCTATGGTTTGCCTAAGTTGCTTTTTTTAAAACTTTTTACTTTAATTATAGACTTACAGAAAAATAGGGAAGATAGTAGAGAGAGAGTTCCCATATACCCCACATTGTTTCCCCTATTAGTAATATCTTACATCAGTATGGTACACATCACAATTAATGAATAAATGCTGATAAATTATTATTTAACTTAGGTCCTTATATTATTCAGATTTTCTTAGTTTTACCTAGTATCCATTTTTCTACTTCAGAATTCCATCCAGGATACTACATTATATTGAGTTGACACATTTCCTCAGGTTCCTCTTGGCTGTGACGGTTACTCAAATTTTCCTTGTTTTTACTGCCCTTATCATTTTTGAGAAGTCCTGGTCAGGTATTCTAAAGAATGTCTCTAAATTTGGATATGCCTTACGTGTTTTTCTTTATTAGACCTAGGTTACTGGTTTGGGGGAGAAACACTACAGAGGAGAAGGGCTATTTTCATTATAACATGTCAAGGTTACATACCACTGAGTATTATTTATCACTGCTGATTTACCTTGATTTTCTGGCTGAGGTAGTGTTTCCAGGTTTCTCCACTAAAGTTACTCTTTTTTTCGCCATTTCCGTAGAGTATGCTTTGGAACGAACTCCATGTGTGTTCCACACTTAAGGAGTGGGAGTTAGGCTTTACCTCCCTAAGGGTTACTTTATTTGGCATTCTTATGCACTGGAGATTTATCTATCCTCACCCATTTATGTATGAATTCAGTCATTTATATCAGTATGGGCATATGGATATTTATTTTATATTTTGGGTATAATCCAATACTATTATTGTGTTTTTATGTGGCTCAAAATGTCCCAACTTTCACCGAGAGCTCTTTGACTTGTCCTGACAGTTTCCTGTGCCCCTTTGTCATACCCCCCATCATTCTTTTCCTTAGCAGTTCCTTGCTTTTGGACACTACCAGATGCTCCAGGCTCATCTGTAAATTTCCTGACCAAGTCCTAGAATGAGTCATTTCTCCAAGGAGCTTCGGTTCTTTTTACTAGAAAATGGTATTAAGACCAACATCTGGACACTAGGTGTGCTTGTTACTACTGGGGAGTGACTGCTTCTGGAGAACAAAGCTATATATTTAGGTATGTTATGTGAATTTCTATATATTTAATAAACTTGATATTCTCTTTAAATAAACTCTCAATGGTAACTCTATTTCGGGGGGTTAAGTTTTCATAGTACAAAATTAGAGAACTTTTGAACACATTTATTTGCAGGTTAAAATATTTGCTGTTTATTTTTTACCCTTTCACTGTAAGCTAATCTTTATTTTCTTAACCTGATTTTTGCTTCACGGTGCATTGTTCACCCGTGAGGTTTGGTTCCTCAGCATTAATATTTCTTAGCCCAATTTTAGCACTTAATCATACATTGACTAAATTTGTTCCCTAATTATGTTTCTATAAGTTAATTGCACCAAATATATTTTAAGTACCATGAAGATGCACCCTACACTACATTTAGTTCCAGCTGCCAGCACATCCAACATTGAACGTATAGATAGAGTAAGTTCCTATTGAGCATTCCTCTTTCTCTTTTGGCAAATAAGAATCCATCTATAGTCATAGATAGATAGATAGATAGATAACATAGATATAGACATATAAATATCTAGATATAGATATAGCCATGTGAATGCCAGAAATAGTTTGGGTACCATATTTAGAACATATGGGTTATTCTGAATCTCTAGCAGTTAGAACTGAGCTTGACCTTTAGCAGCATTTCAATGAATACTTGTTGAACAAATTAATGATCTCTTGCTGGGGCACAAACATGATCATCCACATCTGCCAAGTAGCTTCCAGCTATAATCTACTGTATCTAGACCCTTGGCGTGTCATCATTCTGACTGATGCCAACACAAAAAACTATGTTCACATTTCTTGTACTGAGTTTCAATAGTTGTGTTTTCTGGTAAACTTTTGCTCATAGACCTTGGAAAAGAGCTGACACCTATTACGTATCCTATTCAAACTTATGTCTGCCAAACCAAGCAAAGCCTGCTCTGTGCTGTTGGCAAGACAGGCAATCCTGACAAACATAAACAGCCTCAGGTGTACCTAGAAAAATATTGTCTTGAACCTACTGCTTACATAACTCAATTCATGAACCCACTTTTGCAAAGACCGAATTTGTCATCTTTAAAGACTATGCCAAAATTTCTGCCTTCATATTACAGCATTTCACTCCTCCAACAACCTACATTTACAATTCAAAAGCCTATACACACTTTCACAATTTTATCCCTAAACAGAAATGTTTCAACACCTCTTTCTAGTCTACCTGTTGGAACAGACAGCCAGAGTCAACATAAATCCTTAGAGTACAATTGGATGTTTTTGTATCTGGGTTTGGTGTGCCAAGCATACTACATAAAAATCAGTTCATTAGACAGATCAGACTTTCTTTGAGAATCATTTTCTGAACTGGATGAAATGATTCAAGACATCCAACAATAACCCTTCTCAGTGAATAAGATGATATTCCCAGTAAAAAGCAAACTTGTTCTTTTTCTTTGGAATTTAAAGTTTCCAATGTAAAAAACCATAAACACAATATAATATAAAGATGGTATGGCTTGGATGGTGTCAGAATAGCTGTTACTTGATGATCGACTCCCTCCTATTCTCATAGACAAATTTCATCTCAAAAGAAAATGTCAGTGAGCTAATTGTGTGAAACACACAATTGCTCAGCTTCCCTCCTATAGACACTTTCAAGATGAGGATCCAGGAAGTTGGAGTCCAAGAATAACTTTTATTACCTTTTGGGAGCATTGGAAAAATATGAATAGTATTTATTTCTTTAAATATTTTATTTGTATTATGGGAGAGCTTCTCTCACTGTTAATTTACCATTAAAATTAAAACAAATTCTTAAGGCCTTGAGGGCCACAAAGTCCTTCATGATCTAGCACATGTGTAGCATTTCAAACTCATTTTCTAATACCGTCCACTTTTTTCACTACTTTCTCTCCACACTGGCTTTCTTGCTGTTCATGGAATATACTAAGCATATACCATTATCAAAACTTTTCTACTTGTGTTTCCCTCTGCCTGATATGTTTTTCCCTCAAATAGCCACATATATAGGTTAGTAGTATCTCATATCAAGTGGTATTCAAATATTACACTATGAGGCCTTTCCTGATATTACTATATAAATTAGCATCTTTTATCATGATTAGTCTGTTCTTAAGCTCAACTTTTATTAAAAACACTACAGAGATTTATAGTTTACTTTTATTTATAGCTAAATTATTGCCTATTTCTCACTATAGATTGTAAATTTTATGAAAGCAAGAAGATTGTCCACTTGATTCACTACTGTATGTAATTCACCAAGTACCAATAATTCTAGGCTAGGGTCACAATTACCACCTTAATCTATGAGAATTGCTCCATGACAAGTACACTGCACTATTCCAAATGGAACTCCCTTGAGTGATGTAGTGTACAAACTACTTTCTGTATATGTTTACCTTAGCTGCATCCCTGGAATCTATAAAAGTGACTGGCATAAAATAAGCTCCAAAAATGTTTTTGGATTATTATTTCATAACAGAAAAAGATTTTCATTGAAACATCTGGTCCCAGAGCTATTTGAGACTTTTCAAGTCATCTTGTTCATTCTCAGCCAGTGTTAGCTAGCCTTGTAGTATTGTAGCTGTTAAAATATTTTCAGTTTTAAGGCCAAATGACATTTTGTATTTTAAGGTATACTAAACTTCTATAAAAACCAAACTAAAGATAAATAAAGCTCAAAGACAACAGACTTTTTTTTTTCTTGCTCACATAAGAGTCTAAGGTAGATGTCCCTGATTGATGAATGACTCTCTTCCACATAGTTATTTGTGTCACTTGTACCCTCATAATGTTATTGTCATTTTATTCAGATGTTGGAAGGGAAAGAGGGTATGGAGGAAGTACACCAATTATTCAATAATCTTTTTACCAGAAGTGGCACAAAAATTCTACTCACTTTTCATTAGCAAAACTATTCACGTGATCATAACAAAGTACAAACAGGACTGGGAAATGCAGTACCTAGCTCTGCAGGTGCATTCTAGCTATAACTGTATATTATAAAGGAGAGAATAGGGTTTTAGCAAAACGCAGCACATGAAATATCTGTGCACACACTTATTTCCACAGATAGAATACATTCATGCCACACCCACTGCAAGGTCAGAGATGGACAAGGGGAGATGGAACCTATAGTTGCAACCATTTGTACCATATATGCTAAATTCCAGGATCTTCACTGGATATATTTCAGGTTTAGATATAATGCTTTGAAACTGGATATTCTGTACCTGCTTCTTATAAGCCTTGACCCAGATTTTGTATGTTCACTTCTACCTACATGCATTGGCAAGAACTACTCACATGGCATGCCTAACTGCATAAGAGCCAGAAAAGGAAGTCCCTAAGTGGGAAGCCATTTTCTAGCTATAAATGCACACTACAGAAAGATGATGGACTTAAATATATTAAAAAAGTATAGTTTGTCATGATATGCCCAAGCAGTAATGTTCTTCACTGACTTCTGCTAGAATCTCCAGACAGAATTAGATCCTCTACCAGATTCTTCTAACATAATAAGTAGATTAGAATAAGAACTATTCTTAAAGGACCTAACCATGCTACAGTTTTTTTTTCCAGGTTCAGTCAGTTCATCCTGCTGCTTCTCTCTTCCTCATTTAAAAATGGTATTTTTACATGCCACTTGTTACATGGATATCATAAGCACACCCAAGTTTGAAATACAATTCCTCTAAAGTGCAAGTAATAATAATCCTTGATTATTTATTTATCTTGATGTGAGACAAGAGATAATAGAGATTTAAAAAATATCTTTATTGGAGTATCATTGCTTTACAATGTTGTGTTAGTTTCTGCCGTACAACAAAGTGAATCAGCTGTAAGTATACATATATACCCATATATCCCCCCTCTTAAGCCACCCTCCCACCCTCCCTATCCCACCCTTCTAGGTCATCACAGAGCACTGAGCTGATCTCCCTGTGCTATGCAGCAGCTGCCCACTAGCCATCCATTTTACATTTGGTAGTGTATATATGCCAATGCTACTCTCTCACTTCATCCCAGCTTCCCCTTCCCCACCGTGTCCTCCAGTCCATTCTCTACACCTGCGTCTTTATTCCTGCCCTGCCACTAGGTTCATCAGTACCTTTTTTTAGATTCCATCTATGTGCATTAGCATATGGTATTTGTTTCTGAGATAATAGAGATTTTATTGCTACATATTTGTTCTTGTCATTCTTGGTTTTCGTGGTTTTGTTGTCATTGTTTGGCAATACCTGAGTAGCCTAAACGTATGTCATTCTCACTTTGGCACGACTGACCAGTCAATCTCAGAATGCCATGTGTTATAACTTCTTCATATCACAGAACTACTTCTTTGTCTATGACTTTCTGTTAATATTTTACCATAAGGAAATTAATTATAATACAGGTACTGGTTATCACAATCAGATATTTCCTGATTTTGTCCCATTTTCAAGAAAATTAACATAACCTGTTGGCACCACATGAAGATATAATGCATCTGTGATGGCTTTAAAACATCTTCACTAGGTTAATTATGTGAGGCTAAGGATGTGTTAATTATCTTTAAGTTAGTAATTGTTTTACAATGTTCATGTATATCTAATCATCATGTTGTACACTTTGAATATATTTAATTTATTTGCCAATTAGTCCTCAATAAAGTTAAAACATTAAAAAAAAAAGAACATGTTCACTAATTCTTTGATATCCCTTTCCTAGAATAGCTGGAACCTAATTCTTTCCTCAACTGTGGAATGGACTCAATAACTTATTTCTAACAAATGGAATGAAGTGCAAATAGCAGTGGGTGGTTTTGGAGATAGAAACTAGGTTATAAAATACATCCACAGTCTCTTTCTTGTTTTCTCTTGAGGCTCACTTGCTCTGGGGAAAGTCAGGTACCATCTCATGAGCAGAAGCCCATATGGTGAGGAATCAAGGCCTTCTTCCAACAAACCTGTAGGAGAGCCATTTTGGAACTACATCATTCAGCCACAGATTAGACTTCATATTAACAATGCTCCTGCTGACATGCTGACTGCAACCACATGTAAAATTCACTAATGTAAATTACTCCTGAATTCTTGATCCACTGAAACTGTAAGATCATGTTTTACTTGTTGTTTTAAGACACTAACTTTTGGGGGCAATGTCAAGAGTAGCTAAGGTATTCCATAGCATTTTGGCCTCTGTATCCATTTTACTTGGCCAAGTGGCCTGCAGGATCCTTAAACCTCAAGTAAGCATATGCCCTAGATAGCAGCCCAGAGTCACAGCAAATATAAGTCCTTGATATGACTTCTTCAACAGCCCTTGCAATCAACAGTCTCCTCTGCTTCCCAATGCATTCACCTTATGTAACCCTTTGATAAGATCCCCCCCACCCACCCATGGGAAAAGCTTGCTTTTTTGGTTTGATTTCACCAATTTGGTCTTAATCTGGGAACTCTAAAACACTTTATCTACAGACCCTAATAAAGCCATGTTCCCCAGTTCCTTTCTCTTTCTCTTTGTCTGCACGTTGCTTTAGCCTCGCCGTGGGGTCCCACGAGGTGTGCCAGATACTTCTTCTAGTAACTGTGAATAATAAACTTCTCTATTTCACCTTCCTTTGCGGTCTTCTGTGGAACCATGGCTCACCATCCAACATCCTGTGCTCCACTTAACAAGTGCTAATTTGACAGGTAATCTGCCATGCAGTGATAGATGACTAATATGCATTTCATTCCACATGTAGTCCCCTAGCTAGTCTCTGAGATTGAACCAGAAAAGGTAGTAGCAAGTTTGATTATGCTCAGCCTGCTTAACATATTTTACCTCAGGTATCATGCCAGTGGAGGAATGCCTTCATGGACTGCCCTGTGATCAACTGTAATTCCCAAGTTTCATTCTGCTTTATATGTAATAACCAGGTCAATCTATTATACAAAGCGTTACCATGTATAACCCCTCCAATGAACATTTCTTAATTGTTAGCACTAATTCCAATTAATCCCCAAAGGGGTCTATACTGCCTCAAATTCACCTCAGCTCCTGTCTTTTGTAAATACTAAGATTCTCATTTATTCTGTTCTATTAATTTTAGATAAAATACAAATGCAGCTTTTTCTATTCACTCATCAAATCCATACGAAAGGTATGTTTGTGCTCTGTGTAAGCCATCATTTCTCAAAACAAAACATTTATTCCTTTAAATATTTCCTAAAGCAACTGCCACATCAATAGTTTAATATTGGATGCTTGTTACAGGATCTTATCATCACTGTATATTAATGTCTTGTATCTACATGGGGAAACACTGGTCCTCACCTCTAGGCAATTGAAGCTGTGCCTCAGCACATGGCTTCACATTCCCTTTGGTGACCTAGTGAAGAAATCCAAGCTTGCTTGGATTTTGAGTTTATAGCATCTCCTACAGGAGGCTTCTCTTCACAGAGCAAGAGAGCAAGTCTACTTCTTTAGTTACTATTTCTTTACATTTTTCCTCTTATCTATGAATTGTAAAAAGTCTAAATCAGGTCCAGTTAACTAGCATTACTTGTATAGGATAAATATTACAGTGGAAAGATCTGTCCCATACGTTGAACTATGATAATAGATCCAAATCATGGTAGATTAAATATCAACAGACTGTTCCAACTCAACTTGTTAAAAAAAAATCTAAACTTAAAAGTAAGACAAAGATATAACTACATGTCTTCTTAATGCCACTCTGGAGAATTATCAACCCCAAGCATTTTATTTTTTTTTCACTTTTTTATTAAAGTATAGTTGATTTACAATGTTGTGTCCATTTCAGGTGTACAGCAACATGATTCAGTTATGCATACATATATATCTACTTTTTCAGATTTTTTTCCCTTATAGGTTATTACAAAATAGAGTATAGTTTCCTGTGCTATTCAGTAGGTCCTTGCTGGTTATCTATTTTATAGACAGTAGTGTGTATATGTTAATGCCAAACTCCTAATTTATCCCTCCTCCCCTTTCACCTTTGGTAACCGTAAGTTTATTTTCTATGTCTGTGGGTCTATTTCTATTCTGTAAATAAGTTCATTTGTATCATTTTTTTTTTTTTAGATTCCATATATAAGCAATATCGTATGATATTTGTCTTTGTCTGGCTTACTTCGCTTAGTATGATAATCTCTATGTCCATCCATGTTGCTGCAAATGGCATTATTTCATTATTTTTTATGGCTAAGTAACATTCCACTATGTGTATATACCACATCTTCATTTTTATTAATTTTTATTGAAGTATAGTTGATTTACAATGTTGTGTTAGCTTCTGCTGTATAGCAAAGTGAATCAGCTATACATATATATATATATCCACTCTTTTTTAGGTTCTATTCTCATATAGGTCATTACAGAATACTGAGTAGAGTTCCCTGTGCTATGCAGTAGGTTCTTATTAGTTATCTTTTTCTTTTCTTTCTTTCTTTCTTTTTTTTTTTTTTGCTGTCACTGGCCTCTCCCGTTGTGGAGCACAGGCTCCAGATGCGCAGGCTCAGCAGCCATGGCTCACGGGCCCAGCCGCTCCGCGGCATGTGGGATCTTCCCAGACCGGGGCACAAACCCGTGTCCCCTGCATCGGCAGGTGGACTCTCAACCACTGTGCCACCAGGGAAGCCCCTAGTTATCTATTTTATATATAGTAGTGTGTATATGTCAATCCTAATCTCCCAATTTATCCCTCCCCTCTTTACCCCTTGGTAACCATAAGCTTGTTTTCTACCTCTGTGACTCTATCTGTTTTGTAAACAGGTTCATTTGTATAATTTTTTTTTTTTTGATTCTACATATAAACAATACCACATCTTCTTTATACATTTATCTGTTAATGGACACTTAGGTTGTTTCCATGTCTTGGCTATTGTAAATAGTGCTGCAGTGAACAGTGGGGTGCATATATCTTTTTGAATTGCTGTTTTCTCCAGATATATGCCTAGGAGTGGGATTACTGGATCATATGGTAGCTCTATTTTTAGTTTTCTAAAGAACCCCCCTACTCTTCTCCATAGTGGCTGTACCAATTTACATTCTCACCAACAGTGTAGGAGGGTTCCTTTTTCTCAACACCCTCTCCAACATTTATTATTTGTAGATTTATTGATGATGGCCATTCTGACTGGTATGAGGTGATACCCTACTGTAGTTTTGATCTGCATTTCTCCAGTGATTAGCAATGCTGAACATCTTTTCATGTGCCTTTTGGTCACCTGTATGTCTTCTTTGGAGAAATGTCTATTTAGATCTTCTACTCATTTTTTGATTGGGTTCTTTTGCATTTGTTTGTTTTGTTTTTGATATTGAGTTTTATGAGCTGTTTGTATACTTTGGAAATTCATCCAAAGGGGAAAGGGGGTAGGGATAACTTAGGAGTTTGGGATTAAAATATAGACATTACTATATATAAAATAGATAACCAACAAGGACCTACTGTATAGCACAGGGAACTGTACTCAATATCTTGTAATAACCTATAATGGAAAAGAATCTAGAAAAGGATAGATAGATAAACTGAATCACTTTGCCATACACATGAAACTAACACAGCATTGTAAATCCACTACATTCCAATAAATAATTTGAAAAAGAAAATCTGACCAGACTAATTACTAGTAATGCAATTGAAAGAGTCCTCTATAAATTCCCAACAAAAAAAAGTTCAGGGCTAGACAACTTCCCAGATAAATTCTACTAAACATTTACAGATGATTTAATGCCTATCCTTCTCAAATTATTCCAATAACTGAAAAGAAAGGAACACTTCCAAGTTTATTCTATTAATTCAGCATTGCTCTGATATCAAAACAAGACAAAGATACTACACAAAAGAAAATTATGACCAATATCCCTGATGAATATAGATGCAAAAATCCTCCAGAAAATATAAGCAAACCAAATTCAACAATTCACTAAATGGATCATACGCCATGAGCAATTAGGGTTTATTCCAGAGATACAAGGATGGTTTAATATCTGCAAGTCAATCAATGCAATATACCACTTTAATAAATGAAAGATAAAAACCACACAATCAATCCAATAGACATAGAAAAAGCATTTGACAAAATTCAACATCCATTTATAATAACTCTCAACAAAGGTGGAGAGGGAACATACTTTAACATAATAAAGGTCATATATGACAGGCCTAAAGCTAACCTTGTACTCAATGGTGAAAAGCTCAGAGCTTCTCCTCTTGGATAAGAAAGAAGGATGCTTGCTATTGCCACTTTATTCAACATACTATTGGAAATCCTAGCAATAGCAATCATACAAGAAAAAGAAAAAGTAACTAAATTGCAAAGAAAGAAGTAAAACTGTCATTATTTGCAAATAACTTCTTATATATAGAAACCACTAAAGACTCTACAAGAGAGCTTTTAGAATTAATAAATGACTATAGTAAAGTTGAAGGATATAGAATAAATATACATAAATCAGTTGCATTTCTCTACACTATTAACAAACTATCAGAAACAAAAATTAAGAAATCAATTTCATTTACAACTGCATCAAAAAGAATAAAATACCTAAGAATAAATTTAGCCAAAGAGGTGAAAGACCTGTACTTTGAAAACTATTAAGACACTGATGAAAAAATTGAAGAAGGAATAAATAAATGGCAAGATATATTGTGTTCATGGACAGGAAGAATTGCTATTGTTAAAAATCAATACTAGTCAAGCATTCTAGTTTCAGCATAATCCCTATCAAAATACCAATGGAATTTTTTCACAGAACAAGAACAAACAATCCTTAATTTTTATGAAACCACAAAAGCCCCCAAATAGCCAAAGCATTCTTGTGAAAGAAAAACAAAGCCGTAGGTATCAAACTCTCTGACTTCAAACTATATTTCAAAGCTATAGTAATCAAAACAGTGTAACACTGCCACAAAAACAGACACATAGATCAATGGAACAGAATCAAGAACCCAGAAATAAAACCACACTTACATGGTCAAATAATCTATGAAAAAGGAGGTAAGAATACACAATGGGGAAAAGAAAGCATCTTCAACAGATTTGAAGATGTTTGGAAAGCTGGACAGCTACATATAAAAGAATAAAACTAGACCAATTTTTACATCGTATTAACAAAAATAATTCATGTGCCTTTTGGTAGGATTAAAGACTTACGTCTAAGAATAGAAGCCATAAAACTCTTAGATGTAAATGTAGGCAACTTGTTCTTTGACATGGGTCTTACCATTATTTTTTGGATCTATCTCCTTAGGCAAGGACAAAAAAAATTAAAATTGGACCTCATCAAGTTAAACAGCTTTAGCACATCAATAGAAACCATCAACAAAAGGTAAAGGCAACTTACTTAATGGGAGAATATATTTGTAAATGATAAATCTGGTAAAGGGTTAATATCTAAAATATTCAATGAAAACATACAACTCAATATCCAAAGAAAGAAAGAAAGAATACAACTAAAAATGAGCAGTAGTCCTGAGTAGGCATTTTTTTAGTTAAAACCTACAGATGGCCAACAGGCACACGAAAAGATTTTCAACATCACTAATCATAAGGGAAATGTAAATCAAAACCAAAATGAGATATCAACTCATACCTGTAAATCAAAACCAAAATGAGATATCAACTCATACCTGTCAGAATGGCTATTATCAAAAAGACAACAAATAACAAATGTTGGCAAAGATGTGGAGAAAAGGGAACTCTTGTGCACAGTTTTTGGCAAGGTAAATTGGTAAAGACACTGTGGAAAACAGTATGGTGGTTACTCACACAATTAAAAATAAAACCATATTATTCAGAAATTCTATTTATCTGAAGAAAATAAAAGCACTGATTTTAAAAGATATATGCACCTCTATGTTCACTGCATTATTATTTAAAATATCCAAGATATGGAAACAACCTGTGTCCATCTGTGGATGAATGGATAAAGAAGATATGGTATATATGTACAATGAAATAAAGAAGAATGAAGTCTTGCCATTTACAACAACATGGATGGACCTTGAGGGTGTCATGATAAATGAAATAAGTCTGACAGAGAAAGACACATTCCATTTGTTTTGTTTTTTAGAGTCAGAAAACAAAACAAATGGAAAAACAAAAAGCAGAAACAGACTCAGATTCAGAAAACAAACTGGTGATGGCCAGAGTGGAGGGGAGTAGAGTGATGTGAGAAATAGGTGAAGGGGATTAACACGTAACAATTTCCAGTTATAAAATATGTAAGTCATGAAGATGTAATCTATAGCACAGGGAATAACAGTCAACAATATTGTTATAAATTTATATGTTGACAGACAGTAACTAGATTTATCGTGCTGATTATTTCATAATATATAAAATAATGAAACTATATTGCATACTAGAAACTTTCATAATATAGTAAGTTAATTATACTTCAATAAATGAAATAAAATTAAAATTAAAAATGAAATAAAATAAAAAGTTCTATGCCTTACTGCAGACTCCCTTATTTGGTGTTAATGTTATAAAATCATTTGTTGTATTTGTTAATTCCATTAGCATTCAAGTAGCCAAAGTATTTGATGTTATATTATCCTCTCGTTACCAGTGAAGATGATCTCATAAATTTATCAATTGGAGACATCAATGAAGAGAGTCAGGAAATGTTTTTCTTTTTCTTTTCTTTTCTTTTTTTAAACAACTGAAGTATAAAGTTCCGTGGGATTTGGAAACTAGAGTATTATAATTAGGAACAATGTTGATGCAAACACTTGCAATTAGTAAACATGGCCATTTTAAGAAGTTAATGATTCTAAGTTGAAGACTAGCAGGATAAAGGCTATTCTGAGCCAGCCATAGAATGCTTTCTCCTTTCTCTTGTACTTATGCTTTCATTTCTCAAATAAATGATCAAAATTTCAAAGTCAAATTGGGGAATTCTGAATTTTATATCTGTAATCATGTATTTATGCACAGTAGTTCTTCAAAACCTATAATCATAAATTCTATAAAATTTGCAGAACACTGGGAAATCATCCGGCAAGAACACTTTATTGATGGTTCTGTTATTCAGAGAATAATATACAAAGGGTACTTGAAAAAATTAGGTTTTATTCTAGGTAAATTGAATGTATGCAATCCTAGGAAAACACTGTTGGTGGTAAAAATAGTTAATAACCTGTTACCCTCATGGAAAAGACACTTATCAAGAAAATTTATATTATTAATAATAATGATAAAGTTTTAGTATCACATGGAATATTTTTCTTGCAAAATTCCTAAGGTAAATTATGCATTGTTCTTAGTATGTATAACAACACTGCTGCTCTTCAACTGATTAGCCTACAACTGTCAGATAAAATTTTATATTAATATTTCCAAAGGCTGCTTTGTCATGAATAAAAGCATTGTGTAAATTTTGGCAATAAATATAATGTAAACAACAAAACGCTGGGATATGCTAAGGAGTTCCAGTTGGCTCTTTCTCAGGAGAATTTCTGAGGCATTATCAACCTAGTAAACTCACCATAGTCTATAAACTCCTTATTCTTAAAGGTTTCAAATGCTGATTTCCTGGCATATACAAAATAAAGTCATTTCCAGAAAAAGATTTACATTCACCTTACATATTGAACAGAACTTTCTTATTTTGGAATATGTACTCTAAGTAGACTTATGTTTTTTAGAGGGAGCACTTACTAATTCTCTATTCCTTTCTTCAACTTAAACTTTAGTTTTTAAAGAAGAGCCTGACCTTTTCATGATCACTTGTCTGGAGTGATCTGGAATGGAATGGAGAGATGATCTTCTTCTTAGGCTCAATACATAGAAGGCTCCTTATATTCATATCAATGTCTTGGCTGATCTACATATAAGAAGATGAGGGAGTTGAGCTCTTTGTTATATATCAAGATGACTTGGTTTCCATTTCAGCCTTCATTAGTGTTACCTCAAATGTACCTTTTTTTATACTATATACCTTTACCAACTCTCTCAGCCTGATATACTGCTTGGCATATATATGCTAGATAATCATTCATCAAAAAAAAAAATAATAGCAAAACTTCTCTTCCTCTCCTGGACTTCATATATTCTACTCTCTCTAGGACAAAATATCTTTTTAAGGATTATTCATGAGTGTTTTTCAGGTTGCAACTTAAACATCCTTTTATCAAGGGGTCTTCCTTGGTCTATGTTTCTGTATATAGTTTTATTTCCCCATACTAAGCACTAATTTTGAAGAATACACACACACACACACACAATAACACATTCTGCACAAGTTGGTGTAAAAAACTACCAAATTGTCTGTTTTCTGCTTAGAGTATAAGCCTCATGAGGGTATTTTTCTATCATTCTGTAGCTCCAGAGCCATGGATATAGGAAGAGTTCAATAAATATTTGTGGAATGATTGAATAGGGTTTAAGAATTAGCCAATAATCACACACATAGTTGTAGAGGCTATAACAAAATTCTCTCCATCTTCCCAGTCATAAGTTATTTTAACTGAGCATTCTGTCACTTACCTAATTTATTATGCTCCTTATGTTCCATGAAAAATTAAATATGTTTATGGCTTGAAATGTTGACATAAACCCTCCAAATCAAGTTTAAGCAATTTGTGATAAAATGTTGAAATCAGGGCTTCCCTGGTGGCGCTGTGATTGAGAGTCCGCCTGCCGATGCAGGGGACACGGGTTCATACCCTGGTCCGGGAAGATCCCACATGCCGCGGAGCGGCTGGGCCCGTGAGCCATGGCCACTGAGCCTGCGTGTCCGGAGCCTGTGCTCTGCAACGGGAGAGGCCACAACAGTGAGAGGCCCGTGTACCGCAAAAAAAAAAAAAAAAATTGAAATTTATATTATTTATGAATATAAGGATAATTTGAGCCATAATAACCTTTTTATTCTCAATTAAGCTATGATAATAATATAGATATGCTTACCAAATATTTATTCAGCTGAATATTTAAAAAATTTATTCTGTAAAAACAAATTAATTAAAGCTATTTTGAATCCAAAAAAACCCTATAATTTTTAACTTAAATTCTTTACTTTTTCTTGTTTTTACTTATATAAAATGATATTTTAAATTTTAGGCTTGGAATGGGAAGAGTTCAACAGGATCTACACCTAAATTCTATTCATCTAAATCCTGGGTCTGATAGCAAAAGCCATTAGTAATTTTCTGTTATGAACTTAAGTATTTTTTAAATTTAGGTTTCAATTTCAATTAAATTGAGTTTACCAACATTATCACTAAGTTCCACTGTGCTCTAAATTCTTGGGTTCTGTGGTGGGACACTGGCTTCTATGGTAACTTCCTGGGTTTAAAAAAAATTGTTGTTGTTGTTTTGTTTTGTGTTAATATGTCGTCCAGAATATATGGATGCAAGAAAATGTTGAATAGATTGAAAGGGTCTTAGTCCTCACTTTCAATGTGGGGCTTATTACTTTTTTTTTTTTTTTTTTTTTTTTTTTTTTGCGGTATGCGGGCCTCTCACTGTTGTGGCCGCTCCCGTTGTGGAGCACAGGCTCCGGACGCACAGGCCCAGCGGCCATGGCTCACGGGCTCAGTTGCTCCGCGGCATGTGGGATCTTCCCGGACCAGGGCACGAACCCGTGTCTCCTGCATCGGCAGGCGGATTCTCAACCACTGCGCCACCAGGGAAGCCCGGGCTTATTACTTTTATTTTAAAATAGGTTTTATAGTGGCAAATGTCTATATATCTGTGTCAGATTCTGTTTAACTGTTAAAGTTCCTCATAATATTATCATTAAAATTAATAAAGGTCAATGTCATCTTGAGATCATAACAGACAAATCATTTTAGAGTACCCTCCACCAATAAACAGAAGACTGAACAAAATATATAAAGCAAATGTTTTTAGATGTTGGACAGCATCCAATACAAAAATGAAAATTCTGTGGGAAGGGCAAAATATGAAATGAAACACACAATTGCTCAGCTTTCCTCTTATAGCCACCTTCAAGATTATAATGGAGGAAGCTGGAGTACAAAAATATGATGGCCGCCATGGAGATAAAGAGTTGGGGATGCAGAGGCTGCTGAAAATTTGTAGGTCAGGGTACCAGAGAGGAGGAAGTCCTTAAATATGAATAGGGGTTTCTTGAATTGTCTAAGTAATAATCTCTGCATAAGAAGGACAAGACTCTGTAGATTGTGAGAGAAAAGGTATAGGGGAGCTCTGAGCTGAACAGATACTACAGAAGTTTCAAAATTCTAGAAGCTGTTCAGTTTCAGTTTCCAAAGAGCCAGTCAGCATGGAGTGATATCAATGACAACTCTTGCATGGCCAGGTACTAGCAGTAGTGGGACATTAACCTTTAGTGAGTTCACTGAATCTAATTTAACAAAGATTAAAGCCAACCTTTGAGGAGTTTGTTTGGTTAGGATGTAGAAAGTTTCAAGAAAATATTGTCCCTACTCTAATGACAATTTTTTTGATAATGTATAAAATCTTAATTTTTCTTGAGATCAGTTGTGATTACAGGACTCCCAGTCAATCTGCTTTGGCATGGCTATCGTTTGACATGCTAAGAATCTCCTCCTTAATATTAAATTGTCACCAAAAAAAGAAAATAAGAGACAAAACTGAGGCTACTATTGTTCTCCTAAAGGTACACCTCAGCCCCTCGGAGGTTGACTGGATCATCCTAAAGAGGCCCCACCCCCTGCCAAACATCTAAAGAGAGAGAAAATACTTTTAACCACGAAGAGATACAAGTAATAATTATAAAAAGATTTTGCTTACGAAAATAAAAAGAGGAGGTGGGAAGGGGGAAACATTATCTGGCAGACAGGGGTTATCCCAGGGAAATGTTGCCAAGAGGTTGACCTGGCTGCTTCCACTTTCCCTCTTTTCCTCTTATAAGACAGAGTCAGAAACTAATGACTCAGGTTTCAGGAAGCTAAAAGACTAAAACAGGAAAGAAAAAAAAAAAAAAAAAAAAAACAAGACAGAAAGGAGAAAAAATAAAAGGAAACAAATAACATATTTAGCAAATGCCATGTCTAGCAAACATAATGCTAGCCTAGCCCTAGATAGCTTATTGATTTAAAAACAAACCCCTATAGAAGTACCAGTTAGTGTTTCCACTTTTGGGTACTCATCCAACAGAAATGAAAACACTAACTCAAAAAAAGATATATGCACGTCCATGTTCACTGCAACATTATTCACAATAGCCAAGACATGGAAGAAACCTAAGTGTTCATCAATGGATGAATGGATAAAGAAAATGTGATATATATAGATATCTATAAAAGATATCTGTATCTATCTACCTATACATACAATGGACTATTAATCAGTCATTAAAAAAGAAGAAAATCTTGTCATTTGCAACAATATGGATGAAGCTGAAGAGTACTACACTAAGTGAAATAAGTCACACAAAGAAAGACAAATACTGTATGATCTCTTTTACAGTGGAATCTTGAAACAAACAAAAACTGAACTCACCATTCTAAAGAACAGAATGGTGGTTGCCAGAGGCAGGAGGTGGGTGGTGGGTGAATAGTGAAGGGAGTCAAAAGGTTAAAAGTTCCAGTTATAAAAATGTTCTTGGATTGGAAGAATCAACATTGGGAAAATGACTATACTACCCAAAGCAATCTACAGATTCAACGCAATCCCTATCAAACTACCAATGGCATTCTTCACAGAACTAGAACAAAAAAATTTTGCAATTCATATGGAAACACAAAGGACCCTGAATAGCCAAAGCAAACTGAGAAAGAAAAATGGAGCTGGAGGAATCAGGTTCCCAGACTTCAGACTATACCACAAAGCTACAGTAATCAAGACAGTATGGTGCTGGCACAAAAACAGAAATATAGATCAATGGTACAGGATAGAAAGCCCAGAGATAAACCCACGCACATATGGTCACCTTATCTTTGATAAAGGAGGCAAGAACATACAATGGAGAAAAGATGGCTTCTTCAATAAGTGGTGCTGGGAAAACTGGACAGCTACATATAAAAGAATGAAATTAGAACACTCCCTAACACCATACACAAAAATAAACTCGAGATGGATTAAAGACCTAAATGTGAGACGAAACACTATAAAACTCTCAGAGGAAAACATAGAAAAAACATTCTTTGACATAAACCAGAGCAAGATCTTTCTTGACCCACCTCCTAGAGTAATGGAAATAAAAACAAAACTAAACAAATGGGATCTAATTAAATTTAAAAGCTTTTGCACAGCTAAGGAAACCATAAACAAGACAAAAAGACAACCCTCAGAATAGAAAATATTTGCACCCTGAGAAAACCATAATTCAAAAAGAGACATGTACCACAATGTTCATTGCAGCACTATTGCAGCCAGGACATGGAACCAACCTAAATGTCCATCGACAGATGAATGGATAAAGAAGATGTGGCACATATATACAATGGAATATTACTTAGCCATAAAAAGAAATGAAATTGAGTTATTTGTAGTGAGGTGAATGGACCTAGAGTCTGTCATACAGAGTGAAGTAAGTCAGAAAGAGAAAAACAAATACTGTATGCTAACACATATATATATGGAATCTAAAAAAAAAAAAATGGTACTGATGAAGCTAGTGACAGGGGAGGAATAAAGACGTAGACATAGAGAATGGACTTGAGGACATGGGGGTGGGGAGGGAGAAGCTGGGGTGAAGTGAGAGAGTAGCATTGACATATACACACTATCAAATGTAAAATTGTTAGCTAGTGGAAAGAAAGCAGCTGCATAGCACAGGGAGATCAGCTCAGTGCTTTGTGATGACCTAGAGAGGTGGGATAGGGAGGGTGGAGGGAAGCTCAAGAGGGAGGGGATATAGGGATATATGTATGCATATGACTGATTCACTTTGTTGTACAACAGAAATTAACACAGTATTGTGAAGCAATTATACTCCAGTAAAGATTTTTTTTAAATGGTATGGGGATATAATATACAGCATGGTGACTGTAGTTAATAATACTGAATTGCATATTTGAAAGTTGCTAAGAGAGTAGATCTTAAAATTGTCACCGCATGAAAAAATATTTGTAACTATGTGAGGTGATAGATGCTAACTAGACTTACTGTGGTGATCATTGCACAATATGTACAAATATAGAATCATTGCTGTACAGCGTGATACTAACAGAATGTGTCAACCGTATCAATTAAAAAATTCCTAGATAAAGAGGGAGAAAATAAAATGTAATTAAATAACGTAATTAAACGTTTATATATTTTAATAAAATATATATCATATATGTATACATGTGTGTATATATATATTTAAAACAAAATTAAAACAAAGTTTAATAATTTGATCCAACTGGAAATCCAAAATGTATATATAAAATCTATAAACTAAAGAATTTGTGTAACAAAAGGTAAAGAGGACAGAGATGACTTTGTGCCTATACAACATAGGTTCTCAATTAACTTTAACATTAGCTAAAATGCATCAGTTGACAAAACTTCATAGATTTAATTTATACTGAGGCTCAAATTATAATTATACCTGGGGATTCTACTAAATTTAGACACAGTGCCTCCTATAATCTTAAAAAAGTTAATTAAATACAAATAGAGGAAAAACTGACACGCCTCACTGTAGACTTGCCTAAATTTCTCATAGTCCTAGTACCCATGGAACCCTAAAATATTCCATATTGAGCATATTGAGCTCTAACACAATGAATAATAAAGTGTTTGACACTTAAATATTGACTTGATAAATGGAACCCCAAGGACCACCCAGCTAATATGGTCCAAATTAAATTAAAATAGAGCTTTTAAAGATTAAAACTTATTATATGAAACCTAATCAACAAAGGGGTGATTATCTCCGTGGCTTCTTTATTTGGCAGCCCAATTGTGCCTATTCTTAAATCTGGGAAAAATAAAGCAAACTTTATGGTGGATTACTACAACTACGTTCCCATCCATAAAGACCTGTGTTCCCATCCATCAAGACCTGCATACCTAATATATAGTATTATTAAAATTACTGATTCCATTCAATCAGTAACCAGTACATAATTTGCTGATATAGATTTGGTTAACATGTTCTATTCAGTGCCTATTTCAACAGCCTCTCAACTGCAGTTTGCTTTTGCCTCTGAAGGTACATGATACACCTTTTCCAGACTACCCATGGAGTACCTCAGGGGCTTTGCCATCACACACGATCTTTGCAGACAATATTTTCACTACATCCACCTTTCTCCAAGAACACAGGTTTGACATTACATTGATAACATCCTCTTCTAAAGAGATTAATTTGACACACCTATTAATAACACGGGAGTCCAACATCTTTTAGTCCTTTTTGGTTGCCAACATACTCCTCATTTACAAATTTTACTTACAAATTAAAATCAACAAGCACTGATGATAGTGCCATCAGAAACTCTTTCACTGTAGATGCTTTGGCAACTTCTTCCCATGCCTACTAGGGTCCCTGGATAACCTATGGCCATTAGTTGCCCCAGGACTTCTAATGTAAGAAATTGCTCCTCTTGGCTTTGGGCTATAAACCATTAAAGCAACAAATGACTGGCTACCTAGGGGACTCTCCTGGAAATAGAGTCTCTCACAAACCATTAGCCTGTGACCCTCCATACCCAGATGCTTCTTTACCTTGTGTCATGAAAACAGCACTTCACAACCTCAGCACTGCTACTGAGGCCTGCTTAAGACAGGATGAAGTCAAACCTGGGCTCTCTGGTATATTCCACATTCAGGAGAGAATGCCTTCCCCCATACTCAGTACATTACCAGATTCCCCAGGTCATCCTTCCTCCAGACCCCTTGGCTATCTGGTGACTGCTTAGAATTAACTGAGAGAACAGCAATGGGAGTCAGTGGAATAACCATCACATGTGATGAAGCTTTGTGGAATATTGCTGCTTTTGATCCCTTAGCTAGAATGTCTTTGATAAAGGATGGGACCCAAGAAACAATATACTTGGCCAAACTTCAGTCAATCATCTTAGTGCCATATGCCTTGGCCAAAAAGGACCCCATCTTAACATTTATTATAAACTACTGAATCACTGCCTAAAAATTGCTTCTTTCAGGGTAAAAAAAAAAAAAAAAAAATGCTGGGAGACTCTTCCTCCCCACTTACCCAAAATATAAATCAAAATCACACATGTTTCTACATATACTAAGGTTGTAAAACAAGGCCTTGCCAGGACACTCCTTATTCTCTTCAGAATTACAGACATTACTGGTAGCAACCAAAATGTACATTTTCTCTTTTCAAAATACTAATCCTGGACTATTTTTTTAAATTGAAGCATAGTTTATTTACAATGTTGTGTTAATTTCAGGTGCACAGCAAACTGATTCGGTTTTATATATATATATATATGTATATATATATATATATATACACATATATATACATATATATATGCTCTTTTTTAGATTCTTTTCCATTGTAAGTTATTACAAGATATGGAATATAGTTCCCTGTGCTACAGTAGGTTCTTGTTGTTTATCTATTTTATATATAGTAGTATGTATCTGTTAATCCAAAACTCCTAATTTATCCCTCCTCCCTCTTTCCCCTTTGGTAACCATAAATACACTCACAGACATTGGATTCTTGAAAGAAATATGCAGTAGAACTTTCATGTGCCTGATAGTTCCCATATAACTAATTTAATTGGGAGACATACTATTCTCCTTGAACAACTCCTTTTCAAATTCCAATATAGCAAATAATCCCCTAGAGTTTTCTATCTTTCCCAGGTCTTAACCTAATTTTATACATTTTAGCTCTTCCCCCCGCCCCCCACCCCAGATCCTGGGCACATAATCTCCTGGGGCTTATTAACTATAGATCTCATGGCACGCTGGTCAGCTGCTCATTTGATACAGGATCCATCTGAACCTAGATTTCTACCAAAACAAAAACCATGTCAAGTACATCTGCATACCATTCTGTTGACTGTTGGTCTTATTACTACTGGTCTGGGTGCTTCCATTGGCTTACAATCCAGAAACCCACATCAATTCAAGTAGATACTCACCTGGAAAGGATACTCCAGCGCCACATACCAGATGACATTACGTAACCCAGGAGCTCACCACTGTAGATGACATTGCCTCAGATGACTTCACCCCCTGTGCTAGGGACAATTTAACTTGGACACTGAGGTCTCTGCCCAAGCAATGTCCACAGACTGCCTTAAAGTCATAGGACATTTCTGCTTTTGTTCCTTTGATATTAGGGATTTTATTATGTTTCTAAGTTCACTGTCTGCTTAGGCTGTGATCTTGGTATATTCTTTGCTTTCAGCTAAAACTTTCATCCCTACACTACAAGGCCTAAAGGGAAATCTGGTAGAGGTTACTAAAATTAATGGAGATTATTGCTCTCCCCACAAGGAACCTGCTTCATGTTAGTCAACCCCTACACTCCCTGAGGAGAGTACCACCCACTTTCTGATGCCTTTTCATACTATCCTTTTCCAGCTTTCCACAACTCTCTCTTGCCTTGCACCTCCAATCATGACCACTACACAACCAGTTTTTCCCCTTGGTTAAACACAACACCACATTCTCTCAGTTACATTATGCTATGAATAATTATAACTTCAGGTTCTATTGTGGCCCAAATTCACAGGCACAGCACCTTGTATATTTTTCCTTGCCAACTCCCCAGCAGGGTTACCCTAATGAAGCCATACCCCACTGTGCAGTTGCTACGCTGGGGATTTCCATAGTTCTTTATCCACCAGACACCTCCCTGTTTCCATCAACCAAAGGATGCCAGGTAAAATGAAGATTATTCCTATCTTAATAGGACTTGCCAGAGTCACAGTAGCCACTAGTATTGACACCAGTAAAGCAGGCTTTGTCAACAAAATCAAATCATAACTGTCAACTAACACTTTTCAGTGGCCCTTTACATCACATTCAAAAAGTGCATGAAATATTTTTCCATATGCAACAAGCCTATAAGTCTCTAGCTCAAATAGTAAAAGATGACATACTAGCTCTTGACTACTTACTAGCCAGGAAAAAATAATTTCTCCCATACATCCTGCTGTATGTTCATTATTAGCTCTGAATAGGTACAGGCAAAATTGTGAGAAATAGGCCAAAAGGTAAAGAACCTTTATAACATAACCAAAGTTTTCTATCAGATTTCTTTAAAATCAGAGATACTTGACAAATTCTCTTGGCGATCACGCAAAGTGTTATGCCTGGTTGTGAATTAGGTTTCAAACCTTCCTCATATGCCCAATAGGACTCTTTCTAGCTGTTACTTTTGTCAGAGTTGGCCCACTTTTTCAAGTTGTCCCACTCACCTTTAACATCTCCACAACCAAGGTGACAAGTGTTATCCATCTCAATTAGTATTGTTTACAATGTTGACACATCACATCAAATTTTACAAATTTACGATTTGTAAATTTACATTGTAAATTTTTAAAATTTGATGTTTTACTGATGCCTCGACATCCCCACAAACAGGCTGTGAGCACCCTGCCTAGGTGATCAGGTGCACCAGTGTGATATGTCTGGTCCCTGCCACCAGCTCCCCTTCTTACCCTCCCCTGACTGTGACATAGTGATATTTAAATGTACCAGTGAAGTCCCCTCATGAGTTTTACTGTGCATTCCACCTTGACCCTGAATAAAGGCACTTTCCCTTAGGTCATTATTCTCTCTCAGCCCCCCACCTGCTTGGTTGAGCCCGCTTCCTTGGAACTCCTCCTATATGACATTTAGACAGCAGAAAAATAAGAGCAAGATAGAAGCTTTAAATCCAAAGACAGCAACACATTTATATTAAAAGTAAGTAATCTAATAACTCCCATTGAAAACAGAGATTGTGACAGTGGAAAAAAATACAAATCAGATACTTCTACAGAAATCCACTTTAAACAAAAAGAAACAAAAGATTTAAAAGCAGGTGAAAAATTATACACCATAAAATGTCTCATCAAAAGAAATCTTGAGTGACTATGTGCATATTAGACAAGTAGATTGAGGAAAAAGAAGCATTACCAGCAATAGGATGGACACTTACCAATAAATTCTATCAGATATTTAAGAAATAAACAATATTCATGTCCCACCAGCTCTTTGAAAAATTAAGAGGTAATACTTTTCAAATTGTTTCATGAAAACAGCACTACAATTATATGAACAATTACTATGATATTAACAAAGAAATGAATTCTCCAACAAAATGAAATAAGCTGAAAGCAAATTCTTCCCCACTGATGCCTCCAGATCAGAAAACAGCCAGCTGACAACCTGAGTTCACCCTAACCCTGATCAAAAGACTCAAGCCCCACTCATGACCAACAGAAACTATAAGATAATAAAAGTATACTGATTTAACCTGCCAAGTTCTTGGTAATTTGTATCACAGGAGTAGAAAACTAATAAAATCATATTAAATGGTGAAAGAACAACCATATCCCTCCTAAGACTCATGACACAACAAGAATGTGTAGGTCCTAAACATTACAAATGGCAAAAAAATAGATAAAACCATACATCTAGAAGGGAATAAAATATAACAGTGTTTATTTACTTATATATAACAGGATTATATGTGTACAGAATCCTAGGTACTAATCAGGTTTTATCATTTAATTTCTATTGACATCTGTGTTATATTGTGGGCAACAGAAATTTCTTAGTTTCATTTTGAATAAACTAAACATGTATATTAAGTAATGAAGATTTAAATGGGGAATATATAATTAACAAAAAAGTTCACTACTGGATACCATGCATGTTCTAAATTTAAAATATTTATGATTTTATTAACTTACATAATTTTTACCTGTTGGCGTTAGATCATTTCAAAAACAAAGAGATACCCAAAGAACATCTATTTGAGAAATCAAGTTATATCATTAATTTTTGCATTTAACAGTATTGAACAAATCAAGTAAAATAATATAGTTTAAGAAAACATATAACTTTTGAGGATCTTTACAAGTTATGGAATTTGAATTTAACTGTGTTAAGACATTTTCAAGTTTTGGACGAAGTTTACAGCTGAACCAAATGATTTATCCATTTTGAAAAGTAACTGTAAATCTCCAACTGAGAAACTCACGAAATCTTACTAGAAAATATCTAACTTTTCTGCTGGAGAGATGACTAGCAATATAAGTAAGCAATTTTAATTGCAATACCTTCCTATTTTGAATTCTTTTTTAAACTCTGACTCTCACCTTTTGTAATTTATTTTTTAAAATAATTTATTTTTTATTTTATATTGGAGTATAGTTGACTTACAATGTTGTGTTAGTTTCAGATGTATAGCAAAGTGATTCAGTTATACATATACATATATCCATTCTTCTTCAGATTCTTTTCCCACATAGGTTATTACAGAATATTGAGTAGAGTTCCACTTCTTTTTAGAAAACTGTTTAGAGTAAAGATCATTCTAATCTTGATTTCCTTTGACATTTGTGAACATGCTAATTTTCATTTGGGAGATTTTCTCCAGATCTTATTTTGCTCAGCTTTGTTACTAAGCATAATGATAGAATTGTTCACAAATGAAAATAATAATAATGATAATAATAATCTTAGAGAATTTAAGTTTGGTGTTCTTTCTTTCCATGCCTTTCATATGCTAAAAAGTATCCAAAAGGACTGATAGCAAGGGTCAAAGAGCTATGAAATCAAGTAAATTAACAACTAGTTACTAAATAATCAAGGGCAAATGGTGTTATTGCTAAAATGCTACAAATTGTATTATATTTACCTTGTAAAATTAAGCTTCACATTTTATTTTTAATGTTCTATCACACATTTTTTATTGTTAGTGTTCTATACATTCTGACATATATTTCAGTATATAGCCATAAAAAATAAATATTTCTTTCTTTCTGTAACACTTACTACATGTTCCATCCTCCCCGCCCCCACACACAAAATTAACAGTGTAGGATATAAATAAGAAGAATAATTCAGGTTTTCTAAAAACTTTACTTTTTAACACACTTCAATAAGTCATATATAAATAACAAGAAATATTTAGGTTTTCTAAAAACTTTACTTTTTAACAGACTTCAATCAAGACGTCTTTTGTAATGTCTTTGTGCTTTGTATCCAAAATACACACTAAAATGAAATTCATTTTTCATAATATCATTGTCATTGCAGAGCATGAAAATGCAGAATTAGCATCAGCATTAGTTCCACAATGTACTTTCTTCAGATTAAAAGTCAACAAATTATTGTAAACAACATGATTTATTTCATTGGCAGTGATATTTTTGGCAGTTCAGTCACTGTTAGAATTATGCTAGAATTATTATTTTTTTTATCAGCAGTCATGATGTAAGTGATGCGAGAAACAACTATGAAATTATAATGTGCATAATAGACAATTCTGAAGCAGTTATTTTTCTTGTTTGCACGTGCTTTTAAGACTATGAAAATAAATTAACTTCCAGCCATTCTTCATATGTTTTCCTGTACTGACTACGAATACCAAATGCTCATTTGTGATCGCAACAGAACTCAAGAACAAACATAATCCAGAGATTTATATAAGCAAAATTGATGGCATAATAAAATATTGTTTTTGTAAAAGAGCTCAACTGTCATTTGAGTAAACTTTCTGGATATATAACAATCTGGCCAATGACATATTTTCTTAGCATTGAAGGTTTGGGTTTTGGTAGATAATTCAAGTATTCTCTATAGTTACCCTCTGAAATTTACAGGTTATGGGTTTTCAAAAACTCTCTAATTTTGGTTCTGTCAAAGTAGAATTCTATTAAAATTAAATAATCCATATGGTAGGTAAACTGATGAAGTTATCAAAAATATTAAAATAAAAAAGATATCCAATAAGAACAATAAAGTGCTCTTATAGAAACTGAACCATATTTGATATTTACAAATTTAATTTGCATATTAAGGGAACTATATTAAAAAATGAAAACTTTTAAATGAAATGTCTTATATTTTAAATAATATGGAACAATGAATTCTAAACATTTAAGCCTGTGATCATTTCACATTTAAACAATCTAGTTTTTTTTTTTTTTTTTTTTTTTTTTAACATCTTTACTGGAGTATAATTGTTTTACAATAGTGTGTCAGTTTTTCCCTTACAACAAACTGAATCAGTTATACATACACATATGTTCCCATATCTCTTCCCTCCTGCATCAACCCCCCCCGCCCTCCCCATCCCACCCCTCTAGGTGGTCACAAAGCACAGAGGTGATCTCCCTGTGCTATGCAGCAGCTTCCCACTAGCTATCTAATTTACATTTGATAGTGTGTATATGTCCCTGCCACTCTCTCACTTCGTCACAGCCCACCCTTCCCCCTCCCCATATCCTCAAGTCCATGCTTGAGTAAGTCTGTGTTTTATTCCCGTCCTACCACTAATCTCTTCATGACATTTTTTTCCTTAGAGTCCATATATATGTGTTAGCATACAGTATTTGTTTTTCTCCTTCTGACTTACTTCACTCTGTATGACAGACTCCAGGTCCATCCACCTCATTATAAATAACTCAGTTTCATTTCTTTTTATGGCTGAGTAATATTCCATTGTATATATGTGCCACATCTTCTTTATCCATTCATCTGTTGATGGACACTTAGGTTGCTTCCATGTCCTGGCTATTGTAAATAGAGCTGCTAGGAACATTTTGGTACATGAGTCTTTCTGAATTATGGTTTTCTCAGGGTATATGCCCAGTAGTGGGATTGCTGGGTCGTATGGTAGTTCTATTGGTAGTTTTTTAAGGAACCTCCATACTGTTCTCCATAGCGGCTGTATCAATTTACATTCCCACCAGCAGTGCAAGAGGGTTCCCTTTTCTCCACACCCTCTCCAGCATTTATTGTTTCTAGAGTTTTTGATGATGGCCAATCTGACCGGTGTGAGATGATATCTCATTGTAGTTTTGATTTGCATTTCTCTAATGATTAATGAGGTTGAGCATTCTTTCATGTGTTTGTTAGCAATCTGTATATCTTCTTTGGAGAAATGTCTATTTAGTTCTTCTGCCCATTTTTGGATTGGGTTGTTTGTGTTTTTGTTATTGAGATGCATGAGTTGCTTATAAATTTTGGAAATTAATCCTTTGTCCGTTGCTTCATTTGCAAATATTTTCTCCCATTCTGAGGGTTGTCTTTTGGTCTTGTTTATGGTATCCTTTGCTGTGCAAAAGGTTTTAAGTTTCATTAGGTCCCATTTGTTTATTTGTGTTTTTATTTCCATTTCTCTAGGAGATGGGTCAAAAAGGATTTTGCTGTGATTTATGTCGTATAGTGTTCTGCCTATGTTTTCCTCTAAGAATTTGACAGTGTCTGGCCTTACATTTAGGTCTTTAACCCATTTTGAGTTTATTTTTGTGTGTGGTGTTAGGGAGTGTTCTAATTTCATACTATTACATGTAGCTGTCCAGTTTTCCCAGCACCACTTATTGAAGAGGCTGTCTTTTCTCCAATGTATATCCTTCCCTCCTTTATCAAAGATAAGGTGACCATATGTGTGTGGGTTTATCTCTGGGCTCTCTATCCTGTTCCATTGATCTATATTTCTGTTTCTGTGCCAGTACCATACTGTCTTGATTGCTGTAGCCTTGTAGTAGAGTCTGAAGTCAGGGAGCCTAATTCCTCCAGCTCCATTTCTCGTTCTCAAGATTGCTTTGGCTATTCAGGGTCTTTTGTGTTTCCATACAAATTGTGAAATTTTTTGTTCTAGTTCTGTAAAAAATGCCAGTGGTAATTTGATAGGGATTGCATTGAATCGGTAGATTGCTTTGGGTAGTATAGTCATTTTCACAATGTTGATTCTTCCAATCCAAGAACATGGTATATTTCTCCACCTATTTGTATCATCTTTAATTTCTTTCATCAGTGTCTTATAGTTTTCTGCATACAAGTCTTTTGTCTCCTTAGGTAGGTTTATTCCTAGATATTTTATTCTTTTTGTTGCAATGGTAAATGGGAGTGTTTTCTTAATTTCCCTCTCAGATTTTTCATCATTAGTGTATAAGAATGCCAGAGATTTCTGTGCATTAATTTTGTATCCTGCAACTGTACCAAATTCATTGATAAGCTCTAGTAGTTTTCTGGTAGCATCCTTAGGATCCTCTATGCATAGTATCATGTCATCTGCAAACAGTGACAGCTTTACTTCTTCTTTTCCTATTTGGATTCCTTTTATTTCTTTTTCTTCTCTGATTGCTGTGGCTAGAACTTCCAGAACTATGTTGAATAAGAGTGGTGAGAGTGGGCAACCTTGTCTTGTTCCTGATCTTAGTGGAAATGGTTTCAGTTTTTCACCATTGAGAACGATGCTAGCTGTGGGTTTGTCATATATGGCCTTTATTATGTTGAGGAAAGTTCCCTGTATGCCTACTTTCTGCAAGGTTTTTATCATAAATGAGTGTTGAAATTTGTCAAAAGCTTTCTCTGCATCTATTGAGATGATCATATGGTTTTTCTCCTTCAGTTTGTTGATATGGTGTATCACGTTGATTGATTTGCGTATATTGAAGAATCCTTGCATTCCTGGGATAAACCCCACTTGATCATGGTGTATGATCCTTTTAATGTGCTGTTGGATTCTGTTTGCTAATATTTTGTTGAGGATTTTTGCATCTGTGTTCATCAGTGATATTGGCCTGTAGTTTTCTTTCTTTGTGACGTCTTTGTCTGGTTTTGGTATCAGGGTGATGTTGGCCTCATAGAATGAGTTTGGGAGTGTTCCTCCCTCTGCTATCTGTTGGAAGAGTTTGAGAAGGATAGGTGTGAGCTCTTCTCTAAATGTTTGATAGAATTCGCCTGTGAAGCCATCTGGTCCTGGGCTTTTGTTTGCTGGAAGATTTTTAATCACAGTTTCAATTTCAGTGCTTGTGATTGGTCTGTTCAAATTTTCTATTTCTTCCTGGTTCAGTCTCGGCAGGTTGTGCATTTCTAAGAATTTGTCCATTTCTTCCAGGTTGTCCATTTTATTGGCATACAGTTGCTTGTAGTAATCTCTAATAATCTTTTGTATTTCTGCAGTGTCAGTTGTTACATCTCCTTTTTCATTTCTAATTCTATTGATTTGAGTCTTCTCCCTTTTATTCTTGATGAGTCTGGCTAATGGTTTATCAATTTTATTTATCTTCTCAAAGAACCAGCTTTTAGTGTTATTGATCTTTGCTATTGTTTCCTTCACTTCTTTTTCATTTATTTCTGATCTGATCTTTATGATTTCTTTCCTTCTGCTAAATTTGGCGTTTTTTTGTTCTTCTTTCTCTAATTGCTTTAAGTGCAAAGCTAGGTTGTTTATTCGAGATGTTTCCTGTTTCTTAAGGTATGATTGTATTGCTATAAACTTCCCTCTTAGAACTGCTTTTGCTGTATCCCATAGGTTTTGGGTCGTTGTGTCTCCATTGTCATTTGTTTCTAAGTATTTTTTGATTTCCTCTTTGATTTCTTCAGTGATCACTTCGTTATTAAGTAGTGTATTGTTTAGCCTCCATGTGTTTGTATTTTTTACAGATCTTTTCCTATAATTGATATCTAGTCTCATAGCGTTGTGGTCGGAAAAGATACTTGATACGATTTCAATTTTCCTAAATTTGCCAAGGCTAGATTTGTGACCCAATATATGATCAATCCTGGAGAATGTTCCATGAGCACTTGAGAAAAATGTGTATTCTGTTGTTTTTGGATGGAATGTCCTATAAATATCAATTAAGTCCATCTTGTGTAATGTATCATTTAAAGCTTGTGTTTCCTTATTTATTTTCATTTTGGATGATCTGTCCATTGGTGAAAGTGGGGTGTTAAAGTCCCCCATTATAATTGTGTTACTGTCGATTTCCCCTTTTAAGGTTGTTAGTATTTGCCTTATGTATTGAGGTGCTCCTATGTTGGGTGCATATATATTTACAATTGTTATATCTTCTTCATGGATCGATCCCTTGATCATTATGTAGTGTCCTTCTTTGTCTCTTGTAATAGTCTTTATTTTAAAGTCTATTTTGTCTGATAAGAGAATTGCTACTCCAGCTTTCTTCTGATTTCCATTTGCATGGAATATCTTTTTCCATCCCCTTACTTTCAGTCTGTATGTGTCCCTAGGCCTGAAGTGGGTCTCTTGTAGACAGCATATATATGGGTCTTGTTTTTGTATCCATTCAGCCAGTCTGTGTCTTTTGGTGGGAGCATTTAATCCATTTACATTTAAGGTAATTATCGATATGTATGTTCCTATTACCATTTACTTAATTGTTTCGGGTTGTTCTTGTAGGTCTTTTCCTTCTCTTGTGTTTCTTGCCTAGAGAAGTTCCTTTAGGATTTGTTGTAGAGCTGGTTTGGTGGTGCTGAACTCTCTCAGCTTTTGCTTGTCTGTAAAGGTTTTAATTTCTCCATCAAATCTGAATGAGATCCTTGCTGGGTAGAGTAATCTTGGTTGTAGGTTTTTTTCCTTCATCACTTTAAATATGTCCTGCCACTCCCTTCTGGCTTGTAGAGTTTCTGCTGAAAGATCAGATGTTAATCTTATGGGGATTCCCTTGTGTGTTATTTGTTGTTTTTCCCTTGCTGCTTTTAATATGTTTTCTTTGTATTTAATTTTTGACAGTTTGATTATTATGTGTCTTGGCGTGTTTCTCTTTGGGTTTATCCTGTATGGAACTCTCTGTGCTTCCTGGACTTGATTGATTATTTCCTTTCCTATATTAGGGAAGTTTTCAACTATAATCTCTTCAAATATTTTCTCAGTCCCTTTCTTTTTCTCTTCTTCTTTTGGGACCCCTATAATTCGAATGTTGGTGCGTTTAATGTTGTCCCAGAGGTCTCTGAGACTGTCCTCAGTTCTTTTCATTCTTTTTTCTTTCTTCTGCTCTGCAGTAGTTATTTCCACTATTTTATCTTCCAGGTCACTTATCCGTCCTTCTGCCTCAGTTATTCTGCTATTGATCCCATCTAGAGTATTTTTCATTTCATTTATTGTGTTGCTCATCGTTTCTTGCTTCCTCTTTATTTCTTCTAGGTCCCTGTTAACTGTTTCTTGCAAATTGTCTATTCTATTTCCAAGATTTTGCATCATCCTCACCATCATTATTCTAAATTCTCTTTCAGGTAGATTGGCTATTACCTCTTCATCTGTTAGGTCTGGTGTGTTTTTATCTTGCTCCTTCATCTGTTGTGTGTTTTTCTGTCTTCTCATTTCGCTTATCTTACTGTGTTTGGGGTCTCCTTTTTGCACGCTGCAGGTTCGTAGTTCCCGTTGTTTTTGGTGGCTGTCCCCAGTGGCTAAGGTTGGTTCAGTGGGTTGAGTAGATTCCCTGGTTGGGGGGACTAGTGCCTCTGTTCTGGTGGATGAGGCTGGATCTTGTCTTTCTGATGGGCAGGTCCTCGTCTGGTGGTGTGTTTGGGGATGTTGGTTACCTTATTATGATTTTAGGCAGCCTCTCTGCTAATGGATGGAGCTGAAGACCTGTCTTGCTCTTTGTTGGGGATAGGGTGTCCAGGACTGTTCTTTGCTGGTCCTTGATTGAAGCTGGGTCTTGGTGTTGAGATGGAGATCTCTGGGAGATTTTCGCCATCTGATATTACATGGAGCTGGGAGGTCTCTTGTGGACTAGTGTCTTGAGGTTGGTTCTCCCACCTCAGGGACACCGCCCTGGTGCCTGGCTGGGGCGCCAAGAACCTTTAATCCACATGGCTCAAAATAAAAGGTAGAATAAATAGAAAGGAAAGAAAAGGAAGGAAGGAGGGAGGGAGGGAAGGAAGGAAGAAAGGAAGGAAGAAATGAAGGAAGGAAGCAAGAAAGGAAGGAAGGAAGGTGCAGAGGAAGAAAGGGAGGAAGGAAGAGAGGAAGGGAGGAAAGAAGGGAGGAAGGAAGGGAGAAAGGAGGGAAGGAGGGAAGAAAGGAAGGAAGAAAGGAAAAAAGAAAGGGAGAAGACAGTAGTATAAAGTATAGTTATTAAAATAAAAAATAATTATTAAGAAGAAAAATTTCCTTTAAAAAAAAAAAAAAACAGAAAAATGGGTCGGTCTAACCCTAGGACAAATGGTGAAAGCAAAGCTATACAGACAAAATCTCACACAGCAGCACACACATACACACTCACAAAAAGAAAAAAAAAAAGGGGAAAATAATAGTATATCTTGCTCCCAAAGTCCACCTCCTCAACTTGGGATGATTCGTTGTCTATTCAGGTTTTCAACAGATGCAGGGCACTTAAAGCTGATTGTGGAGCTTTAATCCGCCACTTCTGAGGCTGCTGGGAGAGACCTCCCCCTCTCCTCTCTGTTCGCACAGCTCCTGGGGTTCAGCTTTGGACTTGGTCCCGCCTCTGCGTGTAGGTTGTCCGAGGGCGACTGCCCTTCGCTCAGACAGGACGATGTTAAAGGAGCAGTTGATTCGGGGGCTCCAGCTCACTCAGGCTGGGGGGAGGGAGTGGCACGGGGGCGGGGCGAGTCCGCGGCGGCAGAGGCCGGCGTGACGCTGCACAGGCCCAAGGTGCGCCGTGCGTTCTCCCGGGGAAGCTGTCCCTGGATCCCGGGACCCCGGCAGTGGCGGACTGCACGGGCTCCCGGGAGGCCCGGTGTGGAGAGTGACCTGCGCTCGCACACAGGCCTCTTGGTGGTGGCAGCAGCAACCTTAGCGTCCGACACCCGTCTCTACTGTCCGTGCCGACAGACGCGGCTCGCGCCGGTTTCTGGAGTTCCTCTACAGGGTGCTCTTAATCCCCTCACCTCACACCCGAGGAAGCAAAGAGGCAAGAAAAAGTCTCGTCTCTTGGGCAGCTCCGCGCCCGCCCCTGGGGCTCCTTCAAGCGGCGCACTTAATCCCCTCTCCTCGCGCCCAGGCAGCAAAGAGGGAGGAAAAGGTCTCTTGCCTCTTCGGCAGCTCCAGACTTCTCCCGAACTCCCTCCCAGCCAGCCGTGGCGCACTAGCCCCCTTCAAGCTGTCTTCACTCTGCCAACTCCAGACCTTTCCCTGGGATCCGACTGAAGCCCGAGCCTCAGCTCCCGGCCCCGCCCGCCCTGGCGGGCGAGCAGACAAGCCTCTCGGGCTGGTGAGTGCCGGTCGGCACCCATCCTCTGCGGGAATCTCTCCACTTTGCCCTCCACACCCCTGTGGCTGAGCTGTCCTCCGCGGCTCCGGAGCTTCCCCCTCCGGCGCCCGCAGTCTCCGCCCGCGAAGGGGCCTCTAGTGTGTGGGAGTCTTTCCTCCTTCACGGCTCCCTCCCACTGGCGTAGGTCCCGTCCCTATTCTTTTGTCCCTGTTTATTCTTTTTTCTTTTGCCCTACCCAGATATGTGGGGAGTTTTTTGCCTTTTTGGAGGTCTGAGGTCTTCTGCCAGCGTTCGGTGGGTGTTCTATAGGAGAAGTTCCACGTGTAGATGTATTTCTGATGTCTCTGTGAGGAGGAAGGAGATCTCCGCGTCTTACTCTTCCGCCATCTTTAAGCCGTCCAACAATCTAGTTTTAATGTTTATATGTATAATATATTTAATGATGTTCATCAAAATATATTTATTTATACTTGGCATTCTCTTTTGGTAGATATAATCTGCATTGAAAATTCACTTGAAAATAAAAGCATCAAAATTCGTACAAACATTTACTGAATCCACACATGGAAATAAAATAAGAATTCTTCCATACAGTTACTTCAAATCTAAGTGATAAGATGACACAAGGGAATAATTAAAACATTATAAAACAGAATTTGATGTATCATTTATTATGCAGATAAGTTTTTCCAGAAAGATAGAAATATGGAGGCTGAAATATTGTCAAAATCATGACACCACTAATTGTCCTTCCTCCCTTCAGTAGAGAATGTGACTGGGTGTTTCTCAGAAGTCAGTATTTGTCAACATTCACTTAAAGGAAGTCCACATACTTCTGGAAAGATAATGTAAATTTTGACAAAAATGCAGTATTAAGTCAATAAAATCTGCCAATGTATTGGGTTTACCTTGTTCAGATAATTCCACCAACATCCAACTGCTAAGCTACTGTATATTCTGTCATATGCAATCTCTTCTGCTCTTATGCTCTCCTCTTTTCAATAAGACCTTGTAAGTTTGGACGTTTTATGTCACCCTACTGCGCCTGCATGCGGGTGTGTGTGTTTGTGTTCAGTTTCACCCAATGCATATTTCATCCGAAATACTGTAATCACAGAATGTGAAAAGAAGTTCAGAAGAATAGAAGGAACTACTTCATCTTTTTTTCCTAGGAGAACTACTTTGTGACGTCTTGATGTATAAAAATCAACAAGATCTGAGCAACAGAATAGCTTTCATATACTGATGTTTGCAGTATGACAAGAAAGTTATAAGTAATCTCTAGTTTAATCCCTACAAATTTTTGAATTAAGCATCATTATATTCATTTTACATTGGAGAAACTGAGGCTATGAGACATTAGAGATAAGCAGAACATCACATACTGCTTATACAGAGAAACTAGATTTAAATGGTGGTCAACTAGCTTTCTAGCTGATCCCTTCTTGAAAGAAGGAACTGGATCGTCATACCTAATTCTTCTGTCATTAAGCTCACTCTACTACAAAAGATTTATATCTACATTTTGCATAATTTTTACATTATGCCAAAGGACTTATTAAATTACGGTGAAACAGTGAACATACTGTCAAGGCAAGTGTTTAACCAAATAAACAAGAATGGGCAAAATAATGTTTCAAAAAATTGTAACAGTGTATAAATTCACCAAAACATAGAAATTTAAAGTATAAATTATTATTAAACATAGTGCTTTTAAAAAAAATAAATGCCATAAGCATGCAACTTTCTAGATACACCATTACAAACAGCAATGTTACTACTGCCACTCTTCAGATTGGGCTTTTTTGTTGTGGTTACCTTAAGTTGAAAATGATAATGGGTTTTCTGCATCAGAATAGAAACAGAATATCAAACACTTATAAGACAGCTTATATTTAAGCTAGTATAGCACACAAATGAAATTCCTTTCATTCTGTGTGTTCAATATATTTGTATTTCACCTAATTACTATAGTCTTTAGGTATTTCATCATTTTACAGAGGGAAGATAAAGGAGGAATGTAAGTAGAATATAAAAGAAGAAAAAGATTGTTTTAAATGTATTTCACTATATTTTTATCAGTTAAGTACACACTTTCTCTAAGGCACAGTAATATACTACCGAAAGGGTGTGTCTGTGTGTGTAAGAATGTGTGTATGTGTGTGAACATGTGTTTCTATGTATGTTGTCTCTTCAGTGGGAGTGAATATATGTATCACACATACCCATCCCATATTGTGATTAACATGATGTGAATACCCACAAAATATATGCATGTCCCATAGTCTTCTCTCTATAGGAAAGACAACACTGACAACAGACATGAATATCCAGGATATCGGTGACAAAAATCCAACAGTCTAAAATATGTGGACTCAAGAGTTCAAAAGAAGAGAACAGAGAAAATGGGTCAGAGCAAATATTTTAAGGGATAAAGGAATTCATCCTTGTTATGTGAGTAAATAGTTTATTCTTTTTATAGTTTAGTAGTATTCTATTGTATAGATATGAAATGTGTATATTATTTTATGTATTAAAGGACATTTATGTTATTTCCAATTTTTGATTAATACAAACAGCTATAAAAAATTTGGGTACAAAATTTCTAAGGACATGCTTTCATTTCTCCTGGGAAAATACCCAGGATTGAAAAAGCTGGGTAATATTTAAGAGTATGTTTTACCTCTTATTAATTTAGCAGTGTCTTTAGAACACTTTCTGAATTTTGATCAAGTCAAAAGTATCAACGTTTTCTTTATGGGTCATGCTTTTGGTGTTGCACCTAAGGCGTCTTTGCGTAACACAGGTCACAAAGAACTTTCCCGATATTTTCTTCTAGAAGCCTTACAATTTTAGGTTTTATATTTAGGTCTATATTTCATTTTGAATTAATTTTTGCATATGGTGCAAGGTATGGATCCTCTGCATATGGATATCCAGTTGTCATAGCCCCATTTTTGTTAAAGTTTATGTTTTCTCCTTTCAATTGTCTTGACAACTTTGTCAAAAATTGAATTACATATATGTTCAGGGCTATTTCCGGGTTCTCTATTTGTTTCCACTGATCAGTCTGCTTTCATGCCAATACCACACTCTCTTGAATACTGTAGATTTATAGTAAGTCTTAAGGTCAGGTTTTATGATGAAGAATGCCTGGAATTATCAGAGGCACACAGCTATTGAAAAGTGTAAATCATTTCCAAAGGTTTATTATATTTCATGACAAATAACAGGACATCAATCAAAATAAATGTCAGTGTCCAGAATTAAACACAATTAAAAATACATAAAAGCACATAGGATATACTGAAAAACAAAATATAACGAGATTTCTAGAAAACACATTTTTAGAACATGTAATCAAGTTAGGCTCTGAAAGAAGATCACATCACTTTCAAATTATTCCATGAAAGGTGACAATGATTTTCTGACTCATACTATTTCTGAAAAAATTGACATAATCTAAAGAAACTTATGCTGGTGGATGTCAATGAAGTTTTAATAGTAGTACATTCTTCAAGAACCCTTGACAAAAATAATGCTTACTGTCCTGCTTCTTTTAATTTAGCTCTGTGACTATAACTGCTATAAATAAAAATTTAGATGAATTCAAGCTACATTATATTAAATTAATGTAATTAACTAATACATTTTGAACCAATATTAGTGGATTACTGTATCTTTGTTACTTAATTTTTCTATCACACCATCATGTCTGTAATTATTCTTGAAGAATTAAACAAAGATTTTTTAATGAAGTACTGATACATGCTTAGCATGGATGAAGCTTGAAAACATGCTAAGTGAAAGAAGCCAGTTACAAAGGACTATATATTGTATGATTTCATTTATACATAATTTTTTAAATAGGCAAATCTATAGAGCTAGAAAGTATATTGGTAGTTATCTAGGAGTTGGGAGGTTATGGGAATTTATGGCTAACAGAAGGTTTCTTTTTGGGGTGATAAAAATGTTCTATTGACTGTGGTAACTGCTGCACAAAAATCCACTAAATTGTACACTTTGTGCATAAATTGGATGGTATGTGAATTTTATCTCAATAAAGCTATTATATATCTCAATGAAGCTATTATAAAGTATTTTCTTTATACTTAATTCAAAAAAAATATTTTGAGTCCTTAAATGTGGCAGACAATCTGGTATGTTCCAGGGATACACTGATAAATAAGGACATTTTGTGATGACAACACAAAATCAAATGGAAAGGTCAGAGACTACTTGAAAATCTGTCTACTAAACTCAACTTCTACTTCTCTTCCAACATTTTATTTTATTTATGTATTTATTAAAAAAAATTTTTTTTGGCTGCATTGGGTCTTCATTGCTGTGAGCGGGGTCTATTCTTTGCTGCGGTGTGTGGGCTTCTCATTGTGGTGGCTTCTCTTGTTGTGGAACACAAGCTCTAGGAGCATGGGCTTCAGTAGTTGCACCATGCAGGCTCAGCAGTTGTGGCTCATGGGATCTAGAGCACAGGCTCAGTATTTGTGGTGCACGGGCTTAGTTGCTCCACAGCATGTGGGATCTTCCTGGACCAGGGCTTGAACCTGTGTCCCCTGCATTGGCAGGTGGATTCTTGACCACTGTACCACCAGGGAAGTCCATCTTCCAACATTTTAAATCTCACATGTGCGTCTCCCAAGTTAGAAATTAAAATAGTAATCTACTGTCAGAAACCCTCAGAGAGGAAATTCCATTCTTTCAGGCATGAAACAATGAGAAGATGATACAAAGGAGGAAATGGGTGAAACTGGCACTACACCAATTAATTTTCCTCAAAAGATAACCTTCTATGTATATTTAAGTTTCAAGTAAAAATAATTGAAATTGAAGCATGATGTTGTCTAACTAAGGTAATTATTCCTTCTGTAAATGAAGTGTTACCTGCTATCTCCCAAAAAAGTAAACAAAAGTTCTTATTTATCACTATATCCAGCTCTGAATTATGCCCATCTTTCTTCCAGATGGGATATATATATATATTTATATATATCCAATATATATAAATATATAAAGAACACATAGTTTATAAATTAAGTTCCTCATTTCTGAAATTGTATGGTTATGTGGCTGTATTTATGACTTCCTTCTTTTACTAACCATTTCATGTTGTACTTGACTTTAGACATTAATTCTGATGCCTTTTCTTCCCCCCAACCTGACTGAGTAACTGAAACATTTATTCTGAAGACTGTGAGCCATTTGTAGTCCTATAGATATTTTGGTCTTTAAAATCATCCCTGAACATGTAAAAATTAAGACATGCTATAAGTTGTTCTGAGTGTCAGTTCTTCTCCAGTTTAAGCCCATTGGATACAAGAAACAATGTTTCCCCTTGACCATTAGGACAACCACTCCAGAAAATGCAATAATGTCCTTCTTTGTTGTTTCAAAGACATGAAGAGCAAAAATGACTCAAGAATACTCTTAATTTTTGTTTAGATGATATTACTTTTGGGGTACTTAGGAAAATTACGCCATCTGAACCAGCAATATAAATTTGGGTGATAGGAAACAAAAATTTTGCAAATGTACTATAATGGGTAAATGAGCTGAGCTACATCCACTTTTACTTTTTGGTTGGGTAGTGAGTTGAATGGTTCCCTGCTTCCCCCAAGGATACATGCCCAAGTCCTTAACCTTCAGAACCTATGAATCTTTATTTGGAAAAAAGTCTTTGCAGATATAATTTAACAATCTAGAAATGAGGTCATCCTAAATTATGTAGATGGACCCTAAATCCAATGACAAATGTCCTTAAAGAAGATTCAGAGGAAAGGAACATGAAGACAAAGAGGCAATATGAACATGAAGGGAGAGATAGGAGTGATGCAGCAAAGAAAGTCTAGAAATGTCAGAAAGCACCAGAAGCTGGAGGAGACAAGGAAAGATTCTTCCCAGAAGTTTCCAGAGGGAGTGCATCCTGCTGACACCTTGAATTTTAACTTTTACCATCCAGAACTGTGAGAGAATAAACTTCTGTTGTTAAGCCACCCAGTTAAGTTAGTGGTAATTTGTTACAGCATCCCTAGAAAATTAATACAGTTCTTATTTATATGTACTTTGTCTTTAGAAGAATACTTTATTAATTAAGAAAACATACAGCATTTTGTATAAGAGTACAAACTTCAAGGTGTTGTCACAAACTTGGTGCCCTAAAAGAACCATTCCATCATAATATCAGGACTTTTGCTTGTCAGTCATGAGTCATTTGCTAAAGTCAGTGAATTTTATGAATATGAGCCTATTTTTCTTTTTTAAAAATATTAAATAAGAAGTGAAAGTGCACACTTATGGGGTTCTTAAACTACATGTTGAGTTGTATAATATGAGTTGAAAATAGAGTATAATGAGTTAAAAATATAAAATATAAACACTAATGAGACCACTAAAATAACATAAGATTTATAGTAAATAAAGCAACAAAGGGTATGAAATGGAAAATAAAAATTACCCAATTTATTCAAAAGAAGGTAGAATAAAAGGAAAACTCAAAGAACAGGATAAATAGAAAACAAATAACAAGATATAAACTTATCAATTATAATATTCACTTTAAATGTTTATGATCTAAACACCTAAATTAAAGAGATTACCAGGTTGGATAAAAACAAAACAAAACAACAAAGGATTGTCTATATGTTGCCTACATAAAACCCACTTTAGTTTTTAAAATTAATTTTGTTTTTTTGGTCACACCATGTGGCATGCAGGATCCCAGTTCTCAGACCAGGGATTGAACCCGTGCCCCCTGCAGTGGAAGTGCAGAGTCTCAAGCACTGGACTGCCAGGGAAGTCCTAAACCTACTTTAAATATAAAGACAAAATAGGTTAAAATTAAAAAATGAAAACAATATGACATCCTTCCATTAATCCAAAGAAAAATGGAATGGCATTATTGATATCAGAAAAGATTTAAGAGCAAAAATAATACTGGGGAGGGAGACCTTCAATATGGTGGAAGAGTAAGACGTGGAGATCACTTTCCTCCCCACAAATATATCAGAAATACATCTACACGTGAAACAACTCCTACAGAACACCTACTGAATGCTGGCAGAAGACCTCAGACCTCCCAAAAGGCAAGAAACTCCCCACGTACCGGGGTAGGGCAAAAAAAAAAAAAAAAAAAAAAAAAAAACAGAGACAAAAGAATAGGTATGGGAGCTGCACCTCTGGGAGGGAGCTGTGAAGGAGAAAGGTTTCCACACACTTGGAAGGCCCTTCACTGGCGGAGACAGGCGGTGGCGGAAGGGGGAAGCTTCGGAGCCATGGAGGAGAGCACAGCAACAGGGGTGCAGAGGGCAAAGCGGAGTGATTCCCACACAGAGGATCGGTGCTGACTAGCACTCACCAGCTCGAGAGGCTTGTCTGCGCACCCACCAGGGTGGGAGAGGGCTAGGAGCTGAGGATCGGGCTTCCGTTGGATCCCAGGGAGAGGACTGGGGTTGGCTGCATGAAAACAGCCTGAAGGGGGCTAGAGCACCACAGCTAGCAGGGAGGCAGTCTGGGAAAAAGCCTGGAACTGCCTAAGAGGCAAGAGACCATTGTTTCAGAGTGCATGAGGAGAGGTGATTCAGAGCACCGCCTAAACAAGCTCCAGAGATGGGTGAGAGCTGCGGCTAACAGCGCAGACACCACAGATGGGCATGAAACGCTAAGACAGCTGCTGCAGCCACCAAGAAGCCTCTGTGCAAGAACAGGTAATTATCCACACCTCCCCTCCTGGGAGCCTGTGCAGCCTGCCACTGCCAGGGTCCTGTGATCCAGGGACAACTTCCCCGGAAGGAACACACAGCACACCTCAGACTGTTGCAACATTACACCAGCCTCTGCCGCCTCAGGCTCGCCCCGCATGCCGTACCCCTCCCTCCCCCGGCCTGAGTGAGCCAGAGCCCCCAAATCAGCTGCTCCTTTAACACCATCCTGTCTGAGCGAAGAACAGATGCCCTCAGGTGACCTACACGTAGAGGCAGGGCCAAATCAAAGCTGAACCCCAGGAGCCGTGCAAACAAAGAAGAGAAAGAGAAATCTCTCCAAGCAGCCTCAGGAGCAGCAGATTAAATCTCCACAATCAACATGATGTACCCACATCTCTGGAATACATGAATAGACAAATGAATCATCCCAAATTTGAGGCGGTGGACTTGGGGAGCAATGATATATATATATATTTTTACTTTTTCTCTTTTTGTGAGCGTATATGTGTATGTTTTTTTTGTGTGATTTTGTCCGCAGAGCTTTGCTTTTACGATTTGTCCTAGAGTTCTGTCTGTTTTTTTTTGTTTGTTTGGGGGTTTTTTTTTAGTATAGTTTTCAGCACTAGTTATCATTGGTGGATTTGTTTTTTGGTTTGGTTGCTCTCTTCTTTCTTTCTTTCATTTTTATTTTCTTTTTTAATTACTTTTTAATATTAAAAAATTTAATGATTATTTCTTATTTTTTATTTTAATAATTTTATTATTTTTTCTTTCTTTCCTTCTTTTTTTCTCCCTTTTCCTCTGGGCCATGTGGTTGATAGGGTCTTGGTGCCCCCGCCGGTTGTCAAGCCTGTTCCTCTGAGGTGGGAGAGCCGAGATCAGGACATTGGTCAACCAGAGACCTACCGGCTCCATGTAATATCAAATGGTGAAAGTACTACCAGAGATCTCCATTTCAATTCTAAGACACAGCTCCACTCAATGACCAGCTAGCTACAGTGGTGGACACACTATGCCAAACAAATATCAAGAAAGGAACACAATGACACCCTGTATCAGAGAAGCTGCATAAAACCATAATAAGGTCACAGACACCCCAAAACACACCACCGGATGTGGTCCTGCCCAACAGAAAGACAAGATCCAGCCTCATCCACCAGAACACAGGCACCAGTCCCCTCCACCAGGAAGCCTACACAACCCACTGAACCAACCTTAACCACTGGGAGCAGACATCAAAAACAACAGGAACTACAAACCTGGAGCCTGTGAAATGGAGACCCCAAACACAGTAAGTTAAGCAAAGTGACAAGACAGAGAAATACACAACAGATGAAGGAGCAAGGTAAAAACCCACCAGCCCAAACAAATGAAGAGGAAACAAGCAGTCTACCTGAAAAAGAATTCAGAGTAATGATAGTAAAGATGATCCAAAATCTTGCAAATACAATGGAGAAAATACAAGAAACGTTTTACAAGGACCTAGAAGAACTAAAGATCAAACAAACAACGATGAACAACACAATAAATAAAATTTTAAATTCTCTAGAAGGAATCAATAGCAGAATAACTGAGGCAGAAGAATGGATAAGTGAACCAGAGATAAAATAGTGGAAATAACTAACACAGAGAAGAATAAAGAAAAAAGAATGAAAAGACTTGAGGACAGTCTCAGAGACCTCTGGGACAACATTAAACACACCAACATTCAAATTATAGGGGTCCCAGAAGAAGAAGAGAAAAAGAAAGGGACTGAGAAAATATTTGAAGAGGTTATAGTAGAAAACTACCCTAATATGGGAAAGTAAATAGTTAAGTCCAGGAAGCACAGAGAGTCCCATACAGGATAAATCCAAGGAGAAACACACCAAGACACATATTAATCAAACTATCAAAAATTAAATACAAAGAAAAAATATTAAAAGCAGAAAGGGAAAAATAACAAATAACATAAAAGGGAATCCGCATAAGGTTAACAGCTGATCTTTCAGCAGAAACTCTTCAAGCCAGAAGGCAGCGGCAGGACATATTTAAAGTGATGAAAGGCAAAAACCTACAACCAACATTATTCTACGCAGCAAGGATTTCATTCAGATTTCGACGGAGAAATTAAAACCTTTACAGACAAGCAAAAGCTAAGAGAATTCTGAACCACCACACCAGCTTTACAACAAATGCTAAAGGAACATCTCTAGGCAGGAAACACAAGAGAAGGAAAAGACCTACAATTACAAATCCAAAACAATTAAGAAAATGGTAAAAGGGATACACATATTGATAATTACCTTATATGTAAATGGATTAAATGCTCCAAGCAAAACACACAGACTGGGTGAATGGACACACCAAAAAGACCTGTATATATGCTGCCTACCAGAGACCAACTTCAGACCTACAGACACATACTGACTGAAAGTGAGAGGACGCAGAAAGATATTCCATGCAAATGGAAATTTTAAAAAAGCTGGGGTAGCAATTCTCATATCAGATAAAAGAGATTTTAAAATAAAGACTATTAGAAGAGACAACAAATCACACTACATAATGATCAAGGGATCAATCCAGGAAGAACATATAACAATTATAAATATTTATGCACCCAACAAAGGAGCATCTCAATACGTAAGGAAAATGCTAGTAGTCATAAAAGGGGAAATTGACAGTAACACAATCACAGTAGGGGACTTTAACACCCCACTTTCGCCAATGGACAGATCATCCAAAATGAAAATAAATAAGGAAACACAAGCTTTAAATGATATATTAAAAATGAAGAACTTAATTGATATTTATAGGACATTCCACCCAAAAACAACAGAATACACATTTTTCTCAAGTGCTCATGGAACATTCTCCAGGACAGATCATATCTTGGGTCACAAATCAAGCCTTGGTAAATTTAAGAAAACTGAAATTGTATCAAGTATCTTTTCTGACCACAATGTTGAGACTGGATATCAATTACAGGAAAAAAATCTGTGAAACATATAAACACATGGAAGCTAAACAATACAGTACTTAATAACCAAGAGATCACTGAATAAATCAAACAGGAAATCAAAAAATACCTAAAAACAAATGACAATGAAAAACATGATGACCCAAAACCTGTGGGATGCAGCAAAAGCAGTTCTAAGAGAGAAGTTTATAGCAATACAATACTACCTCAAGAAACAAGAAACATCTAAAATAAACAACCTAACCTTACACCTAGAGCAATCAGAGAACAAAGAACAAAAAAACCCCACAAGTCAGCAGAAGGAAATAAATCATAAAGATCAGATCAGAAATAAATGAAAAAGAAATGAAGGAAACAATAGCAAAGATCAATAAAACAAAAAGCTAATTATTTGAGAAGATAAACAAAACTGATAAGCCATTAGCTAGACGCATCAAGAAAAAAAGGGAGAAGACTCAAATCAACAGAACTAGAAAAGAAAAAGGAGAAGTAACAACTGACACTGAAGAAATACAAAGGATCATGAGAGATTAATACAAGCAACTATATGCCAATAAAATGGACAAGCTGGAAGTAACGGACAAATCCTTAGAAGAGCATAACCTTCCGAAACGGAACCAGCAAGAAATAGAAAAAAGAAACAAACTAATCACAAACACTGAACTTGAGACAGTGAGTAAACATCTTCCAAAAAACAAAAGCCCAGGATCAGATGGCGTCACAGGTGAATTCTACCAAACATTCAGGGAAGAGCTAACACCTATCCTTCTCAAACTCTTCCAAAAGATAGTAGAGGGAGGAACACTCCCAAACTCATTCTATGAGGCCACCATCACCCTGATACCAAAACCAGACAAAGACGTCACAAAGAAAGAAAACTACAGGCCAATGTCACAGATGAACATAGGTGCAAAAATCCTCAACAAAATACTAGCAAACAGAATCCAACAGCACATTAAAAGGATTATACACCATGTTCAAGTGGGGTTTATCCCAGGAATGCAAGAATTCTTCAATATATGCAAATCAAACAATGTGATACACCATATTAACAAAGTGAAGGAGGAAAACCATATGATCATCTCAATAGATGCAGAAAAATTGTTCAACACAATTCAACACCCATTTATGATAAAAACCCTACAGAAAGTAGGCATAGAGGGAACTTACCTCAACATAATAAAGGCCATATATGACAAACCCACAGCCAACATCATTCTGAATGTTGAAAAACTGAAGCCATCTCCACTAAGATCAGGAAGAAGACAAGGTTGCCCACTCTCACTATTATTATCCAACATAATTTTGGACGTTTTAGCCACAGCAATCACAGAAGAAAAAGAAAGAAAAGAATCCAAATCAGAAATGAAGAAGTAAAGCTGTCACTTTTTTGCAGATGATGTGATACTGTACATAGAAAATCCTAAAGAATCCACCAGAAGACTACTAGAGCTCATCAATAAATCTGGTAAAGTTGCAGGATACAAAATTAATGCACAGAAATCTCTTGCATTGCTATACACTAATGATGAAAAATCTGAAAGAGAAATTAAGGAAACACACCCATTTACCACTGCAACAAAAAGAATAAAATACCTAGGAATAAAACTACCTAAGGAGACAAAAGACCTGTATGCAGAAAACTGTAAGACACTGATGAAAGAAACTAAAGATGATACGAACAGATGGAGATATATACCATGTTCTTGGACTGGTAGAATCAACATTGTGAAAATGACTATACTACCCAAAGCAATCTACAGATTCAATGCAATCCCTATGAAAAGACCAATGGCACTTTTCACAGAACTAGAACAAAATATTTCACAATTTGTATGGAAACACAAAAGACCCCAAATAGCCAAAGCAATCTTGAGAAAGAAAAACAGAGCTGGAGGAATCAGGCTCCGTGACTTCAGACTATACTACAAAGCTACAGTAATCAAGACAGTATGGTACTGGAACAAAAACAGAAATATAGATCAATGGAACAGGATAGAAAGCCCAGAGATAAACCCATGCACATATGGTCATCTTATTTTTGATAAAGGAGGCAGGAATATACAATGGAGAAAACACAGCCTCTTCAATAAGTGGTGCTGGGAAAACTGTACAACTACATGTAAGAGAATGAAATTAGAACACTCCCTAACACCATACACAAAAATAAACTCAAAATAGATTAAAGATCTAAATGTAAGGCCAGACACTATAAAACTCTTTGAGGAAAACATAGGCAGAACACTCTATGACATAAATCACAGCAAGATCGTTTTTGACCCACCTCCTGGAGACATGGAAAAAAAAAGAAAAATAAACAAATGGGACCAAATGAAACTAAAAGCTTTTGCATAGCAAAGGAAACCATAAATGAGATGAAAGGACAACTCTCAGAATGGGAGGAAATATTTGCAAATGAACCTATTGACAATGGATTTATCTCCAAAATTTATAAGCAGTTCATGCAGCTCAATATCAAAAAACAAACAACCCAATCCAAAAATGGGCAGAAGACCTAAATAGACATTTCTCCAAAGAAAACATACAGATTGCCAACAAACACATGAAAGAATGCTCAACATCACAAATCATTAGAGAAATGCAAAACAAAACTACAATGAGGTATTACCTCACACCTGTCAGAATGGCCATCATCAAAAAGTCTACAAACAATAAATGCTGTAGAGGGTGTGGAGAAAAGGGAACCCTCTTTCACTGTTGGTGGTAATGTGCATTGATACAGCCACTATGGAGAACAGTATGGTGGTTCCTTAAAAAACTCATAACAGAACTACAATATGACTCAGCAATCCCACTACTGGGCATAAATCGTGAGAAAACCATAATTCAAAAAGAGTTATGTACCACAGTGTTCATTGCAGCACTATTTACAGTAGCCAGGACATGGCAACAACCTAAGTGTCCGTCAATAGAGGAATGGATAAAGAAGATGTGGCATATACATACAATGGAATATTTCTGAGCCATAAAAAGAAACAAAATTGAGTTATTTGTAGTGAGGTGGATTGTCCTAGAGTCTCTCATACAGAATGAAGTAAGTCAGAAAGAGGAAAACAAATACTGTATGCTAACATATATATATGGAATCTAAAAAAAAAAAAAAAAAAAAAAAAAAGGTTATGAAGAACCTAGGGGCAGGGGAGGAATAAAGATGCAGAAATAGAGAATGGACTTGAGGACATGGGGAGGGGGAAGGGAAAACTGGGATGAAGTTAGAGAGTGGCATGGACTTATATATACTACCAAATGTAAAACAGATAGCTAGTGGGAAGCAGCCGCATAGCACATGGAGATCAGCTTCGTGCTTTGTGACCACCTAGAGGGCTGGGATATGGAGGGTGGGAGGGAGACACAAGAGGGAGGAGATATGGGGATATATGTATATGTATAGCTGATTTACTTTGTTATAAAGCAGAAACTAACACACCATTGTAAAGCAATTATAATTCAATAAAAATGTTAAAAAAATAATACTGGGGTTCAGAGATCTGTTTTATAATGATAATCAATTAACCAATCTTACTTATGTACCTAAATGCAGATTTTCAGACAATATGAAACAAAACCTGGTAATCTTCAAGATCTGTCCATAATATACATTTTTCCAATTGTAGTAAAAATTTCATCTCTTACAGAAAATTGTTAGGCATACAGAAGACTTAAAAGATATTATCAACTAAATTGATGTAATTCTTCCAGCAACATTAGAATATAAATTCTTTTCAAGATCACATGGAAAATTTATCAAAATAGACTATATATGGGCCATAAAAAAGTCTCAATAAATTTAAAATGATTCAAGTAATACATATTCTCTGATCACAACCGAAATAAATCAGATATCCATTACAGAAAATCTGAGAAATCCCCAAATATCTAAAGTTTAAATAAACTTCTAAACAACTCATGAGTCAAAGAAATCTTGATTATGCTGATGGTTTCAGGGGAGTCTAGCTATGTCAAAATTCATTAAATTGTACTTTAAATGTGTTGTTTGTTGCATGTCAATTAGACCTCGAAAACACCTTTAAAGAAAGTTTGCTCCAGTAATTTCCTAGGCATATTCAAAGATACTTCTGTGAGGAAAAGGAAAGCTGGATACTGTCACATAGCATGGTCTTGGGAATGGGCAGGAAGGCATCTTCCTAGGCTGACAGAGATCAGCAGTGGTCTCTGGGTCTGTGGGTCCATGGGCTATTAGAGAAGCTCCACCTAATAGCATTTGCAAATGTGTCTCTATATTCATCTGTTTCCCTTGGGCCATCCCTGACTTTAATTAAAGTACTGCTGAAGATGTAGCCACTGTCCTTGTGGGCAATTAATAGGCATTTCTGTGTTCACATTTGGGTCAAAGACATTAGGAAAACACACAACTGAGGAGAAACAATCCCACAGAAATCAGAAGGTGTGCTTCAGAAAAGTGAGAAGTGGCTTCTGGGAGAAAAATAGCAGTGGTCATGAGTCAGAGAGCTGGCTTAGTCAACAAAAGGCTATAGGCCAGATTTGGGAAACTGGAGCCATTTACCATAAGTACAAAGATGGAGATTCACTAAGCAATTTGAGCATCTGTAGACCATAGCAGTTCCAAAAATTCTACATCAAAAAGGCCAGCATCTGTAATACAGTTGGAAGAAATATCTAGGTTCTGGGGTTTCCCTTGTTACATTTAAAAGCAAGCACACTGCTTTTGGTTAGAAAGTATGTCTTCTTCAGTTGGCTTCCAGAATCTGACAGAGATTTTGCCAAATTAAAAAAGTCTCCAATGGGTCTTCAGTTTTATGTGAAAAGAATTAAGATACAGAGATTTAATTGATTAATTACATCTGTGTTTATTCTGTGTATATGTAGATAACCACACACACAAATACACACAGATTGCTCTAGAAACTGATCCAGGCACCAAGAAAGCAACACTGATCAAACTGCATCCCTGATATTTAATAGAGAAGAAGCGATCATAAATGTTAAGTAATTGAGATAATTTCAGATATAAATGGTAGTAGAGATATAAAACAGGGGACTGATCTAGAGGGAATTACTAGGAAGAGGCAGGAAGAGCCTCTCTGAGAATTGTCTATCTGAGCTGACATCTGAATGATTATGCAAAGTGAGACATGGTCAGTTCCAAGGGCATTAATTCCACACAGAGAGAGCAGCCTATGCCAAGGTCTGAGACAGTAATGAGCTTGGCAATTTTGAGGAAGAGAAAGCAAGCCGGTATGGCTGATGTATATTAATAAAGCCAGTGGCAGAAAATTAGGTTCTGGACACAGGCAATGGCAAGATTATGTAGGACCATGATGGATGTGTTAAGATTCTCTAGGAATCTGGAAAGCATTCTAACATGGTAATACGCTAAACTTTTTGGATCAGAGGAATGACTTGATTCTTAAAAACTAATGTGCTGGGGCTTCCCTGGTGGCGCAGTGATTGGGAGTTTGCCTGCCAATGCAGGGAGCACGGGTTCGTGTCCCAGTCCGGGAAGATCCCACATGCCGCGGAGCGGCTGGGCCCGTGAGCCATGGCCGCTGAACCTGCGCGTCCGGAGCCTGCGCTCCACAACAGGAGAGACCGCAATGGTGAGAGGCCCGCGTACCGCAAAAAAAAACAAAAACAAAAAACAACTAATGTGCTTTGTTTTGAGCACTAGCTGATAAGCCCAGAATTTATTCATTTCATTCACATGCTGGGCTAATGGGCTAAAGGGGAAATGATTAAATTAGGTGGGAGGGAGGGAAGGTGGGAGGGAGGGAGGGAGGGAGGAAGGAATTCTTTTGAATTGGTCAATTTGTTCAAAAGAAATGGGCCATTTGTAGGGTAGATCCTTTGGTATGGCTATTTGGCTTTTACTGATAACACAGTGAGATTTTTGGTCTTTGGTACTAGACATTTTGTTAGGAGGATTCCGCTTCAAAGATAACTGAGTTCTCAGAGAAATACATTACCAAATACAAATACCAAGAATCAAACATAGGAGGTAAACTTTTATTCTAAGAGTAGTGCTATTAACAAAATATGTTTTGTTGACAAATACCACATACCATGATCAGTGAATGACATGGTTATGTGTATGATAGCAGAAATAATTAGTTGACTATTCCATTTTATTGGGCAAACCAGACAGTTTTAAATGTTGCATCATACAACCTGCAGTAATGGAACAAATCAATTTAACTAAATATATACTTTCTGATTTCCTCCCACATGTTAGACATTTGTGTGGGTGACTGTTATAAACTTGGCATCACTGTCATCCATATCAAAGGTATCTTCTGAACTGCAGAAGAGAATCTTGCATTTATATTTCTTCAAAACACATTTCCTGTATAGTTGGGCACTAATTCCTGAAAACTGCAACAGCTTTATTGGGAGACTGAGAGAAATAAACTCCTTAGTGTTGTAGGATCAGATCTTCAGACTTAGCTTCTCTGACTTCTAGCACCTGCATCCCTGTCCTTCACTATTCAGCTCTGCCATTATTATGTAAGTCCATAATTCCTATATTAAATATTTTATACTCAGAATATATTAACTGGCATACATTTTACTGCATAAATTCAATTTAAGATACTGAAAGTGGTCTCAAAAGAATAGAATCTTGAACATGGGGATCTGGAATAAGTTATTTGATCTGATTAGAAATAAAAGGTGGTAATGATTTCATTACCAATATTAAATGAGGTCCTGGTAGACAAGGGCCAAATTAGTTACATAAATTCTATTTGCATGTATTCAAGGGCCTAAAGAAGAGAGAGATTTGAGATTGTAGTACATTTTAGTAATAACAGAATCTTACAGATGAAAATAAAACAGAGGTTATATGAGATGACTCCTTACCACACTGGAAAACTTGGATAAATAAAGCATTAAACTCATGGTTTTAAGTTCTGAGAACAAAAAATAAACAAAGAAACTGAAAGCTTATAGTATGGCTGTGATGGTTAGTTTTATGTGTCAACTTGGCTGAGTCATGATGCCCAGATATTTGGTCAAACTGTGTTCTGGATGTTTCTGTGAAGGTGAATTTTTTGGATGAGATTAACATTTATATTGGTGAACTTAGAGAAAATCAGAGTGACCTCCATAATGTGGGTGGGGTTCATCCGATGAATTCAAGACCTTAATAGCATAAAGACTAGCCTCTTTTAAGGAAGAAGAAATTCTGCCAGTACACTGCCTTTGGACTTGAAGTTCAACTCTTCCCTCATCTCCAGTCTGCTGACCCATCTTGCACATTTTGGACTTCCCAAGCTTTCACAATTAAATGAGCCAATTTTTTAAAAATAGCTTATTTCGCTCTCTCTTTCTCTCCCTCCTTCCCCCCATCCCTCTCTCCCTCTACACACACACACACACACACACACACACACACACACACACACACACACACACACACACACCCCTTGTTGGTTGAGACTGCCAAACAGAAACTCTAAAGTTTGATTCTCCATGTGGATAAAGCAGGATGCAAATTGGATTCACAGCTGCATGTAGTTGTTATATTCAAGTTAGGGACTGGTTGAGTAATAGGGAGACGTTGAGCAGTTTACAGTGTGATTCTGACATCCTTAATTTGTTATCTCAAGGGAGAACTTCCATATGTGCTTCCTTGATCTTGGCTGGCAACTTTCTGAACTTTTCAGAAGCTCTCTTGACTTTTACTCTGCCCTCAGCTTTTCTGACAGTCATCTAACTTTTAATTCCTGTATTAAGCCTTTTATACTGAGAATGCTTACAGCAAATTCTGTTCTCCTAACTTGGCTTATTAATTGTGCTAACCCCCAGAGAAAGCAACAAAAATGTAAGCAAGAAAGTCATAATGAGAGACTAAAAAATATGAAATAAATAGAAATAGTTTTTGCCTTCATAAGCTCAAATTTTATTTTAAAACAAAAATGTTTCAGTAAAACAAGTGAAATCAAAATATAAAATAATAATTAATGGACTCAGTAAGTTTCCAAAAAAAATTGATCATTCAACTCTCTGAATACCAGGGAATCAAGGAAAATTCTAAAATTATTCAAAGAAACTCACAGGAAATTATAATAAATAATGCTTCCTTAAGAAAATGGGAGTAATTAACTCAATTGTGTTGCTGGAAAATTTTACCAATACAAATGAATCTTGTTACTTTGTCATCATTATACCCAACTTTTAAAAATATAGGTTTGATATTATGTATTTTTACCAATTTTATTTAATTAATTAGTTATGTACCTAAACCTTTTAAACTGGCCTATATGAAGAGTTCATAAAATATGATAAAATTAATTAAATATAATTTATAAGATATAAAAATAGGGATGAGAATAACTGGAGTTAAGAATGAGGATAAAATGACTATTTCAAAGTTGTATATAGTTTTCTTCCCATGAATTAAATGCAAGCTTGTCTCTAAAGCTTTTAAAAGATTACTCAAAAATGAAATCTTATATCTAAAACATCCACAAAATATAAAAGAAACAATTATCCACCAGGATCTAACATCATTCAGGAATGACTCAACAGAGCCTTTATTAAACAAGGACAATTATTCATGAGACAATGGAAAGGAAGACTGGAATATGGGTGGAAAAAAGCAATACTGTTATAGGAACCCAAATACCAGCTAATATGACTGAATCTTGGTATCTTTTTAGCACAAATGAAAAGAAATTAAGTGTTTTTCCCAATAGTTTTACTTATTTTCTCAGCTGAACTTTTGATAAATACTGGGTTGGATGTAACAGCTAGTTGATTCTGCTTGTTGAATACAGCCATGTAACACCAAGACAGTTTTGTATAAACAGATAATCCCTATAGTAAGCACAGGTGACAAAAAAGAGGGCATTTCTTTAAATAAAAAGCAATTCTCTGTGATGAACTGATAGAACAGCCAGGATTTGCTTTAAATTATGTAAATTTTCTCCAAGTCAAACAAATGACCAGTTTTCCCAAACTCATCTCACAATAGTATAATGAAAAGTGGTAGTTTAAATTTCCTATTCCTGCCATGACAAACATCACAAATAATGACTTAAAGCAACACCAATTTATTTTGTTATACAGTTCTGTTGGTCCAAAGGCCAAAATAGTAAGCAGTTCTGTATTCCTTTTGGAGACTGTAGGGGGGAAACTGTTTCCTTGCCTGTTCTAACTTCTATAGGTCACCTGGATGCATTGGTACATAGCCCCTTCCTCCATCCTTGAAGGCAGCAGTTTAATATCTGTATCCTCTGTTTGTGTTATCACATTTTCTACTCTAATTCTGAATATCTGTATCCTTCTTATAAGTACCCTAGTGATTATATTAGGCCCATCCAGGTAATTCAAGATAATCTCTCCATCTCAAGATCTTTAACCTTTATCACATGAGAAAAATCTTCTTGCCATGTAAGGTACCATATTCACAGTTCCAGGGATAAGGACATGGGCATTTTGGGGAGTAGAGGCATTATTCTGTTTCCCATAGTAGTTTACCCTAATATAACATCACAGTAGATATTAGCCAACATTTCATGAAATCTCACCAACAAATCCATGATAGAGTTAGCTTAAAATAATGTTACTTCTTCTGTATTCTTTTGACAAAACAAAAATTGCACTAGCATGTAGTGAAGTAATCTGTTAAGTGAGATTATTATTTATAAAGTTAAACTTGGGTGGGGAGGAGGCTCCAATACACATTCATAATAGAAACTGCCAGGAAACTAGGATTAGAGGGGATATCATCAACTTGATTAAAAAAAAATCTACAAAAGTCTAAACCTAACATACTTCATAGTGAGAAACTCAAAGTTTCCCACACTAAGATTCGGGAAAAGGAAAGGAAGTTTCCCCTCACCACTCCTTTTCAACATTGTGCCAAAATTTCCAGGTAATGCAACAGGTCAAGAAAAGGAAATAAAAATGTAGAGAGTGGCAAAGAAGAAATAAACTTACTGTCTTTGTTCACAGATGACATGACTGTCTATGTAGAAAATCTGGAAGGAACAAAACAAACAAACAAATCTTCTGGAAGTAATAAGTAATTGTAGCAAGGTTGCAGGATACAAAGTTAATAAACAAAAATCAATCACCTTCCTACATGCCAAGAATGAATAGGTAGAAGTTGAAATTACATACATAATACCATTTTAATTATCATACCAAAACGTCAAATACCTAGGTATAAACTAACAAAATATGCACAAGATATATATGAAGAAAATATAAAATTCTGATGAAAGAAATTGAACTCAATAAATGGAGAGGTAGTACATGTTCATAAATAGTAAGATTCAATACTGTCAAATCAGTTCTTCTCAAATTGATCTACAGATTAAACATAATCCAAATCAAAATCCCAGACAATTATTTTATAGAAATTTATAAACTGATTCTAAAGTTTATATGCAGAGGCAAAAGACCCAGAATAGCCACACAATATTGAGGAAGAACAAAGTTGGAGGACTGACACTACTCAATGTCAAAACTTACTAAAACTACAGTAATCAAGAAAGTGAGATACTGGCAAAAGAATACACAAATAAACCAATGGAACAGAAGAGAGAACCCAGAAGTAGACCCACAGAGATATAGTGAACTGATCTTTGCCAAAGGAGCAAAGATAATATTTTCAACAAATGGTGCTAGAACAACTGAATATCCACATGCAAATAAATAAATAAATGAAAATAAAAAATAAAGAAAAAATAAAGAATCTAGACACAGGCCTCATATCATTCACAAAAATTAACTCAAGGGGCTTCCCTGGTGGCGCAGAGGTTGAGAGTCCCGTCTGCCTATGCAGGGGACACGGGTTCGTGCCCTGGTCTGGGAAGATCCCACATGCCGCAGAATGCTGGGCCTGTGGGCCATGGCCTCTGAGCCTGCGCGTCCAGAGCCTATGCTCCGCAACAGGAGAGGCCACAACAGTGAGAGAGGCCCGCGTACCGCAAAAAAAAAAAAAAAAAAAAAAAAAAAAAGAAAAAAAAAAGAACTCAAAATGGATTGTAGACTAAAATGCACAGTGCAAGACTACATATCAAGCCACAGACTTTGAGAAAATAATTGCAAAGACATATCTGATAAAGAACAGTTACCCCAAATATACACAAAACTCCTAGAACTCAGTAAGAAAATAAGCACCTAATTTAAAATGCGCAAAACATTTGAACTGACAGTTCACCAACAAGATATGGCAAATCAGTATATAATAAGATGCTCAACATCATGTTATTAGGAAACTGCAAATTAAAACAACAATGATATACTATACCTATTAGAATGGTCAAAGTCCAAAACACATTTTTTTTTGAATTTTATTTATTTTTTTATACAGCAGGTTCTTATTAGTTATCCATTTTATACATATTAGTGTATATGTGTCAATCCCAATCTGACAACACCAAATGCTGTTGAGGATATGGTTCAACAGGACATTCACTTATTGCTGGTGGGAATGTAAAATTGCAGTCACTTTGAGAAAGACTTCTGCAGTTTCTTACAAAATTAAGCACAATCTTCCATATGATCCAGCAATTGTGCTCCTTGGTATTTACCTAAAGGAACTGAAAATGTACACACAATGTTTATAGCAGCTCTGTTCATAATTGCCAAAACTTGGAAGCAACCAAGATGTCCTTCAGTAGGTGAATACATAAACAAACTGTGTTACATCCAGTCAACGGAATATTATTCAGTGCTAAAAACTGATGATGAGCTTGGGCTTCCCTGGTGGCGCAGTGGTTGAGAGTCTGCCTGCCAATACAGGGCACACGGATTCGTGCCCCGGTGTGGGAAGATCCCACATGCCGCGGAGCGGCTAGGCCTGTGAGCCATGGCCGCTGAGCCTGCGCGTCCAGAGCCTGTGCTCTGCAACGGGAGAGGCCACAACAGTGAGAGGCCCGCGTACCGCAAAAAACAAAACAAACAAACAAACAACTTGATGTGCTATCACAACATGAATAGACATGAAGGAATCACAAATACATATCAAAAAGTGAAAGAAGTCAATCTGAAAATCTAAATCCTGTATGACTCCATCTATTTGACATTCTGGAAAAGGTAAAACTATGGAGACAAAAGATGAGTGGTTGCCAGGCTTAGAGGTGGAGGGATGAATAGACAAAACATGGATTTTCAGGGTAGTGAAACCAATTTGTATGCTGCTACAAAGGTGAATACATGTCTTTATCCAACTGACAAAAACCACAGAAGGTACCACACCAAGCGGGAAGCCTACGGTAAACTGTGGACTTTGGGTAATAATGATGTATCAGTGCAGGGCCATTGCTTGTAGTAAGTGTACCATATGCTGGCACAGGATGCTGATGCTGAGAGAGGTGGTGGGGGGTGGGGAAAGTATATGGGAAATCTCTGCACCTAAAAAAAAAAAAAGTTGGTAGGACTTCTACAAAGGATGTAACATAACAAAAATTAGCTCATAGGGTGTATTATGTGCTCATGATATCCTATTTATTGTTAAGATGATTAAGAAAGCTTTTAATTAATTTCCATTGGAGTATAGTTGCTTTACAACGTTGTGTTTGTTTCTGCTGTACAGCAAAGTGAATCAGCTATATGTATACACATAACCCCTCTTTTTTGGATTTCCTTCCCATTTAGGTCACCACAGAGCACTGAGTTCCCTGTGCTGTACAGTAGGTTCTCATTAGTTATCTATTTCGTACATAGTATCAATAGTGCGTATATGTCAATCCCAATCTCCCAATTCATCCCACCCCCCCTTCCCCCCATGGAATCCATACATCCATTCTCTAGGTCTAAGTCTCTATTTCTGCTTTGCAAATAAATTCATCTGAATCATTCTTCTAGATTCCACATATAAGCAGTATTATACGATATTTGTTTTTCTCTTTCTTACTTCACTCTGTGTGACAGTCTCTAAGTCCATCCACATCTTGGCAAATTGCACAATTTTCTTCCTTTTTATAGCTGAGTGATATTCCATTATATATATGTACCACATCTTCTTTATCCATTCTTCTGTTGATGGACATTTAGGTTGCTTCCATGTCCTGGCTACTGTAAATATTGCTGCAATGAACATTGGGGTGCATGTATCTTTTTGAATTATGGTTTTCTCTGGGTATATGTCCAGGGCTGAGATTTCTGGGTCTTATGGTAGTTCTATTTTTAGTTTTTTAAGGAACCTCCATACTGTTCTCTATAGTGGCTGTATCAATTTACATTCCCATCAACAGTGTAAGAGGGTTCCCTTTTCTCCACACCCTCTCCAGCATTTATTGTTTGTTAAAGAAATTTTTAAAGAGACATGTTGCAACAGCTGGATGCACAAATTCTGCTTTTCAACACTAGTAATATGTAACCACTGAAACATGTTTTCATTCTCGTTGGTCTGACACTGGATGTCCTACTGATATACTTTCCATAGAAATATCTGTAATTGGGAAAGTAGCCTACTCCAAAACAGACACACTTGTTCCTGTTCATAGAGTCAACAGTCCATGACATGTTGATTAAAGCCACAAATAAGCTAATATTATCTTTAGTAGATGTTCATTGTTCTCTATTTGCCAAACACTTCAGTAAGTCTAAGGGTTTTTTTATTTGTTGTTGTCTTTCCACTGAATCTGTCTTACTGATTGTCCTGTGGTATCATAACCATGATGAATCTTTTATCATTTCTAGTTTTAGTTTTCTTTCGAGAGTTAGATCTTAAAGACATTTAACAACACACTGACAGAATAATCTAAATTGTATTACTTAATTTCTGGGTTTTATTTCATAGTGTTGGCCCACATTTAATTTGACACCATTCCTTTTATTTATTTATTTATTTTTTAGTGGTACACGGGCCTCTCACTGTTGTGGCCTCTCCCGTTGCGGAGCACAGGCTCTGGACGCGCAGGCTCACCGGCCATGGCTCACCGGCCTAGCCTCTCTGTGCCATGTGGGATCTTCCCAGACCGGGGCACGAACCCGTGTCCCCTGCATCGGCAGGTGGACTCGCAACCACTGCGCCAATCAGGGAAGCCCCTGATACCATTCTTATTAGCAACTTAACTATCTTGGATTTACCCCAATATTTATTTACTTTCATTTGGTATTTAATGAAACATTCTCTTCACTTACAGACTCTCATTCCAACTGCCCATCAAATATTTTATTAAAATATGTAATTAAAATGCAAAATCCCACTTGTGTAACCATATTTGGGAAGAAGTACAAACAACGTTCAATAAGCCTTTAGTTCAATTGTTGTTAGTAGAGCATGGTGGAGAGTCAATGTTTGCTGAGGTAAGCATGCTGGCGTGTGTCAATTAAGTGGAGCTTATTGAAGAGATCCTACCACCAATTTTATTCCAGTATATTATCTCTTCTGTACTTATTCCTCTGTGGAAGTTACAGTATTGTCACATCTAGAAATTATCTACTCCAGCATTTTATTAGGCACACTTTGTACACATTTAAAAAATTTCTTCTCTAAGGCAATTTACAATGTTCATAAGAACAAAAGAAGTTGAACATGAAACCTAAATTCCATATTATATAAATTTTATTATTTGCTTCCAGAGATTTCTGGAAGATAAATAAACCTTAAATCAAGAAAACAAAGAGCAAAGTAAAAACCAGAAGAAATTAAAACAGATAAAAAGAAGCATAAAATAGAAAGCAAATATAGAACTGAGAAAATCAACAAAGACAAAAGTTGATTTTTTTAAACTATTAAGCCAATTTGTAAAGTCCTAGCTACTAGACTGATGAAAGAGAGAGAGAACAAACTTAATACTGACAATTAAATAAGGGGAATTACTATAGACCAAGAAGACATTAAATATTATTTAAAAAAATAGAAATAATTTTACAGCAATAAATTTGAAAATTTTGATTAAATGTTTTTATAAAATAATCAACTTTAAAATGAGAGTAATAGATAATCTGAAATATCTAATATCTATTTAAATAGTTTAATCTGTTATTAAACCTCATTTCAAAAATAAAACCCTAGGCCCATATGGGCTGGTTAATTTTCTCCCCAAATACATAGAAATAATAACATCAATATACGACATTCTCTTTCAAAGAAAAACACAAAAGAGAATGCTTCAAAATACATGTTATAAAGCATTAAAACCCTGTAACCTAAAAATGATAAGAACATTACAGGAAAGAAAATTAAAGACACAATGCAGTCATGAAATGGAATAAAATATTAGCAAATAATATTCATCAATATGAAAAAGTGGAGTTTATTCCAGCACTACAAGTGCTTACATGTGACAATATATAATTAATCTATACAAGATGTCACCATATTGTAAAAAAGATAATCACGTGACCCTCTCTAAAAGTTCAAAAAAGTACCTGACAAAATTAAACACCATCATGATTAAAATTCGTATTAAATTTGGAAGATAAGAGATGTTTCTCAATCAGACAGAAATGCTAACAGAAAACTTACTAGAGCAAAAAAAGTAAAATATTTTAAGCTTTCCCCTGAAGTCTGGAATCACATTTGACATTTCATTTGAAGTCCTAGAAAAGTACATGAAAAAAATCATTATTTGAAGACTTAATGACAGCATGGTAAATCTAACAAAATCTATACAGAAAAATAAATATTAGAAGTAACAATTCTAAACAGTGAGAATCCTGGATATATGGAAATATATAATCAATTTAATGTATGTATATTTATAAATATATAAGTATGCTTCACGTGTGTATATATGCATGTAGTTATGTATTTCTATATACTAGCAACAAAGACATTAGGAATAAAATGAAAAAAAAATACCATCTACCATAGCATCAAAAATCATCATGTTTTAAAACCACAACATGTTTTCCCTAATACTCAAAACTAATATATTCTAATGAAAAATCCCTGCATTATTACCTGGCCACACAATAGCTGAGACAAATAATCTTACATACATGTAGTGCATAGAAAAATGGAGTTAGTCTCAAGTGACCAAACAACTAGAAACATTTAACCACAATATGAAACATCAGATTCTGTCCTGCTCCTGAGTCAGTGAGTTGTGGTTGATACATGTTCTGAGACGTGAAGAATCACCATACTCATATCCATTAAGAGGAGAGATTATTCTACTCCTAACCCACATTTATACCAACCTATAAATCCTTTTGCATTAGAAGAGTTTGATCTGAAATGATACCTATATTCTAAGAATTTCATTAAAATCAGTAGATATTATTGACCCATTTTTATTAAAATATATAATTTGCAAATTAAAAAAACCACAAATTCTCATGGAATGATAGATACTGAGTGTTAACCCTTTAAAACAGATTCTATTTTTTGTACATGCCATGAAAATAAATATACTTATGTAATTTTCCAATAAAATAATTGTACCCAGAGATATCAATTGCATATTTAAAGTAAATTTAAATGGCTGAGAAATATACCTCTGAAAAGAGGCATTCTAACCGAAATAGCAAGTGACCTTTAACTCAAGTGGTTCTAGTAAGAACAGCTATACTTGTTTGGAAAAATGAAAGAAATTGCTCCTGTGATTTCTCTGTGGTATTCATCCATTGGTAAAAATGAAATGCTGCTATGTGATTGCTTTTTGGAAATTGGCTGCCAGGTGAATTTAAGACATGAGAAAGTTAGCTTAAAAGGTTTATGAAGATGACTAAATTTAAAAGTCAACAAAATAAAAGGAACGTGTACATGGACTACAATAGTCTTAAAACATGCTTTGCCCTTTGATGTTTCTTCCCCCCTCCAGCTTTACTACGGAATAATTGACCAATATAATTGTATATATTTAAGTGTACATTATGATATATATTGTGAAATGATTACTAAGATAAAAATAATTAACACATCTATTGCTTCACATAGCTAACTTTTTTCTTTCTTTTTTTTTTCCTTTGGTGAGAATGTTTAAGCTCCACTCTCAGTGAATGTTAAGAATACAATGCCATATTATTAACTATAGTCACCTTGCTATACATTAGATCATTAGAACTTATTCATCTTATAACTGTAAGTTTATACTGATTGACTTACATCTCCCCATTTCCTCTCCCCATAAGCTCCATAAAAATTACCATTATATTCTCTGTACCTATGAAATCAGTTTTTGTTTTCGTTTTGGGAGACCACATAGTATCGTCTTTATCTGGTTTACTTCACTAAGCATCACGCCCTCCAGGTTCATCTATGATGTCACACATGTCAGGATTTCATTCTTTATCAAGGATGAATAATATTTAATTGTATGTATGTATACATATACACATACATACAAACTGCATCTTCTTCATCCATCCATCCATTGAAGGACACTTAGGTTGTTTCCATACCTCGGCTATTGTGAATAATGCTGTAATGAACATTCGATGTGCAGAGATCTCTTCTAGATACTGATTTTGTTTCCTTCAGATAAATACATAGAAGTGGGATTTGTGGACTATACGGTAGTACTCTTTTTAATTTTCTGAGCACCATCCATACTGTTTTCCATTGTGGCTGCATCAACTTACATTTCTACCAACTGTGCACAAGGGTATGCTTTTCTCTACATCCTCACCAACAGTTGTTATCTTTTATCTTTTTGATAATAGCCATCCTCACAGGGGTGAGGTGATATCTCATTGTGGTTTTGGTTTGCATTTCCGATTAGTATGCTTCTTAAAGAAAGATTCTCAGTTATTATAATATAGAAAACATATAATATAGAAAATTGATTCACTCTGTGTTGCTTAAGTTTCTGAGTTACAGATATCCTCACCTTTCTAGATGGTTTTAGCAGAAACAGATGTATTAGTTTAAGTAGTCTTTGAAAAATCCATTGCAGCCAACAATATTCTTCCATACTACAAGACTATCTATCAGAAAACCACTACTGCCATGCTGTTTCACTTGCCATTTATGATGCTATAGACCAAACAGTGACCCTCCACTGGAAGTGAACTAAAAGAACCAAATAGTTCTAGCAGTATGCCTAGAAGAAATATGCATCTCCCACTGACATCCAGTGTTCCATGTTGCTCATGTCTTCTTTCCAGGTTGTATGTTGGGGCTACTGCTTGGCCTAACCTAGACCATATCTAGAACCCTACCCTAGTGAAAAGGAAACCTGAGAAATATTGTTTGACTGAAAGACAATGTTGAAGAAGAATAGATATGGAGTAAGCTAATCCATAAAATACACATTATTTTCACTATTTTGAGCACTCAACATCCATGTACATAGTCACCATATGGAAGACAACAATGACAAAACTGCTGGGTTGGCCAAAAAGTTCATTCGGGCTTTCCCATAAGACGTTATGGAAAAACCCAAACGAACTTTTTGGCCAACCCAATATATCCTTGTCTAACGAAACACTATTTTACTTCATAAAAATGAAATCCACTTGCCCTTTCACCTGAAGGTAAGAGGTAATGTTTCAATAGTCACTGTATCTTTCTCTGGCTAATGTTCATTCCTCCCTAAATTCAGTTACAATCCTGTGACACTGTAAATAAGGACTAAATTATATATTTAATAACAAGATTCATCCTCTGAATACAGTTACAGAAGAAAGAGAGAAGAAGAAAAGGGAAAATTGATTAACAAATATAAATATGCACATAACAAATGAAATAACACATTTAACTAGCACCTACATTTCTCCTTTCTGAAATAAGTCCCAAGGCAATAATTAATATTTATAATTTTCTCTTTACCTTATCCCTCCATTTATCCTTGTCTTCATCCAGCAACTCCAATAGTCAGGATGCTGTACTTGTTGGACTGACTCAGACATTCTTGATACTACAGCTTGAGTCCTCAAGGAGTTTGCTGGCAGAACTCCCTCCTCTTCAGGAGAGGTTGATCTTTCTCTTAAGCCCTTCAACTGACTGGATAAGGCCCACCCACCTTATGGAAGTTAATCTGCTTTACTCAGTTTACTCATTTCAATGTCAATCTCATCCAAAAAATACTTTCACAGCAATATCCAAACATGTTTGGTCAAATATCTGAATACCATGGTCTAGCAAAGTTGGAACATAAAAGTAACCAACACAAGTCCACTCTTTATTAGCTTGGAACCTGTGCACATTACATTAACCACACCTAATCTCCAAATAAAGACAAAAACAAGTTTATGCTTCCACCGAGCATGATACAACTATACTGCAAACTGTGAAAATGCGCTACCTTTTCCCCAGAAGAGGATGCAAAGTCCTTAGTTCATTACTTTTATTCTTAATATCCTGTAATAATTTAAATACTATGTTATAAAATTAATGATACTTAAATACTGTGATGTAAAGTTAATATATTCTATTTTATATGATAGTGGAATAAGAAGAAAGCAAAGATATATCTATATATGTATATGTATGTGTGTATACACATAAGAAATTTTCATAATAAAATAAGGAAAAAACACTCATAACTATTATAGTCATCACTTCTGTAACTTGTTACATGACTGTAGCTGTTATTTATAACTTTTTCCACTACCCATTCTGTAATCTCTTCATCTTCAACTGATCATGGCTCTTTACCCAAACCTACATTCCTAAAGGGCCTGGGCCATTAGTAGTCCTGCCTGAATTGGGTTGTTGTAATAGTTATCCACTGACTTTAATCACAGGGCAAGGTAAGGTAAAGAGGTACTCTAAGGGATCTCTGTATTCTTGACAACCTCTTCCTTATTCTCATTGTGTAGTAGCAATCCAATTACCTCTTGGGAGGCAGAATTAATTACTTCAACCAGTACAGTAATACTCTTTTCTGTCTGTTGATTCAGAGGCATGAGAAGCCCAAAGTGGCTAGGTGGCAATTTGAACTTCCAGTTTAATGGAATCATTGTGCCTCCTGATAGAGGCCTCCTTCACTTTGGAACTAAGACCTCTAGTTCAGTAAATCATAAGACTACAGGAACAGGAAGTGATTTATTTTATGGGTGAGTTACTAGGGGTTGAGAGTGAGTACTGCCACTCCAATTTCCACCCCTTGGTTTCTGGACGCATGCATTGTGGCTATACTGATTTAGAGTGTATACGGCCTTCAGGAAGACATTGCCCTGCCCTGATATTGCCACCTACTTGGTGGTGTAACTGATTCTTTGAAATTTATGACACCATTACATTAAATCCAGTTTCTTCAGAATCGTAGGGAACATGCTAAGACCAGTGAATTCCATGAGTTTGGACCTACTATGATACTATTCATTGTGAAGTGAGTTCCTTGATCAGAAACAATGTTGCATAGAATACCATGACAGAGGATAAAGCATTCTATAAGTCAACAGACAGCAGTTTTGTAGGCAGAAGAAGAAAATACATGTCCAGAGTAAGTGTCTATTTTAGCAAGAACAAAATGCTGTCCCTTCTATGATGGAAGTCATTCTATGTAAGCAACCTGCCACCTGGCAGCTGGTTGATAACCCTTGTTCATAGTGCCATACCAGAGACTCAGTGTCAGTCTTTACTAGCAGATCGGTACTCAACAGTGGCTGTAGCCAGGCTGGCCTTGGCAGGTGGAAGTCCCATGTTGCTGAGCCCATGTATAACTCCCATCCCTTCCAACTAACCACTTTGTTCATGAGCTTATTGGGCAATGACAAGAGTACCTCCAGAAAGAGACTGACATCCAAAAAACAGATCATCCTATCCACTCAATTATCAAAATCATTTTTTTCTGGAGTCATGATTTAGTGAGCATTCACATGGGACACAAATATTCACATCCTTTGCCCATTCAGAGAGCTCTACCCATATACCTCTTCCCCAGATCTCCTTGTTATCAATTTCCCAAATATGATTCTTCCAAGTCAAATCATTGTCCATATCCCATAAATCAGTATATAAATGTCTGCCTGGCCATTTCTACTTTCAAGCAAAATGAACAACCAGGAGTAGTCCTTAAAGTTCTGCCCATTGAGAGGATTTCCTTTCAACTGTCTTTTAGGAATATTCCAGAAAGGTGCTATAGTGCTACAGCTGTCCATTTCTTGGTGGTGCCTATATTTCACATAGAAAAATCTGTAAACCAGGCATGACTTTTCTATACTTTTCCATCAACTGTAGGGGACACCCTATGAAGCCACAGGTGCAGATTAGGAGAGAGAACATAGTGTAGCAGGAGTGAGGATCATTGGCATTTGAGCCACTTCTTAATGTAAATTACTTGTGCCTTTAGCACCTGCTTGAGCTTGATCTCATACATACCCCTTCCATTCCGTGATGGGGTGCTGCTGTGTATGCCTACTTTATGACTTGGTGTGTCAGATAACACCCAATTCTTGATAGGAGCTCAGGTTGGAAAGTAATTTGGTGCCCGTGGATAAGGCTTCAGTCTTTACTAAGGCCCAGTAAAAGGTCAAGAGCTGTTTCTCAAAAAGATAGTAGTTATCTGCAGAGGATGGCAGAGCTTTGCTCCAAAATCCTAAGGGCCTGTGCTACTATTTACTCATAGGGGCCCGCCAAAGGCTCCTAACTGCTTCCCTATCTGCCACTGTCACTTCAGGCACCACTGGATTTAGTGGATCTTGTGATCTAAGTGACAGAGAAGCTTGCACAACCATCTGAACCTGTTGCAGAGCCTTAGTTCTTAGCTCCACTCAAAACTGGCAGATTTTTGGATCACTCAGTAAAAAGATCAGAGTAGCACACCCAGATAAGGAACATGTAGCCTCCAAAATCCAAAGAGGCTCACTAAGTGTTGTGCTTCCCTCTTGGCTGTAGTAGAGGCCAGATGCAATAACTCATGCTTCACCTTAGAAGGGATATCTAAACATGCCCCACATCACTGGGCTCCTCAAATTTTCTTTTTCTTTGGCTTGTGGGATCTTAGTTCCCTGACCAGGGATTGAACCCAGGGCGAAGGCAGTGAAAGTGCCTAGTCCTAACCACTGGACTTCCAGGGAATTCCCAGATTTGCATTGAGGTATAAGGCCCCTGAATCTTTTTTTCAGATTTATTTCCCTTCCTCTGACATACAAATATTTTAATGATAAGTCTAGAGTACTTGCTACTTCTTGCTCAGTAGGTCCAATCAGCATAAATATTGTCAATATAATGGACAAGCATGCTATCTTGTGGAAGGGAAAGGCAGTCAAGATCCCTGTGATATAAATTATGACATAGAGCAGGAGAATTCATACACTCTTGAGGTAGGACAGTGAAGGTGTATTGCCAGCCTTACTATCTGAAAACAAAATGCTTCTGATGAGCCTTACAGACAAATGGAAAAAAAGGCATGTGGTAGATCAATAGCTACGTACCAAGTACCAGGGGATGTGTTAATTTGCTCAAGCAATTAAATCACATCTGTTATAGCAGTTGCATTTAGAATCACCACCTGGTTAAGCTTACAATAATCCACTGCCATGCTCTCAGATCCATCTGTCTTCTTCATGGCCAAACAGGTGAGTTGAATGGGGATGCAGTAACCATCCCTGCATTCTTTGAGTCTTTGATGGTGGCACTGATTTCTGCAATCCTTCCAGGAATTTGGTATTGCTTTTGGCTTACTATTTTTTATATGTTGAAGCAATTCCAATGGTTTCCATTTGGGCTTTCCCACCATAATTGTCCTCAATCCACAGCTCAGGGAACCAATGCGGGGAATTCTGCCAGTTGCTATTTATGTCTCTGCCAATGATGCATTCCAGAACTGGGGAGAACTGCAAGACAGGATCAGGAACCTACCAGCAGCACTGTGGAATGGTCTTGAGCTAAAACTCCATTACCTGACCTCCATAAGGGCATACTTTGACTGGTGGGCCACAGAGATGTTTTTGGTCTCCTGGAATTAGTGCCAGTCAGAACCAATGTCCAGTAATCTCTGAAATTTCTGATTTCCTTTTCTCCAATGCACAGTTTCCCTGGTAAAAGGTCATAGGTCCCTTTGGTGAAGGATGGGAGAAAGAATAATGGTATAAATTTTTGGCAGTGTAGCAGAGTTCTTCAGGGGCACTTGGCTTCCCCCCTTTATTCAAGAAATTTTGGAACTTGCTCTAATGTGGGAATTTATTGACAGACCGTGACTTTCTTTTTATGATTCAAGTTAGAACTTTGTTCATTTGATCTAGAACCCTTCCCCTTATATAGTGCAAGTAAGAACTTAGTCTTCCTATCTATTTTACTCCTAGAAATACTGTGATCAACTTGCCAATACCATAGCTCTCTGCACGTCAGATTATTCAGGCTGCTGTGTTGACTCTATTGTCCATTATGGTAATCACACTTCTTTTAATTCTGGCAACTGAGTGCTGCCACCTGGCTCCTCCCACCCTGGGATCCAATTACTCCATTTCATCCATGCTTCTCAATTCAGTGGCAGCAGTTCCTGCTGTAATTTGTGACATACAAGAAGAGCAATCAGAGCTGAAGCTCTGTGACACTGAGGCACCCTTCACAAATTTATTTTCACTGTCAAGGTAAAAGGTATGTCCTCTAGACTCTCCCAGGGTGGATCTTAAATGATGAATCCATTCTAACATTACAATCTTGCTAAGCCATTGAATCCCTTCCTCTACAATTACCAATGGAGGTCTGGCATTTTAATTTATTTAGTGTGGGTCATCTTTTGGTGTTTGTCTCAGTCAATTCAGCCTAACAAAATGTTAGAGATCTTTCTAACACCCCAAGCTGCAACATTAAACCCAGAATCTCTGCTTAATGGGCTCATATTCAACCTGATCCAACTTTAAGTTCCTTCCACCATTATCACATACCCTTAATATTCATTCCTATAGCTAGTCCCTGGCTTTCTGTCTATAACACATTGGAAAAATCATGCAGTTATTTTGGAGTGTAGCACCCTTCCTCATGGATTACACTCTTTTATCATACACTTAGGGGCCTGCTGGGATTTGAGTCTAGTTTTTGGCCTAGAAGAAAAGAATAGTGGGGGTGGGTCCTGAGGAGAACCAGATGGGTCTTGCAAGGCAAATACCTCAGGGGAGGCCATTCAAGTTTTCTCAGGCAAAGCAGAGTTAATACCCTCAGACAGCAGTGGTTTGTCTAATCCTATACACGAAGAAGACACATCGGAATTTAAGGCTTTGACATCCTCAACCTCATCAGGATCTTTTCAAGTGTTCCCATTTCAGTTTTAAGGATCCCATTCCTTCCTAATCAATGCATTGACTTTAACATTAGGCACCCTGAAAGGTTGGGAATTCAATTTGATTGTAATTCAGCTGCTTGCAGGAAAAGACTCTGGGTTTGGCTTTCAGCAATCTCCCCTATCTGGCTATAGGAGATAAGGGACTCTTTCAGGGAAAACACAGAAGCTTTCAGGTCACATATGTAGCACTTGAGCTGGGAATTTGAATTCCTAAACTCATCCTTTTCTTTTCCCACTTTGCCTAGTGAAGTTAGGAGCAACAAGCTATTCTCATTATACATGTTTGTTTGACAAAAATGTCCAAAGGTATCATATATATGGTCACCTAGATGCTTACCTCTTATAAAGTATTTGGAGTATCCAATGGTGATATTCTGCATATGTCTACTGCCACGTCACACTATGGACTATCAGTGCTCTTTTTACTACTGAAAATAGTCTTAGTGTCTTTAAATCTAACAGATCACAGAAACAATTCCAGAATCTCCAGAACCAATTCAGAAAACTCATACTTAAGATTCTGTTCCTCTGGAACCACTTCTGGTACCAAAATCTGTATTAGACTCAACAGAAACTGGAGAACCAACATGATGAGTGTATATAATAATGATAATAATTATATATAAAATTGTGTGCCTAATAGATAGATACTTAGATCTAAGATAAAGCTTTATTTTAACATATCGGCTCATGCAGTTGTGGGCTAGCAGGCTGGAGATACAGGGAAAAGTTGAACTGCAGCTCAAATACCAAGACAGACTGCAGGAAAAATTACTTTTTCCTGGAAGTTGTAAGTTTTTTTCTCTTAAGGCCTTCAACTGATTGGATGAGACCGACCCACACTGTGGTGGAAAATATGCTTTACTCAAAGTCTACTGATTTAAATGTTAATCTCATCTATAAAATACCTTTGCAGCAACATCTATGCTAGTGTTTAACAAATATCTGAGTACCCTGTCCTAACTAAGTATTGATAGTATTCCACTGAATGTAAATACTACAATTTGGCTATCCTTTCACATGCTTATGGACATTTTAGTTGTTTCTAGCTTTGTATTAGTATGATTAAAGTTGCAATAAATAGTTATGTGTAAGGCTTCTGTGGACATATATCTCATCTCTCTCTAGGAATTGAGTTGCGAGGCACAGGCTATACATAAGTTTAAATTTTTAAGAAACTACTAAATGGTTTCCAAGGTGGTTATATCATTTTAGACCCCCACCAGTAATGTATGAGGGTTCCAGTTGCTCTACAACCTCTGCAATACTTGATATGGTCACCATTTTTTTTTTCATTTTAGCCACTCTAGTAATTGTGTGGTCATATCTCATAATGGTTTTAATCTGAATTTCCCTAATGGTCAATGATGCTGAGCATCTTTTCATGAGCTTATTGGCCATAGATCTTAGTTTGTAAAGTATCTGTTCAAGGCTTTTACTTTTAAATTAGGCTGTCTTTTTATTACTGAATTTTAGCAGGGTTTACTGTATGTTTGTTTCTTGAAACCATTCCCTTGATGATATAGTTGAATATTTTCTCCTAATCTATGGCTGACATACTTTCACAATAATGTCTTTTAATGAGTCAAAGTTTTAACTTTTGATAAGGTTCAATTTATCAACAACCTTTTCATGGTTAGTGCCTTCTATGGTTTCTCTAACAAATTTATGTGTAACCACAAAGCCACGAAAATATTTTCCTAGTTTTTTTTCTACAAGATTTATATTTTTAGTTTTTATGATGAGGTCTATAATTGATCCTGAAATAACTTTTTTGTGTGATGTGAGGTGTAAGCCGAGATTTTGTCTTTCCCTGTCATATGGATATCCACATGTTTCCACACTATTTTTAGAAAAACAAAAATTATTTTCCCATTGAACTGCTCTGGCATTTTGCTGAAAAATCATTTCATCATATATGTGTCAGTTTATTTATGGAACTTCCACTTTGTTCCACTGATTTGTCTATTCTTACATAAATACAATATGTCTTCATCTCTCTAGCTTTGTATAAAATTTTGAAGTCAAGTAGTTAAGTACACAAAATTTGCTTTTCTTTTTAAATAATCTAATCTACATTCTTTGAATTTTTTTTTCCCTTCCTGAAATGCAATCTTCCTCTACGATTCTATATAGTAAAGGAATGTCAATAACTACCTACTTTCTTTTCTTTTCGGTTATCTATAAATTATATGACTGAAGAAATATGCATTGCAGTAACTTAAAGCCACTCGACCTGGCCAATTCCACAACATTTCCCTATCTACTGCCACTGTTGTGAATTTTGAGATGATTATTCTTATGTTTTTTCTTTACTTTTTTTTAAACCAATGTATGAATTCATCAAGTACATTAAATTTTCATATCTTTTACAACTGTTATTATACTAAACAATTTATTTGTGCAATTTAACCATTATGACTCATCTTTCTGTAGTTTGGTCATTTTCACTGTTGTATAGTACTCTGATGAATAGCTATACTACAATATATCAGTCTAATATAGTATCAACAGGCCTTTTGTTGGATTCCAGTGTTTGTTATTATTAACAATGCTGTTATGAACATTCTACTATATATGTACAAGAGTTTCTCTGGAGCATATACTAAATATATACCCTATATATCTCTTCCTCTAGGGCACGGATTTTGACATGCATAATTTTTTATGTTCCTCATTTTCCATACTGATATATAATAGGTTCAAAATACATAATTTCTGCTGCATGCATAGATGAATTAAACAAAATCAATTACCCTGGTTAAAAAAAAAGAACTTATAATTCAGACGTGCAAAATTTCTAAGAATATTCATTATAGCTCTGCTAATAACATCAAACAATTAGAAACTAAACTAAGTATTAAATAAAAGAGTGATTAATTAAACAATATATTAATACATGGATTATTTTATAATTAATAGATCAGCCAAATCCTGTCAGACTAGGTGTGCAGATGTATAGATGAACCTAGCAAAGACACGGAAAGTGCCAGTGTGACTAGCCTAGGTATCCAAGTCTCAAATTGATGGGGTAAATATATGTTTATTTTGTATGCCACTAAAGACTGATTTTTGTTTGTTATGCAACATTATTATTACAATAATAACTGATGACACATATAACTGACAGAACACTAAGTAATCAAAGATTTTAGGAGTCTCTTTGTACCTATTACAAAGAAAAAAGTGAAAGAACCCCCAAAAAAGAAGTCTAATGGCCAATAAGCTAAAAAGGATGTGTAATATTAGAAATCAGGGGAATTCAAATTTAATTTACAAAGAGATATTATTATATATCTATCAGTTTGGCAAACAATTAAAAAGTCTGACATCATGTATTAGCAAGAAAGTTCCAAGCAGTGGGGACTCTCCTTACTGTTGGTGAAAGTGTAATTTGCCATAACTTTGGAAAATAATTATCATTTATTTATTACCTAACAAGGTAAAAATCCATATACCTAATATCTAATCAATTTTACTTCTAACTATAGATTCTTTGAATTTCTATAAAAATTTCAGAATCAGCTTATAAATTTATATTTTCAAAAACCTAGAGATTTAGATTGGGGTTGCGTTGCATTGATAGATAAATCTGAAGAGAACTGACATTTTCACAGTATTGAATTTCAATCTATATTGTATATATTTCTATTTATTTAGGTTTTTCTTTTATTCCTCTCAGCAATGTTTCATAGTTTTCATTATGGAAGTCTTATGTTTTGTTAAATTTATCCCTCAGTATTTCATGTTTGGGGATGCTACTGTAAAGGGTATTTTTAAATTTTTATATTCAAATGCTACATAATAGTGAATGTATGTGTGTATTGTATGTGGAGGGGTGTACATATGTTTGTGAGTGTATTTATATACAATGCAGTTTAGAGTACCCTTGTTTTTAATCTCAATTGCTCAGAACTACATAAATATACTCCTTAGTTCATGGTACAGTCTCACAAGCTCATCACTGATCCCTGCATAGCATATATATTCCATGTATATATGTATGTATTTTTAACAATATAATAAGTATCCTCTAATCCACCTCCCCAAACAAGACTTCACTGGCATTAAACTATATCTAATCACATGGTCTCCTGCTTTCAAAACCCTACAGACTGCTTGTTCACAATCAAGGTACCCTTCATTGGAAAGAGGTAAGCAAAGGGATGGAGAAGGTGCAGAATTTGGGAGAGGACTGGAGAGGATGAGGAAGTTCACTTGATTTCTTAAGTTTAGAAACAGTCTGAGTCAACTTTTCATCTAAAGTTGGGAGGGAAGTAATTTTCTCAATGTTAAGCTTAGAGTCCTCTAGATACCAATTAAAATATGCTTCCCACACATTTTGTCTAACTGATATTTTTTCTAGTGGTGTAGAAAATAGACTAATTTGGGAATTTTGAGAACTCCCCACCTGGACAATGTAAATTTAAATAGTCCCAGGTTAAATGGACCCATTTAGATAAATAGTTACAGGACAGGGGTCCACAGGTGTTAAATATAAAGCCGGCAGAGGTCCCTCAGTGGGGTGGGGTGTGGGGGGGAGAGGGTGCATCTTCCTTTAAATTCTTCCTGTAAGAACTTCTCATCATTCTGAGAACTCACTAAAAGTAGAAAGAAATCCTGAAACCCAAATCTCTTACCAATCAGTGAAGACAGAAAACCTGAAACCTGAATCACAAGATGGAAAAACCTTGAACCCCAATCTTGAGATAGAAAAACCTAAAAGAAATCCTCAAATAAAGACCTGAACCTCAACCAAATGGGAGGTTCGGATCCAGGAGCACTCACCCTGCAGCTCTGATGCAATTGAAGAGAAGGCTGGACACAATGGGTTCGTGTAGTCAGAAAAGGTGCTGGACTGCTGAGTGGGGGGTCACTCCAGATCCTGCCAACTACGCCAGCTATGTTCACCAAAATTTCAGAAACGAAGACCTGATTAAAATAAAGAGGTGTTTAGTGGGGGACTTGTTAGGACTGCTGTCCCAGAGACACAGATTCAAGAAGCACTTAAATTGTGTTCCCCCCAGACTACAAAATGGAGGAAGCTATAAAGGCAAAAGTTGCAAGGCCACAGTTTGTTTCATAAGTTGTTTGTCAATAATTATAATTGGAGCTGGCAAGAAGGGAGGGTCTTGTTAAGCAACAGTTGGTTGGAGTCTGAAATGATTGCACAGTTACAAGGGGGAACCTTTAGACCATAAGGCTGCAGCTTACAGATGTCATCCTGAATATGGCTTGTGGTGTCCTTGGGTTTGGTACAGTTCAAAGAAAGTTTATGTACTCAGTGGTGCAGGAATGTGTCTGATCCCAGATCCTCAGTGGCTGCCTGATTCCATTTTTGTATGCCTGAATGTTAACTTTTATGGTCAAAAAAGGAGAGGGGAGGTCTTTAATGATATGATTAAGGATCTTGAAATGGGGAGATTATCCTGGATTATCTAAGCAAGCTGGTAATAAAGGCAATTAAGTGTAACCTTAAAAGAGGAAGATAGAGATTTGACATACACAAAGGAATAGGTAATATGAAGACAGAGCAGAGAGATTTGAAGATTCTGACCTTGGAGACTGGAGTGATGTGAACATAAGCCAAGGAATGCTGACAGCTACCAGACGATGCAGGAAGCAAAGAATGGATTCTCCCCTAGAGCATGCAGAGGGAGTGTGACCCTGCGAACATTTTGATTTTGGTCCTGTGATACTGATTTTGGGCTTCTGATCTCCAGAATGATGAGAAAATAAACTTCTGTTGTTTCAGGCCACCAAGTTTGTGGTAATTTGTTACAACAGCTACAGGAAACTTATATAGCAGAATAGAGGGTCATATGGGGTGGGCTGTGTGGCCCTTTTGGATACTCTGGTCAAGGAAGTCCTTGCTGCTCAAACCTAAAGTCAAAGAGCATGGAGATGGGGTTGCAGGAGACCAGGGTGGTTTGGGAAGACCAGCTATCATGCGAGAACTGATAGCTGAGTTAGAGGGGAATTAAAAGTTTGGCAATGAAGCTGCTGACAATCTGAGAGATTCAAGAGACATTTAGGAGACAAAGCCTACAATTCTTCTTACTACCCTGGATATGAAAAATGAACAAGAGAGTTAAGAAGGATTCCCAGCTTGAGCAAAGAATGAGGTAATTGTTCCCACCAACCGTGGGAATTGGAGACATCAAGAAGAGGCTCTGTGAATTTTTGAGGCCATAAGACCTAAAAATATTTAGTGTTTTAAGATGACTTTGAATAATTTGAATAGAGTTGTTGAATAGTCATTTGGATTAATGAGTCTGAAAGCTCACAAGAAATGTCTAAGCTGGAGATGCAAGGTTTGGTCATAAAAACAATAAAATTAAAAGATGGAAGGTTTGGACAATGAAACACGAAACTGTTGGGAAGTGATGTTTCTCTAAAGCCCTCCTAGCCCTGGTTAACACATTCTCACAATGGAATCAGAACTAGCTGGTAGTGGCATCAACCCCCACCCCGCTTCAGCACACAGCAATCACCCTGCTCTCCCTCTTACTGAAAAATAACGGTTTCTTTAAATAGTTGCAAAAGGAAGCATTATCTTCTCCTCCAGCTTTATCTGGAGTAGCCCTCTGATACCCAAACCCCTCTCATGGATGAGGGAATTTCTGAAATACCTCTTCAGGACTGTGCAAGACCACGTCCCGCACCAGGCTGATTGTGGGATGAGGTCCTTCTATATACTTCTCACAGCACAAGTCTTATAAAGCCAAATTAAGGAAGATAACCATGTTGTTCACAGAATGATCATCATTATGAAACTCCTGTTAGACACTCACAATGCATAAGTCCTTATTAAAATGCAGATTTGGATAGGATCTGTGCCTAGGCTTAATTATATACTATACTATGATTAATGAAAATATGATTCTTAAACACCATTCAAAAATGATTTTTCATCTAGCCCACATTCTTAGCTCCTGAAAGTCATCCACTCATTCATTAATTTATTCAGCAAGTAGTTACCGAACAAGGTCCCAAAAGAAAAACAGTCACTGTCCAAAATGGTAGAGGAGAATTGACTTGTAGACATGTAACCTCAGTACAAGGCAATATATAAACAAGAAACAGGAGGAGAAGCATGGCAAAAAAACAAAAAAAATGCTATAGACCTCACAAACCAGCCTCTATTTCAAAGGTCCCCAGATTTTGAATTTTATTGACCCTTACCATTACAACAATAACAAAAACTTAGGGGTTGCCAACTTTCCATTTTGCCAAATAATAAAACTTTAAAAATTACCCTCATAATTTCTATCATTTTATGAGATAACTTTCCTGAACTTTTTTTTTTTTTTTTTTTTTTCTTTTCCTGTTAGACAGACAACTTCCCCAGCCTGTGGCAGCCTCAGAAGGGGATATATGAAGTCTTCGGGGAAGGCTGATCTAACCAGGTGTACACAATAGCCCTGGGGAGATTCTTCTCTTGTTTCCACACACTATCAACCAATCATCAGCAAGTCCTGCCAGTTCTACTTTCAAAATATGACCAGCTTCTAAGCATGTCTCCTTACCTCCATTGCTTCCACCCTGTTCCAAGCCACCTTGTTCATCTCTCTCCAGGATGCAGTTGCCTCTGACCTGCCTTCCCTGTCTTTCCCCCTCAGTCTATTCTCAGCACATCACTTAGAGAGATACCTGTTAAAAGTCAGATCATGTGACTTCTCCACTCAAAACCCTCTAATGGCGTCCCATTACACTCATGATACCACCCCAAGCCCTTACCATGATCTACAAGGTCAACAAAATCCATCCCCACTATCTCCTATCACAGTCTCCCTCACTCTGCCCAAGACACACAGCCTCCTTGTTTTTTCACACACACCGAGCACATTCCACTCCAGGGCCTTTATACTTGCCACTTATTGTCTGGATACCGTTATGGCCACGGCTTCACTTATTCTGGTGCTCAGCTCAAATGTTACACTATCAGAGAGACCTCTTTTGTTTTGTGAATCACCTGTGGCTCCAGAACACTTAGTAAGGATTTGACCTCAACCCTATTACGATCATTCATGCTACTTGTTGGTGTTCTGACTTCTACGTGGAATCCTGGGAGACTCCCATGCCAGAGATTCTCAAACTTTAATGAGCACATGAACCAGAAAGACGACTAGTCTGTGCTTCTCACACTGCAACATGCAAATTCACTTGCAGATTCTGACTTAGATTCTGCATCTCAAACACATGTCCAGGAGATGCTTCTGCTGCTGCCCCCCTCCCATATTTTAAGCGGCAAGGTTCTGACTTAGGTGAGGAAACTCTGCCCCTCAGCCCAGACATACAGGCCGAAGGCTGGACCCCCACCTCTCTCTTCCTTACCTGTTTACAAGTTACTCCATTAGTCAGAGCGCGGTCAGCTCTTCCAGCCCCAAGGATCTAACGACATGACAGCTGAGTCACCTTGGGGTACCGGCCTGTGGGGTGAACGCTTAGCTGGACGGAGACGACTGCTCGTGGAACTTTACAAACGCCGCGGCTCTTTCCCACGCATGCGCACCACACCCACCACGCTCACCACGCCCACCACGTTCACGACTGCGCACCCACGCACCGTCCGCAGCACGCACCACACGCACCACGCAGGTTCAAGGTGGCTCCGTGGTGTAACCTGTGGTAAGCCTTCGGAACAGAAAGGGACCTGTATAAGTTGAGAAAGCAGAGAAAACCAGAAAACCGTGAGAGGAAATGAGGTCTGTGTGCTGAGATCTGAAGAATGGGAGGGTTGGGGCAGGTGGAGAACGTAGGTGGTGTCTCTGACAGGGGAACAGGAAGTAAAAAGGAGCCGCTCACATTCAGGGACAGTAGGGTGGTAGAGCAGTGGGGGAACACTGTGATCTGAATGATCAAACCCCAACCTGGGTACATTTAAATTGTCTGTTAAAAAGTTACAAAATAATAAGTACTTTGTTTCAATAAAATAACAATTTGAAGGAAGCATATATTGTTTAAAAAAAAGAGAAGGAAGGAAAGGGAAGAAAAAGCTCCTTCCTGTTCACTGGAGGGAGGAAGAGTCCCTCCAAGTTCCCTTGGAGAGGGAACTGCCCTTCAAGAACTTTTAAGGGAATCCTCTAAGTTGTTTCGCACCTAGTTATTTCAACAAAATATACTGGATCTGTTTATGGGCCTATAGTTTAAATTCAATTATATAACATTCTCAAAATGTCAAAATTACAGATGATAGAGGTGGAAAGCACATTAGTGCTTCCACATTAGGGGTACGGAGGTGGATGTGACTACAGAGGTAGCATAAGGGAGAACTTTTTTTTTTAATGGAATAGTTTTGTATTTTGGATGCCCTTAATTGTATGTAATGAATGTCATAGAACTATACACACATATTGTGCCAGCATCAAATTCTTGGTTATAATTATGTAATATGTCACCATTAGGAGAACTGGGTAAAGAGTACATTGGCCCTCTCTGTACTGTCTTTGCATCTTTCTGTAAATCTTCAATTATTTTATAATAAAAAGGCTAAAAAGTTATAAATCTGGAACTGAGGAAATCACTATAGAACAGTTTCCCAGGCCTGCTGAGCTCTTTATGAATCATTTATCAAGATAAGCCCCTTCTGGCTTGTGGACAATGGTAGAATTCTCTGTTCCCAGGCACGTAAGTGTCAGCTCAGAGAACATTTCCAAAATTCTTCCAAAATGTGCTTTCCCCTGTGATAAATGACTGCAAGTCCATCGGGGAAGACTGGAAGGAAAATGTACTTATGGAGTTCTCTCAGGATTCTTTCAAAATAAACCCCAGCCTCAGCTTCTTTGAAGAAATTCTGTATCTATGAATTGACTCAGGGCTGGGAATTACATCAGGGCCATTTAAGGAAATTCAAATTAGTCTCCAGAATTAGAGGGCTCCCTCCTTCCCCCTCTCCCCAACTCCAGTTAAGTTGATCAAAGAAGATCTTGGTGAGACTTAGTCCTAGGCCTCATACCACTGGTTGGCCAAAGATTCATGAAGTTGATGTTCTGATTACAAATGCAAGTAGTTGGCTGTTAGAGAAACCAAGACAGCATTGCTTTAGCAATATTGTGTTACTGCTTTGTTTCTACCACCCCAGGAATCCATCAGTCGATTCCAAATAGAGAATCTACTTCAGTGGTAGCATTTCTTCTATAACAAATAGAACCGTTTTAAGGAACTGCAAGGGTGATATTCTACTTATCAATGTATATCTCAGTGCTTTGGAAAATACAGTGTTCTCTGAATTCTCTCAGGGACGTAGGTAGGAGGTGAATGTTGTATCACATATAATTCATTAACTCCAACATTTCAATTCTCTAAGTGTTTGGATATCTTCCTCTGTATTTTAACATGGAATCAACTTCCAATAAAATAAACCACTAATAACTTCCAGATTAAGCCAAGAAATGAATCAGCAGTTAAAACCACTCCTAGCTTTTCAAACTAGTAGATTGATTCAGAAATTTCTGGCAAGTGTTCCACATTAATAAATTTGGCCTAATATACTATTATTTTCTTCTCCATCTAGCAATCTAAAACTATCCACACATAACTCCTAGGTTCCTGGCCTGAATGTATGAGCCAAATCTTTCAATTAAGTTGGTATATAAACCAATTTATACAAGTTTTGGCTTTGCAGTTTCTTTCTTGGAACATCTTGAGTGTGATGTATATTGTAGATCTGGTGGCAATAAAAGAAGATAAGAAAGGAGTATGAGGGGAATTTGCATTCTCATCAATGCTGTTTCCTCATGTGGATTCATTATATTTGTTTGAAAAAAGGCTAGAAAGCCTTATGTTTTGCCAGAGGTTTTTGGAGAGGTTTTAGGATCATGTTCCTGTCACTCGAATCCTATCAAATGATCTGTTTCCAAATTTCACTATCCCACTTTCACTTAATAGATGTCCTAATTTTTAACATATTTGAAAAGGCTGTGTGTTCAATCTACACTTATTATGGATTGAATTGTGTAACTCAAAAAATATATGTTGAAGTCCTAACTCTCAGTACCTCAGAATATTCCCTTATTTGGATATAGGTATACTTTACAGAGAGAATAAAGTTAAAATGAGTTTATTAGGGTGGGCCCTAATTTAATGTGACAGGGGTCCTTATAAAAAGGGGGAAATTTGGACACAGAGACAGGCATGCAACAGAGGGAACGCATTGTGAAGACACACAGGGAGAATTCAGTCATGTGACTGGAATGATGCATCTACATGCCAAGGAACGCCAAGGATTGCTATCTAATAATAGAAACCAGAAGAGGCAAGGAAGGATTCTGCTCCAGAGCTGTCAGAGAGAACATGACTCTCCTGACACCTTAATTTTGTACTTCTAGCCTTCAGAACTGGGATACAGTAAACTTCAGTTGTCTTAAGCTACCGTTTTTTAGGACTTTGTTAGGGCAACCCTAGGAAACTAATGCAGTGCCATAATTCACCAAACTGAAGGGTTAGATTTTATTTTTGAATTTATACCTATGTGAACCTTGCTGTTAACAAGATAAATGATTACTTTATTGAAAAAGAAAATCCTGGTGGTCTCACCAGGCTTTGAGGTGAGAATTTAAATCTTGAGATGGTCACCATCTTTGTAGTGTAGTAGGAACTGCCAGCCCTCCCTCCCTCCACCCTACTGCTCTGTGTGAACATTGTTATGATCATCTGTCCTAATACTACTACATCTCTTAAAGCTTAGCTCTCAATAGGCAATTCATTTCAGGCAACCTTAGGTAATATTTAAACAAAGTATTTTGCCACTGCATGCCATGGATTGTTAGTGTCTTGCCTTTCAGTGTTAATTGACTCCTCACTGACTTAATCTCAACCTTGTGAAATCACTAATCCTAGATATCCTTGAGAGTGTCTTTTTTTGCAAGCACCTTTGTAACCCATTACTGTATTGCTTATAATTCTTTAGTTTCAGGCAATAATATGCATGCTAATTTATGAAGAAAGGATCATATTAAATAATTTTCAGAATCTCCCAAATAGGCTAAGTTTAAGTACTGCATAGCTCAGAATGTGTATATATATATATTTGTTTTTCTAGTTATAAATAACGACGAGATACACTATAATGCTCTTCTAAATATTTCTTCTAAAACTGCTTCTGGAAATTCCATTGATGCACCACCATATTACTCAATATCTGAGATTCTAGGGAGGCTAGGAAAGATAACAGAAAAGGTAGCCTAGCGAAGTGGTTTAGAGCATGGACTCTGGAGCAGGACTAGCTAAATTCAAATCTTGCTTTCACCATTCATTAACCCTGTGACCTTGGCCTTGTTAGGAAATCAGCTGTGCTTCAGTTCCCTCCATCTACGAAAAAGTAATAGTGCCTATCCTCTAACATTGTCATGAAGATTAAATGAATGAATATTAAAAACATCTGATACTAATCAAGCATTAGCTAAAAGCTTGTGAAATAGGAGATGAATAAGTAAATAGGGATTGAACACCATAATGTCTATCTGATTTGTTCCAAATAAAACTACTCCAACCATGCTAGAAAGATAAATCAATTTATTGTGAACATTTTAAATTTTCTGCTTTCCAGTCTCATGTGTGTGTTCCATCTTCTACACATCTAGAATCCTGGCAGCAAGTAAGTTTGAGAAATACGTTCTTTAGATTTGAAGTATCCATATTGAAAATGCACAAGTCATTTCATACTGTGCATGGTACCCAGCCACAGCCTCTTCCCACCCAGACATCACTGTGTTTAGATAACAGAGAGCATGTGATATGAAACCCCATAACTGCCTAAATCTCTTGGAGAAGAATTTCTAAAACATATTACATAATAAAAATATTACAAGATCAGAATTTAGGAAAATTCGCTCAAACATCTTTGTAAATCAAAAACTCATTCCCAGCTGCGTAAGTGGCATCCCCAAGATCAGATTCCAACTCTGCTAAATGCAGCAAGCAGCAACTCCAGGAACTTGTTTATAGTGACTCTCCTTGGCACATAAATTTCCTTGGCCATATTACTGTTCCACAAAGACCATGTTTGGGGAAAAGTAAATTTTGAAAACATTGTTTTTTACATAAATTTCAGTCTGGCTAGCCTATGGTGAGCTCATACTGTTGGTACAGAATGATTATTGATCTAGCTAAAACTTTTTGCTCTGGTTTCTCATGCCTTCTGCCCTGTGTGATAATATACACAAAAGTTGTCTGAATGTTTCCGGTGCTGAGTTTTCCAATTATTGCTCTCTTTATCTTGTGGCCTGTGACCAGGAACTGTCAACCTGGTCTTAGCACACCTTCAATCCAGTGATACTTTCTCCAAAGCCATGCTAATGTTTTTTGGATTCATTCATTCATTTTTATAGGAACAGAGCATGACTAGAAGGCTGTTTCATTAGCATTGCAATTATTCAGTTACAGCTTTCATAATTTCTTTACTGAAGCAAAGTTTCAGTGTAAATTTTGGCTACTTCATGATGAAAAAGAATTTTTACCTTGTATTTTCATTTACTTTTCATCATAACACATTTCTGCAGCCAAACTTGTGCGTAGTCACACTCACTTCATGCTGCATATGAGCTTGTTTCATATCCAGAATAACTGGTGGTCTTAGATATATGTTCACTTCCTTGTCAAAAATTGTCTAAGTTTGTCAAATCCTTTCAGTTATGACATTGTCATAGTTTTCAGTTTTCAAGCTCTGGACTGGTCTTCTGTTTTTAATTGTTTCTAGATCATTACTGTCTCTAATAAAACACCAACAACTTATGATTATGCTTTTTAAATTAAATATGGTAGTAGTTTCTGACCCCATATTTTCAGTAAATTGCCTCAGTTCAATAACACATTCAAGCTTCTGTAATAATTTATTTTTCTGCTCTACTATTAAGAAGATGCTTCCTTTTCTCTTTGCTCTGCTTTTTTGCTCATTTTTACATGTTCACGGAGTATTGTTACTGACATGCACACACACACAATGCAGTATTACTGAACAGCAGAGTTATATGTAATTGACTGGTGGGAATACTGAGATAAATTGATAGGCTCACATGGATTTAAGACAGGTGTAGCTGCCACATAACCAGAGACAACAACCTCCAATGGTTTTAGTGGGTATTTTTAGTGGATGCAGGAGATGCACATATAACCTTATGGACCTATATTAATAAGTGAAATAGACTGGTTTAATCATCAGATTCAGAGATATCAAAAATTATTTTTCTTATACTTGTAAGTTAAAATTATAATTAAAGTTATGCTTTAATCCATGTTTTGAAAACATTAAAATAAAAATTATTTTATTTCTTATTACACTTTTATTTGGAAACTGGCCTCTGAGAGCTTTTGCCTTTCATCAAAATGTCAATTACTATTGTTTGTTTTATATTGCAGTATCCAGTACAGAAATTACTTTTGAACTCTGGGAGTGATATTTTTAATTACTCAGTTAGAAAACAGAAGTCAGCTAATGAAAATTATAGTTATTCCTAAACACTGATAGAACCTTTGACTTATTATTTTTTTTAATTTGTAAGGTAGCTACTTGAGAGGTGGTCATTGAATTCTGATATGTCAAAAACGTCATTTTAGTTTCAAGTCCCAAAAAACAGTCCAGGTAAATAATTCCCATTTGTAAACTTTTTTTCCTTCCTCAACAATGTAAATTGAGAAAGCTGATCTGGTCACTGGTTAATTCAGTTTTCTAAAATGTGACATCAAAAAAAAATTCTGGACTTTAATGTTCCATCTGCAGTTTTACAGTGTGGTAGGGAGTATGATATCTTTGAAAATTAATTTTAGCATACGGAAATTAATCTTATTTTTCCTTGATACTTTAATAGTTTAGAGATAGGATTTTGCCAAAAGTGAGACATTAAATTATATATTCAATTTAATAAACTACCCCACCTTTGCTGATACCCACTTGCCATCTTTTCCTATGACTTTTCTTTCCTCTCCCTATTCTCTTGCAGCCACACTAGCTTATGTGTTGTGTTCAGACACAACAACATTTCTCCAAACATAGCACATTTATTTTATTGTCTTATTTTCGAAATCTGGACAGTTCTTTCCTCAGATATTTATATGGGTTACCCTCATTTTTAAAAATTTATTCATTAAAATGTTGACTAATCAGAAATTTTTCCTGGTCACCATAGACAAAACACTCAAATCACACTTATTCAGTATCATTTTTGATAACTTGTTTGTTCATTAACCTGTCTCAGTCTCACCCTCCTCACAACACTTAGAATGTAGGTGCATGAGATCAGTAAATGACAATTTACTATTTATTACTAGAATGTAGATGCATGAGATCAGTAAATGACAATTTACTATTTATTACTATATTCCATGTCTTCTGATACTTGAAAATTAAATAAATTCTGTAGACATTTTTGAACACATCTTTGTTTTTATATTTATGTTCTCAAAGGAAATAGGGAGATATGAAGATAGTATAAGTGAAAGATTAGTACAATGAACTAATTTCTATGTAACTGAAAATAAAAATGTATGTAATACATGCTATGTGGCAGACACTATTATAAATTCTTAAGAAATTTTAATTTATTTACTCTTCATTTTGAGGAAAAGAAAAATGGCCCCAAACTTTCTGCAATGGCCTAGCAACAGCTAAGTCTCAGTGTTATTAGCTGGGATATCAATACATGAACTGTGGATAATAGTTTTGGGAATGGAACAGTCCATAGTATCTCACTAGAGCCTGTAAAGTTTTAAAAAAGTTTTAACTTTGTAGCTTTGTTAACTTTATTAATTGCATGCTAATATTTCTTTTTCATGGGATAAACTCATTAATTTGATATATCAAGAATATGTAAGTCTCCTGTTATATTTGACAAATAAGACTGCACAACTGTAAAATCTCACTATTAAAAATAACAGTATCTTTCACCATCCCTTTATATTTTATTTTAAACTAAATTATTTACACAATCGCTATTGTGAGGAATACTATCCAGAGCAAGGAAGACTACATATTATTTATAAACTCGATTTCATCTGGTTATAGCTGAAAGTGAGACGTTGCTCTATATTTAAAACATGTTCTTCTCTACATAAATATCTGACCAAAATATGTTATAACTATTCATTAGATGAATGTGGTTGTCAATGTGTATATAAGAAGTATATATATATGGCAGTAGCTGAAGTGGATAGTTATTACAATCAAAGGTTTTAATAATTCCTTTGGTAGAAACATGGGGATATAACTCCCTTGATAGAACTCCTTGCAGTTTTTATTAAGACTAAGAGAAATTTTTCATATGGTTGAAGACAAGAGTATACCCCCAAGAGTTAAATAGTAAAAAAAATTAAAAATTCTTACAAAATATCAAAGTAGTTTAGTTGATCTATAAACACTGAAATAAAAGGGTAAGATATAAAGACTTCACAATCTGTAAAGCTGTATAAATACAAACAAGTATCCTGTTATATAACTTCTTGGACAACAGTAAACTTTAAATTAATATGCAGATTTTTTTAAACCCTGTTAAAATAGACTATTCATGTAGAAAATTTAACATTATTCCAGTTTAACAGTTTTGCCCTAAATACCAAGGTAACTTCACAAATATAAATTCTATTTCATCCTAATGAGGTTTAGGATCAAATATCACTTCATAATAAAATATCATGTTTTTATTGACAGATGCATTTGGTAACTTTTATAGGGAAGAAAAAGATTTAGTTGCTCTTCCCAAATGCTTTCAAAGTGACTTTGAGTAACAAGAGCTGTTAAATATTTCTATATTAAAACTATTTTTCAGAGATTTGAGATTACCATAAATAAATCCAGAAACAAATCCAAATCAGTCATTATTCTCATATGTAAATAAGTTAATTAAATAAGTAGAATTATCACTTATTATATTCATATAAAATGGCGATCACAATTACATGATTTTATTATTAATAAAAATTATCCATTAGACAAAAAATACCTTTCAAACCTTTAATAAAGCTTCAAAACTTAAAAAAATTCATGAAAGTTGTATCAATGTGTGTCAAGTTCACTAATAGTCAACATTATTTCTCTGATGTTAAAATGGCATTTTATCAGTTTTTATACAGTAAGGTAAAATAGAGATTTCTTTTGATATTACAGAATAGAACAAAATGGCTTTGAAGGCTATTTTTGGGGAGCCCTGTAGCAATGGTAAAGAACTGATGAACTTAGATTTTTTGTCAATCTAAAAAGTTTATATAAAAAAGTAGTGCAGGGCTTTCCTGGTGGCGCAGTGGTTGAGAATCCGCCTGCCAATGCAGGGAACACGGGTTCGTGCCCCGGTCCGGGAAGATCCCACATGCCGCGGAGCGGCTGGGCCCGTGAGCCATGGCCGCTGAGCCTGCGCGTCCGGAGCCTGTGCTCCGCAACGGGAGAGGCCACAACAGTGAGAGGCTTGAGTACCACCAAAAAAAAAAAAGTGCAATGTAACTGAAAGTTTTAGTATCAGGTATGTTAATTGTGTATTTCTAAAATTTATTTTGAAATATTTGAAGCATTTCCCCACAATAATAATGTTAAAAAACTTTTTAAAAAGAAAATGTTATATTTTACAGTTATGCCATGTAGCAAAACTTAATATTCATACACATAAATAAAAGTTGTAATTTTATGAAAGTATGTATTTTTATTTATGCAAGGATGTGTATCTTCTTTTCCTTAATCCAAGAAGAGATATTTTAGTGCCTTTATCTTATATTAATACTTAGTAAAATGTGTAGCATGGAAGAAATGCAGGTTAGTCATTTAGAACAGTTGTGAAAATAAAGTCATGAAAGAAAACTTGTTTTTGAAAATATGTTAGTTTTCTATCATAGTCTTATTTCCAAGATACATTTTTATTTGGAAAAAAATGTCATGGCAGCTTATCTGGAATCTCAGAGATAATGAAGAGTCTCTTTAGTTCACACTGTTTAATACCAGAATGATCCTTTTATGTCCAGTCTGTCCCACCCTTGGAGTGGTAGGTGAGCAAGAATACTTGGACTTTCCCCATATCAGGCCCATCCTTCCATGCAGACCTGCCTCTGCTTTTGCTGTTTACACTTACCTTATAAACCAACTACAATTGGTTAGTTTAATAAGCAAAAGAACTCTCCCTACCTCACTGTTGCCAGTCACTTTGCATTTTCTTTTCTTTTCTTTTTTTTTTTTTTTAAAGTTTCTTCGGAAGTACTTTGTGCGTGTGTGGGAGGGTGCGGGGGGGGGGGGGCTGTTATCTGGCTTAACAGTAACTAATTGGAAATCTGGGTTATGAGATCCTTAGTTTGTATCTGATCAAGTTATTTGGTATTTAAAAAAAAAAAAAAAGGGATGTGGATATTTCCAGAGATGACTTACTTGTTTCCAAAGTTTTTCAACAAGGTCTGGTAAACTTTCACCGTAACTTAGATGTTAGCAAGATGACTGGTGAAAATCCTTTAAAAAAAAAAAAAGTTGTCTAGTCTACTTGATTTTCTGTCTCTTCTTATCATTTTTGTGTTTGCTAAGCCCTTTACTAAGAAATAGTTATCCTTGATGGCCCTTTAGGTGACAATTATGTTTAAGAAAGTTTATCATATCTTCCAAGTTCTTTTTTGTTTTCCTTATCTTTGCCTTATTTGTCCTGATTATATGAGTATCATTATGCATTAATATTTTTCTGGTTATTGATTTGTAACTTTGTCTCTGAACCTTTATTTGAAAATATGTTCTTATGAATCTCTATATTCAGCATCCTCATTTATGGTAGTTTTGAAAAAAATGTCCATTGAATAATATACTGAGTGAATGGATAAGTAAATAAATGAACATAGGACTCTTTGGGCCATTATCTTAAGCATTTAGTGTTTAGTTTTGGGCAGTCTTATTTCCTAGGCTCTTTTTATCTCAGGTTTATCCATTTTATTTTTGTCCTGTTATATTCCAATGCACTGCAGTATTTCTGGCCAACCTTGGATTATCTTGTTTCCTATATATCTAGTCTCTGTTTTTATAGTCATTGTTAATATTAATTTATTAACTTTATCAGGATTATAAAATCTTTGAAGATAGTGATAATTTGTTGGTTTTTGGTTTTTTTTTTTTTTTTTTTTTTTTTTTTGCGGTACGCAGGCCTCTCACTGTTGTGGCCTCTCCCGTTGCGGAGCACAGGCTCCGGACGCGCAGGCTCAGCGGCCATGGCTCACGGGCCCAGCCGCTCCGCGGCATGTGGGATCTTCCCGGACCGGGGCACGAACCCGTGTCCCCTGCATCTGCAGGCGGACTCTCAACCACTGCGCCACCAGGGAAGCCCGATAGTGATAATTTATATCAATATTTTTGAATCCTTTCCAATGCCTTTTACCAAAGTAGAGACCCAATCAGTTCTACCATTGATTCTGTTGAAGTCATAAGAACATCTTGTACTTGTCTCTCTTCATCTGGTATGAATAATCCAAATTCATCTTTTAAATTTTCTTTAATATTTTATAATTGCATATATGATGCCTCACTATTTAATCCTTAGTGGCTTTCTCTAGTTTTCAAAATGAATTTCTAACTTGTAAACTACAGAGATAAGTCTGCTCAGGTTCAGCTCCTTACTGCCACCTTCAGTATCATCACTCACCTCCTTTCAATTCCATATTTGTTTGTTTCTTCTACTCCAGTCATACTGTAAGGTATATTGTTACTAAAAGGGAATATGTTGTATAATATCTAAGCCTTTGCATATTATTTCTTTTTCATCTCATGTAATTTAACTCATAAACAGCCTCAAGTCTCAGCTTAAATTTAACCTCCAGGAACCTTGTTTGGTTCTCAAGATAGCATTATAGGAATTTTGGTTTACTTTTCTATCTCTCAAACTTGGTTGGAAACTCCTTGAAAATTTTCACTGCCATTTCTTATCTACTAGTCTAACACTAGCAATCACTACAGTGCTTCACATTTTAGATACTGCTAAATGAAGGAATTAATAAATTCATCTGGACCAGTATGAAACAGTTGCCCCTGATCATGCAATCCACAGATTATGTAAACTTTTCAGTTCTTGCATACAAATTAGGAAGGATGAAATAAAACTATCCTTGTTCAAAGATGACACGATTGGCTATGTATAAAATCCCGAAGAACTAACAACAGCAAAAGCCCTAGAACTAATAAGGAATTGTAGCAAGGTTTTGGGATGATTCTAATATACAGAAGTCAATTGGTTTTTTTATATGCCAGCAAAGAATAATTCAGATTTTATAGTGAAACAAAACACCATTTACATTAGCACCAAAAAAAGAGAAATACTTAGGTATAAATCTAACAAAATATACACACAGAATTTTGTAGTAAAAAACTACAAAACTGATGAAAGAAATTAGAGTAGACCTATATAATGGAAAGATAGTGAATGTTCATGGATAGGACCCCATATTATTAATATGTTAGCTCTCCAGATCTCTGCAGTTTGATCTAGAGATTCAATGCAATCCCAAGCAAAACCCAAGTTACTTTGTAAACATCAAAAAACTAATTCTAAAATTTATATGGAAATGTAAAAGACCCAGATTTGTCAAAATAATAAAATCAAATCTTCTGCTCTGAGAAAGACAGTGTTCACAGAATGAAATGATAAGCCACAGACTGAGACAAAATATTTCCAAAACACATATCTAATAAAGGACTTGTATCAGGAATATACAAAGAACTCTTAAAACTCAACTGAAAGAAAACATAATGTAATTAAGAAGTAGGGAAAAGATCAAAACAGACACCTCACCAAAGAAGATATACAGATAGCAAAAAAGCATGTGGAAAGATACTCAATATTGTATTTCATTAGGAATTGCAAATTAAAACAACAATAGGATATGACTATGCCCCTATTAAGCTAAAACCCAAAACACTAAGAACACCAAATTCTGGTGACGGTGGAGCAATAAGAACTCATTCTTTGCTGGTGGAAAGATAGAATTACATATCCACTCTGGAAGACAGTTTGGCAGTTTCTTACAAAGCTAAACATAGCCTTGCCTATAATACAGCAGTTGCAGTCCTAAGCACTTGCTGAAATGAGTTGAAAACTTATGTACACGTGAGAACCTGCACACAAATGTTTATATTATAGTTTATTCATAATCTCCAAAACATGGAAACAACCAAGATATCCTTCAATAGGTGAATGGAAAAACAAACTGTGGTATATCCGTACAATGAAATGTTATTCAGCTCTGAAAGAAATGATCTCTCAGGCTGTGAAAAGACACAGAGGAACTTTAAATGTAGATTGCTAAATCAAAGAAGTCAGTCTGAAAGGGCTACATACTGTATGATTTCAACTACAGGACATTCTAGAAAAGGCATTACCTCAAAGTTAGTAAGATCAGTGGTTGCCAGGCGTTGGGAGGAAGAAAGGAGGAAAGAATAGGTTGAGCACAGGGAAATTTGAAGGCAGTAAAATTATTCTGTATGATCTAGTAGTTGTGGATATATGACAGTATGCATTTGACAAAACCCATAGTGGATTCTATAATAAACTAGGTTTTTAATAATGTATCAATATTGGTTCATCAATTGTAACAAAAGTACACATCAGTGCAAAAGACTAATATTAGAGGATTTTGATGGGGCAAGGAGAAGGGAATATATTAGAACTCTGAACTTTCTGCTCAGTTTTTCTGTAAATTTTTAGCCACTCTAAAAAGAAAGTCTATTAATTTTTAAAAATAAAATACACAGTGCCTATACCAATGATCATGCTACGAAAAGAACTGTGTTTATTCATTTAACCTCAACTACAATGTTTCTATTTAAATAAACCTATTGGTCAGTAACAGGGTAATAACTACATTTCTATAGAATGTCTGCAATGTCAGTAATCTTTTTTGAGAATATTACTTGACAAAAGTTAAAATTAAATATGTGCTAATTTTCATAAGAAACATTTTTTAAATCAGTGAGTTGAGGTTATAGTTCAACTGAAGAACAAATGAATCATTACTGCATCACAATAACATTCACAATAATGTACAGTTTTTATAAAATATTTTCACAAATATATTCTCACTTAATCCTGACAGTAATCCATTTGAAGTTGATTCTGTTTTATCTGAAGTTGTTGCTGTTTTCTGTTTTTGAAAAATGGATCAAATTTCATTCTGAAGGATTCTTGGACAAAACCCCAATCATGATTGTGATCTGCATTTCCTAAGCCCAGGACAAGTGAACCTACATCTCACACTGCTTCCATCTTCATTAGTAGGGAGTTCAAGAGCAGAGCTAGTGTCTTCAGTGAACTTGGGAAAGGAGAGGAGTACCTAATACTGTTTGAACAGCTTATTATTACAAAAGTGAATTGTAGTGCTTGCTAACTAATGTGTACTTAGCAATATGTGTCATTTGTTTTGGAAGTCTCAGAATACCTCACAGAATCTTTCAACTTTCTGCAAGCTCCATATACATAAATATGTATCAGGGTTTTTTTAATGGCTTCAGAACAGCATGAGCTTCTGTATTATTGTCTCTGGAAGTATTTACAATCTAAAATGCAACTGGTTTAATTATATGCTGACTGCCGAAACCATTACATACACAAGTATCATCCTAAATATTTAAACAATTTCTTTCCAAATTTTAAATAAGCAAACAAAAAGAAAAACAGGAAGATTCATTGAAATCTCAAGATTAAAAAATGTTCTCAGTGTAGGGTTGGCAGATAAAACACAGGGCACCAGCTAAATTCGAATTTAAGATAAATAATGGATTTTTTTTAGTGTAAGTATTAAGTATTTAGTATAAGTATTATGGAGATATTTATACTAAAACATTATACATTCTGTATCTGATTTTCAAATTTAACTGTGTGTTGTCTATTTTTATTTCCTAAATATAGCAACCCTATCTCAGAGAAAAATCCTCTTTATATCTATGAATTTTTTACTAAGTCCTGCTGTTAAAAATCAGTGACTAAAAAGATTAAACAAGAATGTGTGGAAAGTAAGTGTCAGGAGTTGAGAATGAGACTGAGAACCTGTAAGGAATTGGCTCACACAATTAAGGAAGCTAACAGTGCAAAATCTACAGGGCAAGCCAGCCAGCTGGAAATTCATGTAGGAGATAATGTTGTGGTCTTGCTAGGACAGGCCAAAGGGCTAAAAGCTCAGGCAGGGTTTCAGTGTTGCAACCTCATGCAGAATTTCTCTTTCTTCAGGAAACTTCAGTCATTTGCTCTTAAGGCCTTGCTCGAAATGATTGAATGAGGTCCATTCATATTATGGGGCATAATTTGCTTTACTTAAAGTTACAGATTGTAAATGTTAATCACATCTTAAAAACACCTTCACAGCAACATCTAGACTAGCATTTGACTGAGCAACTGGGCACCAAAGCTTAAAATTAAGAAAATTAACACACTAATCTAGGCACTACTGTAATGGATTTTGAAGATGCAATTAAGATCCTAAATCAGCTGATCCTAGATAGGATTAATATTGGGGTAAGCCTGACATAATTACATGAGGCCGTTAAATCTGGGTTAAGTGGTCAAAAAAGGAAGTAAGATATGTTTAAATCATGATGGCATTTGAGCCATGAGAAATTTTCCATTGCTGCCTTTGAAGAAGAATGAGGCCCATGGCAAGAGGGCAGGTGGCCTGGCCCCTAGGAACCAAATGCTCCAGCTGACAGCAAGAAAATGGAGACCTCAGTTCTACAACCATAGGGCAATGAATACTACCAACAATCTGAATGAGCTCTTAAGCAGAATCTTCCTCCAAGCCTCCAGATGAGAACAGCCTGTCTGACTCTTCAGTGCTACAACATAAAAACCCTATCTTGTGATAACCTGAGCAAAGAACCCAGTCATGCCTTGCTGGACTGTGACATAGAGAATTATAAGCTGATAAATAGGTGTTACTTTAATCTACTGTCTGTGGTAATTTGTTAGGCAGCAGCAAACTGATACACACTATTTATATTTTATTATAAATAGATTGTCTTGAATCCTCTATATTCATGGAAATTGAATGTGTTAAATATATAATATACATTATGCAGTGTAAATATATGTTTAGACATGCGTGTGTATATATATCCCTATTTTTTTGAAAATTTAACATACACATTTTTCTTTAACTTGTCTTAATTATCTTCCTAATATGAACTGGATATATTGCCTTCTTAGCTAAGAGAACTCTATGCATTATATGGTGGTTAACAGTGTAGCATGTGGAGCCAGCCTGCCTGATTCAAATCTCAGCTCTGACACTTCCATGTTGTGCAACTTTAGGCAAATTAATTTCTCAGTTTTCTCTTCTGAAACATAGGGACAATAAGGCTGCTGTGAGAATTCAGCAAGACCTGTGAAAATACCTGGAACAATTCATACATAACACATAGCTCTCCAAACTGTTAGCAAGTAGTGCTATTCCTCTTAAGTTTTTAAATTGTACATGTAATATGCAAATGCATTCTCTTGTAATAAGAAAAGGAATACTGACACATATAAGTATAAAGAGTGAAAGTACTCTCCTCACTCTACCCACAGTAATGTTCTTACCTGCATCAGTAACTTACTCTCTGAATTTTTACAGCTTTACAGTTTGCTCTGTTACCTCATATAACAAGTCCTTCATATTTATTTGATATTCTTGCATATTTTCATGTGTAAAGATATTAGTTGATATTTTTCAGTATGTAGTTAGCTTGTCAAACCCATCAAATGTCCTATTGACAGTTTTTTTAATTCCATTGATTTATTAGATTAATTTGGGGAGAATAGTCATTTTCATATAGGGGTACTTTTTCATGGATTTGAATTTCTACACAGAAGTATTATATTGAGCAGAACCTCAAGGGAAAGAAAAAATGTGAGCAAATAAATTAATAAATGATCTAATAGTTGACATTTTCAAATTCCCTCCACCTAAATCTGGCAGATAATTCATTATGACATTTGTGCTGATCTGTTTTAGTTACTAAGGAATCTATGTGATCTATATGTGTTCAAATTAATACCTTGAGTTACACCGGTAAAGCATGGGGAAACTAGTGTTAGAGATCTATGTCATGTTTACTACCATATAATTTGTTTCTAATTAGAAAAAGAAAAAATTGTGGAAACAATTTTGTAGCTTTTATTTTTTTTAGAGCAAATTTAGGTTCACAGCAAAATTAAGAGTACTTCCTATATACTCCCAGCCCTCACACATCGTCAGCATTCTCCACCAGAGTGGTACATTTGTTAGAATCAGTGAAACTGTACTGACAGATCATTATCATCCAAAGTCCATAGTTTACATTAGGGTTCATTCTTGGTGTTGTCCATTCGTTCTGTGACTTTGACAAATGTGTAATGACGGGTCTCCATCATTATAGTATCATCCAGTGCATACAGAGCAGTTTCACTGCCCCAGATAGACTCTGTGCTCAGCCTGTTTATCCCTCTGCCTCCCCGCCTCCTGGCGACCACTGAGATCTTTTGCTGTCTCAGTACTTTTGCCTTTTTTAGAATGTTACAAAGTTGGATCGTACAGTATGTACACTTTTCAGATTGGCTTCTTTCACTTAGTAATATGCATTTAAGGATCCTACATGTCTTTTCATGGCTTGATAGCTCATTTCTTCTTAACGCTGAATAATATCCCATAGTATAGATATACCACAGTTTATGTTTTCATTCACCTCCCAAAGGACATTGTGGTTGCTTCTAAGTTTTGGCAATTATGAATAAATATGCTATAAACATTTGTTTGCAGGTTTTTGTGGGGGTGTAAGTTTTTATCTCCTTCGGGCAAATACCAATAAGTGTGATTGCTGGCTCATATGATAAAAATATATTTAATTTTGCAAACTGTCAAACTGTCTTCCAAAATATCTGTATCATTTTACATTCTCATCAGCAATGAATAAAAAAGACTTCCTGTTGCTCCACACATTTATCAGCATTTAGTATTATCAGTGCTATGGATTTTGGTCATTTAAATAGCCGTGTAATGTTATTGTGTTCTACTTGTCCTTATTTTTTGTTCCTAATTTTTATCTTCCATTCTTTTTCTGCTTTTTTAGATTATAATTGAGCACTGTGTACTATTCCATTTTCTTTCCTTTCTTAGAAAATCAGCTGTACTTCTTTTCTACTTCATTTGTGGTTGCCCTAGAGTTTGCAACATACATTTATAGCTAATCCAAGTTCACTTTCAAATCACACCCCCATACCTCACAGGTGGTGGGGGTACCTTATAATAACAACATAATCCTAATTTTTCTCCCTATCCCTTGTCTTATTGCTGTAATTCACTTCATTATATAAGCATATATATATGTGTGTGTGTGTGTGTGTATATACACACACACACTATAAGCATACATAATCAAATATATTGTTACTATTATTATTTTAAACAAACTGTTATCTGTTAGACCGATTAAAAGTTTTAAAACAGTATCATTTTCTTTCTATTTAAAGTATTTCTTTTAACATTTCTTGCAAAGCAGGTCTACTACCAACAAATTCCATCAATTTTTCTTTCTCTGGGAAAGTATTTCTCCCTCACTTTTGAAGGATAGTTTCTCAGGGTACAGAATTCTGGCTTGGTGAGGTTTTTGTTTTCCTTTCAATACTTTCAACATTTCAGTCCACTCTCTTTTCCTTGCATAGTTTCCTTAGTAGAAGTATGTAACTGTTATATTTGTTCCTCTATAGGCAATGCAGTTTTCCCCCTTTGGCTTATTTCAAATTTTTTTCTTTATCTTTGATTTTCTGTAGTTTGAAAATTATGTGCCTCTGTGTAGGAGTTTGGGTATTTATTCTACTTTGTACTTTCAGAGCTTCCTGGATCTGTGGTTTGGTGCCTAACATTAATTTGAGGAACTTATCAGTTATTAATATTTCTAATATTTCTTCTGTTTTTTTTCTCCTTTTGATATTCCCATTATATTATTGTTACACATTTTGTAGTTGTCTCATAGTTCTTGGATATTCTGTTCTTTTTTTTTTTTTTTTTTTTTTTTTTTGCGGTATGCGGGCCTCTCACTGTTGTGGCCTCTCCCGTTGCGGAGCACAGGCTCCGGACGCGCAGGCCTAGCGGCCATGGCTCACGGGCTTAGTTGCTCCGCGGCATGTGGGATCTTCCCGGACCAGGGCACGAACCCGTGTCTCCTGCATCGGCAGGCGGATTCTCAACCACTGCGCCACCAGGGAAGCCCTCTGTTCTTTTTTTTCAGTCTTTTTTCTCTTTACATTTCATGTTTGGATGTTTCTGTTGAAATATCCTCAAGCTTAGAGGGTCTTTCCCCAGCTGTTTCCAATGTACTAATCAGCTCATCAAAGTAATTATTCATTTCTGTTGCAGTGTTTTTGACTTCTAGTATTTCTTTTTGATTCTTTCTTAGCATTTACATCTCTCTGCCTACATTGCCCATCTGCTTTTGCATGCTATTTTATCCATTAACACCCTTACCATATTAATCATAGTTATTTTAAATTCACAGTTTGATAATTCAACATTCCTACCATTTCTTGTTCTGATGCTTGCTCTGCCTCTTAAATTGTATTTTTTTTAATCTTTTGGTATGGCTTGCAATTTTTTCTTGACAACCAAACATGATGAACTGGCAAAAGGGACTGCTATAAATAGTTCTTTAGTAATGTGCAGGTAAGGTGCGGGGAGAGTGGAAGTGTTCTATGGTCCAATGATTAGGTATCAGCCTATGCCTCTGGACTGTTAGCTTCACAAGAATTTCTGGATTTTTTCTCAATCTTTAAATGGGAGAGGATGGCTCACATGGGCTGGAGTTGTGCTATTTCCCTTCCCTGTGTCAATTAGGCTCTAACAATACAGCAGGTTAGGTTCTGGTTACTAGTTTCACCTGAGGGCAGGCCTTATTAAGAAGAACAGAGGGCCCTGGTGTATTTCAAAATGGTTCCTTTTCCCTTCTTGCAGGAAGCAGAAGGGGATTTTTCTCCAATATTTATTGTGAGAACCTGGCCAAGCTCCTGGAAGCAAATCTCCGATTATTGTGGGGTACCCCTCCACTGCGGACTGTTTCTTCATGAAGTTTTTAACTCTCAGAGTTGTCCACACTGAGCCTTCAGCAGTTTGTTGACAACATTTTCAGTTTTCCTATCCTGGCACTGGTTCCTGTGGCAGTTTCACTCCAGTCTCTGCTCTGGTAAGTCGTGACTCCCTATGTTTACCACTCTGTCTCTAATATCTGGGTCAGTGTTTTGCTCTGCATCTTCTCCCCTTTTATTGATCCAAAAAGAGTTGTTGCTTTTTTTTTTTTCCAGTCTCTGTGGTTTTTTACTTGCTGTTAGTTTGGAGTGCTAGCTTCCAGGCTCCTTACATCTGTAATTGAAAATCAAATCCTCAATATTTTTTGTTAATTTACTTTTAGAATGATTGAACTTTAATATGTTGATTGTAGCACAACCAGTAAATACAGTGGATAACTTATAAAATGTTCTAAAGGACTTCCATTTGAATTTAAATGAATGTGATTGCATAATGTGCCTTTTAATTAGACAGAGCTTAAGAAAAAACAAAATTATAAATTTGGAATCCTTTAAGTTTACAATTTCCTGTTTGAAGAATATATGGTCTCTTACTTAAAAAGATCACTCCTTTGACATGTGTTTCTCTTCCCTCACCACACTGATATATATCACAACAAAGCATTGAGATAAGTCATGTGTGAAACAAATACTATTAGCACTCTTAGAATTTAATTATGAAAGTTAAATGTAACACACATGTCTGGTATCAGTGCTAATAAGTGGTACTTTTCACTTTGACAAGCTGATAGGCTTCTTAGTAACAATTTCAGTCAATTGATGGGATAATGGTACACCTGATACCTCAGCTTTCTATAACACACAGAATGACTGGACTGTAGATAATTCCACATAGGAGTTAATCTATGCAAAACATCCAGTACATCGTAAAAACGCAGTAAGAATGAACCAGTATTATTTGAAAATATTAGCAGTCCCTGAGAAGTGTGATCCTAACTTGGAGGCTAAAAGGTTGAAAGTGTCTTTATTCTGAATAAGAAAAAAACATGTTGTTTAAAGATATATTTATAGATAGTAAACCACTGATTGATATCACCAGAGCAATCCAGATTTCATTCAATTCTTTTTGACTGCTTAATTCTTGTGCCTGCTTTTTTTTTTTTAAAAAAAGGCTTTTATAAAATAATGTAAAGTAATAAATTTTGATAAATTAGACTTTTACAAATTTTGGTTAAGTAATAATACCAGTTAAAAATATGTTCTTATATTATAGCACAGAAATTTGAAGCCTCAGTTGACTTTGCTACTTTGTGTTGGATTAGACTGCAAACAGTATTTAGGGGAAAGCCTGTGTCTGGCAATTGTACTTGTCAAACACCTGTAAGTAGGTGGTGGGGCTTTATAATTAGGAAGGGGAGCAGGTCAAACCTTTCTGTCACCCTAAGGGATGGGCACATGTTATACAGTAAAGTAATATTTGATAAATAAAAATAAAAAGAATAAATAAATAAAGCTCCAACCCAGTTGATAAAGCATGTGCATCTGTACACAGCTATCAGTATAGGCTATCAGATCTTCATTTACATTTCAAGATAAGGCCAAGTAGAGAAAATAGAAAAGTTAATAATTTTTTTCTTTTGTTTTTAATGTGACATTTTATCTTCCAATCTCTCTCAGACTTTAGCTATACTGTGTCCTCTGAAGTCAGTGATTTTCATAGTCCATTAAAACTTTCTTGGAACATATAAATCTTTCTCTTTTAAATAAGATTAATGGAGAACCCAATTATTAAAACACACACACACACACACACACACACACACATTTTTGCTAGTAACATAATATACTGAATATGAAAAAACTAAGTACAATTTCCCCTACATTATCCCTTGCTATGTTTTTTTCAGTTTAACCCTCAGCAAATGGATTTTCATAGGGGAATTAAACACTCATATTGGTACTTTCAAAAGTTTGTCCACAGACAGGATTTTGTTTCAGACACAAAACATTAGATGGGTGAAATAAGATAACATGGTACATAAATGCTTTGAGTAAAGTAAGTCATCTGGGAATAGAGTGATTTGCAATCTATTATAAATGTAGCCCGAAATACAAAAGGAGTTTAACCCAAATTAAAAAAGGAGTTTAACTGTCTCAAATTTATTGCAAAATCATAGAAATTTGTACACTCATTTTGATATTTAAGTTCAGCCACTTCTTAGTAAATGAGGTAAGATCTAAACATAGTAAACTGTTTTTATCCTTTGCTTTTTAATTGCAGTATAACCCCACAAATTAAAATGAATAAATTTTAAGCATATGGATCACTGGATTTTTAAAACTAAGCATTCCTGTAGAAATATCAAATATATCAAGATCTAGAATATTACCAGCCTCCAACATATGCCCTTATGACTTTACTTAGTTACTAGCCCTTCCAAAAGTGTAATCACTCCACTAATATCTACTACCGTAAAAAGGCCCTGCATGTTCTCAAACATAATCGGTATTCACTGTTCTTTCTATGGATTTCATTTTTACTAAACACTGTGAGGTTCATCTATGTTGTTGTACATAGTTATAGTTCTTATTAATGTATAATATTCCATTTTAGTAGTAATTCTGAAGTTTTTCATCCTACTTTACCTATTTTACTGTTGTGATAATTTTGGTAATTTCTAGTTTGGGGATGCTACGAATAGTGCTTCCTTAAATATTCTTGCACTTTGGTGACATACAGATTTCTGTGAAGTGTATACATAAATTTCTAAAATATAAGAATTTAATTGATTCATAAGTATACATATGTTCAGATTTGGTAGATGCTGCTAAACAGTTCAAAGTGTTTGTAACAATTTACACTTTCACTAGAAGTGTGTGAGAGTTCCTGTTACTCTATATCCCTACTAACACTTGGCATTGCTGTTTTTTATTTAGTTGTAACCATTCTAATTCTTTTATAATGATATTTTATTATAGTTTTATCTGTGTTTTGCTAATACCTAAGTATGTTAAGCATATTTGAGTATTGAGTCCAAAACACCCAGGTGAGAATTGAATTAGGGATTATATATTCAACTGTAGCTCACTTATGCTCAAAGGTAACTAACATTATGAATTAATTTCTGCCTTAGGTTTTGAGAAAGCAAATCCTCTCTATGTAAACATCCAGCATTTTAATCCAACTAATTTACACTTAGAGTTGACCTCTTTTAATAAATAAAAATTAAAGTTCATACAGCCATAACTTTTAAAGTCAGATTGGAAGAAATGTAAGTATCTATCTGGACAACACATCATTATGTGAAAACCTAGAAAATAATATGCTTAATTTTATACGCAAAAGGATATAGAATAAAACAAAAAATGTTATCAGAAAAACTGAGAAGAGAAATTTAAATTTAGTTTTCAAATAACATATCAGGAAGTACTCTTAGCTATCTCAAAGAACAATGGGGCTGTGAAACATGTGTCTAGGAGGCAGAAACAAAAAATCTTAGGAGACGATCAAAATGTAGCTCAGATTTGCTGAACACACCTGATGATGTAAAGTTATAAAACGTAGTTGAATAGAGTTTAGAGAAAACACTAATCTACTTGAAGCTGTTTATGGGGGTGGGGAAACTATGGGAAAAGCATGAATTAATACCCTCTTAAATGAAAAACTATATGTATGTATATCTATATGAATGCTTATATATTAAAGCAAGCCATTTAGAGATAAATCCTATGACTGTGTATTATTATTATTATTTGATTATAACTTTTTATCCTGATTCCTCAGTAGGTTATAAGTACCACTTTCATTGTTTGTTACTCAAAACAATGAGCTTATAAAACAAAAACACTCCTGTTTTTACATTAAATTACTATGTGAAGTCAATGGCTATCAGGCCGTTGCCCTTAATTATAACTTGTATTTTCCAAAAAATTATTTTGTTAGTAAATCTCTCCCTAGATTCTATAAGCATGATTGGATTGTATGCATTTGATTTTGTTTGAATGTATTCTATGAGGAGAACATGCCACAGGGGACTGAAAACTCTTGACGATAAAATTACTGCCCATGGTTAAATGTTCTTAGAAAATGAGGGTGGAAGGCAAAAAGTCAGCAGATTAAATTAGCACATAATTGAACTGAAAAGCCAGATCCAATCACAATGTTGAAAGTCTGGTTGAATGCCAGAGGCTGAGCTTGCTTGAAGTCACTTTCTGATGGAAATCTGAGGAAGAAACATCTTTGTTCAAATGAGCTGGAAAAAATGCTGGCTGAATATACTCTCTGTTTGACTTTTCCAAGAACAGCAACGTTGCACATAACAAACAGCACTTGTCTTTTTCAAAGAAAGTGAAGATTGGCTGGCAGCCAAAGGCAGTCTTGCCTTGAAAATAAAGAAAAGCCAGTACAGCATCACAGCTTAGCCAGGAGAGAAGAGAGGGAGAAGAGAAAAGTGAGAAGTAAAAGAGAAAACAAGTAGAGAAAAGACGAACAGAACAGAATAGGTTATAAATGAACAAATAGCATTGCTGAAACTCTAATACATTCATGTTGCAGAAGTGTAAAGAGGGAATTTATTAATAGAGGAGAGACCGCAGGACTCACAAACCTAGGCATCAGTCTTGGTTCTGTTATGTAGCTAAGGCGTCTCTGGTTCACCTTGTCTTTCTGTGTTTAAATATGCTTATTTTTAAAAAAATAAATCAACAGACAGGATGGTTAAAAGGTGAGCCTGTGGACCCTTCCAACTATAAGACCTGAGGGATGATGAGTGCTTGGTGTATGATTTTTGTAAAGTAGTGCTTATTTCCTTACCAAGGTACTTCATCAAAATCTAAAGGGACTACACTTCCATGGTCTATACTGATATAATTTGTAGTAAAGGTATACTTTTACGCAATTTGTTTATTAGTGAACAAAGAGCAAAATACAAATAGTGCCCTCTCCAAATAATAGTCAATGAAAACAAAACAAGACAAAAAACTTGGCCAATGAAATTTTTTTGGAAGCTAACTTTTTGTTAGATGTCATTGCCACACACAGGAAGTAGTATATGGTTGTAGTTGTTGATAGTCCACAAACTACTTCTTCCTTTAAAAACATGCTGATTACCAATTCTACCCCTAAAAATAGTTAGAAGAGTAAATTTTATGTTATGTGAATATATTTTACCACAATAAAATGTATACACAAAAATATATATTGCTTAATTCCAGCAAGGATGTGTTATGGAAAAACACTGAAATTTTGTTGTTCACTTATCTGGGTGAAGTGGTGTGTGTTTGTGGGGAGGGCATCCTAGTTTTCTCCAAAATATTGTTTTTACAGGTTAGATATATTTACTAAACCTTAGCCATTTCTTCGAGTAGCAGTACAAAACTCTCAGCGCAATAGAATTGCTTAGTGACCTTTAAAAAATATAGCTGCCCTGACTTCAACCTCAAGGGTTCATTTCAATTACTCTGTGGTATGGGCTATGCATCCGGATTGTTCAATTCTAACATGCAGCCAGGGTTGAAAACAACTGCTCTAGAATGTAGAATCTTTGAAGACAGGAACTACATAGATCTCGTTCACAAGTATAGCCCTTGCATATTGCCTGACTTACTAAGCATCTTGTGGGTTGAATGAAGGATTGCATAAACAATAATCTCCTAGTCTATTTTGCCTGTACATTTATCCTCTATTAGATTTTCTTTGAAACTGCAAGAGTCATGCAGATTCCACAAAACCAGCCAGAAAATATGAAAGTAAATTGAACAAAGTCAATTACCTCTTCTTTTTTCCGATCCTCCCACCACTACCCCATTGATAAAAGCTGGAAGTGTGGTACATGAACTTTCAATCATTGTATCTCTCTTAGCGTGCAAATAGACACAAATATAAACATGCATGTGTTTTTAAAAAAATTTCTACCACGCTGTTACTCAGCCAAATGAGATGAAAATATCCACCATAGTCTACTTTTTTTTTTTAACTTAAACATTTTACTTAAACTTTTCTCAAAAGATCACACCTTAAGGACTAGTTCATTCTTTAATATAGAGCTAAATTGTATTCTAATAATATGTCTATTCCCTAAGCTGTTTAGCTATTTAACCATATTATCTCCATATTATCTCTTCACTTCCTTCCTTTCTCTCTTGCACATACTCCAGTAATACTCTGGCTTCCATCATACCAGAAAAGCCAATGTTAAATTGTCAACATCATTCTCAAACTATGTGTAATATTTGACCAAGTCTTCATTCCTTCCTTATTGCAATACTTTTTTTTCCCCCCTCTTTGGCCTCTGAGCTGCCACCATCTCTCAATTTCCTACTTAACTGTTGCAGCAACATTTGTAGGTAGTTCCTCATCTTCTCTAGCTGTAAGTTTGGAACTAAGCCCCAAAGCCTTTTCTCTTTTATATACATTCATTCTCTTGGTTCATCTAGCCCCACGGTTTTTAAGACCCATTATATTATGACAGCTCCCCAAATTTTTAATCCAGGCTGAAACTCTCCTCTAAACTACAAAGTAGTTTAGTAGTCTACTGATATCTTCAACTTTGCATTTAATAGGCATCTTATATTTAATGTGCCCAAGATAGAAATTTTGACTTTGCACTAAATTTCCCATTATCTTCCCCAGTTCAGTAAATGACAGCTCTGTTCTTTGAGTTGTCAGACCAAAATTCCTTAAATCTTCCTCGACTTCCCACTTTCTTTTGCATCCTGCAACAATTTATTGACAAATACTGCTCTTAACTTAACCTATCTGTAATACAACCAATTTTTACCACTACCTAGTCAAAGACAGCACCATTTTCCACCTGGAATATGGCAATAATACTCTAGTCATTCTCCCTGCTTGTCTCTTGGTTTCCTAAAATCTTTATACAACAGCAGCAGTGATATTTGAAGATATTAATCAGGTCACATCATAATACCCGGGTTCCACATTCTTAAGGGGCCTCCCATTTTACCTGGATCTCATTTTCCTTCACTCATTGAGATACCTTCCTTACATATGCTTGACTCCTGCCCCCCGCCACCCCAATACACACAGCATTACTCCTCAGATTTCACTTCATAACATTTTTATTGTCATTACCTCTATTCCCATTCTACCTCTCTACTTAATGCTTCTTTGGAGACACCAAACATGTTCTAGCCTTTGGATATTTAGACTTGTCATTTAGCTGATGTAATTCTTGTGTAGATATCTGCATGGCTTGATCTGTCATTTCATTTATTTCTTAGCTGAAATATCACCTAATCAGAGAGGTCTTCCCTGATAATTCTAAAATACAATCATCAGAACTTGTTACACCTTACCTAAGTTCATTTCTTTTATCCTTTATCATACAGTTGCTGAATAAATGAGTTATGGTTGTTACCAGTATCTTCTCTGCATAAAATGCTGTGTCAGGGGCTTCCCTGGTGGCGCAGTGGTTGAGAGTCTGCCTGCCGATGCAGGGGACACGGGTTCGTGCCCCGGTCCGGGAAGATCCCACATGCTGCAGAGCGGCTGGGCCCGTGAGCCATGGCTGCTGAGCCTGCGCGTCCCTAGCCTGTGCTCCGCAACGGGAGAGGCCACGACAGTGAGAGGCCCGCGTACCATAAAAAAAAAACAAACAACAAAAAGCTATGTCAGTCATCTTATATACATATTTCTTTCATAGTGGTGTTTAAGAAATGGAGTAGAATTATAAAACACAACATGGTCAGTTCTCTCAGAAATTTATCATATATCTTTCAAAAACTAGTATAGTTTTTTGTATCACACCATGTGTTTATATATTTACCTACATTGTCACCTGTATTGCAGCTTGCTGCTTGTTGTCTCTTTCTCTCTGTTTCTCTCTGTCTTTTCTCCCCTCTCTTTCCCTCTCTCCCTCCCTTCCTTCTTTCCTTAAAATATAACCACAAATTCTTTAATATTTCTCATTTAGAAATGTGGAAATGTTAATTCCTTCCTCTTGAGTGTGGGCTGGCTTTATATAATATCTTGTTTCCTATAAATAGAATAAAGTGGAGATAATGATGTACACCTTTATGTGGAAGCCATTCTGGATACATGTGTGTACATATATGCATGTATAATGCAACTGTATATTTATATATATATATATATATACACACATATATATATACACAAATATGCTTATAAATTTGTAGTTCAGTATTTTTCATAATAGTCTCTTCGGTAAAATTAGACAATATTTGAATATATACATAAAAATAATTTTATTTTTTAATATTTTTACAGGTTTATTCTCATGTTGTATCATGTAACTACAGGAATATTTTAATATTTCATGACTTTATATTGGAGTTTGTAAATATTTTCATTTTGTTTAATTTTTTTTTTCTATTTTGACCCTTTATAAACCTCTTTTAATGTAGTTTAATTTATTTCAACTTATTTTAAAGTAGTGTTATGTTATTTAAGAAAGTTGCAATATTCTGGGACCTCGATTTACTTTTATAGAGGCATTATCTCTCTCAAACACTAGGGAAATATTTTGGACATAATTTTTTCTAGGAACTTTGTAAACATTACATGTTCCATTTGTCTAATGTGATACGGAGAACGGTGAATACAGATTGCAATGGGACTGACTTGAGAATCATAGCTAACAGCCTAATAGTTTCCATTTTTTTTCCAGAAGAGGTAAATTTATTAAGTTCAGGTTGCCTTATTTTAAAGGGAAATATTACCAGACATCCTCTAGACTCTCAGTTCAACTTCTAAGGACATACCATGTTGAAAAAAAAAATACCTGGGATTTAGAACAGATGCTTATTATCAACAAAAAATCTATTGATTCACCTTCCTTTTCTATTACCTGCCTTTTCCATTGGTGGCTGTATGCTGTGTTCCTCAAAGGTTACATAGATTCATCTGGTCCACCTACCTTTCACAGAAGTCCCAAAGGAAGCCCACCCAGATTTGTCACCATAAGAAGGACTTCAAAATCTTATTTAGTTTTTTACCCTGTGCTGAGAAGAGATAAGAATATTTAGAAGAATATAATTTGATGAAGGCAGTTTTTTGTTTGATAGTTTTGCTCTAAAACAAAGACTTTCATCTTCATGAAAGATAGGTGTTTGAGGGAAAGTAGTACATTTTTCCTTTTAGGTCTTTATTCCTTCAATTATTTCTGAGCATCCTATGTTTTACATGATATATTAAATATCTTAAACTGAACTTATCTTTTGTAGCTTATTAATATATACTGTATTTTATATCCATGCAATATTTTTATATCATTTACATTCATAAATATATCAGACATATAAGTATGTTTTTATTCTTAATGCATATGTATTTAGCACATTTGTCATAACTGAATGAATAATTTATATTCATGTTACTTTATCAAATTATTTATTTCTATAGAATTAATTTCATAGTTAATATAGCTCTCCCCCCAACCCCAGTCACCACCAACAGTAGTTTTAAAGTAATTGAAAATGAGAAATGAGATGTTTGGGAAATGAGAATGCCAAAGCCTCTCCTACTTCTTTACTCCATGCTACTGGGTGGAGGAAAGCCAAACTTTATTGATCAAATTCCCAAAATTCAAACTAGAAAACAGTGTTGTGGGTTAAAGCTTTCAAACAGGTGAAAAGTCACAACATGTAAAAATCTCTTTTTGTGATCTCTTACTCTTTTAGAGCTGTGGGTATGGTACAGGCCCATGTATTTTCTCATAAGGAAGATAGAATCTGTCTTTACTCCCTCTGCTTTGTTCTGAATCTCTCACTTTCAACTGTTAAAGTCCCAAGCTGTTTTTTCATGAAATACTGAGCCATCATTATTTCCCCTTTATGGTTTACTCTTTCTTTCTAATAGAAAAATTAAAATAGGTTTGGAGTCTGCTGTACTTCACTTTATCAAGATGTCACTGGACATGTACTATAGACCACTCCTTTCGTAGGCACTATGGCAAATGTCCTTACTTCTGTTTCCATTCTTTGACTTGTTACTCTTCCCAACCCTGGGATGGCATGGTTTCAAAGTTAAGATTTGGGTTAGAGTTGGGGTAGAAGCTGACTGTTTAAGTCAAACCTCTTCAAGCAAATGGAGCCTGAGAAATTAAGAGCAACTAATACATACAGACTGGGTGGGGGGAAGTTGATGAGAAGTTTTCTAAAGGAAGAGTCATATAAGCAGGGTAGGGAAGGAGAAAGAAGATTTGGTCAAACAAGAAGGGAAATGGGTGAGGAAAGTGTTCTAAGCAGAGGGAGCAGCTTGGAGTAAGGTCCAGAGATTAGAGTGAGTCACTTGAGGAACCAGATGTTTTGGTACATTGTTATAGATAGTAATGTGGGATACAGGCTGAGATGCAAAGTGTTATTGTACATATGCATGATACACTAGAGAGGCAGAGGTGCGGGGTTGTGCTGATGGCAAGAGATAATGTTGGAGAGGTAAACATGGGCCAGAGAATTAGAAACTGAAATATTTAAAAGATTAGGGACACTAGTTGAAAATGTAAGGAGGAATTTAAACTTTAAATAGAACCTTAAGATGAGGACTGACTTACGTTCTTTGTGTAAAGAGGATTCTGCTATATGGAAAATGATTGAAGATTAGACTAAAAAGTATAAATTCTATTAGAATCCTGTCACAGTAACCCTCGCCAAAGAAGATAGTCGGGGGGAACAGGATAGGGGCAGTGCAGGTGAAAAAGGATTCCAGAGATCTTTACAGAAGTAGATTTGGCCCAGCTTTGCATATAGTGTGAACAGAGATTTAGAGCAAACCATCAAAAATGACATCTAGGATTATGACACCAAAAAATGAGAATATGAAAGGAAAAGCAACTTGAGGAAAATTATGATGAATTGTTTTCTGTACATGTTAACTTTAATGTGTCTTTGGTCCATCCAAGTTATTAGGCCTACTAATCAGCTGAAAAAGAAAATATGCCCGTGAGAGAGACCTGGGTGAAAGGTATTCAGAGAATAGATGTTTTCTAATAGCTGAAAAGTAGAGGGAAAAGATGAGAGAGATTGGTTAAATTGTGTGAAATGAGCAAAGGCAAAGATGAAAATGCTAGAAAGTGAAATTATGAAAAGTTATTTGAGGGGTAAGAAAAAAATAAACAGTATAAATTAGATACCAGGACACTCCTACCTAGAAAAGCATAACCCAGCACACGCTGGCATGGGATAGAAATAACCTGAGCCACAAAATAACACTAAATACGTTTAAAGGAGAAAAAAAGCCAAAAAAAGACAGGAGTCAAACAAAATATATATATATTTCCTACACAAACCTGACTAAGGACTTTATTCCTTCCTGCAGAGTGAAATCAAACCTTCTCTGTATTATATTTATAGTTTGCATATAGAAATAAGCTGTATATTGTTACACAGAATTACACGTATGGTTTGCTTTTCATATTGTGGATTGAGTGAGCAAAAAAATCATTGCATAGTGATAAAATCTGTCACACAAGCACATACACTCTCTCTCTCTCTCTCTCTCTCTCTCCTCTCTGGCAATTTTATTTATGATCCAGGTGTTCAGATAGTAATGCCTGTTAATTCTTAGGATGCTATTCAGGTGAGTCTTATTTCTGTTATGTATGTTACAGTTTTATATGTTGTTTTGCTTATTTCCAAAACAAAATTAAGGTACTGTCATATAATCAATAAATGATGATTCTGTAGTTCTATTCCATGTCTTTTTACAGATGATTCTGACATACAAAAAAAAAATTAGGTAATTGACAACAAACTGGGACAGGCTGAAAAGACTATCTTTCTTCTTCCATTATTCACAAATAGGGCAATTTGTCTCATCTTCCCTCATGATGAGTTCTGGAGAAATAAAACTGCACTGCAAAGAAGGTTTTCCTTAGATACAAGTAGTCTTTTTGCTAGGGGCAACCGTGTTTGTAACCTCTTGTAAAATTGGTGACAGATAATGGTGTACTTGGTGCTCTTCAGTTTTAAAAATATTTCCTCTTATACAGTATGCAGTTCTTTATTTGGTTCCATGAACTTGGAATTGTCTAAAATTTATATAAAGACTCATATCATAAAAATATAGAGATGGAAACACAAAATCTTGTCCAGAGATTGTTCCCACTGGACTTATGTTTCCCCACTTTTTCCTCCCACACTCAGAGAGAATCAAGAGACCTCTGTTGTGCTTGGACATGATTTCAGAATCCTTTTCCAAGCAACAGGGTAAGCATCAAGTATGTTAAAATGGGTTTGACATGGAGATGAGTCCTAAATGATATTCTTAATTTGTTACAAATTTTAATTGAGATATAATTGACATATCACATTATATTAGTTTCAGGTGTACAGTGTAATGATTTGATATATGTATATACTGCAAAGATTACCCAAATAAGTCTAGTTAATATTCATCACCATACAAAGTTACGATTTTGTTCTTATAAGAACTTTTAAGATATACTCTCTCAGTAACTTTCAAATATACAATAGTGTTTGATTACATTTCCAGTTTTTCGTTATGGAAATTAAGAAACTGAAATGGATGAAATGATTCAATCTTAGCTCGATAGTAGCAAAAAGAAGATTAAATTGCATTTTCAACCTTCTGTGTTTTCAGTATAAAAAAAGTAATGTTTGGTGTAATTAAATGTCTTGCCTAAGGTCATTAGATGCCATTGGTACATCTAGATACCTGGTTCAGAGCTTCTTCCTCTAGAACAAACTCTTATTGAAGTCCTTCCTTTTAATTTTCAACTTTAGATCCTCTCCGTGGTTTTTATTTGCTAGTACACTGTGCATGGATTCCTGATAATCGATACTAAAACATAATGGGCTCTCCCCTTCGCTCCTCAGAGCTAGCTTCTTCTACAGTGTTCCCTTAGCTTGGCCAATGCCGCCAGCATAAATACTGCTGAGAAGCCTGAATCTCGGCTCTCATCTTTGACTCCACTCAATCCCTTGTGCCTCACCCCTTTCCTCTCTAAATTCTGTGTTCTTCCTCCTGGTTATCTCACATTACTATTAATCTAATTCCCAGTGTCTTCAGCTTTCATTTCTCCCTCTGTCTAGTATAGCAGCCTCCTGAAACTGATCTTCCTTTATTTTCTCTTCTCCCAGAGTAGAATAAGAACCTGTACATGTCACTATGTTAATTAAACTATGTTATGGTTTCCCATTTCTCTTAAGGTCTAAAATATTTATGAAAATTTATGTCTCTGGGCTTCCCTGGTGGCGCAGTGGTTGAAGTCTGCCTGCCAATGCAGGGGACACGGGTTCGTGCCCTGGTCTGGGAGGATCCCATATGCCGTGGAGCGGCTGGGCCCGTGAGCCATGGCCGCTGAGCCTGCGTGTCCGGAGCCTGTGCTCCGCAACGGGAGAGGCCACAACAGTGAGAGGCCCACGTACCGCAAAAAAAAAAAAATGTCTCTATTCGTAGAACAATTCTCTCTCTTCTTCTTATGACCCCTTAGCCTAGACTTGTTTTGTTTTTATTTTTAATAGACTTTATTTTTCAGAGCCATTTTAGATTCACAGCAAAATTGAGTGGAAGATACAGAGATTTCCCATATACCCACTGCTACTACATGTGCATAGCCTCCTTCCTTATTAACATCCTCATCAGAGTGGTATATTTGTTACAATTGATGAACCTACATTGATACATCTTTATCACCCAGCATCCATAGTTTACATTAGGGTTCACTTATTGCTGCTGTACATTTTAAGGGTTTAAACAAGTTTATAATTACATGTATCCACCATTATAGCATCATGCAAAGTAGTTCCACTGCCCTGAAAATCCTGTTCCTCCTATTCATCTCTCCCTCCGTCCAACCACTGGCAACCACTGATTTTTTACTTTTCATAGTTTTGCCTTTTCCAAAATGTTACATAGTTGGAATCATGCCAATATGTGGCCTCTGTCTAGCTTGTTGACTCCAATTATTTAAAAAGAAACAAAATTATCTTACCTCTTTAGATAGGTCCATCTACTTTTTTTTCACATGTACTATTGCCTCAACCGACATAACTTTATATTTCAGTTCTCAGTTGAAATGCCATTTCCTTTGGGAAACTTTATTGAAATTTCCCAGAATAAGTTATCTTTCCTATACACATTTCATGGCATGTTATACATCTATCTTCCCAGTATTTAACTTCAAAAATAAGTAAGAGATTATTCTTAATTATATATATAAGATCCTTTTGTCCTGCATATTTTAAGCTCTATTAGGACAAGCATTTTGTCTGTCATTTACATTGCTGTATCTCTAGCAACTAGCATGGAAATTATTATATATTAAATGCTTAAATATATATCGAATGACTAAATAAATTAGTGCCCATGTACCAAGTGGGTAGGAATAGGGTGGGTACAACTTTAGTAAATGCTATTAAATACATAGATTATGAAGACTGCATTTAAAAGTCATATGGAGGGCTTCCCTGGTGGCGCAGTGGTTGAGAATCCGCCTGCCGATGCAGGAGACACGGGTTCGTGCCCGGGTCCGGGAAGATCCCACGTGCCGCGGAGCAGCTGGGCCCGTGAGCCATGGCCTCTGAGCCTGCGCGTCCAGAGCCTGTGCTCCGCAACGGGAGAGGCCACAACAGTGAGAGGCCCGCATACCACAAAAAAAAAAAAAAAAAAAAAAAAGTCATATGGAGAAACAAACTGATTCATACTTGATGATAACTTGTGTTACACATGCAGTTAGAGAATCATAATTTTAAGAACTGATTAAGCCAATCTAAATTAAAATGTTATAAAATGTTAGGATATATATAGAACTAGAATAGTTTTTTAACATCAGATATACATATGAAACTATCAGTAGGTGATGAAGTGTTTCTTGATAGAAGCTACAGAGGAACATATTACAAAGATAGCTGTTTTCAGGTGGTTAGTTATTTTAGTGGTTTGAAAGAGAAGCTTTTATTCCTAGTTATTAGATTTTCTCTAATTGATTAAACACCCTCCTAAAGAAAGAAATCTTTTATTCTTCCTTCCCTTAATATTCCCAATACTTTTGGATAATATTACAGATTCTTTTGGGAAAACCTATACAGATAAAAACATAGTCATATTACAGTGTTTTCTTTTTTCTTTCTTTCTTTCTTTTTTTTTTTTTTAAATCTTAAGCAAAACTCTCTGGCCCAACTGTGGAAGGCAGAAATAGAAATGAGGTTGATGACTATAGATTTCTGTTGGGCAAACAGTATTACTTGCTTTAAACATACTTGTGCCCAGAATTATTGAGCCAGACAAACAGATTGAGAAAATATAAAATCTGGGTAAGCTTCATTGAGGAGTGTATATATATATATATATGTGTGTGTATATGTGTATATATATGTATATGTGTATATATATGTGTATATATATGTGTGTATATGTGTATATATATGTATATGTGTATATATATGAATATACATATATATGTGTATATATATGTATATGTGTATATATATATGTATATGTGTATATATATATATATGAATATACATATATAATACTTTTTTCCCTTTACAGAAATTTTATAGAAATCTCCCCCTAGTGAAAGTTCTCTCACAAAATTTATAGCTTCATGTAAATAGTAAATGAAATAATATATTATTATTTATTATTATTATTTATCTTTCACGCAGGAAATCAGTAGGCTTCTAGGCATCATCTTCACATGGATATTAACAGCTGTCTATTAATTATATTTTATTGAATACCCCTCTCATTTAAGTTTTTCTAGGTTTTTAAAGATATACTTTATCTCCATGATTTGCAATAGACAAAAGTTCTGATTATGTGGGAATAGTATTTTTATAGTTTATTCTACTTTCTGTCATTCCTTTTGTTCCATGTTTAACTATTGGATATTAGATTGTGAGGTGATGCCAGCTGTCATTCACAATATTGAAATTAATAAAATTTACCAAAAGATTATTTCAAGTAGCAAAACAAAATCTCAGAAGTATTTTTTTGTTTGTTTTTTGTTTGCGGTATGCGGGCCTCTCACTGCTGTGGCCTCTCCCTCTGCGGAGCACAGGCTCCGGACACACAGGCTCAGCAGCCATGGCTCACAGGCCCTGCCGCTCCGCGGCATGTGGGATCCTCCCGGACCGGGGCACGAACCAGTGTCCCCTGTATCGGCAGGCGGATTCTCAACCACTGCGCCACCAGGGAAGCCCCCAGAAATATTTTGTTTCAAGCACTTTTTCATTACATATTAGTAAATGAGACACATATATCATGACAAAGGTGATGATGTGCTTCAAAGAGAATACTTGTTAAATTTAAAGCACGCATTTAATGTCTCCCTACAGAGGTCTCCAGCACACTGATTAGTATTCTAATGAAAGTTTTATTTTTCCCAGGTAGCTTGAAGGTGTAATATAAGCATTTTAAACAGTACCAATGAGACTGCTTGAGCCTGTGATCAATAATATCCCTGTGGATCTATAACCTAGATAAAAATCATATAGAAATCTTACCAACCCATTAGTTAATTGCTTATTTGGGTCATGGAAATAGCACATCTTCAAAGTGCTAACAAAACGTAATGTCCAGCATCCACAAAATAAGTATTGGTAGACTTCAAAGAAGAGTCAATACTATTTATCAAATTAATTTTCATAGTCATATTATTTGATGTAAATAAAAGTTGGTAATCTGGCATAGTACAGAAATCTTGATGGTTTACTCTTCCCCATCTCAATTAATGAACATTTCCTCTTTCTATTTAATCAGACCAATAAAGTCAGGCTTCCTTTATTTCTTTTTCTCACACGTCCTATTTCCAAGCCATCAAATTGTGTCCAAAGTCTTACCACTACTTCAAAACCTCTACTGCTATTCTAATGCTACCATCCTGGCTAAGCCTTTTAAACTAGTCAGCCTGCTTCTATTCTCCTTCTCCTACAAACCATGTTCAATATGTCAGCCAGTGTGATCCTTCAAAGACAGATCAAGCCTTTCCTCTGCTTAAAATCCTCCAAAGTCTCCCAATTTCATTGAGTCAAAACCAAGACCCTCACAGTGCTATACAGCATTTGACCACAATCAGGTCCTCAGTTTGCTCTCTGAATTAATATCCTACTGTTTCCTACTTAATCACTGATTCACCTACATCATCTTGATGTGCTTCAAACATTCAGCTAAGTCCCAGCCATAAACCCTTGAACTGGATGTTCCCTCCACGTGAAGAGATCTTTCTCCAGGTATCCACATAGCTAGCACCTTCTCTTTCAAGTCATTGCATAAATGTCATCTTCTCACAGAGGCCCCACTTGAATCATTTTGTTTAAAATTGTGACCTGTCCATATCCCCTCACAGATTGGTCTATGTGATTCAACTTATCCCTGCTCCTTTGTTTCCCCTTCAATACTACTTTGACCTTCTAGTTTGCTATACCATTTACTGTTTATTATGCTGCTTCTGTAAACTCTGCTGGGTAAGATTTTTTTTTTTTCAATCTGTTTTGTTCAGTGATGCTTTTCAGGTGTCCAGAACAGCGATTCTGGCGTCCAGTAAATATCTAAGTGAATGAATGAATGATAACCCAGCATCTGTGTCGATTGCTTCCCAAAGGAGACATTTTTTTGTTTGTTTTTTGGTGACTTTTGATAGCAGAGGGCAAACCAGATGGGCAGAATGTTTACGAACTGTGATGAGGCATTTTTTAATATATCTTGTTAGATTGAGACATGAATTGATACTTACACTATAGCATTTCGATGTGGTCAGGCTGTTGTACTTTATAACAATATGTCTTTAAAATTTTTCATTAATAATTCATAAGCTTTTTTACACAGTAGTAAATTAAATTTAGGAACAATAGGCAAAATATGAAAATATTTTAAAATTTTTATATAACCATACACATAACTCCTAGAATTTGGATAAAAATTGAATCACTTGAAAAAAATTGATACAAAGAGTATTTAATGGAGTTAAATAAAATATCCTTTATGCTATGTGATATGAGAACCACCCATATACCTCACACATATATACACAGATTGTAGCTGCATTTGAGAACCATAAAATATCTGAAGAAATGATCTTGAAAACAAGTAGAATATCTGAATTGTATCATTTACGTGATTTGAAGGTAAGTTTTACCATAAAAGATCTTATATTAGTAGACTACTTAGAGATTTTCCTTTGGAAATTGAATTGAGCCTTAACACTGTATACTCTGTATATTTCTGACACTAGGTAGTTTCAAATTACACAATAAAGTAAGTATGCTCTATATTTGAAACTTCTAACATTTAGGAATCAGAGTAGTACAGGAAGTTTTAAAAATCTTCAGCAAAGTGGAGTAATTTAATGTCTTCTCACCTACATAATGCAAATTAAAATTAAAGGTTTAGGGCTTCCCTGGTGGCGCAGTGGTTGAGAGTTCGCCCGCCAATGCAGGAGACACGGGTTCGTGCCCCGGTCTGGGAAGATCCCACATGCCGCGGAGCGGCTGGCCCCATGAGCCGCGGCCGCTGAGCCTGCGCGTCCGGAGCCTGTGCTCCGCAAAAAAAAAAAAAAAAAAAAAAAATTAAAGGTTTATATGCTTTCAAATAACTAGCAATAGATACTTACTCTTCATGTTTCTAATAATTATTTCTTTGCCTTTTGTAAATAGGAATGCTAGAAACAGCAACAATAGCATCAAGATTAGAAACAGCAATGAAAATACATATTGGATGGCTACATGCCAGTACTTATATTAAATTCTATACATGTGCCAGTTTTTTCTAATGCTTGGGGATAATGCTAAAGTGACTTCTAAAATTAATACTTCTTTTTTTAATCATTGTGCAACTGTTATGGAAAGAAAACATCATAAGGCATTATTATTTGAGAACAGAAACTTTTCCCATTTCCTTATTATGGAGACTATTGATCAGTTTTGAAATTTATTTCTGAGAAAACCTTTGCCATCTATAGATCTGTAATGTGATGTCTTCAATCTGGCCACTAATCACTGTCCCCCAGATAATCGGGATATATAAGATCAACTTCCATTAAAAATTAGCATATACTAACTGAATACTAAAAATGTCTAAGGTATTACACATGAAATATCATTTTGAGAAACTATGACTCTGAAACAATTATGATCATATGACAAGTTTCAGAGAAGGAAGAGTTCTAATGACATTATAGTATGTGAACTCTGCTATTTATGGTTTGTACTAGGGCTTAACCTTGCAACATTAACAGAATTTTAGTATATATAAATGATTTTGAAAGCACATGCTAAGTTTAACTTTGCAATAAAAAGATAAGATGTTTATTGAAATCAATCAAGCAAAACAATATCAAACTATTGTCTATGAAGGTGCCTTAACCAAAGCATGTTCAGTTTGTCCTTTAGCAAATGAACAGGACTATTTTAATACTGAATGAGGCAGTTTGATGTTTAGCCTCAAGATTGCTATTGACTCTGTGCATAGACTAAAATAATCAACATGTGGGTTTACCAGTGATTTTAAATTAGTTACATTGAAAGATCTCAGTTTTCAAAGTCATTCTCATACTTATTAGGAGTTTACTTCTTGCAAAATAATGTAGAGGTCAGGAAGAGAAATCAATATCTTAAGATTTTTAATAGAAAAAGAAAATTCATATAACTACATTTGGATATATTAACTAATCATAAAGAATGGCCTGCTTTAAATGGCAGGGAAGGGAGCAAGTCTGGACATCATGTATAAGCCTATGCTAGAAATATAGTGTTTGTTTATAAGTGCCACCTTTTCAATGTTCTAAGCTTCCTTACCTGTTGAAGAGATTGCATCCAATTTTACATGAACTATTTTTTCAGCAAGAGATTAAATATATAATAAATAATCTCATACATGCATATAAAAATATCGCTTGCAGTCAAACTAATTATGTCTGTGCTATTATATAGGCATATATGATATGGTATGGAATAGTGGTTGGGGCATATTCTTAGAAGACAGGTAGCCGAGTTTGATGCCCCATTTCCCTCTAGTATTCTAGGAGATCTTGACCAATGCATGCAACCTCTCTGTCCCTCAGTATACTACCTATGAAATGTGGGAAAATACTGGTAGCTCTCTATTCTTTAAGATTGTTGTGAATATTAAATTAAAAATGTGAAATATTTGTGACAGCATGAGCACATACTGTGGGGAGTACAAATTATAGCAAAGATTTACAATATATGTGATACATATAGCAAACATATAAAATGCTATTTGATATGTAATGCACACTTTATTATGTAATATGCAACGTAATTATACCAAACATATAAAACGTATATGTCATACAAATTTAACCTATATAAAATATCACAATGTGGAAAATTGAAAACGATAAAAATAGAAGTATAAGACTTTTTTAGCATAACAGTTTAACACTGCAATAAAACAACACAAAATACATAATATAGCATTGCTACTTTGACATTCTCAATTTAAGTGGAAGTTTGTATTCAAAAATTTATTATGATTATACTTCCATATTGTGTCATTGCTTATAGTTAATGACTTACAAATATAATTGTTTTAATAAAGTAAGACATTAAAGAGCAATTTGTAAGGAATTATTGAAATACAAACATCTATCTTATATATAAATTATGTAAGATCACCCTAAGCTCTGTTTTATCTATATCACTCTACATGTAGTCCATTGCTATGCCTCCTTAGAGAGGGCTGAAAAGGCTTAGAACTTCTCAGAAACTGTGCAATCAGAAAGGAAGGAAGGAAAGAGCAAAGACCCACTCTCAAAACAACGACAACAACAAGAAAACCTTTAGAATAGCCATCCCTTGATAGACTCCCAATAATGGCTCTTTCAAAATTCATAGCCTCCACCACCTCTTCCAAAAAAAAAAAAAAAATTTCATCATTCCAGTATTTACTGATTAACTCTATTTAACTTTGTTAAATTGTGTTAAAATGTTTTATGATTTACAGATTATTGTGGTTTTTTTGTTTGTTTGTTTTTTTGTGTGTGTGGTATGCGGGCTTCTCACTGTTGTGGCCTCTCCCATTGCAGAGCACAGGCTCTGGACGCGCAGTCTCCAGACGCGCAGGCTCAGCAGCCAGGCCCATGGCTCACGGGCCCAGCCGCTCCACGGCATGTGGGATCTTCCCGGACCAGGGCACGAACCCGTGTCCCCTGCATTGGCAGGCAGACTCTCAACCACTGTGCCACCAGGGAAACCCCCAGATTATTGTTTTTAATAAATATTCTATTTCAAAAAAAATCAGAAATGTCTATCTCATAGCTCCAACAATAGCAAACATTGATTATAGCATTGGTCTGAATTGGTACAATACAATTAATTTTCACCTACCACCTAATGAAACTTTGCTGAAAGACTGAAAGTGTTATTGAGTGAAAAGGAAGTTTAACATAATCGGTGGTAGAGGCTATGTTGAAAATGGTTTACTAATATCTGATTTAAAGTTATGTGTAGGAGGACATAGACATCTGGGAGAAAGTATCCAGGAAGAGACAGAGAGTCTATAATTTTAGTGTATTCTGCAATGTATTATAAGCAACTTGTCTAGGATCCTTTATGACATTCACTGGCATACCATTGTTTCCATTTAAAAAAAATCATCTTTAGTTTTAAATGAACATGATACAAACAGTTCTAAAAATAATATATTCATGGTTTAGAGAAAACCTGTTTGTAAAAATTATAGAATTTGGTTTCCCATGGGAGAGAAACAAAAATACCATAGATTATCTAAAACCTTTCTCTAGTCTTTGCCAACAATAAACTTAGAAGATTCATTTTCAGCAGCAAAGATTTGTTTTTCTATATATTTCAGTGGTTTTTAGGTTACTTCTGCTTATCTGCACAGTAAACAAGTAAATAAAGCAAGAAACAAAGCAACAGAATCAAACTTTGATGAGACATTCTCATGCTGAAAATCTGCTTTTTTAGGATCAAATAAGAGAATGTATGTTTGACACTGGATTTCTCTGGCCTTGTGCAGGATTTGACTCTGTATGAGTCATTCCAAGTCCCTCATTGAGGAATTCACAACTCAGAAGAGAGAGAGTAAAATACCTCAATAAATTAATCTGAAACAACCTATGTGAAAGATGTCTAATAATCATAAAGATGAACTTCATTCACTCATGTATTCAACCATGCAGTACAAAGTCATTGTACCTTCCATTGCATTATATTGTATATTAGGGAAGTAAAGGAGAATGAGATATATTCTCTGTGCCCAAAGACTTCAGTTTTCTTGGATGGGGGTGGGGGAACAAAACTGAAAGGAAAAATGGATTAAAATATGGTATAGAATATGAAATTATATAGCTTGTTTAAATAACAAAAGGTAGAACTGAGGGAATGAATAATCTTGTTGGAGTTTTTAAGGAGAGTTTTATAGAGCATTGGATCATTGATAAAATGAATATGACCCATTAGATAATAACTGTCTTCACTGTGTACAATCTGAATCAACCTATGAAAATTTGTTAAATTTTTTCTTTTTTTTAAAATTGTAGTTGTTTTACAGTGTTATGTTAGTTTCAGGTGCACACCAAAGTGATTCAGTTTTATATATATATATATATATATATACTTTTATAGGGTGAATACATATATATACTTTTCATATTCTTTTCCATTATGTTTTATTACAGGATAGTGAATATAGATCCCCGTGCTATACAGTAGGATATTGTTGTTTATCCATTCTATATATAATAGTCTGCATCTGCTAGTCCCAAACTCCCAATCCAGCCCTTCCCCGGCCCTCCCTTTGGCCACCACAAGTCTGTTCTCTATGTCTATGAGTCTGTTACTGTTTTGTAGTTAAGTTCATTTGTGTCATATTTTAGATTCCACATATAAGTGATGTCATATGGTATTTTTATTTCTCTTTCTGACTTACTTCACTCTGTATGATAATCTTTAGGTCCATCCATGTAGCTGCAAAAGACATTATTTCATTCCTTTTTATGGCTGAGTAATATTCCATTGTATATATGTACCATGTCTTCTTTATCCATTCATCTGTTGATGGACATTTAGGTTGTTTCCATGTCTTGGCTATTGGTAGCAAAGTAGTGCTACCATGAACATAGGGATGCATTTATCTTTTTGAATTATAGTTTTGTCCAGATATATGCCCAGGAGTGGGATTGCTGGATCATATGGCAACTCTATTTTAGTTTTTTGAGGAACTTCCATAATGTTCTCCATAGTGGCTGCACCAACTTATATTCCCACCAACGGTGTAGTGTAGGAGGGTTCCCTTTTCTCCACACCCTGTCCAGCATTTGTTATTTGTAGGGTTTTTAATGATGGCCATTCTGACCAGTGTGAAGTCATACCTCACTGTAGTTTTGATTTGCATTTCTCTAGTAATTAGAAATGTTGAGCATCATTTCATTAGCCTATTGACCATTTGTATGTCTTCTTTGGAAAAGAGTCTGTTTAGGTCTTCTGCCCATTTTTTGATTGGTTTGTTTTTTTTCCTTTGTTATTGAGTTGTATGAGCTGTTTGTATATTTTGGAAATTAAACCCTTGTTGGTCGCATCATTTGCAAATATTTTCTCCCCATCTGTAGGTTTCTTTTTATTTTGTTTATGGTTTTCTTTGCTGTGCAAAAGCTTATAAGTTTGACTAGGTCCCATTTGTTTATTTCTATTGCCTTGGTAGAATGACCTAAGAAAACATTGGTATGATTTATGTCAGATAATATTTTGCCTGTGTTCTTTTCTAGGAGTTTTATGGTGTTATGTCTTATATTTAAGTCTTTAGTCCATTTTGAGTTTATTTTTGTGTATGGTGTGAAGATGTGTTCTAACATTGATTTATGTGCAGCTGTCCAACTTTACCAACACCATTTGCTAAAGAGACTATCTTTTCCCCATTGTATATTCTAGCTTCCTTTATCAAAGATTAATTGACCATAGGTGTGTGGGTTTATTTCTGAGATCTCTATTGTGTTACATTGATCTGTTTGTCTGTTTTTGCACCAATACCATGCTGTTTTGATTACTGTAACTTTGTAGAATTGTCTGATGTCTGGGAGAGTTATGCCTCCTGATTTGTTCTTTTTCCTCAGGATGGCTTTGGCAATTCTGGGTATTTTATGGTTCCATATAAATTTTAGGATTATTTGTCCTAGCTATGTGAAAAATGTCATTGGTAATTTGATAGGGATTTCATTAAGTCTGTAGATTGCTTTGGGTTGTATGGCCATTTTAACACTATTAATTATTCCAGTCCAAGAGCATGGGATATCTTTCTGTTTATTTAAATAATCTTCAATTTCCTTTATCAATGTTTTACAGTTCTCAGTGTATTCGTCTTTCACCTCCTTAGTTGGGTTTATTCCTAAGTATTTTTTGATGCAATTTTAAAAGGGATTCTTTTTTACTTTCCCTTTCTCATATTTCATTGTTAGTATAAAGAAATGCAACTGATTTCTGTGTTTATCTTGTATCCTGCTATCTTTCTGAATTCGTTTATCAGTTCTAGTATTTTTTTGTGGAGTCTTTAGGGTTTTTCCATATATAACATCATATCATCTGCATATAATGACAGTTTTACCTGTTCCCTTCCAATGTGGATACATTTTACTTCTTTTTCTTGTCTGATTGTTGTGGCTAGGACTTCCGGGACTATGTTGAAGAAAGGTGGTGAGAGTGGGCATCCTTGTCTTCTTCCATATTTTAGCAGGAAGGCTTTCAGCTTTTCACCATTGAGTATTATGTTGGCTGTTGGTTTGTCATAAATAGCTTTTATTATGTTGGGATATGTTCACTCTGTATCCACTTTGGTAAGAGTTTCTGTTTGAGTTTTGTCAGATGCTTTTCTGCATCTGTTGAGATGATCATGTGGTTTTTATCTTTTGTTGATGCAGTGTACCATATTGATTGATTTGCATATGTTGAACCATTATTGTGACCCTGGGATGAATCCAGCTTGCACATGGTGTATGATCTTTTTAATACGTTGTATTCATTTTGCTAATATTTTGTTGAGAATTTTTATATCTATATTCATTAAAGATATTGGCCTATAATTTTCTTTTTTGGTAGTGTCTTTGTGTAGTTTTGGTACCAGGGTGATGGTGGCTTCATAGAATGACTTTGGGAATATTCCCTCCTCTTCATTCTTTTGGAAGAGTTTGAGAAGGATTGGTATAAGTTCTTTGGTATAATTCCCCAGTGAAGCCATCTGTTTCTCGACTTTGGTTTGCAGGGAGGTTTTGTGTCTTTTTTGGGGGGTTTGTTTCTTTGTTTGCTTGTTTTTTTAATAGGTTCTGTTTCACTTCTAGTTATTGGTCTGTTCAAATTGTCTATTTCTTCTTGATTCAGTTTTGGTGGGCTGTATGTTTCTGGAAACTTTATTTCTTCTAGGTTGTCCAATTTGTTGACATATAATTGTTTATAGTATTCTCTTTGTATTTCTGTGGTATCAGGTGTAATTTCCCTCTTTCATTTTCATTTCTTATTTTGTTTATTTGGGTTTTCTCTCTTTTCTTCTTGGTGAGCCTGGCCAGAGGTTTGTCAATTTTGTTTACTCTTTCAAAAAAACAACTCTTGGTTTCATTGATTTTTCTATTGATTTTTTTAAATTCCTTTTTTTAATCTCTATTTTATTTATTTCCTCTCTGATCTTTTTTTTTGCTTTCCTTCTGCTGCCTTTAGGTTTTGTTCTTCTTTTTCTAATTCTTTTAGGTGGTAGGTTAGGTGGTTTATTTGAGACTTTTCTTATTTTTTGAGGAAGGCCTGTATCACTATGAACATCCCTCTAAGAACTGCTTGTGCTGCATTCCATAGCTTTGTACAGTTATGTTTTCACTGTCATTTGTCTCAAGGTATTTTAAAATTTCCTCTTTAATTCCATGGTTGACTTTTTTTTTTAAGTAGCATGTTGTTTAGTCTCCCCATAATTGTTTTTTATCATTTCTTTTTTGTTTTGATTTCTAGTTTCATGCCATTGTGGTCAGAAAAGATGCTTGAAATAAAGAACCTAGTAAACAAAAAAAGATACATATATGTGTATATGTGTGTTTAAATACACACACATAAAGAAATGTATTTACCTGTAGAATAAATAGAACTTAACTGGTTTTCTTTGAATCCACGTATAATCTGAAACAGCTCAATTCAAAGGGGAAAAAAATGAGATTTAGGGACTCTCCAAGAAGGGAATAGACCACTTCTCCTGAACTAGATTGAGAGGAAATATAAAAGTTAATTTTAGAATAAACTTCTATGAAAACAATCTAGTTAACATAATACTTCTATACATTTCAGCCAAGATCTGACTCCTCAGTTAAATAGCAAACAGAGAGCCCTTGATGTGTGAGCTGGAGAGTAAAGCAGAGGTATTTGACTGTATAATCCCTCAAAATGTACCATCTGTGGAAATAAAATTGATTTCAGTATATGCACTTAGCTAAATATGTTGTATATCATATATGTTTTACCTGTTAAAGAAATTAACCAGGTTAGTCAATTTAAAGGGTACTTTTAAAATTTTCTTATTGCTATCAAATATTTGTAATCAATATATTATTGAGAAAATAAATGTAATGTGCAAAGTGCCAGACACACGGGTGTTGCTTGCTGGTTGGTGCACTTTACTTCTATTAAAATTCAGGACATGTGATAAAGTATAGAGGAAATGAAAATATGAAAAGTGAATGGTTGAAAACAGAAACTCGGGGCTTCCATGGCTGTCCACTGGTTAAGACTCTGCACTTCCATTGCAGAGGGCACAGGTTCATTCCCTGGTTGGGGCAATTAGATCCCCCATGCTGCACAGCATGGCCAAAAACAAAAACAAAAACAGAAACTCTACTATGTAGAGTTTTAAATATTTGTATTATTATTCAATTAAACATGTTCATTGTCAAGAATGTAACATTTTAACATGGTTTACATTCTCTGAAGAATCTAATTTACTTAGTGGATGAGGGTATACTTTTGTTAAATAATCTAGTAAAAAAAAATATAAAGAAATGAACATTTCCCTGTAGAAGAAATAGAATTAACTGGTTATTTTCTTTGAATCCAAGTGTAATCATGTGTCTTATTATTCTGAAAACCTGAATAGTCCTTAGAATTCCTTATTTATTTGCTGATTTTTACCAAGTAATGATCACATGATCAGTTGTAGTATTTAGTGTGGTGTATCAACTCACAGGCTGAAATAAATGCCCTTAGTCACCACAGAGCTATGCATAGTTGCATAGAAGTTTGTTTGTTTTGTTTTGTTTCCCTGTTCCTTAAGATTCTTATTTACCCAGGAGTCATACTCATGATCTATGTTTTGTTGCAAAAAAGTTTTCCCTGTTCTTGAAGATTATTCTTTACCCAGGAGTTACAGTCATGGAAGAATATCAAGTACTAGCACATTCTGCCAGAACATAATAAGGGCAAATACACTTGCAGATACACCTCAAGAGGAATTCTGGATTGAGATCAACTATGAGCAAACAGCTATTATTATTATTAATCAGCCTAAAGAGAATACAGTTAGAGGAGAAGGGAATATACTGGAGAGAGAAATAATATGGAGATAGATTGATCACTAGTTCACACACCCTGGTGTCTTGGGCTAAAATTATTTTGACTGCTATGAGAAAATGGATTTCAAGAGGCTTCTCTACGTTTCTAAAATATTCATTCATTGTTAGCTACCAGAACTGTACTGTAAAAACTAGATAGTAGTTCATAGTACTATTCCCATAATTTCAATTATTAAATATGTGTATAAACTATTTGGTTTCTGAGTAAGCTTATTGAGGTCTGCCCTAACCCATAGATATATCTGCTTTACTTGTCACAAAATGAATGAACTGAACTATCAAATAAACAACTAGTCTTCAAGTATAGATTCATTTAAAATAAGCTGGGGAATTTACACTACTGATTAGAATGATTCTATAGGAATATTTTATTTTTCCTTTTTTAATCCATAGATTACTTGATACAATATAGAAATATTCAAAAAAAGCAGAAGAGATATTTAATGAAGTAAAACAAAGAGGAAAGTCTTATTTAAACATTTTCATATTTGCAAAAATATTTTCTCCTTCTGTTTCAAAAGGTTTTTTCAATTATATGTAATTTCCTGAAGTAACAATATCAAACATGTAATACTACTTGAGGTTATACTTAGATTTTTAAATTAAATTATCACATGCATTTTCTACTTTTTCTATAAATAATCATCTGTGACATTTGAACTTATGATACATTCACTATTTACTAGCTATGGAGTATTTGTTAAAATATTTAAATTTGCCCAGATAAGATTCCAAATCTATAAAATGACAATTAAATGATTCATGCCACAGCAGTTTTGTGCTGATTTAAATAAGACATAATTGAACATGACTGCATATGTTTCCTTTATCCTACCCTTCTTTGTCAAGAATGTCAATCATGTGTTGAACTATAAGCGACTTGTGGGCAGTAATTGTGTTTTGAGTATTCTTTGACAAAGTACACTTTTGAGTGTACCTTTTGAGTACTCGCTGAGAAAAATTGAATTAATCTGCAATTGATCATTGACCATCTTGGGGGGAAGATGGTCACTGACCATGCTTTGAGAAGTAGCATACTTGACTTTTGAGTGGAGCAAGATTTTCTTCACCTAGTAAAAGCAAATTATTTCTGCTAACGTCATATAAAAATGTATGCATCAACTTTCAGAATAGTCCTTACTTTAAATAAACACTAGGAAAAACATATTTCAATTGTGGCAATACAAAAATTCCATGAATTGTGCCACATGCTCTTCAGGGAGCTAAAATTTGGTCAGGGAAAATGGGCTGAAGAGCAGTATATCAGTAGCTTAATGGAAGTGACTTTAAAGCTTAAAGTCAGCATTTTTCAGTTTGCTATCAATGACACAACCAGATTGAATTAATCCTCAGGATACCTAGATTTGATCCTTATATTTTCCTTATCTGCTGTATATTTTCCTTATCCACTGTTCCCCTCAACTTCAAATGTAGGTGCTTTTCCACTTTGCCTAATAAAGCCATACCATTTTTGCTGTAGTGACTCTTCCAAAACTATTGACTATTCAAAGCAACCTGTTATTATAAGCTCTCATATTATCTTCCTCATGTGTTTTTCTCAGCAGTTGTAACATTTGTAAATTTCCTGTTTGATTATATGTGGTATATGTGTTATGTGTGTGTCTGAGTATGTCTCCCTCTGAGACTATAAGCTAGAGTATGTGATGGGAATGTATTTTTGTTTTGAGTCACCATTGTAGCTCATGGTTTAGCACAGCATTTGGCATCAACTAGTACCTCAATTACTATTCTGAGTTTCATTTCTTCTATTACAGAAAAGTACCACCAATGCTATTAATAGTAGCACTTTAAAATCCATTCTATAAATGTTTTTCTTTTTTCATTTTTAAACATAAAAATTAAAATCTGACTTATACTTTAATAGTGCCTTCCACCCCAACCCCACTGTTTTCTTTTCATTTGTTATGACTCATCACTTTGTCTCCTAACCTGCAATACTTTCTCAAGACCTCACCCTGACTCTTTCCTTCTCCCACTGCTCACTGAGCACCTGAACCCCATCATACTTTCAAAATCCTTTTTTGGGGGTTTTCTCTGAATTTCCTCATCAGCTACCCTTGCCTTCTCAGTCTTCCACCTCCATAACTGAAGCAAAACTCCTAACTTTTCCCTGGGAACAGTTTTAACAGTTAGCAGTTTAACATTGTATTATGTGTGGTGATCTACACAGCCTGACATCCTGGTGCAGCCAGGACATTTCCCCCTCGTGGAGCTCAGCTAGTCCCTCTGAAGAGCCACATGCTAGAACTGTTCTTACTTTTATGGGTTTTTTCCCCATCAATTCTTTGGGTCCTAATCTCTTTTGCTCCCCTACTCTCCCCTCTTTATTCCAATGTAAGTGGTTGCATAGCATCAGTGTTTAGAGTTACCATCATTTATTTAATCTCAAACTTCAAACTTTTAGCCAATTACATAATCTTAGCTACTTAGCTGATTTTTTAATGTATTTATAATTGCTTTTTTAGGTTAAATTCTTAGTTTCTCCTCTTAGCATTGGTGATTGAGCTCTAAATTCTCTACAAGGGTAAATGAATACACAACATCAGTGAATGAAGATTTATGCTTAGTTCTATATACGCTATAACTGGATGAGCCAGAGGTTCAGAAGAAGGGATTTGGTTAAAAAGAAATGGCTAAAGTTAAAGGGCATTTATTTGGCTTATTGGGACTTATAGAAGTGTTGAAGAGGACTATGGTGTTAGGAGGAGGAAAGGGAGAGAATCATTTCAAGGGAAGTGAGTATGGGAGACAATGTGGCCAGGTCGTCTTTCTATTATAATTGTACTGGATAGGAAGGGCGTGCAAATAATGGAAATGAGATTTCAAAGGTTTAATTTAGGTCAAAGCCTTACATTAGCAAATGATAAATGCCTGAAAGAAGTGGCCCTATGAACATTCCTCTGAATTTCTTCACTTGCTCTGGCCTTCAAGTCATTTTTAAATGGTCATTTCGATTTTCAACTTCAAATCAGCACTTTATTCTTTCCTGCTGCAAGTGTTTTTGGTCTCATTTATGATTAATGATAAAACATATGCTCCTTGAATACTAATACTCCCCTTAAGTGTGGAATTCTTCACAGAAACCATCTTATTTTAAAAACACACCCAGAGATGCAAAGTATCTTGTTAGGTTTTTCTGTTAAACAGTGAAGTGTTTTAAACAGCTCTTCCAGTAGTCTTTTAAGATGCATTCATTTATTTGTTTGAAGAAAGGAGATATGCTCAGGAGCCATTTAAAAACCTTTACTTAATGTGTCTTCTAAAGCCCTAGGGAAGACTGGGATGTAAATCAAGAAATGGAAGACATCTGGAAATACATCTTCATAAATTCAACTAAACTGTCCTGGGAGTTTTGGGCTCCTACTATCAAATTATAGAATTCCCAGAAGACCCTAAAGGAGCGGATGTTCATATCAGTAACTCAAATATACAAAGTCCCAGGTTTATCATGAGGTTTTTGAATGGAAAAAATAGTTCTGACTGTAACTTCCATAGGGACCATCAAAACAGCCGATGGCTTCACTTAGCAAAACTGTGAAGTGGACAATAATTTTACCATTAAAATCATAATCCCTGTTGGGCAACACAATGATTCTTGCCATATCAAATATAATTTCAAAAGTAATGATAGTGCTGAATCTTCATTTATTTAGGTTTAATTCCCTGAACAATAAAAAAGAAAGCAAAAAAAAAAAAGATGAAATCCTTGTAGTGATTTTACAATGCTAATTCTCAAGATTCAGGCTGAAGTCTGTCCTCTGTTTTATGTGGTATCGTACAGGACATTTAGTTAGATTACTAGATTAGACTAGATTACTAGTCTAGGTCCTAGTGACCTCCTGAGTACAGTGGTCATTCTGTGTCTAAGTCTATATTGTAAATCTTGTGATTAAGCCTCCACCGGAAATTATTGATATGCAGTTGGTCAGCAGTTGTACTTAGAATTCCACTGCTTTTTGCTCCTGATAATTTTTGTTTGCTCTTGATGTGAATTTCATGAGTAGAAAATAAAATCCAGTTTCCAAAGTGAAATAAGGAACTTCGTAAACATGAAACAAACAATGAAAGAAAAGAGGAAAATGACAAAATTAAATATATAGTCAGTTCTTGTTATTCATGGTAGTTCTGTTCTATCAAGTTGTGTGGACACTGAACTAACAAACATGGAAATTTAGGGTTAGTTTCCTGCAGAGCCTCTGTTCACAACACTTAGACAGCTGATCAATACATACTTTTATGTCTGTTTCTGCTTAAAAACATCTTATTTACTGTGTATTGTTAATTCATTAACATTGAACTCAGACACTACAGCATTATAACTCTTGCCTGAACATTTATCTAACATGCATTTTTCCCATAAAGCACATCAGAGCCTTTTTGTGCTTAGGAGCACAATAGCCCTCAATATTATGCTCTTGGGGCATTTTTCAGAAATCCTCATAAAAGTACAAAAACAGAGTGTAAAGTGGTACTAAATAGACTGCACAAAGGAGACTTGTTTACAGTATGAGAATTGCAACATGAAGGCAGAGCATCATCCTACTCCACCTCAACTGGGAAAGTGCACTGTGAGGGACTCACATTTTGTGCAGCTCTGTGTCATGTCCACAGATGACTGTGAAAATGTTGTGAACACTGATTTTGGGATTACAAATAAGTTTTTGTGAGTATTCAAATTCTTGAAGACCAAATCTGTGAGTAAAGAGAGTTGACAGTGTACCTCAAGTGATTTAGAAGAAACATGTATTTTCTTTTCTTTTCTTTCTTTTTTTTTTTTTTTTTTTTACAAGAGACCATTGAATTGGGCGCTTCAGAAAAATATTTCCTAAGATACCCCTTTCAATGACCTAATGGATGATGGCATGTTCAAAATATTAACCTAGAACTATTTGCAAATCCTGGGAAGATGAAAATGCCAAGTGTTGCTATTATCCTTTAATATTTTACTCTTTCACTATTTGAAATGTGTAAATTACCACATACATAATTACTAGGTGTTTGGAACATTTCTATTTCTTCCTTAGAGAGTTACAATTTTTGGACCCAAACCTTTTATTTTTGTATTGATATGTTTTTTTCATGATGTTTAAGTATACTTTATAATTAAATGATGCTGTTTTTGTATCTCTTGTTAATAATTTCCTTTGGTTTCCAATTTAGTTATTTGCTTTTTCAGTTGAATTTATTTGTGCCGCTAGGTCATAATTATGCCGTGGTCTTGGCAGCCTGGGGCTGAGAAGTAGTTTAGCGTTTATTAAGTACAGGATATCCTCCTTCATCTGACTCAGCTGTTTTTCTTTATCATAAATCTAGTTTGTAAAATGCACATTTTCTATTAAAATCTAATGCACTTTTTCTGTTAAAATCTAACTCCTTCAGTTCCTTTCTTTCTGTCTTACTGTTGAATCTTCAAGTATGTAGTATCTGATAACCCCATTATAATGAACTTTGGGTTGCAGATGTATACTGCTCCAGAATATGAGTTCAGAAGACTTGTAGAAACAAGTTGAGTTCCTTTGTTCATTCTAACTCCATAAGACTGTTTTCAGGATTTCATTATTTTTTTGTTCTGCCAATAAAATTTAATTGAATTGAGAATTCAACAGGTATATAATGTCTCTTTGTATGCAGGATTATGACTCGTGTATTTTTTATGTTTAGTATTATGATAGATCATGGATCATATTATCTTTCACCTTCCTCTTTGCCTATTTTTCATGTTGGCTGCTGCTTTATAGTTTATTTTTCCCCAGTATTGTATGATGAGTAAACAAAAGTAAATAAAAAATGGCAGAAATAAATAAATGAACAGGGAAAACACACTGGAAAATATTCCAAGAGTATAATATATATAAAAGGAATAGAGTAGACATCTAAAAGGTAAGAGTTAATCAGTGAAGAATTAATAGAAACATAACAAGAACATTGATAATAACCTCATGATATGAACTCACTTAAAAGTTACATGAGGGGGGACCTTCAAGATGGCGGAGGAGTAAAACGTGGAGATCACCTTCCTCCCCACAAATACATCAAAATTACATCTACATGTGGAACAACTCCTACAAAACACCTACTGAACGATGGCAGAAGACCTCAGACTTCCCTAAAAGCAAGAAAATCCCCATGTACCTGGGTAGGGCAAAAGAAAAAAGAAAAAACAGACAAAAGAATAGGGACTGGACCTGCACCTCTGGGAGGGAGCTGTGCAGGAGGAAAAGTTTTGACACACTAGGAGGCCCCTTCACTGGCAGAGATGGGTTGTGGGCCGGGGGGAAGCTTCAGAGCCACAGAGGAGAGTGCAGCAAGAGGGGTGCAGAGGGCAAAGCAGAGAGATTCCTGCACAGAGATTCGGGGCCGACAAGCACTCACCAGCCTGAGAGGCTTATCTGTTCACCCACCAGGGTAGGTGGGGGCTGGGAGCTGAGTCTCGGGCTTTGGAGTTCAGATCCCAGGGAGAGGACTGGAGTTGGCTGCGTGAACACAGCCTGAGGGAGCTAGTGTGCCACAGCTAGCCAGGAGGGAGTCCGGGAAAAAGTCTAGACTTGCTTATGAGTCAAGAGACCATTGTTTTGGGGTGCACGAGGAGAAGGGATTCCTTCCCCCTCTGCACACAGAAGGCAGAATGCTTCTGCCTAAAGGAGCTCTAGAGATGGGCATGAGCCATGGCTTTCAGTTTGGATACTGGAGACAGGCATGAAGCACTAACGCTGCTGCTACAGCCACCAAGACTCTGGTGTGCAAGTGCAAGTCACTATTCACACACCTGCTCCTGGGAGCCTGTGCAGCCTGCTACTGCCAGGGTCCTGTGATCCAGGGACAAATTCCCCAGGAGAACATATGGTGCACCTCAGGCTGTTGCAACATCACGCTGGCCTCTGCTGCTGCAGGCTTGCCCTGCATTCCAATTATAACTACCATACCCCTCCCACCCCCCAGCCTGAATGAGCAGGAGCCCATCCATAAACAAGAGAATACGCTTTCTTTTCAAGTGCTCATGGAACATTCTCCAGGATAGGTTATTTCTTGGGTCACAAAACAAGCCTTGGTAAATTTAAGAAAACTGAAATCATATCAAGTATTGTTTCCGACCACAATGCTATGAGACTAGATGTCAATTAAAGGAAAAAAAAAACTCTAAAAAATACAAACACATGGAAGCTAAACAATATGCTACCAAAAAACCAAGAGATCACTGAAGAAATCAAAGACGAAATAAAAAAATACCTAGAAACAAATGACAGTGAAAACATGATGGTGAAAAACGTATGGGATGCAGCAAAAGCAATTGTAAGAGGGAAGTTTATAGCAATACAATCCTACCTCAAGAAACAAGAAAAATCTCAAAATAAACAACCTAACCTTACACCTAAAGCAATGAGAGAAAGAATAACAACAACAACAACAACTCCCCCCCCCCAAAGTTAGCAGAAGGAAAGGAATCATAAAGATCAGATCAGAAATAAATAAAAAAGAAATGAAGGAGACAATAGCAAATATCAATAAAACTAAAAACGGGTTATTTGAGAAGGTAAACAAAATTGACAAACCATTAGCCAGACTCATCAAAAAAAGGAAGAAGACTCAAATCAACAGAATTAGAAATGAAATAGAAGTAACAACTGACACTGCAGAAATACAAAGGATCATGAGAGACTACTAAAAGCAACTATATGCCAATAAAGTGGACAACCTGGAAGAAATGGACAAATTCTTGGAAAAACACAACCTTCCAAGACTGAACCAGGAAGAAATAGAAAATATAAACAGACCAATCACAAGCACTGAAATTGAAGCTGTGATTAAAAATCTTCCAGCAAACAAAAGCCCAGGACCAAATGGCTTCACAGCTGAATTCTAGCAAACATTTAGAGGATAGCTAACACCTATCCTTCTCAAACTCTTTCAAAATATAGCAGAGGGAGGAACACGCCCATACTCATTCTATGAGGCCACCATCACCCTGATACCAAAACCCGACAAAGATGTCACAAAGAAAGGAGACTACAGGTCAATATCACTGATGAACATAGGTGCAAAAATCCTCAACTAGGGCTTCCCTGGTGGTGCAGTGGTTGAGAGTCCGCCTGCTGATGCAGGGGACGTGGGTTCGTGCCCTGGTCTGGGAAGATCCCACATGCCGCAGAGCGGCTGGGCCCGTGAGCCATGGTCACTGAGCCTGCACGTCCAGAGACTGTGCTCTGCAACGGGAGAGGCCACAACAGTGAGAGGCCCGCGTACCACAAAAAAAAAAAAAAAAAAAAAAAAAAAAAAATCCTCAACAAAATACTAACAAACAGAATCCAACAGCACATTAAAAGGATCATACACCATGATCAAGTGGGATTTATCCCAGGAATGCAAGGATTCTTCAATATGCACAAATCAATAAATGTGATACACCATGTTAAAAATTGAATAAGAAAGGGCTTCCCTGGTGGCGCAGTGGTTGAGAATCCGCCTGCCAATGCAGGGGACACGGGTTCATGCCCCGGTCCGGGAAGATCCCACGTGCCGCGGAGCGGCTGGGCCCGTGAGCCATGGCCGCTGAGCCTGTGCTTCTGGAGCCTGCGCTCCGCAACGGGAGAGGCCACAACAGTGTGAGGCCCGCGTACCAAAAAAAAAAAAAAAAAAAAAATTGAATGAGAAAAATCATATGATCATCTCAATAGATGCAGAAAAAGCTTTTGACAAAATTCAACACCCATTTAAAATAAAAACTCTCCATAAAGTAGGCATAGAGGGAACTTACCTCAATATAGTATTGGCCATAAATGATAAACCCACAGCCAACATTGTTCTCAATGGTGAAAACCTGAAACCATTTCCTCTAAGATCAGGAAGAAGACAATGTTGCCTACTCTCATCACTATTATTCAACATAGTTTTGGAAGTTTTAGCCACAGCTATCAGAGAAGAAAAAGAAATGAAAAGAATTTAAATCAGAAAAGAAGTAAAACTGTCACTGTTTGTAGATGACATGATAATATACATAGAGAATGCTAAAGATGCTACCAGGAAGGTACTAGCACTAATCAATGAATTTGGTAAAGTAGCAGGATATAAGATTAATTCACAGAAATCTCTTGCATTCCTATACACTAATTATGAAAAATCTGAGAGGGAAATTAAGGAAACATTCCCATTAACCATTGCAACAAAAGAATGAAATACCTAGGAATAAACCTACCTAAGGAGACAAAAGACCTGTATGCAGAAAACTATAACACACTGATGAAAGAAATCAAAGACGATACAAACAGATGGACAGATATACCATGTTCTTAGATTGGAAGAATCAACATTGTGAAAATGACTATAACACCCAAAACAATCTACAGCTTCAGTGCAATCCCTGTGAAACCACCAGTGGCATTTTTCATGGAACTAGAACAAAAAAATTTCCAATTTATATGGAAACACAAAAGACCCTGAATAGCGAAAGCAATCTTGAGAAAGAAAAATGGAGCTTGAGGAATCAGGCTCCCTGACTTCATACTGTACTACAGAGCTACAGTAATCAAGGCAGTATGGTACTGGCACAAAAACAGAAATATAGGTCAATGGAACAGGATAGAAAGCCCAGAGATAAACCCACGCACATATGGTCACCTTATCTTTGACAAAGGAGGTAAGGATATAGAATGGAGAAAAGACAGCCACTTTGCTAAATGGTGCTGGGAAAACTGGACTGGTACATGTAAAAGTATGAAATTAGAACACTCCCTAACACCATACACAAAAATAAAGTCAAAATGGATTAAAGACCTAAGTGTAAGTCCAGACACTATAAAACTCTTAGAGGAAAGCATAGGCAGAACCCTCGATGACATAAATCACAGCAAGATCCTTTTTGACCTACCTCCTAGAGAAATGGAAATACAAATTCAATAAACAAATGGGACCTAATGAAACTTAAAACTTTTGCACAGCAACGGAAACCATAAATAAGATGAAAAGAGAACCTTCGGAATGGGAGAAATATTTGCAAACGAAGCAACTGACAAAGGATTATTCTCCAAAATATATAAGCAGCACATGCAGCTCAATATCAAAAAAACAAACAACCCAATCCAAACATGGGCAGAAGACCTAAACAGATATTTCTCCAAAGAAGATATACAGATTGCCAACAAACACATGAAAGGATGCTCAACATCACTAATCATTAGAGAAATGCAAATCAAAACTACAATGAGGTATCACCTCTCACTGGTCAGAATGACCATCATCAAAAAATCTACAAACAGCAAATGCTGGAGAGGGTGTGGAGAAAAGGGAACCCTCTTGCACTGTTGGTGGGAATATAAATTGATACAGCCACTATGGAAAACAGTATGGATGTTCCTTAAAAAACTAAAAGTATAACTACCATATGGCCCAGGAATCCCACTACTGGGCATATACCTGGAGAAAATCATAATTCAAAAAGTCATGTACCACAATGTTCATTGCAGCTCTATTTACAATAACTAGGAGATGTAAGCAATCTAAGTGTCCATAGACAGATGAATGGATAAAGAAGATGTGGCACATATATACAATAGAATATTACTCAGCCATAAAAAGAAACAAAATCGAGTTATTTGTAATTTGGTGGATGGACCTAGAGTCTGTCATACAGAGTGAAGTAAGTCAGAAACAGGAAAACAAATACGGTATGGTAACACATATATATGGAATCTTAAAAAAAAAAAAAAAAAAAAAAGTTCTGATGAACCTAGGAGCAAGACAGGAATAAAGACAGAGACGTAGAGAATGGACTTGAGGACATGGGGAGGGGAAGTATAACCTGGGACAAAGTGAGAGAGTGGCATGGACATATATACACTACCAAATGTAAAATAGATAGCTAGTGGGAAGCAGCCTCATAGCACAGGGAGATCATTTCGGTGCTTTGTGTCCACCTAGAGAAGTGGGATAAGGAGGGTGGGAGGGAGCCACAAGAGGGATGGTTTTCGGGGATATATGTATACATATAGCTGATTCCCTTAGTTATACAGCAGAAACTAATACAACATTGTAAAGCAATTATACTGCAATAAAGATGTTACAAAAATTAGATGAGGCCATGCTGTATACTAATTGTTTCATGCATTGTTTGCCTTAACCAAAAATAAACACAGGCAGACATGAATATCATTGCCTGATGAATGAACCTTGGGCCTGATATTTCAGAAATGTAAAGGGGGCAATTTTAGATATTGCGAGTTAACAACCATGAAGAATCAGAACTAAACAATGTCATGAATGTCCTTGGAAAAAGATAAATGTTGGAGAGTTTTCTGCTAGAACACTAGTCAGTGAGATCCCTTTATCAGCAGTCTTGCCATTATCTGGGAATTTGTTAAAAATGCAAATTCTTGGATCTACCTCATGCCTTCTCAATCTAATTTTCTTAGAATAAGACAAATCAAAATGTGTTTATATTAATGGCTCCCTTGTATTTCTTATGCACTCTAAGTCTGAGAACCACTGAGTTAGCACAACATGGGGAAAGAATAAGTAAGGACTGTGTGTGTGTGTTTGCAGGTACTACACTGTGCATAGATATACCATGTAAGTAATATAGTAATTGGATATTATCAAAGATAATGACATCTACACATACCAGACAGTGTGAAATCTAGAGTCAAACAGGTTCTCAGTAATTCAGTTTCTTTTTCTCATAGCCAGTATATTTTGATGCTGGATACTGATTCTGGCAGAGTGAAGATGTGCTTTATTATGTCTCTTCAGAGTGAGGATGCTAGTGTGTTGATTAGCCTGTGGGCAGTGAAATCACACTGCCTGGGTTTAACTCCCGACTCTCCCACTTACTATCGGCATGACTTCACACCAATTACTTAATATCTCTTTGCCTTTTTGCTGATTTGTAAAATGGAGAAATCAGTGATACTTACAGGTTTATGATGAGGGTTAAACAAATGAATACTTTTAAAGTAGTACCTAAAATGTATTTGAAAAGTAATAAAATTTTAACATTAGGTCTTATTTGTATGGATTCATTGCTAGAAATAATAGTGTATGTATTCTTAAATAGAATTGCATGAATAGAGTCTATGTCCTACTTCTCTGTCTTCCCTAAAAATATCTAAAAATTCAAATTAATTTGCATGGGGACCTATAAACTGATAGTTTGGCATTTTTCTTTTAGTACATGTATTTCCTATAATCCTAGAATCCATTTTTCCTTTTGTCCAAATGGCATTTTCCCATATTCTGTCTGTCATTGGCACAGTCTCCTAATTTTGAAGCAGAACTTTATCTCAACCACACAGATGTTCTTTGCTAGTTTTCCGGAGTTTAACAATGTGCCTGACACTCCATTTTCCTGACAATTTGGTGAAATCCCTTTATGTCTTTGTATGCAGGTTCTGTGCTTCAGAGGGAGCTCTTTTACCCATGTTTTGAAATGGGACATCCCTGTCAGTCACTGCAGCCTATTGTATTTTTCTAAGACTTGCACATTGATCCTTAATCTGTGTCCCCTGAAAGGCTGCTATTTTTCACTATTTCATTTGACTTGCTATGTTTATGGTTCCAATTAAAGGATTCTGGGTCACAGTTATAGCAGTTGAACACTGTCATCCGAAAGATCACAAATTTCATACATCAGTCTACTCGGTCTTATCCACATAACATCAATTACAACAGTCCTATGTCTAACAGATTTTGACATTTATGTCTTTATTGGCAATAATCTTAAGGGGGCCTATCCTTATATTTGAAGCATGAAGGTACTTAAAAGTTACAATCTGTGATGCTATCATTCGGAGAATGCTTTGAATGCCCAAATCTCTTAGCTTCTTGAATGATCCCAATGCTTTATAGATGCTTTTAAAGTACCTTCAAATAGTTGAGCTGGAATTAGGTGAATCCTATAGTTAAGCTATCCCGTGGATGCTGATGGGAGAGGAAATTGAAGGTCTTTCAGATTAAAAGTTCAAATTGTGATGACTGCACCTTTTAGCCTCCAAACTGGCTTTTACCTTGATCTCCCTAAGCCTGTTCAGTTCATCTTATTGAAAAGATTATGACATTTTCTAAATCACCTGGGGGGGGAGTATTCCATTTCAATTCAGTGACTAAGTCATTCCCTGGGCCTACAGTAGTATCCTGCTGCATTTAGTTCTTTAATGTGGAAGTAATTCTTATGTTTATAAAGTTTTGTGGCTTTTAAATCCTACAGGGAAACCTCACACTTTAATGTGAGAAAAGCTAAAATTATTCACTGTACCTCAACTGGTCTAAAGGAAAAGCTTATCAAAAGTAGGGAAATGCTAACCACAGCCACTTTAAACATCAGTAAAGAGACATCACTGAAAATAAAATCACACAAAATAGCCTTTTGATGTTGGGAATTTTGAATTGAGATACCAAATCTGAATCTTCATTTTTCACAAATAACAGTTTTATAATTTCAAAAGTCATATGTACTTTTGGGAAAAGATTTTTAAAATATTAAGAACAGTAGACAGAAAGTACCTTCAGTTGAATACAATCATAACTCTATACATCTTTTCCAGACTTACTCTATACATGCACACATGAATTTAAATAAAATCAGTTCTCTGAATTTAGCATTACCTTATAAATTTTATCCAAGCCATTATATTTTTGAATTTATTTTTAATATTTTATAGATGAACCACATATTGAATTTCCTTATTTTTATTAACATTAATTTTGGGTTTTCTGGAACTATAAATCAATTATAAAGTCATGAATATCTTTGTAAGTAAATCTTGGTCCCTTCATTTTTATTACTGCCTTAGGTAAATTCCTAGGAATAAAACTGATGGTTAATGATATTAAACATTTAAATATATTGCCAATATTTCCTCCAGAAAGACCATACCAATTTTTGCCCTCAACTTTGGCAACAATGAGATTTACACGTTAAAAAAAAATAAAAAAATTTTAACCAAAAAAGATAAGTTAAAAATGACCTCATTCCAAATTTAATTTACTGTTTCACTGGAGAAAAAAAAAAAAAAATCCTGTTTTTTCTTTTTTTTTGGATTTGTCTGTTACATATCTTTAACATTTCTATGTCATTTTTACGAACACTGGAAAGTAGAATTCTGCTTCTAGTTTTAGTAATTAACATCTTTAATACAAAGTTTTAAAAAGAGAAAACTTTATTTAGCTTTTATAGATATTTTATATCTGAAATAGAACCTCTAGTAAAACATGACGTGTCCTCTACGATTTCTTTGCTAATTTGTCCGAAGCTAGAAAGCATTTTTTCTCTTTTGTTTTTTGCCTATCTCCTTCCACTCTATAAGGGTAGGCAGAGATTTGTGTGTCTTGCTCTCTGAAATCCCTCTAGAGCTACAACCAAGCCTGACATTGTAAGCACACAATAAATAGTTATTGGATGTTTAATGAAAAATTCCTTGACCAAACAGTTCCTCAAATATGAGATAGTTATGCTCTCAACATTCACTCATAAACCTTTTGCATGGTGTGGTCTTTAGACCTGGGGATAGCCCACAAAAACCTGATGGCTCGTAACATACCTGGAGACCTGGCCCCCAGCCCAGGCTGCTGCCATGAAGACAAGGCCAGCACGGGTAGAGCTTAGAAGGCCAGGAATGCCTTGTCCCTCTCCACACACACACCCCCATCCCGAATGACCCCATGAGAGAAGGGTCTCCTGGCTTCTCTCAAAGACAGGAAGAAAATACATTTTCAAGAGATGAAGGTGAGTGGAAAGAGCATTTTCAGGAACAGGAATGGAGGCTGCTTTAGGGAGAGGACCAGAGCGCTCCAGGGATGGAACATTCTGTCATGCCTTTCCCGTGGGCATGTTGTGGCCTCTGCCTCCTCCCTGGCCACATGGCGCCCTGTGCCCCCAGAGACCAGCTGGCCCACCCCGACAACCAGCTGCCTCCGGCCTGAGCCCCAACTGAAACCGTGCACCTCAGATTGGGACTTGAACCCACGTACCTGGGCTTGAACCCAGCCTAAACCCACAGTCTTCCAACTGAGTTCACACACCTGGTTTCAGAACTTGATAAAGCTCAGGTTCTTGATGTCTCATCGCAGAAAGAACTCAGTGAGAGACAAAGTGATCGTTAAGAAGTGGATTAATTTAGAGAGAAACACACTCCACAGACAGATTGTGGGCCATCTCAGAAGGTGAGAAAGGCCCTAGAAAACACTTTTAAACCCTCTCTGCTCATACTGAAGTTTATACCTGTTAGAAAACTTGAGAGCTGTAAGACCAATAGCAAAGAAGAAACTCACTATGCTTGGAATAATTTTAGATGAAGAGTGTGAGATCTTCCTCTTACTGCTTGTAGTGTCATAAAAGTAGTTAACTAAAAATATTGCTATTTTGACCTGCCCTCTTCTTGAGAATGTTTATGTGATGTGTTGGTCTAGTTTTTATCCCACTACCTGTAAGAACTATCTATAACTGTTATATTTCTGGGCTTTGTCTTACCCTACTATGCAAAGCAAGTCATGAATTCATAGAAGTCAAATCTTGGAACAGCCATCCTCACCTGTTATCTAAGCTCCTGTAATTTTTTTTTTTTTTTTGACTGCGTAGGGTCTTAGTTGCAGCACATGAGATCTTGGTTGAGGCATGTGGGATCTTTTGTTGCGGTGCTTGGGCTCTTCATTGTGGTGCTTGGGCTTCTCTCTAGTTGTGGCATACAGGTTTTCTCTCTCTAGTTGTGGTGCTCAGGCTCCAGAGCACGTGGGCTCCGTAGTTTGCGGCACATGAGCTCTCTCATTGAGACGCACAAGTTCAATAGTTGTGCGTGTGCTTAGTTGCCCCGCGGCCTGTGGGATCTTAGTTCCCTGACCAGGGATCAAACCCTTGTCCCCTGCATTGGAAAGAGGATTATTTACCACTGGACCACCAGGGAAGCCCTAGCTCCTGTAAATTATTGACTCTCTAATCCCAGGTGGGAACAGATACTTCTATCTACTCTGTAACATGCAATTGTTTTTAACTCTGTGGAAATTTCACCATATTGATAAGGTATAATCCTCTAATTAATTATTGTTAGTGACCACATAATATCCACCAGTTTATATGTTCCATTGTTTAATCATGTTTTTTTATCAACAATAATTTACTTATTTTTTTCTATTATAAATAGGTTGCAGTAAATACAAATATTCTCATATATATAAATGTAGGTATCATGGGATTAATTTTATGATATATGGTATATATAATTACATTGAATTATAGTAGAATTTATCAAATTGCTTTCCCAAAATTATGTAATGATTCATACTTTTGACATGGTATGTAATGTTATCGAGTTGCTTTCCCAAAATTATGTAATGATTCATACTTTTGACATGGTACATAAACACAGACATTTTATTCAGATCCCTGACAAAAATAAATGTTGTTTATTTCATGTTTGTCAATCTAATAAATATAAAATGATATCCCACTTTTACTTTAATTTGCATTTCTCTGATTGCTGAAAATGTTGGGCAGTTTGTTATGTCATATGGTTCATTTTTAATTCTGTCCTGGGACTTGTCTTTTCATGTATGTTTTACCTGCTTTCTCTGAGATAAATTTGAGTTTTTCTTTGTGATTTGTAAATGCCCTTTTTATAACCATCACTTACCTGTCATTTGTGTTATAATATTTTCTAATATTTCTGTTTAACCTATCTTTAAAATTTTTTTCAAAGGGTTAGCTAAGGGTGTGTTTAGTATTTTTCAAGTAGGCCAGATTGTTTTGGTCTCATTTTTTCTAATGGTGATTTTATTACTATTGAAATTCCAGCTTCAGCTTTTTTTAAATTAAATATTTTAGTTCAGGCTTCAACTTATCATTGTAAGTTTTATCTTTTCTGATTTTCCTCAACTAACTTTAAAAGGAAGTTCAAAAGCAAGTAATCTTTATATCCATGATATTGATAGTTTTATTTAAAAAAAAGAAAAGTTTGTTCTTTGCTCAGTCCTAGATGTAATTTTGAATTACTAGTTTGTATTGTTTGAAACAATTTCTAGTCTAGTAGATTCTCCTATTTTTTTTGAAAAACAAAGTATAATTCTAACACACTGCATTCTTGTAACATAGTCTTTTATGATGGTGGCTCAACTTTAGTACTGTCAATGAAAATAATCAGTAAAGAATCAAAAAGAATAGAAAAGAATTTTTTTTTTTTTTTGCCACGGAAAGGTGAGTTTTAATTTTTTATTTTTTTAACATCTTTATTGGCGTATAGCTGCTTTACAATGGTGTGTTAGTTTCTGCTTTATAACAGTGTGAATCAGCTATATGTATACATACATACCCATATCTCCTCTCTCTTGCATCTCCCTCCCACCCTCTCTATCCCACCCCTCGAGGTGGTCACAAAGCACCAAGCTGATGTCCCTGTGCTATGGGGCTGCTTCCCACTAGCTATCTACTTTACATCTGGTAGTATATATAAGTCCATGCCACTCTCTCACTTCATCCCAGCTTGAGCCAAATGGAGGACAAGACTGGAAGCCCACTTTCCAAATAACTCTGAGAAACGACTCACTTATTGAAAAAAAGAAAAGAGACAAAACTCCTTTTGTCAGAATGTTGAGAAATGTCCCTTGAACTGAAGATTAGCTAGGTTAAGAATAAAATAATTACTAAAAATAATTAGTAACTTTTTCAGCAAACAGAGGAGATCTGCTGCACAGAGAGAAAGCAAGATATTGTAACATTTAATGCCATTCCATCCCATGGTCACCAACCTGGGTTAAAAGGTTTGGGGTCTATAAGAAACAAATAACTAAGTAGCACGATTGTTATTTTTATTTCAATCAAAATGCATTCCCAATTTACAAAGTAATTCTAATTTCTATCTCAAAAGGTAGCAAGTTCAAAAACAAACAAATAATTGCTAGATTGATACAAAGAATTGATCTTGTAGGAGCACATTATATCTTAAGGCAATGGTGTTTCTATAATATGCAGTAACAAATGCCAATCAAAAGGAAAAATAACAAACTAAATAAAGCAAAAAATAATGAGCACACAAACAAAAAATCCTAAATCTAAAACACTCTGGTAGCAAGGCATTCCAGGAAGTATAGATTTTTTGAGTTCACTATTATTTTAGCTTGACAGAAGACTATGTGATGTGAGTAGAATACTCTGTTTGGGACACAAAAATTTGTGCATGCTATCTACTTGGAATTTAGTCTTTATTTATATCTGAGAGTTGGACATAAACAGTATCCAATTTGTGTGTGTGTGTGTGTGTGTGTGTGTGTGTGTGTGTGTGTGTGTGTGTGTGGCGTATATGTGTGTGTTTAGAAAGAAACCAAATAATACAGAGGGAAAAATAGTATGCTAAAGGTGTTATGCTATAAAAGTTATGCTAAGTATTAAATAGACATAATAGAAAACATTTAATTATGTGGAGATTAAACTTCTGGAGTTTTCCCTTAATTAAGGAAAAAAAACGCAAAAGTGATTGAAATGAGGGGAGAATAGATTTTGATGTGAACAATGTATCTTATTCATGAATAATAGAAATTCAGTGGAAGAAAAGCATTATAAAAGACAAATTGAGTTAAAAGTATTTTTGAGTCAAAAGTACACAAAACGAAATCAAAAAGACTTATTTATTCCAAGGATAAAGGTATATATGCCTAAATTATTCAGGTAGAAAATAAAATTGTGCTATGGCAAAAATATGCTGTATCTTTGCAGATTTCAAAAGAAGATAAAAATGAATCATTGAAAATTGTGTAAGATATTCAGCTTTAAGAAGGAATAGAGATTTGAAGTAATTTATAATATTTTATTTTTTTAAATGGAAGATATTACTATATGTGTATAAGAATGTTTTGATATCTCCGTGTGATAATATGTGATCCAACAGAAAAAGACTTGGTAACTACAGAACATGTATGACATACAACTCAAGGAACTATGTGTAGTCTTGAGTCATTAGAACAACCTTAAGAAGAGGATTTAGGAATCATTGTACATACTGAGATGTGTTCAGTCTGTTGGAGAGCCTCCAAATTGCACCCAAAAATAAATTTTAAAAGAAAAATAAAACATGAAATCAGCTACATAAATTAATGGAAATGGAGGAAGGTTTTCTTCGTGGTAAATTGCTGAAAACTTTAAAAATTGATCTATAGTTTATTTCCAGAAATTTGTATGAAAAACGGCACATGAAAATAAACTAAAAGAATTACATTTTTTAACCTATCATTAAGTTCCACATTGAAGCAGTATGTTGTATGATTAACAGAATTTTCACCAGCTGACCTAAATCCATTTTATGTGCAATAAACAATATAACTCTACTGTGTTTCCAGTCAGTTCACAGCTTTTGAACACATATTGCATTTGCCAAAGAAACTCATTTCTCACATCCATTTTACTAACTAAGTAAGCCACTCATTTCGCCAATGATATCCGATGTCTGTAACATCATTTGGTTTAGTTAAGCCCTCGTTAAGACTGCTGGTGATGATCCAAGAAAAAGACTAGACTGATAGTAGTTCTATCTAAGCTGTGGACATTTGAATAAATACTAACTATCCTTGAAGTTTGTATAACTGATTGGGCAAATTGAATATCCCTAAGATGAAGATAAAACTAACAAACACTTAAAATGCACATATACACGTCAGTCATACCATGTTGGGGAAAAAATATAAACATTATTGTAGGATTTTATGTCAGGAAGGCAGGTTTGAAACTGATTGTCTTGGGCATTTTGCTTAATAGCTGTGAGCCTCAGGTCCATCATGCATGAAATGGATATAATACAGATCACCCACAATAGTATTGTAAATATTAAATTATATAATGAAATAATAGAACAGCATGGTGCCCGGCTTGTCACAGATTGCAGTTGTGTTGATGATTGTATGAGATAATTTTCCTTGGAGGATAACTCTAACATTCCCATGAAAAATACTTCAATATTTTAGCATACAGCTCCTGAGACATAATTCTAAATATATATGATTTAAGATTGTATTCCAAAATGCCTGATAAAGTATTCTGGAGCCCATACAATGTCTCCCCAAATGCATTTAATAATAAGGGATCATTCTTAAAAGATTAAATGCAAAATCAGAATAAATGTACATATGTTTAGTGGGATATTCATGTAAAATCATCTGAAAGGGCAAACTATTAAAACTAGACTGAGATAGTGATTTTAAGGAGTATTTTTTAGGTATTACCTTACATTTTTATAAGGCACATGTGTAACTGCTCTGAGAGCAGAGAAGAGACAAATGATCATATCCATACTATAAAGTTCCTTTATTATTATTATTTTGCTGAGTTTTTTGATAAGTATGAGTTTGCATCTAGTGGAACATGTGGGAAAAGCAGACATAGAATTTGGAGCCACCAACGTCATTCTAGAAGGGATGGAGTAAAGAGGTTAGATGGTGGAGAAGAGCAGAACTAGGACTTTGGTGGTGTCAGAAGGCCACAAAAGTTTTCCACATGTCCCTTTGTTTACCTTAAAATCTTCAAAATTTTTGCAAAATTTCTGAAATTCTTGGATTAAGGATGGCATTTGTCAGCCATTCAAGGGAATGAATTTTGAACATCTGGTCCATTTACTGCACAGCATAGTCAAACTTGGAGGAAGAGAAAGGCAGGAGAAAATCACCCTTTGGTTACTTGAAGAAATCTCAGGAGTGGGTGGATTTCTAATTTTCATAACCCTTGGAAGAAGTACGAAATGAAGTTTCTCCACGGGACAAAGGGGACCTAAATGTTAGGTTGCAATATGAAAAGTAAGTCATTTTATTATTTGTTTCGTTTTTAAACTGCAGCAAGGGATGTAGTTATAATAGTCAGATTTTCATTAAAGTAAAAACGATTTCTGTTTAATTTTTTTTTTTCAGGGCAATTTTAATTGAATATATGTCATCATCTGTGTCTGGTTCTCTTACATTGTTTTTCATATTATGGGTCATATTTTCCAGTGTCTTTGAATACCTGCTAGTTTTTATTGGTTTCCAGATATTGTTATTTACTTTACTGGTTTCTGGATACTTTTGTATTCCCTTAAATATTTCTGTGCTTTGTTCTTGGATGTACTTGGAACAGTTTGATACTTTTCAGGCTGTCTAGCTCTATGTATCTACGTATCTATGTATCTCTATCTATCTATGTATCTATGTATCTATCTAATCTGGTAAGACCAGAGCAGCCTTTCATCTAGGGATAATTTTGCCCTACAATGGAGACAATACCTTTTTGAATACTCTGTCCAATATTTCATGTATTATGAGGTTTTTCCCCAAATTGCTGGTTAGAACACACACTATTTCCAGCCTTTTGTGAGCACTGGGGCATCTTCTATGTGTTCTTTTTTGGTGGTTCATTTTCTTGCACATAGTTTCCTTGCATGTTGATGCTGATCAGTTCTCAGCTGAAGACCTCAGTGGAACCTTCTGTAGCTCTTCTTAACATGATCTGTCTGCATCTCTCTCTTAGTGCAGTGCTCTTCTCTCCTGCCATCTGTCCTGAAAATTCTAGCAGCTTGGCCAGTCTGAATCTTCAGCTTTTTCTCTTCAATTCATACCGACTGAGGATCTGTTTGGGTTTTCCCTCTTTGTCTTTGCCCTAGAGAATCTCTCCATATAGTAACTTGAGGTAATTGTAGACCTCAACTTGTTTGTTTCACTCTTCTTAGGGATCACTGCCCTGTGCTTCTTGTATCCCAGTGTATGAAAGTATATCCACCAGCTAACTATCAGTGTTCTACCTTGATCAATAGCAGAAAAAGTTCCATGGACTTACAGTTCAATGACCCTTGCACTCTCTATCCCGCAGAAGAGTATGATTTCATATATAATAATTAGTACAGTCAGAATTCAGACTTATCAATAATGAGATATTTGGGGACATGGACATAATGATATTCATCAAATGTTAGGTATTTCCTGATTGTCTTATAAGTAACAGAATAAATACACCATGAAAATTTCATAATTAATAAACATGATTTTTTTTGCACATATTATGTATAAGATTTCTTCAGATATTTACAAAATTCTGGCTTTTGTGTGGCTCAGCTAAGAATATTGATGTATTATACCTATTAATGCTTGGCATAGAGGAAATGACAAGTGATAATACAAACCATATAAAAGTAGACAAAACATTAGTTTTGAATGAGTTATTTCAATATTTCATACCAATGAAAAAAAGCTTAAGTGGACTAATTGAAAATAAAATCACCTTATTAAAACTGAAGAGTAGGCAACTTAATTTGTAATTTAATTTCAGTTTTAATTTGCTGCTAAAAGACATGTTTTTGTGTATATGTATTTTATGTAGATCATTATTTGTGTAATTTGTAATTTTAGGCATTGCTTGGAATATTTTATATTTAAATCTATTAAAGCATATTTATTGTAAAAATTTTAATATCATAAATTAACACTCTTGTACTCTTTATTGCACATAGCATATCCTTTGAAATGAACATGTTTACTCAAGAACCAAAATTTTGGCATTTAGAATACTTGAGAGAGTTAAAAGTGTGTTGTTGTTTTTTTTAACATCTTTATTGGAGTATAATTGCTTTACAATGGTGTGTTAGTTTCTGCTTTATAACACAGTGAATCAGTTATACATATACATATGTTCCCATATCTCTTCCCTCTTGTATCTCTCTCCCTCCCACCCTGCCTATCCCACCCTTCTAGGTGGTCACAAACACCTAGCTGATCTCCCTGAGCTATGCGGCTGCTTCCCACTAGCTATCTGTTTTACATTTGGTAGTGTATATATGTCCATGCCACTCTCTCACTGTGTCACAGCTTACCCTTCCCCCTCCCCATATCCTCAAGTCCACACTCTAGTAGGTCTGTGTCTTTATTCCCGTCTTACCCCTAGGTACTTCATGACCTTTTTTTTTTTTTTTCTTAGAGTCCATATATATGTGTTAGTACACAGTATTTGTTTTTCTTTCTGAGTTACTTCACTCTGTATGACAGACTCTAGGTCCATCCACCTCACTACAAATAACTCAATTTTGTTTCTTTTTATGGCTGAGTAATATTCCATTGTATATATGTGCCACATCTTCTTTATCCATTCATCTGTTGATGGACACTTAGGTTGCTTCCATGTCCTGGCTATTGTAAATAGAGATGCAATGAACATTTTGGTACATGACTCTTTTTGAATTATGGTTTTCTCACAGTATATGCCTGGTAGTGGGATTGCTGGGTTGTATGGTAGTTCTATTTGTAGTTTTCTAAGGAACCTCCATACTGTTCTCCATAGTGGCTGTCAGTTGACATTCCAACCAACAGTGCAAGAGTGTTCCCTCTTCTCCATACCCTCTCCAGCATTTATTGTTTCTAGATTTTTTGATGATGGCCATTCTGACTGGTGTGAGATGACATCTCATTGTAGTTTTGATTTGCATTTCTCTAATGATTAATGATGTTGAGCATTCTTTCATGTGTTTGTTGGCAATCTGTATATCTTCTTTGGAGAAATGTCTGTTTAGGTCTTATGATCATTTTTGGATTGGTTTGTTTTTTTGTTATTGAGCTGCATGAGCTGCTTATAAATTTTGGAGATTAATACTTTGTCAGTTGCTTCATTTGCAAAATATTTTCTCCCATTCTGAGGGTTGTCTTTTCATCTTATTTATGGTTTCCTTTGCTGTGCAAAAGCTTTTAAGTTTTATTAGGTCCCATTTGTTTATTTTTGTTTTAATTTCCATTTCTGTAGGAGGTGGGTCAAAAAGGATCTTGCTGTGATTTATGTCATAGAGTGTTCTGCCTATGTTTTCTTCGAAGAGTTTGATAGTGTCTGGCCTTACATTTAGGTCTTTAATCCATTTTGAGTTCATTTTTGTGTATGGTGTTAGGGAGTTTTCTAATTTCATACTTTTACATGCACAGACACTGATGAAAGAAATTAAAGATGATACATATAGATGGAGAGATATACCATGTTCTTGGATTGGAAGAATCAACATTGTGAAAATGTCTCTACTACCCAAAGCAATCTACAGATTCAGTGCAATCCCTATCAAACTACCAGTGGCAATTTTCACAGAACTAGGACAAAAAGTTTCACAATTTGTATGGAAACACAAAAGACCCCAAATAGCCAAAGCAATCTTGAGAACAAAAAATGGAGCTTGAGGAATCAGGCTCTCTGACTTAAGACTATACTACAAAGCTACAGTAATCAAGACAGTATGGTACTGGCAGAAGAACAGAAATATAGATCAATGGAACAGGATAGAAAGCCCAGAGATAAACCCACTCACACATGGTCACCTTATCTTTGATAAAGGAGGCAAGAATATACAGTGGAGAAAAGACAGCCTCTTCAATAAGTGATGCTGGGAAAACTGGACAAGTACTTGTAAAAATATGGTTTACAGACCAAATTATGATATGTGAACACTAAAAAGCAGACAATATTCAATTCAAAATTAGGCCACATTGAATTACCACTTCTATCAATCCAGTTTCCTTACTTTTTAGTTTGTAACATGTATGTCATTAAGAAATTAATAAAGAGCTTTATACAAAAATATTTATAAAGTATTTAACAGGTTTAAAAAATATTGTTCTTAGCTATTCTGCATTCCTCTAAGATATTATTGCCATTAGAGATTTAATATTCAGCTTGTAATCGTTCTCTCATTTATTTCAACTTTTCTGATTTGTAAACTGTTTAATCCTCTGAGTGGAAGACATAGATTAAATGGGGGAAGCATTCAGTGTCATTTAGCAGAAATTATTTACCATAGTAAATAATGAAAATAGAATGAAACAAGATAAAATTATATCAGTGGATGCCTTTGCACATAGAATTAAATCTATAAATATTTTCACAAGCCAAACTCAGTGTTAAAAGTCATTAAGAATTTTTAGTTTTGAAAATCAAAAAAGGTAATGTGAATGAACAGAAGTAAATTTCAAACAAGCAAATAGAAATAGTAAAGGTGTTCTTTTTTTTGTTTTGTTTTTAAATGGAGAACCTAATTTGTCCTCTGTTTATAATGAGTTCTTGACCCAAAGTATACTTTTGAGTTTAGGGAAATGATTCTTATCATGAATTATGCTTATATATTTCTATATATGATAGATTGGATATATTTAGAAGTAGATTAAAATTTGAAATGTTGCTCTGTCCTTAAATTTTGCTCACAGTTAATTTTGAGAAATATTTTTTATAGGTTAAAAGACAAATCAAATGATTTTATAATTATAGCTTTATAATGAGTTATCATAAAATAAGTATAATATTTCTATGAATTCCTTAATGTTAAATATTAGGGAAAGTTTTCAAATATTTTTCCTCAATTTCATGTCCTGGAATATAGACTTTTTAAAAAATGTACATTGTAAGGTCTCATTTCATAATGAAAAAATAATTTCAATTGCTTGTTTTGATCTCAGTAATAAATTATTAAAGCATGCTCTAATTTAAATGATTTTTTTTGTTGTTTATAGTTTTGGAATTTGCTCATGATTTAGGTAGGGTTCACCTAAGATCTATTAGACTAAAACTACAGTGAAGTTCTGTTGCTGTTGTAAATAAACATTTAGTAAATATTTAAATGTCTCTCTTCTCTGTAAACAGGGGCTAATATGTTTATTTAATACACTGTATTTAAACTTTTCATACTGTTCTGTTCACGGTTTTTCAGTGACCATCTTATAAAATAAGTTTTCTTTGGCCAGGTGACATTATTTTTGATGATCTTTCTTTTGCCAGTGCTTTAAACTTCTCTTTTTATTCACTGATTACTTAGGAAATGCAAGAAATTTAACTCCATTTCTCCAGACCATGGCAAGAAGATAACACAGGTGATAAAAAGGTCAAGAAGTCTTAAAACTCTAAGCACAGTTGACATCTTCTTGCTCTTATCATCACTTTTGTATACTATTGCTAAAATAGTTTCTCAAAATGGTTCCTGTCTTTAAAAAATCATATCTCAGGTACATCTTAACCATTGTATATAATCCTACTTCCACACTCCATGCTCTCTGATGCTCAGAAATCTTTGATTGTCCTTCCCCAACTCAGTGACCTACCATTCTTCTAAAGTCAGTCCCTGTCTCCACATTGTAATCTCAGCCTTCCACTTAATATCCTCTTCATTGTGTGTAGTAGGCCATGCATTTTGCTCCTTCCAAAATATAGTTGAAAAGCTCACACCTTAGAGAAAATCTTTCAGGCATAACTCATCCTGGCTGAGTCATTTATTTGACTCAAATTCAGACACTTTCCTACTCAGTTTTTCTATTTAGTGTTTTTTAAATAATTTTTTTCTACTTTCAAAACATTTGTTAGATATTTTTCAAAATCATTTAAACCTTAGTCAATTTTGTTTCACCAGATGGATTTAAAGAAAGAAATAAGGGAAGTAGAGAAGAAGGAAACAAATATAAATAAGTTTATTTATTTATTTACATTTTCATATATTTCACTAATATAAAAAATGAAAATATATAATTGGTGAGATATAGCTATATCTATATCATCTATACCTATATGTCACTTATTTAAATTGTAAGTGCCCTGCAGTGCTTTTTCTCCAGAGGTAGATAACAATTAACCTGAGTATAAGTACAAAATAATTTTGCTAATTTTTAAAATCCTTCTAAAGTGACCTGCCAATAAGCAGTTTCCTGTGGTTTTAAAATAAACATGAACTTCCTGATATGCTGGTAAATGATAACTGGTTATATATACCATAATTACAGTGATTAACAGCAAAGTTTAATGGATTTAAAGTCAATCTTGGATTCAGTGCCTAAGGGCACATAAAGTATTTACTGATTATAGGACTAAGTAGTTGAGGCAAATAAAATAATGGAATAGTAGTGGTAGAAACAGAATAGGTTCTTGTCATAGTTTAAGGAAGTAAAGGTGGAGATAATGCTATCTAACATAGATAGAGCTCAGCCCCAAATTCATTGCATTGCAAGTAAAATATCCAAGATAACTGATCCTCAGGAAAGAGTGTAGTACAATTTTAAATTTAAATGTCACACATATGTTAAGTGAAAGGTAGAAAATCATATGGTTAAAAGCAGCACTTTGAAATAGCCATTCTTTTGAGAATACAAAGAACATTTGTGTATTTCTATCCTGAAATGCCTAAACCCAAAAGACATGTTAATTAAACAACTAAACAACTTGGTAAAATACAGTAAAATTAGAAATGTTTGTTATTTTCAATCTTCTACATATTTACCAAATTATAAAATCCATGTGGTTGAGAAGTTTATATTTGTTCAAAGCCATAACTTTAGCACCTAGTAAAATGCTAACACATAGTAAATACTCAAAATATTTGTTAAATGAATGAATAAGTGAATGAGTATTACAATAAAGGTAAAACAGTCATTTAATAACCATGTTGACTCTACAATAGAATGACATCTAAAAATTAAATTGATTGGGTACTCTCACTTATTAGGACAACTGATTGAGGCAACCATGTATGTCATGTTTACACTACATGATACATGATGTCACCATGTGTCTATGGAACCTATCAAATTAATTTAGGATCTGCAAGATAAAGGCAAATTAGCCCTTGAATTCTGCATATGCCTATGAGGATTTGAGAAAATATTTTTGGTATATTTTTTATTTAGAGGAGTTGAGAAACGATTATTTAAAAAAATAACTTAGTATTTTAAATGACATTTTTCTTGGGTGAAATATTAAGGATATATTAATGATGTGAAAAAACAGGTTTTTTTTAGGCTAGACACTTGCTATATGTGTGAACAGGTGAAGCCATAAGGTTAAGTTGAAATCTTTTCCAACATAAACACTATTGTGTGATCATTATTAAACACCAAAAATGAAAATTATAGTCCTTTAAAAATCTTGACATGATACTGTTTAAAATAATCACCTGATCTGTTTAAAATCACAATACAAGGAAAGAAAGTTTTACAAAGTCTTAATATTAGTAAATTATTTTTCATTTACATCTAATAAATATAATTTGGTAAAAGCATATGCTCATCAATTACTTGAAAGCTGGATTTGGCATAAACAGTGTGAAGCATATGGATTAAAATTCTGCTATTGAGCTCTATAAAGCACTTCACACAACAAAACATGGATCAATATGCTCTAAATTTTAAATTTTATTTCAGTATTACTATTTTCACTAAGGGTTCTTATCACTTGTGAATTTTTTAAGGTAGCATGGAAATTGCTTATTTCTTGATTTAAAGCATACCAGTGATATATATATATATGTGTATATATATATATAATATGTAGTATACCTCTATATTTACTGTAATTTCTAAAGTATCATAAACATTCATTATTTTATTGCTGTTTTAATAGTGTTTATTATTTCAATTTCTTGACAGTCTGACTCTTTTTTAAAGTGTTGAATACTCTTTGTTTCTAAAAAAATGCATTATGAGTCACTCTATCAATCAGAAAATGTACCTTTAAAGTAAAAACAATTCTGGAGGAAAATGATAAATGATGACTGTTTAGAGGCTTCAGTTTAGCTACCCTTATCACAATAAATGCCGCCCTATTGCTCTTATTTTCCAATATTAGCTTGTGATCCTAAAGATGAAAAAGCTGTTACCTATAGTTCTCACAGTGACTAAAATCAGGGGTTTTTTTTTTTTTAATTTCTACTGGGAAATTAATTGAGGCTTATAACTTTTAGTATAAAATACTCAAAATGAGATGATTTTTGATTGCACTTTGCCACAACTCCTATCCTTTCAATTCAATTTTGCTCTCAAATGTCTCTATGTCTTTTGTGATATTTTAATTTGTTTAAATCCAAACAAAAGCAAGGAAAAAAATAAGTATGATTAGAATATGCGTTGCCCATAAGATAGAGAGCTTGAAGTAATTAAATAGTAATGCCCTTAAGCCATTGCTGTGCTAATGCTACTAACAAGATGTATTAAAAGTGTTCAACATGACGTGCCATGGAATTACCCACTATATTTTCATCTTTGACTCAGAGTTAAAATAAAATCTTGCAGAAGCCAACGTGAGTTTAAAAAGTCTTTTGTAAAGATGCAGAGTCTAGAGTAGCATTGTCTAAGGAAATATAATGTAAGCATATGCTATTTTAAATTCTCTATTAGTGACCTTAAAAGAAAACAAAGTGAAAGGAAATGATGCCCTACTTGCAAACTAATAAACTAGAAGTTGGATGGATGGATAGATAGATAGATAGATAGAGATATCTATGTGAGTATACATGTATAGACACATACATGTACACATAAAGACAGTTTATTAATATATGTTACTATGTATATATATATTTAGTTGCAAGTAAAATATCCAAGATAGCAGATCCTCAGGGAAGAGTACAGTGTCATTTTAAATTTAAATGGCAATTTAAAATTTACAGTTTTAAACTTATATTTGAGATATATCTATATCTCACATACATGGTGGGGGAGAGAGAGGGAGGGTGTATGGGAGATAGAGAGGGGAAGGACTGTGAAGAGAGAGAGAAAAGAGAGAGAACTACATGTATACTGTGGGAGGAGACGCAAGCTTCGTGGATCAGACTAACAAAAAGTTACTAGTCATAGCTTGGGCCAGTTCCCAGTTGCCCACAGGGCTATGTGAATGAATAAAAGACATCACCTCCATATGCAGTGGGTTTGATTCTCAATAAAGTTATCCCAGAAGTAGGACAATTGAAGTTTATATAAGATGGCTGTCATATCTGTAAATCCTGCCCTCCAAGAGGGGAGAGAGAGAGACAGAAACAAATAAACAGAGACCTTTACTTTGGAATTTAAACAAATTTTATCCAGGGTGTGAAGGGGAAAATATGTAGCTTCACTACCATGGAATTGCAAATTACTGCAGGGATGTAAATCTCTAAATTTCTCCAGAGTGATGCACTGTCACTAGCTTCAATATATAATTTCCATTCAATCAGGTTGTGAGTGCCCTTTCCTCCAAAAGCCTAAACCATGCAGAAACTTGAACATATTCATGAGAAATTCCTCCCAATGCTACTGTATTGAACAATATGTACCTAACATATAGATGAGAAAAATAACATTCAATGGACTGAGTGTTTAAAATGTATATTTTGAGATCCTAAGCCCCAATGTGATGGTATTCGGAGATGAGATCTTTTGGAAGTGATTGGGATGAGGGTGGAGCCCACATGACTAGTATTAGTGCCCTATAAAAGAGACCTCAGATGTTCTCTCAGTCTTTCTACTGTGTGAGCATAAGAAGTCAGAAGTCTGCAACCCAGAATAAGGCTTTCACCAGAATCCAAACAAGCTGGCACACTGATCTCAGGCTTACAGTCTCCAGAACTATGAGAAACACATTTCTGTTGTGTATAAGCCACCCAGTCTATGGTATTTTTTTATAACATCCAAGAGGACTAAAAGAAACATAGACAGGCTCTATATAAATTTAGAGAAATAGAGAGGCTCAGATATGAATACAAAGGTCATTTCCAGGAAATGGAAAAGGAATACTCAACAAAGAATATTCTTAAAGTTCAATTTGGACATTTAGAGATATGAAGACTATGAACTAACTATCTGCAAATTGTAACCAGAGACTCTGTACAAGAATGCAATATCTTAACACCAAATGCCTGAGGACAAGAACATATTGAATCCTTGGAAGACAAATCTTGGATAAAGAACATTTACTAAACAAAAAGATTATATTTTATTTTCTCCATTGCAATGGTATGAGTTATTATTCAAGAGAAAGTAAATAAAATGTTGACATCAAAAGATTAATATAGGACTTCCCTGGTGGTACAGTGGCTAAGAATCCACTTGCCAATGCAGGGGACGTGGGTCTGGGAATGTTCCATATGCTGCAGAGCAACTAATCCTTTGTGCCACAACTACTGAGCCTGCCCTCTAGAGTCCACGAGCCACAACTACTGAGCCTGCGTGCCTACAGCCCGTGCTCCACAACAAGAAAAGCCACTGCAATGAGAAGCCTGCACAACGCAACAAAGAGTAGCCCCTGCTCGCCACAACTAGAGAAAACCCGTGCACAGCAATGAAGACCCAACACAGCCAAAAATAAATACATAAATAAAATAAATTAAAAACAACAAAAAAGCAACATCTTAAAAAAAAAGAAACAAGGTGACATACATAATTTTTAATCAATATATAATTGGATATGTAACCTCATCAAATAATATGTATGTAATATAATAATATGTATGTAACCTCAAATAATTTTTCCATGTTCTTCCTCTCACACCTACCTGTTTTTCTTCAAATCCAGTTCTCATTTCTGGAAAGGTGGCCATGAGAGGCAAGCTGATACATTATTGTGTCTTCAAGGAGATAGTCTTTAAGTATTTCACTTTCTTTTTTTTTTTTTGAGAGGATGCTGAGTGCATGAAGGAGCAAAAGAGAAGGACTATCGTTCATAGCAATCAGTGGCTAAGATTTTGCTGTAAAGTCAGCACATCAAAAGTCCCTCTGGATCTACCAACATTAGAAAGTAGTTTATATACATTTGAAATATTCAGCTCTCTACTCTGTATAACTACTGAAAATATTTCTTACAACTATGTAGTAGTGTACTCTCTCTGATATGACTTATGATAACACACTATTCTCCATTTCATTATATAAATATTTAGTACATTTGTGATTTTTAAGATAGCTTTAAATGATGTCTTAATCCAGTATTGCCTTTTAAATTTAATGTAAATATTTACATATATCAAACATACAGTGATGATTTGATAAAAATGCTATGGATATAAGATCCATTATAAACATTTTAAAGTTAGTTAATCTTTATCATTTGGAGATTAGGAAGCCTATATGGCTTAAACTGTTGTCAGCAATTTTGGGTAAATAAAAATGTTCAGTATCTGTTTATAGCAGATGAGAAGTAGGTGACCAAATCTCACATATATTCTGTGATAGCTGGAGCCGCTGAGAAGTTGATTATCACTGGAAAAATGGAGATTTAATACAGGAGGACATAAAAATGAAGGTGATGGCAGTAACTGTTGAAAAAAGAGAAGAGTATGAGAAATGGAAGCTATATGGAAGTCATATGGGCAAAAGTCATATAAAAGAATTGTACCCTGGGCTTCCCTGGTGGCGCAGTGGTTGAGAATCCGCCTGCCAATGCAGGGGATATGGGTTCGCGCCCCGGTCCGGGAAGATCCCACATGCCGCGGAGCTGCTGGGCCCGTGAGCCATGGCCGCTGAGCCTGTGCGTCTGGAGCCTGTGCTCTGCAACGGGAGAGGCCACAACAGTGAGAGGCCCGCGTACCACAAAAAATAATAATAATAATTGTACCCTGGAGATGTAAATTCGAGGACATCTGTCCCTAAAAATGTATATATTTGGGGGAGAGTTTGTGCGACTGTACAGAGAGATGTATTTGCATGTAGTACTGATCCTTCAGTTGATATCCTGCTGAGTATAAAAACGGGTACTAATCATCACAGGAGAAAAAATAGCAGGAAAGTGAAAATGAAGCAAAATCCTAAAAATTCCTAAAACAGCAAGTAGTGGTAAGTAAAGTATGGGGAGATTTGCATGACTCCAGCCGAGAAAACTACAAAGCATTGCTAATGGAAAGATATGACGTGAACATTGATCAGAAGAATCAGTATCATAGTCTATTCTCCCCAAAATTGATCTATAGACTCAATACAATTTTAGTCAGAATTCAACTAGGATTTTGTTTGGTTTGTAAAAAGCTCCTTCTAAAACATATGAAATCACAAACCACCTTAAAGAGCATGGTTTTGGGTGGTTTTTGTTTGGTTTCTGTAAAAGAACACATCGGGCACTTTTCAAAGTTATAGGTTATACTTAGAACTCCTTTACAATACATTACTGTGAAGTTTCCTTATTAATGATAAGTATGTTGTGATTTGTAAATGATAGTACCCTAACTTCACAAGGCACTCGCTGAGTTTTTTGTAAGTAACTACTTTAAATGGCAGCTGTTGGACAGAAATTTACTTCTATTGAGCTTTGTTGTGTTTAATTAGGAAAGGTTATGGAGCATGTTTTATATTCCTTTTTGGCCTCAGAGTGTGATAAGCATGAGCGGACATGACAGATACTGCAGACGATTTCCACATTGTGGGATGTTTTGCAAAGCTTTGCATTGGGAATCCTATTAATAAAAGTATTGAGTGTATAATTCCCCAAGTACCTCTTCAAAAATTAACTCCAGTGGGTTAATTTTTGATTTGCAGACTACAGGGTTGGTCACAGATTTACTTTTTAGCAGACATTTGATGGAAGTAATAAATAATAACCTATCCCAGAATAAAATAGTAACTGGGGGAAATAGTCAATGTGGCCCTCTAAATTTAAATTTTCTTATGAAACCTGAAGTGAAATTCATGGTCACATTCCTGTGTATAGCAAACCTTTGGGCACAAAATAATATGATAAATATTGTTAAAAATCATAATAAATCTAAACAAATTGAATGAATTATTATTTTGACTTACATCTAAGTGTACCAAATACCCTCATCCATAGTTTTCTAAAGGTGCTTGAATAGAGATATTGAAGTTAAAAGTATCCCTTTTAATTAGAAATAATTAAGGGTAATGAAAATATTACAGAAATGTTAATACAAACATTAAATACTTGTTAAAGCAAAAAAAAATATGTTTCCAAAAGTGGTAATATTAAGGGAAAATGATTTTATTTTTAATATATTCCAAAAGTAAACTAAGATAAAACCATGCATATTCTCTATTCAAAAAATATAAGGATTGTTAAACATTGGAAATTTATTATGCCAATAAATAAAACTTTACATGCTAATAAAATGAATATATTTTCTTCAGACATGCTATTTCTATTCATTTATATGATGTGCCCCTTAAACCAACATTACTACCACTGATAATACTAATAATGAATTTCAGAAAATATTCATTTGTCCAGATGTCAAGATTCTGTCAAAGTCAACTAATCAGTAATAATCTAGAACAGATCAGAACAGAAAGTGTGATTTAAGTAATAAACAGATATCACAAAGACCAAATTTATCATCCTTTATGTGATCAGGACTCAGCACAGGCTCTTACCTGGCTGTGCATATAGAATGAGAAAGCACATGAGAAACATGTTAAGAATACACAGTATAAACATTAACAAGTGGCAAACTATCATCTGAAAAAAAAACTTGGAAAATAAAGGCAAATAGCTAAACTCACAGTGTTACAGAATAAATTTAATACAGAAAACAGACATTAACTTAGAAGCCCTAATATACTACTGTAGATATACAGTCTTAAGGATGATAGTGAAATTGTCAATAAGATACATGTTGAAAGAATTAACAATATTTGCCATCTTTAAATTACTAATATGAGATGAAATAAAATATATGTGTTACCTACACAATTCTACTGTGCATGTGTGTGAGAGAGAGAGATGGAGAGAGGGGGAAGGAGAGAGAATTGCATGAGACAAGGATCTCTATTTGGTTAGGATTTATGTTTGGTTGTGGAAAAGTTTGTGTCCACTTAAATTAAAAAGTAGATGATCAGTTTTAGATTTAACATGTTATAATTTACATTCAATAATATTCACTCATTTTAAGTGTGTAGTTTTCTAAATTTGGTAAGTTTATCTAGTCATATAACCTGAACTGTAAGATATAGAAGAGCTACATCATTGTGAACATTTCCTCAAGCCCTTCTGCAGTCAGTTCCCTGACCCTTGGCCCAAGACAACAATTGATTTGTTTTCTATCACTATCCTTTTGTCTTTTCTAAAATTTCGTATAAATTAAACCAAACACTATATAGTTCTTTTGCTCAACTTCAGCTTAGAGCAATGCTTTTGAGGTTCCTCAGTGTTGTTTTATGTGGTATTATTTCTTTTTTTCAATTTACTTAGCAGTATTCCGTAGACCTGATAGCCCACAATTTAGGTAGTCACCAGTTGATGAATAACTGTGTTGTTTCTAGCTTTTGGCTAATAATAATACTACGGAGAACATTTGTGTAGAAGATTTTGTGTGTGGCATATATTGTTTTTATTTCTCCTTAGTAATTCAAAGAAGTGGAAGGTAGATGAACTTTTAACCTTGTAGATTGCTGTGATAACTGTATTCTAAAGTTGCTAAAGATGATTATCACCAGGGCAGGAGGACAGCTTCACATCTCATTCACATTTGTGTTTGCCAATCTTTTCAAATTTAGCTATTTTATTGAGTATGTAAAAGTACTTTATTATAGTTTAATTTTCATTTCCCTGATGACTAGAGATATTGACCATCTTTTCATGTGCTTATTGGTTATTTGTGTATCTGCTTTTATAAACTTACTATGCAAATATATCAATTTTTTAAAATATGAGTTCTGTTTTTTCACTATGTATGTTTTTTATATATTCTGGACATGATGATTTTGCAAGTATAACTTTGCAAATATGTTCTCATTATGGCTTGTGTAGTCTCTATTTTGTTTAGATTTTGAGGAGAAGAAATTTTAATATTGATAACATTAATTGTATCTTTTTAAAATTTTGCTTTTTATAGTGTTTGAGAAATTGTTTTCATACCTAATTTCACAAAGATTTCTTCTATGTTTTCTTCTAGAAGCTTAATTATTTTAGCTCTATTTAAGTGTATGATTGATTTAGAAGTAATTTTTCTATGGAAAATTCATTGGCCTTATAAATGTGGGTTTAGGACTAGACTAGTTAATTTGTTCCATTTACATTGGTTTGTTGTAGCAGTACCATGCTGTTTTTAATAGTGTTGCTTTATAGGAAGTCTGGAAGTTAGGTAGTGTCAGTTCTTCAATCTTGTTCATTTTCAAAGTTTTGACTATTCTAGATCCTTTATATTGCATATACATTTTAAGCTTGCTGATTATTTTTCAGAAATCCTGGCTAGGATTTATATTTATAATGACTTGAATCTGTAAATCATTTTATGAATTGCCCTCTTAGTAATATTCTCTTCTAATCCATGAATATTCTATGGATCTTTAGATCTTTGATTCCCCATTAATATGCTTTATAGTTTTCAGTCTGCAGGTTTTGAAATTATTTAAAAACTATTTTGAATGTATTAATTTTGATTCTACTGTCAATTTTATCCCATTGTCTAAATGTTTACTAATGATATTAGTATATAATTTAGTTTTATATACTGAACTTAATTCCTGTGACCTTGTTAAGTTTACTTATTAGTTCTAGTAGCTTTTTGTAGATTACTTAGAGTTTTCTACATAAATAATCATGTGATTAGCAAATAAAGACTTTTTATGTCTTCCCTTCATTTGATATGTCTTTTATTTATTATTTTGTGTGCTTTATTACACTAGCTAGGACGTAAAACACAATTTTAGGTAGATACAGTAAAAGTAGGCATTCTGGCTTTTCTTTTTCTTAAGGAAAAAATATTCACTCTTTCACCAAAATATTATATTAGCTATAGATTTTCCATAGCATCTTTTTACTAAATATTATATAAATACAATTTTTGTATATTATTATGTTTATATATTTATAATTATAATTTATATACAAATTTACACCCACTATCCAAAAGTAGAACATTCCTATGAAACCTTTGTAAGCATAAATGGTGTAAAGAAGCAATTACCTTAGGACACATCTTACCAACAAATGGGCAAAATAAACCAAGGTAAAGCACAGATGCTCACAGACCACAGACACAGTTCAAAGCTCTGGTGGCTTGACGCTGAGATGCTGAGTGTACTTCCCTGGGAAGTGGTGATGCCACTCTCACTGCTCCAGGTGTGTGCTGCCTCTATAATGGCTCAATGGAAAACAAACGCTGAATGCCATTTTTGCTTTTGTATTTTTCTGTAAAAGTAAAAATCCTCTTTAGATTTCTTTTGGTTAGCAAAAGCAGGTACTAATGTAGGTCTTTCATCCAATGGAAGGGCATAAGGCAAACTTTCCAAAAGTAGGGGATAACTGTGTTAATATATCTTGTATAATATATTCAAAGTTATATACTAATAACATTGACATATTATATATTTATAGTCATATAATATATGATATATATAATACTTTGTAATTAAAACAGTGAATTACATTTACATAAAATTATATAATAATAATTTGAAGCTCTGCTATTACTTGTATACAAATTTATAATCATTATGTCTTTCTGATGATTTGACCTTGTTATTACAATAGTGTTTCTCTTTAACTCGGAAAATACGTTTTGTCTTGAGATCTATTTTATAATACTAATATAGTTACTCTAACCTTCTTACATTTAGTTTAAATGGTATATTTTTCCCATCCATTTTTTCCAGCCTGTGACTTTATATTCAAAATAAGTGTCCTATATACAACAAAGAGTTGGAACTTACTGTTTTTATTGATTCTGACAATATCTTTTAATCAGTACATAATCCAATAATATTGAGTGCAATTATTCCCATGCTTGAGTCTTAGTCTACCTTTTTGTTACTTGTTTTTTAACTTATTGTTAAGTTTCTTCCTTTCTCCCTTTCAGTTATTGAAATACTTCAAAATTTTTATTTTAATTTTTCTGCTGTATTTTTAGCTATACTTCTTTGAAATAATAGTGAGGGCTTTAGTGATTATCATATACCTCCTTAACTTCACAGTCTACATATATATAGTTATTATTGTACCACTTTACCTAAAATAACTTGCAAAGTTACCTCCCACCAAACTTTATAATTCTTCCACAGATTGCATCTATACATGTAAATACCACCAGATAATGTTACAACTTTTGTTTTAGAGTATATTTGAGTTTTAAAAATTTAAGAAGATAAGAGCAGAGAGAAAATAGTCTTTTGCATTTACCTAGGTATTTTTAATTTCTGATGAACTTCATTCTTTTCTTAGGGTCAAAATTTCCATTTGGTATGGTTTCTCTTCAGCCTGAAAAATTTCCTTTAGTGTTACCTGTAGGGTAAGCTTGCTGGTGACAAATTATTTTAGGTTTCATTTATCTGCAGTTGTCTTTATTTCTTCTTCATTTTGAAGGATGTTTTTGCTAGAATTCTGTGAAATGTATATTTTTTGTCCTTTAAAGATGCACTACTCAGTTGTGGAGTCCATGTTTTTTGATAAGAATTCAACATTAATCGATATATACAAACACAACACAGTGTGTGTGTGATTTATGTCATTTTTCTATAGCTCTTTTCATGACTTGTTCTTTAGCTTACACCACCTTTACTATGATACACCTTTGTGTGGGCTTCTTTCCATGATGCTTATTTTTTTGAGCATCTTGTATCGCTAAATTTCTGCTTTCACCACATTTGGGAAACAGTCAACCATTATTTCTATTCTCTCTCAACTCTCCTTGTGGGATTCTCATCACATCTGTGTTTGACTGTTTGATATCATTAATGTGCACCTTGAGACTTTGCTCATTTTTTCATTATTTTTCTCTGTGTTCTTCACATTGGATAATTTTTATCATTCTGTCTTCAAATACACTTACTCAATTTTCTGACATCTCTTTTCAGACATTAAGTCCATTTAGTGAATTTTTAAATTTCAGATAATGCAGTTTCTATTTCTAGAGCTCCCATTGAATTCCTTTTCTGTCACTCCTAATTCATTAGTTAATTCTTTTTAGTTATTTTGTTTGAAGTTTTGTAGACTTTTTTGAATGATTTTTTTTTTGTTTTTTGAGTTTGCTTCATTAATGATTGTTATAACAGCCACTTTAAAACTTGTATAATAGTTTCAGTATGTGTTTTATTCAATGGTCAGACGTGGTTGATTCTCTTTTCTCTTATTTCTTTATATGTCAGGTAATTTGGGGTTATATTCTGAACTTTATGAGTATTAACTAGTAGATATTGTGTATCTGTTAGTATTATCTGAGTTAAGTGCTGTTGCTTTTGTAAAATTAGGCAATAATCTTTCTGGGCTTGAAGTGAAAACTCTTGTTCTTCTCTGACAGCTCCAGCCTTAATTCATAATTTTGTCTTTAGCTGGGAATATCTGATTCTGTTTCATACATGTTGTGGTTGAAAGGTCATTTTTATAGGTAGACATATCTAGTTCTTTTCATTCTAGAATTTCCTTCAGCCACAGATTGATTGATTGATTGATTGATTGATTTAGGTTTCCATGGCAGGGGGGTACAACTTTTCTGTTCTTTTCTTTTACTGGTATACATGTCCTTCTGCAGGTGTCAGGCCAGTCGACTCAACCCTAGGCTAAAATCTGCATAATGGGGAAAGTTATACTTAACAGACCTTACTCAGCTCCTCCAGATATATACTTACCACCATTGTCCATCTACTTCTGTTCTCTCTCTAATTTATTTGAATGGCTTGAGAGTTGCTTTTTATGGGAAAGTCCTCTAATGGAGTCTTCAAGTATTATTACTAGAAGTGGAAAGGAAAATTTAATAAATATATGTTCAACTGATTTTTGAAATAGCATTTCTAATATGTGAAAGTAAACATTAGATTGAAAAGGAAAATAAATAGAGTAAATATGCAGTCTCTTTTTTCCATTATATATTTTTTAATCCAGGTTTTGTGAAAAATACTTCTTTGGGGCTTCCCTGGTGGCGCAGTGGTTGAGAATCCGCCTGCCGATGCAGGAGACACGGGTTCGTGCCCTGGTCCGGGAAGATCCCACATGCCGCGGAGCAACTAAGCCCGTGAGCCATGGCCGCTAGGCCTGCGCGTCCGGAGCCTGTGCTCCGCAACGGGAGAGGCCACAACAGTGAGAGGCCCGCATACTGCAAAAAAAAAAAAAAAAAAAAAGACTTCTTTGTATATTGTTTTGTACCTAATGGCTATAATTATTTTCATGTCCATGTTTGATTGTCTTCAAACTTGGATCACCTGATGGTCTATTTCATTTTTTTCCTCTCTGCTTTTGGCTATTTCTTCATGCTACCGATGTTCATGATGATTGCTTATTTAATGCCAAGTGTCAGTAATAGCCATATTGTCTGAATAATGTTATCTTTTTCCACAAAAGACAGATTTTTTTTGTCAGTTAGGAATTTACTGTATGGCAGTTTAATTCTATCCAGTCAAGGGAAATGGACTGTTGTAAGTACTGTGTAATTAAACTAGTTTTCAGTTATGAAGGTAGAGATCTTTAAGGATATTAATGAGAAATCTGGGGAATTTATTTCTCTTTTGGTGGTGTCCCTACTCCAATTTTAATCTCCCTAATACTTGCAACTACTGAAATATATAATTAGATTTTTAGCCTCTTAGCCATTGCCTTTTCTTGATTTTGTTTTTAATATCTTTATTGGTGTATAATTGCTTTACAATGTTGTATTAGTTTCTGCGGTACAACAAAGTGACTCAGCTATATGTATACACATATCCCCATATCCCCTCCCTCTTGTGCCTCCCTCCAGCCCTCACTATCCCACCCCTCTATGTGGTTGCAAAGCACGGAGCTGATCTCTCTGTTCTATGCAGCTGCTTCCCACTAGCTATCTGTTTTACATTTGGTAGTGTATATATGTCCATGCCACTCTCTCACTTCATCCCAGCTTCCCCTTCCCCCCACCCCCATGTCCTCAAAGCCATTCTCTACATCTGCATCTTTATTCTTGTTCTGCCCCTAAGTTCATCAGAACCACATTTTTTTAGATACCATATATAAGTGTTACCATACAATATTTGTTTTTCTCTTTCTGAATACTTCACTCTGTATGAAAGAATCTAGGTCCATCCAACTCACTACAAACAACTCAATTTCATTTCATTTTATGGCTGAGTAATATTCCACTGTATATATGTACCAAATCTTTATCCATTCATCTGTTGTAGGATACTTAGGTTGCTTCCATGTTCTGGCTATTGTAAATAGTGCTGCAATGAACATTGTGGTACATGTCTCTTTTTGAATTATTTTTTTCTCAGGGTATATGCGTAGCCACAGTGGCTGTATCAATATACATTCCTGCCAACAGTGCAGAAGGGTTCCCTTTTCTCCACACCCTCTCCAGCAGTTATTGTTTGTAGATTTTTTGATGATGGCCATTCTGACTGGTGTGAGGTGATACCTCATTGTGGTTTTGATTTTCATTTTTCTAATGATTAGTGATGTTGAACATCCTTTCATGTGTCTGTTGGCAATCTGTATATCTTCTTTGGAGAAATGTCTATTTAGGTTTTCTGCCCATTTTTGGATTAGGTTGTTTGTTTTTTCGATATTGAGCTGCATGAGCTGCTTGTACATTTTAGAGGTTAATCCTTTGTCCGTTTCTTCATTTGCAAATATTTTCTGCCATTCTGAGGGATCTCTTTTGGTCTTACTTATGGTTTCCTTTGCTGTGCAAAAGTTTTGTTTCATTAGGTCCCATTTGTCTGTTTATTTTTTTTTAATTTCCATTACTCTAGGAGGTGAGTCAGAAAGGATCTTGCTATGATTTATGTCATAGAATGTTCTGCCTAGGTTTTCACCTAAGAGTTTTATAGTATCTGGCCTTTAATCCATTTTGAGTTTATTTTTCTGTATGGTGTTAAAAAGTGTTCTAATTCCATTCTTTTACATGTAGCTGTGCAGTTTTCCCAGCACCACTTATTGAATAGGCTGTCTTTTCTCCATTGTATATTCTTGTGTCCTTTGTCAAAGATAAGGTGACCATGTGTGCATGGGTTTATCTCTGGGCTCTCTATCCTGTTCCATTGATCTATATTTCTGTTTGTGTGCCAGTACCATACCTCCGTGATTACTTTAGCTCTGTAGTATAGTCTGAAGTCAGGGAGCCTGATTCCTCAAGCTCCATTTTTCTTTCTCAAGATTGCTTTGGCTATTTGGGGTCTTTTGTGTTTCCATACAAATTGTGAAATTTTTTGTTCTAGTTCTGTGAAACATGTCATTGGTAGTTTGATAGGGATTGCACTGAATCTGTAGATTGCTTTGGGTAGTCTAGTCATTTTCACAATGTTGATTCCTCCAATCCAAGAACATAGTATATCTCTCCATCTTTTTGAATCGTCTTTGATTTCTTTCATCAGTGTCTTATAGTTTTCTGCATACAGGCTTTTGTCTCCTTAGGTAGACTTATTCCTAGGTATTTTATTATTTTGTTGCAGTGGTAAATGGGAGTGTTTCCTTAATTTCTCTTTCTGATTTTTCATTGTAAGGTTGTAAGAATGCAAGAGATTTCTGTGCATTAATTTTGTATCCTGCTACTTTGCCAAATTCATTGATTAACTCTAGTAGTTTTCTGGTAGCATCTTTAGGATTCTCTATGTACAGTATAATGTCATCTGCAAACAGTGACAGTTTTATTTCTTCTTTTCCAATTTGGATTATTTTATTTCTTCTCTGATTTCTGTGGCTAAAACTTCCAAAACTATGTTGAACAATAGTGGTGAGAGAGAGCACCCTTGTCTTGTTCCTGGTCTTAGAGGAAATGGTTTCAGTTTTTCAACATTGAGAATGACGTTGGATGTGGTTTGTCATATATGACCTTTATTATGTTGAGGTAGGTTCCCTATATGTGCCCTTCTGGAGAGTTTTTATCATAAATGGGTGTTGAATTTTGTTAAAAAGTTTTTCTGTGTCTGTTGAGATAATCATATGGTTTTTCTCCTTCACTTTGTTAATATGGTGTATCACACTCACTGATTTGTATATACTGAAGAATGCTTGCATTCCTGTGATAAACCCCACTGGATCATGGTGTATGATACTTTTAATGTGCTATTGGATTCTGTTTGCTAGTATTTTGTTGAAGATTTTTGCATATATGTTCATCAGTGATATTTGTCTGTAGTTTTCTTTTCCTGTGACGTCTTTGTCTGGTTTTGGTATCAGGGTGATGGTGGCCTCGTATAATGAGTTTTGGTGTATTCCTCCCTGTGCTACACTTTGGAAGAGTTTGAGAAGGGTAGGTATTAGCTCTTTTCTAAATGTTTGATAGAATTCACCTGTGAATCCATCTGGTCCTGGGCTTTTGTTTGTGGGAAGATTTCAAATCATTGTCTCAGTTTCAGTGCTTGTGATTGGTCTGTTCATATTTTCTATTTCTTCCTGGTTCAGTCTTGGAAGGTTGTACTTTTCTAAGAATTTGTCCATTTCTTCCAGGTTGTCCATGTTATTGGCATATAGTTGCTTGTAGTAGTCTTTTATGATCCTTTGTATTTCTGCAGTATCAGTTGTTACTTCTTTTCATTTATAATTCTGTTGATTTGAGTCTTCTCCCTTTTTTTCCAGATGAGTCTGGCTAATGGTTTATCAATGTTGTTTATCGTCTCAAAGAACCAGCGTTTAGTTTTATTGATCTTTGCTATTGTTTCCTTCATTTCTTTTTCATTTATTTCTGATCTGATCTTTCTGATTTCTTTCCTTCTGCTAACTTTGGGAGTTTTTGTTGTTGTTGTTCTTTTTTCTCTAATGGCTTTAGGTGTAAGTTTAGGTCGTTTATTTGAGATTTTTCTTGTTCCTTGATCTAGAATTGTATTGCTGTAGACTTCCCTCTTAGTACTGCTTTTGCTGCATCCCACAGGTTTTGTGTCGTCATGTTTTCATTGTCATTTGTTTCTAAGTATTTTTTGATTTCCTGTTTGATTTATTCAGTGATCTCTTGGATATTTAGTAGCATATTGTTTAGCCTCCATGTGTTTGTTTGTTTTACATTTTTTTCCCTGTAATTGGTCTAGTCTCATAGCATTGTGGTCAGAAAAGATAGTTGATATGATTTCAGTTTTCTTAAATTTACCGAGGCTTGCATTGTGACCCAAAATAGGATCTATCCTGGATAATGTTCTTTTGGCTCTTGAGAAGATGTTTTCTTGTTTTGGTGTGGAATGTCCTGTAAATATCAATTAAGTCCATCTGAACTAATGTATCATTTAAAGCTATCATTTCCTTATTTATTTTAATTTTGGATGACCTGTCCATTATTGAAAGTTTGGTATTAAAATCCCTTACTATTATTGTGTTACTGTCAATTTCCCCTTTTATTGCTGTTAGTATTTGTCTTATGGATTGAGGTGGTCCTATTTTGGATGCATAAATATTTACAATTGTAAATCTTATTCAATTGATCTCTTGATCATTATGTAGTGTCCTTCTTTGTCTCTTGTAATAATCTTTATTTTAAAGTCTATTTTTTCTGATATGAATATTGCTCCAGCTTTCTTTTTTTTTACATTTGCATGGATCTTTTTCCATCCCCTCACTTTCAGTCTGTACGTGTCCCTACATCTGAAGTGGGTGTCTTGTAGACAGCATATATATGGGTCTTGTTTTTTATCCACTCAGCTAGTCTGTGTCTTTTGTTTGGAGCTTTTAATCCATTAACATTTAAGGTAATTATGGATATGTATGTTTCTATACTATTTTAAAAATTGTTTTGGCTTGTTTTTATAGGTCTTTTTCTTCTCTTGTGTTTCTCGCCTAGAGAAGTTCCTTTAGCGTTTGTTCTAAAGCTGGTTTGGTGGTGCTGTATTCTCTTAACTTTTGCTTCTCTCTAAAGGTCTTAATTTCTCTGTCAAATCTAAATGAGAACCTTGCTGGGTAGAGTAATCTTCATTGTAGGTTTTTCCCTTTCACTGCTTCACATATATCCCGCCACTCCCTTCTGGCTTGCAGAGTTTCTGCTGAAAGATCAGCTGTTAACTTTATGGGGATTCCCTTGTATTTTATCTTTTGCTTTTCCCTTGGTGCTTTTAATATATTTTCTTTGCATTTAATTTTTGATACTTTGAATAATATGTGTGTTGGTGTGTTTCTCATTGGATTTATCCTGTATGGGATTCTCTGCACTTCCTGAATTTGATTGACTATTTCCTTCCCATGATAGGGAAGTTTTCAACTATAATCTCTTAAAATATTTTCTCAAACCCTTTCTTTTTCTCTTCTTCTTCTGCGACCCCTATAACTCAAATGTTGCTGCATTTAATGTAGTCCCAGAAGACTCTGAGACTGTCCTCAATTCCTTTCATTCTTTTTTCTTTATTCTGCTCTGTGACAGTTATTTCCACTATATATCTTCCAGGTCACTTATCCGTTCTTCTGCCTCAGTTATTCTGCTGTTGATTGCTTTTAGACTTTTAAATTTCATTTATTGTGTTCTTTACCATTGTTGTTTTGCTCCTTAGTCCTTCTAGGTCCTTGTTAAATGTTTCTTATATTTTGTCCATTCTGTTTCTGAGATTTTGGATCATCTTTACTATCATTATTCTGAATTATTTTTCAGATAGACTGCCTATTCCCTCTTTGTTTGGTCTGGTGGGTTTTTGCCTTGCTCCTTTATTGCTGCATATTTCTCTGTCTTCTCATTTTGTTTAAGTTTCTGTGTTTGGGGTCTCCTTTTCACAGTCTGCAGGTTCGTAGTTCCTGTTATTTTTGGTGTCTGCCCCCAGTGGGTGAAGTTGGTTTGGTGGCTTGTTTAGACTTCCTGGTGAAGGGGACTGGTGCCGTGTTCTGGTGTGTGGGGCTAGATCTTGTCTCTCTGCTGTTCAGGGTCACATCCGGTGGTGTGTTTTGGAGTGTGTGTGTGAACTTAGTATGTCTTTAGACATCCTCTCTGCTAATGGATGGGTTGTGTTCCTTTCTTGCGAGTTTTTTGGCATCAGGCGTCCAGCACTGGAGCTTGCTGGCCGTTGGGTGGAGCTGGGTCTTAGTGTTGAGACAGAGATCTCTGGGAGAGCTCTCACCAATTAAGATTACATGGGACTGGAGGTCTCTGGTGGCCCAATGTCCTGGACTCAGCTCTCCCACCTCAGAGGCTCAGACCCAACACCTGGTCAGAGCACCAAGACCCTGCCAGCCATATGGCACAGAAGAAAAGAAAGAAGAAGAAAATAAATGAACAGATAGAACCACAAAACAAATGGTAAAAGCAAAACTAAACGGACAAGATCACACAAAGAAACATACATACACTCTCACAACAGGGAAAAAAAAAAAAGGAAGAGAGCAACAAAACCAATAAACAAACCCATCAATAAAAACAATCACTAAAAACTAAACTAAGATAAACATAAAACCAAAAACAAATCGAATGCAGAAAGCAAACTGCAAGTCTACATTTGCTCCCAAAGTCCACTGCCTCAATTTTGGGAATATTCATTGTGTATTCAGGCATTACACAGATGCAGGGTTTGTCAAGCCGATTGCAGTGATTCAACCGCTGCTCCTGAGGCTGCACGGAGAAATTTCCCTTTCTCTTCTTTGTTTGCACAGCTCCTGGGGTTCCTGGTATTGAATGTAGTGTTATTTCAATATATCACCTTTTTCTGGAGTTCTAGCCATTCAAATCTTAAATGCTATATATTCTCCAATGCCTTCAAACACCTGCTTTGTTTTGTTTAATATTATGGAGAGACTTAGTCTAAACAAACTTCTCTGTCATACCTTGCAGTAGAAGTCATTCAAAGTATTTTAATGTAGCATACTTTATTCTTTGGAATCAAGAAGCAATATGTGTTTAAGCCCTTCATGTTTCAACATTTGTTCTATCTGAAATTTATTTCATCCCAGCTTGCAAATTGATTATTCTTATCTCCTTCTTGGAATACCATGTTGAAAAGGGCCAGTAACAGCCAACATTCATATCTGTGACCAGATATTTTCTAAAACCTTCCCTAGAGTTAGCTGCTCTAGAGACCCATGTTGTCTGTCTTAAGAACTGCAAGTGAGGATTTACTGTTTTTCCACTGTATAATCTGTATATCTAGCTTTCCAACATGTTATATTGATTTCCTTGCTTCCCTCACCCCAATCCAACTGCTAAGCCTGAGTTACTTATTTATATTTTGGTCACTATTCTACCCATTTCTAAAAGAAAATTTCTTGTATTAATAAGTTAACATTAAATGCAATAATAAACAGCCTTGTAGTTTCCAAAATAAATAAAATCAAGATCTGTATCTTATTAATGGTGAATTCTGATATGGTTAGGGTAGCTCTCATGGAGAGTTCTCTTTTAAATGATGACTAGGGGATTCATGCTTTTAACATCCAGTGGCCCACCATCCTCTAAAGTTGTGTTGTCCACTACAGTAGCTTCCAGCCTTGTGCAGCTATTTAAATTACATTTAAATTAATTAAAATTTTAAAATATACAATTTGGTTCTTCAGTCCTCAGTCCCATTAGCTGCATTTCAAGTGCCCAGTAGCTATGTGTGGCTAGTGTTGAGTGTATTGGGCACTACAGATACAGAATCTTGCCTTGACCTCAGAAAATTCTCTGATTCAGACCTACTATAGACTCTCCTAAAATTCCCCATGGATTCCTTCCCTCTGCCCAGCCGACGAATAAAGAAACGGAGATTAATATCTAGTAGGATTTTATATGGCCAGATATTGATGTGAGGTGCATCATTTTATCCTACATGCCATTGAAATATCAGTCAAACAGAGTTTCCCATCTGTAAAGGAAGCTGAGAAATGTAGTTTTCCTGTTTTCTTAGTAATATAAAAGAAAATTGGTGAGCAACTAGCCTCTTCCACAGACTCACAGCATTTATTTATTTATTTATTTATTTTTGTAATTTGGAAGGGTAGGAAAATGAAAATCAGAACATTTAGAAGGCTGTATGTATGGTAGTCAAGGAGAGGGAGAGGAAAGAGAAAGACAAGTATTAGGTTCTGGATTATACAAATGTGTGCACAAGTGGGTATATAAAGGTGAAATTTACTAAGATGAGGACCACGAGTATATGAACATATGTAGGTCAACAGTACAGTTTGGGCATACTTCATATACATATGAGTGGAGATATTTAATAAACAGCTAAATATGTAAACATGAGTCTGAGTATATAAATCAGAGATATAAATCGTAAATATAATTTGAAGATGTACATTTAGAGTTACTAAAACTTAGTAGGTATGAATTCACTTGGAATTTGGGGACTATTAAGAGTCAGACAGAATGCTCAGAACTGAACCTCAAGGAACAAAAATCATTAGAGATTGGGTACAAGATAAAGAAATGCAAGTCAAATCCAGAGCATGTCTGAGAGCAAAGAAGAAAACCAAAAGTATAGTCTCCTATAAGCCAAAACAAGATTATTTTTAGAAGTCAGTACTCATTGTGCAAATAATGCTAAGAGCTCTAAACATCAATGATTTTAAAATGTCCAGACTATTTCTATAAAAATTTTTGAAATTATATGCAAGTAATAATTAATATCTAAATAAAATTTGTCGGACAATATGTGTCTGTATTCTCTTTTATCAATAACTATAAATTGCCCTAATATTGTAGTTTGTCTTTTTAAATCTGCATAGATTTTACTAGTGAGTATCTTTTGACTTCGTTTTTGGGCATTTCATATAGTACAACCCAGTTGTAGCTGCAGGAAAATTGTGATATACATAATTTCTAGGATCATTGTTCATTTATGGTTTATAGAAAAATAAATTCTCCTATTGAAATAACTTGCATTTGATATGAGCCAAGTGAGGCATCAACATTAATATAGGTTTCTATGCTTTATTAAACATAATGCTAAATGATAAATGATTTAGTATCAAGGAGCATTACAATAAAATTTCATTTATACTTGAAGAGTAGGTAAGAAAAAAAGTCAGTTATTACAGAGCAGAAAACATTTCCCAGTGGCAGATTATGCAGATTGTGAAAAGATAAAGTTTACTTAAGGCCATATGTTCTCTTTATTCTCACTCCTACATAAACTTAAAAAATTAAAAGCACTCATTTTAGAACTATGCATTACAAAACACTGTTTTGAATGGTCTACAGATGAATGCCAAAAGGTTCTCTCACTGTGAAAATAATTGGATGCCCAGAGGTTAGCTTTTTTTTTTCTGTTTTTCAGCTTCTGTTTACTTATCTCATCCCTAGCTTTTCTATCTTCTAAAATCCTCTTAAATAGTAAAAGTATTAGCATGGTGATTTGAAGGAAAAAACATAAGGCTGAAAAAGAAAGCCGTGAAAACTGAGTAGAAAAATTCATTGCGATTAAAACAAATTGCATAAAATTCTCTTACTCTTTCTTTGAACTGTCAATATGAACCATTTGTTTTTTTTTCTTTTCTAAAGAAGAAAAATAAGTCACTAGAGGCATATAGCAATACTACATATTATAGAGCACTATAACAACTTATATTGCATTCAAACTTGTAATTAAAATGTTAAAGAGTCTCGTGATTCAAAGCCATTAAAATACGCACAGCATCAATTATCAAGTAAATTTTACTATTATAATCTTATTGGTAGGATGATGTTTTGGCTTCCAGCATGAACTCACATGATTGTTCCATTTTACTTGAAAAGAAGAAATAAAGGCATTCAGGTTCCATTATCATACCAGAAAAGTGACAATATATATTCTTTGATAACAAGTATTTCAGTCTCATTTTAAAATGGCTTGTGATGATGAAAGGCTTTCTCTCTACACACACACACACACACACACACACACACACACACACACACACAGCCATGATTACCAAATATTTGAAGTAAGTGTAATAAATTCCTTCAGTATAGAAAACAACCAAGATAGACTGTACTGTTTCCTTTACTCTCATTGTCATCTTTAAAATTTAAATTTCGTTTCTCTTTCTCCTACAATCTGACTTGAAAATTTTATAGGGTAAGAACCGATATAAGCTGATGCAGTGCTCTACTGAGACCCCATTAAAGAAGGTGAAAAGATTTATCTCTGATAAACTTGCTTGGACTTTGCACAATTCCTGATTAAGATGATGTACATAATTACCATTTGCTAAATGAAAGAGAAGATTTAATGTTCATACTTGCATATTTCATAGCATAATGGCCACAGAATTCAACTAGTAAATTAAGGTTAAACTTGGCTCTACCACCTATTATGTGATCATGAGCAGGTTATTTTAACTTGGACTCAATTTTTTCATCAGTGAAATGGAGAATATTATTATTTTACCAGCCTCAGGATTAGATGTTAGAGAATGAGTAAAATGCTTTGAGCATAGCCTCTTGTATAATCACCTCAATATATTTTATGTTTTTCCCCCTTAATTTTAAATCACAATTTGGAAACTATCAAAATAAGTCAAAAAAAAATAAACATTCACTGGATAAATAATTTTAGAAATTTGAAAAATAAATATTGCCAAAAATAAAGTGCTTCTGAATAGTACCTAACAACACATTTTCTGAATTTTGATTACTTATTACATATACAAATAGAGAATACTTTCTTAAAAACTTTTCTTAAAGTATCTCAAAAGCCATGTTATTCATACAATAAAATATAAATTAATTTTAGTTAATATCAGAGTTTAGTCAATAGTATCTATCATCCATTATCACTTTAAATTGTTGCAGAACACCTATAAAATTTAATATGAAAACATGATAGAGAAAAACATAAAAATTAGCAGGAAAATTTTTTATTGTTTACAGGCAATGTGATTTTTAAAAATATTCTTACAGATACAGTTGCTGTAAATAGGAAGTAAGGGAGCTATAGTATTCCAATTAATTTAAAATATTTTTTCTATTTTTTTTAAAAAAAGATCAGAAAATATAACGGAAAAGATTTAATAAATAAATTCAATTAAATAATAAAATAATTAGACTAAAAGTCATGAGCAATATTCAGAAATCTTTAGACAGAAAACTACAAACCACTGAGGGACACAAAAGTAGTTTGTTTGTACGGATAGCCTATGTTACTAAATGAAAAAACCTAGCATGAGAATAATTTGTAATAGTGATAACAGCTAACCTTTATTGAATGCTTGATCTGTGGTGGAAATTAAACTCTTTGACTTACATCGATTAATGCATGTATTACTCTCAGCAGTCCTGTAAGGCAAATGTTAATGTGTTCCCTAAGTTAAGGTAGGAGACACAGAAGGAGCTCACGTTGCTGCTTTCATACATGTAGGGAGGGCTGGAGGAAGAATTCAAGCACAGCCAGATGTATAAAGCCATTGCATTCCATCACCGTAACTTTTTTCTAAAATTTCATATAATTTGAATTAAATTTATAACTATAAGAAGTTTTATAAAACCAGATGAGCTAGTTTTAAAGTTCACCCTGAATAATTAATATAGCACCAGCAACTTAGTCAAAAAATGGGTGCAGTTTTTGCCATTCCTTATATAGTGGCATGAAGAATAAAGAAACTGTCCTTTACAGAGGAAGAATTATGATCCAAGAAAAAAGGAAAATTTAATAGAATAGGAAACATATGTTAAGAAAATACTTGGAAAAAATCTTTATCTCATATCTTGTACTACCTATAAAGTCATAAAATTATAAATCTTAGAGTATATGCATAAATACTTTAAAGGAATTATATACAATTAAAAATATTAGGAAGGGGTAGGTGATTCTAAGAATAAAATGAAATGCAGAAACCATAAATAAAATCATAAAGCCACAACATTAATCAACTTTAAAAGAAAAATGGGTAAAAATAAATATAAAATCCAAAGCATCAATATCTGTAACATATGTAAAACTCTCTTACCATTCAATATAATAAGTATTTACCTTCTGAGATTTTATTAAAAAGTAAACAATATATTTTAAATGTATCTTAAATAGAGATAGACATTTTTCATGCAAACAGTTAAGTATTTAAATTCACAAATAATAAAAATGTAAAAAAAATTAAATAAGACATTTTTCCTAATTATTATTATGTAAGAGTTTAACAGAATATTACTCTTTTGTGGTGAAAGGGAAAATAAAGCATTCTTACATATGAACATGGTACATGTTCTTTGTACTCTAATTGATGAAATATGCTGATAACCATAACATTATGTGTGACTCTGGAGTCAGAAATTATTGTTTTAGTACTTCTGAAGGCTATAATTTGATATGACTGTCTCATAAATAAATTATTATTTTATTTATCTGATAGTATAGTCTGTATTATCAAATAAAATATCAAAAAAAGATTACTGGCTCTTAAAGTCTGAGCAGGATCTTGTTGCTTTGAAGAGTCAGAAGAAGAGTGGGGGTGATAACTAGTTCAGTACAGAGCCCAGAGTCTTTTATCACATGTATAATTTTATCATAAAATTATAACTATTGGTATTTAAGCAGATATTTTACCAAATGGATTTCCCAAACATGAGGGGAAAAACTGTGCTTATAAAAACAGTAAAGCTAAGTGAAAATAAAAATCTCCAGATTACAATTAGCAAGAGAAGATCCTGTATTGCTTTTTCAAAAAAAAACTAGAACAATGGTATAGGTTGGAGATAGTTGCAGAATTTCAGTAAGTCATGATATTACTGTTGCAATAAGACTTAAAGTTGATTACTCCCTGAAATTAAAATTGTTTTTATTTTTGCTTCAGAGCCTCCTTCATACTTGCAATTGTTTAGCCTATAGCTGTAGAATACATATTTGGCTACATGCAAATTTTCAGATTGGACAGAATTTACAGAGAACAAAGATGCAAAAATGATTTAACATCATTTGCTGAAAACTGTTTAACATGATTTTTAAAATAAGAAAGTGAAAAGTATGTCTCAGATATAGAAGTAGATATAGAAAATAGCATACAGCTAGTCCACTTTTCAGGGATTTTATTTTGATTATATGTGTTAAGTAGTTAAACAGACACACCTGCCACCTATTATCATGGAGTTTCCAACTCAGTGAGGTAACAAGATATTAGAATAATAATTTAACAAATAATCATTCAAATTTAAATTTTGGTTAGTACTATAAAAGAAAATTAAGTGTTTCTGAAAAGTTATTTAGAATCACTTCAGTTCTTCTCAACTGGGACCAGTTTTTCCACCAAAAAGACATTTTTAATTCTTGGAGACATTTTTAGTTCCGATAACTGGAACACAGAATGCTACTGACATTAGTGGATCAAGTCTAGGGGTGCTGTTAAATATCTGAGAATGCACCAAAATAAAAATAGTAAGAAGTATTTCCAGAATGGTGGAGTACTATACTCTGAAAAGTTGCCCACCCATAAAAGCAATAAAATCATTGGCAAAATTGTCAAAATCAAACATTTCAGATCTGAAAATTAACCAAGTACTTCAGGAGTTTAAAAGTACAATACTTAAATTTAAAAAGTCACTAGAGGCATTCAACAGCAGACTAAAAGTAGAAGGAAAATAAACGGTAAACTGTAAGACAGGTCAATTGAGATCACCCAGTCTGAGAAACAGAAATAAATTAAAAGTGAAGAAAATGAATAAAGCCTCAGAGACTTACAGGATATCAGAGACTATTTTATATATATATATATATATATATATATATATATATATATATATATATATATATATATAATTATTATTTAGATGCTATATTATATATGTATATATAATAGAAGGCCAAAGAGAACAGACAGAAAGAATACTTAAAGAAAGAATGGCTGAAAATTTTACATTTGATGAAAAACATTATGCTCTACTTTGAAGAAGCTTAATGAAGTCCAAGGAGGATAAACTCAAAGAAATTCACAACTTGATACATCATAGTTAATCTGTAGAAAGACAAAAACAGAATCTTGAAAGCAGCAAGAGAAAAGCAAAACACGATGTAGTAAGGATCCTCAATAAGATTAACAGCTGATTTCTCATCAGAAGTCATGGAGACAAGAAGACAGAGAAATAATATATTCAAAGTGTGAAAAGAAAACAGTTGTCCACCAAGAATATCAGTAAATATCTGATAAACTGTCCTTCAAAAACAAAGGGAAATTAAGACATTCCAATATAAAGAAAAACTAGCAGACTTGCCCTGCAAGAAATACTGAAAAGAGCCCTTGAGGCTGAAGTAAAAGGACACTAGACAGAAACTCAAACACACATGAAAAAATAAAGAACACCGGTAAAAATAACTACATAGGTAAATATACTGGCAGTATAAATGTATTTAGTTTTTTTGTAAATTATTTATTTTCCTATCTATTTTAAAGAAAACAAAACAATAATTATTAAACTGAATTGAGGTGCTTATAATGTATAAATATGTAATATATAAAAAATATGACACAAATAAAGGAGAGTTAATAGAGCAAATTTTTGAGTACTATTAAAATTAAGTTAGTATTGATCTGAACTAGATTGTTTTAAGTTAATATGTTAATTATAAACACAGGGTAACTAAAACATACTCAAAAATATATATTACAATAAAGACAAACACTTATAATAGAATATATTTATTTGATACAAAACAGGGCAGTAATGCAGGAAGAGAGGAACACAAAATCATAAACTATAGAAAAATAGCACAATGTCAGATATGAATCATAACTTATCAGTAATTACATAAAATAAGAATATATTAAACTTTCCACTCAAAAGGAAGAAATTGTCAGAGTGGATAAAAAATGTTATCCAGCTCTACGCTATCTAAAAGCGATAGGCTTTATAGTCACAAATAGATGCTATCTAAAAGCGATAGGCTTTATAGTCACAAATAGGTGGAAAGTAAAAGGATAGGAAAAGATATACCAAGCAAATAGCAACCAAAAAAAACAACCAGCCTGAGTGTACATACTAATATCAGACAAATAGGCAATAGGACAAAAATTGTTACTTGAACAAATAAATTTTATAATAATATTGCCAATCCAGCATGGAGCCATAGAATTATAAATAGTTACCTAGCATTGTATCCCCCAAATACATGAAGAACAAATTTACAGATGAAATGAAAATCAGACCACCTGAAAATAATCATTGGAGACTTCAATATTGCACTTTCACCAATACATGTAATGAATAAGTATAAGAATACCAAGGAAATAGAAGACCTGAACAACACTATAAACCACCTAGACTTCACAGATGTCTATATAACACTCCACTCAAAAGCAGAAAAATTCATTGTTCTTAAGCATACATGGGAGATTGCCCAAGACTGACCATATGTGAGACCATAAAACGAGTCTGAATAAACTTAAAAGGATTGTAATCATACAAAATATGCTTTCCAACAACAAAAGAATGAAATTAGAAATCAAAACCAAGAACATTTCTTAAATACACAAATATGTGAAAACTAAACAACATACTCCTAAGTAACCTATGGGTCAAAAAAATATTGCAAGAGGGTTTAGAAAATATTGTGAGATAAATTAAAGTAAAACCACAGCATATCAAAACTAGCAGAATGCAGCTAAAGCAGTGCTTACAGGGAAATATATAGTTGTAAATGTCCATGTTAAAATATAGATAGATAGATAGATACAGTATTGATACTATGTGTAAAATAGATAACTAATGAGAACCTACTGTTTAGCACAGGGAACTCAGCTCAGTGCTCTGAATGGGAAGGAAATCCAAAAAAGAGGGGATATATGTATACGTAGAGCTGATTCACTTTGTTGTACAGTAGAAACTAGCACAGCATTGTAAAGCAACTATAGTCCAATAAAAATTTAAAAAAAGAAAGATATCAAATTAATAATCTAATCTTTCACCTTAAGGAAGTTAAAAAAAAGAAGAGTAACCAAAACTCAAAGCCAACAGAAGGAAGAAAGTAATAAATATTACAGTATAGTAAACAAAAAGAGAGTAGAAAAGCAATAGAGAAAATCAACAAAACCAAAGATTGTTCTTTGATGTTATCAAAAAATTATAAGATCTTTAGTGAGACACACCAAGAAATAAAGCTCAAGTATTTAAATCTAAATTGATACAGGATTATCACTATTGATATCACATAAATTAAAAAAAAGATTGAGATGATACTATAAAAAATTGTATGCCAAAACTTAAATAACCTAGATTAAATGGACTCATTGTTAAAAGAAACAAACTACCAAAACTGACCTAGAACATATCCAAAGTCAGAATAGACCTATGACAAGAAAGGAAATTGAGTTAGTAATCAAAAACTTCCCACAAGAAAAGCTTAGCCCCAGATAACTTCGCTTGTGAATTCTACCACACACATGAAGAACATGTTACGGCACAAATTATTTCAAAGAAAATAAAGAGGAGGGAACACTCCTAACTGATTCTGTGAGATCAATATTACTAAGAAAAATAAGCAAAGACATCACAGGAAAAGGCAACTTCAGTCAGATATCCATTATGAGGAGAGATGCAAAATCCTCAGCCAAATTTTAACAAACCAGCAACATATAAAAAGGATTATGCATTATGACCAGTAGGATTTTTGCCAGCAATGCAAGTTTGGTTTAACATAAAGTAAATGTATGAAATATACTATATTAATAAAATAAATGGTAAAACACATGATCATTTAATGCAGAAAAAGCATTTGACAAAGTGCAACACTTACTTGGTAAAAACACTAAACAAACTAGGAACACAAGGGAACTTTCTCAGTCAGATAGAGGTCAACTTTGAAAAAACCTCAGCTAACATACTCAATGGTGAAAGACTGAATGTTTTCTCTGAAAGATCAAGAACAGGACAAAAATTGTACTGGAAGTTCTAGTTAAGGAAATAAAGCAAGAAAAATAAGTGAAAGACCTCCAGGTTTCAAAGGAAGAAATAAAATTATATTTTCAGATAGCATGTCTATATCAATTTTTCTTTGGTATAAAAAAATTAATATAGTTAAGATCAAAATATTACCTAAGTTAATCTACACATTCAATGCAAACCTTACCAAAATTGCAGCTGTCATTTTTGTAGAACTGACAAGTTAATCCTAAAACTTATATGGAAATGCAAGGGCTTCATAATAGACTAAACAGTTTTGAAAAAAAAAAAGTGTTGCAGGACTCACATTTACTGATTTTAAAAACAAGGCAATGTGGTACTGGCATATGAGTAGACATATAGATTAATGGAATAGAATTAATATAATGGAATAAAAACTCTTCTATTTTTGTATAAATGATTGTCTGAGACTGTGCCACGATAATTCAATGATCAAGAATAGTATTTTCAACAAATGATTCTTGGACAACTGAATATTCACGTGCAAAAGAATGAAGTTGGATTCATGCCTCATATAACACTAGGTGAATCATATACTTTTTTTAAAAAAGCTTGTTAAAAACCAATATATTTTAGAAGAAAATATAAGAATACATCTTCTTGAATTTGGATTAGTCGGTGGAGTCTTAATTATGACAAAACACAAGAAATCAAGAAAATCAGATAAATTAGATTTCATCAAAGTTAAACTCTGGTATTTCAAAGTACACCATTAAGAAAATGAAAAGGTAACATACTAAATAGCAGAAAGCATTTGTAGATTTTACCTCTAATAAGGGACATATATCCAGAATATATAAAGGAGTCTTAACACTTAACCATAAAATGATAAAAATTTTAATAAAGAGGCAAGGTATTTGAATAGAATTTTCTCCAAAAAAGGTATACAAAATTGCGAATAGCATATGAAGAGATGTTCAACATCACTATCATTAAGAAAATGCAGTTCAAAACTACAGTGATGGTGGACGGACCTTCAAGATGGTGGAGGAGTAAGATGTGGAGATCACCTTCCTCCCCACAAATACATCAAAAGTATGTCTACATGAGGAAAAACTCCTACAAAACACCTATTGAATGCTGGCAGAAGACCTCAGACTTCCCAAAAGGCAAGAAACTGCCCACATACCTGGGTAGGGCAAAAGGAAAAACAAAAACAAAAGAATAGGGATGGGACTTGCCCCTCTGGGAGGGAGCTGTGAAGGAGGAAAAGTGGCCACACAAGAGGAAGCCTCTTCATTGGCGGGGACTGGGGGTGGGGGAGGAAGCTTCAGAGCCATGGAGGAGAGTGCAGCAATGGGGAGCAGATCCTCGCCTCACAGAGGATCGGTGCTGACCAGCACTCACCAGTCTGAGAGGCTTGTCTGCTCACCTGCTGGGGCAGGTGGGTTCTGGGAGCTGAGGCTCCAGCTTCGGAGGTCAGATTCCAGGGAGAGGACTGGTGCTGGCTGCATGAACACAGCCTGAAGGGGGCTAGTGTGCCACAGCTAGTTGGGAGGGAGTCTGGGAAAATGTCTGGACCTGCCAAAGAGGCAAGAGACCATTGTTTCAGGGTGAGTGAGGAGAGGGGATTCAGAGCACCGCCTAAACGAGCTCCACAGACGGGCACAAGCCACGGCTATCAGCTCAGATCCCAGAGACGGGCGTGAGACACTAAGGCTGCTTCTGCAGTGACCAAGAAACCTATGTGCAAGTACGGGTCACTATCCATACCTCCCCTCCCTGCTGCACAGGGAGCCTATGCAGCCTGCCACTGCCAGTGTCCTGTGATCCAGGGACAACCTCCCCAGGAAAACAAATGGTGCACCTCAGGCTGTTGCAACGTGATTCCAGCCTCTGCCACCACAGCGTCCCCCTGTATTTCACAGCCCTCCCTCCCCCCGACCTGAGTGAGCCAGAGCCCTGAATCAGCTGCTCCATTAACCCCGTCCTGTCTTAGCAAAGGACAGATGCCTTCAGGCGACCTACATGCAGAGGTGGGGCCCAATCCAAAGCTGAACCCAAGGAGCTGTGCAAACAGAGAAGAGAAAGGGAAATTTCTCCCAGCAGCCTCAGGAGCAGAAGATTAAATATCCACAATCAACTTGATGTACTCTGCATTTCTGGAATCTTCATCTCACCTCCTAGAGAAATGGAAATAAAAACAAAAATAAAGAAATGGGATTTAATGAAACTTAAAAGTTTTTGCACAGCAAAGGACACCATAAATAAGACAAACAGATAGCCCTCAGAATTGGAGAAAATATTTGCAAATGAAGCAGCTGACAAAGGCTTAATCTCCAAAATTTACAAGCAGCTCATGCAGCTCGATATCAACAAAACAAACAATGCAGGGCTTCCCTGGTGGCGCAGTGGTTGAGAGTCTGCCTGCCAATACAGGGGACATGGGTTCGTGCCCCGGTCCAGGAAGATCCCACATTCCGCGGAGCGGCTGGGCCCGTGAGCCATGGCTGCTGAGCCTGCACGTCTGGAGCCTATGCTCTGCAACGGGAGAGGCCACAACAGTGAGAGGCCCGTGTACCGCAAAACAAACAAACAAAAACAACAACAACAAAAAAAAACGAACAACACAATCTAAACATGGGCAGAAGACGTAAATAGATATTTCTCCAAGTAGATATGCAGATTGCCAACAAATGTATGAAAGGGTGCTCAACATCACTAATTATGAGAGAAATGCAAATCAAATCTACAGTGAGGTATAACCTCACACCAGTGAGAATGGCCATCATCAAAAAATCTACAAACAATAAATGCTGGGGACGGTGTGGAGAAAAGGGAACCCTCTTGCATTGTTGATGGGAATGTAAATTGATACAGCCTCTATGGAGAACAGTATGGAGGTTCCTTAGAAAACTGAAAATAGAACTACCATATGACCCAGCAATCCCGCTTCTGGGTATATACCCTGGGAAAACCATAATTCAAAGAGTCATGTAACACTATATTCATTGAAGCTCTATTTACAGTAGCCAGGACATGGAAGCAACCTAACTGTCCATCGACAGATGAAAGGATAAAGAAGATGTGGCATGTATATACAATAGAATTTTACTCAGCCATAAAAAGAAACAAAATTGAGTTATTTATAGTGAGGTGGATGGACCTAGAGTCTGTCATACAGAGTGAAGTAAGTCAGAAAGAGAAAAACAAATACCATATTCTAACACATATATATGGAATCTAAAAAAAAAAGAAAAAAAAGGTTCTGAAGAACCTAGGGGCAGGACAGGAATAAAAACACAGAAGTAGAGAATGGACTTGAGGACACAGGGAGGGAGAAGGGTAAGCTGTGACAAAGTGAGTGAATGGCATGTACACATATACACTACGAAATGTAAAATAAATAGCTGGTGGGAAGCAGCCATATAGCACAGGGAGATCAGCTCGGTGGTTTGTGACCACCTAGAGGGAAGGGGGAGGGAGGGAGACTAAAGAGGGAGGAGATATGGGAATATATGTATACGTATAGGTGATTCACTTTGTTATAAAGCAGGAACTAACACACCATTGTAAAGCAATTTTACTCCAATAAAGATGTTAAAAAAAACACAGTGACGTTCTTTCACATTCATTATTAAGGCAAAAATATAAAGACAATAATCAATATTAAAATGTATGTGGAGAAATTACAACTCTTGTACATTACTTATAGGAATGTAAAATTGTGCATCCACTTTGCAAAACAGTTTGGCAAGATGTTAAACAGTTCAAAATATTAAAATCAGCATTACCATAGGACCCAGCAATTCCACTCCTAGGTATATACTCAAGATAAATAAAAATATAGGTTCTTATAAAAACTTGTTTATGAATATTCATAGCAGCATTGTTCTTAATAACCAAGAACTGGAAACAACCCAGATGTTTATCAGTGGATAACTGGGTAAACAAATTGTGGTATATCTATACATGGAGCAATAGTCCACCTTAAAGGTATGTAAACACTGCTTTATCTTACAACATAGATGAATCTTGGGAACAATGTTCATAGTGAAAAAAGTCCACACAAGTAGGAGGCTGTGAAGACTTTTGTTGTAGAAGTGACATTTTTAAACGAGACTTATCACTACAAACGTAGTTATAGGCTGATGTATTAAAAAAGGAAAGAAAAGGGTAGAAGTAAGGGAGGGAGGGAAAAAGGAAGAAAGAAGGAAGGGAGGTGTGGGAAGGATGGAGGGAGGAAGGAAAGAAGGGGAAAAGAATTTACATTGAGAACAATAAAACTAATAGCCACTTTTTGCTTATTTTTTTAAATATCCTATTTTATTTGTTGGAAAGCATTCTATTGACTTTCTTAATGAAGAGAGGTATTGTTGAGGAATTTGAGGCTTTGAAATGTTACTTGCCTACAGTTACAGAGCCATTAAGTGTCAGAGCTGTAAGATGAGTCAAGGGAATTTTGTTCTAATGTCCATGTTCTTAACAGGAGAGAGAGTTTGTAGTAGGATATCCCTGAAGATAATAGATTTCATCTGGATAAAACACTTTAGAAGATAGAATGGAACAATCAAATGGAGATGATCCATAAGAAACCAGCTGTAGGTTTACTTGAATAAAGGAAAGGAAGAAAAGCACAGATGTAAAAGCATGTAGCCTCTTGAATCATCTTGTCTGAAGCCTATATCCAGGGTCCTCCATGTATTAGTTTAATCAGGTTGGGTCGTAGTGTTCTCTTTTCTGTACTAGAGATAATAATATTCCAATTTATAAGGTTGAATATTATATGTAAAGAGTTTAAATGAGTAGTTACAAACTAAAATCAACTGTTAGCTTTTATTTGTGGAACTAGAATTTAGGAGAGGGAAATATCTTTTGTTGACTATCAGTCAGTCAGTGGAGTATTTGTAAGTACATAGAATTATGCAGGAAGAAAATGTAGAAGGAGAACAAAAGTGAAATCTGTGGAAATTCATTATGGTTTCAATTTGATTTAGATTAATCATGGTTTTAATCTGATTAAAGGTATAAATTGGGACCACATTTGGACTTCAGAAGTTGTTAAGTCATTAAAATGATTCTTTGTTATTTGGACAAATAAAAGAAGATATGATTTGACAGTAGACACATTTTTATAGTGGTTATTCCAGAAGAGTGGCTATGACATGGGAAAGGGTTCTGATTGTAATAACTAAAAGTAGGTACCAAATTTGAAAAAAATGCTTTGGAAGAAGATTTAATTTATTTATTTATTTTAATTTTTTTTTTTTTTGGTGGTACGTGGGCCTCTCACTGCTGTGGCCTCTCCCTTTGCGGAGCACAGGCTCCGGACGCACAGGCTCAGCGGCCATGGCTCACGGGCTCAGCCGCTCCACGGCATGTGGGATCTTCCCGGACCGGGGCACGAATCCGTGTCCCCTACATCGGCAGGCGGATTCTCAACCACTGTGCCACCAGGGAAGCCCTGGAAGAAGATTTTAAATAGATGGGATATGGCTGATAAGGACAAGAAGAAATCAAAGACAACTATATATTTAATAGCCTGGTGAGCCAGGAGTATAATGATAATATTGACAGTGATGGGAACACAGAGAAAATAATGAGCTTGGCTATAGACATGTTAAGTTTTAAGTGTCAGCAGGATATTCAAGTAGAAATATCTTGCAGACAGCCAAACATGAGGGCTTGGGGAGCATATGGGGATTAAATTCCCTTTTGCAGATATGTATATGTTACTTTCATCTTTTAAATTTTATTTCCCTTGGTTATTTGGCCATGTGATTTCTTTACTAGAGTCCCTTCTGACTTTTTATTACTTCATATTATAAATATCTGGATACATTTCAAGTTTCCCTTTATTTCAGTAACATTCCATTATTTTCTCATATTTCTTGGAAAACATTGAGATTATTTTATTCATTTCCCTCTCAGTTTTATTTTGAAACACTTACTGTGATACTGCTAATATTTAGTAAGATGTGTTAGGTCTACAGGCATGCACACACACATACTTACATACAAATCTACTAGTTCAGGAGAGTTTCCATGTTTTCAATTATTTGTCAAGAGCTTTCCCATATCTCTGCTTGTGTTTTTGACATACTTTTGACTTGATTGATTTATGTAAATATTTAATTAAATGTTATTATTTTAAAAGTGCTGTGAAAGCTCTGGGAGGCTCAAGAGGCCCTTCTCAAGTATAGGATAATGACTAACATGCTCCTAGAAATTATTCAATTTAAATCAAGTTCTTTTACAGTTCCAACACCAGTATAGTTCACAATAGTCTAACCTCACTTCTACACAAAAGTGTGAATAAAGGATCCAAAAATATGTTTTGTGACAACAGAATAGAAACATGGGATCACTGAACATGTGAGTGGATGATATGCCAAAGTAGAAATTAAAAATTGAGAAATTTGGTTGCATTACATTTTAATAATTGCCTAATGTGTCATTATTCATAAGCTTTAGCAAAGTTTGCAGGGCAGGGAAAGCCACTCTGTCCATCTGTTCTTATCAAAGAGGAAGAAAACTAACAGGATGTATCATTTTCTAGGGCTTTAGACTACATTTGTTAGCTGGTCTTTTTCATTCCTCTAAGTTACTCAAATGGATATACAAATCTTTTCATTCTAAGGAACCTATTTTAATCAAGTTAAATTATCCACTACTATAATTTCCTATTCAAAAGTAAAATCTTTGGATGAGCAGAACTATACTTTTCTAATATTATGTATCATTCAGATAGATAATATTTGTATCAGGAGCTATATTTTTGAATATCCACAGCCTTCCACATGAACAACTAGTAGATGTTAAACAGTTTATACCATATATCTACCACAAACCAAGAAAAATTGATAGTTAAAGCATTTTACTGAGGATTTCTCCATAAAATATTGATGATCTGATTTTGGTAAAAAAAAAAAAAAAAATTCCACGTAATGTTTTTCATCTTGAGGGGTATTTGCCCGTTTTAGTTGTGAAAGAGCTTCATTTAATACCAGTAAGATTCATCATGATCCCAGCTTTTCAAACTGATAATCAGGAGGTGTAATCAGGAGGGCCTGGTTTCAAAGAATAATGCAAGAAAGGTTTTCACATAGATTCTGCATATGTTTCTACTTATTCTACCTACAATGCAATAATAAGATTGTGACTCAGCAATGCTTTGTTGGCTTTGTTCTCTGATCACACACCTTTCTTTCTTGCAAGACATACATCAGATATCAAATTTCATACAAGAAAAATTTTGGAGGCATAAATTATGCCAGGATCGTTCTGAGGCTTTAGCAATGGAGAAACCATCAGTCACCACCTGACTATAATATCTTAAGTTGGCTATTCTAGGGGCTGTGAACATTTTAAAGATTCTTGAGAAACTTTAAAGAAAAATAATTTCTGGCTTCAAAGAAAACTATAAAAATATCTAGGGAGTGACAAACATTAAAAAATATAGTGATTAGTTAGTGGTGTGGGTGACACAGGTGTTTTCATTCACCAGAGCTAATCAAACTACACATGTCATGTCTGTGCATTTCACATTATGTAAACTATATTTTAATAAAAAGAAATATATTTACATTTTTATGACTTATCTGCCCATCAAAGGAATTTGCAGCGTATTTTGTTAGATTCATTTTCTCTTAGCTCTGTTAAAGTAACTTCAGCAGGGATTTCTCTGGTGGTCCAGCGGTTAAGACTCCATGCTCCCAAAGCAGGGGGCCTGGGTTCGATCCCTGGTCAGGGAACTAGACCCCGCATGCCACAACTAAAGACCTGGTGCAGCTAAATAAATATTTAAAGAGAAATAAATAAAATAACTTCAGCAATAGATACTTGTCATTGAAAAGGTTGACTTGATAAATGTTTGTGTGATATGAAAGTGATTACACCAAGAAGTGCTATATGACATATTTAGATAGGCCAACAATAAGCCATGCCACAACATAGCATTTAGAGAATTTTAAAAAATACTACTAACATCTCATGATTATTTATTAAGCTAACTCTGTATGGAAGATGTCCAGATAACTTTTCCTACTTGAATTATTTAGCCAACTGCTGTAAAATGCATTTGAATATAATTACAAATCAGAACACAATTAGAAAACATTAAGAAAGTATGTACATAGGAGTTTACTGTATTTGCTCATTTTAGTGTTAGTACCAGTTATAAACAAAATGTAATTTCTGTGTAATACTATAAGATCCATAAATGGTATGAGACCAAGAAAAATATTTTGTTTTAGAAGTTTAGAAATATATTTGTTAAACGTATTTATTAAGCATTACTATATGACAGGCACTGTTTTAAACACTGGCAATCTGTCAATTAACAAAATACCTGTCATCATAAATCTTACATTATATTGATGGAGAAATAAAAATATGTCTTTTGGTTCTGGTTCAGTTGACTTGGATGGTGTTATATCATATGTAGCTATATTTCCTAATACTAAATCCTACGTCTCTGAAGCAGAGGTACAAAGGAATATGATATGAAACTGTGTCCTGAGGTATACCGCACACATACATGAATAAATGGCACATGTGAAGGAAATTCTCAAGTGTGATGAACAGCCCGGGGACCACTGTAGAGAACAACATCACAAATGACTAGTAGCTAAAACACATCATGGAGTTGCTCTCAAAAAAGGTAACAGAAGACATGACAGAGCAGAGTTTGGGTAAAACAGAAATAACTTCATAGCCTTTCAGCATTCAGCTAATAGACACCAGTAGGAACTCCAAGTAGAGACTGTGTCTCTCTACTAATAGGTCCCTCTATGACTATGCAGGGCACACATACTGGGGAGTGAGGAATAGAGAGGAGTCACTAGTTCCTCTATCCACATGCCTTGCAGAGCTTCCTTGGTCCAAAAGTTTTTAAAACTTTCTTTTATACTTCTGGATATTGCTTTCCCTCAGGGAGAAAAGTACATCAGAACAAAAAGTTACTCTAGTTGTTTGAAATAATATTTTTTTAGGGAAGTGTAAGCCAACAATTCCATGAGAAGAGGGCAGGTGATCACAATATTTGTGGGAAAAGAATATTCCATCTAGTATCTAATGCTATACAAGAAGACTTTTTAAATGCATGATGTTCTTTGAGTTATAGGTAAAAAAGCAAATAAAAAATCATAACTAATAAAACAGATCCAACAGTGTTTATGTAAATATTTGTCTAACATTGTATAATCATTGCCCAGACCTGAAATGATATTCACATGTCCAGAGGGCAATTGTCTGTCAAAGTTAAATATTTCTTGTTTTCCCCATCTTGTTTCAGTGTCTTCCATGGCCTTCAAGTTAAATATATTGATGTATTGTGAACAAGAAATGTCAATAGGTACACATGTGACGTATCAGGATCTCTAAAAACTGGTTTTATTTCAGTTGAAAAATCAAAAAGCAGATGGTACCCCAAAAAGGGGCATTTTGAAGGTACACTGAACATAGAAACTTTCTGTTAAGTACTACTTGTCTTTTCAGAACTACCCAGAATTATATGCAGGATGCTGAACATAGAAATTTCTTCACATTTTGTGGTGAAATGGGTGATTGTCAGTAAAATGTCTGTGGCTACTTTCTTATACAGAACCAAACTAATTCTGTTTATTATTTCCCAACTCAGTTGAAAAATGCATGTGTTGACATCTAAAAATTGAGGTTCAATATGAAATGATCATAGGAGAAAAAGAGCAGTTGTTTTAAAAATACAGTCCCACCAATTACACGATAAATTCTCCCAGTGTTGATTTTTTCTTTTAACCTTAGAGTTAGCATGTTGAGAATATTTTCTGTTATGTGTATTTATAGTTGTTCTAATAATGATGAGGCTTTCTGCTTTTTCATGCTTATGTAAGTTATTAGTGTTTCAGAGGTGGACCTTTGATCTTTTCTGTCATTTATCTTCAGTACCTTCCATTCTATTGGGGCACAAGTTTTACATCTTACAAAGTATCTGTAACATAATAAATAAATAAACAAACAAATAACATGTTTGAGAATAAATTAGCATACCAAATTGCTTTTGAATTTAATTATTTTATTTATTCACAAACATATAAATATTTACTATGTACCTATTAATGCCAAGTGTTAATAAGCCAACTATATTCATGGCAAAATACCATCTTCTAAGTCTATAATCTTGAAAAGGGAGATTAATTAACATAATATAATAGCATGAGGATATATGTCATTGTATACTGTTGGATTTAAGGAATGAGAAGTCATTTATTCCTATCTACCTGTGAATATTAAGGAAAATTTTTTACAGCTTAGTCCTGAAAGTGAGAAACTATGACACATTGGAGCACATGCAGGCAGATGGAGAAATGTGAACAAAGGAAATGCAAATATATAGTGGATGTTTTGGGAAACTCTGAGTTTCAAGAGTTCTATTTCTGTACCACAGACCATGAGAAGGATGAAAATAGAGATACATGCAGAAGATAGTTCATGAAAGTTTATATATGTTATGCTACACATTAAGATGGAAGTCATATGATTAATATTTCAATTGATTATAGGGAATTGGAGGTAAAGCAGTATGATTTTAATGTAAAAACCATGACAAAAGATAGATCCAGAATATGGAACACTCACCAGGAAAGGCAAACTTTGTGAGGCTTTAGTCAAATAAGAGGTTAAGTCATCTAATAGAATAGAAAAAAATGGGAAAAAAAAAGGATAAAAATCACTTTTTCTTATTTATATTGATAGGTTTGGAATTCTGAGACTTATTTTAAATGGAGGCTTAGATATGAGGGTATTTGGCTGTGACATCTGTCATTCCATTGATCTCCAGGGTTGATTCGGCTGATTTGGCTGGCTAGGCAGCTGTCCCCTTCCTCACTACTGCATATTTGTTTCTCCCATAGCTACAGTATGCTCTGTCAAAGAGGACAGCGATTCCTGATGGAGGAGGATCATTCTTCAGTCATTTTTTAGGGTATGCCAGTAGCCATGCTCTCCTTTCCTTCTAGAATCCCAAACAAGCTTTATAAGGTCCATTTGTAGGAGAACTTAGGGTAGTCAAGCCTCCAAACTCCAGGCACCTCCAAATGAGGTGCTACCTGTGGCTGTCTGCCTTTTGGGGAAAAAAAAAAAAAAAGAGAGAGACTTGATCTAAAGAAGGATGTAGAACAAAGAGACTATTCAGGTCTGAAGATATCTTTTAGCTATGAATTCATTTTCTCTTTTGTGTGAATAACATGAGTCCCAAGGCGGTTTCTAGAATTTTCTAAGGTCCCTCTGGTAATTAGAGAATACATAAATGCTAACCTTTATAAAATAGTTCATAATTAACATTTCTTAAAAACAAAACATTGTTACATTATGTAACAGTTTTAAGACTATTTTTAGGACAGTTTTAGGATTAAACAAAATTGCAAGGGAGGTACAGAGGTTTCTCATATACCGCCTGCATAGCCTCCTCTATTACCAACATCACTCACCTGAATGGTACAGTTTTTACCAAGGATGAACCTAATTCACACATCATAATCACACAAAGTCTATAGTTTATCTCAGAGTTTACTCTTGTCATTCTCTGAGTTTGAACAAATGTATAGTGACATATCCATCATTATGTCATACAGAGTAATTTCACTGCCCTAAAAATCCTCTTTGCTCCGCCTATTCATTTTCCCCCAACACCCAACCCCTAGCAACTACTGATATTTTTTATCATCTCCATAGTTTTGTCTTTTTAGAATGTCAGGTAGTTGGAATCAGAGTATGTAGCCTTTCAGATTAGCTTCTTTCACTTAGTAAATGCATTTAAGATTCCTCATACTTTCCATTACTTGATAGCTTGTTGTTTTTAGTGTTAAAATCCCACTGTCTGGGTGTGCCACAGTTTACAATGAGTTTGAGTTCGAGTTGCTTCAAATCCTTACCACCATTTGGTGTGTCGGTGTTCTGGATATTGTCCATTCTAATAAGTATATATTGGTACCCCATTGTACATTAACTTGCATTTCCCTAGTGATATGATGTGGAGCATCTTTTCATATACTTATTTGCCATCTGTATATCTTCTTTGGTGAAGTATCTGTTAAGGCATTTGGTCCATTTCCTAATCAGATTGCATGTTTTCATACTGTTGAGTTTTAAGAGTTCTTTGCATGTTGTGTTAGAGGTCTTTATCAAATGTGTCATTTGCAAATATTTTCTCCTAGACTATGTTTTATCTTCTAATTCTCTTGATATTGTCTTTGCAGAGGAGAAGTTTTTTTCATTTTAAGGAAGTCCAATTTATTAATTGTTTCTTTAATGGATCTTTATTCATAGGTGACAGTACCACATAAGATGCCTGCATTTAGGACATTAGCCTATGTAAAAAGAAATCACCGTTGCCAAGGTCTTGTAAGTTTTCTTCTATGTTATCTCCTAGGAATTTTATAGTTTTGCATTTCACATTTAGATCTCTGATACAGTTTAAATTAATTTTTGTGAAGGTGGTAAGGTGTGCATCTAGATTCATCTTTTCTGCACGTGCGTTTGTGGTAGTTCCAGCACCATTTGTTGAAAAAACTGCCTTCATTCCATTGTATTGCCTTTGCTCCTTTGTCAAATATCAGTTGACTATATTTTGACTATATTGGGGTCTATTTCTGGGCTCTCTGTTTTATTTCATTGATATATTTGTCTATTCTTTTAGCAATACTCACTGTCTTGATTACTGTAGCTTTATAGTAAGTCTTGATATTGCGTAGCATCAGTCCTCCTTTTTTTTTTCCTTTCAATATCATTGACTATTATGTGTCTTTTGCCTCTCCATATGAATATTATTATCAGTTTGTCAATATTCACAAAATAATTTGCTGGGGTATTGACTAGGACTGCACTGAATCTATATATCAAGTTGGGAGGAACTGACATCTTGACTGTAATCCAATTTTGATTATATGAAGGTTATTGTGATTCCCCAAATCATCCTGATTGTGATGAGACTCTTGTTCTGGTTCACATATTTAGCTAACAAATGTTTGAACATATACCATAACATATACTCAGGAAGTAAAATGTAAGCAGACCTATATATTCCTGTTATCCTGGAGTTTTATTTATTGTTGGAAGATAGCTATCGAAAAAAAAGTTAAAAGATTGATAATTCTAGGAAAGAAAATAAATGGAAAATATTAATTGCATATATATCATCAGACTCTTAAATTCTCAGGTTTGCAACTGAATCCTTCATAGCAGTTTGGCCATGTTTCTTTGATATATGCTAATTGGACATTTGTAGATCTTCTTTGGAAAATTGCCTATTTAAATCTTTTGCCCATTTTTTACTGGGTAATTTGTCTTTTTATTGCTGATTTGTAAATATCCTTCATCTATCCTGGAAAATAGACCCTTTCCAGATGTATAATTTGTAAATACTGTTCCCATTCTACAACTTGCCTTTTTTTCTTTCTTAATAGTGTCCTTTGAAGTACAAAAGTTTTCAATTTTGATGCCTTTCAATTTAATGATTTTTCTTGGGTTTCTTGTGCTTTAAGTCGAAGAAACTATTGCCTAAAACAAGTTTATAAACATGTATTACTATATTTTTATTTTTAATTTTTACATTTAGAAATATAATTCATTTTTACTTAATTTTGGTACTTAATGTGACATAAGGGTCTCAATTTATTCTTTTGTATGTGGATATCCAATTGTCCCAGCACCATTTCTTGAAAAGACTGCTCATTTCCCATTGCTTTACCTTGGGCACCTTTGGTGAAAATCAGCTGACAATAAATGTAACAGTTTATGTCTGGACTTTCAATTCTATTTCATTGATCTATGTTTTTATCTTTATTCTAATTTCTCACTGCATAAAATTTTTAAATCAATTTGGGGAGTATTTGCCATCTTAACAATATGAAATTTTCCGGTCATGAATATGATATGTCTTCTCATTTATTTAGGTGTTCTTCAGTTTCTTTTGATGATATTTTGTAGTTTTTTTTTTTTTTTTTTTTTTTTTTTTTTTTTTTTTTTTTTTTTTTTTGCGGTATGCGGGCCTCTCACTGTTGTGGCCTCTCCCGTTGCGGCGCACAGGCTCCGGACGCGCAGGCCTAGCGGCCATGGCTCACGGGCTTAGTTGCTCCGCGGCATGTGGGATCTTCCCGGACCAGGGCACGAACCCGTGTCTCCTGCATCGGCAGGCGGATTCTCAACCACTGCGCCACCAGGGAAGCCCTATTTTGTAGTTTTAAGAATACAAAAGAATACAAGTTACTGCTTAATTTGGTTCAACTATTCCTGAGCATTTTATTATTTTAAATGCTATGATAATTGGAATTATTTTCTTAATTTTAATTTCAATTTGTATATTGCTAATATATAGAAATACAAATGATTTTAGTATATTGGTCTTATATTCTGCAAAATTACTGAACTTGTTTGTTAGCTCTGTTTTTGTAGATTTCTTAGTATTTTTTTTTTTTCTATTTATCAGCTTGGATAATCTCAATTAACCTATCTTCAAGTTCACTCTTTTCTTGTTTTCCTGCCTGCTCATATCTTCTGTGAATCTAGTGAATTTTGCATTGTAGTTATTAGACTTTTCAACCCCAGAATTTCTATTTGGTTCGTTTAAAAAATTAATTTCTATCTCTTTCTTGATATTCTTTATTTGATGAAGCACTATTCTGATACTTTGTTTTAGTTCAATAGACGTTTGTTATGTCTTTGAAAATATTTAAAATAACTGAATTAAAGTCTTTGTTTAATGGATTCAACATCTGCATCTCCTCATGACAGTTTCTATGGAATACTTTTTTTTCTTATATATGGGCCATATTCTCTTGTTGTTTTTGCTTGTCATGTAATTTTTGGCTGAAAACTGGACAAGGTAAGGTGGCTACTCTTGACATCAACTCCTCCCCAAAGTTTTTGTTATTGCTGATTATTTTAGTTGTTTTTTTGTTTAGTGACTTTACTGTAATAATTCTGTCAAGTCTGTATTCTTTGTCATGTGTGTTTTCTGTAGTCTCTGTTTAGTTAATTTAGTGGTCAGCTAATGATAGCACAAAAGGTTTCTTAACTGCCTGGAGCCAGTAAGTTTCCCAAACTTTGTGAACAAATTCTGTATGTATGTAGGTCATGCCTTCAATATTCATGCTCGCAGTTGACAGCTCTGCCTTAGACTTGACTTCTTACTCGATGTATATCCTAAAGGTTAGCTAGAGAGGAGAGACTAGGGCCTTCTCAGATTTTCCTTAGCTTGTGTACTGTCCTGGGTGGGCAAGATGCCCTCTGTGTGCATGTGTCGTTCTAGATTCCCATGAATATGTAGAGCTTCATGAAGCCTCTGTGAACACTTCATTACCCAGATTCTTCTTTACAGATTTTTGTTGTTGCTGCTGTTGTTAGTTAGTTATTTGCCCCAACTCTTATTTACAGTCTTAGGCTGTGACGTTTAACAATTGCTTGTAATTATTTTTTACAAATACCCTTGGGGGAAAGGCTTTTCACATAGAGTGATCTCTAAGCCAAGTCAGATACAAACAGCCTTGCCAGTGGAGTCTTTCAGGAAACCACAAATAGATAAAATAATGTCAATTCTCTTGGAATGAGCTTTGAAGGAGCTCCAGCTTTAGTCTTTTCCCTTCAGTGCATGCAAGACTGCCAGTTTTCACCGTGAATGCAAGTTGTGTTTTCAAGGCTCACATACAGTTGGAGAACAGGGAATGGGACTAGAGCAAGTTAAAATACAATAAATCTCACAGTTCTTATAAAGATTCAGTCATTTTTCTTGAATTAACATTCCTAGATTGTTGCAAGACTTTGGTTAATTTCCAGAGTTCTGAAAAAGATGATTCTGATAATTGCTAGTTTTCTTGTTGCTTTTATGGAGGAGGGAATTTTTAGAGATCCTTATTACTTCACCATTTTTTCTGACATACACAAAGTGGATACAGAGTATGGAATTCAGTTGTGACAGTTTGCATTTTTTCACTTAACGCACAATTTTGAAAAATTATATATACTTCCATAATTAGTACAACTATAAAAATTACCTTATTCTGTGACAGTTGTTTTTATAAAATGTAATTCTGTTAGGTAAATCGTTAGATAATTTGATTGTATTATTTAATTGTATAATTTACTTATATAATTCTGGGCAATCATGGTGAACTTTCCAGAATATATACTATATATACATATACTGCTTTTGTTTCTGGGACAATTTACACACCACCTGAAGTTATCAGTTAACCCATTCCTTAATTCATTCATACATGCATGCATCTATCCATTCATATATTTGTTAATTTGAAAACTGTTTATGCAGTACTTGCTTTTTGTTGGCTTTACTAGAAGCAGAGAATGGAATGAGAAGCTTCGAATAGAATGATGAAAAAATTATATATATATATGACAAAAATTAGAAGGTTCCAGAAAAATAGGCATACGATTGAATTCCTGTGTGTTATATTCTATTATGGAAGAAATAATAGGATACATGTGAATTGCTTGGTACATGAAACACCATCTTGAATAATCTGGTATAATTAATAACTATTGTCAAGTTACTGTATTTATATATGACTCATATTTAGGTTATGTTCTATTAATTTAGGGACAATCAGTTTTCTCTTTGAGCTATTTTATAGTTGAGATATAATTGACATGTAACACTATTAGTTTCAGGTATACAACATAATGATTCAATACACATATATATTGCAAAATAAATTTAGATGCTGCTAAATAATATTACCAAATTCCCAGGTACAATTGCTCATTTTTAAGAATGCCTCATACTGTAAAAGTATACATATTAATAATTTCTTTTAAAAGATTTATATTTGGGGCTTCCCTGGTGGTGCAGTGGTTGAGAATCCGCCTGCCGATGCAGGGGACATGGGTTTGTGCCCCGGTCCAGGAGGATCCCACATGCCGTGGAGCGGCTGGGCCCTTGAGCCATGGCCGCTGAGCCTGCGCATCCGGAGCCTGTGCCCCGCAACGGGAGAGGCCACAACAGTGAGAGGCCCACGTACCACAAAACAAAAACAAAACAAAACAAAAAAGATTTATATTTGTACATATATTTACACATAAATTATGTGGCAATCTCTAAATAAGAAATGTAAGAACCTTTGCAGTTGCTGTACCCTAGAATATTATTTTCCTGGATATCAGCATGGTTATCAGCATGATTCACCTCCTTATCTCCTTCATATTGCTCCACTACCTTATCTGAGAGACATTTCCTGATTAGGCTATTGAAAAGTGGTGCTTCTCTTACATATTTGATTTTCCTTCATAATGCTTATCTCCTTCTAAAATATTTTATATTTATTTTTTCTATCTTACTGCCAGTTTTGTTTACTGCAGCATCCTTCTAATCTAGAATAGATGTGGTATACACTTGATAAATCTTTGTCGAATTTTATGCTTCTCTGCTGATAAGCCCCATTCTTTCTTTCCTTGTGATTCACCTGTTCTGTAGAGCACATCTTTGTTTCTCCTTTTTCGATAAATATTACTGTATTTTTCCCTGGTTTGATGAGTAGAAAAGTAAAATACTTTCTCTGTGTTATCAGAAATTTTAAAGTACAATTTATGTCTCCTTTCTTAAATGATTGAATCTTGTATGTAAATTATGGCAGAGATGTTTTCAGTCTTTTTTTTTGAATGCTGATTTCAGAATCCCTGAATACTAACATTTTATTTTGAATGGATATGTTTGTTATTTGACTAACTAGCTAATATAATATATAACTTCTTTTCAGGTGTAATATGATTGAACTAATGGTCAATAGTATATGGTTTCAAGTATCACCAAAAGGAAGTTCTTTGTTATAAAATCCTGAAGGTTCAGCTGATCCTGTAACAAACTTTTAACACACTAAGTTCCCATATTAACTTTTTACCAGTATCATATTTTAAAGTATTATTTCTATAACTTTTTGTAGTGATGATTTAACAAGTGCCAGGCTTTGTTTCAAACAGTGAAACAAACATGGCCTTGGGCAACCTTTTAATGATTTCAGATTTAAAATGAAGTTTCTACCCACGGTATTCATTATACCTTTTAAAACTAAGGAATACTTTCCTAATGCCATTATTCAATCTCCTACCTCACACAATTCTGCTTACCTCTAATTACTTCAAAACTTGACTGAGATTGAGGTCTACATTTTAACATATGAGTTGGAAAATCAATAAAAGATCTAGAATGATATTTACCCTATTAAGGTACATAAACATTATTAAGGATATAAAAGAGAATTGTTTGGCCAGAATGCATTTCAATGTGCTTGCTGCCTCACTGCTTAATACAAGACTCACTGGATTTAGAAGCCCACTGGAAAACCTTCCTATCACTGTTGCAGCAAAAAACAACCTCCAACTTTTTAGAAAATTAGATTTGTCAATACTATTGAGTTGTGTGGCTGAATACACAGTAGATGAGGATGAAAGATTATAAATTAAGCCCTTAAAGTCCTTTTTATTTATTTATTATTTAAGACTATGATGTGTTTGCCTTCGCCGAATGTGCTCTGAATGTGCTATTGTTTCATTATCTATAAATGGCTTGTGAGATATTAAGTTCACATTTTAACTTTTCTTTTTAGCATGCATTAGAATGCCATTTCATTGTTTTCCTGAGTAGAATTTTGGGAGCATTCTTACTGTAAGAAAGAACTCACAAATTCATATTTAAAATAAAATTGATTATGTTGGAGATGAAAACATCTCACATGGCACAAGATGTGTATTCACTGTATGAATAGAGGAGAATTGTGAGGCATATGTTTTAAAGTTGTATTTCCTCCAATTTAGGAATATGTATTTTAATGGAGTGGTATTTAAGATCATATTGTTTGTTTTATATATATATAGATAATGCATCACAGGTTTATTAAATGACTTCATATAAGTCAAACAGTTAAGAAGATATCTGATTAAATAAGTAGGGCATGACTTCTAGTTCTGTGAATTTCTACAGGCATGTTAATTTTTATATCTATGTTTCTCAGTGAAAATAGCCATAATTATTACATATTTATAGCCAGTATTTTAGAATTTTATATAAAAAATTAAAAGTACTATGGGTATATGAATATATGTATACCTAGATGAATGTATAGATGCTACTGGTGAATATATATGTGTGTTTATGGACGCACATGACACCATTGAGAGAATTCTCAGGAAATGGAAAGTTCTATTAAACCTAAATTATTAAATGTAGCTTAGCCAGTACTTTTGGAAAATTTTACTTTATCTATATTGATCTCAATGCTTACTAAAGAATGTATTTTTGCTGTTATTTTAATGGTTAAATTTAAATATGTATTTTTTTTACTTGATTATCTCTTTTAAACTAATTTTTAATAACCTAAATTTGTTGGTTCAAGCTATAATTACATATAATAGAAATATTACACTAAAATGCTAAATATGAGCCTGAAATTGGTAAGTTAATTGCTTAATCATTTTATTGTTTCTATATCTGATTTAATATTATCCGTAGTATACTTGCATATCTATCAGTCTGTTATCTATATCCCAATTGCCATATTTAATGGTTTACAGAAGGATAAACCCAATGAATAATATTTATTTAATAAACATATATTTTAACCAATCAATATAATTTAGAAGGATATGAATCTCAATTCATAATCCATAAATTCAAGCATACCAAAAAGTTAAATTTTGTTAGTTTATATGTCATTTAAAGTATGATTCTGAACTCACACTCTGGTGGAATAGTAAGAAATTAAGTAACAGTCATTATCAAGTCTAAGTCCATCACCTCAGATATGCATTGCATAAGGCTTCTCCAGTTATTAGATATTTGTTCGTGACGGTTATTACTGGGATGCACATGGTTCATTTAATCGGGTGTCTTTTGGTTCAGTAGTTCTGTTACTTTTAGGAAATGACTGAGAATAAGTATATTCAATAATTGGAGCTCTTGGGTCTTGAATCCAGTCTTTGCTACTGCACCACAGATATCTTTTCTGAGATCTTGCCACATCCCACACGCCCCAGGAGCAAGAAGGAAACATGCTTGGTGTCTTACCTTGGGCTGCCATGACAAAATTTCATAAACTAGGTAGCCTGAACAAAATAAATTTATTGTCTTACAGTTCTGGAGGCTGCTAGTCCAAGATCAGTGTGCCAGCATTGTTGGGATCTGGTGAGAGCTCTCTTTGTGTCTTACAGATGGCCGTCTTCTTGCTGTGTCTTCACATGGCAAAAAGAGGGTAAGAACAAGCTCTCTAAAGTCTCTTGTTACATGGGTATCAGTCCCATCCTGGGGGCCTCACCTTTATGACCTCATCTAAACCTAATTACCTCCCAATTTTCTATTTCCAATACCATCACATTGAAGGGTAGAGTTGAGAAGACGGATTCTAAAATCATGGGCATGAGTGTATTTTGTTATGAAGAAAAAAAATGTTCCTTTCGAGAAAATGAATTTAGTTCATTGATTCTAACTTGTCCACCATCTCTTGAATTCCAAGTGTAGAAATGAGAATAATGAAAATGGTAAGAGATGACCTTGCAATTGATGAATCAATTGACTCCATACTGGAACTATGCACCTAGTGATAGCAAGATGTTTTTTTTTTTTTTTTTTGCGGTATGCGGGCCTCTCACTGTTGTGGCCTCTCCCGTTGCGGAGCACAGGCTCCGGACGCGCAGGCCCAGCGGCCATGGCTCACGGGCTTAGTCGCTCCGCGGCATGTGGGATCTTCCCGGACCAGGGCACGAACCCGTGTCTCCTGCATCGGCAGGCGGACTCTCAACCACTGCGCCACCAGGGAAGCCCAAGATGTTTTAATGTTTGTTACAGAGAAACAGAAGTTCAGAGGAGGTGTTAACATTCATGCCCTCAGAATTCTCAGAAAGGTAATATAGTGTGAGGTGCTCTAATACAATAACTGTGATTGTTAGAGTAGTGTTTAGCATTTTGTAGTGCAAGTTATAATTATAAAAAATATAGTATGATATGATGTATAGTATATAGAAATACAAAAAAGTATAAAAGTTATTAATTTCCAAGCAATACTGAGTCCAAATCTTCAGTGCTTTCTAATATTATAGAAATATGGATTCCACCATTATTATATACCATTATAAATCATGGATTCACAACTTGTGGATTATAGTACCAAACTGCCTTCTAATTATTGTCTTCCTAGTTTAAGCTTAAACAGAATGGAAAACAGTTCTCTTTTGCTGTTTCCCCTTCTCATAGGTAATCTTAGGATTACAGAAACAACCCACTGAGGCATTTCTTCTTATATACACTACCTCTTTCTCCAAGTAGCTACCACACTGCTCTCATTCAGTTCAATCATCTCAGCTGATTGTAAAAATAATGATATATATTCATACTAATTTGTTTTCACTAAATAGAAGTTTGGAATAATTGAATGCCATTTTACTTGAATCCTCCATGATAGTTATCACTTAAAATAGGACATTTTAAACACTACAGAACAAGTTTCTAAAAGTGGCCCATCCAGCAGCATGACTGCAATACCAATAATTTTAAGAAGGACCAAAGTTCTGTGTACTCCCTCACACTGTGATTGGACAGTCTTTTTCTCTCATGGGTTGTCCCAATCACTGCAGTCTTGAACTGCATCACATGTCCACAGCAGTCTGTTCACCTCTCAAATTCCCTCCTGCTCTCTACTCTTTTTAGGGATTGACACAGGAACTCCCTCTCCCCATCCAAAATCTACCCTTGCTGTGTCTGTGTTATTGATGCTTTCTTCTCAACTGCTAAAAGGGAGCAATGTTTTCTCTCCTGTCAAAGTCAACCTGTCCACAAATGCTTCTCCCATTTTACATTCTCAACAGTTTCACTTTTTCAGACATCCTCTCACTAGTGCTATAAGCTTCTCATGTCTGCAGTATTTTTGCCAGTAGCCTAGAAACATATCTTAACTCCTACAATTTTCGAAAGAAAACCAAACAAAATGAAACCTCCTTTGATCCCCACATTCCTCTATGGCAACAGTTCCACTTCATTTATTCCCTTCATATCTAAACTTCTTAAAAGACAGACCTGTACATGCTGTTTCCATTTCCTGAGCCGCCCATTCATGTTGCAACCCCCATGAACTCTTGCTCATACTTCCATCACTCTATCAAGTGTGGGAGTGATTCCAAGGCACCCAATCACCTCTGTTCAGCTGTTCAGACTTAAATTTAGGTGTCAGAGCAGCCCTTTACTGAACTAATCACTTTCTCAAGAAATTACTCTTTTTCATGGCTTGCTCCCACTCTTTAGAGGTTTTTCAACCACAGTCCAAACTCCTGTAGACTTCCACTCTTCCACACTCTAATTGGTGCTATTCTCTAGGATTCTATCCTGACCATTTCTCTCTCCTTTCCTTCTCTCTCTAGGGGATTTAGGCAACTTTGAATGTGATATATGTGCCAATGATTCCCAGATAGTGACCTTTATTTGAGATAGATGGAGATATATATCATCTACCTACTTCACATATGTACTTCTCTGTGTTGCAGGTATCTCAGCTTAATGCATGCAAACTCTTTGGCACATCTGATCTTAATTCCATGTTTTCACTTTCAGTGTCTTTAGCATCCAACCACTTGCTAACCTCTGCCAATCAACCAACCCCCCAAAAGATAACCTCCTTAACCAGTTTCTATCATCTCACATTTTAAAAGCCAATTTGAAAAATCCCCATAATTAGTAATTTTAAATACATATGCCACTTTAATTATGCATTGCTTCTTCCCTTTGCTAGAGTCTACTCTAATAGGGACAGATAGTGCTCATATCTATGTAATAGTTCACCTCTCACTACCCTACCAGTCGGGGTAGTTGGAACATATTTGAGCCACTCCCTACTTTAATTTGTTTGATTTCATTAAAGGGAGTTTTTTCAATCACCAAGAAATGGAATTTTTCAAAGGATTTCACAAACTCTGAATGGAATTCCATTTTACCTTTTGTCTACTTGCCAAAATTTTATTTTATTTTAAGATACACTTCAACCCCCTCACAAATTAGGTACCTAATTTTGAATTCCAATTCTACCAGCCCCTGTGTGTGTGATCTTTGGCAAGTTACAGTCTTTGTGCCTCCGTTTTCTTGTCTGTAGAAAAGAGACAATATCTTATAAGGAAACAACATACAAGTATTGCTTTGGGGTTTATTTATGTGAAACACTCAGAAAAATCCCCAGTTCATAGTAACCACTCAGTGAATGCTATGCTACTGCTTATCCTCTTCCTTCTCCTTGTCATCATTTTCATTTTTAATACTATGATAATACATACCACTATTACACTACTTAACTCACTTAAGAAGAGTGGGCATGTCTTATTTATCTTTGTATTCTCATGTACTAGTTACTCATGGTTTCTTTAAGAATATCACAAATTTAGTTACTTAAACAACACAAATTTTGTATCCTACAGTTCGGTAAATCAGAAGTTCAACACGGAAACACTGGGCTAAAATCAAGATGTCAGTAGGGCTACGTTCCTTACCAGAGGCTCCATGGAAGAATCTGTTTCTTTCCCTTTTCTGTCTGAAGCTGCTCACAGTCATTGACTTGGGTGCCCCCCTTCTTTCATCGAAGTCAGAAATGTTGACTTTTTTCTTCTTCTTTCATTTTTCCCTCTGACTACAATCAGGAAAAGTTCTGTGTTTTCCAGCCTTCATGTGGGTAGATTGGATCCACCTGGATAATCTAGGCTAATCTTCCCATTTCAAAGTCCTCAGCATTTATCACATCTGTCAATTCCCTTTGGTTCTGGAGATTGAGACACTGATATCTTTGGGAATCCATTATACTGACTACCATACCTATTTTCTAATATACCCACTAACATGTTGAGTCATAGGTATCATATGGAATCATATGATGGGTGAAGAAATTTGCTAATAGAAATTCCTTAAATTTTTGCCCCCAATCCTTTTATTCTTAACAATACTGCAATTAAAAGTTATTCTTGAAATTTGTACTCTTTACAGTAGATTAATACTTTGGATATAATGCAATTTTAAATGTCATGTATTTCTTTTTTATGTGCATAAACAATGTCTTAAGGGGAGGCATTTAGTTCAAAAGAACTTGCATTACTGAGAATGGGTAAAATAATTACCTTTAAATATTAAATTGCCACCAATATACATTAATATTCAAAGATGTTCACAAAGTCTGAATGGAATGCCAAATTTATCCTCCGTGACTAGTATTTTCTAATAGGAAGCCATCTGGAAGCCATTATGTTGGAGAGTGGGAAAGTCATAGCAGTTCAAAATGTTCTCACACTATACAGAGTAAGTTTTCTTAGGGGATGTTAGGGTTATAATGTTCGGCTCTTTGGGAAGTCATATAAGTGTTAATTTCAGTTCATTATCACCTTTCCCTTATTTGCTGTTAGGGTTGCTTTATTGTGACTGCTACTGAGAAAGGGGTCGATTATATAGGAAGAGTGTATCTATACTAATGGAGATAAGAAGAAGGATGGAGATAGATTAATAAACTAAAATAAGGCTTCCCTGGTGGCGCAGTGGTTGAGAGTCCGCCTGACGATGCAGGGGACACGGGTTCGTGCCCCGGTCCGGGAAGATCCCCCATGCCGCCACGGAGCAGCTGGGCCCATGAGCCATGGCCGCTGAGCCTGCGCGTCCGGAGCCTGTGCTCCGCAACACGGAGAGGCCACAACAGTGAGAGGCCTGCGTACTGCAAAAAAAATATAAATAAATAAAAATAAAATAAAATAGACAAAGCTATGTATGTATATGTAGTAGGGAAATTGTGAAAGGATAAGAATAAAACTTGATAGATTCTATAACCAGTAGCAAAAATAATGATAGCTTTTTGCCTGTTCTACACTCCTCTTAAAATTTCTAAGCATTCATGTGAAAAATAAGCAGTTTCCAGACACTGAAAAAGGTTTCTCTTTCCAAGTCGTAGAAACATACTGCTCTTTGTAAGTACATTCATTATTCTTTAATTTTATTGAAATTTAAATGTTTCTGACACATTGAACCTAGGTTGACATTTTCTGCTATTTTTAAAAAGAAATGTAAAAGTAATTCATGAATACAATCTAACTGTAAAAGATTCATGAAATACATAATTATATAGAACAAAAGTTTTAAGTCTTTTATGACCCTGGTCTGTCACATTTCTAACTCCCCCACAGAAATAAACATGACTAACATTTCAACAGGTGTATGTACACACACACACACATGAACACACACATATTACACAAATATTTCATTTTAATAGAGTTTGGATCACATCATACTTTTATATATCTTTCAGGTTTTTTTTTCTTTTCTGTGTAGCCACATAATAGATTTTCCCTCTCAGCCCATGTAGGTGTTATTTTTCCTTTGATGACTGACATGGTGTTCATAGTACATAAATAACATACTTTTTTATTTAAATTTTTAAAAATTTTATTTTATATTGGAGTATAGTTGATTAACAATGATTTGTTAGTTATAGGTGTAAAGCATAGTGATTCAGTTATACCTATACAAGTATTCTTTCTTTGGGATTGACATGTACACACTACTATATTTGAAATAGGTAACCAGCAAGGATCTACTGTATAGCACAGGGAACTCGGCTCAATATTTTGTAATAATTTAAATGGGAAAGAATCTGAAAAAGAAAGGCTACTTGTATGGGTATAACTGAATCACTTTGCTGTACACCTGTAACTAGCACATCATTGTTAATCAACTATACTCTAACATTTAAAAAAAATTACAATTTAAATTAAATATTTTTTTTAAAATATACTTTTTTGCCTACTCCTCTTTTAAGGAATATTTGTTTCCAGTTGATTGCCATTTCACATTATGGTGTAATAATCACATTTTGCACACATATTTTGATGCATAGATGTGGTTATTCTTTGAGGATAGATTCCTTGCAAAGGGTTACTGTCAAATGTGATTCTCAGTTCCTACGTAATTCTAGGCCACAATGGTGTTTCATTTCCACAGTGAGTAATATTCTGCCATAGTTCTTCAATAATTACTATTTCTTTTTAGTATTTCATATGACTTTAATGCTAATTTCCCTCTATTTAAAAATTACTAAATATTTGTATTCTATTACCAGAAATGAATATGTTTTACAAACCAGTGTTACAGTGGCATACTTTCACTTAAAGTTGAAGCAATCATCAGTTATCCTCCCTTACTCTCTTCATTTATTTATTGAACAGTTATTTATTGAATATCTACTGTGTGCCAGCCTGGGGTTAGAGATGTAAACAAAGCAGATAAAAAGTCTTGTTCTCATAGAGGTTACATTCTAGAGGGAAAGAGACATTCAATTAAAAAAAATAAGAAAAAGACTGCATGTAGTGTGTCATATGGCGAAGGAACTACAAAAAGTTTTATTTATTTTTTAATCAGAAAAGAAATACAGTATATGGAGTCTCGATGTGTAAGAGGAGGGTATGTTGCAATTTTAAACAGAGAAGTAAGGAAATGTTAATTTAGTGGGTGGGATTTAATTTTTTTTAAAAAACTGAGGGAGTCATGCACATATGTGTAAGAAAGCTTTCCAGATTAAGCACCTGAGGCAGGAATATGCCTGCTATGTTTGAAGATCATCAGGGCTGCTGGTGTGACAGCAAAGAGTGAGCTGGGGAAGAGAAGTAAGTAGTGAGATTAAATAGGCAGTGGGGTAGGATGATGTACATCCTATTAGACAAAGATGAGAACTTAGGTTCTCATCTAATTATGAATCATGTGGGGAGCCAAACTCTTGAAGGATATTGAGTAGGTGAGTGACAGCATAAATCACATGTTTAAAAGATGCAGGCATTTGTATTGAAAAAAGACCATAAAAATTAAATTACAAGTAATGAGAACAAAATTAGCTTATTGTGTTTTCCTATGTGTGACATGATGGCAGCTATTTTCAAAATGTTAACTAGACACATGATGATAAATATTCAGATTCTAGATATATGGTAAAAGTAGAGCTGTACAAATTTGTTGATACATTAAAGGAAACTTTGAAAAAAAAAAACTGGAGAAATTCCAGGATGATTTCTCAGCGTTTTAGAATGAGCAAATGGAAAAATGGAATTGCCATTTACTAAGTGGGAAAGGGAGAATTTGTGCAGTGGAGGAAGGGAGAAATAGGGATTGGTGATCACTATATAAATATATATTTATATATTTCTGAGCACATTACTTTTGAGTTGTCTGTTAGAAGGGGAAATGTTAAGGATGCTATACAACATTTAAGTCATGAGTTCAGAGTATTGTCGGGTGATATACACTTGTGAAATAGATGATATTTAAATCAATGAAACTGGGTAGGTGTGAATAAAGAAGAGTACCAAGGATTGAACTCTGGAGCTTCCCAGCATTCAGTGGTTCGGTTGCTGAGTAGGAATAAGCAAGGAAGTCTGAGGAGGAGCCAATAAAGTAGAAAGAAAAAGCAGGAGACTGCTTCAAGCCAAGTGACAAAAGCATTTCTAGGAGAAATCAAATGCATATGAAAGATCCAATAGGGTGAGGAGAGAGAATTGAAGACTGTGTTGAAGACATGAAAGCCACTGCCTAATTTGCAAGAATAGTTTAGGTGGAGTTTAGGGTGTGAAATCCTGATGAAGATAGGAGAAATAACATCATGCTTCTATGTTGTTAGGAATCATCCACTAGAGAGGAAGAATATAATCAAGAGAGAGGAGAGAATTATGAAGAGATAACTTTAAGTAGGGAAGATATGATCCATTACCTGGCTACTCAAAGCATGACTCATAGGCAAGCAGCTTTGGCACCATCTAAGAATTGGGTAGAAATGCAAACTCTCAGATTTTACCTGGGTACTGAATCAGAATCTTCATTCTAACAAGATTTCGGGTGGTTCATGGCATTTAAAAGGTTATTAAAGTGAGTTTCCTGTTAAGGGTACAGGGTGCATGGACATCTCTCATATATCGCATTTTGCTAAATCAGACAATGGTGATAGTATTTTAATCATGGCACTTAAGTAAATTATTCTAACATCAGTCCACAAATTAATTTTTTTAGATACATTATGAAAGGGAAAATGAAGAGAAATGTTAACTATTATGAAGTTTTTGGTGTTGTTTTGTCTTACAGAAATAACACGTTGTTCTCTCTTCTTGGAGAATTCTTTTATTCCAGTGCATTTACTCAGAGATGACTTCCCAAGCCCTCCCCCATCCTATAGACCAGATTTATTTCAGTAACCATAAGCATTTCACCTTAGTTGCATTAATCAAGAGTAGGGTGGCAAAGGTTGGGAACTAAAAGATCATGGGGTACCCTGGCATTCCTTTGTATGAGAACTTAGACATTTCTTCAAACTGGCCGTAATCATATACTTTTATTTTGTATATTGGTAGAAAACTTTGCTGAAAATGTATACAGACATAGATTTACTTACTAAGCCAATTCTATATGTTGAAACAAGGTTAAGAGTATGACAAGTGGCAAAACATTTATCACTTTTGTGTACCTCTTGTTCTTTTTTCAGTAATTTTCTTTCTTTTGTGATCTTCCAAATTTAATAACTTTTTACAGGGCACATTAAAGAGCATAAATTTAGATGGTTAACTTAATAATATTTCTGAATAGCAAACAATAAATACATGCACTTATTGCATTGTTTCTCAAATTTAAAAAAATATTCAATTTACATTAATGGAAAAAATTCTTAAAAAGTTTCAAAGTACCTCTTTAAATCCTAATTGCATATAGTTACAATTATAGAAAAAATTTTGCCAATTTAAGTTGGGTGAAATATGATAATTTTTTGAGCCACCATCAAAATGAATAACACACACCTTTTAGAAAGATAAAAAAAATTACACTACCAATTGATGAGAATTTGGAGCAAATTTAACTTTTATATATTGCTAATAGGAATTCAAAATTATATAGCCTTATAAAATTAAATATTAACCACCTGATCATTTAATAATCCTAATCCAAGGTATTTATCCAAGAGAAATAAAAACACATGTCCTCACAAAGACTTACGTGAATGTTTATAAAAGCTTTGTTCATAATCATTAAATATAGAATACAACCCAAATGCCCATCAACTAGTGTATGGGTAAACAAATTATGATACATTGGTACAATAGAATAAGAAAAATTAATTATTACGTGCAACAACATGGAGGTATCTCAAAAGCATAATGCTAAGTGAAATAAGTCAGACCAAAGGGACTATAACCTGAATGATCCCATTTATATGCTCTTGTGGAAAAGGTAAAACTAAAAACACAGGAATCACATTAGTGATCCTAGGGAATAGGGGTGGAGGGAAGGGAATTGACAACACAGATGAGCAAGGGAACTTTTGTGTGTGTGCATTTGTGTGTGTGTGTATACATCAAATGTATATGTGTGTGTTTATACTGAATGTATATAAATATATATATAAATGAAACAAATATACAGCTAAATGGAATATATTTTACTGTGTTTAAGTTATATCTCAAAAATATCTGACTTTTAGAAAAGGAAAAATCCAATTATAAATTCTTACAGACTACTACTCTGTTTCACTTTGAAAACATGCTGACTTTAAGCTTTAAGGTAATGTATCTACATATTATCCCTACAGAGGTGTTCAAAAGAAATAAATTTGACCAGAAAGAAGTTTTCATTATTTTCCTGCACAAACTCCCCACTACTACCTGTGTTTCTCACAGTGTTCCTGAGATTTGACTGTCAGTGGAAATGAGACAAATTATATTTTATAAGTTTAGTTCAGTGGTGTTTCATGGAATCTTCTATTTCTTCAAGTAACTTCCCGTAGAGCTGGCTTGGCTTCTTCATTAGTTTTAATAATAATTTAAAACTATAATGTATGTTAAGTGCTTAGCTGACTGCGTAAGAGGTCTTGTCAGAACTTAATAAATATTAACTATTTTTCTTATCACTAATGTATTTTAATAATTAATTGCACAATCAATTATTTGCACAGTCTAACATGTATACAGAATATAAGCTTTGTGAGAGGAGGCACTGTGGTTTATTCATGACTGCCTATATTCAGAGTCCAGCATAGTGCTTTGCAAAAATGATATTAATAAATATTTCTTGAATAAATAACTATGAATAAGTAAGGTCATAAAGAAGCATAAAATAACAATAGGGTTAAATAAATTTAAATAGGATAATAGAAAAGAGACTAAGCCTTAAACTCTTATTTTGTATTTGAGTCTCATAGGGAGAAAAAGCAAAACAAAACAAAAATAAAAACTAGAAAGGGATGGGGAAGAAAACTGCTAAATTTAAGTATGTACTATAAAATATTTTTAAAATTACTATCCAATAACCCACATTATTATCAGTCATAAGACATTTATACTTTTCCTAAACGAAAGACACTGTGTTCATTTCAAAGATTAAAATAATCCTTGAACAAGTATATTCAAGTTGTCCTTTTATTAGCACTGAGAGTCTCTGGGACCTCAAGGTTCATTTTTTCAATTGAGATTCTCTTCCCTTAGCTTCTTTTTCTGAGATGGTATCCCTGTATGATGTGGGGAAGGCTGTACCTCACACAGACCTGCAAAAGATGTAAGAGCAGGTCTGTTGGCTTGATTTTCTCTGCTTCCTCGTGACCCTTTTGTCCATCCGGTCACTCATTGCCTGATTGGCATCTGTGTCTGAGGTCTGAAAATGTCCCTCAACTTGGTTAGCCCATTAATCTTCCCAGCTGTCTTGGCTTCACCCTGGCTCCTGTGGCTAAGTCCTGGTTGTTTCCATACCTACCTCTCACCGTGGTGCACCTACCTTATCCTGCTGCAGGGAGTCCCATGCTACATTCACTAGCTCTCAACTCCATGTCCACACACTCAAGGGACAAGCCTTGGGGTCTACTTCGTCTGACCCCAGTGTGTCCATAGGTTGATCTATATCTACACTATGTGCATGCACTGTGGAAGCCAGAGGGCAGCTGTTTTATCCAGAATTTTAATGTGTGGGTGGGTATATGAGAGGTTTGAATTTTACTCCTCATTTGTCTAATCCCCTGAGCTGAAGCCCAAAGAGGAGATAAAAGTGGCCAGATTGGCCCAATTTACACTCCTCCCTCTCTCTTTCCCTTTCTCTAATTTCTTCAACTCTCAGGCTCTCTAGAGGTTTCCCTTTTTTGTTGTTGTATTTTTATTATTGTTGTTATTGTTATTAATATTATTAATTTCACTTCCATGCATCTGATACTTATTTTGCTCATAAGGGGCAGAAATCATGGTTCCATCATCACAGGGAGAAGGTTATTTTCTCTAGATGGTAGAAGGAGTCTAGGAGATGTTTCCAGGCCTCAGTTCCTGGCACTTTAATGGAAGGAAAAAGGTCATAAAGTGATTTCAAATATCTTCCTTCAAGGCAACAATCTAAGTGAGGTTAATTGTTCCCCCAAAACTTCTATTCAGGGCTTCCCTGGTGGAGCAGTGGTTGAGAGTCCTCCTGCCGATGCAGAGGACACGGGTTCGTGCCCCGGTCAGGGAAGATCCCACATGCTGCGGAGTGGCTCGGCCAGTGAGCCATGGCCTCTGAGCCTGCACATCCGGAGCCTGTGCTTCGCAATGGGAGAGGCCACAACAGTGAGAGGCCCGCGTAACGCAAAAAACAAAACTTCTATTCAGTGTGTTGGCAACTGAATATTGTCTCTTTATTTTTCTTTATAATCTTTCTATAGTGAACCATATTTTTTTTTTTTTTTTTTTTTTTTTTTTTTTTTTTTTGTGAACCATATTTTTAACTCCAAGCAGAGACATTTCTTACAGTGTCTGGCATAAAGGTTATATACTGTGAAGGAGATGGGGAGGGACATTTTTTTAAAAGTTCACAATTTTGCTTTACAGCATCTGTCATATTTTCTTCATAGCATTTATCATGTGCTACGTTATGATATTTGTTTATACATTTACTTTTTTTACTTTCTGTCTACCGCACTGGAATGCAGGCTCCGTGAAATATACATTTAACCCTGTTCATCACTGCAACCCCAATGCCTACTATTGTGCCTGGCAAAGAGCAAGTCATTAAGTTAAATTTTTAGAATCAGTAAATAAATGGAGCATAGTAAATAGTTTTAGCAGCTTTTGACACAAATGACAAAAAAACTGAAGTGTTTCATTATATAAGAGAAGGTTTAAGAGACTGACAGCAGTTCTGGAATCTCAATATTAATTCTAATTGTGATTGTTTCTTAGTCTAGTGGCTCTGTCAAACCCATGGCTTAATTTACATCATTCATTCTTTCTATTTTTGCCATTATCACTACTGAAATTTCCTCTGCACTATGCCTGTGAACACTCATGTTTTCAAGAGGGACATGGTTTCTGCATGTTGCATTCTGTATACCTTTCATCTTCTCACAAATGTTTTTCACTTTATATTTCTTACATTTTAATGTTAAAAACAGACAGTTTGATTTGATTTATGCATTGCCATGTAGAGTAGAGGCCTGGTCTAGGTTTGAACCCCACACTAGACCACGTCATACGTCATTAGCCTTCTTTTGATGGCTACATTAGGGTCTGGTATCAAACTGCAGTCCAAGTAGTAGGGCTGTGTAATACAAAACATGATAAAATATACTCTATATATTATATACATATATTATATATGTTATATGTATATAATACAATTATATATTATATCATATATATTATATTTTATACATATAATCTTCCTGTAGTGCTAAGCAGAAGGAGAGCTTTCTAATAGTTGTCATAAAAATTGTTGACCTTTCAAAATGAAAAGACAACCTACTGACTTGGAGAAAATATTTGCAACTGATGTGACCAATAAGAGGTTAATATCCAAAATATATAAACGCCTCATACAACTCAGTATTTTAAAAAGCCACAAATAACCCAATTCAAAAATGGGCAGAAGACCTGAATATACATTTTTTCCAAAGAGGTTACGCAGATGGCCAACAGGCACATGAAAAGATATTCAACATTACTAAACATCAGAGAAATGCAAATCAAAATCACGATGAGATATCACCTCATGTCTTTCAGAATGGCTATAATGAAAAAGAACACAGTTAACAAATGTTGGCGAGGATATGTAGAAAAGGGAACCCTAGTGTACTGTTGTTGGGAATGTACATTGGTACAGCCACTGTGGAAAACACTATGGAGATTTCTCATAAAACTAAAAATAGAACTGCCATATGACCCAGCAATTCCACTCCTGGGTATATAACCCCCCCCCCAAAAAAAAAATTGCAACCCTAATTTGAAAAGATACACACACCCCGATGTTCATAGCAGCATTATTTACAATTACCAAGATATGGAAACAACCTATGTGTCCATCAACAGATAAGTGAATAAAGAAGATGTGGTGTGTATGTGTGTGTGTGTGTGTGTGTACACACACACACACACACACACACACACACACACACACACACACACACAATGGAATACTACTCAGCCATAAAAGTGAATGGAATTTTGCCATTTGCAGCAACATGAATGGAGTTAGAGTGTATTGTGCTAAGTGAAATAAGTCAGATAGAGAAAGACAAATTCTGTATAATACCACTTACATGTGGAATCTAAAAAATGCAACAAACTAGTGAATATAACAAAAAAGAAACAGACTCACAGATACAGAGAACAAATTAGCAGTTACCAGTGGAGAGAGGGAAAGGGAGATGGACAATATAGTTGTAAGTGATTAAGAGGTACAAACTATTATGTATAAAATAAGCTACAAGGATATAATGTACAACACAGAAAATATTGCCAATATTTTATAATAACTATGAATGGAGTATAACCTTTAAAAATTGTGAATCACTATATTGTACACCTATAACATATAATATTACACATTAATTATACTTCAATTAGAAAAGAAAAAAAGAAGAAATTGGGAGTTTTTATTTAATAAATTTTAAGAATGTCATTGAAGCTGTGAAAAAAGTTACTTACCCATTTATTAATGCAATGCATTATATTAGTAGAATTCCTAATATTAAATTAGCTTGACATTCTTAAAATAAACCTTAACCGTAGGTGAATTATTCTTTGAATATACCATTGAATTATTTTTTTACTCTATTTTTTAATATATATGTGAATTTGTAAATGAGATTGTTCTTTGTGTTGCAAGAATCAGTCTACATAATCAAGATTAACTTGGTTTAAAAAAAATCATGGCTTTCCATTTATTCTTCTGTCCTCAAACATATTCTAATGATAAAGTATCTGCTACTTAAAGGTTTAAAAGAACTTAGCAGTGAAACTCGCTGAAGACATCAACTTGTATGGAATAATTTTTGTCCACTGCTATTGATCTATTCAGATTAACTAATTATGAGATCATTTGATATTTATTTTTTGAGGGGAAAAAGTGAAAAGTGACATGAGGGAAAATTTCATGACTTCCAGACCTAAACCCATTGAGTCGCACATGCAATGTATATTCTATCATACTGTGTAGAATTGCTGAAAGAATGCTGGAAGAAATTCATCATAGGTCAGAAGTGAGATTTGGGGAGATTTTTGTTGTTGTTGTTTTTGTTGTTGATGTTTTATAGTTGTTACTTTTGCTTTTTATTTCCTGCTCACTGTAATACAGGAAACATTCTCTAAATAAGACCAGGTTGAGACCATCTGCAAAGAACTACATACTAAAGTGAATGTCTTAATCCCATTTTTCTTTCAAAATAATATTATCACAAAACAATTTTTGTTATGAGGTATTATAGTTCTGATATTTTATGAGACTTCAATGCTATTTTTGAAATATCAACTACCAACTTCCTTTCAAATTAAACATTTGGTATCGCTGCTTTGCAGAAGATCTTTACATTATTAATCTAACTATTGGTTTATCCTACAGCGCATTTTTGATTTCCAGAAACAGTATTGCAACAATTTGAGGAGGATAAGAGGTCTGCACATGAATTTGAGGAAGGTATTTTGAAATTCAGAGTGTATGCTAAACACAACCCCATATTTACCTACATGTTGGCAATGTAGAATATTGCACATTTAGCTAGAACTAAACTAAAATACTGTTATGAGAAGAATCTTTGAAGCTTGGGTAACACAGATTTGGAGGAACACCTATATTCCTTTTTTCATGTATATAATAATTATGTATTTCAACTCAACAAACTTTTAAGAAGTGCATGTTTATAACAAGAATTCACTAGAATTTAACATTTTGTCTTATGCAGATAAGACATATATTTAGAGCTCCAAAACTATGAAAGAATGTTTGTTTCTTACAAGTTTGTGGAGATAAAAGCCTGTATGCACATTCAAATATATTTAATCTAAGAGAAATATAATTATCAAAGGTAATATACACTACTATAAAACAATATTGAATGAAGTGAGTTGTAGGTTTTCAACTTGTTTGCATTTAAAACGTTCATGTGGTTTCATGCATGGACAAAAAAAAATGTCTAGAACCTAAGAGTAATCCCTAAACACAGTATAATTTTTTTGTAAATTAAATAAATACTTTGAAAAAGTTAAAAGTATATTTTCAAAAAATTAAAACATGCAAACACACAATTATACCTGAAATAGACCTTTTATACATGTTAATTTATAATAAAGTATAAGGTTTTAAGTTTGGATTATTTATCTTTGGGGATTCATAACTAGTTTACCATTGCAATTTGCATACAGTTACAATTTACATATGACATTTAAAATACATTTTTATGTTTTCCAAATACTATTCTGGCATACGTTTTAAAAAATTAGCTATTTTAGGAATCAGAAAATTAATTTTTTTAATGGACTTTATTGTTTAGAGAAGTTTAAGGGTCACAACAAAATTGAGTGGAAAGTACAGAGATTTCTCATATCTTTCCAAACACTTTAAGAATGAATTCTGTAAAATGATTTTTAAAAGATTTTTAAACCTTTGTACTTTTTATGATAATGGGTTAATACAAACCAGTGTCTTTTAAAAATTAACTGGTAGGAAATATGCACTTAAGTGAACTAAATTGGTTTAATTTTCTGTAATATTTGGAAAACAGTTGTCTAGGTGAGAATACTACATTAAGAATAATGACACCAGCGTATAAGTTCTATTCATTTGGGTGTGGTACAATAAACAGATGTCTAAGCAATGGAAATTCCCAAACTAGAAGCATCATTGTGATTTTCCTCTTTAAGTAATTATTTTAATTCAGTTCTTGATCATTTCTGCTTAATATATGCACTTGACATATGGTCATTTTAAATGCAAATATTCTATGTCTGAAGAGCAACAGTTTCATGCCTATTTTGGATATTGTCCAGAAGCTATTAATGTGACTTGACAATAGATAAAATTAATTTGATTGAGCATAAATGTGCCTTGAATATCCATATATAAGTAAGTACTTGGAAAAAGTAAATTTAAAATGAGAGAATGCTTATTTTCCTTCCTCCTAGAGGGAGGAAGGAGGGAAAAAACAAGGATCTGGCCATCTATGAAAAATGAACCAATTATACAACAACACTTCCAATGGCACACATTGATTCTTTAAGTTAGAGTCATTAATCAGGGAACTAATAAAAGAGCTTCTTAAAAGCATAAAGAAAAATAGAAAATGAGTATTTAAACCAGTTTCAATTTTAATTTGTTTAGATATAGCCATTGGCCAGAAAACAGAGAAAACAAGGTTTTCAAGTTAAATTGCTTTTGCAATCTGGTTTTCTGATTTACTTTCAATAAAGGTATGAAGTAAGTAAAATGGTTAATTTAATTCATTCTGCAGCTATTTATTATACAAGAAGAAAATATGATATCAATGCTATGATATCATATTTTTAAAGATTTCTTTCAATCATTTCATCAATGTCCATGAAAGAAAAACATAATAAATACTTATACACTAAGATAAAACTTTCAAACAAAATATATTTCCCTTTTGGTTCTTTTTAAAATATTGAATTTAAATTTGTTGTTGAGGTAGGTGGGTTAGATAGTTCCAACATGAAATTAGTGCTTGATGTACTTTTAAACACTACCATTATGTTACTAACTGAAGAAGCTTAACCTTAATGTGAGGTCTAAAGAATGAATGTCTTTGAATATAGTGTAATGAAAAAAAGACAAATCATTTAGAACTTAGACATGAGCTTACTGTGATTTACTAGAGCCCCAAGTGTCTATTTTCGACTTCCAGTTTTTTTCTCTGGCATATACGAATCCTGGAAGTATGAAAAGAAATAATTGGAGTAATAATGGCTGAGAATTGTCTAAAATAAATAACACATAAGACTATAAATTAAGAAAGCTGAGAGAACTCTAAGCAAGATAAATACCCCCAGAAATGTGTATCTAAGCATATCATTTCCATATTCTAGAAAACTAAGGACAAAGACACAATCTTGAAAGAAATCAGAGAAAGAAACACCTTACCTATAGAAGAACAAAAGATAAGGATTAAGGTAGATTTCATGTTTGACACAATGCAAGCAATTAGTGAGGAGGATGAAATCTTTTCAGTGTTCAACAGTAAAACCTGTAGTTTGAAATTCTCTATCCAGTGATATCTCCTTCTAAAGTGAATGAGAAATAAAAATTCTCTCAGACAAGCAAAAGAAGAAAATGCATTGTTGGCAGATTCTTTCCTGTGAGAAATGTTTTAAAAAAAAATTCTTCATGAAAAAGGAAAAGTATATGTGCCAGAAACTCAGATCAACTTAAAGGGAGAGATTCAAAGAAGGAATAAAAGAAGGGAAAATGAAATTTTTTTTTGTCATTGTTGTTATTCTTAAGTGATCTAAAATACAACTGTTTATGTAAATTAATAGCAATAACAATGTATTGGATGATTATAACATATACATAAATGAAATGAATGACAGCAATGACATGTGGTATGGGAAGGAATAATTGGAAATACTCTGTTACAAGATAACTCCAATACCCACTAAATACTATGATGTTAATAAAAATGAGGGAAAATAAAAAAGAAGAACAAAAAATGCAATGAATGGAAAACAGTTACAACTGTGATGGATTAACTCAACTATGTCCATATCACATAAATGTAAATACTTCATATACAGCAATTTAAAAACAGAGTAGATTTGCAAAACAGACTCAACTGTATATATTTATATCTATAAGAAGCCCACTTTATACATAAGTAGTCAAGTTACAACTAAAGGGATGGAGAAAGATATGCCATGCCAACACTAAAATCAAAAGAAAGCTGGAGTAGCTATATCAATTTCAGGCAAAGCAGACTTCAGAATAAAAAAAATTATTAGGAATAAAGAGCAGCTTTATTTAATGATATGGAGGTCAGTTCTCCACAAAGACATAACAATACTTAATGTATGTATGTCTAACAACAGAGAATCAAAATACATGAATAATTAATATGACCATAATGATAAACAGAGAGTCCAATATTACAGTTGGAGACTACAACACTTCTGTTTTATTAATTGATGGATCAAACAGAAAATAAGTAAGGACATAGTTGGCCTGAACAGCACTAATAATCAACTTGATCAAATTAAGATTTGTTCAATATTCTATTAACAACAGCAAAATATATATTCTTCTTAAGCCTGTGTAAAACATTCACAAAGACAGAACACATTACAGGCCATAAAACACACATTAGCATTTTTAATTGAAATATTACAAAGCATATTTTCAAACTAAAATAGAATTAAATGAGAAATTAACAGTACAAAGAGAGAAAGAAAATCCCCAAATTTGAGGGAACTGCATAATATACCTCAAATTAACAAAAGGGACAAAGAAGCCTCAAGGGAAATGATAAATTATTTTGAACTAACTAAAAATAATAATACATCTTATCAAAAATTTTGTGATGCATCAAGAGCAATACTTAGAGGCAAACTACATGTGTATATTAGAAAATGAAAAATATCTAAAATCATTAATTGAAGTTACCAGCTTAGCACACTAGAGAGAGAAAAACAATTTAAACTTAAAACAACCAGAAGAAAAGAAATAAAATTCAGAGCAGAAATCAATGAAATTGAAAAAGCAGTTTCTCAACAGAGAAAATAATGAACTAAATCTGAAATGAAAGAGAGATAATCAGTACTGATTATATGGAAATTTTTTTAAGTGGTAGTAAAGAAGCACTATGAACAATTCTATAAGCACATTGTTGATAACTTAGATTAAATGAACCAATCTTTTTAGTTGAAGTATAGTTGACTTACAACATTATAATAGTTTCAATTATACAAGATAATGACTCAGTATTTTTATAGATTATGCACCATACAAAGTTATTACAATATTATTGACTATAGTCCCTGTGATGTAAATTATATCCTTGTGACTTATTTTATAACTGATAATTTGTACCTCTTAATCTTCTTCACCTATTTCATCCATCCCCTACCACATCCCATTTGGAAACCACTAGTTTGTTCAATGTATCTGTGAGTGTGTTTCTGTTTTGTAATATTTGTTCATTTGTTTTGTTTTTTAGATTCCACATATAAGTGAAAATATACAGTATTTTTCTTTCTCTGTCTGACTTATTTCACTGAGCATAATACCCTCTATGTCCCTCCATATTGTCATGAATGACAAGATTTAATTGTTTTTTTAATGACTAATATTCATTACATATATATGTATTATATATCTTCTTTATCTGTCTATACATGGACACAGGTGGCTTTCATAGCTTCACTATTATAAATAATGCTGCTGTGAACATTGGAGCACATATACCTTTTGGTTTAGTGTTTTCATTTTTTAAGGAACCTCCATACTATTCTCCATAGTGGTTGTACCAATTTACATTCCCTCCAACAGTGCAAGAGAGTTCCTTTTCTCCACATCTTTTCCAATACTTGTTATTTATTGTTTTTTGACAATACCAATGCCGAGAGATGTGAGGTGATATCTCATTGTGGTTTTGACTTTCATTCTCTGCTAATTAGCAATGTTGAGAGTCTTTTCATGTGCCTGTTAGACCTGGTTTCAGGTCTTACATTTGACACTTTATATTTTAGTTTATTTTTGTGTATGGTGTAAGAAAGTGGTCTGTTTTCTTTATTATTATTATTATTATTATTATTATTATTTGCCTATAGCTGTCCAGTTTTTCCAACACCATTTATTGAAAACACTATATTTTCACAACTATATATTCTTGCCTCCTTTGTCATAGATTAATTGACCATATAAGCATTGGTTTATTTTGGGGCTCTCTACTCTGTTCCATTTATATATATATGGTTTTGTGCCACTACCATACTATTTTGATGACTGTAGCTTTATAGTATAGTTTGAGGTCAGGAAGCATGGTACCTTTAGCTTTGGTCTTCTTTCTTAAGATTGCTTTGGCTATTCAGGTTCTTTTATGAAATTAACCAAACTCTTTAGGCATGAAATTCTAAAATTTGAACAAGGAAAAAATAATAGGCTTTTATTATTATTTTTTTTTTAATTGAGCCCTCCCTCCCTCCACCCCTCTGCTGAGCCCATGTCACCAGGGTCCCCATGCAAATGGCATCAGTGTCACGGCTCTGGAGAAGAGCAAGCAGTGGCAGTGGCAGCAGCTGCATTGGTGACACATACCTCCTCTGTAGTGTCCTCACTCCTCTTCCCTGCAGGCTCCACCCCCATCCAGCCCCTCCCTCCTGCCCCAATAAGCCTTTATCTTTTAAAGGTATTGAAACAATAATTAATAATTTTCCAAAACACAAAGCCCTAGTTCAAGATTTCACTAATGGATTTCACTAAACATTTAAGGAAAAATGAAACCAATTCTCCACAATGTTTTGCAAAACACAGAAGCAGAGGGAATATTTCCTGTAGTGGGTTGAGTGGTAGCTCCCAAAAAAGATTGACCCCTGAAATGTGATGTTATTTGGAAAAAGGGTCTTTGAAGATGTAATTATTTTAAAGATCTAGAGATTATATCTTCTTGGGTTAAAGTGGACCTTAAGTCAAATGACAGTGTCCTTAGAAGAGAAGAGAAGGAAAGGACTGAAATAAAGAAGGCATGTGAAAATGGACGCAGAATTCTGCAGCCTCAAGTCAAGACATCAACAAACTTATTCTGAAGTTCCTAGGGAAAGGCACAGGACCTAGAATAAATAACCCAATACTGTAACTAATGAACAAAGTTGTAGGACTCACACTACCCCATTTCAAAACTTACAGTAAAGATACAGTAATCCAGAATGAATAGTAATCGAATAGATAGATCAATGGAACAGAAGTGAAAGTCCAGAAATAGACCCACATAAATATAGTCAACTGATCTTTGACAAAAAAGCAAAGGCAATACTTTGGAGAAAGAATATTCTTTTCAACAAATGTTATGGATCAATTAGACATCTATAAGCAAAAAATCCCCTAGAAGCAGACCTTATACCTTTTGCAAAAATTAATTCATAATGGAGCATAGACTTAAGTAAAAAACACAAAAGTATAAAACTTTTAGAAGAAAATATAGAAGAAAATCTAAGTGATGTCTTCTGGTGATTGATTTTTAGATACAACACCAAAAGAACAAGCCAAGAAAGAAAAAAATTGATAAGCTGGACTCTATTAAAGGTAAAATTTCTGCTGTACAAAAAATAAGCCACTAACTGGGAGAACATATTTGCTAAACACATAAAGGATAAAGCACTTGTGTTCAAAGTATAATATATAAAGAATTCTTAAAACTCCAATATGAGAAAGCAAATAACCAGTTAAAAACTGAACATAATATCTGAGCAGAAACTTCACCAAAAAAGATGCACCAGTAGCAATTAAGCACATGAAAACATGCTTCACCTCATTTGTTATTAGGGCATCTCAAAATTGTGTGATGCCACTACAGACTTATTAGAATAGTTAAAAGCTAAAAAATTGGATAGCATCAAATGAAACAAGAACTCTCATTTATTGCTGGTAGAAATGCAAAATAGTACAGCTATTTTGGAATACAGTTGGTTTTTTTACAAAGGTAAATGTTGTATTATCATATACTCCAAGAATCATGCTCCTAGGAATTTACCTAATGGACTTGGAAACATGTTCACACAAAAATCTGCACCCACATGTTCACAGAAGTTTTATTAATTGCCAAAAACTGAAGGCAACCTAGATGTCCTTGAATAGATGAATGTATAAACAAACTACATTACTCTCATACAATGGAATAATTTTTGGTGATAAAAAATAAGCTATAAATTCACAAAAAGACATGGATAAGTTTTAAATATATGTTGCTAAGTGAAAGAACTCATTCTGAAAATGCCACATACTCTATGAATCCAATTATATGACATTTTAGAAAAGGCAAAACTATAATGACAGTAAAAAGATCAGTGGTTGCTTGAAGTTTGGTGGAAGGGGAAGGCAATTGAATAGGTGAAGCACAGGGGAATTTTAGGGCAGTGAAACTATTCTCTTTGACACAGTAATTGTGAATACATGAAAGTATGCATTTGTCAAAACCTATAGACAGTTACAGCACAAAGAGTGAACCTTAATGTATGCAAATTAAAAAAAATCATTTAGGAGCTCACGGCACCCCAGGGAGAAATGCATAATATGACAAGACTGTCTCTTTTTGCATTTTTTTTGGTAAATCCAAAACTCTACTAAAAAATTTTTATATGTCTATTTGTCTAGACAACTGTATTATATTATCAAAGCTTTTTATTTCCTTATATAAAATTAAGTGCCACATTTCAGAAACTATTAGAATTTGGGGAAAAATCTTTGCCATTGCTTTTCATCAAGCATAGGAATGTAAGGCAAAAATAATTACTAGTATTCAAAAATAAGAATTCATTGTTTCACTATGCACCAGTGCTGGACTCTGTGATATAAATGGTTGATTGCTTCCCTTGTGTAGGGTCTTTCTCTGCTTATGTATTTAAACTAAAATTAATTTGTGAATAGTGCTGTGGGTAAGAAGTAAGAGATGCTGCCTTTGCTTAGTTCTTTGCCATTTAAAAGGGCAATATATTGTTTTTTGTTTCTATGTTCCCAAGCCACCTTCCTTTTCCTTTCTTCCTCTGGGAAGTGATATGTTTGAAATATATAGGCTTATTTTCCAAGTATTCCACAAGGCTAGATTATCTCTTATCCAGATTCTCACTGCAGCTTTAGTTGCAATCTAAAGTTTCTGTTAATAATCCAACTCTTCAACTCTTAATAGTTGACTGGAAACCATTTAATCAGTGATAAAAAGTGTTAGAAGTAGTTTAATCTCAATATCCCTCTCTCTCTCATCTCTTATCTCTCATCTCTCATCAACTGGACTACAGAAAGCAGAAAACATTAGACCCTAAACACTGGGGAGCTATGAGACAGTACTGGAGCTTCTTAAGAAAACTTTAAAATATGGTGCAGCATAACTTCTTAGCTGCAATCCTATATCGATTTTGACATTTCCAATTAGTAAAAGTCATAAAGGCAATATAAAAAATTAAATACAACAAAACAAAATGAAACAGTAGTAAAAGTTGTGTCTCCTCTCAGATATTTATTAATTGTTGTGACTAATAAAAATATGATTGAAACATCATACTCTTGCTTGATTTTTCAATGTAGCAGTGAATAAATAACTTCACTATATTTAAAAATATAATACAAATATGTATTTTCCTCCTAAAAATTACCTTTCAGAGAGGAATAATGTGCCTTTTTGTTAAGTATAAGGGATTTCATATTGTCCAGAATTTACATTAGACTAAAATATCCTGGATTTAGAAGATACTAAAATAAGCTCAAGCAATCCTGGATGTTTAAAAAGGTTAACCAGTGAAATAGGTAAAATAGAAGGCAAAGGAATTAGCAAAGACATAGTGATGTTCCTGGGGCATGTGACCACACATTTATTGTAGTGTAATATTGTAAACAAATCTTATAAAGATTATTTATTTTAAAAAGTCAGTAAAATTAAAAACCCTAAAAAAATAGTCAGTGTTGACATTTTTGAGATCACACATATATATATATATACATATATATATATATATATATATTGGAGGAATGAAAAAATAAAACCCTGCTATTAATGGATACTTACGGATTTGGAATATATTTTCAGTGACAGCATAATATATGATTTCCACAAGTGCTGTATCTCATGTTAAGACATATTGAGGATAATGCACGCTAAAAACTGTTGATGACACCAAAAATTGTTTGCGTGATACTGAAGGCATCATATATATAAATGATTTTAATAAAATTATTTTATGAAAGGTAAAGTACAAAAGCAGGTTTTCTAAGTTAACACATGCTAATTAAATATGTGCTTAAATAAGTAACTTAAATGATATTCATAAACAGTTTTATCATTTTTGCCCCTTTAAACATGTATGTATTTTTTGATCAAATTTTTTGACTTGATAGGAAAAGTGGGCATCCATTTTTATAAGAAATGGTCTTAAATCATGGCATAGAATGGATATGAGTATTGTGTTAGTCTGCTTGTACAACAAATGCAATAATGCTTATAATCAAGGAAAGTTTTAATACAGCACAAGCTAGGGAGAAATTCAGGGTAGATTTTGATTCTAAAGTTTAATGCTTTCTTGCACTCCGATTTGACTGTATGTTTTCCAAAAGAAACCATCAAAGTATTGCCCTTACCAGTAGGATAGACCCAGTATTTGACTGAAGAACATGAACTATCATTATTACTAGGTCAAGTATTGTAACTGCCTTTAAGATTTAAAGATCCAAGGACAAAGAAGAGAGATCAAATATGACTAAAGAATAAAGGAATTCACAAGAGAAATTTGTTTAATGTACTATTTTGTAATGTGAAGAATTATAGTTGTCATTCATTTGTCAGTTATCTCAACATTATTTCCACTTCAGAATTTAAATTGGAAGTGTTAGTTACATTCAGCTTCAAAGTGAAGAAGGAGCGAAGGAAAATGGTCCATTGTTCATTATTCAGAATCCATGTGCAAAAAGAAATTCTAGGACACATCCACCATTTCAGTGCTCATCACAGAGGCAAGATCTATAATCAGAACCGCTTTATAGCCATGACCCAGTTGACTGTGGGCCAAGAAATTGGTTGTGTGGACTTCATAAAAGTCATTAAGCCATGTAGGGACATCTGTGAAAAGATTCTGGGTTGTAGAAGCAGTTCTTTGGATGAGATTACTTCTTTGTTCACTAAACACAGTATTTAGATCACAAAATAGAAATTGTAAAAAGAATAAATATATTCAAGTGTTAAAAAATCAAACAGTGTCAAATGATATATAATTTAAATATCCCTCTCATACCTTCTAGCCTTCTAAATCAGACTTCTTCATTGAATCACAGAGCAGAGAATGTACTTGGAGTACTTCTTTTCTCATTTCTCCCTAGGATGGTTCAAAACTAGTCATTGTAGGTTAAAAGTTATGAGATTAATTTTTTGCATGCATGGATATGTTAGGACACCAGTGATTAGTTCTTTACAGAGAGTCCCACTTTAAAAACACTATGGTGCTTATAACATTCACCCTGCCTCTTCTTGGGTAGGCAATTTTCATTTCAGGGATAACTATCCACAAGAATCTAATGCATATACAAGCATGTATGCAAGTGAGGATCTATGCATATATATGAATGCATGTGTTTGGGTGCATGTGTGGCTGTACACCTTTTAAAATTACAAGTATGCTCTACTCCTAGCTACTCTAAATCCTTGACATCCAAAATCTATATTTGGGTCATTCCTTATCAGGTAACCTAAATGACTAGTTTTTAAATAGCTTTATTTCATTTTTTAAAATGTACCATTAATTATTTTACTTTCCCCTAACTTACAAGCAATTAATTTGTTTTTAGTCTTTTACCATTAAAAATAGTGCTGTAATGGATAAACTTGTCATACTTTTTTTGCACATATGTATGTCTGTAGGATAAATTACCATAAGTAGAAATTCTGGGGAAAAAAAAAATATGTTTCAAAAGTACTATGTATTGTCACATTGTTCCCTAAAGAAATTGCTCCAATTTATACTCTAAACATCAATGTCTCTGAATGTTTGTCCTGAGTACTTTATATGCCTTTGTATATTTCATATCATGTTATTCCTAGATTTTAATGCAGTAGCAAATGCAATTTTTTTCCCTTACATTTTACAACTGTAGCTCTTTATATAGGGGAAGCTATAAGAAAGTTCTTGCTTTGATAGCTTTCCTTAATCCTCATTTTGTTTAGGATAGTGTTTTAATATATTATCTTGGATTAGTGTTTTAATGTATTTTCTTGTATCTTCAGGTAAGTTATAGCATCTAGAAATAATTAAATTTCTTCTTTTCAATTGTAATGGTTCATAACTTTCTCTTAACTAATTTTATTAACTAGCCAGAAAACATTTTAAATAATGTTGGTGCTACTACATGTATTGTCATTTTAATCCTGACTTCAATGTTTATGCTAGACATTTTGCTTACAACATATTATGATTAAGATTTCTAATTGTTTCCCAATGATTTTAAATATTGATTAACTTTCTATTTTTCATATTCTCCACTTTGGGGATAAATAAGATAACAGAGATGTCTGTATTATTCTTTTTTTTTTTTAAGTGTCTGGTGTTAAGAGTACATGCCCTGCATTTGTATTAGAAATTATAAGGGGTGTTGGAAATTTAGGGTTGCTAGTTATACACACCTACTTTCTTACAGTTCCTACTAATTGCTAATTAAGGAAAAAAACAACTGTGGATCACTTCATTTAATTGTAGTAAAGAAGATGACTTCAGGTCCGAGTGGGATTGGGAGTAGAGAGAATAGGGAGGTGCATTTCAAAGTTATCTCACCTTGCATTTCAGGCAGCTGATCCTATATACTGCTAAGACTGGTCATTGTGTAATCTAACCAGTGCTTGCCTGGGGAAGAGATATTGAGGAATGGTAGGGTGAGGGGTGGTGAGAAGTAAGTCACTGAAAGATGTTTTCTATCTTCTCTGGATACCCAAAGCTAGGCAGAGGGGAGGGAGTGAACCTCACTCTTCTCTCCTATTTCAGGACAGTATATCATTATGGTCATTCTGGAGAGGATTTTATGCACAATAAACATATCATGAGCCAGAGAAAGACTGAAAGACCTGTTGTGCCTCAACTGTAAGATATGGAATTATGTAGAAAAGACATGTAGCAGGGCAATCGCAGGTGGCTTGGATGAAGTATTTGATTAAATGAATAAAAAATGCTGTAACTGGGTAGCTATCTTTCAGCAATTAAAATATTTTCTATGATAAAGGAACATGAACCTAAGGAAGTGGCATCTTTAGCCAAAGACTCCAGAGACAATAGAGCTACTGCTGGCTGTTGAATTATATAAGAAACTGAGGAGTAGGAAGGAATTACATGCACTCTACTTCCCTCTCTGACTACTCAAAACAATTTTGAAATGTAGGAAAAATAAGTGGCCATTAAGGGTATCGGCCAGCACTGGAGTAAAGTCATGTTTTAGTTGGACAGCTACTACATTGGGGTTTTTTTTTGAAAACAACATCCAGTCCCCCTCTTCCTCTGGAGGGGTAAAAAAATGAAAAAAGAAAGAAAGAAAATGAAAAAAATATAGCCTTAAAAACAGATGAAACCCATGTAGAATTTTAGGATCTTAATTTTCTTTTTTTTGGGGGGGAGGTATGTGGGCCTCTCACTCCTGTGGCCTCTCCCGTTGCGGAACACAGGCTCCGGACGCACAGGCTCAGCGGCCATGGCTCACGGGCCCAGCCTCTCCGCGGCATGTGGGATCTTCCCGGACCGGGGCACGAACCGGTGTCTCCTGCATCGGCAGGTGGACTCTCAACCACTGAGCCACCAGGGAAGCCCTGGATCTTAATTTTTGAAAAGTCTTCAGAGTTAATTTATTGGCCAACCAAATAGTTCACGTATCTAACCGTCTCTAAATCCCACTTCATGTCACTGTATACAAAACACTATAACTCAAAGGACACTGGTGATCTCTTCCAACCAAATTCTTCTCTTTAGTCAATCATGGTGCCTTAAATTCCCTGGACTAATATCATGAAAGTCTTCTTTTGTATTTTCAATTTTTTTCTTGGGTGGAGAATTATAAAGTCTAGGAAGACTAAAACACTGACTAATTAATAGTAATTAGGTAGACTAATAATTTTTCCATTCTAACATTTTTAAGGTAAATATATATTTTGAATTTAATTTCTTAGAGACTTTGAATACACACTGAAATAAAAACTTTAAAATACAACTATATTTCACTGGGGAAAGGTAATTTTCAGAAACACTATTTTATATTTTCCAACAGATAGTGCATTTTATGTGACACATATTGTTTTAATTCATTGTACTGAAACTGTTGAGATCGTTGCTTTCAAAAAACTTCCTAAAATATCTGAAAATTAGAATGACTAATAAAAAAAGATTAATGATTACATTTCATAAGTAGTCATGTTTTAAATCTTTAAAGTATGCATCACATATTTTTATTTCTGCAACACAATTGGCAGGAAGGTTAAACATTCTGCACTGTAGTGTAGTATAGTGTACACATCCTATTCCATGGTTATATAACATCTCATTACCAGTTAGTAGTATTCTCTGCAGTTGAATATGAGCAAACCACTCTCTCCATGGGCACTAACTCAAATTGGCACTAACAGTTGCTAATTGATCAAATTAGATTTCTTAACATAGCTTTTTAAAAATAGTGGTTAGTGACTAGTTTCAATCTCTTCTTCAGGTTTGTCTTGGTCTGTACAAAAACGTATTCATTTTTGGTTTGACATAGCCTGAATTGATTTTTCTTTTTAATCGAAAGGCAACCTCACTTACAACTGACCTTAAATAAGAGTTTTTTGTTTTTGTTTTCTTTGCATCAAACATAAGAATATTTAGAAGAAAGGTATTACCTCAGCTATTACATCAATATGTAAGTAGATGAAAAAACACATTTGATTGCTTGAATAAAATGAATATTATATTCAGTAACAAGAACAAGTTCTTGTATGTTTATATGATTAAAGTACTGTTATAATTAAAATATTTAGAGTTTTAGAACCAACTCCTATCCATATGAATAAACATATTTTTATTTGAGTATATCATTTGCAGAATTCATTCCACAATATGCTATTTCTTTCTCTAATAATGAGTTTAATGTTATCAACAAAAATGAAGATGAAATCATTGCATTAGTTTGGGTTTACCTTTACTCATTAGTAAGAAATCAGCTACTCCCAAGGAATTTATTTTTAGCATTAAAATTTTATTTCCTAGAATGTACAGTCATGTTTACATATCCCAGTAAATTGTTACCATTTACAGTTATACTATATCTTATGAACATTATTTAATTTTAGATTTATGTCATAAAGAATGAACCAGAAAAAGGAACCTCAATATTTTATGCTGTCTATGATGTCAATTTACTGGCTGGCTTGGGAATACTCATTTTTCTCTTTATATAGATCCATTTTCATAAACCCTACTATGACATAATCCCCTCTAAAAGCCTATAAATATAGCCTCAACCTCTTTACAGTATTGTTTAAACAAATAAATAGGGCCAGTTAATCAGGTTAGTTCATCATTAGGTAAATGGCTTTTTCTAATTTGTCACACTGTCTCAGGAGCTTTTCCACTTTCAATTACCAGCTATATGTTGATGATCTTCCAATCTGTATGTTCAGTTCAGACCTAGCTTCCAAGGCCTGTACCTGTGTTTTCAGCTGTTCCCTGCTCAGAGTTAAGACATCCTTATCTAAATAAATCAGTTCAGTTCTTCTATCATGGCATCCTATTAATTTTCTATAGAAAATGCTCCAAGTTCCAGCTATCTATGTATTTGTTTTTTAATCTGCTTACTACCTACTTCATCCACTAACCTATAATATCTCATCTTGCCTGTTTTATTTATAACTTAAAAACCAGCACCTAGCATACAATAAGTGTTTAATAGACATACACTTTTGAAATTATTGAATGGATGCATCTCAGAAATTCCTAGCATACACACAAATTCCAATTTATAATTTTCCCTTTCAGACTCGTAGTTTTCATTATCATTATTATTATCATCATTACTATTTTGGTTTGTTTCATTACTTGATAGCATTGCCATCTGCACAGTTAATCCACAACTCATCCATCTCCTTAGTTCTTAAAATCTAGATGATCATTAAATCCTTCAACCTTCTGTACACTTCATGGCACTTTCTCAGTTGGTTCAATTCTGACAGATCAATGCAGCATCCTTTTAACATTTTATCTTGTTTTGTTTTCTTTATTTGTTTTTGCCAGCAACTCCTATTTCTCTACAGACTCTTCTTTAATGCTCTCCATGTTATCTTTTAGCAAAAGAGATTTGATCTTGTCAACTCTTGATTAGAGATCTCCACTGTTTCTTCATGAACCAACTGTTTGAATACAGTGATCTTAGCCTATATCCTTCCACCATTCTACTTCACATGGTACTTCCTCTAACCTGAAATATATATATTTTTTAAACTCAGTCATGAGAACCATGAATTGCCTTAAGATTCAACACAAACACCAGTTTTTCTGTGAACCTTTTCTGATACTTCAAGGGAGGCAGTTGTACATATCTCTTTTTATATATCTACTGGTGATAATAATAGTGAATTCTCTATTATGACACATCATTCCAATCAATGTTCAGTGATTGATGATAGATTAGTGATTAATAACTTAGTCTCTGCTATGTTCTGAATAATTGTGTTGCCTCAAAATTTGTAGGTTGAAAACCTAATACCTGAGGTGAAGATATTAAGAGGTGGGACCTTTGGGAGGTGCTTAGGTCATGAGGGTGGAACCCTCATGAATGGGATTAATATCCTTATGAAAGAGGCCTGAGATAAATCCCTCAACTCTTCCACTGTATAAGGACACAGCAAGAAGTTGGCAGTCAGCAAGCTAGAAGAGAGCCTTCACCAGAACCGTGACCTCTGACTTGCAGTCTCCAGAAATAAATTTCTGTTGTTTATAGGCCACTCAGTCTATGTTATTTTGTTATAGGAGCTCAAACTGCCTTAGTATCAGAGGTCTTTTTATTTCTTTTTTTTTAAATCAATCTCTATATGCTTAGTATCTACTATAGTACACTTCAAGTGTTAGACTTAACTGATATAATATCAATTACATTAGTAAGTAGAAAAAACTTAGTGTCTGAAATCTGTGTTCAAGTTCTGTCCATAATATTAACATTCATGGATTTAGAAGCAATTTTTAAACCAGTGAATTAACGTATAAAAACAGAAATAATAATATTGATAAAATAATGTATGACCTACCTAATTCATGGACTTAGCTCTATGCAAATATATCATTACAAAGCGCATTCAGAGCATTACAACAGAAAACAAAAGTTTAATCTTTATCTACACCAGTAATTTTAGGACAACAAACATAATTCCAGGTAAATGAGTTGGTAGTTATAATCAAATTAATTAGATCAAAAGAGCTCAAAGTTCAAAACTGATTGGAAAGTGTAGTTTCCTAGATATGAATATACTAATTAGATCATTGGTTTGTAGTTCTAGGGATGGACACGTTAACATGTGAGTATAAAATAATAAAATAGTTTATTTTACATTGAGACTTAGAACCTAAAATTTGCTCACGAAAATGCGTGGAACAAATCCAGAAATAAAAATATAAATTACAAGTTTGTCTCTGGATCTCCCAGCAAGTAAGAATCACATTTTACCTAAAACAATAGTTTTTACAGATCACAACTGCAGTTTCATACACTGAAATCACAGAAGTAGAAGGTTTAAAAAATGTTTATCCAGTGGACTCTGTAAATTATAACAAAGGAATTAACATTATTCAGGATAAGAAGAATAGTAGGTATAACTTTTTGTTTTTGCTTTGTGTTGAGATGACCTGGAGTCACACTATGCATATTTTATGATCCTCCCTAATGAAGATAATTAATAATGTAAAATATTTCAAGAGAACTTACAAAACATACATGTAATTTAAATTAAAATGTTGATCTCCAGGCCAAATTTATTTCCTACTTCGTGATTCACTACAAAGTTAAAAATATTGTTGAACATATTTTTCAACGATATTTTTTCAACTACAAATATACATTTCTTATACATTATACCCTTTATATGAAGATGCCACTTACTAAGAAGAGTGAAGTTGAATTTCCAGTGATTATGGTTGACTTACCCAGAAGCACATATATTTTACGAAGCAAGCTTCCATTTTGACATATGTTGTATACTCATAGGGGTGTAGCTTTAATAAAATGCTTCACAATATATGATGATACTGACTCATATGAGAATAAAATGCTTTGTCTCATTAACATACTCTAACTTCAAAACCTAACTGACCCAGTGCTTGAGTAAGAATAGTATTTAAGTTCACATTGCGGTTAAATCTGACTTTCCAAAATCATTAGTTAACAATAAAATCTATTCTATCCATTTTGATCACATACAAATTATGAATTACTTATCCAGGCCGTGCTCCATATTTATTATTTCATTCAAAAAAATTACTTATCTCTATATACAAATGTGGACACATATACCAGAGTATGCTTATTCCAAATTATTATGGAAGTGGTTTTGAATATAAAACTAGGAAAATCATGATGATTTGATTCTCAAATAATTTTTAAAAGTATTTGGAGATTTTTTTTTTTTTCTTTTTTGGTGTTCTTTATCAAATTGAAGAAGTTCCCCTCTATTTTCAGTTTGCTGACAGATTTTAACTTGAATAGATAGAGTTATGAAATGCTTTTTCTTCATTAATTGATAAAAACATTTAATTTTTTTATTTTTAGCCTCTTGGTGTGATGGATTACATTAATTGATTTTCAAATTTTAAATATGCCTTGCATACTTGGAATATTTCACTTGGTTATGATGTATATTTTTATACAGTGTTGGATTCTACTTGTTAATATTTTGTTTAGGAGTTTTGTATTTATGTTGTGAGAGATATTGGTCTGTAATTTTCCTTCCTGTAGTGTATTTGTTTGGTTTTAGTATTAGGGCAATCTTAGAGTCATAGAATGAATCAGGAAGTATTTCCTCTGCTGCTTCTTTCTGTAAGATTGCAGAGAATTTGTATCATTTCTTCCTTAAATGTTTAATGGAACTCAGCAGTAAAACTATCTGGAGATGGTGCTTTCTACTTTTTAAGGCTATTAATGTTGATTCAATTTCTTCCATAGATATAGGTCTAGTCAGATTATTACTTTTTCCTTGTGTGAGTTTCGGTAGAGTGTCTTTCAAATAATTGACCCAGTTATCTGAATTATCAAATTTCTGGGCAAAGATTCATGATATTCCTCTATCATCCTTTTAATGTCCATGAGATTAATAGTGGTGGCCACTCTTTCAATTTTTCTGTTAGTAATTTGTGGTTTCTTTTTAAAAATTTTTTTCTCAGTTTGCCTGGCTAACAGGTTATTAATTTTATTTAATGTTTCAATGAACCAACTTTTGGTTTCATGGATTTTCTCTTATCAGTTTCTTGTTTTCAATTTCATTGATTTCTGCTTTATTTTATATATATTTTTTCATCTGCTTCCTTTTAATTTCCTTTTCTAGCTCCCTAAGGTAAAAACTTAGATTACTGATTTTAGGTCTCTCTTTTGTCTAATACGCATTAACTGCTATAAATTTACCTCTAAGCAGTGCTTTTGCTGCATCCCACAAATTTAGATAAATTGTGTTTTAATTTTCATTTAATTCAAAATATTTTAAAACTTATCTTGAAGCTTGTTCTGTGGCCCATGTATTACTTAGAGGTGTATTGTTTAATCTCTAAAGATTTTGGGGTTTTCTAGCTATCTTTCCATTATTGATTTTTAGTTTAATTCCATGGTGATTTGAGGGATACATTATATGATTTCTGTTCCTTTAAATTTTTTAAGGTGTATTTGATGGCTCAAGACTAGTCTATCTTGATGAATGTTACATATGAACTTGAGAAGAATATGTATTTCCGAAATTTATTTCTGATAGTTCTGGAAGCTTGGAAGATCAAGGTGGCAGCAGACTCAGTTAAGGTAAAGGCTGTCTTCCTGGCTTGCAGATGGCTACCTTCCTGCTGTTCTCTCACATGGCAAAGAGAGAAAGCACTCTTGTCTCCTCTTTTATTTAAAGGGCACTAATCCCATAATAAGGGCACCACCTTCATAACCTCATTGAAACCTAGCCCCATCTCTAAATACCATCACCTTGGGAGTTAGGGCTTTAACATATGAATTTGGGGGAGATAGAAACATTTAGTTTATAAAAGCCACTATCCTGATTTCTAAGAGCATGTGTTAGATGTCCTTTATTTTATATTTGTAAAAAAAAATGTTCCTGGGCTTCCCTGGTGGCGCAGTGGTTGAGAATCCGCCTGCTGATGCAGGGGACACGGGTTCGTGCCCCGGTCCGGGAAGATCCCACATGCCGCGGAGCGGCTGGGACCGTGAGCCATGGGCGCTGAGCCTGCGCGTCCGGAGCCTGTGCTCCGCAACGGGAAAGGCCACAACAGTGAGAGGCCCACATACCACACACACACACACAAAAAAATAATAATAATAAAAAAATGTTCCTATAGTAAATAATATTTTGCCTTTATCTTCTATTCAAAAAAAATTGTGATAGCCTTTGAAATGAAGAAAACAAAAATAAAACAAAAACTGAGTACCCAGGGTCTATACTTCCAGATTTCCCTCAAATTTCCATTCTTCTCTCTCTACCTCCATTGTGGAAGAAGCCAATTTTGTATCTACTTTCACCTTAATTTCAACACTCTTGATATGTAGTGTTTTGATTTCTCCTTTGGACTGGTTGTAACACCTTAATGGTTCCCTCAATAATTGAGTTACACAAATTTTTTGGCATGTGCTTATTTTACATTTCTATGAGAAATATGAGTGTAACTTTTTAATAAAGATTATCCTATAATAACTTAAGAAGCTTTTCACAGAAATTCCTCTTGTATTCACCTGCGCCATGAAAGTTGTATACTGGAGAAGTACATGGCATATGCAGCTGTACACCAAACATGCCTTTTTTTTCCTGGTTGCCAGAGATAAATCCAAACCATCAAGAAAACTTTACTGATTCTCTGCTAGTCATTAGTTGTTTTTTTTTTTTTTTTTTTCTCCCTTATAAGCTGGTTTGTTTTGTTTTGTCATTTGCAAAAGACATATGTTAAAAATGTCTCTTATTTAAAATATACAAAAAACTCTTAATAAGGAAACAATCTGATTAAAAAATGGGTCAAAGTATTTAATAGACATTTTACCAAAGAAGATGTACAGATGGCAAATCAGCATAAGAAATGATGTTCCTCATCATATGTCATCAAGGAAATGCAAATTAAAGCAACAGTGAGATACCACTACACACCTATTAAAATAAACAACATCTGGAACACTGATAACACAAAATGCTGGAGTAACAGGAACTCTTGCTTGGCAGATTCTGACAAAACTAAACATTCTCCTAACACATAATCAGGAAATCATGTTCCTTGATACTTACACAAAGGAATTGAAAACTTAAGTCAATCTTCATCAGGACATGTGTTCTGTGACCAAAATTTCAGACATGAAGGGGAAAGGAGAAGCAAACAAACGTCTTAATTTCTGCCTAGGGAAATATTTTATTCTAGATCACAATCATCCTTTATACTAAAGTCTGAAAAAATCAAAAATTCCCTTGATCAACTAATTTGTAGACACAAAGAATGTGTTGCTGCTGTAAAAACTATGAATGAAAATGTGATATGTACATTGAAAGGCAAAACTATGATGAGGGGCTGCCAGGGATTCAGGTAGAAAAGTAGAAGGGATAAATACATGGAATACAAGGCATTTTTAGGGAAGTGAAACTATTCTTCTGATATTGTAAGAGCAGATAAATGGCATTATGATTTTCCAAACCCCTAGAACTGTACAACACAGAGGAAATGCTAAAGTAAACTAGGGACTTCATTTAATAATAATGTAACCGTATTAGTTAATCAACTCTAGCAAATGTATCACCCTAATGCAACATGTTAATAGTAGGGGGAATCGGGTGGGGAGGGAGTATATGGTAACTTCCATATTTTTTGTAAACTTAAAACTGCTTTTTACAAAATCTATTAAAATTGTGATATACGGTCTCAATACTTGAAATAATCATATGCAATAAATGGACAGTTTGCCAGACATTGGAGTTAAATAAACTTTATCAAAATTTGGGAAATATTTTTTAACTCAACTTGGTTTTGCTCAATAGCTAGTAAAATAGTAGATTTCTATTTTTTTATTCTACCTATTTATATTCTATGACTATGTCTTTGATTTTCTTTTCTATTTTTACTAATCAATATCTGCTATTTTAGTTATTGTTGATTATATTTATGATCTACAGAACTGCTATATGTGGGAAAATATTAGACAGTATACCATGAAAGTTTCATTTTTAGGAATAAAAACAAAGGTCAGGGGTCTTCCCTAGTGGTGCAGTGGTTGGGAGTCCACCTGCCGATGCAGGGGACACGGGTTCGTGCCCCGGTCTGGGAGGGTCCCGCGTGCCACGGAGTAGTTGGGCCCGTGGGCCATGGCCGCTGGGCCTGTGTGTCTGGAGCCTGTGCTCCGTAGTGGGAGGGACCACAACAGTGAGAGGCTTGCGTAACACACACACAAAAAACAAAACAAACAAAAAAACACAAAGGTCAATGTGCAATGTTATTTAAGAAAAGTTCATCCCACTGCAAAATGGTAGAAAAATTACTTCTACCATTTAATATAAGTCTAGAAGAGAGGATAGGGTCCAAATGACCAGATAACTGAAAACCACTTTACTATTGGAACTATAAAGTACTTTTTACTGAATATAGTTGGAAAGTCAAAAGAAAAAGGGAATGATCATGGATAAGTCACTGATTTCATTCTCTTGTGAAATAAGCAAAAGTATTTGACTTTTCCACTTGGAACTTAACTGTAAAATGTTGTGTTAAATTGGTTGAGAAAACAGAGCAAGTAAACTCTCTAGAATTGAAATTTGATAGACATTCTGCTTTTTTTTAAGTAAGAATATTTTATCTTTAACTTACTCAGTACCCAGCATACTTAACTTCTTGTATTTATCACCTTATAAGTTGAGGCAAAAGGAACTTATGAAAATGTAAAATGTTATCTCTAGATATATTAAGCCCAGTGAGCAAAGATGAGTCATTATACAAAAGCAGGGCCAAGCTTACTTAGTGAAAAGTTCCCCTAGGATCTCACTATAGTATAGAGATACGATATGCTATATATACAAAAGCATCTGAATGAAAAAAGTGACAGAGTTTCCTCAATTGAACATTCCCAAAAGACTATTCCAGCAGATTACTTTTAGGGCACTTCTGGGTGTCTGTTCCTCAGTTCCTGATCAACGGTAGCATGCTGCTGTCAGAAAACTTTCTGGGGACACTACTGTTTCAGACTCATGTACAGAGATCCCAAAGTGTATGAGAGTTTACATTTCCTTTGTTCATCCCACAACCAATGACTGTCAGTATAGAATAGTGAAAGCTGACTTTACTTGACTCTAGGATTGATGATGGGCCAACCTTAATGGTAAAGTTATACTCTAGGATTTTCTGTAGGATTCAACTTCACTGGGTCTTCCTCAGAAATAGCACCCTTGCTTGGCTCTCTAACATCCGGTGTCCCGCTCCTCACTTCCTTTGTTAATAGGTCACTTCCTCAGTAAGTCACTCGCATATGAATCTTTACTTCAGTATCTGCCTCTGGGAAACCTTATCTAAGAAAGTCTCGCTGTTCCACTCTACATCTTATTCAAGATTCAAAGCCAGAAATATAAAGAGAAACTAGAGGAGAGATATAAATATATGTAAATATACATATAGGTATGAGGATATACATGTATACATGTATCAGTGTATATATATAAAGAAATATAGATATATCTGTATATCTTTTTTCTTAGTGAATTTATTTTAGAAAACTTGTAAATTCCTTTTCTTCACCACTGTACCTTTCAAATGTAAATCCTTTAAAAAGCCTCCTGCCACTTTCAAAACCCAGGAATGTCTTTCTCAAGGACCTGGGGAACCATCCCTTTGAACTGTAATTGTCTAGAAAGATAGCACCCTGTTATACAATTTCTGTGGGAGCATAGGAGCCTAACTTCTCTGCATGTCTTGCTCCAAGTTGTAAAACTATCTTCTGTCTTAAAAGATATGAGAAGTTTATTTTGCCTTTGGGTAAATCTAATTAGCAAACACAGTGCCCTACCATCCCGCAATACTTTTTCTTTAGCTCACTACACTGCTTAAAAATCCTCTTGCCCTAAACCCTAAATTTAGCAGAAGGAAAGAAATCATAAAGATCAGATCAGAAATAAATGAGAAAGAAATGAAGGAAATGATAGCAAAGATCAATAAAACTAAAAGCTGGTTCTTTGAGAAGATAAACAAAATTGATAAACCATTAGCCAGACTCATCAAGAAAAAAAGGGAAAAGACTCAAATCAATAGAATTAGAAATGAAAAAGGAGAGGTAAAAACAGACACTGCAGAAATACAAAAGATTATTAGAGATTACTACAAGCAACTGTATGCGGATAAAATGGACAAGCTGGAAGACATGGACAGATTCTTAGAAATGCAAAACCTGCCGAGACTGAACCAAGAAGAAATAGAAAATATGAACAGACTAATCACAAGCACTGAAATTGAAACTGTGATTCAAAATCTTCCAACAAACAAAAGCCCAGGACCAGATGGCTTCACAGGAGAATTCTATCAAACATTTAGAGAAGAGCTAACACTTATCCTTCTCAAACTCTTCGAAAATATAGCAGAGGGAGGAACACTCCCAAACTCATTCTACAAGGCCACCATCACCGTGATACCAAAACCAGATAAAGATGTCACACAAAAAGAAAATACAAGCCAATATCACTGATGAACCTAGATGCAAAAATCCTCAACAAAATAGTAGCAAACAGAATCCAACAGCACATTAAAAGGATCATACACCATGATCAAGTGGCATTTATTCCAGGAATGCAAGAATTCTTCAATATATGCAAATCAATCAACGTGATACACCATATCAACAAACTGAAGGAGAAAAACCATATGATCATCTCAATAGATGCAGAGAAAGCTTTTGACAAAATTCAACACCCATTTATGATAAAAAACCCTGCAGAAAGTAGGCATAGAGGGAACTTTCCTCAACATAATAAAGACCATATATGACAAGCCCACAGCCAGCATTGTTCTCAATGGTGAAAAACTGAAACCATTTCCACTATGATCAGGAACAAGACAAGGTTGCCCACTCTCACCACTCTTATTCAACCTAGTTTTGGAAGTTTTAGCCACAGCAATCAGAGAAGGAAAAGAAAAAAAAAAAAAAAAAGGAATCCAAATAGGAAAAGAAGAAGTAAAGCTATCACTGTTTGCAGATGATATGATACTATATATAGAGAATCCTAAAAATGCTACCAGAAAACTCCTAGAGCTAATCAATGGATTTGGTAAAGTGGCAGGATACAAAATTAATGCACAGAAATCTCTGGCATTCTTATACACTAATGATGAAAAATCTGAGAGGGAAATTAAGAAAACACTCCCATTTACCATTGCAACAAAAAGAATAAAATATCTAGGAATAAACCTACCTAAGGAGACAAAAGACCTGTATGCAGAAAACTATACGACACTGTTGAAAGAAATTAAAGATGATACAAATGGAGAGATATACCATGTTCTTGGATTGGAAGAATCAAGATTGTGAAAGTGACTCTACTACCCAAAGCAATCTACAGATTCAATGTAGTCCCTATCAAATTACCACTGGCATTTTTTACAGAACTAGAACAAAATATTTCACAATTTGTATGGAAACACAAAAGACCCCGATTAACAAAAGCAATCTTGAGAACGAAAAATGAAGCTGGAGGAGTCAGGCTCCTTGACTTCAGACTATACTACAAAGCTACAGTAATCAAGACAGTATGGTACTGGCACAGGAACAGAAATATAGATCAGTGGAACAGGATAGAAAGCCCAGAGATAAACCCACACACATATAGTCACATTATCTTTGATAAAGGAGGCAGGAATATACAGTGGAGAAAAGACAACCTCTTCAATAAGTGGTGCTGGGAAAACTGGACTGGTACATGTAAAAATATGAAATTAGAACACTCCCTAACACCATACACACAAAAAAAACCTCAAAATGGGTTAAAGACCTAAATGTAAGGCCAGACACTATCAAACTCTTAGAAGAAAACATAGGCAGAACACTCTATGATATAAATCACAGCAAGATCCTTTTTGACCCACCTCCTAGAGAAATGGAAATAAAAACAAAAATAAACAAATGGGACCTAATGAAACTTAAAAGCTTTTGCACAGCAAAGGACACCATAAATAAGACCAAAAGACAACGCTCAGAATGGGAGAAAATAGTTGCAAATGAAGCAACTGACAAAGGATTAATCTCCAAAATTTATAAGCAACTCATGCAGCTCAATAACAAAAAAACAAACAACCCAATCCAAAAATGGGCAGAAGAACTAAATAGACATTTCTCCAAAGAAGATATACCGATTGCCAACAAACACATGAAAGAATGCTCAACATCATTAATCATTAGAGAAATGCAAATCAAAACTACAATGAGATATCATCTCACACCAGTCAGAATGGCCATCATCAAAAACTCTAGAAACAATAAATGCTTGAGAGGGTGTGGAGAAAAGGGAACACTCTTGCACTGCTGGTGGGAATGTAAATTGATACAGCCACTCTGGAGAACAGTATGGAGGTTCCTTAAAAAACTACAAATAGAACTACCATATGACCCAGCAATCCCACTACTGGGCATATACCATGAGAAAACCATGACTCAGAAAGAGTCATGTACCACAATGTTCATTGCAGCTCTATTTCCAATAGCCAGGACGTGGAAGCAACCTAAGTGTCCATCAACAGATGAATGGATAAAGAAGATGTGGCACATATATACAATGGAATATTAGTCAGCCATAAAAAGAAATGAAACTTAGTTATTTGTAGTGAGGTGGATGGACCTGGAATCTGTCATACAGAGTGAAGTAAGTCAGAAGGAGAAAACAAATACCGTATGCTAACACATATATATGGAATCTAAGGGAAAAAAATGTTATGAAGAGCCTAGGGGTAGGGCAGGAATAAAGACACAGACCTACTAGAGCATGGACTTGAGGATATGGGGATGGGGAAGGTTCAGCTGTGACGAAGTGAGAGAGTGGCATGGACATATATATACACTACCAAATGTAGGGTGGTTAGCTAATGGGAATCAGCCACATGGCACAGGGAGATCAGCTAGGTGGTTTATGACCACCTAGAGGGGTGGGATAGGGAGGGTGGGAGGGAGGGAGACGCAAGTGGGAAGATTTATGGGAACATAAGTATATGTATAACTGATTCTCTTTGTTGTAAAGCAGAAACTAACACACCATTGTAAAGCAATTATACCCCAATAAAGATGTTAAAAAAAAATCCTCTTGCCCTTTATTTGAATAGAATTTTGTTCAGACTGAAATGATGTTCTCTCTCCTTGGTTGCAGTGGCCTTGAAAGTCCTCCTTGCCTGTTGAACTTTGTTGCAAGTTTTGCTGTAACAGTGATCAGAACTGGCTTTTATTGAGTGGAATAGAAAGATATTTAAGAATTTTGAGCAGATTGGGGGGCATGATGTGCTTTGTGTTTAATGGAGTGCAAAATATAAGGAAGGAAGGCAGAGGCATGAGTAGTTAGAAGAGTTGGAAAGATATTACAATAATCCTGTCTAGAGGTGGCAATGGTTGAATGAGGAAGGTAACAAAGGAAGTGAATGATCATATGTGGATATATTTTGTAATTATAGCCAAAAGGCTTTGCTGGTCGGTTATATGTGTGGTGTGTCAACGAAAGAGAGATAGAGGGAGAGAGGAGGAGTGAATGAAATAGTGAGAAAGAGACAGACAGAGACAAAAAGAAGACCAGTTATTGGTGACTCCAAGATTTTCTTTCTGGGTTTGATTCACTAAGATGGAAAGTTTGCAGGAGGAATACATTTGGGACATAGAAGGTGAGTTTGTCACATATTGAATTTAGTTGCCTCTGAGATAATGAATAGCCATTTGGACATTATGAATTTGAATTCAATGAAGACATCAAATTTGGGAATATAAATATGGCAAATATCAGCCTAGGAAGTTATTTAAAGAGAGGAGATTCAGTGAAATCACTAAGGAAGAACAATAAGTATTCAAAAAAAGTGTCCAAGTATTAACCCTGAGGACATTTCAGCAGAGAATTAAAGAAGAATCAGCAAAGGGGTTTGAGTGCTCAGAGAGGTAGGAAAAAAATAGAAAAGGTATATTCTGGAAAGTAATTAAACAAAGTGTTTCAAGTGTAAGAATGTAATCAACTTTACCAAAAAGTTATTAAAGTTTAAATTTTAAAAGTCCTGAAAACTTGGTCTTTATATATAGCGAGATTTGGAGGTCACTGGTGACCTTGATATGAGCAGTTATAATGAAATTCCGGTGACAAAAGGCTGAAAGGAGTGGGCTGAACAAAGAATATAGGGAGATGATTTATAGAGATCAATTATAGAAGACTCCTTTAATAAGTTTTATGGTAAACAGAAGGAAACAAATGATTTAAAATCTGGCATGAAAACTGGGTTAAAAAAGGCTTATTTATGTTGGGAAAATAACATCTGGTCTTTATACTGCTGGGGATGGTCCTGTAGAGAGATTGATATTACAAGAATCAGACAATGGGATTTCTGGAGAAATGTTCCCATGTAGTACAGAAAAGATGAAGTATAATGTAAAATGAAGGGGCTACCCTTTGCTAAGAGGACAGACAGTTCATTCATTTTGACATAATGCATAGAAGATATGGGCAGAGGTACAGATAAGTATAGGCAAGTAGCAGGGGTTTTGGATTTTCTCTTGTGATTGCTTCTTTTTCTCAGATCATATTTTGAGAGTGAGGATAAGGGAAGATGTATGTTAAAGAAAAGGAGAAGTACTGAAATGGTAACTTAGGAGAAGGAGGAAGAGAAAGGACTAAAGAAATATTACAGAATTGCCTGTAATAGAAGAAGAAAAAGTGTTACCACTTGAGGTAGGTGATCATAAATTTAGTCAGAATGGTTGTGTGTTTTGTTCTATCTGTTTCTCTGTGTGGATACAGATGTTATATGGGTAGAGATTTGATTTATACAGGATTGTAATTTAACCATATTAGTACAGCAGAGCAAAAGATGAGAAAGAAATTAGATGCTATGTAATGATTAAACATAAGATTAAAACTGTAAGCAAAGAAAGGAGGCTAGAAGCAGGAGGAGGGATATTAGTGGAAGTAATGCTTTACAGCTCTCAGTAAGACTGAAAGTATGTTTAATGAAGAAATTGGGCAAATGGGAGATGGTGGCTGGAGAGTGAGGTGCTTGAAATTGAGTTAATTGATAATGACAGAGCTATTGATAATGCCAACATCTAGTATAGTCTAAGATGGGGCTGGATAACTGACAACTGGAAGAGAGAACTTCACAAAACTGAGAGGCTGTGGTAATAGACACTGAAATTACTGAGGTTCATGACAGTGGCTGTGTTGGAGAGACCATCAGTGTGGCAGGAGCTAAGGTCTTTATATCAGAAGGGAGACTGACCCAAGGATCAGCAGATAATTAAAACAAGGAATAACAGTTGGTGGTAGAGTCTGATTCACAGCTGAATAACTTTTTTTCTGGTGAAGACAGAAAGAACAATTTGAAAGAGACAAGGAAGAGCAAGGAAGAAAACTACCCATCTTGAGTTTCAGTAGATCAAGAAGTATGGAAAAAACAAAACACTGACACTTTGTCTTTGAAACAGTCAACTCAAAGCAGAACCAGGTTTCAGAGTGAAAAAAGATGAAAGGATTATTCAAGGAAGAATTGCAAAATGTCACAAACTTTGCTGATGACTGACTATGAGTTATAGATGGTTTAGTGCAATATTTTGGTAGTTGATAAGGTTTGTAAGATGGAAACAAGGAACTCAGTGTATAGAATCCTATGGGGACTGAAATACAGGCAAAAGGACTGATCTATCAGAACTGAAGTTCTTATGCTAAATGACAGAGACAGGTTTAAAAGACATAATGAGATTATACCTTTTGTTCCCAAGACAGACAGTGGTGGGGAGCAAAGAATGTTAGAAGGGAAAGAGGAGTGGGTGATCTGGCCAGAAGCACTCAGTGTTCAGAGGGTCCTTCATGACTCTTGGTGACAGGTACCAAGACTGGCAAAACAAAGATCTTATTCCAATAGCACAGGCTCCCTTTTTGTGATGGAGGTCTTGAAATCTGCTGTGTCTGAGAAACGGGACCTCTATTTTTTTTTTTTTTTTTTTTTTTTTTTGCGGTATGCGGGCCTCTCACTGTTGTGGCCTCTCCCGTTACGGAGCACAGGCTCCGGACGCACAGGCTCAGCGGCCATGGCTCACGGGCCCAGCCGCTCCGCGGCATGTGGGATCTTCCCGGACCAGGGCACGAACCCGTGTCTCCCGCATCGGCAGGCGGATTCTCAACCACTGCGCCACCAGGGAAGCCCGGGACCTCTATTTTGACTGATGTCAGTTGAGGCTTACAAGCAGCTGATCTAACTTTAAAGGGATGGACACTCTCTTGACTCCTGCCAATAAGTACAGTATTAATTTGAACTCTCCTTTGAGATCCTAAGTGGTATTTCCTGCCACATACTAATGAATAAAGATATATATGTAGGAAAAGGTAAATAAGATGTTATATTGCATAGCAAGTAAAATTGTAAATATTCTTAGTATATTTACTTAATCATATATATTTATGGATTGCCCATGGAATACACACTGGCTAAATGCTGAGGGAACTATGACAAACAGGCCCACTGGCATATCTTTCCTCAAGGAAGACTTGAAAATAACAGAATATATCAGAGATCCCTAACCTAGTTTAGAAAGTTAGGGAAACTCCATCTTCTATGTTTTATTTTATAATCCTAACAAGTTTTGAGTAGACTATAAGAAAATAAATATTTTAAAATAAATTCCTATTACTATTTTCAAATACCCAAAGGTTTTTCTAAGTTACTCAAAAGAAGCAGTTCTACTAGAACATTTTAGTGACTGAATAATTTGCAGAGTGTTCAGCTATTCATCCAACAGATATTGTTGAAATATCATATTGTGTACAGTAGAATGAATATGAAATATTTTTGCTCTCAGTACTCAGAGATTATTAGAATAACCAATTATAGTAACAAGTAACCCTAATACTGAACGATAGGTATAACCTATTAGAGCTCCAAGAAAGAATTGCCCACTCACTCTGGCACAAGGGTGAAAGGTATTAGAGGGGATTGCCTCAAGAAGGCAATGTAGGACTTATGTTTTAAATGATGTTTAGGATTAGGAAATCCTCCCTAGAAAATCAATAGACAAAATAAATAGCATCCATTCCCTCATTCTGTCTGTCTAATAAGATGCCAGTTTCGTTCAGGTACCATATCTCCCGAATATAGTCATGACCCACAGTTGCCACTACCCTACTCAGACCTTCAGTGGTGAGTCTGAGTATTCTGGAGATAATCCCTTTCCTCTTGCATGTGACTGGTTCAGAAATGATTATATTACCCAATTCTAACATACCTAGTGGTATATAAGAAAAAATGTACAGGTGGTTATCTGGCTCCTAAAGGAAAATCACAGAAAATTATGGTAGCTTTTATTTTTAAAAATATTGCTGTGTGTATATATGAGGCCTGAATAGCTACTAGGCTGACGATGAAACCAGTACCAAAAATGGCAGAGCTGAGAGATGGAAAATGCCTAGATATTGCTGACATTTTTGTTTGGATAAGTTGATCAACTCTGAAATCTATCTTATTTTGGGATACTTATTATTGGCAATAACAAATATTATTTAAACCAGGTTGAGCAGAGAGCTAAGACATATGCAGCAGAATTCTTCCTAAGTTCAGTCACATGTGTGAGGAGATACTCATTTGTTTCATTAAATTCCAACAGATAAATCTTAGTCATAGCAGAAGTTGTGTTATATACTCCTTGTGGATGATAGATAACAAGGAGTCCAAACTCACATAGTAACTGAAGGTGACCTGCTGAAGGGTGTGGAGTAAGATATCAAGTTTAGACTTCAGAGAGAAATTATTGATTTTAGGAGGAAAAACTGTAATTAGGAAGAAGAGTAATAAATTAATGCAGTAGTTTAGGCAAATAATATGTCTGAACTAGAAAAGTAGTAAGGGAATGATTTAAAGGTAAAGTATTATGAAAGTTTTTAATGGGTTAAAATCCGCAATACATGATTGATTGCTAATTCTGAGTGATAAGGGAGCAAATAATGTCAGGGATTATTTCTTTTTTTCTTCCTTGGATTAGTTAGAGTATAGAAACATTAGAAATTTGATTCATTTCAAAAACTAGTTGATGGGCTGAAGTTATTTTTATAGTGTCTTCTGAAATCTGCATTTATAAACTTGAAAAAAAAAAAACTGTTTCCATCTTTTTGACATGTTCCCCACTAAATTTTAATTTAATAGTTAAATTTAATAGTCCGTGGCTAAAATTCTGAATTTTACTTTCAAATCAATTGTTATTCGTCATTATTTTTACTTTTTCTAATTGTATTCATTTCACATTATAGAAACCTTTACAAACATTGAGTCTAAACACATGGACAAGTTTAAATATAAAAATGGAATGTTTCTACTGCATTTTAAATTTGATATTTTTGAATCAGGATAGTTCTCATATATTTTAAGAAAAAAACATGTTGCAACGTTTTTTCTCATATCAGTGTTAGAATACTTTGTATTTTCTGTGGACTGTGAAATTCTTAACAACTTGGAATGACCACTTTACTGGTCAAGATATACTTCAGTGACCTGAAATCAACGCCCATTTGCCACCACTTCTTTTCATTTGACCTTCCTACTTCCCATTGTCACATTGTTTGATTACGTAGCTGAGCATCAAAGCACTTCTCACTCAATGTTCTTGGCTAGATTATCCGACCCTGCCTTTTTTGTATTAAAAAAAAAAATTTAAAGTCCAATAGTCTACCAGTGGATTACGTAACAAATTGTGAGGTCTTTAAAATGTGTTACCAAAGCCTAGAAAATCATCATTGTTTTTCTTTATTCAAAGATATAATGACAATGTTTATTCAAGCCATTATGCATGTATATGAAATTCAACATATGTTGTATTTCTTCATGTTAATGGAAAGAATCACATATAGATAGATATAGGTAAATATAAAAATTTCAATATCTGAATAGGCTATGCAAAAATATTTTATTAGGTATTTCTAACAAAAGTCCTCTCTGTTCAGACAAGTTCGGTAATATACAATAGAATATATAGAACGCATGTCCTGATCCCTCAATTTCCTTTGAGACGGCTTTCTTGCTTCCTAAGCCAACCATGTAAGCCTTGTTGGGCCAATCATTGTACTGCTGGCATCAGAGATCTTTTTAATGGCAAGCCTAAAGCCTAGGTGGGTCTAGTTAAAGCCCTTTACCAATCAGAGAGAATGCAAACCTACATATGTCAGTGGTCCTTTTCATACTACACAAAGAGATTCCCTCTATAGAATGAAGCCAACATATAGAAATAAACAGAGAAAGAAATAAAAGAACAATAGCCCTTGATGATATAAATTTTGCTCTTTGCTCCTTGATGATATAAATTTTGCTCTTTGGATCCAGACATCCTGTAGACAATTTATCCTATGGACTAATTAATACAATAAATTTATGCTTTAGAAAATTTGAGTAAGGTTTGTATTATTAAACTTTTTAAAAAGCTCTGGGTATTAAACTATACTTCTTTATAACATAGAACATCACAGAAACTTTTTAAGGGTAATTTGCCTCATGAATCTCCAAGAAGGTTGACCAAATTTATTTAACTATGGAACTTATTTTCTTTTTCTGAGAACACTTGTTAGATTATATTGCCTCATAACTGTGCAACTAAAGCCTTGCACTAAGCTAAATAAAAGTCAGTCAGGCAAGAAGGTCACTGATACATGTGCTTGAAAAATTGACATTAGGTTCATTGTTTTTTTCATCTTCACCATATCTTCAACAAAGATATCATTTCAGAATGGAATAATATAGATATTCATAGGTTATAAATTAGACTGGCTTATTCTGAGCAAAGGAGTAGGAAAGCAGGGATAAAGAGAAGATCTGGAAAGAAAACATACCTATTTTAAAAGGATAGGGAATATATTTTTCTGTTCTCTGAAAGAGGGAGTCTGGAGCTCTACACATTGTTTATAGTCAGCACATTACTGTTGACTTGATTAATCACAACAGCAGGACAACTTGTGATACGGTGACACTACTGATCTTTCGTTCGTTCACAGTGATAATGGGAAATAACAACAGCAGAAGTATTAAATTGTAACAGATAATAGGAAAGATAAACATCAAGTTACACAGATATGATGTCTGATTATGTTGATGGGACAGAAATATCAAAGACACATCAAAATGCTTAGATTATTGTCCACGTAATTCATTCACCTGTTATGATGGCAGAGTCAAAGGCTAAGCATGAGCACAACAAAGACTTTCATTCACATAGACTGTCTAGTTGCTGCTCCTGAAGAATATCAAATATCAGCAGAAGAGACAAATATCAAAACCTTGATGCAGTAGCACCCATCAAGGAGAGCAACTAAACACTTTGTGACAAGTTGATCTTAACAAGGGCAATAATTCATCCTTACTGAGATCACTGTGCATTACAGGTCTGGGTTTGCCTTCACTTCCTGCAGTGCCTCAGCCAGCGATTCTATTGGAGAGCTGAAATACTGATTGCTAACATAGGATCCAGCCTAACATTCCTTTGGAGAAAGATGTTCATTTTATAGAAAGTGTGACAATGTACATATAGGTAAGGGACCCATAGTTACATATAGCATCAACTGTAAACGGCTTACCTGGTAGAATATTGAAATGGTCTCTTAAAGGTTTGACCTGGGCACCAGTCTAGAGATGATCCGTTTCATTGTTGAGAGAGTATCCTTCAATTTTCAGTATTATCTTTGATCCAATGGGCATTTTACAATTTTGTTAGAATACAGATCCAGAAATCAAAAACGGATAGAAGAAGGGGTGGTAATTTTACCATCACTCTCAATGACTCACTTGGGGAATTTGTGATTCCTCTACAGCAGCTGTAGTATAGTCCCTTAGGGACGCTAAAATTTCCCCATTCCTTAAAAATATGCTTTACATGCTGCATGGTTATTTCGGACTCTAGATAGAATTAGACCAGCAGACAAAAAAAAAAGTTTTAATAATGTGTGGGAAATTAGCCTTGATTATTATGAAGATCAAGAGTTTGCTGCTACATAATGGGAGCAGAGGTGTATATGTCTAGGGCTCAGGGGATACCCTGTGATCCTTCTTTTATTTTTAATTAATTAATTAATTAATTTTTATTTTTGGCTGTGTTGGGTCTTCGTTTCTGTGCGAGGGCTTTCTCTAGTTGCGGCAAGCGGGGGCCACTCTTCACTGTGGTGTGCGGGCCTCGCGGCCTCTCTTGTTGCAGAACACGGGCTCCAGATGCACAGGCTCAGTAGTTGTGGCTCACGGGCCTAGTTGCTCCGCAGCATGTGGGATCTTTCCAGACCAGGGCTCGAACCCGTGTCCCCTGCATTGGCAGGCAGATTCTCAACCTCTGCGCCACCAGGGAAGCCCCCTGTGATCCTTCTTGATGCCTGTTGTCATCAGCAATAGCAAATAGGCCATGGCACCAAATGAACCTCATAAGGGCAGAGCAATGAGGGCTCAGACACCTTAGGGATAAAGGTCAGGTTCATGCCACTAAAAAACCACTGTAGACCAGCAGAAGTGTTGTCTTCAGGTGAGCGACCCTGCGAATGAGTAGATGAGAAGGAGGATGATGGTGTTAGTTGTGGTCTCAGGACTAGTACACACATCTAAGAAACTGTGACCTTGAAAACTTGCTTAGTGGTCTGTTGTCTTTATTATCATGAAAATAAGAGTTTAACTAAAAAAATTTCAAATGCCCTTCTGACTTTGTAAAGGTTTAATAGTGTATAAAAGCTATGATATAATTGTTTATTTATATAGTACTTGATACCTAATAGGCACTTTTCCAAGTGCTTTCACTATGTTAAACATTCATCCTGTAAGATAGTCGCTATGGTGGTTGTGGTGATGATGATGAGGAGGAGGAGGAGGAAGAAGAAGAAGAAGAAGAAAATTATGATGATGATTCTCACTTTACTAGTGAAGAAACAAAGACCCAAAAAACTTAAGTAATACGGCTTTGCTCACACAGCTAGTAAAGCTTGTGCTTTTAATCAATGATTGCATAAAACTAAATACTAGCCACTTTAATTTTTCTTTCTATTGAAAATATTGAATTTATTTTTTACTTAACATGCTTTTGATATTTTGTAGATAATTTAATGAGTGACAAATAAATGATTTATGATCATTCAATTTGGGCAAACAATATATATCTTCCAGAGAGTAAGGCTCTGTTCTACCTCCCAAGAAAATCAGGTGTTCAAATAATTTTAAAATATTTTAGGGATATTTTTTATAAGAAGTTAGCTCTCTCATCCCTCCAAATGAGAGAGCTAACTTCTTTGCTGTCAAAGAAAGTAAAAGGAATGTCTTCCTCCAGAGCAAAGGCTGAGCATATTTGCTATCACGTCCCTTATAAACTCAGGGTTTCTCTAAGCTCAAGATTTCTTAGCTGTATCACATCTGCCTGGACATCTGCATCCCCCCTGTTCCTCCATGGAACTTGAGGGCAAGAGGAACAAAAGGGAAGATGATGGTCATGCTGCCTGCTGTGCCATGAGGTATAAAATACTTTGTTTCTGGCTCAGGGCATAATCCTGGTCATTCAAACTGAGGCAAAGTCATCCATCCCTTATGAGTTTTCCTAATAACTTGAAATTTATTACTTAATTTTAGTGTTTTAAATGTAAGCACATTTGTAAAATATTCTCTCAGGCCCTGAAGCTGTCAGCTCATTAATATTGTTGTTTTGTTAATTAGTTTCAATAAATTTTTTCTTGCTACAAATCCTAAGTATAGATGCCAGGTTTGTACAGGTTTATTTCCGTGAAACTTTGGGTATAATTTCCCTAATTTGACTTTTTAGAAAATATTGGACTTGGTTATATTATGTTTTGCTTCATGTTGGGAATATACTTCCCTGCTTTTTAATTTTGGACTTGGCTCTGTGACTTGCTCTGAATAGTGGGGGGTTACTTTTCACATGCCTACTTGCTAAGGTTTGGCCTTTTGCAAATCTATCGTCACATAAAAATGACACCACCAGGTTAGCTGCCACCACTTCAGCCTGGGACATATTGGGTTGGCCAAAAAGTTCATTTGGGGTTTTCTGATGTTAAGGAAAAACCCAAACGAACGTTTTGGCCAACCCAATAGAATTTAACAAACATGATGCAGACCTAAGCCTAACCAAGGATCAGGAGCCAAGCCCAGATGGAGCTTCAGCTTGAGCAGAACAGCTCAGCCAAACCCAGCATAGGTTGGCCAACCCCCTAGCCAACCTGCATCCTGCCTAATGAGAATAAATGAGTATTGCTGTGTTCATTATTCAGAAATAGCTGGCTGATAAGAATATATATGGCGAGGGGCAGGGAGAAGGAGATTGAGACAGAATGAGAAAAAAATTGAGATAGATTTGAAATTTTAGTGAAAGCTTTTTTGCCCACCCAAATCATATTCTTCTTTCTTAATAACAGAAATCAAATTAATTTAGGTATCCACACCTAGGGAAGATGATTTTTGAACTTTCAAGACAGTTCGTTTGTGCATAATTTTGAGTTTTGTGCTTTATTTTTGTTTTATTTGTTTTGCTTTTCTTTTGCACATAGAAGAATAATATTTAGAGGATGTTATGGGCTACATTTATTTTTTTTCACAAACTTGAAAGTGTGAAAGCAAGTCTCAGACCAAATTCTTCGGCACATAGATCATATATTAATAATGAGGCATATAAACACACTATCATTTAATCTGTTGTATAACTTCATTCAGTCCCGCCAGCTAGCTCAGTGAATATATGACTACATACATACATAGAAACATACATCATCCATACGAAAATCAAAAATTTATATTTAGCATTTGCTGATTTCCATGAAGTAAATACTCTTATTCTGGCCAAAATTGTAAGCAGTAGATATTATATCTCTCTATGTTGCACTGGGAAGAGAATCTAACTATTGGTGCTTGCAAATTGGTACAAACTGACAAGAGCACGTCAGTCTTTAAACTCACTTTTAATGAAAGGTTTTACTGAAGGTAACATGACTATTCTAGAGGCTGAGTTCAGTCAATCTTATAAAAGGGACCAGATACCCACTGTCTTCTATATTCCTGTTTCTGGACACAGAAATATTTCCAAAGAAAACACCTTGCATAGCATTCTGAATGGTAAAAAGTGAAGGGCTTACTAAATTCTTATGCCTCATTCATGCAAACGCAGCTAGTGTCACTACAATATTTTAGCTGATCCATACACGTTCACCAATTCACTAATTTAACCAATTATATTCAATTCATAAAATTGATTTTACTGATTAAAGAGCTATCAATTTGTTCCATAAAAAATCTATTTCAAACTTTGATTTCATTAATTAACAACATCTCTGGCACTGCTCAGTGACAAATATAGCTGGATTGTGGAATTAGATCTCAGATTTAATAATGATTTCAGATTATAATTACTGGAAAATCCCTGGATGTAGATTAAAACACACACACACACACACACACACACACAAGCACACATAACACTATAATTTACATACTATGTAACAGTGACTGCCTCCAGATGTGGAATAAATTTGAATAGCCTAAACCAATGACAAATATTTTTGTTAACAGGGATTGTTCTTGTGAATCATAATTTGATTCAGTTTGGGCAATGAGGAGAGGTCTGCTACAGGATAACCAAGAAAAACATCTTTGCTCTTAAAAAGTAAAACATGGAAAATGATATTCTGTTTTTCTGTTTTCTGTTACACCTCTAGATGGAATGCCAGGAATTATAATAGCTGTATTGTGCCTAGGATGGGAGCTAAATTAAAGGGTGAAATAAACATGCTGTGAACTGTACAACAGAAAGATGGAAAGAACTTTTCTTAATGATGGCATTGACAAAGAATTAGAATCCCTACTAGGTTTCCTAGTTCACATTTTTTTTAATATAAGATAATACATTTACATAATTTTAAAGTGATATTTAGATTACCTTTTTGTAACCTGGCTAAAAGACATTCTACCTGATGTAAAATTGTGTCTGTATCCTAAAGAGACTGATTTTCATAGTTTCTCAGAGTTCAAGATAAAACCATCAATTTAGGGAAGCAAAATTCTAAATAATTTTCATTACAGAATGGTTAGATGTAAGAAGCATAATAATCTCTACTATCTGGATAAAAATTCATTTTGATAGTATCATATTCCAAAATCTAAACTGGCATAATCTGTAATCACATATACATATATGAGATGAATATTGAGAAAGTTAAAAAAAATCGGTATGCCAGATATATTTAAAAGCATATCTTTAGGCATTATCCCTGACACTGTGGATGGAGTAATTGACTTTTTCCCACATATTTAAAGATTATTCTGTATTCAAGACAAATATTGTTAGATGTCTGAGATTTGCTATTTTAATAGTTATGAAAGGTAATTTGTTTTGTAATATATTGCACCTTTTTTCAGTTACTAGAGTGGAATATATTTAAAGTTTTTAATATTAACAATTTCTTTGATTTGGGTTTTAGAAACAAAACAGGAGTAGTATTTTCCTATTACAGTTTACTCCTGGAGATGTTGGAAAGGATTAAGTCTCAAAATTTAGAAATCATGATGTTTCTTGTTTTGTCACAACATATCAAATATACTTTCAAAGTGTGTTTATTTTACTATTAGTTAATTTTGATATCTTTTGGTAAAGTTCTGCCTTGTGATAAAGAATGGAAAACAACACTCTTAAAAACTGTAAGATTAGAGTGAAGGATGGCTAACAGGAATGAATGGAGAAAAAAATCGTTTCTCAGATAGAGATCTGCAGTAACATCTGAGAATATAAAGCTTAGCCAGATCTTGTTCCCAGAAAGGAGATATAAATGTTTCAAATAAATAAGTGATGCTGAGGCAGCCACAACGTATCAGGAATAAAGACTGAAGCAAAGTTTCAACATCCGTAGGCCTGGGTCTTTGCATATTCCATTCACATACCTGCCAAAAAAAGAAAATTACATTGAAAGGAGGGATCAAAGAGACATCAAGAATATAATTTCTTCTAGGACACTAAACTAGTCTCAAACAATGGCCCCCAACACGTCCTCTCTCTGTGTGTATACGTGCCATTCCTCACATCAAGAGGTGGAGGTTATTTTCTCTGCCCTGAATCTGGGTAGGCCTTGTGACTGGTCTTGACAAGGAAATGCATAACAAGGAACATTAACAGACTTTAAAACCCAACCTTACTTTAAGGATTGCCAGTTTTCACTACATGCCTCTTAGAACTGAGGCACCACTCTCTGAGAAGCCCAGGCACATAACATGGTTAAGAGGAGAGACGTTTCATTTGGCAGCCTCAGCTGAGCCCCAGCTAATTGTCTGCACCAACAATCAGTGTGTGAATGAGCCATTTTGGATGTTCCAGACGAGTCAGCATCTTAGTTGACTACAGCTCACAGAATCATGAGAAATAGTAAAATTGCTCCTATTTAATCCACTGTTATGTAGTCATTTTTGATACAACAATAAATAATTGAGAAAGGCTTCACAATCCACATCCTATAAGGATTCATCATTTTCAAATTTGAGAACTGTCAGTTCTTAAGATTTGAATTGACCTCTCTTTATGATCTTACTATCTGACTGAAGACATCTGTAAAGTTAAATAAAAGAAATAAGATGGCTATTTGCAAGGAACTTGGCGATAGAAAGATAATGACAAAGATTGCTCTCCATATCTTGTAGTGTTATGGAAAGCTTAATGTTGTAAGCATGAAATGCTTTATGCATATATTAAATTTATATCTGGTAGAGAGTGCAGATGTTAAGAAAGGAAAATCTGAAAAAAATTTGGAAAAAATGATGAATGATAGAAAATTAAATGGAATTAAATTGAGAGGAAAACACCAAAAATGTGTTAGAGAAACCTCAAATTATTTCATGTAAGATGTTATTTTTGAGTATATTTTCAATATTATATATATATGTCATTATATATAATTGACATAATTGATGTAGTAAGAATGAAAGCTGGAGAGGCAAGTATGGAAAAAATCTTAAAGACTGTTTTAAGCAACTATTACATTTGGATCTTTTTGTGAGCTATCAGCCATTTTAGTGTTTCAAGAATTTAGTTATCATATTTCAGTCTTAGAAAAAATTGTATGGTAAAAGCAAAAAACATTCTGAAGTGAGGTACAGCATTTCCATTTGTGCTCATGAGAGGGTCAGAGTCTGAAGTTACTTTCCCGACATACATTCTAAAAAAACTTGACAATATGTATGAAAACAACAATTGTCAGATATCAGGCAACGACCAGCACAGAATAGTAGTCTCTAAGATAAGGAACATATAGGAGCCGAGCTGTACCATTGCGCAGACTCTCTGTGGGGAGGCAGTTTTCAGTATGTGATGCAGGGAGAAAAAAGATAATAGGCTCACTGAATTGAGAAGACAGAGATCTGAGTTCAAGGAGACTGAATGGACTAGAATATTTGCAGAGTACAATTCCAGAGAGGAGAGAGGTATAGGGAGAAAGCATTCCAGAAATTTGCATAGGGTTACCTCTTAGTTTTTAACTATATGCCAATCTGCATATGCATGGCTGAAAACCCATGAGACTGGGCAAGAATTTATAAGAAAACAATTAGAGATATGTAAGACAAACCATTCCCAGAGGTCAGAAAGAGCCGGGAATTGTTTAAAATTCTTTTAGTCAGAAAGTAGAGAACTTGTTATTTATATGACACATTCATTGCACATTATAGAGTGCCTGAAAAACATTATTTAACAGTCTTTAAAAACAACAACAGGGACTTCCCTGGCTGTCCAGTGGTTAAGAATTTGAACTTCCACTTCAGGGGGAGTGGGTTCGATCCCTGGTCGGGGAACTAAGATCCCGCATGCCACGTGGTGCGACAAAAAGAAAAAAAAAGGGACTTCTCTGGTGGTGCAGTGGTTAAGAATCTGCCTGCCAATACAGGGGACACGGGCTTGAGCCCTGGTACCACATGCCACAGAGAAACTAAGCCCATGCGCCATAACTACTGAGCCTGCACTCTAGAGCCCTCGACCCACAACTACTGATCCTGCATGCCACAACTACTGAAGCCCACATGCCTAGAGTCTGTGCTCTGCAACAAGAGAAGCCACCACAATGAGAAGCCCGCACACCACAACAAAGAGTAGCCCCTGCTCGCCGCAACTAGAGAAAGCCCGCACGGAGCAAGGAAGACCTAATACAGCCAAAACTTAATTAATTAATTAATTAGAAAGAAAATCACCACCAGCACAAAACGTATCATTCAACAACAGAAATTTAATTATGTTCTGCATCAAAAAACCAATAACAACAAATGAAGAAGTAGGACAATATGACGTATAACCAGAAGAAAAATCTATGGATAGAATCAAACCTAAAAATGAGAGATACAATGGAATAGGCAGGTAGACTATGCTAATAAATATAAATTTTACTACGTGAACAAATCTTTAAAAGAAAATTGGTTGCTTCAAGCAAAATATTACCAAATCTTTGTGAATTTCAAATATATGCATTAGTAAAACATCAATATACCTCAAAATATGGAGAAATGGGAGTATACTATTGTAAAGCTTCATTATACAAGAAGAAAGAATAAGAAACACATGAAAAATCAACAAATATGAAATGCAGTTGAAAATTTCAACACCCCTTTCTTTGTAATTGATAAAAGAAGTAGACTTCAGAAAATCAATAAAACTATAGAACTTTTGAATCATATCATCAATGGAGCCAAATTTACATTTGTATAACACTATCCAACAACAGAAGTACAAGTACATAGTGACATTGATTATGATATACCACATCCTGAGCCATAAAACAAATTTTAACAAATTTTAGCAAATTTACAGATTGAATTTATACAAAATATATTATCTGATCACAGTTAAATTTAACTAGACATTAATAACAGACTTATAAATATATTCAAATATTTGAAAATTTAAAATGTAATTAAAATCCATAAGAAAAAGAAAAACTCAAGATGAATTTTTAAACATTCTGTACTGAATTAAAATGAAACAAATCAAGATAAATCTATGCTTAGAACTTTATAGATTTAAATGCTTATATAAGAAAGAAATCAAAGGTGTTCCATATTATAGAAAAACAAGAAAAAAATAAACATAAATTAAGTGGGAAGAAGAAACAACAAAGAAAGGGAGGGAAAAATCCCCAAGATTTAAATATATATATATATGTATGTATACTATCATATCCTACCCATCTTCTTGGCTCTTCCCATAAACTGTTGTAGACTTGCCCTTCTCAGTACATAGAAATAAATGTTTGTGAGCAGTAAACTAACAGTTAAACAGACATATATTTTTAAAATTTTTTATTGAAATATAGTTGATTTGGAATGTTGTGTTAGTTTCAGGTGTACAGCAAAGTGATTCAGTTATACATACATATATATAATTTTTTTAACATTTTCTCCCATTATAGCTTATTACAATATAGCGAGTGTGTTTCCCTGTGCTATACAGTAGGTCCTTGTTGATTATTTTATATATAGTAGTGTATATATTTTAATTTCAAACTCCTAATTTATCTCTCCCCCCCACTTTGGTAACCATAAGTTTGTATTCTATGGCTGTGAGTCTATTTCTGCTTTGTAAATAAGTTTGTACCATTTTTTTAGATTCCACATATAAGTGATAATGTATATTTGTCTTTCTCTGTCTAGCATACTTGACTTACTATGATAATCTCTATCCATGTTGCTGCAGATGGCATTATTTCATTCTTTTTTATGTCTGAGTAATATTCCAATGTGTGTGTGTGTGTGTGTGTGTGTGTGTGTGTGTGTGTGTGTGTGTATACCACATCTTCTTTATCCATTCATCTATCAATGGACACTTAGGTTGCTTCCATGTCTTGGCTATTGTAAATAGAGCTGCTGTGAACATTGGGCTGCATGTATGTTTTCAAATTATGGTTTTCTCTGGATATATGCCCAGCAGTGGGATTGCAGGATCATATGGTAGCTCTATTTTTAGTTTTTAAAAGGAAACTCCATACTGTTCTTCACAGTGTCTGTACCAGTTTGCATCCCCACCAACAGTGTAGGAGGGTTCCTTTTTCTCCACACCCTCTCCAGAATTTATTGTTGGTAGACTTTTTGATGTCGGCCATTCTGACCAGGGTGAGGTGATACCTCATTGTAGTTTTGATTTGCATTTCTCTAATAATTAGCGATCTTGAGCATCCTTTCATGTGCTTTTTGGCCATCTGTATGTCTTCTTTGGAGAAATGTCTTTTTAATCTTCTGCCTATTTTTTGATTGGTTGTTTGTTTTTGATATTGAGGTGTATGAGATGTTTATATTTAGGAAATTAATCCCTTGTCAGTCACATTATTTGCAAATATTTCCTCCCATTCTGTAGGTTGTCTTTTTGTTTTGTTTATGGTTTCCTTTGCTATGCAAAAGCTGTTAATTAGATCCCATTTGTTTATTTTTTGGTTTTGTTTCTATTATTCTAGGAGACAGATCCAAAAAGATATTGCTTCAATTTATGTCAAAAAGTGTTCTGCCTATTTTTTCCTCTAGGAGTTTTATAGTATCCGGTTTTACATTTAGGTCATTAATCCAGAACATTCTCTAACACCATACAGTTAAACAGTCTTTGAACTCCACTTTAGGCTCTGTATACTACGGTGCCTACTATTGGTTTGAATTCATTAAAGGACATTTACCTACCAGTATTATTTGTAGTGTTACTAATAATCATAGCAAAATGGAAACAATTCAGGGGAAAAAAAACTTTTCAAGAAACTTTTAACACCTTTCTGAAATGATAATAAATTATGATTAGCTAATAGCTTTTGAATTCACAACTACTCAGTCTTTCATTCTGGTGACAAAGTTCTAAGGTAAAAATGATAAACTTTTAGAGAAATGTGAAAACACTTTCTGTAGGCAAATTTTATAAGTGTTTGAAAAGTAATGGGTAGCTTGAAATATAATAGTTTTTAGTTCTGCATCTGGCTACACAAAATACCCACCTATGAACTCAGAAATATGAAATCACATCTAAACAAAAGTTACAAACAATTTGGCTATATGTTTTGCTAGATGTTTCTCTAGAGGAAAGAGGTATTCATTTCTGTCAATGAAAGTTAATTGTTTCTTTGGCAAAAATATAAATAATTGTACCTATAGATGTTAAAAACACATTTTGTTCCATTCATGTTACATAACTGATAAAAATAATTTCATTTGCAAATTTTAAAATTTTTATAGATTAGTCGTATGGTTGAATGATGATAAGTTTTTTGTTGAGCGAGTAACTATTCTTATTTGAAGCACATTTATACATGTTTCTTTGTCATATCTTAAAAGTCATTACACATAATGGTTAACCCCAGGAATTCCCATTAGGCTATCTGAAGAATTCTGTGGCAATTCTTAATATCTGTAACCATGGTCATCAATTTATAAAACTAAAGGTGGAACTCTTGAGTTATAACACAAAAAACATCATATTAAAAGCAACATTCAATTCATCTGGTTATGTTCAATTCATCTAGTTATTCTAGAAAGATTTAAAATATGTGAATAAAAATAGTGTTTCTTTTGATACATCAGACACTAAGTAAAAAACAAAGGTGACCAAAACCAAATATTATTTTCTCATAAATAAGCTCATCATGCCAGGTCAAATGAGTTGTATCAAGCCTATTTTCAAGAAGAGGAAATTTATCCATGTAAGTTCAGGAAGAAATTTGTAACTTAGAATTGGATTAAATGGGTACTGGTAAGAAAAGTGCCATTGAAACTCAAAATGCAAATTTGAATATAGCAAAAAGAATTTGTTTTAGTGAAGGAGTGAAAATATCTTAAGGGAGAGCCCCCTGATATATTTATATTTATAATAGAAATGGCAACATATATACCTAAACCACATTTTTACTCAAGAAATCACATTCAAAGGAATGATCTGGCTTTAATTAGAGTTAGTCAATTTTCCCATCATATCTATACCAGATACAGGTAATTTATCAGAATTATAACCAATCTTGGAAAATAGACACATCACTTCTTATATTCAATATTTTTTTAACAAAGCCTTGCATGTGGTAGCTAATACATAAGTATTTGTTGAATATATGTGTTCTGAAGACAATGATAAAAACTTGAAATATTGTTACTGTAATGCAAGAAGTTTATAATATATCATTTTAAATGACTTGTGAAAAAGTAATGACTCAAACTGAAAAACCAAACAAGGAAAAGAAATAAATTTTTAAGAAGATCAAAATGATCTTAGAGAAACTAGTAAATATAGAGGATAAGCAAAGAGGGGACAACATCTGCATAATGGAAAGCTACAAATTAGGAAATTAAATCTAGAGGACAAATGTGCAATTATATACTCTTGTGTATTTAAGAGAACTTGGCCTTTTAGAATAACTGCCTTGTAATTAAAATTTAATATATATGTGAATAATTGATTTAACATTATACTTTATCTTAAAATCTTATTAAATGAATGCATGACACTACAGCATGGAAGAGAAGTTAGGTTCACTCTATTTGTAAATTTCATTTATTTATAAGAATTTTTTAAATACCTAGAAGATGGCTAAATCTGAAAATGGAATTCTAAAGAATAAATAAAATATATTGAATATATAAATTTTGTTTTGAGTCTGGTATGTAGATGGGAATGAAATTTCTCAAAGCTTCTTAAAATTTTCTAGATACGTGCATAGTCTCCCGAGATTTGCAAGCTGAGTTTAAAAGTCTAAGATGGAGGTCAAGTTTTGGAACAGCAACTTTCATAAATTGAATGCTAATTGCTTAAGTTGCTTAATAGACTTTTCTACATTCAAAAACCATCCTTGAGGACAACAAAAAGTGCACCAATAGGCTTGTGTAGTTTTAGTTTTTAGGATATAATTACACCCAAGAAATTATAGATGTGGCTTGTCTGGGAGGCTTTCCTAGAAGGTGGTCACTTATCTTCGTTATTAAAATAAGAAAAAGAGCACTTGCACATTGTAGAAAGTTTTTTTTTTCCCCCCTTTTGATGTAGCTTCCTGTGATAAGTTGTCTGTGAAACATGCCTACTGCTTAGCGAAAGGTCCACAGCTCTAACTTTTATTCCGCACTGTAGAGGTAGTACAGTACTGAGAGAGGAATCAGAGTTCAGAACATTGGGGCCAGAGGCAATGAGCCTGCATCATTAGCACTTCAATGGATCACTCTAAAGGAATTAGCATCAATTTGAATGATGTCTGCAGTGCCCTCTTCTCTGCGAGCAACTGCTCCACTTTCCCCATTTTCGAACTACTTACTTGAAAGAGACAACTATTTCTTAAGAGGTGATTGGAGGAGCCAGGACAGACTCCCACAACAAGAAACCTGTGAGGGAGGAGTGATAACTTACTTTTCAAGGAATGTGCTTTATTCTTACAAAATACACATATAGACACTGGTATTTCAATATGCAAATATGTATGTTTTCCTCAATCCAGGGAGTACACTGTTGATTAGAAAAAAAGATTTCAAATCTAAAGCTCAAACAAAGGTGAACAATTCAGAATGTTAAATCCGAAAAAAAAAAACTTCAAAGATTATTGATGCTAGTTCTCTCATTTTAGAGTCTATGGCACAAAAAAGTTAAATAAAATTTCCAATTTTATACCTAACACCCTGTTAGTCTGGGAAAGATATGTTTAGCTTCCAGTTCAGTGTTTATTTGTATTTAGCAACTATAGAGCTAAGATTAAGCTGTTTCTCTGAATACACACAAATTAGATGATAAATGTATAATATCCTACTGGCTTTACTCTCAGGAACCCTATTTGGAGTGTGTCTGTAGGAACTGCACCATCACTGTTACACTTCTTCCTCTTATGTAACTAGACTCATCTTTCCACTAAATTTACAAGTAATGCGTGTGCCTTTCTCCCATACTCTCCTGTTGCACATAGACTTGTCCTCATTTAATTTATTCTGATATACAGGATTTTCTTAAAAATATATTTATTTATTTATTTGGCTGAGCCGGGTCTTAGTTGCGGCACACGGGATCTTCATTGCTGCATGTGACATCTTTAGTTTCAGCATGCGGGATCTTTTAGTTGTGGTATGTGGGCTCTTACTTGTGACATGCATGGGGGATCTAGTTCCCTGACCAAGGATCGAACCTGGGCCCCCTGCATTGGGAGCACAGAGTCTTAACCACTGGATCACCAGGGAAGTCCCAGATATACAGGATTTAAAGTTGAGATTTGCCTGATGTATGTGCATGGGTAATGGGGATATGGATCATAGAATAGAAAATACTGAGCATACCCAAAGCAAGAAAATATGATCTCTGTGCTGTCTTCTTTAGCTCTAGGGGGAAGTCCTATTCTTTTCCGAAATCTCTTCCTCCTGACAGAAGAACCAGGCAATTATGCAACCTGATCCATGTCGTCATTCAGGTGACTTCCCCTTCTGATAAGATATACATCTGGCTCATAAAAGTTTGACCAACTAATACTAAAGAAAAATGGGAATTCAGACCAGATTGGCCTATAGGGTTTTCAACATAGCAGAGAGCTTTGTCCTTTTCACAAAAGAACCTCTTTCCCTACTCTCCATTCTGTCAAGTGATTCCTGCAGGACCTTGTTCCCAGTGAATTTCATAAATTATGGCCTTTAAATTTATGTGTGGATAGACCAAGAAAAGCTGTTCTTATAAAATTTAGTGAGTGAAAGGTCAAAACACTTTGGTTATATGAGGAAAAGACTACGTATGTAAGGTCATGGGTTGCTTCTTGGATTTGGGGCAATGCTATTTTATTCAAGGCTGTTGCTTTATTAAATTTATAAGCAACAATCATGGAGTGGCTATATAATCTTCAGTTTAGATAGGTCAGTAATTGGAGAATTTAAGGACCAGGAATCCCTTGGAAGGCCTCTGAAGACTTTTTTAGCCAGAAACTCTTAAGGGAATCCCACTGTGGTTTTCAATATGTCATTTCTATATTTTGCAAAGTGAAAATACAGGTGAAAAAATAAACATTAAAATTATTAAAAAATAATATTATTGATTAATAGAAAAATTTTTCTAATAGTGTACAAATATTATTAAAGCAACTCTTATTCTTAGAAATAAAGAGTGCTTAAATTATTTTGTTACTTTTAAATAATACTGATAGAAAAACAATCACATCTAATGTTTGCCTATGTCCTTAATTAATTCCTCAAGATCAGTTCCTATAAATAAAAGTGTTGAACCTAATATAAATCACATTTTAAGATTTTGGTGCATATAAGTAAGTTTCCCTTAAGAATTATCATTGATTCATGATTCCCAGAATAGTGTATGAGGAGCCCCTATACCCTCCCAAATGCAAATGACCCTTAAACAATACAGGGGCACAGAGGCCCTGTATTGGGCCCTGTATTACGGGCACAGATCCCTTCACAGTCATGTAACTTTACAGTCAGCCTTCTGTATCAGCAGTTCTGTGGCCATGGATCCTACCAATCATGGATAATGTAGTACTGTGTTACTCTTTATTGAAAACAATGCAAGAAGATCTGAGACTTCCCAAAAGGCAAAAAACTCCCCCATGTACCTGGTTAGGGCAAAAGAAAAAAGAAAAAACAGACAAAAGAATAGGGATGGGACCTGCACCAGTGGGAGGGAGCTGTGAAGGAGGAAAGGTTTCCACACACTAGGAAGCCCCTTCACTGGCAGAGACTGGGGCTGGACGGGGGTGGGGGAGCTTCAGAGCCACGGAGGAGAGTGCAGCCACAGGGGTTCAGAGGGCAAAGCAGAGAGATTCCCGCACAGAGGATCGGTGCCAACCAGCACTCACGAGCCCAAGAGGCTTCTCTGCTCACCCGCTGGGACAGGTGGGGGCTGGGAGCTGCGGCTCCGGTTTTGGAGGTCAGATCCCAGGGAGAGGACTGAATTTGGCTGTGTGAACACAGCCTGAAGGGAGTTGTGCACCACAGCTAGCAGAGAGGGAGTCCAGGAAAAACTCTGGACCTGCCTAAGAGGCAAGAGACCATTGTTTTGAGGTGTGTGAGGAGAGGGGATTCAGAGCACCGCCTAAATGAGCTCTAGAGATAGGCGCGAGCTGTGGCTATCAGCACAGACACCAGAGACGGTCATGAAATGCTAAGGCTGCTGCTGCAGCCGCCAAAAAGCCTGTGTGCAAGCACAGCTCACTATCCACACCTCCCCTCCCAGGAGCCTGTGCAGCCTGCCACTGCCAGTGTCCTGTGATCCAGGGACAGCTTCGCTTGGGGGAACACATGGCACACCTCAGGCTGTTGCAATATCATGGTGTACTCTGCCGCCACAGTCTCGCCCCACATTCCATGCCCCTCTCTCTCCACAGCCTGAGTGAGCCAGAGCCCCCTAATCAGCTGCTACTTTAACCCTGTCCTGTCTGAGTGATGAGCAAATGCCCTCAGGCAACCTACACATAGAGGCAGGGCCAAATCCAAAGCTTAACCCCAGGAGCTGTTCAAACAGAGAAGAGAAAGGGAAATCTCTCCCAGCAGCCTCAGGAGCAGTGGATTAAATCTCCACAATCAACTTGATATACCCTGCATCTGTGGAATACCTGAATAGACAATGAATCATCCCAAAATTGAGACGGTGGATTTAGGAAGCAACTGTAGACTGAGGTTTGCTTTCTGCATCTAATTTATTTCTGGTTTTATGTTTATCTTAGTTTAGTATTTAGAGCTTAACATCATTGGTAGATTTGTTTATTGATTTGGTTGCTCTCTTCCTTTTTTCTTAATATATATATATATATATATATATATATATATATATTCTTTCCTTTTTCTCTTTTTCTGAGTGGGTATGTGTATGCTTTTTTCTGTGATTTTTGTCCATATAGCTTTGCTTTTACCATTTGTCCTAGGGTTCTGTCTGTCCTTTTTTTCTTTTTTTTAAGTGTAGTTTTTAGCGCTTGTTATCATTGGTGGATATGTTTTTGGTTTGGTTACTCTGTTCTTTCTTTTTCTTTTCCTTCTTTTTCTTCTGAGCCTTGTGGCTGAAAGGGTCTTTGTGCTCTGGCCGGGTATAAGGCCTGAGCCTCTGAGATGGGAGAGCCGAGTTCAGGACATTAGTCCACCACAGACCTCCCAGCCCCATGTAATATCAAACAGCGAAAGCTCTCCCAGAGATCTCCATCTCAAAGCTAAGACCCAGCTCCACTCAATGACCAGCAAACTATAGTGCTGGTCATCCTATGCCAACAACTAGCAAGACAGGAACACAACACCACGCATTAGCAGAGAGGCTGCCTAAAATCTTAATGACTTCATAGATACCAAAAAACACACCACTGGACATGGTCCTGCCCACCAGAAAGAAAAGATCCAGCCTCATCCTCCAGAACAGAGGTACCAGTCCCCTCCTCCAGGAAGCCTACACAACCCACTGAACCAAACTTACCCACTGGGGGCAGACACTCAAAAAAAAACAGGAACTACAAACCAGCAGCCTGCAAAAAGGAGACCCCAAACACAGTAAGTTAACCAAAATGAGAAGACAGAGATATATGCAGCAGATGAAGGAGCAAGGTAAAAACCCACCAGACCAAACAAATGAAGAGGAAATAGGCAGTCTGCCTGAAAGAATTCAGAGTAATGATAGTAGAGATGATCCAAAATCCTAGAAATAGAATGGAGAAAATACAAAAACATTTAACAAGGACCTAGAAGAACTAAAGCAAACAAACAAGGATGAACAACACAATAAATGAAATTAAAAATTCAGTAGGAATCAATAGCAGAAGGAATCAATAGCAGAATAACTGAGGCAGAAGAACGGATAAATGACCTGAAAGATAAAATAGTGGAAATAACTACCACAGAGCAGAATAAAGAAAAAAGAATGAACAAAAATTGAGGACACTCTTGGAGACCTCTGGGACAATATTAAATGTACCAACATTCGAATTATAGGGGTCACAGAAGAAGAAGAGAAATAAAAGGGACTGCGAAAATATTTGATGAGATTATAGTTGAAAACTTCTCTAATATGGGAAAGGAAATAGTCAAGTTCATGAAGCACAGAGAGTCCCATACAGGATAAATCAAAGGAGAAACATGCCCAGGCACATATTGACCAATTATCAAAAATTAAATACAAAGAAAACATATTAAAAGCACCAAGGAGACAAGAGACCTGTATGCAGAAAACTGTAAGACACTGATGAAAGAAATTAAAGGTGATACGAACAGATAGAGAGATACACCGTGTTCTTGGATTGGAAGAATCAACATTCAGAAAATGACTATACTACCCAAAGCAATCTACAGATTCAATGCAATCCCTCTCAAGCTACCAATGACATTTTTCACAGAACTAGAGCAAAAAATTTCACAATTTTTATGGAAACACAAAAACCCCAAATAGCCAAAGCAATCTTGAGAAAGAAAAATGAAGCTGGAGGAATCAGGCTTCCTTGACTTCATACTATACTACAAAGCTACAGTAATCAAGACAGTATGGTGCTGACACAAAAAAGAAATATAGATCAGTGGAACAGGATAGAAAGCCCAGATATAAACCCACACACATATGGTCACCTTATCTTTGATAAAGGAGGCTAGAACTTACAGTGGAGAAAAGACAGCCTCTTCAATAAGTGGTGCTGGGAAAACTGGACAGCTACATGTAAAAGAATGAAATTAGAACACTTCCTAACACCATACACAAAAATAAACTCAAAATGGACTAAAGAACTAAATATAAGGCCAGACACTATAAAACTCTTAGAGGAAAACATAGGCAGAACACTCTGACATAAATCACAGCAAGATCCTTTTTGACCCACCTCCTAGAGAAATGGAAATGTAAACAAAAGTAAACAAATGGGACCTAATGAAGCTTAAAAGCTTTTGCACAGCAAAGGAAGCCATAAACAAGACAAAGAGACAACCTCAGAATGGGAGAAAATATTTGCTAACAAAGCAACTGACAAAGGATTAATCCCCAAAATATACAAGCAGCTCAATATCAAAAAAACAAACAACCCAATCCAAAAATGGGCAGAAGACCAATCTAAACAGATATTTCTCCAAAGAAGATATGCAGATTTTCAACAAACACCTGAAAGACTGCTTAAAATCACTAATCATTAGAGAAATGCAAATCAAAAGTATAAGGAGGTATCCCCTCACACCAGTCAGAATGGCCATCATCAAAAAATCTACAAACAATAAATTCTGGAGAGGGTGTGGAGAAAAGGGAACACTCTTGCAGTGTTTGTGGGAATGTAAACTGGTACAGCCACTATGCAGAACAGTATGGATGTTCCTTAAATAACTAAATATAGAACTACCATAGGATCCAGCAATCCCACTACTGGGCATATACCCTGAGAAAACCATAATTGAAAAAGAGTCATGTACTGCAATGTTCATTGCAGCTCTATTTACAATAGCCAGGACATGGAAGCAACCTAAGTGTCCATTGACAGATGAATGGATAAAGAAGATGTGGCACATATGTACAATGGAATATTACTCAGCCATAAAAAGAAGCAAAATTGAGTTATTTGTAGTGATTTGGATGGACCTAGAGTCTGTCATACAGTGAAGTAAATCAGAAAGAGAAAAACAAATACCATATGCTAACACATATATATGGAATCTAAAAAAAAAAAAAAAGGTCCTGAAGAACCTAGGGGCAGCACAGGAATAAAGACACAGATGTAGAGAACGGACTTGAGGTCACAGGAGGGGGAAGGATAAGCTGGGGTGACGTGAGAGAGTGACATGGACATATATACACTACCAAATGTAAAATAGATAGCTAGTGGGAAGCAGCCACATAGCACCGGGAGATCAGCTCGGTGCTTTGTGTCCACCTAGAGGAGTGGGATAGGGAGGGTAGGAGGGAGACGCAAGAGGGAGGAGATATTGGGATATATGTACATGTATAGCTGATTCAATTTGTTATACAGCAGAAACTAACACAACATTCTAAAGCAATTATACTCCAATGAACCTGTTAAAAAATAATAAATAATAATGGGGCGTAATCAGCAAAAGGCCATCCAGCATGTCACTCAGAAAAAAAAAGAATTGCATATAAGTGGACCCACACAGTTCAAACCCATGTGTTAAAGGGTCAACTCTCCTTCTACATGTATGTTCCCAAATACTTCATAAATTATGTGGATATTAAATTGTGTTTTATTGTTGTTTTTACTGTACTGTTTGATAATTTTACATTTATTTGAAAATACGCATTGATTATTTATTCTTTATTGAGTTAATCCTTCATATTTTCACAATTTTCAGTTAGAAAGTGTGTCATATTTTAACTTACTTGAAAATAAATTATGTTGTGGATTTTCCTATTATCTCTAACATACACTGAAAGGAAATTTCTCAATATGCCATTTGATTTTAATTTTTTTGTACTAAAATATTTTAAACTTATTATTGATCACATTTGGTTTATTTTTCTCTTTTGGGTTTCTACCTTTGCAATGTAGAAAGTCCTTCTCTACCTTCCACATTCTTAAAAAATATTTTATATCCTTTTATGCTTTAATGTATGAGGACACAAATGCTTAAAAAAATTAAAAATGAAACACATTAAAAGTAAGAACTTCAATTACATTAAGAAAGTGAAAAGGCAAACTGTAGAGTGGAAGAAGAAGTTCACAAAACAGATAGAATCTGACAGCCTTGTAGCTAGAAAATACGAAGAACTTCATTAAGTCAATAAGAAAACAAAAGTAAAGGGAAAATTCATGAAAGTTGGGAAATTGTCTTTAAAGAAAAAACAATTTATGGCTTAAAATTACTGAAATTTATATAGACGTATGCTATGATCTGAATGTTTATGACCTGCTCCTCCCTCCCCCACCAAATATATATGTTGAAATCCTAACCCCCCACTGTGATGGTATTAGGAATTGGGGCCTTTGGGAAGTGTTTATATCTTGAGGTTGGAGCCCTCATGCATAGAATTAGTGCCATTAAAAAAAGAGGCCTTAGAAAGCAGCTTTGCCCCTTCTGCCATGTGAGGTTACAGTGGAGAGATGGTCATCTAGGAAGTGGGCTCTCACCAGACACCCAATCTGCTGACACCTTAATCTTAGACTTGTCAGGTTTATAAGCCATCCAGTTTATAGTATTTTTTTGTTAGAGCAACCCAGACAGACTATGAATATCACTCATTTATGATGATAAAATAAGATAAAACTTATAAGTACTAAAAGGCTGAAAATCAGCTTGGACTGAGGAAGAAAAAAGTAGCCCTGACTTTATGCCATGAGGCAGGATAGACAGGTAATGCCAGAATCAAAGCTAACAAGAAACCTTGTTTCTTTTAAGGTCATGTGGAAGTTGTAAAATGTCATTTGAACCCCCTAAGTGATAACTTCTTTCTTACTAGTGATGCCTCGGAACCATTTGGCTTCTTTAATTCATTACTATAAATCCAATTGCTAAGCTGCCCACATTTCATGACATTACCCCATCTTTGGTTATTACCCTCTTCTTCTCTCACTTAAGGAACAGAATTCAATCCAGTCTGTTTCCTAATTTAGTCTCTCCTTGTTATCCATCAGCACAAACCCGGGGCTTACAAAAGACACTTCCCTTCAACTCTTGTGAAGCAGCATCTCTGGGTTCCTGTGTAGCCTCTTCCTTCCCTGCATCCAAAGTAAATCTGATGCTGTCAGACTAGAACCTTATTCTGGTGTTCTTGGCTGATTAGGCTTTAAAGATATAAGCATGATGTCTCTTAAGAGCTGTTTTTTTTTTTTTTCTGTTATAAAACTAAAGAGTTAAATATCACAGAGTTTGAAGTGAAAACAAATATATTTCTAGAGAATCAAGTTAAATTTAGCATATAAGATAAGAATAACAATTTAAAATATAATAGTAAATAATAATAATAGAACACACTCATTAATGAATTTGTATTGTCAATGAAAAAAATCAATAGTCAAACTAAGAAAGAAATGGATAATTTTATTCAATCCAACCTGAGAATTATAACCCAGGAGACAGTCTTTCAGAAAGGTCTGAGGACTGTTCCACCCATTAGAGGTCAAAACACAGGTATATGAGATTTTGAGACAAAGGATTATACCTCAAATGATGTGTCAACAGTTCACACAATTCAGATCTGCACATATAAAGCCAGTAGTGGGCCATCATGACCCTTTACAAGATTAAGAAGGAAGGTTATCTCCTAAGGAGGTCTGGTTATTGAAGATGCACAACACACAATAAAGGGGAGAGAGGAGGCCCAAATGGGCAAAGAAAAATGTTATGTTTAAATTTTTCTTGTTTTGACATAAAATATGAATTTTATTTCATCAGTAGTTATGCATAAAATTGTTTTGGTTAAGATTAGATGGCTACCAAAGTGTAACTTAATTTTAAAATAAGTTGGTTTTCTATAAGTATCTAATTACAAATACATGATAAACCTTACTTCTTTTATTTATACTGAATGAATGTGTTGCAGAAAAGAAAGTGACCATCGGAGGATGGTCACATCCCAGGTCTCAGGTGGGTACCTGGGATGGCCACCAAGTGTGGGATCATGGCTTCATGTAGGAAAGGATTCAAGAGCAAGCCATAGTAAAGTGAAAGAAAGTTTATTCAAGGAGATACACACTCCACAGACTTTGGGCCATCTCGGAAGGCAAGAGGGCCCAGAGTACGGGGTTGTCAGTTTTTAGAGGGGTGGGTAATTACCTAGGCTAGTGAGTGGGAGGATTATTCCAACTATTTTGGGGGAGGAGTGGGGATTTCCAGGAATTGGGCTACCGCCCACTTATTGACCTTTTATGGTTGGCCTCAGAACTGTCATGGCACCTGTGGGTGTGTCATTTAACATGCTGTTGTATTACACTGAGCGTGTATAGAAGGCTCAAGGTCTAGTGGAAGTTGACTCTTTTGCCATCTTGAACCTAGTTGATTCTAACCAGTTTATGTCGTGTCCCCAATGGCTGTCATTCTTTTAAACGTTGTGCCCTGCCCCCTTCCTGTACACTCAATGAAAATTTTATTTTTTTCAGGATGTGTGCTTATATTGGTTAGAATAATATAATGGTGAAGTCTGATGAAATTCCACAGTATTAGATTAAAATAAATATTTTGAGAGTTTTTATATATTATGATTATAAATCTCTAATTTCTTTGCCTTTTTTTCTCTCCTTAACAAAAGTATTAGAGTAACAAAAATATTACAGTAACCAATAATAGAGTGGAAATTAAATCTGCCATTTATTATGTACTGATGTAGCATTTAAAAATATGATTCAGGGTATTACTACACTGTATACTATTTTTTGATAGGATAGTTAAGGTAAATAGAGATTCTTTATAAAATTTACATGGAAAAAAGATACTAGATCTCTGCATAAATGGAAATGAATACAAATTTTAGCACTCTTTATTAGAATCTTAACTCTTTTCTTCCTTGTTTTCTATGCCCTGAATACCAAGCACTTAGTTGGTAATAAGTACCTTAACAAGAAAATTGCATCTTTGCTTCAGGTCAGTGATAAGCAATAATTAAAGTAGCTAAAACACTAGGAAAATAGGCTAGGAAATAGAAGAACATGGTAACTCGATCCAGTTTTAAGTTGTTAATTAAAATAAGCAAAGACACATGCAAAATGAAATATACCCTCCAGTCAATAAAATGCTATTAAATACCTTTAGCTTAATTTAACCTTTATTTTTCTTAATGTTTTACATTAAGATCTAACTAAACACATGATAGAGGGATGAATTTTGCTTTGGTCCATTTCATCAAGGAAGGTATCAAACAACTAAAAATTAAAAATGACTGAAGAAGAGATTCTGCTCCTGGAATACAGCTTTAGCTCCTGCCCAAGGTTTACCCAGGAGTTTCAGACAGTCCTCTGCTGTGGGTTTTAGACTTGCCTAGCAAGGCCCCATAATCACATAGGCCAATTCGTTGCAGTAAATTGATTGCTCTCTCGGTGTACATGTAATCACTTTTGTTTCTCTGATGGAATCCTGATTAATGCAGTAGCTATTTATATCTTAATTTAAATGAATTAAAATTAAGTACGATTTAAAAGTCATTCAAAGTGGCCGTATTTCACATTTCAGGTGTTCATCACCCATTTGGACAGCACAGAACATTTCCATTGTATCAGAAGCTCTAATGCACAGAGCTTTTCTAAACCAAGCATTTCCAGTTCCCTCAATCGTTTCTTATTTCACATGCTGACTTAACATCACACTACATTATCATTGTTTTAATATCTCTGTTAAAATATTATACTGGCAATTGAACATTATATCCTCCATGTGAAATCTGATCAGCTCAGGATACAGAGGAATTATGCTCCCTTAAACTGGATATTATTGAAATGGTTCCCAAAACTATCCATATCTAGATAGTCAGGCTTGCTTTCCCATCCACTATGGAAAAATTTGTTCCATATATCCCTCTAGCTTACCAATAAATAATTTTACTATAGGGCTTCCCTGGTGGCGCAGTGGTTGAGAATCCGCCTGCCGATGCAGGAGACACGGGTTCGTGCCCCGGTCCGGGAAGATCCCACATGCCGCGGAGCAACTAAGCCCGTGAGCCATGGCCGCTAGGCCTGCGCATCCGGAGCCTGTGCTCCGCAACGGGAGAGGCCACAACAGTGAGAGGCCCGCATACCGCAAAAAAAAAAAAAAAAAAAAAAAAAAAAAAAATAATAATAATAATAATTTTACTATATAAATAAAACTAATTAATTGAGAGGAGATGGAGGAGAGAGAACCTAACCTCAACAGCTGCAGTGCTGCAATAATCATATTGGAAAGATTAAGATTGACTCATAAACAGAAAATAATAACAGTAAGAAAGAAGAGAAAGAATCAAGGGAAACACTGAGGACTATAGTGTGGAAAATAGAGACAAGAGGTAAGGGTGAGAGATGGAAGGAAGAAAATCTTTTAAGCAGGCAAAGACTAAGAAGGTTGGTGAGAGAAAGGAATGAAGGAAAGATGATTTTAAGAGGAGATGGTTGCTCTTTGAAATAAATCTTCTTTAATGTTGACCTAGAAATGTATGTAAGGACTGGGCTTACTTCAAATCACTTTTAATTGTTTAACTATTTTCCATTTTTAAAATTTTCTTTTTAATGAAATATTGCCCTCTGCAAAAAAAAAAAAAAAAGAAAGAAAGACTGGCATTCACCAGGTAATCTGAGTAGGATATAAACCTTCCAAGCAGAGACAAGAATAGATTAAAGGTATTTCGACTGTAAGGTAGACCAAATTGGGGATCATCGGGTTTCCCTATTGGGGGAAAATAACTCTGCAGAAAGAATTATTTGAAGAAAAAATACTATATTAAAGATAGTTTATTCATTTTTTTCTGTTCATTTGTTTATTCTTTCAAAAAATATTTGTTAGGCATTGTATCAGTCATAGAGATACAATAGTAGGAAAAACAGAATCAGGCCCTATACTATGAGGGTAAAATATTGACTAATAATAACACAAATGTATAGATATAAACTCATATATATGCCACAGAGGAAAGAATATGAAACCATATTTTTTGTAACATGGATTATATAATATGGATTAAGTAGATCATTATATTTTACAAACATTGATTAAAACTTTGAGATGTAGAATGCTAGCTGAATTATGTGATGCTTTAATAAGTTGTGATTAAACAATTCTTAGACAGCTGACAATCCTTCTTTGAAAAATACACATTGTAGTGTTCTGTTCAAAATTCAAAAATATCATAATAAATGATCACTGGAAAATGAACTTTCAAAACAAAATATTTTAAAAGAATAAAAATGTGAAAAGGTAACATTAAAACAGTTTTTCAAGACACTGGTTTTTGTTAGATTTCCAATTTAAGTAGAGAGTAGAAGTTCTACAGAAAAATATAGTCAACTCCCAAATTTATTTAATACTCTTTTTTTTTTTTTCTTAACAATAATCTCAGTGGGAATTGTTAGAATAAGAACTTAAACACTGCATGCACCCCAAGGTTCATAGCAGCATTATTTACAATAGCCAAGATATGGAAGCAGCTCAAATGTCCATTAACAGATGAATGGATAAAGAAGCTATGGTATATAGATACAATGGAATATTACTCAGCCATAAAAAAGAATGAAATTTTGCTATTTGCAACAATGTGGATGGACCTAGAAAGTATTATGCTTAGTGAAATAAGTCAGAGAAAAAAAATACTGTATGTTATCACTTACATGTGGAATCTAAAAACTAAACTAATGTATATAACAAAATATTTAGAAACAGATGCACAGATATAGCTAACAAACTAATAGATACCAGTGGGGAGAGGGAAGGAGGGAGGGCCAAGATAGGGATAGGGAATTAAGAGATAAAAACTACTATGTATAAAATAGATAAGCAACAAGGATCTATTGTACAGCACAGGGAAATATAGACATTAGTTTATAACTTTAAAGGCAATATAATCTATAAAAATATTGAATCACTATGCTATATACCTGAAAGTAATACAATATTGTAAATCAGCTATATTTCAATTAAAAAAACAAAATAAAACGTTAAGCACTAATCAATATCTGCACTGAACTCACAATTTGGTACTTACATGTGACTTCCTTAAGTTTTTGTAACTGTGAGCATTTTGAACAGATCTAACATCTGAGGATTAATAATAGCCCATGATTGTATGTTTATGCCTTTAGCTGTAAAGAGCTATTATAGTAAACCAGCTCTTCAGAATAAATAAATTAAATTTACAAAGCCATAATATAGCATTTGCTGATATTTACAGTATAAATATTCCCATAATGGCCAATTTCAATCTACTGAATATTTTCACTGAAACTTGGAGTTGGGAGAAATGTAGACAGTTGGCATTTGCAAGACAATATAAGCTTGGTTCAGTACAAAACTGGTTTCATCTTTTTTTTTTTTTTTTTTTTGTGGTACGCAGGCCTCTCACTGTTGTGGCCTCTCCCGTTGCAGAGCACAGGCTCCGGTCATGCAGGCTCAGCGGCCATGGCTCACTGGCCCAGATGCTCCACGGCATGTGGGTTCTCCCCGGACCGGGCACGAACCCGTGTCCCCTTCATCGGCAGGCGGAGTTGCAACCACTGTGCCACCAGGGAAGCCCTGGTTTCATCTTTTAAGATACATCTCAACCTAGTAAATCGATATATGTTTGCCCAATTTATTTCTAAACCTATTGCAGAAGTTATAATATTTGGAAAACTTTTAAAATAATGTGGAAATTTAATATACAGTATGACTACAATCTTCATTCTTTCTGTTTTTTAATTCCCCATCTCATTTGCAAGAGATAAACTGTTTTCATAAAAAGTGAGTTTGTTATTTTTTTCCTCCAAAAAAATAACAAATAACAGTCAAAGACAGTGCTCACATTAAAAGTTTACAGAGTTTTGGCAACTCACACCACTCTTTTGGCTTTCTTCCCATGGAGGATAATATTGAGCTACATGTTAATTCTTCTTGGCACCAATTCTGTTGATTTTAGCTTTGGAAATACTGTCTGGTAGTGTTAAAATGTCACTACTCCATGTATCTTGTTTCTTGGAGGGAAATTGTTTCTAGTGATAATGAAAAAGATAATCAAGAGAACCACAGTGAATTAAAAGAAGTATGACCAATACCCTAACATAGTTTTCACTTGGCATCATAATTCAGAGATTAAGGATATCGGAAGTGAGGCAGCAGGAAAATAGTCTACTGCAGGCAGCATGGTATCATCATGATTTAGCAGTGTATGCTGGGATAGGGTTCAAAGAACTAGGAATCATTGTCACTATCCCTCTAAGGCTAGTAACAAATCAAAGAGAGAAAAATATGGAATTCATATCTATAAACCTAAGGGAATAGTATATTATACCGAATCTACATGCAAAGGAAAATAAGAAACCATAAATGGGAAGTGAAAATTATACTATTTTGAGAGATGGAAAAGATGAGTTGTGGATGATTCTTATTAAGTGATGCTGTGTTTAAGCAAAGTTAAAAAAAAAGAAATTTCACAGTTCATGGAAAAACTGGTTTGCTCAGAGGTGAAAGAGGACAAGGCATCAGGGGATGGTGAGAGTGAGAGATTTCTCAAAGATACAAAAAAAAAAGAATAGCTTATAGTTTAAAGATTCAAAAAGAAAATAAACTTAGGGTGTTTTTTTTAAGGCAGTTGAAGAATAAATCGAAGGGAAGACAGTTCCAGTAACGCTCTGTCATCTGAAACCTGAAGTATCCTCCCCTTGCCAGTGATTCTCTTTCTCACACTAATTTGCTACTTCGAACTATAAATTCTGTGCCATTGATTTTATCCTGAATCTTATCAACCAACTGGCTAGCTTTGGAAATCTTAGTCTATTTTCTCTCTTTCTTTTTTTTTCTCCTGCTATGTAAACTAAAAATCTCTGTTCTTGAAACTTTTTATAAACTTAATGCCTAACTACTGATCATTTAGGCTGCCTGATGTGTGACTTAGAATTGCCCCCTGTGTAGGGTTAACCCAGAAAATATGAATCATTGGAAAGACAACAAAGCTTTTCCCCTGAGAGCAATTATATCTGATCAGAATCAAAAATAGATACAGATGGATTTCAAGCCAGCCAGAGCCAAACAGATGGAAATTTCTTTGCAGGAATATCTTTATATTATCAGAGATCTAGTTGGTGTGTTAAATTTAATTTTCATTCCTTTAGAATCTTTAATTTTGGAAATCAAAGTGCATATTTACAACCAAAAATTCAGCCATTCTTAATTCTCCTTTCTTTCATAACACCATTCATATCAGGATTCCCATTAACTTTAGATCTTCAAGACATATTGCAGAGCATACATTCAGGATATCTAAAAAGAAGCTTACACAAAAGAAATTACATACATCTGTCAAGAACTGCGAAGTGTTTTAGACTTTACCCTATTTGCAAGCCAACAAGTTAGTATGCCACACTTTCCTGGATGCTGGTAGAAGACATAAGTCTCCTGGGTCAGAGAAAAGACAATATATTAATCACAGCAATGGCACTAAGCATTATATTATCATTTTTAATTGGCCCTCTGACCACCAATTTCTACAGGGCTATGCAAAAAGGGTCAGAGGATACTTGCACACACAGTGAGCTTCATTATAGGTGGCAGACCCTGAGATTAGGGAACCAAAATCTTTTATAATGATAGTAAGAATGCCTGCCCTTTGCTCTGGAGGGATATATTATCTCTGCACCAAGTCCGCTCACTGTACAAATCTCCTTGAAAAAATAGTCTGGAACAAGATTAAATTAGTACCTCTGCTCTAAGATGTGCAGAAACATGAAAAACCCCTGGAGTCATCTCCCATCACAAGGTGAGGAAATACATACAATAAAAGAAATACACTTTTACGTTGTCATTATTGATTAATACAATTTACTATACTCAATTTATACTGGAGGGGAGTATTTTAGGTATGTTTTCTCCTTTAAAAACATACATGTTTTCTCCATCATTTCAGAGAACTAAAGAATTGTTTAGTCTCGATTATGGAGAGCAAGTATTTAGTTTTTACTTAAATATTTAAGAATCATGAGGAAACAAGATTACTTTATGTTTCATTTCCAGGCTATTATCTATTTTTTTATAAGGCACTAAGAAATTTTCACTTGGATTGTGTTTAATTTCTGGCCACATGGCTTGTATGTCTAAAACTCGGCAGATTCCCATGCTTTGCCCAATTTCTACTAAATTGAAATCGCCAAGGGAAGGCCTTGGGAACCCAGAATTTTAACTGTTTCTGATGATTAGAACAAATTGGGAAACTGGCTCAGAGCAACTGAGTTTGTAGCCTCATCTCTGAAAACTAAATAAAAACAATTGGGCTTCAAATATAAATAATTTAAATGCTAAAATCCAAGTGTTGTTCATCATAATATTTCATGTTTATTAAACTCTGCTCCTCTGGTAGATATGTTGTTAAAGCTTTAAATGCATTATCAAGGTTACCACTCACACTCACCCTTTATGAGGCAGGGTAATGTTATCACATCCATCTTCCTGATTGTGAAATGAGCTCAGTGAAGATAAGTAATTTGTCTCAGGTGAAAAGTGGAGTAATGGATGCTTGAAACCAGGTCACTAATTCAGGTGCCTGGGCTCTTCCTGTCTTAATTACTTATTTATGTCTTTAAATTTCTAACAAAAATATCATCCACCTTTGCTTCTTAGTCTAAGTTCATCCAGACATTATAATTGTAAGGACCTACTCTTTAATCATCTTCTATCCTTGCCTCACTCTAAATCCTAAATGTTAAGTACATGAAATACAAAAGAATGGCCTATGTATTCCTAAAAATTATGCTGTCATTGTATTGTGCATTTATACTGTAAGAGGTTCACATGCTAATAACATTTTAGCTTTCACTTTACTTATTTGTGGAGAGGAAAGAGAACCCATTCTGGCAGTACTAGGTTTCTGATTGGAAAATACCAAATTTATTTTTCATGTTTCACCTGTGACTTAACATAATTACAACATACAAATGTATACTTTCTTTGCATACAGCTCTGCTAATATTTTCTTATGTTTGAATGGTGCTTCAACTTCTAACTACAGGCAGATTCTTTGAAGGTGGCATTAAATAAACCATTCTTATCAATGGGAGATTTGAATGTGGCTCGAGGGCTCCTGGTACACAGCAGAGAGTGACTAAATATGATAAAAATAAGCAAATGTTACACAGATGCTCATAGCTGACTTCTTGGTTTCCAACTTTTATTAAATGGTCTTTTTGCAAACCTATAGATCGTTACTCACGCATTCTCTATCAAGGGTGCTTCAGTAGAGGCTGCCTATTCTGAGTTAATGAGAAAAGTCCTAATTAAGCTGGCCATATGTTCAATTGCACTTATAAGTGGAAAAATAGCCCTTTTTTGCTGCTGATACTACCATTGTTGTCATCTCCTGCTGCTATGGGTGTCACTGAAGCAGTTACTGTTTCAACAGTTTCCTCTATATTCCAGCATGTTCATTCCAGGCCTGCACTCTGTTTCATGAGATATTCTTGGCATGCACAGTTGAATGCCTGCAGTGCTTGCTTATGAAAATATCTTTCTAGAGATCTATGTCTGTATTGAATGCAACTATATCTTCAGTTTTGCCTTGGATCTCGCAATGCTGCCAAAACATATTCTTCCTTTTCAAGCATTTAATATGTTCTGCAGCATGTGGAGAGCCCAGGAGTCAGGATTGCCCCACATAACCTTTGTCCCTTTTGCCTTGATATTTGGGCATCCTTTGGGGCCTTTTCTTCTGTGCAGGTGCAAAACTTTTGCTTGAAACTTTATCATTGAAAACAGGTAAATACTCTAAGTGTAAATGTGTACTACCTCGAGCTTAAAACTGCTTAGAGGAACATGCTTTCTTTTCAACTACCTATGCCTAAACACTTGAAAACTGTAAAATAAAATTTTATAATTTCTTGATGGTGTCAGACCCTCAGTGTGTATTAGCATTATATTATATATTTATTTATTCTACATTATTTAGCCATATGATAAGCATGTACTGTGCACCTATTATGACCCCTATACTTCCTGGAGAATTAAAAGAATAACTATCATCTCTTTGCAAGGTTTTCATAACCATAGTCATCAGTGATATTTGTGCATATATACATAGGTTCTGTGACAGTAAACATACAGAACTATATTAAACATATATAATTAACAGATTTGGATAACTCAGATGCCTTATCTAAATAAAGAAAAGGAAAATATAATAACATGTGATATGTATAATCACAATAATGAGATGTTTAATTTTTTGTATCTTTTTCAAGCTACTCAGTCACTCTCAAATTTATTTTGTTATATGATATGAGGTAGAGAAATTTTTGTTTTTTATTTTCTGTTATTGTTATCCAGTGGAGTGATAACTATCAATAAACTATCCTTTTCCATTTATTGCACTAGAGGAAATTAATAGTTCTCCTAGATTTTACCTGATTGTCTTGGGTACTTCAAATGAACTATTATATTGATATCTACTGCAAATGATGAAAATTTTGTCTTCTTTCAAAATTTATGCCCCATTTCATTTTTTCAAGTATTTGAGTTAATTTCCACAACAATGTGTAGTAAAAACACCTGCCAATTAACCTTTTTGATTGTACTGTAACTGCCTGACATTAGTTTTTGATGGCAGAGGCCTCTACTTCAAAAACATCCATCTTGCCAGCTACACAATTAGATAAAGAGCTAGGCTGGCCCACCCATGAAGTTGTTGGGTTTTCTTGAAGAGCTCTGGTTGACTTAACTGAATATTTCACTGCTTGCTTTTCCCTTCCTTCACTTTAATTCCCACTCTTGTGTTTTAGATTCAACAATAAAGAGTGAACCCACGAAACCCTAGTTACTTCACCGTCCACCCCAAGAAAAGCTGAACCCCAGGTCTTCTCTCTCTCTTTCTCTCTCCCCCTCCTGTGACCTCGCTGTGTGGTCCCAGGCATGCCATGGTTCCTCCGGGACCTATGGGTAATAAACTTTGTCATCTCAAAGTTCTCTGATGATTGTTGCTGTGGTGAATCTTGTAATCATAATAAGAGCCACAAGGTTTGGTACAGCCACCAACATTGACTTTGGTTGGGGAAATGTCTGTGAAGGCTCCCCACAAATAATACAGGCCCAGGTGAGTGCCTATGGATTTCTAACGTATAATGTCACTACTGATAGGCTGAGGCCAACACAAATCACAATGTCACATAACATACATATTAAGCATATTTATCTTATATGTGACTTTATTGGAAATTCTACATTTTTCTTGATAGATTTGATGTTAGTGTTTGAATTCAGATAGACATTCCTTGGTGTGTTTAAAAAGTAAATTCCCATACATAGTTTTCCTTTTTATCAGTAATGGATTAATTGATGTTGAGATTTAACAAACACTTATAGCTGACAATGTGATATTTCTTTTTGGAACTGTTGATACGATAGAATCTTGTAGTCTAACTTCCTAAGCTATATGAACTTGTTATTCATTCAATAAATCATACTTGATTTACTATTTAATTTTTTAAAATATATTGCTAGATTTGATATTCGATAAATGCTCCTTAAAATGGTTTCCTTGGAATGAGGAAGAAGGAAGACAAGCTAGTTTTAGTCTATCTCATTTTGTCTGCTAATTATTATAAATGGATAATAGAAAATAATTCCAAGCCTTCGCTTCAGCTTTTTTTCTCTTATTTCATCTTTTTCAATGTTTTATTACCAAATTATTAGGATTGTATTTTTATATGTATATATATACTATATATGTATGTATGTATATCTTAGTCATAAAACATCTGAAAAGGTATATTTGTGAGGGTAGTCTTTAAAAAACTTCTGTTTCCCATTGGTTCCCCAGGAACAAGACTCTAACATGGAGCTTTGATGTAGGAATATTATTGGGTAGTGCTTTAGAGATCAACACCAGGGGGAGGGTGTGGAGAAAATAAGATTGGTCAGAGTGAGAAGTTGAAATGCAGTACAGTCTTGAAGAAGACGTTGGCTGATCCTCTGATTCCACAGGGAGTCCAATGCCAGAATGGTCCTTCATTATTTTTCCTCCTTGGTGCAAGGGGACCAGGCCAGGCCTATATGTCTTGGTATAGATCAGCCAGTGCAGGATGCTCTGGGGAGGGGCCATGGGAAGATGTCTTTTACTGCTTGAGGCAATTCCTGAAAGCCTTTAATCACCAGTACTTGCTAGCGGCTGGGACATTGAGTCCCAAGGTGCTGAAATTGGAATTTGAGAGCCTCCACTACAACTTCTTACTTTTTCCAGTTGTTCCTTTAACAGATACTTACTGATCACACACTACTTATCACATATTCTTCTAAGTACAGAGGATATGACAATGAACAAAGCAGACAAGAGTCTCTGACTTTTGGGAGTTTATAGTCTTTATTGAATAAGAGAACACACTCATACAGAATTTACTGTATGCCAGGCATAACTGTATTTTACATATATTCACACATTTAAATTTAAAAAAACATGAATTAAGAACTAATATCTCTACTTTACAAATGAGTTAACTAAATTCTAAATAAGATAACTCACATGTCTATTATCATATCCAGTAACATTAGTCAAGATTTGGACCAAGGATTTCTGGCTCCAGAGACCATAGTCATAATTTCCAAAATATGCATTCTTCTTTATTGCTAAATAAATATATTTCTGAGATTTATTTTCCCATTTTTCCTTGATTTGAATTGCTAAAAAATTTTAGTGTTTTACTGACCTTTTAAAAATATATGCTCCTAGATGTTATCAAACCTGTTACAGTTGACCCTTGAACAAAGTGGGTGTGAACTGCACAGATCCACTTATAAGCAGCTTTTTTTCCATGGTAAATACTACGGTATAGCACTATTCAAGGGTCATTGAATCAGTACATGCAGAACTATGGTTATGGAGGAATTTGAGACAGGTCCTGCAACCAGCTTCCCTTGCATACCCAGGGAAGACCGTTATTGTTTTTGTAATTATTTTTGCTTTACCATTATTTTTACTAAACTGATATATGTACATGGTCATGCAAACATGTCTTTCAGACCTTCTGTGCAGGAAATGTACATAATTACCTGACAGCGGTCTTTACACCTAAGTCACACCTTCAGTGGGCTGTCCCAGACAATTACTGAGCACTGTATTAGTGTTGGCCCATTACTGAAAAGTAAGAGACTCCAAAACTTGATAACTCCTCATTGTTAAGCAAGTAATGAGGATGGGAAATATGGTCCAGGCAGTATGTATAGTGAAGGCTGTAAAGGTATAAGAAAATTGATAACTCTAATGAGTCCATAAACATCCAGTACTTAATTGCATAATGTTTCATAGATATTATTTTTCTATTTAAACATAAGTTCATTGAAAAATTATCTAATGCATTAAATTATAGGGATTTTGGTTTTGTATTTGCAGAAACATGTATTAGGTCATGTGTGACACTGCAGCTTAAAAATGCTATGGAAATTTATCTCTAGTCCAACGGAAAGCTACCTGGTAGATATTCCTGGTAATATTACTTTGTGTAATCAAGATTAGGTAACTCTCATCAAGAAAATGGAGATATCAACTTCATATTTGATCCAAAGTCATTATAGTATTCTATTAATCTTCCTGTTGATTCTCTTTTTCCATGAGTAATGTTCACCATTTTGACAATATTTTAACATCCAATTGTGTATAAATGCAGTTTCTAAAGGAAAATAATATGAAGGTCACTTCAATGAAAGTTGCAGGAACTTTTTTAGATGATTTGTCACCTGAGTTAGAATATCGTACACTGGGTCTAAAGATCAATCCTTTGGAAAGAAGCTATTTTTGGTCTTTATTGCATAGATTTAGCCATAAAAATTTAACAGAATAGCAATAATTACTCAAAGTTTTAACAATTTGAGAAGCACTCTAGTTTCATTTTTCCTTTTTAGAAGGGACTGATATTTGAACATGATAAAGAATCACTGAGTGATGTAAACTGTATCTTCCTTACTGTATATACCTGAGCATGTTCTTAAAGATCAGATCTGCGGATCTTTCTGAATGTGATACATTTGATTATTTTATTGGACATCTGTCTCCTGTAATTATATTAATTCCTTTTCTTTTCAAAGCCAGACATTAGAGATGATTTAAGAAATATAAAATTTCATTTAATGAGTTCATTCAATGCACTCTGGATTTCTTTCTCTCTCAAAATACGTTGACTTTTGAGAGATTTTGAAATTATTTCTTAATGGGTAGTTTTGTGACATCCTGTAATAATACTATGTATAGACTGAGTTAATAACTAAAAGGATAATTTATGTCACAGGTTTCAATTGTTGTTAATTGTATATGAAATGGTTTAATAAAAATAATTGTATATTTTTATAAAATAATACTGGCATAATGATTAATATCAAGGCAAAAATTTTAAAAATTGCTATCCAATATAAGGCCCTAATACTGGGTAACAAACTTTAAAAGTATGGAAACAGTTATTCATTTAATTATTCAGTATTATTATCAAAGATTGACAGGATGCTTAGGATAACTCCTTATCAGTAACGTAAATACTTCATTAAGTTTTTTGAATCAAGATTCAGGCTATATACAATTGCTCATGGAGTTATTGATTGCATTACATGACAATCTGTAAGAATGTTTATTCTGCCATTCTCTCCAATTCTATATTATCTACTACAAATATTTTTAAATGTGTTATTGGAATATAGTGTCATAAATATATCTCCATTTATAAATTCAGGTTGTCTACATATAAGATAAAATTTATCAGATGTATTATTTTAAAAGACAGTATTTCACAAATTTATATTTTAAAAATGACTAAAGCCTAGGTAATCAGCATGCTGCCATCTCTAGGAGAATAATTTTAATAAGTATAAAAAACAAAAAAATTAGAAGAGTAATATAACTGAAAACGTTCTTTTGGAAAATAGACATGATAAATGAACACTTGTGAAGTATTATGTAAGGAACTAATACCTAATCTATTTTAGAGACTTTAAAAAATGTAGTGTCTAAAAGTACATATTTACATACATTCCTTACTAAAGGAAATACAATATATAAAAGTACGTAATTAGTTTAAAACCAGTATAAACCTAAAATTTTGTTCTCTTTGGAAACATAAGAACCTTTAAATGGCATAAGCTTAGAGATGCCTTATTTGACCTAATAATGTCACAGTTTGTAACATAACCACGATTCTTTCCTGTCAGTATATTGTTTAACTATAATTACTTTGAAATTCAAAGGTGTGCAGAAACTATAACAAGCATAATCTAATCAAGTTTTTAAATGCTTTGCTACAGCTGACCTTTAAACATGTATTCTAATCAGTAATGAAATTTTATTTTGCACCCTGTAATAGTACTCTGAATGGCATTATAGAATAATAAGAGAAAGTATACTTGAACAAAAAGCTTTCAAACATTTTAATACATTTTTTAGATTATACTCTTAATGTAGAGACGAATATGAAACCTATATTTAAATAACATTTATGATAAAGTGGTAGATTTGAGTTGTTCCTTCTAATTGAGCCTTAATTTAAATAAATATTTTAAATGTATAGTTCTCTTCTAAGTAAATAGTGATTTGAAAATTCTAGTAGGAAAATTCAGTTCAAAAGTTCTAGTAGGGGTCTTCCCTGGTGGTGCAGTGGTTGAGAATCTGCCTGCCAATGCAGGGGACACGGGTTCGAGCCCTGGTCTGGGAAGATCCCACATGCTGTGGAGCAACTAGGCCCGTGAGCCACAACTACTGAGCCTGCACGTCTGGAGCCTGTGCTCCACAACAAGAGAGGTTGCGACAGTGAGAGACCCGCACACTTTGATGAAGAGTAGCCCCCGCTCGCCACAACTAGAAAAAGCCCTCGCACAGAAACGAAGACCCAAAACACCCAAAAATAAGTACATAAATAAATAAATTTAAAAAAAATTCTAGTAGGAAAATTCAGTTCAAAATTATCACTTTCAAAATGATATTTCTACTTTTGATGTTTAACTGAATATAAGAAGCATGACTGAAATGGTGGGATGAAATGGAGAGACAACTAATTTTTAAAATTTTTTAACTTCAATAATGTCAATATTTTCATGTGTAGATAATTTTTAATGTAGCAATAAAATATGATCAGCTATAATTTCAGTCCCTTAAGATAATCACCTGTAATATGATGGTATATATATTTCGATTATACTCTGTTTATATTGGGTCATTTTTTGGTAGAAGTAAGATTATTTCCTGAACAATGCTGTTTTATCCTAATTCCCATGGAGGTGGCTTACCACAAATCACAGCATAATCCCTGCCACATTTTCAGTCAGCATCCTACAATTGGGATTCAGTTCTTCCAGGCAGCACTAATGTTTATAAGTGCTTTTCTGAAATTGCATAGGAATTCCAACAATTCAAAATTTTCTCTGAATTTTACCTGTTTCTGCCATGATTTCCTTAGAGATTCCTTGTGTAGCTCAAACATATGTTTTACATTTAGAATTGTCCTTTTCTTTGGAGGAGATAAAAGTCTAACTTTCTGACCATTTGTCAGGCAATATGGGTCAAAAATATTCCCTCAAATAAAAATTAAGGCAGAAAAATAGATTATAGAGAAATGAAGGACAAAAATCCAGATCACAGTGAACTCAGGAGAGCACAAGGTAGCATTCACTGCCTGAGAGTAATTGCAGTATGCAGAGCTAATAACATTCAGTGGATGAGAAAGTACAGTAGAAAGTGCCAAGCTGATTCTCTTTACTTAATAGTGTATGACGGAAATCTGGAGTGCAGATGCCTATCAAGCTTAGGCAGAGTCCCTGGAACGCTGGGTGGTGCAGGCAGCTCAGATAGCCTGGCTCTGACCCCAAGGACACCAGGCTGCCCTGTGCACCTCAGGCCACCATCCTGCCCCTCCGGTGGCTCCAGGTCCCCATTGCTGTGCACCAGCCAGGTGATTCCAGGGATCTGGAAGTCTGTATCCCTGGGGGACCATTACTTCCCCTGCCACATGCCCTGTGGCTGACATGGTCTTGGTGCTCCAGCCTGAGCCTCTGAGGTGGGAGACCTGAGTTCAGGACATTGGACCACCAGAGACCTCCCAGCGCCACATAATATCAATTGGTGAGAACTCTCCCAGAGATTTCTCTCAATGCTAAGACCCAGCTCCACCCAACGGCCAGCAAGTTCCAATGCTGGATGCCCCATGCCAAACAACTAACAAGATAGGAACTCAAACCCATTCATCAGCAGAGAGGCTGATGAATCATCAGCCTAATCATCATACTAAGTTCACAGACACCCCAAAACACACCACTGGAAGAGGTCCTACCCACCAGAAAGACAAGATCCAACCCCACCCACCAGAACACAGACATCAGTCCCCTGCAACAGGAAACTTACACAAGCTACTGAACCAAACTCACCCACTGGGGGCAGACACCAAAAAACAATTGGACTATGAACCTGTAGACTGCAAAAAGGAGACCCCGAACACAGTAAGTTAAACAAAATGAGAAGACAACGAAATATGCAGCAGATGAAGGAGCAAGGTAAAAACACACCAGACGAAAAATTGAAGAGGAAATAGGCAGTCTACCTGAAAAAGAATTCAGAGTAATGATAGTAAAGATATCTAAAATATTGGAAATAGAAAGAAGAAAATACAAGAAACTTTTAACAAGGAACTAAGAGAACTAAAGAGCAAACAAACAAGGATGAACAACACAAGAGATGAAATTAAAAATTCCCTAGAAGGAATCAATAGCAGAATAACTGATGCAAAAGAACGGATAAGTGACCTGGAGGATAAAATAGTGGAAATAACTACTGCAGAGAAGAATAAAGAAAAAGAATGAAAAGAACTGAGGACAGTCTCAGAGGCCTCTGATACAACATAAATGCACCAACATTCAAATTATAGGGGTCCCAGAAGAAGAGAAAACGAAAGAGTCTAAGAAAATATTTGAAGAGATTATAGTTGAAAACTTACCTAACATGGGAAAGGAAATAGTCAATCAAGTCCAGGAAGTGCGGAGAGTCCCATACAGGATAAATCCAAGGAGAAACATGCCAAGACACATAATAATCAAATTATCAAAAATTAAATTCAAAGAAAAAATATTAAAAGCAGCAAGGGAAAAGCAACAAATAACATACTAGGGAAACCCCATAAGGTTAAGACCTGATCTTTCATCAGAAACTCTGCAAGCCAGAAGGTAGTGGCAGGACATATTTAAAGTTATGAAAGGGTAAAACCTACAACCAAGATTACTCTACCCAGCAAGGATCTCATTCAGATTTGATGGAGAAATTAAAACCTTTACAGACAAGCAAAAGTTAAGAGAATTCAGCACCACTAAAGCAGCTTTACAACAAATGCTAAAGGGACTTCTCTCGGCAGGATACACAAGAGAAAGAAAAGACCTACAAAAACAAGCCAAAACAATTAAGAAAATGGTAATAAGAACATACATATTGATAATTACCTTAAAAGTAAATGGATTAAATGCTCCCACCAAAAGACATAGACTGGCTGAATGGATGAAAACAAGACCCATATAAATGCTGTCTACAAGAGACCCACTTCATACTTAGGGACACATACAGACTAAAAGTGAGAGAATGGAAAAAAATATTCCATGCAAATGGAAACCAAAAGAAAGCTGGAGTAGCAATTCTCATGTAAGACAAAATAGACTTTAAAATAAATCTGTTACAAGAGACAAAGAAGAGCACTACATAATGATCAAGGGATTGATCCAAGAATAAGGTATAACAATTGTAAGTATTTATGCACCCAACATAGGAGCACCTCAATACATAAGACAAATGCTAACAGCCATTAAAGGGGAAATCAACAGTGACACAGTAGTAGTACAGGACTTTAACATCCCACTTTCACTAAAGGACAGATCATCCAAAATGAAGATAAATAAGGAAGCACAAGCTTTAAATGACACATTAAACAAGATGCACTTCATTGATATTTATAGGACATTCTATCCAAAACAAACAGAATACACTTTCTTCTCAAGTGCCCATGGAACATTCTCCAGGATAGATCATATCTTGGGTCACAAATCAAGCCTTGGTAAATTTAAGAAAATTGAAATTGTATCAAGTATCTTTTCTAACCACAGCACTCTGAGACTAGATATCAATTACAGGCAAATAATGTAAAAAATACAAACATATGGAGGCTAAAAAATAGGATACAAAATAATCAAGGGATCACTGAAGAAATCAAAGAGGAAATCAAAAACTACCTAGAAACAAATGACAATGAAAACACAACAACTGGAAATCTTTAGGATGCAGCAAGAGCAGTTCTAAGAGGTAAGTATATAGCAATACAATCCTTCCTGAAGAAATAACAACCTAACCTTACACCTAAAGCAGTTAGAGAAAGAAGAATAAAAAAACCCCAAAGTTAGAAGGAAAGGAATCATAAAAATCAGATCAGGAATAAATGAAAAAGACATGAAGGAAACGATAGCAAAGATCAATAAAACTCTGGTTCTTTGAGAAGAAAAGCAAAATTAATACACCATTAGCCAGACTCATCAAGAAAAAAAAAGGAGGAGACTCAAATCAATAGAATTAGAAATGAAAAAGGAGAAGTAACAACTGCCACTGCAGAAATAACAAACTGACAGTGCAGAAATACAAAGTAATCATGAGAGATTTCTACAAGCAACTATATGCCAATAAAATGGATAACCTGTAAGAAATGGACAAATCATTAGAAAACCACAACCTTCTGACACTGAACCAGGAAGAAATAGAAAATATAAACAGACCAATCACAAGCACGGAAATCGAAACCGTGATTAAAAATCTTCCAACAAACAAAAGCCCAGGACAAGATGGCTACACAGGTGATTCTGTCAAACATTTAGAGAAAAGCTAACACCTATCCTTCTCAAACTCTTCCAAAATATAGCAGAGGGAGGAACAATCCCAAACTCATTCTATGAGGCCACCATCACCCTGATACCAAAACCAGACAAAGACATCACAAAGAAAGAAAACTACAGGCCAATATCACTGATGAACATAGATGCAAAAATCCTCAACAAAATACTAGCAAACAGAATCCAACAGCACATTAAAAGGATCATACACCATGATCAAGTGGGGTTTATCCCAGGAATGCAAGGATTCTTCAATATATGCAAATCAATCAACGTGATACACCATATCAACAAACTGAAGGAGAAAAACCATATGATCATCTCAATAGATGCAGAGAAAGCTTTTGACAAAATTCAACACCCATTTATGATAAAAATCCTCCAGAAAGTAAACATAGAGGGAACTTACCTAAACATAATAAAGGCCATATATGACAAACCCACAGCCAACATCATTCTCAATGGTGAAAAACTGAAACCATTTCCACTAAGATCAGGAGCAAGACAAGGTTGTCCACTCTCACCATTATTATTCAACATAGTTTTGGAAGTTTTAGCCACAGCAATCAGAGAAGAAAAAGAAATAAAAGAAATCCAAAGAGGAAAAGAAGTAAAGCTGTCACTGTTTGCAGATGACATGATGCTATGCATAGAGAATCCTAAAGATACTACCAGAAAACTAACAGAGCTAATCAATGAATTTGGTAAAGTAGCAGGATACAAAATTAATGCACAGATATCTCTTGCATTCCTATACACTAATGATGAAAAATCTGAAAGAGAAACTAAGGAAACACTCCCGTTTACCATTACAACAAAAAGAATAAAATACGTAGGAATAAACCTACCTAAAGAGACAAAAAGACCTGTATGCAGGATGAATGAATAAAGAAGATGTGGCACATATATACAATGGGATATTACTCAGCTACAAAAAGAAACGAAATTGAGTTATTGGTAGTGAGGTGGATGAACCTAGAGTCTGTCACACAGAGTGAAGTAAGTCAGAAAGAGAAAAACAAATATTGTACGCTAACACATATATATGGAATCTTGAAAAAAAAAAAAAGAAAAAAGGTCATGAAGAACCTAGGGGAAAGACAGGAATAAAGACACAGACCTACTAGAGTATGGACTTGAGGATATGGGGAGTGGGAAGGGTAAGCTGTGATGAAGTGAGAGAGTGGCATGGACATATATACACTACCAAATGTAAAATAGATAGCTAGTGGGAAGCAGCCTCATAGCACAGGGAGATCAGCTCGGTGCTTTTTGACCTCCTAGAGGGGTGGGATAGGGAGGGTGGGAGGGAGGTAGACTCAAGAGGAAAGAGCTATGGGGACATATGTATATGTGTAACTGATTCACTTTGTTATAAAGCAGAAACTAACACACCATTGTAAAGCATTTATACTCCAATAAAGATGTTTAAAAAACAAAAAAAGAAGACCTGTATGCAGAAAACTATAAGACACTTATGAAAGAAATTAAAGATGACACAAACAGATGGAGAGATATATCATGTTCTTGGATTGGAAGAATCACCATTGTGAAAATGACTGTACTACCCAAAGCAATCTACAGATTCATTGCAATCCCTCTCAAGCTACCAATGGCATTTTTCACAGAACTAGAATAAAAAATTTCACAATTTGTATGGAAACACAAAGACCCTGAATAGCTAAAGCAATCTTGAGAAGAAAAACGGAGCTGGAGGAATCAGGCTCTCTGACTTTGAACTATATTGCAAAGCTACAGTAATCAAGACAGTATGGTACTGGCACAAAAACAGAAATATAGATCAATACAACAGGATAGAAAGCCCAGAGATAAACCCACGCACATATGGTCACCTTATTTTTGATAAAGGAGGCAAGAATGTACGATGGAGAAAAGACAGCCTCTTCAATAAGTGGTACTGGGAATACTGGACAGCTACAAGTAAAAGAATGAAATTAGAACACTCCCTAGCACCATACAGCAAAATAAACTCAAAATGGATTAAAGACCTAAATGTAAGGCCAGACACTATAAAACTCTTAGAGGGAAACAGAGGCAGAACACTCTATGACATAAATCATAGCGAGATCCTTTTTGACCCACCTCGAGAAATGAAAATAAAAAGAAAAATAAACAAATGGGACTTAATGAAGCTTCAAAGCTTTTGCACAGCAAAAGAAACCATAAATAAGATGAAAAGACAACCCTCAGAGTGGGGGAAAATATTTTCAAATGAAGCAACTGACATTTACAAGCAACAAATGCAGCTCAATATCAAAGAAACAAAAAAACCAATCCAAAAATGATCATAAGACCTAAACAGACATTTCTCCAAAGATATACAGATTACTATCAAACACATGAAAGAATGCTCAATATCACTAATCATTAAAGAAATGTGAATCAAAACTACAACGAGGTATAACCTCACACCAATCAGAATGGCCATCATCAAAAAATCTACAAACAGGGCTTCCCTGGTGGCGCAGTGGTTGAGAGTCCGCCTGACGATGCAGGGGACACGGGTTCATGCCCCAGTCCGGGAAGATGCCACAGAGCGGCTGGGCCCGTGAGCCATGGCTGCTGAGCCTGCGCGTCTGGAGCCTGTGCTCCGCGACGGGAGAGGCCACAACAGTGAGAGGCCCGCGTACCGCAAAAAAAAAAAAAAAAAATCTACAAACAATAAATGCTGGAAAAGGTGTGGAGGAACGGGAACCCTGTTGCACTGTTGGTGGGAATATATGTTGATACAGCCACTATAGAGAACAGTGTGAAGGTGCCTTAAAAAACTAAAAATAGAGCTACCATACGACCCAGCAATCCCACTACTGGGCATGTACCCTGAGAAAACCATAATTCAAAAAGAGTCATGTACCACAATGTTCATTGCAACTCTATTTACAATAGCCAGGACATGGAAGCAACATAAGTGTCCATCGACAGATGAATGGATAAAGAAAATGTGACACATATGCACGGTGGAATATTACTCAGCCATAAAAAGAAACCAAACTGAGTTGTTTATAGTGAGGTGGATGGACCTAGTGTCTGTCATACAGAGTGAAATAAGTCAGAAAGAGTAAAATAAATACCGTATGTTAACATATATATATGGAATCTAAAAAAAATTTTTTTTAATGGTTCTGAAGAACCTAGGGGCAGTACAGGAATAAAGATGCAGACATAGAGCATGGACTTGAGGACACAGGGAGGGCGAAGGGTAAGTTGGGACAAAGTGAGAGAGTGCTTTGACTTACATATACTATCAAATGTAAAATAGATAGCTAGTGGGAAGCAGCCGCATAGCACAGGGAGATCAGCTCGGTGCTTTGTGACCATCTAGAGGGGTGGGATAGGGAGGGTGGGAGGGAGATGCAAGAGGGATGAGATTTGAGCATATATATATATATATATATATATGTATAGCTGATTTACATTGTTATAAAGCAGAAAGTAACACACCATTTTAAAGCAATTATACTCCAATAAAGATGTTAAAAAAATTACATTAAGTAATCCTTCAGATTAAATTGTGAGTTTCGTGTATTCTTAGAAATATTTTCTTAAAATATCCTCTCAAGTGTTTAAACCTTTAAAAACTTTTAACTTTGAAGCATAATATACAACTTCTTTTTATTTTTCTAAGAAACAGAGATCGTATCATATATTCTAAACTGATGTTTCCCTTGTTTTTATATAACTCTACCATTATACAAATTTTATGCCCACGTTTTTTCTTTGCAGTATTTGCTTTATTTTTATCCAGTAGAAACCAATGTATCCTAAACAAAATATCTTAGAAGTATTATTTTATCTAATGGATGCTTGCATAAAAATATTCTCTCAAATAACATATGAAGTTCACTTCTTAAAAATAATATCAATCCATAATATGAATAAGCTATGTAAATATATATTTTTTGCAAATATTATGAAGTCTGAGCAATAAACACAGTTCTGTTTCAATTATTATTTCTTTCATTCAACCTGCTAACCTGCTTTAGATACTGGACTCTATTCATGTTTATGTTTCTTTTCATAATCTTTGAAATTAAAAGAAGAACACGGTGATGGGATTTTTAAAGCCACAATAAGTACATATTGATCCCATATATTACAGTGCTATACCCATAGGCAATATTAAAACAATTGAAAATTTAAAAATTAGGGACGTATAATTTACTGAAGGAAAAATACAAATAAATATGTACAATATAACATTAATGTAAATGTTATCCTGACATAGAAATATATGTTTTTCCATGCAAAGGACCAGGCAGTAGAGGGTAGGTCTGGGATTGATTTCTACTGGGGATAGCAATTGAGGGAGGAACTTAAGAAAGGCTTTATGTAGAAGTAGAGATTCAAGCAATGCTACAGAAATGTGAAAGTGCATACTACATATGCTGTAAAATGGCTAGTGTAAATGGTATTAAAAGGAAAAAGGCGCTAGTTGAAACAAAAGAGATAGACATCAGAAAGGGGATAAGCTTGAAAGATGTGCAAAGGAATTGAGATTGCATGAAGGAAAAGAGACTCATTGGAGGATTTTGATCAGTGGAGAGAGTGACTTTTATGTTTTCATTTTTCATTAAATAAGTCTGATACCATGTGGAGAGAAAACTTGTATAATTTAAATTTTTTTAATTTAGTTTTTATTTTTGCTCCGGATAGAAGGCTTGAAGACCTAGAGCTCTCTTATTCACTGTCCTATACTCAGCACCTAGCATTATGCCTCTTATATCCTAACACTCTTGCATTACGTACTGGGTGAAATAAATAAAAGAATGAGTTGGTGAGCACAGTTAAGAGGCAGGACAATTAGAAGAATTAGATTTCTGTCATGAAAGTTTAGGTCTCTGGTCTTTGGGAAGTGAATGCATTTAGTGGCATTGAGAATGGAAAGAAGTCTAACGTAACAGACATTTCAGAGGTAGAATCAGCACAACTAGTTTGCTAATTAGTAACTTCCTATCCATTACCTCATATGCTCAGGATTGACATTCAGTTTTCTTGTCTGGATAAAGTTAATATGGTTATCTTTTCTCTTTGTCTCTTCTGCTAATATTCTTAATCATTATACAATACTGTTTGGAACAATGGTAAAGCCATTGTTTTAAAATGATTACAAAAAGAAGTATATTTCCAGTAGAAGAAAATAACTGGTCTTGATAAGAATGTATTGAATTTGAATCACCTGCAACATTATCAGCCTGGAGAGTCCCTCTCAGGTGCTGAATAAACATAAATGACACCTACATCTTTATATTGAGGATTAAACTTCACTAGAGGTATTATCTGAAATTGCAGGAATAGAGGGGATCACTCAGAGAGGAAGAGTAATGAGGGAAGACTGAACCCAGTGCTCAGTCATTTATTTATGCATCTATAAACTTAATGGAATAACCTCAATATATCTAACACTGTATTAGTAGCTGGATATTCAAAGATGATTAAATCATAGTCCTTATCCTCAAAAACTTATGTGTGGTAAGGAAAACAAAGTTTATATAGTATAAAAAGATCTATTAAAGTCATATTCCAACTGCATTTTTTATGTTATAAAACATTTGTTTGGCAAATTCAAGAAATCTATATAGAAAAAAAGTTAGCAAACTTTTGCTTTAAAGAACCAGTTAGTAAACATTTTCAAGTTTCCAGACAATATGGTCTTTGTCTCAATACTTGACTCTACCAATGTAGCATCAAAGCAGCCAGAAACAATAAGGGATGGATGTTGCTGTGTGTTCCAATAAAACTTTATTTACAAAAACAGGAGATGAGATGGATTTATCTGGCAGGCCATAGTATGCCAGCCTCTTTTAATGTAGGACTTGAGAGGGCTGCGTCTGAAAGAAGAAGTAGGAATTTCCTAAGCATATAAAGATACAATGAAATACACTATTCTTTTTTCTCTATTCTAGTAAATTTCATGTTAGTATAGACATTGTTTATTTGTAGCTCTATGTTCAATTGAAGGTTATCCTGTATCTTAATACACAGAATAGATGCTCAGTAAATATTTGTTAAATGAATAAATATTTTCCCACTGAGGTTTTTATTTTCCCCTGGCAATTAATAGTATTTGCAGAAGATTCCTAGTAGCATACTCTTCAATGTTTTAATCAAGAGTAGGCAGTGAATTTTATCAAATATCTCTTCTATCTCTATTGAGAAGTTCTGACATAAACCATTCCTTCATCCACATACTTAATTCCTCTTAAGTATGTGTTGTGGTTAATACTGTTATGGCTCTGTTCCCATCAAAAAGTGGGAGTCTCTACCCTACCCCTTGAATATGAGAGGTTTGGAAATGCTTTGACCAAGAGAGTATAGCAGAAGTTCCATTGTGAGATTTCCAAGACTATGTTATAAAAGACTATGGAGCTTCTGCCTTGGTTGTAGGGAACTTACTTTTGAACTCCTGAGTTACAGTATGAGAAGTTAAATCACACTGAAATCACTGAGGGAGAAGCCATGTGGAGGTAGTCCAATGAGCAGTTTCAGCAATGCTGAAGCTAACTGAATCATCATCCAGCCAAGTGAGTAAGTTATCTTGCATGACCAGCCCTGTTGGGACTTCAGATTACAGCAGCCTCAGGTGACACTTAACTGCAACTAAATGAGAGACTCAAGAGAGAACTTCCTAGCCAAGCTCTTCCGGAGATTCTGACCTACAAAATTAGTAACAAAATAAAGTTGATGCTTTAAGGACTATGTTTTGGTATAGTAAATTTTACAGCAATAGTAAGTATGAGAATGGTATATTTCTATATAGTATTGAATACTATATTTGATTTGAGCAATACTGGTAAATAGAATTCACTTATGTTTATAATATTTGCCAGTTTTTTTGTTAGCATTATACAGAAATATTTATTGCCTTAAATGCTCTAAGATTTTAGTACCTTACATTTTTGAAAAGACATATTAAAACAATGGACATGGACCTTTCAAGGGAGTAGGGAATATAATAATAATATTAATTTATATGCAAGGCAACACACTAAAAACTTTACATAAACTGTTTTTTAGTTCATGCAACAATAACACAAAGCATTATGAAGCAGGTATTTTTATTATGTCAGTATTTTTAAAGATGTGGGAACTGGGGCATAAAAATTGCCAAGATTGCAGTATATACTGGAATCTGAAAAAAATCTGATTTCAATGGCCATGACAAGATACTATTCATTGAACTTAAATTTCTTTGATTTCTTCAGATCATTGGTGGTCTAGTAAAGTTTCTGTTGTTGTTGTTGTTGACTTTTTAATGCAGATATGTTCATATAGGTTTTTCTAAAATATCATTTATTTCATTTGGAGTTAAATTTGCTTACAGATGCATACCTAATTTCCTTTTCAATAATGCTCATTTAAAGAAAATTTCTCTAATTTTTACTTTTTTGAACTTGATAGATACTTGTATGTTCTATCATTATTTTTTTAAGTAGGCCACTGTATTATTGTAATATGTGTATAATTTGTTTTCTCTCTCTCTTAAATGTAGTCTTATATTTCCTCTCTCTTCAAACCTCCAACTCATCTTTCACTACTCATTCTCTGTTGAAGAGCTTGATCCTTATTTCACTACTTCTAGGTTAATAGTTACATAAGTACAAAAATAGTACACCTTCTATCCTTTTCTATAGTTGAACAATGCATGGTCCTAAAAAAACCTTTCTGTTCCTGGATTAAAAACCAACTCCTCTCGGGCTTCCCTGGTGGCGCAGTGGTTGAGAATCCGCCTGCCGATGCAGGGGACACAGGTTCGTGCCCCGGTCCGGGAAGATCCCACGTGCCGCGGAGCGGCTGGGCCCGTGAGCCATAGGCCTGCGCGTCCGGAGCCTGTGCTCCGCAACGGGAGAGGCCGCAACAGTGAGAGGCCCGCGTACCGCAAAAAAAAAAAAAAAAACCAACTCCTCTCAACAGCCATTTTTCCATGTCTCTTCTGTTACATTTTAAAAAAACAAAAAACAAAACCCTCCTCTTTACTCCTCAACTTTTCATTTCAGCATGTAACCATGAAACTCTTCTTCCATGGTAAAACAAAAGAAGCAAAAAAAAAAAAAAAAAAGGAAAGAAACTAATTTTTGAACCCACTTCCCCTTTTCCTATCTCCTACTTTTCTTCTTCCACTTATAGCAAAACTTGAATTAACTGTTTATATTGCTATCTCAAATTTCTCTCCTTTCATTATTTTTTAAACATATTTAAATTGAACTCTCACCCCACCTGCCGTAGTAAAAGTCAAAAATCACCAACATGGTGTTAAATATCATCTAAATCCTAATGACTCTAAAATGTATATCTCTTTAACAGTTCTCTTTAATGCCTAACATATATCTAACAGTGAACTAAGAATATCTGACTGGATACCTATTTGGACTATTAAGTTTATCATGACTTGGACATGAACTTCAAATATTCCCCACATTCGCTTCTCTAAGAGTCTTTTCCATTGCTATAAATGGCAACTTCATTCTTCCACTTGCTTAAGCCAAAAAACTTAGAGTCATTCTTAAATTCTTTCTCTCAAAACCAATTATGTATGTCAAGAATCTCATTAAATATATCTTCAAAATATAAAGAAAATTACAGTGTCATCCAGTTCAACCCAGCATCATATTTTGCCTAGAATGTTGTAGTAGCTTCCTAACTAGTCCCCCTGCTTCTGCCCTGGGTTACCTATAGTTTATTTTCAACCATTAGCCAGGAAAAAAATTGTTAAAATATTAAAGATAAGTCAAATCCTGTCATTCCTCTTCTCACAGTCCTCATTCATACAATGGCCAAAATCTCAACAATAACTTTAAGGATATGTATGATTTGACTCCTTCCTTCCTCACAGCAATCCAAGATATTTCTCTGACATCATCTTCTACTACATTATTTATCTTGTTCTTTATCTTCCAACCGTATTGCCCTCCTCATTGTATCTTGAACTACCCCGGTACTTTAATAGCTGCTATTCCTTCAGCCTGAAATGTTCTTTTCTCAGAACATTGTTCTCACACTTTCTTCATTTTTTAGTCAAGCATTCTATTTTCATGGAATTCTTTCATGTCTTCACTAAGTTTGCAGATTTTCCTGGCCCTCCTTAATATTTTCTATCCATTCTCTGCTTTATTTTTCTACTTAGAATATGTAAAATATTTTATTTACCTTTATGTTTGTTTTCTCCCTTATAAGCTTAATGAGGATACAGTTTTCATACAGTTTGAGTATTGTATTTTCCCCACTGCTTAAATTTTTTTCTTAATAGTTGGTATTCCTTGAATAAACTATTATTCAATATTTCCATGTATTACATTAGATCCGTTAGTGAATTACCAACACTTTCTCTAAATTTCACTGCTAGAGAGTCAACAATTACTCAGTTTACTGATTTCCTTACTTTTAATTTTTCTTTTATTTTAGGTTGTCCTCTTTCTAATATCTATTAATTTAATATTTATTTTACTGGATTACTTTGATTTTATTCAAAAATAATATTACTGGTGAATGTTTTTGAATGGTCAAATATATTTTTATCTTGCTTTGATTTTTGAAAGACAGAATATAGAATTATATGTTAAAAAAATTTTTCCTCAGCATTTACATTTAAATTACAAAACTAAAATATATTTATGATGGGATGCTGGAATTAGCTGGACTTTGCTTTAAGGTCCCCATTGAGTCTTTGAGTTCTGTCAACTTCTTGTCCCTCTGGAAGTTACAATTCCTCAGAGCTCTACCTGACATTTCTCTACAGTAAAAATGTCCCCTCTGGAGGTGTACAGGTATAGATCTTGAGTTAATTTTAGAGGTCACCATTCTTAAATTTAGTTTGATTGGGAAAATGAAAACTAGAATCCTGAAACTGTTTTCACTATTTTAATTAATTATCCTCTTCTTCCACTTTCTTTTATGCCAGCTCCACTTCCTATGATTGAAGGATATTTGTCCAACTTTTATTAGAAAACGCCTCTTATTAGGTAATCTCTCTTTGGCTTAAATTGTGTTTCAGGATTTTTTTTTTTTTTTTTTTTTTTTTTTTTTTTTTTTTTTTTTTTTTTTTGCAGTATGCGGGCCTCTCACTGTTGTGGCCTCTCCCGTTGCGGAGCACAGGCTCCGGACGCGCAGGCCTAGTGGCCATGGCTCACGGGCTCAGTTGCTCCGCGGCATGTGGGATCTTCCCGGACCAGGGCACGAACCCGTGTCTCCTGCATTGGCAGGCGGATTCTCAACCACTGCGCCACCAGGGAAGCCCAGGATTTTTAATTATTGAGATTCTTGTTAATCCTGCCCCCAACTTATTTTATATATTACAGAAATTTATCATTGTTTCTGTCCGTTGTTTAAGCACTATCTAACCTTGTGGGGCAGTTGACTATATTTTTTCTTTATTTTGGTTTGCAAAAGGAAGATAGTCTTGGTCTTGAGCATGACAGCTTGTCTAAGTCTGCCTCTTGCTTAACAAATTTCTTACAGCTTTATTGAGATATAATTAACATACAAAAAATTCACATATTTATTATGTGTAATTTAATGAGTTTGAACGTATGTACACACATACCTGTAATGCTAACATGCACACACACAAGTAATGTGGTGGAAAACCATGTTTTAGGGTTAAGATGATAACTACTTTTGGACATACAGCATAACTGTTATCTTTGAGTATTATATTTACAGTAATCAAAAATTGAGGCTGGGGAGGTCAGGGTTAAGAGTAATATTGTTCTACTATCTTTTTTTTTTTTAACATAAGAAACATAACCTATGAAATTTAAGTGACTTGATTCCAGGTCAGTATTCAGTAATAAATTCAAGGCTGAGTCTTAAGTCATCTGACAACATTTCATTTTTAGATTCTAGTGCCTTTCTAATGTTTGTCTATTTAGAATACTTCTTTCCTTTTCTCCTGAGCTGTCTCTAAAACTCCCATCAAAGTGATGTATTAACCCCATTAGCTACTTTAATTTCTGTTCAGAAATGATATTTTATACTTTGTATTGTCAGGGCCTGTCATTCAAAAAATTATTACGAATTTAGTTCATTGGAAAATTGCATATTAGTTATATTATTTACTATTTATATAAAAGATTCTTGCCACTGCAATTTTAAAAATCAGATAATGTATCATTACTCACCACACACTGCCAACAATGATGGTCACAACCTTTGTTCCTTTTCAACAAACTATAATTTTGTGACATGGTGTTATATGCTCTCTATTGTTTAATTTGAACCTTTCAATAGCAATAGCCAATTGAATATACATCTCAGACTATGAAGTAATAGCCATACAATTATTGCAGTCTGTTAGCTTTAACTGTCTCTAAGTCAAAATTAAATGGAATAGATAATGCATCCAATTATTTTTCCTGTATTATACCAATTACATATATACTGTTATGTATCACCATAATCCATTAAAAATTCCCAACAGTCTCATATTTTAGCATCCCAGCTACATATGCTGTTATACTATTGCATGATCTTTGATGTCAGAGATACTTTTATATACCAGAGGAAACTTTCAATCCCCAAAACCTATGTCTAATTAAACTATTGACAACTGCTTTGCTCGTATCTTTATTGATAATATATTGATTAATAAAATCAGTATACTTGAATAATAGAAATGGCAATCCCTATGGACTTTACATTCACCAGAATATATATTTATATGTGAACACAGTTATTAACGTGTCATTTATGCTATTGAGTTAAAACTATCTGAACAAATACTTATAAAAATTTAACTATTTTTCCTATAATATGCCTTACTGTAGTTACAACTTTTATCATCGCTAATGTTTAAGTAAATTTGCTAGGTATCACTTTTTTTTTTACTTTGTCTCTCTTGAAACCTGGACCTTGTGTCATGGTCAAATCTCATTGGGCTGATTCCTCTCAGACAAAAAAACTATACTTGTTATATAATAGAAACTTTACATGGTTATCTGTCATATAGGTTTTAACTTTTAAAAAATGTTGACTTTTCCATAATGTAAGTATATCTTAACTTGTGTATATCCAATGATACCTGGCATATAGTCCTTTCAAGATTATATGTAGAGCTGATTTATTAGCATTGTTAAAAATGTATATTTTTTCTCATTAGTATTTTATAATAATTAGTAAGTGCTGTTATAATTAGAAGAGGTTTAATTTCCTCTGATATGAGGAATTGTGCCTACATATTAACTCTCACCTTTTAGAATATTTGTCTAATTTATCATTTAACTATACTGTTATACCTTCTTTCTAATTAGTTTTTTGTATAGCATCCACCAACATAATTTAGATGGTTGGACTCCCCTTCCATCTTCATATTTTATATGAGTCCACTAATAAGTACTTTTTAATTCTTTGAATAGTTCCTGATATTTAAAGGACTGTTTTAACACAAAAGTTTTTGTTCACTCCTTTATGATCCCATAGATATTTAATATATACCTACATTTCTAACCAGATACATACTTGAAAAAAATACTAAACCCAGAAATCAACTCTTCAACAAATCACTCTTCTAATTATTAAAACCATAAAATATAAATATTATTTCATGCTTTCTTTATAGCTTATTTCTTAAATAATATAATCTTTACAGTGTCAACCATCATTATGTACTAGTGTCATTTCACAAATTTACCTTATTATGATACATCTTTTTTGTAATCTCAATGTAGTTATTGTTTGTTTTAAATAAAATAGTTATAGCCTCACTAGAAGGTGATGCCTTAACTAGCTTCTTTGTCATTTTACAGCTAATCATGTTGCTATTGAAAGCACGATGAAGCTGGACAGCCAGAATTCCAGTCGTATCCCTGCTAGCTGTGTAACCTTAGGCAATTTATTTAACCTCATTGTTCTTATCTGTAAAATGGAGGCAATAATATTTCCAACCTCACAATGCTATGGTGAGGATTAAAGAAGTTAATGCCTATAAAACACATGGAACAGTACTTATCAAACAATTATTGATATTAAACATTTTCTAATGATATGTAGATAGAGACTGATCTACTATTGATTGAAAGACTTTTTCAACAATTCTTATATTTTCACTGGAAAATATACTCATTGACAAAAAAAAGATAAACTCTGGAGCAGAGACAAATGTCAATTCAGTTATTATTGAAAAAATTAAGAGACCCACCCCATATTTTAACCTCTGGCATTTTGCTAATAGAAATTACAGAGAAATAAAATGGAGAAAATGGTTAGCAAAGAATCATTTTAAAATACCATTGGTAATTATTTTCTAGATTTAAGAAAAATAAATTTGCAATACAAAAGTGCATTCTAAATCTACGTTTCTTAAACTAACTTGAATCTAGATATGTCTGCTGTATAATTTCAATCTATACCAACATTTCATTAAAAAAATTGCACAGAGATTTTTATTTTTTAAACATAGACCAAAGGGTGAAATGGGGAGGAGAAACAGAAAGAAAAATTTGTAGTTGGAAAGGAGATAAATAAGTGGCATGTGATTTAGCAGATACAAGGAAGGTGAATCTCAGAACAGTGCTAAGAATGTAAAGAACTATCCCTTTTAAAATGCAGAATTCTCAAAAGCATAAAAATATTTGTGGAACCAGGTACCTCTGTTTTAGTTTCTAAATTCAGAGCAGTACTAACTGACTAGTATAGTGTAATTTCTCTCTTAATAGGTAAGTAAAAAATAAAATGTAGCATTTAATGGAACAAGAAAACATATGAAAAAATGGAATGAATGGGAGACCATGAAAGGACGTTACCAAAAGGAAAGATAACTGTAATAGAGAACATCATCAGAAATTAGATTATGCAAAAGAAAAGAAAAGAAAAAAACACTACATTATTTGGAAGAAAATCTGGGATAAATTCTGTTATATATAATCAATACACCCAAGTTGCCACTTCTAAAGTAATGATAATAATAAAGTAGTTTTGAGGCTCAAATTAGTTATAGATTTGGATATGGTTTATGTTAGTTGTTACTATTATTAGGAGTATTTAACAAGGTCTTGTTAAAAAAAAGCTGCTATAACTTGTCTAAAATTTATACTTCTTAAAAAGTTATCTTACCACAGGTAGAATTTTTATACTCTGAACAATGGAAATAGGTTCCATCAGTTCGTGTTATAACTGGGCATGTAGCAGCAATGGAAAAGTGAATAAAAGAGTTATGGGGCTTCCCTGGTGGCGCAGTGGTTGAGAATCCGCCTGCCGATGCAGGAGACACGGGTTCGTGCCCTGGTCCGGGAAGATCCCACATGCCGTGGAGCAACTAAGCCCGTGAGCCATGGCCGCTGAGCCTGCGCGTCCGGAGCCTGTGCCCCGCAATGGGAGAGGCCACAACAGTGAGAGGCCCGCATACCGCAAAAAAAAAAAAAAGAGTTATGGTTATTTTACATTTGCAACTTCCTTAGGAAGCAAATATCTATTTTAATATTTACTATTCATTCTGTAGCATATGATTTGTTTTCCAACTGTCATAATAAATCCTCAAAATGTTTTAGTAATATTTTTTAAAAAATTATAAACAAATTATATTGAGTTTTGTGTAACATTATCAGAATCTCAAAATATTTTTGTTATTATAAAAGCAACTTATTCTCTTTAATGAATATTTGGGGTAAACACTGAATTATATTAAAAAATGATTATAACTACAGCCAAGGAATATAGGTAATATCCACAAATTGTTGTATTTCCTTTTATTTTTCTCTACAGAAATTTTTATATTTTTCAGATTACTAACCATACTGTTGAAAGAGTTCTTCATCCCATATGTTGTAGAAACTTTCTGTATTGTTACATAGTTATTTCACCTGTAGTTGGATATAGGTGTTTTCAGATGTACCATTTTTAGGTACAGTTATTAGTTAGCACATCATGTTTTATTTTGAAAATGCCAAATAAATACTCCTGATTATCAGAATTGAAAAGAAAACTGGTTTTTAAAATATGGGCTTTACAGTATGTAGAGTTATCAGTCAGCTTTTTTTAAAATCAGCTTTTTAAAAATTGTATGCAACTGCCTTAATTGGTATATTATCACCAACTCATATGTTTATTTTATACCTGAATAAGAGTAAAGCATACCTCTTTTTTTCCAAGCAAAGTTAGGTTAGTATCACTGTAGTTGTGGTCTTAACTCTGATTGGTCAAAGGATGAATCACTTGTTCTAACAATAATAAAGCCAATTTTGAGCACATGCCTTAATAACATTCATGTTTCTCATATGTTTTGTCAAATGATGTGATTTTAATAATGTGATTCTGGACTCTACCTTTATAAAGGACTGAACATTTGAGAATTTTTGTCACCTGGATGATATAATTTTAGTTCTAGTTGATAGCACCAGAGGCCTATTTTTAGATAGGTGCCTTATTCCTCAACAGTGGATAGTAGGAATGAAGGATAGTAGAAATGAGAAATGGCTGATATCACCCGTAAAACAGCCTTATATTGTTCATGAGGCAGTGAGTTAAAATGATAGTGTAAGCTTTGAGGGCAATGTTGTAGACATCAGTCTTAAAGTGTGTCCTGCTTGTAACAAATATTGACCACATCATAGTTTGGCTTTTCCACTCATAATTTCTGGAACTCTAATCCCTTTAGTATTTATGTCATTTTTTGATTTAAGAAATGTATTCATGGAGCAACACTATTTTCCTGTCACTGGCATGCCCACCCTTCCTACACAATTCCAGAGTAATTCAACCAATGACCACAGTATCATCTAGTCTAATCTCTCATCTCACGTTTCCAGCTCACCTATACTCTTCTCGAGGAGCACTTCAGTTACCATTAGGAAATGTTACAATAAGAAGTGCCCTTTTCCTTCAGTGAGTGTGGAATATAGATGTAAGTAATGATAAATGGATTTATAGACCATTTCTTTTGTATAATACCTTGCCATACTGATTAATAACTGTAGCTGTACTTATAAGACCAGAGTGCCAAAATTAAACTGTACACTAGTGACTGAAATTAATTATTGTGTTTACTGAAGGGTGGGAAATTTGGAGGTGTTTTTAAAAAAGGGGATAGAAACAGTAAGTAAAGACTGAGTTAGGTGAGATATCCTGTCCCTGATTAAAATGAAGCAAATATGATTATAAGGAAATTCATTAAGTTAATAAAAGAAGTAATTGAATAGGTTAATCCATATTCTGTAAAAAGTTATAAACATAGTACTATACAGAATGAATATATTATGTTCTAACCACATATCAAGTATATTTCGTAGTCCATTTGGGCTGCTATAAAAAGATACCATAAACTGGGTAGCTTGGAAAGAACAGAAATTTATTTCTCACAGTTTTAGAGGCTGGGAATCCTAAGATCCTCACATGGTGGAAGGGACAAAGGAGCTCTCTGAGCCCTCTTTCATAAGGGCACTGATGAGAGTGGAACCCTCATGACCTAATCATCTCCCAAAGGCCCCTTCTCCAAATACCATCACATTGGGAATTAGATTTCAACATATGGATTTTGGATTGAAACATTCAGTCTATACGTATAGCAATCTGATATCAGTTTGTAGTGTGCCCTCACTAGTAACTCACAGTAGGCTGAGCAGTGTGGGGAGGTTCTAGCAATTTGGATTCCTGTCTGTGTTCCCAATTTGTTCTTGTCACACGTGCCCTAATCTACACTGGGATGTCTTGATTTTTGATTCAGGGTCTTTGTAATTTAATTTTCAACTTTAATCTTTTAAATATATCAAAGTGCTGTGGCATTTAGATTTGGTTGAAATGTTTAAATAAGTCATGTAGCAATTTTATTTTTTAATGTAATATTTATAAGACATCAGAAGTTACATCTACAGGGCTTCCCTGGTGGCACAGTGGTTGAGAGTCCGCCTGCCGATGCAAGGGACACAGGTTCGTGCCCCGTCCGGGAAGATCCCACATGCCGCAGAGCGGCTGGGCCCGTGAGCCATGGCCGCTGAGCCTGCGCGTCCGGAGCCTGTGCTCCGCAATGGGAAAGGCCACAGCAAGTGAGAGGCCCACGTACCCAAAAAAAAAAAAAAAGAAATTACATCTACAACTAGTTACATTTATGACAACCATTTTTCATGTCAGCCTAAACATATGTGAGGGGATATGTACACTCAAACACACAAATATTCAAAAATGTATATTCAAATATATATATTCAATATTTTTTCAAAATTCTTCAGGAAATATTAAAGCACAAGAATTCTAAAGGCAGTGGTTTAAAGGTTATTTAACACTTTTATATTCCTTAGTCAGAGGTTCTTAAGTGCAAGTAGATGTGTAGTCTGTATACCTTAAGAATTTAAATGCCAAATTTAAGATTAGGTGTTTTTTTTTCCAATTATTTTCTAGTCAATAATTATCATGAGGTTCTCAGATCAGCAAGCCAAAGTTGTATAAAATCATATCATATGTCCATAAGTACTGAACGGAATCAGATTTCTCAGTTTTTACAAACTAATGATACTATAAAAATTAAATTTAACACTAAATTTGTTGATATTTGTCTTTATGAAAACTACAAACACATGAGAATTGAACACATGAGAAATGTCTTGGCTTTAAAAGCATTATTTGCAAAGCAGTCACCTTCCTTTATGTGTTTTGATGTCCCATTAAAATTTAATTCATAAATCATATGCAGAAATTATTTCTGAAGAAAAAAGTTGTTTCTTCTCAACTATCTGGTTAGATTGTTCTTTTATTATTTTATCTTTTTGTGTTAAGAGCACTAAACTTTTGATCTACTCTCTGAAAATGTTAAGTGTATAATACATTATTGTTGGCTACAGCTACACTGCTGTACATCAGATTTCCAGAGTTCATTCATCTTGCTTAACTGAAACTTTCTGGCCTTTGACCAGTACCTCCAAAATACCCACTCACTCTAGCCCTGGCAACCGCTATTCTATTCTTTGATTCTATGAATTTGGCTATTTTTGATATGTCATATAAGTGGAAACATGCATTATTTTTCTATCCATACCTGATTTATTTTACTTAGCAGAATGTCCTCAGGATTCATCCATGTTCTTGCACATTTCAGAATTTTCCTCATTTTTTAAAACTTGAGTAGTATTCCATTGTATGTACATAGCACATTTTCTTATTCATTTATATGTTGGTGGACATTCTGGTTGTTTCCATATCTTGGCTGTTATGAGTAGTGCTGCAAGGAACATAGGAGTGCTAATTAATATCTCTTGGAGATCCCAATTTCAATTTTTTTGGATACTGCTCAGAGGTGGGATCGCTGGATCATATAGTAGTTCTATTTTTAATTTTTGAGAAACCTCTATACTGTCTTCTATATAAGCTGTACTATTGGCATTCCCACCACCAGTTTTGAAAGTGGTCAAATTTTCTCCACTTCCTCTGTTTAACATGTTTCTTTCTTTTTTTTTTTTTAAATTTTAATTTTTGTTTGTTTTTTAATGGTGGGGGGATAACAGCCATCCTGACTGGTGTGAGGTGTCATCTCATTGTAGTTTTGATTTGCATTTCTGAAACGACTGGACATTTAATCATCATGGAAAAGATGTTGAACTTTTGTGTGTGTGTGTGTGTTTGTGGTATGCGGGCCTGTCACTGTTGTGGCCCTTCCTGTTGCAGAGCACAGGCTCTGGACGTTCAGGCTCAGCAGCCATGGCTCATAGGCCCAGCCTCTCTGCGACATGTGGGATCCTCCCGGAATGGGGCCGGAACCCGCGTCCCCTGCATTGGCAGGCAGACTCTCAACCACTGCGCCACCAGGGAAGCCCTGAACATTTTTTCATATACCTTTTGGATATTTGTATGTCTTCTTTGGAAAAATGTCTATTCAAGTCAATAGCCCATTTTTGAATCAGGTTATTATTTTGGTTTTGTTGTTTTCAAGCTATTGAGTGGTAGGAGTTTCTTATATAATTTGGGTTTTGACCCCTCATCAGATATGTAGTTTGCAAATATTTTCTCCCAGTCCATAGGCTGCCTTTTCACCCTTTCCTGTGCAAAATCTTTTTATATTTGATATATCCCCAGTTGTTTTTTTGCTTTTGTTGTCTGTGCTTTGGTATCATAACCATGAAAACATTGCCACAATGACTGTCATGAAATGTTCCCCCTATGTTTATTTCTAGAAGTTTTACAGTTTCAGATTTTACCTTTAAGTCTTTAATTAATTTTGGGTTGATTTTTGTGGATGGTATAAATAAGGTAAGGGTTCAGATTCATTTTTTTCATGTGGATATCCATTTTTCACAACACCATTTGTTGAAGGTACTAACCTTTCCCCATTGTGTATTCTTGGCACCCTTGCTGAAGATCAGTTGATCGTGGATTGTGAGTTTATTTCTGGGTTCCCTTTTCTTTTTTATTGGTTTCTATGTCTGTCCTTAAGCCAGTACTATACTATTTTGGTTACTGTAGTTTTGTAATATATTTTGAAATCAGGAAGTGTGATGCCTCCACCTTTGTTCTTCTTTCTCAAGTTTGAGTTGGCTATTTCTGGGGTTTTTTGAGGTTCCACATGAATTTTAGAATTGTTTTTCCTATTTCTGTAAAAAGTATCAGTGGGATTTTGATAAGGATTGCATTGAATCTGTATATTATTTTAGATAGTATGGACATTTTAATAATATTAAATATTCTAAATCAAGAACATAGGATGTCTTTCCATTTGTTTGTGTTGTAAATTTTTTTAATCATAGTTTGTTGTTAGTGTATAGAGATGCAACTGATTTTTGTTTTTAGATTTTGTATCCTGTAACATTATTGAATTAGTAGTTCTACCAGGTTTTTAATGGAATCTTTAGAGATTTTTATATATAAAATCATGTCATCTATAAAAGGGGGCATTTTATTTCCATTTTTATTCCTTTCCAGCTTGGATGGCTTTTATTTATTTTTCTTGTCTATTTGCTCTGACTAGATTTTCAGTACTATGTTCAATAAAAATGGTTACAGTGGGGGTCCTTTTCTTGTTCCTGATTTTATAGGAAAAGCTTTCAGTGTTTTTTATCATTGAGTATGATGTCAGCTGTGGGCTTTTTATATATGATCTTTATTACATTGATGTAAATTCCTACTATTCCTAGTTTCTTGAGAGTTTTTATCTTAGAGAGTATTGAATTTTGTAGTTTTTTCTTTCCCATCTGTTGAGATAATTGTGTGACTTTTATACATTATTCTGTAAATGTAGTATATTATATTAATTGATTTATATATGTTGAATCATCCCTGCATCACAGGGATAAATCCCACTTGGAAATTATATGTGATCTGTTTAATCTATTGTTGGATTTGGTTTGCAAGTATTTTGTTGAGATTTTTTTTACTCTGTATTCTTTACAGATATTGGCGTGTAATTATCTTTACTTGTGATGTCTTTGTCTAGTGCTGGTGTCAGAGTAATGATGGCCTCATAAAATGACTTTGAAAATCTTCTCTCCTCTATTTTTGGAGGAACTTGAGAAGGATTGGTGTTAATTCTTTCTTAAATGTCTCATAGAATTTACCAATGAAGCCACTTGTTCTTAAGGTTTTCTTTGTTGGAGGTTTTTGATTGCCAGTTATATTTGTTACATTTTCCTGATGCATTTATCCTTTTATCATTACATAATGTTTTTCTTTGTCTCATGTGAGAATATTTTATTTAAAGTCTCTTTTTTTCTAATACAACTATAACCATCCCTGCTCTTTTTTAGTTACCATTTTCATGGAGTATCTTTTCGACCCTTCACTTTCAGCCAGTGTGTGTTCTTAAATCTAAATTGAGGTTTTGTAGACAGCATATAGTTGAATCTTTCTGTTTTTATCCACTCAGCCACCTTATGACTTGATAGGGGAGTTTAGTCCATTTACATTGAAAGTAATTATTGATCACGAAGGACCTGTTATTGCCATTTTATTGGTTGTTTTCTTTTTAGTATTGTAGTTCCTTTGTTTCTCTTCTCTTGTCATCTTCCTTTATGTTTTGATTATTTTGTATTGAAGTGCTTTGATTCATTTTTATTTTTTATAACTTTACAGTTATATTTTTCCTAGGGGCTTACATGAAATATCTTACAGTCTCTTGAGTGGCAGTCATTAATAAAATAAATGAATTGACATATGTGATAAAGGGGATGAAGAAAATGAAAAACTAATGCCTCCTTTGAGTTGAGTTGAGATGGGAGTTAGACAGTGTACAAAGTAACAGCATATACAGAGGCTCTGAAACAAGAAGTAGTGTGCAGTGTCTGAGGAACTGAAAATACTTCAGTGTATCTGGAATGCAGAGGAACAATTATACACACATGACTCTGTAGAGTTAGGCAGTGGGCATGTCATGTAGGGCCATATAGGATTTTGGATGGGGTTTTCAAAACCATGGAAAGCTACTGAAAGGAATCAAGCACGTTGGAAGGTGGGGGATGACATGATCAGATGTACCTTTCTCAGATACTAGTTTAGAGGTGGAGGCAGAGACAGTCCATAGACATTAATGCTGTCTAGGTGAGAGATGACATTAGTTTGGCATATGTTGGTGGATGAAAAAATGCTGAACAGTGGGTAAAATGCAGATATTAAGAATTAAAAAGTAAAACTTACATGAGTTTTCATGAGCTAAGTATGAAAAGTTGGGAAGAAATAACAAGAAGGGTTTTTTGATTTCTATGACAGCAGTTGAATGAATTGTGAAGAGTAGTACTGTATCCCTGGCCTCTCAAAATATATAGACTACATCCTAAAAATGTGAGGCACATTCTTCTAACCAGAGGGTGAAATATCAGCTCCTTCATTTGTTAAGAACCAGCAACTTCCCAAACATGTTTGTTTATATATTTTTAAGCACATAACATACTTGTTGACACTTATTCTGAATTTCCCATAAAAGCAGTGAGGAGTTTGGCTTGTGGTTAAAAACCTATGTATGATTTTTCATGTCCAACTGTAGACAGTTACAAAGGTTTTATCTGGTAGGTCTCAGGAGGAAAACTGCCCTCCCACCAGACTCGGTGCACAGCCATTGCATTGCGGTCTCTGAAGAGAGCTGCAGTCGAGTAATCAGGCCCTTCCAGAAGGTCATGCCCTTTATGCATTTTTGTATTCCTAGACTAGACACCTTTATTCCTAGATTTTTTTATCAGGAGGCTTTGGTAGAGATCTTTCTCAAATGTTTTTGCCGAGGCCTCCTCATGAGAAGAGAAAGGGTAAAACTTGAAGACACTTTCCCCCCTCAGACTCAGTGCCCAGTACTTTTCTGCTCCTATCCTTTCTCCTCCATAGCCCTACCCTAACCCCCGGGTACAGAAAACCACCAGGTCTTTTTTGGGGGGTCTCCCTCAACAAAATAAGACACAAATGAGAAGACCCCACATCTGTGCTGATCCATCAGACCCTTGAGTGGTGTGCCCTTCAGTGGGGGAAATGAAACAGCGGGGAGTTGGTGCCTCTTCCCTTTTTAGCATCTTGCTTTACTTTTGCTGTGATTAGAGGCTTCAACATGACTTTCATTTTCACTCATGATTGCTTTAATTGGCTATTCTAGCAGCTCAGCTCTTTCTCCAGCTCAGCTGAGCTCCTTACAAATACCAATATTTCTTTGTAACAGTTTACATTTTGTAACCAGATTAAGTTAAATATGAATCTGAATTTAATAAAAACATTTGTACTTCCAGAGTATATGGAACCATGAAAGGGAGAAGAAAACACCCCAATATACAACCTATATTGAATTTTTCAAAGCAACTGTTGTTTTTTGGAAGGCAACTGCATATTAGGGCAACATATATCATTCTATATGATAAATGCATGTCTTACGTGTACATTAAAATGAAACTTTAAAGAAAAGTACTTATGAATTATTTTTTGTAAAATTCCTTAGGGCCATTTAATTGCCTTGCAGTTAGAGGGTCATATGTTTCAGTGACTGCTCTACAGTGTGTGTGTGTGTGTATATATATATATATATATATATATATATATATATATATATGTGTGTGTGTGTGTGTGCATATGCCATATGCATGTGTATGTATATATATAATATATATGTGTGTGTATGTATTTATGTGTGTATACATACATATATATATATATACATATAAGATTTATTTTAATGATCAGAGGGAGGCCTGCTGCTTAAAATGGATGATTGATCCCTGCCCATCATTTTCTTCATCTACATTTGGCTTTTCCTCCCTGGCTTCTTGGGAAATCTAATTTTTACTGAGTTTCTGTTTTTCAGTGCCATCTTTCTCATAGTTGTTATGAATGCAGTTTTTGGTGATTTTTCCTTCTTCTTTGTGTTCTACTTTGTATTTCCCCAAGGCAGTGAGTCATTCTGGAAGTATTGTGTAATTTGTTTTGTTCAACAGATTTCTTGCCAGGCATGTACTGTGTTTTTAGCTTCTTTCAACTCTCCTTCCACATGTTGTTTTCTTCTAGTAATCACTTTCACCTTTTTTAGTACACTGCTTGATGGCTGAGGCTGGGATCTTTTTCTGTCTTATTCATTGCTATGTTCCAAATAGAAGGGTATCTGACACAAACTATATGTTCAGTAAATACACATCGAGGCAATAAATTAAAGTGAGGCTCCCCTTCCTATTTCAATTTTCCACGTTGTCTTATTAGTGATGACTTACGAAGATACTTACTATTACTTTGGTAAAAACTTTTGAATTTCTCTATTTGTGCTACTGCCGTTTGTAGTTTTCCAAAGGCACTACAGCTTTCTGTGCCTTTGTTCTTAAATCAATGAAGAAAACTTCAATTCTGATTTTAATTTTGAATTAAAGAATTGAAGTTTAAAAGTTAGTAGAATAAATATAGTTTTTATTATGTAATATAATAAATTACCTTATAGTCTCTAACGTGGTGTACTGTTCCATAACTGTTTCTTATCACTCTCCTGACACCATTATAATTCAATAATATTTTGCTTTCACCCATTCTTGCCTCTCTAAAGACCCGATTATCCCCACAGAATTAAAAATCCCAGAAAATAATTGAGATAGCAGAAACACACATTCATTTAAAAAATACAAACAAAATAACTTTTCCTCTGTAACTAAGACATATATATGTATGAATGCATATATGCATGTAAACACTATATATATCTAATATATTTTGTAGTTTAGATAATTAGAATGTATTTATATCTTCTCAGTAAAGAATTTCTCTTCTTTTAATATCTGTTGCTAAATACCAGGAGGGACACAGTTCTTTTCAGTTCCTTCTTAACCTGAGATGGAGGAACCAGGTATACCCTCCACCTGAATTGCTCTAATACCAGTCTGGCCTAGGCTTATGTCTCATTGTTATATAGCTGAACCCAGTGAGTAAGTAGACATAAAGTTTTTTCTTGGGGTTTTGCCCTTCACAGTTGATGGTGCTTTTACAAGTTAAACACAAAGAGACTTAAGTACCAAGCTGCCCTATAAAAACAAGTATTGACTGAAACAAATAGACTACCAAATATTTCCCCAGCAAAGATGGGTTTATTCAGGATCCACAGAGAACTGCAATTTGGGGTCTGCAAGCATGGTGAAACACATACAAGTCCTCATCCCCATGGAAAGGAGAACATTTTTATAGAGAGGAAAAGGAAGTTGGGAGGGCTGTAGTAAACAGTCCCTGGCTTTTCATTGGCTGAGGCTTTGCCAGGAAAAAAGTGAAGTCTTTCTTCTTCCTGTTGGGCTCTATTATTATCACAGGGAGTAAGAGCTCCCCCTTCTGGTTTCCCAACTTTATTTAATTGAAGTTTCTGTTAATTAATTTTCTTACATTTCCCTGTTTTGATCAAGATCTGTCTCTGACAGTATTGCTAATTTAGAGTCAAATTTTATAGTTTCAGCAGCTTTTTGTCCCTCAATGTCAGTAAAGATCTATTCTGGGTGTAGTGTATCCTTTCAGAGGGAAAATATACATATTGGAAATCTATTAAAGTCGCATTTGAGTAACAAAGAGGGGTAGGGGGAGAACTCTCAAGCATTTTTTAATCTAAAGTCCATATGTTATCAAGATTAGAGAAACTGGAGATCATCTGAAGTGTTATGTCATCATCAAAGGTTTGGCAACAAACTTCTAACAGGCCTTGTCTGGAAATATTGGGAGAACTGTTTCATTAGATGTCGTCTGCTTCGATTCCAGGAAATCTTTACTTTCAGGTCACCAGATGATGTGCAGGTCCAGTCAAGGTTTGGTGCTTTGTTTAGGTGTGTCACAGAATCCAAGATTCATTTCCTTGGAGTTTGGCGGCACAAGGGTTGGTTAGCAGTTCTTGAAAGGGGCCTTTGCAGTGAGGTTGAAGAGAGTTCTTCTGGAGGTGTATTTTCCAATAGACAAACGTGATTCAACGTCTTCATCTCCCAAGGGTTCACTGTGAAAAGATTGCTCTGGGCTTCCCTGGTGGCACGGTGGTTGGGAGTCTGCCTGCTGATGCAGGGGGCTCGGGTTCGTGCCCGGGTCAGGGAGGATCCCACGTGCCGCGGAGTGGCTGGGCCAGTGAGCCATGGCCGCTGAGCCTGCGCGTCCGGAGCCTGTGCTCCGCAACGGGAGAGGCCGCAACAGTGAGAGGCCCGCGTACCGCAAAAAAAAAAAAAAAAAAAAAAAAAAAAAAAAAAGACTGCTCTACCAAAACATGGTTATTTTTAATAGATACAATTAGACCTTTGCAATATTGGAGGATCTCTCCTTTTATCAGTTGTGGGTCAAAAGAAGCAGTAACCAAGTGCATTGAGCCATCCTATAACTATCTCAAAGGACGAGAGTTCATGAGTTCCAAAACGGGTGGGTCTGAGATTTAGAAGGACCGATACAAATGCTTTTGTCCACGATGTTTGGAGGGCCTCCACACATTTTGCCAATTGAGTCTTAATAATGCCATTGATGTGTTCAACTAAACCAAAGGATTGAAAGTGGTAAGCCCAGTGAAAGTGCTATAAAACCAGCCAAATAGCACAGACTCGTCGAAACATATGGCTAGTAAAATGGGCTCCTCAATCACTATAAAGTTTGAGAAGAGTTTTCCAGGTAGGGATAATCTTTTCCTGTAGGACTTTAGCCACAGAAGAAGAAGTAGCCTATGTGCAAGGGAAGACTCTACACCAGAGTGAAAATATACAGACTGTGACTAAAACATATTTATATCCCATTAGATAGAGGGAGTCATATGAAATCCATTTGATCCATTTGCCAGAACTTAAATGGTTCATTAGGCAGTTTAAAATATCCAGGATCAGTAATGAACAGGCTTCCCTGTTTGTACTTTGGACAAGTGGGACAAGTGAAATAGGCACTTTTTGTGGCTTTGTTAATGTTTCCCCACCAATATTGATTCATGAAGGCTATCGTTTTGTCAGGAGACCAATGGTTTAATGCATGTGTAGTGGTGAAGAGTGGGAATTTTAGAATTTCTGGTAGGACTGGGTTGTTAGTTGGTCAAAACCAGAGCTTTCTCTTTTTATCAAACAAACGACTGTTGAATATCTAACCTTGTTTTCCTTTTCTGAGGTCAATATTTGGGCCTCTCTAGACAGTTTTTCTCAGTTATCATTTGAGGAAATATCAGAGACAATGGACAGTGACAGAGGTTTGGCTACTATTATCCCCTTAAGGGCAGCATTTCTTACAGAAATATCAACAAGGTGATTTCCCTTAGCTTCCAGAGAGTCAACTTTAGAATACCCTGAGATCATAATAAGAGCTAAAACAACAGTTAAAAATATTGCATTCAGGGCTTCCCTGGTGGCGCAGTGGTTGAGAGCCCGCCTGCCGATGCAGGGGACACGGGTTCGTGCCCCGGTCCGGGAAGATCCCACATGCCGCGGAGCGGCTGGGCCCGTGAGCCATGGCCGCTGAGCCTGCGCGTCCGGAGCCTGTGCTCCGCAACGGGAGAGGCCACAGCAGTGAGAGGCCCGCGTACCGGAAAAAAAAAAAAAAAAAAAAAAAAAAAAAAAAAAAATATTGCATTCAATAATTTCTAAACATAGGGGCCATTTTAAATTTTGTTTCCTCTGGAAATAAGGGAACCACATTGCTCCCACAACATTTCAAAATCATGAGCTACTCTAAAAGCATATCTACTATCAGTATAAGTATTGGGAGTATTGCTCTTGGCTAAAGTAAAAGCCTGTGTAAGAGTGTATATTTCAGCCTGTTGGGCCAAAGTAGCCATAGGTAAAGATGCTGCCTCAACAACATCAAAAGAAGTTGTAATAAGATATTGAGCACAATGTTTGTCATTGTCACCTTTTAAATAAGAATCATCAGTGAACCTTGAGAAATCAGTGTTACCCAGTAGAATTTCCTGGAGGTCATCATGAGGAATCAGGAGGTGTTTTGTCAGTGTTAAGCAGTGTGAAGGACTTTGTTGGTGACAGAGGGGAGAAGAGTGGCTAGGTTAATGTTATTACAATGTAAAGGAATTATGTGAGGAGCAGTTAACAAAGGACTTCATAGGAGGTGAGGCAGCTGGCTGAGAAATGTTGAACATGATGAGAATTTAGGAGAACTTTACTGCATGAGGTACAAAATGGTTAAATGGAATGCCACAATGATTTTCTCTGTGGCCTTAACCAAAAGGGCAGTGGCCTTAATGGCTCTAAGACATGAGGGTATCTCCATGCCATAGGGTCCAGTTGCTGGCTGTAATATTTTATGTGTTGATGGTGTTCTCTGTGTTTTGGGTGAGAACCATGAGGGCATTCCCTTCCTTTTCATACACAAAAAGGAAAAAGGGAATCTGATAATTGAGAAGCCCAAGGGCAGGTGGGTTCATCAAACTCTTTTAAGGCCTAAAGACTATATCATCTCTTTCTTCTGGGTCAGGCTTGTTACTGTTGAGTAAAACAAATAGAGGTTTGGATATAAGAGAAAATTTGGAATCCAATTTTGGCAGTAACCAACTAATCTGAGAAAACCTTGCAGTTGGCATATAGTTTTGGATTGGGGGAAACTTAAGACACCATGAAGTATATCTGGATATAGTTGTAGCCCTTGTTCTGGGCTACACTAAATATCTAACCTAGGTTTGGGCAAACTACAATTTTTCTTTGGTGACCTTATGCCTCTTTAAGGCTAAAAGGTTTAGCAAGCGGATGTTGTCAATCCTTTGAGGAGGCCTGAGAAGAAGAACAAAAAACCAAATCATTTCCATATTGTAACAAAGTAGAACCTCTAGGGAACTTTATGTCATCCGGATCAGCCTTCAGGGTCTAGGAGAAATAAGGACTCTCAGTATAACTCTGAGGCATTACTGTCCAGGTTGAATTGTTTTTCTTCCAAAATGGAGGCAAAAGATATCGGCATGATTCATCAACTGCAATACTAAAGAATGCACTGCACAAATTACAGTAATGAATTTACTTCTGGCTGGTGGCAATGGATTTTAGTAGTGTACAGGGGTTAAGAACTATAGGGTGTTGACAGTAAAAAATGATGTTTATTGCTCTGAGGTCCTGGACAACCTCCACCCTCATCCCTTTTCTCACACGTAAAATGGGAGTGTTATAGGGGCTGATACAATAAAGACTTTAGTCTTGTAATTTTCTATTATGGGTGCCATGCCTTGAAGAGCTTCTTTACTTACAGGATATTGATTAATTCTCAGAAGAGATTTTGAGAGGTTTATTTAAATCTTGATGGGAGTGCACTGTGAATTTTGCCAACATCAGTTGGAGATTTTGCCCATAAGGAAAGTTGTAGCTGATTCAATGTTTCCAGATGTGTTCAATGATCAATGTTTCCAGAATCAGCTCTAGTATCATCAGAGATGGAAAAAAAATAAAGATATCAAAAAGAGTCATTTAATTCACCTGGTGGGTTACTTTGTAGAGTACTCCCAATTTCTAGAATTATTTCCCCCTTTGGGGAAAAAGAAATTCCAGCATGATAATTCTCTAAGAAGTCTCAGCCTAATAAATAAATAGGGTCAGAGGAAATAAGGAGAAAAGCGTGTGTATTTCTGAAAGGGCCTAAACAAAAGGGAATAGGTTCAGAAACAGGAACCTCTTGAGGTTCATTAGAGATCCCCATAATTTATGCTATGTTAGTACTCTGAAGCTGGGTCTATTTTATAGTAGTGGGGTTGAGCACAGAGAATGTGGCTCCAGTGTCAATTAGGACTGGAAGGGATTCATCCCCATCTGGAGAAATGTTTCTCCAATCTGATTAAGAGGAAGTGATTGGGGAATTCCCTGGTGGTCCAGTGGTTAGACTCCATGCTTTCACCGCTGAGGGCCCGGGTTCAATTCCTCGTCAGGGAACTAAGATCCCACAAGCCAAGTAGCACAGGGGGGGGAAAAAAAAAGAGGGAGTATTGGAAAGAGCTTCTGTAGGTGCTTGGAGCCCCATCACTGAAAATTAGGAGGATGTTGGAAAGGCTGGTTAAAGGGCTGAAGGTGCCTAAAGCACTTACATTTGTAACAATCTCTTTTCCAATGTTCCACCTTTTTTTGTTTGTAATAATAGCAGAAACTAGGAGAGTTTTGGTTTCGTTTAGGAACCTTCATTTGGTGGAGTTGAAGGTTAAGAATTTTAACAGTATTCCTCTGAGATGACTGAGAAAACTGATCTGCAGATTAACTAAATCTGGAGTGGACATAGTTTCTCATTCCATCCTGGTCCTTTTTACTGAAAGGGAAAGGTCCTGATTCAGCACCTTAATAAACAGAATTAAAAGCTAACCAGGTGAAATCAGCTTCTGAAGGAAGACCAGAATTTTCTTTAAAAACAATCTGAAGTGGATTGTAATTTTCATGAATGAGTTTGTCACATTTTTGTGTGTAAGCCTGAATTTTGTTCTAATCAACAGCCTTTGGAAAAGCCCTGGAAATTGCTGTAGGAATTGCTCAATGAAGTTGCGTAAGACTGATTATAAAAGTTTGCAGGCTGTTGGCCTGGTTTTAATTCTAGAGACATTTCAGGATTTTCTTAGTTAGCAGTTTTTATTCAATGCTGGTCCAAAACCTTTTTTTTCCCCCTCTTTTTTAGCCAGTCTCCAGAAGCGAGAACTTCCAATAGGTTGAAGTCTGAAAAACCATTTCAGAGAAACAACCCCTGTTCCCGATGGAATGGGTAGAAGGTTAGCCAGCTTCAGGAGAAGCAGCCCTTCTTCTGAAGGGAATAGACCAAAGCCAGTCAATTTCAGTGAAACAGTTAGATCTCAAAATCAGACCTAAATGCCAAATGAGTACTTGCATACAGAGCAAAGCCTTAACAAAAAAGACAAAACTTTTGAATAGATCCTGAATAAAGTTGAGAGCTTCAAATACAATGAGGGCATAAGCTCAGATCCAGGAGAAAGATGCACCTTCAAACCCCAGAGTCATTGAGAAGGCAGTGAGCCACAATGAGTTCATTTGTGAATAGAGCACCTGTTTGCTCACCAGCCCTGGAGCCATCAAGAGTCTTCTGTGGTCCCCATACGGGCCACCAAAATGTTCTCTTAAAACAAATAAACTGCTAGATATTTGTCCAGCAAAGATGGGCTTATTTGTGATCAGCAGAGAATTGCAATTCAGCATCTGAAGCCATGGTGAGCAAGCCCTGTGTAGGTCGCCAAACTGAAGGGGAAAATTTTCTACAAAAGAAAAGGAAGTTGGGATGGCTGCAGTCAACAAAAAGTCCATGGCTTTTCATCAGCTGAGTCCTTGCCAGGAAAGAGTAGTTTTCTTCCTGCTGGGCTGCTGTTGTCGCAGGGCACGACAGCTCCCCCTTCTGGTCTCTCAACTCGATTTAGTGGAGGTTTCTCTATTTTTTTTTACACTTGGCAGCCAAATTCTATTAACATGTGATTATTTTCAAACTAATAGGACTGACTAAACCCTTAATTCACAGGGCTCATATTAGTGAAGGGAAACACATAAACAAAAATAAATAGATAAATAAACTATACAGTGTGCTAGTTAAGAACAAATGCCCTTGAGAAAAATTAAAGGAATGGATGACTTTCTGGGGAGGAAAGTGTGTGTCTGGAAGGGGTTTTGATTCTCAAACGGGTGGTCATTCAAAGCCTTAATGTGAAGGACTTTTTTGAGCAAAAGTTGAAGAAGGTGAGCGAATTACCTATATGGATTTCTGGGGATACAATGTCATAAGTAGAGCTGGCTACATAATTTGTGAGAAGTATAAAATAAAAAGTGAGGGCCTTCTGTTTAAAAAGCAGCGAGAAGCTTTTCTTTTTCTCCCATGATGTGTCTCAACTTGCCGTGGGTTTTATTTGCTATTTAATGTCACAGTGCTTTGGGCATGGGATACTTGCTGTGAAAGTGCAGACCCTCACAAGCCCAGCCTCTTGCCTTTGTGTCCTGATTTACCTCATATCCACATCTAACACCCCACTGGGGGCAGAAGGTGGCAGTGGTAACTGGGTGGGGAGAGAGGAGTGGGTGCTTGAGAATCTATTCCCAGCCAAGAGAGAGGAGGCAGGAGAAAGGACCTCACATGAGCCAAGACTCCAAGTCTATGACCTATGCATCATATCCCCATTGAGCTTTATTTATAACACACATATGCAATGATAAAATATTTAATAATTTCAAAATTGTGGCTGTAAAGCATTAAACCCCAACACAGGGGCCCTCTTCTGAATGTGGGGTTTTGTGGAACTGCACGGGATGCACACTATAAAGCCACCCTTGGTTACAGGCAGAGGAAACATCAAGTATAAAAGCCATGAAATGGGACTATGCCAGAGCGAGCAAAGGGGAGAATAATAAGAAACAAAACTAGAAATATAAGAGGGCTTCAGATTGTGTAAGGCCTTGTTGTCATTGTTAAAACTTTGAACTTCATTCTCAGTAAAATAGTGAGAAGTGATGGCGTTTTGGACCAAGATTATAGTGGTGAAAGTGATTGGTTTCTAGTTAGAATTTGAAGGTAGAGACCACAGGTTTGCTGACTGCTTGCCTGTTGAGTATAAAAGAAAGAGGGGAGCCAAGGATAATTCCAAGATTTTGTCTTGAGGTCTACTGGAGTTGCCCCTGAGTTCAGGCAGATGATGGGAGGGGCTTGTTTTGGAGGGAAAGGGAGTGGAATCTGATATTTGATTTGATACATATTAATTTGGAAAGCTTGTTAGTGATTCAATTAAAGAAAAATATTATTGATTGTTCAATAAATCAATCATTAATCATCTGTTGAACATCAGAGTCTAGAAATGAAAGGAGAAGTCTGTGTGGGAGATATAAATATGGGAACCATCAGCCTTAGTGTATAGATAATATTTAAAGCTATGTAACTGAATGAATTCAGGAAGCAAGTAAGTTAAATTATAGAAGAGATACTAGGACTGAGTCCTGGGATACTCAAATAATAAGCAATCAGGAAGATAAGGAGGAACAAGGAAGGGTACTGAGAAGGACCAAAGATGGAAGGGAAAACAAGGAAAGTATAGTTTCCTGGAAGCCAGTGGAAGAAAGTGTTTCCAGGGTAAAGAGCAATCAATCAGCTAAGTCAAACACTACTGACAAAGACTTGAAAGACTTAGACTTAACCATTGAACTCAGCAACATTGATGACATTAACAAACTTGGCAAGAGCAATGTCTGTGGAATTGTTGGGAGAAAATACCAATAAGAGTCTCAGGAAAGAATAGGAGAATGAAAATTGGAGACAACTGAGTTTTTGACTACAGAGGTTTTTGTTTGTTTGTTTTGTTTTGTTTTTGAGTGGAAACGGAGAACTGGGTAGTAGCTCGCACAGACTGGTGGTAAGATTATTTGTTATTTAGCAGGTACTCATTTTGATACCTGATAGGACTATAAGCACCTTGTGGGCCAAGGCTGCACCTTACAGTTCTTACATATCACCTGGTGCTAATTCCAAATAGCAACTTAAGTGAGGTGTAGAGTACTGTGCCTATAGAGAGGAAGATAGGAAAGTGTGCAGGGGCAGGGAGTGCTAGGTACCAACTGTTTGACTAGTTTGGTGGTTTTAATTTTATATTTTTGTACTTAGAAAAGCTGTTTTCTAAGTAGAATTTTATTTAAGAATATAATTCTGTGTGTCCAGTAAACATTATTTGTATATAACAATGGGAACACTGATGATATTGGCCATGCTGTTATCAGCCTATTTATAGTATGGACTATTATAGATATGATACATAAAGCCATGTAGGTGACACAATTCAGGTAAGTCAGTTCACCAGTGGTCAGTAGTGTTTTTAGAAGCCACCCATCACTCGTTTCTCCAGGAAGACAACAATAACAATGGAGGGAAAATGGCCAGAGCTTTGTAGAGATTAAGGCTTCATGGTGAGTGAACATGTAGTTCAACACAAGGCTTTAATTTAGGGAATGCAGTGCTGCAAAAGAAATTCCATGCAGAATCTGATTTAATTTGTACCAAAAAGACATGGGATTTAGAGCAACACAACTGGGTCATAATGGCTGGTAGAACCAAGGATCTTCATATCTGAACTGTGGTTTGGGGGCCCACATAAAGAGAAGTATTTGGATACAAGCATTAAAAACTATATTTTAACAGACCTGAAAATGGTCTGAATTGATATTTAAGCAGTAGGGAAATTCAGAGTTCATTTTAATCTGTGAAGAGTTTTTTTTATAGGAAGTAGCATTTAAGATGATATGGGAAAGGTTGTATTTTAGTAATTATGAGTGTTTAGAATACATCTACAATTACAAAAAATAAGAAATGTCATACTAGCATATTCTAGTTAGTTGAATAGTCTAGCAACACCTAACTAAATACCCGAGTTGCTTCAAACAAGCCATTTCATCCTCTGTGACTCAATTTCATATTTGTAAAATAATGAGTCAGACTAGACAGTCTCTAAAACACTTTTTACCTATCATATTTTTTAATTTACAAGATTACTTTGAAGCTGATGGCTTTGGGAAATACAAGATACACTCTGAGGGGTGGAGGAGACTAGAGTTGGTGTGTAATTCAATATATAGCTATTTTAAAAGGAAGTTTTATAAAAAGGTTTTTTTAAATTTAAATATTGATAAAAGTGTGAGAGGAAAGAAGGAAGGGAGGGAGGGAGCAGGGAGGGACTAGTTAATTTAGCATCATGGAATCTGAGGCTGGAAGATAAACAACAGTTAAAAGAAGCAATACAAAAGAACTAAACCTAGAGTCTGAATTTGGTCAAATAGTTCATGGGGAGTGAAAGGCAGTAAGGAATGTACTGGCAGTATATAGTTATTTCCACAAACGACCTTTATGCTGAGGGAAAACAAGGATTTCAAGTGGGAATGAGTAGTTCCAACTCAGCATATTACATTTTAAATACTAATGTAAAGGTGTTCATTTAAAGTAAACGTACAGAAAGTTCTTTAAACCCTACCTAATTAACCATTAACTAATAGAACCAAAAAAGAATTCAGATGAGACAAAGCTGTTATTTAACACGTGTTCTGCTTATTGAACTACCAGGTAAGGATATTTTTATTGCGATTTGAGACTCGATTCCTTCATGTTTCCGTGAAGAAGTGATCCCTACAGTTAACATCTGGTTTCCTTACTCAGTTCCACACTGGGAAGGGATCCAACTAAACATTCAGGACAAGAACTAGGCATGTATAACTCAAAACTCCTAGATTTCTTTGAGGGTAAGTCTTCCTAGAAGAAGCATGCATTCCCAATAGTTCTTGACTCTTGTTAAGCTGATCCAGTACAAGCCCTGTTCCTGTGATTAGCCTTAAATTTGGCCATTTGCCTTTGTATGGGTGACTAAATTTGCCATATTCATTGCTGAAGTATTAGCAAGTACCCTTGACTCAGTGCCAAATCTGCATTCGTCAAAAAACTTCATTAATAAAGAAAATTATATTTTACCTCGATTTGTGTAACTTGAACAACTATCTCCCAACTGCTCCAACATCAGGCAGGGAAATGGAATGTTGCTTACACAAACCTCAAAGGTGCCTCACCTTTCTGTATTCTTTATGTAGTGTGCAGTGAGCTCTGTGGCATATCCACAGTTTAAATGGGTCCACTGGGGTCTTGAGTACCATTGAAGGATGCTGTAGGCTCTTCTTCATAAAAGAAAACATATACTCAATCATCTTTTCATCTGAAGCAGTTTGCTCAGTTCTAAACCTCTTTTTGCCTCAGCTCACAAACATGAAACAAAAACAGAAACAGTAGAGAAAGGACATCTGAAAGAGATAGCATTTTTACTTTGTTAGTCTTTGTGATAGCTCTGTTAACTATATCTCTCTACCTCTATGGAACTTAATTTCTGCTTCAGTCACAGTGACCTAAAGTCTTATCATGCACCCATACTGAGTATGTGTGTTTTCAAAGCAACAGTTCAGAGCATTTCAGAGGGGTGCCAAACCTAGTTTGGGGAGGGTCAAAAGAAGATTCCTTAAGAATAATGGTATTTAAAACAAGACCTAATTTATAAAATAGAATTTGAGAGTTGGCTTTTCAGGAAGAAAAGATGATACAGAGGCAAGGCATGATATGATCCAGGAATATAAAGAAGTCTACAATGGCTAGAGTCAAGAAAAATACAGTAAGTAGCACAAGACAAGGCTTCAGATGTGAGAAGCAAAGACTGGCTGACCATGTTGAGGATGACAGGTGGAATTGCTAGTGAAAGCTGCAAATGTTTTGAAATCACTACTTGTGGAAGAAATAAGCTTAATAGGTAATCCATCATAATAAACATTCTGAAGGACAGATATAATTTCTAAAAGCACCAATGCTCCTTCCTTCTTGGTTTGCAATGATCTATAATTTTAGATAAGTTTCTTTGTCTAGATTGATAGCATATCCTCATTTATAAAATGCTGATATATGACAGAGACTTCTAATCCTTAAATAATGAATTTTAGTGACCTGTGAATCTAATTTGATAGGTGCTATAACATTGCAACATAGTATTATGATCTAGTTTAAAATATGCAGTATCATTATGCCTTTAAAATGTTCTTAGGAATTAGGTTGATTATACATGAGCATTCGCTGAGTGAGTCCAAGAATGTAAATGATTGCTTGGATGGCTAACTCTGGCTTAAATTATTTCAGAAGGGATAGACCAGAGGAGAGTGATGAAAAGTTTAAAATTTTCCAGCCTCTATAGGAAGCTGTCATTTCAGGTTATATTCTTTGTATAATGGGCCTTTGAAGTAAATTCTGTTGCTTTAACATTCCAAGGTGATGTGGAATATTTTCGGAGCCTCCCAATCATTCTAAACATACAGTACAACCCTCTCTAGGATTCAAGAGTTGCCACTTGGCACCTTTATATCCCCAATCAGAAAGGAACTGCATAGAAGCGTAGTACTTCATCATGGAAATATTTGAATTACATTTCCCTTAAGGACAAATATTTTATTGATTTAGTAAGGTAAAGAACCAGATTTTGTTTTTTAACATACATATGCATGTAATTTGTACTGAATCATGAGTATCTTTCACATCAAATCAGATCCTTCTTGCTAACAAGGTTGCATACTTTCATTTCATGAATACAATGATAGGTATACAACTAAACCCATCATCAATCTTGTTTCCTCATTATTCGGTACTTTCTATGTATGGAGACAAAGTTTTACAGTATGCTGTGCATTGAAGTGAATTATTGTACATCCTTCTGCATTAGCATATAGTCTTAATTTTAGGTCTTAGTATCAAAATGTAAATGCCTGAGACTTTTCTTGAAACAGTAACTTCTATCTGCCATTTTTATTCTCTTGTACTCATAAAAAAAATCCTTGGGTAAAATAGCATTGTCACAAACTAAGAAATAATTATTTTATACCTAACTTCAACAGAGACATATCATTGCCAATTACTTATGCACTTGAATACATGTTATTTTATTTTCCAAAGTAGCATCTTTGGCAAGAACTTGCAATTTGCATATTCTGGTGGTCATAAATGAGTATTAATATGAATATTAATTGATGAGTCAAATAACATCTTCAAATAATTGTTCCATGGCTTGGTTTACTAAGATTGGTCTGGCTTGGCCCTGTGATAACATAAGGTCTTTAGGACTCTACTTGTTTACAGGGATTAGTTATTCTTAATATGTGAGCCTATTGTAACACTTTTGGCCATTATCTGTGGTCCATTAGCCCCCATAGCTCACTTTCAGATGCCAATGAATATAGCTGTAGCTCTGAGAATCAATATTCAACTTCTACCACGCATCTGTGACCAGTGCTCTCTTAAGTGCCTCTTCCAATGCTACTAAGTGCAACGTAAGTGCCTTTGCAGCACATACCTACAGAAATACTTTGGTGACAGAATGCTTTCAACCAGAGTTTTCACCTTACTGAAAACACACAAGGTCTTTTAAATATGAAGAATGAGTCACTTCTCTTTCCATATCACTTCATTGATAAAATGACAAAGCCATATGAGCTCATTTGTTGTTCTGCTGAAATTAACTTTGTGCTATATTTAGGCAGTTCTCAGATTTCCCAAATATTCTTTATGTGCTCCCACCTATAGGACTTAGCTTTAACTGTGCCCCGTTCCTAACAAGGTTGAATGAGAAGTTTTGTAGTATCTCCCAATTCAACTCTTTATTCAAGATATAATTTAGAAATCAGTATTTTAGGGAAATTCTCCTTAACTTCTCTAGCTCACATAATTTGGTTTTACTGACATTTACAAGTCCTTTGAGTAATATAAATAATAGTATGTTGTTCATTTTGGGGTATTTACTACTTGTATAGAGTTTGCAGATTGGTTTGCATAATTAGTATATGGGTATTGTGAGAAAGAAGACAAAGTTTATATCTTTTATGTATCCCTTTATTTCAGTTATTGTTGGTTTACTTAGGTATTCAGAATTTAATCAGGTTTTTATACTATACTAATAGAGGAAACACATGACTTGTGAGGGTTAATGTTTTGAGAAGTATTCAGCTGCTCTTCCAGCCTCAGATAGAATTTACCTAAGCAATGTTAAAATGGGCCACTGTGGTTTCTTTCTACATTTAGAGAAATGTGCAAATGGTGATTAATGCTACTCTCAGTGTTCAGCCCATTTTTGAAGAGTGGACAGAAGCCTTTCCAGAGAGATTTGTTAATTTTAAAGACATGTTAAGCCTTTTAAAAGTGATCTTTTTCCCCTTGTTAACTTGTCTGAAAATTGTTTTTCTTAGAGATACGTAACACACACACAAACACACACACACAGGAGTGTGTACTATAGACAATGATTATTGCACAGTTTCTCCAACAGTAATGGAAATTCAGGTAGTTTGCACACAAAAATATTTAACAGTATAATATTTGGAGGAAAATAGTGTTTTGTTGTAAATATTTTAGTATGTGAGGAACTATGATTTTGTCAGTTTCTGTACTGTAGGATTTTAAGGAACTCTTTCTTTTTAATGCTATCTATCAAAATAAAATCAGAAATCAGGACAGGATTCTAGTCTTAAAAGAAATCTCTAGAATTTGCCGGGTCATATTCAGTCTATAATTTGGGACATTAGTGCATGCAATGTAAGAAAGTAACAGAAGATATAAAAGAGTGAGTATTGGCCTTCAAATAACTAAGGAGCAATAAGAAAACAAGCGACAAATAAAAGACAAAAAGTCTTTCATGATACACAAAATGTAAAATGAATGAAAGTTTAGAAATTAAGAAAACTTCAGCATAGCATGAGGTTATTTAGAGAAAAAAAAACATTTTACCAGATTTTCAGTAGAAATCATAGAAATATATAAATGTAGATCATATAAGTATCAAAAATTATATGATAAATAAAAGTGAAAATGAGATGTGTGATGGAGAAAGCACAATATCCATAATTTTGTAGCATTTCGTGAAAATCTGCATCCTACATTTGCAATTCAGATAGTCACATTCTCATACACATATACACACAATGCCAAACTTTGCAGAAAATATTTGGGACCACTACTATTAATTTTGTATTGGCAAATTAGCACAACATTAATGACAATTTAAATGAAAGTGTGAAGAAAGCTTGGTAATGTACCAATAAGAAATTTGTTATTTTGCTTTTATATATATACAAATAGGTTTTTTTAATGCATAAGTATACACATCCTAATAATTCTAGTTTAATATCCCTAGAGAAAGATGATAAAGCAAAAGTGAGCATAAACATATATGTCATAATCAGATTGGTTAAATGGTTTTCATCTTTTAAGACTTACTTTTTATAGCCGTCTGAGCTTTCTGCTTAGAGGAATATTCTAGTAGATGCTGCTTGAAGGAAGCTGTTCCCTTAATTCACACCAGATGGCACTATGGAACTTTTCCATTTCCTTAAGAGGCCAAGCAGAGATAAAAGAGATGAAGTACAGTGAAAAACTATTGTTGAGTAAATTTGTCTCTCATGTCTGTTTCCTAAGATCAGCTGGCACTATTGTTTAATATATAACACAAGAATATACTGGTCTAACATGCTCTTCCCTCTGTAACTCTGTATGTACAAATAAATATGTAATAAGACTTTGTTTTAAAAATTCCAGAAAGCCTTGGGTTAAACTCATTTTGGGGGAAATAATGTATTATCTTATGCAGTTTGTACCCATTTTCTGGGCCTGCTAGAAATCCATCAAGGTATAATCACTAATTATTTCTCAGTGTTCACATTCCTAGTATGGTGCTTGCAAAACTCAATTGGCCCAAACTGTACCTCTTTTTAATTTTCAAGTTGCATCGATATAGTTCACTTAGTCCTTTTTTCCTGCCTAAAAAGGGTATGCAGACAAATTGAGACTTTTAGTACATTATGACTATTCTATTTCTTAATCTCATATATTTTCATAATTTCTGTATCTTTTATTTTTTTACTTTTTTGTACAGTGAAGATGATATGAATATATACTATTTTGTTTTCAGTCATGCTGGAGAAAGCACTCCAAGTTGTGGTATTTTAATGAATGATGAAACAAGATTCATGTAAAAGGACATTTTCTTCTATTATAATTTCTTTTTAAAAAAATTTTACAGCTTCTCTTTGGTGCCTTTTATCATAAAAAAAATGACTCTGGACACAATGGTATAAAAAATCCATTTAGATTGCTATGCCATGCATTTAAATATTAATATTTAATTAGAAACATATCTATGCTGTGCATAAACCAAATTATATGCAACATTTCCACTTTTCTATAATTCAGTTCTATCCTTATATTTATATAGAAGTCTATTGACTTCGGGTTTTTAAGAAACTACCAAAATGACTGCATTAAAAAAAAAATCTTAGCGAAGTTTAAAGCTCAAATATTATTTTTAACATAGATAATTTTCCTATACTTTTTATAGAAATAACGTTATGTATTGCTTTAGACAATGCGATGAATTACATGAAAATATGCTATGTCACTATTTAGATATATTAAAACAATATATTACCACTTATCAAATCCATAATTATAAATTAATCAAGTAATAGAAGATGTCAAATATATATCCATTCACATCTAATAGAACCTAAGAAACACAAAAATATCTTTGACTTTTACTTATGTGCCTTAAAAAGAGAGCTGTAAACATCTGTAAACCATAAAGAGACATGATAAAGTAGTTCTCATTTCATTTGACATTCTATAAATAGGGCTCTATAATGAGAGTTTTTTAACATAAAGGGAAAAGGCATATGCTTATATGGATGTTTTGGTAGAATTGTCTAAAGGTTACATGAGAAATAAGTTAATGGACTGAAGTTTATTGTTGTGTATATAACTGTCAAATCTTTCTGTAAATTACCTTTCTCTTCTGCTGGCTGGAATGCAAAAATCCAATAAACTGTTAATAAAAATGGAAAGGTCATATGTAAATATCAAAGATCTTGAAAATGAACCAGAAAAGATGATAGTTTGCAGAAAAATATCATTTTATATTCGGTTTCATTGTATTATAAGTGTGATTTGGGTTGTATAGTGTGTTTCCAAGAAAAAAAAAATGAGTAGAAAAGTTTCTATTAAAAATAGATTAGTTTCCCATCTGAAAAGAGGAGTTTGAGTACTAATTGGTTGTTGGTTTCTGCAACTTCAGAATTGCAAACAATTAAATGCTTTGATATTTTCTCTGCTTAAGCAAACTCTTAATAGGGCCTCATGGAATTATTCCAGAAACACTGAGAGGGCACAATCTGTGTAGAGTGTGTGTATGTGATGGAAGGTTCGTTGCTTAGGACCTAGGAGGCTCCTTCTTTCTGCAGCCAGACACCTCACAGTCCAACATTGGGTGGCCTGGTCTTGAGCTTGTAAAGAATTCAGGCCTGAAAGAACTAGAGCAACAGAAACTACTCTTCTCTGCCCAACTCCATTTATCCAAAGACAGAATAGTCTTGTAAAGCCGATTTGAAAGTTGTAGCCTCATAAAGGAAATGCATTTAGTCCTGGGGAGAAGCTGAGTTTGAACACATGCTGCTTTTGATGAAGCCATGCATGGTACCTCTTGATCTTCTCTGTCTGTATTTTAAAAGCTGTTCTGGTTCCTGAAAATAATGGTTGGCAGAAGGGCAAAGTGTGGGTTTGGTCCCCTGAATAGGTCCTTGAAAGAGCAATTTCTTTCCCCCTTTCTTTCCCTATTTTATTTTTAGCAGTGCCTAAACTCTAACATTTTTGTATAGGATCAACATAAGAATCAAGTTTCATCAAGACTATGAAGTCACAAGTAGCATTGATTGCTAGTGATGTCTTTTAGCTGAGGGGACGATTAGTCCTGTATGACAGGCAGATACTCAGTTTTCTTTAAATGTGCTAAATTATTCACCAAAAGCGATGAATGAATAGATGAATTTGTTTAGGCCAATGCTTCACATTTTCCTTAAATGATCTAAATTATTCAGCAAAAGCAGTGAATGAATGGATGAATTTATTTCACTGGAAACATATAGCGATTAAGATAAGATTTCCAAGTAAATTTGTAATGTTCACATTTGATGTAAATAAGTATGCTCCTTTCATTAACTAAAGGCTGGAAAATAGCAGTGAAAGAAACCCAGAAATGATCCAAATACATACTCAAGTGGGATTTTGAATTTCTAGAAAAGTTTCTTCCAGAGTACATTATTTACCATATTTAAATAACATTGGCTTAAGGTCAGATTTAAATTTAAAAGCCCTTTCAATTTTAACCTGATTCCTGTGATCACTTTTCAATTAGACAATGAAAAACAATTTAGTGGATACTTAGCTTAATTGGTTTGCTTCTACTTTTTGACCTCCAGGTAGGGCTCCACTTATGTATTCCATGCAATATGCTTGTACAATTATCTGCCTCTTTAGAATGCACATTTCCTATGATTTTGTACAAACTGTCTGATTCAATCACTGTTAAGTACTCTTTACTCCTTTTTCCTTTTAGGATAGTAAGGTTCAATTCAAGACTTGCTCCTAAATTCTGGGATTAAAAGCAAACAGTATCTTCTTATTAATAGGAAAGAACAAGTCTGAATCAGTAAATGTTGCTGTAGTTTATAGACACAGTTATGCTACAGAATGTTAAATAGAATGTCATTAAAACTCTGAATAGAATGATAGAACAAGTAGTTGTTAAATAATTAGTTAATAAATACACTAATATCAGCTCCAAACTTGATGAATCAAATATTTTGTAGTGATGGAATGTATTTCTGTTTATGTCTGTGTTTGTATCTGAGTGTGTATATCTCTCTAGGGGCCAGGTTCTTTTGACTAAAGTCCATGGCATTTCTTTCAATAAACTTCAATACATTTTAAGTTTGATAGGTTACCAATTTATACCTAGTTGTATGCAACTAGTTATATGAAAAATATCTCAAATATAGTATAGGCTAAAAAGCAAAATCAGTTTCATATGAATCCTGGTCCTAATTTTCTAAAAGCTGTCATCATGAGAAAATAGATTTAGTATTACTAAAAAAACAAAGTTTACTAAAGATCAAATTTTCTCACTATATTTAGGTAGAGGATGACAAATGGCATCTCATGTTGAAAAACATAATTTTCAAAAACCTGATATTTATTAAACATTACTATTTAAGGTAATTTTACCTCATTTGTATCAACCTCATTCATTCATATGTTTAAGGACTTTTTAGCTAAAAGGGAAAGAGACTATCTTTCTCCTTAAGAAATATACTGTACTGTAAAGGAGATAGCAAGTTCTCCCCTACAGAAGAAACAATAATTATACAGTATGACAACTCTACTCTTTAAGACCCATAATCTATTTTTAAAAAGAGTTAAGGGTTAGCATGAAAACTAGGGAGGATTAGCACTTTCTCCCCATTTTATAGATATGTAAACTGAGCCCAGTAGCTCTGTACATAGTTAGTGAGGAGTTCAGGAAATAGAGAAGTCATTAACTCATGGTCCTCAGTTTTTCCGCCAGTAAAAGGCTTGTGTTAAATTCTGAAGTTTCTTTAAATTAACCCTTTTACCATTTTATTACTTGTTCGAGATCAGGTAGCTGATGAAACTTAGAAATCAGGACTTCTGTTTCTTAGGACACTGTGCTCATCAGTATCCTCAATTTATCTTCCCAGATGCATCCAATCCCTTCCTAAGACCTAAATTTCTTCCTGCGATTAGATTTATCAAACCACCCATTCTTTGTATCTCATCGGCTCAGATTAATTTTCTCCAGCTTTATGATTATTTGGCATGTATATAATATTTAATGTCTCTGTAGCAATTATTTATATGTCATTTTTTATATCTGTTATGGTTTTACATTTTTAACTGTTCTTTCTTGTTATAGTGATATATCTACATAGTATACTTATGATTCTTTTACTTGTGTGCACTGTACTTTTGTTTATGCATGAGGCTATTTAATGTCAGACTATATTATAAGTGAGATTCTTCAGTTTCTAGAATCAAACTAGGTCTGGATGTAAATCTTAATGTAGCTCCTTACGAGTGGTATGAGCTTGGGGAGAGTTGTTTAACTTCTACAATAGTTGCTTGATTTTTGTGTTTAAAAAGCTTTTCACATAAAATTAGAATTACCAAAGTGAATATTCATAAAGAATTAACATTGTTGATTGAGGAATGCCTTTTTTATGGTGTTGTAATTGTATTTGTTTTCCTCTTGAAATTATGTTTCTAGCACCAATATTCCAAATAGACTTTTTTTCTCTAGCTCTTCTTCTAATTGCATATCTTCAGTGTTTCTTCCTTAAAAAAAGTATAGTTTGAACTCCATGAACTAATATGTTTTGGGGGAAAGATACCATTTTGTAATATGCAAATACTGTCAGTATTTCTAAGATATTTTAGTTCTATCTCAAACCACTTTCTCATCTTTCCTCAGCTCACACTAGCACTCCTAGTCATTAGCTGTTTTGATACTGGGAGAATTATCGGCAATTTGGGAAAGTATGCGTGGTTTGTAGCTGAAAAATAAATGAATGTTGCAAGGCCCATAAGTTTCCATCTTATTCTTCCTCTTAGATTCCTTTGCAACCCATGTCAATACTTATATCTTCATACTTAGAGAGTTAATCTGTATAATGGAACTGGTGGAATCATTGTTACTAATACATTTAGGTCAGATGATGATGGAAAATGGATTGCTAGTATTTATGGAGGTTTGGTTTAGGGTAAATGTGCCTGGATAATCTAACATGAATTGCTGATAATATAACAGGGGAGAGGGATGTAACTTTAAATTTTTCTTTTGGTTATTGTTTCATCATAAGACAGTAACATGTGAGCTCTTTTGTGTGGAAGTGGAAATATAAGAACCATAACACCAATAGCAGGAATGTACTTTTCCTTTAAATTTAGATCATTGGCATTACATGCTTTGAAAACTAGAGATGAGACAAAAATAAACCTGTTGATCTTTTCTAGGGACAATAAGAGGAAGAAAAGGTAAAATTGCAATGATATGCCAAAGTCAAACTACAATCCTACCTACTTACAGCTATGCCGTATCTGAACTATACTTAACAGCACTCCTGAGGCAGAGTAATTATAGCAAGGCAAAGAGATAGGTGGGAAAAATATAATGTCTTTGTGTTTTTCCCCCTAGATATTAGGGGAATTGTTATTTTAAATTTATATATGTATCCTCTTTGACATTCTAGAAGCAGAATCTTCTAACACCAGAAATTACCTTGGATCTCCTTTTAAAGATGAAGTCTATGCATAGCTAGATAGTCGTAGTGATGAGAATGATATCAGTGTTTTCTCTATTGTCTATTCTGTCTTATACCAACCACTAAAGATATTGATTTACCTCTTGTTCTTTTGGCTCAGCTGCACACTAGAATTTCTAGTTATGGAGCCCACAGGTGAGAATCCATTAAGAAATTCTCCTCTCACTTTCATGGCATCAAGTTGGTGGAAGATAGACCACTCCTATTATTATTACTTGCATGGACAAGGGCCTTGGAATGGCAAAGAAAAGTAGATATTCTCAATAGCTAACAGAAAATTAACTACCCTTTCTGTGTTTCACTGAATTCAATAGGATGAGTAAAAACATTTATCTAATTTTTTCACTGTTATTGAGAACTTACCATGCACTTATATTGACCTAGATAAATTGGAAGATGCAAGCTAGAACTTTGGTTACTTGTGCTTACTTACTCACATGTATGAGTGTTGAGGTGAGCACTTGGGAGTAAAAGAAGGTTGATGTCAACAGAAAAATTAACCAGTCGATCTAAGAAAGAAATGGAAAATTGTATTCACACCAAATTGAGGATTATAAAAATGGACCAGCCTCTCAGAAAGCTCTAAGAACTGTTCCACCAGTTAGAGGTCAAAGCACAGTTACATAAGTTTTTGAGACAGAGAGCTGTACATTAAATGACCTATTATTGACTGTTTATACAATCTAGTGGGTAGTGGGTCATGGTCATTGTGGCCCCTTACAAGATTAAGAAGGAACGTTACCTTTTAAGGAGTTGTCTTGGTGGTGGTAGGGGAATGTTGCTTTTTATGGTTAAGCAGATATTTCTTCAGATGGGGGAGGTTTGGTGGATGCATAATGAAGATACACAATGCATAGTATACAGGAGAGAGGAGGCCAAATGGCAGAGGAAAAAAAATATTTTATGTTTAATTTTTCTGGTCTTGCCATAAAATATGAATTTTATTTCACAATGTGAAGTAGCACTTAGAAATGACAGAGCAAAACAGTAATTATTATACTATAGTATGCAGCTTTTGGTAACTTCCAATTCATCCAGTACCCTAGAAGCATGGACCTACGTAGCAACAGGAAAGACTACCTTAAGAGCATCCTTGGAGGACTCTAGGTGAAGAACAATGAGATTCTAATAAGAATAGATCTCTACTCTCCTGTTCGCTAATATGTCCCCAGAGGAGCCTTCCAGACTATTATCATGGCACTTATAATACAGTATTCTATCAATCTGTGTATTTCATTGTTTCTCCTAATGGACAACCTAATTAGGTCAGATATTGTTTCTTCTAATTAGGTCAGATATTGTGGTATTAATCTTTGCATTATGTTTAATCTTTAATACAGAGAATGTAGTCAAAATGTACATTACAAATGAAGAATACTACCATTTTAACTCTGATATATTCTATCTAATGAATGTTTTAACTACATTTTTGAAAACAAATATTTTAATAAGAATTATATCAACATAGTTGAATTTTCTTTCAGAAATAATTTTTGAAGCACTCAAACATATGTTACTGTTTATCAATTTTCTATGCAATGCAGTTATAGTTTTCTACCTTGCCCTTATTAAAAAAAATGTGGGAACAATGGCTTTAATTGAACATTCAGAAAAAAAGCTAACATTGTTATTGTCTATTTGATTATTTACTAATTATACTCCTTGGCCATTCTTAGGTTTCCTTTTGGGATATAACTCTGTGCCATTTTTTCCCAGTCCAAATTTGTCAAGAATATTTTATTACATTTTCAATGATAGCAACTAACACCATTGAAAAAAATCAATGTCCACTGACATTTTAACAAAGATCCATTTCATTTGGGAACAGACTAAATTATCCATTAAAATAGAATAAAGTTATTTTTCTGGTACTTCCATTTAAAGTTGTCTTAATAACGTGATATAACATTTACATTAATGAAAATATTTCCCATCTCTTTTTCAGACTATGGTACTGCCATGCATCCAGCCACATAAACAAGAAAAATAGGCATCATGCTTTTTCTGCTTTCTTCTAACTCAAACTCTCATACCTAATCCATCACTCAGTCTCTTAGAATTTACCTCAAATATATTGTAAGTGATCCCACCCTTTATAACCACCCTTTATAACTACCTTTGCCACATAAGCACCCATAATGTTTTGGCTAAATTAGTATAATAGCCCACTTTTTGGTCTCCCTCCTCTCATCCATTCCACTTTACATTGAACTCAAAGTCATTTCCCCGACCCCAAAATTCAAATTGAAATTCAAATCCTACAATGTAAAATACTTCAAAGGTTCTGAGATGTCACTTGGTATCTATCATATCTGAACTGCCATACATTGTGGGATATGAAGAAAAAAAAAAGCCTAAATAAAATACATTGCTGAGCTTTCATGTAAGAATACTGTTAAGGATAAATCTCACTATTTTCCATAAGGTATTTTTCTATGACTCAAGAGTTAATTTTGTTTTCAGCTTCAGTGTCAATAATAGTTGTGCATATATATTTACATATTGGTTGTCCTAACTAAACTTTGAGTTCAGGCATGACAATTATCATTGTTAATGTAAGAATGAAACATAAATAGCACTTAATGCATCTCTGTTGTCAGGCATTTCTTCTGTCAGCTACACCAATGCCAAAAAAATTTTTTTAATTCTTATAGATTCTTTCTCTCTGACTACTGACATCTTCTTTCTATGCCTTTTGTTATTGCCTTAATATTCCCTTAATATTCTTTTAATATCTTTAAAAACTGTAGTTATGTCACTTCTCATTCTTAACATTAGTATCTTTTTTTCATGGTCACTGTGGCTATAGGCTTATCACATTTATATAACTCCAAAAAGAACCAGTTTTTGTTTCATTGATATTTTTTACTATTGGTTTTCTATTTTCTATATCAATGATGTTAATTGAAATTTGCATTGATTTAATTATAGATTCCCACGCAATTCTAACAAATAATATAGCGATCCCATGTATAGTTTGTTCATTTTCCCTCAGTGATGATAGTTGCTTGTTGTGGTTGAAATTCCCCCCTACCTGTGGAGAACGAAGAATATTTCTCCCCTAGGTACTTGCTGTGGTAGCATCACCTACTATGGGTGCTCCCCAGCAACCCTTTAGTCTCTGGCAGTAAAAGGTGTGTATCAGGCTTACAAAGAGGCTTACAGAGGACAAAGAGGCTTACAGGACCAGGATGTTTTTCACAAAATCCCTGCCTGCCTCTGGGTGATGGAGAACACTTCCCAGGTTGGGCAACTTGTTATGAGGGAATAACTATTGGGGCCTATAGCTATAGCACTGTTTGTGGTCAGGGGAAGAATGAGTCTACCTGAGTGGCCTTCTGTTGATAGTTTGAGAGTCGGGAAACATGGGATCAGGATTCCTTTCTTCTTTTGGGTGGGGAGACTTAAGATTCCTTAGCATTGTGTTATTTTTCTGGTCATGTGGTCCCAAACCAGTATTCCTCCTTCTTTTTACCCTTCAGAGTTCTACTTTGGATGCCTGTTTTATTATTTCCAAGGTTTATAATTTTACTTAGTGGAGAGGAGGGGTGAGAAATGTACCTATGCCATCTATCTGGACTGAAAGTTTCTGTTTGTTGATTTTTGCCCTGAACTTTATTATTTTCTTTCTTCTGTTTTCCTTAGGAATAATCTGACTGCCTTCTTTAGCTTCTTAAGAAGGAAGCTTAGGTCATTAATTTGAGAGCTTTCACATAAAATGCTAAGTTAAATTCAGTTAAAGTTGTGAAAATTAAAATTCAAAAGTCACTTCTGGAAAGTGAATTTTGAAAGTTTACATGATACTTAAGAAATATAGGCAGCTATTCTTTTGAATTCATAGTCATATTTAAAGAAAAGAACCCCCCAAATTGTATTCTCATTATAGGAGCCAGAATAATCCCTTTAAGGCATGGGTTAGCTCACATCATCCCTCTGCTCAAATTACTGCAGTGGTATCTTGTCTCAGTGTAAAACTTAAATCCCATACAATGGCCTAAAATTCTTTTTAAAATATGCACTTTTCCTCACTCTTTTGTCTGAGCTCATCTAAATCATTTTCCTTTCACAAGGTCTGCTCTGATAAAACTAATGTTCTGGATATTCCTCAAATACACCAAAAGCATACATCTGCTTTTGGTGCAAAACTGCAAAGATCTTTGCATTTCAGATTTCTATACTTGGAATGCTTTTCCTCCAGATTACTGCATGGCTGTCATCTTTGTCTCCTTCAGGCTTCTGTGCAAATCTCTTATTTTTATCAATTTGGCTTTCCTTAATGACTCTATTTAAAATATTAATTCCAACCTAGTAATATTTATATTTCTTATATGCTTTATTTTTTCTTCAGAGAACTTATCAAAATTAAAAATATTATTTATGCTACTTATCTGATGATAGTTTCTTCATAATAGAATGTAAGCTCATATAAGGCAGGGTTGTTTTTTGTTTTTCTGTCTGCATCATTGCTCTCTCTTCCACATCAGGAATAGTGATATATATCCAATAAATGTGTGGCTTTTTGACAAAAGAAAGGAAAAAAAGAAGACAGGAAATAAGAAAGGAAAAAGACAGGAAATGGGGAGAAGAGGAAAAAAATAGAAAGAAGAAAGAAAGGATCAAAGGAAGGAAGAAATGAGGAAGGAAGAAATGAGGGATAAACATTGGGATCACAAGTATGGAGATAGAAAAATAAATACTTTAAGATTTGAAGCTTACTATCCTTGGGTCTGAATTTTCCAACATGTTGATATGTTGCTTGTAAATATATTTAAAACTTTCACAGCCTTCTAGTCTTTCCTTTCAACTAGAAGAGAAATATGGGGTCAGGTGAGCACTGCTCTTGTTGCTATTTGATTGAGTTCTCTGGAAACAAACTCTGAAATGAAAACTTTCACACAGATGGTTTGCTGAGGAGCGACACAGGAGATACACTTGTAAGAAATTGAGGAAGGAAACATCGATCAATGCAGTTGCAACTGAGACCTCAGCCAATTCCGAAACAAAGTTCTGGAGCAATGATATTCCTTCCAAGTCCATAGGGCTGATACTATGAATTCCCTATCCAAATATTAACTCTGGGAGAGGAAATAACCCTGGTAGGCAGCTCCCTGAGGATAAGGGCAACTCTGAGTGACTAGTTATAATTTACCAGCAGCTGATAGCTCCTTTGTCTAGGAGATAGATGTTTCAACCCTGCTAAGGATATTTGGGCAGAGTAACACAATACCCTTTCTATTGTGTTTTTTTTTCCAGCTTTATTGGGAGATAATTGACACATAAAATTGTTTAAGGTTTATAGTGTGATTATTTCACGCACATATACATTGCAAACTGATTACCAGAATAAGTTTATTTAACCATCCTTCAACTAGCAAAATTAACGTTTTGTTGTTGTGTTGGTGGTGTTAAGAACCTTCAATATTTACTCTTGTAGCAGCTTTCAAGAATGCAGTACAGTATTGTTAACTATAGCCACTACATTAGATGCTCTACATTAACGCTCTACATTAGATTCCCAGAATTCACTCATCTTAAGCTGCAAGTCTGTGCTTTTTGATTGGCTTCTTTCCACCTCCCAGCTCCCCACTGCAACAACCGCTGGTAACCACCATTCTACTCTATTTCCTTTCTTTATTTTTCAGCTAGTTCATTGTTAGTGTATGGAAGCACAACTCATTTTTGCATGTTGATTTTGTATCTTGAAACTTCACTGAATTTGTTGATTAGTTCTAACATTATTTGGTGGGTTCTTTAGGATTTTCTGTGCACAAGATCATATCATCTGTAAACAGAGACATTTTTACTTCGTCCTTTCTAATTTGTAGCCTTTCATTTCTTCTTGCCTGATTGCTCTGGCCAGGACTTCCAACACTATGTTGAACAGGAGGGTGAGAGAATAGGTACACTTGCTTTCATCCTGATCTTAGAGGAAAAGCTTTCAATCTCATTGTTGAGTATAACGTTAGCTGTGCATTTGTCATATAAGGTCTTTATTATGTTATGGTACATTTCTTTCATACCCAATTATTTGAGAGTTTTTACCATACATGAATGTCAAATTTTGTCAAAACCCTTTTGTGTCTGTTAAGAGGTTTATATAATGTTTATCTTTCAGTCTCTTACTGTGATATATCACATTAACTGATTTGTGCTTGAACAATCTCTACATCCCAAGGATAAATCCCACTTGATGATGCTGATAATCCTTTTAAGGAAATGTTGATTTCAGTTTGCTAGTATTTTGCTGAGAATTTTTACATCTGTATTTATCATGTATGTTAGCCAGTAGCTTTCTTTTCTTATAATGTCATCTGGCTTTGGTATTAGGGTCATAATAACCTCATAAAAGAGTTTGGTTGTGTTCTCTCCTCTTCAAATTTTTAAAGAACTTAAGAAGAATCGACTCTAATTCTTCTTTAAATGTTTGATAGAATGAGTTTCTTTTTTGAAGATCTTTCTCTTTTTGTTGATATATGTGTTTATCCCTATAAACTTCCCCCCTAGAACTGCTATTACTGCATCTCATAAGTATTGGTATGTTGTGCTTCCATTTTTTGGTTTGTTTGTTTCACAATTTTTAAAAATTTCCCTTTTGATTTCTTCTTTCACCCAGTGGTTGTTTGGGAACATATTGTTAAATTGCATATATTTGTGAACTTTCTGATTTTCCTACGGTTATTGATTCTAGTTTCATACCATGGTGGAAAAAAAAATACTTGGCATGATTTCAGTCTCCTTGAATTTATTTTTAAAATTTTTTTATTTTAATTTTTAAAATTTTTACACAGCAGGTTCTTATACATTTTAGTGTGTATATGTCAATCCAAATCGCTCAGTTCATCCAATGCCCCCACCCCCCACTTTACCCCTTTGGTATCCATATGTTTGTTCTCTATATCTGTGTCTCTATTTCTGCCTTGCAAACTGGTTCATCTGTACCATTTTTCTAGATTCCACATGTATGTGTTAATATATGATATTTCTTTTTCTCTTTCTGACTTACTTCACTCTGTATGACAGTCTCTAGGTCCATCCACATCTCTATAAAAGACCCAATTTCGTTCCTTTTTATGTCTGAGTAATATTCCATTGTATATATGTACCATATCCTCTTTATCCATTCATCTGTCAATGGGCATTTAGGTTGCTTCCATGACCTGGCTATGGTAAATACTGCTGCAATGAACATTGGGGTGCGTGTGTCTTTTTGAATTACGGTTTCCTCTGGGTATATGCCCAGTAGTGGGATTGCTGGGTCATATGGTAATTCTATTTTTAGTTTTTTAAGGAACTTCCATACTGTTCTCCATAGTGGCTATATCAATTTACATTCCCAGCAACAATGCAAGAGGGTTCCCTTTCCTCCACACCATCTCCAGCATTTATTGTTTATAGATTTTCCTATGATGCCCATTCTTACTGGTGTGATACCTCATTGTAGTTTTGATTTGCAGTTCTCTAATAATTAGTGATGTTGAACAACTTTTCATGTGCCTCTTGGCCATCTGTATGTCTTCTTTGGAGAGATGTCTACTTAGGTCTTCTGTCCATTGTTTGATTGGGTTGTTTGTTTTTTTAATATTGAGCTGCATGATGAGCTGTTTATATATTTTGGAGATTAATCCTTTGTCCATTGATTTGTTTGCAAATATTATCTCCCATTTTGAGGGTTGTCTTTTTGTTTTGTTTGTAGTTTCCTTTGCTGTGCAAAAGCTTTTAAGTTTCATTAGGTCCCATTTGTATATTTTTGTTTTTATTTCCATTATTCTAGGAAGTGGGTCAAAAAAGATATTGCTGTGATTTATGTCAAAGAGTGTTTTTGGTATCAGGGTGATGGTGGCCTCGTAGAAGGGGTTTGGGAGTGTTTCTTCTTCTTCAATTTTTTGGAAGAGTTTAAGAAGGATGGGTGTTAACTCTTCTCTAAATGTTTGATAGAATTCACCTGTGAAGCCGTCTCGTCCTGGACTTTTGTTTGTTGGAAGATTTTAAATCACAATTTCAATTTCATTACTTGTGATTGCTCTGTTCATATTTTCCATTTCTTCCAGGTTGTCCATTTTATTGGCACAGAGTTGTTTGTAGTAGTCTCTTAGGATGCTTTGTATTTCTGTGGTGTCCATTGTAACTTCTCCTTTTCCATTTCTAATTTTATTGATTTGAGTCCTCTCCCTCTTTTTCTGGATGAGTCTGGCTAAAGGTTTATCAATTTTGTTTGTCTCCTCAAAGAACCAGCTTTTAGTTTTATTGATCTTTGCTATTGTTTTCTTTTTTACTATTTCATTTATTTCTGATCTGATCTTTATGATTTCTTTCCTTCTACTAATTTTGGGTTTTGTTTGTTCTTCTTTCTCTAGTTCCTTTAGTTGTAAAGTTAGATTGTTTATTTGAGAATTTCTTGTTTCTCAAGGTACGATTGTATTGCTATAAACTTTCCTCTTAGAACTGCTTTTGATGCATCCCATAGGTTTTGGATCATTGTGTTTTTGTCATTTGTCTCTAGGTATTTTTTGATTTCCTCTTTGATTTCTTCAGTGATCTCTTGGTTATTTAGTAACATATTGTTTAGCCTCCATATGTTTGTGTATTTTATATTTTTTTCCCTGAAATTGATTTCTAATCTCAAAGTGTTGTGGTCAGAAATGATGCTTGATATGATCTCAGTTTTCTTAAATTTACCGAGGCTTTGTTTGTGATCCAAGATGTGATCCATCCTGGAGAATGTTCCTTGTGCCCATGAGAAGAAAGTGTAATCTGCTGTTTTTGGATGGAATGTACATTAAATCTCTCTCGTCTATTGTTTCATAAGGAAAGCTTGTGTTTCCTTATTAATTTTCTGTCTGGATGATCTGTCCATTGGTGTAAATGAGGTGTTAAAGTCCCCCACTATTATTGTGTTACTGTCGATTTCCTCTTTTATAGCTGTTAGCAGTTGCCTTATGTATTGAGGTGCTCCTATGTTGGGTACATATATATTTATAATTGTTATATCTTCTTCTTGGATTGATCCCTTGATCATTATGTAGTGTCCTTCCTTTTCCCTTTAACATTCTTTATTTTAAAGTGTATTTTATCTGATATGAGTATTCCTACTCTTTCTATTTCGATTTGAATGGAATATCTTTTTCCTTACCCTCACTTTCAGTCTGTATGTGTCCCTAGGTCTGAAGTGGGTCCTTGTAAACAGCATATATATGGGTCATGTTTTTGTATCCATTCAGCGAGCCTGTGTCTTTTGTTTGGAGCATTTAATCCAATCACATTTAAGGTAATTATCAATATGTGTGTACCTGTTACCTTTTTCTTAATTGTTATGGGTTTGTTTTTGTAGGTCCTTTTCTTCTCTTGTGTTTCCAACTTAGAGAAGTTCCTTTATCATTTGTTGTAGACCTGGTTTGGTGGTGCTGAATTCTCTTAACTTTTGCTTGTCTGTAAAGCTTTTGATTTCTCCATCAAATCTGAATGAGATCCTTGCTGGATAGAGCAATCTTGGTTTTAGGTTCTTCCCTTTCATCACTTTAAATATGTCATACCACTCCCTTTTGGCTTGTAGAGTTTCTGCTGAGAAATCAGCATTAACCTTATGGGAGTTCCCTTGTATGTTGTTTGTCATTTTTCCCTTGTTGCTTTCAATAATTTTTCTTTGTCTTTAATTTTTGCCATTTTGATTACTATGTGTCTCAGTGTGTTTCTCCTTGGGTTTATCCTTCCTAGGACTCTCTGCACTTCCTGGACTTGGGTGGCTACTTCCTTTCCCATGTTAGGGAATTTTTCTACTATAATCTCTTCAAATATTTTCTCAGGTCCTTTCTCTCTCTCTTCTCCTTCTGGGACATGTACAATGTGAATGTTGTTGAATTTAATGTTGTCCTAGAGGTCTCTTAGGCTGTCTTCATTACTTTTCATTTTTTCTTTAGTCTGTTCTGTGTCAGTGAATTCCACCATTCTGTCTTCCAGGTCACTTATCTGTTCTTCTGCCTCAGTTATTCTGCTATTGATTCCTTCTAGTGTAGTTTTCATTTCAGTTATTGTATTGTTCACCTCTTTTTGTTTGTTCTTTAATTCTTCTAGGTGTTTGTTCTTTAATTCTTCTAGGTCTTTGTTAAACTTTTCTTGCATCTTCTTGATCTTTGCCTCCATTCTCTTTCCGAGGTCCTGGATCATCTTCACTATCATTATTCTGAATTCTTTTTCTGGCAGGTTGCCTATCTCCACTTCATTTAGTTGTTTTTCTGGGGTTTTATTTTGTTCCTTCATCTGGTACATAGTCATCTGCCTTTTCATTTTGTCTATCTTTCTGTGAATGTGGTTTTCATTCCACAGGCTGCAGAATTGTAGTTCCTTCTTAAATTTCTTAAGATTTGTTTTGTGACCTAACATGGAATCTGTCCTGGAGAATGTTCTGTGTGCACTTGAGAAGAGTGTGTTCTTCTGCAGTTGGATAGAATTATCTTTATTTATACTTTAGTTTCATTTGTTCTACAGTATAGTTTAATTCTAGTGTTTCCTTATTGATTTTCTGTCTGAATGATCTATCCATTGTTTAATGTGCATTATTGATGCCCCTAATATTATTGTACTGTTGTCTATCTCTACTTTCAGGTCTATTAGTAGTTACTTAATATATTTAGGTCATCTGATGTTGGGTGCATGTATACTTACAATTGTTATATCCTCTTGATGAATTGACCCCTTTTTCATTATGTAATGACTTCTTTGTCTCTTGTTACAACTTTTGATTAATCTTTTTTGTCTGATATAAATATAGCTATCCCTGCTGTCTTTTGGTTCCATTTGTGTGGAATATCTATTTTCATCCCTTCACTTTGCACCTTTGTGTTTCATTAAAGCTAAAGTGAGTCTCTTATAGACAGTATATATTTGGGCCTTGTTTTTTTATTCATTCAGCCATTCTATGTCTTTTGACAGGAGAATTTAATCTATTTGCATTTAATGTAATTATTGATATGTAAGGAGTTACTATTGCCCCCTTATTAATTGTCTGGCTATTTTGTAGCTGCCTTGTTCTTGTCTTCCTCTTTCACTGTTTTCGTTTATAAATTGATTATTTTCCTCAGTGATGTTCTTTGATTCCCTTCTCTTTATCTTTTGTGAATCTTATGTAGGTTTTGCCTTGAGATTACCATAAAGCTTACATTAAACATCATATAAGCATCTATTTTAAGCTGATAACAGCTTAACAGCAACTGCATACCAAAAACCTACCTTTTTACCTCCCCCCCTTTATGTTTTTGATTTCACAATGTACATTTTTTATATTGTGTATTTATTAACAAAGTATTATAGCTATAGTTATTTTTAATAATTTTGTTCTTTATCATTTATACTGGAGTTAAGCGCTTAACCTACTACCATATAACAGTATTGGATTATTCTGGATTTTACCGTATACTTACCTTTGCCATCATCCTTTCATTTCAGCTTAAGGAACTTATTTTACCTTTTTTTTTTTTTTTTTTTTTTTTTTTTTTTGTAAAGCAGGGCTAGTGGTGATCTATCTTGGTTTCTGTTTATCTGGGAAACTATTTATCTTTCCTTCATTTCTGAAAGACAGCTTTGCCAGGTAAAATATTCTTGGTAAACTTTCTTTTTCTTTCAATACTTTAAATGTATGATTGCACTCTGACCTTGCCTTCAAGGTTTCTGCTGAGAAACCATACAGCCTTATGGGGGTTCCCATGTATGTGAGGATTTTTTTTTTTCTCTTGCAGCTTTTAAAATTCTCTCTTTGTCACTGATTTCAGACAGTTTATCATAATGTATCTTGGAGAAGATTATTTTGGTTTGAAACTTTTTGGGTACCGTGAGTATTATGAACTTGGATACCCAAATGTCACACTAAATTTGGGAAGTTCTCACGATTATTTTTTTTTTTAAATAAGCATTCTGCCCTTCTTCCTTCTCTTCTCCTTCTAAAACTACAATAATGAGTAAATTATTTCTTTTTATGGTGTCCTACAATTCATATAGGCTTTTTTCTCACTATTTTTCATTCTTTTTCCTGCTCTGACTAGAGAATTTCAAATGATCTATTTTCATGTTTGCTCACTGATTTTTTTCTTCTGCCTGGTCAAGTGTGCTATTAAAGATTTCTATTGTATTCTTCAGCTCCAGATTTTTTTTAATGGCTTCTATTTCTTGTTCAACTTCTCATTCTATTCATGTACTGTTTCCCTGATTTCATTGAATTGTTTTTCCATGTCTTCTTGTAGCTCACTGAGCTTACATAAAACAGCTTATTTTGAATTCTTACTGGATTCTTACAGCTATAGTGAATTCTTACTCATCTTATTGGATGAATCCATGTCTTTTGGGTTGGTTACTGGAAAATTATTATGTTTCTTTGATGGTACTGTGTTTTCTTGATTTTTTATATTCCTTGAAATCTTGAACTGCTGTCTTTGATTTTGAAGTGGAGTCACCTTCTCCAGCCTTTAATGACTGGCTTCGGGAGTGAAATATTTTCTATCAGCCCCTCTGGGGATTCTGAGGCATAGATTTTCTCTATGGGCATGCCTACTCCACCCATCTTGCTTCCTCTTGTGGCAGAATTCTTAAGCTTGTATGCCTTCTCTTGATTCTGCCAAGCAAGACTGGATACTGGCAGCCTCCACTTTGCTTTCCCTAGGGTGGTGCTGGATGTACAAGTTTGTGGTTTCTCCCAGGCCCATAGAATTTGTGTGTACTCACTAGCTGTCTGCAATGGCTCACTCTTACCACCATCAGGAACATGCACAAGGAGTCAGGTACAGGGTGGGGTGTGTGTGGGGGTGAGGTGACTGGAACACTGGTGGTGCCCAGGGGCCTGTTGTGGGTATCCACAGATGAGTCATTCCCAACACTCATAGGCAGGCTTCTTGATTAGAGTCTGTGATGCAGTTAGTTGGATTCACATTCCTGTAATGCCCTACAAGAGTCCTATCTGCTGCTCTCCGAGATAGCCCCTGGCCCCTAGTCATGTAGCACACCTCAGTATTCTGGGTGGGGCAGGATAAAAGTGAGTCTCCACAACTTCCAACAAAGCTCAGCAAGACAGACGCTAACTTACATGCTCTTACTTTCCCCCATGAGAGAAATCACAAGTCAAGAAGGTGTTTCTTGGCATTGAGCTGTCACACCTTAGGCAGGGATTGATGTGAACCTTCTCATATTACCTGATTCAATGCATATAATCTTGGATTTTTTGCTCTAAAAGTGAGTGGCAACTTCTCCACTGGATTCCTTGACTTCCACGAAGGCTGTCTTGTCCATAGGTTATTGAAAATATCAGTGTTATTCAGGGACTCCTGAAGTGTGTTAAGAGGGGCTGAAGCTGGTTCATGGGCTGTAGACTTCAGGCTCTATAGGAAGGACTTAGGTCTGTATACCTATTATCGGTTGCATGGGTGGATGGGTGGGCCTGATTACTCTTGGGTACTTTGGTGTATGTTGCTGGTGACAGAACCAGGCATGGGTGGGCCTGATTACTCTTGGGTACCTTGGTGTATGTTGCTGGTGACAGAACCAGAGCCAAACTGGGCTGTAGCTGACTCCTCAGGTATATTGAGCTATGTCTGGGTCTGTAGCCAGGGCCATGGTTACAAGTCAGCCACCTAGCTGTAGGCTTACTTTCTCAAAACATCTCTCCTCAGTCTTGGACTTTACCAGGTTTTCACAATTGCAGTGAGCCCACAAAGGCATTTCTGTCTGTATAAATACCAAGTTATTGTTGTAGAGGGGAGATACATGTGAAAGATATATTATTTCACTATCTTGCTGATATCAATCCCCATTTCATTGTATTTTATTGTTTGTACCTCTCTAGGATCTCATTCTTTGGAACAGTAGTGGTTCTCAAATATCTGAGTCATCTGAGATGCTTATTAAATATACATATTTTAGAGACTCAGAGAAATTTATTACATCAGAAATTCATGGAATCAAGGTAAAGAACCACATTTTTAATCTGCATCAAATAATACTGGGCTTCCCTGGTGGCGCAGTGGTTGAGAGTCCGCCTGCCAATGCAAGGGATACGGGTTCGTGCCCCGGTCTGGGAGGATCCCACATGCCGTGGAGCAGCTGGGCCCTTGAGCCATGGCCGCTGAGCCTGTGCGTCCGGAGCCTGTGCTCCACAATGGGAGAGGCCACAGCAGTGAGAGGCCCGCATACCACACACACACACACACAAAAAAATAATAATAATAATAATACTGACCTAGGTGTCAAGTAGTTTCCATGGTAAAAAAGACTCCACTCACATCTCCACCCTAAACTCAAAGAAGGGAAATTTTATCTCGTTAATCTTATTTCTACATTTTCTGATACATAATGACTTATTAATAAACATTTATTTTTAATGAAAAATTGTGTATCAATGGTATGATATCCATCAATTCTAATTGGCAAAAACATTTTATTATCGGTACAGACATCATTTTACTGTAAAGCTAATTTCTTTCTTTCAGAAAGAGAATTACAGCCTTTTTAAAGTCAAATACATTATTAGGAGATTACTAACAATGTCTTTGTGCTAATGTAATGGAATAACATTACCCTTTTATTCATACTTGCCAAAACTTGGAAGTAACCAAGATGTCCTTCAATAACTGAATGGATAAATAAATGATGGTACATCCAGATAATGGGATATTATTCAGTGCTAAAAAGAAATGAGCTGTCAAGCCATAAAAAGACATGAAGAAAACTTAAATGCACATTACTAAGTGAAAGAAGCCAGTCTGAAAATTCTACGTACTGTATGAGTTCAACTATATGACAATTCGGAAAAGGCAAACCTATGGACAATAGATAACAAAAAGATCAGTGATTACTGGCGGTTGGAGGTAGAGGGATGAATAGGTAGAGTGCAGAGGATTTTTAGGGTAGCAAAATACTCTATATGACACTAATGATGAATACATGCCATTATACATTTGTCTAAATCCATGGAATGTATAACACCAAGAGTGAACTGTAATGTAAACTATGGACTTTGGGTGATTATGATGTGTCAGTATAGGTTATCAATTCCAATAAATGTGCCCCTCTGGAGGGGGATACTGATAATTGTGGAGGCTGTGCATGTGTGGGGGAAGGGAGATGGATAAGCTCTACTTTCCTATTTTTTGGTGAACCTAAAACTGTTCTAAAAAATAAAGTTTATTAAAATAAAGTGTAGATAGCAATGGGGACAAGAAGAAATATTTTTTTCACACAGAGGCCTGACCTTGGGAGAGGAGAAATATTTTATCTTATATGTAGTTGTGATTTTTTATACAGACTTGTACTGGAAATGTATTTACTAAATGGTGACTATATTGGTTCTTAAAATGCCTGCAAGAATGTATACTATCTAAGAATAAGCTAAAAAATGCATAGGGCCTATCATGTTTTCATGGAGGGGCAGGGGAAAATAACCCCCATGGAGTAAATTTTATGGAATGATTCTGAGACCAGAATAAAGCAAAATTTCTCATTTTAAAAAGTCACCTAATATTCACCCCCACCCCAGGCCTTCTGCAAATCAGTAAATTCAGTTTCTTATTGGTTATTAGATGCAATCACAGTAAGTGAGGAAGTAAAACTTAGCAGTAAGTTTTGTGGATGTCACTTCTTCTAACTGCTTGCTCAATATCTTACTGACAGATGTTTGTAAAATACAGATAGCTAACATAAAATACTTACTTTTGAAAAAAAAGCATGTATTTTCATATGTGCGTGTTTTTCCTTGCTAAAGCAGTTTACAGCTGCACCTGGTAGCATTAGAGATGAGTTGATCCTTTGAAAGGCCAAGAAAGGCCCTTAGGGCATATTTCTGTTCTAGGTCTCAGATTCCAAAAGCAACTAATAGACAACATTGGGGACAAACTCAAAAGTTGCACTCACAACCCAAGTTGAAAATAGTGTATATTTATATTTTGTCATGGAAAACCTATTAAAATGCCTGAAATCTAAGCCTGAAATCAGAATCTCACTGACAATGCTGAACTTGTTGTGCCTTCCATTTTACTGTCTCTTACTCTCTCTCTCTGCATCACATCTTAAATGATATTAAGCATCATCCTTTAATTTATACCAGACCATTTGAAATAAATTAGGACAATACTAAGAACATCAAAAAGTCTTGGATTTTCTTCCTGTTCAGTAAGTAAAATTATTAGTCCTTAATTATTGACTCAATAGGACAAAAGACTTAAAAAGTAGAAAAATAAAAATAAGATAGTCTGTGACTTTTTGTAACCAAAACCAAGTCCACCATATCATTATGTCTTCAAACTCATGTTTATTATTTTGAGAACCACCACTGCAAAGTCTTTTTCTATATTTTCCTTTTCTTTTCTCTTTTTTTAAGTATCTTCTTGGCAACACTACATATATATTAGAGTAGCATCAAAGCATTCAATCTGTATTTCATGACTGAAACTTTATTTCAGTTGCTCATTGAGTTGTTCATGCACTCGACAAACATTTATTCAGCACCAAATATATAAGCATATGAGAGAGAAATGTTTGCTCTCATGTGTCTTATATTATAAAGGGAAATATAAAAAATAACAATGTAGGTGTATGTATGTTCATTAAATGTTTATATAACATCTTGTATAAGATGTTGTGGACTGAATATCTGTGTCCCCCTCAAAATTCGTATGTTGAATTCCTAACCCCCAGTGTGATTGCTTTTGCAGATGTGGCCTTTGGCAGATAATTAAGGTTAGATTAGATCATGAGGGTAGAGATTTTATGATGAGATTAGTGCTCTCATAAAAAGAAACACCAGAGAGCTAAGCATCTCTCTGGGTCTCTAACTCCTTCTCTCTTTCCTTCTCCCTCTCTCTCTCCATTTCCCACATACACACACAAAGAGGTCATATAAACACACAGAGAGAAGCAAGCAGTCTGCATGTCAGGAAGAGAGTTCTCACAAGGGACTGAATAGTTTGACCCCTTGATCTTGGGCCTCCCAGCCTTTAGAACTGTGAGAAATAAATTTTCATTGATTAAGACACCAGTCTATGGTTATTTTGTTATCGTAGCCTGAGATGATTAATACGTATATGTTCATAATAACTGTGATGAAAGTTATGATGAGAAATGAAAAATGCTTGCAGCACTTACTAATGAGACCTAATCTAATTTAGGGAGTTTAAGAAAGTTTCCCTAGCACTTCCCTGAAGAAGTAGTATGTATTTCTGGCCTGTAATATGAGGAAAAGTAATCCAGGTAAAGAAATTATAACTAAGTCATTAGGTATGTGTGGTTTAATTATTAAAGTACTATGATCATAATTGTAAAAGATCATTCTAGCCTCATTTTGAAGAATGAATTATAAAAGATCAAAGCTAGAAGCATGAAGCATATAGGTCAGGTAAGAGTTGATTATAGCTTGTGCAACAGTGGTCATAGAGGTAATAGATTTTATTAGATGAATTCTAGATGCATTTGGAGTTAGAGACAAAATTAATTGCTAATAGATTTATATGAGGGTAAAAGAAAGAATTATCAAAAACTAGATATACATTTCTAACTTGAAAAATTATACTGCTAATGGTGGAGTTTTCTAAGGGGAAGAACCTTCTCAGACTGGGAGAGGTGCAGATTTGGGGAAATAATCAGTAAGCCTTTTGGGCCCATGTTAAGTTTGAGTTGCCTACTAAACATCTAAGATAAGGTATCAAGTGAGCATTGAATATGCATATCTGAAATTTTGTAGAAAAGGCAATCAGTGTTGAAGATTCAGAAGAGAATTATAGATTATAATTGTTTTAAATCCAAAAGCCTGAATGCATGCTCACTGGAGAGCATAGATACAATCATAAGAGAAAACCCAAGATGCATCCAAAGCTGTAAGTAGGAGAGAGGGAGGAGCTAACAAAAGAGGAAGGAAAGGAGTTGTCAGTGAGATAGAAAAACACATAAAATGTAAGCTAAAAGAAAGCAAACAAAAAGTTTAAAAGTTATTACTTTTTCCAAATACATCTGAGTTTAAAAATATGAAAAGATAAACTGATCATTAGATTTAGAAAGCTGGAAATAAGGGACAACATTAAAAAAAAAAAGCCTCAATGGAACTATAGAGAGAAATAGTAGAAAACTGCCATAAAGACAAAAAAGAAAATTGTTATTGAGATAAGAGAAGAAATTATTTAGAAAAACAGAGACACAAGAAAATAAGTACCCAAACCCATGTCCCCAAGTACAGGCATAAAAGGAGGGAAAGTACAGATTTCCCATGAAAAGGCTTTAAGGAAATCAGTTATTAGAAGAAAACCAACAGTGAATTTACAATATGAAGTAAAGACGAAGGGAACATTTTTAAAAAATTGAATATATGGACAATTTTGTTAGTAAGAAAGGAATTTTAGAAGAGGGAAGTATGAGAATCTGTATCAGATTATTGGATGTGCAGGGTAGTGTGCCAGTGAGGGTCTGGGCTAGGTCTCTTCTTCCTAAGGTAAACAGATATGAATCATTATAGGTTTTCTGGAAATATGTCATATATAAGGAATTAATTCTAGGGAATTCACAAATAGAGATATTTATGTTATAGATATTGATTACAGACTTACATTTAAAATTATACTAAACTCTTTTATGAGGCCTTCCACAAGCCTCTTCTGGCTGAGTTTTATTCTTGTTTTACATGTTCATATATTGCTACATAATTATCTCCTTTCTTTCTGTTATTTTTTTTTTCAATTCTATTTTTCCTCTGAATTTTATAAGACATTATTGAAATGGTATCAGAATATCATTCAGAATGTCAGTTTTAGAATATTTCAAATATTTACCTACAGGTTTTTTAAATGGCTGCTTTCACAGTCTGAATGTGGCACTTAAGGCAGTTATAAAATTGACTTTCCTTGCACTTCATAAGCTCAAACTTGCATGTTTAAAAGGTAGCAATTGGGATTTCTCAGTTTGCAAACATGGCTAGATAGATAGATAGAATTCCAATAATTAATAAATATACCATGATAAGCTTATTTTTTAAAAAACAGATTGTCATGTTATTATCACATAATCTCCAACTCTCAGACTCCTAAAATTTGGCACTTGTTATTTTGAAACTAGATGTGATTTATCCTTCATGGTTGTTGTATGGTCAGGCCACACAAGATGGCTGTTCTCTTTCTCTCTGTACATCCCCTGCTGGACCAGCACCTGCTTCACCTACATCCTACTCACAGGACGGACCTTCCTACATACTTGCCCTGGCCCCAGCTAGTGATTGTTCTAACCCTTGGAGCAGAACATCTCCACCTGTTAGCTTATCGAAGTAGTGGTAAGGGGCGTGCCCCTCTGCTGGTTTCCGTGGTAACTGATGAGCCAACCTGACATCAATTCCCCCTATAGCCTTCCCTCCCCTCTGGGAGCGAAGACTGCCGTCCTGTCCTGCCCCTTATCTGCAGCACACGGTGAGGTGTGGCTCCAGGACCTCGCTTCAGACATGTAAGTCCCTCATCCATTAAATCATTGATGGCTCTGTCGCCGACTCTGGGACCTTTCTTTGGTCTTGAGGCTGGGCAAGTACAGGGCTTGTAGGCCTGTGGGGTGCGGCCCAACAATTGGCGGAGCAGTCAGGAGACCGAGGGAACTCCCGTGAGCGCCGAGATGTCGGGAGATGAGGACGGGGGATAGGAAGTTGGGGGGGCATTCACGAACATGTGAGGCCTGAAAGTTGCAGGGGGTGATCCTGAGGTGGCCGTCCACTTGCATGTGGGCCCTAAAAGTTCCAGGGGTGATCCCAGAAGTTGTGGGGTGATCCCAGCATGGCTGTCCACTAGTCTGTGAGGCCCTGGGATGGGGGCCGCTGAGAGAGGGCAGAGGACTCCTAGAAACCCTTAAGGCCGTTGCAGAGATAGTGGCCACAGCTGTGGACTGGCTGTTGCTTTTTGTATTAAGAAAGACCACAGAGGCTGAGCTAACTGCCGAGGCAAAGGTTAACTTGAGTGCTGATTCTTGTTCCTCTGAAAGTTAGGCATGTGAATGTGAGTGAATATGTATTATTGTCTATCACTGTCATTTGTTTAAACTGAATTGGCTATTTAGAAATGGAAAAAAAAAAATCTCTGAAAATGTCCAAGATGGAACTCTTTTGACATTCTTAAACTGGTTTTTCTACACATAGGAGAGGTTAACTTCCTAGAAGAAATTGTTATTTCTCTTCTTGTGCCTTTGAGATGTAAATGATCTACCTGGGCTCTCAGGAATTTTAACCTAATCCCTACTAGTGAAGGAAAAAAAGGAGGCCTCTTAAACTCTAGCAGGAAAACTGTGACATCTCTGTGTCTATATAGATACGTATATGTCTATGTGTACCTTATAAATATGAGGTGTCTCTGCCTGCAAATGGCATTGCCAAGATTGGTTCGTGGATGAGCTCTGTTTCATTGGCTTAAAAAAAAAATTAAGTATGATGCCAAAAACTTGGCCTCTGTGCACCAGTGCCAAATCGAAGTTCAGAGACAGAATTTTGAGCGAAGTAGAAAAGAATAGCTTATTGCTTTGCCAGGCAAAGGGGGCCACAGCGGGCTCATGCCCTCAAAACTGTGTGTCCCCCTTTCCGTTATTTTGTTTCTCTAATTTTCTGTCCGTGAGTCTTTCTCTCCCACTACATCTTTTGAGAGGAGAGATTGTGTATTATATTTCTTTGGATTCTGGGTACATAGAATAGTGCTTATGAAGTGTATACAAAGCACTAGAAATGTATCAGTTGATGGCATTAATTGACTTCAAGCATCAGGAAGGGGGAAAATACTCATGTGTCATCCAGGGGACATTGTAATGAGATTTTCTTCATAGGCTTCTTAATATGTAATATGAAATATAAAGTTTTAATTCCCAAGAACATGGGTCTTTTTTGTTTTTCTTGGAGGGTTGTGTTGGCATTACAACTTTATCAAAGAGATTCAGTCTCGTAAGAAGAAAGAATCATGTTAGTGTTTCTTAGTCTTTATCTTTTTATACCTGAAAAATAAACAACAACCTGTTTGTATGCAGAGAAACTTAAAACCATCTAATTGTTTCAATCAGAGAAAATTTAACACAGGGAATTGGTTACAGTTTACTGAAGACCAAAGGAACATAGTTTATGAGAAAGTAAGTAGAGATTAGAAACAGCAGAAAGTACAACCACTACTAAGACTGGAAAACTCATAAAAGAAGAGATGTTATGAGAACCCTGAAGCTGGTACTCTATAGCAAGGGCTAAACCTCAGCAGGAACTGAGACCCAGAGGGAAGGGCTATTTTGTAGGAAAGAGAATAATGGAAAGAAACAGCTGATGCCATGAGTCTACTGGAAGCAGAGAAGAGAGCTTAGAAATAATCTCACTTCTTTCCTACACTTGACCTATATATTCTTCTGATTCCAGAGAGCAGACATTTAGACAATTTCGTTCTACAGTACTAAGGAAAGCAAGAAGAGGAAGTGTTAGGAATGCATCTAAGAGGAAATAGACCAGTTACTGGCACACATTTTTAGATAATAGGTATTCAAAGATAAATCTCTCAAACATATCTTACTAAATAATATAAGATGATGACAAAACACAATTGTATTATTACTATAGAACAACTTGGCTGAAACTGTGAATGCTTGGATGTGTTTAGAAGTATTGTCCATTTATTCATAAATTTGTATCAGTATACAAAAATCTATGACTAAATCTTTATTCCCTCATTTGGTTCACACATCAGAAAAAAAAACCCATTCTTTTCTGATTTAGAAAGTAACTCTACTATTAAGATAGTAGAGTTCACTGACTTTTGAAAGCATAGGAAGAAATTGAGCAATATTTCTCGCCTCAGATCAGTGTTGTATGCCATTTTTAGTTTGAAATTACCCATTTGACTCTGCTGCAGGAAAATGATGTTGGACAATTTAAGTAACAGCAATCAAAATTAATGATTATGTTCATTAAATTCCAGAGCACTAGAAGAATTGGCATTGAAATCATGTTCCACCATCCAAAAGGAACACTTTATTTTCAGTGTTTTTTCTTAATAATTTTCATATGTAATGACATAGAATAAAGTCAAAATCACTCCCATATATTCAACCAATAATTTCTTAGTTGGGGATTCAGTTTCAGCTCATTTTTGTTCCTTAATAGGATGTATTTATTTAAAAAATAGAAGGGGGGATATCTTCCACTAAACATTATTATAGATACTTCTGATTAATATTGTTGATATTAATGGATATTTTCCCCCTAAATTCAGTAGGACTTTTGGCAAATCAATTGCTACTTTCCTGTTACTGAACAAATAATAAATCAGCCTGGTTGAGGGCAATGACAAAAATCATATCAACTAGTAAATTAAAATACACCTTAGCTTTTATCACCTTCTCGGGCTTACCTGATCAGAGGTAAGAGTTTTCCAGGCAAAGACAAAGTGGACCAGGGAGCGGGGAGCTATAGATAGGTAGTCTGGACAGTAGAAATAAATACCCTGTGCAAGAGCCTAGAGGGAAGAGAAAGCGTGTCATATCAGGGACCAGCAAATAATTCTATCTAGGTAAAATGTTGAGTACTAATGCAAATGTGACATAATATAGAGCCAGAGTGTTAATAAGGAAAAACCCATGTCATGAAAGCACTGGAATTTGGCAAATTATCCAGAGTGATGGAATTTCACTGACTTTTTGAAAGGAAGAAACATGATCACATGTTCATTTTATAACATCCTTTCCTTAGTATTGAGAAAATATTGATAGCGATATTGCATTAAATTGAAAGGAGAGAGAGCAATTCAAATGTTGTTAAAATTATCCTTGAAAATAATATTAGTTCCTGAGCTACTTAGAGGTGAGAGGGATAAGAGAGAATTAGGATTATTTAAAATCCATAAAGAAGAAAGCAATGGGGCTTCGCTGGTGGCGCAGTGGTTGGGAGTCCGCCTGCCGATGCAGGGGACATGGGTTTGTGGCCCGGTCCGGGAAGATCCCACATGCTACGGAGCGGCTGGGCCCGTGAGCCATGGCCGCTGAGCCTGTGCGTCTGGAGCCTGTGCTCCGCGACGGGAGAAGCCACGGCAGTGAGAGGCCCGCGTAAGGAAAAAAAAAAAAAAGCAAGCAATGAATAGTCTTTCATTAGATGAGACATATGAGTTAGAAGGAAGCTAATGCAAAACCATGGTTAAACCCTGAACTCTTTCTATTCTGTGTTTGCTCTTGTGTAGCTTCACATGGCTGGAGGGAAATCACAACCACATGGACTGGGTCTCAGTTAACATGTGCATGGTTTTTCAGTGCTTCCTGGCTCTCAAACCATACTCCACTAAGTTACTTACTCTCCCACTACCAAGAATCACTGTTTCACACATTTTGGTCTCTAGTCAGTTGCTCAGTATTTCCTTTCAAACTCATCCTCAGGTGATACCCCTGCTTTGTACTTCACTGGGATAATTGGAAGGAATTTCATAGACTCCTATTGTCATATCTACACATCTACCTGCACAAATATCTGCAAACACTTTCTTTGTGCCTAGATAATTCTCTCTCAAACATGCCCCCTTTTTTGGATATTAGATATAATACCTGTTACCATAATTACCTTACCTCCAAAAACTTAATGTCAGAGCAATAATTCTTTGGTGATGTAGTCAAGTTTCATGGACTTAAAAACCATCTGTATATTGATAACTCCCATTTTTTTTCCAGTACAGTTCTACATCCTGATATTCCACCACTTTTGACATTTCCACTTGGATATCTAATATACCTCAAATTTAATATAACCAAGATAGAAATGCTCCTTTCTTCTCAAGCCTGCTTCACCAATAACCTTTCTTCAATTAGTTGACAACAACTCAATCTTTCCACTTGTCTGGAACAAACGTTTTTAAGTCGTTCTTTGTTTTTCTCTTTCTCTTATATCCTGTGTTGAATATGTTACAAGTCTTACTTGTTCAACATTCAAAATACATCTAAAGTATTGTCACTTATCATCCTATACCACTACCTTCTGGCCCAAGCCACTGTTATTTCTCTTTGGATTAGTGCAGATAGCCTTCTAATAGATTCCCCTGCTTCCAGGCTTGGACACCTACAGTCTATTCTTTATTCTTCAGCTGGAGTCTGTGAATCATGTCACTCTTCTGTCATCCAGTATCTCATAATTCTTCTCATTCCACAAATGCAATGCCAAAGCCATTGAAATGGTCTACAAGGTCCTTCTATACTTCCCTCATTACTTCTAGAATGTTAATTCCCCATTACCATTGACTTCATCATCTACGTTTCACTCACTGCTTATTCATCTCCAGCTATACCAGCTTCCCCGGTGTAATTAAAATATGCTAGGAATATTCTAATTTTAGTGGTTTTTTTTTTCCTGAATATTTCCTCTGACTGGATCAGACTGGATCACTCAATCCCCAGTTATTCACTTGGATAATTCCATCACTTCCTTCAAAGCTTGGCTTAAATCTTATCTTCTCAATTAAGTCTACTCCTGACTACCCTATTTAATACTACAAGTTTCCCACCAACCTGGACCTCTTTAAATCTCCTTTAGCTTACTCTCATCTCCATTTTTAAAATATAATTTACTTATTTACTGTATTTACTGTTAATTTTTATCTCATCTCCATATTAAAAGCTTAATAGGTCACACGTCTATGCTGCCTTTTCACAGATATATCCAAAATAATGAAAACAAAATCTAGAGCACAGTAGGTGATAAATAAACATTTATTAAATTAAAGAATGTATGCATGGTTTTCTCTGAGTATATGCCCAGTAGTGGGATTTCTGGGTCACATGGTAATTCTATTTTTAGTTTTTTAAGGACCCTCCATACTGTTCTCCATAGTGGCTGTATCAATTTACATTCCCACCAACAATGCAAGAGGGATACCAAAGGGGAAGGCGGAGGTTGGGATGATTTGGGAGATTGGGATTGACATATGTACACTATTGATACTATGTATCAATAGCACAGAGAACTCTACTCAATGCTCTGTGGTTACCTAAATGGAAAGGAAATCCAAAAAAGAGGGTATATATGTATACTTATAGCTGATTCACTTTGCTGTACAGTAGAAACTAACACAATGTTGTAAGGCAACTATTCTCCAATACAAATTTTTTTTTTAAATTTGATTTTTGAAGAATGGAATAATGCCATTTGCAGCAACATGGATGGACCTAGAGATTATCATACTGAGTGAAGTAAGTCAGACAGAGAAAGACAAATATATGGTATTGCTTATATGTGGAATATTAAAAAAGGTTACAAATAGAGTTATTTGTAGAAAACAAACTTATGGTTACCAGGGGTAAGGTGGGGAGGGATAAATTGAGATTGACGTATATACACCACTATATATAATATAGATAACTACTAAGGACCTACTGTATATAGCACAGGGAACTCTACTCAATACTCTATAATGGCCTATATGGGAAAACAATCTAAAAAAGAGTGGATATACGTATATGTATAACTGATTCACTTTGCTGTACACCTGAAACTAACACAACATTGTAAATCAACTATACTCCAGTAAAACTTTTTTTTAAAAAAGGATACATACATGAAGTCTGTTACTTTTGCCCAATTTTTTCTAAAGGCATTTCTGTTTGAAGTGTAAACATCTCTCTTTTCTTTTTGTTTTTTTTCTTTTATTATTTTTTTTCTTTCAGCATCCCACCCTGAGGTCATAGATATCATTAGATATAAATGATTGAATAAGATAGATGCCAGGAATATAAAGAAAAATACCTTTAAATATCAATATATCAGGGGCTTCCCTGGTGGCGCAGTGGTTGAGAGTCCGCCTGCCGATGCAGGGGACACGGGTTCATTCCCCGATCCGGGAGGATCCCACATGCCGCGGAGTGGCTGGGCCCGTGAGCCGTGGCCGCTGAGCCTGCGCGTCCGGAGCCTGTGCTCCGCAACGGGAGAGGCCACAACAGTGAGAGGCCCGCAAAAAAAAAAAAAAAAAAAAAAAAAAAAAAAATCAATATATCAAATGTTATCCAGTGGCTATTTGTTTTTTTTTAATTTAGTCTTTCGAACTATCTGGAGGTTGTGTTAACATCCACATTTTATATAGGAGGAATAGGACATGCAGAAAAATTAAGTAACATGCCCAAGGTCATACAACCAGAAAATGGCACAACTACTGTCTGAGCAGAAGAATTTTCAATTTTTTCCCTCCATTTCACATGGAGAACCATTATAATGTTCTACTTTTTATTTCTTATCTCTATTCTAAATGCCCTGTTTCTTCATATATTTCCTACTTTCTTATCACTCTAATCACATTTTTTAGGCTATAGAATTTGTCAGTGATTACAGCCTGTCCCCGCAAGTCAAAGTGCATTTCTGTATCAAGTCTCAGTTTCAATTTGGGTGTATAAATATGGTAATATGTGTCACTGGATTATTTATTTTGAATCAAAACTTGTTCATTCCAGTAACATAATAACAGTGATATTGGTGTTTGCCATGGCATGACTAGCATATTTAGCTCTCTCTATGGTGACCAGGAGGAAATATTAATACATGCATTTTTTCCCAGATGCTTGCTTGCATTCCACCTTTGTGCTTCTCATCTGTTCTTAATGTCTCTCTTCCTTTTACCTTTATAAAAATCCTAATAAATATGAGGTATATTGCTAAGCACTAGGAGCACAGATGTAAATACATAACAGGCATAATCAAGGCATTCAAGGTACAAATTAGGGAGATACATGCATACATCAGACTGGGATACATTCTTCTCTAAATGCTGTGATGGAAATATATGCAAATAGGGGAAATTAGGTTTTATTAGCATCTCATTATTTTTTCTAAGTATATGTTTCTGTGTGTGCTTACTTAAAACAATCTGAACTGAGTCTGTCATTTTTTTTAAAAACCCTACTTCTGTTTTTAGGTGTGATTATGTAACAAGGAGATACAGGAATTACTTGTCACACGTTCTCTGGGATTTCAAAGTTTTTATTTAAATAACATTGAAGATGTCACAGCAATTTCGTTTCAACCTTTGAGAAAAATGTTCTACAGAGACTGAGCATATTGTGAAGCTTTTTGCAGACTTAAACCAGAACTATTTTAAGGACAATTTAACATTAAGCTAGAAGATGCTTTAAATAGTAGTAGCATGCCTTTTGAATTTAATGGCTGTACAACTTCAATCACGAATACTTTCTCAAATTCTTTTTCAAACTGAAAATTAAGAAGATTGTTAAATACTCTAACCAGATAAAGCTTAGATGAAACTTTTGTTCCAGATATTGTTGTGCTTGTTTGGTTGAGTCAAATTCAATATTATTGTGAATGTCAGAAGAAATTTGGCATCAGCGCTGCAAATATTTTGTTTGAAAATGTATATTTAAACAGCTGAGTTAACATAGAGACATCTGTGCATCTTTCTAGTAACAAGGGACCCAAAGTATGTTTTCTAGACATTGGTGCTAGCAAAGACCAGTGTGTCAAATCCTGGGAAGAGTGAAAAGTATGAATTCATCACTCTGAAAGCAATGCTTTTTATTGATCTTTGGGGAAGAAATAAGGGAAATTCAGAGAATTACACAGGAAAAGATATGTAGAATAGAAATTTTTCATGTGATGATCATCAAACATCTTTGGAACTCCTTTCTTTGGCATGGGAAATTTCTCCTACTGTGATTCTCATCTACCAGTGTAAAAGCCAAAACTTGCCTTTCTAGTCATAGGACCAGAGATAACACAGGTCTGTGATTCAAAAGTGAGAAAGCACAGATGCGCAGAATTCTATTTTTCTTGAGGACACATTGGAGATATTTAGCTTTAGGAGGACAGCAGGTTCAGGAATTTTGCTGTCCACTCCTTTGATTTACCTATAAAAGCCAAGATGTCTTTGATGAACTACCCATTGCAGAATGTTTGTAGCAGTAGTTTCTTCCCTAAAGCAATTCCCATACGTACTTTTCCTTCTTAAGTAACTTCCCCTGCCAAACTCTCTGGCACTACTGGAGGGTCTGTGAGGTTTGAAATATCATTTAATGAATTTATTGTTTGATATAATTATGATTGTTGTAACCAAGAACTCTATGTGATACAAGTGCCTTCATATCATGGCTCAACTTTTTCATTGCTCTTTGGACAATTTTCTCAATTTCCTTGCCCTTCTGCTTCTGTCACAACTTTCTAGGAAAACACATACACACTTTCATTTATATTTTGGTTTCCTCTTTGCCTTTGTGCAGACTTCTTATAGCTGCTAAAAAATACATTCACAAAACTGGGCTTGTGACATCATGATCAATTCATATTAATCAATCTCAGTTTGGCCCTTCTCATCAACATTTAAACATTCTCAAAGTTCTGAAATATGAAAATTATATATTTCCCATTGTAAATTATCTATATTAGCTACTCATTTTAACTCTTCCTTTTTTCTGATCTTAATAGGCCTTTGTCACTCATAACAACTTCAAGGTCTTTTGGTTGAAGTGACCATGCAGTACAGTGAAGATAAAGCCAGGAAAGTGGGTGACTTAGTTTGGATGACAAGAAGGTCCATGGTGGGACTATTTCAAGAAGCAGTACTTGTCTTGCCTGTAAGTGGGCTTGGATAAGCCTGTGTTTATAAACCCTCTGGTTAAGACAGAATTTATATATCATCTTATTATGGTTGGCAGGAGAAAATAAATCATATGAAGGACTTAAAATATTTTTTCTTGTGAAAATATGAATTTTAATTTTAAAAAATTCTAGAAGTGTAGTTATATCAATCTTAACACCTTTTTTGTAAAACACTCATCCTTTGATTTCCCTGATACTAAATTCTGAGTTTTCCTGTACCTCTGTCCTTCTCCATCTGAGCTCTAATTCCCAATACTCAACTATAAAATAAATGTTCAGTAGTTTCAGTGCATCTTAAACTCAACACATCCACATCTGAATTCTCTATCACTTTAAAACCTTTTTACTTTCCCCCTCTTCTGCTGTCTATCTCTTCTTCCCATACTTCCCTCTGTCTTAGGAAATATCTGTGACTCTGTCTTCTCCCTCACTTCTCATATTCCCTCAAACACCAGTCTTACAACCGTACCACCACTTATCTGTCTGTAAAATTCACCTACTTTTTTCTTTCTCTATATATACTATGTTATTGAAGACACCATTACTTTTTACCTATATTACTGTAGAAGGTCTGCTGATTGGAAATCATGTCTATCCTTTTATCCCCTTCCAATCTATTCTCCAAAATGAAGCCGTAAAAAATAATTCTAAAACATTGATGAGGGCTTCCCTGGTGGCGCAGTGGTTGAGAATCCGCCTGCCGATGCAGGGGACACGGGATCGTGCCCCGGTCCGGGAAGATCCCACATGCCGCGGAACGGCTGGGCCTGTGAGCCATGGCCGCTGAGCCTGCGCTTCCAGAGCCTGTGCTCCGCAACGGGAGAGGCCACAACAGTGAGAGACCCGCGTACCACACACACACACACAAAAAAACATTGATGAGTAAATGTCTTCCCTGTGTGAATCCTTTCCAAAGCTAACTTTGAAACTAGTGATGTTGCTTACTACTACTTATTCTCCTGGTCAAGACTTAAATATACCTTTTAGAGAAGTGTTTTAAAACTCGCTACAAATAGTAATTTTTATTTTAGATGATAAGAATTAGGACAAAAGTGATTTCTTGTGTATCCCTTAACTACTTGCTGTGGATATAGATGATTTTACTACTTTTGTCTTTTAACCTTTCTTCTAGTTTTATAAGTGGTTGATTTACTACTTTTACTGTATGTTTGCCAATGAGATTTTTCCTTTCATAATTTCACATTTCTAGTTGTTGTCTTTTCTGCTTAGAGAAGTCCCTTTAACATTTCTTATGAACCTGGTGTAGTACTGCTGAACTCACTTAGCTTTTGCTTATCTGTAAAATTTTTATTTCTATTTCCAATCTGAATGATAGCCTTCCTGGGTAGAGTATTCTTGCTCACAGGTTTTTTTCTTTCATCACTTTGACTGTATCATGCCACACCTTTCTGGACTGCAGAGTTTCTGCTAAAAAGTCAGCTGAGAGTCTTATGAGTTCCATTGTATGAAATTAGTTTTCTCTTGATTTTATGATTCTCCCTTTATCTTTGATCTTTGCCATTTTAATTATATTGTGTCTTCATTTGGACCTCTTTGAGTTCAGCTTGTTTGGGACTCTCTATGCTTCTTAGACCTGGATATCTATTTCCTTTAGCAGGTTAGGGAAGTTTTCAGCTATTATTCCTTCAAATAAGTTCTCTGCCCCCTTCTTTTTTCTCCTTCTGGGACCCCTATAATACTTGATGTTGTCTTAGAGATCTCTTAACCTATCATCATTTTTAAAAATTATTTTTTCTGCTTAGCTTAGGTAATTCCCACAATTCTGTCTCCCAATTCACTAATCCATTCCTCTGTATCATCTAACCTACTGCTGTTTCCTTCTAGTTTTTTTGTTTTGTTTTGTTTTGTTTTGTTTTGTTTTTCATTTCTTGTATTCTTCAAGTCTGTTTGGTTCTTTTTCATATTTTATAACTCTCTGTTAACCTTCTCACTGTGTTCAGCCATTTTTCTTCTGAGTTCAGTGAGCAACTTTATGATTGATCATTATCTTGAACTATTTATCAGGTAAATTGTTTATCTCCACTTCATTTAGTTCTTTTTTCTGAGGTTATTTTTTGTTCCTTCATTTGGAACATATTCTTCTGTCTCCTCATTTTTGCCAAATTTTCCTTGTTTATTTCTATCTATTATGTTGGTCAATTATGTTTCCCAATTTTGGAGAAATGGCTTTATGTAGGAGGTGTCCTATGGAGCCCAGAAGGACAGTCCCTTCTGATCACCAAAGCTATATATGCTCTACAGCCTCACCCTATGTGGGTCGCATGGCCCCTTCTGTTGTGTTGGGGCCAATTACTGTGGGTGAATTTGTTGATGGGGCTGGCCCTAGGCCCAGCTGACTACCAGGCCCTGCCTCATGTGGTGGCTGCCAGCTTGCTGGTGGCAGGGCTGGGTCCCAGTGTGATTGGCTGCAGAAACTGAGGGGTCCCAGGGCTGGTGCTAGCCCACTTGTGGGTGGGATCAGGTCCCAGGTCTTTTTTTTTTCTTTAGATTCCACCTGTCAGAGAGATCTTATGGTATTTGTCTTTCTCTGTCTAACTTATTTCCTTTAGCATAATACACTGAGGGTCCATCCGTTGACCCTCATATGCTATTATTTTTAAAAAACTGAATATTTTCTTTGTCTATTTGCTTCTAGCAGTTTAATGATTAAAGGTGAAAATGAGATAAAAATGTCAAAGATAGTTCAGTAAATGTAAAGCAGAAAAATATAACCAATCTGAATATTTGAAAGTTGTCTGCATTCTGATATCACTGCTTCTGAGTACAGAATGAGTATATTTTCTTTCTTTTACTCTGTAGTGTTTGTGGGACTTCAGTATTGGCCATAGGGACTAGTCTAGAAACACAACTAGATGAAGCTTCAACCAGTTAGAATGTTATTGATTTCATTAATTAACACAGCAATACAAAATATGGGGAACTTCATTAGCTTTTAAGATTATAGTTACTTTTCTCTCAGGCCTCAGGGTACATGCTTAGTTTGATTTTAGATTTTCTTTTTAAGCATTAAACATGTATCTAGTGGGAGCTTCCCTATTACAATTAGTTAGTGGAGCAAACCATTATGTGGATTTTGTGGGGAGCTGATATAATATTAATAAGAACTCCACCAAGGTAAATGTTGAGGAACTAGAGATTATTCAGTTTATCTCTCTGTGACAACAGTGGAGCACAGCATTGATACGATGGATACAATGGAACTGAGGACACCAGTGGTCTATATTGTACACACTAGTTGTTTGTTTATTTATTTATTTATTTATTCATTTATTTGGTCTATAGGTTCTGGCAACAAAGTTTGCCAGAAAGAAGAGTGACCACATTAGGGAACTGGGGCTTTATCCTGCATAGCTGTAATCTTCAAACTAAAGATTATGCTATCTTCTTAAACTCCGCCATAATACCATCTCAGTCTAGGCTCAGTCAGAAAAACAGAATAAGGGACTTTAACATAGGAGTTAGGATTTACAGGAGAGAAATGAGAAAGGTGGGGAAACAAAGATGAGTAAAGTCACCAAAAAGGCCAAGATTGCTACAGCAATCTTGGTTCTCAAAGGAACCTGTTGTGATTCTCAAGAATGTCCCTCCTGTCTCTGTCATCAGCATTAAAGCAGGTGATAGATAAGCAGTTCCAAGCTCTGTGAAACTTATGTTTGTTCACTACAACCACTTCTTAGAAATCACATAATTTACTCCCATTCCCCTTGCCTTACATGAGTTTGTCTCATTCTTATTCTTACTAAATATCATGCGGAGAGGGCATTCTGGTAAACATGGTTCCAGATTTTTTCCCTTCATTGTAAAGAACAGCACTGGAAGTAATGCCAATTTGACAAAAATTCAGAATAATTTCTTTGGGATAGAAACTGTCATCACTCATTTAATGGAGGAGGAAATTAAAGTTTATAGAGTTTAGGTAGCTTGCCTGAAAATGCAGGTTAATAATGAAAGAAAATAATAAAATGCAGGGTATTTAAACCACAAAGAAAGTGTTATTTTGTTGTTTTTGATGGTTGTTTTTATTGTCTTCATAGCATCAGTGATTTTGAACAGTAGCTTAACACTGGAATTACAAAGGGCTTCAAAAAATTGTAAGCAGCTATGTGAGCTCCAGAGATTTTAATTTTACTGCCCTGAGTTGGAATGAATGGAATTTGATTTCTATCATACCATCCTAGGGGACTATGATGCACAAGAAGGCATGAGAAACACTGATATAGATCAGACTTATATTCACCCAGGATTTTCAAGTTGTGGATCATAACATACTGGTGGGAATAAATATTTTCCTCATGAGCCCTTAACAATTAAAAACTTCAAATCCACTCTTGTTCTTACAAATAAATTATAGACAATTCTATGACTTATAATTTAGTATTATTTTTAATATTAATATTATTTTATTTCCCATATCTTAATGACTACTATATAAAAATACATATATATCAGTGATTACTTACAATTGTGATTCATACACTATCATCAGTGCACTGCTAGATAAATCAATTATTCTACTTTGAATATTAGCAGGTTTGCACAGTTGCAAAACTTAGTGAAAATCTATAAAACTAAACAGTTGGATTGATCAAAAATTTCTGGGAAATTTCTTTATTGTACGGATAACATCATTTTTATGTTTAATGGATTTTATCTTTTAAATACAGTTTTCTTATAATTTACAATAATGAATGATTTGATATATGGGTAATTGCTTAGAATTATTACTGACAGTAAGTACTCAATAAGTAAAGTTTTTAAAAAGTGGAAAAGAAAAGACATAAAAATGTACATACAGAAAAAGTTTACATTGTTTTTGACCTGGTTTTTACAATAGTGCACACTTACATGCATATAAATTTTTTTTTTTTTTTTTTTTTTTTTTTTGTGGTACGCGTGCCTCTCACTGTTGTGGCCTCTCCCATTGTGGAGCACAGGCTCCGCACGCGCAGGCTCAGCGGCCATGGCTCACGGGCCCAGCCGCTCCGCGGCATGTGGGATCTTCCCAGACCGGGGCATGAACCCGTGTCCCCTGCATCGGCAGGCGGATTCTCAACCACTGCGCCACCAGGGAAGCCCCATGCATATAAATTTTATTTAAATCATTTCATAGATATTTATTTCTATATATATATTTAACTGTACTATTTGTCATCAAATCTATGAGGCCATTGGCTGTAAGAGATACCATTTTTATGTGTCACTAGAGAGAAAAAACCCTGCTAAAAAAGCAATAACACAGGCTTTATTTCACATAGAACGCTTATTTTATACCCTTTGACAAATCTCTTAATTTTATTTAGGTATAGATTTTTCTCCTTAATAAAAGGAAAATATGACTAAAATAACTCAGTTTAAGTGGTAGATCTTACAAGTGTCCATTTTCCTCCATTTCTGGATACATGGAAGACTGAGAGTCTCAATCCCCATGCAGTGAGTTATTGCCATGTCTATTGACCCGATAATAAAATGGAAACAGAAGTGAAATATGAAATTTCTGCACTGAAGTGGTGATTGTTAGAGAAGCTTCATGCAACAAGGGAGCCATAGGTTTGAAGCAACTTGGTCATTGATTCACCACACAGAAGACATAGTCTCTGAAAACTGAGCTAGATTTGCAAAATAATTTGCATAAGTAAGAAATAAACTTTTATTACATTAAATAATTGAAATTCTGTTACTTCAGTATAATATATCCCATTGTGATGAATGCGAATATTGACACAAAAATAGGGCAATGACCTAGAAACTTAAAATATATGGCTGGGGGCTTTCCTGGTGGTGCAGTGGTTGAGAATCCGCCTGCCGAAGCAGGGGACACGGGTTCGTGCCCCGGTCTGGGAGGATCCCACATGCCGCGGAGCGGCTGGGCCCTTGAGCCATGGCCGCTGAGCCTGCACGTCCGGAGCCTGCGCTCCGCAACGGGAGAGGCCACAACAGTGAGGCCCGCGTACCGCAAAAAAAAAAAAAAAAAAAAAAAAAAAAATGGCTGGGCCATGAGTAGTGAAGAAACCAATAGGGGCTGGAATGATGGCATTCCATGTTTCAGTGGAAAAACTTTCACAAAAATTACTATGTACACTACCATGAGAAGTAGATCACACTTTTAATGAAATAGTAGTGCACTTCGGTTGTTATCCATTTGGTGTTTTTGCTAGGTATCATCAGAATGAAATTAGGGTATTAAAGAATTGGTTGATTTGCATACGGGTGTGAGAAGAGTCCAGAAGTTCATGGACTTTAGAATTGTAAAAGACAGCTGCTTCTCCATTCTAATGAATAAACCACAAGTTTGAGAAACACATGAGAAGGAAATATACAAGGAAGCCCTTCAACTGAGCAAATCTCCCTGTTATAACAGATAAGATTAAAGGTGTTGAGTCCAGTAATTTAAGGAAAATATTTTGACTAAGTTTTAGCCTTCTCTAAAACTGCAAAAACTTCAAAATTGTCTCTGCCAAATCAAAAAGCAAAAGACATGGGGCAAAGAAAGCAAGGAAATACAGCAGATCTGAGATTTTGTATAGTTGCCAAAGAAATGAATCTGGACTGAATGGGTAATCACAAGATAACCTAAAAAAATTTTTTAAATAACACTCTAAATCATTTTTGAGCAGGCAGTAAACTAAGAAAAGTAGTCAGTCCTCAAAGAGAGCATATTCCCCATTGTCAACTTCACATTGGCTGAGGAAGATAATAGAAAAGAAAGAAATCTCCTTCCCAGAGAGTAAAGCCAGCATCCCCAGAGGAAAAGAAAGAAGGTACTCACAGAGAACAAAATCAGTGCCTTAACAGGAAATGAGAACATCCTCTCCCCAGAATAGGAGCCCTGGGTGCACATAGCATTTCAGAATGCTGTGGACCAGTGGCCATATCTCTTCATATGGACTCTTGCTGAATAGGCAACTGAATTTTGGTATAGGGGTATGAAGGATGGATAATTTTTTTTTTCACTGGTCCTCAGATAGAAAATGACCTTATCTAAAAAAAAATATATGAAAACTATAGTATATTACAGCTTAGTCTTTGAGCTCAGTTTTGAATTTGAATGGGATTTGGGGCTTGTCTTCCTTCAGGAGGGTTCTATCTGTTTGGCATGAATCAAATATTTGACAATCAGGTAGTGAACTCTGATAGGCATTATTTGTATTCACCAATATTAGGTGTACTTCTATTTCCCTAAATTAAGACATCACATCCTAGGCTGTCTGCACATGAGTGGGCCTCCGTGATTACTTCTAACCAATGCTAATGCAGTGAAACCCATGTAATGTGAGATTTTTCTATTCTCTCTCTTCTCTACTTTTTCAGTAACTATGGAGGTAGCCTCAGTAAGATGATTGAAATACAAGGTAAAAACACCTTAAATTGCTGCTTTGCAGAATAATCTTTATAAATCTGTATGATAGACAAACATTTGATGTGATAGCCTATAGCAATCTCTAGCATAATCTGGCCAATTCTGACAGAGAGTTAAAGCATTTCTAAAATTTCTTCACATTTAGGGCATGATGCTTCTGAATTATTTGGGGCTCAGAATAATCAATGTTTTTCATTTCCTTTACAATATTGTTCTCTGTGACATCAAGCTAACGGCGATGCTGCAAAGCCACTATTATTTATTATGTAAATTTTGATCCTGGTCCCTTGTTATCTTATAAGAAAATATCAACAGATGGCTTTTAGAGTAAGTTCACTGCATGCACTAACATCGACCACTATATCAATACTGTTGCCTGGCTGAGAATAATTGTAAGGCACCTTCATTGTAACAATGCATCTTAATTTCAGAAATGTTTTTAAAAGCTGATCTTTAAGTTTATGAAATACAGCATATCCCTCAAAATTTGTTGGCATACTGACACTTTCTTAGGAACCTGTAGATACTGTTCTCTAAAACAACAAGTTAAAACAAGGAAAAATAAAATGGAACTCAGCAAATTGATTCATCAAGAAGCCCAAGAAGATAGTGTAGAATAAGTCTAAAGAATAGACCAGATTGTACAATGAAGCCTCTAGTAGATATAGATAGGCAATAAGTAAAAAGTAAAATGAAAATAAATAAAAAATAAAGGTAACACACAGAGTGAATTATGAACTGAACAAAATATCTGATGTTATACATCTTTTGAATAAAATGTAAAAATCCTTATAAGAAAGTTCTACAAGAGGAAAAGAAAGAAAATAATAAGTCTAATAATAATAATAACAAAAGCTGTATATGATTGAAAATATAACCAGAGTATATACTTTGGCTCTGTAATTAACAATACTTGCTTAATTATAAAAATAATGACTTTTTGTTGATTGAAAAATAAAAATAGTACTATAATTGTATAGCAAAAATGGCAATGAACAGATGGAATTTATAAAGGAGGGCCCAAATCTCACCTCCGAGTGGAAAATGTAAATAAATAATGACGAAATTTGATAATCCAAGGGATAGTATATAGACAAATCATTCAGATACTGAATAGAACTATCAGGAAAAAAATTAAAATAATTAAAATTGTTATCTCTGGAAATAATTGCAGGATGGGAAGTGTTTATTAGGAAAAACAATGTTGATTTTAAATCCATCCTTGACAGTTGATATTTCAACTGCAAACATGTGTCACATTACTAATATTAAAAAATTTTATAAAAATAATTTAAGAATCACATCTCCATATTTATATGAAGATACTTATTAATGTGAAACTAACGACTTCCACTATCATAGAGAGTGAAGTAAGTCAGAAAGAGAAAAACAAATACTGTATGCTAACACACAAAAACGGTACTGATGAACCTAGTGGAAGGGCAGGAATAAAGACGCAGACGTAGAGAACAGACTTGAGAACACGGTGGGGGGAAGGGGAAGCTGGGACGAAGTGAGAGAGTAGCATTGACATATATACAGTACCAAATGTAAAATGGATGGCTAGTGGGAAGCAGCTGCATACCGCAGGGAGATCAGCTCGGTGCTTTGTGACCATCTAGAGGGGTGGGATAGGGAGGATGGGAGGCAGGTTGAAGAGGGAGGGGATAAGGGGATATATGTATACTTACAGCTGATTCACTTTGTTGTACAACAAAAACTAGCACAACATTGTAAAGCAATTATACTCCAATAAAGATATAATAAATAAATAAATAAAATAACAACTTCCAAGTATCTGGCATGCCATTGTATAGTTAGAGCTTAGGTATACTTTCCTAAATTACCCCTACCACTGGGCCCACACCAAAGATTAAAAGTGAAACTCCTATATTTGTTTATGCTCAATACTGTGGATAAGTTTAGGGGCATCTGGATTATACTGTCTTCCTTTAAAGCAGAGATCAGCAAATTATGGTTATGGATTAAATCTGCTTAACACGTATTTTTGTAAATAATGTTTTGTTGGAACACAGCGCCATTTATTTGTTGACCTATTGTCTAAGGCTGCTTTCTACCTGCAATTGCAGAGTTGACTAGGTGTGGCCCTCAAGCCTGAAATATTTACTATTTGGCCTGATACAAGAAAAATTTTCAAGCCCTGCTTTAAAGGGTGTTACGATTCCTTCTGACAGGCAATCAGGATTGGTTTTATTCTTTGTTTTATTTAAGTTTTATCCTTAGCCCAGAATGTTGTCCTTAGGACATGATCCTTAACTCCTAAGTGGCTTTTATGGAGTCTTACTTAACTGAATACTGGAAATGCAGTGTGAGGCGTCTGTAGTCTAATTAGGCTGGTCCAATATCTCCCAGACATGCATGTCCCACTGAATCTTTCCCTGCATGTATGTGGCTTCATCCTCTGCCAAGCTCCTGCAGGAAACCCCCATGTAGATTTAGGGATTGCCCTCTGGGTAGCTCCCTTCTTCTGGTAACCTGCTCCATAAATTCCAGCTACCTCAGGAGCCTTGAAATCTGCTATCTGCCTCCTGGGCACACCAAAGAACTTTGTGCCCTACTTGGTCTCTACCTCTCTTTACCATGGCCGAAAAGTAACCCTGGAAGAAAGGTGGTGTGAAAGTAAAAATGTGTGTTTCCTTTTTCTAAAGGATTGTAGTTCTGTGAGGTCTGTTATCTAATGCCTGAAAACAGTTGTCTCATATATTCTGCCCAGTTTTATAACTATTCAGGCAAGAGAGTTCATCCAGTATCAATTACTCCTAGTGGCTAGAGTGGAAGAATCTAGGCAACGCACATTTTAAGTGTAGTGATTGGCAATGGTACAATATCAGGCTTTGGTATACATTAAAAATAGCTTACCTGTCAGTAATCATTAGCTCATGTAATCTTCCAGCTCTGCAGGATCTGAGGTGACCTCAGTTCCCAGGCCATATGCTGTTCCTCAGCCCCATAGTAATAGTGCTCTCTGAAACCCAGACAAGGCTCAACTGCAGCCCTAAGATACAGCTTCAAAGGAAGAAAGCCTTTGATATTTCCTTGATGTTTCTTTCCCCATAATGTATAGCCCAGTCTGCTCCTATTCCTCCTCCCTGACTTCTGGCTCTGCAGGTTCATTACTGACTTCAGTTTCTCTCTGATGTTTTTTCGCATTTGATTATAACCCTTTCTCTCTCTTTCCTTCTGTGACTTCCACTTTAACCACACACAAATTACTTCATTATCATGATTAATCCCAAATATGCATCATTATCAAATTACTCTAATACTAATTCAATAATAATATGATAATATTAATAATGATAGACAATCATTTATCTCAGACTGTGGAAAGCATACCCATGTTGAGAAGAGATAGAATCTGTGTTTGCAAACAAATTTATTGTTATATATAAACCTTATAAGTGTAAGGAACGTGAAAATTCCCCAACAATCTGAAGTATGCTACGAAGTAGCCCTCAACAAGTTTGGGATTTCTTTGGAATTCCCTGATTTAACTAAAAAAAAAAAAAAGTAAATGTTTCTTCCCACTCTATAACATCTACATTTTATGTAACATAAAGTGGTTTAAATTAAAAGTTAAATCAATTAACTTCCTCTGTGTACTACCAGAAATATTTCAGCTAGGAGTAAATAATATTTGTAGTGAATTAACTGAATAAAATTTACTAACCAATTTTTTAAATCTTTCACAACAAGAAATTTGGAGAAAGAGAATTTAGGAATAGTGCAGGGTCCTAATGATTTCACAAAAGAAAAAAAATACTAAATTTCTGCTTTTTCACTCTTACTGTGTAGTTTTCTTAACTCATGATTACAAAACAGCTAATTAAACTCCAATGTATATCTTCACCCAAGTCAAGAAAAAAGGTAAGGTATTGATCACAAACACATTTTTTTCCTAGAAACCCCCAAGACTCACATTTTCCTGGACAGAGATACTTCACATGGCTACCCCTCAAGCCTCTCTAATATATACCAGCAAATGAGAAAGGAATTGGAATCGAGTTTTCACTCATCAGACACCATTGCTTCAAAAAAATTTGTTATTCCCCAAAGAAGCACCATGTTTCTTTCATGGCTTCTGGCCTATCCCTGAAACCTCTGGCATATCCCTGGATCATACACCAGAATGAAAACAAGGATATTACACATAAAATGTATTTCTCTGTATCTTCCAGCACAAAGTTTGTGTGTGGCTACATCCTGCTGACACAATTTCATGGTTCCAGTTCTGGCATGTTTTGCTTCTCTTTCCCCATCGATAGCTCCTCAACGTCTACACACACACACACACACACACACACACACACACACACACACGCAATACTAGCTCTTTACATAGAAAAAGTCAGTCACAGGGGTGGGATGCAGGGTGGTGGTGGTGGTGAGATGAATTGGGAGATTGGGATTGACCTATATACACTAACATGTATAAAATAGATAACGAATAAGAACCTGCTATATAAAAAATAAATTAAATAAAATTCAAAAAAAAGAAAAAAAGCATTATAAACACAGAATAAATCACCATTGAAAATTGAAAAAGAAAAAAAAAAGAAAAGTCAGGTAACTAGATTCTGTGTCCAATCTTATAACTGGTACCATAGGCTGATGGTTGACAATACATTTCTTTTTATTTGTCGGTAGAGATTCATTCACATGACTAATCACTTTCAGTTTATGTATTCACAACACTAAAAAAGCATATTGATATTAAAGTGTAAAGGAATGTTTCTTTTTACTTTGTTACATATGTGTATATGTTTTAAGATAAACTGTTTTACTTTAAAAGCTAATTCAATTTATTTCAATGCTCCAGAATTTTTTAAATTGCATTATTATCAGTAATAAACATTTACTCACAATCTACCTCATAATTATTATAATACAACCACAAAACCATGATAACTGCTGTATTCTGTATTATAGGCAGATTTTATGAAAGGCTTTTATTCTTTTAAGCACTTGGTTAGAATAAACTATATTTTCTTTTTTTGTTTATTTATTAGTTTATAATACAGGGAAAATATTCTAAGAATAAATAAAGGTGCAGCACAATCTACTTAAGTCCCCATAAACTGGACTAAGTAGTGAAGTCTTAGAAAATAGCCTTTATTGTTAATTTGATGTTGCTATTTTTAGGATTTTACTTTCTCTAGTAACAGTGATTTGATGGCTTTGGTGACTTAGTGTATTAATATTTATATATGGCAATCCATTATAAAGGGTTAGTGGAAAACATGTGTTGTACAAAAAGATTATATTTTAAAATTAAATTAAGTTTCTCTCTATTCTCTTCTCAAACTTGTTTTTCTGTTGCTTAGGGCAGGCTCTTGGTGACAATGACCGCTATGCTGCAGATATTCCTTGATGTTGGATAATAAAATCCCTGTGGGGAAGCTACACCTTTGCCTAGTGCCAACACATTCTTGGCAGCCAGAACTTTTGCATGATAAATGTTGCAATTAAAGCTATTGAGTTGTGCATAAAATAACCTTCTTCAATCTTGTTTCAAATTTATCTGAAGGCTATTAAAAGAACATAAAAATATGAAGTATAATTTTCAAATAAGGAAAGTGTATATAATTTACATATCTCATAGCTTAATATTAGTAATAGCAATACAGTTTAAAAAGAAAAATTTCTTTTACCAAAAAGAGAACGTTATTTTGTGAGACTCCAAAAGTAGAGGAAATACAAGATTAACTAGCATTATTATTGTTAAGAATATCTTCTTTTGGGCTTCCCTGGTGACGCAGTGGTTGAGAACCTGCCAGCCAATGAAGGGGACACAGGTTCGAGACCTGGTCTGGGAAGATCCCACATGCCATGGGGCAACTGGGCCCGTGAGCCACAACTACTGAGCCTGCGTGTCTGGAGCCTGTGCTCTGCAACAAGAGAGGCCACGACAGTGAGAGGCCTGCGCACCGCGATGAAAAGTGGCCCCCACTCGCTGCAACTAGAGAAAGCCCTCGCACAGAAACGAAGACCCAACACAGCCAAAAATAAATAAATTTATTTTTTTTTTAATGTACAGCTTCTCTTTAAAAAAAACGAATATCTTCTATTAAAATGTATATTTAATAGAAGGGCATTTTTCTCTACTACTTTCTATTAGTGGTTAACTCTAATTTTTTGGAACCAGGAAAAAATTACCACTTAGAGCTGTTTCTTTTTAACTTAATTTATATTGTTTGATCTTTAATTCCTATATGGACATATTTTAAATTTAATTATATGTATGGGTGTAATTGTATACATTCTTGTAATTTTTGTCCATCTTTTCTTTCCTTTTTTGAGTTGATTCTGCTCTCCCTGTCTTCTCCCTTATCAGCCTGAATCACCTCCACTTACCCCCAATATTTCCGTGCATCACCTTAGGACAAATTCTTTCATCTTTTACTGGTATCCATATGATAATATTACACAAATATATATATGAATGCACAAGAGTTCATACACCCATCAGGCACACATATAGAATGAGAAGTTTTATTTGTTCTTGTTTCTTCTAAAGAAAATGGAATCCTACTATGCTCACTTTTCCACAAATCTCTCATTCAACCATATTTTCTGGAAATCCATAATACATCCATTACAATGTTGATTTGATTTCTCTTTCTGTCCTTTTTTAACGACTATGGGTAATACCATAATCAACATCCTTGTGCATTCTGTAGGAACTTCAAATCTGACATGTTGATATTTGGCTTCTGCTGAATAAATTTATTGGAATAACATTGTTGGATTTGTGTTATTTAGTCTGTAAATATTTTTGTATGTGCCTCTAAAAGTTAAGGGCTTCTTTTGCAAATCTCAATACTATCATCACTTAAAAAATATTATTAGCTTTTTAATATCAAATATCTAGCCAGTGTTCATTTCTCATATATCTTCAAATCAGAATAATAAAAGGTAATTGTATTTTAAAAATTTGTTTCTTAACATCTATTTTAATTTATAGTTTCTTCCTCCATCATTTTATTTTCTTTAATTTCAGTTGTTGTTATTAAAGAATTTTTATTTTTCCTTAATTTTGCTGATTGTTTCCCAGTGGTGTTATAAGTATGTGCCTCTGTTCACTGTATTTCCTGGAAATTGATAATGCAATCTAGAGGTCTGATTACATCAGAATCAATCTATATAGAGACAACTTCAAAACTGGTGTTGTGTACTTATACCAGCTACTAGATAATGTCTACTTGCCTAACTTTTTGTAATGCTAGTAACAATTGGGATTATTTTATTGAAGATTGCAAAACTTAATATTCTAATTTTTTTCCCTTCTTTGTTTATTAGCTAGAATATTTCTATACAGATATATTTTTCCTGAATAACAATTTGTATTTTGGTTTTTCTGCTTTGATTTGTTTAGAAAAGACAAAAAAGTCTCCAGTTTTTCTTTTTATTTGTCATTTTCCAAATAAATAGTTTATTTCTCAGCTTCCAGCACAATGACCAAAAATATGTTTTTAAACGTTATGAAATCATGCATTTAATTATTTTTTACATACTTCAGCATATTGAAGTTCTAATTCTGAAGATGTTCAAATTATCCATGGTTTGTAAAGAGAAAGTTATTCAGTTTGGCTCTTGAGTTCTTCAGCTCTGTTTTTAGCTGCCCTTGATGCTTGAGGATCATCTCAAACATTTTCTATCCCTGATGTGAAGCATCTCTTGCTCTAAGAAACCCTGTCCCTTACAGTGGTAATAGAGGCCAAAACCTGTACACAAGAAGTGTTCATGACTATGGATGTACTAATTGTTTCTCAGTGTTTTTATCTAACTAAGCTAGAAAAAGATATTTTTTAAAAATGAAATATAAGTTCCAAAATGTTCCCAATTGACCTTCAAAAATTATATGATTTGTCTCATCCTTTTATTCAATCGCTATTCTCCCACACTAAAATTTTTAATCTTATTATATAAACTTTGTTACTTATTTGTTTTATCTTACATTGCATCACTACATGCTTAACGGTCTCAAAACTGATGATACCATAAGCAATATAATTAGTGAAAAAATAACAATTATATTAATATAAACATTTGTTTTGTATGCTTTTATCCTTAGGGATTATCCCACCAGGATGTGTAATCAAATTACTCTAGATGAATGCCACTGGGAAGACTTCCACTTTGTGCGGTTACATCACAGGTTTGTACCTCTACACACATTTCTTCAATTTCAATTTTTAGGAATTTGCTTATCTTTGATTTAATTTTGTTTTATAATTGTGCAAAATGTTTATATGTTTCCAAAGTCATATTTACAATATAATGTACATTCATAGACAGCTTCATTCTAATATTATCCTCTCTAATCTATTCCCATTCTTACCTATAAGCAAATATTTTTAAAATATTATGGTTACGGTCTGATAATGCTTAATGAGAAAACACAGATATTTGCATATATAGGAGCTTCTTTAGCTAGCTTTTTAATTGTTTTGAACTTTTAATTTTTCTGAACTTCAAAAAAAATGTAAATATATGTATTTCATTTTCTCTTTACCTTTTTTAACTTAATAAATCCTGTTAGCCTCTCTTTATAGATAAGTTTAGCATTCCCTTTTACAGTTACATAGTACTCTATTGTATGGCTTTTCTTAGTTCATTACATCAGTTGCCTATTTTCACCAACCTTCTGCTATTACAAATAGGACTGCAGTAAATACCCTTGTGCACACCTCTTTTCATGCTATGTGAGTGCACCTTGGGGATAGAGCCTATAAATAGAATTATTGGATTAAAGGATGAATTTATGTATAGTACTTAGATATTTGTAAAAAATTTTATTTTATTTATTCAATATTTTAATATTAAATATGTAGGCCAAATGTTCTTTTTTTCTACCAACGTTATTAACTCTTTGAACACAAAACTAAAATAAATTTTAAGCTTTAAATAAATTTAAATAAAATTTAAATTTTAAATAAAATTTAAGCTTTAGTAAAGGAATATTATTTTTAAAATATCAACCATATGAAACTTAATGCATTCCCTTTGTACTATTTATGTTTTTATTTTGTTTTGTTTTCTGTCATCACAGAAATATCTGATTATAATGTCACTTTTAAGAGATCCATTGAGGGGGAAGAATGCAGCTTTGTACTGTGACTACTGTTTTCATCAAGTTATAGTTTTCAAAGTTAGTCTTTATTTAAGTTGACTGTGAAAAGGAACTCAGGCCTGATTTGTCATGATTATTATCATTACTATTACTGTTATTATTATTATTCCCATTAGTGAGGAAAAATTAAACAAAAGCTACACTGCTATCTATAAGGGAACTTAAACTGAATATACTAAAAACAATTACTGCATGGAAAAGGAGATGTAAATATAAACACCGGATAGATTCAAGATTGTTGGGATAACATTTAAGCTTAATTTAGAATGATACACATTAACACCCTTGTCGCCATTTAAATCCTGCTTTTTCTTTGAAAATATGCTCAGTTTTCTGTGTAGCACCTGTAATTATCTGAACCTCAAAAATAGCAATGTATAAGCATGCATTTCTTTCCTTTAATTACAGGCTTTTGCTTGTATACAGAACTAATGGCACTGCTTTTAGAAAGGTTGATACAGCACTCCTATTGATTAACTATTTTCCAGGCCCAAATTCAGGGGTGAAAACACACACTACCTCTTGATGGGAAGAGAATCAAAGTTAATTACAAAGTGGCATGAACATTGGTAGAGGAGACTTTACTGTGGCCATCTTTGCAAAAAATCCACCTACAGTACTACAGTCTTACAAACTGTCACATTAAAAGCAACTGCAAGCTTATACTACATTTATGGTTATTATAAAATATTGGCCATATTACATGTGTTGTACAATATATCCTTGTAGCTTATTTTATTTATTTATTTATTTATTTAACATCTTTATTGGAGTATAATTGCTTTACAATGGTGTGTTAGTAACATATTTTGTACATCAACTATATTTCAATAAAAAATTTATAAAGAATAAAAAGCAACTGCTAGAAAATATGCAGTTAAAAACATAGCACGTAAATTAAACAATTCCTTGAACATTTAACTTTATAACTTTAGTTACATTTATTACATGATGTACAGCCTATAAATATAACTAATTTGCATCACTGAAGTTCACCACATCCTAACTGAACACAATGTTTCTTTATTTCAGTTAAATGGATAGTGTTCAGTTAGGTACATGTGTCTGAGTCAGATTGCCTGAGTTTAAATACTGACTCTGCCATTAGCTAATGGTGATATTAGGAACACTGAAAAAAAATTTAAGCCTCAAATTGCATTTATTTGAAATTAGCATAATACTAGGATCTCCATCAGCGTATTTTTGTCACATGAAAATGATATGATTTCTTTTTGGCACATAGGGTTATATAGTTATTATTGAGCATTTACTAATTACCAAACACTATACAGAGGATATAAATAATAAATCATAAAAATATATGATTAATTGTTTAATATACCTACATTTCTTTGTAAGAATCAGAGTCATTTTGGCTAACTTAAGTTGATGGAACTTTAGGAGGAATAAGGAGAATTTCAAAAAATTCAAAAACACGAAAGGCAGAAGGATAGGACATCACTGAGGCCAGTGTTTGTTGTAGAAGCCAGAGTTGTGAAGGAGAAGTTTATTTCCTTACCTCATTGAGTTGTGGCTGGTCCCTTTGACTTACTTAACCAGTGGGATATGAGCAGAAGTGAAGTATGCAAATTCTAAGTGGAAACTTTGAGTCCAGTTTTGGATAGCACTCTAAAGAGAATAGTATGTTCCAAAATGGTGGCTGCTTTAGCCCGTATCCATGAATGAAGAATATTCATGGGGCAAAGCCAAGCAGAACAGAACAAGTGTCATAGCTGACTGCTGTGGTTGGAGCAATCACAGAGTAGAGCTGCGGCTGACATGCAGTGGGAACAAGAAGAACTTCCTTGTGGTTAAGCCACCGAGAAGGTGGGTTGTTATAATAGGAGCAAAATCCAACAAAGTTGATCCAAAGTGGCACATATTGGAATTATGTCCTACGAATGTTGGCAGAAATTTAGAGATAATACTAGATTGTAGAAAATCTAGGAAACACCTTTATTGAAAGTCTTTTAGAATGTGGTGTCTGTGAAGCATATTCGGCAGTCAAAATCCATTCTACTCCCCTTTTTGTTGGAAGATGGTGGAAGTAAAAGCACATTTCCTAGACTCACTTTCAGCTGCCTTGACAAAGTCATGCTCCCATGTAAGATGTGGAAGGTAGAAGTGATAATAACACCCTATTTTTGTGTTTCTTGGTAGTTACTACTGGCAAAAGGTTATGAGAAGGATGAGATAGCAGTCCAATTCCACTATCTGACTTAGCTCTATTTTATGCAGAAATAGTAATAACTCTCCTGGTTCTATCATCTATTTTATGGGATAAATCCCTTATCCAGCCAGGGACCTGCCCATACTTTCCTTGAAATAATTATATAAGCACCTGATTTCATGTATTACATCATTTCCTATTTAAAATAGCTAGATTTGATTTTTGTTTATTTATTCCCTGCACTGAATGTTTGGTAATAAAGGGCCCATTTTGTCACAACATATGATTTTACATTGCCTACAAAATAAAATGATATTGAGTACTCACTGCCCAATTCATTCATAAATTATCCCAATTTATCCATAAATTTTCTAATTTAAACAAAAAGTGATTTGAGGAAAAGGTTCTTATGGGCCCTTTTGATAAATAAAACCAAAGTTTCACTATGGGAGAAAGAGAATAAAAATAGGAAATGGTGGGAGGTCAGAAAGAAAATATGAATGTAAATTAGAGATAGCAGTATGTGTGGTAGGCAGAGTAATGGCTCCCCAAAGATGTCCATGTTCTAATTCTGGAACTTGTGAATATGTTGCTTCATATTGCAGTAGGGACTTTGCAGATGTGATTAAGTTAAGGACCTTGAGATGGGAAGATTATCCCGGATCATCTGGATGGACCCAACTTAATCACAAGGCAGGACACTCACAGTCAGAGAGAGATTTGTAGATGTTATGCTGCTGTTTTTGAAGATGGGGGGAAGGAGCCATGAGCCAGGGAATGCAGATGGCCTCTAGAAGCTAAATAAGGCAAAGACACAAATTTTCTCCTAGAGCCTCCAGAAGGACTGGGGCCCTGCCAACACTTTGATTTTAGTCCAGTAAGACTTGTTTCATATTCTGGCCTCCAGAACTCTCAGATAATAAATGTGTGTTGTTTTAATCCCCTAAATTTGTGGTAATTTGTTACAGCAGTAATGGGAAACTGATACAGTGTGGGATCACATTTTTTTCATTCTTTTTTGTTAACTTATTGTAGTAAAATACACAAAATGAAATATGTACATATTATCACAAACAACATAACTCTGAACCAGAAACAAGGCCAAGAAACTGAACATTCTCACAACCCAGAAGTTCAACCTAATACATTCAGTTTGCCTCTTTATATAAATGGAATGATATACTATGTAATCTTTTTATTTAACCTTTTACTCAACACTATGTCTATAGTGTTTATCCATATTTATTTGGGTAGTTTTATATTATTAAGTACTCAATTCTATATAGTATATCATTGTATTAGTATACTGCAATGTCTTTATCAGTTCCACTGTTAATGGGATTTTAAATATTTTCTCTTTTTTTTCAATTATAAACAGTACGATTATGAACCTTCCAGTACATGTCTTTTGGGGTCTTTTGGGGACATGTGCACAAACGTGTTTTGAGTATATACCTAAAGGAATTTACTGGAAGTGAAAGCTTGCTGAGATAAAGGATGTGTATATGTTCAGCTTTAGTCAATTTTAACAGTGACAGATTAAAGATGGGAGATAGCCACAGATTCTTTGACAAGCCTCCCATTTAGAGGCAGGGCTCTATTATGTTCCATTCCCTTGAATCTAGGCAGGCTCTGTGTCTTCCTAGAACAAGTGACTATGGCAGAATGATGTTGTACCTGTTTCTGGGGTAAGGCCTTAAGAGACTGGTTGCTTCTACATCTACTTTAGAAATGCTTGCTTATAGCTTCATCTCTTTTGGGACCCAGCCACAAATGTGAGAAACTCAAGACATATGGAGAAACCACATGTAGGCACTTTCCACAGCCCAATTTGAGCTCCTAGCATCGACTACTAGCATCCCAACTCAAGTGCCAGACAAGTGAATAAGAAAGCAACCTGGAAAGTACATTCTCCAGTCCTAGCCACCCCACTTAGCACTATGTAGTTTAAAGGAAAAAGAAAAATCCAGCCAAATCCTTCGCAAATTTCTGACTCACAAAATAAAGTGGTGTTTTAAGCTGCTGAGTTACAAAGTAGTTTATTACATACCAACGTAAAACTTCAAGGAAATTGGGCATCTGGAAGTGGAGTACTACATACCAAAAGCCTAAGACACGTGACACTAGCCTTCAGACTAGGCAGGTAGCAGAGGCTGGAAGGGATGTGAGGAGACTGCACATGAAAGCCAAGACGTCAAGACTTGAAGCCTTGAAGGATAGGGAGAAAATGTTGTTGAAAATTCAGGAGAGGGATAACCGTTGTAAAATGCTTGCCAGTTTGGCGACAGTGTCACCTGCAGGAATGTGGAACATAGGAAGGGTATCTGGTTTAGTAGCAATTTAGCTGGAGAGAATTTCAAGAGCAATATAGGGAATGACATGTGGCTTCAACTAACTGCCTATGATAAAATACAGGAAGACTAAAGAAGGCTTAAAGAAGGAACTGTTAAGATTTTGAGTAGCATTTTAGGGAAATATAAAGGAGCAGGAAATTCTGGATTTGAAAATGAAATTGTTTTTCATTTCTAGGCTCTTCCAAGAAATGATTCTTAAAGTAAGAAATAATATCCAGGTAAGATCAAATTCATTATGAGATTATAATAGCCTATGTTAAGTCCTCAGAAAAATCTTAGGCAGATAGCCTGTCTTTTTAGTTCACAGGTCTTAAATTTAAAATAACTGCATCTGAGAAACTTCTTTTATTTCTGTGCCTGATTTAAACGATGAGATATTAGACCTTGATCTTGTTCTTATGCTTGTTCTTGTTCGTGTAATGGTTAGGTTTCTACAGTCTTGGAAGGATGATAGTTTGTATGTGTAAGGAATGTAAAAAATTTGTGTCTGGAGTAAGGATTTTAGTGGACTTTATGTAACTACAGATTCTTTGATATTATTTCCATCTAGAAAGATAGGTGGCCTGTCTTTCCCTTTGCTTTTAATCTGTACAGGATTCATGAGTGCCTTAACCAAAAGAATGTGGCAGAATTTATGCTGTGTCAGTTTCCAGAGCCAGGCCTACTTCTCGTCTATTGAAATTATTGCTTTTGGGAATCTAACTTCCATGACATGAGAAACCCAAGTGTGTGTGCTTCAATAACAGCCATGGCTCTTGGCAGAGTGGTTCTCAGTTTTCTGTAATTTAAGTTAATCTGATTCTTAAAGGTCCTACCAATTTTAATGCCTTTAAAAATATGATTATGGGGACTTCACTGGTGGTATAGAGGTTAAGAATCTGCCTGCCAATATAAGGGACACGGGTTCAATCCCTGGTTGGGAAGATCCAACATGCCTAGGAACAACTAAGCCCATGAGCCACAACTACTGACCCTGCACTCTAGAGCCCACGAGCCACAACTACTGAGCTCATGTGCCACAGCTACTGAAACCCGTGTGCCTAGAGCCCATGCTCCGCAACAAGAGAAGCCACCGCAATGAGAAGCCCGTGCACTGCAATGAAGAGTAGCCCCCACTTGCCACAACTAGAGAAAGCCCGTGCACAGCAACGAAGACCCAATGCAGCCAAAAATAAATAAATAAATTTATTTTTAAAAAAAGAAACACTGGGGCCTTTAAAAAGTCATTAAAATATATATGTATGATTATGAAACTAGAAAATATCAATTCTACATGAATTTTGTTATAATGAGGTATAGTAGACATTGCTAATTGCCCTTCCCCCAATATCCATTTCACAGTCTTTCTTTATAAATTAACCCCAATATTTTTAGGGCAGAACAGGGTTGAACTTAGTCCTCAAGGTTTCCTTTTAGTTATAGGGATATGACAAAGCTGTGGCCCATGATATGTAGACATCAGGGGCTGGAAAGGAAATAAAAAGTTAGTGTCTCATGGAAAGACATCCTGTGTTCATGAATTGGAAGAATACTCTTTGTTATTGTTAGGAAGGCAGTGTGACCCAAAGTGATCTAAAAATTCAATGTAATCCCTACCAAATCCCCGAAGTTTTTTTTTTTTTCCAGGAACAGAAAAACTGATACTAAAATTCATATGAAATTTCAAAAGACAGAATAGACAAAGCAGTCTTTAAAAGAAAAACAAAATTGGAGGATTAATTTCAAAACCTGCTACAAAGCTACAATAATAAACACAGAAGCATAGGCTTAATTATAGACACATAGATCAATAGAATAGAATTGAGAGTCCATTAACAAACCCATAGATGGCCAGTTGACTTTTCAACATGGATGCCAAGATCATTCAGTGAGAAAATAATAGTGCCTTCAACCAATGGTGTTTGAACAACTAGATATCCACATGCAAAAGAATAAATTTGGACTTCTATTTTGCAACATACACAGAAGTAAACTAAAGATGGACTGAAGACCTGAATGTGAGAGCTACACCTGTGCAACTCCTAGAAGAAAATATTGGAATAAATCCTCATGATCTTAGATTTGGCAATGGATTTTTAGATGTGGCATGAAAAGCACAAGCAGTAAAAGAAAAAAAACTGGTAAAATTGACTTAAAAAAATTAAAAACTCCTGTGCATCAAAGAATAATATCAAGGAACTGAAGCTGAAGCAGTCATTTTGAGACCTTGAAAATTAAAGGCAAAACTAGAAGAAAGTAGAGCAGAAAGAGAATGTCTGCCTCAGCTGAGTTTATATGAGAGAGAGAAAGAAAAGAAAACAAAAACCCCCCAACATACTGTTTAATGGCATTATAGAGGTGTTCTGTTACAACCAAATGCAATTTTACCCAATTGTTTAACAATAAAGACATCATAAGTTTATATAGAAAAAAATCATGGAAACTATTTTTAAATTATTGGGGAAAACAATTTTATTAACCCTAATTTAACTCATTATTCATATTGAAATGAGCATAAAAACTCAGAAATTTGAAAATGGATTTCAAGGAAGACTATTAAAATATGCATTGGTAATATGTTTCTCACTTTAAGTAACCAAGATGTTCATTAAAGAGCTATTTTTGTGGATTTGCTGCATGGATTATATTCGAGACATCTTCCACCAGGTGATGAAGGCAGTCTGTGATTGCAAAGATGGTCAGAAATAGACTTGTTTTGAAAAGTTAAATAAAATTTGGAGTAGTGACTCAAGCCACTTAATTCCCTAAAAGTTTCGTTCTCCATTCCATTAATATTTTAGGTATATAAATTTTGGTGATTTAAAAAACTTGTCCATTTTCTTACATCTCTCTGTTTCTGAGTTCTGCCATGTCAAATATTATATATTTTTTGATCACTTTATCTCCACATCTAGTTAGGGTCACCAGATTTAGCAGATTAAAAAGACACCCATTCATATGTCATTTTCACAGCCAATATGTTCTTACTATAAGCATCTCCCAAATATTGCAAGGGTTATACATATTCTAAAAGCATATTCGTTGTTTAACTAAAACTCAAATTTAACTGGATATTTTTTATCTTATCTGACAACCCTTAGTAGTAAAATGCCTAAAATAAAACAGACGCTCAGCATTTTTTTTGTTTGTTTAATAAATGTATGAGAGATATACCATTCCACCCCAGTCAAAACTCATTGGCTCTCATTCTCATTGATACTGAAATGTTAATTTGCAGTTCTTTTTCCTTCCCTCCCTGTTATTGCCTCCACTGTCTCTGTAACTATAGTCACCTTCCCATGACCTTTTTCAGCACTTGGTTCAAAACTATTCAAGGAAATTTTATCTAAATATTATAAGGAAATTTTATCTAAATATTATAATCTATTGTGTTTTATTCAATCCTGGATAATGCCTATACTCTTCTGTTACCTAATGATAATATTCCTTAATTTTCCTATATTTTAGACATACACTTCAGTGTTATATATGAAATATCAACTTCTTAATGGACTAAAAATGAGAGGTTTATATGTGTATACTGGATTGCTTTGGAATGTTTTAATACTTAGACTTGTTTCAGCTCATATAATTTGAGGAGAACTAGTTTGGAATCCCAGTACCTTTTATGATTACCACTACAAGCCCACAAAATGCAAAACTATACTCAAGTTGATTATATGCTTGTCATGTCAGTTAACCCAGTATCCCATTTATTATCTACTCATGTACATTCAGTTGCATCATGAGTAGCACATACCATTTTTCCTGCCAAAATATCCTCATAAGAGATTGTTTGAACTAGAATTTTCATTTCCCTGGAGGCAGTTTCCTTCTGAAATTTTCCTCTGAAAATATGCTCAACATGATGCAGACTGTTTGTATAAATTCTCAGAGCCAGGTTTGTTTTGTTTTGTTTTGATTTTTACACTTTATAGAAGAAACATCTGACAAATTATTATACTTGGGGATACTTTAGAAATTTAGGGCACTTAGTGATGGAATTGGGGTATTTGTGTTACTTTTGGTCAAAAATAAAATATAAGAGGAAACTTTGCTGTTGCTCAAACCTTAACTTTGAACAACCTTAGCCAAATATACACAAAGTCAACTACAGAATCCTGCATATATATTTCATCTTGACAGATGCAGGTTAAAATTGTTTTACAGAATTCTGTCAACACTGAAAGGCACCAGAGCCTTAAACTTAAACCTTTTGAAAATCTTACAGTTAATTCGAGAGTTATAATAGTTTCATCTGTCACAGAACCTGACCTGTCAGGTCTTTAACTTTTACAAACTCTGGCTCTTCAGCAAATATGTCTTAATATGTTTGATTGACTGTTAGAGTATATCTTTGAAAACAGCCATCTTTTCACCTCTGGCAAAAAAGCAAACTAGGAAATGCCTCTGAATGAACATGTTGGGTTTCAAACTATTCAATGTTCACTGTAGAGTTTTTCTATTTCCTTTCCTTTTTTATTAAGTCTCAGATAACTGCAATGTCACAAGATCAAGTGTCACACATATTCTAATCTCAAAGCTTTGGTATAGTTGATCAAATTATTGATATATTAAGGGACTCCATAGTAATATCCACTCTAAATACAACTCTTGGAAAAATATGAACCAGTTAAATTCCCTATATGCCTTTTCTGTTACTTAATAAAGCCTGAATAAAGATCAAAATAGGTGATAGAGTTTAGAAGGTAGTAGTGAATTATCAGAAACTTTTTCTTATTGTGCAACATGCATAAAGCATAAGGTCCCAGATGGTTTCGTTCATGAGCCTCCATTCTTGCCCCCCCCCCCTTTACAAATGAAGCCACTCTCAGGCTGATTGAAAGACAGATCACATCAGCAATGTTTTGAATCTGACTGACTGACAAAAGGATGAGCCAGTTTAAAAAGAAAGACAGTTTTATATAGATGCCAAACTGAAGCCATTGCAGTTTTACTCAGTGGATTTTAATTCTCAGTACATTTATCGTTATCCTTCACTTTGTGAAGTTCCCTTGTCCTCTGAATGTTGCCCAGACAACCGCAGTATGTAAAATATATTACAAAGTACAAACAAAATATCTTAGTCAGCTTATGGTGCAACCATGTGGATATATTTCTATGGGCCTATGTCTCCCTGGTTTCTTCCTTCTGAACATGAATACACAATGGCTTTCTGTTTTGCTGTCTACTTGGGATGTCAGTGCTCACTCTTATGGTCTGAATACAATGGGATTGCAAATTAAGCTTTAAAGAGAAAAACATTCAATCTCAAAATTGTAATGAAATTAACTTTTTAGTAATGAATCCCTATTCTGCAACAATATGATATTGGTTAACTGATCTAGAAGAAAATGCCAACCCACTTGAGAAGAATTCGTACTGGCTACACACTAGGGGATGATACAATAAAGTTTCTCTCTATTTTTAATTTCTGTGTAATGCATAGGCTCCTGATGCCTTGTAAAATACAAAGGTGCACATGCCAGAAAAAAACTAATTCTGAAGTACTTAGCTCTCCATATGGTAAAGCCAAGTGTAATTGATTTCACCATTTTGTAACTCCCTGCCCACTATTATTATATAATAAATTGAAAATGTCCTTCTTACTCCAACAACAGCAAGGATATTTAATTAAAAATTTAAAAACACAAACAACTTTAATATATTCTTTGTTGGCATCTTGTTTTTTTAATGGGACTTACCTATTATGTACATAATTATACAGGGAGTGCAGAGAAGGAACATGAAGATGTTTCCCTTTCCCTCTTCATGATATTTTACTTTGAGATATTTAGCCTCCATGAACTTGAACTCCTAATTGTTAAGTATGGAATTGTATGTTTCTCCTTGTAACTTGTTTCTTTCATGAATAGTCAAATAGTTTTATCTCCTACTCAATATTCAAAAAAAAACCCTAACAGAACACCCTTTGCTTTAGTGCCTTAGAATGTAATCATGCAGAAAATATGGTTAAAAATGTTTTTAATCAGCTGTTAATTGTCTGAACTAAATTCTGCAAATACTGAAGCTAAATCTTCATCTTAACATAGGTATGTATGTTAGGAATCTTTCAGTTGCAAGTGACATTAACTCATCTCAAATTAACTTCAGCATAAATGGGGATTAATGGGCTTGCATAATTATGAAGAGCAAGGGTGCATATTGTAAATGCTTCAACCAAGGCCCTGATGACTCTAAGACATTTTTCCCCTTCTCCTCACATTAGTTTTTCTGTGCATGAAAATCCATTTCTCTTCTATTGCTAACTAGAGCTTTCTATTTGACAGCACACAGAAATGAGGAGATGGTGAAAGCTCTTGGTAACGTAAGAGAAAATGGGGTATCTTCTTCCATTCAAAGTTAAACAGAGAGAGAAGGAAGGAAAGAGAAAGAGAGATTGTAATTAACCTTGGTTATGTGCCAACTCTTTGAAGTAATCTTGGTAGCCCCTGGAATAACATACTGTTATCAGACCAGCCTTGGTCACAGGAGCTCCCATTTCACCTGTTTGGCTAATTTTGGATGTTAGAGCCAGAAAACAAACTAAACAAAGAGTGTTTTGTTTTGTTTTTAGGAAAGGCAATGGTATGACTGGATTTATTTTATAGGTAGCTTGCTAATGGCATTGAAGAACAGGGAGGAGAATCAGTTATGAGACAAAATGATAGAGCCACAGAAGGAGGGCCACAGGCATGGGCATACACAGCTCTTCTTTCTGTAGATGTTCACAGGAGTTGGGTGACTTCAGATGCTAGAGCAGCACCTCTGACTTGCAGGGCCTGGAGAAGACCTTCAGGAAAGGCTTGGATGGGCCTTCATCATTCCGGAAATACTTGCAGAACAAGTGGCAGGCACTGTGTTAGATGATGGAGATACAGAAGCAAGTTAGACTGGTAGTTATCATCAAGTAGCTAAGTCTAGTGGAGGATGCCAAGATTCAGCCATTTTTCTTGAATAAACAGTCCTCCATTGTTGCAAGCCTGCAGTTAATTTCCAGAATCCTGAACAAGTTGAATTTGACAGTTTTTGCCAGTGTTCTTTTTGCTGTTATGGAGGATCAGATTTTCAGAGGTCTTTATTCTGTCCACCATTCTGGATATTGAAACCCCAGTTGATTCTTATATATTTCAGTTAAGAAGCCATAAAACGATTGGTGTCAAAAAAATGTGATTCCACCTTTCTTTAAAGATCCAAAGATGAGGAAAACAATGATCTACACATGAGATAGAAATGAGAAACTTCTAAAAGATTAGACTTAGCATATATACATTTTTCAAGAAAAGGATTCAGAAAAAAAAAAAAAAGGATCTCTGAGGACATGGCCTAACTTTTCTCCAAGAAAGTAGGTAACTAGTATCATCATATTGTATAATAAATGTAATCTGTATTAATATTACTTATAGTGTAGAATAGTATGGTATAGTATTATATTTGTTGGGAAAGGTAGTCATGTACAGCTTCTCTTTCCCAATTCTGGGCTTTTCCTGCTTAGGTACATGTGTTAATAACCCTCAGGCATGCCCCTAACTTTCTGTATTTCGGGGTGGAGGTCTTTCTACTGCAGCACGATGTGTATTGTGTCCAGCTACATCATCTGCTGTAGAGTGGATACGCTGGCCTTGGGAGACTATCGCATTGCAAGAGGCTGGATTTTGGGCATTCTCTCCCCTATTGCTATAAGTAAATGCTATACCACTTACACTTCGTACCACTTAGGGAAGAGAGTTGTGTGTGTGTTCTCTTCTCAGTGATCTGGAATCACACTCCTCTCTCTTCCCTAGTTGGTATTTATCTGCCTTTTAACCTTTGTCACATAGATCACACTGTATGGGACCTGATGTAGTTCTTAGCATAGAGTTAGCATACAGTTCTTAGCAGAGGTTCCAGTGCATATTAAAAGATCAATACATGTTAGCTATTTTTATTTTTACGATTTTAGAGAGAAACATACCAACACAGATGCTGAAAAATGTTGAGGAATAAATATGATATTTTAGGATGTTGGTATAGGCTTCTAAAGAATTACTAAATTAAAATCCCAAATTTAGTAATTCCTAACCATATGATCTTTACAAAGATCTCTTTTTAGTCTCTTTATGTGTACATGGGGATATTACTGGTGGTAACGTCATTAGTTTGGTGTGAAAATAAATGCAATGATACCAGTGAAGTGCCCAATTTTGTACGTAGCACATATTAATCACTAAATTAATGTTAGCCCTTATTATATCTGCTTCTTGATCTAACTTCTTTTTTTTTTTTTTTTTTTTTTTTGTGGTACGCGGGCCGCTCACTATTGTGGCCTCTCCCATTGCGGAGCACAGGCTCCGGACGCGCAGGCTCAGTGGCCATGGCTCACGGGCCCAGCCGCTCCGCGGCATGTGGGATCTTCCTGGACCGGGGCACGAACCCGTGTCCCCTGCATTGGCAGGCGGATTCTCAACCACTGCGCCACCAGGGAAGCCCTTGATCTAACTTCTTGAACCTTCTGTGTTCTCCCAGTGCTTTCTACTCCTAATTATGGATTATTTTGCTCTAATAAGAAACTAATCTGTGTCCTATGGAATGTGAGAGCTATTGGGTTAGTTTTTTTTTTTTTTTTTTTTTTTTTGGAGAGAGGATTCATATTCACTTTGGAGTTAGAGAGCTGAAGTAGCATATAAATATTCTTTTAAACAAGTGAAGCAAGCGTACATAATATTTCAGAGTGTGTGCAGAGTAGTAAAACCTTAAATAATACCATATTTATAATGGAATATTAGAATTTGATGGCATATAGTTTGAGGACCATCTTCAAAGAATAATAAAAGTACTGAAATGAGAAGGCAAAACACCATGGCAGAACTGTAGGAGACAAGATAAAGTAGAATAAAGAGAAAAAATTAACAAAATTAGGAAAACACAATCAGAGGAGCCCCAAGATGGGACTTTGGTGAAACCCTTCCCCATTTTAATAATGTATAGTGTTGTCTAAATTTTACAACAAATGGAGGAGCTGCATGGACAAAGTTAGGACTCAAATATAGTGTGATGGTTAAAGAAGAGCACTTATTGATTGATTACTGATGCAGGTAATGTGAAAAATACTCAGAAGGTACACCGCCTCATTCACAAATAACATGTTTATTGAGACCTATATAAATAATGCAACATGTGTGCGTTTCAGGTTTAAAGAAATTTTAAGCCAGCGTAGGAAAAAAAGCATTATTCTCATTAACTACCAAAGAAATATCTTGCATAGGAATCTCACAACCCTATTCTGCATGGACAACCTCAGTAAGGCTTTTAAAGCCTCAAAATGTTTGATTTAATTTACACAGTTGGGCTGAGGACTGGTAACACAAAGAGAAGTCAAATACAAGGATGAATGATTCACCCTAGTGTCTACCTATTTGTGGTAAAAACTTCATAATCATGTCTAATTTAATTTAACCTTTATGACGCTAAAGTTAAATTTTAAGTACTGATTAGAGAGGAATAATGAATAACATCAACTTTTAAACCTCACAATATTATCTCATATACTCAAGTCCTTTTAGTTTTTCCTAAATTCACATTTTCTTTAAATTAAAATTAACTTTAACCTTTTGCACTTGATCTGTATCCTAGCTATTTAATCAATTTTGTGTCTGTTTTTTGATTTCTGAAAATAATTTTGGAAAGAATAAAATAACTTTTGTTAAAGCAACTCTAATTTTAACAACTAATTTATGATCACATAGACCAAAGAAGATATAGCCATAAAAAATTATGTGGTCATGTCATGCTAATATTCAAACTTGACACAATTAGTCTCTTTTCTCATTAACTTCTTACAAGGTGTAGCAAGGCTGTTAGATTCTGTTCCCATCAAATTGGGCAGACTGTCAATAAACTAGTTTTTCTAGTTATGGGTGGTACTGAATTTTCATTGTTGAGAAAAGCAAAACACTTCTTGAGACAATATATTGACGACAAAAGACTCTTCCAAGTAGTCTCTAAATAAGAGAAGAAATTTGAAACATGCTCATTGGTAACTTTAATATAGAGCATATTAAATCTCAAAGATTTACAGACATGGATATGAAAGAATACAATAGAGAAAAGCAATTGTTAACCTATAGCATCACAAGCTTTCTTTCCTTTGGAGAAAAGGAAAAAGGGAATTTTTAATGCCCAGTGATATATAAAGCATATTTTATTTTTAAATTAACATTGCCACTGCTAGTATTTGAAATGTGGAGTTACCAGAGAAAATGCCCATCAAAATAATTTTCAAGTTAAAAGAATTTTACCCACTTGGGCTTTGGCTTAGTACCCATAAAAAAAATTAATATGTATATCTAACCATTTCTCTCTGTCTGTCTCTCTCTGTCTGTCACTCTCTCTCTCATTCAGAGTGAAATCCAGACTTTCATTAAAAATTGGAATCTTGGGGCTTCCCTGGTGGCACAGTGGTTGAGAGTCCACCTGCTGATGCAGGGGACACGGGTTCGTACCTCGGTTGGGGAAGATCCCACATGCCAAGGAGTGGCTAGGCCTGTGAGCCATGGCCACTGAGCCTGGGTGTCCGGAGCCTGTGTTCCCCAACGGAGAGGCCACAACAGTGAGAGTCCCGAGTACCGCAAAAAAAAAAAAAAAAAAAAAAAAAAAAAAAAAAATTGGAATCTAATCTTAATTTTATGGATTTACGAAGAGTGGAATAAACTTTATTCCATTACTTTTTTCTTATGGTTATAGAAATAGTTGAGTCTCCAATCCTCCCAACAAATCTTAATATATCTACTTGTTGATATATCTATATAATCACACAATGTAGCCTAAGCATCAAGGCCCTTATATGTGTGCATAAGGGCACAGTTTCCTCTTTGAATGATTTGGTACTTCTTTACCTCATCCTATGCAGTAAGAGTATTACATTTAATAAATTACTAGACATGGAATGATTGTAAATAATATGAAATAATTGATCAGTGTATCAATACTGATATATATTAAATCAGTTTATCAAGTCTTAATAACTCTGGAGCATTTGTTATATTTATGCTTTGAAAAAAATGAAGTTAAAGTGGAACCTTGTCTGATAGAAATGCTTTGGACCTCATAGGAGTGAACAGCTGTGCATGCCTAGAAGCAGGCTGCTGTTCATTCTCTACAAGTTAAAAAGTGCCCAGAGGTGCAAGCAGAATAGCTCTATTACATTAGTTCTTAATTCTAACTTCACAAAATGGAGACCTTGCATTTTGGTATCTTGCATATCTACTTCATCAATTCTCACTGGAATAGGCCTCAGATCTTTTCTGGTAGATGCAAAAAATGTATTAAAAAATTTTAGTTATTTAAAAATATTAAGTGTGATTGTTAAGAAATTTGGTTGAAAATCTTGGTTGCATTTGTTTAGCTTTATTCTTTTTAGTAAATTATATTCACGTCATTTTATCCTGTTATTCTTTTTTTCTACAGTTTCTTCTTATATTTGTTTAAATGGCACAGAAGCATTAGGGCCATGTATTAGTCTGTCAGCACTGCCAAGGCAAAAGGCTAGGCAGCTTAAGAAACATAAATTCATTTTCTCAAGGTTTTGGAGACTGGAGGGGCAAGATAAAGTGTGGGGAGTTTGGGTTTCTTAGGAGGTCTCTCTCCTTGGCTTGAAGATGGTTGCCTTGTGACAATGTCCTCTCATGGCCTTTCTCCAGTGCATGTGCATCCCTGAGAGAATGAGGAGAACAATTCTAAGCTTCTAAAATCAGCTTCCCAAGGGACACCTCATCCTCTACCCACTGTCCTGGAGCAATGAAGTCTTAAGAACCTCCCTAAATATTCCTCAGTAGAGCAATCCCAGCCCAGGGCAAATCCCCAGGGAACCTGGAGAAGGAGAATGCTCCTCTCACTGAGGATCCTTGTATCCTTAGGTTTAAAAGGCCAGAGGGAAGACAAGGATTCTGAGCTTTTAAAAGTCTCTCAACAAAAAAGTTCCTCATGCCCCTCTGACACAAAAAAAATCCTATTAAAGTCATAAACTTCTCCTGTGGAACACTTCTCAAAAATGTATTTATCTAAAGGGCATCTGTGCTCAGTCTCCAACTAAAAAACAATAATAACAATAACTATGACATTAAAATACTACTCAGTGTTGCCGAAAAGATTTTAAGACTTTCTATTATTTACATTAAACAAGCAAGTACCTTAAAACAAATCAAAACAAAAAAGCCTCACTGTTCCTTCTCTTACACCCTTGGCCAGAGGGGACGCTGTGCCCCCTTTCAAATGACCAAGACCCTTTGCAGGTGCTGTGCTCTGCAAAGTCATCCTCAGATTAGAAACACCACCTCTGGCTGGAGTCATATGGGAGATAGGGGAGTGGGTGGGGGAGAAGAGGGATCCAGATTTGGGCAGGGGATTCTGGCCCCTTCTGGCTGCCTGCCCTGAGACCCTTGCTGCATTTTGCCATCCTTGGGTGGACAAGGTAGGCTGAAGGTGGTGGCAGGAGCTGTTCAATCTCTTCCTCTTCTTATAAGAACATCTGTTGTATTAGATTCGGGCCCCACCCTTATGACCTTAATTTAACTTTAATTATGTCTTTAAAGATATGGTCTCATTGAGAGTTATGGCTTCAACACATGAATGTTGCGGGGACACAATTCATCCCATAACAGGCAATTATTATCTTTTGCCCATGCCTAAAAAGAATGTCTCTATCAGTTACATCAGCAGAGACTCACACTTGCTCTATGTATAGGTCTTCCAATCTGTCTCCTAAACCACATTCTTAACTTGTAAATCCTATTCTCTTAATCCCCGAAGCAAGACTGAATGCACAGAGATGTTACTGGCATTCTGTTGATAACTAACTTCCATGGAAGTAAATATGTTCTACTCTTCCTAGACTCCCATAGTAAGTTTTAATAAATGTATTATTTGATTTATCCATTTTAACTTTGCAATATAGTTGGTTTTGTTGCAGGAAAATCTATCCTGACAGTGGGCTTTATGCAGGATAATCTATGTTTGATTTACATTTGGCACCTATTTTTATCAGACAGAAAACTCCAGCATTCAGTGAATAAATGATTGATTAGTTTAGTGATCAAATACATTAATATAAATATGGAGCTTCAGAATAATTATGTTAGCATGTAGATTCTGCTAATTCATTTCCCTTTCATTAGAATCATTGACGGTTTAGGTGATAATAGATTTAAAATAGAGACCTCTGTTCTCTAGTGTGATAATTTTACTTCCGGCCTTTCAAATATGGCAGTCCCACAGTTTTATTTTAATTTATATGTAGATGCGATTGGAGTAATTCAACTAGTTAACAACTCCTAAAGAGTTTCTTACCCCTCAACTAATTTTCTAATAAAATCTACTTCTCCTTGAGTAATAGATACTTGGTTTGTCCACTGTCACATTAAGTCTTTATAGCTGGCTTTCTCTTCAATTACATGCCCTCCACTGACATGACACTGGAGCAATAGAAAAGAGCCTGATCCTAAGGATATGCTACTCTCTGCATTTTCTATGACCAAACCTATACAACCATGGAAGATATAGGGGTTTAAAACAGATCTTCCCAAGATGTGCTACTTTGGCATGTGGATTATTTTGAGCTAAAGGCAAAATATGGAGTATTTTGAGCTAAAGGGAAAATATGGAGTATTTTGACCCCTGTGGGCTCAAGAGAAACAAGTGCCTCTCATTTAACTACATAGGAGAATTTAAATTGGGCATTTTTTCCCAGAAAAGGAGTTATTATCCCAGATGAATTTTACCTAAGGGCTCCATATATATAGCAACATATATCTAATTACCAAATATCTACTCTTCCTCTTAACATCCTGTGAATGACTCTCCTGTCCTTGGAAGCCCCGAGCCCTATCCCATTCCTTAGCTCAGGATGGCATATATACCTCATTTTACCTTTTTGTCTTTGAACTTTTCATGTATGTAGGGTCTCTGGCCCTCTCAGGTATTTGGGGTTCTTGTATATAAAACATTAAGTTTGATTTTTCTCCTGTTACTCTATCTTGGATCAATTTAATTATTTTGATGGTTAGCTTTTTTTTTTTTAGCAATAAAGTACCTCTATTTTATTTTACTTTTTTATTGAAGTATAGTTGATTTACAATGTTTGTTAGTTTCAGGTGTACAGCAAAGTGATTTGGTTTCATATATATATTTTTTTCTTTTTTATATTCTTTTCCGTTATAGGTTATTACAAGATATTGAATATCCCTGTGCTGTAGAGTGAATCTTTGTTGTTTATCTATTTTATATATGGTCGTGTATATCTGTTAAACATACTCCTAATTTATCCCTACCCCCCTTCCCCTTTGGTAACCATAGGTTTGTTTTCTAAGTCTGTGAGTTTGTTTCTGTTTTGCAAATAAGTTCATTTGTATTATTTTTTAGATTCCACATATAAGTGATATCATACAATATTTGTCTTTCTCTGTCTGACTTACTTCACTTAGTATAACCTCTAGGTCCATCCATGTTGCTGTAAATGGCAATATTTCATTCTTTCTTATGGATGAGTAATATTCCATTGCGTATATGTACACATCTTCTTTATCCATTCATCTGTTGATGGACACTTAGGTTGCTTCCATGTCCTGGCTATTGTAAATAGTGCTGCTGTGAACATTGGGGTGCCTGTATATTTTCCAATTAGAGTTTTCATCTTTTCTGGATATATGCCCAGGAGTGGGAATCCTGGATCATACAAGAATTCCATTTTTAGTTTTTTAAGGTACCTCCATACTGTTCTCCACAGTGGCTGCACCAATTACATTCCCACCAACAGTGTAGGAGGGTTCCCTTTCTCCACACCCTCTTCAGCATTTATTATTTGTAGACTTTTTGATGATGGCCATTCTGACTGGTGTGAAGTGATACGTCATTGTGGTTTTGATTTTCATTTCTCTAATAATTACCAATGTTGAGCATATTTTCATGTGCCTGTTGGTCATCTGTATGTGTCCTTTGGAGAAATGTCTATTTAGGTCTTCTGCCCATTTTTTTATTGGGTTGTTTGGGGGTTTTTTTTGATATTGAGTTGTATGAGCTGTTTGATATTTTGGAAATTAAGCCATTCTTGATCACATTGCAAATATTTTCTCCCAGTCCATAGGTTGTCTTTTCCTTCTGTTTATGGTTTCCGTTTCTGTGCAAAAACTGATTAGGTCCCATTTGTTTAGTTTTATTCTTATTTATTTTGCCTTGGGAGATTGACTTAACAAAATATTGCTACAATTATGCCAGAGAATATTTTGCCTATATCCTCTTCTAGGAGTTTTATGATATAATGTCTTATATTTAAGTCTTTAAGCCATTTTGAGTTTATTTTTGTGTATGATGTGAAAGTGAGTTTATTTTTGTGTATCATGTGAGAGTGTGTTCCAACTTCATTAATTTGCATGTGGCTGTCCAGCTTTCCCAAAACTACTTGCTGAAAAGACAGACTTTTCTCCATTGTATCAATATATTCTGGTCTCCTTTGTTAAAGATTAATTGACCATAGGTGTGTGGGTTTTCCTGGGCTCTCTATTCTGTTCCATTGATCTATATATCTGTTTTTGTGCCAATACCATACACTTTTGATTACTGTAGTTTTGTAGTATTGTCTGAAGTCTGGAAGGGTTATGCCTCCAGCTTTGTTCTCTTTCTTCAGGATTGCTTTGGCAATTATTGGTCTTTTGTGGTTCCATATAATTTTAGGGTTGTTTGCTCTAGTTCTCTGAAAAATGGCATGGTTAATTTGATAGGGATCACATTAAATCTATAGATTGCGTTGAGTAGTATGGCCATTTTAATTCTTCCAAACTTTGATTTCCTTTATCAATATTTTATAGTTGTCAGCATATAAGTCTTTCACCTCCTTGTTAGGTTTATTCATAGGTATTTTTTTAAATTTAACTTTAAATGGATTTTTTTTTACACTCATATTTCATTGTTAGTGTAAAGAAATGCAACGTATTTCTGTATATTAATCTTGTATTCTGCTACCTTGCTGAATTCATTGGAGTCCTTAGGGTTTTCTATATAGCGTATCATGTCATCTGCATATAATGTCATGTCAATTTAATTCTTAGACTAGCCAGAAGAACCTAGAAGTATGGAGGAAAATTTTCTTCCTCTCTCACATAGGTTAATTAACAACTATATTAGATGAATGATAATTTTATAATGAAATTATTAAAATATAATCTCTAAAAGGCAAATTTTTACACTTCCCCTGGTCTTAGAGCATTCCAAAACATGCTTTCTTTAATGTGACATGGTAGATAACAATTGCAAAAACCCTTAAACTACTGATTTCCCTTGTGAACCACACCTTGACTTATTTTCTGAGAGACCTAGACTGATCATTATATCTTGTGCAAACTATGATAATTTACTTATCAAGTTACTTGACAACAAATTCTTGAGAGAGATAAGGATGTGTTGGGCACACTGATCATGGTTAATGCCAGAAAAATGTGTTCTATAGCCCCTGGCAGATGACCCAAAATTTAAATTTTCCAATTCTTAATATGGAATTTTATTTATATCAACTTATTACTGTCAATGTTCATGTCATGAATTTTTAAAAATCCAAATGATAGCATTTAAAATATTCTTTACATACTTTAGCATCATTTTACTTAACTGATTATACAAGAATCTTGAAGTTTGTGGCCAGTAGTAATTTCTGCCAAAACTTATAGAAAGTGTGGATTTGAAAAATTACTTTCTTAAATGAAAAATTTATTATTATTTTGATTGCATAATCTCAAGCTTGTTGTCTGCATGCTTGTTTAAAGCGTAAAGGAATTCTTTAATAAAAAAATATTAAGACTTTAAATATCTATATTCCAGAGCACTAAAAGATATATTGGAAATATAATGGAAAATTTATTAAAAATTATAAATATAATGGAAAATTTAATTAAAATATAATGGGAAAATGTAGATACATTTAAAATATAATACATATTTTTAAAATATGTTATAGTGTACTATTATATAACATGTATAACATGTTATATATAAATTTTAGTTATACATATAAATCATGAAATTTTATAACTAAATCACATTCACTTAACTCTGAACAACAGAGCAAAAGGACCAAAGGGTTCCAGTTAAATTCATTTCTTATATGATGTAGGACAATACTTGGTTTGAGGGAAACTGAAATGAATAAACCCTAGTCTCTAGGAATTCATAGACAGTAGGAGTGAGAACTATAGTTAATCTTTGTATGATGTTTTTGGCTTTTATTAAGGACTTAAATAAGAAATGACCAAATGAAAGCTATTTATGATTTTCTAAAAATTTCTGTTGTGAATTGTATCAATGTTTTAGTTCTATATATGGTATGAAAATTTGTTTGAACTATTATCAAGAAAATTATCCTTTTTCTAATTATATTACTTTTTTCCTTTCATTTTATAATTAAACCTATATCTTGTTTCCATTTGTTCTGTAACTTCAAGGGATTTAAAAAATAATTATAATATTCAATCTGTAAATGAATCAGCCTATTTCTCCATATGAATGTATCATCGTATTTCTTGAATTCCCCTAGCTCAGTATTTTAGTTTGTTGGATTTTTTTTTACCTGAAATACTTTAATGGAATTAAATAAAAAATATATTACATAAGGTAGCTCAGTCAGACACATAAGCAACTATGTTGTATTCATATATAGGAAAATCTGACTATAATCAAAAGAAACAGAAATTAGAGATTGTTAGAGAGCAGCCAAACTGTAGTCATATATCCATATTTATTGAGAAGTTACAATGTGGCAGGTACATAGTGAAATATGGTATAATTCCTTATCTCTAGGAGTTATTGGCCAAGTGAGGGAAAAAGAAAAATGAATTAAAAATGAATTTGTTGGCATAGAGTATCTATTTAAGAATAGGCTCATTCAGCTGCCTTGTGAATGTCAGTGAGCAGCTTCATGAGGATGATAGGAAGCATTGTTTCAGAAATTAAGATTGAGATTTCCAAAGTAAAGAATCTTGGGAAAGAAATGGTAAACTAGAAGTATTGGGTTGGCCAAAAATTTCACTCAGGTTTTTCCGTAAGTTGTTTGGACCTTCAGTAGTGTTTATAAAGGAAGGGCAGTACCTGAAGAGATTAAAATATTTAAATCATGAATCATGTGCCTATATAGAAGGCAAAGGTAAATGTTACACTGGAAGAAAGCAAAGATGGCATTCAAGAATAAAAAGCCGGGCTTCCCTGGTGGCGCAGTGGTTGAGAATCCGCCTGCCGATGCAGGAGACAAGGGTTCGTGCCCTGGTCCGGGAAGATCCCACATGCCGCGGAGCAACTAAGCCCGTGAGCCATGGCCGCTGAGCCTGTGCGTCCGGAGCCTGTGCTCCGCAACGGGAGAGGCCACAGCAGTGAGAGGCCCGCATACCGCAAAAAAAAAAAAAAAAAAAAAAAAAAAAAAAAAAAAAAAAAAAAAAAAAAAAAGAATAAAAAGCCAAATCCCCACCTGGTGTACTTTATATCTCTGCCACACACTCATTGATATGAGTTGCTCCATAAGTTCTTTTCACCAAAAGTTTCTTGTTCAAAGAGCTTTCAATTAATTCACCTGATGTTCACATGGCAATAATAACCCAGGATATCTGGACCCCTTATACTCTATGATATGCTGTTTATATTTTGCTGTAATAGTGCCATATTAAAAACAACTTTACTGTCTCAGTCACTTCCAACAACAAACCTTTATTTCTTTCTCATAGACCTGTAGGTAAGTTGCAGTGTTTAGCAAGTCATCCTGGCATACAGGATGTTTTCCTGGTGGATGACAGGACTGGGAAGGGTCCAAGGCAACTCCCCAAGTACATATAAATGCTTTGCTTGGGCATGAGGTATCACATTCCTTTAGCTAAAGCAAGCAATGTATCCATTATTAACAGGGAGGGAAATTATACCTTTTCTTCTGAGTCAGACAATGGAAGTGTAAATATTTCCTGAAAAATAGTAGAACATATCACACTGACTTTCAAACTACTTAAAAAACTACCAGTTTCAGGGAAAAGCCGAAGTGCAGCAAGAAGATAGTGTATTGCATATAAGATGTTCACATACAATATTAAAGTAAAAAGACAGTTCAGTAGTTTGTTTGGAAAATGACAGATCAACTGAAATTCTCAGGAGCTGAAATGAATACCTAGATTCCAATTTCTGTTATCTCCTGGAAGAAGAAGCTCATAAATAAAATATAAAGAAAAAATTATTAAATTAAGAGGTGAGGGTGGAGTGTCCAGAAACATAGCGTGATAATCGTGGGGGAATAGGGCGCTAAGAGGAGATGGAAGTGAACATGGGCAGAGAGAAGGAAGCCAGTGTGTGGATAAACCAGAAAGACATCTCTCTGAAATTAGGCCATTTTGATCTGCTTTGAAACTGGTAATGAACTTCATTTGGAGGCAAGCCCTCTCTAGTGAGTAAACCATGTAAAAGCAGATCCTGTTCAAAGATTCTTTTGAATCTTTGGAGGAAACTGCTGGGTGATTGTGGAATCAGAAGGGACCTATATATATTGGTCAGTTTTAGCTTAATATTGGCAAATCTGTGCCTTGTGTTGTCTGACTGCCCATCTCCATTTACTATTTCGAATATAACTAACATTCTGCTGGAGGTTTAAGACTTAAAGTTTTCTATGTGACCAATTTAATTTTCTAAATGGGTAATAGTCATAACCAAATAAATCCATGTGCCTTTGATAGTAGTAACATTTGTAAATAACTGGTATTATTTTCTAACTTTCTAAAAAATACAAAAAAATAAAAAAGAGTATTTGTCACTGATTTAAATCAGAAATTCTAAAGAAAATATTAAAACACACTGGTGCATATTGATTGGTGGAACAGGGCAGAACTATAACTATCAGGTCAACTATTGTATAGACAATATTATTTTACTCATTCTGAAGTTTTAAAATTCTTTGGATCTAACCTTGGGAGTGTATCTTTTGAATTACTAGTTAAGAGACAATACTAAAGAGACCTTATTTGAAATCTTGTTCTACCATTTACTAGGTATGTGTTCTTCAGGAAGGAATTTTAAGTCCCATAAGTTACAGTTCTCCAGAGAAACAGAACAACAGGATGTGATATCTATATATCCATATCTATATCTATATCTATATCTATATATCATCTTTATCCTGAGAGAGACAGAGAGAGAGAGACAGGGAGGGAGATTTTAAGAAATTGGCTCACAGAATTATGGAGGCTTCATAAATCCAAAATCTGCAGGGTAGGCTGTTAGGCTGTATACCCAGGGAAGAGTTGCAGTTAGAGTCTAAAGGAAGTCTGCCAACTGTTTGGATGAGGCCCACCCACATTATGGGGGGCAATCTACTTTAGTCAAAGTCCACCAATTTAAGTGTTCATCTCAAAACAAAATAACAAAAAACCTTCACAGAATTATCCAGAATAATATTTGACCAAATAATCTGGGCAAAGTAGCCTAGCCACATTGACTTATAAAAGTAACCATCACAGCCTATTTCTCTATGTATGAGATTGCCAAATTGTTAGTATTTGCTTCATAAAACTATTTGGAAAATTAATTGTGACAATTTATGGCATATGCTTAGCAAAATGCTTAGCAGATAGTAAGAACTTGATGATGAAGGTAAGCATTAATTCTCCCAGGACAGCTTCTTTTGAAAGCAGTTGATCTACAAATGTCACAAAGGTATTTTAAAAGGTATATCTCCCAACATGTCCCTCTGCAAGTCATTATTCCAGCCCTTACACCTACAGGTTGTAAAGTACATCCACAGTTCTCCCAGGATTTTCTCTAGTAACTTTCTGTGGTGCTATACTGTTTTATCAGCCTCTATAAACTAGTCCCTTAGTAATTTCAACTATATAATATTTTATTTCTTAAACAAGGTTGTTTATCAATAGTTATTCTTTATATATTTTATATCCTTTTATATATCCAATGCATCTCATAGTAATAATAGAAATAATTATTTTAATAATAATAACAACATAAAGGATGAGGCTACAATTCAACATTAAATGTCCAACATCATGCAATATTACAAGAAAAATAATAAACTAAATATATTATTTTAAAAAGATATAAAACTATCAATATTGTATATAACTGAGCAGAGTCAAATCAACCCCTATCCGAGAATAAAAAACAGAGAATTCAACAGGGTGTTAGTTTACTAGATCATTTTAGGATTCTAACCTTTGTTGAGAGGAACCAGTGTTGTAGGTGGAAAGATAATGTGAATGATTAAATTCCAAAAGGTAACAAACAAAGGAGAAAGCTAATTTTGAAATTTGGAAAACTGATTCCAGAAAAAGATAAGCATAGAGGGATAAACTGAAACCAATATTGAAGACTGAGGCCTTGAAATGAAAATCCATGTAGAGCCTTTTTCAAAGGTGGTAATTGATTTAATGTGTACAAATTTTACTTGTCTGTTGATGCTTGCAAGTATTCTGTAGCAATATTCCAAATTCAGCTATGCAGAACATAGGTTTACCAAATATACTCTCAGAACTATTTAATGAACAAAATATGTTTGAGAACCCTAACATTATAGCTTACTGCTTGAAAAGCCCAAAATTACATTAGCATATTAATAATGCTAAGAAGGCTTGCCTAGAGAAAATTAACTTTGATTAATCATTACTTACCAAATTTCTACTGCTGAACCTTCTTCCCTCAAGTAATATCCATGAACATTCCTAAAAATTAGAATATTTTGAAAAATTTTGAGAGGAATAGTGCATGCAATCAATAAAAATAAATACTTCAGTGTCAGATAAACAGGATTAAAATCACAACCATGTCAATTTCTACTTTTATGACTATGGATAAATCTTTTTGTATTTCTAAATCACACCTGAAACCAACACAACATTGTAAATCAACTATATTTCAATATAAAATAAATTTTTTTTAAAAAATGCTGACTATCAAACACTTATATTGATGACAATGATGATGATGACTCATGTCAGTGTTCTTAAAGAAAATGTGGCTTTGCTTCATAATATGTTTGGGGTAGCTTTCATCATTTAGTGTCATAGAAATTTTAAAAACAGTTCATATTTGACAATAATACATCTTTAATTGTATTATTATCATTATTATTAGAATTAGTATTAATGTTACACCATTATCATAATCATCATTACTGGTTAATTTAGATTTCCATGTATTTTATCAATTTTGTCTTTCAGGAAATAATAGTTTATGGAAATATTCAAATGTATTAGTAAATAATTGATAAAATTTTTCTGATAATATTTTTAATTTTTTCTTTACATGTGTAAATAATATCTCACTTTCATATCTAATTTATAATTTGGCCTACTTGTCCTTTTCATTTTCTTTAACTGTTTTGATTTAATTTCAGAGGTAGAGACTTAAAGTAACAGTAACTAAAGTGAAAGAGCAATAAACTTCTCTCTCTCATAGACAACATTGAGCCATAAGCACTCCAAGGTTTTAATGACAAGTTCATCATCACAAAAGACTGATTCTGTAATGTATATAATCACACTACCATTCTCTACCTCTTGGGCAAGAATAACGCCTTAAGCCTAAGACATAATAACCACTTTCCAAACAACAGGAGAAAGTTTTTCATCTGCCTGTTAAAGATATTTTCTAGAAGTTGCACACAGGTTACCTTATCCTGTTATCCAGAACCTAGTCACATAGCCAAAACTCTCTGTTAGGGAAGCCAGGAAATAGAAACACTATTTTTAAGAGGCATTGTAATATGCCCAGCTAAAAATAATTATTCTATTATTAAAAAAGAAGGAAGAGAGAAAATAGTGGCAACAGCTAGCAGTGTTGGCCAAAACCAGCTGTAAGTTTCAGTTATTATTTTCTTTATTTGCTATATTATAGCTGATTAAGTTCTTAATCTTCATTACTCAACTTATCCATTTTCCTTGAGAGTCGTATCTTTTTCTAAATATTAATATTGACTTTTAAAAACTTTCTTTTAAAAATGTTTATAACAAATAATTTAGGATTATACAGTAGTCTAGTATAGAGCTAGTTTTTATTTATTTATTTATTTTTGGCTGCACTGGGTCTTTGTTGCTGCACGCAGGGCTTTTCTCTAGTTGTGGCAAGTGGGGGCTACTCTTCATTGTGGTGCGCAGGCTTCTCACTGTGGTGGCTTCTCATTGCGGAGCACAGGCTCTACGCGTGTGGGCTTCAGTAGTTGTGGCTAGTGGGCTCTAGAGCACAGGCTCAGTAGTTGTGGCTCCTGGGCTTAATTGCTCCGCGGCATGTGGGATCTTCCCGGACCAGGGCTCGAACCCACGTCCCCTGCATTGGCAGGCAGATTCTTAACCACTGTGCCACCAGGGAAGCCCCTAGAGCTACTTTTAAAATCTATATTCTTTTTGCTTTGTTTTTATTCAAAATAATTAAGTCCTTTAGAGTTTTCATAAATCCCAATTTACTTAGGACAATGGGCTAGTTCTAGCTAGTTAGTTAATAAACATATTTTTAGTTGTCAGGAGTGACACAAAGTAAGGAAAGGAGCGTGGACTTGGGTATAAGCTACCCACGATAACATTTTCCATATGTCCCTATTCCTCAATACACGATTTAGTCATTGAATACATGAAACATGAGACATATTTATGGTATGCTGCTGGGAAAAAAATGAGGTTCTCATAAGACATTTTGTCTGAAAGTAACTTCTTAGGATGTTTTCCCCAAAAAACAAACAAAAAATCCAGTAGGGAACTGGGAAAATAGGACAGGAATAAAAGTAGAACAAATAAAGGGCAATGCAAGCAAAATCCCTCAGAGGGTAATTCTGTCCCAATTCCAGAAGGAAAGCTTGGTATGTGACACCCGGAGTCAAGGGGAGTGTTTATACCACCTCGACAGGGCATTCATTAAGTTGGTAGGGTGGGGGCAGGAATGTGGTCATAAATTCCCAGGAAATTCTGACTCTCTGTGAATGGCTAAGGGGGTTTTGGCAGCCTCAAGCAGACCTCCAACAAAGAAACAGATGCTGGCTAATGGGAGTGAAAGCATGGGTCCCAATGTGCACTAAAACTGTAAAGGGAGATACAGCCTGAGCACTAACAGTGAATACTATATATATTAGGTAATTTCTTAAAATGATCACAACGGTTATTTCAGGATGATACTGATGATTTTTATTTATGCAAATTTAATTTTATTTCCAAATTTCAAGAATAAGTATAAATTGCTTGTTTCTAAATAAAAATTATTTTCTTAGAAAAATATAATAATGTATTCTAGATGCTCTCTATCCTGACTTATCAGCCTACTTTACCATGAAATTCAGTCTTTGAATTATTATAAGTGATCCAATTTAATGTCTACCACTTTAACCTTATGATCACAGAAATAGAATAAAATGCAAAGTGGTCTTCATAGCATTTCTCTTTTGACACGTTGTAAAGATGTTCCTTCCAGAGTGATTTGATTTGCTAAAGTTGAATCTCTAGAAACATCTTTTCTAGAATCTCTAAAAACATTTGTTCTTTAAAATTCTCTATAGCTAGCACATCCTCTGCAGTGGTATTGTTTGGATTCTATGCTAAGCACTAGAAGAAAACTAGTACTAACAAAACCGACAACAACAAATATATACATATATATATATAAAACCAAAGTATATATAGATATAAGTATATATAAATAAAACAAAAGTGTATATATATATATAAAACAAAAGTACCTGCCACCCAACTACGTAAGATAATATGTACACAGTACTTAAAGACATATGTATGTCATATTTGTACATAGATTTTTTTTTCTGTAGTTGTAAACAACAATGAAATGACTGTCTTCTAAAAATTCCTACTATTCCATCCTTTGTTCTGTTGTAGTGCAACACAAATGTGTGAGAGAAAAAGAGATAATAATAGTTGCCAGCCATATGCTCACAAGCACTCCATGAGAACTAAAATGGTTAAATCAGCAAACCTTTCTCAGACAACACGCACACATTTTAAAGTTGGATCTTTAACCATTTTTTAAAAATCCTTGATGCAACCAGAAACATCTTTGCTTTTGAAAACTTGCCAAATTCAAGTTTTACATTTATTTAAAGTTGTCTAGAAATTTCTTCATTTTTAAAGGATGAAAGGCACCAATCCATCAATTCAATTCATCTTCTTCTAAGTCAAAATGAAGATATTAATAAACTAGATTTTACCTAATTAAATATTCTTTTATAATCAATAGATGAATATCATGAATTAAATATGATTGGACCTATATGAGAATAATGTGACAAAATATAGAAAATGTTTATCTTGCTTTCATGTGAGATAACTCAAATTGTGTAAGTGAAGAACAGATGGAATGGCAAAGAGCTTGAGTAAGGAAATGTTACTAATAAATTTATGATTTATTATGTATATATAAATTATATATAACATTTTAGTTTGTATACATAAAAAAAGGAAATTCCACAGGCATATATTAGAAATACCATGTGAGAAAAATTTATGATTTGTCAACTGATTTGAAGTTATTTGAAATAATGTTGGGGCTTGGAAAGGATGAGCAGCAGATACATGGAAATTCATATCTAAGACATAAAAGAATACTTAGAATGACTAAATGTTTGCTTTATTGGTATCTTTACTTCACTCTGAGTTCTTCATTAACTTCAGGTGCCTATATAGATGTTTTTGCCATATCAAGTGTTTTTTTTCTATATTTCTGGTGATTTTCTAGTGAAAATAATTTTAAAAGACAATTTTACTTGTTGTATGTAAATGTTGAAATATAACAAATGACTTACTCACTGCTCCAGAAGGAAACTATATCTTTTAAAAAATCATGTTTAATTAATTTCCTTTGAGAATTGTGAACTGTAAAATAGAAGAACAATAGGTAATAGTAAAACTCCTGAAAATTGGCCTCCATAAACCAGTTACTTGTAAAATTGTGAAATTAAATTATCTTACTCATATGCATAAATGATATAATTCTCCCTGGTGTGTACCCTTGTTAATTGATATGGATCCATGATAATGTCCCTGGATATACAGAGGAACCAGGGATTTTCAAAAATAGAAATTGTTATTGGAACAGTTTGGCATTAATGAGTTTACAATTAGTCTGCTTTACCTTTGTTTCTTTTCTGTATAGTTTCTTCTCATAATTATATTACTGTTGTCTAATTTATAATTTAGATTGTAGTGCCTCTATATTTGCTACAAAGTTATTAACTGGAAAATAAGTTTATAAGGAAGAAAGGTGAAACTTGAAGATGCTAAAATTATGTAGAAATGCATCATAGCCTGTGAAGCAAAGCATAAATGTTATAGAACAAGTGGTCTTGGCATGTGTTAAAATTTCTTCCCGGTTCTTTTCAACTATCTGATTAAATAATAAATAGTATATATTTCCATATTTTATTGGTTAGTCTTATCTTAAAATTATATTATTGAGAAGTTTTCTGTGGAAACAACTGAGGAAATATGTTCTGATGTGTTATTTTTGTATTTATTTATTTAATTTTTTGGCCATGCCGCGTGGCTTGTGGTTCCCAGACCAGGGATTGAAAATGGGCCCTCAGCAGTGAGAGCATTAAGTCCTAACCACTAGACTGCCAGGGAATTCCCAGTGTACTTTTTTCTTTATAGGCTCTGTAGAGTCATATGATTATACATTTAACCACCTTAGTCATTTATATAGCAAAAATTTACAATATTTTTGTTAATTTTCAATTATACTTAACACAGACACATGTGCACAAATATATTTGTTTTAAATCTGGAAATTATGAAATAGCAAAGAATAAAATATGTTAAATATTCCACAAAAATGACGCTTCTAAATCTGTGATAAAATAAAGGGTAGTTGAGTTTAATAACGAAGAGTCTAGAGCACTTCCTGACATTTTGCACGAATAAGAGGAACCTAGAAAGCCTTTTAATACTGTGAAAAAATTTACTACAGATATAACAAACAATTTATATTTCTGGATTGGAAAACATTTTGATTATTTCAACCAAAATGAGTTACTTATTCATATCATTTAAATACTTGATACAAATTGTGCCCAAAAGGTGCATTGTTAAAAGTTGAAAGTGTTAAACATTTATATTTCTTATCAGAACATCATTTATATTCTTTTAAAACTCATGTTTGAAATATAATTTGCAATCATAACTAAGAGAAAAAGACACAACTAGTTTTTACACAATAAAGCAATTGTGTAATTTTACTTTAGTCTCTGTTACACTTGCCTGAGTCTCTATACCTTAATTTTAAATTTAAAATATTTAGTTACATCAGATAGTCTCCATGGTGTTCACGGGAAGAGTGTTATACCAGAGGGCTCATATACTATTGAGCATCAGGATTATGGATTGGCCAAACTTGGGTCTAGTGCTTACTTGCAATTTGATCAATTGTGGCTGAGAATAGTGGATTCCTATGTTACCTACATGCAAGTTATCTTCAAGGAATTCCTTATGAGGACACAGTGGGTGAAGAAGGCATTGTAATATCTGGCCTGGAAAATAAAATGTTGCATTCAAGTCTATCTAAGAATGTCTGGAGGTTTTTAAGGAGGATCTAATACTGGTATTTTTCATTGAAAGACTGAGTCTTGAATTAAAAGTAAAATTATTGTATGCAGAAAAAGAATTGAGTTTGGTTTAAAGGCAATAAGGCAGGCCAGAGAGGTGTAAGTTATCTGTAACCTTGGTCATGTTATCTAAACACTTTAATCTTACTTCCCCTTTTTTTTGTTTTGTTTTGGTTTTGGTTTTTTTTTTTTTTTTTTTTTTTTGTGCTAAGTGGGCCTCTCACTGTTGCGGAGCACAGGCTCCAGACACGCAGGCTCAGCAGCCATGGCTCACAGGCCTAGCCTCTCCTCAGCATATGGCGTCTTCCCGGACGGGGCCACGAACCCATGTCCCCTGCATCGGCAGGCGGACTCTCAACCACTGCGCCACCAGGGAAGCTCTTACTTCCCTTTTAAATAGGAATTATGGTAGTATATATTTTATAAGGTTGATGTGAAAATTAAAATAATTCATATAAAAACTTGGCCTATAATAAATGTTACATGTTACTTTTGTTGCCTAATAAGGTGGTATTTTTTTTAATAATAGTTTCTCATTTGCTGCTTGTTGGCAAATACTTAATTAGCTAGAGCCATAAATTAAAATTTAATAATCAAAATAATGAAAAGAGACAGACTACAGATCAAAATGTGCAAGACAATATTTTCACGAAATAAAATGATATTTTTGATTTAGATCTGTGAAAAAAACTAATGTTCTACTTGACTGCTAAAAATATATTGAGGGTATTTACATATTTAATGAACTTGGAAATCTTTTAAAATAATGTCAGCTCAGAGCATTACAGTACTATTATATATAACTTTCTCTATATATACATATGGTATGTAAAATGTAGTATATCCAGCTCTGAGTATTACATATATTTTAAAGCAGTATGCGAATTAGGGTACCTAAAAGGAAGGTGACCAAAATTATTAGGAAATCATGTTGACTAATCATCATCTTAAAAGAATTGGCTTAAATAATTGAGACTGTTTAAACTCATGCAAGCTAATATAAATGTTTTACATTCTAGAACAAATGAGTAGAAATTGCAGTGACGTAGGCTTAGGTGAAAACTGAAGCAAAAACTTGCTCACAATTTGAAATACCAGTGATAACTGTACTGTCCCACATTGAACTACTAGTCACTCAGTTTTCAATCAATGGTTAGGAAACCATCTGTTAGCTGATTCCATGTTTATGCAAGAATTTGATAATAATAAAACAAACTTGTTTCTCAAATGTGGAGCAGTAGTTCCTTGCAGCACCTGTACTAAAAAGGAACAAGCCTCACTTATTGAACTTTCTGCCCTCAGTGTTAGAATTAGAATTCATGTTATCACTCTCACACATATGAATTCCCCCTTTCCAGCTTTAATAGATAGCATGGAATACTTTTGCAATTTTTAGTCTACTTTGCCCACATCAGTCCCAACAGACTTGCTTATTCTGAATGTAATAGCTAGCATTTTAATCAATGAAGAGTGTATTTCACTCTATTCATTGATATGGCAAATGTGTCTGCCTGTAACTCTTATCCAGTGAAATATCAGCAGTTAAAAATGAGAAGAAAATGTTAATTAAATGGTCTTACAGTTCAGTAGACAACCTCACTATCTGATATGTGAGAGAACAAGATTGCATTGCTAGCCTTATTCTTTCTGTTCCTCCACTGCCTACAATTCTTAGGCAATAGATAGGAAACTACAACACAGTTAATCAAATATGTGGTGGAAATTTTAAAGTTGACAACTGGGGAAAACTTTATGGGCAACCACAGAATTAAGATTGGCTTGATAAAGGTCACTACTAGAAGGAAAACAATAGAATTTGAGGAGATACATGAGGAAAATAATGGTCAGTAGGGCAATCAACATTACTAAGGAGATAATGTACCTGGATGGGGGAAGTCAGACAATTTGGATAAATTACAATTTTTCAGTACCTATGCTGGATGTTTAACATGTAAATTGGTAATTGAAACAGTTGGAAACATAAGGTGGTGGTTCAGAGATCAGATATCTTATTCAGAATCTGACCCTCCTACTTATTTGTATGTTTGCTTTGGGAAATGTTAGTTAAGACTATCAGTAATAGGGACTTCCCTGGCAGTCCAGTGGTTAAGACTTCACCTTCCAATGCAGGGGGTGCAGGTTCAATCCCTGGTCAGGCAGCTAAGATACCACATGCCTCAGGGCCAAAACAACAAAACATAAAGCAGAAGCAATGTTGTAACAAATTCAATAAAGACTTTAAAAATGGTCCATATCAAAAAAAAAAAAAAGACTATCAGTAATACTTTTCTTATCTATGATACATGTAGAATTATACCTGCTTTGCTTTTCTCTCAGGTTTTGGTGATAATCAAAGACAATTAAACATTTTAATAATAGGTAAAAGAAATTGGTAATTAGTACGTGAGCATGTGTGTACTGTGAAATCCATGGTAAATTTTATTTGAACCATGAATCATTTTTCCCAGAGAATGTAAGAGACCCATGTACATATGATTTATCACATGACTTTAGCAAGAATATGGATTATCTGAAACCTATTTTGAAAATTCAGTGGGCCCATAAACCCTAAATTAAGAAGTCCCACAAAAGCTGTAGTCTGTATTATCAGGAAATCCTTTTCTTTTATCCTCTTTTTTGAACCATTGTTCTGTGTGGGTAAAGTAGACAAATCTATTTTAGTATTTTACTGGCTGAAAATATCCAAGGTTGCATGTCAAGGAGGGTGATTTAATAGTTGACTCTTCTCTCAAGATATCTACCTATGATTCAATGACCAAACTTTTCATTGAAAGAGAACTGAATGGGTCAGAAGCTATTAAGGGGGAAAATGGTTCTTGGTTATTTTAAACATAAAGTATTTGATACACAAAAAGTCACCTTGATTTTGGGGGGATACAGAGGCTCACCTTAAAAGAATTAAAGTCCTCCATCAATGCAGTTACAACTATATGCTCATTTTTACAAAAAAATTGGAGAATATGTTTACACAGTTTTGGATAGCAGTGAAGAGACGACACCTCAATGGGATCAGATTAATCCTTCCTATCTGAAAACTGAGGAGCTTGCGCATGTCTGCAAAGAACTGCTAAGTGCATTATAATACATGGGACATGGAAAAACACAGCAATTTGAAGGAAGACATTCATTTTGATCTTATTATCTCTATCCTCCACCATTTTCTAAAGTTTCCTGGGCCTCTGCTTTTAGGGAGGAAATTGAGGCTTAGAAAATTTTAGTTGTTCATCCAAAGTCACACATTTATCCTGAGCAAAGAGGTAATTAGAGTCTTACATTTTTATCAGATATTTCAAAACAAGATCACACAGGATTTCTGTGGATGTATATGAATCTCAATACTGAATAGAGTGAATTGCTATGAAACAATAATAGCATTTTAACAGTTTCAAGTCAAATCGTTGACAAACATTGATGTTCCCTTCCTCTCCTATTAGTAATGGCTATTGGAATTCAGAACTGCTCTAATAGACCCAGAATCATGACAGAAGAGAAAAAAATTTTGTTTCCTGATGTCAATGAAGAAATAATACAATATGATAACCAATTAATAGAAAACTAAAAATTTTCCTTACCAACAAATTTAAGTTTTAGATAAAAACGACATGTAGCTTTTGCCATGACAATATTTTACTTTTTTTCTATTAAGAAAACATTCCTTTAAATTTAGGACAAAAACAATATACTAACTGGCCAGTCTTGGGAACACACTTAGATATTTCAGAGAGTTTCCTTTAACTTCTGTTATGCTGAAAACTTTCAGAAACTATTTTTAGAGATCAAATGGAAACCACTTTGAAAAGCTCAGCTTGATTAAGAACAGACAACACACATTTAGGGAATAAAAGGAATCACTCACTACTTTTGTGAAATTCTTCAGGGATTTCACTCCAGGTAGACAAATGTGGGAAGGGAGTTAAAGAAGATTTTTAACTTAGATGTTTGGAAAGCCTTTGACAAAATTCTTTATAGTACTGTAAGATCAGTGGAAAGGATCAATGAAACTAATAGTAAATTGGCCTACTGTTCTGAACAATGATTTATGGAAAGGAAATAAAGGTACTAGAAATAGGTTTTTGTGGTCCAAGCCAATTTTAAATATTCTGCTTCTTCATAGATCAGAAATAAATCTCCAATGTTTTAAAAACTTGTAAAATAGACTTTTAAGATATTATATTAGCATTTACTTTGTAATAAATCAAACAACATTGAAGTTTATTATAACACTTAGCTGATGACAAATAGAATGTGACAAATAACAAATATGTAAGTTCAGATTTGGGAATACTTGTTTTTAAATGGTAGTGGATTTTAAGGAAGACATCTTGAGAATGTATTGAAACATACATAGAAAATATTAAACAGGTACTAAAAAATGATTACTTGAACCACATGCTTAACATTATCACAAGAATTTTTATTGTGTTTCTTAACTTCTTTGTGAATACATGAATAAAGTTGTTTTTTGTTGTTTGAGAAGAAGCAAGGTTGTTTGATATAAAAATAATCAGAAGTCAAGAACCAATTCACAGGTATTCTATGTCTAGTTTAGTAGTTTTATTCCAACAAACATAAGTGTCTAGCATAGAAAGTCCTCAATAAATCTTCATGAATAAATGAATATATGACCAAATAAAGGGGGTGAAGTAGCTTTAAAATTGAGATGGATCACTGAAATATCAACCCCTCATGCTAGATTCTCTCCAAGAAGACTGGCTTCATTTTACTTCTCCTTATTTTAGGATGCATAATTATTTTTAAAATGAAGATTTCATTTTGGAAAATAAAAGAGCACATACTCAAAATTTTGAAAATAATAAACTTTCATATTCCTAAGCACTGTTTTACAGGAAAGTGCTCTCTGGCTATGAACTATCACACCCCAATTCCTTGGCACACCCAAATGGCTGGCTTTTTTTTTTTTTTTTTTTTTTGGATACTTGAGTAAACCTAAAATCCCTTCCAAGATTTATTTTTTGATCAGCAGTGGAGGAAGCATCTCAGGATTCTCAGATAGGGAAGATGAAACATGGTGTCACTCGGCAGGGTATGGGAAAGAGGTCACAACTATGTGTCCAGACTATCACTAAGAATCTACAAAAAGATGATAGTCTTTGTCTAAGACAGCACATACTAAAGCTCTATAAAGGAGTTTCAGTATTTGACCAACAACTAAACCATTATTTCTTTTTTTATGAGTTTTTTTAGATGTTCCATATTTAATAATGAGAATATTATGACTAAAATTATGATATAATAATGACAGTTCTTATTAAATATATTTGGCTCTGAAGCTATACCATACATTGTACACAGCACTCACTTCACATACCTCATCTCATTATTCCCCCAAACAATTCTTTGTAACAGGTTTTTTTATTATCCACATTCAACAGATGAGGAAACTGAGCTAGTAAGCTTTGGAAGTGGGATTTATTTTCAACATCTTTCTAACTGTAAGCCCATATTTTAAAACTCTATGGTATATTACCTTGGCATTTCTTCTTAAGAAGTAAGGGGAAATTCGCACCAATAACATACCAGCTACATGTGAACTGGTATAAACTACACATTTTGATTAACTCTTGAAAGATCTTAATGAAGGATAGTATTGTCTCTAAATAGTTATAGATTTTAAATAGCTTCAAGGGATATCACAGAGGGATTCAGCTTAATCAGAAAATCAAGATGAATTTGTCATATTGCTACAAACATAAAACTGCTAGATGACACCATACATTATATTTCCTGGGAATTATTAAAAATGAACCTTTTAATGTTAATTTTATTTGTTTCAGATTGAGAGTGTACATTGCTGTTTTCATTCTCTTTTTATTTGTCATTCATTGCTCTTTTTGACACTATTACTACATATGCTAAGTATCTATTTTTTTCATTTCTTTTTCTTTTCCATGAAGTTTAACACAAGTAGAGCCACATTAATATAGGCAGATTCTATTCAGTTTAAAATCACTTCTCTTACTGTCCAGGATATTAGTAGAAATGTAGTATCCTCACATGGAAAGGTGTTATTTTCTTTACCTACCCCCAATACTTAAAGATACTAGGGAGGAAGAGAGAAGGTATCAGAACCAGCTTCAGAATAAAACTATAACTGAAAAATTTATCTGCTGAGATTTTCATTTATTCTGATTTCACTACTCAGGCATTCTTTCCACCCCAATTAAAATCAGGTAGTCATCTAGAATATTTGTTTGCTCATTCATCAATTATTTCATTCATTTTTTTAAAAATTCAAATTGTGTTATTTAAGAGGTTACTTATTCTCTGCGCTGTACCATGTGCTGGATATAAAATGACAGACAAAAAGACTTTCATCTCTATGTGGCACATAGATACAATGGAATATTACTCAGCCATAGAAAGAAACAAAAGTGAGTTATTTGTAGTGAGCTGGATGGACCTGGAGTCTGTCATACAGAGTGAAGTAAGTCAAAAGGAGAAAAACAAACACCATATGCTAACACATATATATGGGATCTAAGAAAAAAAAATGTCATGAAGAGCCTAGGGGTAGGACGGGAATAAAACACAGACCTACTAGAGCATGGACTTGAGGATGTGGGGAGGGGGAAGGGTAAGTTGTGATGAAGTGAGAGAGTGGCATGGACATATATACACTACCAAATGTAGGGTGGATAGCTAGTGGGAAGCAGCCGCATGGCACAGGGAGAGCAGCTAGGTGGTTTGTGACCACCTAGAGGGGTGGGATAGGGAGGGTGGGAGGCAGGGAGATGCAGGAGGGAAGAGATATGGAAACATATGCATATGTATAACTGATTCACTTTGTTGTAAAGCAGAAACTAACACACCTTGTAAAGCAATTATACTCCAATAAAGATATTTAAATAAACAAATAAATAAAGTCTTTTTCAGATTAAAAAAAGACTTTCATCTCAGGCTATTTTAGTATTTCTAGATGTTTTCAGTTACTAGCAGGACTCAAGCAGGATTGTTGACCTGATGTTTGCTGATGGTCCTGGTAGCATCTCTCAAAAAAACACTGTGTGTAGTTCAAGAAAAACATAATGAATACTCAAAACTTTTGTTTTGTCTTACGACTATATTGTTACTAATCATATGGCCTATAGAGAAATTTCTAGCTTCCACTTTTCTTGCCTATAAAATACATGTAATAGTTAACACTATTGAGATGTTGTTAGAAGTAAAGAAAATAATGCATATCAAAAGTTTTACACTGATAATACATAGAAGACAGTCAATAAATGCATTCATCCAATCATTCACTCACTTATTTAACAAATATCTCTTAAATGCCTACTTAAGTTCAAGGTACTTTGCTGGCTCTAGAAATTCTTTAAAAAGATGAATGTAGTGTGACATCTGCCCTCCTGGACTCACAGTCTTATTAAGGACGTGGAGATTCAATATGTAATTATGTGATAAATCATTTAATCTAGATGATGATAAATGCTAATGTTAGCTAAAGTGATAGATAACTTAGATTAGGAGATTGGGATGCTACGGGCTAAAGGTATGGGTCAGAGAAGGTTTCCTTCAGCAGTTAGAAGGATACAGAATATAGAGTTACAGAAGATAAAATGTAAGGCAAGACTTGATGGAGGATCCATTTGGCTCTTAGGTAGTATATTAGTCTTCAATTGCTGCTGTGACAAATTACCACAAACTTAGTGGCTTAAAACAACACAAATGATTATAGATCTGTAGATAGAAGTCTGACACAGATCTCACTGGGCTAAAATCAAGGTGATTGAAGAGAAGCCAGTATGAGCATATACTAATTATGAGGCTTTTATACTGGTATACAAAAGATAATGGTAGCCTGGCCTAGGGAGTGTAAGGGACATGAAAATAATGGTTAGATTTAAAATGTGTTTAAGATGAAGAAACAGCAAAGTTTGGTGCTTTATTTTTTGGGGTGAGCGTTGACATGAAAGGGGGTGTTGAGTATGAATCCCATATCTCTAATTTTAGTAGCTGGATAGGGGGAAAGTTTTAACACTGAAATATTGACCACTGGAAATAAATCACAATTTGGAGAGAATATAATAAATTCAAACATGCATATATTGAGTTTGACATGTCAGTTAGACCAAATGAAGATGTTATTTGGCAATGAGACATACTGGTCTGGAATCAAGGTTATTACTTGGAAGTTGTCAACATAATGATATCAAATGAAAAACACAGAACTCATTACGGTCCTCTACAAAGGAGGGAATAATTTGAGAGCAGAGACAGTGTAGATTCCTAAATATCTATCGAACACTTAAAGCATGAATAGAGGAATAAGAGGTGTGAAAAACTACTAATAGGTTGTAGATTTATAGGATAAAACCTGGAAATAAATTTTGTTTTTAAAGAGAGAAAATAATCAAGGGTATGAAATGTTTTAAAGTTCAAGAAAATTAATAAAAACTGAAAAAATCCCTAGTAACTATCTTCCTTCAGGCAGATTCTATTTAATTCTGTTCTATTCCTGTGAGCCAAATTTAGTACCAAATACTAGTTACAAAAAGATGAAAAAGGCATTAAAGCTTTATTTTATTAACTCACAGGCTAATGGGAGGAGTTTATTGAAATGGTTAGTTTAAGTATAAAGTGACAACTGAGGTGAAGTTGTGCACATAAAATGTTATGAGAGTACAGAATAGAAGACATATTGCTGAAATTTCTGAAATTCAATAAAATGTAGTTCAGATTAAGAAAAAAGTGGTTTCTAGACAAAAAGATCAGCACTGCTAAATTTGTAAAGGAACTGTAACTGATTAAAATTGCCAGAAATGAGATTTCCAGATAGACAGAGGTAGGGAATGAGTTTGCATACTTAGGTCACAATATGTAGGACTTTATTCTCAAAACTAAGGAGCTTAAAGTTCATCCTACATGATAGAGAATGATTGACAGATTTGAACAGTTGATGTGAAATGGATTAGTCTAGCTGCAGTGTATAGTTGGCTTTCAGAAGACCCATCATAGCAAGAATACATAAGAGGTTCTTGGCGTGATCCTGACACAACAATAGGGAGCCTCAAAGAAAAAGAAACAGAATTTAGAAAGTTTTACAGATGAAAATCAGTAGAATGTGATTAATTACATTTGGAAAGAGGGAAAGGAGAGGTTTAATATGACTCAGTTTTCTGAATTGGGCAACAAGGTAGGAGACAGTTACAATCAATGGAGAGGGGAAAAAGGAGATCAAGGTTATTATGCAGTGAAAAATGAGGCCAGTTATAGAAATGTTGACTTAAACATTCCTACAGAAAGACAAGTTAGTATACAAGTTCAGTAGACACATGGACAACAGACTTTCAAGGGAGAAAACAGTGTTTGTGACAAGAATAAATGAGATCACCCGGAGAAAATATATAGTAGGAGAATAATAATGAGTTGAGTATAAAAACCATGATGAACACCAGTGTTCAAATAACTTGTTGGAGGAAAAGATAGACAAGGAAGGAAAGGAGCAAATGATCAGAGAAATAGGAGGAGGATCAGTACGAAATGGTGTGAGAAAGGTCAACGTAATAGTTTCAGAAAGAGAGAGTGGTCAGCAGTCTTTGCAGTGATATGAGGGGAAAAGAGACAAAAGGGGTACAAAATTCTGAAACATACTATTTCAGTCATCCCTCTGAGAACCTGAATAGACAATTGATTTGTGTTAAATTGACTGTAAAAAAATCTCCTGGAAACTGATGTTTTTATAACCAGTAAGTGCTTCAATGACAGTAAAACAAGCATGCAAGTTTTCAAGAGAAGGGCATCGAGTGTACTGTTTTGCCAACATTTTATGAGAAAGGGATAGGGCCGGAGAGATCTGATCAAGTCTTTACAGTGAGTAAGGAAGTAGATGAAGCAAAGGTGGTGGGAGTCTTTTACCTAGATCTCAGAAAGACAGATAGTAAATTGTTTTACAAGATGAAACTAAGGAAAAATCAAGGATTTTGAATCAATGCTATAACAAGCTAGAAAAGAAGCTGAGCGGATGCAGAGATTTACAGTAAGTGATGATAAGTTGTGTTTAAAAAGGAGAAACAACAGGATTCCTTTGAGTTCAATGCTATTATGCTTTTCATTTAATACCCATAAAACAATTGTTAGGAAAGAACCACAATCAACGTTGGCACTAATTTGAGCCCTTGATGTTGGCAGCATCAACGTTGTGATTGATTGAATTAATTCCAGTTAAGCTGTGTTTCTGTGTACTAGTTCATCTTACATTATAATATTGTGCTTCTTATTTTAAATACCATATGGATCTATAAAGTAACTTAGTCAATAGCTGTTCTCATTTAATAAGGAATAAGAGAATAATGATGTGCTTACAAAGATAACAGAGGCATTTGATGAGGATGGGTATCATGTCCTGGGAATCTGCTTCTGAGAAAGTACTTAAAAGACTGTTTTTCAGAAAGGAATAAGAGAGAGACTGGGGGAGTGATCTCAATAATCCTTATGCAATGAGTCTAAGCTGGAAAGGACAATGTGAGTAAAAGTCAAAAGGATAGAAACCAGGAAAATCCAGAGAGGTAAATTAGAGAATTTCCATGGATATTAGTGAAATTCAAAACTCACGTATTTGTGTTCTAAGATGGGTGTCTTTTCTGATACTCTACATTCATTTTTTGAATTTGCATCTTAAAACATTTTTGTAATTATTACTATATTTTAACATAAAGAAATGCACTCTGGGCTTCCCTGGTGGCGCAGTGGTTGAGAGTCCGCCTGCCGATGCGAGGGACTCGGGTTCGTGCCCCGGTCCGGGAAGATCCCACATGCCGCAGAGTGGCTGGGCCCGTGAGCCAGGGCCGCTGGGCCTGCGCGTCTGGAGCCTGTGCTCCGCAACGGGAGAGGCCACAACAGTGAGAGGCCTGCGTACTGCAAAAAAAAAAAAAAAAAAAGCACTCTTTTTCAAATGGTATGAGTTAAACAAGGTAAGATTCCTCAAAGCTATTCCTGCCCTCCTCTTCCATAAATCTGTAAACGGCATTACATATACCCAGCTGATTAATACATCTTAGATATGCCCTCATTTTATCTTTTCTACAACCCAATCCAGTAACTCCACTCATGCATTTTTATTCATTCATTAGAAAGCCTACTTTGTACCAGGGACTATCCTAAATCTTGGGAATTCAGCAATGAAAACATAAGTCTCTGTGGTTATACATTTATATTCCAGTAAAAAACTAGCAACTACCTAAGACATGGCTGGTGATAATAAGAATGATAAACAACTTTTAAAAAGTAATATGAGGATATCGTTGGTTGGGTGGGAGGTGATTTTGACAGTGGTAAGAACAGGTAAAGCTGTTTGCTGAGGTAGTGCTTGAGCAGGGCCTATATTCTGCACAGGAGTAAGTCAGAGAGATATCGGAGGTAAGAACTTTTCAGACAGAAATAAATGTGCAAAGGTTCTGAGGCAGGAGTGTGCCTCATCAGCCAGAAGCAAACGAAGGGGGCCAATGTGGCCAGAGGGACACCATGCTGGTGGGGTGGGCACAGGGTTAATTCAGGTAAGGCATGGCAAGAGGTAAGGACTTGAGATTTTACTGTGTGTGAGAAAGGAAATCATTGAATGATTTTGAGCAGAAAGGTGATTTGAATGATATGATTTGAATGATGGTTTTAAAGAATATTCTCTGGTTACTGTATGACAAATTCTAGATGGGCAAGAATAGAAGTAGAGAGTTCAGTTTTGTCCTCTAATGTAATAGTTTCAACATCTTTCCAACAACTTTACATTCAAAGTACATCCCTATTTTTACTTATTACCAAAATCTCCACACCTACCACCTTAGCTAAAGTAAGCATTAACCTCTCCCCTGAAATAAAAATCAAATACCTTTTCAGTTAGGTACAAAGGGATATGGTTCCTCTGTTGTATTTATGGATGTACCTATGTGTGTATGCATGTAGGTAGGTAGATAGGAAACATGAGGTTACAATTATTTTCTCACAGAGCACCTTAGCTCCAGCCACTTAGGCACTGATTCCCTGCAGGATGATGTGAGGATATGGTGTCACTTGTACATGCCCATAGGGTTTGTACCACAGGAGAGTAATCTCAAAAATATGAAACTGGAACCTGGCACATCTGTTCCTCCTCAGGAGAGAGGAAGAGATACTTTGCAACATGAACAAATCCTCTCTGGGGAGAGGAAGGACCTTCACCACCCTGAAAAGTAAACAGGTGACTCTGATGAGAGATAAGACTTAATATCATCTTGGAGACCTCCATCTTTAGGGTCATTGTTCTATTATTATTCTTTAACCCAGATGTCAATGCTCTTTGCTCAGAAAGCCCTGGCCATGCAGAAATGTGAAAATATTCATGGAGCTTTGTTTCCTGCCTACATCTTTGACTACCTTTCTTCTCTATGCTCCAACCACAACTGCTGTACAGCCCCTTGGTTCTGAGGGCCTTTGCCATTGCTGCCCACTGCAGGGATGCTCTTTCCCTGGACCTTCCTGTGGCTTTCTCCCTGATTTCATTTAGATCTCAGCTCAAAGTCAGCCCTTCAGAGAAGTCAACACTGTTTGCCCAATCTAACAGAGCCCTTTCAAAGACTACATTTCGAGTCCTGCTATATTATATCACTACCTGAAATTATATTATACATTTTTGTTTACTTAATTGTTTGCCAACTCTAATCATGTAAGTTCTATTGTAAAACAATTTTACTGTCATAGTCATATTTATATTCTTATGATTTTGAAATATTAACTGTTATAATGATCAGCTCAATGTCTGAGTTCTGTCATATGTTAGACAATATACCAGAGTCTATATATCTGAGTTTTTAAAGATTGTTACCACAAACCTATCAGGATATCAGTGGTGAAACAACTTTGCAAAATCAAGAAAATGAATGCTTGAATAACTCTCTTAAGTGAATTGACCAGAATGTGAAAAGTGGGATAATTACTTAGTTATTCTGTTAGGCCATGACGTCCTCAATTAACATTTGATTATACCTTTAAAAATACTCAGATATTTCTCTATACATTTATCTATGTCTATATTATAATCTCTACTATGTCTGTATCTATCTCTCCCTATAGAGAGAAATATAACAATATAAGTTCTATGAGATTATCATACAGATGCTATCTTGAGACTTTAATTTTGAGCATTTTCCATACCATTATTATAAGATATATGAAATAAAATAACTGCAGAATATTTAATCATTGTTGTGAAACTTAATTTAACAGATATTTTTCTTTGATATTTGAGATGTTTTGCACAAATATTCATCCACACCTTTGTTTGGTCCAGTTGCATGAAGACCTGAAATAAACTTGGCTATGAACTTATGCTCCCATACAACTTTTTAATTTTGATTTTTTTTTCATTTTGATTTACTTTAGAGCAAAAGCATCAGTCAGCAAACATGACCATACCAGTCTCTTTGATGGCTATATTTCTCATTTTAATTAATAGTTTTGTGTTATACTTTTATACAGCCTTGAGTGTATTATTCAGATATCTGCCTGCCTTGAGCCAGGGTAGAGAAAAATGCCATTTACTGTGATAGAGAACACAGCACATAGGGTAAAAGAAGAAACATCTGACAAAGACCAAAATGGCATTAGACTGGGACCTATTAATTTTGAGATGCCTTAGGGTGGTAAGTGAATACATGGCAAAGGCAGTTTGACATATAATTCTGGAGTTTAGGAGAAAACATAGAACAAAATATACATTTACTAATCATATTGATATTAATTAAAGACATGATAAGCAATAAACAATCAATAAAAATAAAATATTTTTCATGATTACCCACGGGAAATACACAGAATAAAAAGACAAATTCTATTACAAAATATTGTGAACACTAACATGTGTGGCACAGATCTGGCAATAGATAACGTCAAAGGTGAATAAGAGCAACAGCATGAAAAATAGGGAAAGGCAATGAGAGTGACTTCACAAAACAAGGGAATAGACTATTTCAATATCAATGGAGTATCAGAGAGTGTAGAATATAATCAGTCAAATTAGATAAGGACTGACAAGTATCTAATGACCTCAGCTACAAGGATTTCCATACTGATCTTGACCACAGCCATTTCAGTGGATTGAATGAAGTAGATGCTAGACCACAGTGCATTAAGGAGTAAAGATGAAAAAATAACAAAGTAATAGAAGTAATTTTTTTTCAAAAAATTGCCTGTGAAAAGAGAGACTAATAAACAGAGGAAGGACTTGGGAGTATCAGAAGAAATGGGATCTAAAGCAGAGTCAATGAAATAGCTTTAAGTTGAAAAAGGGACACTCCTTTTCTAACAAGAAGGAAGGAAGAACAAATGAATGTGGCACTGAAAATTAGAAACAATTGTATAACAGTCTGAGGCAGGAGAGTATATATAGTAAATACTGTGGGCTGGATTCTATTACTCTATAAACTCAGCATATGATTAAATAAACTTCTTTTTTTGGAGCTTCAGCCAAATAAAGCCCCAAGACATTTATGCATAAACAGCTAAAAAAAAAAATCTACTCTATCCTATCCTTGTGTAGTTGATTTTCTAAACTTCTGTTTTGTGTAATGTAAGAAACATAAAATCACCTGGAGTCAATCAAAGCTGGCTTTCTTCTCTGACTCCAGAGTTTACAGTTTGTGTCTTACATTCTGATACAAAGATTCATAGAAAATTAAAATCATATTAGCTACATCAGTGGCTGTCAAGCTTTTTTCATAAGTGGCCAGATAATATTTTAGGGTTTGCTGATCATATGGTCATTTGCAACTACTCAACTCTTCCATGTTAGTATGAAAGCAATCCTAGAAAATACAAATTAATGGACAAGGTGGAGGTCCAACAAAACTCTGTTTACAAAAACAGGTGGCAGACTGGATTGGCCCCCAGGCAGCATTTTATTAACCCCTGACCTACATCATGATAATTAAAATGAGATCAAATATTCCAGCCTTAAAGAATGGTGCTTAGCATATAATAGAAGCTCAGGAAATATTAGATATTTTACTATGGTTCACTGTATTTGAGCTTTTCAATGTCTTAAGAAAGGGAAACAAGGGGGAGAAATTAACATTTTAAAACCAATTATTTCAAACAGCACATTTCTACTTCTGTTGCAAATGTGTTTCTGATATGCTACAAGTTTTTGCTCTGTGTTCAATTTCATCCTCATTAAAATAATTAAGTGTTATTTTTAACAACTAATATTCATCTATAGCAGTTTTAATTATGCATTTGTTCTTATTTGGGGGCATTAGTATTTCTTCATTGTACCAACACCAGGAAACTCTCTGTAGTGACTACACAAGACAGCAAGAACTCTCTGTTCATGTTGAATCATCTCGTTTATAGATGGAATGTATGCTTATTTCCTTTATTACTTTTGTTAGTATCATTTTTAACTGGTATCAGGTATTACAAAATGTAAATATGATTGATTTTCTTAATCTCATTATTTGCAGTCTTTTACTTGAATGAATGATGATCATTGTTTTCTGATTGTAACAACGTGTGATTTTCCATGAAGTTTTTTAATGATTTAATTTTATAAATTAATATTGGTAATTTCTAAAAGCAAATAATAATGGAATAAAATTATATTAAGTCAAAGATTAAAGGGAATTTAGCCATTTATAGATTCAGACAGGAATATTACAATTCTTTTGGCCATACATAAGTACGAGTGATGTTTATACCTTACTTATAAAATTAATTTAAAAATTTTTTTTTCTAAACCAATATTTTGTACCTTGCTTACAAATGTAGAGCTGGGTGAAAATTAGCCACAGAGGGTTTTCTCTTTGGTTTAAAATTTTTTATGCAAATTTCTAAGAATATGCTAATATTTGGTTTCATCTTAAAGGTTTATTTATAATGTCATATTTTATTTTCATTATTTTAGGTATACATCAGTGTTTTTATATTTATTACATATAGTATACCTATATCATATACATTAGTACAAAACATATATGTATATATAATATATTTTGAATTAATATTATAATTATGGGTGTGTATATATATATACATATATATATGTATATATATATACTTTTTTAAGCTCAACACATATTTATTGAATTCTTGTGTGTCAGGAAGTGGGGAAGATTACTTAGAAGACAGAGAGATTAAGATAAAATCCCTAATATTAAGAAAGATACAAAATGAGCAGAGAGGCTAACACGTGTATAAATAATTGAGAAAGGATATATAGAGAGATATAGACAGAAAATGTGATGGGAATTTAAAAGAGAAAATAAGCTCATCAAAAAATGATAGCGATGATTGTGTTAATAATAGTCATAATAATAATAAGCACTATTTATTATTATGTACCAGGCACTTTACTAACCATTATCTCCAAGTCTATGGGTATATATTTTAAATTTTTAATTAATATTATTTTATCTAATTACATTTTTGCTATTTAAGTCATTTAATGTCGTTTGTTTAAAAACGTTTCTAAGTTTGAAAACTATCCCAAAATACAGTTTAAAATGCAATTTTCAGGAACTATAAAGTTCTAGATTTTCTCTAAGTATTTCGTACTTAAATACATTTAATCATAAAGATATTTATTTTCCCACTATAATGAACAACATTTTGATTAAAGTTGGAAAGCCATCAGACTAACAGTGTACTATCATACTAAAAATACTTTTTTTCAGTCACTTATTAAGAAATATAATGAGGGGGCTTCCCTGGTGGCACAGTGGTTGGCAGTCCGCCTGCCGATTCATGGGACGCGGATTCGTGCCCCGGTCCGGGAGGATCCCACATGCCTCCGAGAGGCTGGCCCCGTGAGCCATGGCTGCTGGGCCTGCACGTCCGGAGCCTGTGCTCTGCAATGGGAGAGGCCACGACAGTGAGAGGCCTGTGTACCGCAAAAAAAAAAAAAAAGAAAGAAAGAAAGAAATATAATGAGTATTATCTCACATATGATTTCTCGTACCCTATTGATTATTTCTCAGCCTATCTTATTTGCATGGAAGAGTTATCAAGTGAAGCAACAAAGACAAGCAAACTATGCCACATCTTCACTTCCAAATATCTATTTTGCAGGAAAAAATGTTGAAAATAATTAGTTTCTGCAAGTGTGTATAAGAAAAAAAATCTTTAGCAAGAACAGTTAAATAGTAACAAGTCAAACTGTGCTCTGTTTAACAAATGATTTATAAATACATATATTTACTGTGAGAGATGACTATTGAAAATAAAATTTTCAAAGGTATTTAAATGCATTAATATTGATGCATATTTGATATCAGATGCTACTCTGATGACGTCAGGAAGTGTAAAACAACTTTAAAAAGTCATGAAATTTAATTTATTATTTAAAACTAATCCATAGTTGTAAAATGGCTTATTGATCCATTGCATTAGCTCTCGCTATTTTACTGAGAACATTTAAGTTTTGGAATACCATGACCATATTAGTAACACCATATCTGTTTGGTCATTAGTTAAAACTTGGCATCTTCTATACACAGTGATGTATATGAGTTCACCTAAGGAAAAATTTGTGTGTCTAGTCCTAGCTCTCCAATTAATTTGGAGAATTTAGGAACATGATTTAATAGATACGGTTTCCAGTTTTCTAACTGTAAATGGAGGAGTTGGCAATATATATGTTATTTTTTAAGCTCAGATATGAAGCTACTCTGGGGATTTCTCACAATCAAGCTGGATTTCTCACAATTTCAGACCAATCAAGCTGCCACAGGAAGGGAACATGGATGAGGGAGGCTGAGCTCATTCGGATGCTCTACAGTGTCTCAAATTAAAGCACAACCTTTACCCACTTTATTTATTTTTATTTATTTATTGACATTTATCCTGCTTGGTGTTCTCTGAGGTTCCTGGATCTGTGCTTTGGTGTCTGACATTGATTTTTGGAGGATTCTCAGTCACTATTGTTTCAAATATTTCTTCTGTTTCTTTTTCTCATCTCCTTCTAGTATTCCCATTACGCATACGTTACACCTTATGCAGTTGCCCCACAGTCCTTGGATATTTCTGTTCTGCTTTTTACAGTCTTTGTTCTCTTTGCTTTTTGCGGATTCTAGTGATATATCCTCTAGCTCATAGATTCTTTCCTCAGCTGTTTCCAGTCAACATTAACCCATCAAAAGCACTGTTCATTTCTAGTATAGTGTTTTTGATCTCTAGCGTTTCTTTTGTTTATTTTCTTAGGATTTTTATCTCTCTGCTTACATTGCCCATCTGTCTGGCAACTGTGTACTTTATCGATTAGAGTGCTTAGCACATTAATCATAGTAATTTTAAATGCCTGATCTGATAATTCTAATATTCCTACCCTGTCAGGTTTTGATGATTTCTCTCTCTTCAATTTGTGTTTTTTGCCTTTTACTATACAGGCATACCCTGGAGATATTGCAGATTCTGTTCCAGACCACCACAATAAAGCAAATATCATGATAAAGAAAGTCGCATGAATCTTTTGGTTTTCTAATACATATAAAAGTCATGTTTGCATTGTACTCTCTTGCCTCCATGTTGCTGGCTGCTGACTGATCAGAGTGGTGATTGCTGAAGATTGGGGTGGCTGTGGCAGTTTCTTAAGATGACAATGAAGTTTTCCATGTCAATTGACTCTTCCTCTCATGAATAATTTCTCTGTTGCATGCAATGCTATTTGACAACATTTTACCCATGGTAGAACTTCTTTCAAAATTGGAATCAATCCTCTCAGGCTCTGACACTGCTTCATCAACTAAGTTTACGTAATATTCTAAATCCTCTGCTGTCATTTCAACAGTCTTCACAGCATCTTCACCAGGAATAGATTCCATCTCAAGAAACTGCTTTGTTTGCTCATTCATAAGAAGCAACTCCTCATTCCTTAAAGTTTTATCATGAGATTGCAGCAGTTCAGTCACATCTTCAGGCTCCACTTCTAATTCTAATTCTCTTGCTATTTCTACCACATCTGCAGTTACTTCATCCACTGAAGTCTGGAACCTCTCAAAGTCATCCATGAGGGTTGGAATCAGCTTCTTCCAAACTCCTGTTAATGTTGATATTTTGAATTCTTCCCATCAATCACAAATGTTCTTAATGACATATAAGAATGGTGAAGCATTTCCAGAAGGTTTTCAACTGCCTTTTCCCAGATCCATCAAAGGAATCATTATCTATGGTATATATAGCCTTATGAAATGTATTTCTTAAATCATAAAGTTTGAAAAAAAATGACTCCTTGATCCATGGGCAGCACATGGATGCTGTGTGAGCAGACATGAAAACATTAATCTCATTGTACATCTCCACCTGTGCTCTTGGGTGATCAACAGCAATCTTTTGAAAGGAATCTTTTTTTTCTGAGCAGTAAGTCTCAATAGTGGGCTTAAAATATTCAGTAAATTGTAATGTAAACACATGTGCTGTCATCCAGGCTTTGTTGTTCCACTGATAGAGCACAGGCAGAGTAGATTTAGCATAATTTTTAAGGGCCCTAGGACTTTAAATGTGGTAAATAAACATTGGCTTCAATTTAAAGTCACCAGCTGCATTGCCACTAACAAGAGATTCAGCCTATTCTTTGAAGCTTTGAAGCCAGGCATTGACTTCTCTTCTCTAGCTATGAAATTCCTAGATGGCATCTTCTTCCAATATAAGGTTGTTTTGTCTACACTGAAAATCTGTTGTTTAGCATAACCACCTTCATTAATTATCTTAGCTAGATCTTCTGGATAACTTGCAGTTTCTATATCAGCACTTGGCTCCCTCACTTTGCACTTTCACGTTATGGAGGTGGCTTCTTTCCTTAAACCTCACGAACCAATCTCTGCTATCTTCAAAGTTCTCTGCCATAGCTTTCTCACTTTTCTCAGCCTTCATAGAATTGGAGAGAGTTAAGGCCTTGCTCTAGATTAGGTTTTTGGCTTAAGGGAATGTTGTGGCTGGTTTGATCTTCTATGGAGACCACTAAAACTTTCTTCATATCAGTAATAAGGCTGTTTCATTTTCTTATCTTTCATGTGTTCATTGGAATAGCACTTTTAGTTTCCTTCAAAACCCTTTAATTTGCTTTCATAACTTGGCTAACTGATGTAAGAGGCCTAGCTCTTGGCCTGTCTTGGCTTTCTACATGCCTTCGTCACTAACCTTAATAATTTCTAACTTTTGATTTAAAGTGAGAAACATGCGGTTACTTGAACACTTAGAGGCCATTGTAGAGTTATTAATGGACCTAATTTCAATATTTTTGAATCTCAGGGAATAGGAAAGCCAGAGGAGGAAAGAGATGAGGGGATGGGTCAGTGGAGCAGTCAGAATACACACAACATTTATGGATTAAGTTTTCTGTCTTATATGGATGAGGTCATGGCACCTAAAAACAATTATAATTGTAATATGAAACACCACTGATCACAGATCACCATAACAAATAAAATAATAATGAAAAAGTTTGAAATATGGGCATACCTTGTTTTATTATACTTTATTGTTCTTTTTGCAGATATTGTGGTTTTTACAAAATGAAGGTTTGTGGCAACCCCAAGTCTAGCATGACTGTCAGCACCATATTTCCAACAGCATTATTTTTTAATTAAGGTATACACATTGTTTTTTTTAGAAGTAATACTGTTGCACTCTTAATAAAATACAGCATAATGTAAATATAACTTTTATATGCACTAGGAAACCAAAAAATTCCTGTGACTAGCTTTAACATGAAACTCACTTTACTGGAGTGATCTGGAACCAAACCCACAATATCTCCAAGGTATGCCTTTATTACAAGAGTTAACCAAATGTGACAAAGAGACATAAATGAACAAATGTTGGAAAAAATGGTGCCAATGGACTTGCTAGATTCTGGAATGTCACAAACTTTCAATTTGTAAAAAAATCAGTATTTGCAAAGCACAATAAAGTAAAGCTCAGTAAAACAAGGTATGCCTGTACCTGTAATTTTTTTTCTTGATAGCTGAATATGATTTACTGTGTAAAAGGACTATTGTAAATAGGCTTTTGTAATGGGGTGAGGTGTGAGCGGAGGGGAAGAATGCTATAGTCCTGTGATTAGGCCTGAATCTTTTAGTGAGCCTGTGCCTCTGGACTGTGAACTTCACAAATGTTTCTCAGTTTTTTTTTTTCCTCCCCACTTGGGTGGGACAGGATGGCTAGAGCTGGCTGGAGTTGGACAGTTCCCTTCTCTCAGGTCAGTTAGGCTCTGACAACACCCTAGCAGTTATGGCTCTTGTTAACTAATTTCTCCTGAGGTCAGGCCTTGCTAAGAACAGAGTTCTCTAGCTTATTTTAAAAGTTTCCTTTCCCCTCCCCCTCTGCTGAAAGGATGACGGAATTTTTCTCCAATATTTACTGTCGGAACCTAGTTGAGGTCCTGAAGGTAAATCTTGCAATATTGTGGGACTCCCTTATTACTGGGTGCCTCTGGAGTTTTTAACTCTCAAAGTGGTCCACACAGAGCTTCCAGCAATAAGGAAATTACAGTCCAGGTTTTTCTACCTTGGCCCTTGTTCCTCAGCTGTTCCTGCTCCTGAATCTCCACTCAGATAAGTTATTCTGTTTTCCTGTCTTTCCAGTCTTGGAGCCAGTGTCTTGCCCTGTGTCCGCCCCTCTTACAAATCCAGGAAGAGTTGCTGATTTTTCGGTCTATTCAGCCTTTTCCTTGTTTTTAGGACAGAGTGGGGACTTACACGTTCCTTACTTGGGAACAGGAGCTTGGAAGTCCCTTTTCTCCACTCTGCAAGTTGGGCTTCAATTTCTCCAAAGAAATATTTCTGCTGAAAACAATCAGTGATGAATATGTTCTAAAACTGACTGTAGTGATGGCTGCACATGTCTTGAAAACTACTAAAAACCATTAAACTGTATACTTTAAATATATGAATTGTATGGTATGTGAATTGTATACCAATAAAGTCCTTAAAAAATAGAAAATTGGGGCTTCCCCGGTGGTGCAGTGGTTGAGAGCCCGCCTGCCGATGCAGGGGACACGGGTTCATGCCCCGGTCCGGGAAGATCCCACATGCCGCGGAGTGGCTGGTCCCGTGAGCCATGGCTGCTGAGCCTGTGCGTCCGGAGCCTGTGCTCCGCAACGGGAAAGGCCACAACAGTGAGAGGCCCGCGTACCGCAAAAAAAAAAAAAAAAAAAAAAAAAATAGAAAATTGTATGAAAACCTTTCTCTTCAGTGAACATTTTGAACTCTTCTACCTCTAATGTTTTTTATTCAATATCAGTCATTTGGTTATAGCATCTTTTGAGGAGAAGATGATAAATGAACTTATGATAACAATAAGATGTATGATCTTTGGATGAAAGAATAAATATTCATGCAGTCTGTTATACTGAGCCTGCCTAAACATCTCCTATCCCTAGCTACACAATGCAGTTCTTTGCCCCAGCACATCATGTCCTCAATCAGAAGCTTACCTTGAACCAGTGCATCCCTCTGCATTCTTCAGGTCCCAGTTTGTAAACCATCCTCCTCCATAACACTGACCTCTATGAAGAATTCATCATTCACTTTAGCATATGCACCGATGTTCTCACAATTATGCGATTACACATCCAAATCAGTAAAATATTGTTTTCACTCCAGTAAGTGTACATTTATTTATGTAAAAATTATTTTTACCTTCTGTACTAGCTACAGTAGAAAATTAGAAACTACATTTCTGAGAGACTTCTTAATAGTTTGAAAACGTTAGCCCATTTCCTATTGGGTCTAACTAGATTATGATTTACTCTGTGATTTGGTATATAGTAGGCTTTTATCAGATACATAAAATGTGTCAACTCTGTTCTTTCCTATTCTTTCACCTGTGTGTATATAACTAGAATTATCCTTGATCCAAAATGTCTTTGGAAATTTTTTTTTCATGTCTCTTGTCCATAGAATAGTGGTTTTTGTTTGTTTGCTTGTTTGTTTTGTTTTAGTTTAATTTGGAAATGGCCATGAATCTCAAAGTACTGAGGAAAAGGAAAGGTGAGAGCATCCCACACCCTCTCTACTCTTCCCTTAGATTAACTCACATATGATAGCTGTAATGTTACAGTATTGGCAAAATTCACAGTATTATTAAAGCTTAATTTCTTTGTTAGCAAACACATTTTTTATAACACTTTCTCTGTCACAACACATTGTTTTTTGTACCCCCTGGAGTCCGAGGACCCTACTTTGCATCCCTCTTGTTATTACTTTCTACCAATATACACATCTCTTTATTTTTATTTCTTTAGTAATTGTATATGTGCAACTCACCTTTGACCTGTAGACAAAAGATGGCTTACTAACTACACTGATGGTCTAGTGAGCTTCTCATTTTTCCTAAGCAAATTTAAGCCTGATCATGACATAGCTGCCCACTTGGTAAGGCCTATGGATATGTAGTTAGTGATCATACAATATTGGTGCACTTAATCTACTCAGTTCATGAGTATCCCTGTGAACACAGTGCCAGACAAGACATCTTGAAAGAGTCATTGAAAGAAATAATATTTTTGGATGGTTTTCTAAAGGAAGCACAATTCATCATTTCACATATAATAATAACCATTATTTTTGGTGTTATATGCCAAATTCTAAGCCAAGCATATCTCATTTAATTCCTAGAACATCCCTAATAAGTAGAACCTATTATTATTTTTAAAACTAAAAGCAACAACAACAACAGCAAAACACCAAAAACCTGTGGTTTCTAACCCCTTACTCTCTGCTCCGTGCCAAGGGATCTGCTGAAAGTAGATGTTGAGTTTTCCCCCCTTAAATCTACTTAGTTCTGTATTTATTATCAGTATTTTTCTAGATAATGTTTATCACACTAAATATTTGATCCAAAGCATGTGTACCCAAGGGGAAATGCCTGTTCCCTTAAAGCACTGGAGGTAGAGCAGTTGAGCTTCTCTTAGGCCACAGCATATCTTGGTTGTGTCATTGTTCTAATTTTAATTTTGTATTATGTTATTTAAATTTCCGAGGTAAATGTTGTCTCTAATTTCTATGTTTTTCTATGCTGCACTTTCCCAACGAATAAAAATAAACCTTTATTGCCTTTTTTTCTGATTATAAAACTAGTAGGTAAATAGTGGCCAGTATAAAGAACAAAGTGATAATAATTATAGTATATTTAATTTATATATATATCTAACATGCTCACCCAGTGATTTTCTGTGTGTATGCATATATATATTATGTATATGTATATACACACATGAACATATACATATACTTTTATATCTGCACTGATACCTTTTTAAATTTCTGTGGTTTATAGTACAATTGCTGTCCCTTTAGGAATCATCAATTAACCCTGATATTGTGAAGAGACAAAAATCTTTCCTTATAAATAATAGTATGTCTTCCTATCACATTTCTAGTTTGGTCAAGACCAGCACACCTACTCAGGAAGGAGGAAGGAAGGATGAGGGCAGGGAGGAAGTTATGCATTTTTAACGAGGGATCTGTTATGTAATTTTCTCTGACAAATACAACATTGTGTCTTCTATAATTTTGCAAGAAAGGTGTTTAGCCCAGTCAGCACTGCTGTAAATTTCTAAACATCAGCTAGACAGACTTGAATTCAGTCTTTAATGTGCCTTGGGATACATCCAATACATTTCAGATTTTCCTCAGAAATCCTGCTGACTTGGAACAGGTGTGTCTTAAAATAACAAGAACTCATCAAGGCATGATTGTTATCATTCTGACGGCTTCATCTTAATTCCTTCCTGTTGTGCACACCTGGTCACATAAGTACTGTGCATTCTTTGGAGCGTGCAACAGGCAACCCCAGGGAAAGGTAGTTTTTTGTTTTGTTGCAGATGAAAAGAGATCATTGTATTAACAACTGTTGATGGACATTGATAGTAGAACTGAGCTAAAAGGAGTTTTCAGAAGGAGCTCACCTGTGCTTAATTTGCTCTAACCTCCTCGGCTAAGTGTCTTTTTAGAATAACAGGTGTGGATTTGCTCAATATAGAGACATCTCCTAAGCCCTGTTCTCATGACTAATTATATAATTATTTTCTTTAAAATTGAAATACACAAAGATCTACTGAGAATCAACACCGAAGTTGTTATTGGCAACTGTTTATTTTTCATTCTGATTTGTAAGCAGTTTTCCATAATTCTCTAATGTCTCTAATGACATGGAATTTGATTAAGTACTATAGCAAATTTTGAAAAACAATATCTTTTTATGATGATATATAATTTTTAATTTGAATTGCTTTCTCTGTAAAGGGAATACGTATCAAATTTGTCTAAAACATAAAACCATAATTTTATCACATAAAAGAACTTAGTACAGTGTATCCACATGGAATCTATAATTAAATATGAGTTAATTAAAGTAAGGCATTAATTCACTGGATTTATAGATGATATCAGAGATAAGGAAATAAATTTGGAGAATTGTATCTCTCTCTATTATCTAGTGTTAAACACTTACTTTAATCCTATTTTTCACAATTTTCCCCTTCTCTGTTGATCTAAATTAATTTGAGCCTTCTGTGTTTGAAAACAGTAAGAAAAGTTATATCTAAATACTTTTTAGATTGAATATTCCTTACATTCCAGTCATTTAATTGCAACTGGTATGTGTGTGCGTGCGTGTGTGCGTGTGTGTGTGTGTGTGTGTGTTGACAGCAAACATGTAGTCAGCAAATAATTTCAAACCCAATCTGAGCATTTGGGGAACAATTAGAGTAACAACAAAATAATAATATCAAAGTGAAATATCATTTTTATTTATATAATAAATACTAAAATAGATGTGTGCTGATGTCATGGATAGGAAAGGAAGGCTTCCTACAATGGTTGAAATAGGAGGGTCGAAGAAGTATAGAAACATACGGTGGTAATAGGAGGGAAATAACACCAGTGGATTTCTACTTACCACTGTATGAGGGGATAATAAGGAAGGTTCCATTATGTGATAGGATGACCAATATATTCCTTGATGTTCAGAATGTAAATTATATTCTCAAGGCTACCAAAAACTTGGCAAAGTATGGTAAAAGCAAATGGGTTAACTTTATTAGTTGCTTATAGTTGATGAATTAAAAAGGTTTAATAAAGGTAGAAATTATATTATATTTCAAGTTGACTTAATACTTTGGCAGTGGAAAGAAATTCCCTATAATACCTTTATAGAATAGTACATGTACTTTAGGATCTACCAATATTGATTAAAAATTTTAAGTCACTCTGTAATTACATCAGAATTGAATAGAACATTGCCTGTTCGTCAATTCAGACGATATTTAGTCTGACTAAAACATGATAGATGATAGAAAAAATCTTGAAGAGCCAATGTCCCAAATTATGTCTTGTATTTCCTACATCATTCACGTGTGTCCATGGCATGCACTCTCTTTTCTTTGACTTCTTTCAATTCACTTTACATTTATTTTGAGAGTTACAGATATTGCTATGGGTATCAATAGCTCATTCCTTTTAACTGCAGATTAGTATTCCATTTGTGTATCCATACAAATGTGTATTTACCACAATGTGTTTATCCATTCACTTGTTGATGGACTTTTGGGTTGTTTTCAGTTTGAGGATATTACAGTACAGCTACTATGAACATTTATGCACAAGTTTGTATGGACATATGCTTTCACTTCTCTTGATTAAATACCTAGGAGTGCAATGGCTGAGTCATATGGTACCTGTAGATTTAACTTTATATTAAACTGCAAAATGCTCTTCCAAAGCAGATATATCACTTTACATCCTCACCAGCAGTGATGGATTTAGAGTTCCATTTCTCCACAAATTGCTAACTCTTGTTATTATCAGTCTGTTTTTAATTTTAGTCATACTCTTAGATAATTAGTAATATATAATTATGGTTTTCATGAAGTTGATTAATGACGACTAATGTGGTTGAGCATCCTTTCTTATTAGCCATTCATATAGCTTTCCTATCAAAGCATCTGTGAAAAGCTTTGTCCTTTATATTTACAGATTCATTTAGTGTTTTATCTTAGTATTGAGATATAAGTAGTTGTCACTTACTGTCAATACAGGTCATTTATCAGATAAGTGTTTTGCAAACATTTTCTAAAAGTTTATTGTTTACATTTTCTTAAAATAACTTCTGGGGAGCAGAAATTTTTAATTTAAAAAAAATCATTTTACTGATTTTTATTTTATGGTTTGTACCTTTTATTTCCTATTTAAGAAATATTTGACTAAATCAAGTTTGTTTGCATTAAGAATCTATAATTTTATCTTTTATATTTATTTTTATGATACATTGCAATTTACATACACTAAAGGTAAGTCTAAATTCATGTTGTTTTACACATGGATATCCCATTAGTCCAGCACCATTTGTTAAAATGGCTATTTCCTCATTAAATTACCTTGCCATTTTGGTGAAAATTCAATAGGCCGTATGTGTTTGCGTTTATTTATTGGACCCTTTTTTCTGTTTCACTGACTTATATAGCCACATTTAATCCACTCTTCATTCATGTAGTGTCAAATAGTAACTCTTGAAATAAGGCATATAAATTCTCCAACGTGTACAACTGGCATTCTAACCTATGACTTAACTAACTTACAAGATCTAGAAGCTTATTTGTGAATTCTTTAGGAATTTCTATATGCATAGCCATGATGTTTATAATAAATACAGTTTTACTGCTTTCTTTTTCATATGTGTGAAAAGTATTTCTTTCTCTTGTGTTACTGCAATTAATGCCTCAAGTACAATGTCGAAAAGAAGTGAGACATTAGATATCCTTGGCTAAATCAACGAAAAGCATTCAGTGTATTGTAAACAAGTAGGAATTGGACTGTAGGTTTTTAGTAGATGCCCTTTACCAGTTTGAGGAGGTCCCAATTTTTTGTTGTTATTGTTTCCTGAGAATTTTTAATCATGAAAGCACTTTTAATTGTATCAGATGCTTTTTCTACATCTGAGATGATATGAACTTTATTTTTATTAATATGATATAATACATTGCTTGTTTTTTTGATGTTAAACAATCCTTGGATAAATATTATTCAAAGTATTTTACCCATTATGTACAATTCCAGATTTGATTAACTAAAATTCAGTTAAAATGTATTTTTAGATCTATATTCATGAGCATTTTTTATTTTTGGTCTCACCTCTTCCTTATGTGTTTGGAGGAATTCACCAGAGAAACTGTCTGGGGCAGTTTTGCTTGTGAGAAGGTGTTTCACCTATATATGTGTAATTTTAAATGGACATAGAGCTATTCAAGTTATCTGAATAGCCCCAGTTAGTTCTGGTAATTTTAGTTATTCAAGAGACTTGTTCATTTTATCTAAATTATTGATCTCAAAAATACAGAATCTAGTTTCACCATATTTTTCTATTGATTTTCAGTTTTTAATTTTATCTTCATTACTTCTTTTCCTTCTGCTTACTTTTAGTTTCATCATTTGCTTTCTAGCTTATAAAGATGTGTTCATTCATCATTTTTTCTTATCATTTTCATTTCTAACATGAAACTTTAAATCTATACATTCCCTTGAGCTCTTCTCTAGATGTTTCATGTAAATTTTGATGTTTTATTATAATTTCTATTTTCCCTTTTGATTTCTTCTTTGACCCATGAGATATCCAAAAATATGTTGATAATTTTACAAATATTCACAGATATTCTTAATATCTTTTGGTTATTGATTTTCAATATAACCTTTTTGTGGTCAGAAAACATACTCCGTATGACACTAATTAAAAAAAAAATTGTTGAGACTTTTTTGTAGTCTAGCATATAATGTATCTTTTTGAGAGTTCCATGGAATTCTTAAAAAATGTGCATTCTGTTATTGTTGAGTGAAGTATCATATAAATGTCAATTAAGTCCAGTTGATGATATTGTGGTTCAACTTATATTTCATTACTTATTTTCTGTCAACTTATTTCATCAATTAAAGAGAGAAAATTATAAAATCTAACATTAAACTCCATACATGGATGATAATTCAGTGGAAATGCTTATTGTTTCTTAGATGACTAGATAGGCTTTAATCTACCTAACATGTTTATTAAACCTAGTGTCCCCTAGAAGTCTGAATTTGTGATCCCTGTAAGAGAGTCCAGTGATTTTTTTTCTCACCCTGGGACAGATATAGAACTGTGATAAATCAGTTAGTTTACTTGCTACCTGTCTTGTGGTTGCCCCACAGAGAGTAGAACCAAATTCCACCCAAAATTTGATTTAGATATTAAGAGTGATGATGCCACACATGCATGAAGAATAACATGTAAAGGTTTATTATTCATATCATGAGGTTTTCTGTAAAGAGCAGGACAGATACCCAAACTGGTCTGAAAATGGCTTCAGAGAGCAAGGCAGGACAAATGGTTAGTGGGTGTGTCTGTGGTGAGGATTACTGCTCCAGGCCAGGTATTACCTGGTTTGAACTTCCCTCCAGAACCAAAAGAGTCAACAACACCCAGGCTATCTTTTTTGTTTTTTCCAGATGTGGGCCAAGAGGGGGAGAGAGTGAAGTGGGGCTTGAAAGCTCTCACCAGTTAAACATGCAAATGGAGACAGACTATTTATTACACTACATATTACTCTGTTATAAACCGAGCAATTCCACTCAACAGAAAGTAATTTCAATCTATCAACAGCCAGTGTATTGTATACCTCATTTTATTACAATAAATATCTTTTGTTTCATTCCATGTAGGCCTAGCTTTAGAACCCAGGATTTAGGGTTTTATAACATGAAGTGCTACAATGAACACTTTAAGGAAAAACTGAACTGATTACTACTTTTGGTAATATATGGCTTTTCTAATTTAGAGGAGATAATTAGAGCTATCAAATATTTTAAGTCTATGTTTTGTCAGGCAACTGAAACTAAAGCACATTGTCATGGTAAACAACCTGACCTTTAATCAGAGTATTTTTGTTGTTTGAAATTTAATACAAATGAGCTGTATGACCTTGATCAAGATTAGTTTCTGTGTAGGATGTGTTCTTTATTTGAGCACTTATGACTAGAGGGACAACTATACAAAGTTAGCAAAAGTTTATATGCATTAAAATTTAATAACTGTATGCCCAACGCATAGACCTAAGGCTTTGAAAAAAATGAGAGAGGGAAATTAATATGTTTTCTTTGGTTATTTTCAGAAATACTCTAGTGAATAATTTCAAGTGAACATAACATGATTTTCAGAAAGTGGGACGTATAATGCAGCAAGTAATTACAGGCAGGTTAAACATTCATTAGCTATGGGGAAAAACAGTAAAAATTACTTTCTTAGCTATTTTGAAGAAATAGCTCAGAAAGATGATCTAATTAGAAGTAATCAAAACTGATTCATCAGAGTGGAAAGATTGTTCTTTAAATTTTGCTATAGTTACTTATATTGAAAAATATAGAATGATGGCTATTTTCCTTGTTGAGTATTTTAAAATATTTTGAAAAAGCTAGGGTAAAATCTGCTCAAATACAAATGAGAAAAATTGATTAAGAATAAGAGAATAGGACTGGTTTTTCAGTTTTCATTATTGCCACAGAACATTTCAATGATTTGATTAGTAAACAATATACAAAGATGTCAAATTTATACCAAAATCATTAGAATTAATGGCATTAAATTTAGGGACTTAAAATTCTTCAGTTGATTTTTCTAGTACATAGATTTCAGTGTAATGCAAATGTAGAGTGATAAACTTAGGGCAAGATACAAAATAGAAAATGTGTGCTAACCAATAATGGAAATATTATCTATGCAATTGGTGTTAATTTCCTTGCCCCATTCTAACGACTTGAACACCTCAGCCACTCTGTAAAGCATTACAACTATAAAGATCACTTTTTCACCATGAGTACAGTAAGAAAATTATGATATCCCAGTACAACAATATGACCATTCCTCACTAAAAACTATATTTTTTCCTGTGTGCATTCTTCCAGCATAGAAATAATAAAATCACTAGGATACAAGATAATACAAAACTTGAGCAGGGATCAATGAAAAATGTCAGGATTGAAAGTAAGGTACCGGGGCTTCCCCTGGTGGCGCAGTGGTTGGGAATCCGCCTGCCAATGCAGGGGACATGAATTCAAGCCCTTGTTCAGGAGGATCCCACATGCCACAGAGCAACTAAGCCCGTGCGCCACAGCTACTGAGCCTGTGCTCTGGAGCCCGCGAGCCACAACTACTGAGCCTGCATACCACAGCTACTGAAACCCGCGTGCCTAGAGCCTGTGCTTTGCAACAAGAGAAGCCATTGCAATGAAAAGCCCACGCACCACAACGAAGAGTAGCCCCCGCTTGCCGCAACTAGAGAAAGCCAGTGCTCAGCAACAAAGACCCAATGCAGCCAAAAATGAATAAATAAATTTTAAAATGAAAAAAAAGAAAAGAAGCTACCATTTTGAGTTATTCTTACCTATCAGTTCCATCTATAGGCAACTGAATTGAAGACAACAAATGTATGATAAAAACAGGACTTACAGAGTATTTATAATGGAAAAATTGATGCTGGTTTCTCCAAAGAAAATGATGAGTAATAATGATAACATTCCAGAGGGAATAGGAAGGCTTTTTCAAGTACAATATAGAAGCTAGTTATGGTCATTACAATGGTTAAAGGGTCCTGTTTAATGTCAACATTTCATTTAAAATGAAGTGAATGATGAACTAATTTCTCCAGTGAGAAAAATTGTTTAATTCTCCCACAGGAGGGAGCAAAGCAGTGGACATAAATAAAGTGGGAAAACAATCATAGCTCAGAAATGTGAAATATAACTTTCCTCCAGAGGCCCCTCTTTTGTACCTGAGAACTTAAGGCTACTTGGTCTTGAGTTCACCATGGGAACACCTTTATAAAGTGTGATGAGTACTTACTAATAGATCTTATGGGGATGCTCATCTGCTTAGGATTTAAGAAAACAGTGAAGGTAATGACTAAGAATTCATAAGAGGTATGTTTTCCAATCCATTACCTGTGATTTTCTTCAAAATACAAAATCATCTCTGCAATGTAGGTCAATTAGGTGGATTTCTGATGATCAGATAAAGCACTGGAAAATTGAATAGAAGCCTTGAAAATTAAAGAGGAAATGTGATTGTCTTCTCCTTTTTTGTCTTTCTCCTTTAACTGAATAATATGCTTCATTTAAAAATAAAAAAACCTGCATTTGAGATTATTTCACTACCTTCAAATGAAAATAATTGAATAGCCTTACTCAAAGTTTACATATTGTTCTTAATAATGCTAATAGCTTACATTTATTGATCGATTACTTGCTACTTATCTACACTCTTCTAAGACTTTTAAGCCTCACAACAACCCCATGGAATAAATTCTGTGTTTATCTCCTTATACAGCTAAGTAAACTAGGATTCAGAGAAGTTAAGCTACCTCCCAAGGCCAAATAGTTTGCAAATGATAAAGCCTGGATTCAAACACTAGCAAATTTACCAGCAAGTCTAGGTCTTTAAGGACTTGACTTCTCTACTGATGCTTCAGTCCAGTCTGTTAAATAACATGTATCAAAAATGTTTAAGGTTAATGCTAAATTAAGAAACTCTTTACTTTTCAATTAGATAATAATAAGCTGTATTTAGTTAAAATATAGAGAAATCAACTGGCTAAACTTGGCAATCAATAGTGCCTGTCCTTGTTTATACAAAAAAAAAAATTTAATTTGCTTTCTTAATAAATCTGTATATTTAATATCACATTGGACATTACTTGAGTTTTGAAACTACTTCTAATTAAAACTACCTAGAGAGCCAAAAATTCCATAGAAATTCTTCAGTCATTCTTAAATCTTTTCCTTCTTCAATTTCTCACTCACAAACTATGTGCCAAGCAGTTTGCTTCACTTAATCTTTGAAGGTGATGATGAAATAAAATTGGGTTACCTCTTAAGGTGGTTTTTAAAGTTTGTCTAAACATTCTTTGACACCCCTCCATTTAAAATGTGGACACTAGTTTCCCTCACCTTGAATGTGGGCTGGCCTGAGTGTCTCTAAGTAAAATGATGGCAGAAATGACAGTGAGTGGCTTTCAGGCCAGGATATAAAAGGCATTGCTGCTGTCCTTGTTCTCATACTTGATTGCTTACTCTGGGGGGCCCACCACCCTGAGGATACTCAAAAAACCTTGAGGAGGTCCGTAAGGAACAAAACTGAAGATCTTACAAGCACAAACTTGCCAGGCATGTCAGTGAGTCATCTTGGAAGCAGATCCTCCAGCCTCCATTTTGTTTATTATCCCTGCTGGCAATTTAATGGCAATTTTATGAGAGACCCTGAGACAGAACTTCCCAGCTAAGCTGCCCCTGAATTCCTAAACCAAGGAACTATGAGATTCTACATGCTTATTGTGGTTTAAACTTCTAAGGTTTGGAGTTGAATTTTAAGACAGCTATTGATAATTAATAAATGTGTGCTCTCAGCTCTGTAGCATTTTTCTAGAATTTATCAGCAGGTATCTTAACTATTATTTTAGAAAATTAGCTATCATTTTATGACAAGTGATTTTAAATATTGTTGAATAGTTATGGACTACTAACCATATAATTCTGCATTGTGCAACTGCTTAGAAAATAAGGTTTAATAATTCTCGGAATCTAAATTTGTTTTGGGTTAACCTTGATACTACAATATTATGCTTTTTTTGAATGCATTTCTCATCATAAAGTATATGGGCTTAATAAAAAATGGCAAATCAATATTGCTTTTAAAATACATATAAAACATCTCTGAAAATTGCCCTATTTTGGCTTGTAGTTCCTTTGTTTCTCACAATGCTATGGATTTTAACAGATTAGTCTTTAGAAAGCTAGAAGACAGGTTTCATGTGAATCAGTTTGGCTCACATACTCTAAAGTAGAGTTCTGAATATTCAGAATTAGCAGAAGAATCATTTTATAATATTTTTATGAATGTGCTATATATATAAAACTAGTATACTATGAAGAAATATGCTATGAAATGTCAAAAGCCTCTAGGAAATGCAACGTACTATTACTTATTTTTAATATTATCACTGTGTATAGGTATTATTTTAGATATTATTCCAAAAGTGAACCATTTCTGTTATCCACTGTTGTATACCAGTACAATCCCTCAAATTAGCTTATTAAAAATAATTTATTATTGTCTCTCATGATTCTGTGTATTTCCTGATCTCTACTGGGTGGTTCTCATTTGGGATCTCCCAGACATCTGCAGTTACATAGCAACAGGGGATTGAGTCATTCAGGGGCTATAATCCAAGGTTGCTTCTTCATGAACATGAGTGGTCCCTCAGGGTTGCTTCACATGCCTTCTCTGGTTAGGAGAGCTAGGACTTCATACATGGAAGCTCCAGGAATGTAGTGTTAGAACCAGGAGTTCCCAGGCTAGTGAAGGGCTATTCCTAGCACTGACATGGGTTTATTTCCATCGTATTCGTTTGGTCAGGGCAGTCTGTGGGCCTGCTTAGATTCAAGGAGATATAGACTACATCTCTTGTTGGGTGAGTGGCCAAGTCACATTGCAAAGAGCATGTGGGATGAGAAATATTCTTATATCCATTTTTAGTAAAGTTTGCCAAATTGTATTTATAAATGCTTTGAAATATATGAGAACCATAATTTTTTAAGTTCAATGGATAATAGCTGGCAGCCCTACATCTATTTTAGAGTAATAAAGAAATTTGTTTCATACAAATTTCCCCAGTTTTTGCCTGAAAAAATTAAGTTGTTGTATGAGCTTTTGGTCTTTAGATGGTTTATTTGCATCTTCTCTATTATTTAAACAATTTAATGAATAATATAAAATGATACTAAATAGATACTGATGTTTATATTTAAATAATATTAAATAGTAAATTGTGTAACCTGAAAGGATTAATTAGTATGAATAATTTGTCATTTTTCATAGAAATTATTGAGGATAACCAAGTATCTCATATTGCTAATTATTCTCAGGTAAAACAAAGCCTTCCTTACATTATGTATAAAAATGAAAGTAAAATATTAGTTTAAAACTAGAGATGAAAAAGAACAGACAAACATCTCTTAACTTCTTATTAAAGCACATAACAATTGGTATCTGTAAAATATATGTAAACTGTGCATAATAAAATTATAAAAATATTTCAATAAATAGATAATTTCTTTGGGATTCCTACTAGTTTAGATGTCTAAAAGGCTTAATTTCCATGTCCCAGCTCTACTTTCACCCATTCTGAGGGTTGTCTTTTCATTTTGTTGATGGTTTCCTTTGCCATGCAAAACCTTTTAAGTTTAATTAGGTCCCATTTGTTTATTTTTGCTTTTATTTTCATTACTGTAGGAGGTGGGCCAAAAAAGATCTTGCTTTCAGCTAATTAATTTACCTCAGTTTATGTCCATCAAATTTAAAAGATAACAATAATTCTTAGGGAGTAAGTATCCAGTTCCAAGCCTGTGCATATATCATCACTGATAAATATGTAGTAGAGATATGATCACAGAAATGTCTCTTTTAAAAACCATGCAATGATTATTATTTTCCTAAATCTGCACTTGGTGTTTTCCCTAAGACTTGAGTATAAACTCTTCTAGAGGATCTACTATAACCTCTTAAAATCCGGTTGTCTGTAATAGAATTGTGTACTAAGAAGTCTTTGGTAGCCTTGAGTGATTTTCATTTATACTATATTAGTAAAGTGTGTGTGTGTGTGTGTGTGTCTGTGTCTGTATATGTCTTTGTATGTTTTAATTCCATACTCCCCATTTAGTTCCATTCAGTTTAATAAACTAGTAGGCCGGGTATCTAATTATCAGGTTTCTTAGAAAAGGGACATTCAAAGTCAAGATTGACCTTTAATAATGTTATTATTAAAATTTGTGTTTCTCTGTGGCTACTTACAAAAATATGATTCACAGATAGCATTGTTAAGTTTTAAAGGCCAGAGTGATGCTATCAAATAGATAGCTGATTATCTATTTTATAACATCAAAGAAAGAAAGTTAGATAACCATCAAAAGAAAGAAGTTGATATGACATATGGCTAAAAAGGAAAATAATTCATTATAAATGTATGGAACTGGACAGTGAAACAATTGACTGAAGAAAAAGCCTAATAATAGTTAACTAAAGGCTCTTGGAATCAATTCCTTGAGAAATGTTTGCAAATAGCACAATGTTAAAGATATTAGGTATTTATCAAAAATTGATGAAAATATTCTAATTTATATAGACAAATTACAGTAAGTCCCCTACATAAGAAAGAGTTCCATTCTGAGATCATGTTCATAAGTCCAATTTGTTCGTAAGTCCAACAAAGTTTGCCTAGGTACCCAACTAACACAATCGGCTATATAGTACTGTACTGTAATAGGTTTATAATACTTTTCACACAAATAATACATAAAAAACAAACAAAAATTAAAACATTTTAAATCTTACAGTACAGTACCTTGAAAAGTACAGTAGTACGGTACAACAGCTGGAATACAGTGGCTGTATGTCGAGTGAACAGGCAAGAAGAGTTACTGACTGGAGGAGGGAGAGGAGGTGGGAGATGGTAGAGCTGAAGGATCATCAGCAATAGGAGATGGAGGGCAAGCTGCGGTTTCACTCATGCCTGACGTTGATGGCAGAGATTCTGGTTCCTTGCTGGATTCAATTCTATCTATCCTCTTGGAAAAACAATCCAGTGACGTCTGGGTAATAGCTCTTTTTTTCTCGTCTTAGATGATACGGTGGCACTGGATTGTGTTCTTAACAGCTGCTGCAACCTTCGTGTACCATTCTACATTTGGGTCCTGTGCCTCAAAATCTAAAAGTGCCTCCTCAAACAAAGAAAATCCCCTGGCCATTTCCTGGGTCATGAATTTCTTCTTTTCTTCAGTTATTTCTTCTTTCTCTTGTCGCTCCACTCTCAATTATTTTCACTTTGTTTCCATCTTTTTGTCTTGACGCTTCTTAGCAGTACCAGCTCTATCACCACGGCTTTTACACTTGCTTCCAGACATCCTGGGCTTGAAATAAAGATACTGTACTACCGTAATCTATACAGTACTGTACAATAAAGTACACAAAAGCACAACAACTTGTGGAGGATGCATGCACATGGCTATGTACATCAGACACGTGAACTAACTTAAGTGATTGGATATACAACATGCATTCACATCTTTGAAAGTTCACAATTTGAAGGTTCGTATGTAGGGGCCTTATTGTAGTTCTTATTTGAAGATTTCTAAATTTTGAATAGCTAAATTGCAATATTATTACAATTAGAATTTGAAACAAAGATTAATTAAATCTTTTTAAGCTTCTCCATTCCCCCCATAGAATTTCTGGAAGTCAATCCAGCACTTAACGTATTTTTCTTTACCATTTCTTCTTTTTCATGTAATGTTTGCATTTACACATGTCACTTTACTTTAATTTGGTCGCTTACTTTTAACCTTTGATTTCAAGTGCTCTTCACTTTAAGAGTCACAGCAGCAGCAAACAACAAGAGTGAAGAGGTTTTGTTCAGGCAGCAGTGAAGAACATCATGGTAGTGAAAGGGATAATTGTGGCTCCCTGCCTTTGCTATAATTGAAAATTGAGTATAGAGCCTTTTCCATTTAACTTTATTGCCTAAGTTCAAACCACTGTATAGGAAGGAAAGCAACACTAGAGTAATTCCTCTAATGTTGCTTTCCTGTCCATACAACAGTTTGAAAGCTAGCATTAAAATTAAGCAAAGAGGCAATTAGATTTATTCAATTAACAGCTATGAGAAAGAAGTATAATTATCAGTTTCATTATTGGAAATGCACTGCTTGCCAAATATTTTCTTGCTAGCCTGGCAACTAGGTTTCCTCTATCAAATAGAAAAACTGGTAAGCATTTGATAGAATGTCCCAGTTATTTAACTTATACTGACTTCCAGTAAAGACCCTGTTATACTGTGTCAATTATAGTAGCTGGACTAATGATTTTAATGCTGAAGGAGCATTGTTCCTTGCCTTTAATATGAGGCAAATTTCATCAAATGGCATCTTTATGTTAAAGTGTCACTTAAAAAATGGTAAAGTTATTTTAGAGTATAAACATGATGTAATCTGGAGGAAAGAACGCCATGGTATTTGTCAGCAACTTTGATTCGAATAAAGTCTCTGAAATTTATTGCATGGTCTTGGAAAACAAAACATGAAGAATTTAGATGTGAGTCAGATAGCCTGGGTTTGAACCCCTCGTAGCCTCTTTCTAGTGCTGTAATCTTGGAGAAGCTGTTCAACCTATTGGTAATCATCATTAAAATATGTACAAATTGTATGCAAAAGTATATGTTAAATTGTAGAGATGTTTGCTTCTGGTAAAAATGGAATAACAGGGACTGGACTTACCCTCCCACCTGAAATAACTAAAAACCACACAAAATACATTAAATCAACGTTAGTCAATACACTGGAAATTAGGCAACAAATGACAGTTGTCCCTGAGAGATGAGAATAAAATGAGGTGAGCACTGTGATTTTTTTCAGCTTACTGGTGGAGAGGGAAAGGAGCCTAGGAATAGCCTCCTGGAGCTGAGGTGTGAAGCTTAAAGTTTGGGAGGCCATGCCTGTTAGGATTTACAGAGTAAATCACTGAAGAAAAGAGAGCTACACAGAGAGAACGTTCTGAAAATTCTCAGTGTCTAGATTGAGTTTTCAGGAGGATACCAATCAGCAGTGTTCTTCCTTGTCTTACAAAAGACCTTGATTAGTTCCTATTATAACCAACCATAGTGGAAATCCTCATAAGTCATGGGGCATCTGGTAGACTATTCAGAATTGTTTTGCCTCAAGATTTGGATGAAATTATCCTACCTGAAACACAATTCTTATCCCACCTAACAGGGCTTAAAAACCAGAAGTGATAGAATCAAAGTAGTTCCAAGTTACTAGCTGAATCTCAGAGCAAAAACTTGAGGACATTCGTATGAAAGGCATATGTATATTGTGCATACATAAAGGTAAAATACAGTATCTGGCAATGAATAAAAATTACTAGTCATGCAAGAAAGTACAAATTACAACATGTAAGGAGGAGGAAAATAACTAACGAAAACTGACCTGGGGACTTCCCTGGCGGCCCAGTGGTTAAGACTCCATGCTTCCACTGCAGTAGATGTGGGTTCAATCCCTGGTGGGGAAACTAAGATGACCCAGAAATGAAAGATGATTGAATTAATTAATAAGGACATTAAAACAGTTATATAACTGTATTGTATATGTTCTAGAAGCTTAAAAAAAATAAAATGACCATATGAAGTAGAGACAAGGAACATGTAAAAAATCCTGAAGTGAAATTTCTAGAGATGAAAACTACAATGTCTGATGTAAAATATACAAAATGGAATTAACAGCAGATTAGACGTTGCATACAAAAAAAGAAAAGAACTTGAATAAATAGCAACAAAAGCTATCCAAAATAAAATACAGAGAAAAGAAAATATGTTTAAAAAAAATCAACAGAGCATCAGTAATTTGTGGGACAACTCTAACTGGCCTAATATATGTAGTTAGAATTTCCAAAGGAGGGGGAGAAGAAACAAATTATTTAATAAAAATGGCTAAAAATAATCCAAATTTGTTGACACTGTAGATTCACATATCAAAGAAGTTAGTTAACCCCAAGCACAAGAAATAAAAATACACAATCAGATTGCTTACAACTAGCAAAAAAGAGAAAATCTTAAAAGCAACTGAAGGGAAAAGACATGTGATGTACAAAGGATAAAAAAAAAAAAGAATGACAACAAATTTTTATACAAAACAATGCAAACAAAGACAATTGTAGAGTTTCGGAACGTTCTACAATACTGTCCTCATTTCTGTCACCAACTGTGAGTGTAGGACGCCCCCAAGATGACCTTCAGTTTTGATAATTTACTACAAGACTCACAGAACTCACTGAAAGCTGTTATACTCACAGTTACTGTTTATTACAGCAAAAGGACACAGATTAAAATCAGCTAAGGAAGAAATGTATGGGGCAGAGTCCAGGAAAGTTCTACACATGGAAATTCCAATTATCTTTTCCTGGTGGATTTTTGGACAGATTTTGGACATTAATTTTCCTGGCAAAAATATGTGGAAATAGGCAGACTATTGCCCAGCAGAAAAGCTTCCAGCACCTTGGTGCTCAGGTATTTTATTGGTATTTGATCATGTGGACATGGTTAACTGCCCAAAGGACTTATTTCAGTCCTTAGCCCTTCCAGCAGTGAATCTGATAGTGTGTGACACAAAGCCTCCACCATAAATCACATTGTTAGACTTAGGCATGGCCCCAAATCACCAACTTAAAAAAAGACACTTTTTTTTCTTTAAGAACTCTTTTTTTATTTCTTTTTTTTTAAACATCTTTATTGGAGTATAATTGCTTTACAATGGTGTGTTAGTTTCTGCTTTATAACAAAGTGAATCAGTTAAACATATACATATATCCCCATATCTCCTCCCTCTTGCATCTCCCTCCCTCCCACCCCTCTAGGTGGTCACAAAGCACCGAGCTGATCTCCCTGTGCTATGCGGCTGCTTCCCACTAGCTATCAGTTTTACGCTCGGTAGTGTATATATGTCCATGCCACTCTCTCACAAAAAAGACACTTTTATCAGGACGTATATTCCAAGGGCTTAGGGAGTACCTCCTAGGAGCTGAGGGCAAAGTCAGACCTCTCTTTGTGCAAGGTTAAATTATTTTAGTGAAGTGGATCAAGCTTTTTAAAGTATGCAATCCAGAGTTCTATATCAATGAAAGTATCTTTTAAAAATGAGGGAGAGACTTAATCAGACATGAAAAATGGAAAGAATTTATCAATTGTAGTTCCACACTACAAGAAATGTTCAGTGCAATCCTACAAGTCAAAAGAAAATGATGAAAAATGATGTCTGGACCTGCAAAAAGCAATGAAGAGCACCAAAGTAGTACTACATGAGTAAACATGATATTTTTCTTATTATTTAAATCCCTTTCAAAGATTGTTAATTTTTAAACATATAAATAATAATATAATATGGGATTTATAACATATGTATAAATAAAATATATACTAACAATAGCACAGATCCAGAGAAAAACAATGGGAATATACTATTGCGTCACCTAACAAAGCTTAAAAAACAAGTGAAAGCATCAAACTTTACATGAGATAAGGTTCTCATGCTTTACATGAGGTGCTAAACTATCATTGATGAGAGAATATGATAACTAAATTAAAGGTTAATAGCATAAATTCTAATGCAACTAATAAAATAGCACAATGATAGCTAATAAAACAATGAAGAATGTACCATCATAAGAGTACTCAATCCAGAAGAAAGCAAAATTTTATATAAAAATACCACCTTCCTCAATGTATAAGTTAAAATTAAATGAGATTATGTATTCAAAGTACTTAGCATGGTGCCTGCTTATTACATAGCAAATTTTTAATATGTTATTGTTAGTTATTCATTTCAAGTAAATTTCATCACTTCCAAGCTTTAGCTGTCTCAGTCCTGGTGTATGATCTATTAAGTTGATCTCAGTTTAAATATTCTACCATTCTTGCTAAGCTTCACTTTTGTAAATACCTTTTATCAACATGATAATTCATTTCAGGCTTGTACACACATATATTAACCAACAATTTTGTGGCAGACCTCAGATTTTTACTCCAGTTAATTTAAGCGTATAAGTAATTTCTTGGAGGCTATTGGATATATTAGAGACTAACTAGGAAGGTAAAATACATAGTCAAAAAATGAGCCAAAACCTAGGTGTTCTAGGTGGCAAAAACCACAGACAATGTCAAATAAGGGACCATTCTTGTTGAAAGCCTTGCCTCTACTAGTGACTTCCATTGCTGGACACTGGTGACACCGCTATTGTAGTACATCTACTGGATGGAATTTTTCCTGGAACCTGCTTCTTTAAATTATTCATCCAGTTAAAAATCCTGAGTAGGATCAAGATATTGAGTAGATTATTTACTTTTAGCTCTTTTGAATCTGTGTTGGTGAGTGTATATGGATGTCTGGTTGGGAGAAACTTGTGGACTTCCTGCTGTTGTAGTAGATGATAGACCTTCCCTTACACCAGTACTCATTCACTGGAGAATTGTTGGAAAGTACAGAGCATGTAGAAAATTTTAAACCCATAGTAAAAACTATATCAAGATCCAGTTAATTTTGTTTCCTTTCCACCTTCAAATTATAAATACATCTTTCTTCCCATAATGACATTCAGAAATAAAAATAAAATTTATTGTCCATAATATACTGCTACACTCAAACCAACATGCATTTACTCACCACCCCCTCTTTTTGAAAAAGTAGATTACCTACAATTTCAGCAAATAGTTTGTCTAATTCCATGTCCCAGATTTCTTGGTGACAGTTACTCCTTTTATATTTCTGTTTCAGTTTTAGTTAGAGGAGGAAAGAAAAGAAATTACCTCAAATATGTAAATATATACATGAAACTAAATGGAAGGTGTAGCTGAGAGTGGAAAAGTTCTCATTTCTGCATTTGATCACAGTCTTTCTTTCTGACACTGAGCTTCTCAAACCTTTCTGCAATCTTTTTGTTTTCAAGTAACACCTATGTGGCTGCAGTTATTCCCCTAGTTCAGTGGCACAAACTTTCATTCCTGAGATAACGGAGACCTTGTGTTAGTATATGAACGAGGAGCCTTCCCATAAACTTTTACACTGATCATTAGCAGAATATGAAAGAACTAAGAGGTTCCTTTTTGTTCTATTCATACAGCTTCCTGATGCTCTTTTAGTCATTCTCTATCCCTGATTTTAGTCAGACTCAGTCCTCTGAGACAACACTAACCCACCTCCCTCCCTTTTTTTTTTTTTTTTTTTTTGTCTCGTATATATTTAAGAGATGAGAAACCCAAAAGACCTGGCTGGAATCTTACCTTCCAAATTAATAGGAACAGCTTTGTCTCCTGTTGCAAGCATTCCCCCCTTAATTACTAAAACATTTAAGTCAATAGCACCCATGGATGCTGGGACAGGAGACAATAATTTTGAAAAAGGATCATTAGGGAAAGTCATGATATATATTATCTACATTTCCCCTCCTTGTGTTATGTACTCAGGTATTTGACGTGTAGGAAAAAGTAGAACCAATTTTCCCAGAACATTCTGTGGGACAGCATTGCAAACTTACAAGGAACCTTAAATAGAACATCCTATCTTTTTCATGAGTTAGCCTCACTGGATGAATTGGAACATGGAAAGAACAGTACATTCCATGGGCACAGGTTATTGCCTAAATTCTTTCACTGCAGTTACTTTTCAGTGGTGCTGTTGTATGGGATATCATGGTAACATAAAAAGTACCCAACACTTGACAACATGCTATGAAAATGTCTCTTCATGATAGAAAGGCCTAAAGCAATCTATCTGCCACTTCCTTGTAGAGAAATATAATATTGCATTGCCAGTTCTTCTTTGGTCACTACTGATGGAAAATTAGGTGCCTTTACAGATGGTAACCAGTTTTACCTTATGTAAGGAAGTGCATGCCTTCCATCTCTTACAAAATCTCCACCTGTATCATTATAGTCACATTGTTACTGAGTTCATTGAGCAAAAATTAGTTAGCTGTGGAAGAAGACTTACTTGCATCCACAAAAAGGTCATTTCATCCCTCTTTTTTGGGAATCTTTTGTAATCATTCAAATAGATAAATATTCTCATCCTTTATGAAATGCCAAAAAGCAATGTTCATGCACTTTTTCTCCCCAAATTTTCATCAACTAGTTGACAATCTTCCTCTTGCCCCTTCTTTTACAAACATGACTTTTTGAAGGAATCAGAAAGTCAATAGCACAAAACTCCTATTTGCTGGAGATAACCATTTCAAATATGTACTCAGGAATTGTTAAAACAAGATTAGTTGGTATTCTATTAGTCCTAATTGCCATAATTCTTCCATTTAACCAGTGGAAAGTAGCAAGTAGAAGCCTTTGGATCCCCAGAAATCAATGTCAATTTTCAGGAAGGATTGGAGGATTTTCCACCCATAGTTTACAGGGAAATTGGTAAATAGCTATAAGTCATCATCATTCAAATTACTTGGTACCAGTAAACTGGCTTAGCTTGGATCGGGGCAGTGAGTAAGGAGCCATGGTTCTCTACCACACTGGCTCAAAGCCATATCTAATCTCCATACCTGATTTTTGTTTGTTTTCATTAGTAATATAGGACCTTGTTAAACTGTCCATCTATTTTATTCTAAATGGCTACAAGAGCAAATGGTCCAAACCAAAAATAAATGTGAGTCATAATTTTAGTTTACTCTACTGCCAATTATGGTAATTTTTCAGACCATACCACTAGCAAGTGTTATTACTTTCCTTTTAACACCTAGGGATTTTCATTCATATCCATTGAAATTCCTGGTCTAAAATACTTCTCAAAAGTTGTTACATCCCCTCCCTAAATATTTCTTGGGGTCTTGACAAAAGATTGTTCACTTTCCCTCTTGTAATTTGTCATCATTATCACTGTGAGTACAAGCATTATTATTGATGTTATCTATAACTAAATATGTACGGAGACACAAGAGGGAGGGGATATGTGTATACGTATAGCTGATTCACTTTGTTATACAGCAGAAACTAACACAACATTGTAAAGCAATTATACTCCAAAAAAGATGTTAAAAAAATAAAACCCAACCCATTTTATAAGATAGAAATGCAATGACTTGCAAAGAGTTATTTATTTGAGAAATGGTTGGACATGTCATAAGTGTTAAAATCACTCCAGCATTTTCATTCCTATATACTTTGGAGTCTTTCCTTTACTAATATCAAAAAATGTTTGGCACCTCAACTTAATTTACTTGGTTCCATAGGTGAATCTATGTTTAAGTCAACAACCAAGCAAACAATTAAAACCACTAGCAGCTGTTCCAATTTGCTCATTAAGGAAAACAACAACAATAACAAACAAAACTCTCTCTGACTCAGTGAATCCCAACCTTGGCTGCACATTATAATTACCTGGGGAGCTTGTAAAAATTATTGATGACAAGGCCACATTGCAAACCAATTAAATCAGTCTCTTGGGTGGATCCTAAGCAAAGATTTTAAAGAATTTTCTAAAAAGGCAGAAAAAGCCAGATCAACTAGATAATAAAAGACTACTTTTAAGGGATAAGAGGATAGAGTGTGGCTATGCAAAGTCTTCAGAATCCCTCAAATAATGATTCTGGTTTTAAGACTATTTCCCAGTCTTTCACAGTGTTATGTCCTGTTACATTGAGGTTAAGACTGTGAGTTCAACTGATGATATCCATCCATCAGAGGGAACAAATGATGCATTTGGGTTTTGGTTAATCAGCCCTGTAGCTGCAAGAGATAGACTATTTTAACACAGATATTACAATGTCTCAAAGCTTCAGACCACAATATTTTCAAAGTTGTGTTTATCTTTTAGAAGTAGCCACTCTGACCCATAGTCCTTGAATTCCTGGTACCCTTTGTTCTCTATGACAACAGACGCTTATTCCCCAGAGTTTTGCCATTAATGGATACTTCATTCTAGGTGCCCATTAGCAATAATTTATTTTGCTGTTTCATAACTATATGCCATGGGATAGCAGTACCTTTTAATACTAATTGGTTTCCTATTGCCTTCAGCACCAACTAAGCCAGATAATCAAGCCCAGATCAGTTTCCTCCCTTTTTCCTGAGGTTCTGTTGACTACAAACCCAATACATTTCAACCCATCACATTGCAAAAATGAGAGCTTTTCATTACCTTAAAGAGATTGCTTTGCAAACCTCCCTAAAGGTTTTTCTTGATCAACTTTTCTAGTGCAAGTCTTCTATTTTGTCTTCCATAATTATACCCCCTTTATATTTATTTGTTTCTTTTTTATTTCTTCTTGATTATAAACTGTCTCTTCCACTGGACTATTAGCTCATGAGGATAAGATAAATGCTTAATATTTTCATATCTACATCTCAGATACCCAGAGCAATGCCTAGTGTATGATTATGCTCAATATTGTTTTATACACACACAAAACACATATGTAGATGAGTAATTTATCAGGTACCATGGAAGATAGTCTCCAAATATAGCCAGCGACAGTTCCTCCTCTCCCTATACCTAGATGCTCCTCTTTCTGTCAAGAAGTGGAGTCCAGGGGCTTCCCTGGTGGCGCAGCGGTTGAGAATCCACCTGCCGATGCAGGGGACACGGGTTCGTGCCCCGGTCTGGGAAGATCCCACATGCCGCGGAGCGGCTGGGCCTGTGAGCCATGGCCGCTGAGCCTGCACGTCTGGAGCCTGTGCTCCGCAACGGGAGAGGCCACAACAGTGAGAGGCCCGCGTACCACAAAAAAAAAAAAAAAAAAAAGAAGAAGTGGAGTCCATTTTCTCTCCACTTGAATATAGACTGGCCTCATAATTGCTTTGACCTACAGATTGCAAAAGAAGTGAAGCTGTGCAATTCCATTCTTGACCTTAAGAGTTATGATACCTCTGCTTCTGTTCCCATGGAACGCAGTTACCTTCCTATGTGGAAGTCCAGGATATTCTGCTAGAGGGAGATGCCACATGATGATAAGAATATGGTATGTATGCACTAAGAAAAATTGCTATAATGTGTTTGCAAAACACTAACTGAGATTTCAGAAGGGAGGGTAGGAAAAAAAAGACAAATGTTTACTACAGGTACACTTTAAAATTTAATACATTTTATATTCTGTTTTTATATATTATTTAATATTTTTTGAAAATTAAATTTCTGAAAGTTTATAAAGTAAAACATTTATAAACAAGCTACTGAAATTCATTTTCATATTTTCTGTAGCTGTGTTCAACTTTCTGAACTAAACTAACTTTTAGGCTAACAAATTATTTCATATACTACAAAAATACCTGAATAATCATTACTTGTTAGGCTCCATTAATCTCATTTTTATAATTGTTGTATGGCCGATTAATTACATAAAAATTAGTTTGAAACACTTCCTACCTCATTTAAGCAGGAATTAGGCCATAGACTGGGAGTAATTAGGAAGTAGAAATCAGACATGTTCTCTCTCCTGAAGTTATTGACATTCTAATACGGAGATAAGCAAGTAATCAGTCTTGTAACACAATATAATAAGTATATCGATCAGAAACACAGGTACCATGGAACTTCTAGGAAGGCACTTTCATAGGGTTTGGGAGTTTAGAGAAGGTCGCTAAAGGAGATATCTCAGTGATTAACAAGGTAAAAGTCGTAGGGAGAGAAAAGTGAGGAAATAAGGCAAGTAAGGACATACCCATACGTGAAGGCCCTTAATGGTTGGATCATAAGGCACAAAGTGTGGAGCAATTATAAAAGAGTCATACCATAAGCAAACACCTAAAGATAGTTATCAGGAGTTTGCACATTATTCTGACTGTGATAGGAAATTATTTGAGGGTCTCAGACAGAAAAGAGACATAATTATGTCTGTAAATTTAAAAATATAACATTTCTACAGGGTGGAGTATGAATTGGTGAAAGATATGACTGCAAAAAGCTGTTACACCAGTCCAGGCGAGAAAGAATGGTTGCCTAATATAAAGTAGCAGCAGTAAGGATAGTCATTGACATGTAAATCTACCAATCTTGGTGATTAGATGTAGGAAGTGAAGGAGATGAAGGGGCAAGGATGATACTCAGATTTCTGGCTTGAGTAACTGGGTGTATTATCTTGAATTTAATAATGCAAGAAAACTGACATAAGGAGGAGAGTAATTTCTCCATAAACTTTTCTTTCTTTATTGGATTCAAATATCTTATGAAACATATTCATTTAAACCTACTGCCAAAGCCTGCATAGATGAGTGACCATCTTCCACATGAGTAGATCTTTGCATCATGTAGCTTAATATTCTCATAGAGAAGTTCTGTCTTTGATATTTTTTTCACTGCCATGCACTATCTCATAATTGAGGGCAAAATTCATTTTTCCTGATTCTTAGATTGATTGTCTAAATGTTTTTCATAGACTATGTAAAAATTCTAACTAGGAAGTGAATAGGGCAAATCCACTTTTGTCTTCTCTTGGGTCAGCATGAAGTACTAGTTAGGTCTCCACAAACAGACTAAATAAATTGACTTTTTAACAATATCTCCAGTAACCTCTTTATACTATGATATATCTTTTATATGATTAAAAAATTTCAAACTACACAATTTTTTCTTTTAAAATATTGTATTATGACTTCTAATTATTATTGTATTGTATGGAAATGTAAAAGTTTAATAAATAAATACAATTTTATTATTCTAGAGAAAAGAATCTATATATAAAGTGTAGCTGAAGTTTGAAACAAAGGAAAAAATGACGTGCACTATAAATTCTTAAGAAAACCGGTATAGTTTATATGTTTTATTCTAAAACAAAGAAACTATATGGAACAAGCTTAGTATTTCATGGCACTAAACTATTATCACCATAAAAAATGATTGGTGGAAACCATTCCCTATTCCTTTGAAATATTATTAAAATGGAGTCTTTCTACTCTCAGAATTCTTGTAGTAATATTTTAGGAATTATTAACTTGCTTTCACTACTCACGATAATTAGTTTATCAATGCTGATTTCGGGATTTGTATCTCTAGCCAAGATCCCTACTAAATGCTGGATCCACACATCCATCTGGACGTTCAAATGGATATTTCACAAGAACTTTAATAGCTTCTCTAAATTTGCAGAGTTGACGATTCCCTAGTTCTTTTCCTGATGAAAGCATCCATCCTATGCTCAATACCTTTTGGACAGTGGAGTCATACTAATTTTTCTTTAGGAACCCATGTCAAAAAACTGATATTATCCTAGATTTCTCTCTGTCTCTTCCTTCACTCCCTATAAAAATCTCATTTCCTAAGGATCTTATATTATAATAATGTTACTATCATTCATCTTTTTTCTTTTCACACGCTATTAGTCTGTTTAAAATTTATTATTTATCACTTCGTCTATTCCAAGTCACATCCTTCTTAGTTGGAAATCACTTTTCTCCTTTCCAATTTAGCCTTTATAATGCCTCCAAAATTATCACTCTGTACAGGGAAAGCTAATGCTGCTAAAACTATCCCCAGTCAATAATCTTCATTATTTTACAATTACTTAAAGAGTAAAATCTCAATTCCCTTGCAAAATGAAAAGATTCCTTTGTTGTCTAGCTCTTGCCACATTGGCCACAATTTATTACACGTTCATGCTGAACTCCTCTTCATGCCAGTGCATTTGTAGTTTTCTCTATCAGAAAGTTCCTACTCCATTAGTTGCTTGGGTGCATGAGTAGCAGTGCTTCTTATTCATTATTTAAGTTTCAATTCAATACTTTTCTGTTTCTCCTTTCTAAATTTCATTCTAGACTACTCATAAACTCTTTCAAATTTTTCATTGCATTATTTATAAATCTTTATTTAAAAATATTAATATATTTTAAGTGTCAGAACATGTATATATGTATTTGTATATATGTACACATTGTATATTATATATACACATGTATATATGTATATATGTACAGACATAATTTGTTATATTACATATATGTATATATCTATATATACAATTCATATAATTATATACATCAAGTTTATTGAGTTCAAAGAGATTTTTTTTAGGGGGGGCAGAGAGTTTTTTGCCTTTACTTATTGTTTGACCTCTTAGAACCCAGGACAATGACTGTCATATAATATGCACATAGTAAATGTTAAGTGAATGAGTAAATCAATGAATAATTTTAAAATAACAGTAGTAAATAGTTACTAAGCATTTAATTAACTTCTTCCTGTGTTATAGAATGATATGAACATTAACTATATAATTTGATTTTTAGTTGCCCTTTTTGCCTCATTCAGTTTTAATTATGTTTTCTCAGAGAAAATAAAACCAAAACAAAAACAAATTTAACAACTAGCCAAAACTTGGCAAATATTGGTACTCTACTGGTTTTAAGGTGAAACCAGGTTACCTTCAAAATTGGTATTAATTAATTAATTAACTCATCCATCAGATTCCACAGGTGCATAATCACTGTATCTGAAATTTTGTATGTGTTTCTGAAATATAAGCACAGATACATCTACCCTTTCTTTATGTGGTATCACATCATACATCTTCCTCAGAAAGGAATGGTGGAGGGATGAAAGGTAAAGAACAGTAATGGATTTGTAAATTATGGCTTAATTTCAAACTTAGGAAGATCAATATTGATAAATTGTTTCATATGTGACTTTTGTTTCCTCAAGGCGAAATAAGATGGGGATACTTTGCAATTGTTGCAGTGTTTATTCAAAGCTAGTCAGCTGAGAATGAATAAACATCAGAGACTCAATGACGTAAATAGAAAAATACAATGGTTCATTTGCAAGTGGGAAAAAATGTGATGCTTTTCAGAATCAGTGAATGCTAATAGGTTGTATAGGTTAACAATGGTGAAACATTCAGTTAATTATTTACATAGTGTGTTTATGAGGATATGACTCAGAAGGAATTAAGGGTTATTAACAGCATAAAAACCATAACCTAGGCAAATGGCTGCCAGATGAGGCACTCAAGACTTTCTGTTCTGAGCCTAGTGGTTTGTGGGGCAATTTAGAATGTTTCTGAACTTTGTTGATCTTATATCTCGGGCCTATCAGTTCATACATAGATGAACAATCTTAATGAATAGCAATAATAATCACCTGCCTTTCTTTCTTTCCTTTTCTTTTCTTTTTTTTTTTCTTCCCTAAATATCTGTCTATACATAGTCTTTCTAAATTTGCCCCAAGGGTGTATATTTTTTCATGGGGTAATTAAAAAATAAACCTAAACTTAAATAGTGACAATTTCCTAAAGAATCTAGAACTCATCTCAGGTTCTTTAGGGGAATGGATATTTCCAGGAATGACATTTTTGAAGTTAAAAAAAAATTAAATAATTAGTGCTAAGTCACTTAGGAAGATAAATGCAATATTTAAAAGAAATTGTCTTAATGCATGTTGTGCTATTGGACCTGATAATATTATTAGGAAATATATATATATTTTTAACATTTTTATTGGAGTGTGATTGCTTTTCAATGTTGTGTTAGTTTTTGCTGTATAACAAAGTGAATCAGCTATATGTATACATATATCCCCATATCCCATCACTTTTGCATCTCCTTCCCACCCTCCCCTCTTCATTTTGGATGATCTGTCCATTGGTGAAAGTGGGGTGTTAATGTCCCCTACTATGATTGTGTTACATTCAATTTCCCTTTTTATGGCTGTTAGCACTTGCCTTATGTATTGAGGTGCTCCTATGTTGGGTGCATAAATATTTACAATTGTTATATCTTCTTCTTGGATTGATCCCTTGATCATTATGTAGTGTCCTTTGTCTCTTGTAATAGTCTTTGTTTTAAAGTCTATTTTGTCTGATATGAGAATTGCTACTCCAGCTTTCTTTTGATTTCCATTTGCATGGAATAACTTTTTCCATCCCCTCACTTTCAGTCTGCATGTGTCCCTAGGTCTGTAGTGGGTCTCTTGTAGACACCATATACATGGGTCCTGTTTTTGTATCCATTCAGCCCATCTGTGTCTTTTGGTGGGAGCATTTAATCCCTTCACATTTAAGGTAATTATTGATATATATATGTTCTTATTACTATTTTCTTAACTGTTTTGGGTTTGTTTTTGTAGGTCATTTCCTTCTCTTGTGTTTCCTGCCTAGAGAAGTTCCTTTAGCTTTTGTTGAAAAGCTGGTTTGGTGGTGCTGAATTCTCTTAGCTTTTGCTTGTCTGTAAAGGTTTTAATTTCTCTGTCAAATCTGAATGAGATCCTTGCTGGGTAGAGTAATCTTGGTTGTAGCTTTTTCCCTTACATCACTTTAAATATGTCCTTCCACTCCCTTCTGGCTTGCAGAGTTTCTGCTGAAAGATCAGGTCTTAACCTTATCGGGATTCCCTTGTATGTTATTTGTTGCTTTTCCCTTGCTGCTTTTAATATTTTTTCTTGTATTTAATTTTTGATAGTTTGATTAATATGTGTCTTGGCATGTTCCTCCTTGGATTTATCCTGTATGGGACTCTCTGTGCTTCATGGACTTGATTGACTATTTCCTTTCCCATATTAGGGAAGTTTTCAACTATAATCTCTTCAAATATTTTCTCAGTCCCTTTCTTTTTCCTCCCTCTTTTTCTCTTCCTCTTCTGGGACCCCTATAATTCGAATCTTGGTGCATTTAATGTTGCTCCAGAGGTCTCTGAGACAGTTCTCAATCCTTTTCATTCTTTTTTCTTTATTCTGCTCTGCAGTAGTTATTTCCACTCTTTTATCTTCCAGGTCACTTATCCATTCTTCTGCCTCAGTTATTCTGCTATTGATCCCATCTAGAAAATTTTAAATTTCATTTATTGTGTTTTCATCATTTTTTGTTTGTTCTTTAGTTCTTCTAGGTCCTTGTTAAACATTTCTTGTATTTTCTCCATTCTATTTCCAAGATTTTGGATCATCTTTACTATCATTACTCTGAATTATTTTTCAGGTAGACTGCCTATTTCTCTTCATTGGTTTGGTCTGGTGGGTTTTTACCTTGCTCCTTCATCTGCTGCATATTCCTCTGTCTTCTCATTTTGCTTAACTTACTGTGTTTGGGATCTCCTTTTCACAGGCTGCAGGTTCGTAGTTCCTGTTGTTTTTGGTGTCTGCCCCCAGTGGGTAAGGTTGGTTCAGTGGGTTCTGTAGGTTTCCTGGTGGAGGGGACTGGTGCCTATATTCTGGTGGGTGGGGATGGAACTTGTCTTTCTGGTGGGCAGGACTGCATCCAGTGGTGTGTTTTGGGGTATCTCTGAACTTATTATGATTTTAGGCCGCCTCTCTGCTAATGGGTGGGGTTGTGTTCCTGTCTTGCTAATTGCTTGGCATGGGGTGTCCAGCACTTAAACTTGCTGGTCGTTGAGTGGAGCTGGGTCTTAGCATTAAATTGGAGATCTCTGGGAGAGCTCTCACTGATTGATATTATGTGGGGCCAGGAGGTCTCTGGTGGTCCATGTCCTGAACTCAGCTCTCCCACCTCAGAGGCTCAGGCCTGACACCTGGCTGGAGCACCAAGACCCTGTCAGCCACACGGCTCAGAAGAAAAGGGAAAAAAAAAGAAAGAAAGAAAAATAAATAAATAAATAAAAATTGTTTTTAAAATAAGAAATTAAAAAAATATTAGCAAAATTGTAAAAAGTAATTAAAAAAGAAGAAAGTAACCAAAGCAATAAACAAATCCACCAATGATAACAAGCACTAAATACTAAAGTAAGATAAATATAGAAATCAGAAACTTGTCATTGGCATACAGTTACCCCCAAGTGTCTACCGTTGCTCCCAAAGTTCACTACCTCAATTTTGGGATGATTTTTTGTCTATTCACGTATTCCACAGGTGCAGGGTACCTCGAGTTGATTGTGGGGATTTAATCCGCTGCTCCTGAAACTGCATGGAGAAATTTCCCTTTCTCTTCTTTGTTTGCACAGCTCTTGGGGTTCAGATTTGGATTTGGCCCCACTTCTGCTTGTAGGTCGCCTTCTGGCATCTGTTATTTCCCTCTTGGTGCTGCACTCTGTGTGGACCACAGCCTCGTCCTCATCACAGAGGGATGATTTCATGTAGGTAGATGCAGAAGGAATGTGCCACACACTGGTGGAAAGTCAGGGAACTGGCCAGCCCAATGGGCTCCAACAACAGGTGAAACTATGCCAGTGAAACACACTGCAAGTTCTCGGGTGGCCGGAGGGAATCACATGAGAGTGAACCAAATTTCTGGGAGTTTCTGCCCACTCTCCTCATGTCTGCTTGTGAGTTCAGTTTTTGGGACATATATCTTTGACTAGTAACATATCTTCATCTGTCTTTCCAGTTTATAGAGTAACTAAAATCATATATTATTATAAGAACTCTGAAAGACATGCTGGAAAGTTATTTTTACTGCTATCTTACAGATAAATATATCTAGGGTCAAGGAATTGAAAAATTGTACCTAAATCAGGCAATCAAGAAGTGGCCAGAGAGCACTTGGTAGGAGGTCTTCTGAATCCAGATTCAAGCTCTGCCTCCATAGTATGAAACTAATCTGTGGGCAGGTGACCATTTCTCCACGTACTTGTGAAGATGGCATACAGTTTGAGAATGGTGGCAGGAAAGAGAATAGCTACAGAAAAAGTATTCCTGGAGTTCTGCATCTTGGCTTGTCTATGGAAGGAAGACTAGAAAGAACACTAGGTTTCTTTTTTCCCTCCAGTAGAAATCAGTAGGAAAATATAAAAACAGTTGTGTATTAAGGTAATAATGTGTTTTAATACTTTCCTATTAAGAAATATATAAAACAAAACAAAGTCTTTACCTAATAAAATAGAAGTAGTAAATGGAGAAGAAATACTGTTACAATTCTTTCATGTCACTTTAGTTTATCCCTCCCCCATTTAGTATATATTGTCTACATCATTCTGTTGTATTACTTATTATATTTACTATTTATCTTTCTGTATTTTTGGTTTTAACCATTTTTTAAATTATTCATTTTAGATAGGAATAAGATTTAATAAGATATTTGATCATCCTTGCTTTCCATGGCTATAGAAGAATCTCAATTTGTTTTATTTGTGTCAAGGCCAATATTTTCCTAAAAACTATTTTGAGGATAATTATGCATGGTAATGTTTTGTACTTTTAAAAACAAGTGAAACACTTGCTAGATACAACATTCGATACTCAAAGTTATTTCCTTCAGTGATTTATAAATATTAACACATCATCTTATTATATCTAGATATGCTATTAAGAAGTTTAAGATAAATATGATTTTGTTCCTTTAAAAAGGATCTTCTATTTATTTTTCTTTGACATTATAAATTTTATCATCTTTTGTACATTATGAGTCACTTTAATTTGAAAATTTTCATCTTTCTTTCATTCCCAGAAGGTTCTGTTTATTAATATTTCAAGTATTTTATCTCATTTTTTAAAATAATTTTCTTTTATTGGATCATCTGGGCATAAGTACATGTCTCCTCAATATGTATTTTCTGTATTTTCTATCACTTTATCCTTTTCTGCTATTATTCTCAGAAAGTTACATGATCTAATCTTTAAAATCACTCATTTATTTTTCCAGTTGTACCCATTCTACAATGTTTCACATATCTCTATCTCCATCTATTTATCTATATCTATCATTTTTTCTATATATGGCAGTTTATGATAAACTGTGAGGTTGACATATAGAATATTAGTGATATTGAATTCCACATAAGATTGTCTTATGTTATCTTTCTCTTAAGATGGGTTTATTGAAATGTCCAGTTAAACCACTACAAAATACCAAGTTTTAATACTATGTAATCTAAGCAGAACATCTCTATTTGGTTTCCTTTTACATTTCTCACCTTTATTTTATTTTTCTAATTTTTTTTGCTTGCTTAAGTGTACTGATTTTACTTATTTTAATTTTGAGTCTATTGGTTTCAATACTTGTGCTTCAGACAGAATGCATATTACATTTGTTATCTTTCTTCAGAGGATTTTTTTCTGATGTCTAGTTATTTTGGTGTGAGCTCATATTGCCCTTGGAGAAATCAGCTATTCTATACATGGGACATATTCTGAAGCCCATGCTCCAGTCTCTGTCTGTCCTGGTGAATTTAAAAATGTGGAAAGCAGAGAGGCATAGGCATAACATGCACAATACTGAAGTTTTGTTGCCACTCTACTAAGTAACTCCTCAGGTTTGGTTTTTACCTTTAAACCTTAGAAGCAGCAGTTTCATTTAAAATCTAAAATTCCTTGGAGTTTAGAATGAGAAGGGTACAGATGAAAATTCGTAAGGCAGCTAGGTAAGAGCACATATTTTCATCAAGTCTTCCCTCCATAGCGATGCCTGATACTGTATTTAGTTAGCTTGCAAGCTAGGCTGTTGCTGTTGATTTCAGTATTGAAGGTGCATGCAATGATTCTCTGAAGGCAATGTGAGGCATTATCAAAACTCAACAATCCTCATTTCAACATATCCAATCCCTGACCCACTGGTTGACCTCTGTACCACATCTTCCAGATTAACAGCAAAATAATCCAGACACCTTCATAGAGTTTGGAACAGTCACCTTTTCACTTGAGGATACAGCATAAGAGCTATGGAGAGTCATTTCACGAAGACCTAACGAATATTAATGATGAGAGTGGCTGTGTAAGGTTACAGGTGTTTTCTGTATTAGAGATTCCAAGTAAGAAAATTCAATAATATGTTCTTTAATATTTTTATTTATAATTGTGTTTGCGACATGTGAGGACCTCATATACACCTAGTCCTCTTGTATGAATCTAAAGGCAATACTGATTTATTTTTCCCAAATATAAATTTCAACATAATGCATTTGTAGCAATGGTAAGTAACCAACACATATTTTTGAATGACTGTTATTATTATCCTAATGTTACTTTAGGTATAATATCTAACAGATAGACTCTATATGCCTAATTCAGATTTTTAATTTTGCATTATTAATATTCATACAATTTTATATTGAGACAGTTCTTCATGGGTTTGCATCTCTTACAAACAAAAGCACTGTCTGCCTTTTGTTCTGAATAGCTGGTGTCTGATCTCCCTGGTCTGCCTTTAGCAAGAATCCTGTTAGATCAGTTTAGCCAGAATCCTCCCTTATCTCTGATGTTTATTCTCTGTAATTTTCCATCCAGTGGCTGCCCCCCTCTGACTCCCCACTTCTTAACTACAAATTTCCACTTTTCTCTGTTGTATTTGGAGTTGAGCCCAAGCTTGCTCCATTGCAGAACCCTATTGTATCAGTCCCTATACTTACCATGATGGTCTTGAATAAAGTCTGCCTTACCATTCTTTAATAAGTGTCATTGAATGAATATTTTTTTTCTTTATCAAAACCAGCACAACAAAAATCTGGTACTTTTATTGCTGCTATTATTGTAACAAAGTCCTTTGACCCAGATGTCTCCCATGAAACTAGGACAGGCTAACTTGGTGGCAGGGAAGTGGAGGAAGATCTCAAACCATTCATAGTTCATGACCGTTTTTGGTGATGAGGATGGGATACTGGCAGAGGCATGGCTTTCTGGAAGAGGAAAGAGAAGGGCCTCACATGCTAATTAACGGGATTCGAGGGAATCATAGGAATCATTATGGAAAAAGCTGACAAAATTTTATGCTCAACTGGGCATAAATGGTCGCCCATTTGGCACTTGACTAAATGCCAAAGAAGTGGAATTGAGGGAGTAGTTTCAGGCTGAATAACAGGATTGGTAAAAACAGCTGACCAAATGTTTCCCTGGATGTTACCAATTCTAAAACAGGTATGGAGATTCCAATGCCAATCTTTTGTTAAGACCCACTCGAGATCCTAGAATATTTAATATGGGAAAAAAAGTATAGAATGTGTGAAAATAGAAAAAATTGACTAAAAATATCTTTATTTGAAGGGTGTATCATTGTATATGTATAAGGTATATAGTATATCCTAAAGAAAATATAGGAAGAGCTCACAGATTTAATAAGTAACATGAATAAATTTAAAATAGGGTTTCAATATGCTTCAGTCACAGTTCTGTAAGAGAAATAGAACCAGAAGAGAGAGACTAAGACAGAGACAGAGAGAGAATTGACTTATTGATTGGGGGGCTGGCTAAGCAAGTCCAAAATTCACAGGGCATCCTGTCAGGAAGGGCACACGAGAAATTCTTGGGCAGGAGCTTATGTCGCAGCTCACAAAGAAACAGTTGGTTGTTTTTAAGGCCTTTCAACTGATTGGATCATGTTCACCCAGATTATCCAGGATAATTTCCTTTATAAAGTCAACTGTTTATAGATGTTAATCACATCTACAAAATACCTTCACTGTAACACCTATGTTAGTGTTTGATTGAATAACTGGGTAGTAAAGACTCACCAAATTGACAAATAAAACTATCACACAATAATATACAAAACTAAGTATATATTTAATAAAATATATGTAAGACCTCTATGTTAAAAACTGCAAAACTTTGTTAAGAGATACTAAAGGAGACACGTAATTAGAGATATATGTTTTGTTCCTGTTTGAAAGACTTAGTATTGTTAAGATGTCAGTTCTTCTAAAATTGATCTATCACATCAATGTAATTCTAATCAAAATATATGCATATGGATTAAAATTGATAGGATCACAAAATTTATATGAAAATGAAAAGTAATTAGATTACGCAAAACAGTTTTGAAAAAGAAGAAAGTTGGAAAACCCACTTGCCTCACACTATGTGACTTGAAGAGTTATTTGCTACCTTAATCAAAGCAGTGTGGTATTGACATAAAAATAAACATATGAAACAAAGTAGAGAGTCCAGAAATAGATATATACATATGTGCTCCACTGATCATCAACAATGATACAAAGGTACTGGAACAACTATGTATCGATATGGAAAAACAAAAATGAACCTCTACCCTTAACTGACACCCCCCCACCCCCATAAACAAAGTTCAGTTTAAATGGATCTTAGACCAAAGTGTGTGTGTTAAAGCTAAGGATGTTCTTTTTAAAACATATGAAGTTTGTGACCTTGAAGTAGATAAATATTTCCTAACTAGAAAACAGACCTATCTATCTATCTATACTTAACATAAAATCCATCAATTCTACTTAGTTATTTACCCAAGAAAACACAAAAATATGTTCATACAGACTTGTACAAAATGCAATCTAGATATATATATAGATGGATAGATGGAGGATAGATAGATAGGTATGTATGTTTCCCAGTTAGAAAAAAATATTATATATATTTTTTATATAAAAATATTATATATATATAAAATATTTGTCTACCCTATTTGAAATTTGTTACAAACCTTATATAGTTTTAAAAAATATATGTATATCTTTCAACTCAATAATAAAAGGAGAACCATTTTGATTAAAAAATAGGCAAAATAGTTGAAGAGATACTTCACAAAGTAAAATATATTAATGTCCCCAAAGCAACTGAAAAGACATTCAAAAGAACATTAGAAATTAGTAAAATGCAAATTGAAACCACCGTGAGATATGACTATATACCCAGTAGAATGTTTAAAATTAAAAGACCGAAAATACCTAGTGTTGACATTTTCATTAGTTGTTGGTAGGAATACAGCCAATTTCTTACTTATATGCACTTAGCATGCAATCCACCAATTCTACTCTTATTTGTATACTCAAAAATATGTCCATACAAAAACTTGTACAAAAATGTTTATGACAACATTGTTTATAATAGACAGAAACTAGAAATCTCTCAAATGTGCATCAGTAGGTAGAAGAATTAACAGATTGTATTGTATCCAAACTTGGTTGACTGCCCAAAAATGATTAGGAATGAACTACTAATTCATATAGTAACATGGATGAATCTCAAAAGTATGCTGAGTGAAAAATGCCAATCACAAATAAATGCTCCCTTGATGATTATATTTGTATGTAATTATAGGAAAGACAAAACTAATCTACAGTGACAAAAAGACATATCAGTGGATACCTGAGTGGTCTGAAGACTTACTACAAAAGGACCGACAAGTTTTGGGTTGACACAAGTATTTTGTATTTTGATTGTGGTTGTGGTGTATATTTGGCAATACTCATTGGAGTCTTATGCTTAAAGCGTGTATTACTACATTCGATTATACATCAAAATTTTTATTTTTGTATAAAAATAAGTTGAATCAGTTTATGTCAATAAAATGCAAGGTTCAGGAAAAAAATTACAAGAAAAAGTATAGAAATTCTTTTCAATAATTTGTTGGTAGTCAATAAGAAAAATAGGCTCTGCATTTTATTCTCAACACAAACAAAACACAATTTATAAGAAATAAAAAGCTGCCATTACTTAGCCGAAAAGAGCATCCCTTAAAAAATTATGCAGCACATAGGAGAAATGCAGAAATAAGGAAATAATGAGAACACCAAGATGTTCATGTTCATATATATATATTTTTAAATTTAATATCTGTTTCCTTCAGTGAGACTACAACAGCTGAGTTCAGAGGACTTTGTCTCACACTTGCCCCTACTGTTTGGCACACTGCTTGACACATAGTAGGAAATCAAATAAGATTTGTCACCTGAATGGATATCTCAGTATCTAATTTTACTTCTTCTAGAGCAAATACTATTTCTTGGCATTACAAGCAGAGTTTCTTTTTAAACCAATTTTAAGAAAGGTGTTGATTCAATTGTCCAAATTTACCTTCATTATGTGTAAGCATTCAGCAGCTGCTAAGACCACTTAAGGGTCACTACAAAAGTCCACAGGTACTAGCACCTGTCGGTTCTCAGATAAGATTTGTGCTGAAGATAAAAAGATAATGTGAAGATCAACAATTCATAGTGACTATAATAATTACATTTGCATATGATGAAAGGAATGACACAATAGTGAGGTTTTTCCATTATCTTTCATCTTGTCACCATCAAGTCAGTGTGCATTTCACTTTTTACAAGTTATAAAATCGACAGAGCATTTGCTACAAATTGCATAGCTTTTCAGGAGAGGCAATTTTGAGACAGTTTTCCTGAGTCCCTGGTTGAGTTCCTATAGAAAAAACATATGCTAAGCAATATGTTCAGAACTGACAAATTATCAAAATTACTAAATAGGCTTGTACTGTGACCAGAAGAGAGCCTTAAATTGTAGGCTAAAATATGAAATGTAGATTAAATGGAAAGAATATATTTTTTAGTCAGTTTAAGAAAATAGAGCAAAAATGAAACCCTTCACTAATATCTTTACATATATATAAGGAAAGAGACTTATTAACAAAGTAATAAGTCTCATTGTTTTAGACTCTTACCAAAAAGTCTAAAACAATGATTAGTACAACTGAAGGGATTTATCTTGAAACTTAAGTGGGTTATATCTGTATCATATTATCTCTCATCTGGAACTGAACTGGTTAACCAGGTTTTGACAACCCTGATTTAAGAACTCAAATTTGAGAATGTAGCTTCCTGAGATAAAAGTACTCTCTTTCAAATAGTTTTTATAGGGGAATGAGACCACTTTTAACAGTTGGGTTTTCATCCATTGTCACATCTTACTTAAATCACTTGAATTCTCTAAACAAGTATTTGAGGTTTATTTTAGAATTTTTCTGAAACACCTCAATTTCCATTGAACTTGTCATCTCCGGTAGGGATGAGAAAGCAGAAAGGTCAGGGCAGGCCACCAGCAAAACTGGAATGCAGGAAATGTGTGTCGTTGGGGTCGCCAGTCTCCATGCTCATAGGCTTCATCACATTAATGATACATGTTCAGCCATCTCGCTCAGTGCCTAACAGCAAAGCTTACTCTGCTCATCCCACCTTCAAAACCTGCTATCGGAAGAGGTTCTGAAGAAATTCATTCACATGTAGGCATGCATGACTACTTCGTTTCTACATGCTGCACTTTTCAGAATTTGTTATTAAGAATGTAGATTTCAGCTGAAGGAATAAAGTTAGAAAGGTTTGATTTCAGATATTAGTGACTTTACAAGTTTCTGGTACAACCATGCATGTAGCTATTCATTACCAAAAGTGTTGCCTCTTGAAAATGATGCTACCAAGAAAGGACTCAAATTGGATAACTGTCATACCATGTATATATTCTGGGACAGATGACCCAGGTATTAACCTCATTCTTGGTAGCTCCATTTCATTTACACAAGTCATTTGATATCATAAACTGACTGTAACCATAGGAGGGCAGATTTTTATCTTTTGAATATGTCTTTGGCAAAAATCTCTACATTTTAAGACAACAGGATTAGGAGAATGATTGAACAAAATTTTGAAAGAAGAAAAACAGTAATTTTTTTTTCTTGAAATACAATATGTGGGGATAAAGTATAGAATTGCAGATAAATAAAGAATCTAAGAAGTTGGACTGCCTTAGTGAAATCCTGACAGCATGATTACTACTGGTATTGTGACATTGGGTATATTATTATATAAACCACCTGTGTCTCAAGGCCTCATTCATAAAATCCTCACTTAACCTCTTTGGTAAACTGGGAGTAGCAATAGAATACACGTTATTGAATTCTTAGGGGAATGAAATGTGCTAATCCGTGTGAAATGTGTTACAAGTGCCTGAGAGCGACAAAATACTGAATTAATGTTAATTTTTTTATCTTTCCTGGGCAGGATTCCTTTAATACTGAGTGGAATGGACATAGCTACTAGCTCCTGAAAAACTGAGATGACTGATAAAGTAAACCTACATTAATGGCTAATAGGCAGCTGCGTCACGTCTTGAACTTACCATTTCTAGGCTAAGATGTCTTCTGGTAAGTCACAGTTTCTACTCCAGAAATTTGTATCCCGCTGAGCTGAGAATGAAGGGGCAAGTCTTACAAATGAGAGGCTTCCTCATGGCATATCAAGGATTCTAATGTACCAGAGACACTAGACTTTATTTAGGGGTGTGCTTGTACTTCAAATCTGATGAGATTGCTGTGGTGAGTGCTGGCTGGATGTGACCGCAAACCTTCAAGACCTTTAAACTAGTTACACACCTTTCTATGCTTAGCACTGGTAAGAATCACATTTACATTCTAGCTGCAGTCAGCGAAAACTAATAATACATTACTAAGCTCAAAATGTGTCTAGGAAATTGAGTTAAACTTTGATATGAAGGTTAAATTGACCTTTAATAGAACTGTTCTCTAATTTTTCTTCTTTCCCTTTTCTCTTTGTGCCTTGTCTCAATCTACCTTTCTGTTTCTCATTGTCTAAGGGCATTATTTTTATCTTTTTTCTAAGCCTTTCTCTCTTTCACTGTCTTTCTTTCAACCTACCCTTCACATATTTTATTTTCTTTAGAACCTTTATTCTGCGAACTATCTTCCCATATGATCTTACACTTTGAGTCTTATATTTCCATATTTCACAGCCCTGGGAACTTAGTTGGTTTTAAAGAACACCTGTTTAAGATTTAATCATTTTAGATCTTGAGAGGTGTTTGGATATTATTTAGTTCATCTCTTTATTTTACCTACTAGGCTGCAAAAGTTGAGTAATATTTTAAGGATAAACAGTTTGTTAGGAGATTAATTACCTAATTCACTTATATTTCTATAATTCTACTAATATATCTTATTTGATCATCAATTTCTTCATCATATTTACATACACTTAAACTCTTGGTTTTGGTATCTGCTTTAGTAGCTATTATGGTCTACCTTTATTTTTTGTGTTTACATATTTTGCAAATTAGAAAGCATCTTGCTGACATACTCCCATGCTGCTCTTTTTAAATAAAGTGCTTTTTTGTTGTTGTTCTCAAAAAGATGTGGTCAAGTTTGGTTTTTTTAAATTAATAAACTACCTTTTTAGAGCAGTCTTGGGTTCTCAGAAAAATTGAGCAGAAAGTACAATGAATTCCCATATAACCCTCACAACAATGTATGCATAGCCTCCCTCACTACTGATCACACACGCAAAGTGGTGTATTTGTTACAGTTGATGAACCTACATTGACACATCATTATCATCTAAAGTCCATAGTTTACATTAGGGTTAATTCTCAGTGTTGTGCATTCTGTGCGTTTGGACAGATGTAAATGATAAGAATCCGTCTAGTACCATACAGAGCCTTTAACTGCCCTGAAAAAGCCTCTGTGTTGTTCCTATTCATCTCTTCCTTTCTCTTTACCCCTGGCAACCACTGATTTTTTGCTATCTCAGTAATTTCTCCTTTTTCAGAATGACATATAGCTGGACTCATATAGTATGTAGGATTTTCAGATTGATTTCTTTCACTTAGTAATATGCATTTAAGCTTCCGCCATGTTTTTTTCATGGCTTAATAGCTCATTTCGCTGAATAATACTTTACTGTATGGATGGAGTATATTTTTCCACTCACCTACTAAAGGACATCTCAGTTGCTTCCAAGTTTTGGCAATTATGAAAAAAGTTTAGTAAGAGTTACGAGTTTTCCACCATTAACAATGATGTTAGCTGTAAGTTTCTTACGGATATTCTTTATCAAGTTGAGAAAGTTCCCTTCTTTTCCTAGTTTACTGAGATTTTTTTTTTGTTTTATCATGAATAGGTGTTGGACTTTGTCAAGTGCTTTTTCTGCATCTATCAATATCATCATGTTATTTTACTGCTCTAGTCTTTCTCTGTGATGGATTTCGTTAATTGATTTTCAAATGTTGAACCCATCTTGAATCACTGAGATAAATCCCACTTGGTCTTGATATATAATTTTTTATATATTGTTGGACATGATTTGCTAATATTTTGTAGAGGAATTTTTCATGTATGTTTATGAGGTATATTGGTTTGTAGTTTTCTTCTAATGTCTTTGTCTGCCTTTAGTATTAGGGTAATGCTGGCCTCATGAGTTAAGAAGTATTCCCTCTACATCTATCTTCTGAAAGAGATATGTAGGGAATCGGTATAATTTTTTCCTTAAATATTTGGTAGAATTCACCAGTGAACCCATCTGTGCCTGGTGCTTTCTATTTTGGAAAGTGATTGATAAGTAATTCAGTTTTTTAAAGGATGTAAGGCTATTCAGATTGTCTATTTCTTCCTGTGTGAGCAATCCTCAAGTTTGTATACATGCTTTTTCCTTTCATGTATATATTCTCTACTCTCATTATATGTATTTGCTGATAAATCTAGAGAAAACATGGTATATATAGCAAAGATCTAAATATATGTAGATGTTGCATATATTTCTATGTTTGATAAAGGAAAAATATACCATGTGGTTTGCTGTCTTACCATAGAAAAACAGTTTTGTGAAGAATATAACAGAAGGATTTCACTAATGATGGTGATGGTGGTAATTGTGGTTCTGTGTGTTGGGATATTAGAAAATTAAAGGAGACCTGTGGGTAAGTATTAGTTATACAGGTCAAGAGTGAAGGGATATTGGAAGAGAATTCAACAATTCTAGTGTAGGAAACAAATAGCACATCTAAATGTTCTATAAGGCCTTGAATTTTGTAAACATTAAAGACCACTATAGCTTTTATTCATTTAGTTAGAGGACATAGTGCTAAAAATAAAATCCAAGACATAAGCATGGGAAAGATTATTCTAGTCCACAGTCTATGTTAAGGATTTTGCTGTACATTACAAACTAATCAGAAGCCATTTTAAAGAGTTTTGATTAGTGGAGTGGACTGATCTGATTTATTCATTTAAAAAAAAAAGATTGCTCTAGGTGCTGTGTGAAAAATGGACAGAGATGGAGGAGGAGGAAAAACACTGGAGAGATTGAATCTCCTTCCATGTATAGAAGCTAAATAATTTGCAGGTAGACTAGCCTTTCCTGCAGAGATTTGTTCATTGTTCTTCAGAAGGCAGCATTTTGTTATTAGCATAATTCTTTATTACTGTAAACAGTAAACAACAGTGCAAATTTATAAAAATAAAATGTTTATCAATTGAATGCATTAGGAATTGGAAATTAGAATTCAGTGAAGTCTAGAATCACCAAAATATGAAATTTTTATCTGATAATATGAGTAAATAAACAGTTCAATTGTCAGATTTTAAAACCTATATAAATTTCAAGAGTGATCTTTAGGAAATTAATCTTCCATGCCACTAGATATTATCCTAGGAACTTGAATACATTAACGCAATGAGTATACTATGATCTTCTCACTGGAAGGACTGTGTTCTCCTTGAATGCAAAAAAAAAAAAAAAAAAAAGTGGTTTTAAATAATAAAAGGGGGGTGTCATTTTAGAGTTTTCAAGATGAAAGGCAGACTTCACAATCATATAAACCACCCTGGGTAGCCATCTTTGAGTTAGCTAAGGCATGGATAAAATTAACATTTGATATCTGCAGATATCATTAACATTGTTCATTTATTTGTTTACTCTGTTAGCATAATAAAGACTTACCTCAAGAATATATTATTATTTTATTATTTTCCAAACATAAAGATTGTGTCTTAGACTAGGTGAAGTGATGGAGCAAGTACTGAATTATTGCAGGGTATATTTCAGTAAGAAGTCTGGTTGCAGTGACTGGTAATTCTGGCAGGTATTCTCTATGGTAATTAATCATCATACCTTATTTTTAGTAGTGACTAATTTACATTGTCAGGGATAGACTGTGGTTTGGCATGTGATAAAGTGATTTTGAACTACTCTTCATGATACTGCGGACAATTTCAAGTAATTATGACATGTTTTGTGAGTCTAATTTTCAGAGAAGATGAAAGGAATGGCCTGTAGAAGCATGAGGGACTGCCTTGTTTTCTTGTCATTCAGATATTATATTGTTTTTATCATTGCTGCTTCTAATATTGCTAAATTAAATCATATTCTAAAGGCTATAGCAGTGACTGTTTTCTTGCATGATTTATTTTTAATTTTTAATGTAGCATGGCTAATTTAAGTTTATCATAAAATTAAAAAAATAAGTTCAAAAGTAGCTCAAAAATAAAACACTGAGAGCTAGGGCTTCCCTGGTGGCGCAGTGGTTGAGAGTCCGCCTGCCGATGCGGGGGATACGGGTTCGTGCCCCGGTCCGGGAGGATCCCACATGCTGCGGAGCGGCTGGGCCCGTGAGCCATGGCCACTGGGCCTGTGCGTCCGGAGCCTGCGCTCTGCAACGGGAGAGGCCACAACAGTGAGAGGCCCGCGTACCACCAAAAAAAAAAAAAAAAAAAAAAAAAAAAAACACACTGAGAGCTAGTGTTTATAAATAAAATTTTCTATCAAATTTTTTTTTTTTTTTTTGCGGTACGCGGGCCTCTCACCGTTGCGGCCTCTCCCGTTGCGGAACACAAGTTTCAGATGCGCAGGCCCAGCGGCCATGGCCCACGGGCCCAGCCGCTCCGCGGCATGTGGGATCTTCATGGACCGGGACATGAACACGTGTTCCTTGCATCGGCAGGCGGACTCCCAACCACTGCGCCACCAGGGAAGACCCCTTTTTTTTTTTACTCCTAGTGTTCTCAATCCCGTTTTGCATTATATAACCTCTAATTTAATAATAGGTGCCTCAGAAATGACTGGTTACATTTAAAATAAAGAAGAAGAAGGAAGAAAAATGGCATAATGGTATTGTTTTACAGTTGAACGCAAATTGATTTTCAAGTACATTAATCTTTTGCTTTTAATTTAGTGGAATTGTTCCTCTGAGGCATTTGCAGTTTGTCAGTTCTTCACTAAAGCAGATATATGTTGTGCAATGTAATATGATTTCCTGACTGGATTTCAAATTAACCTTTTTCTATCAATTCTAAAATGCAATACTTGACCACTAAAGGTACTGTTAACACCTCACAGTTCGGTGTGTTATTAAACTTAAAGTAAATCAACGAAATTCATATTAAAATCAGATTAAAGATTTACTCTTGGTAAAAGGTTAAGCAAATCTCCATGCTTTTTGATATTTTTAATTTGCATCTTTAATAAGCTGTAGCATCAACAGAGCTTCTGGTCTCATTTCTACATATTTCAGAATAGGAAAACTTGTTCCTTTCACCACGGTATCAAATTATTCTAGGTTGGACATTAAAAGTCTTCAGCATACCAACAAGTTTAAGCCACCAAAGCTTAACACTTTAAAGTACTTCAGCCTTGAAAATGGTGCTGAAAGACTCTGTCATTGTGGTCTTCATCTCTCATTATCTAATGCCTCCTCACTCACTGTTGCTGGTTGACTTTGTGCCTTTTGACCTGGAAGTAGAAGCCCCTATTGAGTTCCTTACCCTAAAAAAAGTGACTCGAGCATTAACTCCTTCAGGCCACTAAAGAATTGCTCTGTAAGTTCTACTGAGTTAATGCAGCTTTCAAAATTGTCGTTTGCCCCCTGAGGATGATTTAGACAACAGATCAGTCTGCGATTTAAATTGTCTTCAGTGACTAAATTACTTCTTCCCACACTAGGTGTTAAAAGATCCACTTGAACATGGACTGTTTTGGGTCACTAGGGCATCCTCGAGCCAATTTGCAGCAGGAGGGTGTTAGAGCATATTAACTCTTCAGACTATTAGGGTGCCTTTTCATCTGCGCAAGTCAACGCACTCTCCAAACTACCTAATTTTCCACCAGGGAATTTTGCAAGCTAGCTGGGATGAGGAGTTAAGTGAGTGTTTCACTTTTTAAAGACTCTGCCCCAAGTGACAAAGATGTGATTCCAAATGGAAGGTCCTAATAAGAAAGATATTATTTTGTGTGTGGTGAGCTGACAGGTACACTGGGGGGCCTCATGCCTATTCATGATTGTGTTTGTGTAAATTGTCTGTTCTTCAAATTCACCATTAGGTTTCTAGTTTCTAGGGCTGTTGCAACATACATTGGGAGCAACACTTTTAAGTGGAATTGTAACCTTGAATTCAAGGCAAAGGAAGAAATTACGATCAAAATGGTTTCTTGTAGTCACTATTCATTAGGCTGACAGTGAAAAACTGACTATAGTACTTGAAGGCAAAATCAGGTAACCATGTTGAGATATGCAGTCAAGAGAGTTACTGTCAAGGCCAAATATAAAGTGTACCAGTGACAAGTAGTTAGAGAATGCAGTCTCCCTCTGTGCATCCATTTACAGCAGTAGGTACAATGTCAAGTCTAACATCACTTTTTTTTTGAACACCAAGTATTTAACCGAGAGGTTAAATATTTGTTTAAATGGCATCTTGAAAGACAAATGACCATGGAAGCTCTAAGTTCATATTTTTTTAAGTAGATAAAACAAGGAAAAGTTAAACTGTCCAAAATGACTGTATCTGTATACTGAGAGCCAAAATAATACTGTATACATGGGAAGGGAAGGAATGGTAAAGGAGGAAAAAAAAATTGCTTATGTCACTTTTTCATTTGTCTTCATAATCTCACTGCTTTAGCCGTTAGAATAATAGTTTTAGGGCTTCCCTGGTGGCGCAGTGGTTGGGAGTCCGCCTGCCGATGCGGGGGATATGGGTTCGTGCCCCAGTCCGGGAGGATCCCACGTGCCGCGGCGCGGCTAGGCCCGTGAGCCATGGCCGCTGAGCCTGCGCGTCCGGAGCCTGTGCTCCGCAACGGGAGAGGCCGCAACAGTGAGAGGCCCGCGTACCGCAAAAAAAAAAAAAAAAAAAAAAAAAGAATAATAGTTTTAATTCAGTTTCAGGTGCTTCCTTAATCTCTGAAGATCTTTTATAAAGAGATCCCTAAAAAATACCCTCTATGTACCTTTCAGTATTTAAAGTATTTATTGGATGACAAAGGCATTCTCAAATTAGAAATCATCATGGAGGAAATCCTAAATTCTGGATGTTGGCATGTCTAATGTGTTATGTTATGTGGGTATGAGTGCTTTTGATTAAAGCCTTGGCCTCTGAAACCATACTAGCAGGATTCAAAGCCCACTTCAGTGACATAGTAGCTGAATGACTTGGTCATCAAATATCTCCTCTATGCTTAAGTTTTCTTATTTGCAAAATGATGATAATACTCTAGGGCCTGACTAACCTCACAGTGTTCTTGTGAGAATTAAATGAGTTAATACATGTGAAGCATTTAGAACAGTACCTGGCCCATAAAAATCACTCAGAGTTATTAAGATGTGGAAAATGATAAATAAATGTTAGTACAAATTCTAAACATTTAATATATTTCTACATTTTGTTTATTCCCTGATTATTTTGATTTCAGAGACATTCTCAGATTTTATTATACAATTCAGGTCACATATTATGGCCTATAAAAAGTTTTCTTTGTTTGTTCCAATCCAAAGTAATTTTTCCTTCACTAAACTTCTGGTCACGGGTAGTCTGCACCATACTTAATTACACAATGTACCTTGCAACATATATCAAGTTTTAATACCTGCTATCAATTCATTCTGTCTTAAATGAAAACTTAGTCCCTCTTGGCTCCAATGAAAGTCTCTTTCTTCTTATACTGAACCTTGTGAAAATGATGAGCAGCAAGACACAATCAGCCATATAATTATATACTTGAAACTTGAAGGCAGATCCGTCGTGGTTTCCTTTTTGGTAACCTAACTACAACACCGTAAAACATGTACTGGCAATGTTTCCTCTCCAAAACTTTTTACTATTTTCTTCAAATACCATATACCTTAGGCCGCCTTTGAAATGCCCTCATCCTGTTCTCTGGTTTTCTCAAAACAACTTTCTCCCCTCCTTTCCCAGTACTAGCATAAACCACCTAGATCTGACACCTTCTATTGTGTTGATTTTTCTAGTATGTATCATCTAAGGAATTATACGAGCACTAGGCTTCACATTTCTCACATTAAGTGAAGGAATGGTAATAAGACTTAGTTTGTAGTTCATGACCTACTTGGCCCTCGGACCCAAAATATGAATGGATGACTCCAGTACAGGTTTTGGTTAGATCACGTGGAAGACTGTAGCTACCCCAACAGCTGCTAACTTCTCTGAATGTAGGCACATAATTAAAAGTAGGATTTCTTAGAATAGTTGTATAAATATCAACTTCAGGAAATGAGGAGGCTTTGAGTTCAGGCAAAAGAGGAACACTGAAAAGGTCTGAATTAAGATAAGATAAACAGAACTAGTACTGGACTACACTGCCAGAGACACTGGACTTTTACTGCAATGAGTGCAGTACTGATAACTGATCCTTTAAGAAACATAAAATGTTTCTGGAAACTAAGTAAAAAGCCATTTAGCCTCAGTCATATAATTTGAAAGTAAATTGAAATATGATTAAAAGTATATATATATATATATATATATATATATATATATATATATATATATATACATTGCAGTTTAAAAACAAAGAAAACAACAGAAAAAGAAACCTGAGTTCCCATCCTGCCTCAATCAATGTGTGACCTTCTGTAAATTATTTCATGTATCTATACCTCCTTTGAAAACAGTGATAACCATAAGCCTTTTATTATCTTCAGCGTTTTTTTTGAAAATTAAATGAAATAAGGTATGCAAAGGACTTAATAGAATGCTTACAAAGAAATAAATGCTTAATAAATGGTAGCTAGTAATATTTTGTAATTATTGCTAGAATTATTGGATTTCTACTTGTATCAAAGGTTAAGCAAATATTTTAATCTAAATTATGGACTTCTGAGATTAGAAGAAATACAAATTTTAAAATAATCTCACCTATAATCTGTAGGTAATCTTTTTCTTCCCTAAGTATTATTGTATATATGAAGGAAACATCTAGGACAAAGAGCAGTTAGTTATATTTTAATTCCCGTCCCTTCACTTACCTTGAGTTGGTACTCCGTCAACATTCACAATGTAGTTGCGTTTATAATAAAGTTCTAGAAACTGGGGTAAATATATCTCTTAAGATTGAGGTCTTAATCTTAAAATTAAGGCTGAGAAATGGACTGACTAGCAAGTGCTTCTTGCTTCAGCACTTTCCAGTAAGGTCAGGAGACAGAATCCACTTCAGTTATACTGACAGAAAATGTAATTTAAATAACTTTTAACCAGGTATTGGAGAGCTGCAAAGTCACAAAGGACACACTATGGTCTTACAGAGGTAGTAATTGCAGGAAACAGGACTACAGAAAGAAAGGGAAGAGGTTTGGATTATTAAAGCTTGCAGGAGGAACCCTGCAAGATCAGGACCCAGACCTCTCCGAGGAGGGGTGTTTTGCAGCTGAGGCTTCAGCCTCAGATGCTTGAACTTCAGGTGTTCAGATGAGGGGCCTGTGATGCTCAGGACTCAGCCAGAACTCTGATGCGGAGGAGCTGACTGGCTGGTAGCTATCAAGAGGAGGTGAAGTAAGGCAGATTCATGAAGTATAAGAAAAACCTGCGAAATGAGATTAACTTCCATTACTGTAACAAATATTCTGTTGAGTTGAAGCAGCACAGTTGGGGTGATGCTACAGGAAAATGACACCAAAGAAAGGATCAAGCCCCTTCTTCTTCCTCTAGACTTTCAGTATCTCACCACTGCTCCTGCTGCGTGGAACCTAACTGCTGGCAAAGAAGAAATGTACTTTGCAGAGCCCCAATCCCGTATCACAAAACAGAATATAGAAGCGTGAGTTTGAAAATAGAACAGGAGATTCTGAAATATTTAATGATAGATGAATATTTGGTGTTTTTTGAGTCCACAATATGGATGTTTTTCCATAACTGCATTTCTGAATTTTATTACTTTCTAAACAAAAGCAACAATAGAATAAAAAATACTTTGATCTGATGACTACAGTATTCTTAATAAATAAAGCAAGATTATTCCAAAGGCCAATTGCAAGTCTGTTCAGAAGCTTGTTTGAAAGAGATTAAAATAAGTATTCTACCATCCAAAGACCAAATCCAGTTAAAAATTACACATAGTCGTAGAAATAAAATTACCTAATTCATGGATAGATTTACTTTTAACAAGAGAAATAATATATATCAATATTTTCATGAACTATTGTGCATTTCTATAGATTTTATTTTGCTTAGATTTTTAGTTATCAAAATATAAGAATATTTCAATTAGAAAAATGCATTAGAAAACATTTTAGGAAGGTATCTTTATGTCACATTCCTAAAACTCTATTGAAAAAGATATAATATTTTCAAAATATGCAAGGTATTTGCCTATAATTCTATATTTATCTCATAGTATTATAATTGTATATTTATCTTTGCATAATGAAAAGCTCTTAGAATGGAGAAATTCATATATGCAGTTCATAACTGACAATAAGTAAAATGAATTTAAAATTTGAGACGATCTTTGTGATAGCACCAGAATCTAAATCAGTTTGATTCTAGCATATTTATAAGGAAACATTATTAAAATTTAACCTTATTGGAAGACTATGTTATGTTTCAGGCATTGCACCTAAAATAATTTAGAACTTATATCTCCCCATCTGCTGTATATTAAAATTGACTTAATGGGTACTACTGCATTTTGTTACATTTGATACTAATCCTTTTCCCCATCTCAGATGAACACCAGTTTCTAAACATTTTAAATAGAAAATATTTTTTCCCCAAGAGTGAACATTTCTCATTATGCATTGCAATCTTTCAGATCACTGAGAAAAGGAAATCGACTTACTAAAATTCCAGAATAGGTATCCAAACAAACCTGAAAGTTTATTTTTTAAAGTTGTGAGGAAAAAAAAGTTGCAAGAAAGGATTTTTAATAGAAGCAGTGCAGAATGAATATGCTATCATCTAAATTCAGCCAAAACCCATTCAAGTGCCAGAATAGCATGAGAGATTAATAATGTGTACACCAGCATATTTTATTCATGGTTATAGCCACTACACTTCCAAAATCTTAAATTCAGAGACTATAAATCTCTAAAGAAATGATAAATGCAAAAGGTGGGAAAGTGGGCTGGAGTTCTAGAATGATGTCTTGACATTTACATGAGCTACACTGGCACCCATTAGCCATATGTCATCTTCCCTTTAGATAGTGAAGACTTCTTTTCACCTTATAATTATTTATATATGTTAAATAAATAATGTCCTCTTCTGCTTTTCAGGCTGATGTTCCTCTTCTTCTTTGAAATGGGGAGTTTAGAAATGGCATACCAGGATCCACACACAGCTTATTATGGGCAAGGGAGAAGAGTTATTCCCTCCTCCACAAAAAGCTCACAGCCAAGTTCTAACCCTGCAAGTTCCCATGCAGATCTTGTTCACAACCTCAAGCTGATGTTACATACTTGGGTACAGCTGTGAGGTATACTCAATGGCAGCTATCTCAAACCAGTGTCTTACATCAACAATAACAAGGATCTGAAAACAATAAGCCTAGCTAAAAATGTGTGTCATACTATCTATCTTGCCAGCAGTAGCAAGCAGGACTAAACCTAGGGGAAATGATGTCCCACACCTGGTAAGAGTGCACGATTCTCTTTCCTGCAGGACCTGCTTACATATGGTTCTCTGCTGGGAATGCTCTACCCAGCTAATCCTGCTCATCTTTTAGGGTTTTAAAGTGAACTTTGAATTTCAGTTTTCCTTTCAGAGTATAAAGCAGACTCAAAGGAATGGATGGAAATAGTGATCAAGAGAAGGAATTATCCTTTATTATAACTAAAGTTGAGATTCTGCCTAAAAATCAGAGACTATATTTCACCCCTGATCAGTCTCCAAACTGGAACATATTTCATTATGCATATTTATCTACCATGAAAGATATTCATCTGAGCCCACTTTAGGGCATGAGTGGGAGATTTGGGACTATCTACTCAAGTTCCATGAAATCCACTGTCCATTGTTCTTTCATGTTCTTTCAGTGTACTTTCCTGTGTTTGGCAGTAAACTGGCTGTCAGGTTACCTGGGATGGCCTTGGCTGGGAAAACTGGGAAAAGTCAGTTTGCATGTATCTCAGCCTGCAATACACTACGCCAGCTATGTCCTAGTAGCTGTGGTGAGGAGCAGGAGTGAGCAGGCCAAATTTTGCAACAGGTAAAGCAGAAATACACATGTACATTTAAGCAGAAATACACGTCATGTATGCTAACACCAATTTTGAACAAAATGAATCACATAGCTAGGTCCAGTGTCAGATTGAGAGGGGACAAAACATTTTTAGGGCAAAGGGAGCAGATACAGGGAGGTAATTAATTAGGGCCATTCATTCAATTACTCTCTCACCATCAGTGATTCTGATTTTCATACACACATAAAATACACATCAGTTGAGAATCTTTCTCCTAGAATAGGCCTTCCCTCTTTCTACTACTTCTGTCTTTTCCATATGAAAATAGTACCTGCAGATACCACAGTAAAAGTATTCTTGTTGTCATACTAAGACTAAGAAAGCATTAATTTACTTTCCTACAGATTGAGATTAAGCTTCTCAGCCTCCTAGGCATGAAGAGGACATGCACCCCCTACAACGAAGGTTAACTTTTTTGACCTTCTTCCTATTTGTGGCAGCTGTTGTCTGCTGGAAGAGAAAAGATCTGCAGCTACTTTGTATATTAAAGAGATGTTATGGCTCAGCATTTATAATAGATATTGAACTCACTAAACATGCTATCTACCCACAATCTGGGATATATAATAAATACTTACATAAATTATTTTGAGTGAATAAATACAGTTTTTAAACTCTAAATATGTACAATTATAAGTAAACATAATTAATATATTGGGGGATTCAAAAGTCAGTATAAATTGAGAAGAGTAGAATGCTGTGAACATATTAATGGTTCTGTGATCAAACTAGAAAATATAGAGGTGATATATATGTTGGGAGAGAGGTTGTTTGAAAAAAGAGCTTCTTGTTATATGTTCCTGATTTTTAAAAGAATTTAAAGTGGATTAAGGAAAAGAAGTAAAAGGCTTTTATTTGTCCAAGTAATTAAATGACCTTCTTGTCAGTTCCCTAAGCCTTTGCTGTAGACTGAATGTTTATGTTCCCCAAAATTAACGTGTTGAAACCTAACACCCAAGATAATGATATTTGGAGGTGGGGCCTTTGGGAGAGTTCTCATGAATGGGAATAGTACCTTATAAAAAAGACCCCAGAGAGTTCCCTCAACCCTTCTGCCATGTGCGGACACAGTGAGAAGATGGCTGTCTCTAAGCCAGGAAGCAGTACCCTCCCCAGACACCAAATATGCTGGTGCCTTGATCTTGGACTTGTCAGCCTCTAGAACTGTGAGAAATAAATTTCTGTTGTTTATAAGCCAGCCAATCCAAAGTATTCTGTTATAACAGCCCAAACAGACTAAGAGAGCCCCTAAACTTTGCTCATCAGCATTTCTCAAACCACCCTGAAATTACCTCTTTAGTACTCTGTATGGTAAACAAGACCTTAAGTTTTTGAACACTAAACCTGTATATTTTCTGGTCAGGCTGTATCCCTAGTATCTGGCATAGCATCTGGTATATAGTATAGAAGATAGGAAATTAATGTTTTTGTCAGGCTATCAGAAAGAGGACAATTAGAATTGATCAGGTTATGAAGAATAAATTTGAAAGAGGAAAATAAAAATCAATGTTTATACTATGGTAGCAATGCCTGAGTTGGAGTTGGTATTTTGTGTGCAGAAAAAAGATTACAGTTGAATCAAATATTTCTTTGAGTATATTGGGTGGGAGTATTAGAGAAAGGACACATTCGGTACTCATGGTGGAGAAGATAGTACTGGTCCCTGAAAATAGAAAGATTTGAAACGTTCATATCTTAAGAAAATAAAAAGTTCAAGTATGTTCACCATCAAAGTGGTCAGATTTATTAGAAATTGTTCAACAGTGAAAACAGGTAACACATACAACACTCCTTCAGTGCCAGACCACTAATTATTTTCATAACAGTGCTCTGAAAACTTAATATTATTATTCTCATTTAAAAATGTAGAAATTTAATTTGAAAGAATAATTTACCCAAGGTTACACAGTTAGAAAGCAGAGCAAAATATTGAACTCAGGTAGTCTGGTTCTACATCTGAGCTCTTAACTATACTACCTCTCTCTAAATTACCTTGCTCAATATATTTGAAAACTATAAAGATACAATGTGAGATAAGAAGTCATTACTTTTGTTTGCCAGTATCTATAACCGTGCTATCTAATGTAGTAACCACTAGTGATATGTAACTACAGAGCACATGAAATATGTCTTGTCTGATTTAGACACTGGATTTTGAAGATTTACAATGGGAAAAAACATAAGAGATCTTAATATTTTTTATATTGATCACATGATAAAATTATAATATTTTGGATATATGTGTTAAATAAAACATATTTTTAATTTACATATTTCTGTTCATATTTTTAATGCTGCTACTATAAAATGTAAACTTATATAACTTACATATGTGGCTGTTATAGTTTGGTCTGCTGTAGCAAAGTTCCATAGACTGGGTGGCTTATAAACAATAGAAATTTATTTTTTATAGTTCTGGAGTCTGGAAGTCCAGGATCAAGGTGCCAGTATTGTGGGATTCTGGTGGAAGTCCTCTTCCAGGTTGCAGACTGCTGACTTCTTGTATTATCCTCATATAGTAAAGGAGAACAAGCTATGTCTCTGGCCTCTTCTTGTAAGGGCACTAATCTCATTAACGAGGGCTCCACCTTCAAGACTTAATTACCTCTCAAAGTCCCCACCTCCAAATACCATTTCACTGAGGATTAGATGTCAACATATTAAGATTCAGGTTACACAGACGTTCAGTCCATAACAGTGGCTTATTGAACAGAGCTAGCATATATATTGTAGAGGTAATTTCTTATTAGTTCTAATGGTTATAAAGCCCAGGTATCTTTGCTGTATTGGAATTGAACTTAGCTCTTCCCTATTACAATAGTACTGAATAAAGTCTGTCCCTATCAACTTTAATTAATGACTAGTTCTGTTTCTCTTCAGCAGTTGCTACCCTAGAATAGCATAGTTTTAAGAGGAGGAATCTTCAGCCATATTCCTAAACAAATTGAGCATATTTGTTAAATCATCTATTAATCATTCAGTATCAGGCTGGTTTAATGTGAATTCAACAGATCAACTATTTGGCAAAATTTAGTAATATTGAGGAGTATTTTGAATATATATTGAATGCTTCAAATTTCACATCACTAAGTACTAGCTCAGAAAAGGAATTTGCATTCTACAGGAGAGAATGCAAGTATTTTAAAGTGGGGTGGAAACCATGTGCACAAATTTTCTATTGCTACTGTAAAAAATTGTCACAGATTTTGCAGCTTAAAACCACACGTCTTACAGTTCTGTAGTCCATAAGTCTGAAATCGGTGGTGGTTAAATCAGTGTTGGCAGGGCTATGCTTCTTTCTAGGAGCTTTAAGATAGAAATTGTTTCTTTGTCCTTTTCAACATCTAGAAGCCACCCACATACCTTGGCTCATGGCTTGCTTCTTCCATCTTCAAAGCTAGCAACTTTGGGCCAAGCATGTCTCATGCTACCCTCTCTCTGGTTCTATTTTCTGATTCACTTTCCACTTATAAGGATCCAGATAATCCAGGTTATTTTTATTACCTTAAGGTCATGTGATTAGCAACCTTAATTCCATCTTCAACCTTAATTCTCTTTTGCCATGTAATATAACATTTTTTCATAAGTACCAGTAATTAAGACATAGACATCTTCTGGTGGTCATTAGTCTGCCTGTCACACCATGATTATTAATTTTATAAATCTATATCAAGAGGAATCCATAGGCAAGTAGAGTAGAACATATTTATTCTCTATCATTGCAAAATAATTCTATTCAAAGTAAGTTTATTGAAATAAACATATGACAAATATCCTACCATAGTGCTGAAGAGTGAGTATGTATGAGGTGTCGTGGCATGAGAGAACAAGATATTATGTCTGTTGATGTGGATCAGAATTGGCTGTACCAAGAAAGACGTTTGCGGGGCTTCCCTGGTGGCGCAGTGGTTGAGAGTCCGCCTGCCGATGCAGCGGACGCGTGTTCGTGCCCCAGTCCGGGAAGATCCCACATGCTGCGGAGCGGCTGGGCCCGTGAGCCATAGCAGCTGAGACTGCGTGTCCGGAGCCTGTGCTCCGCAACAGACGAGGCCACAACAGTGAGGGGCCCGCGTACCAAAAAAAAAAAAAAAAAGAAAGAAAAAAAAGACGTTTGGGGGCCTTGAGGTGTAACAATAAATTAGCTCATGAAGTGATAACTTTATGCTGCTTTTTATATATGTGAGACCTCTTTATAAATTATTTTTTCTGTTTTATATACTATATTATTTTCAGAAATATGTTATTTATCTGAACCCTTAGTGTGATGCTTCCTCACATTTCCCTTATACAATTTCTTCAAATTGGTTAATTCACGATTTTAAAGACCTACCACCTTTTTTTACCTTTTAGAATAATGGGACACTAGCAATACTGAATCAGAGGGCCGTGGTCTCTGACATCAATTTTCCGTTTTATATTTAATCTACTTCATAGAGCTTTCTATACAGATTTCACATTTTCTAACATATTCAACAAGTAATTTGCCCTTGCTCTGCTTCCTGTTCACTTTTCAGTGACATAATCTCATTGTTAAAGTCACGTTGTAAGTACTTTTTACTTTATAAGAAGCAAAGTTTGAAAATTGAACTATAAAAACATAACATCTAAAAAAAAACCCGTAACATCTGATGTTTTTAGAAAGCTACACACTTTCAACTCACGTGGGGACATATAATCCTTCTGGTTTTCATAAAAACCATTTTTACTAAATAATGATAATAGTCTAATAATAATAAATAGCTAAAATTTGTTTAGCTCTCACATGGGCTATGAGCTTCACATGGATTATTTCAATTATTGTATCATTTGTGAAATAAATGTTTAAGACTTAAATATTAAGTAACTGTTCCATAATAAGAAAATGACAGAACAAGATTTGAATAAAGATAATATGACTTACGAGTATACATTCTTAGCAAATATACCATACTGAAAGTAGTATTATAGGTTTCTAGGCTACCATAACAAAGTACCACAGACTAGGTGGCTTAAACAACAGAAATTTACTTTCTCATGATTCTGGAGGCTAGAAGTCCGGAATCAAAATGTCAGTAGGGTCAATTTTATTCTGAGGTCTCTCTTAGCTTGTCGATGGCCATATTCTCCCTTTGTCTTTACATGGTCTTTCTTTTGTGCGTGTCTGTGTCCTAATCTTCTCTCCTTGTAAAGATACCAGTCACACTGGATTAGGGACCACTAATATGATTTCATTTTAACTTAATCACCTCTTTAAAAGTTCCGTCTCCAAATACAGTCACATTCTGGAGTACTGGGTTAGGATTTCACATACGAATTTTGAGAGACAGAATTCAGCCTATAAGATGTAGTTTCTCAGACCAAAGGGGAAAACATAGATTCATTATTGCCCAGTGACAAAAAAAAAAACCATGAAATTTCTCCAGCTGAGAGCAAGACATGTGATTCTTACTTTTACAATAGCATACCCTGCTAAATTACATTTGGAAAGAAATAGTGAATGGCAAGGACTGGGAGGCTAAGAAAGATAATCAGAATCTTTGGAGACGAATGCACTGAATATCAAAATCTCTGCAAGAATAAAGCATGAAATACATCCATTGCACTGGAAGTTTAGTAACTTGCTGATGAGGGGGGTTTTCTGTTGGACTACTGGTAATACTATCACTTGGGAAGAATTTTCACTGAGCTAGGAGGCAGAGAACCAATTTACTCTAAGGATTCCAGCCAAAAGTTTAGTTTGCTCAGAAACACTCAGCAGAGCATGAACAGGAACTGAGGAGGTGGACTGCGGGGGTTGAGTGCTATCAATTGAGCTTTGAATGTTAAAACAAAGAAGAATATGGAGGCTGAGGCTGAGGTCAGTCTCCTGCTGATGTACAGAGCTTGCCTTTCACCTCTCCCAGGGGCAGCAAAGTTCCAGTGTCTGTGTGGTCCACTTGCATGAAATCCTCAGAGGAAACTTTGTTCTGTGGTTTTTCTTCCCACCTGTATTTCCAAGAACACTTTAAGCTTTTTACTCCTTGATAAGTGTCCCATGCGTCTGATCTTCACTTTCCCTGTTTATTACTATTTTAATGACTTTGTAGCTCTATATCTCTTAGGGCTGGTTTGTGCTGAAGAGCCCCTGTAATTGCAAGTTCCCTTTTCTCGACCTCCTGCCTTTCAAATCAAACTCCTTCAGGGACTAAGCTCTACTGAAACATTCCTTTCAAAGACTTACTGAAAAAACAAGACGCTGATGCAACACTAATGCTTCTAAATTTCTAGAATAAAACAATTAATTATTATCAGGTGTTGGACATTTTAATGTAAAAATAAACTAGATTAAGAAAATTAAAATACACTATCCTAAAAATGAATTGAAAACATAGGACAAATCAAAGAGATATAATCTCCTTACTTCTTGCTGGGTAAAGTTTAGAGTAAAATACAAACTCCTGCTTCATACTTACTAAGTCCTAGGTGATCTGTTTTTCTATTTCTTGGTCACCCATCATACGCACTTCTTTCTTTACCTTAAACATGCCAAAGTATCTACATGGTTGGGCCTTTTTAAATTAGTTCTTTCCATGGATTGAGGTATGTGATGGTTAATTTTCTTTATCAATTTGACTGGGCTAAGGGATGCCCATATAGCTTAATTTTGATCATGATTGTGAGGGTGTTTCTGGAAGAGATTAGTGTTTGATTTAGTTGACTGAATAAAGAGATACATCCCCTCCAGTGTGGATGGGTGTCATCCAATCCATTGGGGGCCAAATAGAACAAAATGGCAAAGGAAAGATGAATTCTCTCTCTCTCTTCTTAAGTTAGGACATGCATCTCTTCCTGCCCTCAGACATTGGACCTCCTAGTTCTCAGGTCTTTGGCTTCAGACCTATAATTAATTATACCCTGGCTCCACTGGTTCTCATGCCTTTGGACTCAGACTAAATTATATCATTGGTTTTCCTGGTTCTCCAGCTTTCAGATGGACAGTTATGAGAGTTCTTGGCCTCTATAACTGCATAAACCAATTCCTATTATAGGAACCAATTCTTATTTTATATATAAAATAAATATACCTATGATGAGCCCTGACTAATACGAGGTACCCTTCCACCTTGTACCAGTTAGTAAGCTATTATTTCTCCATCCAATCCAGTCCTTCTAGATCCTGTTATGTAAAGCTAGACCTGGGCAACTGTAAGCTACATTTCCTTTTTGTCAAGTGGATCCCTATTATGCTTTTGACAATATCAAGCACTATGTGAATACTAGAATGCTGGAGAAGATATACCCCTCTTACTGTTGGCTTCCAAGTCTTGTTGGCTGTTGCTTCAGAATGTCCCTTAAACCTAGTGGAAAATTGTTTTAATAACACTTTTATTTTGTCTTTCCCCTACAATTCCCAGTTTCTTCATACCCCCAGGTTCAGCCTCTTCCCTCCCTGTGGTAAGCAGAAATTCTAGGAATGGTCTCTGTTGTGTGTTGAGTGATCACCAAAAATATATGTTGAAGTCCTAACCTCTGGTACCTGTGTAATGTGGCCTTATTTGGAAATAGGGTCTTTGCAGATTTAATTGAGATGCAAGTTAAGATGAGGTCATACTGGAGTAGGTTGGGATCTTAATCTACTTTGACTGGTATTTTTACAAGAGAAGAAAAGACACACACAGAAAGGAGATCACCATGTGAAGACACAGAGGGAAGGTGACCATTTGATGACAAAGGTAAATTGGAGTTATTCAGCCACAAACCAAGTGACACCGAGGATTTCCAGCAGCACCAGAAATTAAGAGAAAGCCGTGGAACAGACTCTTCCTCTGAGCCTTCCCGAAGGAACCAATCTTACCAACAAACTCAAATTTGAACTTCTAACCTCGTGAATTGTGAGAGAATATATGTCTTTTGGTACTTTGTTACACAGTTTTTGAAAACTACTAAAACCCCCCCAAATTATCTGCTACTACATTCACAAGGTCCTGAAACTCCTGTGATTGTGTTATGTTACAAGGCACGGTTGACTTTAAAAAGGGGAGATTATTTTGGTGACCTAATCTAATCCCAAGATTTCTTAAAAGCAGAGAATTTTGAAGATTGAGATGGGCAAACAATGAGGAATGCAAGAGGCATCAAAAGCTAAAAGCAGTCCCTACTTGACAGCCAGTAAGGAAAGAGGGACCTCAGACCTATGGCCACAGAAACTGGATGCTACCAACAATTTGCATGATCTTGGAAGTGATTCTTTCCCAGCACCTCCAGATAAGAGCCTTGCTGGACAATACTTTGATTTTGTCCTTGTGAGACACTGAGGAGAAAATGCAGCTCAGCCTGCCCAGATTTCTGACTTACAGGACTGTGATATAAAATATGAGTTGTTTTAAGCCATTATGTTTGTGGTAGTTCATTATGCAGAAAGAGAAAACACTCTCCTTGGAGGTATCAGCAGCAGCAATACAACATCCTCTCCTTAGAGGTGTAAGTCACGGCTCTGAGAGTCCCTTCCACTAAGTTTCCATGGTACCAACACCAGCTATCCAGTGCTTCCTCATCAGTAAACTGTCGACCTCCTCAAGTTCCCTCTTCCAAGCTTCCAGATTCTGAGTGTCCCAACTCTCCCCTTCTTTCCATTAGCCTTGAAGATGTAATTTGCTTCCTAAAATTATATTCTGTTAGCTCAGTGTTCCTTTTCTGATTTAACCATTCACCATTGCTTGTTAAACAATTCCTTTTATCAAATTCTTTCTGTTAAAATAACGGCTGTGGTTTCTGTGAGCCTGAGTGGACCCTAACTGATACACCCTGATCCTCAAATTATCCACTAAGAAAAGAGTGACACCTAATCTAAAGTAACAACTCAGACAATCTCTTCCACAGCACCTGTATTACTTATCTTTATAGCTTATTTTCTGAATTTTGTTTTGTTTTGTTTCTTTGTGCACTTGTTGATTGGTTTTATCAATTCTATTTGCTCACAAGAATGAAGGCTGTGTTCTGAGTAGAAAGCTTGTTTGAACGTGGTTGCTTGTGTCTGCACATGTTATAGTCAATGGCAGTGGGGAAAAGGGGTTATCATGTGTTTCAAAATCTCAACAACAATTTAGGGCAGACCAGGTTCAGCTTCTCCAACAGATAGCAACCTGCTGATAGACTGATTTAAATCTCAGGGCAAGCTAATAAATGAGGCCAAATAAGGAATCCTGAATTGCTCTAGCTTAGCATTTACCAAAATATGTTTTACTGAATAATAGTTTAGGAAACTATGTGTTTTATGCAGTCATTTGGAAATTCAGGCTGTAAGTTGTTTAGTCTATACTAAATGATATGACCTATAATAAATTTTGTGATTAAAACGATTTGTTCTCTACTGTAGTAGCTTCCAAAAACGTATTAAAAAATAGAACCCCCAGGCTTCCCTGGTGGTGCAGTGGTTGGGAATCCGCCTGCCAATGCAGGGGACATGGGTTCGAGCCCTGGTCCGGGAAGATCCCACGTGCTGCAGAGCAACTAGGCCTGTGTGCCACAACTACTAAGCCTGTGCTCTAGAGCCTGTGAGCCACAACTACTGAGCCTGCGTGCCACAGCTATTGAAGCCCATGCTCCTAGAGCCCATGCTCCGCAACAAGAGAAGCCACTGCAATGAGAAGCCTGCACACCACAACAAAGACCCAATGCAGCCAAAAATAAATAAATTACATTAATTAATTAAAAAAAAATAGAACCCCCTTTTTAAGTAAAACCCTGGAAAATTTTGGAATAATTAGAACAAGTATTAATTTGGGTAACTGCCCACTACTCTACCTACTCTCCTCATTCTGCTTCTCTCACTTCCAACATAGGAAGGACTATGCTTCTCATTCCCTGATCTCATAATGCAGCGGTCCCCAACCTTTTTGGCACCAGGGACTGGTTTCATGGAAGACAATTTTTCCACAGACTTGGGGGGGGCGTGGGGGGAATGGTCTTGGGATGATTCAAGTGCATTACATTTATTATGCACTTTATTTCTATTATTATTACATCGAAATATATAGTGAAAAAATTATACAACTCACCATAATGCAGAATCAGTGGGAGCCCTGAACTCGTTTTCCTGCAATAGATGGCCCCATCTGCGGATGATGGGACCACCTCAGCTCCATGTCAGATCATCAGGCATTAGATTCTCATAAGGAGCGCGCAACCTAGATCCCTCGCGTGCGCAGTTCACAGTAGGGTTCACGCTCCTATGAGAATCTAATGCCACGGCTGATCTGCCAGGAAGCAGGGCTCAGGAGGTAATGCGAGCAGTGGGGAGTGGCTGTAAATACAGACGAAGCTTCACTCATTTGCCCGCCGCTCACCTCCTGCTGTGTGGCCCAGGGACCCCTGTCATAACATATTGCCTTGGTGAAAACTGACACATTTTCCTAGAATTGGTTGGTGTCTGTCTCAAATAAGTAGTCGTTAATGATTTGGATCCATAATATGTGACTATATGGACCTAAGCCAGTGATCTTGGCCCTCTAGCCAAAGAAAATAATGGAAATTTCTTGATAAATAAAATTACAGAGAGTAATAGTATATATTATCAATATAGATATACCAATGAAGGTATATATTTATCAATATATCAATTTACATGGAAATTTTTTGAACACTAGAAAACATTCCTTTCTAAAATGTTGTGTCTTTCTCTCTTCCTATAGTACCTTGACTCTTTCATTATTATTCACATTATTCTAGTGTGAATAATAAGCTTACTACATGGAGGGACTTTTTCAGTTTTGTTTATCCCGTATTGCAATACTTCAAACAGGGCCAGCACATTTTATTCACTCAATGTCTATTTTTGAATGCATTTATATATCAATGTGTAAGTGAATTCCCAGGTATTCTTCTCATCTGTCTTAAATCAGAAGCAGTGTTTGGGTTAAGTCAGTATAAACAGCCTCCCCTAATTTTTTATATGCAGATACAAGGTTGGTTGGGAGAGCACAATGTATAATAGAACATGGATCAGATAAACTAGATAATTGCCAAAAAGAAAATTCTGTACAAAGCAATTCAATTTGGGTTTTCTCTATCCCTTGCATCAATCTCATAAGCTTAATAAGTATAAAATCTTCATTTCCCTTTGGATTACATAGACACAGTCTTAACTGACTCTTTATATAATCATCACCAAGTAATTATATTCCAGCTGGATGCTTTGTGACTCTCCTTTGACCACAAATTATTTTGCACAAAGTGATACAAGCCATATTGTGTGGCATCTTTTATTGCTGCCAGTCACTGACATGTAGTTGAGAACAATGAATATGTTTTGAACAAGAATCGTGCTGTTATCTAGAAGGCCAAATGAGAACCTGCCCAGCCACAGATGTTTAAATAATTATTTTAGACATTTTTTTTTTCTGACTTCCCTGCTCTGTCCATAATAATGTAATTACTGGCAGTGCTTTTATTACAAGTTCATAAGATGTTTGTCTTCTTAGTTCCTCCCACCTCAATGAAGTACATATGAAGTGTTAATAATTAAATGAATAGCTCCAGGCTAGAGATAATCATACCGGGCCTTTTCCCTACCTTAGATGGCATGACACCAATTCGAGTACTTTACAACAGAGAATAAGGGAAGCAACTAATGTTCCTTGAGATTATCAAAGCCAAAAGGGTACCAAAACACACAGTCATCTTTTCAAAACTCGATTCTTCTTGTATAAAAAAGAAATTCAATTGGCAATGATTTCATAAATGCAAATTCTCAGTTAGATACGATATATAGGCACATGTACATGTATATATACACACACACACACACACATAAACACACATACACACACAAACATATACATAGACTATAGTAAAGACAAATTAACCATCTTCCAAGTAATTGTTTTAAATATATCCTCATGGAAAAGAGAAAGTCAGAGTAAATTTTATTTCTAAATATTTACTAAAATTGAAAAATTTTTAAAACCCCCAAAGCAACAGATGACAAAAATGTAAGTATAAGCACATAGCAATTGCTAACCACAGAGAAATTAAATAAGATAATTAAATACAAAACACTGTCAGAGTGGGGAAATTTGCCCCTACTCCTCTGGGTTCCTTTGACTGGTCTAATAATTAAATTGACATAAGACAAATTAATGGAAGAAAATCAAATTTAATTTTGTACATATGGAGGTCTCATATATATGGTAGCTAAGAAGTGACCAAAGCAGGCAGCATTTGTACCTTCTAGATAAAGAAGCAATAAATTTGTGAGGAATTGGCAAAAAAAAAGAAACTTGGGCTTAGGTGCTAATTAGAGGAGAATTTAAGCAGAGTTTGTTTACACAGCCTTCTCAGCCCTGAATTCCCTGTCCCTGGCAAGTTTGTCTACCTCGGGTATAGGGAGGGTACCTTTCACATGGGAAATTTTTATCTTGCTTTCAGAGGAGGGGCAGAGTGTTCTTGCACTGGCTGTTTCTCGGGTTACTTTAATTCAAAATAACCAGTATGCTATTGATACTTTGGTATATTTTAGGATGGTCTGCCCTGAGCCTCAACAACATTTTAGAATTATTACACTGGATTTAGACTGAAAAGTTTGCATCAATTATCTTACCGTGTGTAGGTATAGCATGAAAAAATAGAACTCAGTTTTTGGTTTAAATGTATATTCAGTTAAACATAACTTGTTGAAAAAAATGGTAGAAATGAAGGATATTCATAATTTAAAAACACAAACAAATTAAGCAGTGCCCAATAATAAATATGCACTTTAAAAAATTCATAAGGCAACTTTAAAATCATATACTCATAACATCAGTTTTTATACTTTATGCTAATAATAAAATATTATTGAACATGAGACACAGATTCACATTAGCATTATATTTAACATGTACTTTAATATATTAAAAGTTAGAAAAAGTAAGTGCAATATGGAATCAAAAGAATTCTGTTATTGTAGTAGTGGGTAAGAGTTCATAATTGTTCTCTAAATCCTCAAAATCAAAAGATAAAGATTATATCCTCTGAATATTCAATATACTTTTGTAACTGCACAGACTTTGCTAAATTGAGGCTCACAAATATTGATGAATCTTTTATAAATATATGTTAAGTACACTGTAAATGTATATTAAATGTCATATCTTAAATGCCTTATACATTTACTCTAATATCTCTTCATTTTTCTTACAAATTATTATTTTTCAAACCTCAAATTCTGGTATAACAGAATATGCCAAAGAAGTCTATATTCCACCTTTATCTTTTCAAGTTAAAGTTTCCCCTTTATATCTTGTATAGAACTCTATACATGCGTGTCTCTCATAATCTTTTACATTTTCATTTCTTTCCTTCTTTTTCTTCTTTTTTAAATATTTGTTCATTTCATTCCTTGATGCTGTGCTTCTTCTATACTCTCCTAATCTCTTGAATTTTCCCCTTAATTTCCCTGCAGTCGCTTCTTTAATTCATATAATGAGATAACTTTAATTTCAAGGTCTGTCACTGAATTAATGAGGATACAAGAAAGAGAAAGAATGCTGTGATTTCATGCCCTAGAATTAGAAAAAGTACTATTCTTTTCTGCAACATTTTGGACCCCCTGATGCTCAGAGAGTAAGAATTTAGGAAGACAATAAAGGAGTTAATCGCAATAGTCAAGATGGGAAGTAATTAAAGCGTTTAAATGGAAGCATTTCTATGATTGTATTCATTGTCACAGCACTGCTAAGTCTTACAAGGTTCACGGAAGCACATAATGAATGAACAATAAAAATGTGTGGGTCAATATTTTATTTCTACTTGCTTCCAATTTTAATTTCCTAAAACATAACCACATGATGATTATTAAAGTCCAGCATACATAGTATATGGATAGTAGAGATTTTTCATTTGTCTTCAAAAATGCCTCTCCAGTGACTGCTGATTCTTCCCAATTGTACCTCCCTGCTGAAATGAATTATATCAGGAAGTGGAATGTACAAGAGAAAGGAAACAAAAAAGAACCACTGGATATGTTTTCTGAGTCAGAGATTTCTTACTATTTCACAGTACATAGGTATGCCACCCCTACTCACCTCCTTGTCCCAGACTTCATCCTTTATGTGACGTGATGAGACCTGATGGGAATTTGTCCTCCATGAGGACAAATTTTTTTTTCTCACTTCTCCAGAAGTGAGAAACAAAGGATTTTTTTTTTTTCTCTTCTTATAAGGAGGAAGAGACATTTGTCTAGTTCTGCTTCTAAAAGGGTTCCCTTCTTCCTCCAAACCTTTCCAGAAGACTTTTCTGACCTGAATTATTTTAAAATTTGAGGACTTCAGCCCTTTGGCATGTAAATTCCTAGGGGAGTAATGCTCTATTCTCTGAGGCACCTTGGGGCTTAACCTAGGACCAAGATCAAGCTGTAACCATTTGACTCTCTGGGGGATATAAGAAAGTTGTATTAGCCTTTGGATCAGAACAATTAACTAGAAAAATGGCAGCAGGTATAATTCTTATGATATCTGAAATGTTTATAAGAGAATTGAAAACATACATCCTCTTTTATAGTGCCTATGCTTCAGTGGATTAATAGGGTAAAGCTTTTTATAGGAAGACAGAAAAACATGAAAGTTTTATTCTCCAGAGATGGTCAGTCCAATTCAGTGCAAAACCTCTGGTCAAATTCCTGTTAGAGCCACTATGGCCAGTTTTCAGGTGCATATAACACAGTGCTTGCCTTCAAGGAGTTTATGATTTCATAGTGTCATTGAAGCCAAAAGACAAACAAATAAGTCTAATATAAGACTGTATATACTTTAGCAGGAATACATTTATAGAACATTTGAGCATTAATAGGAAGATGTAACATCAATTTATAACTGTAAAGTATTTTGTAAAAGTGATAATTAAGATGGATCTTAAAGCTTGTAAAATTCAGAAAGGCACAATTTCCCAAAAGGGTACATTCCAGACACAAGAAACTACATAGATAAATGAATTATAAAATATTATATGACACTATTTATATTACCTGGGGTTGACCCCCATTTATGGTCCAATTGACCATTTATTTTGTATTTATTTACTCAACATTTTTTTAACATCTACCCTACAACAAGGATCATTTTTGGTAATCACAAAAAATGGAAAATAATACTGCTGAAATTTAGTTTAGTTAATTAACTACTTAATTACTATACATATTGTGTGGATACATATTATAAAGTAGTATAAATGAACATAGAGGCTAGAGTGATATATTCCAATGATTAGGAAGTCTTCTCTGCTAGAGTGACATTGATCATTTGATGAAAACACTAAATGACACGACTGAGAAAGTCACACAATAGTAGGGGAGAAAAATTTTTTTTTCTTCTATCCATCTTAGATTCCCTGGCTGGGGCTGTATAAATTAGACTGACAAAAGACAGATTAACAAGAAAAAGACAATAAGTTTATTAGTATGTGTATCATGCATACACATGGGAGTGCTCAGAGATGAGTAACTCCAAAAGTGTGGTTAGATTTGGGAGTCTATGTACCTTACTTAGTAAAAGAAAGGGATGGGGAGTAAGGGCACTTATGGAGAAACAAATGACTTTTTAAAAGATAAATAGGACCTTAGGAGAATAGATGGGATATGTAAAAAATTAATAAACAGAAACCTCAATTAAACAGAGTTGGGAGACCAGAAGGGGGAGTTTTACTGCCCTATCACCTTAGCAGAGCTCAAAATAAAGAAGAAAGACCCCTCTTCTTTCCTGGAAAGGACTCAGCCAATGAAAAGCAATGGACTCTCTGTTAACTATAGTCCTCCTGATTCCTTTTCCTCTCTATAAAAGTGTTCTTTGCTTGCCATGAGAGGAGTTGCACATGGCTCTTCATGGTTGCAGAGCCCAAACTGCAATTCTCTGCTGATCCTAAACAAACCCATCTTCGTTGGAGAAATAGCTGGCAGTCTATTTGTCTTACGTCAACATTTTGGTGGCTCCAGGGACCAGAGAAGACCCCTGAGGACTCTGGGACTGGTAACCCAACAGGTGTGGTACCACAATTGAGCCCACTGTGCTCACTGCTTTTCATGTCAGTCCTGGAGTTTGAATGTAAGTCTCTCTCCTGGATCTGAGATCATACCCTCTTTGCATTTGAAGCTCTCCAGGCTTTATTTGGGATCTATTTTAAGGTTTTATGCTTTCTGGTTAAGACCTTTTTCTGTATGTGAATGTTCATTTGGCACTTGGGTCTGATTTTGGTATTAAACGGTTTCAATCCAAGCTGGCTGATAAGCTGTCAGCCCATTCCTTCAGGAACAGAGGCTGCTTCACTGAAAATGTACCAGTTCAGCTATTGGACCATTCCTTTGGAATAGGAGCTGTTCTCTGGAAACTGGCCAAAAAGCCTTTGATCTGGCTTCTCTGGGACCATGCTGTTTCCTTAGAACTTACTGGTATTAGCTAGCAGGTTGTTTGAGACACAGGCTGTTTCATTTGAGCTATTTGAAAATCTTGCTTTTACTCTAGAGAAAAACATATGAGAAATGAGATTCCAGTTACCTAAATATTTTGAGTGCACCCCCCCTTTCAGGGACTCTGGCTGATTTTGTTTAAAAACCAAGGTCCTTCCTCATGCACATTCCTAACTAAATGAAACGAACTGACCAAAGGTAATTTAGAGTATCAGTAGCCATTATGGGAACTTTTGAAATCCCCAAACAATGTTCTTAAAATGTAATTGGACCACAATAGCTCGAAACTTTCCAGAAGTGAGTGAAATGAGTATTTTGATTTGTATGTTGAAGCTGCCCCAACAACATCAGGAGTCTAAAATTGCCTCTCTGCAAAACAGTTTTTCAGCGGCCATGGGTCACGGGCCCAGCCGCTCCTGCTGCATGTGGGATCTTCCCGGACTGGGGCACGAACCCGCGTCCCCTGCATCGGCAGGCGGACTCTAAACCACTGTGCCACCAGGGAAGCCCTGCGAAACAATATTTTAAGATTAAGTGAGGCAAACAAATGATTAAAAAAGGTAAAATGGCTCCCAAAGCCTCAGGCTCTTCTTCCTTGGCTTCTTTGTCTCAGGCTCCACCTGTGGTGCTGTCTTATCTCTCTTCCTCAGCCCCTCATGCTTTGACTCCACCCCCAGTGTCATCTTTCTCCTTTCCTCCCATACTGCCTGCACCGCTTTTATACCTTCAGTACCCTTGAACTATTTCTTTTGCCGAACTTACCCTTTTCTTTGAAACTCTCCCTACTCTGTTTACCTCGGAATTTATCAGGAGCTGTTCCTTTAAAATTATGCCTTCTGAGGATCAAGGCTAAATCCTTAATTTCTTATATACTCTGGACTAAGATGAATTGTGAGCTATAGTCAGAGTTTTCTCGAAAGTAACTGAAGATCCGCACAGATTTGCTGAGGAATATAATATAGTCATTCAAGCTTATCAACCTAATTTCTCTGACATATGAACTAGCTCATATACTTGTTGGTAAAGGCCAGGCTCAACATTGGATGAAAGTTGCTAATTGGGAAAATCCTGAAAGGTCTGTAGAATTACAACCAGGAGACCAGCCAGCTAACTTATTATATGATCAGACTTGGGCTATTGCCCAATTCCTATTCATAGAGCAATTCCTATTCTTTCTCTCCAGAAGGGGAAATAATTCTAGAATTAGACAGTAGTTGTCAATGTAACTAACCAGGTGAATTAAATGACACTTTGACATTTTTTATGTGTTTCATCGCTAAAGGTACTAGAGCTGATTCTGGAAACACTGGTCATTTGTCTTTATTGAATCAGCTACCACCTTTTTTATGAGCCAGATCTCCAACTAATATTAGGAAAATTCACAGCATACCTCCGATCGATTCAAAAAATTCCTCAAAATCTCTTCCTGGAATTAATCAATACCCTATAAGTGAAGAAGTCTTTAAGGAATGAAGCGCACAGTAGAAGATTACAAGAAGCAAGGCCTCATTATCTCTTTCATCAGTCCCTGTTAATACCCCTAATTTACTGGTGATAAAACCAAAGGGCTGAAAGTTGAGTTTCCTTTGGACCTCTGAGCAATAAACAACATTGTTATCCTTTGATACTTTGTTGTTCCTAAACCTCAGAATTTATTAACATCCATTCCCACCACCAGAAGTAAATTCTTTACTGTAATTGATTTATGCAGTGCATTCTTTACTATTCCAGTTGATGAAGCTAGCCCCAATACCTTCTTGCCTTTACTTGGTAAGAAAAACAATTCACCTGGACAGTAATGCCTCAGGATTTTACTGAGTCATTCTTATTTCTTGCAGATCCTGAAGGCTAATCTGGATGATGTAAACTTTCCTATAGGTTTTACTTTGTTGTAATATGTGGATGATTTGCTTCTTTGTTCTCCTTCACAAGCCTCCTCACAGGAAGACAGCATCCTCTTGCTAAAGCTTTTAGTCTTAAAGGGACATAAGGTCACCAAAGAAAAATTTTAGTTTGCCTAAACTCAGGTTTGATACTTAGGACATCTAATATCAGAACAAGGACTACACCTAGATTCTAAGTGTCCTAAGTTTCCCACAACCCAAAAGTAAGTACCAACTGTGAGGTTTTCTTGGGTTGGTTGGTTATTGCCAAGATTGGATTCAAAATTTCTCTCTTATGCCAAAACTCTGTATACTAAAGAATAACAACCCCCAAACCAATTTCATGGATGACATATGGAAGACAGATGGCATAAAGGAAGTTTGATCAACCCACCTGCCCCTGGGCATCTCAATTATCAGATTCCCTTTTTCTTTTTTGTATATGATCTGCAGGAAATTCCTTGGGGTTACACTGACTTCTCATGGTTCACTGATGTTTCTTATTTGAAAGGTGACAATGGCACATATCATTCTGGGTATGGTATTGCAACTCCTTTTGATATGTTGAGGCAGCATCTTTACTTCAGACCAACAGGCTGAATTATATGTTCCCACGAGGCTATTGCTTTAGCCAAGGACAAAACTGCCAGTATTTATAATGATAGTAGATGTGCTTTCAGAGTAGCTCATGATTTTGGAATGTGAAATCAATATGGATTCATTACTTCCAGTGGGAATAAAATTTAAAGTGGTCCCAATGTTCTAAAAGTATTTGATGCAATAATTGTACCTGCTGCTTTAGTGATTATTATGATTCCAGGGCATTCTAAACTTTTATGGAAGCTAAGGAAAATCACCTAGCTTCTATTTCTACAAGAAATTCTGCCCTTAAAAGAACTAATAGCAGCCATGCTATTTCATGGTCCAAAGGGAAATTTCCCCAAATAATAAATTTTTAAAATTTCTAGAGAAGCCTAACAATTGGCCTCAGGGAGAAAACAAAAAAACAAAACAAAAAACAAACACAAAAAAACCCCAAGATTGGAAATTCAACAAATTTTGGTTTGATAGAAAGAGAAATCTTTGATTTGGACCAAACAACAATCCAGCCTTACCAGAAATTCTCAAATTCCTACTTCTCACCATTTTACCTTCATTAAACCATTGGTTTACCAACAGAATGATAGCATTCATGAATCAATATTGGTGTGGAAACATCAAGGCCACAAAAATGACTAACTCATTTGTACCACTTGTCCAAAGTACAACCTGGGGAAGCCTGTTCACACTGCTCTTGGATATTTTAAACTGCCTATTGGTCTGGCAAATGGATTGCATACAACTTCCTTCATCTAATGGATATAAATATGTTTTAGTCATGCTCTGAATGTTTTTACGCTGAACTAAAGCTTTGCCTTGAAGAAAGGCTGTTGCTTCTTCTGTGGGTAAAGTCCTGTTGGAAAAGATTATCCCTACCTAGGGAGCTCCTCTCAAACTGCATAGTGATCGAGGAATGTATTTTACTGGTCAGGCGCTTCAACAAATCTGTGCTGTCTGGGCAATTTGACAATTCTTTTACTGCGTTCACCACCCTCAATCCTCTGGCTTAATAGAGCACATCAATGACATTATAAAGACTCAACTGGCAAAATTTGTAGAGGTCCTTTAAATACCTTGGCCAAAAACATTGCCATTGGTCCTTCCAAATCTCAGACCTACCTTTTTTGGAACTGGTGAACTCTCATGCTTTGGGATAGTCACAGGATACCTAATGTACCTGGCACTTGCTTCTTTTGACCCACAACCAACAAAAGGAGAGATACTCCGATATTGTAAAGGCTTAATTGCGTCTATTAAAAATAACTATAATTTGGTAGAACAGTCTTTTCATAGTGCGCTCTTGGGAGATGAAGACCTTAAGCATTCTCCCTTGCAACCTGGAGATTGCATCTAATGGAAAAGAGACCTCCAGAAGAAATCTCTTCAACCTTGTTGGAGAGGTTCTTATCAGGTACTGCTAACCAACCCTTGGGGGGCTAAACTCCAAGGAAATGACTCTTGGATTCATGTAACATACCTAAAGAAAGCACCAAACTCTGAGTGGACCCGCATATCATCTGTTGATTTCCAGATAAAGATTTAACAGAATTGAAGCAGATGATATCTGATGAGACAGCTTTCCTGATATAACAAGGACCTGACACAATGCTTCAGATGATCTCCAGTGTCTATGATCTTGATAACATACGGACTTTAGATAAAATTGCCTGAGGGTTCTCCTTCCTACCTCTCCTTGTTACTTGAATGTGACCCTAATAGGTTTCAGTACACCCAGGATAGGTCTTTCCTGACACTGAGGAACAAAAAAAAAAACCAGCTGAAACTAGAAAACCTGACTCTTGAGCAGTGATGCTTTCAGAGAAAGATCTTGAACAAAAAGGGAAAATTTAAAAATTAATAAACAAAACCCTCAATTAAATAGTGTTGGGAAGTCAGAGGGGGAGCTTTCACACTTTGTGACAATAGCAGAGCTCAACAAGAAGATCCCTCTTCTTTCCAGGCAAGAGCTCAGCTAATGATAGGTCATGGACTCTTTGTTTAGTGTAGCCCTCCCAACTTCCTTTTCCCTCACTATAAAAGTGCACTTCTTCCCTTGCCCTGGGGGGATTTGCATGTGGCTTGCCATAGCTGCAGACCCCAAATTACAATTGTCTGCTGATCCCAAATAAACCCATCTTTGCTGGAGAAATATCTGGCAGTCTATTTGTTTTAGGTCAACAGAAATATGACAGCTTGGTAACTGTCTGTTTGGATATGGTGTTGACTTCTCCTCTCTGAGAAGAGAAGATTAGAGTTGTTCCTGGGGAGGGAATTTATGACACTTGAGTTCTTTGGGGAGACTCTGATTTTAGGCAGACAAGGAATATCAGGAACTGAAATACCTTCAGCAAAACACCATTCTTTTGCCAAAATGGCATGTGGAGAAGCATATCCTGATCTCCTTCCCAGGGAACTAAGAAAAGAAATTAATATTGTGTATGTAGGCACAATATAGACTCCATATATACTAGTAAGCTCTTTTCCTAATAATAGTGGGAATAGCTAGCTTTGAGCAAACATGATATTCGCACTCACGAATCTGTCCTTAAAGTAGATAGTGATAGTCTCCTGAAGTTTTTTTTAATTTTTTTCCAATAAGATGGATGTGAGTGGAAGAGTTACCAGTCAGGAGATAATTGCAAGAGCATCTGTGATGGATAATGGAGGCATTAGAGTGATGACTGTTCAAATTTAAAGTGGGTGGATATGAAATTTTTCCTGGAAGGTGAGGATTTGCTTTTGGCTCCTGGTAATAAAGTCCAATATACTGAGACTTTTAAGTCTACATAATGAGAAAAACAAGAGTCCTATTCCCAGACATTGAAAATTTTAGAGGAAGAGTTGATTTTGAAAGAATAATAATGGTTTGGGAACTGTTGAGTTTGGGGTTCTGCTTAGTAAAACATCTAAGTAAACCTAGAACATGGGATTTAGAAGAAGAGATCAGTATTGCATATACTGACTTGAAGTAATTTGTTGCAAATTGACCCAAGCTGATATGCACTTCACAAACATTAGATTCTTTTCAGTAGTTATTGGTATCTCCTAACAGTTAGGGGCTGGTGTGTACTGTTGGACTCCTGTCTATAACCTGAAGATATGGTCGTATGTTGCAAGTTGTGCCACACATATACAAATATTTGTAGCAAGCAGGCATATAAACAGCCATTCATACTTTCTGTGATTTCCATAAACTCTCAGTGATCTGTCCCTTTATATTCTCTCGCAATCTTGCAGAAAAGATTTTCTTATGGCAAATGCAAACATATTCTGATGATAAGATTCAGCTAACCTTCTAGTCAAGGTCAACACAAATATCCTCTGATACAGCACTTTAACTTACAACCAGTTTGGAATCCTAGGATTAGAACACCATTTTCAAAAGAAATGGCTCTTAGGCTTACTAAATTCTTATACTATCTTTATCTAATGATGAGAATGTCTATGCAATATTTCAGGCCAACCTATGACCTAGAACATCCTCTAGTGTTGGTCATATTTAATGTCATTTAAAGTACTTGGTACTTTAATTGTAGACTAAGCACTCCTAAATTGTAGATTAAATTAATTAATATACACATATAGTCCTTACTGTCTATGTGAAGTATTTTACACAAATCCCAGGCAATGTACCATTTATTTTATAGTAGTCTGAGAATATATTTCAATCCTCCCCAAACCAACCTTGGCCCATAGATTATGTTCTGCCATCTCCCTCTTTCTATATGTGTTACAAACCCTCACTTCACCAGCACTCCTCAATTACATAGAGTTCTACATTACTCAGTCCCATCATGATTTTCCACATAGTGTTACATTAATATCAGAGCTAATACCCTGGAATTTGATCCAAAACAAAATTTAGCTCAGGATTAGACTAAAATTTGTCCCAATTATTTGAATATTTGAAGGAAGAGTGTGTTCCCTTAAAATATTCACTGAGGCAATAGCAACAGTGGCTCAAAATTTCAAATTTCTCTGTGCCCAATACCATGATTGGTATGACAGGAACAATAAAATCCAAGAATCTTAATAAAATAAGACATTATAATATGAACAACCAATTTTATGCACTTATTTTTTCTGAAAGAATGTTCAGGGGTCTGTTAATACAGTCATACTCCTCATTCATTATTTCTTAAAAAAAAAAAAAGTGCAAATGATACAGGAGGGAAGGGGGCAGGGCACAACATTTAAAAGAATGACATAACCCAAGGACACAACATAAACTGATTAGAACCAAATAGGTCAAAGATGGCAGACGAGTTGACTTCCACTACACCTTGAGCCTCAGTATACGCTCACATCAGCAAGCTAAATGACACACCCACAGGCACCATGACAGTTCCAAAAGCTGACCATAAAGGTCATAAAAGCTTCCAAAAGTTGCAAAGCTGACCATAAAGGTCAAAGAGTGGGTGGTGGCCCAATTTCTGGAAATCCCCACCCCTTCCCCAAAGTAGCTGGAATGCTTCTCCCACTCATTAGCCTATGAAATGACCCACTCCTATAAAAACTGACAACCCCATACCCTGGGGCCACTCTCGCCTTCTGGCCCACGTTGTCTGTGGAGTGTGTTTCTCTCTAAATAAATCCACTTCTTACCTATCACTTTGTCTCTCACTGAAGTCTTCCTGTGATGAGACATCAAGAACCTGAGCTTCATTAAGTCCTGAGACCAGGTGTGTGATCTCAGTTAAAAACTGTGGGTTCAAGTCCCAATCTGGGTTTTGGCTGCGTTCGAATCCTGGCCCATGGGTTCAAGTCCCAATGTGAGTTGCACGGTTTCAAAATCATCTCTAGACTCTGGTCTTGAAGGACATTCATAAGGGATTTAAAACTTTATTCAAACTCAAACAATAAAAGCCTTGGTGTTTCCCATACCATACCTAGAATGAAGATCATGAAGTTAAACACTTCACTTTTTCTTTGAAGAGTTTCTTCTTGTGTCATCACTGGGTATAAGGAATTACCCAAATAATATGGTTGCTTTATTATAACTTAATGTTTAAATTTTTATTTATTTTTATCTTATTTAAAAGTATTACATCATTTGATGTTTTTATTTATTTAATGAGTAGTCACAAACATCAATATGTTTTTTAAAAAAATTAGAAAGTTTAAAACAGAAAAGCAGCCATTAATTTTTTCCCTTTCCCAGGCAACTATTGTTATCTATTACTTGTATTTTTAAAATAGATATTCTGTACATTTTCTGACATATATAAATATGTATATATTTTATATAAAAATAAGTATATTATTATTAAATGCCTCATTAAATATACATATATATAATTTAGAGAGAGAATTAATAGTATGACTGTCAAAAACTGGATCATTCTTTTTAAGCCACATAAAACTCTATTATATGGAACTACCATACTGCCAACTACAAATTGGTATTTTCCAGTGGCACTTGCCATCTACCTCTACAAGGATTAAATCATGTGCTGCTGCAGGTGCTGACTTTCAAGACCCCCTGAAAAGAGCTCAGGATGGAGAGCTGAAATGAAGAACTCTGTGTTCAGGGAAAAACTGGCAGAACAGGTCTTCACGTAGTTAGAAATTTTCAGGAGCCAATTTTATGAGCTAATTCTTGTATCTCCTCATACCTAGAAAAGCACTAAAATCCTTCTTGGTGACACCTGCTCCTCATGACTAACAGTAACTTGCAGGAGACTAGCAGAAACCTTCTGTAAAAAATATGTGCTTGATTGCATGTATTCCCCCTTCACCAAAATCACATATATACTGACCTTCCCTCCGGCCCCCGCCTCTTCGGAGCAGTTTCTCAGAGATATCTGGGATGCTGTCTGCCTAGCTGCAGTCCTCATTTTGCCCCCAATAAAACTTAACTCGAAACTCTCACGTTGTGCATTTTTTTAAGTTGAAAATATCATGCCCATCTTTTCCTTATTGGTGAATATTTAGGTTGGTTCCAATATTTTTCCCTAATCAAAAATGCAGCAGTGAATATTCTTGCACATATCATTTCACATATGTAGAAGAATATATGTGGCAAAAATTCCTAAAAGTGAAATTAGTAGACCAGAGTGTGCAATTTAAATGTACATACATTATTTAAGAATCAAAAAAGTAGCTTAGATCAATAAAATATCATCCTTTGACTAACATAAAACAGAACAAAAAACAAGTTGTTCCTTTTTACTTATTTATAGTCCTTGTCATTTTTTGTTTCTAATAAATGTTACTTATATAAACTTCTCCAGCAATATTTGAATCCGATTCAAGTTACATATGAAATATTTATCTAAAACATCATTTCTCAAACTGTTATTAATTTTTCAAATTCTCAAAATGAAAAAATGTTCATGGTCATCTACTTTCAGGGGAAAAATGCATATTTTAGCCTACTTTAAAAGCTAAGGATCCTAAAATCTGAGAAATTTTTCAAATAAAGGAACCTGTACAAATTTACTTAGTCCAGCAATTCTCAAATGTGTTTAACAGTTATTAACATCCTTTGGAAAAAGTGTTCCTTGGAATACATAGAGTTAATACACCAGAAAATGAAATATGCTAGACTGTTCCATAACAATCATTTTAAACCTACTGTGTCTCAGATACTAGGCAAACAAATAAGCAGATTACCTCATCCTCAAGGCTTCATAGTGTTTTCAAATTCAAAAGCAAACATTTTCAGGCTTCCCTGGTGGTTCAGTGGTTGAGAATCCACCTGCCGATGAAGGGGACACGGGTTCGTGCCCCGGTCCGGGAAGATCCCACATGCCGCAGAGCGGCTGGGCCTGTGAGCCATGGCCGCTGAGCCTGCGCATCCGGAGCCTGTGCCCCACAACGGGAGAGGCCACAACAGTGAGAGGACCGCGTACCAAAAAAGAAAAAAAAACCCAAAACTAACCTTTTCCAATAGATTGACAAAGATGAGAACTCAGTCAAAAGCCAAGTAAACCAAAATAGTCTCCTGTTTATTAAATCATATTCCTTGGTATGAAATATCTGTGCTTTATTTGCCAACTTTAGATGTGTGAATTTCTTCCCATTGTGTTTTTCCCAAATTATTATTACTATTACTAGGAACATGAAAATAAAAGTCACAGTGTTTTTTAATACAAGAAAGCCACTGTCATTTAATTTTTATCACCCCAGAAGGATCCCAGAATCTCAGAATTTGTCACCCCCAAATATGCCACTTTAGTGTAAGGATTATTTTGAGTTGAAGACAATAGAAAAATAGCAAACACCAAGAAAAATAAAGCTCTGCCTTCACCTACCATTTGCCTCAAAACCATTTCTTAATCACCAGAAACAACTTTAGACTCTTATCAGCCCAGAGATAGAGCAGTGGGGAATCTACATAACAAACCTTACTAAAATAGCCCTTATCTCAGCAGTCCCCAACCTTTTTGGCACCAGGGACCGGTTTTGTGGAAGAGTTTTTCCACAGACAGGGGGGGCTTAGGGGGCTTAGGGGGCTGTGGTGGGGACGGTTCAGGCAGTAAGGTAATGTGAGCCATGGGGAGCGATGGGAGCGGCAGATGAAGCTTTGCTCACTCACCCACCACTCACCTCCTGCTGTGCATCCCGGTTCCTAACAGGCCACAGACTGGTATGGTCCATGGCCCGGCGGTTGGGGACCCCTGCCTTATCTTCCAACAGTTCCCTTCCCCCATATATTTACCTTCCCAGAGTTTGCCGCCTCTCAAAGCCTAAACCTCTTTTTCTTTGCCTTGTCACTTTTCTACAAATTTATTGTTCTTTATTAAGATGCTATATCACCCCCAAATTCTAACTACCCCCTTGAGATACTCCTCAGTTTCTCCCATTTGTATGTACGCTGCACGTGTTAACAAATGCTGTTTTTTTTTTTTCTCTTGTTAATTTGTTTTTTGTCAGTTTAATTTCCAGGGTCCCAGCTGGAGAACCTAGGAGGGTAGAGGAAAAAGGATTTTTCCTCCCCTTCCAGTGTCATGCTGAGAGCTATGAATTACACATTAGACAAAGAAATAATCATGGATTCAAGGAACTCAAAAAGGGAATCAGATGTGTCAACTGCAATAGCTAACAATAACCAAGGCAATGCATTAACAATGCAAAGCCTATTTTGCTAAATTAAATGCTGTAACTTTCCCCAGAGAGATAATCTCTTGGTATTCCACATCACGAAATTGATTTTCCTCTTATCATTTGTAAACATGGGCCTTTTTCTCTGAAATTATGTTTAGCTACATTGTTTTTCCTTGGCCAGAATATTTTTGATGTTGTGGATAATCACTCTATTAGTGAACTGAAATCCCTTTTATTTACATATAAGTACACTCAAAACAATTGCCTAGGCAGCCTAATTTTTCTAGTCAAGACAGTGGAGACACAATTGTGCTTAAACACATAAAAACACACACTCTCACACATACTACACACACACTAAAGCAGTAACATGTAAAGAACATTAGCAAGTCTCCAAATTTCTTTCTTAATTTAAAGTAGGCACATCCTAGGATAGACCACAAATAATAGAGGTATACAAGTAAACTTAATAGTACTACTGTCAGAACTGCACTATTACCCTAGAGAGAAGAATACAATATACTTTTTCTCCTAATTTAAAAATATAAACACAGCATTGTGAATCAACTATACTTCAATTAAAAAATTTTAAATTAAAAAAATATAGGAACATGGAAACTTCATGAATGGTCTAACTTTGAATTTGGATTTTCAAAAGTATTGTTTGAGTCAGTAGTTTTTATTTAAAATGGCATAACAAGCAACAATAAACAGTAAAAGGACAAACAACTAACACTGCTTTCTGTACTCTACCCAGGACCAGAGGCTAACACCATTATAAGCTCTTCCTGACAGCTCTGTCCCTCCATATTGCGCAGGCTCTTCTGTCTGTGTGGAATTCTTCTCGTTTAATTAGTGGTGTCTTAACTGTCTTCCAAGATAAAACCCAGGCATCTTCTCTGGAAATAAATATTTGATTTTCCGGAGCTAAAACTAAAACATTCCCTTTTTTGACCAACACTATACTTATGTGTATCATGATTACCATATTGACAACAATTATTTGTTTAAATATCTCTCTCTCTGGCCAGTCTTTCTACTTTTTTAGGGCAGGGCCTATGCATCTTCTTCCCAGAATCTAGGACATTGACTGGCATATTGTAAACACCTAAACTATCTGTTGAAAAACGAGTGAATACAAATGCAAATGAATGAGGAAACACAGTAAACACATAGCTGTGTAAGATGATTTGAAATATGTTTGCACCTCTTAAGAAACAGCTTAACATTTTTTTAAAACATCAGGAAGCTGCTATAATAAAACACACTTCCTTAAATTTCACAATGCATTTATTTATCTCATTTCTTTTTAACATGTTGAATTTTATTCTTTATTTCCCTCTAATAAATTCAATTGGCGTACAGTGGTTTTGCTTTGGTTAACTCACAGTGTACATAATTTGGATCTGATAGCACTTGAAAAGACTCACTGTAATACATTTTTACCGTTTTCAGTTTTTTGGAGATCAATGAAAAAGAATATCAGGTCAGATTTTATTTTATTTTTTCCCTGCAAAAACAGCAAGGACATAGCCTCAGACCATAGATAATATGAAAGGGAAAAGAAAGTACTATACATGAAATGATTTGAGTCCTAGTTCTGGTTTATTTCATCAGTAATAAAAAAATTCCTACCTATCTTCCATTACGAACAGTTCTTCTGTAAGGACTTCACATGAAAGACTGTGAGATTAAACCCTGAGGCTGTTCGTCTCCAAACGGTGCAAGGACACCTGGAGTTCCACACATAATTTAACTGGCCAAGTTTTTAGTTTTCCTGCTAATACTATAGTATATCATTTTCATGATTCCTGTTACCAGTAGGACTACGGGAGCAGGTTGAAGGTAAAACCTGTGATGGAGAAAGTATACAAAGAATGACCTAGCAAAAATATTTCCTTCTACAAAGCTGTTCAAATAAAAAAGATGGGTTCACTGTCTCTAGTTAACCCTTGCCCACCCACTTCCCCCCACCTCCGCCACCAAATTCTAATTATCTGTGACCCATTTTGGCAATTAGACTGTGACATATTCAAACTACTGTCAGTTTCCTTCAAAGTAGAGGTTTAGGAATAAAGATAAAATATCTAAGAGATATGCAATCAGAGTTACTTTTTCCTCTACCTCCTTTTTTTGACCACCTAAATTAGATAAGTCGTTTTAAATTTGTTTTATTTACACACTTTAGAAGATAAGAAATAAACAGTAAAGAAAATTTTGGTGCTGATGAGTTCTTATGCAGGGGTGCTGACCCCTATCCCAGGCAGAGTCATGGGTTGGAACATAGAATTCCCATACACTTTTTTGGATCAGACAACAGATGGGAGCCCACATCCTTTCGAAATGTTCTATTCATGCAGAAACACTTCAGAATTCCCTGTATCTTTCACCATGACAAAGGGAATATTTGTGTAGAATGTGGTGCTGTGTAAGCAGAAAAGTTCTTTGAGTGAGTGGAACTAAAATTTTATCTTCTAATAATGTACAAAAATCTGATCTTTGACTCCTTCTTGATTCTCCCATCCAAGCTGTCACCAGTTGCTAGTGAATCTTCCTGTCTCAAATCTGGTTCCCCCTTACCTTTCCCACTGCCATCATCATGACCCAAGCAATTAAGAACATTTGTCTCTTGCTATCAACTTAATGTTTCTGTCCACCCGACATTCAAATGTTGAAATCCTAGCTGTCAATATGTTGGCATTAGGACATGGGGCTTTGGGGAGTTGATTAGGTCTTGAGGGCAGAGCTCTCACAAATGGGATTACTGACCTTATATAACAGGCTCCAGAAAGTTCCCTCACCCCTTCTATCATGTGAAGATACAGTGTCTATGAATCAGAAAGTGGGCTCTCACCAGACACTGAATATACCAGTGCTTTGATCTTGGACTTCCAGCCTACAGAATTGTGAGACATAAATGTTTGTTGTTTAAGCCACTGGGTTGTGGTATTATGTTACAGTAACCCAAACAGGCTAAAACAGCTCTTTTATCCCTAAGGCTAATTATGTCTTGAACATCTGAGCTTCTCCCCTCACCTTCAATAATGCTCATAATTTTTCATTATTAATATTTCTGAAGTACTGATCAGACATGGTACTATTCTATAGGAAAACTTTTATTTATTCTGAATGAAATCCATGTTCCTTGGTATTATAAGAGATATCCTTTATAATCTGGTCCCTATCTACTTCTGCAGTCCTATCTTCCAACAGTATTTTTTTTAATCAATAAAGATTCTAAGTTTAATATAGCCTCTATGGAGCCACCTTGAGTCTCTTTCATTAGCTAAGTGTTCTTTCCTTCTCTTTTATTGAAATCTTGTTATCCTTCAAGATCTAGATTAAATTCCACTTTTTTCACAAAACGGTATCCCAAACACTATCAAGGCACTGATTTCCTTTTTTCTTTGAACTCCTAAGTACATTATTGCACCACCCCTTTTAGCCATTATTATTGTTATACTCATAGTCCCCATTGTTGTTGGATTATCCATTATCCTCCCTATGATGTTGTAAAAGTTTTCTCAGCAGGGGCTACATTTAGTCACCTTTTAGTAGGTAGCTCAGCTCCAAGTGCCTAACTAGAGCTTTGTGTAAAGAAAGCATTCAGGGGCTTCCCTGGTTGGCGCAGTGGTTGAGAGTCCGCCTGCTGATGCAGGTGACACGGATTCGTGCCCGGATCCGGGAGGATCCCACATGCCGCGGAGCGGCTGGGCCCGTGAGCCATGGCCGCTGAGCCTGCGCGTGCGGAGCCTGTGCTCCGCAACGGGAGAGGCCACAACAGTGAGAGGCCCGCGTACCGCAAAAAAAAAAAAAAAAAAAAAAAAAAAAAAAAAAAAAAAAGAAGAAGAAGAAAAGAAAGCATTCAGTATATTTTTGTTGAGTTAAGGGGAATCAATTGATCCTTCATTTTCAGAAGAGTTTAGGACTTGCAGAGCTCAGAAATAGACCCCCAAAACCCTTCCCTTTATATGCGCACTTAAGTAAATAGACGTATCCTTGCCTTGCCTTTCTCCTTCTAAGGTGCATCTGTGGCCTCCAGAGTTAGCAGGAACCAAAGCAGAAGCAGCAGGTATGATCTTTGGCAACTAGCAGATTCCAGTAGAGCTTAGAGGGTGTTACTGTACCACTGAAACAGATTAACCGTCAAAGTATCTTCTGTTTTTTTCCATTTGGCTTTTGTCAGCAATTGGCAAAGCTCCACACAGTAAGAACATACTAAAAGAAGAAGGAAAGTAATGATAAATAATTAGAGGTGGCTCGTTGCCAACCTATGACTGCATTTGAGGAGAAGAGAAGCTGTTGAACAATATTAGGAAAAGTAACTCCATGCCTAAAATCTAAATGAATATTGCTGAGGAGGGTCAATAAGATAATATCGTGAAAACATAAATTCTCTCTCAATTACCATTTACTGATGACTGGAGCATATTTTCTGGAAGCCATAATACAGTGGGCTGGGAGCTGAAGAATTGACATATGGAACTGAGAACCATGAACTCACTCCTTCCTTCCCTCTGACAATTCCCTCATTAATGCACAGCCAGGAAACCTGGGAAAGGCGTGCTTTCACTGCGTTGGAGAGAGATGACAGTACTGTCAGCTGCTGAGCTTTTGTTCCTTTGTTCAGCCATATTAAAATGATAGAAGGGAAGTGAGGATGAAGCTTCTTTTTTCCCAAGCCCAATGGTCTAAAGGATTTATTGGACATCTGCTTACCTATTGTTGGTTTTGAAAGGTTTCTTCTCACTTTTGAAAGCAGAAACACATTAGACTATCACATCAGGCATCAAGGATATTAGACGATTAGCCAATTGCTTCTGTGGGTAAAATATAACTGGAAATGAATGAGACATCAGGAGAAACATCAAATACTTCTTTCACAGCAGGAAGTTTTTGTTTAATAAATAGGATTTCTCAAAATGCAAGTTACCCCTTCACATCAGGCAGTCATGTTTTGGGACTTGAGTGGAAAACTCAGGTCTGTTTTAGGAATTTTAAAAGTTTTAGTGAGTATGCTGACAGAATAAAATATTAAATTAACAATAAAAGCCTCAAAACATGGTTAGATATGGTGTGACTCACTCCTATTCCATGCTTTTTACCCTCTTGATCTGAAAATAAAAGTCGTTTAAGCAACATCTTCAAATGTCTTTGTCTCAGGAAGGTATTTGTAATCTATGAAAATCTACCCAAGGAGTCATAAAAGTGAAGTGATTGTAAGGCTTTCTTTTATATTCCTTTTTTGCTTTTTTATGTTCACCAGTAGAAATACTAAGAAAACAAAGAAAGAAGCCTGTGTAGTGCTCTATTTATTCCTTACTCTGGGTCCCTTAGTGTGTAACCTTCATTAGAGCATAAATATATTCAAATGGGATTTCATTCCACAGTGTCACTACCTGGGTCATCTGCACAATCAAAAACAATTTGTAATTAGCATCTCAAATGGTCTGAGAAATGAAGGCACCAGGTAAAAGAAATCACCTCCTAAGGGACTCTCTCCCCCTCCAGTGAACTGCCTTCCCAAACAATTCCCAAATATTTAAATAGATAAATCAAATTAATAACTTATCTCCAGTATATCAATTGTGTCATTTATGGAATACAAGACCAGATGCAGCAAAAACTTCGAGGTCTAAAACCTCATTTGCACATATGCAGACACACACACACACACACACATATACACACACAAACAAACCACTGTCTTCAAATACCATTCAACCTTGGGATCCAGATAGGAGACAAGAATACAGGTGGAAGAGATTTAAAATTATTTTTTTTAACTTGAGTTTTAATAGCATCACACAATGAAGCTTGGTATGCTCCCTGATGAGGATATAATTAGGGAAATAAAAAAATTAAATGATAAAAACAGCAGGTGAGAAGATGGGCAAACTATGCAAGTAAAACTTTTGGTTGGTAACTTCTATTTCCTTTTTTCCCTAGTTTACCCTCCCCACCCCAATACACACTTTTTTCTTTGAATTTCAATCTTATTGAATGGGGCCATTTCTAAGACCGATTAACTGAATCCAGGCTCCCGTGGAAAGCCTTGCTCATTTGCTTCTGATTATTTCATCAAATACTGGAGAAATCTTCAGTTCAAAGATTGCTTTATTTTAAAGAAAAAAAAAAATCAGAGGCTTGTCACGGTGCTCAGAGGTTAGAATGAATCACGGTGGAAATCAAGATCTCAATTCCTTAATAGAATTCTATGTTAAAAGAACTTCCTCAGAAATTTCCTACGATTGATTGTCCTCTCACACTGGAAGTGAACAGATATATGAAGGCACAGAGATTATTCATTGTACACATTATGTACTGAGTAATCTTTTTCGAATGCCATTCTGGACCAATATATCACTTGATTATTTTGCTTTTTTGCCTATAATTCTTTTTGTTCTCCATTATATTGGTGTGATAGACATTGTGTGAAGTCTTTTACATTCATTATCTCATTTTTTCTACGTAACAAACATGTCATAAATCTTACTATAATCACCATTTTACAGGTGATGAATGATGAAGCTGAGAGAAGCTAAAAGTCTTAGTCAAAATTACCTAGCTGATAGTTTACTTTTTTAATGCGGTAAGAAACACATTAAAAAATTCAATGTTTTAACCATTGTTAAGTGTACAGTTCAGTAGGGTTAAGTATATTCAAATTGTTGTGAAACAAATTTCCAGAACTTTTTCATCTTGCAGAACTGAAAACCTGTACCCAGTAAATAACTCTCCTTTTTTCTCTCTCTCCTCAGTCTCTCATAGCCACCATTCTACTTTCTGTTGCTGCGAATTTGACCTCGTATATTTATTTATTTATTGTGACTGCTTATTTCACTTAGCATTCTCAGGATTCATTTATGTTGTATCATGCCATAGGACTTTCTTCCTTTTTAAGGCCAAATAATAGTCCATTGTGTTGAAGTGGTCCAGAAGACACCACTGTGGCATAAAAATTATTTTTATCTGAAGGCATTGGAGAGCAGGATTTTTAAACTCCCTTATCTTCTTAAAAACAGAGTCTCCCAAAAGAAGTCAATTGTTACAAATCTTGAGAGTTTCTCCACCAGAAATTGACTCATCACTAGAGAGAAATCAGCATCAAATCTAACCAGGCATTGTTACAAAACTATTGTATCTCCTATCTGTTCTCCTAAGGACGCATTCAGAAGTGTTTTCCCATAAGTGCCTTTCTCCTCCTCCTTTTCCCCTAATGTAATAAGATGCTATGTAAGTCCCAAGTTCTAACCACCTTCTTGAGCCACATTTTTTTCTGTGAACTCCTGTATACCCACAATGAAAACATCTGTATTTTCTCTTGCTAACCTGTCTTTTGCCAGTTTAATTTGCAGACCCTCCAAGCAAAGAACATAAGAGGACAGAGGAGAGGTTTTTCTTCCCCAGCAGTATGTAGATAGCAAATTTTATCCATTTATCTGTCTGTGGACATTTGGGTTGGTTCCACCTGTTAGCCATTGTGAAGAGTGGTGATATAATCATGATTGCACAAATATCTCTTCAGGACTCTGTTTTCAATTATTTTGAATCTATATCTGGACGTGGGATTACTGGATCATGTGGCAGTTTTATTTTTAATTTTTTAAGGAACCCTCATACTCTTTTCCATAGTGCTTGCATCATTGTACAATCTGGCAAACAGTGGACAAGGTTTCCAATTTCTCCACATTTTCACCACGCTTGTTATTTATTTATTTTTTGTTTGTTTGTTTATTTTGCTTTGTTTTAATAGTAGCCATCCTAGTGGGTGTGAGGTAATATTTTATTGTGGTTTTGACTTTCATTTCTCTGATGACTAATGAAATTAAGTATTTTTTCTTATGCTTGCAGCTAATATATTTTTAACCCTGAATTGAATTCAGGCAACCTGACTCCAGAGCCTACATTTTTGGTACTAGACTGTGCTTTGCATGATTTCATTTTTTCTATTTTTCTTGATTATTTACTTAACTAGAAAATTTTAACACATGTACTTCCTAATTTTATATCCTATAGTTTTAGGTTATCTTAATGTTTGATGATTATATTTTTAATTATGGAAACATTTTATTTTAATTACATAGCAATAGTTAAATCAATAATTTAAAACTTTGAGCTCTTACAGGTTATAAGGACCTGTATACCCTTCTATACCCTTTTCTTATGCTTTCCAGGAATGTTCACTTTTGGAATAATTACCTTATTTTTTAATATAAGTTTATGTACCTATATGTTCGGGGCTTGTATTTTCTCATTTCTCTTTGTGACTACTTATACTGTGAGAACCACAATTACAAAGAATAGATGCAACTACAGTAGGGTTAGACAGAGAATAGATTTACTAAATTAACTCAGGTTCTTCATTTCCTTTGAAGAAGGAATGCCTTGAGGCTGAATATTCATGACCATGGGTTATACTTAGTATGCCTGATTATTTTAGCTCTTATATATGGAGTAATGTGCTGATCAAGAGCTTTGGTACCTGTTTATGCCAATTCCAATTGATTTATTTTTATTTTAAATATATGATTTAGATAAATCTTATGTAAACAAGTACAACATGAACAAGTAAAAGAAAACAACTATAATTTTAATTTAAACCTGGGCTGAACATTTTGGAAATATTTAATGAGTCAGTCACTAAAATAAAAATAAAATTTAAAATATGTCAAAATTGGGGAAATATGAAATACTATTAATATTTGGAAAATATAAAAATATTAAATATTTAATACTAGATTGCTTTTCCTGTGTTTTAAGTTCTCATTCCACTTCATGGGAATCCAAATCCAAATTTTATATTATGTTTTATGGGTATAGTTTATAAATGAAAGATATCCTAAGACTTTAATTTGTGACTCAACATCGAAGGAAAACACGTGGACCTATATCAGAAGATTATCCAATGAATGTTTATTTATGTGTTAATTAAAAGAAAATGAGGCAGATATGAATCGCATTTTTTGAGTTTAATGCTTCCCTGACTTTTTAGTTAATCAACTAAATGCATTGCTTGCTTTGGATAAAAATGACTTTTACTATAAAAGCTCAAGAACTGATAGCTCTTTTGGTCTCCTTGTTCCTCTTTCTCTATCTTTCCATCTTTCTGTTTCTTTCTCTCCATCTAGATATACAGATATAGATAGATACATAGACCAATAGCTAGATATAATAGTTATATATGCATAGATGAATCCCATACATATGAATATTTAATTTCTTATTTATTAATTTATAGCTGGGTTGAGTCTTCGTTGCTGTGTGCGGGCTTTCTCTAGTTGCAGTGAGCGGGGGCTACTCTGTTGTGGTGTGCAGGCTTCTCTTGTTGAGGAGCATGTGCTCTAGGAGCACAGGCTTCAGTAGTTGTGGCACGTGGGTTCAGTAGTTGTGGCTCACGGGCTCTAGAGTGCGGGCTCAGTTGTTGTGGCACATGGGCTTAGTTGCTCCGCGGCATGTGGGGTCTTCCTGGACCAGGGCTCAAATCCATGTCCCCTGTATTGGCAGGTGGATTCTTAACCACTGCGCCACAAGGGAAGTCCAAATCCCATACATATGAAAATATACTAACCTCTTCCATGTTATCAGAAGTTGTTTGACTATCTTGCTTAGGAGAAAAATTGCATAAGTGACATTATTTCCTATTATAATTAATGTATAAACTGCAAAGTTTCATTAATGCAAAAGTAAATTCAGCAATCAAGTTGGCACTAGTGATAATATATTCAAAATTATATACTGTTGATGAGTCAATCCTGCTATCTCATTAATTAGTTATAAAATTATCTGGAACAACCTGGAGCTTGATAGAAGTTATAAACAGTAGCAAAGATCAGTTGACTTGGTTTTATAGTGAATATTGGTAACCATTTTTCCGAAATGCTATTTTTTTCTTCAGATAAACATACATGCCTCAGTTTCCTCATCCATAAAATCACATAGTCACACTTCATAGGGCTGCTTTGAAGATTAAATAAATTAATTTACATAATGGATTTAGAATATAAATTGGTACATAGTAAGCACTATATGTACTAGATTTATTGTTATTATTTTAATGCAAGAACACAATATAAAACATCTACCTTAGTAGATATCCAGAGAAAATTTTTGATTGAAAGCTTTGACCTCCTATGCTTTCAAATATATGGAATTGAAGATCCAACCTCAAGGGTTTGTACATCTAGCAAAAACACTGTGTAGAAATGCAGTAGATGGTGAAAAGACACAGTAAATCATATACGTATTATTCAAATCATACTAACCAGGTGTCCATTGGTCATTTGGTTACTACAATGGACTGAATGATGTCCTCTTAAAAGATGTGCTCATGTCCTCATTCCTGGAACCTGTGAATATTACCTTATATGGCAAAAGACGTGCTTAAGTTAAGGATCTTGAAAAGGGGGCTTATCCTAGATTATCCCAGTGAGTCTTGTATACCATCAGATGTATCCTTACGAAAGAGACACAAGAAATACACAGAAGGGAAGGTGATGGGAAGACAGAGGCATAGATTAGAGCAATGGCAGTCACCAGAAGCTGGAAGAGGCAAGGAACAGAGTCTCCCCTAGACTCCCTGGAGGCAATGTGGCCCTGCTAACTCTTTGACTTTGGCCGTTCTGGCAGTACTGACTTGGACTTCTGGCCTCCAGAACTAGGAGGGAATAAATTTCTTTTTTTTAAGCTACTGACTTTGTGGTAATTTGTTATGACAGCATAGGAAACTAATACAATTACTAATAATTTAGAGAAGGAAGCCAGAACAATGTGCACAAAGATGGCAGTGACAGGAAGAGTCTCTGAAGTGTCCTCCCCATTGGAGGAGCAGTCTCACCTTTCCTTCATGTCCTCAATGTGCGGCCGGTTATCATTGCTGCTCTACCTCCACTGACTCACCTCAAAATCTTCCCTTTAGTTTAATATCCTCTTGATGCCTCCATGTTTTCTGGCTAAGTGCCTGCTTTTTCCCTCATTATAAGTAATGATAAAAATCCAGACACAGGTTTTACGAAGATTTCTCTAAGGCCAGATCAAAGGATTTTTACAGGGTCAGCATTCTTGATGTTTCATGTCCCCAGCAGGACAGGTTTAGACCTGGATGAAATCTATTTCTTCACCTGGGTTCAAATTCAAGTTCTGCTAATTACTCAATATGTGACCTCCAACAACTTAATTAACCTCCGGAGTTGTGGTTTTTCTCATCCATAAATCCAAGATACTATCGACTTCACCAGTTAGTTAGGACCATTATAGATTAAGTAAGTAAAATGTCAGGCAAATAGAAAACTGAAAGATTTGTTCTTATTGTCTACGTTTGTCCAGCTTTGTTCTGCCCTCACTCAGGACAAATCACAGAGCCTGGTATACCTGTTTATTTTGCTTGGATGGGGGTGTGTTTTAGGCAAATGTTTGGCCAGGGAGATCTCTTACTGCTGGCCAGACTCTAAGTTCACCAACATGAATTTATATGCTCCTCTATGTAGGAAGCAAATGAGAAGTTCAGGCTTTATGAGACAGACAGTTGTCAGAGTCATTTTTAAAACCTCTTTTATTTTCTCCTTCAGATAATACTAAGAAATAAACACGTATGACTTGCACTGGTTTTACCGATTCTGCTAACCGATTCTAACTTCCTGACCTTGAATTCTGTTAAAATTCTAAGGCAAACTGAAGAATTTAAACGCACCCGCACCTCCACCCTGGTTTGAGTAGAGGGTAAAAAAGAAAAAACCTCCATAAGGAGTTTCCATGGACAAAAAATCTTGTTTTATTTTCTCCTCGGTGTACTGGGAGGCTGACTTCTTCTACCCTCTAACAGAGATATTACAAAATAACACATATGCAGAAATGCTCCAGTTAATAAGATTAAAGCTTAGCGTATGCCTTTGTTGAAACTCAAAAAATTGCCTTTGTTGAAACTCAAAAAATTATCTCCTGAGGATGAATCAGCTCAAGTGCTTTGCTCTCCCAGGGGAGTTTATCAAGTTCATTTTAATTTTTTTCGTATGAAGGCAGAATTTCCACATGGCTAGTGGCCAAGTGCTCTGGTTCTGGAGGCAAGATTTCCAATATCCTTCCTGGCCTGGACTTGTAATTCTTACCATCCCGGAAAAACCTCTTCTGAAGGACAGTGTGAACCTTTGGCTGTCTTTCTTTGAATTTATTTCCTTGCAATCCGGCTCATCCGCACAGTTTCCATTAGGACTTGAATATAGCTACAGACTGCTTTTTTGACTCTAAAATCCCCTGGAGTTTCATTCTCACATTCTAAGTTGTTGGCTGATATCTTCACCTGGATGTCATACAAACACTTTAAGCAAACATGTCCAAAATGGAACTTGCACATACGAAGATAACTAACAGTTCAAAGGGAGATAAGAAAAGAGTTCCAAATAGAGGGCACAGAGTAACAACTAAAATTTTCAAAGAGGTGGGTTTCTGCTGACTGGGATGGTTGGAGTTGGCTTGATGTGAATGATAATTTTGAAGTAAACTTCAAAGAATAGAGGTTTCTATTCTTACCTTTCATATTCTTACCACGAAAGGAACAGTGAGCTAAGATTCAGCGGTAGAAATACTCAAGGGTTATTGGCAGAACAGTGAATAGTCAAATTTGGATAGAAAAAAAAAAAAGAGAGAGAGAGTTCTTAAAGGGTTTCTTTAAACAGGAATAAAGCCCCACATGGGCTTAGCATTCAAAATTCTCCATGGTTTTGCACGTAATTCTTTATCCTCCTTGCAGATATATTTGGCATATTTCGTCTTATTTATTTCCTTACTCTATTTGACTGCTCAGACCTCAGTAAACTTTGCCTCACATTATCTTTCTCACAATATTTTGTTAAATTTTACCATTTTCCAATATACATTCAATCACTTTAGTTTTAGATCTCTTAATTTTTACCCGACATTGTTTTTTGTTTATTTAATAACCTCAAGTTCAAAAAGGCTGGCTTATTACAAAGCTCCTCTTTAGCACTGAATCTGATTGCATCCTCACTCTCCATCCCCTTGGGACTTCAGTTGGCAGCTTTGTAATCCATATTTAAAAGGGCTAAAATCAACCACCTCTGCTTTACCCATCTATCCGTTCTGCAAATATATAGATTAGAGAAGCCTAAATGTGTTTTTAAATGTGCTGAGCTTTTTTTCTCAGAATAGGACAAACATCGAAGTAGCTCTGTTGCTGAGGGTAGTCTTGGGGAAGCTAGGTTGGGCCTCTGGCTATCCAAACACTCAGCACTCTCACCATTTGACATGATCCCATTAAGCGAGCTTCAGTTAGGTTCTCTGGCACTTCAGGGCTGAATTCAGCTGTGTACTTGAAGTTTGATGGCTCATCCTCAGTTATCCCATGGATACCATGACCATTTTGCTTTTGCATCCAGCAAGAAGCAGTAGATATAGAATTAAGGTTCATGGGGTTAAGTGAAATAGACAGTCCACATGTCACAATATGTCATACTGTTTTGAAACTGAATTTGAACTAAATATAGACAATTAATGTTTTCACAAGATTTTAAAGGGATAAACAAAAACAATAGTATCTTTATGTAAACAATTCCAAAATTGACTGTACAAAACTAACTTGTTATATCTATAACCATCAACTTCATGCTGATGGTGTTAAAAGTTGTATAATATTTTATTATGCTAATTCTGAATAAGCTTTAGTCCTATATTAAGGACATTGATGAGTTTATGCATAATTTGATGAGGTTTTAAAGTTATGCAATATTAAAAAATAAACAGAAAAATTGTAGGGAGATAGTTGATGAGTGAACAATTATGTATCTGTCAATAGACACATTTTCAGGAATATTGTGACTCTTTTAACTTTATTATTCAAATTGTGTTTCTAGAAATTTTTTCTTCTAATAGTGAGTTTTTCTGATTATATATAATATTTTACTTCATATTCTGTTATAGGCATAAAATTTCAAATTCTTATTATAAAAGAATGATGTTTTTAAATTCTTATTTTTCTGTCTTTGAAATATTTGATAGATATTTAAAGTTTGTCTTTGTAAACCGAAGTTGTGTTGAATCAGCAAGAACAATATGCCAGGGCAAGGTAAAGATTTCTTGTACTCACATTTTTCATACTGTCCAAGCATTTATCATTTTATTCTAATAATGGAAAAATACAAAATTTTATTCAGAAGGCTATTCCTTATTTCATGTAAGAAGTATGAAAAAGTATGGGGGATGACTCCAAAATTTTGTGTGTGTGCTCATTAAAAAAGATGTAAAAGCACAATCACCTTAAATAAAACCAGTTAATATTGATGACAGTGTATTCAAAGAACCTAAGTTTTCTGTTTGAGTGCTGGTATTACATAGATTTATAAACTAAAATCACATGGTAGATAAATAAGGTTAGATTCAATGCTAATTTACTGGCTTAATAACTCATTTTTGCCCAATCAAGCACATCATTGTAGACCTCAATCCAATTGTGAAGTGAAGATGGCTAAAAAATACAAAGTTATTTTTCAACTTGGTGATTGACTAGTGTAAATGCAGCCTAATTTACTGTATTCCTATTTTTGTTATTTAAGTATTGATGTGTCCTTTTCTATATTCTGTGTATGTTTTAAACAGATTATATTCTGAGTGATTCTAAATAGCTACAGTGAGGCCTATAGTAATTTTTTCTCTGTCCAAGATGGAAAAAATAAATCATCATTAAGATAACATTTTTAGAAAATTCAGTGGAATTTCTGTTTTATTATAAGATAAAGCAAGTAAATAAAGCTCTTTCTTCGTGGAAGTGCTGACAACCTAAAAGTCATTTTGGTTTTTTTTTTGGTGTTTGCTTTGGTTTGATTTTTTTTTTTTTTTTTTTTTTTGTGGTACGCGGGCCTCTCACTGTTGTGGCCTCTCCTGTTGCGGAGCACAGGCTCTGGACTTGCAGGATCAGTGGCCATGGCTCACGGGCCCAGCTGCTCCGCGGCATGTGGGATCTTCCCAGACCGGGGCACGAACCCGTGTCCCCTGCACTGGCAGGCAGATTCTCAACCACTGCGCCAGCAGGGAAGCCCTGCTTTTTGTTTTTGGTAGTTTTTAAGCTTCCATCCAAATAAATGAGTGATCTATCTCAGTTGATTTATTTGGCAAGAATAAGTTATAGCATGTCAATTATGGTAGAGAAGAAAAGAAACTTTGTAGCAATACGATTAGAGGCAGTAAATATTTTTTGTAGAGTCAATATCCAAATGTCATTATCTGAATAAGTAGCCTAATACTTTATTTCTTCTCTTACATGACAATTATTTTATATTGCTTTGTGTTATTTTATTTTAATTTACTGTTTCTTTTTCTAAATAATAGTTTGTTTTGTGCTTTGCTTTTCCTTCATATGCCTATGACAACCAGAAAGGAAATATACCACAAGTATCCCTATTATACCTTTTACAAATGTCCTTTGTTCATGATGTGTGATTTCTACTTTTGCAGGCTGTGAAGGTGGATGAATGTGGATAATACTTAGTATGGCTCTATGCTTCATGTTGCTTACCTAACTTGCAAATGTATTGTTAAGATTAATGCTTATTTGAAGTATCTACTATTGCACTTTCCATTAGAGAGAATGGCTCATACACATTACAAAAATCACCCAGTGGAAATAAAATTATACATATACTTACAATCCTCTGAACTTGCAGTAAGGGTACATTTTAATGAGACAAGCATTTTCTATAGCTATGCTACAGTATTCTTAGTGATCAAAAAGAAGCTGTTGAGATGCCATGAGGAGAATTTAAGAGAAAACATAGGAAGCTTTTCATCATTATGGGTATTAGTCAAAGAGCATTTAAAGAACACTAAGTTATCTACATTTGGATTATATAGTCAGTCAACCTTATAAAAACAGATATACTGAAGAAAAAAATACAAGCCCATATAGCTAATTTCCCCAGATCATGCCATCTTTCCATTATGAACAGAAAATTTAATAGATCATAAAACTACACTAATAATCAGATATTGTGCATTTTGGCCCCAGAATTACTACCTAGTGACTATTAAAAATAAATAAATCTCATATGTAAGAATGTGAATATCCTAGCCAACCCAATACTTACTTGCTGTTGGTAAGTAAGTAATATTTGCTACTTGCTGTTTAGGTACCCAATAAAATACATTTTCTCAATCCATTACTCTCTATGCTAGGAATAGTATTACTATTTTATTAATACCAATTTCTAAAATATGGCTGTTTTTATGGAATGAAATGTTGAAGTTCAGTGCCCATAATTTCCTACTTAGTTCCTGGCTGACATGAACCTTCTCATGGATCTCCTGGATCACACCATGACCTAGCAACGGGAGAGTCAAATCGTGGTAAGGCAGTTCCTCTCCAGGCACTTCTCCAGTGCTCTCTGCATCCATTCTTTTTTGATTTTTTTTAAAAAATAAATTTATTTATTTATTTTTATTTTTGGCTATGTTGGCTCTTTGTTACTGTGCACAGGCTTTCTCTAGTTGCAGCAAGTGGGGGCTACTCTTCGTTGCAGTGTGCGGACTTCTCATTGGGTGGCTTCTCTTGTTGCAGAGCATGGGCTCTAGGCACGTGGGCTTCAGTAGTTGTGGCATGGGGGCTCAGTAGTTGTGGCTCGTGAGCTCTAGAGCACAGCCTCAGTAGTTGTGGTTCATGGGCTTAGCTGCTCCATGACATGTGAGATTTTCCTGGACCAGGGTTCAAACCCGTGTCCCCTGCATTGGCAGGTGGATTCTCAACCACTGTGCCACCAGGGAAGCCCTCTGCATCCATTCTGATTGGCCAGAATCCAGCCCTGAAACAAGTCGATTAATCTGTGACTGAATTTGATTAGTCTTGGTTGTATATCTGAGTCAAGCAGTGATACTATACCTTCTTAAGAGCTCTGGACTTGGACAAAAGACAACAGGATGCTGCTTATCATTCTCTCTCCAATGACTTACTTAAACAGTAAGATGTAGAATTCGTCAGTCCCGGAACAGTCATGTTTTCTCCCTTGTAAAGTAAACCGGCTGCAGTCAGAGAGAAGGATGGCAAAATATGGTGTGAAGAAAGATGATTAAGAGAATGAGAACAGTTGCTCCTGAACTCCAACCTTCCTTTTTCACATCCTGGTTGTTCAACATTTCTCTAAGAGTATATGAACCACACATTCCATTCTTAGCCTGAGTGAATTCTAGCTCTGTTGTTCCTGAAACAACTAACAACTCTCAAGGGCATTTGCCACCATTTTGAGTCATTTAAATGTGCCAGTGGCTTGAGGGTAGGGCACTTCTCTCTTGTAAACTACTCATCAGTATTAAACACAGGTGTTACTCACAATAGATATTCAACAAATGTTTCTTGAACGACACTAAATATGCCCAGCTTTCTGTTTTTATTCTCCGTGGCCCAGCATAGCCTTAGTTACCTAGAATGAGCATAATATAATCATTGACCTCACTGGTTTTATTTAACATTCTTTAAAAAGTATTTCTGAATACAGTCAGTACTTTTAGAGCAGGCAGCCACACTGATATAGGAAAAGATTTGTGATCTTTGACAATCAAGCTATGTACTTTATTATACTGTCCCAAGTAATGCTACTTAATTAATATGGATCATCACAATGTTAGCCATGGAGGAGGCCTTTCAATTTATATGGTTTATTTTTTTATTTTATTATTTTTTAACATCTTTATTGGAGTATAATTGCTTTACAATGGTGTGTTAGTTTCTGCTTTATAACAAAGTGAATCAGTTTTACATATACATATATCCCCATATCTCTTCCCTCTTTCGTCTCCCTCCCTCCCACCCTCCCTCTCCCACCCCTCTAGGTGGTCTCAAAGCACCGAGCTGATTTCGCTGTACTGTGCGGCTGCTTCCCACTAGCTGTTTTACGTTTGGTAGTGTATATATGTCCATGCCACTCTCTCACTTTGTCCCAGCTTACCCTTCCCCCTCTCCATATCCTCAAGTCCATTGTCTAGTAGGTCTGCGACTTTATTCCTGTCTTGCCCGTAGGTTCTTCATGACCATTTTTTTTTTAAGATTCCATATATACGTGTTAGTATACAGTTCAATTTATATGGTTTAACTCATTACTTTTATTAATTAATGAGAAAACTGAGAACCAGAGAAGTTAGGTAACCTCTTCAAAGGTCTCATTAATATTTATTAGTTAAGCCAAAGAGAGGATTGAGAATAGATTTCAAATCCCTTTGTGTTATCCATTATACTATGTCAAAACTTTATTTTAAATATCAGTATATCAAATACATATCAAATAATACCTATGCATACCTTAATTAATGCTTCTTCGTATCATTTATTAGGCTTAATTCCATAACACCATAATAAAATTGTGAGGTCTGTGAGAACCACTTTTATATTGTGTTATTTTTCACAAGTGAATGTTATATTATCTGACATATACATTGTCACATAAGAGATATGATGTCACATGCATACAATTTTAAGAGCAATTCACCTAATTGATATATTAGTATCATGATAGAAGCTTAAGCTTCTTCACAACTCAAAGAGAAAACCAAACCTGAACTGATATTTTATTTCTATTATGCTTAATCTCTTTTGATACATACAGAGATTCCTCTCCAAACAACAATTCATTTCATAATAGTTGCCAGCACAAGGACATTCTATCATCTGATTAATCTGGGATTGTTGTTGCTAAATGTGTTAGACAACTTTCCTTAGAAAACAAAGCCTGAGACAAAATTTATGCACTTAAGCTTTATTGTATGATGAACTACCAAGACAGACAGCAAGAAAGAAGGTAATTTGTTATTTTATGAAGTTGGCCTCATTTTCCAAGTAAAGCACAGCTAGTTGCTCCTTCTGGCAGAATGTGTTCTAGAAGAACTATGCAGACTATTGTACTTTGGAAGAACCTCTCATGATGAAGAAGAAAGAGGAATTAATCTACTGCTTCCTTCTCATCTTCCCATTGGGTATTACCCCCATGGGTATTAACTCCTCCATACTTCTAGGTTGTACACCTATGAAACTGTTGGAAATTCCAGGTCCACATCCTATAAGTGCAGTCTGAGCCCAGAAGTTATGGAAGAAACTCTGGCCTCCATAGTTTGGGTTGTGTTGGACACATGTGCTGTGTTGTAGGCATAAAGAGGTCAAGCAGAGCTAAAACCTTAGCTCCAAGGAGGCTAAGAAGACTGGTTATTAGGGCAAATATGGTGAGTTCAATGAATGTGATGGCTGGATTTTCCAATGAATATGTGGCTAAGTACCAAAGAGCAGGTTTGGGCCAAAAGAATCTGGAGAAGAACATAATTTGTGTGTTGTACACTGGGTTGCTTGCATAAATAATTGGTTGAAGTAAGATATATAACCTTTGGGTTTCTGATATCTGGTCTTTTGGATCCTTAATCTAGTTCTGTGTAAGTAACCGGACTTTTATGTAACAAATAAGCTTTACAATAAAACATTTAACAAGTTGTTATTGGAAGAATAACAATTCTATTTCCTTTCCTGCTATTGTATTATCATGGAAAACACAATTTTGGCCTCTCAAAGTTTGTAAGTAGTTGATAAATTTGAAGCCTTTTATTAATTTTTAAAAAGGTGAATATATCCCTCACATTCCAAATATACAAAAGTGCATTTGTACTTTACTACTCAAAACAAACAAAAATTGTGGTATATTCTAGTTCAGTCTAGGTCTTATTCTCAAATATTTTCTTTTGAATTTTTTTAATGTTAAGTTCTTACTGATAATCCAGAATCTTTTTTTTTTTTTTTTTTTTTTTTTTTTTTTTTTTTTTTGCGGTATGCGGGCCTCTCACTGCTGTGGCCTTTCCCACCGCGGAGCACAGGCTCCGAACGCGCAGGCCCAGCGGCCATGGCTCACAGGCTTAGTCGCTCCGCGGCATGTGGGATCCTCCCGGACAAGGGCACGAACCCGTGTCTCCTGCATCGGCAGGCGGACTCCCAACCGCTGCGCCACCAGGGAAGCCCCAGAATCAATTTTTTAAGAATTCTATAAAATTAGTAATTTTATATAATTCCCATAATTAGAATATCTCCTCATTTTTCATTTGATCATATACTATTAAAAATGTACTAGTGAACAAAGTAGTTGTTGATATAATTGCTTGCATTAAAAACAAACACAAACTAAAATCTTTTCTTGTTACATCCTTCTCCAGCTATTCTCTATTTTCCTATACCTTTCTAAAGCAAACTCCTGAAGAAATGTATTTACAGTTTCCAATATCCTTATCTCCCTCTCTTTCTGTCTCTTTCTCAACATTTTTATTCTGGTGATTTTAAGGATCTATACACCAGTCCATGTTATCTGATCCTGGCTCCACCTATAGAAGAGGGCTGAATAGAGGTTTGAGTGTCAGATCATAGGGGTAGAAAAAACCCTCTGCAAAAATTAAATAAACAAACACACAACAACATCAACAAGATTAAACTCCAAAGGCAAGGAATAATCAGATATCTCCACTTCTCTATGCACATCTTCTAGTGAACTCTTACATTCTCTTCTTAGCAGTGAAAGACAAAAATCTTAGTTTCATTCAACAAATATGTCCTTCAAATCTATAGTTATAAATATATATGTGTGTATAAATGTGTATTTATGTTTCTAAATATAAATATATATATATTAAAGCTTTTGCATAAAAATATTATAAAATAGCAAAAATTAGAACAAATGAAAACTTAGTGATACTAAGATTTATCAACTTTTAGATGATAAACCAGACAGCCACTTTATTTCATTTCCTTCCAGTCTTTTATATCTATATGTATATAACAACCTGCAGGCATCTTAAGTCTTCAGTTGGAGTTTTGATAATTGAACATGCCTCTACAACTATAACAGGTTATAGCAAATTTCTATCAAGCCAGAAAATTCCCTCCTATACCTTTTCAGTCAAATCCTCAGTGTCTTCCAAAGGTAGCTACTTTTTAAACTTCTATAATAGACTAGTTTTGAATCTGGCTTCCTCTTTCCTTCAACATACTTTTGGGCTTCATCTATGTTGTTGCATGTGTCAGTGGTTCATTCCTTTATTGCTGGGGAGTATTCAATGATATGACTATATTTCTATGACTTTATATTTCTTTGGGTGATAGGACTGTGGGTAATTTCTCTAATCCCAAATGAAATACCCATAGAAAAATAACTGGACTAGTTATTTGAAGATATAACCACATCCATAAAAAAATAAACTTAAAATGACTTTTAAAGTTTCATGATTTCAAATATGAGTCTGCTTTGAAACTTCTTTAAACAAGAAAGATTGTGTGTGTGTTTTTCCCTTTGAAGAATAAATTAGATATTAGCTTTGGAAATTAAAGAATAAAAGAAAGATAATTTATTCTTGTAGCCTCACAAAACACTTTTTAAAAAATATAAGGTCTTTTACTAAGGAAGTGACATTCCTTTAATTAACAAACTATTAATTAGGGAACTATATTTATACATAAGAACACATTTTTTAAAAGTCTGATGACCAACTTTAGTTATGTTTAAATATTTTACTATCCATTAACTTTAACCCCCCAGACTTCAGTCCTAATACCATCCTTAGACACACACACACACACACACACACACACACACACACACACACACACGTACACACGCTTCTTTTTCCTATGGCCACATTTTGTTGATATTTTGAGTTTTTCTTCAATAACCTTTTTTTCCACCTTAAGATTATATGTGCTTAATGATATCTATATTTTACTATAAAAATAATGATCTTTTATGACTAAAATAACAGAGATTTATTCAACAAAAACAGTGTGTGTATGTGTGTGTTCTGTTACAATTATAACATGATATATTGACTTGTTGGACACCCCAAGTTGGCTGTCTTGGCATTCCAGTTATTCTATATTTATCACTAAATCACAAAAACACATTAGTGTGAATATTTCTGAAAGGTTGGATCATATCCAGAATGAGATATCCAGAAGAAGAATGAGAATTTTATTCACTACTGTTTTTATCTCAATGTTCCCAAAGAAATGGAATATCCACTGATGTTTTCTTTAAGTTCTCTTCCATAAACTGTCTCATACTTAAAGCTGTCATTTAAAATTTCTGTGTCTTTTGAGAAACTAATATAATTAATCCACCATTGCCAGTAAGTGGAGAGGAAGCACTACATTTGATATAAAGTGAATTTCAAACAGCTTCAGAAGTCGGGAATATATGAGATTGGTGCAATTAGAGAAGTCCCAACAGTGAGAGAGATACTGAGGCCAGCACAGGGTGTGGGTCAGCCATCAATAGGACACCCGCGTTAGTTGGTAACATACAGAGTGAGTGAGTGTTATGGGAACCATGCAGAAGCTAGCTTCCTTGTCAGTTGAGCAGGAGGGAGAGTGGGTCACCTTCTAATATATGCTGAATTTCACTTACTGTCTTATTTCCCTGAATATAGAAGCTATGCTTTATCATCAGGTGTTAATGTTATACAAAAGAGTAATGACTAATATTCCTGTGTGTGTGTGTGAGTGTGTGTGTGTGTGTGTGTGTGTGTAATACTGACACTCAACTATGTCCCATCATTATCTACTAGAACAGAATTCAGCAGTTTTTTTTTTCTGTACAGGGCTAGGTACTAAATGTTTTCAGCTGGCCACATGGTCTCTGTTGCAACAACCCTACTCCATTGTAATATGTTAAAGCAGTCATTGACAATACATAAACAAGTGAGTGTGACCCTATTCAAATGACATTTTAGTAAATACAGAAATTTGAATTTTACTGATTTTCACGTGTCATGAAATATTATTCTTGATTTGATATTTTTTCAAACATTTGAAATGTAAAATGTTTTAGCTCACAGGTTAGATTTAGGCCATGAGGTGTAGTTTGCTAATCTCTATATTAGTACATCTAATTATGTCATGTTTCAGTTCAGACTCACTTTTTCTCCATGAAGTTTTCAATGGCAATTCCAGAACTCATCCTCCTCTTAAAAGGGTAATCACTTAAAAAAAAAATACACACAAACACAAACAAAAAAACACCTTTGTTTTGTGTTTTGTGTATATTCATGTTTTCTTCTTCACATAATTTTTCTTTAGATCTCTAACACTCTCTAGTCCATGAAGGACTCTCTTAGTCCATGACTAAGTTCCTATAATTAGCAGTATTATATGTTATCCTAGTCTAAAAGTCATGACAGCTGAATGCTTGGCACTATTTAAATACTGGAAAATGTAATATAAAACTCTAGACTTACAGCATTGCTTTTGATTGTCATGTGGCAACAATTGGCTGGAATTGAGTAGCTGCTGTCAATTTGGAAAGTGCATTTGATTTCATGTTTACCACTGTCTTCACCACTACCTATTTGGCATAGGAGAATTCTTAGATGGCTACCTTGACTATGGTGGGACCTGTGAATATGAGGGAACAGTAACTCCATTGATACATGATACATAATTGCAGGATTACATCATGTGATGTAGAAATGTATTATAGCAGACTGAAGTCTTGGTAACTTTGAAGAAGTAAACTTCCATGTTGTTAGAGGACCATGTGATAAGGGCCTCTGGTGGCCTCTAAAACCTGAAAGCGACCCCAGCCAACAGCCAGCAAGAAAGTGAGAATTCTCAGTCCTACAACCCCAAGAAACTGAATTCTGGGAATAACATGAATGAATTCGGAAGAGAATGCTGAGCCTCACATGAGATCGCAGCACCATACGTCACCTTGATTTCAGCCTGGTGAGACCCAAGCAGAGGATTTAGCTAACCTTTACCTGGAATTCTGAGAAAACTTTGGGATGAGAAATTTGTGTCATTTTAAGCAACTAACTTTGTGATCATTTGTTATGCAGTAATAGGAAACTAATACGCTATTACTTTGCACAAGCACACTTTAATAACTGATAACAATCCACCTAGCCTGAGAATGCCAAAAAGGCTAGACTTGACCTATTTCAATTGCCACAAGGTCCTCTACTTTACAAACAATGGCAAATTACATGGAATCTTCTGAAGACTTTTTTTACTTCAAAATTGGTAGAATTTGAAATAGCTAAGTTTTCTGCACTGAATAGCAGAAACTGTAGGTGAATCAAGAAAGCTATTAAGTGCCTATTTCTGAGTAAAACTGCTAAATTGTTCTAGATTCAAATCTACCTGATATCCCTATTAATTACTCTCGAAGCAGTGGAAGAGGAATAGGATTAAAAAAGAGGAAAAAGGGGTTTTTTTATTCCCAGTTAGAAGATTGGTGCCTACTTGCTTGCTATATAGCTTCCAGACCTTCCGTTCACAGATGGATCACATGACCCACATCAGACTCTACAACTGTCACCTCTCTGTCCTTCCCAAGACTAGACTCTACTCTGCCCAACACACCATAAGTGAACATGACCCTGACTGAATCTCAGACTGCAGCTCTGGAAACAGTCCTTTTCAAATGCAGCTAAGCCTTACTGCTTTCATACATAATAGCTACTTGTTGATCTCTTCCCTTGGGACTCCACATTTTATCTCCTTATTCTTGGTTTCATGCTAATATTCCTCCTCAATGCTACTAGAATGCTATAGAAAAAGCATGATCCATAGACAGTATATTCTAGTCTTTCTTCTGGGTGACTGTCCTTATAAATGAATATATAAACATTTCCAGTTTTTAGGGTACACCATTTAGTTTGATTTTGTTGGCCAACATCCTTCTTTAATGTTCTCTAAAATTTAAAAAAAATAATGAGTCAGTGAAATATCTGAGATATAAATATGAATTACATGAGATGTTAATATAAAATATGAATTATAGGTCAAGACCATACTAAAAAACATTAAGAAATATTTACACACTTCAGTTTAACCTTAACTAACAAGAAAATCTTTTGTTTAACAAACACGTTTGTTTCTTGCTTATGACATACTAGGTGGCTGTTTTTTTAAAAATTTAACAAACGTTTATACAGTGCTTACTAGAGGCCCAGCCCTGTAGCAAATGCTGTACAAATGTGATCTCATTTAATCCTTATCAAGTCTATGAGGTAGATGCTATTATCATCTTCACCTCTATTTTAAAGATGAGAAAACTGAGACATGAGGGTATTGAGAAACTTGCCCAAGGTTTCAGCTAGTTAGCAGCAGAACCAGAAGTTGAAGCCAGGGAGTCTGGCTCTGGAGTCCATGCTCTTTCATTGTTAAAATTTTTTTAAATTGAAGTATAGTTGCTGTACAATATTATATAAGTTACAGGTATACAATATAGTGATTCACAACTTTTAAAGGTTAAACTCCATTTAGAGTTATTATAAAATATTGACTACATATCCTTGTAGCTTTTTTAAAATACATAACAGTTTGTACCTCTTAATCTGCTACCCATATGTTTCCTCTCCTCCCTTGCCTTTCCCCACTGGTAACTACTAGTTTGTTCTCTACATCTGTGAGTCTGGTTTTTTCTATATTCACTAGTTTGTTGTATTTTTTAGATTCCACATATAAATGATATCATACAGTATTTGTCTTTCTCTGTTGAATTATTTCACTTAACAGAATACCATCTAAGTCCATCCATGTTGCTGCAAATGGCAAAATTTCTTTCTTTTTTATGGCTGAGTAGTATTCCATTATAAGTATATATATATATATATATATATATATATATATATATATATATATATACCACATCTTCTTTATCCATTCATCTGTTGATGGACACATAGATTGCTTCCATATCTTGGAAATTGTAAATAATGTTGCTATGAACATTGTGTGCATATATCTTTTCAAATTAGTGTTTTTGTTTTTTTTTCAGACAATGCCCAGCATGGAATTGCTGGATTGAATGGTAGTTCTATTTTTAGTTTTTTGAGGAACCTCCATATTGTTTTGTGCAGTGGATGCACCAATTTACATTCCCACCAACAGTGTACAAGTGTTCCCTTTTCTCCACATCCTTACCAACATTTATTATTTGTGCTCTTTGTGATAATAACCATTCTGACAGGTGTGAGGTGATATCTCATTGTGATTTTGATTTGCATTTCCCTGATAATTAGTGACGTTGAATAGTTTTTGTTTTAAGAGATCATAAATATCAACTCAATGCTTCTCACAGCCATCTAAGTTATTGCTTTTATTATTCCATTGTACACATGAAGAAACTAGAGCACAAACAGGTTAGAAAACTTGATAAAGACACAAAGATAGAAACTAACTGAACCAAAATTCAAACTCAGGCCATGTAGCCCCAAAGTCCATTCTTTGTACCACTATGATATGCTGCTTCTAGCCATTTTTCTCCACTTTCAATTCTCGACATTGATAAGCAATAATACTTTCATAATGATAACATTTAAAAATGGATAGTGTGCTCATACCCAGAAAAACAAAGTATATGTGGGACTTCCCTGGTGGTCAGTGGTTAAGACTTCGCCTTCCAATGCAGGGGGGTGTGGGTTTGATCCCTGGTTGGGGAACTAAGATCCCACATGCTTTGCAGCCAAAAAACCAAAACATAAAACATAAACAGTATTGTAACAAATTCAATAAAATCTTTAAAAATGATCCACATCCAAAAAAAAACTTTAAAAAAAAGCATATGTAAAAAAAGTCATCTTAAAGCCAGTTTAAGTGGTACAAATTTCTCACATAACCTCACCCAAAAGGATGGTGAAAAGATCCTAATGTTTTATTTTGGCATAAAACATCTAAGTGCCTTTTACTACTATTGCATACTCATATAAAAAGCATGCTTATTCTTTTTTTTATTTTTTGGTAATACAGAGGAAGAGAGTATATTTCTAAGTGTTATAAATTCATCTAGAGCAATTTAGGTGAAATAAAAATCAATCTAAATCAAATCTTTTACTTATAGAAGAAAATGAGCAAAACAAGCCCAGAAGGAATTTTCCTAAAGCCTCCATTAATTTTGAACAATCTGAAATATCACCCAAGTGTTATCAAGTAAATTTAAGCTTTATGACTTATGTTTTCTCTGCTCTTTTCTACTTATCTCCCTGCCCCCCATAAATAGTAGACAATAATGCCATTTCCTATTTATAAAATTTCTGGAAAAGCCTGATCTAGTGTATAGTCTCAGATAAAAGTGGAATAGCTAGAGCACTCTGAATATTTCTCCAAAATAGTTGAACTACTTACTAAAGGAGTAACAAGAATGAAAATACTATATATGAACATATATACATATATACATGCATATATACACAAATGCACAGATATATATATATTCACATATATACATATATATTTATACATATTTGAACAAAAAAGTGCACTATGTGGAATAGTAGTTAAAAACATAAATTCTGAAGCCAGAATGCCTGCCTACATCTTAATCTTGCCTTTCCCCATTTCCAGCTATGTGAACTTTTCCAAGTGATTTAATTAGTCTGTATTCAATTTCCTAATCTATAAAATGGAAGTGATCATAATAACATATAATAAATACCTCGTGATATTTTAGGAATTAAATATGTTCATGTACATAAAGTGCAGATTTGCTGAGAACAATGCTGGCACATAATATGCTCTATATACTCATTAGGAATATATTTCTGTATAAACTGAGGGAAAACACACATATGTATATAGGTGTTTGTATTTTGTGTGTAGGCATGTGTGAATTCGTATGCCTGCAGTGGAGACTCAGGTACAACAGAAAACAACTTGATTTATACCTTCTACTTCCAGTTCAAACTACTTTGAACATCCATTCCTCTTTATCCTTGGATAAATTTAAGGCATATTCCTTGGCTTGTCTTACAGCTCTCAGGTAATAAAAAAATGTTCACATGACTTCAATTTCAAACAGACTTATTTTAATAAAGTGTCCAGAACCTTGGAAGTTCAGAACTCTAAACTTAAAACCTCTCTCATTCCATAGCTCTTGACTACTTCAGTGTGGTGAAGCCCGTGAGGGGAAGAGTTCAGAGTAAGCTCCTTCCCTCTTTCCACTGCCATGGTCTTCTCCCAATTGAGAGACTGCCTCTGACTGACCAGGATGCAGTAGTGAGGTGAGATAAGCAGTGGTCAGAGGAGGTAGGCAGGGATATTATAAAGAGCAGCTGTGGTAAACAGCCAGCTTCATTCTGCTGGGAGCACTTCTGTGCTGTCTTGGAGAAAACCTCTCTGCTCACTCCGGTTCTCTCATAAACAGTGACTGTGCTACGTGCCTCCTGGTATGTCACTCAGAAAGGTCCTTTCTTAATTTCTGAGGATTCAACTATATTCCTCTTCCTCTATATTTCAAAATCTTTTGCCTTTCCAGTGACTTTTATGACACATTGGTTAAATAATCCAGGTTCACTACATCAATGAGAAGCATGCAACTTTACTACCTGATCATTGAGTGGAGTTATTATTATTATTTTTTTGTGGAGTTATTTTTGAATCAGTGTATTCTGTTCCACTGTCTCAAGACATTCAAGCCAGTCTCTTGTTCTTTGGAAAGGTGTGAGTGAGTCACATACCAAATACTGTGTTCTCCAAGTTCCAGTGGATATATACAAGCTCTCCATGTAGTCCCCACCAGGCTTGCCATAAAAAGAAAGTACCCCCATCCCTTCCTTGCAGGGAATTAGTAAGACCTGTAGCTCATCAAAGATTCTCTCAAAGAAAAATTCCAACCTCTTTCATGATTGCTTGAGTCTTTACTGGACTGGATTTAAGGGAAGTGTAGGTAGCTATGAGTCTCACAAGTGGTTAACACATTGTACATATACAAATATTGTTTAGATAATCTATCCGTCTTTTTGGAAATTTGAGATAACTTGTCACCTATGCTTTTGTTCTTGCATTTTGTATGTCACTGAACATTGGCCAGAAGATATTACATTTTAATGTCCTATTATATATTCTTGTATTTTTATACACACACTCACATGTGTCTAAAAGAGAAATATTAAAGCATCAGTAATCTGAAAAATATAGATAGATAAGGAGAGAAGAAAGGGCTGATAAAAATATAGAGAAAATTGGGTTATTTTTAATGGATTTTTTCATTATAAGAAACAATCATTTAGATTAGAAGTAAAAAATCAGTGCCAAATGAATTGTGAAGATACAACTAATATCCCCTAGGTCAGTCCAAAAATACCAAAAAGAAACCAGATAGCTGTCAAATATGGGTGTTTGCATATAATTGAAAATACCTGTGATTAGGATGTGAAAAGGACAATTTTATTAAAATTTCAAAACCAATAATTTCTATTTTAATTTATTATTCTATTTTTTCTCTCTTTCTCCCACCTTCTCTCCCATCTGCCTACCTGTTCACTTATCTATTCATCATCTATTCTATCACCATGCTGGAAACCATTGAGAAAAGTAAATAGGACCCACCCACAGGGATAAAAATCCTCATTTTATAGCACTATTTAAAGGCTTCTAGAGATTTATACATATTACCTCATTAATTTTCACAATCTCCTGTGAGGTGTGTAGGTGGAAATTATTTCTCATTTTATAGATGGATAAAATAAGGTACTGTAAACTTACCAAAAAGACTTACATAGGAACAATATACAGGAAACCAAATAAGGTAAGCTTTTGAAAATATAGACTAATAGCTGTCTAACTTTATTTTAGAAGTTAATTTTATGTGTTGGAGCCTATTCAGAAGTTCTTTAAAGGTTGATAAAATTAGAGCCATTCTCTCAATATTCTTGGAATATGCTAATAAATGGGGAATCTCATCAAATATGATAAATGTTCATAAAAATAGCAATTGATAATGTAGATTGAGCACTTATGCTGTGGCAGAAGCTTCCTGCATCATCAGTTTTAGACTCACAACAACCCTACAGTTCTGATTCTCCATTGCAGAATAACAAATTATTCCCAAATTTTGCAGCTGAAGCTGACGTTTATGATTTCACACAACTTCTGAGTTCAGAAAACCAGGAGGGGCTTAGTTGGATGATTCTACCTCTGGTGTCTCTAAGAGGTTACAGTAAAACTGTTGACTGGTGCTGCATTTTCATCTGAAAGCTCAACTGGAAGAGAACCTGTTTCTAAACTAGCTCACTTTATTGACATAACTCAGTTTCTGAAAGGTTGTTGAACTGAGTGGCTGTTAGCTACAAGCTTCCCCCAGTTCCTTGCAACATGGGTCTCTATATAGGCGACAACACCTTTCACCTTTCTGAGATCTTTACAAAGGATTTTACAGTCACGCTCTCAGCCTCATCTTTGGACTAAGTTCTTCTGGTATTTCTCTAAATTTTATCTTTTCTCATAGCCATTTCTAAGTTTTATCATTGGCTGCCATCTAGAGAGGCTGAAAATTTTCAAAATCATCGAGTTCTGGCTCCATCACGTTTAACAGTCTCAGTTTATCTCTTTGCTGTCACATTTTAGTATAATCAACAGGAAGAGAGTAGGTGGCACCTTCAACATTCTGGCTGAAAATCTGCTTACCTTCCAGTGTATATATGAAGTACATTTTTTTACTTTCCACATGTGTTAGTTTGCTGGGGATGCCATAACAAATTACAATAGATTGGATCACTTAAAAGAGGAAATTTACTTTCTCACAATTCTGGAGGCTAGAAGTCTGAGATCAAGGTGTTAGCAGGGTCGGTTTCTTCTGTAGCCCCTGTCCTTGGCTAGTAGATGGGTGTCTTCTAGTGTCTTTCACATCATGTTTGTTCTATGTCTGCTTATGTCCTAATCTCCTCTTTTCATAAGGACACCAGTAATGTTGGATTAGGTCACTCATATGACCTCGTTTTACCTGAATTACCTCTTTAAAAACCCTATCCCCAAATACAGTCACATTCTTTTGTAACATTCTAATGTTAGGACATCAACATATGAATTTGGGGGGGCAGACATAATTCAGCCCATAACATTCTGCCATCCCCCCAAAATTTATGTCCTTCTCACATGAAAAATATGTTCACCTTATTCTAACAGCCAAAATAATCTTCATACATTCTAGCATCAGCTCTAAGTCCAAAATCTCATCTAAATATATATAAATCAGGTATAGGTGAGACTAGAGGTATGATTCATCCTGAGGCAAAATTCTTCTCAGAGGATTTATCTGCTTCTAGAACACAGTGATAAAACTGGCATAGGACAAATATTCCCATTCCAAAAGGGAGAAATTTGGGGAATTCCCTGGCAGTCCAGTGGTTAGGACTCCACACTTTTTAAAAAATATTTATTTATTTATTTATTTTTGGCTGTGTTGGGTCTTCATTTCTGTGTGAGGGCTTTCTCTAGTTGCAGTGAGCGTGGGTCACTCTTCATCGCGGTGCACGGACCTCTCACTGCCGTGGCCTCTCTTGTTGCAGAGCACAGGCTCCAGACGCGCAGGCTCAGCAGCTGTGGCTCATGGGCCCAGTTGCTCCGCGGCATGTGGGATCTTCCCAGGCCAGGGCTCAAACCTGTGTGCCCTGCATTGGCAGGCAGACTCTCAACCACTGTGCCACCAGGGAAGCCCCAGTACTCCACACTTTTACTGCCAAGGGCCAGGGTTCAATCCCTGGTCAGGAAACTAAGATCCCACAAGCCATGCAGCATGGCCAAAAAAAAAAAAAAAAAAAAAAAAGAAAGGAAATCTGAAAAATTGGAAAGAAGAAAGGGATGATGTGTTGTCCCAAGTGAGTCTGAAATCTAGCAAGGCAAATCCCATTAGTTTTTTAAAAAATTTTTATTGGGGTATAATTGATTTACAATGTTTTGTTAGTTTCACGTGTACAGCGAAGTGAATCCATTATACATATACATATATTCACTCTTTTTTAGCTTCTTTTCCTATATAGGCCATTACTGAGTATTGAGTAGAGTTCCCTGTGCTATACAGTAGGTCCTTATTAGTCATCTATCCTGTATACAGTAATGTGTATGTGTCAATCCCAATCTCCCAGTTTATCCCTTACCCCTGGAAACCATAAGTTTGTTTTTTATATCTGTAACTCTATTTCTATTTTGTAGATAAGTTCATTTGTAGCATTATTTTAGATTCCACATTTAAGCTATATCATATGATATTTGTCTCTCTCTGTCATTAGATTTTACAGCTCAAGAATAATCCTCTTGCTTTATCCTCTGTGCCCAGTGGGAAGGCAGCCTTATCTTCCATATCCACCTGCCTGGTGGCCCCACACCCTCCCTTGGCAGCTGCTTCTCCTCCTTAGCTCTGGAAGGTAGCCCTGACCCCTTGAACCTGAGTGGCCACCCTGACCCCTTTAGAACTAAGGAGAGGAGCCCCACCTCCCAGGTCTGTACCCAGTGGACCTGTGGTGGTAGTAGAAGCCTGCCAAACCTTAGTACTGCCTTCAGGGTCATTCTCTCCTTTGCTTGAGGGATAATACATATTTATAGCTAGATAGCCCTATTAACACATCCTGTAGAATCCTAGAAATCTGACAGATTACTTTCATTTTGTCCTCTCTCTGTCTCCTTCAGTCCAAGCTGGCAACTGTTTTTGCTGGTATAACCTCATCTCTACTCTTAGGTTCTGCTAAGATGGCTGATTGGATCCATAAATCACATGCCTGTAATTTCTGTAGCAAATGTTCTTTGGCCATGCCCTCAGTGTTCTCTCAAGAGAATGCTTTCTCATTTTTTTACAATATGCATAGACTGAGAATTTTCCAAATCTTCAAGTTTTGCTTCTTTCTTTGCTTAACAATTTCTTCAATTTATCTCATAAGCAGCCAGGTGAAAAATGGCTGTACCTTCAACACTTAGACATTTTTTCAGATAAATATCCAAATTCATCAGTTATAAGTTCTACTTTCCATAAAACACTAGAACACAATTTGGTCAAGTTCTTTGCCCCTTTGTAACAAGAATTACCTTTCCTTCAGTTTCAAACAATGTGTTCCTCATTTTCATCTGAGCTCTCACCAGAAGCACCCTTGAAGTTCATATTTCTACCAATATTCTGTTCAAGATGATATATGTATAACCAACTCTAAGATGATAGGAGCTTTCTCTACAGCTCTCCTCTTCTCTGTCTGAGCTCTCAACAAAATTGCCTTTAATATCCATATTTTTACCAACAATCTCTGAAAGGCAGTCTAGTCTTTTTCTAGCATGCACCTCAAAACTCTCCCAGCCTCTACCCAAAACTCAGTTTCAAAACCGCTTTCACATTTTTAGGTGTTTGTTACAAAAGCACTCTACTTATTGGTACGAAAATTAGTGTTACTTTGCTACAGCTGCTGAAACAAAGTACTATAGACTAAGTGACTTAAACTAAAGAAATGAATTTTCTCACAGTTCTGGAGGCGAGAAGTCCAAGATAAGTTGTTGCAGGTTTAGTTTCTTCTAAGGCTTCTCTCCTTGGCTTGTAGATGTCTCCTTCTCTCTGTATCTTCTGTGCTGCCTGTGTCCTAATCTCTTCTTATATGGACACCAGTCATCAGATTACAGCCCACTCATGTGATCTCCTTTACCTCTTTAAAGGTCCTATCTCCAAACATATTCAAACTTTGAGGTACTGGGGATTGTGACTTCAACATATGAATTCTGGGAGGACACAATTCAGTCCATAACATCTCATAACTAGGCATCGTGTTGATAAACCAATATTACATGACAAGGATCCTCCTTCCTACAATGTCAAATAAGATTTACCTCACTTACTTACAGGACTTCATCCAGACTCAAAGAACATGAGGCTTCTAATAACAATTTATTTAACACACGTTAAACATTTTTTTTTAACATTCCCTCCTCCAAATCTATTGGCCATCTCAAAACTATTCCTACATTTTGAGTTTTTCCTACAATAGCACCTCACTTTTAGGTACCAAAATATGTATTACATATTCATTGTAGCATAATAACTTGCCTCAATATTGATCAGCTTAAAACAACAAAAATTTATTATCTCACACATTTTCTTAGTGTTATAAATCTGAAAGAAGCTTATCTGGGTATTTCTGGCTCAGGATTTCTCACAAGGTTTCTCTAGTCAAACTGTTGACCAGAGATGAAACTACTTCCAGGTTTGACTTTGACAGGAGTTTCACTTTCAAACTCAACCAGATGGTTGTTGGCAGTTCTCAATCTGGGGGAAAACTCATCAATGATAATACATATTTTAATGAAAATAGCTGTAGGTAACATTGGTTGAACACACTTGCAAGTGCTTGTGTATTTATACTTACAATGACACTGCTATGTTAATATTATGGTTTAACCATTGTATATGCTTACACAAGCAGTGGTAAGAATTGAAACTTGAAAGCAAATGGTTTTAATTTTGGAAAGCTTTAAAATTACTTTCATTACTTCTCTATCCAAAATAGCCTGGTGATCCCAATTTTGATACAGAGTAAGGGGAAAGATACAAAGACAAAAGAAAGAAAAAGCAGCCCTGCATAAATTAGGAATATATGCAGTAAAATCACTCTATACCTAATATAATATTTTTGTTAGAAGAATGATAAATGATTGTGAAGAAAAATATATACAATAGAAAAATATAAAAATAATAAAATTTTCTACACACTATGCATCTGGACTATATTTTATTGTTATCTTTCATATATAGTATTCTTGGTGTTATATTTTTCTATAAATATGACTGTACCCCTGTGTTTATTAATGTGTACTTGCAGAATCTATAACTGCATGTGTAGTTCATTAGTTACTACCTAGCAACCATATTTACACATTTTACTCTTTGGAAGACTGGAAGTATTAGAAAGGAAAGTTAAACCAAAAAATTTAAAGTTCAAATTAATGAGAGAGTGCTGAGGGGATATGTATGATCGTGTGTATGATAAATTGAGAACAAAATGAAATAAAAAATAAAGATATTAAAATTACAAGGAATATTGGCACTGCTCTAGTTCAACTCCTTACCTAGAATATGAGCTTATTTTTCTTTATAATTATACCATTTTAATATTAATACTATCTTGATTCCAAATTTGTCTTTTTCTGCATACTATAAAGTTCTCAGTCCTTGGAAATCATCAGTTTGATTTTTTAAATAAACATCTTTTAAAAGAAGTATTAGATTTAGAGAATTATTGCAAATGTATTATAGAGAGATCCCATATACCCCACACCCAATTTACCCTATTATTAACATTTTCTATTACTAGGCTGTATTTGTCAAAATCAGTGAACCAATACTGACATACTATTATTAATTAAAGTCAATTCTTTATTCAGTTGTCCTATGATCTCATCCAGGGTACCACATTACATTTAGTCATCAAGTTTCCCCAGGCTCTGCTGAGTTGTGACTGTTTCTTAGGCTTTCCTTGTTTTGTTTTGTTTTTTTTGCCCTTTACAATTTTGAGGATTACTGGTTAGGAATTTTAACATTTCATAGCATGTCCCTCTATTAGAATTTGTCTGATATTTTTCTAATGATTAAATTTGAATAATATATTTTGGAAAAGAAGAATACAGAGCTGAAGTGCTATTCTGAACCCATCATAGCAAAGGCACATGCTATCAATGTGACTTGTCACTGTTGATGTTAAGCTAATCACCAAGCTTGGGGAATTGTTGTTTCTTCACTGTAAAGCAACCCTTTTTTTCCTCCCTGACCTTACTGTCCTCTTTGAAAGAAAGTCTCTATGCACCGCCCATACTAAGGAGTGGGGAATTGTGCTCCACCTCTGTAAAGGCAGAGTATTTACAGAAATTATTTGCAGTTTATCTGCATGGGAGAGATCCCCGCTATTTATTTATTCAAGCATATATTTGTATCAGCCTAGACTCACGGAGATTTATTTTATACTTTTGGTTATAATCTAATACTCTGTTAACCATGTTTTTAATTTTATGTATTCTGATGTTTTGGCATCTGGGGCCCTACTGACCCTGAAGAGACTGTCCCTCCCAGGGTTAGCCAATTCCTACCTATAGTAAACAGCTCACCCTTAAGTGAGCCTTCAAATGCATACCAACCAATCTAGACGCCATACACCCAACTACCTCCTTTTTGGGACCCTTATATGCCAGGCTACTCTCCACCTGCCCTAATCACCCCTGACAACTAAGGACAGCCCCTATGCTGCAGAGCCCACTGAAATGATTCAGACTAGCCTGTTGACATTGCCTTTCCTCTTCCTTCCTGCAGAAACCATAGTAAAAGCTCTTGACCGATATCCCCAACATCCCTGCCTCCTGACCAACTCTGGTGCTTCCCATGCATGACAAGAGCCTTTGCCTTGGAATCTGTGAGTATCTGTGTGTGCCTTTGTTTATAATAATTTTATATCTTCTTGATAATTTGACCCCTTAATCAATTTATCAATTAACCTTCTTTATCTAAAAGGTTTTTTAAAAAATTTATTTATTTTATTTTATTTATTTTTGTTTGCTTTGGATCTTCGCTGCTGCGCGCGGCCTTTCCGTAGTGGCGGCGAGTGGGGGCTCCTCTTCGTTGCGGCATCCCGGCATCTCACTGCGGTGGCTTCTCTTGTGGCGGAGCCTGGGCTCCAGGCGCACAGGCTGAGTAGTTGAGGCACATGGGCTTAGTTGCTCCTTAGTATGTAGGATCTTCCCAGACCAAGGCTTCCCAGACCGTGTCCCATGCATCGGCAGGTGAATTCTTAACCACTGAGGCACCAGGGAAGCCCTATCTAGAAGTTTTGACATAAAGTATGTTTTAGATTTTTTTTTTTCTGATATTAGAATAGCCACCTCAGCTCTTTTTTGGTTCCTACTTGGGTGAAATATTTTTTTTCCTTTCTTTTGTTTTCAACTTATTTGTATCTCTGGATCTAAAGTAACTCTTTAGACAGAAAATAGAGTTACAGAAAGAAAATAGATCATACATTTTATCCATTCTTCGAGACTCTGTCTTTTAATTGAGGAGTGTAATTCATTCATAATTAAAGTGATTACTGATAAGAAAAGACTTACTTCTACCATTTTGCTATTTTCTATATGTCATATATTTTTTGTTCCTCAGTTCCTCCAATACTCCCTTCTTTTGTGGCTTATTGTACTTTTCCTAGTGCATTTTTTGGATTCCCTCCAAATTTCCTTTTCTATACATTTTTTAGTTATTTTCTGGATCCTGGGAATTGTAGTTAATATCCTAAATTTCTAACAACCTAGTTTGAGTTGATACCAAGATAGCTTCATTAGCATACAAAACTGCTCCTCCTCAAGTCCATCCTTAACTTTTGATGAGACACTATCACCAGAACTTTTCTTGCTTTTTAAAGCATAGTTTCCCTGTTCTTTGAATATATTTATAAGAGCAGCTTTGATGCCTTTGTCTGTTAAACCCTACATCTTGGTCCTCTCATGGGCAGTTTCTGCTTCCTATTCTTTTTTCCTGGGTATGGGTCATACTGTCCTGCTTCTTTGTATGTTTTATATATAACTTTTTGCAGTTGGAAACTGAACATTTTAGATAATATAGTTTAACAAATCTGGATAGTGATTTCTCTCCCTCCTCACCAGAACTTGTTTTAGTTGTGGTCTGTTTATTTGTTAGTGATTTGGCTAGACTATTTTAGTGACGCCATTTCCCTGCACTGTGAAACCTCTGATGCTGCTCCTTGGAGGGCACAGCCTTAGGTACTATGCTCAGAGTTAACCTGGGATGCCAACAGTTTTGGAAGAGCTCTCCTTGGCTTTCTCCTTTCCTGATCTCTCTGTTAATTGTCTGCCTAATTTGCTTTCCACCCAGCTATTAGGATCCACTAATTGCATGCTGATTGCTGTATTGTTTTCAACAAGTCTTTATGGCATAAACTGCTCTGGAGTCTAATACAATTAAATCGGAACAGGGGTAGTTTTTGCTGGTGGTCTTTGAGGTTCCTTCCAACCTCTGAAGTCTCTTCTTAGCTTTCTCTTTCTCCAATTCTCTCTGGTGAAAATGAATTATGTTTTACCTTGCTGCTTTTAAACAAAAGGAACTATTGTTTTAAAGAGTGCCTTTAGTTTTGAACTTCCTCACACTTTTTTTTTTTTTTAACTAAGTTATTTTTGAACTTTGAGAGCTTTGGGTCTCTTTGTTCTCGTAGATTGCCTCATCCCAAGAAAAAAGAATCTCTAAGCTACTAAACAGGTAATTGGGAGGAATGATAGCCTCTGGTCTTCTCAGCTTGTTTCTATTTTTATAGAACCACTGCCTTATTAGCAACCTGATGTGAGGGAGATTGGGGCTTCAGAATTTTCAGCCTGCCAAACCTGGGGTATATTTGTAGCAGATGAGTGGGACTGGGTAGAGAAGAGAGTACCCAACATTTCCTCACACTCACCAGAAAGAAATAGAAATGCTCACATCCTTCCTCCCCTCTATATGAAATAGTGTATTCCTCTGATTGGGAGCTGAGTAGAGAGGGAGCCTAATCTTGGTCACACCAACCCAGAGTGACTCTTTATGTTAAACTGGGGGTGGGGTGAGAAAGGTAGAGAGCAGTTCATGGCTGGATCACATAGACTCTAACTGTTCTTATCAAGTTTTAGTAGATTTTCTTGAATAAATGTTTATTTGCTTTATACTCTTAGGACTTTAAAATGTTTCTTTACATTCTTCATCAGCTGCACTAGTTTCACAAAGAGTGGGTCCATGGAACTCTTCAGACTCCCATCCCAGAAATAAAAGCCAACCAAAGTTTTTAACTGTTGAAAGTGGAAGGAAAACTTCTTCCCTCATTGAAGATATTTCCTTTCATGTGAAAGGAGATGCTTTAGCATAGCGTTCCCCCAGGGGAGGCAAAGAGAATGGGAGCTGAAAATGCCTTGCCTCTCTTTCTCTTGGGAGGAACCTACTGACAGAAAGTGCCTATTTCCTTTTGCACCTAAATGACATATATCTGAAAAGAGCCATCTCTGCTCAACTAAATTACCTGCAAAACTTCAAGATCTGCAAGTTTAAATTATTGGTTTACAAACTTGGAGAAATAGAAAAAGTAAAATTTTAGGACAGAAAAGTAATACTTACTGAAGCTTCTGGCTTTACTAGAGTGAGTGGATTTAAATTTGGGATGCACTTAAAGGATGCTACAAAACACAGGTCTTTAACGTGCTAACTTTTTTGTTTGTTTGCATTTAGTGGTTTACATATAAATTGTGTAGCTTCTTGACATTAGGTAACAGGAGAGAACAACATGGGTTAGCACAAACTCCAAGGAGGTGTCAGCGTGTTTTGAATGTTAACGTTCAAGCTTGACCTTGAATTGGATGGCTGCAAATGAACTCTACAAACACTACAGAAGAGATGTTGTAGGCTCCAGTTTTTGGTAGCAAACATAGATTGGCAGTGCAAAGCAGAAAGAGTTATTCATAGATTTTGAATATCCAGGAAGGAAAAGAAGGGATTTAAATATCATCTCGTGCCCGAGGCTTAAGACCACTCCACAATTCTAAGTCTGTGATATAGCAGAAGTGTCACAAAAGGCACTGTGTGAGAGGAAAGAATGGAAAGAAATGTTCCCCCCTTCTAGCTGTGGGAATCCATCATGCTAACTCATGTTCTTCCTGGGGGTTTTCTCCCATTTGAATCAAAGTTCAGTGGTCATGGATTCTGGATAACCGACCTAAACTCTGTGACTTCTCGGTGAGAAACAAATTAAGAAAATTTTCTTTCTTCCCTCCTTTTCTCAGATAACACTGAATTTCTGCTAGAGTCTTTGTTAGCACTAAACGCTGGGATTTGGTATAGAATTTTTGCTGGGAAAACTGCTCAGAAGCTTGGGAACTGACCTGTATTTTTAATTCAGAGAATGTGGGGCTAGTTTAATGAAAATCTTGTGTGATCTAGTTTCTCTTTGTTATCTTTAAAGCTGACATGAGAGATTTGTCATGGAACAGTTCAACTCAGAGGTCCTGAGATAACCAGATCCTTTTCAATGTGAAAAATACAAAGCTTTGTTGATTGATTGCAATGGGATTTGATATTTGACCAAATTTTCCCTGAGTATTTGACTAGTGTTATAATGTTTATATTCAAATGAGTGCATCTTATTATTTGTGTCTTTGTTGTCAATACCTCTTCCATCTCTTTACAAAACCCCCAGTAAGCCACTGGAAAACATACAACTTGGCTGGTTATAGTATGGGCTGGGAAATATGATAGGAAGACAATTTCAGTTTTTGATTCATGGTGACTTTAATGTTAATTTACTTGATAGGCTGTTTTACCAATTTTGGAGCTTTCTGAAAGAAAATATATATATTTTTCCTACTAGTGTCCTCATAACATACTCAAAGAAGCAAGTTCAAAAGGTTAGAATCAAAGCTATACTGATAGACTATTGAGTTCCAATTAATATTCTTGATTTCTTGCCTAACTCCTTACTGAATTCCATAGAGGTGGATAAACTACTTCATTGGTGGGTCACAATTATTCCCCAACATTTCCAATCTAGAAGAGAGCTGTATTTCTGGGCAACAGTGGGGAATCTCTCTCTCCCTCTCTCTTTTTCCCCTCTGATCTGACAAGTGTATCTGTATCAAGCTACCTCTCTGGTGGGTGATACCAAAATCTATACTGAAGAATAGAATGTTTACTTGCTCACATTTATCTAGGGCCCTCAAGTTAAACTTTTTCATAGCAAAGAAATATTTTGGTTCTCTATCTGTTGATAATACCTCATGCAGAATTTGGGATAAAAATATGAGTACTATATAGTGAACTCCCTTGAGCCCATCCCAACATTAATCACTGTATTACACTCTCTCACAATATATCCATATTTTTGCTGAAATCTCTATATATCCCACTGTATCTCTGTAGACGTGATCAAATTCTGACATCATTTGTCTGCCTCCTCTTTCAATTGCCATGTTTTACAAATTTAAGGATTAAAAAGTATCATTTCCCTAACATTTAAAAAAACAACTTGTTCACATTTTAATATGATTCTGGATTGTCTTTAGCATATTTAATCTAGATTTTGAACTTTGGTTATTTTGTCAAACAATTTCTCTTAGATGTCTGACCAAAGTATATCCAACTCAGCATAGGTCTAATGTCTAAAAAACATCTTCAGTAGGCCTATTGTTTAAAAAAATTTCTTTAGATACTCAACGTCTTAGGAAATTACTAGTACTCAAAATTTTATAGAACAATGTCTCACTAAAAACTTAAATAAAAGTACATATTCCTTGTTCTAAAATTTAAAAAAGAGAATTAAAGTCAGCTTTAAATCATCCATCCATTTGTAGATTAACCAGTTTCTCTGTACAAATAATGGATATTTTGAAAAAGAACAATTTACTATTATTTGAAGAAAAATATAGTCCAATGAACTTTGGCAAGAAAAATAATACACCTGTGAATGTCTTTCTATACCATCACCACCAACAGCACAATGCCATGTTAAGTATTCAATGCCAACACCAAGGCATTTTAGGCAAATCACTATTTGGGGGTGCCTGTTTATTTCAATCAGTATAGCAATTGGGTATTAGATCTACTTTACTCCCTTATCTGTTAACATATTGAAAATTTTGTATTAAAGTCAGAAAGATGCCAGATAACTAAAAACACTTATCACCAAAACAGTTTTATATTTAAATTTTAATAATGTTATGTCTTGAAAGATTGATAAATGTCATACTTTCATCAAAAATTCAAATATGTGACATTTGAGTATTTTACTACCATATATTTGTATTGTATCTTCTTGTAGCCTTACCATCTATATCAGCGGTCCCCAACATTTTTGGCACCAGGGACCGGTTTCGTGGAAGACAGTTTTTCCACGGCCCAATTCCTAACAGGCCGCAGACCAGTACCAGGTTGATACCCATGATCTATATGTTACTTCAGAAAGTTTGTTCTCTTTCCCTATATATGAATCTACTTGTATAGGTTCTAAAAAAAAAATTTAAGAAATAAAACAGAAATGACTTAATAGGAATGGAAACTATTAATATTTTCCATAACTTGATATGGTTTATGTATAGATACTCAATTCTTTCTTTTTTAAATAAATTTATTTTATTTTATTTATTTATTTTTGGCTGCATTGGGTCTTCGTTGCTGCACATGAGCTTTCTCTAGTTGCGACGAGCTGGGGCTACTCTTCGTTGTGGTGCACGGGTTTCTCATTGTGGTGGCTTTTCTTGTTGTGGAGCATGGGCTCTAGGTGCACGGGCTTCAGTAGTTGTGGCTTGCAGGCTCAGTAGTTGTGGCTCGCTGGCTCTAGAGCACAGGCTCAATAGTTGTGGTGCATGGGCTTAGCTGCTCTGTGGCATGTGGGATCTTCCCGGATCAGGGCTTGAACCCATGTCCCCTGCAATGGCAAGCAGATTCTTAATCACTGTGCCATCAGGGAAGCCGTAGATACTCAATTCTACTATTCTGAAAATTTGAAGAGTATTATTCTTGACATAACATGAACAAGTTAAAGCAAGATTATAATGAGCAAGAGTAGAACTCTCAATCATTATGACCCTTATTCACAATATCCTGACCACCATGGCTTTCTGTCTGCAGTTTGAACTCATGCGCATCATGGGAACAATGGACTTGCTGCTCCCACTGGCCAGACGGTTCTTTCCCCATACTCTGTTTTATCATCCATGTCTTGAAAACACAGATGCCACCACCTTATAGAGGCCTTCCATTACTATTTTATCTAAATTGGTCCCTATGACCATATACTGTCTTCTATTACACTGTTTTGTTTTCTTCATCTTAATGCTATCTTAATTATCTTTTATGGACATCACATTTTTCTATTGTCTGTCTCACCTCACTAGAATACATATTCCACAATGCTGGGTATATTTTTGTTGTTGTTGTCATTTTGCAACTGTATTCTCAGCTTCTGGCACAGTCAAAATATTGAAAAATATTAGATACCATAAATTTTATTGAATTTACTCACAAACAGGTGAAAGGTTGAATGAAATTAACAGTGTTTTTATATGTATTGAAAAATGGGCTCTGTTATTATTTTTCACAAATTAAGAAAAATAATACTTAAAAGACAATAAATTGTCAGACACCACACTAGGCTCTCAGATACACAATAAGAATGAATTAGATAAATCCAATACCTTCAAGTGCTTACATCCTAGTGGAAAGTCCAGACAAATAATCAAATTCTTGTGGTTCAAGAAGACATGTTCTATGAGAGAATTATGCACAAAATGCTTTGCAAACCCTTAGAACCATTAATATAGCCAGCTCAGAAATTTAGAGATGGCATCTCAGAGGATGTTGTATCAGCACTGAATCAGGAGAAAGGATAGGCCAACACAGGAGGTCTGAGTGAATGCTTTTTCAGAAAGATCATAATGAGCAAGGATTGGAAGGTAGGAGAGTGTGAGGAGTTTGTAATAATGTAAGTAGCTTAGCATGGCCCAGAGCATAAGAGGACACAAAGAGAGAGGAGTTAGGGAAGTAGGAAGTATAATGGTACTTGCCTGTAGTACCAAGGAATTTAGCCCTGGTTTATTGTTTAACTACCAGGTTTTTTTTTTAAACATCTTTATTAGAGTATAATTGCTTTACAATGGTATGTTAGTTTTTGCTTTATAACAAAGTGAATCAGCTATACATATACATATATCCCCTACCTACCAGTTTTTAAATTATCAATTTATTAATTTTATTATGTATTTATATGTTTTATTTATATGCTTATAAGTTATTTTTATATTAATGATCAACTCAATCATTAAACTATTCCAGTTAATCAGGTATTTATAGAAGGTTTAGTATTATACCTGCAATGTGATTGTGTGGCCTATTGAATTAATATGGACTAAAATGTCCCTCAGATTATTTGTATATGTATGTTTATGAATATTTATAAACATACATATATATGAAAACATTGATTATGATTATATATATGTGTGTTTACTTCTGAGAAGAGAAGAAAATAAAAATCTAGAATTAAGTGAAGAGAATTAAAAAATAAAGGAACATTGTAAAATATGAATTCCAAATTTGTTACCTTTGTATTTTCACTATGTTCAGAGAAATGTCAAGAAGAGTTCATTAGAAAAACAATTAAAATGATATGCATTATTTATTGTTGTGGCATCAAAAATGTTATATAACCCTAAACTAAATTCTGTGAAACATTTCCAACAATAACATTTAAACTTATGAAGTAATGGATATGCAACTTCATAGCTTTTGTTCTAAGAAAGAAAAAGACAACAATATGGTATTTTATAATAATATAGCAAATAAGACTACTAAAGAATATCAGAATAAAGATACAATTTCCTTATGAAATAACTAGAGTTTCAGTTAATATTGGCATCACACAAGAGGAAAAAAATGACGGATTTGAAAATTGTATCATGCATGTTAAAATTGATCAATACTGAGATTTTTTAGTGTAATATTCACTATTATCAAGGCCAACAGTTATCAATAGTATATACTATTGGCTAAACAGAAGAAAGAGAGAGACTAACAGAGCCTGAAGAGAGTCATAAAATTAATTAAAATAAAATAATCCAACATAATAAAATTCATAATTTTTAGTGAAAAGTAAAGCTTTATAAATTAATTTTTAATGGTGGCTGTAATGTGTGAGAAGTTGGTCAATATCAAATTAGGGAAAAAAATTAGAACTCTGATATATCAATTTCATAATAAAAATGTTATATTTTCCAAGACTGTACGCAATGCTTCTTAACCAGTCTTTGTTTAAGAATTATCTTGGAGGTTTTGGAAAATACACAGTTTTAACCACCTTAACCTAGTGGATCAGGTTATTCTCTGTGATTACCTGAATTTATAATATTTTAAAAATCCACTGCTTTTCTATTGATTAGAGCTGAGAATCACTGCTCTAGGATCACTTTTTTTTTGTTTCCAAGAGCATGTACAAAGACATCTAGTGGAGGAACTGCTTCTACGTATTTTCTTAAAATACATATTCATCATATCTGAATGACAGATATGTTATTGATGATATTGAGAGTGTTGACGATCAAAATATTTGAATTATTTTACCTTTGTGTGTTTGTGTGAGCCTTGCGACATAGCTAATTTTCACTTAAATAATTATTATGAACACTCTAAATTAAGGTAATTTAGATTGAAGAAAAAATGTCAGATTAATTTAATCAAACATTCTACATAGGGGTCAACATCTATAGTTGGGCTATCACCCTTTTCTACTAATTATAGAAAATGCTTCATGGTAGTCTTTAATGAACTCCAAAACTTTTCTTGTAACCATTAGGAATATGTCATTAACACCTGAGATGAAAGCTATATGCCTTCCTAGTTCTATAATTTTCATCTTCAGCAACAGAATGAGTTGTAGTGGTCGTATGTTAGTCTCTGAACTAAGCTGTCAGAGAAATGTACAATAAAATAATAACTACTATAGCTCTTCTCCAGCCTCTCTTAAAATGTTATACCTTCATTTTCTCAATTCATCTTCATAGAAACATTGCAGGCCGTTTATTACCATCACCATTTTAGAGGTAGTAAAACCAAACAGTTCAAGGTCATTCAGTTATTAAGTGGCAGAAATGGTTCAAACCAGTCTTTTCCTAAAGCCAATGATATCCTTCACACAGTTCTTACATTATGACACAACATAGATTACAAAATATGGGATTACCATTTTTTAAAATGACTGTGAAAAAATCTCTGAGGAACACTGAATGTTACACAAAATATAATTCTACAAAAATGAATGTCTTCCTTGAATAAGGAGAGATAGAGCATCTCAAACACCTGAGATAGATTGACAGGTTGTCTGTTACTATCACAAGATATCACACTCCTTTCTATAGAATTTATAAAAATGGTTTTTCATTGGTTGTATGGAGCAGAATTATAGAGCTCTGGCCTTGTCTTTGCCACATGAGTTGCCTATAAACTCATGGATTGATTTTAATTTGACCTTGGCAGCTTTTGTTACCCTCTGAGGTATTAGTCTTGCTCTGTTCCAGACCTTTTCCTTGAACTCTGCCTTTGGACACTTCCCTTCTTCTAAAGATTTGTCCCTGAGGCCCTAGGCAGGCTGTCAGTTGTAACTTTTTTGGCCATAACTGATATGGTGTGTCAAACCCGTGCTTTTGCCAATACTATTTTTTTTAAAGGTACCTTAGTTGTCTAAAAGAATAATCTATATTTTAAGTTCTTAATTTGATAAAAGAAACTCACTCAGTGAAAATCTTGCTTTTATTGATTAAAATAATAAATGCATATTATAGTGGTTTTTAATATAGAAAAACTAGGTTTCTGCACAAGTGATTCCATATTCTATGTCATTCACCGAAGTATTGTTACATGTACATCTATTCAGAAATGGATAAGTATTTCAGAAATATTAATCATAATAAAAAAAACTGTCAATGACTTAGGAAAGATATTCTCAATTTTGTGAAGTCTGACTCCACTTATCTAATTATTCTCACTGTCACATATTAACAATGGCATTACATACCTATATACTAAATTTGATCATCTATAACAAATTTCCTGTTCTAGTTTCCTTTCTGATATTTCTTTTGCTACATCTCTTTTTCATTCTTTTACTTGCCTTATCACTTCAACACACTCCATTCATCTTAATAACCCAGTCAAAATGATTGCTCTAAATAGCTATACCAAGAAAAAATGGAGGTATATATTTTTTGATAGGGAATGTATTTCTATGTCATTTGGGCTGGTATTCTAACAGAGAATATTATATATGTTGGGAATACTTGAGATCAAAATAATTCAAGATGTTTTTATTCTTGCTGCAATTATTTCAAGTTGTTTTATTTTTATACTGTTTCTTAACTTTTTCATATAAGCAATGCCTTTAAACAATTACTGAACACAAAATTATAAAATGAATGTTGAATTAATCTTAGATGATGAATGGATACAATTATGAAGGTAATTGTATGACTGTAGCAGTTGTTTCACTCTTCATATATCAAACAATGTTTAAAAATATTACCGTTGATTAGTTTTCCCATTATTTTTAGCAATTCAGAAAACAGTAACTCTCCAAAACTCTCCATTTTCCCATTATTTTTAGCAATTCAGAAAACTTTATTCATAAGTACATAAGTCCAGTCAAATTCTAGGAAATGCAATGTCACTGACCAGTACATGTCTCTAATAATTTAATGGCTAGTATTAGAGATTATGCAGATGCAGTGATGTTTTTCCTGCAATCCAATATTGATATAGTGCATAGTTAACCATTCATAGAATTGGAGAGATTGAAATAACATTAGAAACAGTATGATCTACACTCCCTCATGTGACAGATTTACTTTTATATATACTATACTTATTTCAACATTAAAGTTAAAGTTAGCACTGAAACAGAAAATCTTTTCAATATTTTATTATATATCAAAGAAACACATCAAAATATTTCTCTTTAACAGGTGTGTGCATATGCACAGCTAGGAAACATGAAGTTTCATATATCTGTTCCTAGTGAAATGGGCTTGAATTTCTAGCAAGCACTGACACTTCACATGGTGAAATAGTAAGTTCATCTTAGAAAAGAATATAACATTAAAAAAGCAGAAAAATTATTAGAAACAGTTGAGTGTAGAAAATAGATCTTTTGACACAAAGATCTGGACAAGTATATATTGGAGCAGTAGAAATCATAAATAATACTGTTTTTTATGTTATACATTCTGATAATTTTTATAGAGCTCAACTGGATTGTAATAAGATAACAATGAAACTCTCCCTATGATACTATATATATTGTAACTTTTATTTTGTGCGAATAGTAAAACAACTCTCTCTTTTTCTTTCTCTCTCCACACACGCATCTGCACGCACACGCACACACACACACACACACACACACACACACATTTTTTCAGTACAGGCATATATTTTATCTATTTTCTTGCCACATTTTGCCAATTAAAAAAAATTTAATATAATACACTTCTTTAAGACAGAGAAGAGCACAATGAGAGTACTAGACAACATTATTGTCCTTAACTGTAGGTGATCACAAACACTGCAAAGCATTTCATACTACATGACATCATAAAGCTGTATGTATTCAAATGCATAAGCTATAGGACTTAAAAATAAACAATACCAAATAATACAAAAACAGAAAACAATTTTAATAAGTTACTATTGCTTTTATAAACTATAGGAAACACCTATGCTTGAACAAAAATTACTCTCTTTTAAGTTCTGGAATTCTTTTGAGACACTTGTATCTCATATTACATAACTTAGATCAAGAAATGTAGAGATATATTTATTACATTGAACATTAGGTTGTAGTAGTACATATTACTTTTAGCTCATTTCTACAAGTGCAGAAGCATACTTCTTCACAGTAGAGGAAACATGGAATATAAAAATGTCTATTTTATTTAAATGGTTTCATGTAAACATGCTATTCTTACTTGAAATTAAATGGAAAGCTTTCAAATTAGAATCATTTAAATTAAAAGTGAAGATTCCCACACTTTTCAGTAACAAAGATTTTTAAACATTCAAACAATATTTATTAATCACGTACATTTTACAAGCCATCCTTCCAGAGTTTGGTGATATAGAAGTGAACAAAACAACATTATTTGCCTGACAGAGAGTCTTTTTATTGCAGAGAGTGGCAAATACCAAGTAAAGACATTATTTTTAATGTTTAATTTACATATATATGTATATAAATGAGAAAATGTGATAAGTCAAATGGCACATGAATGATGGCAAATAAATGCAAAAGAGAACATAAATAGTGGAGAGGGAATGCTATTTTATATAACTTGGTCCAAGAAAGTCTCTCGGATAATGACATTTAAATATAGACAGAGGGAGGGACCTTCAAGATGGCAGAGGAGTAAGATATGGAGATCACTTTCCTCTCCACAAATACATCAAAAATACATCTACATGTGGAAAAATTCCTATGGAGCACCTACTGAATGCTGGCAGAAGACCTCAGACTGCCCAAAAGGCAAGAAACTCCCCAAGTACATGGGTAGGGCAAAAGAAAAAAGAAAAAGCAGAGAAAAAAGAATAGGAATGGGACCTGCACCTCTAGGAGGGAGCTGTGAAGGAGGAAAAGTTTCCACACACTAGGAAGCCCCTTCACTGGCAGAGACTGAGGCTGGACGGGGGTGGGTGAGCTTCAGAGCCACAGAGGAGAGTGCAGCTACAGGTGTTCAGAGGGCAAAGCAGAGAGATTCCCGCACAGAGAATCGGTGCCAACCAGCACTCACCAGCCCAAGAGGCTTCTCTGCTCACCCGCTGGGACAGGTGGGGGCTGGGAGCTGAGGCTCGGGCTTCAGAGGTCAGATCCCAGGGAGAGGACTGGGGTTGGCTGCATGAACACAGCCTGAAGAGAGTTGTGCACCACAGCTAGCTGGGAGGGAGTCCAGGTAAAACTCTGGACCTGCCTAAGAGTCAAGAGACCATTGTTTTGGGGTGCGCGAGGAGAGGGGATTCAGAGCATCGCCTAAATGAGCTCCAGAGATGGGCGAGAGTCACGGCTATCAGCGCAGACACCAGAGACGGGCATGGGATGCTAAGGCTGCCACTGCAGCCATCAAGAAGCCTGTGTGCAAACACAGGTCACTATCCACACCTGCCCTGCCGAAAGCCTGTGCAGCCCACCACAGCTAGGGTCCTGTGATACAGGGACAGCTTGCCTGGGAGAACACACGGTGTGCCTCAGGCTGTTGCAACATCACGCTGGCCTCTGCCACCTCAGGCTCACCCCGCAGTCCGTACCCCTCCCTACCCCCGGCCTGAATGAGCAACAGCCCCCTAATCAGCTGCTACTTTAACCCCGTCCTGTCTGGGCAGGGAACAGATGCCTTCAGGCAACTTACATGCAGAAGCAGGGCCAAATCCAAAGCTGAACCCCAGGAGCTGTGCGAACAAAGAACAGAAACGGAAATTGCTCCCAGCATCCTCAGGAGCACTGGATTAAATCTCCACAATCAACTTGATATACCCTGCATCTGAGGAATACCTGAATAGACAATGAATCATCCCAAAATTGAGGCAGTGGACTTTGGGAGCAACTGTAGACTTGGGGTTTGCTTTCTGCATCTAATTTATTTCTGGTTTTATGTTTATCTTACTTTAGTATTTAGAGCTTATTATCTTTGGTAGATTTGTTTATTGATTTGGTTGTTCTCTTCCTCTTTTATTTTTTGGTATATATATATATTTCTTTCATTTTTCTCTTTTTGTGTGTGTGTATGCATGCTTCTTTGTGTGATTTGGTCTGCATAGCTTTGTTTTTACCACTTGTCGGGTTCTGACTGTCCTTTTTTTTTTTTTTTTGATAGTTTTTAGCACTTGTTATCACTGGTGCTTTGTTTTATGGTTTGGTTGCTGTCTTCTTTCTTTCTTTTTTTAAAAATTATTTTTTTATTTTTTAATTTAATAACTCTATTTTATTTTTTCTCCCTTCCCTCCTTCCTTCCTTCCTTCTTGCTTCCTTCCTTCCTTTCTTTCTTTCCTTCTTTCTTTTCTTTTCTTCCTTTTCTTCTGAGCCGTGTGGCTGACAGGGCCTTGGTGCTCCGGCCTTGGTGCTCCGGCTGGATGTCAGGCCTGAGCCTCTGAGGTTGGAGAGCCCAGTTCAGGACATAGGACCTCCAGAGACCTCATAACCCCACGTAATATTAAATAGCAAAAGCTCTCCCAAAGATCTCCATCCATCTCAACGCTAAGACCCAGCTCCACTCAACGACCAGCAAGCTACAGTGCTGGAAACCCTATGCCAAACAACTAACAAGACAGGAAGACAAGTCCACCCATTAGCAGAGAGGCTGCCTAAAATCATACTAAGTTCACAGACACACCAAACACACCATGGGAAGTGGTCTTGCCCACCATAAAGACAAGATCCAGCCTCATCTACCAGAACATAAGCACCAGTCTCCTCCACCAGGGAGCCTACACAACCCACTGAACCAACCTTACCCACTTGGGTCAGACACCAAAAACAACAGGAACTATGAGCCTGTAACCTGTGAAAATGAGACCCCAAACATAGTAAGTTAAGCAAAATGGGAAGAGAGAAAAATACACAGCAGATGAAGGATCAAGGTAAACACCCACCAGACCAAACAAATGAAGAGGAAATAGGCAGTCTACCTGAAAAAGAATTCAGAGTAATGATGGTAAAGAGGATCCAAAATCTTGGAAGTAAAATGGAGAAACTACAAGAAACGTTTAAGGACCTAGAAGAACTAAAGAGCAAACAAAAAATGATGAACAACACAATAAATGAAATTAAAAATTCTCTAGATGGAATCAATAGCAGGATAACTGAGGCAGAAGAATGGATAAGTGACCTGGAAGATAAAAGAGTGGAAATAACTACCACAGAGCAAAATAAATAAAAAAGAATGAAAAGAATTGAGGACACTCTCAGAGACCTCTGGGACAACATTAAATCCACCAACATTCGAATTATAGGGGTCCCAGAAGAAGAAGAGAAATAAAAGGACTAAGAAAATATTTGAAGAGATTACAGTTGAAAACTTCCCTAACATGGAAAAGGAAATAGTCAACCAAGTCCAAGAAATGCAGACAGTCTCATACAGGATAAATCCAAAGAGAAACGTGCCAAGACACATATATATCAAACTACCAAAAATTAAATATAAAGAAAAAAATTAAAAGCAGCAAGGGAAAAGCAACAAATAGCATACAAGAGAATCCCCATAAGGTTAAGAGTTGATCTTTCAACAGAAACTCTGCAAGCCAGAAGGGAGTGCCAGAACATATTTAAAGTGATGAAAGGGAAAAAGCTACAACCAAGATTACTCTACCCAGCAAGAATCACATTCAGATTCTCCAGAGAAATTAAAACCTTTAGAGACAAGCAAAAGTTAAGAGAATTCAGCACCAAAAAACCAGCTTTACAAAAAGTGCTAAAGGAATTTCTCTAGGGAGGAAACACAAGAGAAGGAAAAGACCTACAAAAACAAATCTAAACCAATTAATAAAATAGTAATAGGAATATATATATATATATATATATATATAATTACCTTAAACGTGAATGGTTAAATGCTCCAACCAAAAGATATAGACTAGCTGAATGGATACAAAAACAAGACCCATATAAATGCTGTCTACAAGAGACTCACTCCATACCTTGGGACACACGCAGACTGAAAGTGAGGGGATGGAAAAAGATATTCCATGCAAATGGAAATCAAAAGATCTGGAGTAGCAATTCTCACAACAGACAAAATGGACCTTAAAATAAAGACTATTACTAGAGACAAAAGAGGACACTACATAATGATCAAGGGATCAATCCAATAATACATAACAATTGTAAATATTTATGCCCTCAACATAGGAGCACCTCAATACATAAGGCAAATGCTAACAGCCATTAAAGGGAAATTGACAGTAATAAAATAGTAGTAGGGAACTTTAACACCCCACTTTCACCAATGGACAGATCATCCAGAATGAAAATAAATAAGGAAACACAAGCTTTAAATGATACATTAAACAAGATGGACTTAAATGATATGTATAGGACATTCCATACAAAAACAACAGAATAAACTTTCTTCGCAAATGCTCATGGAACACTCTCCAGGATAGATCGTATCTTAGGTCACATATCAAGCCTTGGTAAATTTAAGAAAATTGAAAGCATATCAAGTATCTTTTCTTTTCTTTTTTTTGGTGGTACATGGGCCTCTCACTGCTGTGGCCTCTCCTGTTGTGGAGCACAGGCTCCGGACGCACAGGCCCAGCGGCCATGGCTCACGGGCCCAGCCGCTCCGCGGCATGTGGGAACTTCCCGGACCGGGGCACGAACCCGTGTCCCCTGCATCCGCAGGCGGACTCTCAACCACTGCGCCACCAGGGAAGCCCTCAAGTATCTTTTCTGACCACAATGCTATGAGACTAAATATCAATTACAGGAAAAAATCTGTAAAAAATACAACAAATGGAGGATAAACAACACACTACTAAATAACCAAGAGATCACTGAAGAAATCATAGAGGAAATCAAAATCTACCTAGAAACGAATGACAATGAAAGCATGACAACCCAAAACCTATGGGATGCAGCAAAAGCATTTCTAAGAGGGAAGTTTACAGCAATACAATCATACCGCAAGAAACAAGAAACATCTTAAATAAACAACCTAAACTTACACCTAAAGCAATTAGAGAAAGAACAAAAAAATGCCAAAGTTAGCAGAACGAAAGAAATCATATAGATCAGATCAGAATTAAATGAAAAAGATATGAAGGAAATGATAGCAAAGATCAATAAAACTAAAAGCTGGTTCTTTGAGAAGACCAACAACATTGACAAACCCTTAGCCAGACACATCAAGAAAAAAAAGGGAGAAGACTCAAATCAATAGAATTAGAAATGAAAAATGAGAAGTAACAACTGACACTGCAGAAATACAAAGGATCATGAGAGATTACTTCAGGCAACTATATGCCCATAAATTGGACAATGTGGAAGAAATGGACAAATTCTTAGAAAAGCACAACCTTCCGAGACTGAACCAGGAAGAAATAGAAAATATGAACAGACCAATCAGAAGCAGTGAGATGGAAACTGTGATTAAAAATCTTCCAACAGGGGCTTCCCTGGTGGCGCAGTGGTTGAAGGTCCGCCTGCCGATGCAGGGGACACGGGTTCGTGCCCCGGTCCGGGAAGATCCCACATGCCGCGGAGCGGCTGGGCCCGTGAGCCATGGCCGCTGAGCCTGTGTGTCCGGAGCCTGTGCTCCACAACCAGAGAGGCTGCAACAGTGAGAGGCCTGCGTACCGCGAAAAAAAAAAAAAAAAAAAAATCTTCCAACAAACAAAAGCCCAGGACCAGATGGCTTCACAGGCGAATTCTATCAAACATTTACAGAAGAGCTAACACCTATCCTTCTCAAACTCTTCCAAAGTATAGCAGAGGGAGGAACACTCCCAAACTCATTCTATGAGGCCACCAACACCCGTATACCAAAACCAGACAAAGATGTCACAAAAAAAGAAAACTACAGACCAATATCACTGATGAACATAGATGCAAAAATCCTCAACAAAATACTAGCAAACAGAATCCAGCAGCACATTAAAAGTAACATACACCACGATCAAGTAGGATTTATCCCACGAATGCAAGGATTCTTCAATATACGCAAATCATTCAATGTGATAAACCATGTTAACAAACTGAATGAGAAAAACCATATGATCATCTCTATAGATGCAGAAAAAGCTTTTTATCAAAATTCGGTACCCATTTATGATTAAAAACCTTCCAGAAAGTAGGCATAGAGGGAACTTACCTCAACATAATAAAGGCCATGTATGACAAACCCACAGCCAACATCATTCTCTATGGTGAAATACTGAAAAAATTTCCACTAAGATCAGGAACAAGGCAAGGTTGCTCACTCTCACCACTATTATTCAACATAGTTTGGAAATTTTAGCCACAGCAATCAGTGAAAAAATATATATATAAGGAATCCAAATCGGAAAAGAAGAAGTACAACTGTCAGTGTTTGCAGTTGACATGATACTATACATAGAGAATCCTAAACACGCTACCAGAAAACTACTAGAGCTAATAAATGAGTTTGGTAAAGTAGCAGGATACAAAATTAATGCACAGAAATCTCTTGCATTCCTATACACCAGTGATGAAAAATCTTAAAGAGAAATTAAGGAAACACTTCCATTTAACATTGCAACAAAAAGAATGAAATACCTTGGAATAAACCTACCTAAGGAGACAAAAGACCTGTATGCAGAAAACTATAAGACAATGATGAGAGAAATTAAAGATAATACAAACAGATGGAGACATATACCATGTTCTTGGATTGGAAGAATCAATACTGTGAAAATGACTATACTACCAAAAGCAATCTACAGATTCAATGCAATCCCTATCAAATTACCAACTGCATTTTTCTCAGAAGTAGAACAAAAAATTTCACAATCTGTATAGGAAAAAAAAAAAAAAAAAGACCCGAATAGCCAAAACAATTTTGAGAAAGATAAATGGAGCTGGAGAAATCAGGCTCCTTGACTTCAGACTATACTACAAAGCTACAGTAATCAAGACAGTATGATACTGGCACAACAACAGAAATATAGATCAATGGAACAGAAAAGAAAGCCCAGAGATAAACCCACGCACATATGGTCACCTTATCTTTGATAAAGGAGGCAAGAATATGCAACGGAGAGAAGACAGCCACTTCAGTAAGTAGTTCTGGGAAAACTGGACAGCTACATGTAAAGGAATAAAATTAGAACACTCCCTAACACCATACACAAAAATAAACTCAAAATGGATTAAAGAACTAAATATCAGTCCAGACACTGTTAAACTCATAGAGGAAAACATAGGCAGAACACTCTATGACATAAATCACAGCAAGATCCTTTTTAACCCACCTCCTAGAGAAATGGAAATAAAAACAGAAATGAACAAATGGGACCTAATGAAACTTAAAGCTTTTGCCCAGCAAAGTTAACCATAAACAAGGCCAAAAGACAACCTGCAGAATGGCAGAAAATATTTGCAAATGAAGCAACTGACAAAGGATTAATCTCCAAAATATACAAGCAGCTCATGCAGCTCAATATCAAAAAAACAAACAACCCAATCAAAAAATGTGCATAAGATGTAAATGGACATTTTTCCAAAGAAGATGTACAGATTGCCAACAAACACATGAAAGGATGCTCAACATTACTAATCATTCAAGAAATGCAAATGAAAACTATAATGAGGTATCACCTCACACCAGTCAGAATGGCCATCATCAAAAAATCTACAAACAATAAATGCTGGAGAGGGTGTGGAGAAAAGGGAACTCTCTTGCACTGTTTGTGGGAATTTAAATTGATACAGCCAGTATGGAGAACAGTATGGAGGTTCCTTAAAAAACTAAATATACAACTACCATATGACCCAGTAATCCCAGTATTGGGCATATACATTGAGAATACCATAACTCAGAAAGAGTCATGTACCACAATGTTCATTGCAGCTCTATTTACAATAGTCAGGACATGGAATCAATCTAAGTGTCCATTGACAGATGGATGGATAAAGATGTGGCACATATATACAATGGAATATTACTCAGCTGTAAAGAGAAATGAAATTGAGTTATTTGTAATGAGGTGATGGACTTAGAGACTGTCATGCAAAGTGAAGTAAATCCGAAAGAGAAAAACAAATACCATATGCTAACACATATATATGGAATCTAAAAAAAAAAAAAAAAAGTTGTTTCTGAAGAACCTAGGGACAGGACAGGAAGAAAAACGCAGACATAGAGAATGTACTTGAGAACACGGGGAGGGGGAAGGATAAGTTGGGACGAAGTGAGAGAGTGGCATGGACATATATAGACTACCAAATGTAAAATAGGTAGCTAGTGGAAAGCAGCCGCATAGCACAGGGAGATCAGCTAGGTTCTATCTGTCCACCTAGAGGTGTGGGAGAGTGAGGGTGGGAGGGAAACGCAAGAGGGAGGAGATATGGGAATATATGAATATGTATAGCTGATTCTCTTTGTTATATAGCAGAAACTAACACACCATTTTAAAGCAATTATACTCCAATAATGATGTTAAAATAAATAAATAAATAAATATAGACAGAGGAAGTGAGGGAGCCAACCATGTGTCTTTCTGGGAGAAAAATGTACTAGACCATGAAAAGGACTCTCACATATGCTCTAAGGGTGCTCCTGGAATGCTTGAAGCCTTGGACCCAACTTGAGGAGACCAGTGTACTTGAGACAAGGGGAGGAGTGACCACAGATGACATCAGAGCTATGGTAGGATACCCGGGCAGCATACATTTTATTCTGAATGAGTTGAGAAGCCATACAGGGTTTGGAGCCATAGGGTGACACCACTGACTCAGTTTTTTAAAGGATCATGATTTCTGCAAAGGAGAAAGTTGGCAAGGGTGGAAGCGGGAGACATGTTAGAAGACTGTTTTTGAGGCCCGGTTAGGGATTACAGTGGCTTTAACTTGTCTAGGAGAAGTGGAGATTGTGCTAGTGTTTGAATTCTTCATCTACTTTAATGGTAATGTTGAAAGGATTTGCTAATGGATTGGGTAAGCATTGTGAGAGAAAGAAAGCAGTAAGAAATGACTTCAAGGTCAAAATAACCTGAGTATTTTCTCTGCTCCTCCAAGCAAGTTGGCTTTAATGTTGAGAATTCTTTATCCTGACATGTTGAGAATTACTGACACATTGGCTGTTGTATTTTTCAAAGGCAATTAATATCAGAGAGACAATTCAGTAGTCTATTGATTAATAGAAGCATGTGATGACTTTTTTTTTTACCATTTCCGCATTTGTGTTAAATTTTTAATACCAGTCAACCTGATTTTAGAAAACACAAGTGACCTTTGGAAATATTCCTTTATTATTAAATAGTAACACTTCTTCCACTCAGGAAATGCTTGATCAACATGAACCCTGAGAACTTGAAAATCTAGAACAAGTTTTTTTTCCTTTAAATGAATCTAATAAGAGAGAAAAAGGAAACATTACCTTCAAGTAAAATAGTTTATTCATATAAAAGATAGCAGTAAACTGGACATCAGACTAACTTACAAAAATTGCATAGATTATGATATTTGTATTTAAGCATTTCATGCATAGTGTTCACAAATATTGCGTTTATTGAATGTCTACTATGTGACAAACTCTGTGATTAGCAGTGCCTCTTCAGTGGAGAGGAAAAAGAGAAGTAATTGTAGATATAGAGAATAAAAGATGTAGGAACATTTTAATAACGTAATATAGAAGTATATAATATTTTATAGCTATCAATCAAGAAATATAATTTTAAAATTAGCTAAATACTAAGAACAGCACATAATCTATTGAAAGCAGGGCGTTATTTTTCTTCCCTCTGCCATTTCCTCAGCATTTAGAAGAGTAACTGATACTCTAAATCTTTCAATGATTATTTGTATAATTAATAAATGATGACATAAGAGCATAAAACATGAGTTTTTTAAAGTAGTCTTGGATGGCTTTCTTCAATCACTGGACAGGACCAAATTAAAAAATTCTACCCGGAGCCTTGCCTTTATAGAAAATGCCTTCAGACTTAGGCAATCAAATAATAATACAATATTGAGCATATTTTGTTTGGAAGATTTACAGGGAATGATAAAAATGAAGAGGAGGAGGAGGAGGATATGATCTGTGACCTTAAGGAACTGTAATGTAGATGAGGAAGGCCCAAAGAGCAGGATAACTTGGTGTGTGGTATTCAAGTTTCTTTGAACCAACTCTCCAAACACAGCATTTATTTAACTGTGACCTTATTTATTGCTTATGAAACTTCCTCTTTCATATGACTGAGCACTCCATGAAGTGATTAAACAGAACTTCTCATTGAAAAATTGATATTAAATGACCCTTGAAAAAGGAGTAAAAGTTCTTAACAGGGGGAAGTGAAAAATGAATGCCAGGGAAAACAAACAGGTACCTAGAAATAGCAATGTGAAGATATTCCTGGAAAACATTGGGCAATATATTTTAAGGGAAGTCATGTATCACCTGGAACATATGAGAAATAAGAATAGAAATGATCATTCGGGCTAGACTTCAGAGAACTGTCAGTGTCTAACAAAGCCTTGAATCATAAGCAGGGGTCCCAAGCTGAAGGGTTTTAAAAGGTGAGAGATGTGATCAAGGTTGTATTTCTGAAAGTGAGTTTGATTTTTGGATAGTTTTGATTGATTATAAAGGCAGATCCTCAAATGCTAGCCCTGCAGAAGCCTAGAGCTCAGATCCAGTAGCAAGTTCATAAAGACCTGACTGGGCCTAGAGAGGGGAATAAAAGAGAAATTATGATCACTCAATGAGGAGGAAAGAAACCCACAAATGTTAAATATAACATCAAGGTTTAAGAATGTCAGTTGGAAATACTGAATAAATATATGAATAAAAATAGCAAATGAATATAAATAAAAATAAGAATATGAGGACTTCTCTGTGTGTTTGTGTCATGTCTGTATAATTAGAGGAAAGCTGAAAATGTAAATAGCTTCAAGAACACATAAGAGAAGTGTTTCCATATGGTTGGATATGTTAATGACAGATCTTCCCAACAACCAAGTGGTACAATGGGACAGTAGTCAGGCAGTCTCGGATGGTAATTAACTTGGTTTGAGAGTAGGTGGTATTGGCCAAGAACCAAGATGTCGAATGCCGGAGAAATGGAATAGGCACATAAATCCAGGTAGGGAGGAACATGTCAAGGACTGACCCCAATTAGCTCCATGTCATCCAAGGATATAATAGCTCTAACATGGAGAAAGGTGAATATGTGAAGGGATTAAAAGGGGTGCAACTTTAACTGAAAAAAAAGGGGTTGAGGGGTACAAAAGTAGAAGCTAGAATGGCAAAAAAACCCACAAAACACCTGACTTTTAGGCTCTTCATGAAGTCCCTTTGTTTTAGAATTACACCAAGAATGCAAGGTAATAAAATAGACACTGATATCTTTGGCTGACTGATTGTGTTAAATAGCTTAGAGGAATCCATAACAAGTTGTATGGCTTCATAACGAGTTTGTCGCTATACTACTTTCAATCTTCACTTCCGAAAAATATATCCAACATTTTCTACTTTCTCGTAAAGTTTGGTTAGTTAGTTGTCCATTTATATAAAAACAGCAATTAGTATCCTCTACTATCAGAAAAGAATATGAACCTCACCAAATCTTTGTCTGATTCCTAAAATGGGCAGTTTATATCTAGAAGAACCTACTCAAGCCTTTATCAGAGGTTACTGTGTGTTGTATCTTCCCTAGCAAAATCATAGTACTAAAATTTCTAAATATAATGACAATATTCTGAGGGACATATGATGGGAGAAGAGTAATACGATGTAAGTTTGATGAGTCAGGCTAGGGCCAGATCATACAAAGTCTTAAAGAACAAAGTATTTGGGGTGTAATTCTAAAGGTAAATTGTAAACCAATTTTAGATTTCTAAAGTGTTTGAAGAATAAAATGATTAGTGTTCCTAATTTATTCTTATTGCTAAAAACGGTCTTGGTCTAACAAAAGAATATTGTCTTCTAAACCAAGTAAAACTTTCTATGTATTTCCTTTAAAGCAATTAACTGTCTTCCAACATGGTTTCACATGACTCTTATTCTTGTTTTAGATTCAAAGTATATTAATTACAAGGATATTCACTTGCACATCATAGTTGCTTAATAAATGCTTGAATGACTCAAGAAGTGATTGAATGAAGTGATGAAACACAATTATCTTATGAATTTTGATGATCAAAGTTGAAGATTATAATTAATGATAGTTTTAACTTGATAGTCTCAAAATTTTGTGAGAATTAGAACAATGCCATCATAAAATATTTTTTCGAATGTGCTTTCAAAAAATGTATTTAATTCGATTCCTAAAACAGCTTTACCGAGAAGGAAGAGTAAATCTCACTGCCCCTAGTTTGTAGGTGAGGTAATTAATGCTCCTTGGAAAAGTTTCTTGACAGTGACAGGAGCTGAAATTTGAACAGGCCTAACCATTTAGAGCATTTCTTCACTTCCAATTTTGCTGTTATCTACTGAACCATGATTATCCCACGCAATGGAAACACTGAGCTGGGCAATGCTCTTAAATTTGACTTATTCTGAAAGGCATTTACTTAGCCTGCAAATCCCCGAATACAAAGGAGAAGTTGAATAACAGCCTGGAAGATTGGGAATTGCCTGACAATTCTGAGGTTGACAGTGATTTGGTTGGCTTTCAGCAGATATTTTTCTTTGTGTTACTTTACTGAACAAGACAATATATGATAATGCTGTTTTACTGACATCAACCTATTTCTTGCCATGGGCTTAAAATTAGCCAGGATTTTTGTCAAAACAGTGCAAATCTCTATGGTATAAGAGCTGAAAAGGAATATCCTTTAAGAAATATATTGATAAGTTGAGGAAAGTTGGTTAAGAAAACTCCCTTGTTTTCAATTTCACTACTCAAATAGAAAAAAAGGAAGTGTTTGGGGATATCTTTTGTTCGAATGTGAATAAAGAAATCAATTTTACATTTAAATTTTAATGGTTAAATGGTTATACCAGTCTAAATCCTGTTCAACATATTATTTTTATGCCAAAATTTATTATAAGTATCATGTAGTGAAGTCTCAGTACTAGTGTTCTAAAATTTAGCTTTCAATCACTGGATTTCCTTGGAATTAGAAGATGGCCTGTAGTTCTTCATTTGTAATTATAAGGCAGTACAAAGGCAGTGGTCTACATTGGTAAGGAAGGTATAAAATTCCATTTTCATTCTAAAGATTATTACTATGGTTTTCTCTCTGTCTCTCTCTGTCTCTCCCTGGTTCCCTGTCTCTCTCTTTTTTTCTTGTGTCTCCCTCACAAATTCATAATCCCTGTTAATATTGAGGTACCTATAGATAAATATTCCTTCTAGGAGCACATCTGTAAATATAACATATTTGTATATAACATATACATAACAAATATAACATATTTGTATAAAGAAACATTTTCAAAGCGTTACATAATAGCATTGTAATGTATAATTTTGGACTAAAATTCTGCTTAATTGAATCTTAAACCTTGTAGATGGTATTTCCCAGGTTTACAAAACCAGGATTATTCCCAGGTTATCATCAGCAAATACGAGAACCACCCATAATATGCAATAATACAGAAAGAGAAGCTTTAATATCATTTACAGATCCCTTATTTTTCTATAATTATTTTAAAAGGTTTTTTTTAACCCATTATGCCCCTTTGAAGGTAAATACTTGCACTCACTTTGAAGGGGGATATATAGATATAGATACTATGTATATATTATAATTCAAATTTTAAGTATATGTATTAGCTTATTAAACAAATGCATAGGATATTTAAATATTAAAATACAAAAACAGAAAGCTTGTACAAGGCATGTCCTTACGTGATGTCATTCTTCTTTGTGATTTTATCAAATCATCAACTGAATATCTAAAATGTTAGACTTTTACAAAAATAATTGTCATATAGAGCTTCTGTGTGATATGTAATGTTACATTAAATTTATCATATATTTTATTTATATAATAAGTCTATCATAATCAATATTCTGTAAGCCATGTTCCTAAAATACAGTGTCCAGTTAAGTCACTCTACTAGACCTAGTAGGTGATTACTAAATAAAAATAGTTTGAGTATTGCTTGCAAGTAGCAAAACCCCTCCTTTTGCTACCTTTGCACGTACTATATACTCTCTCATCTATTAATATTTAGTTTATTACTATAATGGTTTCCTTTCATGCTTTCCCACTTAAAATACAAGGCAGGTAATCTTTATTTTGAATGTACTTATCAGGATTTCTTCATCTAATGTTACTCATGGACAAAAGCTCCAAGGATGCTGTTGACATATAAAATGTGAAGGGTGGACAGCGGTGGTGAAATTTTTCACACAGAGGAAGAGGCTACAGGAGGCAACAGGATGGGGAGGAGGAAAGAAGGTTACCTACACCCCACTTCTCAGACCACAGGCTCTTTGATAAAATGTAATCTCCTTAGTCTGACATCAACAGCACTTTAAAATAATCTCTGATCTAACCTTTCAGCCACAGGTCTTGTCAGCTTTCCCTCTGCACCCAGCATACATTTAATTCCACCTGAAAAAACATTATTGAAATTTCCAGGCCTTTGAATACATCTCTGACATTTCCAAAGGCCCTCCCCTCAGGATGCTGTATTCTTTCCCCCTCCAGCTAGTGAATTTTCATTCATTCTTTAAGGTCCAATTCAAAGGCTGACTGTGACACTTGTTGTATCCCCCCAAGCATAATTACTTGCTCCTTCCTTAGACCTCTCTCAGTATAATTTATGGAATACTGTAAAGCACTTAATCCCACTGAATTGTAGCTACTGTCTTGCTGTTTTACCAACCAAAACAAGGGCAATTTGGGGAGCATGAAATTTAAATTGAATAACATCCACAAGACAAAAACCCTGGGCATTTTACAGTCTTACTTGTAACCAATAAAGACAGAGAGAAAGAGTATAATTGTTAACAAAGAAACAAAAAAACAAACCCAAACAGCAACAAAAAAAACCCCAATTATATAAAATTTGATAAGACTTTCTTCTAATATTAATTTTTTAATGAATTTTTTTGTTTTAGAACATTTTGATGGAAAGAGGATTACATACAAATTGCACTCCTATGACTTCCCCTTTTGAAACTGTAGCTGCATGTTATCTGGCCAGCTAAAATATTTAAGATTGCAGGAAAAATTTCAAAAAAGGAGTCTGAAATTTAGCTTCATGATTTAGCTTCACAAACAAATATTTGGATTGGAATGCTACATTAAATGCATTATAATTATGTATTGAGTTGCAGGGGGGAAAATGAAAAGGTTTGGAGATCATATGTTGAAATTCTTTTGATATGTTAAGAAATATGCCAGTTTTGTTTCCTATTCCTTCTTAAATATTTTTAGAGGTTGCCCTGTACACTAGTTGACAAAAGCCTGCAATGTTGATGTTTAAGGGCTGTTGATTGCTGGCAGCAAAATATTCCAACTATACTGGCACCTGAGAGAGCATTTCCACATTTTCTTCCAGGATCATCACCTTTGTCCTAAATAGCTCCCTCATAGTGTGAACAGAGGTCATATGTTTCAGATTTTCTGCCTTAGCACCCAGGAAATTAGTATGATTGAGTAAACATATTAAGCTTCCCCTGCCTTTCCAGCCTGAACAGGTGTTAAGTACAAGCTGATCCACCTCCATTCAACCCGAGAGACTACATACACAGACTGTTTCATTTTCTTTTCAGTTTGTATAGAAGCATAGATTCTTGCTGGCATGTATAAATGTGCCATTTAAGGCAATCAAAAATGGCTCCACATCTCACTTGATTTCCACAATTGTTGCTGTAACGATGGACTACTGAGGAGAGAAACTTAAATTCTCTGGCAGTTCTTCCCACGTTGAAGCAACATGTTAGTGGAGAGCCAATATTCAGTAATTACAGCACAATCTCTCACAATTTCACAATTCACTAACAGTATGCCTTTTCACAATGTAAAGCTGATTTTCCTTTAACCAAATAAAACACGAAAAGAGAGCTGGAAGCAATGGGCAATCTAGATCATTAGATGATTGATGTGAAATTAGAGAATATTTAGACTGGAATAGATGGCAAACATCAGGGAGCTCAGAAGACTTGAAAGCGCTATATTTTGAGGAAATATTTTGTTGATGCTCTTGCAGATCTTAGTAACAACCTACCAATTAAAAATAAGGCTCAAAATAATTTACCCCCTAGTTACTTCAAGTTACTATTTCCAATTATTTTACATCACACAGCCTTTTCCAGAAAGTTCTCAACATTTTCACCAGAACAGAATTTTCAGTTCTAATTCCATGCCTCTTTTCATACTATTTCTCTTAACTTTTAGACAAATAATTGAAACCAAATAATCACAAATCTAGAATTTTGTATTTATGTTTAATATTTTAATGTTGTAAGAATTGTCTAATCAAATGAGTTGTAGTATTTGAAAGATAGGCTCCATGAATAAGTGAAAATATATAGAAGTGATGTACTAAGTCTATACCATTGTAAGCTATAATACCTTCTATTCCCAAATATTATTTTCTTTTAATAGTAATGCAAGTTATCATTTATTGAGCACTAAAATATGCATAAACACTATACTAAACTCCTTAATTATCACAACAGTTAATAGTGTAAATTCTGTAACCTACATCTTCTCTGGAGTATAAGTAGTCATAACATAGGAATTTTACATTCTATTATCTTTAATGGCAAGAGAAAGTTAAAGGAAAGGATAAGGAGATATAGACAGAGACAGACAGACAGACTGACCGATATCAAAATGAAAGTGAGAGTAATACTATCTGATATACTGTGTAATAAAGCTTTTCATAGCCCATGGTATCCTGGCAGCATAGACAAATACATAAGGGACTACTGGTAGAGAAGAAGAGACTTTCTATTTAAGTGGCACTGAAACACTGACTGAGTTTTTAAAGATGATATAAATTTGTTAACCCAAAAAAGGGAAATCTAGCCTGAGGAACAGAAATAACAAATAAAAGTTCAGAAGGTTGTGAAACAAAATGATATATTCCATATCAAGGAATATGGAAAAAAAGAGAACAAGTTTTATAAAATATTTCTGTTTTGAGGATGCTGACTGATGAACCAACAATATGAGAGTATCAACAAATATTGAACACATTCAACTATATATTATATATATATATCAAGATATTGAAAACCTAGAGACTCTGAGAAATTAATTTTCATTGTGCGTAGCCTATTACCACATCATGTGATGAAATCTCTCAATAATAGCAAATAGAGATGATACCTGTAATGATAATGATAATAGAAAGAAACATAGAGCTGGGGATTAAGGATCAGGAGACCAGAAAGTACTGGCTCTTCTACCAAATAAGTAAGCAATGCAGCACTTCTTTTAATTGTTCATTCATATGTAGTATTCTAAAAATTCATATTATTTTTATTATTTCAAAATATTGAATCAAAGTACTATTTAAAGGGGTTAGACTAGTATAGTAAAATATTGGCTCTAGTCTATGATTGATGAGGTGGGCATTGCAGATTCAAGAGTATGGCAGATCAAAGGGAGAGGATTGTGAATGGTTAGAAAGAAAAACAAGAATACTCCCATAGTGTGAAGGCAAGGCTAGTAAGTGAATAATTTTTCCTGGATGATAGATGTAGGAGGGTTACTAATGCTTGCAAATGTAATCAGTACATCCCTATTTGTCCTAGCCTTCTTGCAGTAGGCAGGGCCATAAAATAAGTTGTAGTCAGAGGGCTGTGAGCAGAATACACGTGTATCTTTTTGGGCCAGTGCAAAACCCTTCAACACTCACTACCTCTGCTAGACCACGAGTCTTTGTATTGAGAAGGTAGAGCATAGAACAGAAGCAACCTCATCACTGAAGTATTACATGGCAGCCAGATATCCTGGAGAATATGGACCCTGATTTCGTGAAAGCAAGAAACAAGTGTGTGATGTTTTAGCCACTGCAATGTCGCAGTCAACTGTTAGAACTGCAAAGCCTGTATCATCCTGATTAATATAGTTTTTCAAAGTAGGAGAAATTGGCAAATGAACTAGTCCCTGCATCATAGTAAATCACCGTGAAGCAGAATATTATAACATTCCATCCTGTATATTAGTGAGAATTTGTTATATTTACCAATGTTAAGAGCCACAGTAGTGTATTTACATGGATTCAACTGGATTAACCAGTACATATTCATTTTCTTTAGATTTATTTAAGTAACAAGCCTACCAATGTCATTAAATAAATGGACAAAATGAGCGATGGAACATTTTGTGCTTCTTATTGCAAAATGAACAAATATTATTTCACTAATGAAAGCTAAGAGTGCAATACAATGTTAAGACGGAAGTGGTTCTTTCCTAGTATTTAAAGGACAAGTTTTAGAGAAGACAAGTTCTGTAAACAAAACACTATTGCCATGGCAACATGTACTTCAGCTTTTAACCTTTCATCACACAGAAAGGATTTTAAAACATTTTTATATTTTCATAGTTTGTGATAACAGTGCTGACCTCTGAAGCTGGCATTTTCCGGAAGCTACTGTTGGCAAAACCTCAGGCTCTCAAGATTTTGGCCAATCTACTAGGAGAGCTTTACCCATGTTTCTCATTACTTATAAAAATTCAATTCATTTTCTGAGCTCAGAAACGTAAAGACAAAATCAGTTCAACCATGTATTTTTTGAATAATGCATATCTTAACAACAAATATTTTACTTAACTGTCAGATATACCTCTCTCTGAGTCACACATTTTTATATGGGCATATGTCATGGGTTTGTGTGGATGTGTGCACACATGTGTATATGATTGTGTATGTGTGTAATAAGGCACTTTTTTAATATAAAATTTCTGGTAAATAAGAAAGCCAATGATAAGGTATAAATAATATATATGAGATTATATTAGTTATCTATTAAAATAAAAATAATACCACAAACTTTTTACCTTAAACCAGGAAAATTTATTATTTCACAGTTTCTGTGGGTCAAGAGTCTAGGCAGGATTTAGTTGATTTAGTTGAGCTATCTGCTTCATGGCCTTATAAAGCTGCAATCAAGGTGTCAGCCAGCACTGTGGTCTCAGCTGAGGCTCAGCTGGGGAGGTATCCTTGCCCAAACTCATGTGGTTCTTAACAGTATTGAGTAAGTACCAGGAAGGCTACTGGACCCAGGGTCTCAGTTTCTAGCTGCCTGAGGGCCAGTGGTCACTCTCACTTCCTTGCTGTGTGACCTTTTCCATATGGCAGCTCACGACTGACGGCTTGTGCCTTCAAAGCCATAAGACAAAGAGTCTCCTAGCAAGATGGGTTCCACTCTCATGTAACATAATCATGTACACATAATCACATGGTCCCATATTTGCCACTTAAGGGCACATTTAAGAGATAGTACAAAGTTGTTATCTTAAGAAGTTTAGGGCTATGAAAGCCACACTAAAGTCTTATGCCACAGAGATTTTTCACCTACGTCTGCATAGTTAGAAGTTATACAAAGACAATTTTGTGCATTTCAAAATTCTTTTGCTTATTGAGCAACATAAATATAATTAACTGGCATGAGGTAATTAAACTTTTTGCAAAATTGTGTCATAAATACTACCTGCTCTATTTCTCAAATCAGGCATTTATAAAAATTTCAGCATATATTCCAAAATAACTCCATAGTATTATTTTTTACTTTAGGTTATTGGCAGTATTGCATAGGGAAAGGAATATAGATACCAATGACTAAAAAAAAACCTAGGTTCAGGCTTGACACATCATTTGACAGCTAATAAAGCCTTTTGTAAAGATTTAATATACCCTGTTATCAGTTTTACTATCTATAAAAGATCTAATTATACCTACTTGATGTGTTTATTCTGGATATTAAATATTATGAAGTTTGAAAAGGGCCTAGTATATAGTAGTATCTGCTTAAATAACTGATATAATTATCAGTAGTTGTGGCTCGCGGGCTTCAGTAGTTATTAGCTCGCTGGCTCTAGAGCGCAGGCTCAGTAGTTGTGGTGAAGGGGCTTAGCTGCTCCGCTGCATGTGGGATCTTCCTGGACCAGGGATCAAACCCTCGTCCCCTGCACTGGCAGGCGGATTCTTAACCACTGCACCACAATGGAAGCCCCCATGTCCCAGTTTATTAGAAGTCAATTTCTGTTAAGGAAAAATGCAAAGCAATAATATCAGAATTGTATTTCTACATACTATGATCAGAAATGTCACAGCATGGGAAAGGAGGGAAGATTCTGCCACAGATGTAAAATTATATGCAGCACATCTCACTTATTTGACTTCCTCATGAACCTCAAGTAAGAAGTTACAGAAAATATTAATTAAAATACAAGTAAAGTGTTTTGCTTGTGAAAAATGAAATGTCATATTTTGACATCATACTAGTTCTGGGTAGGATCCTTCATTGTGTAGAATAGATGTGAGATTCTGCTTCAAAATGTGGACTCTGCTTCACTTAGAAACTATACCTGGATCCCTTTGTTTAAGTCATTACTAAATACACAGCCTGGAAGTCTAGCTTATCTGGATTATAGTTTACTGGCAGCTCTGCAAACCATATGGTGGTTCTAAAAATAGGGGCAGTGTCATTTTTTAAATTCTTATACCTCCTTTTTGGGAGATGCACTGTGATTACCCCCTATAAAACTACTACATTACTTCTGTGCTTCACTTCACTAGGGATGGCAGACTGCATGCTTCTCATGGTCCCTCCTCACTAAGTTGGGAGTGATCATTGAGGATGACTTTTATACTGAATTGGAGCTCGGAAGGGGAGCATACTCTTCCTCATAAGCTCACTCTCCTTGCCACAGGGACCACTGTGGCCTATATGCTGTGGATCTAACAAACAGGCTCCAAGTGTGTAGACAGCCATTTGTGTAGACCTTGAAACAACAAATTATACCTTCCTCATGCTTTCCCTTAATCTGGCACTTGCTATATGCTGTGGACTGAATTGTGTCTCCCCAAAATTCATGTGTTGAAGCCCTAACCCACAAAATAACTGTGTTTGGAGGTAAGGTCTTTTGCAGATAATTAAGGTTAAATTAGGTCATATGGGTGGGGCACTGATCTGACAGGATTACTGTCCTTGTAAGAAGAAACACCAGAAAGCTCTTTCTCCAGGTGCACACAAAGATGTCATGTGAGCTCACAGTGAGATGGAGACTGCCTACAAACCAAGAGAAGAGGCCTCAGAAAGAACCCTACTTTGCCAGAACCTTGATTTTGGACATTCCAGCGTCCAGAACTATGAGAAGTAAATTTCTTTTGTTTAGGTTACCCCAATTATGGTAGCCTGAAATGACTAAAACAATATGCCATGTTTTATAATAGAAATTCCAAATTATATGCTATTTGCTTGAAATTCAGGTTTTTCTTTTGATAATTAAGGATCCTCTTTTTATGTGTTTATTTCTTATATAACTTATACACTTCCTCTTATTTGCCTTTCTTCACCCTCAGCCTATCACTCAAGGTGACATTATCTCTAACTGGAAGTTCAGATAAAGCCCTTACTGCAAGCTGTATGTGAAATTTTATACCATATGACAACATAAAATTATGACTATGTGGACTATTTTACAATTCTAAGACAAATTCTCTCTGGCAGTATCATTACACGTCTCTATCTTTTCATAGGCACTACAGTGAAGTGTTATTTACTGTTCTTCTATGAAAAGCTGGATTTAGAAGTTTTAGGATATTTGGTGCATTTTCTTCAAAATTTTCAAAAGATATATCTATTATTACAATGTCAGAATTTCTGACTTCCTCTATGTTTTCCTTAAAAATGTGTGTATGTGTATACATACATGTATGTATACATATACCCATGTGTCTCTATAGCTTCAAAGAAAAAGCTGAGAAGAGTTTTGCCACACATTTTTGTTTCAGTTATAACAAAATGAACTCCAAAATATAAGAACACTTTTTCCTCAAAGTATGAATGAAATGTGATTAGTCTAAAAAACACATTTCATTTGTCAACTTGCAAATAACTGAAAATAAGAAACTGAATTTTCAAAGTTTCCCTTAATAGTAACAAAAAAGGGAAACTAAAACCAAAAATGCACTATTAGAACATATGCGAAATCAGGGCTGTCTTTGTGAAAAACTAAATGCTTTGCTAAAATTTTTTATTTATTTATTTTTTTTGCAGTACGCGGGCCTCTCACTGTTGTGGCCTCTCCCGTTGCGGAGCACAGGCTCCGGACACACAGGCTCAGCAGCCATGGCTCACGGGCCCAGCCGCTCCGCGGCATGTGGGATCTTCCCGGACCGGGGCACGAACCTGTGTCCCCTGCATCGGCAGGCAGACTCAACCACTGCGCCACCAGGGAAGCCCTAAAATTTTTTAGGAAGCATTGTCAATGACATTTTTCTTCTATATAGAAAAGTTGTATGAGAGAGAAAGAGAGAATCCTAGATCTGACCAAGATTTTATAAATATATTTATATAATAAAAACTATAATAAAGAGTATAAATGTATAAACAGTGTAGATTATTTTGTGTATAGTTGTGTCCAATATGTAAATATCTGTCAGTAGAAAAGACAGAAGTGGGCTTCCCTGGTGGCACAGTGGTTGAGAATCTGCCTGCCAATGCAGAGCACATGAGTTCGAGCCCTGGTCTGGGAAGATCCCACATGCCGCGGAGCAACTAGGCTCGTGAGCCACAACTACTGAGCCTGCACGTCTGGAGCCAGTGCTCCACAACAAGAGAGGTCGTGACAGTGAGAGGCCCGCGCACCATGATGAAGAGTGGCCCCCGCCCGCCGCAACTAGAGAAAGCCCTCGCGCAGAAACAAAGACCCAACACACCCAAAAATAAATTTAAAAAAAAAAAAAAAAGACAGAAGTGAATTGGAAGGAAATGCAAAATGGTGCAGTCACTTTGAAAGACAGTTTGGAAGTTTCTTACAAAACTAAACATACACTTACCATGTGATCTAGCAGTTGTGCTCCTTGGTATTCACCCAAATGAGCTGAAAATTTACATCCTCACAAACCTGTACATGAATGTTTATAACAGCTTTATTTGTAATTGCTTGAAGCTAGAAGTGAACAAGATGTCCTTCAATAGATGAATAAAGAAACTGTGATGCACCCATTCAGTGGAATGTTATTTAACAGTAAAAAGAAGGGAGCTATCAAGCCACATACACACAAAAATGGAGGAAACTTAAATGTGCATTGCTAAGAGAAAGAAGTCAATCTGAAAAAGTCTACATACTATACGATTCCAACTATATGACACTCTGGAAAATGCAAAACTACAGATATAATTTAAAAAATCAATAAAGATGTTAAAAAAAAAAATCAGTGGTTGCCGGGGATGGGAGAAGGGAGAAAAAGATAAATAGGTAGGAGTACAGGGGATTTTTAGAGCAGTAAAACTATTCTGTATAATGTCATATTTGTAGGTACATGTCGTTATGCATTTTTCAAAGCCCATAGAATGTACAATACAAAAAGTGAACCCTAAGGTAAACTATAGGCTTTAGTTAACCATATTTCAATACTGACTCATTAATTTTAACAAATATACCACATTAGATTGATAATAGGGGAAATAAGGAGGAGGCAAGAGGTGGGAGTATATGGAAACTTTCTATACTTTCTGTTCAATTTTTCTATAAACCTAAAAATTATCAAAAACTCAAGTCTATTAATTTAAAAATAAAAAGTAACTGCATCACAAATGTATTTTTTTCATTCAATCAAGAAACACGTACTGAATACCTACTGTGTTTTAGGCCCTGTAAGAATGTGTAAGGGGAATGAAATTAACTTCCTGGACAGTGATATAAAATTTTCCAATGGAAAAAAAAGAAAGAAAATTACATAATTCTAAAAAATAACAGTTTGCTCAAAATTTCTTATTTCTTTTTTTTTGCGGTACGCGGGCCTCTCACTGTTGTGGCCTCTCCCGTTGTGGAGCACAGGCTCCGGACGCGCAGGCTCGGCGGCCACGGCTCACGGGCCTAGCCGCTGTGCGGCATGTGGAATCTTCCCAGACCGGGTCACGAACCCGGGTCCACTGCATCGGCAGGCGGATTCTCAACCACTGCGCCACCAGGGAAGCCCACAATTTCTTATTTCAAATCAAATAGTATGATTTCATTTTAGACCAAGTTCCATTTTTTGTCAAAGCTGAGTTTATATTGCAAATTATTGTTCTGAGTAAATCTTTTAAAAATGGTTTTTTGGAATTATATTTAATTTGAGAAGTAGGGTAAAATTTTCAAAATGAGCAATGTTATATATAAGAGAAAGCTAAAAGGCTGACTTTATTTAAAGAGGAAAATGTTTCAGGAGTTGTTTAGCTTAAGAAATTTTTCAACCCACATAAAGACATTTTCTAGAGAAAACTGAAAAGGGTAATTAAGTCCTACAGCCTCTAAATTAATACACAAGCCATATTTTTTTAAAACTAAGAATTTAGTTAAAAGTACCCTGATTATATAAATAAAATTATTACTAGAAAGTGATTCTTTACTTCCAAATATAACCTTTATTATTATTATTTTTAATGATAAGCTACATGGAATCAATTTCCAAACCATTGAATACTTTCAAATTCCAAGACTAATAATGGAGTGTGTGTGTGTGTGTGTGTGTGTTATTGATTATTGGAGCTGTGATATTAAACAACCACCTTAAAATTCTGGGGTATTGCTTATATATCTGAGTTGATAGAGAGAAGAGTCAGTATGGATACTTTTGTAATATTGACCAAACCTCAAGGTAAAGGAGAACTGGAAAAAAATTGCTCAGCTTTAATACTAATAAACAAATCTGTGCCCCAATCTATTTGGATTCGAGAATGTTCTACATCAGTTATCGATTTATATATACTAATTAATAAGATGAATTTTTCTAAATTCTTTAAAGCACAGAAAATAAAGAACCTAACATAACGATATCTCTGTAGTATAGCCTTTCTGAATTTTCTCACCCAGGCCTCAGCTTATTTTCCAAAGCTACCATATTGTTTAAACACAGTGCAATTTAAAAAATCACCAAATATCTGTGTATGTGTATATGTGTACATCTTTCTTTTCCCATCTAGAGTATGGGTCTCTGAATATAGAATGTATATTACATGTTCATTTATTTGGAAAGTTTTTTACAATGTTTCTAACACATAGCAGGCACTAAGATATGTTACTTGAAAAATAATAATTAAAAAAATAATTGTACTGAGAGAGAATTGTGACAAGTATTGGATGACTTGAGTTATGGGCTCAGTGCAGTTACCCTGAATCTGTTGAGTATGTTATGGACTGTACTATCTTTTCCATATTATATCTCTATGAAATTGATAAAATTTAAAATGATAGGTTCAAGATGAGAAACCAGAAGTATTTCAGAATAATAGAGGAATGAAAAGAAGAAACAGATTATTTTTCATTTTTCTCCTTGTGCATAATACAGGAAGGTTAGGATGAGTCCTAGTCTCATCAGAATTTAACAATAGCAGCCCTAAGGAAAGCACAGCAAGCCTTACCAAGAATTACTGTGTCCTACATGTGCTCATTCCAGTGGTTACATGTGAGATATTTTTAATATTTTGGTTAATTAGTTTGCTCTTCTTTCTTAGATCCAGAAACAAGAATGGTTTGAGTGCAAAATATCAGCACACAGTGGTTTGTTCTTCATGCTTCTTATGGTTGTGTTATGTTCTCTTTGACATTTGAAGATAAAGATCAAATACAATGAGCATTATCAACATTACTAAAAAATATTAGTAAGGGTCCATCTAGATGTGGAAAAGGATGGGGTTATTTTCAGGGGGTTGCTTTAAATAAAGTGGGGCACCGATTTCATGAGCTCTTTTCATACTGTTTAGAGCAGACTCCGCTCCACTTCTTCCCTCTTACAATTTCTGTTCTTTCATCTGTATTGCTGCCTAGACTTAATGTCAAAGTTTTTACTAGTTTAATGCCATTTTTCCTCACATTTCAAAATTTTACATAAAGTTTTGTTATGGTTACTGTTGTAACATTTGTATAAATGAATGGCAACTTTAAACAAAAGTGAGAAATATACATACACCCAAAATAATGCATAAATTAATCCTTAAGAAGCAGATTAACCCTTTTTTTTTCTCTTCACAAAGTTAAACTGCATTTCATTTGTTGGTAATTCTTGATTACTAAATCATTCTTTGGAGAGATAATATCTGTTCCGTTTTACTATTTAATGTGATCATCTAGCACTGCAATTTAATGTGAGTTGCTTCAATTGCTTTTTTAAGTAGATGAGAGTCAAATTTTAAGTAAGAAATAAATCACTAAACTATGTCATTGCCTTAACACTATTACTAAGCACCCCTTATACAGAATGTGGCATACAATACATATTAAAGTTTTCATTAGTGTTTTGAACAACAGTAAGAGTCTTATGTAGATAAAATTATTATAGTATACGCAGTATATATTTATCAGAAGTAACTTCTAAGCAGTGAGACTGGTTTCATGAAACACTGAAAATCTGAAGAACTTTTGCAGTATTCATTTAATAGCTTGTGCCAAAGTTATAGTCATTTACAATGGATTTTTTTTGGTTAGGATAATGATTTATAACTGAAAATAAAGAATTTATTGTCTCTTCATAAGAATCACACAATCATAGATAAACACACACATCCACCTACCCACACCACAACCCCCTGTGAGCAACAGTGTTTTTTAATTTGTCAGTGAAAGAATCAAAAGGGGAATAGATGAATACGTGAAACATGTATATACCAAGAGTTAACTTTTAATACAGTTCAGACATTGAAGTACAAAAATTATAACAGCAAGCAATATTTTTATCTGGGTTAATCCATTATCCTCTCAGGAATTAAACAAAACTATTAGATGTCTTCCCATATAAGACATACAAGCACATTTAAATAATAGCACTACCTGCTTGACAAATGCAATTAAATTTTGTTGGAATGACTTTTTTTCCCTACCAGTTGATATTAGCTATGTGAAATAATGATATCTTTATATAAAAAAATTAGTAGTCAGGATGTGCTTTAAATAGTACAAACCTTATTCAAGTTTTGATAACAGCATTTTTCATCTTTTAACTGCTAAAAATATAGTTATATTATTCTTATTAAAAACCCAGCTCATTCTATAAATGTATAATTGTCAGTGAATGACTTTTTAAGGAACCCAAATGCAATTATATTCAATTTTAAGAAAAGTTGAAATATTAAGGAAAGAGCATACAATTTGCCTACAGTGGTTTCTATAGCTATGGCAGTCAGATTGCTTAAAATGCTGGACTGAGGTCATTTTTCTTCGTCATCTTCATGCTCCACTGACAAAAATCTGTGCTTTCAGCTTTTCTCGGTAGTAGCCCTGTCTCAAGGACTTTCAAGATATGCTTCTTAAACTGTACAGACTTTAAATTTTTTAACTCGGTAGACACACTAGCCAAAAAAAAAATTTGAACAATATCATTTTCTCAAACTAACCAGCGTGTCATATACAAAAAGTTGGTCACACTGAAAGATGGACATGCTGATTATAAAGATCCACTGTCAAGACCAGTTTTGTTTTCAAAGGAGGAATAAAAAGAGAAAGAAGGAGTGTTGTCTACAGCTGCAAACCAAAGCAGCTGGCCAGTGTAACGCACTGCTGATGGAACTTGTCACACATGAACTGGGAGGAAAGGAGACAGGAAAGGTTATGCCTGTGCTGCAGTGAGAAGCCCTTTACCAGTGAGCTTGATTGAAGGAGCAGCACGTGCCTCGCACATTAGTTGCAGGTCCCATCTGGCTATTATTAACACTTGTTTAGAATATTTGTCCAAGCACTTACATTTAGCCCACCTTGTCATCATTCAGTGTCCTCAAAGGGCAGAAATATAATTACCCAGCTCAGAGAAAAAAGGAAATCATTTTCAATAACTGCATGACACAAGATGGAGCTGTAGAATGCAGAATCTTGCTGCAATTCTGCGGTGAGGGAAAACTGATGAAATCTGTGGCAAACGGAAGACCCGTAAGAAGTAGAATGGATTTGTGGATATACTCAAACAAATCTTTTTGGCTCTGGTTTTGTTTGAAAGATGCCTTGTTGATCTAAATCAATTATATAGGTAAAATATGAATTAGAAAAAAATGTTGGTACATAGATGACATGTAATCAAATATTGAAATGAAGTTGCCATTCAGCTAAAAAATATGAATTTCATGTTTAATAAATTCACCCTACAGTGAAGAAAACAACTTGTGTTCTCTTAAATTGGTAACACTGCAGTCCATTGTTTGTGTTCCCTTTGATGCTGCTTTATGGAAAAGCCTAATTGTTTGAATATTAACTCTGCTGATTTGGAAAGAGTTCTAGTTGTTTGAAAAGGGAAATAAGAGAGTTAAGATTTTGCTTCTTCTGATAAACACCAAATTATCCAATTTAATGATTAATGTTCCCAATATCTGTTAATTTTCTTTTACTTTTTACTTATTTTGTCTGAATCCTAGTAAAAATATGAATAGTTTAGTCATATGTATCCTTTTATGCAACTTATTTAATTGATTAGGAAATCCTTTCTTGAAGCTTTACCCGATCAGAGACAGTAATATTATAATTCATGATACTAATAAAAATATGAGCAAAGAAAAATTACTTCCTTAAAAAATTCTGTGAGGAGAAATTAAATTCAAATAAAGTTATAGTTTGCACTCATATCTACTTAGGATTTATCAACTTGCTACATTTTTGTTGGAAGTAAAATATTAGTCAGCAAAATAATTGTTTAACTTAGAATTGCTTATGCTGCTGTCAGCAAAAAAATCATTTAGGTTAAAAAACACTATCTTTGCAAAGTTAGAAAAATATTAACAGAGAAGTTGCCAGTACATTTTCTAAGTAGAAAACAAATCAGCTGTTCTACTTTTTTTTATTTTATAAAGGATGTTATTAATGACAAATATGTGACAAAAAGATATTTAGAGAAAATAATTTTTCATAAAACCATTAGAAAGAAATATTCTTTTTTTCTGAAGTTCATGTTTGTGAATTAAGTGTGCTTGTGAAATCTCATTACCAGCAGATTAAAATCTATTTTGTGGGTAAAGGTGCCTGCTATACTGATTGATTCTAACTCTCATTAAAGGAAGATATATTGTAAGACATCTGTGAATAGAAATAGATAAATAAATATTACCAGTGTGGTAGCAACTACTTTACTAACAAAATAATCTTAACCTTTTTACCAGCTATTTACAAGTAGATGTGAAAGAAAATATAGCCCTTCTCCATTGCACCTATTATATTTTATAGATTTTTAAGTTATAAGTTTAGGTAGAATTAATAAAACTAAAAACAATAAACAAATAATGTAAAATAAACTGCATATATTTAAAATTAATATTAGTGAATATTAATGTATATATTCAACAAGGACATCAATAAAGTTAAGATAATGACAATTCCATCACCCCATTTCCTAAGGACCTTTTGAAATTCTCTTTTTCAAAACCCATCATTTAGACAACAAATGATTGTTTTGTGTTAACTGTAGATTAGTTTGCATTTACTGGAAGTTCATGTTAATGGAATCATATAGTATGTACTCTTGTCTGGTTTCTTTCACTCAGGATCATGACTGTAAGTTTTATCCAAGTTATACTCCATATTTTCTTCATTTTTATGGCTCTGTAGTATGCCAGTTTATGATGCATGACAAGTTTTTATCTGTTCACCCATTTGGAGGACATTGGTTTATTCCCTTTTTGGAGCTATTAGAAAAAGAAAAGCTGCTATAAACATTTGAGTACAAATCTTTATGTGGGCATATATTTTCATTTTTCTTGGGTGTCTTTTGACTCTGACTAGTGGAACCACAATCTACTGCGGGCTTTGGGTGAACTCTAGCCACCGTTCCACTGATCCCTTCTGTTGGTTCTTTCCCTGGCCTTGGTAGTTGTCAATAGAATTCAATAAAATAAGTACTCAGCTAAAGACTTGAAGGGGACCCTCTGCGGGTCTCCAGAGCTATTTCTCTCTGCAGTTCTGATTTCTCCAGGACTCTGCCCCATGAACTCTAGCTGCTTCTGCCTCTGTGAACTTTGTCTCCTCAACATAGGCTTCTGGGCTCTATTTATTAGTTTCAACTCCCTGTGCTTCCTAGAAACTGTATCCAAAGGGCATAAGCTGGTGCAATTGTAGGACTCACCTTGCTTGTTTCTTTTCTTTCAGGGATCACTTTCTAGTTTTGAAATGTCTGAAAACCACTTGTTTGTATATTCATATATTTTCTCCAGTTTATTTATTTATTTATTTTTGGTTGTTTAACAAGAAAGTGAGGGCTAAGTTTGCCTCTCTTACTCTGTCACAGCCAGAAGGATGTATCACCTGTGAACTCTTAAATTAAAAGTCAGCCCTGGAAAGTGGCATTCTTTCCACCTTGTAATCTACCTATGTTAGGAATTTGGCATAGTGGAGTTGGACTAGTTTTTACTAATCATTGCCCAGTTTCCATTCCAAAATATTTTCATCAATTGCTCATTCTGTTAAGGCTCTTTTAGGATCCTAAATCCCACTGCAATCTGCGATCTAGTTCCTCCTGCCTTCTCTGTCAAAGGGTCAGGCAGTGATTCTCACATGGTAATTGGGAAAACATGAACAGAATTCATATCTCCTTCAACACATTACCATTGCCACCTTCTGACTCAGGCTGTTTCTGTACAGATTTCTCAGTTATTTTTTTCTGTCTGAGGGTAGATTTTTGGCAAGAAAGCAGGAGCCATGCTACTTTATCATCCTGACAGTAACCATAAGCTAGTCCTTTTCCTTTTTACTACACACATTTTTTTTTCTTTTTGAGGCAATCTCTTACCCAGCGACTTCACCCAACACCCTTAATTCATTTTAAAAAGCATTGATTTAAATTGTTTTATTGAGTGCATGAAATCCATATGCTCTCACTGTGAAGAAGATTGTCATAAAGATGAGAGTGAGATGTTTCTAAGTCTCATGAGACTCGTACCGTGGTTTGGGGTACTGGCATTAATGATAAAGGGCCATGTTCTAAAATGAGAAATTTTAGGAAGCCATCAGAGCTGAGAGGCAAAATCTTTAAGGCATAGATATTTATTTACCTGGAGTAACATGCCTTCAGCCCAAATGTATCAGCTGAATGGCAATGAAATTTCAAAATAATAATCACATTTTCATCACTAGTAAATCAGTTTGTTCTCACAGATATGCATTCAACCTCACCTAGCTTTTGCCTGTAAGTGATGCATTTCAGGAATAAAAATATTTTTTTGAGGGATTGAAAAGTGTGTGAAATCTAATTTATGATTAACTTTACCACTGAATTTTAATATTCTAAAATTTGGGTTAATTCAGTTTTTTAAAAAGTATGAATGGAGGAATACAAAGATTTAGGCTGTCCTCTAGGACCATAAACCAAATGTCAGATATTTTGATAAGCCCCTTGTTTTCTCAATTTCAGAATAAATTCATTAAAAACAGTGGTAGATTTTATTTACAAATACTAATTGGAAATTATCTTTTGATTGACTTTTAACAATTTTTAATTTAAAATATTAATAATTTTACAAAATGCCTTGATTGATATTAGAAGATTGTAAACTGCTGACAAACCTATTCAACATTGTATCTTGCTTTAATATCAATTGAATGTGAGTATGTAATTTGGAATTTGTGTGGGTTTTTTTGACAATTTTTTTTAACATCTTTACTGGATTATAATTGTTATACATTGTTGTGTTAGTTGCTGCTGTATAACAAAGTGAAACAGCTATACATATACCTATATCCCCATACACCCTCCCTCTTGCGTCTCCCTCCCACCCTCCATATCCCACCCCTCTAGGTGGACAGATAGCACCTAGCTGATCTCCCTGTGCTATGTGGATGCTTCCCACTAGCTATCTATTTTAAATTTGGTGGTGTATATATGTCAATGACACTCTCTCACTTCGTCTCAGCTTACCATTCCCCTTCCCCATGTCCTCAAGTCCGTTCTCTACGTCTGTGTCTTTATTCCTGTCCTGCCCCTAGGTTCTTCAGAATGATTTTTTTTTTTTACATTCCAAATATATGTGTTAGCATATGGTATTTGCTTTTCTCTTTCTGACTTTCTTCACTCTGTATGACAGACTCTAGGTCCATCCACCTCACTAGAAATAACTCAACTTCATTTCTCTTTATGGCTGAGTAAAATTCCATTGTACATATGTGCCACATCTTCTTTATCCATTCATTTGTTGATGGACACTTAGATTGCTTCCATGTCCTGGCTATTGTAAATAGAGCTGCAGTGAAGATTGTGTTACATGACTCTTTTTGAATTATGGTTTACTCAGGGTACATGCCCAACAGTGGGATTGCTGGGTCATATGGTAGTTCTATTTTTAGTTTTTTAAGGAACCTCCATCCTGTTCCCCATAGTGGCTATGTCAATTTACATTGCCACCAACAGTGCAAGAGGGTTCCCTTTGCTCCACACCCTCTCCAGCATTTAGTGTTTGTAGATTTTTTGATAATGGCTATTCTGACTGGTGTGAGATGATACCTCATTGTAGTTTTGATTTGCATTTCTTTAATGATTAGTGATGTTGAGCATCCTTTCATGTGTTTATTGGCAATCTGTACATCATCTTTGGAGAACTGTCTATTTAGGTCTTCTGCCCATTTTGATTGGGTTGTTTGTTTTTTTGATATTGAGCTGCATGAGCTGCTTGTATATTTTGTAGAGTAATCCTTTGTCAGTTGCTTCATTTGCAAATATTTTCTGCCATTCTGAGGGTTGGTTGTCTTTTCGTCTTGTTTATGGTATCCTTTGCTGTGCAAAAGGTTTTAAGTTTCATTAGGTCCCATTTGTTCATTTTTGTTTTTATTTCCATTTCTCTAGGAGGTGGGTTAAAAAGGATCTTGCTGTGATTTATGTCATAGAGTGTTCTGCCTATGTTTTCCTCTATGAGTTTAATAGTGTCTGGACTGACATTTAGTTCTTTAATCCATTTTGAGTTTATTTTTGTGTATGGTGTTAGGGAGTGTTCTAATTTCATTCCTTTACATGTAGCTGTCCTGTTTTCCCAGAACTACTTATTGAAGTGGCTGTCTTCTCTCCGTTGCATATTCTTGCCTCCTTTATCAAAGATAAGGTGACCATATGTGCGTGGGTTTATCTCTGGGCTTTCTTTCCTGTTCCATTGATCTATATTTCTGTTTTTGTGCCAGTACCATACTGTCTTGATTACTGTAGCTTTGTAGTATAGTCTGAAGTCAGGGAGCCTAATTCCTCCAGCTCCGTTTTTCTTTCTCAAGTTTGCTTTGGCTATTCGGGGTCTTTTGTGTTTCCATACAAATTGTGAAATTTTTTGTTCTAGTTCTGTGAAAAATTGCATTGGTAGTTTGATAGGGATTGCATTGAATCAGTAGATTGCTTTGGGTAATAGAGTCATTTTCACAATGTTGATTCTTCCAAACCAAGAATATGGTATATCTCTCCATCTGTTTATATCATCTTTAATTTCTTTCATCAGTGTTTTATAGTTTTCTGCATACAGGTCTTTTGTTTCCTTAGGTAGGTTTACTTCTTGGTATTTGATTCTTTTTGTTGCAGTGGTAAATGGGAGTGTTTCCTTAATTTCTCTTTCAGATGTTTCATCATTAGTGCATAGGAATGCAAGAGATTTCTGTGCATTAATTTTGTATCCTGCTGCTTTACCAAACTCATTTATTAGCTCTAGTAGTTTTCTGGTAGCGTGTTTAGGATTCTCTATGTATAGTATCATGTCAACTGCAAACACTGACAGTTGTACTTCTTCTTTTCCGATTTGGATTCCTTTTATTTCTTTTTCTTCTCTGATTGCTGTGGCTAAAACTTCAAAAACTATGTTGAATAATAGTGGTGGGAGTGAGAAACCTTGTCTTGTTCCTGATCTTAGTGGAAATGGTTTCAGTATTTCGTCATTGAGAATGATGTTGGCTGTCGGTTTGTCATATATGGCCTTTATTAAATGAGGTAAGTTCCCTCTATGCCTACTTTCTGGAGGGTTATCATCATAAATGGGTATTGAATTTTGTCAAAAGCTTTTTCTACATCTATAGAGATGGTCATATGATTTTTCTCATTCAATTTGTTAATATGGTTTATCACATTGATTGATTTGCATTTATTAAAGAATCTTTGCATTCCTGGGATAAACCCCACTTGATCATGGTGTATGATCTTTTTAATATGCTGTTGGATTCTGTATGCTAGTATTTTGTTGAGGATTTTGGCATTTATGTTCATCAGTGATATTGGCCTGTAGTTTTCTTTCTTTGTGACATCTTTGTCTGGTTTTGGTAACAGGGTGATGGTGGCCTTATAGAATGAGTTTGGGAGTGTTCCTCCCTCTGCTATATTTTGGAAGAGTTTGAGAAGGATAGATGGACGCTCTTCTCTAAATGTTTGATAAAATTCGCCTATGAAGCCAACTGGTCCTGGGCTTTTGTTTATTGGAAGATTTTGAATCACATTTTGAGTTTCAGTGCTTGTAATTGGTCTGTTTATATTTTCTATTTCTTCCTGGTTCAGTCTCAGAAAGTTGTGTATTTCTAAGGATTTTTCCTTTGCTTCCAGGTTGTCCATTTATCAGCATATAGTTGCTTGTAATATCTCTCATGATCCTTTGTATTTCTGCAGTGTCAGTTGTTACTTCTCTTTTTTCATTTCTAATTCTATTGATTTGAGTCTTCTCCCTTTTTTTCTTGATGTGTCTGGCTAATGGTTTATCAATTTTGTTGATCTTGTCAGAGAACCAGCTTTTAGTTTTTTGATCTTTGCTATCGTTTTCTTCATTTCTTTTTCATTCATTTCTGATCTGATCTATATGATTTCTTTCCTTCTGCCAACTTCGGAGTTTTTTTGTTGTTCTTTCTCTGTTTGCTTTAGGTGTAAGGTTAGGTTGTTTATTTGAGGTGTTGCTTGTTTCTTTTTTTTTTTTTTAATAAGAGTTGGGGGTAGGAGTTTATTAATTAATTTATTTATTTTTGCTGTGTTGGGTTTTGTTTCTTTGTGAGGGCTTTGTCTAGTTATGGCAAGTGGGGGCCATTATTCATTGCAGTGTGCGGGCCTCTCACTATCGCGGAGTCTCTCGTTGCAGAGCACAGGCTCCAGACGCGCAGGCTCAGTAGTTGTGGCTCACAGGCCTAGTTGCTCCATGGCATGTGGGATCCTCCCAGACCAGGGCTCAAACCCGTGTCCCCTGCATTAGCAGGCAGATTCTCAACCACTGCACCACCAGGGAAGCCTGTTTCTTGTTTCTTGGGGTTGGATTGTATTGCTGTAAACTTCCTTCTTATAAATGCTTTTGCTGCAACCCATAGGTTTTGAGTTGTTGTGTTTTCATTGTCATTTGTTTCTAGGTTTTTTTGATTTCCTCTTTGATTTCTTCAGTGATCTCTTGGTTATTTAGTAGTGTATTGTTTAGCCTCCATGTGTTTGTGTTTTTTTTTTCCTGTAATTGATATCTAATCTTATAGCGTTGTGGTCAGAAAAGATACTTGATACTATTTCAATTTTCTTAAATTTACCAATGCTTGATTTGTGACCCAGAGATATAATCTATCCTGGAGAATGTTCCATGAGCAGTTGAGAAGAAAGTGTAATCTGTTGTTTTTGGATGAAATGTCCTATAAATATCAATTAAGTCCATCTTGTTTAATGTATCATTTAAAGCTTGTGTTTCCTTATTTATTTTCATTTTTTTTGATCTGTTCATTGGTGAATGTGGGGTGTTAAAGTTCCCTACTGTTATTGTGTTACTGTTGATTTCCCCTTTAATGGCTCTTAGCATTTGCCTTATGTATTGAGGTGCTTCTATGTTGGGTGCATAAATATTTACAATTGTTATATCTTCTTCTTGGATTGATCCCTTGAGCATAATATAGTGTCCTTCTTTGTCTCTTGTAATAGTCTTTATTTTAAAGTCTATTTTGTCTTATATGAGTATTGCTACTCCAGCTTTCTTTTGATTTCCATTTGCATGGAATATCTTTTTCCATCCCCTCACTTTCAGTCTGTGTGTGTCCCTAGGTCTGAAGTGGGTGTATTGTGGACACCATATATACGGGTCTTGTTTTTGTATCCATTCAGCCAGTCTATGTCTTTTGGTTGGAGCATTTAATATATTTACATTTAAGGTAGTTGTCTATATGTATGATCCTATTGCCATTTTGTTAATTGATTTGGGTTTGTTATTGTAGGTCTTTTCCTTCTCTTGTGTTTCCTGCCTAGAGAAGTTCCTTTAGCATTTGAAGTAAAGCTTGTTTGGTGGTGCTGAATTCTCTTAGCTTTTGCTTCTCTGTAAAGGTTTTAATTTTTCCGTCAGATCTGAATGAGATCCTTGCTGGGTAGAGTAATCTTGGTTGTAGATTTTTCCCTTTCATCACTTTAAATATGTCCTGCCACTCCCTTCTGGCTTGCAGAGTTTCTGCTGAATGATCAGCTCTTAACCTTATGGGGATTCCCTTGTATGTGATTTGTTGCTTTTAATGGGTTTTTTTGTATTTATGTTTTGATAGTTTGATTAATATTTGTCTTGGTGTGTTTCTCCTTGGATTTATTCTGTATAGGACTCTCTGTGCTTCCTGCACTTGATTGACTGTTTCCTTTTCCATATTAGGGACGTTTTCAAGTATAATTTCTTCAAATGTTTTCTCAGTCCCTTTATTTTTCTCATCTTCTTCTGAGATCCCTATAATTTGAATGTTGGTGTATTTAATGTTGTCCCAGAGGTCTCTGAGACTGTCCTCAATTCTTTTATACTTTTATCTTTATTCTGTTCTGTGGTAGTTATTTCCACTCGTTTATCTTCCAGGTCACTTTTCAGTTCTGCTGCCTCAGTTATCCTGCTTTTGATTCCTTCTAGAGAATTTTTTATTTCATTTATTGTGTTGTTCATCATTGTTTGTTTGCTCTTTAATTCTTCTAGGTCCTTGTTAAGTGTTCTTATATTTTCTCCATTCTATTTCCAAAATTTTGTATCATGTTACTATCATTACTCTGAATTCTTTTTCAGGTAGACTGCCTATTTACTCTTCATTGGTTTGGTCTGGTGGGTTTTTATTTTGCCCCTTCATCTGCTGCGTGTTTCTCTGTCCTTTCATTTTGTTTAACATACTGTGTTTGGAGTCTCCTTTTCGCAGGCTGCAGGTTCATAGTTCCTATTGTTTTTGGTTTCTGCCCCCAGTGGGTAAGGTTGGTTCAGTGGGTTGTGTAGGCTTTCTGGTGGAGGGGACTGGTACCTATGTTCTGGTGGATGAGGCTGGATCATGTCTCTCTGCTGTGCAGTTCTGCATCTGGTGGTGTGTTTTGGGGTGTCTGTGAACTTAGTATGATTTTAGGTGGCCTCTCTGCTAATGGGTGGGGTTGTTTTCCTGTCTTGCTAGTTGTTTGGCATGGGGTGTCCCACACTGGAGCTTGCTGGTTGTTGAGTGGAGCTGGTTCTTAGCATTGAGACGGAGATCTCTGGGAGAGCTCTCACTTACTGATATTATGTGGGGCCAGGAGGTCTCTGGTGGTCCAATGTCCTGAACTCAGCTCCCCCACCTCAGAGGCTGAGGCCTGACACCCAGCCGGAGCACCAAGACCCTGTCATCCGCATGGCTGGAGTGCTTTTAGAGTTGCGGAAGCTTACCTGCAGTGGCTCTTTTTCTGCACTGCACATTAGAATCACCTGCTTCTTTCTTCTTTTGCCCCAAAGGCAGTGGTCCACAGAAATACAGTAGCCTTGAAAACAGTCACAGCTCTGAGATGACTCTTTTTTTTCCTTTGTGATTAGTCGAGTTTTACTTGCTCATAGTGGGCCACGTGCAGAGGCCTCTCACCTGGGTCTTCTGACCGGAGTTCCTAGTGCAGAATGGCTGCTGCCAATGTGTAATTTGGAATTTGAATTTTCACAAATAGGATTATAATTCAAGATGTGAGAAAATTGGTATCATTAGAAAAACTTCTGTATCCCTGATTATTCATATTGCCCTTAGCTTATTCAAAGTTATGTGCGTTATTACTAACAGAAAAGAATGATCATGTGGTCATCAAGGAGGTGAAGTGGAAATGGCACAAAATGGCAGGAAAAATAATTCAAAAGATATCATACTGACAAATGAACGAATTTCAGCATTAACATTTCTTACAATGAAAAAATTTTATTGGGAAGAAATTTTAGTAATTTAATAAAATAAAATAAAGTATATATAAATTAAAATTTAAAATAACTGATTTTTAAATATAAAGTCTTCTTGGATTATCTAAAAATAATAATACAATTTTGCTAATAATTTGGTTATTAATTAATACTGAAATAGTTCATGTTCTTTCAAAATATTTAATAACCAATAGAATTCTCAAAATACTTAGATTTGTAAGATTTGCTGCAACAGATTAATAATGCCAGGCATTTTAATTTCAAGCATTTGCATTTTTTTAACTTTCCATATAAAACATAGTAAATTTTAGAAGATTTAGTCATTAAATTCAGAGGAATTTTTAATTTTGTTAAATATTATATGATCAATAGTTCTTATTAACATAATAGAAAAAATAATAATACTCAGTATTTGATTTATTAAAAGATTCCTATATAGTTTTAATGTATTTTAGTAAGTTTCTGTAATTTCTTTCGTTACTTGACAGCATATAAATGCATCACGTTATTTCATCAGAATGGTAGTGCAGATCCAGAAAGGAAACAGAAACCTTATGCAAGAATCTAAGGCCCTCAAAGAACAATTAAATCTTATTGTAAAATACTATAAGGAGCTATAAGATGTGAAATATGTTAAGCAGTCCCAAAGTGAATCCCTCTTCAAAGATAGCAGAATAAAAATATAACGTGCGATTTAAATCCATTGTTCTTTTGGACTCTTCTAGTCTCAGTAGCTCAGCAGTAGTCCCTCAAACCTGAAATGATTTCTTTCCTTTTTGATCCGGTCCGTGTGAATCCTGTGTTTGGGGACTTCAATCTGGCATTCACCTCCCCTGCATTTCTTCCTTTAAAGCAGGTCACGGTGCAGTTAAATGGGCAGTGCCAGCAGTAGTGGATTGGGAAAGGAGGACTTCAAAAGCTACAAAAGTAATGCCCATTCTCACAGCATTTCTCCAGGGACTGGCCGGAATGGTTCTTTTCTGACACTTGACAGACCTCTGCTCTTTTTTCTCTGCCACTCTTGGTAAATTAAGCCAAGAGTTCCCCTGGGATCTTTGCTGTATTTGTAGTCGTTGCATTTTATCTCTTGGGACTCCTCCACAAGCTAGTTTTTATCCTAGAGAACAGAGTAACTGTTCATTGTGACTGTGTTGGGTGTGTGTTTTGATGAAAGTGAAAGTAAGAGCAAAATATAAATATGAGAAGAAACTTTTTGTGATATTATATAATATGTGGGACTGATATTTCAGTAATGCAGTCAACAAATATTTGTTAAAGATCTAGTCTGAGGCAAAGTACTGGAGTTTTAAGTGCTGAAGTAGAGCAGGGAATAAACATTGTCCTTTTCTCAGGGAGCTCATCTCATAATTATCTTCAGCACTACTGTTATTGGCATTCATGGTGTACCAATAGATTAGAGTTTATGTCTGCATGCAATGTGTGTGTGTTTTAAGTAAACCTACATGAAGAATTCAGTAGTAAAAGCAGTTTGGGAGCATAATAAAAATCAGATAAACCCGTATAGAGTTGTACAAAATAAAAAAGGAAGTTTCTCACTTTCACAGCCTTAAGACCCTTACACACTTTGATATACATTGCTTTCGTCACTGACCAAAATAGCAAGGAAATGTTTCTATATCATTAAACATCCACTTAAATTCCATCATAGGTAGACCAAATGCACAATGCTTTTTTTTTTTTTTTTTTTTTTTTTTTTTTTTTTTTTGCGGTACGCGGGGTCTCACTGTTGTGGCCTCTCCCTTTGTGGAGCACAGGCTCTGGACGCACAGGCTCAGCGGCCATGGCTCACGGGCCCAGCCGCTCCGTGGCACGTGGAATCCTCCCAGACCGGGGCACGAACCCACGTCCCCTGCATCGGCAGGCGGACCCTCAACCACTGCGCCACCAGGGAAGCCCCACAATACTTCTTTGATGAACATTTAGTATTGTCCTTTCAATTACAAATTGTGCTACAATTACATCCTTGTAGGTAAATTTTTTGACTATTATATTTCAAATCAAAGTCATAGAGGCAAAATTTTAGCCTCAAAGAAAATGTCCTTATTTATAATTTTGATTCATGTTGTTATTCATTCATTCATTTATTCAGTAAAATACTTATTAAATATTAAGTATATACTAAATACTGTTGTAGCCACAAGGGAACAACAAACCATAATGTTCTCATTTTCATGGAATCTTCATTCTAGTTAGACAAAAAAATGAGTAAACAAATGGATATATCGCTTGTAAAACAGAGATAAATGCTGTGGAGAAAAATGAATGATGGCAGAGTTGCTATTTTATACAAGTGGTCAGGGAAGACCCCCAGATAGATGATGTTTGAGCTTTCACTTGAAGGATAGGAAAGAGGGAGCCATAAGGATGGATATCTGGGAGGACTGTGCTCCAGAGATAAGGAAATGTCAGATGTAAAATCTCTGAGCCAGGGGAATATGTTATATTTGAAGAAGATGAAGGAGGTCAATACAACTGGGGATGACTTAGTGTAAGGAAGAGTGGTAAGAGGTGAGGTGAGAGAGGTAGTGGGGAAACAGATCATGTAGGGCATTGTAGGTCACTGTAAGGACTTGTACTCTGAGTGGAAAAGAGTAGTGTGATCTACCTTAGAGTACTAATTAAATTTCCTATTAACATTGTGCAAGAAGTCCTATATATTTGAACCATTACTAATGTTGATTTTGTTGATTGTATCATTTGAGGTTCAACCAAAGAAGTAGAGCCAGGAGGATATGTGTGTATGTGTATGCTTGTGTGTATGCATATGTGTATGTTTACATATGTATGAACACACATTTATATGTGTATATATAATATATATATTGTGTGTGCATATATATATATATATATATATACACAACTTGTATATATATAAGCACAACCTGGGATCCTAAGAGGAAAGGTTAAATTTTGTATCTGTTCTTGGTTCCTCTAACCTTGGCGAAGGTTATTCTGCAGAAGCAGGGGCCCTTTGTCAAATTGATAAACACCCACATCTGGCCCAGGAGTCTGGAAAACTGAAAAAGAATACAGGGAAGATTGAAAAATTGCCATCTCAGATGCTGCTTCATGCCAGCGATGTTGTCAGCAAGTCAGGAGCAACACGTACCAACTATAAAATTGGTCGGTTACTTCTTTCTCCCTTCCCCAAGAATCTCTTATGGCCCACCTTAACTGGAAACATACAAGAAAGAGAATTCTGATGATGTATTTACCCCAGCTCTGTTGGCAATTACAAAACCATCAAATTACTGTTATCCATTCATTTTTGTACCCATTTGTTTATTTAACAAATTCTTGTTAAAAAATCTACATTTTTGTCAGATTATTATCACAGGTTGGGTTTTGAGAATGCAGATGCTGAGACAGAGTTTCCAGGGTAAGATGCTTATTAGTGATCGACTCCTGTGATTTTTCCACTGGAGTTTTGTATAAAATGCACATGGCATCTTTTCTCACAGCTTAGGCTCCACCAGATTTTATGGTCCAAGCAATGGGGCTACTTACACCACAGCCTGGACAAGTGACAGATTCATTTCCTTCTCTGTGTTTGATTCAAAGCTTGCTCGCTGCCTTTCACCTCATCTGGTTTCTGAGTCAGAACATTCTTGGTTCTGGAGTATGCTGCTTTTAGAATCCAAAGTGGCCCTCCAGGCTTTGTGCTTCCTTGGGTTGAGTTGAAAGATGAAAATATTTGTCTTTAACTTTGCAGGTGATATCCCCACATGCACCTGGCCACTAGACCCCTAACAATTTCATAGATGTGGCCAGCCCCTCAATTGTTCTAGAGTTAATTTCCCACTCCTTGGGACTCAGGTATCTTACAAAGGTCTCCTACATCTTAACCACTTCTTCATTCAGCCTGATAAATATGGTATCATGAAATAGGAGATGAGATCAATGGCAAATCTTGAGGACATTTAGAGAGTCTAGATCTCTACAGACTATGTTTTGACAGAGTGCAAGATAGTTAACAAAACCTATAACAAAACTGTGAAATGCCTCTTTCTTTCCATGGCTTGTATATGCAAGTAATTTCCCACCCACTTTTTTGATTGGGAGAGAAAAGAAAGTGTTCAACAAATCAATGGCCACATACAATGTATCTGTAGTCATACTGATCTTCTCTAGCAAAGATACCATGTTTGACACATAGTGTGTAGTAAGAGCTACTAGATTACTACTTGGTTGTGTTTGTAGTAGTCCACAGTCATCCACTAGCACCCATATAGTTTCAACTGTGACCAGACTGTTGTCTCAGTCTGTTTGGGCTGCTATAACACAATACCAAAGACTGGGTAGCTTATAAATAAAAGAAATTTATTTCTCACATTGTGGAGTCTGGGAAGTCCAAGATCAAGGTGCTAGCATGGTCACATTCTGATGAAGACGCTGTTCCTGGTTCATAGCTAGCACGTTCTTGCTATGTCCTTACATGATGGAAGGGGTTGGGGATCTCTCTGGAGCTTCTTTTATAAGGGAGCTAATCCCATTCATGAGAGTTTTGCCCTCATGATCTAAATACCTTCCAAAGGCCCATCACTGAATACCATCATATTTGGGAGTTATGAGCTCAACATATGAATTTGGGAGGTATGAAAACATTCAGATCATACTACTGTTGAATTAAATAGAGATATATCTTGCAGAGTTGGCTATCTACCTTTTTTTCTCAGATTTTTCATGTTTATTCCTGTCTTTTAAATATTTAATAGGAACTTTAGGATCTGCTTGTATACTTACAGAATCCCTATGGTTATTTTATTGGGGTCTTGTTCAAGTTGTATAATAACTTAGAGAAAGCCTACATCTGTAATATTCATCTCTAAGATCATAATGTGTATCTATATTTAAGTCTATATTTTTCTCCCTCAGTAGAATTTTAAAGTTTTTGTAGACTTTACACCTTTTTTTTGTTACTTTTATTACCAGATATTATCTTGCTTATTATTGCAAATAACATCTTTTATAACATCTTTTATCTCATTGTACCCACACTTTGGTGATTATCAGTGTATATGAAGCTATGACAAACTGAGAAATTGTAGCATGATAAAGATATTATAAGTCAGAAAGATAAATGCCAAAAATGCAATAGAAAAGTATAGGCTCCATAAGTGGAGGAGTTTACTGATATATCTTCAGCACCTACAAGAGGATTTTTAAATATTACTTGTTCAATAAGTAACTAGTAAAGAAGAAATAAATTTGTAAATGATATGAATGATGAGTAGCATGAATAATAAGTAAAAATTTCATAAACACATGACAAGATGTTAAAACTTATTTGTCATAAGGTAAATGCAAGTTAAACTAGAGTTCTTATGTAATGCTTTTCACCTATTAATTATCATAGTTAAAAAATTGAAAATATACTGGACTGAAGATGATTCTAGTAGTAAAGAATTTTCATATTTGGAAGTGTACATGTGTGCATTGATTTTATTAGCTAATTAAATATTGGAAACATTTTAAAAGTCCAAACTGAAATGTCCAAACATATAGATATGTAAGGGGCTAACTTATTAAATGTAGAGACATCCATTCAATGGAATATTCAACTGTTAATTCAACTATTAATGCAAAAAGCTTGTGTGTGCATGTGCTTAGTGTGTATGTGTACAAGTGTGTGTGTGCGTTTCTGTGTAAAAATGTATATATTATGCATATATACATATGTCCAAAATGAATTTTCAAGTAAAGAAACTACAGTGTAGAGTGAAGTGAGAGTAGCATTGACATATACACACTACCGAATGTAAAATAGTTAGCTAGTGGGAAGCAGCAGCATAGCACAGGGAGATCAGCTCGGTGCTTTGCGATGACCTAGAGGGGTGGGATGGGAAGGATGGGAGGGAGGCTCAAGAGCAACGGGATATGGAGACATATGTATGCATATAGCTGATTCACTTTGGTGTACAACAGAAACTAACACAGTATTGTGAAGCAATTATACTCCATTGAAGGTCTACTCAAAAAAAAAGAACAATATTTATAGATTCCTTGAATCATGTAATACATTAACTGCCAAAAATAAGTAAAATAATTTAATTATGATATGGCACATAATCTTATGGTAATATAACCTCTATTCTCAGTTGTCCTAAATGAATGTTGAATTTTATAATTTCCTTTCTGATATCATTTGAGATTATAGTAAACTATACAAAATGTCCATTTATACTTGAATCATTCCAATATATTTCAGTGTAATTTTTAGCTATTAGTCATATCAATTCCCTCATACTTCTTTTTGGGGTGTTTACCATGTGAGAGCTATTCCACAGTGTTCTTTAAATGTGATAACTCAGTTAATTCAAGCAAGAGCAATGATTTTTTTTTATTACTATCACTTCCATTTTATGGCTGAAAGAAACTAAGAGGGAATTTGAAAGTTATTGAGTCAGGAATGGAACTTGATAACTCAGGCTTCTAACCCACTAATAGCAACATTTCTACCACTGTTTTACCTGATTGAGTTTGGGGCCATCAGAGCTTTTCTCTCTCTTCTCTTTACTAACCTATTGCTTGTTGAACTACCAAGAATTTAAATGGGCCCAGAATCTGGGTCACTTCCCCAAGGTATGGCAGTGATAACAGGCTACAAATTTACCTTTTTGCCTCCTCAATTGCAAATTATTCAGAAAAAATGATTACCATTCTCCTTTTTTCCTTTGTCTTGACCTTTATACATAATAGTTTGCCATGAGACAATAGAATTTAAAAATTGATGCACTTAGGTTTCATTTGATTTGTCCTTATATTTCTCATTTCACTTCTATGAAAGTCTGTTCCTAAAGAATACTATCATTTTTCAAATAATTACCAGTTCTTTGAGACTCCTTTCCTAAATTTGACAAGCTCATGTATTCAGCCATAAAGAGGGGCTACTAAATGAATCAAAACTTTAGGTAATTTACAACTTGAGGTCAAATCAATAATTGTATTAATCATACATAAACTCTACTTAAAAATAACAAGAAAAAAATTTGTGAGTAAAATATTTTAATTCAATTACACTGATAAGCCAAAATCTTAGAAAGTTGTGAAATTCTTGGTAAGTGTAGAGGGAGCTAAATATCAAATCTCTTAAATAAAGGTTTTTGTCTTATATTTGGGCAAGAACTGAAAATCATGATTTCACCCAAACTGAAGTTTCACCTATTTGACTTCAAGGTTTTGTCAACAGTAAGTTGTAAAAAGTCTGTAACTATTATTAAAGTACATATGTGTACGGGAGGACCAAACTTCCTGAAAAGTAACTTCATTTCTGCTGTGTCATCTCTGTACATTATTATAATAGAACATACAGGTCTCACTGGTAAGAATGTTTATATTTGATCTCAAGTGTTTGCCATATAGAAAAAAGGGAAAAGGATATCTAAACGTTTTAATTGGAAGGGAAGCAGAAAACCTACTTTCATAAAACACATGTAACTGATTTCCAGGGGGCGATATTTAGATAATTCACTTGTGCTAATACATGAATACAGTAAAATATTTTAGCTGTATAGATATAGACGAGGTATTGATACGGCATTTGTATCCTGATCATATACTCCACTTACTACTCTCTAATGTATATTACATCTTCAAAGACGGCAATGGTGGGTTGAGTCCTCTCATTGCATTATTCTGATATCCACATCTTCCTGCCTCTCTACTTTAAGACTCTTGTGATGAATTTGGCACATTGATTAGCAAACTTAATTTCACTCCAACTGTAAATCCCCTTTGTTATGTAACCTAAAAGAGTCACAGGCTCCAGGGATTAGGACTAAAACACTAATGCCCACTAGGGGGAATTGTAGAAATATGTAGATAGCATTTTGATTGTCATGAAGATTAGAGAGAGCTCCTGGAAAATTTATAGGCAGGGGTCAGGTGACACACAATGCTTAGGAGAGTCCTTCAAAATGAAGAATTTTCCAGAATGCATGGGGATTTCAAATGACCTACTCAAAATATAAATCAGAGGGAGTTTAAGCCTGCATAACAGAGCCCAGTAGTTAAGGAGAATATTATTAAAGAGGAATTTAAGTAGGTTAAATATATTTTATCTTGAATTTATTGAATAATCAACTCCCACATTTTGTCTAATTAATGTATTATAAAACTCCAAAGTATCTATTTCTTTGGGATATGCTTAATGCACTAGCATAGTTACAGAAAAGTAAGAAAATATAAATATGAAAAAGATAAAAGCAGTTGTATTTAACACATTAATAAGTTTACAAAGCATTATAAAATTCACAGATATCTTTAAATTTCATTATTAAGAGATTTTAAAAATATTTTTATAATTTTTATTCCATAGGTTTTAAAAAATATATAGTGCAATGATAAGGAATCGATTTTATTAAAATTACAAGTTGAAATTATATATATTCTTTTGGATTGTTATTTTTCCACCTGACACTGTTGAGACCACTCCCACCACTCTACAGCTTCATCATATTTATGGTTGATTTTCAGAACCATGCTCTGCTCACCTTTACCTGTTGGTAGATTTGTCCTCCAAGTCTTTTTTAAGGAAATGAAACTCAATCTCTTTCTTAGGTATGATGATTTCAACATAGGTGTTATGTTTTCTGTGATAACTTATCTCTGCTCTGTTCTCTATCATAGTCACTACATTTATAAGGCCTGTTTCCAAAAATAGCATATTTTTTCATTTTCTACATTTCCATTGTCTGCAATTTGTCTTGGCATGATTTCCCTATTTCTCTTTTCTTATTACTCCTTTCTTCTTACTGTATACAAAAAAGTCTCTCTGAAATTTTTTAGTCTAAACTTACATTTTATTCTAGTTTCTGCCAGTATATCCTGCCCTTTCTTTTTCAATATCTTTTCAATGAATAGCTATTAGTTTCTCCTAATTGCAAATTTTAAAATAATAAATAGATGAAAGCTTGACTACCTCATTAGCTTTGCATGTTTTATTTTAGACATACACAATAATTAATGTGAATAATTTATTATGAATTTGACTTTTTATCATTTATATATGTTATAATATTATATGATTCTTTTTGAAATTATGTTTATAGGTAGTTACAATTTTCTATACATTTCATTACAGTTCTGGGAAGAGGATGAAAAATGTGCTACTAATTGGGGCAAGGGTTCTGATAGGACTGAAAACTATGGGGCTAGAACATAGTGATTGCTATTAATCAGTATATTTGAAAAACTAGTTTATAATGCAATGTAGTTTTATTGAATTTTTAAAGACTTTATTTTTGTGAAGCAAAATAGACTTTATTTTTGTGAAGTTTACAAAAAATTGAGAGGAGAGCACAGAGATTTGCCATATACCCCCTTCCATCACACCTATATAGCCTCTCCTGTTATCATTCACCAGAACGGTACATATTTTTTACCAAGAATGAACCTCCATGAACACATCATCATCACCCAAAGACCACATTTTACCTTAGGGTTCACCCTTGGTATTGTGCATTCTATAGGTTTGGACAAATGCATAATGACCATCATTATAATATTATACAAAATATTCTCAATGGCCTAAAAAATCTGTGCTCTGCCTATTTATCTCTCCCTCAATCCCACTATCACCACCCCAGGAAACCATTGATCTTTCTACTGTTTCCATAGTTTTGTCTTTTATACACTATGTATCCTTTTCATATTAGCTTATTTCACTTAGTAATATGCATTTAGGGTTCCTCCATGTCTTTTCATGGCTTGATGCCTCATTTAATTTTGGCAGTGAATAATATCCCATTGTCTGGATGTATCACATTTTCTTTATCTGTTCACCTACTGAGAGACATCTTGACTGCTTCCAGGTTTTGGCAATTATGAAGAAACCTGCTATAAACATTAATGCAAACGTTTCTGTGTAGATATAAGTTCTCAACTCCTTTGGGTAAATACCAAGAAGTGTGATTGCTGATTCATGTGGTAAGTATGTTTAATTTTTTAAGAAACTGCCGAAGTATTTTCCAAAGTGATTGTACCATTTGCATTCCCACTAGCAATGTAAGAGAGTTCCTGATTTTTTAATTTACTTTATTGAAGTATAGTTGATTTACAATATTATGTTGATTAATTTCTACTGTATAGCAAATTGATTCAGTTTTTTATATATGTATATATATTATTTTTCATATTATTTTCCATTATGGTTTATCACAGGATATTGAACATAGTTCCCTATGCTATACAGTTTATCCATTCTGTATATAATAGTTTGCATCTACTAATCCCAAACTCCCAATCCAGCCCTTCCCCACCCCATCCCACTTGACAACCACGTCTGTTCTCTATATCTGTGAATCTGTTTTTGTTTCATAGACAAGTTCATTTGTATCATAGTTTAATTAAATTACACATATAAGTGATAGCATATGGTATTTGTCTTTCATAAGAGAGTTCTTATTGATCCACATACTCAGCAGCATTTGTTGTTGCCAGTGTTCTGGATTTTGGCCATTCTAAAAGGTATGTAGTGGTATCTCATTGTTTTAATTTTCATTTCCCTAATCACATGTAATGTGGATCATCTTTTCATGTGCTTATTTGCCATCTATATATTTTCTTCACTGAGATTTCTGTTAAGGTCTTTGGCCAATTTTTTAATCAGGTCGTTCACTTTCTTATTGTTGAGTTTTAAGAGTTCTTTGTGTATTTTGTAGAGTAGTCCTTTATCAGATGTGTCTTTTGCAAATATTTTCTCCCAGTCTTTGTCTTATCCTCCAGTTCTGTTGATATTGTCTGTTGCAGAGCAGAAGTTTTAAATTTTAATGAAGTCCAGCTCATCTATTGTTCCTTTTATGGATCTAGTCTTTGGTGTCGTACCTACAAGCCATCATCATACCCAAGATCATCTAGGTTTTTTCTTTTTTTTTTCTTCTAGGCTATTTTCTGTAGCTTTGCATTTTACATTTAGGTCTATAATCCATTTAGAGTTAATTTTGGTGAAGGTATAATGTCTGTATATAGATTAATTTTTCTGCATATGGATGTTTATTTATTCCCACACCATTTCTTGAAGAGGCTATCTCTACTCCATTGTATTGCCTTTGCTCTTTTGCCAAAGAAAAGTTGACTATATTTATGGGAATCTATTTATAGGCTCTCTATTCTGTTTCTTTGATCTATTTGTGTATTCTTTTGCCACTGTCACATTGTCTTTATTATTATAGTTTTATAGTAAACCTTGATGTCAGGTAGTGTCACTCTTCCAACTTCGTTCCTGTCCAATATTGTGTTGGCTATTCTGGGTCTTTTGCCTCTCCATAAAACTTTAGAATAAGTTTGCAGATATTGGCAAAATAACTCACTGAGATTTTGAATGGGATTGCACTGACTACATGTTATGCTGGAAAGAAATGACATCTTGACAATATTGTGTCTTGCTATCCATAAACATGGAATATTTCTCCATTTATTTAGTTATTATTTGACTCTTCATTATAGTTTTGTGATTTTCCTTATACAGATCTTGTACATATTTTGTTAGATTTATACCTAAATACTTCACTTATGGTGTGCTAATATAAATGGCATTGTGTTTTTAATTTTGAATCCACTTCATTGTTAGAATACAGGAAAGTAATTGACTTTTGTATATTAATCTTGTGTCCTTCAAACTTGCTCTGATTGTTTATTTGTTCCAGGAGTTTTTTTGTCCATTATTTTGGATGTTCTACATAGACAGTCATGTCATTTGCAAACAGACAGTTTTATATCTTCCTGCCTAATTGGTATACCTTTTATTTCATTTTCTTGACTTATTGCATTAGCAAGGACTTGCACTTTATTGAAATTTTTAAAATACGAAATTTTATTGCTTTGGGAGGTTCAATTACAAATGAAAAATTGACTGCATGATGATATGATGAGACAAGGAAACATTAAAACATTTTTACTGCTTTTTTATTATATAACATTTCATATGTATAAACTAATAAATGTAATGTATGCTAGTTATGATGTATAATAATAAATGAACATGCATGTATTGCTGTACCTTAAATTAGAATCCTCCCAATACCATTGCATCTCTCTGTGTGTTCCTTTTCAACCTCATCTATCTTCCTTCTCTCTCAAAATTAACCACTAATCTTACATTTTGTGGTAATCATTTCATTGCCTTTCAAAAATAATTTTATCCAGGTGTGTTCTTAGGGTCTAAATATCTGTGTGTATTAGCTTGTTTATGTGTAAAGTTGGGATGTTAAAATACTCGTAATAAGGATGTGGCAAAAGACTAAATTAAATAATTCACATAGTCCTAAATTACATTTTAATTTCTTTTGGTTTTTAAGCTTTGTAAAAGTGTTACCATACTATTTTCCATTTTCTGAAACTTGCATTTTTTGCTATGTTTTATTTATCTAATCTTAGTCTACATTTTTTTAAAGTTTAAATTTATTTATGTAACTCAGAGCAATGTTTTTGTTGCAGTTTTTTTAACATCTTTATTGGAGTATAATTGCTTTACAATGGTGTGTTAGCTTCTGCTTTACAACAACGTGAATCAGTTATACGTATACATATGTTCCCATATCTCTTCCCTCTTGCGTCTTCCTCCCTCCCACCCTCCCTATCCCACCCCTCTAGGTGGTCACAAACCACCTAGCTGATCTCCCTGTGCCATGCGGCTGCTTCCCACTAGCTATCCACCCTACGTTTGGTAGTGTATATATGTCCATGCCACTCTCTCACTTTGTCACAGCTTACCCTTCCCCTCTACATTTTAATTAGGGTTGTAGTTCATTCTTTTCTACTTCTATATGCAATCAGTATGTATCACAACGTATTTATATATTCACCTATCAATAAGCATTTAGGTTGTTTACATTTTTGGTTTCTTATTTATTATTTAGCCATTCAAAAATATGTATTGGAGCAGTAAATTATAATCTACTCTAATGGATAGCTTTCTTCAAATTCATCCTATGCTTACTGTTTTACAGAGCATGTAAAAATTATGAGATCACCAAAAGAATCACTCTATCTTAATCATTTAAAAAAATGTGTTTATTGAAGTATAGTTGATTTACAATATTGTGTTAGTTTCAGGTGTACAGCAAAGTGATTCAATTATACATATATATTTTTTCAGATTCTTTTCCTTTATAGGTTATTACAAAATATTAAGTATAGAGCTATGCAGTAGGTCCTTGTTGGTTATCTATTTTATATATAGTAGTGTGTATATGTTAATCCCAAACTCCTGATTTATCCCTCCCCCCACCTTTGGTAACCATAAGTTTGTTTTCTAGGTCTATGGGTCTATTTCTGTTTTGTATATAAGTCCATTTGTATCATTTTTTTAGATTCCACATATAAGTGATACCATATGATATTTGTCTTTATCTGGCTTACTTTACATAGTATGATAATCTCTGGGTTCATCCATGCTGCTACAAATGGCGTTATTTTGTTCTTTTTCATGGCTGCGTAGTATTGCATTGTATAAATATACCACATCTTCTTTATCCATTCATCTGTCAATGGACGTTTAGTTTGCTTCCATGTTTTGTCTATTGTAAATAGTGCTGCAATGAACATTGGGGTGCATGTATCTTTTTAAATTATGGTTTTCTCTGGAAATATGTCCAGAAGTGGGATTGTAGGATCATATGGTAGTTCTATTTTTAATTTTTTTAAGGAACCTTCATACTGTTTTCCATAGTGGCTGTACCAATTTACATTTCCACCAACTGTGTAGGAGGGTTCCTTTTTCTCCACACCTTTCCAGGATTTATTATTTTGATTTGCATTTCTCTAATAATTAGTGATGTTGAGCATTTTTTCATGTGCCCTTTGTATCTCAATCATTTTTTAATATTTTATGTATATAGTAAAATTCTTAGTAACTGATAATATAAATAAAGTATATTTACTTTTAAATTTATTCAATACTGAGTTATACGTTTTAGGAGAGGGATGATATCTAAAAGCTTAACTATTTCAAGCTTTTCATTTAATAGATGTAGGAATTGAATCTCAATATATATTCAAGATTAAGATTAAGGTTTGGCTTTGGAGTCCAAAGAGCTGTGTTAGAGCATTGACTCAGCCACTTATTATTCTTAGACTATTAATCACTGTTCATATTAGTTTCTTCATATGTAAGCCTTATTTATTATTTTATACAATTTTAAAAGTTACTTTCCATTTACATTTATTACAAAATATTGGCTGTATTCCCCATGTTGTACAATACATCCTTGAGCCTATCTTACACCCTAAGCTTATGCCTCCCACTCCCCTCACCTCTGTATTTCCCCTCCCCACCCCCACCCCCACTGGTCAACACTATTTTGCTCTCAATATCTGTGAGTCTGTCTTTATTGTTTTATTCACTAGTTTGTTTTATTTTTTAGATTCCACATATAAGTACCATCATGCAGTATTTGTCTTTCTCTGTCTGACTTACTTCACTTGGCATAATGCCCTCCAAGTCCATCCATGTTGCTTTAAATAGCAAAATTTCATTCTTTTTTATGGTGAAAAATCGATTAAGAAAGTAAAGTTATATTTTCATAGAAAAATATTTTAAATTTTATTATCTTAAAGTAAGTGATTTAAAATTGAGAATGGGGAAAAATCTCATATCTGATTCTTCCAGCGTGAGGACAAGAAAGAATAAACTTATATTCAAACATGACTAATTTTGGCAATATTTTAGTGCCAAAAGTACTTTTGGCACTAAAATACAAAAAAGTACAAAAGTACTTTTTTGTTGTTTTCTGATAAAATGTACTACATCAGCTTTTTTCTTCAATGATGTTTCAAAGTTGACACAGAAAAAAGGATTTTCAAAAATTTAGCAATCCCTAGAAAGAGAAACCTAGTGCATAATTATAATTATATTGTCCTTCATACATTGAAGTCACCTCCAGAAAAAGTCACATTGTTCTTGTCATTTGTATAATGTTTAATTAAAATGAATTCAATAGGTGAATTTATTTAGGAGCTACCTAAAAAGAAACAAATGGAAATATGGAGATGTTAAGACTTCCTCAAGTTCTAATTTTGTTTTTAAATTTAATACAAATTAACTTTTAATTAAATTAAAAATAAAACATTACAATGGATTTTGATCCATTAATAGCAAATGTTAAAAATTCATTAATAACTACTCAAGATTTATACTTTTTTTTGTTGCTTCAATATCAATCTGAATTATAAACTTTAGAATATGTGGTAAACTATAATTCCATCTTCCCATCAACTGATTTTTAGATGACCAAAGGTCACTGATTTTAACCCAATCCCTTAGACATTTTCAATCCACTTCAAGGCCCGTTTAGGGAACTGCATGGTTCATTAAATAAGGTATATGTAAATTAAATATCATGTTAAAAAAAGAAATGAAGTGTAAAAAAAAAATCTTTGCTGAGGTTTAAACTAAGATTTTAATAAGGAATCCTTTTCTGTACCAACAACAAAAAATCTCTGTTCATGGGTACTAGTATTTATGCCAAGTATGCTATTCTTGTGGCAAATATAAATGACAACATGATTATTAAATTTGAAACAAGTCAAATCAAGTGATTTAAACTTATGGCCTCTGTATACAACTGCCTCCCCAACCCCCCTAAATTAAAATAGCCTATGGACATACAAAAGTCTGTGAATTATAATAAAGAACAGTATTTTCAGCAGGGAAGCATGAAGGAATCTTATGAATTATATAGATATAAGAATCTCTTTAAGTATGTAATTAAAATTTTAAAATATTAACAAATTCTGTTTGCTTTCCTTTTATCATGCTCTTTTAAATACGTTCAAATACCTTGATACAATTCATGCTGTTGATCATTGATTTAAATATATTTCTTAATATTTCTTTCTGAATGTAGCAGTATATTCTATGAATGATTCTACTAAAATTGTTTTTCCAATTATCTGTAGAACTATTGTGTTAGCACCAAGGCCAATTTTAAAAAATTATATAAATGATATTAAAATTAAATCAGTTAAATTATGACATAGATCTCATATATCACTAATATTCTATTACCAAGAGAAAGATCTTGATTGTTATCACAGTACAGGGGTTGAAATTCCCTGGCTTATCTAATCTATCTATTTAACAGTCTTTATTCAGTGACAAGATTTTCATATATATGATATTTGCTCAAGGAAAAAAATCACAATAGTATTCACAAAATACAGGCAAGGAATTCATAGCTACTGAAAATCATTTTTATATGACTATTTCCATATATAAATGAAAGTATGACTGTTTCCATATATAAATGAAAGTAAGTTTATCTTTGTTTCCCTCCTAGATACCCACATAATTTGGGGAAAAAATGAGTTATCTGCTTACCTTCCTTTCCTAGTTCAATTGATATTTAAAGAACACAATAATTTGTTACTGGATATGTGTGTATGTTCCGTATAGAGGCAGATGCACAGAAAAAGGATTGGTGTTTCTAGATAAATTGCTTATTAGATACACTATTCAAGGCACTAAACTCAGTGTTCCAAAGATTGGACTGCTGCAACAATAGTTGTCCTTAAAACTGGAGAGTATTTATTCTTAAAATTGTTTACAGTTACCCTATCTCATCATAAATGCAAATATTACCATACTCCTTTGCATATTTGATTAACATTAAAAAGATATTCTAAAATGCACCTAAGGAAAAATTTTCCTAGTCAGCAAGAGCATTATGCTATGTTTAGAAATCAACTAAAGCCTAGTGTGCTTGCCAAAATACTTTTAGAAATATGTTGAAATAAAATATATCATTTCAAGGAGTTAGCACTTAAAATTTCAAAAATATGTTCAAATTCAGGGAAAATAAACAAGTCAGAAGATTAACTATTATAGAAGAATCTCACTTGTCAGATATTGATTTCCCCATACCAGTAAGGGATTGGAAATTTATGTGCAGAGCTCATGCATGAGAATAGGGATTAGAAACATGGTTTATGCAGTGATTTGTGTGCATTCACACCATTTTAGTTCTATGTGATCTCTGAAACCTACATTTTTTTCATCATTTGAAATGAGAGACTTGAGCTCATTACTCTTGAATGTCCCTTCTTTAGTGATGGAATCTGTAGGCCTTAGAGAAATGCCAAAGACACATTGATGCTATGAAAACAAATTTACCTTTCATTTTCATTCATATTTTTCATGAGGAGGTGACTTTAGCAATAACATCTAATGGCTCAGCTTTTGCAATTTGTGGGGGCCAAGAAAAGGTGTTTGCCCATAGTGTTTTAGAAATTTTAACACCACATGTATCTGTGAATTATGTAGACTAAAAAGAACATTGTAATTGAGATCAAAGTAATTATTATTACTGTACTTGATTGGAAAGGGGCAAAGAGACAATCATTGTATTTCCATTGCTCTAGGAGGTGGGTCACAAAAGATCTTGCTGTGATTTATGTCAAAGAGTGTTCTTCTTATGTTTTCCTCTAAGAGTTTTATAGTGTCTGGTCTTACATTTAAGTCTTTAATCCATTTTGAGTTTATTTTTGTGTATGGTGTTAGGGAGTGTTCTAAATTCATTCTTTTACATGTAGCTGTCCAGTTTTTCCAGACCACTTATTGAAGAGGCTGTCTTTTCTCCACGGTATACACTTCCCTCCTTTATCAAAGATAAGGTGACCATATGTGTGTGGGTTTATCTCTGGGCTTTCTATCCTGTTCCATTGATCTATATTTCTATTTTTGTGCCAGTACCATACTGTCTTGATTACTGTAGCTTTGTAGAATAGTCTGAAGTCAGGGAGTCTGATTCCTCAAGCTCCATTTTTTTCCCTCAATATTGCCTTGGCTATTTGGGGTCTTTTGTGTCTCCATACAAATTTTAAGATTTTTTTGTTCTAGTTCTGTAAAAAATGCCATTGGTAGTTTGATAGGGATTGCATTGAATCTATAGATTGCTTTGGGTAGTATAGTCATTTTCACAATATTGATTGTTCCAATCCAAGAACATGGTTTATCTCTCCATTTGTTTGTGTCATCTTTGATTTCTTTCATCAGTGTCTTATAGTTTTCTGAGTACAGGTCTTTTACTTTGTTAGGTAGGTTTCATCCTAGGTATTATATTCTTTTTGTTGCAATGGTGAATGGGATTGTTTCCTTAATTTCTCTTTCTGATCTTTCATTGTTTGTTTATAGGAATACAAAAGATTTCTGTGCATTAATTTTGTATCCTGCAACCTTACCGAATTCATTGATTAGCTCTAGTAGTTTTCTGGTGGCATATTTAGGATTACCTATGTATAGTATCATGTCATCTGCAAACAGTGACAGTTTTACTTCTTCTTTTCCAATTTGTATTCCTTTTATTTCTTTTTCTTCTCTGATTGCCATGGCTAGGACTTCCAAACTATGTTGAATAGTAGTGGTGAGAGTGAACATCCTTGTCTTATTCCTTATCTTAGAGGAAATGCTTTCAGTTTTTCACCATTGAGAATGACGTTTGCTGTGAGTTTGTTGTATATGGCCTTTAGTATATTGAGGTAGGTTCCCTCAATGCCCACTTTCTGCAGAGTTTTGATCATAAATTGGTGTTGAATTTTGTCAAAAGCTTTTACTGCATCTACTGAGATGATCACATGGTTTTTATTCTTCAATTTGTTAATATGGTGTATCACATTGATTGATTTGCATATATTGAAGAATCCTTGCATCCCTGGGATAAATCCCACTTAATCATTGTGTATGATCCTTTTAATGTGGTGTTGGATTCTGTTTGCTAGTATTTTGTTGAAGATTTTTGCATCTATATTATCAATGATATTGGTCTGTAATTTTCTTTTTTTGTCGTGTCTCTGTCTGGTTTTGGTATCATGGTGATGGTGGCCTCATAGAATGAGTTCCTTCCTCTGCAATTTTTTGGAACAGTTTGAGAAGGATGGATGTTAGCTCTTCTCTAAATGTTTGATTGAATTCACCTGTGAAGCCATCTGGTCCTGGACTTTTGTTTGTGGGAAGATGTTTAATCACAGTTTCAATTTCATTACTTGTGATTGGTCTGTTCATATTTTCTATTTTTTCCTGGTTCAGTCTTGGAAGGTTATACCTTTCTAAGAATTTGTCCATTTCTTCCATGTTGTCCATTTTATTGGCATAGACTGTCTTGTAGTAGTCTCTTATGATGCTTTGTATTTCTGTGGTATCCCTTGTAACTTCTTTTTCTTTTCTAATTTTATTGATTTCAGTCCTCTCTTTTTCTTGATGAGTCTGGCTAAAGGTTTATCAATTTTGTTTATCTTCTCAAAGAACCAGCTTTTAGTTTTACTGATCTTTGCTATTGTTTTCTTTGTTTCTATTTCATTTATTTGTGTTCTGTTCTTTATGATTTCTTTCAGTCTACTAACTTTGAGTTTTGTTTGTTCTTCTTTCTCTAGTTCCTTTAGGTGCAAAGTTAGATTGTTTTTTTGTGTTTTTTGAGGTAGGATTTTATTACTATAAACTTCCCTCTTAGAACTGCTTTTGTTGCATCCCATATGTTTTGGATCGTCTTGTTTTCATTGTAATTTGTCTGTAGGTATTTTTTGATTTCCTCTTTGATTTCTTCAGCGATCTTTTGGTTATTTAGTAACATATTGTTTAGCAGCCATGTGTTTGTGTTTTTTATGTTTTTATCCCTGTAATTTATTTTTAATCTCATAGCATTGTAGTTGGAAAAGATGCTTGATATGATTTGTTTTCTTAAATTTACTTAGGCTTGATTTGTGACCCAGGATGTGATCTATCCTGGAGAATGTTCCGTGTGCACTTGAGAAGAAAGTGTAATCTGCTGTTTTAGGATGGAATGTCCTATAAATATCAATTAAATCTATCTGGTCTATCATGTCATTTAAAGCTTGTGGTTCCATATTAATTTTCTGCCTGGATGACATGTCCATTGGTGTAAGTGAGGTGTTAAAGTCCCTCACTATTATTGTGTTTTGTCTGTTTCCTCTTTTATAGCTGTTAGCATTTGCCTTATGTATTGAGGTGCTCCTATGTTGGGTGCATGTATATTTATAATTGTTATATTTTCTTCTTGGATTGATTCCTTGATCATTATGTAGTGTCCTTCCTTGTCTCTTGTAATAATCTTTATTTTAAAGTCTATTTTACCTGATATGAGTATTGCTACTCCAGCTTTCTTTTGATTTCCATTTGCATGGAATATCTTTTTCCATCCCCTCACTTTCAGTCGTATGTGTCCCTAGGTCCGAAGTGGGTCTCTTGTAGACAGCATATATATGGGTATTGTTATTGTATACATTCAGCAAGCCTGTGTCTTTGTGTTGGAGCATTTAATCCATTCACATTTAAGGTAATTATTGATATGTATGTTCCTATTACCATTTTCTTAATTGTTTTGTTTTTGTAGGTCCTTTTCTTCTCTTTTGTTTCCCACTTAGAGAAGTTCCTTTAGCATTTGTTGTAAAGCTTGTTTGTTTTTGCTGAATTCTCTTAGCTTTTGCTTGTCTGCAAAGCTTTTTATTTCTCTGTGGAACCTGAATGAGATCCTTGCTGGGTAGAGTCATCTTCATTGTAGGTTCTTCCCTTTCATCCCTTTAAATATATTGTGCCCCGCCCCCCCTTCTCTGGCTTGTAGAGTTTCTGCTGAGAAATCAACTGTTTAACCTTCTGGGAGTTTCCTTATATATTATTTGCAATTTTTCCCTTTTTGCTTTTAATAAGTTTTCTTTGTCTTTAATTTTTGTCAATTTGATTACTATGAGTCTTGGTGTGTTTCTCCCTGGGTTTATCCTTCCTGGGGCTCTCTGTGCTTCCTGGACTTGGGTGGCTATTTCCTTTCCCATGTTAGGGAAGTTTTGGACTATAATCTCTTCAAATATTTTCTCAGGTCATTTCTCTCTCTCTTCTCATTCAGGGTCCCCTATAATGCGAATGTTGGTGCGTTTAATGTGGTCCCAGAGGTGTCTTAGGCTGTGTTCATTTCTTTTCTTTCTTTATTCTTTATTCTGTTCCATGGCAGTGAATTCCACCATTCTGTCTTCTAGGTCACTTATCCATTCTTCTACCTCAGTTATTCTGCTATTGATTCCTTCTAGTGTATTTTTCATTTCAGTTATTGTATTGTTCATCTCTGATCTTTAATCCTTCTATGTTTTTGTTAAGCATTTCTTGCATCTTCTCAATCTTTGTCTCCCTTTTTTTTCTGAGGTCCTGGATCGTGTTCACTATCATTATTCTGAGTTACTTTTCTGGAAGTTTGCCTATCTCTACTTCATTTGGTTGTTTTTCTGGAGTTTTATCTTGTTCCTTCATCTGGTTCATAGTCCTCTGCCTTTTCATTTTGTCTGTCTTTCTGTGAATGTGGTTTTTGTTTCATAGGCTGCAGAATTGTAGTTCTTCTTGATTCTGCTGTTTTCCCCCAGTGGATGAGGCTATCTAAGTGGCTTATGCAAGCTTCCTCAAGATAACTCATTCTATATTTGTCTTTGCTTTATATATCATAAGACTGCAGCCTACTACCCCTTCCCTAAGGTGGGGCTGGTGGGAGACCAATGAAATTGCTTAATGTCATTACAGTCATTGAAGTGTATTTCATTTATTCACATAAATGTATGTGAGTAACCTTTGTTGAAAAAGCGTTTCAGGCATCAAAAATGTGAGTAAAACCTATCAACAAGTCTTTATAAAATGTGATCTATAAAAACCATATGTTTGATGGATTGCTTTTTGTTCAGGTTATGTATACTGAATTGATACTTTCATATAGTCAATATTTAATAAATATATATTGAATTTGTATTCATTTTTGTTCACAAGAGGAAATTGTCTTGTTTTCCTCCACTCTGGTGAGAAATCATTGTGCTCAATCATAAAGTTTGACTAAATACTAGATGTGAAGAACACTGGAAATCTAACACCCAGAAACAGAAAGGAAAAAAAATGGCCACATTTATTACAAACTAAATAAACCATAAATATATGTATGTATGTAGGTATGCATATATTTATTTTTAAAGATTTACTACTCTCTTTATAAGGAAAGTTTAATTCAGCTTTTCTGATTTATAAGAAACAGCTTATATAGGCAGCTTTTAAAAATTATACTCTCAACAGTTCAGTATTAAATGACACATTGTTAATTTTCAGTGTTGCCTGGATGCCCCAGTTGATCAGTCTTTCTAAAATGGTAAGCACTCTTTGCTTCTAAATTCACCGTCATACTATTTACTTTCAATGTACCAATCAGAATGATCCTTTTCAAATAAAACCACATAACACTTCTCTGCTCAGAATTCGTCAAGCCTCCCATTTCAATCGGATGAAACAAAGTTCATTCTCTGGTCTTGGTCCCACAAGAGTTGCACCCTCTCCTTACAACTCTGGTCTCTTCACCACCTATCTATCCCTATCTCTACTTTACCCTTTTATCTTTAGATAATTCTCCTTTCCCTAACGTGTCTGTACCTTCAACTTGACATTTTTCATCCCCTTCTATCTTCATGGTTAACTCCTTTACCTCTAAGACTTTGCTTAATCATTTCCTTCTTAATACATCCTACCATGAGCACCATAGAAGAACTACTACTTCTGCAACGATTCTGATTTCTTTTGTCCTTGTCATACTGTTTATTTTCCCTTGTACTCATCAAATTTTACTATTCTATATAGCTTAATTTTATGACTACTGTTCACTGGCTATGTGATTTTCTCTACCCCATACACTGTAAGTTCCACAAGAATCTTTGTTTTCTTCACAAATACAGCTCAAGAACCTAGAACAGTGCCTGACATTTTGTAGGCACTCCATCAGTCTATTCTTTCAGCAAATGGTATTGAGCCACAACCAATTGCCAGGCACTCGTTTATATCTTGGGCCACAGCTGTAATCAAAACAGGACAAAACTCTCTGCTCTAATGGACCTTTTATTCCATTCAGGGAGAGACAACAATAAGCAATGAAAACAGTAGGGCATAGTGTGTACATAATTACTGGTAGAGAGGTAGATATGGTGACAATTTGTAGACTTGAAAAAGTTATTGAATAATGAATAAATAATAAAGTAATAAACCTAATTCCTTGTTATAAATCTTTGGGAATATATTCACACATACAAATTTCTAAGTAGGTTTAATAAAAATAAAATAAATATAAAAACAGGAGAGTATGTTTAAAAAATCATTCCTTTCTTGAAATAATTTGATGATAATCTCTAAATTAGATCTTGTTTTCTGATAATAATCTGATAAAACTAGAAATTTATGTTCTCTGGACACAGCTGAAATTTTAATGAAAATACATAATTTTAATTATTTTCATTATATAAGAAAGACTTAAAATGAGTGATATACCCCTTTTAAAGAAACAAAAATATTACAAATAAACCTATCAGACATAGAAAGTAGTACAGAGTAATAGTAAAATTGTAAGAAATTAAATATTCCTATCAGGAATCCTAGGTGCAAATGAGTCTAGGAAACATAATTCTTAAGCTTTTCAGCCTTTAAAGAAAAAAAAAAAGAAAAACTGGAAAGAGACTGGGACAGATACTCAACTACTTGACTTAACATGTACACCACAATATACATGGACTTTGCTTTAGAAATGTTACTTTCAGAGATTGTACCGTCAATACCTACTGGCATGTATACAGAGGTATTTATTGCTATATTGTTTGTGATATTTTTAGTAATATCTGGAACAAATTTAATTTCCATCAAACAGGCACGTTTTATGCCATGATTGATTTATACCTATATAATATCCTGTGATTATTTCATCATACAGACAAATTGGGAGAGAGAATGTACTACAGAATACAGAATGAACTGTAAAGTAGTATTAATGTAAAGCAGATTAAATATTTATATGAAAAATAGAATATTAAGCACTGATATAGATGTATCATGGAATCCTCTTTTGCATGAGGTGGCTTTATACCCCTTTTATTTGTTTGTTTAAGTGTAGAAACGTGTGAAAGTATATACTCTCTACTTGCTATTGCTTACTTCAGAGTAACTGCATTAGAAGTTGGAAGGGGAAACTATTAGCATTGTACAATACATAATATACATAATCAGAACATAATTACCATTCTCAAATTATCCATTTTTTTTTCATAAAAATAGAAGTTAGAAAACAAGTTGAGGTAGGCAGAATAATAAATCCCAAAGATGTCCACATTCTAATTTCTGGATCCTGTAAATATTTTACCTTACATGGCAAAAGTGCTAAGAAAAGTGTGCAACTGTACTAAGGTTAAGGACCTTGAGATGGGGAAATTAACCTGGATCATCCAGGTGGATCCAACCTTATCAGATGACTCCAGAAAACAGGAAGATCTTTCCTGACTAAATTCACAGAGAGATTTGACATAACTAATTTTCATGATGGAGGAAGGAGGCCACTAGCCAAGGAATGTGGTAGCCTACAGAACCTATAAAAGGCAGTGAAATGCATCTCATAAAGCCTCCAGAAAGGAATTCAAACATACTGACACAATTATTTTAACCCAGAAGTCAGACTTCTAACTCATAGAACTGTAAGATGATACTTGATTTATGTTGCTTTAATCCACTAAATTTGTGTTAACTTGTTAGAGCAGCAATAGAAGTCTAATATGTAACTGCAACAATATTTTTTTCTTGTTTCGTTGATTTTGTGTGTAATGTTCTTATATCAGAGATGGCAGGAATCAGATGAGGAGGTGGGTCATGTTTACAAATGACCTTCAAACTTTTTATTATACTCAAACACAATTCTGTTATAAAGTTTCATAGTTTTTCCTACCTTAACTGAAGTTAATTTTGTTTCACTTGTTTATATGTTTAACTTTGAATTTGTACCCAAAGGATTAAACTAAAACATGCAGAGTGAAATAGAAAAACATATGGCATATCTGGCATCATATATGCATACATATTTCTGGGATAAGTAAATTTTTGTAAGTAGGGAAATAAAATCTTAAATTATTATCTTTTTAAAAAATAGGTAACTTCTTACATAATATTTCTAAAATTAATTACACATTTTCTGCTCTGTCATCATGATGGACTAAATAAATTTCATCTTTTCTGAAATATAAATAATTTTCTTTGAAAAATATTCAGAGTTGCTCTCCCTAACGAACTGCACTCAACAACCCCAGACCTTGTTTTCTGATTGTTAAGATTCTTATTGTCCATTTTTAGCAACTCCATTTCATAAGCTGACATTTTATAGGACTGAATGGAGAAACTAAATAACCAGCAAGTGATAGCAGTGACCTTGATTCTTAAAATATGTAATATTTCAATACCATTTGGTCTGAGGGCAGGTTCATTTCTCCCTTGTTATGAAAAAAGTATAAATTTGACTTCAGATGCAGAAAAAACATTTCTTATTTTTTTTCCGGATTGTACTTGGCATTAAATAGTTGAGGATTCTAAAAAGGGATATGCTATTATTCATCAAAAATATGCTATACCTATATATAAAAAGGAATTAATCACAATCAAAATCACTTTTTCTGACTTGAATTTCCTAAGACATTACCGTGTGTGTGTGTGCATGCATGCATATGTGTGCACATGGGGGGTGCCCATGTGCCTGTGCACATGCATCTTTTTGCCTGAGTATTTTAAGAATTATTTTGGAAAGGCAGAACTTATAAAATAACTAATTAAAATCATGACTACAAAATAAATGATGAAGAAATAAATTGTATATATATATCTTACAGATAAATTCTGAGTGTGGAGAGAGAAATTGAAATAGTCAAACTCTTAGAAGCAGTGAGTGAAATGGTGATTGCCAAAAGCTGGGAAGGGAAGAAACAAGAAAGTACTAGTCAAAGGGTACAAAGTTTCAGTTATGCAAGATAAATAGGTCCTAGAGATCTACTCCTGTACAGCATAGTGCTTATAGTTAATAATGCTGCATTATGCCTTTAAAATTTTGCTAAGAAATTTTGCTCTTATCAGTCCCTCTCTCTCTCACACACACACAAATAATACTAATGACAAGTAATGAGGGCAGGAGGAAACTTTTGGAAGTGATGAATATGTTTATAGAATAGACTGTGATGATGGTTTTACCAATGTATACTTATTATCTAAACTCACCATGGTGTATATATTAAATATATAAAGCTTTTTGTTCATCAATTATAATTTTTTAAGTGATTTAAAAAATAAATTGAGAGGTTTTTCAGAGAACTTTTTCTGACAAATTTGAGTTATGAATAATTACTTAGGAGTAAAGAAGGTAAGATACATTGCTCTCAAAAAAATTATGATTAAATATACATAACAAAAACTTACCATTTTAAAAACTTTTTTTTGCATGTGCGTATACAGTTTTCCCAGCACCACTTGTTGAACAGACTATCCCTTGTCCTTTGAATGGTCTTCATACCCTTGCTGAAAATCATTTGACCATTTGGAACGGCTTATTTCTGGACTCTCTGTCCTATTCTATTGGTCTATATGTCTGGCTTAATGCCAGTACAACCCTGGATCATGATGCCTTTGTATTAAATTTTGAAATCAGGACGTATGAGACATTCAACTTTGTTCTTCCTTTTAAAGATTATTTTGGTTATTCAGCATCCCTTAGATTCCATGTAAATCTTAGAATGGAATTTTCTATTTCTGCAAAAAAACATTGTTGGTGTAATGATAGATATTGTGTTGAATTTGGTGATCACTTTGGGTAGTATTGCCATCTTACCAATATTAAGCCTTCCAGTTCATGAACATGGATGTTTTTCCATTTACTTGTATCTTCTTTAATTTCTTTCAGCAAAGTTTTGTTACTTTCTGCATACCAGTCTTCTGCCTCTTTGGTTAATTTATTCCTAAGTATTGTATTATTTTTGTCACTATTGTAGTCCTTTGATAGCTTTCTTTTACTCTTAAGACAAAGATGAAAACACTTAACATGATTTCCACTTTGAGATCCTCTTCTTGCCTCATAGCCACATGTGATTTCTTTTTCTCCAATGTAGTATGTTCCTTCCCTCTCACAGACTCTTTGCAAAAGTTATTCCTCTGTAAAATAACTTTCCACACTTCTTTTTTCCCTTAGTTAACATATTGTTTTCAAATATCCATTCAGTTATGACATCTTCATTGAAACTTTCCTTGACACTCCTTCTAACTGAGGTGATGATGTTAGTGATGATGATGATGATGATGATTACTACTGTTATTATTAGATCCCTGATCAACAATAAAGCTGTTTCTCCCTTCTTTCTAGGCTCATAGTTGAATCACACTTTCCTGCCCTTTGTAGTTAGATGTGACAATGTTTTCTGTGGTTTTACTTAATGAAATGGTAACAGGAATGACATTTTTCGCTTGGTTCCTGAGGATGAGCAGAGCCCCTTTGCTAATGTTGGTCACACAGAGTGAGGGAAATGAACAATTATTGTTTTAGCCACAGTGATTTGGGATTGTATGTCAATGCAACATAACCTACATTAATCTGACTGATACAAAATTTCGTACCTAGAATCAGTGTGCTGCCCAAACCTAAATGTGTGATCTAAAATATAAGACATTGGCAAAGAGGCCAGTTGATGACCAGAGAAGAAGCTGTAATCATAGACTGGAAAAACAGTTACCATTTTATAGTAACACAAGATTTGGTGATACTGGAATTTGTGGTCACTTGAACAAAGGAACTCCAAGCTCCAGAAGTAGAGGTCAAAAAACAGTGATGATTCTGTTTGCTGAATGCATTTGGGTGTCTTTGTAAAAAGAAAAATATGAGCTCTGAAAATCAATGACCAGTTTGTAAACAGAAAGAAAAAAGAAAATGGTCACATATTTAAGGACATGTAGGGTAGAAAGAGAACAAGCTACAAAGTCTATGTGATGTTTATTACAATATTAACTACAAAATTTAGAGAAATTAGGGAAAGATAAATTAGTGGAAATACTACTCTGTAACCAAATAATACATTTTATGTTTAATAAGCCACTAAAATTTTAATGTTATTGTACATAAAGAACACTGCAATTTTTTGTTAAAAGGGTGAAAGAGAGGTTATAAAGGTATCCAATTATTTGAGGAGTTTAAAATCTTAGGGATAAATTTAAAATTAAAATGTACTTTCTTTATGTACCCATGTTTGTTATAGAGGGATTCAGTAAGCAGCTAAAGCAAGTAACTAGAACAATCATAGGTAGTTCAGTTAATAGGTTTGAAGATTCTTAGTAAAACATATCATTTCCTCACTGAGTTACCTTTTAAACTTTGAAGTCAATACAATTTGTTTCATCAATATTTTTGTTGACCTTTTCTACTTATTTAATTCCTTAACTATTGTTTTTTCTGCAATTTTATAATGCCAAATATCAGCACCACAGATATAGTATGAAATGCGAATTTAAAATTAATTTGACCTTTTAAATAGTAATAGAAAATCAGAAGATTTTAAAATAGATTGAAAACTGAAGTTTTGATTTTGAATTTCCATTAAACATTTAGATCAAAGTAATGTTGGTGTTGTGTAAAAAGCAATGAATAAAATTAATAGTAAGAAACAAAAGCAGTCAGAATATAAGGTTACAAGTGAAAATACTCTATATAATTGTCGACGTTCCTTGAAAATGAAATGCAAAGAAAAATAAAGGGCTTGAAAAATCCTAAATATCATCACATAAAGTTTCCATGTTGCATTTTCATTTTTAAGAAAACTATATATTTATTTTTCAAAGCTTCTGATAAACACATTGTGCTTTTACATACAGTGAGTTTAGCTAAAATGTTGATTATATATTCACAGGGATGTTTGAAAAAATGTTATGGGAAAATGCCTGCTTATTTTACTATCACCTCCTTCTTTTTCCTTCTACTTTTTTTTTTAACATCTTTACTGGAGTATAATTGCTTTACAATGGTGTGTTAGTTTCTGCTTTACAACAAAGTGAATCAGTTATACTTATACATATGTTCCCATATCTCTTCCCTCTTGCATCTTCCTCCCTCCCACCCTCCCTATCACACCTCTCTAGGTGGTCACAAACCACCTAGCTGATCTCCCTGTGCCAAGCGGCTGCTTCCCACTAGCTATCCACCCTACGTTTGGTAATGTATATATGTCCATGCCACTCTCTCACTTCGTCACAGCTTACCCTTTCCCCTCCCCATATCCTCAAGTCCATGCTCTAGTAGGTCTGTGTTTTATTGCTGTCCTACCCCTAGTCTATTCATGAATTTTTTTTTCTTAGATTCCATATATATGTGTTAGCATACGGTATTTGTTTTTCTCCTTCTGACTTACTTCACTCTGTATGAGAGACTCCAGGTCCATCCACCTCACTACAAATAACTCAATTTCATTTCTTTTTATGGCTGAGTAATATTCCCTTGTATATATCTCTTCTTTATCCATCTTCTTTATCCATTCATCTGTTGATGGACACTTAGTTTGCTTCCATGTCCTGGCTATTGTAAATAGAGCTGCAATGAACATTGTGGTACATGACTCTTTAATTATGGTTTTCTCACGGTATATGCCCAGTAGTGGGATTGCTGGGACGTATGGTAGTTCTATTTGTAGTTTTTTAAGGAACCTCCATACTGTTCTCCATAGTGGCTGTATCAATTTACATTCCCACCAACAGTGCAAGAGGGTTCCCTTTTCTCCACACCCACTCCAGCATTTATTGTTTTTGGAGTTTTTGATCATGGCCATTCTGACCTGTGTGAGATGATATCTCATTGTAGTTTTGATTTGCATTTCTCTAATGATTAATGATGTTGAGCATTCTTTCATGTGTTTGTTGGCAATCCATATATCTTCTTTGGAGAAATGTCTATTTAGATCTTCTGCCCATTTTTGGATTGGGTGTTTGTTTTTTTGTTGTTGAGCTGCATGAGTTGCTTGTAAATTTTGCAGATTAATCCTTTCTCAGTTGCTTCATTTACAACTATTTTCTCCCATTCTGAGGGTTGTCTTTTGGTCTTGTTTATGGTATCCTTTGCTGTGCAAAACTTTTAAGTTTCATTTGGTCCAATTTGTTTATTTTTATTTCCATTTCTCTAGGAGGTGGGTCAACATGGATCTTGCTGTGATTTATGTCATAGAACCCTTGAACTTAAGAGATTTCATTCAGACACAGAGTAGCATCTGCTAAAAATGTATATGGAATTATTTAATAACATATTTGAGTCAACATGGGCATTCTCAAGTGAAGTGATCAATGTGTGTGTTTTACAAATACTGTTTTCCTAACTACAACTGATTTTTGTAGTTTTGTGGAATTTAATAATCTTCCATGAAGCCATAAAGCCAGAAGCAGGGAATAATTTCTTCTAATGCAGACAGAACGCTGTGACTGGGAGCAAAGCATGTCTCATATATAATAATAGACTGTGTTTGATGTTAAGAATAGATAGGGAGTGGATCTATCTAAACTCTTTGACCAAGTACCTAAAATTAGAAAAACAGAAGCAAAAACAAATCTATGATTGCTATATCCAGATACGTAGACAAAAGTTGGTGCAGATAATATAAATAAAGACTCTGCATTTTACATTCTCAATTAAGCTTATGCTTCTGCACATGGGTCTAAAAAATAAAAACAGATTGCCTCAGAATAATTTTCTATCATTAAGAAGCTTGACATGCAAATTATTTTAATAAATACATTCACTCATTCAAAAGCAGTAAAATATTCTAAGTAAATGTTAATTGAGCATATACTACATGGGTTACTTTAAAAAATAAGAAAAAAAAATCTTATATCTGAATCATGCCATTAGAAGTCCTATTTACAATCTAACATATTTAAGTGAAAAATATCTATGATTTTCAGCAACCTAAAGGACAGAGGCCTCTATGAATCAGACTAGCCTCTGGTTCAACTAGCAAAGATATTGGCTGTAGCACCCAGGACAAGCCAACTGGTGAGTACCAGTCAGATTGAAGCTCTGCATATGTGTTGAATATGCACATTTAAACAAAAAAACACTAAAAACTTAGAACCAGATATCTGAGATATAAACATTCAAATAAATACAATGACTATATCTATGTATTTGAAATGAGAGAAAGGAAGCAGGTTAATTAGGTTGCTATATATGAAATCCAATCCTTAGTTCTGTGGGGACAGAAATGGTTTACACTTTTAATTTTTGCCCAGATAAGGCTCTGGTAGTAGAATCACAAAATCAAATATACAAAAGTTCGGAATATATACAAGAATGTTGATTTAATCTTTTACAATTGGAGATAACTTTCTTGACATGACTATTAATATCTGTAATTCAAGATACCTCTGTCCCAGATATTAAGATTGCTAAAAGATCAAAAATCAAAATAGTAACTAACTAAATAAATAAAACTAATTTAATGAGATGAAAAAAATCAGGATATAGAAATGGATTGTATTTGAATGACATATTATAAAAACTATGGAAATGAGAATATAAGTAGCCAAAATATGAAAAGTGTATACCTTTCTAGGAGCTAAAGTAAAATCTGTTAAATTCAATGTGATTCAGAACTGAAACAAACAGAATCAATAAGGGCAAATGCTAATTTTTTGTTTTTGTTTTTTTTTTCTCCTGAATGCTGTGTAAAACAAAGCAACAAAAGAGTACTTTAGGGATATGCAAATAGCAAAATGTAGTTTAGAGTTGATTTGCCATATCACCTTCTGGTGAAGTCTTGCTGAAAATGGACTTTTTTTTTTTTTTTTTTTTTTTGAGATACTTGGGAAGTATGTTTGCTTCTAAACATCAATTTCTTTGCAAATAACATTGCAGATATCCAATATCATCTGTTATTTTTATTCACATTCTCTAAAGGTTACTATTTCTGAAAGTCTTTTTACTTGTGCAGTTTGGTTTATTTTTACCCAGTTATATACTAACTATATTTACAGATACATCAAATCAGTAGTGTTAATAAATTAGACAAGGTTTGGGGAGAATACCTTATTACAATGTGTGCCAGAAATCACTTTCCAATGGTAATAGAAATGAAAGTGTGCACCTGCAAGCATACTGATTTCTTAGACACCTACTGCAAAATTCTCATTTACAGATGCAGGAACTGAACCTTAAAATTGCCTACGGATACAGTTCAGATTTAACATTTTCAGGATGCCAGCCCATTCGTATCCTCAGACATTTAGTTCAACCTCTTATGCCATTATTTGGTGTAAAATTATGGAAGTAGTTTCTACACTTGGTGTTGCTACACCGAGTGCATCATCTGAAAAGCCAATCAGGCCCTGGACTCTCTTTAAAACATACATGGCTGCCCAAAAGGTCTCCATGTTTTCCCCATGTTACCAAACCAAACTTGGGTCTGCTCACGCACGCTCAGTAAAGCCAATCTACTGACACTGCATTGTGGTGAAGGGAGTGCAGCATTTATTGTAAGGTACTGTACAAGGAGTCTGGGACAGCTAGAACTCAAAAAGCCCAAACTCCTCGATGGGTTTCAAGGTGAGAAGGAGGAGTGTCACAGGGTATGTGATTAGCTCATGCACAGTTCTCTGGTTGGTTGATGGTAAGGTAACAGGGCAGTGTCACAGGGGTTAACATTTTTGTTCCTTAGTCTCCAGTAGGCCTGGGGGCTATGTGCTTATGGTCATCAAGTAGTTAACATCTTCCATTTGGTAGGGGTTTCACATCTATAAAACAACTCAGGAAATGTGCATCATATACTGTTATCTAGGTCCTTCAGAGAGGAGCTAAACCAGAGGATATGGAGGAGAGGTCTGCCCCGGGAAGGCCCCTAGGGTCCTGCCCCTTTACATGCAGAGCATTGCATGACCTATATAGACTATTCTTACACAACCCTTTGCTTAATTTGTTGAGGTTCTATTGTGTCCTTTTCCTTATTTTTTCTTGCCTTTTCTAAGGTCCATTTTCTTTCCTGTTACAATTTCCCCTCAGCCTCTCACTAGACCTTTTTTCCTCTTTCTACTATCCACATATATTTTTTTTAAGTTCATTTTCAGGAATTTTATTCCAAGGGATTTATAGAAATTTGCATTTGTAGGTCACTAACAATACAAAACTAAAAGTTCTACTGTATCTTTCTCTGAAGCTTTTTTGCAAGAAAGAAAACTATTTCATGATCTTTTTTATACATGATTTGAAATTTAACACATTGAAAATTATCTTTTACTCTTATAATAGAGCTGATATTCTGCTTCCCTTGACAAAACGGTGTAGTCACTGAAAGTCTCAGAAATTATGTATTGATTTTATTGAGTACCTTGAAAGGTGGTGAAATAGGTAAAATTAAGTAGTTAGATTGTTTAGGTATTCCCCCACCCCCCAATATTGTCTCAATTTGTCATCATAACAGGTAAATGATCAAAGTATGTTTCTCAATTTTAGGGATTCCAATATCTTCACATTTATTTAGAAAGTTCAAATCTTTACATGGGAAGCTCAATTAATGTTTTTGATGGCTGAATAAACAAAACTCGTTTTCATTTATCCACATATTTATCCCTATAAAAATCATGTTAAAACTTGTTGCTTCTCTAGTAAACCAGGTTTTCCTTCTCAGGTGAACTTCCCTGGTGAATTGCTATTTTCTTTATCACTTCGTTAATACACCTTTGTTTGTTGATCACATAATTCCCACTCTTTGATTCCTTGATCCCAAAATGATCCTTTGCTCCCTTAGTGATTTAGTTTGTGCCATAATTGTTTCAATAGCTCAAAAGAACTCTTCTTTTTATGGGGCTATTATTTCTCTCCTTTGTTGTTGTTTGCTAGCCAGGCACTGATTGACTAGAAAAAAAATTTTTTTCTAGGGAAGTTTGCATATTTTAATAGCAGTTGAACAGCTGTCTTAGGAAGTAATGTTTCTATATTTCACAGCTTGCTGCCTCACTATTAATACTATTTTACTTCATTAATGGAGGTAATTCTTAAACACCACAAATCCTAATTATTTGAACAGGAGTAGACCATAATTCATAACTGCTTCTTCTGAAAACAAAGGAATTTTATAGCTTGGAATAGAACGCTTGTGAGGTGCCTTCCCCTTTTATCTGATGATGCACCTCATTTCCGGAACTACTGCTCCCTCAGAGGTGATAATTATCCCTGGGAGCAGCCTGGGAGCATCCTGCTGCCACATGGTGATGCAGTTAGCAAACTCAGACTGTCTAGAGTCTCTCTCCTACCCCCATGCTCAAACGTTCCCAAATGATCTAATCATCACTTTATTTTGGGAGGGGAGATTGAGGAGTGTATAAATCATGCTTATCCTTTTAAACTTTCTGTTTTAAATGGAAATATCCCACTGGCATGTGCACTTTCATTTCTCCCCCAACTACTGTAGTTCTGAAATAGAAGTAATCCTATTGATCTAATTATTCAAATGGTTATACTGTCCATGAGTTCTAAAAAGTCTGTAAATAGGAAAAAATACTATTAAAATGTGATGTTAACTAGTATATATATTTTTTCTCTATACATCTCATTTCAAACATTTTAGTGTTCCAGTAATTGGTATATATCTCTACTTAGCACTTATATTACTGTATCTGTGTGTGTGTGTGTGTGTGTGTGGTAAATTGCATCAGTAAATTGTGAGGGTCTTAAAGGAAAAACCATTTTGTTATAAATTGTAGGTGGTATACATAATATTAAAAATTGTAGAATTATCACTAGATCCTACCCTATCAGAATATAGGAACATACTATACATTTATATTGAATAAATAAATGAAACAAAAAAATACACAAATGGAGTATTACCAACCATGGGAATGCTAATACTATCTGTCTATCAATCTATCGATCTGTCTGTCATCTATCTATTCATGCTTAAATATATATATGTGTATCTATATATATAAAATAGAAACATTTGCCTATATTCCAGGGATTTTGATAAATTAGAAAAATATAACAAAATATGTATTTCTCTGATCATATATTTACTACATTTTCTGAAGTAAATTTAAAAAGATAAGGGAGAACTGAGAGGTACACAATGATATTCAAATATTAAGTATTAAATAAACAAATAGTGAATGAACGCATATTGGGTTGGAGGATCAATATGTGAAGGGCTATGAAGGATAACAGTATGTAGTACAAAACCCCTGATCTCAGATTCAGAAAGTGGTCTGTCTGTTTTGGAGTCTGCCACAATTAACTGTGACAAGGGGAGGTCCTTTTGTCTTTCTTTTCCCTATTTTATAGTGAAGGAAATGTTCTAAATTATTAACAGTAGTCTAAGTGGTCTAAGAATTCTATAAATCCACCCAGTGTAAGCAGTAAGGTAAATATTCCCAGAAGCGATCCTGGACTGACTGTCCCTTTCTTGTTCAGTGCCAGAACTGATAAAAGTTATATTTCTGGATCCTTGAGAAGTCCTTGCGTTCTTTGTTCCCCTAACACCAGTAGCATCACAGCTACAACACAGCTGCTAATAATTAGCTCTTTGATTCATTACAGGCATGGTTTAATAAAAAGACTTATAGAAGGGGAAAAGAAAGTGTTTCCCAAGTAGTTAATGATTTGTTGAAGCTCACACTGTGCCCATTATAGCTAATAACATGTCCCTTTAAGAGAAGTGTGAACACAACCCTCCAGTCAGTGATTATTTGAGAGAAAAGTGCGATTGGACTGACTTTTCAAATTCTTTATGAAATTTACATCCTCTAATCACATTTTCATATTTATCTTCCTTGAGACCTGGCATGCATTTGACTGTCTTTACATAATTTCTCCATCCTCCAGACCTCAAAGAACATCTAGTGCAGGTTTCTGGGATATGCAAAGACTGAATTTATTAACACTCTTTCCTAGCTTGCTTTAACCACTGTCAGTATATGTTATCTTTTGACAATTTCAACATGTATTCCTTAAATAAGTCCTTTACAATATGTTTCTAGAATATACCCTCTACAATATGCTTTTTAGATAATCTCTTTCATTATTAAGTGTGTTTCATTTAATGGTTTTGCTATTATAATGTATGATGGTAATTATTCAATCAAAAATATGACATTTCACTATGATAATTTAAAGATACATTCACAAATCTTCGATGCGCCTTGTAGCCTAATTCCTCTCTCCTTGAGTGTTGACTATACTTAGTGACTCACTTCTAACAAACAGAATGTGGTAGAAATAAAAGGATATCACTTGTAAGATTTAAAAAGGAACCATGGCTTCCTCCTTGTACTCTCTTTTAGATCACTCACTATGAGGAGTGATATTAGACACTATATTATAAAGACACCAAGCAAAACTATGGATAGGTCCACATAGTGAGGAACTGAGTCCTCCAGCCAACAATTATGAGTGAGTCTTCATAGAAATGGATTATTAAGACTAGGTATTCCTTCATATGACTGCTGCTTGTCAACAACCACATGACACTCTGATCCAAAACCATCCAATTCAGTTACTCCTGATTCCTGACCCACAGAAACTGTGAGATAATAAGTATTGAGGATTTTTGTTTTGTTGGTTTGTTTTTAATTTATTTAATTGGGGTTATATAGATATAAAATAAAATTTACCATTTAAGCCATTAAAAAAATGTGACATTTCAAAATTAACAGAGATTCTTCAGTGAAGGGTAAGGGCAAGTACATATAAATATTTTATATATGTATGATATGGGCAATTATATACATGTATATATATATCCTAAGTCTTATAATTAGAGGATAATAAAATAATATTAAAAACAAAGATAAGAATATTTAAAAGATAACTATATCTCCAGAGAGATGCTACCAGTCAAATACAAGATACATTTGTGCTTGACCAAAGTAACATCTCTTCTAAGTTTAAACTTTCAAACTAAAAGGAATGAAATGTTTTATTTCATAATATAGTTATTCCCTCACTTCATACACAGACACACACACACACACACACACACACACACAAACACACACTCCAAATGTGCCATTATCTCTTTCAAAATCAAAATAACTAAACCCTAGTTGGAGAATAGCTCAGGTACAATTATATCTGAAGCTTAATACCATTTTTCTTTCTGGAAAATTAAATAAAGATTCTTTATTTGGTTCAAAGTGTCTCTTGGATGGTTTCATTTCACCAAACAGGAAAAAGATGGAGGAAAGAAATCAATTGAATTCAAATTTACCAGGTTAAGAGTATTTAATATTTTTATTTTCAAGCAATAAACTTCCGGTCAGGGAACAAGTTATCCTGTATTCAAACAATGTTACCTGAAATCTTCATGGAATTTGTGATGTTTACTCCCCTGAAAAGAAAAGAAAAGCCAAGTCCTCAAGTTGTAATACAATCATAAATACAGTTAGTCTTTCTCTCATTTAATCTGTTCCACCCTGTTGGCAATGACAATCTTATAAATGGAAAACTAAATGATTTATGTTTCCATAAAAACTTATTCCTAAAAGTAGATCTTTGAGCCCCCTATTTGATGGTGTACTTTTTTTTTTTTTTTTTTTTTTTTGCGGTACACAGGCCTCTCACTGTTGTGGCCTCTCCCCGTTGCGGAGCACAGGCTCCGGACGCGCAGGCTCAGCGGCCATGGTTCACGGGCCCAGTCGCTCCGCGGCACGTGGGATCTTCCCGGACCGGGGCACGAACCCGTGTCCCCTACATCGGCAGGCGGACTCCCAACCACTGCGCCACCAGGGAAGTCCTGATGGTGTACTTTTAATAAAATATTCCATAAAAAATTCTAGGTATTTTGTCTTTGGATCTGGCTATAATAGGAACTGACTCATGATCTTGTTTATTTGTCCAATTTCCTTTTTTCATTGCCATGTAAATATGTAAGGGTCAATTGAAGCTTCAAACATTTTAGCAGACTCTCTGAGTGACTACACAGTGTTCTATTTCAAATTCAATAGGGAATGACAAAAACATGATTTGCAGATTAAATAACTATTAACACTCAGTAGTTAAATAAAAAATATATAGAAAGCATAGAAAAGGTTGAACATGTAATTCATAGGCTTTTGTGCATACAATTTTGTAATTCTTTGGTATTAGTGACATAATCAAAACTGGAACTACCTTAGGGAAATGGAAACTCCCTTATTTACAAAAAACAAAGATGATTTCAAATCGCAGGAAAGGCAGACTTTACATGGGTCTCAGAAAGAACTGGAATAAGGGCTTGAGCACCACTAGAGTTTTCTCTTCATTTCTCACATCAGGAATTCTCTTCACAGTGTTCTCCATCTACCTCATTAAAGTCAGATTTTCTTAACAAGAAGAGAGCCTGGCTACAAATAGTTCTGTATTGCTTTTGGCTCTGAAAAATGATTTATTAACTATTCCAATTTCTTAAAAATAAAAATTATGGGGAGGACACTGATTATCCCCAAAGTGTACCTCTGGACAACAGCAGAGTAAGGGTAGAAAGTAAGATTTTCCTTGCTTGAATTACAAGTCTAACCACTGATGAAAGAATTGTGGCTGATGGCTGTTTTCATAATATGACTGGAGCAGGAGAAAGGCCTTCAGATTGAATAACAGATGGTTGCTTTTAAGGTACTTAAGATGAGTAGATATGTCTCCAAGTGCAAGAAATTAAAAGCAAAAAGAAGAAAAGTGCATTTTAGAAGCAGACAAGAGTTCAAATAGCAATTCTGTATGTAGTAGCTAGATGACTGAATGATCTTAGGCAAATCATACATATTCTCTAACCTTTGTTTCTTTGTCTGTAAACCTATCAGTAGAAATAGTGAAGGTGCATTAAAACACACATCTCAGTGATTCAAACCTACAAAGCTTAGTCCTCAAACATTATAGGGCAACCAGGAATTGTTATGAAGTGTGCTCTGCTTAATTTAGTTACTTATAGGCTCAAGCGGATAGAACAATGTCAAATGCTGGTCACCGTGCCAGAAGGAAAGAGAGATCTGAAAAGTCTTGATCTAGTAATTAAATGATGTCTTCTGGAGTTGACATCTGACATTTTTCTGCTCACAACTTATTGGACAGAACATGTCAGTTAGCTTCATTCAACTACAAATTGGCCTGGAAGTATTATACCACCTATTCCCAGATTCAGGACTACCACATGAGCAGAATAATAATTTTGATACTTCACCTTCTGTTCACCAAATATTTAGTGTTTCTTTCACTCTACACACAAAAGGTACTATCCCTTTCCAAGAGAGATATCATTGAATTGCCATCTTTTCCTGGCATCAAGCTTAACGTCCAAGATTTATTGTATTACTTGTTGATATCTCTGTCAGGATTTTTTTTATTTTGTGGCAGTTCCTTTATCAAAAAGCCCTATGTGGTTTTTTTTTGGGATCCAGAAATTTCCGAACTAAATAGACAAATTCTGCAGTATATACAGGGAACCAGATAATTTCAGCAAACACCCTCATTCAGGAGTAAAATTTATGGGTTTGTGTGTGAATTTTGAAATCTACGTGGAAGATTATGGTGAGGGATCTTCACTCCATTGTTCTCTGTGCTTCTTGGTTCTGTTCTCTGAGTAATCTCCCCTTTTTTCTACTAAGCTGCAGATAAAAGGAGCAGTGAAAACTAGCAGCTTTTCTTTTCACCCTGCTCCTGCCCTTAGAGGATTGGGGATCTTGAAAAGTCACAGTTCTGGTGACTGATATATTCTAGTCTTGATCAGCCACAGATATTTTTTGGTCTAAGCCACGATTTCATTAATGGTACAAATCTCTTCAAAACATTGTAGGCTTTTCATCGATTCAATATAGTCAGCAAATGTGGCAAGAGCTTCCCTCACATTTATTTTTGATATGTACTTGTTAGATTTGTGACAAATCTTCGCTTTTCCAACTCTGCTTGCTCTCCTTTCTTAATAACTCGTGTCTTAAATATATCAGGTTTCTATGGAGAAGCATGTTTTTAGTCTACATTTTTTGTCATTATGTCCCATAGAGATAATTCATTGGGAGTCAAACCTGAACTGACTCCTCGATCTAAGACACCTACTTCAAGTCAGAGATTTTAAGAATGAACGGGACAGCTGTGCCCTGACTTGATTCTTGAGGCAAGAGTGAGTCTAACTGGCCTTTACTGCTCAAAGTTCTTCTCAATTTGACTTTTTTTTCCTGACTGCAGGAGAAAAGCAATTACTTCTCCCAAACTTGCAGGTCTCCATATTTCTCTTTTTTTATTGTTTCATTCCTCATTGTTATAAGACAGTTCTTGTAGTAACTTGACAAATGCAGTCAACCGTAACTAATACAATCACCTAACTTTTTGTTCAACTTCTTCCTCTGGACCCATAAGCTCACTTGGTATAATCTCAATGTACCCCTCTCACTATTTAGATCAGCTGCAGGCACCACGTTGTTCCACTTCTCTTCTGGCTGCCACTAGCTCATGTCTACTGCTCACAATGGCAATGGGTAGAGATTTACGTTGGCAATATCTCATCAAAAATGTTGTCAGTGCTCATACAAACATACAAAATAATGTCTAATAGAGGCTATAAGTAAGCATAATAAAAGCTTATGTTTTCCATAAGCTACCCTCTCTCTTCATCTACTTTATCTATCCTTCTATCTTCTCTAAAGGGAGGGAGAGAAGGACATACATATTCTTCTTTATACATATTTCAGGGTGTGGGAGAATAGTATGAAAATCTAAGAGCTGTGCTTTACACCTACTTAATATTTAATTTAAAAGCAATGACAATGTAAATAAAGATTTAAATATATAAGAGAAAGTGAAGGCTACAGCTTTATTTCAAAATATTATTTAGTTCTGCCCTAAGAATAAGAACAGACTAGAATATTTTGATAACTAAAATTTTCTTTGGCTACTGGTCCAGGAAATTTCTCTTTATAGGATTTCTTCTTTGATGAACATTTCTTCTGGCATTCAGTTCTAGTCTGAAGGTCAGTTATGCTTCTTGTGTTATTCTCAGCCACATGAGCTGCTGATGGAAATATAATCATGTTTTATGCTCTGTCAAAGTCTGTGGATATTTTAAAGTAACTGCTTAATATCACAAAAAATGAAGGGAAAGTTTTGAGTATCTTGAAATTTATCCAAGTTTTTTCTTTTCCCCCTCTATGACATTGCCAAAGAATACACTATCACAATAGAAACATTAAAGAATAATTAAGAAAAACTCAATACAAATTTGAATCACCCTAAATTCAATGATAGAACCACTAATAAAATCTTGGTATATCTTTCCAGCATGATCTCTATTAGTATTATTATTGTAGAAATGGGATCAACTTTGGCATTATTTTTTCACTTTTTATTCATTTAGTGGTGTACCATAAACACATTCCTCCATACCACTTCCCAGTTAATATCTGATCCTCTACCTGCAGTGGCAATCTCTGTTCTGACTTATACCACCATAGAGAAATATTCTTCAACAGTAGCCAATAAAAAATCTTAGACTTCAAAATATACAGTCTATTCTTATTTGGGGGGCAAGGTAGAGTTTTCATTTCCACTTGTGTAATTAAAAATTTACTGAAACTTGAGTTAGGTACTTGATGGGCATTCCTTGTGGATAGGTACACCTAATAGTAAGTGAATCGGTATGAATACTTCTTTGTTGATATTTCTGAATCTGTCTACAATGTTACATGCAACAAATATTACAGTCACAAATATTAGACCAAAAAGTTACAAATATTTTTAACCAGTGCTATAACCAAACTTGTTCTAAATAAAAATGTGATTCATGTAGAATGTCACTGGCCATAGTTCTTTTATAAATAGAATATTAAATATTTTACAGTAATTCAATTAATTAATAAAAATCATACTTTCTTTCAAATTTCTATCAAATCATGTGTACTAGAATCCTATTACATACTTAACTTATCAAAAGCAGTATTTTTTATATACATTGACAGGAAGGAACAGTTAATGATTAGGAATTCTCTTGTCTAGCCATATTCCACAAGTAAAATTTAATTTTTCTTTTCCTAGAATTAGCTATTAAAGAGAAATGCATTAGATCTCAGGAGATGTATCATTTCCCTATTGTAAAGAACGTCATGACTTCAGGTCAGTAATTCCATTTCCTCTGAATATCATGCACCATATATGTAACAAGAGACTGACCACACTTTTGTAAATGTCTTTTCCAAATTTACAAGCATTATGTATGTCTGTGATCTACCAATTCCACAGCAATTTAATTTTCAAGAAATTCTTTAAGGACAAGCTACAGCTTTCAATTTGTCAAAAGATTTTACCAGGATAGATAGATAGATAGATAGAGATAGATAGATAGATAGATAGATAGATAGATAGATAGATGATAGATGATAGATAGATCTTAATGTATGTTTGTGTGCTTATTTGGTGAGGACTGGTTATTGATCTAATGATCTATTCATTGGTCTAATGGTCTAATGAAATGTTAATTTGATGACTAATTTCTTTCCTATACTTTGAGGAAACATTTCAGTGTGATAAATCATCATCAGATTAATCTAGGTATTATGTATTACTCATAGACATTTAGAAGGATATTAGTACAAATTAATGTCCATTTTTAGATGATAATTTAAATTCAATTAATCACTTTCATATGTAACCCAGTGTCACTATTTTAAAATAGTTTTTAAACTATTGTAAGAAGTTTTCCTATTATTTTCACTAATCACTGCATTATATTTTAGTAAATACAGAGAATATACAAAATAATTCTTGTCTTTTCAAATAGTATTTCTTTTGTAACATTACATAAAATTAATCAACTTTATGAAAAGGCAAAGTTCTATCTTATGCTTCTTGAAATGACCGTATAGTCTTGTTTCCTTTAGCAGAATACTGGTGTGTTGGGATAAAGATACTCACACACTTGTGTTTTAGAACACAGTCTATGTACTGCATTGGATCTGAGAGAAGACATCAGGGAGAGAATGAAACCAAAATCAGTGCATTTAAATGATTTGTCTGAGTTAAAAAACAATCCATGTAAGAGGCAGCCAAAAGCTATTGTATGACTAATGCTCCTAAATATCAAGAACTACAGACAATTAGAAAAAGGACCCTAGAAAAATCCTCTGAGTCAGGAGTAGGAGCACTGGATTTTATGATGCTTGTCTAGTGACATCCCACATGTTCAAAAATGAGGAATTTAAAAGCAGTAAGCTTGGGCTTCCCTGGTGGCGCAGTGGTTGACAGTCTGCCTGCCAATGCAGGGGACACGAGTTCGGGCCCTGGTCTGGGAAGATCCCACGTGATGCGGAGCAACTGGGCCCGTGCGCCACAACTACGAGCCTGCACGTCTGGAGCCTGTGCTCCGCAGCAAGAGAGGCCACAACAGTGAGAGGCCTGCACACTGCGATGAAGAGTGGCCCCCACTCGCCACGACTACAGAAAGCCCTTGCACAGAAACGAAGACCCAATACAGCCAAAATTAAAATAAATGAAATTAAAAAAAAAAAAAAGCAGTAAGCTGGGCTCTTGACTTATCAACTGATTTTTGGTGTTTACTATTTACTATTAATTTTCCTCTTGTGATTTAATTGTCCTCTCATGATTAAATCTACAATGAAATTAGCTAGCATCAGTTTCTCTAATTTATATTACTTCAGCCTTCCTAGTGGTTGTACAAACACCCAATTCTGAGAATTAAATAATTTCTAGCTTGAATACATAGAATGGCTTCTTTCTGACTGAAATAAACATCAAATATTAGATGGTGGAGGCAGAACTGAGAGCCCAAATCTAACCTCAGTATCCACCCTTATTACACCAAAAGGGGCAAATCCAGGAACAAAGACATAGCCTCCTTGACTTTCAGTTCAATGATCTTTTTACTGGACCACACTACCATATAAAAAATTTATAGACTTTTTATACACAATTTCTTATGGAAATGCTTATATCTATGCAAATTTAATTGTTGAAGGTTTTTCATAGTTATTATTTGGGGGGAGGGTATTATGACATATAGTTCAAGGATTTAAAGTACAGCTACCTATTTCTTTGAAGTAAACATTGAGCTACTTGACTATCTTTTAATATAATACTAATTTTAAATAAATTACTTTAGTATTTCCTCTGCATTTAAGTATTTTTTTTCAAATGCTCACAGATGTCATTTATCACTTATAACTATGTTTGTCAATCAGAGTTTCCTCAGGAGAGCAGTGGAACAGATGAAAGTGAGAGATAGCAGCTTCAAGCATGGATGCCTTTCATTAATCTAAACTGTCCCCTCTGGCCACAGTGCAGTATCTTCTCTGCCCTCTCTATTGCCATCAATCATTTGCTCTCTGGAAGTCTCACCTGATCCTCACACTTCCTGCTCCTCTCTCTTATTATATCTTATGTCTTCTTTTTTCCCAACTCAAAAATGCCAGAGCACAGATCAATTGAGAATGGAATAATTTTTAATATGGCCAAAAGAGGTATTTAGTAGATAAAAATATTGATAAATATTCAAAATTCTAGACAACTTGAGATTTATTCTGTCAATACTCATACAATTTCCACATTTTATATCATTCATATATGGGTGAGGATCCAAGCTGTTCGTGCAATATTGTGTGAACCAAAACAAAGAATATCGGTTCTCCAAAAGCACACTCATTGCACATTCGACTCCTTTGCTAATATGTTGATTTTTCTTTAGGCTTATTAAATGTTAATAGGCAATATATATTCATTGTAAAATTTTAAAAGAGTCAAGAGAAAATGAAGTCAAAACTTCATCTCTCTCCACTTTTTTCACTATCTAATCATTTCTCAGAGGCAATCATTGCTACTTATTATTTGTGTGGTCTTCCTATCTGTGCATATCATCTTCATGCGTATTTACTTTACATGAATAATAGCATACTGTATACACTAGTCTAATATTTTTTCTTTTTTTTTTAACCTCGTTAATGTTTGCATTGCTTTCTGGAGTATTTTAGGAAATAGTATTTAGTATTTTTGTTCCAGTGGTTACCTTCACAACTATTGGGTGGGCCAAAAGGTTCGTTAGTTTTTTTCCGTAATATGGCTCTAGTAGCACTTAGTTGTCTTTAATTTCATTTGAAACAATTTTGTTAGATTGTAAGTGACAGCTATCATATCAGTATGCATTTTAAAAAAGACTTATCAAAATTGGTGAATTTTTGTATAGCCATTTTAATATTGTGGCTGAAGAAAAAAGCAACATTTTTGGCATATTATGCTTTATTATTTCAAGGAAGTTGAAAATGTGCAGAAATTCAAAAAAATATTTGTGCATCTTATGAAGAAGGTGCTGTGACTGATCGAACATGTCAAAAGTGGTTTGCAAAGTTTTGTGTTGGAGATATCTCAATAGACGATGTTCCACGGTCGGGTAGACAAGTTGAAGTTGACAGTGATCAAATCGAGACATTAATTGAGAACAATCAATGTTATACTACATGGGAGGTAGCCGACATACTCAAAATATCCAAATCAAGTGCTGAAAATCATTTGCACCAGCTGGGTTATGTGAATAGCTTTGATGTTTGGGTTCCACATAAGTTAAGCAAAAAAAAACCTTCTTGACCATATTTGCTCATGTGATTCTCTTCTTAAATGTAATGAAACATTCCATTTTTAAAACAAATTGTGACAGGCAATGAATACTGTACAATGACGTGGATACTGTACAATAATGTGGAATAGAAGAGATTGTGGGGCAAGTGAAATGAACCACCAACAACCACACCAAAGGCCGGTCTTCATCCAAAGAAGTTGATGTTGTGTATATGGTGGGATTGGAAGGGAGTCCTCTATTATGAGCTCCTTCCGGAAAACCAAACGATTAATTCCAACAAGTACTGCTCACAATTAGACCAACTGAAAGCAGCACTCCACGAAAAGCATCCGGAATTAGTCAACAGAAAACACATAATCTCCCTTCAGGATAACGCAAGACCACATGTTTCTTTGATGAGCAGGCAAAAACTGTTACAGCTTGGCTGGGAAGTTCTGATTCATCCCCGTGTTCACCAGACATTGCACTTTCGGATTTCCATTTATTTAGGTCTTTACAAAATTCTCTTAATGGAAAAAATTTCAATTCCCTGGAAGACTGTAAAAGGCACCTGGAATAGTTCTTTGCTCAAAAAGATAAAAAGTCTTGGGAAGATGGAATTATGAAGTTGCCTGAAAAATGTCAGAAGGCAGTGGAACAAAAGGGTGAATTTTTTGTACAATAAAGTTCTTGGTGAAAATGAAAAACGTGTCTTTTACTTAAAAACTGAAGGTACTTTTTGGCCAACTCAATTTGTTCTTATACAATGTATTTTTTAACATCTTTATTGGAGTATAATTGCTTTACAATGTTGTGTTAGTTTCTGCTGTATAACAAAGTGAATCAGCTATACGTACACATATGTCCCCATATCCCCTCCCTCTTACGTCTCCTTCCTACCGTCCCTATCCCACCCCTTTCGGTGGTCACAAAGCACCGGAGCTGTTCTCCCTGTGCTATGCGGCTGCTTCCCACTGGCTATCTATTTTACATTTGGTAGTGTAGATAAGTCAATGCTATTCTGTCACTTCATCCCAGCTTACCCTTCCCCCTCCCCGTGTCCTCAAGTACATTCTCTACATCTGCATCTTTATTCCTGCTTTTGCACAATATTCTTAATCATTTATCTCTTCCATGTGTACTGACTTCCTATTGTGAACAATGAGGAAATTGCTTTTCTCCTTTTCCTACTTTCCCTCCCCACATTTTCAATGGTTCTATTATTTTATTACTAATGAGCTTTATAACTTTAAACTACTTATACTTCTCTTAATTTATTGTCTTTAAATATTTTTGACTCTGTTCATAAAAGAGAAATTGGCCATCACTTCCACCTTTCCCCCATCTCTGCAAATTTCTATATAACGTTATTTCTACTCGGTCATATTTCATAATTTTATATTCTTGTTCATATTTTTAATGCTCACTTTTAGTTTATGCCATACAAATAAATGGATTTGTTGCTCAATAGGTAGTTCTTTTACCAAGTTTCTTCATTAATTTCTTAGTTAACAAAAACTTAGCTCTTATAGTTTCTTCAAGAACCGGTAATATATACCATATAACTTGAATAGACTTTTTATATTGAAAATGGATTCCATGTTCAAAACTGACTTGAAGGTCAGCCTGCCTGGACATAGAATTTTGTAGTCATCCTTGATTTTCATGAAAAAGTTATGTTGTGAAGAAGATGTAGGAAAACAGACTGATTTTTTTTTCCTTTGAAAATTACTTAATATTTTCATCAAGATAACTGATGGGGATTCTTTCTTTGCCTTTAAGATTTATTATCTTTACTAAGATATCTACTTGACATATATTTTATCATTTTGTGTCAACTTTTCATGGAACATTGTGTGCTCTTTAAATGTGTAGATTCAAGTTTCTTTTGTTCCTGTTGATTTTTCTTAAATTTTATCTTCCTTTTTTTTCTGTTATTTTATAGTGCTTCTCTTCTTCAAGGAAATCAGTTACATATGTTTTGTTTCTCCTTTGTCTGTCTTTCATTGGTATTATTTTTCATTAATACTTATTTTTCAGTAAACTTTATAATTGGTATAATTTCAGGTTTACAAAAAGGGTGCATGACCACCAGTAGGGACAGAGATAGTTTTAATCCCATCTCAGATATGTGGATTAGATCTTCCACATTAAATATGGTGCAGTCACTAAAAGAAGGTAGAACTAATACAGGACAAGAAAAAAAAAAAACATAGACTATCTTGGTAGAAATAACAGCCTGTTTTAAACAGGGTTGGAAAGATAGAGTGTGACCAGTTTATCATTTCATCTTGATGAACTTGCTTACATCTGAGCACAATTGTGTGCAATAGTTCTAAGAATTGTCTTTGTCTTCACTGAAACTGACATAATTACAATTTTACCACTGTCATCTCAATCTGCTGCCTTGTGTCACTGCTCAACAAACAACAACACTTTGCTGTTTTGGGGATTTCCTAGTCAAAGACACATTGTGGAAAATTGTGAAATAAATAGTGAAGTGAATCTACAGTACACATTTAAAAGATAAATGGGTTTTCTTTAAGGCCAACAGCAAAGGAGTAAGCAAAGGAATTACAGAAATATCCACAGTATGTAGTAGGCTGATAATGGCCATCAACATATCACACTTCAATCCCTGGAACATGTAAATATTACCTTATGTTACCTTATATGGAAAAAGGGTCTTTGCAGATGTGATTAGTTTCAGAATCTTAAAATGGGGAGATTATCTGGATTAGTTAGATGGGCTCCTAATGCCATCATATGAATCCTTATAAGTAGGGGGCAGAGATTTGAAACATAAACTTACCCCCCACACACATAAACACAAACACACACATGCACATGCCCTGACACACACAAGCACAAAAGAGAAGGTGATGTGAAGCCAGAGGCAGAGATTAGACTGATGTAGCCAAAATCAAGGAATGGCATTAGTTACCAGAGCCTGGAAGAAACAAGGAATAGGTTTCCCCCTTGAGCCCCCTGAGGTAACAGACCTCACCAACATCTTGATTTTGGCCAGTGATATGGATTAAACTTCTGGCAGAACTATAAGAGAATAAATTTCTGTTGTTTTAAGACCCTAAGTTTATGTTATTCTGTTACAGCAGTCACGGAAAAGTAATACAAACTACCCGTTTATTTTAAAATATCTTGGCAGTTATCATGCATATGCTAGAATTGAAAGGTTCAGGTAAAATACAAGTTTCTCTCTTCCATCGAACGTGATTAAGAAATGTATTACATATATTTTGAATCACTGGACATGCCTAAATTCTCCACTCATTTTGAAGGTGTATAAACTGCCTGCATACAATCTCAACTAAATATGTATGTATGCATGTGTGTTTATTAATATACATATAATTTTTATGTAAAATTTGTGTTCCTATGGAAAAATAAATCAGTGTTTTCATTAAGATTGTTCTTGTTGGCAGGAAAGTAATGTGTTCTGAGTTGAAAGGCACCTACTTGAGTGAATTTAGAAAATTGCCCTTTCTGAGGAGTCTGTCTTTGCAGGAGCAATATAAGGATAGCACCATCCAACTCGTGGGTTATTGTGGGAGGTTACTAGATAGTAAACTTAAATGCATAGCACAGTATAGCACAGGGTTCAAAATATAGTATGTACTCAATAAATACTCTGGAGTTATAGTTCCTTTTCCCACAAACAAACAATGTATTCCTAAGAGAATTACTCTGGCAGCAGACTGGAATTGTGAAGATTGCTGTTTTGAGAAGAGAAATTGCTTCAGTATCCATTTTCCTTATAAATGGTTAGGTTTGGAAATTTTGGAGGTTGAATCTAATTTATCATTACTGTGAGGATGTCATGTAATACTGTATAGAAAACTGGCTTTTGTGAGTGCAAGGATGTTATAGTTTCCAATAAAATTACAAAATATTTACTGCATCCAGGCCAGAGACTGTGTCTGGCAGGTAAATAAAGACCTGTTCTCACAGCCTTAAATCACTGTCATCTCTACACAGACGTGTTATTCATTTCCAGACTAAAAGTCCCAACACCACCCAGGTCTATTGAACATGAATTTTCTTCTTAGTGAATTTTACAATCTGAAGCAAATAATGGTGGCTCAAAAGGAACAGTCATGGAATTATTAAAACTCAAGTAAAATTAATTTTAATAATGTATTTTTAAAACTCTGAAGTCAAAGTATTAATCAAATTTCTAAAATTCAATTAATCATACCATAAATGTTTTTAAAGCAACCTTTCCCTAAGGGTTGAAATCGAATTAATCATAGAAAAGTTTGCTGACAATGTTTGTTAAATGCATAATGTGAAGACATGATGAGGATTCTATTTTCTTTTCTAAATGATGTGGTTGCCAATTTTAAGACTGTAGAAAGAAGTAGTGCTTCCAGTGAGCTCAGAGCTAAATCTGTGAGTTTTATATTCAACTCCTGATCTAAGGCCCTCACTTTTTGTTATAGCATTATAGTGGACCAATTGTATGAATTATTAAAATTATTAAAATTATAAAAAATGAGAATTCCATTTATATATGGCATATAGACCATGTCAAAGTAAAACCCCATAACTTAATGGCCTAGAACAATAACCTAATAGCTATTTCATAAATATAATCATATAGAGAAAACCAAATATCATATATTAATGCATATGTGTAGAATGTAGAAAAATGGTACAGATGAACCAGTTTGCAAGGCAGAAACAGAGACCCAGATGTAGAGAACAAACATATGGACGCCAAGGAGGGAAAGCTGTGTGTGTGTGTCTGTGTCGGGGGGGTGGGTGGTGGGATGAATTGGGAGATTGGGATTGACATGTATACATTAATATGTGTAAAATAGATAACTGTTAAGAATCTGCTGTATAAAAAAATTAAATATTTTTTTTAAAGTGCCATCTTCAGGACTTTTCTGGCAGTCTAGTGGTTAAGACTCTGTGCTTCCACTACAGGGGGCATGGGTTTGATCCGTGGTCAGGGAACTAAGATCCCTTTAGCCATTCAGCTCGGCCAAAAAAAAAAAAAAAAGGTGCCATCTTAATCAACTTCTTCACTTCCTTGTGTTTGCACTCCCCTTCCCCAACTAATCCTTAAACTACTATTATCTGATTTATGCCCTCAACTTCTCCAATGAAACTTCAATGGCGATGTTCACTGATGAACTCCTAAATGATAAACCCAATAAACATTTTCATCTTTATAATTTCTAATGTTTTTATTAAGTGTGTCAATCAGTTTGTCCTTCAAAAATTCTCTCTTCTTTTGGAGTCTGTAGTTACCGCCCTCTGATGCATAGATTCTTAATCTGGGGGCTGTGGATCACATAGATATGGACAGGGAGAAATTTGCATCTTTCTTTGTATTAACTCTAACTGAAATTTAACATTTTATTGAATTATGATTATTGTCAACACTAGGGTGTATTAGCAGTATCTACCGATTTGTCACTAGTAGAAGTACGGATGTTGTCATCTTACAATACAGTTGATACAAATATCTTGTCATATCATTTACACTCATCTCAACTGCTTAATTATGGCCATTATTAGACCTCTTGTTAAATCTTGATTTTTAATATATTAATAAAGGAGGGCATATATTACTCTAAAAGTTTTTTTAAAAAAATAAATGTAGTCATATAATTCTGCTCCCAGAATCATGGATGTGCCATGATCAATGTCACCTTTTAATAGTTCCCATAATTCTGTCATTTATATTACATACTAGTATACTCCAAATGGATCAAATATTTAAATGCAAAAGAGTGACGCCAGAAAAGTACTTGAGGAAAGCTTGACTGAATTCCTTTGCACTTTAGAAAAGGAAGGACTATTCTAACTATAACTCAACATTCAGAAGTTATAAATCAGAAGATTTACCAGAAGGTAAATCAGAGATTGACAAAATTACCTACACAAGTAAACAGAAAAAATAAACCCTATTTGAACAGTAGTGGCAATATATTATGCTCCTATTCAGTTTTCTTTCATATGCTGCCCATTTTTTTTAGCACAAAATTTTAAAAAATGGTATCATTTAAAAACCTCTAAACTGCAACTTGGTCATTTCTCAACACATTCTGACTGGACTTTAGTTCCTGTCAAGGATTTCTAATCATTGTTCCCGAGAAGAGCCTGGCCATCATTCTGCTTTGTGTGTGTGTTTGTGTGCATGTGTGTGTCTGTTTTTACTTCAATCCATTTTTTAAATATAACATTATTTTGTGGACATGATTGGACAATATATTTACTCATGCTATCTCAACCCCAAATTCACTTTTCTATATGCTCCTTTGTGACCATGGACCTGAGAGACTAGACCCTGAATATCCCAAAGTTTGTTTTTTTTTTTTTTAACAAATTTATTTATTTATTTACTTTTGGCCGCGTTGGGTCTGCATTGCTGTGCGCGGGCTTTCTCTAGTTGCGGCGAGTGGGAGCTACTCTTCGTTGCGGTGCGCGGGCTTCTCATTACGTTGCCTTCTCTTGTGGAGCACGGACTGTAGGCTCACGGCTTCAGTAGTTGTGGCATGCGGGCTCAGTAATCATGGCTCGCGGGCTCTAGAGCAGAGGCTCAATAGTTGTGGCGCACGGGCTTAGTTGCTACGTGGCATGTGGGATCTTCCTGGACCAGGGCTTGAGTCCATATCCCCTGCATTGGCAGGTGGATTCTTAACCACTGAGCTACCAGGTAAGCCCTGCGCCACCAGGGAAGCCCCCCGAAGTATCTTGACAGATAGTTTTCTCTTAATTTTGTATCAGTGGGAGGCATTCATGGAAGACTGCAAAGAAGGGAGGGTGGAAGAAAGGATTCTTTTCAGGTGTCCAGAGTCTTCCTAAATCAGTTCTGGTCCAGTCTCCGTGTGTACCATCGCTCCTAGCACCAGCCATCTGCACTGTATGGGAGATATCAGCACGGGCTGCATTGTGCCCCCCCCCCCCACACACACACACACACTAGAAGTCCAAGCGCTTACTCTGAATCAGGAGCCTCAGGGACCCTTTTCCTGACTTCAGAGATTACATGACAACTGGTTAGCCACTCCCCCACCCCATGCTCCTAGTTTTTGTGACAACATCTCTTTACGTAGGTTCCCAAGTCCAAGGACTGGTAGCTTTTCAAAAGCTATGTGACCAGTTTCCTATATTTAACTTTCTCTGGTGCTATACCAACCATAATTTCTTTCCTGTAATGACCCTAACCGATGCTATAAGTGGTGCCAGGAGTGGTCACATGAATCGTATCCTTAAATATAAAATCCTGGGATTAGTTTTGATGATGGAAACAGTTATTGGAAACTGACTATCTGTAGCATGTAGTGGTATCAACATTACTTAAATTAAGATTTGTCATTCCTAAAATTGTCTATTTTGGCCAGGCTTCAGGATATCTGTATTAATTGACCATTATCAGATTAACGCTGAGAGTAAGAACTAAGGGTGGGAGGCTGGCTTCTGATTTTCCTAAAGAAAGGAAAGAAAATGACATGCTCTGGGCCACAACTCTTTGACCAATCAAAGTCAGATGATCAGAGAAGTACTACTGTGGTCCTAAAATAATCACTCATATCTTACAACAGCTGAACAGGTAGCAATGAAAATTATATCCTAAAGTTAATTATGCTGGATATAAATTGATCATTTGAATTAAATTTCCACTTTCCTTATCACTTATGTGTAAATAAGGGAGTAGAATGAGGAGTGGGATCCTGTTAATGGAATATGGTAATTTGTGTGTACTGGGTAGAAGTTGAAATCTTTGGTTATGCAACACTCTGAGATTTCTTACCAGTGTAAGCAGCACCTTCACCTGTGGGTAAGAAGATGGACTTTTCCTTGTTTGATAACTTTACTTAATTAAGTAGTCTTGCAAGGGATGCCATTTCTCCTCAAGACCTAACCCCACCAAATCTTATTGCTCAAGAGTTAATTGCAGTCATATTTTAGCATCCTTTAGAGAGATAAGAGCAAAATCTGACTCAGAATAATAGTTTTTACTTGGAAATATTGGTAAGATTAAGATTTGCTAATTTATAAAAGCATACAACCTGTAAAATATGTTTGGGAATAAATCCAAGGAAGTTAAATCTAGGAAGCCAAACAGATCAACAGAGCCAGATAATATATGGATATGGAGACAGGTTTTAACTGAATGTGTCAGCTCAGGCAACTGTGAGTGGCTCTACTATTTATTTGGTTGGTTGACTGAAACCTAGCCTTGACAATGTCAAGCATTCAGTAAGGTTGAGATGTGTTGCAGGGTGGGTTTTCTGGAAACAGAAACTGAGATGGAGTTTGAGGTGCAATATATTTCTTAAGAATCAATCCCTGTGAAAAGAAGGAGAAAATGGATTAAGCAGAGGGAAGAGCTAAAATACAGCACTGTCCTGTCACATCCTCAGTCAAGTCAGTGGTGGGGATCTTGGAAGGATTCCATTCTGAATTTTCCTGCATTGGACCAAAATAGTTGGACTCTGTAAACCCTCCCCACTATGTTGCAGAATGTGGGTTGCCTCAGGAAGGATATGACCTTGAGTGAAACTGGTCCCTGCAACCAAAGTAAACCTTGAAGGAGCTGACAGCAAGAGGCTGTCTACCGACCTCTTTTTAAATGAACAGCAATTCCTTCTTCGAAGGGGAATCAGTGGCACAGGAGGGGAATCCGGGTGTCATGGGCTCTCTACCCAAGATGTTAGAATGTCCCTGGCTTTATCTGCAGGAAGTCAATGTCCTAGGGAATTAGGAAGTTTGAAATGGCTTCTTTATGTATGATATGAACATCACCCCATATTCTCTGAGAGCTTAAAGAACTCTGGTCCCATCAACTCTTTAAACTATGTACATTTAGAGCTTCCCTGTAGTATTCTATTCAGAAAATGTTTCCTTTTGTCATTATCACCTTTTAAAAATGCCACCTTGATATGAAGACCCTTCCTTACTATCTTCTTGAATATAACCAGATGTACTCATCTGCACCTAAACATACCAGTCTTTTGTACTGTCATGCCTTTGTTCATGATATTGCTTTACTAAGATGCTATTCCCTCCCTCTTGTTTAGAAAACTGAATTTGTACTCACTCTCTAAGTTGTGCTTCAAATATTATCTTTCTTTAAAACTTCTTGCACTCCTGCAGACATGATTGGTTGGTATATCGCATCTCCTATAAATACCAAGACATGATATTATTATATTTCCTTTATATATTACTCTTCTACCACCTGATTTTAATACCCTTGAGAACCCAGGCTGAATATTAATTATCTTTTTATATCCAGTTCCTGCTCTACACTATATCCCTTCATTAATGGTTTCCAGGGAAAAAGTAGTTTTTCTGACAAATGGTGAAGTAATAGTGCAATTAACTGAGATTAAGAAGCTGTGAAGATGAGAAGTCTTGCGAATAACATAGGAAAATGAATAGTTGCTGAATTTAAGACAATTTGAGTTTGAAGTATCTGAGAGAGAGCCTAAAATAGATATAGATAAATATGTGTTTATGAGATAATGAATGAAAGAATAAATGAATGAATGGATGTGAAATACTTCAATGGAAAATTTCCTTAGCCAGTCAAGGCTAGAGATCAAATAAAGAGATGGCTTAGCAAGGTAAACACATTTTGTGTGTGTGTGTGTGGCTGCCTTATCACTGCACTACAGAGAATAGGATACTGCAGCTTCTCTAAAAGTCTCAGAATCACCCCGTGAGCAAAGAGCCTCATAATAATTATTTTAGACAGGCTCATTAAGGTATAATCAATATGCAATGAACTGCACATACACAACACATATTAAAAGTGTACAATTTGACAGATGCATACACAATTGCAATAATCACTACAATCAGAGAGAATATACCCATCACTTCCAGAAGTTTCCTCACACCTCTGGTAATCCTCCCCTCATACTTCACTCTACCCCAAAGCTCCAACAAATCACTAATTCATTTTTTGTCACTATATATTAGTATTTATTTTCTTAACATTTATATCAAATTAATTAATATAGTATATGCTCTTTTAATCTGGCTTATTTCACACAGAATAATTATTTTGAGATTCATCCATCTTACTGCATGTATCAATAGTTCTTTCCTTTTATTGATTAGTAGTATTACATTTTATAGATATTCCCCAATTGTTTATAAACACCTTGTTATCATTTGGATAATTTGCATATCATGTTTATCATTTAGCTAACCATAACTTTCATAGCCATTGGATAACCAATGGATAAACTGGTTATCAATTATCTTGACATGCACATTTGGGCTATTTCCAATTTTTGGCTATTACCAATAAAGCTGCAATGAACATTTGCATACAAGTCTTTACATGGACATATATTTCCTTTTTCTTTTTGGTAAAAACCTAGGAGTGGAATGGCTAGGCCCTATGATAGGTCTTTGTTTAATTTTTTAAGAAACTGATAAATATTTCCCAAGAGGTTGTACCATTTTACATTCATACCAGCAGTTTATGAGAGTCCCAACGTGTTATTTTTCTAAAACTCTTAGAATCACCACATGAAGAAAGAGCCACCTAGATATTGTTTATCAAGTATTACAGATTTTTCTTTTCTCCCATGTGATCTTTTTCACATTCTTATCCAAAGTCATCCATGCTTTACTTTCCTTTAAACTCTTGAGCATCTTATAATTCCTGGTTTACTTTTCTTAGTATTTCCTTCTTTCTATTTAGGATCTATTTATCCTGTTTCCGAAGCTGGTGTATAGAATGGTTCTTCTTAAGTCTTCTCCCTTTCTGAGGCATAAAAAGCAGCATGTATGAGCTTCACAGAGATCTGGCAATTAATTCTGTCAGTCAATCAGGGAATAGCTTCTGAATAAAATCTTCAATTTCCAAACCTTTTATTAACAAATGGAATTTTTTCCTTTGTGATTCCTTAGAGTAGCTACCTTGGATATCTGCCTGTTTCTATTCAGGCTTCTTATGCAACTTTCTTCATATGATCTCATAATTTTTCTCCATTATTTAGATCTACAAAATGTCCTTAGTGACAATCACAAGTAATCACCAATAAATTTTAATAATAAATGATAATAGTTACCAACTGAGAAGTAGTCAGAACTTCACTTATTTCCCTCCTCTCAATTCTTTTTTGCCAAAATCCTGAACATTATTTTACCTTTTTTGCCAATAATCAACATTACCATGAACACTCATTTTTTCCTCTCAACTTAGCTCAATAAAGTCATTAATGAGAAAACATCCCACCATACCGTTCCCTCCCCCAGTAAGCTAGCTGTGATTGTATCTCCCCTTTAACTCCTTGTGTGGACAGTATACTTTTTTACTATAGCACCTATCATATTAATGGACTTATATCTTTATAAGTCTGTTTTCCATTATTATGGTGAGCTTCAAACCGGCAGATCAAGTCTTACTAGACTTTTTTCTTTTCATACTAGATATTCAGTTCACATATAATCTTTTCAGGTGTCAGATGTGTGATTTCCACTTTCCTGACTTCAGAATTTGTAAGGCATCAAATAGGCAATATTTTAAAATTTACAGGTTGATGGATCAATAAGATTTTTCAGAACCATTAAGCAGTATATTCATTGATTCTGAACTAACATGCACTCATGCTGAAATTACTTCTTTAAATGATTTCTTGAAAGAGAACTTGCACATGACCATCTTTTCTCTGTTCATTAGCCAAAAATGCTATGATCTCCAGTAGTTTATGACCATGACAGTCACACTTTTGTGTTATTTATGTACTTCATGGCTACATTCAACCTTGGGGACAAATAATAGTTCAAAAATCAATATTATATTTCACTTTGTAATTATTGAGACATTTCACATACCTTATCCTGTTTGATCCACACCGGCCTTGTGATGCAGATAAGGTAAGTTGGAAGAGCTACCTACAGTTACAACCATTCAAGCTATGGTTTACTCAAAAGTTGCCATAGAGAAACACATATCCATTATCATAAAACTCAACAGAGAGGCTATAAAAGTAAGGACATGTTTGTAACAGTAAAAATAGTAAATAATGGCATGGTAGTTAGATCCTTTTGCCTGCCCTTACAGTATCAACAACTACTTGTGGAAGCCAAAGCCGTCTCAGCAGGACAGACCTGATCTTTTAAATAGTCAGAGTGGGTATAATACCTGAGTATTCAAAAGGGAAGAGATGGATTTAAAGGGCAGTGCTGATTCTGTTCTTAATCATGGAATATCTCCTTTAAAAAGAGGCAGTACATTGGCTAGGAACATAGGAAAAGTATTAGTCTCTAATATATCTTCCTCCTCCTCCAACCTACTTGTGATAGATGTATTTGCTCCAAAAGTTCTTCTTTTATGTTGCTTGTATTCCCTAGAGGCTTAATTCTCACTGTCCTCTTCTCCTAGGAGTCACTTAATCCGATAATGGAAGTCCACTTAGCTTAACTAACCTTAGGGAAAATAAACAGAGTGGAGTTTATGTTAAGTGTAATGAGTGCCCAAGGTCCAAGGAAAGAGAGAGCTGCCTGGATGTGGGAGCACAAAATTCACAGTTTATTTACTTTGTTAAGAGATTGACCAAAGACTAACCCTAATCTATCCAGCTCTGTATGTGCCCAACTCTGTAACTGTAGGCTAACCTAGGCTCTAAACCAAGTCTAATCCTAAGGACTCCATCATTTGGACCCCTTACCTTTTGACTTTGGGTCAGGTTCAATCACTGCAAGAAGACAGTAGGAGGCTCAAGTGCAGAAGAAAATTTCCCCTGATTCCTCTCTTTCTGCTTCTGTGACTATAGAAAAAGCTACATTCCACCAGAAATACAGTTTCCACCCAGAAGGCCATTTTTAATGACTCCAGATCTCACTGGGCCCTTGTAACACCATGTTTTCCTTTTGAATCATCCTTGAGGGTGGCAATTGTTCTGCTGTTGGTAGTCCTTGAGTACCCCGACAACTTTACTGGTTTTTTTTTTTTTTTTTTTTTGGTTTCCTTAATCCTGTTCACACATCAGTAAAGGAATCTTGGTTCTTCCATCTGCTTACAACACCTCAGACTGTCCTATCATTTGTTGCCAATTTGACTTCTGCTAAATATCTTTTCTCAGGAAGGGGGGTAGTGTATGTAGGGTTGGTGGAGCATAACGATGTGTTTGAGAAGAATGTGAAGCAACTATCCAAGGTTCCCTATTTTCTAGAAAGCTGTGGGGCTTTCTGACCACAATTTTGCTTACTCACTACTTCAACCATCTCCACCCACTTCCTTTCTCATTTTCATTTTCTCCTCCCTTAATCTTGTATTCTTTATTATCATTTGTCATAGATTGTTTATTTCTTCATAACTTCATTGCCATCGCGCTGTCTGATGAATATACTATTCTCTGTTTAAGGACAGCCTGATGTGGTGGAAGTAGCATTTAGAAGACACACCTTCAAAAGATGACTTGGCTGTTTATTGGCTTTGTGACTCAATAAATTGATTAATTTTCTGAAGCTGCTCTCTTTCCTTTATCATGATAGTACTGAAAACGATACTGCTTGCCTCACAGAGTTGCTTTGAGGACCAAGTGAGATAGTAAAAGTGAAAGTTCTTTGAAACTTCAAGGCAATATCTTAGCATAATGTATTATTATTTTATTTGATCATTTGGGCGTCTAAAATGAACCACTTTATCATCATTTGTATTACACTTGATGTATTATACTTACAAATATTGGAAAATGATGCTTGGATAGTTGTAATAACATTTCATGCATAATAATTTGAAATTTAAATAGAGAAACATTTTCCACTAGAAAGAAGGAACAAAGAGAGGTTGCTGAAATTATGAACAATCCCTTACATACTCTGATCCCATCAGGATATAGTGAATGGAAAATAATTTTAACAGAAAAAAATAAAATCTAATGTGAATAGCAACACTTAACCTCAGATCTCCACCTAAATTATATGACATTTCATATTTAGTGAGCTTCTGACCGATGTCTATAATTTTTTATATCTTTATTGCTCTAATATTTTGGCCAATCAGTGTTGGAGCAGAGTAGTTCTCAGTAACTTATATAAAGAGAAAAAATGCTAAAGATGTTGCCAAGATTTTCTAAGTTTTAATTTTAATAAAACATGTACTTTACCTTCATTTCTTTAGAAGAGGTCAGTTGAGTCCACAATACATTTTTTGTAACTCCAATTTCAGTATGTGGATTTTAAGACAATAAGAAAAGGATATACTCATTGCTTTTTGCCAAATGCACAAGCCTGCCATGTAAAAATGTATTCCCTTTATATATCTTTGAATAAAATATGACAAGGACTCTCTATATATGTCATGACAGACCTACACAAAACACTGTTGATGGAAAGAAATGTCCTCTGAACTTTCATTCAGTATACTTCCATTGATAATCAAATTGCACATCAAAGTGACATTGTAATTCCCATTTACTAAGCCATCTTTATTTTAAACAGGAAATGGTTCTGTCCTCTTTCTTTCCTGAGAAGATATTAAATAGTTTTCCTATCACATCTCAGCCACTCTATTTCCCTGTTTCAACATTTAGTGATACATAGTTAAGTTGAAAACATCTTTCCTGCAATGTCTTTAAGAAAGAAGAAAGGTAACCTTCAGTAAGGATCCTTTAAAATTCTCCACCTCAATGTGACACAAAAAGATCAATTTGAAAATTGTCTTTTTAAAATGAGAACAATTTCAAAATTCCACTAATGTCTTCTGTAATCATTAGTAGTATGGCCACAACACCAACATAGTCTCTAGGTAGTTAAAAACATTGAGCCAAATTTCAGGCAGGCATTAGCAAAGCATAAAGATGCCACTTCATTGTACTTTTAGCGGTATGTTTTTCATATCAACAGCATAGTTTCCGGCCTCCTAATGGAGCAAGTATTCTACTTAGTATTCATCATCGGAAAGAAATAGTGATAATTAACTGTATCCACTGAGATAGCTGCTAATGATATATGCCAAGACCAGGCTGCTGATGTGGAAATACATGGAACCAAAAACAGATATTTCTAAAACCCAATTGTGAGCTTTTTTCTTCCTTTGAAAAATGTTGGTAAAACCTACAATATAATAGGAATTACTAATTACTTGATGGAGAATTGTATCTCAGTGATGATTCATTGTTTAAGAAGTAGCATTTTGTTCCTTAAAAATTTAACTCTATTTTTGAGAACTGCCAAGTTATCTCTGAGCTTTTAATCTGTAATGATGCAGCTAGAAAAGTTCAGAAACTTATAATCATGATAGCATAATATTATTGTTCTAAATTTACTTAAACTATCATTTTGAACAAAGTTATTGCGGTATACAAGGCTATGTTCACTTTGTTAATGAATTAAAAAAATAAAATTCAAGGGATATTTGAATTTTCCTTGAGAAAGACTTGAGATAATGCTGCTCTCAGTGACTGGAAATAGTAATTCTTAAAGAAAAATAAAAAACATAGTGTGAAATGGAAACTTCAGGCATCCAGAAATGTCCTCCTTCATTTACAATAATCAAAAACTTATAAATGGTTCTTTTTTCATTAAACTTTATTTTTAGGGCTGTTTTAGATTCATGCCAGTATTGACCAGAAGAAGGTACAGAGATTTCCCATATACCTCTTGCCACCACACACGCATAGTCTCCCCAATCATCAGCATCCTCCACCAGAGTGTTACATTTGTTAGAATTCATGAACCTACACTGACGCATCATTATTACTCAAAGTCCATAGTTTATATTAGGGCTCGCTTTTGTAATTGCATAGTCTATAGGTTTGGATAGATTTATAATGACAAATATCCATCAGTACAGTATCATACAGCATATTTTCACTGCCTGACAAATCCTGTCTTCTTTCTATTCATTCTTCTCTCCCCACTAACGCTTGGTAGTCACTGATTTTTTATTGTCTCCATAGTTTTGTCTTTTCCAGAGTAACATTTAATGAGACTCATACACCATGAAGACTTTTCAGATTGGTTTCTTTCACTTAGTCATATGCATTTATGTTTCCTCCATGTCTTTTCATGGCTCAATCACTCCTTTCTTTTTAGCACTGAGTAATATTTCATTGTCTGGATGTACCACAGCTTCTCTATCCATTTACCACCTACTGAAAGACATCTTGGTTGCTTCCATTTTTTGACATTTATTAATAAAGCTGCTATAAACATCTGTGTGCAGGTTTTTGTGTGGACGTAAGTTAAATATCAACAAGTGTATTTGCTGAATTGTATGGTGAGAGTATGTTTAATGTTGTAAAATGCCTCCAAACTGTTTTCCAAAGTGGCTGTACCATTTGGCATTCCCAACAGCAAACCACTAGTTTGTTCTCTATATCTGTGAGTCTGTTTCTTTCCTGTTATATTCACTAGTTTGTTTTATTTTTTTTGATGCTACATATAAGTGATATCATACAGAATTTCTTTCTCTATCTGACTTATTTCATTTAGCAAAATACCCTCCAAGCCCATCCTTGTTGTTGTAAATGGCAAAGTTGCTTTCTTTTTTATGTCTGAGTAGTATTCCTTTGTGTGTGTGTGTGTGTATGCATGTATACACACACACACACACACACACATATATATATATCATATCTTCTTTATACATTCATCTGTTGATAAACACTTAGATTCCTTCCATATTTGTCAATTGTAAATAATACTTCTATGAACATTGGGGTGCATGTATATTTTTCGAATTAGTGTTTTTTGGGTTTTTTTTGGATATATACCCAGGAGTGAAATTGCTGGGTCATATGGTAGTTCTATTTTTAGTTTTTTGAGAAACCTCCATATATAGGTGAGTGATTTCTAAATGCTGAGAGAAACAATGCTACAATCTCTTAACATGTCATGCATAGGTAGTGCAGTACTGCATTTAGAATCTGGGTTACTTGGTACCTATTGGACTAATTTTTGCACCCATGACCTCTGCTGAAACTCTGAGATAATATGAGAGGATCATGTTAAATATCCTGATATGTAAGGATTCTAGGGTGTTGTTTTCCTTGCCTCTTCCCTCTCTAACTCACAATCAGAATTTTAAAACTAAGATTTTTTAGGTTGAATTTCTCATAAAAGCTGCAAATTTTTATGTACTTGTAACATAACTTTAACTAAAAACCTATTATAAAAATACAGAGCCTCTATTCTGTTATATTCACCTCTGTCATATGGGTGGTCACAAAGTTGAGTAGTCATGTGTGTAGGTGAGGGTGTTATTTTTTGTTTAGGATGATTAAAATAGATCACTACTTTGTGTAATAGTCTAGTTACAAAGATTTTGTAAGCTTTGTGAGATTATAAACTGCACAGCATTTTATTGTCCTCTTCAAACATATAAAATCAAATTATATATGATCTTGGGTATTCCTTTTGATTATATGTTAAGGGTAGTGAATGCCTTGAATCCCAAGTGTCTCATCCACTATCTAGGGTGCAGAAGTGAACTGTAATTGATTACTCCATGTCAAGAACCTAGAGAGAGGGTGGAATTCTTCTCCTCTTGCCAGAATTAGAAGGGTCTGTGAGGCTTCTAATGGAATCAAGGACTTATTACATTAGTTAAAGTTCTTAGCTGATGAGAAATGAACAAACCTAAAGAGCTGGCAGGGTGTATGGAGAGGCAGTGCCAACTGGAATACCACATAAAATATCTTTTATGTTTAAAAACTTGATTGAAATTTAGATTTTCATAATAAACCATGTAGTCAAGATTCTGTGGGGTTTTACTAGACTCCCCTGTGAGTATAAATCACATGCTATTGACTACACACCAAGCTCAAAAACAGCAGAGTTCTGTCTGATGTGTCACTTTCCCATCCCTCCCTAAATATATATCCTCTCTCTGCAACAAAACTTGTGATAACAAAAATATATATATAATCTAAATATAATCAAAACCATAATTTAATAATTATATTAATATTTAAAGTAATTAAATAAATATATATTAAATAAATGTGCTGATAGTAATAAAATTATAAATATATATTGTCTTGGCCAAAAAGTTTTTTCAGGTTTTCCAGTAAGAAAAAATTTTTTGGCCAACCTTATATATATTATGCATATATATATTTCATATGTGTATAAATATATATATGAAGATGGTTACATGCTTTGTACTTTGGTTATTGTGACAATCATACCAGTAATAATACTTATAATTAAAGCTTAACAAATGCTTTTTTCTGGTCTGGACTGCTTTGAGAACATTATATAGAGAAATTAATTTAACATCCACAGAAAATCAGGGAGTGAGACATATAATTAGTATTTTCTTATTACCAAGGAGGGAACTGAAGTGCATAGAGGATACATTTCTTGCCCAAGGTGTAGCAGTTTGTAAGTGATAGGGCCAGGATTTGAATTTTACAAACTTGACTTCAGAGTTGATGCTCTTACACACCATACTGTACTGCCTCTCTGAAAACATCAGATTAAAATTTACAAAGCAAAAATTAAATTCTGTAAATCTAAAGCCATAAAGTAACAATAAACATTTCCATATACAAGATACATTTCTTAGTTTGTGTATTTCTAAATGGACCATTTAAGATCACTGAACTTTTCTTATATGAAGACAAGAAATTTATCCTAGTATAATATAGATATATTTCTCTGTAAGAAATGTTACTGCTTTTAAAATGGCAGATGGGAAAAAAAGAACAGAAGAACTTTGGCATTGAAAGATATTCTTTAAAATATATGGTCATTTTAAAGCAGATTGCATATAGAGTTATGTTTATAAAGAAAATTGTCTTACTTTCAATAAATCTACAAGGAAATATGGTAGTAGATATTTCTTTTAAATTCAAAATAGTCCCTAAGTTATGTAGATGCTCTGAAGAAAAATAGAATTAATTATATCATATAATTAGCCTGCTCTGTTTTCCTGACATAGCTAAGAAAAATTCCTTTAGCCTGTATATAAATGCAATTAGAGCTTTAGAAAAGGCCAGAACTGCAGGCACTTTATATTTCCTTTTTGGGAGGAGGCATCACATTTGAGTGGGAGTAACCACAAAAATGGATTTTGGAAACATGGATTCTCATGTTTATCATGCTTCTGACAGTTTCAGTAAATTTTTTAGACCAGTTTTTTCATTTGGACAACAAAAGCAATGAACAATTTCACCTCTATGTCCCCTTACAATTTACATATTTTAAAATCAACTAAATGTTTGAGGTAATGGAAAAGACATAAAAGAGCACATTTTTCAAAGTTTATAAGAATTCTGGCTATATCTAGTTGGGCATGGATGACATTTTATCTCCTCAGCTTTTCATAGCTTGTCAACATAGGAAGACCTAGAAATATTAATCACGCTAATGAAATGTTAAGAAACTTGTTCTTATTTTTCATTTCTTTGTTACAGCAGATTTTAAGAGAAAGGGATGATACTTAAAAACATGTTATAACATTAAATAGAAATGACAGGTAACTTTATAAAAGGCAAATTGGGGTTAATTAGTTTATTGCTTTACCTAAAACATATTGTTTACTTAAAAGTGTTTAATATCCTGTCGGGATAAATAAATCTTTGCTCTAGTTCACAATTTTATTTTAATTTTAACACTTGGATAAAGTGTGAAGTTGTTTGCAGATGCCTGAGGACTTAATGAATGGAAGACAAAAATTCTTCAGTTTACAGTAATAGAAAATATGTTCTAAGTTTTATATAGTCATACTTTCTGTGTATCCATAGCCAAGAACATTTCATCTCTTCTAAACACATGCTATAAGTTTTGATTTCGATGTCACAATGGAAAAACTGAGAGAAGAGATAATTTAAACAATGTATCCAGACAATTTTATAAATCCCAGCTACAGCATATACTTTTAGTCTCTGTGAATGGCATTCCCTGGAATTGTATGGTGCCCAAACTGTGCAATCACACCCAGTATCATTGAACATATAAGAGGTTTGAAAATAAAGATGTTCTTAGAAAATAAATGATAAGTGTACTAATTCTGTCTGTTTTCTAGACATATTGGCTGATGGGCAGGCTAAAATTTGAGTCCTTAAAGGAAAAGTAAGACTTGTGGGGAAATAATTACTGAGGTGGCTTCTCAACAACAGAAAAAGACAGACTGGTGAGTGGGGACAAAGGATTAATCAAGATTAATCCTTTTTTTTTTTTTTTTTGGTTTCTTTACCATTTTAAATCTTTCAAATTAATTTGGAAAGATATATGCACCCCCAGTGCTTATTGCAGCATTATTTACAATTGCTAAGATATGGAAGCAACCTAAGTGTCCTTCAACAGATGAATGGATAAAGAAGATATACATATATACACACACACATACAATGGCACACTACTAAGCCATAAAAAAAGTGAAATACTGCCGTTTGCAACAAAATGGCTGGATCTAGAGGGTATTATGCTAAGTGAAATAAGTCAGACAGTGAAAGACAAATACTGAGACAAATGATCTCACTTATATATGTGGAATCTAAAAAACAAAACAAAAGGGAGACTCATAGATACAGAGAACACACAAGTGGTTGCCAGAAGGGATGGGGGTGGGGATATGGCCAAAAGAGGTGAAGAGGATTAAGAGGTACAAACTTCCAGTTATAAAATAAATAAGCCATGGGGTTAACACACAGCATAAAGAATGTGTTCAGTAGAATTATAATAACCTTGTATGGTGAAAGATTGCTGCTACATTTATTGTGATAATCATTTCATAATGTTTGCAAATATCAAATCACTATGTAGTACACCCAAAACTAACATAATATTGTACATTAACTATACTTAAGAAAAAAATTTTGATACATATATATGTCCATTATTTATTTTATTTTATTTTATTTTTTTTTTTTGTGGTATGCGGGCCTCTCACTGTTGTGGCCTCTCCCGTTGCGGAGCGCAGGCTCCGGACGCGCAGGCTCAGCGGCCATGGCTCACGGGCCCAGCCGCTCCGCGGCACGTGGGATCTTCCCGGACCGGGGCACGAACCCGTGTCCCCTGCATCGGCAGGCGGACTCTCAACCACTGCGCCACCAGGGAAGCCCAATATGTCCATTATTAATTAAAAGAAAACTGAAACATAGAAGTTAAGTATCTTGGCCAAGGTCATAGGTATGACTAATGAAGTAGAGATGATTGTGTTGAAGCAGAGGAGCTGAGATTCAAATCTTTTCTTCTAATTTCAAAATCCAGTAATGTCACCCTTCTGTGCTGCCTGTACAGAGTTTCTAATCATTTTAGTATTGCTTAGAATATCTTACTTTATTCCTGACTCAGTTTCCTCATTAAAAGATAAAAATAATAGTAACCTCCATATCAGAAGGCTGTTGAGATGATTACATGCCCTAATTTGTATAAAGACTCTAGAATAGTGCTTGGCGTATAGTAACTGATACATATGTTTGCCAGTTTGGTTACAAATATTATTATTGAATGACTGCCCATTTGATATATATTATCTTTGACTAAAGATTATTTTTTAATAGGCCAAAAGTTCAATGTTATATACTAAATTTCAAACTTCTTAATGAACATTAAAATATTTTTTTCTTTTTTTTTAAAACATCTTTAGTGGAGTACAACTGCTTTACAGTGGTGCGTTAGTTTCTGCTTTACAACAACGTGAATCAGTTATACATATACATATGTTCCCATATCTCTTCCCTCTTGCGTCTTCCTCCCTCCCACCCTCCCTATCCCACCCCTCTAGGTGGTCACAAACCACCTAGCTGATCTCCCTGTGCCATGCGACTGCTTCCCACTAGCTATCCACCCTACGTTTGGTAGTGTATATATGTCCATGCCACTCTCTCACTTCGTCACAGCTGAACCTTCCCCATCCCCATATCCTCAAGTCCATGCTCTAGTAGGTCTGTGTCTTTATTCCCGCCCTACCCCTAAGCTCTTCATAACATTTTTTTTCTTAGATTCCATATATATGTGTTAGCATACCATATTTGTTTTTCTCCTTCTGACTTACTTCACTCTGTATGACAGACTCCAGGCCCATCCACCTCACTAAAAATAACTCAATTTCATTTCTTTTTATGGCAGAGTAATATTCCCTTGTATATATCATCTTCTTTATCCATTTTCTTTATCCTTTCATCTGTTGATGGACACTTAGGTTGCTTCCATGTCATGGCTATTGTAAATAGAGCTGCAATGAAAATTTTGGTACATGACTCTTTTTCAATTATGGTTTTCTCATGGAATATGCCCAGTAGTGGGATTGCTGGGTCCTATGGTAGTTCTATTTGTAGTATTTTAAGGAACCTCCATACTGTTCTCCATAGTGGCTGTATCAATTTACATTCCCACCAACAGTACAAGAGGGTTCCCTTTTTTCCACACCCTCTCCAACATTTATTGTTTCTCGATTTTTTGATGATTGCCATGCTGACCAGTGTGAGATGATATCTCATTGTAGTTTTCACTTGCATTTCTCTAATGATTAATGATGTTGAGCATTCTTTCATGTATTTGTTGGCAATCTGTATATCTTCTTTGGAGAAGTGTCTATTTAGTTCTTCTGCCCATTTTTGGATTGGGTTGTTTGTTTTTTTGTTATTAAGCTGTATGAGTTGCTTATAAATTTTGGAGATTAATCCTTTGTCAGTTGCTTCATTTGCAACTATTTTCTCCCATTCTGAGCGTTGTCTTTTGGTCTTCTTTATGGTTTCCTTTGCTATGCAAAATCTTTTAAGTTTCATTCGGTCCCATTTGTTTATTTTTGTTTTTATTTCCCTTTCTCTAGGAGGTGGGTCAAAAAGGATCTTGCTGTGATTGATGTCATGGAGTGTTCTGCCTATGTTTTCCTTTAAGAGTTTGATAGTGTCTGGACTGACATTTAGTTCTTTAATCCATTTTGAGTTTATTTTTGTGTATGGTGTTAAGGAGTGTTCTAATTTCATACTTTTACATATACCTGTCCAGTTTTCCCAGCACCACTTATTGAAGAAGTTGTCTTTTCTCCACTATATATTCTTGCCTCCTTTATCAAATATAAGGTGACCATATGTGTGTGGGTTTATCTCTGGGCTTTCTATCCTGTTCCACTGATCTATTTTTCTGTTCTTCTGCCAGTACCATACTGTCTTGATTACTGTAGCCTTGTAGTATAGTCTGAAGTCAGGGAGCCTGATTCCTCCAGCTCCATTTTTCGTTCTCAAGATTGCTTTGGCTATTCAGGGTCTTTTCTGTTTCCATACAAATTGTGAAATTTTTTGTTCTAGTTCTGTAAAAAATGCCAGTGGTAGTTTGATAGGGATTGCATTGAATCTGTAGATTGCTTTTGATAGTAGAGTCATTTTCACAATGTTGATTCTTCCAATCCAAGAACATGGTATATCTCTCCATCTATTTGTATCATCTTTAATTTCTTTCATCAGTGTCTTATAATTTTCTGCATACAGGTCTTTTGTCTCCTTAGGTAGGTTTATTCCTAGATATTTTATTCTTTTTTGTTGCAATGGTAAATGGAAGTGTATTCTTAATTTCACTCTCAGATTTTTCATCATTAGTGTATAAGAATGCCAGAGATTTCTGTGCATTTATCTTGCCCCCTGCTACTTTACCAAACTCATTGATTAGCTCAAGGAGTTTTCTGGTAGCATCTTTAGGATTCTCTAGTTTTCTGGTAGCATCTTTAGGAATTTTTATGTATAGTATCATGTCATCTGCAAACAGTGACAGCTTTACTTCTTCTTTTCTGATTTGGATTCCTTTTATTTCTTTTTCTTCTCTGATTGCTGTGGCTAGAACTTCCAAAACTATGTTGAATAATAGTGGTAAGAGTGGGCAACCTTGTCTTGTTCCTGATCTTAGTGGAAATGGTTTCAGTTTTTCACCATTGAGGACGATGTTGGCTGTGGGTTTGTCATATATGGCCTTTATTATGTTGAGGAAAGTTCCCTCTATGCCTACTTTCTACAGGGTTTTTATCATAAATGGGTGTTGAATTTTGTCAAAAGCTTTCTCTGCATCTATTGAGATGATCATATGGTTTTTCTCCTTCAGTTTGATATGGTGTAGCACGTTGATTGATTTGCATATATTGAAGAATACTTGCATTATTGAAATAAACCCCACTTGATCATGGTGTATGATCCCTTTAATATGCTATTGGATTCTGTTTGCTAGTATTTTGTTGAGAATTTTTGCATCTATGTTCATCACTGATATTGGCCTGTAGTTTTCTTTCTTTGTGACGTCTTTGTCTGGTTTTGGTATCAGGGTGATGGTGGCCTCATAGAATGAGTTTGGGAGTGTTCCTCCCTCTGCTATCTTTTGGAAGAGTTTGAGAAGGATGGGTGTTAGCTCTCCTCTAAATGTTTGATAGAATTCTCCTGTGAAGCCATCTGGTCCTGGGCTTTTGTTTGTTGGAAGATTTTTAATCACAGTTTCAATTTCAGTGCTTGTGATTGGTCTGTTCATATTTTCTATTTCTTCCTGGTTCAGTCTTGGCAGGTTGTGCATTTCTAGGAATTTGTCCATTTCTTCCAGCTTGTCCATTTTATTGGCATACAGTTGCTTGTAGTAATCTCTAGTAATCTTTTGTATTTCTGCAGTGTCAGTTGTTACATCTCCTTTTTCATTTCTAACTCTATTGATTTGTTTTTTTTTTTTTTAACATCTTTATTTGAGTATAACTGTTTTACAATAGTGTGTTAGTTTCTCTTTTACAACAAAGTGAATCAGTTATACATATACATATGTTCCCATAACTCTTCCCTCTTTTGTCACCCTCCCTCCCACCTTCCCTATCCCGCCCCTCTAGGTGGTCACTAAGTACAGAGGTGAACTCCCTGTGCTATGCTGTAGCTTCCCACTAGCTATCTAATTTACATTTGGTAGTGTGTATATGTCCCTGCCACTCTCTCACATCATCACAGCTTACCCTTCCCCCTCCCCATATCCTCAAGTCCATGCTCTAGTAGGTCTGTGTTTTATTCCCTCCTACCACTAATCTCTTCATGACATTTTTTTTTTTTTTTTTAGATTCCATATATATGTGTTAGCATACGGTATTTGTTTTTGTCCTTCTGACTTACTTCACTCTGTATGACAGATTCCAGGTCTATCCACCTCATTACAAATAACTCAGTTTCATTTCTTTTTATGGCTGAGTAATATTCCATTGTATATATGTGCCACATCTTCCTTATCCATTCATCTGTTGATGGACACGATTTGTTAACCTCTGCCCAGAATGTTCATTCTACCCTGGTCTAACCAACTTAGACACATCCTGCTGTGTGAAATTTCCCTATTATTCACCCACCACCAGCTTTGATGATTTCTTTTTTTTTTAACACTGTGTTGTATACACATATATACAATTATCTCCTTCAGTATCTATAAGATCCTTGAGAGTCTTATTGTATCCAAAGCCTGATGTAAAGACTTGCGCATAATATAAATCTAATAAATATTGTGAAGTAATGAAGGATATGAGTATGTTTCTACCATAAAACTGTTTGGAAGATTTTCCTAAATGCTGCTAAACTAGCATCGATCTCTGCCTGACCCCAGAAAAGAGTTCAAAAAGCTCATCAACTCCTGTGTACTTGGAAGAAGCTGCTTGCTCCTGTGGGATGGGATGACTTTTAAGAGAGAAATCATCCACAATGTCACAGAATCTATACAGTAGGCAAATGAATAGAGTCATGTTATAACAGAAAGAGATGAATATGCATTCAGCATTGAAGCTAACTTGCCTGAACTTATAACTTGCATTTACATGGACATCTTTAAAGTTACAGTGTGTCAGAGCAGATGGCATGCTTTTTACATATGCAGAATTATATCGAACCCACTCAGAATACTTTTTAAAGATTAAACAATAGTGACAAGATTAATGTGGGAAAACCTTAAAAACAAAAGGAAATGATAAATTTATTTCATACATTCTGCAATCATATCTAAATAAATTTTAAGTTTGTGATTTCTACTCTTGACAAGCAGTCTAGTTTGTCCTTGCTGAGCCAAGATAATGATTATTAATATTTAAAAAATTTTTATCCTCTCCAACATAGGAGGAATTTCAGAATATTCTGTATCTTTTCTTTAAAGTAGGTGGAAATTTTAAATTGCTTTTTCCCACATCCTCCTACACAGTCACACAATGGAAATCACTTGCCCTTCTTCTGTCCTACACTTAACTTTACCAGGAATAAAAAATATAACAATCTTCAACTACCCTTTTTTAAAAAATTTATTTATTTATTTATTTATTGGCTGCATTGGATTTTCGTTGCTGGGCATGGGCTTTCTCTAGTTGCGGCGAGCAGGGGCTACTCTTCGTTGCGGTGCACGGGCTTCTCATTGTGGTGGCTTCTCTTGCTGCAGAGCACGGGCTCTAAGTACACGGGCTTCAGTAGTGGTGGCACGCAGGCTCAGTAGTTGTGGTGCATGGGCTTAGTTGCTCCGCGGTATGTGGGATCTTCCAAGACCAGGGCTCGAACCCATGTCCCCTGCATTGGCAGACGGATTCTTAACCACTGCGTCGCCAGGGGAGTCCTTCAACTACTCTTAAGCATCTGTTCTTTTGTGAGTTTTTTTTACTACCTTCCAAGTAAGTAAGCATTTTAGAAAATGCTGTTGCTGTTCATAACTTTGCCCTCTCTTCAAGGGAAAAGACTGGATACAAAGAGAAAATTAACCACAAAGTTGTTTTTATGCTGTATAGGATCTACAAAAAGTGACTCCATACAATTGAAAAAAAAGCTTAATCTTCAACTTAAAAAAATACAATATTATTGCAGATGAAAAGAAATCAGAATGCTTAGACATTAAAGGGAGACCATATGTATACAACTTTTATGGAGGACAGTTTGAATAAAGGTATGTTGTTTGCATTATCTCAGATCTGGAAATTTATCTTGTACTATTACATGCTCAGTATGTAATAAAAGGTGTGTAAAAATATTTTGTTACTAGAATGCTCAGCATGGTGTTATTTTATTACTGCAGATATTTAGAACCACCAAGTTAAATACAAATAGGTAACTGGTTAAATCACATGCTAGAAGTGCCGTGAAAGGGTGTTGGTTAATAAGAGGGCATATTCTGGAGTCATACTACTGGAGTGGAATCCTACTTTTGGTACTTTCTAAATAGGAGACCTCTGACAAGTTATGTATTCTCTCTGTGTCTCACTTTCCTAAAATGAGCAGCAACAATAATAGTATTTACCTCTATAGTTTGTTTTTAGCATTAATGGGTTAATATATGTTAACTTTGGGGGAAAATGCCTAGCATGTAATAAGCACTGCATTACTGTTAACTTTGGTTATGTAGCCAAATACATTAATTTTGTAAAAAACATAATAACATGGAAACGTTTTCTGAGGAAAGGGAATATATATTATTTACTGATACCTTAAACCAGACAATCACCTTTATAGATTTAGCTCCCTTCATTTCAAAACCAAAAACATCATTGATGAAAAATGTTGTATGAAAAAAAGCATTCAACCTATTGCTTTCAATAATATGTGATTATAATTGGAGAAGATAGATGAATATCTATCTCCAGATCCATATATATATATATATATATATATATATATATATATATATATATATATATATATATATATATATAGTTGGCCAAAAAGTTCGTTTGGATTTTTTTTTCGGTACGCGGGCCTCTCACTGCTGTGGCCTCTCCTGTTGCAGAGCACAGGCTCCAGACGCGCAGGCTCAGCGGCCATGGCTCACGGGCCCAGCCGCTCCGCAGCATGTGGGATCCTCCTGGGGCATGTACCCGTGTCCCCTGCATCGGCAGGCAGACTCTCAACCACTGCGCCACCAGGGAAGACCCGTTTGGATTTTTTTAAGCTGTTATGGAAAAGCCCAAATGAACTTTTTGGACAACCCAATATATTTTTTTAAAACATTAGCCAAGCACACTGTCCATTGGCTCATCTTTAATATTTTCTTCAGAATTCCCAGCTGACTGATTTCTTCTAGGGTAAAGCTGCTCCCCAAAATGTCGCCTTTTTTCTTAAAATATTTCTGAACGCCAACTTTCTCTTCTGAATCACATTTCAACTTTCTCCTCTGAATTGTTTTATAAATTGCTGATAGAGTAGTTCTCCTAAAACACAAATATGACCAGTGTGACTTTTAAACTGTGTGTTGTTTAAACTTCCAGTACATATCCTGGGCACCTTGTGTTCCCCTTCTGTGGTTTATTTTTCCCCACACTTGTCTTGATCTAAAATACAATATATTTTACTTGCTAATTATGTATTGATTCACTCCTAAAAATAAAAGTTAAATCAATGAAGCAGGGGTTTTGTTTGCTTGTTTTCATTTGTTTGCAAAATACCTTTCATTCCCTACCTATTTCCATTGTCTCATACAGTAAATGGGATATAGGAAGTGGCACAAGTTGAATGAAAAATGGATCTTAGCAGGCAGGTTAGCCTAATGTTTAAAAACATGTTTCCTAGAGTAAAAATGCCTTTGTCTCTCTCTGTATTGCAGATTACATGTAGTACTCTGGCCAATTTAGCCCTCTTTTCTGTGCCTTATTTTTCTTTATTATAAAATGCCACAGATAATGGATGTGAGACAATGAGATAGCATGTAAGTCAGCTGAATTTTTAAGATAACTTTTTCGACTATCTATGTATTTTTGATCACCTTTGGTCAATGGACTTAACACCCATTTATTCTATACATTTTCCTTCTTTCAAGAAGGATCAAAGGGCAACATTCCATATATAAGAAGCCTTCTCCTTGCCTTTTTAAATTAAAGATGCTAATTTCTCATTACAGAATATTGGTTGTTATGGTGACAGGAGGGAAGACAGAATTAGGTGGATTTTGGAGAAGATAGGGTCATGATACTTAAGGTTAGATTTAAGCAGTTTTAGTAATAGTTTCATGCTTTGAGTTGACCTTTGACTGGAGTTTAATTTGCTACTAGTTGACACCAGTAAATACAAAATCATTAAAATCTCAGCGTTTTTGAGCTGGATTTGTTTTTCTCTTCTTCACTTTACCCTAAGACTCTAAGTGGCCACAGAAATAGAAGAAGAGTCCTGATTCTGATATTAGTTACTAGAGACCAAAAAAATTGTTTTAAAACACAATAGAGTTGGAATTCCCTGGTGGTGCAGTGGTTAGGACTCTGCCTTCCACTGCAGGACTGCAGGGGACATGGGTTCAATCCCTGGCTACGGAAGTAGGATCCTGCATGCTGCACAGTGCAGCCAAAAAGAAAAAAAAACAAAACAAAAAAAACTCTAGAGTCAACTGAGATTGACGTTGTCCATAACTTTTTTTTTTTTTCCATCATCCTTGGATGAGACCCTGTGAGCCAATTACTAGGTTATTACCCTATGTGGTCTTGTGCATGCCTCGACTTAAGAAACTCATATGACCTGTTTAAAGAGGTGTTCAGAGCCACCTGGACAATGTTGAGGTCCTCAGAAGAGATTTCAGGTTGTCTGCTGAATTAGCTCTAGATAGTTTGCAGTGTGGGAATCTCCATGAATAGAAAAGGTACAGAAGAGGGCATTTACAAGGCAGCTGAAGGAATGTTACTTAAATAAAACCTCACTATTGGAATAAAATATCAGATGAAAAAACTCAATTATAAGAATGTGAGGATAATCATGTTTTTAAAAATTATTTTAAGTAAATAAAAGTTGTTGTACCCATGAGAAGAAGAATCAAGGGACCCATGGGAAAAGGTGGAATAAGTACTAGGGATTAAGAAGAGATATGGTTCCTTTTTTCCTTAGTGTTTGAATTGCATCTTAAATTCTTTCAGGAAACAATTTTCTCTTTTGATTGGAGACTATTCTGAAAGTGTTATAGGCTGAGAGATATAAAAAAATCAGTATGGAAAAGTTTTTATATTTATAAAGAGTTATGTTGAAATCATTGCCATTTTCATAATTTGGAGCATTAGATTAGAAATTTACCATCCTAAGATCCTTTCTATCCAAATGTGTTAAATAAATAATCAACTTGGGAAAATACAAACTCTCCCCAAGTCAGGTACGTCATTTTGTTAAAAGACATTTTAAATCAAGCAAAATGGCTAAGAGAATGAAGTATGATTAAGTTTTATCAGAGAACTAGGGGTTTTAACATATGAAGTTGGGATTACAATTTAGGCTGTCTTCATATAATTGAACTTGAATATGCTCCTTAGTTTTATATTTTCTGATTTGATAACCATATTGTGAATGACAGATTTTTGGGATAAGTGAATTAGGGAATTCGAAGGCAATAATTAAAATACTAAAAAGTTGGCTGAGTTTTCTTTTTTCATGGTAGTATGTAATTAACAAATAATATAAAATTAGAATGATATTTATATTGTGTTTTACTCACACAGGTATTGATATATGTACTAAAATTGCAACAGAATGTACAGCGTATATCATCTCTGTTGGATATTTCCAGGTTTTCATTAGGTGAGACTGTGAGTTTCCTCTTTTTTCAACTGAAAGTTTGGGGGCCATCTCCAAGAATAATAATGAAGTATATTCAATAGTGTTGAGAAATATAAAAAGGTCATATGTATATACTTTATATGATAGGATTTTACCTGAGCTGAGATGAAGTCATTAGTGGACATTATGGCTTCTGTTGATTATGGTGGTTCTAAACAAAGTTGTGATGGAGATAAGGGCAGGTCCTTATAAACTTTCTAACTTAAACTGACCATGTGGAGTTTTATTTACTTTAAATGTTTGACATGCTTTCTTTGATAATACTTAATAATTTGTCTGTGTTCTCCAACATTTTATTGTTATAGCTCACCTTTGTATCTTTATCTTTCAACTAGAAAAACTGAAAAAATAATGGAATAAACCATGCTATATATCCTAGTGTCTCTGACACTTGGGTTTACAACACATATTTGAGTACCTTCAGCCTGATTAGAGCATCATTGTCAGGGGCTTTGGTCACTTGGTTATCTCAGGACATTGTGTATGACACAAGTCATCTATGGCTTTCATTTTTTTCTGTCTTACTGTTTTACACCTAATATTCCTTTAGGTACGAGAAGTTTTATTTTGTGTCTTTTTTATTCTTGACATAGACATATAATTTTATAACTATTAGGGTTCTGTGCTTCCAGAAAGACAGTTAATAGGAGATTTAAGCAAAGTGTAAGCTTGTGCCCGGAACATCCTAGTAAGTGTTAGGTGTTATACTGGTAGCAGGGGGAGGGGGAAAGGGGTTCAGGTGCCTTTGAATCGGAACTAGTGGAGGACAAACACTAGCTCCCAAATTCTAAATGATTACTTTAGAGTTTATAACCTGGATTCCTCCCTTTAGTACTCCTAAATGCAACTATTAGAGAAAGTCAAAACAATAGATGTGGGTTATATATTGCCTAATTAAGTATAATAGAATATAATATACATTAATAGATCTAACATATAATGCTTTCCATTTTGACAGTTAGGTAGTGTATAAACCTTAAAGTAATGTTACTATGGATAAAACATTCAAGATATTTACATATTTAAATACATTTTTTTGAAAAGTAAGCAGATATTTGGATCATACCAATAGTTCCAAGATGAATTCAGATTTTAAAATTAATTATTTTTAATATCTAAAATGTTCTGGATATTAACTTAAAATGTTATATTACTACCTTTTCTTTGATGTAATTTTTAGTCTATATTTTGATAGAGTTGTCAGGACTGGAGGATAAATATACAAAACATTCATAAGTTTATAATCTCTTTCTTCAATGGCTTATGAAAACAACAATCATAAACATATTAAGTAAAATGCAATTCTTAACATATTTTGATTTTCTTGGAATTTAAGCAGAAAAATGATTTTGAGAAGAATTCTCACCTTTAGTCTTTACCATAAAAATTACCATTATAGCAGTTGTTTTCCTGAGGATTATTTAAAGAAGATGATACCTGTGAGTCACATGCAATATATAGTGAATTATTAAGGCAATTATCTAGATATTGAAGTAAGAAGAATACTCTAAAGCACAGAGGTGGGCTTAGAGATGAGCTGTTACCTGAGGAAAAAAAATGATTTTGGATTAATCATTTTGATAACATCTGCAGTTCTCCATTCAAAAGAACCAAATCTGTATAATAAAATCATTAAATTAAACCAAACAAATACCCACTATTATATTTTTCCATAAATAGTGAGATGATTAAGTATCCAGTGTATCCTTTGGTTCAGTTACTAATGATTTGTATATATACATATAAATAAAATGGAGGTATTCATGCATGAGGCATTTATATATACTTGGAGTATAGATAAAACTAAAATATTTACTTTGGAAAGAATTCCAATTGTTAATAGTTGTTAGAGTAAAGTACAATAGTGATGAACTTTCTACATTGAGGCGTTCAAAAGAGTGAGTTCTGACACTGCTCAACAATGGTAGCTTTAGGTAAAATACCAAAAAAAAAAAAAAAGAGGAAATTAGTAAAAAAAAAAAAAAAACCTTCTGAAGTCTTGTGAGGTCTTCTGAGGCTTTTTTGGCAAATGTTTAAGGAAAATGCAAATTACATATACTTTTCTGTGTAGATCTCCAGGAGTTAATAATGTATATTTTTTCATTTGTTTCTGTCTTTAAACATCTACTAAGGACATTGAACAGAACAAAGGGTAGCTAACAGATAATTTCCTAAGTAGTCATAGATTAGTGAAAGATGACCCTAACCATTCTGGGCAGACAGCTATAAAAAATCCACGGCCTTCTGTTCATTTCCCTACACTTTAATCATATATGAGTCTTTCAAAAAATGAGCTTGATTAAATCAACCTGCTTGGGTTTTTTTATGTATGTTAGTAAGTTAAACCCCTTTTCTCTTGCTTGTTCAACTAACTTGTATCAAGTATAATTTATTAAATTTTAATTTTGTGACTAAATTTTATTATGAGCACTTTATTAATACTGCAGTATAATTACATTTTTCTTCCTAATCAAACTGAGACTGTACACATAATAGGTGTGTGAGCTTTTCCAAATGTTGGATCTATTATTTTCTCTCTTGATTCTGTCACATCCTCTTTGTATACAAACCACACTAATTTAATTAATTTATTTTCTGTATAATAAAATAATGTTTTATTGCTCTCATTTTCATAAGTTAAATTTAGTTTATATTATTTTTCTAAACGATAACTGAATACATGAAGCTTAGGAATAAATTTGATATACACATATATATATATATATATATACATACATAGGTATATATGTTTTGCCATTATCTTTCAATAACATTTTGTATTAAATACAAATGTCTTGATACTATTAAACATACTTTTGAAAATATGCTCTCTAATATGAGCTTTTTGTACATGTGAAGCATTAGTTTCTTCTAGTGGCCTGGGCTCTAAAATTATAAAGACATGGGTCAGCTCAAAATAGAAAGCTCTATTGAATCACCTTCCAAACTCTCCCCAACTTTTAAATAGTACTAATCTGCTCTAGCCTCTCCTCCTTACACCTACATATATAAAATTTTATTAAACTAGATTTTGATAGGCTTGTTAAACTACAGTGCATTAACATTTTTCATATGAGTAAATATGGATTCACTCTTAGGATAGTATTTTCATTGAATGCATTCATTCCTGTTTGTGAACACATGTGATAAAATATATCTAAATCCATGACATCCATACAATCTCAAGTTTAAAAATCATTGTCAGAATTCAAGTGCATTCTCTCTGACTCTAAATCTTAGGTTCTGTTACCTTTATACAAAGAAATATACAAAAAGTAACACAGTACTTTAAAATAATTCTTATAAATCATCTTGTAACTAAGCATTCTAATCAGAAAAATAACATGCACAAATATTCTGTGAGACTAAAATTAAGATGTGCAAAGTTGTAGATTATAAAAGTGTAAATTTTGGCATTATTTCATTGATAAACGATTACATAATAAAACATTGATGTCTCTAAGTGGATTATCCATGTGTTTTGCACATTGTCATTGCCTGCTACAGTTTCTTGTGTTCAAGTATTTTCAAAGAATTAAAATGTGTTATGGTTGTTCAGGTCATGCCAGCTTCTGAAGAGATGAAAGAAAACTACTGCTATGATACAGAAAACATGCTTTGTACTTATTTGTTTTTGGTCCCAGTCAGAAATTTCATTTTGTAATCATAAATTACTAAACCAAAGCCAAACATATTCAGAATAGCACAATTTTTCCAAAGAGGGATGATATACAAATAAAATAAGAACACTTTGAAACATTCTCCTAAGAGATATTTCAGAACATATGCTGTATGTTTGTGAGTCAGTGGTTTTAATAATCCTCTAGTGCTTTTTAGCCAATCTTGGATCATTTTAGATGTATTATTCATAGACATATATTTATGAAATTGTACACCTATTTTATTTAAATGAGAAAAAAGCATGGAATGTATAATTCAATTGGGACACAGTTATTATTTCTCTCATCATCTAGGATTTGAAAATTCTCTATATTAAGTTTTCTCATTCTTCTGAAAAAAGCCGAAGATGGTGATCCCAGAGATCATGTGCTACTAGTTAGTTCTGTGCTAATAGAAGTTAATCAATGGTTTGTGAGAAGTCCTAAAGGTTCATGGATGAACAAAGTGATATTTTAGTATAAGCTTTCTCCTAAATAGCTGAGACAAATAAGGCGACAATATAATTTTCTTTTTTGAAACTTAAACTTGAATTATTTAATAAAAAAGTTAGAAGTGTCTTATCATTACATATTTAACATAATCTTTTTTGAGTCTATTTCCTAAAGATAAAGGTAAATCATTTGCTAGTATTATTTTCTCAAAGAATGCACTTTGCAAGCTACTGTAAACACTGTTTTTACATTGCTGTTGATGGCTGTGTTGATATGAGCAATAGAAACAAATGATAACTATTAGTTGTCTGCAGCATACCAGGAACTTTATGCTAATTCCTCACCCAGCTGCGTAAGATGGGCATTTCTATTTTCTTATAGATGATTACTGTGAGCTGGAGAGAGCTTACTTGCATTTCCCAAGGTCATGACATTAGTATGTAAGCTTCCGGTCTGTCTGGCTTAAAAGTCTATCATCTTCTTTCCATCAATATGCCTATGAATGTTAAGCATTAGTTTATGAAAGGAGTCAAGGGGTGTCATTAAGACCTTGGTCTTGGCCAATGAGTTGCCCATGAGATAGTAAGAATATTGGACAACATATTGGAATGTATAGCAGCATTATGGCCTTGGCAAGTTTTTAATTTTACAGATATCTGTAAAATAAAAATAAACGATAAAATTACCATAAAGACACTTGTTTTTTCAAGTTCTAAATTTTTAATTTTATTTGCCTTACACAAATATGTTTTTTAAATGTTTCAACAGTCATTGTAAAATATAGCTCCATGTGTAGACATCCATATTTTCTAATATCTCCTTGATCTCATTTTGCTATGGCCCATAATATTCTGTTGAATGTGAATAGCTAATAAGTTGATTTTATTACCAAAAACATTTTGGATGATATTTGTGGAATTAATAGTGTACACTATTTTCAAATGTATCACTTTTACTTTTGATACGTATGTTACTAAAGTTGGTATTTTATAATAAGCATAGATACAAGCACAATTGAAGTTTGTTTTTGGAGGTTAAGATAAATTAATGATGTATGATATTCCTATTCAGGTATGTAGATTCAGTAGCAACATGAAAAACACGAGTTTCTTACCTACCACACGTAGGGAACTAGTTTCAGCATTGTGTTTCCTTCCTTACCAAGGTTATAATCAAGCTGTAGAGAAGATATTTGCATAAGAAGTCAGTGATATAAAATTATGAAGCAATACTGGATAATTGTGAAAGAAGAGGTCTAGATAGGTTCTCTTGTAAGAATCCAGAAGCATAGTGATCAGTGACGGATGATGTGCTCATAAAAGATATTGTTCAAAAAGTAAATTATTGGAGGTCAGATAGAGTCTTCAGACTACAATGCAGGTCTGACACTTGAGAAGCCAGAGTGGGAAGAATGGAGAATTGGATAGGAAGAGATTCATATTGCAGTGAAGTTGCCAGAATGTTTTAGCCATGCTTATGGCAAATCTTCAAGTCAAAATACCTGTTAGAGGACTTTCTGTTCAGAACAAGGTTGCTCCATGTGTCCACTAACAATTACAATTGAAGAAGGGAGTATCAAGATACGGGAAAGTGGCTAACCAGGATTCCACGCATATCCCTACATGCTCTCATTATATATATTCAGCCTCACTCTGCTTGCTCCTCAGAGTCAGTAGCCCTATCAAGACAGTGATTCCTGTTCTTGCCTGATGGCTCCTGATCATAAGTCCAAAGTACCCTGACAACAGCCACAGCTTATGGTTTAATAGTATCTGTGCTATATCCTCTGGTAAGTGTATTCCTACCTTGTGGACTAGCAGCTCTAATCCTTCAGATTCCAGAGTTACAGGGACCCGATACAAAAAGTCTCCCGCTTGGCTACTGGGAGAGGTGATAAGTATATCCAATCCTGCTTCCTCTTCTTCGTTCCTGGACCAGTGTGAGTGTGTGTGTGTGTTGATCCATAAGGCACGCAGTTCCATATAGAAGTCTCTAATTTAATGCATAGACTACATCATAGAGGTTGTCACACCACTATTTCAGATGATTAAACACATCAGTTGTGCCTTTAGAAGTTCATTTCAATACTCTATGAGGCCAGATGCTTCTGACTGGTATGGAAAATGATATCACAAGGGGATTTCAGGGTTCACTGTGAAGGAGGTCTAATAGTCTGGTGATTTGTTGTGAGGAACTCCATGTCTGTGGATCAGGTATTCTATAAGCACATAGATAATTGGTATAGAATGAGGCTCTGCATATAGGAAAGTTCAGTCTTTACCAGGTATAGCTATCTCTCCTTATGAGGATGAGTTGCTGGACCTTCCAGGATAGAATGGTACCAAAATACTCAACTTACTAAGTTATCAGTTAATCTCCCACAGAGTAATGCCATATTGAAGTACAAATGTTCCCTGTTATTGGATGATTGGATATTCAGAAGCAGCAGTAGGTGGGTAAGTTAGTCTTGGAAAGTAGGAGTTCATGCTGTTGGGCTCATGCATAGCGTCCACTTCTACAATCTTGGCCACCTTGTTTCTATGTCTGTCATGCTGGTTCCACAGTGGCCAATGATAAGAAATAACCAAACACCATTTGTCAAGTCATTTTTTTCTATGTGGTGGTTCACTGCCCCTTCCATGATAGATGCTTTTAAAGGTCATCAATATATTAGCATCCTCTTGCTTCTCCTCCTCTCTAATCAGCAACTTTCATTGATATAATGTATCAATGTGATGTTCTGTGGGATGGACAGATAGTCTAGATCTCTTTAGAGTATATTTTGACAGAGAATAGGAGAACTCTGAAGCAACCATTCTACATGTATGTGAACTGCTTCTGTTTTCTTTTTCCTAATCAGAATAGAAAAGAACAACATCACTAAATCAATAGCTGCATATGATGGCCAGAGGCCTTACCAATTTCTTCCAGTACCAATACCATGTCCAATGCAGCAAATGTGATTATGACTATTACTTTGTTGAGTTTGTAGTGGTCTTTAGTCATTACCTAGGATCCATCCTCTTTCTGCAGTTTCAGAAGTTGCCACTTGTCCTTTCCCAATATGATATCTTTTACCGTATAAGCTAAGGATCCAATGTGGAAGTTACTGCAACTACCAAGTATATCAATCCCAATTATATATACATATACTGCTGGGTGGTTCTACTCACCCCCATGCAAGATTGCAAGCCAATCTTTATCCATGACTCCATTATTACCTAGCCCTATAAGCCACTACTCTAGTATGGGGGCAGGAGGTGGGTGGGAAGGTGGGAAGGTGTCAGGATGATGGTTAGTTCTCTGGGTTTCCCTGTCATCATACACCCTGTGTCCAATAGACTCAAAACCTCCTGGGTATTTTCCTTTCACCAATATAATTGGCTCTAAATTGATTTGGAGAAGTATTTGAGGGATTTTACAGTACTAACTATGGTGCTGTGGGCTCCTGCTTCCTAGGGACCTGGTCTCCTCTTCAGTCAATGGATACCATACCTGAAAATTGACTTAAGTCCAGACACGGAGAAAGGGATCATGATTTATTGTTTGGGTGACCACTATAAGATTGCTGATCCCCCCCATTTATTTCTTTTTCTGGTAAGAGATGTTAAGCATGAACCTTATTAGCACTCTGTTGCTCCTAGATATGTCATGTTCTAATTATCATCTTTAAAACTGTCTGTGGATCAAGAAACTTTTGCTGCCTCTCTAGCCTCCTTATTCTCTATGGTCAATGCACCTCCTGTTTTTGACATTTAAGTACCTATTCTTGGCTGCTATTCCTTGTGGAGTAGAGGAGGAAAGAAGGGTATTGTTATCCATGGATATGCATAAGCCAAGGTTTGTAACCTACTGTCAGCCCTGGCCTTCAGAGAAGATACAGTAGTGACCTTCTTAGTGATGCTAAGAAGCAGTGCTCCTCTCTCCAGTACATTCCCCATGACTTAGGTAAAGATGTGTTCTAACCTTGCATACTGTGTCCAATCCAGCATTCCTACTTCCTCAGCCTCTTTAGACCTTCCAAATTTACTTCAGTTATCTATTGCTATATAATAAAATATTTCAAAACCTAGCAGTTTAAAACATCAAACATTTATTTATTATCTAGAGGGTATTATGCTAAGTGAAATAGGTCAGACAAAGACAAATAAATACCATATAATTTTACTTATATGTGGAATCTAAAAAACAAATAAAAAATTAATGAACATAACAAAATAGAAAGAGTCATAGAGAAAGGGAACAAACAGGTGGTTCCAAGAGGAGAGGAGAGTGGGGGGATGAGTGAAGTAGGTGAAGGAGGTTAAGAGGTACAAACTCCCAGTTAAAAATAAATGAGTCTGAAATATACAGAATATAGTCAATAACAATATAATATCTTTGAATGGTGACAGAGGTAACTAGACCTATCATGGTGATCATCTTGTAATGTATAGAAATATCAAATCACTATGTTGTGCACCAGGAACTAACATAGTGTTTAGGTCAATTATACTTCAAAACAACAAACAAACTCATAGAAAAAAGAACAGATTTGTGGTTACAGGAGGGGAGGGCGAGGAGAATTGGATGAAGGTGGTCAAATGTACAAACTTCCTTTTATAAGAAAACAGTACTAGGGATGTAATATGCAACATGATTAATATAAGTAACACTGTGTTGTATGTTATATATAAAAGTTGTTAAGAGTTTAAGTTCTAAGATATCTCACGACAAGGAAATTTTTGTTTCTTTTATTTTGTATCTATATGAGATGATGGATGTGTTCACTAAACTTATTGTGGGAATCATTTCATGATATATGTAAGTCAAATCATTACATTTATACCTTAAACTTACACAGCATTGTATGTCAGTTATATCTTAATAAAACTGGAAGAAATAAGAACCATCACTTTTAAAAAAATTCAAACATTTATTAATTCAAATAGTTACTAGGGTCAGGGCTCTGAGAAGGTTAAGCTAGGTGGTTTGGCCTTGGGGTGTCTCAGAAGGCTGCAGTTAAGATGTCAGCCAGAGCTGAAGTCATCTGAAAGCTTAAATGAGACTGAAGGATCCACCTCCATGGTAGCTCTCTTATACTTCTGGCAAAGTTAGTTCTAGTTGTGGTCTCATCACATGGGACTCTCCATAGGTTGCTTGAGTGTCCTCATGACAGAGCAGCTGCCTTTCACCAAAGTAATGATCCAAGAGAAGGTGTTGCAGAAGCCATAGTGTTTTCTATGACTTAACCTTGGACGTCGTATGTCCTCATTTCTGCCACATTCATAGACAAACTCTGATACAGTGTGAGATGGGACTAACTCAAGAGTATAAACACCAAGAGGAGGGGGTTATTGGGGGCAATCTTGGAGGCTGGCTACCTCAGTCTGCTTTCTGAACCCTAGCATTAACATCTCTTCCACATAAAAATACACTCTCTCCTTCAAGTACCCCAGATGTCTGATCCATTATGGTATCAGTTCAAAGTCTAGAACTGCACCACCTAAATCAGGACCATGTGGATAAATTTATTCTTTTGTAGTTCTTTAAATACAGTCCCTCTCAATCTGAAGACTTTGAACTATCTCATAATGTTGTATCATGCATTTGAGCAGAGATCTATCTTTTCTACCTATTTTAGCCAACATTTCCTGTGATTGAAGCAATGAGGTTTTTGCAAGCATTAACTCATTGTTTTATGTCTATTGGAAACTCACAAAAATGTTTATAAGTAAAATTTTTTTAAGTATAAGCTGGATTTAAGAGAATACTCAGATGAGACATGATAGATGACTTTAAATATTTAATATGAGGCAATATCAATGAGGATTTTCTAAGGATCATAATAATAGTACAAATAATTCTATAAAATATTTTAGCAAGAAGTGGAAGAGAGAACATAGCAGCAAGTAGGTGGTTAAATTTGTGACCCTTGAACACTGAGATTCTGTATATTTATAAATATATGACACCAAAAATAGTATCTAAGAACCACATTCAACAAAATGGTCAAAACTAATAAAGTCCTGGGAACATGCAAAATGTATGTTTTCCGAATAAATGGGAAATGATGAAAAGAACACATTAAATATATAAGCCACAGTATCCCATACATGTTTTAAAATGCACTCAGATTGTGAAAAATACATCACAAGTTGTTAGTGCCAGAGTATCCTCATTAGACATTTATAAGCCTACAAAATTATCTTTGTCTGAAAGTTATGGTCATGAACTTTCATGTGTTTTCTCCCTTACTTTTTCCATCCTCTTCTGTCTTTTATCTCTTTCTCTGTCTCCCACAGCCTATTTTCTTTCTTTAATTTTTTCTTCCTATCCATTCAATGATTTATTTTATACAAAATTGAAAACTGTACTAATTTGCTTGAAGTCAAGGTAATTGGATACATTCCTCCATGCAGCCACTTAGAGACACCTTGGTTAAGGTACCTTATAATACTTGTAAACTTCATTTTTCTTATTTGTAAAATGGAGAAATTTAAGTAACTTATTTATCTACTAGAAAATATGTAAAATAATGAATATGAAACACTTGCACATAATCAGATAAATGAGATTTTTCAGATTACTACCACTTTCTACTTTATGATCTTAAGCAGTATCACTTTCCTGAAGCTTATATTCCTCTACAAATCCTTGCCCTGGAAGAGGATTTTTTATTTAGTAACAAAATATACTCTTAATAAGTTCTAAGTAGTATAAATCCCCAGTGTAGACCCTCCTGAGGGCTTTTGAAATATGCAGAAGTTTAAGAGGTTTATTTTTCTCCTTTGTCTTTATAATGTGAACATCTGAGGTTAGCATAAAGGATATAGTTATGGCAGAAAGAAAGGGAAAATGTGTACAAATATTATTTTAATACTATTTGGAAGCTAATAATTAAACTGTCTACACAGTAAGCTTATGGTTTTTCAAATAAATTCAGAGATTAAGGATAAATCAAACACTTCTTTATTCAATATATTCTGAATAATTTCTCCAAGTACTATTTACATTCAAACTATGCTGTACAAATTCCAACACATAGGAAAAGAGCTCCTATGCATGTACTCCTTATCAATTTTGCTTTGTAATGGGCAGCAATGTAATATTAAATACTAACACAAAATAACAGTTCAAATTGAGAAAATTCTGAAGCGACAATTTTTATCAAAATAAATATTAAATACTTTAAATGTTAGGTTAAATATTTCAAATATGTGAAATCAGGTAGAAAATATTTAGCATAAATGCAAGTATTCATCATAAATATTATAGGACCACAAGCCATTTCAAAATGAAATAGTACTTTATAACCTGATGAAAGAATAATTACCCACTGGAGTTTAATTTAAGCTTATTAAAGTAATTTATGACTGCCTTTCTCCATAAATTACTCAAACAAAATTATACACCTGTAATAAAAAAATAGGATTTGTTTTTCAAAATAATTTTAAATTAACAAACAATTGCCAAAGTAAAAATAATTGGTAAATAATGATAGTAGACAAGCATGACAGTTGGTCGAAATGCAATAACATAACAGCTTCTAGTAAAATACCTACTAATTCCAATATCTAATGATTCAAATGTTAGTTGAAGCAAGAAAATAATATAATATTAGCCAGGAAATTTATAACATGTCTATATTGAAATAGTTATAACTAAGGTATTTAGAGAAGCATCATTTGTTATGCATCTCTCGTAGCTGTCAAGGTAGGTCTTGTCTAGTGTACAAACTTTTACCTTTTGCCTCATTATTTTCGGTCCAGATATATAAATCCCGGCCTTGATCTCTATGCCATGCTGTATGGATCAGCTTTAAACAAGCATTCCAGAATAATAATTGTCTGTTTTGATGCACCTTGTGATATTTGATCCTGAAATGGACATGTGTGCAAGAATTTTATTAGTGAGTGCTCTTGTTATTGACATTGGGAGGAAAACAGAAGAAACAAAATTAAGCAGAGGGAGACACTGGGCAGCAATGCAGTTAAAACAAGACCCCTGCCAACTCTGGGAGAACCTTTGACACTAGCCAGGGGTGCCCTTCAAAGCTGTCCCAAGTTTCAGGCAGAAGGCAGAGTCCTTGTACCTTTGTGTTGTTCAGTCACTGAACATGGGCTTATGGGGAAGGAGGCATGAACAAAGGAGAGGTGACTCTCTTCAGCAAAAAACAATTCCTGAGCTCTCAAATAATAATCTTCTGAGCAAGAAAGTAACAAATCTGTCAGTCCTACATAGGAGGAGGGTGTGCTATGTGTCTTGAACAGCAAAGCAGGGCACGAGGGTCCTCTTGTAATGCTACCTAGATCCACTTTCTTAGTTTGAGTCCTGCAAGCAGCTACATCAGTACAGTGGGCCTCTTTTCCTGGGTAAAGATAGTTAAAGAAAGATTAGTGGAACAAATTACAGCACCACTTTCTGCCCCAGGTCCAGAAGCAACACATTTTCTCCCTTCTCTACTGTGACTAAATTCCCCGCTCAGCCTTAAGCTATCAGCACTTCTGAGATCAAGACGATTCAACCTGGGGGGATGACCAAGACTCATCCTCTGGTTGAGGAGGTGTGGGCAGGAAAGGTAAACTCAACTGCAGAATAAATGGTGATTGCAGAGAAAATAAATTGCCGCTCCATTCTAATATGGAAGAGTTCCAATTTAATCAATGCACCACTAAGGACTGGTTAATATCCTTGAAGAAAAGTACTATACTAATCATTCAGTGTTCATTTCTCATTCCAGAAGAATGGACATTTAAAAGCATCAGCAGTTTGGCCAGACTTGGAGAGTGGAAGCCCATGTATAGCCTAAAGCTCTGTCCCTTTGGCTACTCCATTCACATACCCATCATGCCTGTCCTGGAATAGTCAGTGACAGAGACTGATTGATATCAACTGGCTGAGTCATTCTGTCTTTTTGGTAATTTAGTGTCTCTTCCAAGATTGATGAGCTCAGGTAGGCATTAAGAATACAATAAAATAATCTTCATGCTATGTGACCACTACTGTTCAGTCCTTTCATAAGCTGATATGCCATATCTTCATCTCCAATCTTCCAATCTTTCTTCTTCCAGGCCTCTGACCAATAGGCAAATCATTTGCAACTGTCTGTGCCTGCCTATGTTCTAAACTTGGGCTACTTCATCTTCCACACAAAGCAAGTACAGATGTACTACCAAAATATCTGTCCTTTAGAGCATTTCCCTCATCACTGTCTTTCAGTGCTATCCCTGAGTGGAGCTATAGTGGAGCCACCAATCCATTTTCAGCTGCACCCATATACTGAGATTAACCCATCCATGAACTAAGCTCAGATTTTTTTTCTCTTTTGTCAAAAGGCCATGAAGTGTTTTCAGCAGGACTATAGGTGTGTGGTGAGGAAGAGACACTGTACAATCATTGTGAGTGACATGACAATCAGGACTATTTGCTCCTGAAGCATGTTTGTGTCCACAAACATGTCCACAATGTGTCCACAAACACATTGCTTGTGTTTGAACCTGAATGAAACAGGCTGAATAGTCCACTGCAGGGCAGGCCTTACAATGAGAACTGTGGTCACTGAATTGGAAAACCTAAATACAATAGGAGTAATTGTATTCCAGGGTGGGAGGGGCCTAAGGGCTGCACTCACATTATAGAAAAAATGGAGCCTCAGAGAGTTGAGAAAGTTGACCAAGATCACATAACTGGTTATCCATAATGAGCCTGCATGGTCTTGAAGCCTGCATTCTACCATGAAAATATTTGTTGAATGAATAAATGTTGCTATTTGTTTTACTTGAACTCTCTTGAAAACCCTTTAACCAGAAATTCCCAGTTCAGGTTTTTGAGAGGAAAAAGTAAACTAATAATAATGTATGGGATGTGCCGTGCCTCTCTCATATGCCATTTGAATACAAATTAAATATATATTTATGTGCTTGCAATAGGAACCCGTCTTTACAGGAGCCCACTCTGGCCATATTCTCAGCACAAGTAATGTATCACTTATACTGTCTGGTCCTCACCTAAGTGTTGCCTTTAATTGTTCTCTATGTGTTTCATTTGTATAGAATCTACCTCTCTGGCTCAGTGTGTAACAACAAGAGTACAAAAATCTTCTCCATCCTTTATTAGAAACCACAATGCAACTAGTAAAAGGAGAGACTCATTGGCATAAGGGATTCACTGTTAAATGGATGCATGATTATATTCCACGTCACATTTAATTGAAAAGCAACCTTGAAATTCAGCAGTATCTCACTCAGGAAAGCAGAAACTCTAAAAAAATAAAAATGCAGTGGTTTATGCCTTTATGCTCTTATGACAGACTAGCCTGACTTAAGCAGTCTTGATTTACTAAAATCTCTTGACGCTCAAGTCACTAAAAAAGTAGTTTGTCTCTACTGCTATATTTCAGTAAAGGCTAACGTTTTGCCTCAGCATATGAACAAGTTGGATCTTCACAAGAGATGTTAAGAGAATGATAAATGGTATTATCTTTGAATTTAGGACTTTGGGTTGAATGCGGCACAACCTGTTTCCTCATAGAAATTATGAAACCACATGGATGAAAAGCCTGCTTTAATGTCACCAGAAATAAAGAGGAAGAAATAGACACTTTTTAGAGGTTGCATTTTGCCCTTTCTACAAATAATTTTTATTCTAAATCATAGATTCCCTGTTATGTTAAGTAATTCATTTCCTTTTAAAATATTTTCGTGGACTTCTACTCTCAGCTATGATGAATCAGCATGCACCAGAACAATACTCCTGCTGAGAACAACTAGAAAACAGGGACAAACCCAAACATAAAACAAGGATATGTTCTCTTTAACAGAGTGACAAAGATTATAAATTATATGGGACTATGGAACTTAGGGGATAAAATGATAGACAGAAAAAACACACATAATAAAGATATTAACATGGAGATACTGAGCAAGAATTATCACCAAGAGGCAGAGAATCTTAACAGATCTTTCCATGGTGCTAGAAGAAAAAAGCTGAAATTTAGGATGACCAAGGCATCAACACTTGAGAAGTCACGATACCAGAGAGAAGCAAAGTACACAGAAATGAAGCCAACAATCTGAGCTGGCTTTCTCTCAAAAACTTCACCAGTCCATAAACTGCCCAGGTCACAAAGTACACAAGCTGATCAGTCATTAAAAGCCCTCCTCACAGTGGGAAGAGAAACACTGGAGTTGAAGGCTTACCATAACAGAAGAGTCCACTAAACACTCCAAGCTTTCCACTAGGGCTCCTGACAGATGGTACCCTGTATATGGCCATTTACTGGTAACTGTAAGAACTAGTTAAAACTTAATTGTGCCTTACATTTTGAATTTAGATAATGAGTTTTGATAAAGTTATAGTGCACTGTTATTCCCCTTCAACTATGCTCAACTTGCTGTTTTTCTGCCCTAAATGAGTTCTCTGTTATCCTTATGGGATAAAGTTTTTGAAATTGTTGTAATACCACTGTACCAGCCAATACTTTTCTGAGTAAACCTGGAAACATCTCCCCTTTACCAGTTGGCATAGTTAAATTTGTCAGTGGACAGCGCTAGAAGGATACTGCAGGAGAAAGGAACTTGTCCTCCTGGTTCCAGTAAGCTTTTCTTTCTTGTTCCTGCGGTGCATGACTGCCAGAATATGGCTGGACTCTACTGGTTCTCATCGTCCAGTGAATTGTAGTAGCATTCCAGCAGACAGCTTTCCTGCAAGGAAAGTATTACACCAGTGGGCAGCTTCCCAGTAGATCTTGCTGACACATCAGTAAGAATATTTTCTGTGAGTCTCCCCAGCACCCCAGAGAGCTTTTCATTAAGTCTTGCCAGTGTCCCATTGAGCAGTTTCCCAATTTTCAACCCTGGAGTATAGCACCTCAGAAAACTTCACCATCAGACATTGGACTAAGGACCTATGCTTTCCAATGAAGTCTGCATCTCAGACTTGGGGTGGAGCAAAGCTCTCCCAAGTTTGTTCTTTTTTGCGTATTCTGCCTCAGTATTAGTGACTGATCCTTATAACTTTTATAATTATATTTTTCTTTAGCATACTTTTTAACCCTTTTAAGTTAATAGGTATTAGATAATAGTTCTTATTTGTTAAATTCTTGTGTTCAAATTCCTGATGTGATTTCTGTCCTCTGATAGGACCCCAACTAATGCATTCACCATATTATTTTCTATCCAGTTTAATATTCTCTTATCCAAATAAGTAACTATCAATTTTTACCCTAACTGGAGCTTGCCCCAGGGGATACCCCACTCATCTCAATAGTCCTGCTAAGACACAGACACATAAAATGATACACGCTTACTTGTAGGAAAAAGTTAATTATTGATTAGAATTCAGTAGCAGCCACATGAAGGATTGGTTTTACCACGTACTGAGACATATTATTTTTAAATCAACAGGAAAAAAACTTAGCTTAGGACCTCTAAGATTTCTTCTTAGGCGGAGATTCTGTTAATGTAATTATCCTAATTATAGGAGTTTTCTGTTCAATGAAAATGTCATTGAATTTGTTCCAATTTGTGTTTTTGTCTTAAAAATATTCTGACAATTTTTAAGTAAGGATGATTGACAGGTTGAGGGAAATTATAAATTATAATAAAATATTTTCCAATAATTTTATAGATGATGAAAAGTTTACACAATCATAATAAAGTTTTAGATTGTTTCTTAAGGGAATGTTTATGTGATTGAGTTCATTCTCACCTTACTACAGGAAAAACTTGATAGTGCTTTACAACATGATTTTCATATCAATATTTCACTTAAGTTTTGAGGAACATGGGTAAAAGAAGCAAGAGCCACATCATCTTCATCTATTTCTTGGTCTCCAAATTCATGCCTATAATTGAATTTCTGATTCAAAGTGTCCAAATCCTATGAAAATTATTACATATTTTCTGCTATATTAAGACTGAATTTTTCTTACCTTGATTACCAATGAGAATGAAGCAACGTCTCCTATCTTTTTTTTTTTTTTTTTGGTGGCAAAAAGAAGCATTTAAGCAATAGTGATGTTATGAGTATCATCAAATATTACCATTCACACATGTGAACAGAATTTAAGCAATAAAAATCAGGGACCAGTATTAGCATGAACTATTCTTAAGCACAGCCACTTCTGCACAACTAAAACTACAGAGAACTACAAAGAAACTTTACATATTCTTGTGATTGTAGAATACTGAAAGATATTTTATAATACAAATTTTTGTAATAGGACCTCAAATGATTTAGCATTACTGAATGGCATTGTTAGAGATGATCCAGGGAGAGTGTGCAGAATTTGGTCACATTTCTTCTTGAACTTTAAAAAGAATTAAGTGATTTCCAAGACCCTTGGGAAAATGCATTTATTCTCACCATAAATACTACTCTAAACCTGTCTTCACTTTATTGAGAATATCCAGTTGTGATTTAGGATTGTCAGATGACTAAAAAAGAGCACCACCTTCTTTGTAGTAGAACCCAGTTTCTTGTCTTTCTCCAATTGACTTTCACTGGGAGTACCTCCTGAAAAATGGTAATGATGACAAACTAATGATGCTGCTTTAACTCTTTTTTTTTTTTTTTTTTTTTTTTTTGTGATACGCGGGCCTCTCACTGTTGTGGCCTCTCCCGTTGCGGAGCACAGGCTCTGGACGCGCAGGCTCCGGACGCGCAGGCTCCGGACGCGCAGGCTCAGCGGCCATGGCTCACGGGCCCAGCCGCTTCGCGGCATGTGGGATCTTCCCGGACCGGGGCACGAACCCATGTACCCTGCATCGGCAGGTGGATTCTCAACCACTGCGCCACCAGGGAAGCGCTGCTTTAACTCTTTTATACTTCTTTCTAGAATAAAACACATTTCCAATTACTAAGAGGTAAAAATATTTTTTCCCCATTTTGAATCAGTAAACTGAAACTTAGGGAAAATAAGTCCTTTCCCAGTGCCATAACATCAGTGTGTGGAGAGTCCTAGACTCAAACCAAGGACTTCGGATGTTGGCAAAATTAACGGCTTTCAGATCAGATGTTGCAACATGCCAAATATAGACATAGTTTAAAATGATTATAACAATAATGACAATAATATTTATCATGACTTTACTATGTGCTAGGGAATGTAAAGAGTAGTTTATGCATGGCATAATTTAATCCCCATGAATAATCTATGTGACGAGTTGTCTAATATATTTAGAGAGAGATGGAGATAGAGATATTGACATTGGCTTTCTGTATCTACACTTGTCATCTATAACTACATTTATATGTTTATCTCTAGCTCTATATCTGTATCTAGAATCTGTCAAAGCTTACAAATTTGTCCTAGGTTAAACACCCAATAAGAAATAGAACAATTTGAAATGGTTAATCCATAATATATCATGAGCTATCCCTGTGGCAAACCTTTCCTTTTAAATATATTGGAGTACATGGACTACCCAGTTCCTAGTTCTGCTTTTTGATATATTGATACATACCTGTTCACAAGGGAGTTCAGATTTTGCCATATGAGGCTGCAATGGTCAGAATAAGTCAGTAATTTCTTTCTCTAGAGAAATACATTTTAATTTATCCATTTATTAAACAATATTTATTTAGCAAATATTTGTTAGGCACTCCATACAGGAAAGTGGTGAATTTCACCTATGCGGGGGACCTTTTTTTTAAACATCTTTCAGTAAAATTTTACTGTTGGTTTGATTATGTCTTGCACATTCTTTCTGAGGTTTATTCTAAGAGATTTTATGATGTATTATTATTGTTAAAATTATGAATAAAATTAACTTTTAATTTTCTAAATTTGAAAAGGACTGATTTTTATTACACTTTCTATTTTTGTGTGTAAGGAAATGTTACTATGCTTTATGGGATTTAAGGAAAGAGTGGAACTTGTATTTGTTTTTGCCTATCACCAATGGAGGAAAAATTAGCAGAGCTTAATAATCTTTGTTATAAATGATAGACTAGAAAGTCTAGAGAGAAAAATGTTTATAAAATATTCAACTCACGAACATTTTTGTGAAACTAGTAACTTCTAAGAATTACAAATAAGTAATGTGCAGTTACAAGCAATGGAGAGGTTGTCTCTCACCAGCCTGAATTAGCTAACAAATTATATTCAAGTAAAAGTGTCTTTCTCTTTTCTCCAATTTAGACTTATTTAAAGACTTATCATGGTCTATCATTTGTGTTACGTTTATAACTTTTTGGGCAGCCCTACAACTAAAAATAGAAATTTTGAGGTAGTGTGATAGATGCTATTATAGAGATATTCTTACTTAATCAATCATTCTCTTAAAAAAAATGAGCATGGGAATTCCCTGGCAGTCCAGCAGTTAGGACTCTGTACTTTCACTGCTGAGAGGCCAGGTTCATCCCCTGGTCAGTGAACTAAGATTCCACAAGCCACAAATAAATATCATAATTGCAATACAAATAAAGTAAATGTTTATAACTAAAATGCAGTGCTATGAAATAAATGCCTGTAATACTACCTATTTGTATATTATTTTCATACCATACTCAAATGAGATAAATAATTATGTTATTTGAGCAATTTTGCTATTATGTTATTATGTATGAACAAATAAAAAAATCGTATCTGTGAATTTAAGCCAACCCAGCATTAATCTTTCCTCAACCTAGCCTTCTCCCTTCTGCACATCACATGTCGCTAGCCATCTGGAAGTAAAGTGGGTCAGTGAACTCCGGAAAATAATCAGAAGCCAAGTTGACAATATAGTAGTTAAGGTGGTTAATTTTGTGTGCCAACTCAGCTGACATCCTCTGTCTCTTAGCCCAAGGAATTCAAAAGTTGTTCTTAGTAACTCTGTGAGAACTGAAGCACCTGACAATTAACTAAGTACTCAGGTATTTTAGGATTTAATGGGTGGAGCAGTTTCCTGAGAATCCATGTGTGTAAACCAGGTTATCTTTCTCTCCCAGATTTTTTTTATGCTTTGAGTTTTAAAAATTTCTCCAGGCTCTTGTAACTTGAGTGAAAGTGGCATGTCCTGAAACCTAGTTTGTTGCCAGAGATCTACTTTCAATCTTGTATCTAACGGCAGTTTGCTTTGGGGTTTTGTTGTTCTTTTATTTTTGCACGTGTTTGTTTATAATGTTTCTTCCGTTCCCCCTTCCCTCCCTCTTTCTCTCCCTCCCTCCCTCCCTCCCTCCCTTCCTTCCTTCCTTCCTTCCTTCCTTCCTTCCTTCTTTTCTTACTTTCTTTTCTTTCTTCTTTCTCTCTCTTCCTCCCTTCCTCCCTCCCTTCATTCCTTCCAGGCTTCTTTCCATTGCTTGCTTTCCTGAAAGCATTTCAGTGAATTCTAAAGGTTTATGCATCACTTAGACAATTCAGCCTTGATGAGATGCCCCAGAATAAACCCCTCTGTTATTTCATGGCTGCTTTTGTTTTTTCCAAGAAGATTGTTGTAGAAAGAGGCTGAATGACTTCTATTTTATTTTCCAACTTCTTCCCTGCAATCATTTTTTAAAATTTATTTATTTATTTTAATATCTTTATTGGAGTATAATTGCTTTACAATGGTGTGTTAGTTTCTGCTTTACAACAAAGTGAATCAGTTATACGTATACATATGTTCCCATATCTCTTCCCTCTTGCGTCTTCCTCCCTCCCACCCTCCCTATCCCACCCCTCTAGGTGGTCACAAACCACCTAGCTGATCTCCCTGTGCCATGCGGCTGCTTCCCACTAGCTATCCACCCTACCTGCAATCTTTAAATGAGTATGCAACTGGAAACAAAAATACTAAAAAATATTCTCACAATCATAGACCTTTTTAGAATACTCTATTACAAAGTATGATCTATAGAACTCCTTGTTGCCTAGCTTCCATTTTTTAAATATGGAAATCCCTGATCATCCAGCCAAATGATTAGTCACTCTTCACATACTGACATATATCCACACCTCTTGTCTCTCCTTCCAGGCAAAGAGAACAGGCATACAATACTTAAAGTTTTAGCAATTGGAAAGATATCCTTTTCTCTCTCTCCTTCAGACTACATCTGAGGGAGCTGTCTACTGCAGCAGTTTGTGTGGGTGACAGTATATCTTGCAGAGCCAACTAAGTTTGAAATTGTAAAGCTGTGCATGTCAGCTGAAAGGAAGGTGGCAATACAGCAGAAGTAAGATACTGGAACGATCAGTTGTCAGTTCAGGCAAGTATTCGTGTATTCAGGAGTTCTGGGAGCCTTTCCCTCTATGTAACTAGTATGCCAGTTCTACTTGGTAATGATATATTGCTAGCCACAAATACCTTTATTGTTTGAAACGTCCAAAGAAATGCAGTTTTTGAAAAGCAGCTTAGACTTTAAGGCCCTATGGAGATCAATCAAAGAGGGAGACTGTGATCCTCAAAGAGAAAATAGTTATTTGAGAAAAAGGGCATGTTTGTGCTCCAAAATTACAGTGGTCTTCAGTGTAATTCTCCAATTAAACCTTGCTACTGCCTCCAGAGAGAATCTGAATTTTCCACTCGTTGATTCAAATGTCAAGCAATAGAGCTGTTTGTTATGCAGACAGGACAGTGGAGAGTCTTTCTCAACTCTGAGATCACTTAAACCAGGCAGCCTTACAGTTTTCTATAATAAATAGGTTGGGGAAGTGATTTCTAAATGTGCCAAACTATTTCTTTTAAAATCCCAAAGACCCAACATGTTTTTACCTTTTGCCCAGTACACTGGATTCAAAGTTTAGAAAACTTTCATTACTTTCATTTTGGAAGGATGTCACAGAAAGCCCCAGACCGCTGGATTCCCAGAAACTTCAATGAAGGGAAAGTCCATGAATTTTGAAGGAGTTTTGCTTCCACTCTTTGGAAAGCATATCTCTTTTAAAATTATGGTGAAATATATATTAAAAGAGAATATGTTTAAAGAATAATAGTAAATAAACACCTCTGTACTGAACAATGCCAGTACTTCTTTCCTTCTGTGTGACCCTCCTTGATTACATGTGCCTTTCTCCTCCCAAAGAAAACAAATGTGCTGAGTGTTATTAATTTTTCCCTTTCAGTTTTTGGATGTTATCACTTATGAATCCATTCTATATAAACTGTTTATTTTTACTCTTTTTGTAAATGGAAGCTACTATATATATTATATATTACATAATATTATACATATATGTATTCTATGACTCTTTTTCACCTTTAAGAGATTCAGTCAAAAAAAAGAGATTCATTCATATTAATGCATATAGATACCATTTATTTATTTTACCCACTATATTTTATTATACATGTGCATACAGTATGTTGATCCATTTTACTATCCATAAACATTTGGATTTTTTTCACCTTTTCCTGAACAAGTTTTCTATCCCCTGTTATACAGTGAAGAAACAACCAAAGAACGTAATTATTAGATTATAAGATTCAAAGTTACTAGTTAGTGCCAAAATGTGGATTACTCTACAACCTATACAGGTTCAGAAATTGTTGGAAATTATACTGTTTACTTGACTACAGGTGTGAAATGGATTTCTCATTGTAAATTTAGTTTGCATTTTCTGATTATTAATAAGCTTGAGTGAATTTTTAAATATTAATATTTAATAATTTAATATTAATGGACCACTTTTTTCTCTCCTGAGAAATGTTATATTAATTATTGTCATTTTTTCTTATTGTATATTTTATTTTTAAAAATAATTTCCACATATATTTGGTATACTAATCATTTAAAGTTGCAGGTACAAATATATTTCCCCTTCTCCCAGTATGTGGCTTGACTTTTGGTCAACTTAAGATCTTATTTTAATAAATCAATTATTCCTTTCATCATTTGTTCTGTGTGTCTTATTGAAGCAATTCTTCCTTACTCCGGAAAGGAATTATTAAAGAAACAGAAAAACTGAATCTAAATTTTATATAGAAGAATGGTCTTTTCTCAGGATAGACAAATAGACAAATGAAACAAGATGAATGTTCCAAAATTACAATGAATCTAAAGATTGTTTTCACAAAACAGACATTTAGTAATACTGATACTTCTAACCCAGACATGGTATATTTCTGCATTTGCTTATATTTCAATCACCGTATTCTCCTTAATAGTCTTACACATATTGAGTTACAAATTTTTATACATATTTAGTGACATTTTTTTCTTAGATTTAGATATATATCCTAAAATATACCCCCCCCACACACAATGTATGTAGGTATGTATCTATCTAAATATGTTTTTCAAATGGTATTTTTTCAACTTTACTTACTACTTATTGCTGGCATGTAGAATTGCAAATCAACTCAATTATAAATTTTGTATTCAGCAGTATTGCTAAACAAATTTATTAGTTCCAGTTTTTTAAAATTTATTTTTATTTTTAATTTTTGAATTAGTTCCAGTTTTTTTAAGTTTTTAAAAATTTAATTTTCTTTCTTTTTTTAAACATCTTTATTGGAGTATAATTGCTTTACAGTGGTGTGTTAGTTTCTGCTTTGTAACAAAGTGAATCAGCTATACATATACATATACCACCATATCCCCTCCCTCTTGTGTCTCCCTCCCACCCTCCCTAACCCACTCCTCTAGGGGGACACAAAGCACTGAGCTGATCTCCCTGTGATATGTGGCTGGTTCCCACTAGCTATCTATTTTACATTTGGTAGTGTATATATGTCCATGCCACTCTCTCACTTTGTCCCAGCTTACCGTTCCCCCTCCCTGTGTCCTCAAGTCCATTCTCTACGTCTACATCTTTATTCCTGTCCTCCTCCTAGGTTCTTCAGAACCTTTTTTCTTTTTTAGATTCCATATATATGTGTTAGCATACAGTATTTGTTTTTCTCTTTCTGACTTACTTCACTCTGTATGACAGACTCTAGGTCCATTTACCTCACTACAAATAACTCAGTTTCATTTCTTTTTATGGCTGAGTAATATTCCATTGTATATATGTGCCACATCTTCTTTATCCATTCATCTGTCTCTGGACACTCGATGTGGACAATTTTATCAAATGCAAATGATGAAAGTTTATTTACATATTTTTTCAATTATTAACATTTTTCATTCTATTATTACAATGTACTAACCATAACCCTAGAATAAACATAAATAGAAGTAGTAAATTAATGTCATTATCTTTTTCAAAATCTTAAGACAGTGCTTTTGACATTCCGATTATTATGTAATTATGTAAAGATTTTGTAGATGTACTTTATTTGATTAGTCTTTATTCATAGTTGCTATTAAGATAGGTTGTTGAATTTTATCAAAACATTTAAATCCCATATATAATAAAATTAAAGATAATATAGTGATTTCAATAACAGATTTTCTAGTGCTGAAATTCTACTACATACTTGGAGAAAATCTATATGGCTGAGATGTATTCTCTTTTGTGTATAAATTGTTAGATTTGGTTAAATAACTTGTTAAGGATTTTGACATCTGTGATTATCAGTAAATTTAATTTAATTTTTTTTTTTTTTTTTTTCGGTACGGGGGCCTCTCACTGTTGTGGCCTCTCCCATTGCGGAGCACAGGCTCCAGACGCGCAGGCTCAGCGGCCATGGCTCACGGACCCAGCCGCTCCGCGGCATGTGGGATCTTCCCGGACCGGGGCACGAACCCGTGTCCCCTGCATCGGCAGGAGGATTCTCAACCACTGCGCCACCAGGGAAGCCCCAGTAAATTTAATTTTAAATATTTCTTTCCCATAATGTCCTTTAATGGTTTTGATACCATGTGTACTAGTCTCATTGAGGCTATCTTAGGAAGGTGTGGTATTTTCCTTTGTAAGAGTTTGTGTACAAGTGGAATTAACAGTTCCTTAAATGTTTGATGAAATATGCCTGTAAATCCTTCTAGATATCCTTCTGATATTTTCTTGGTAAAAAGTTTTTAACTCCTAATTCTATTTGTTTAATTACTAAGCTTGTTCAGATTCTACAATTCTCGGTATGTTAGTTTGTTAAAGTGTAAATTTATAGTAATTTTCCATATATTTTATTTACATTTTTTAATATATTGCCTATAATTATTCACAATATGCACTTTTCTATTTAATTTTGGTAGCATTGATTGTCATATCCCCTTTTAAAAAAATTGTATGGGCTTCCCAGGTGGCATAGTGGTTGAGAATCCACCTGCCATTGCAGGGGACACAGGTTCACGTCCCAGTCTGGGAAGATCCCACATGCCGCGGAGCGGCTGGGCCCGTGAGCCATGGCCGCTGAGCCTGCGCATCCGGAGCCTGCACTCTGCAACGGGAGAGGCCACAACAGTGAGAGGCCCGCATACGGGAAAAAAAAAAAAAAAAAAAAGCAATTGTATGTTTGTCTTCTCTCTTTTTTCCTTTAATCATTTAGACAAAATTGCCTATATTTCTTTTATAAAATAAATGAATTTTCACTTAATTTTTATTATTTTTTCTTTTGGCTTTCTGTCAGCATAGTTTGCCTTAAGTATTTGAACTTTGTAGCTCATATGTTTAGCTAATTATCTTGATGCTGCCTTCTCTGAAAATTGATCATTTAGAGTTAAAAACTCCCCATACATAATGCTTCAGCTGTATCCCACAAGTTGTGATAGCTATTATTTTAACATTCATTTATAAATCAATTACAGAAATTGCTTTCATTTATTTCTAAATCAAGTAAATTATACTGAGTGTGAGAATATTGTGCTGTCATGGTGGATATGTCTTTTTCATTCAACAAACATTTATAGTGCTTACAGTGGGCTAGGTTCTGGGTCTACAACAGTGAACAAACACTGGGAGACAGTGATTCTTGCCCTTATGGAACTATTGTAATAGAGAGAAATACAAAATAAAAATACTAAAAGAAATAAAATTTATCATTGTTAGAAGGTAGTACTTTCTATGAGACAAACAAATAGATAAGGTGAATGGGTGGAGCCTGCTGGTCAAGAAGACAGGTTTGTAATTACTCAGAGTAGACCTTGCTGAGGATGTGATATAATCTGTGAAGAAGACAGAGTGAGCCATTTGTTTCTATGAATGAGGTCTTTTTAATCAAGAAAAAACAGTGCAAAGACCTGAGGCTTGAGTATACCAGGCATATTTCAAAGAGGTCACTGTGACTGAAATAATCACCAAGATGGAAAGTAATTAAAAGGGACTTAGGAAAAAGAAAAGGATAATTGTCCCACAATGTTGCTGTTTTGATGTTTTTTGGTGTTTTGGTTTTGGATTTGTTTTTTTTTAGCAGGGGATCACACTAGATGATACGATAAAATAGATGAAAAACTATCATGGCGCCTAACCAAAATCTCGAAGCCAGGAAACCAGAGGGAATATGGAGAAAATGGCCATTTGCAAGAAATCCCCAGGTCTCCTAAGTTTTTAGCAATACAAAGGGATTTTTATAGATCTGGAAGGTTTGAATTTTGAGAGCAGAGCTAGAGCCACAGAAATAACTATTTATTAGCCTTTTATCTGGTATATATTTTAACCTAATCTACCTCAAAGAGTTGACCTGGGGAACATCAGTTCTTTGTTTCTGTATATCATCACTTTACATACTTAACAATTCGTCTTGCCCACAGGCAATCAGTACAAATTATTTTATTGAAACTATCATTTGTTAGGAATTTTTGAGGGGTTGAATTCCTCATCAATTATATGATGCTATGCAGAAAAATGTAGTCCAACCCATCTGAAAGGGATGCAAAATCATTCACAAATATTATATTATAAGCTAAAGGCAACAAAACAGTCTAAAAACAACTCAAGTGTCTGTAATAATTCTTAGCTTTAGATTTCTCATTTTTAATTGGAATTTAAATAATTTTAAAACCTAACTAACAAAACTGTTTGGGGGGTCAATTAAATAATGTGAAATAACTGGTTTTATAACCATTTGGTAATATACTTATTACCAAGTTATTTTTAAGTGACTACGGTAAGCTTTTAATATAAAAATATTTTAAAGTATTTTTTAATCTTACCATATCTTTCAGGACTAAGGTATGGGGTGTCTACAACTTCATTGCTATTACTAATCAGATTATCACAGAATTTATAATAGTAATTTTTTCAGTTTTGATTAAGCTAATCAGTGCAGTATTTTTAAAAATAAATGTTTCAAATTCCAATTTTATATACTTAAAAAACATTGCATAAAGCCAAAGAGCATATTTTGTGCAAATTTAAATCCAGGACTTAAGAATAAAGTGATATAATAAAGATGTGGAATCATGACTAAAAGAAGAAAGATTGAACTAAAAAAATTATGTATATGCTGAATTGGAAAGTCCTTCACTGTGCTGGTTATTTTCCATCTAGTGTGCTCAGAGCTTCTCGTATCAACCTGACTACTATGGCCTGAATCTTAAGCTCTCTTGTCCTTGAACGCTCAGATTCTACTGAAGGGAGGTGCTGGCCAGAGATTACAAAACAGCAGTAGGGAAGGAATGGCTTTTTATCCTACTCCCTTGTCATATATACACCCAAGTCTTCCCTCTCCACATGATCTTACTTTTTGGTGTGGCTGTTTTATTTAATCATGGCCAAGGTTCTCTTGAAGCTTTACAGTGTCTGAAATATATTAAATTCAAGCATCGGTTACTTATCAATCTTATTTCGACTGAATAACTTCCTGTATCTGGAGTGCAATCGATATTTTATATATATGGCTTGAGCAGTATAGATTTTTAAATACATAATCATTAAAAATATATCTGGAAGTAAGTATCTTTGAGTAGAATAATAAATTACCAATCTTAAAATTTGCAGTATTTAAAAAATTTTCCTTAAAGAAGAATATAGCAACATTGCATTAGATGTACCCTTCAGAGAGTCTAAAATGCTCTAATGCCAGAAGTTTCATGTTACAGTCAAAATGTCCTAAGAATCAGAGAAGATTCATCCCCGCAAAAATATTCCAGAAAAAAAACACTGTGTGAATAGGGATCTTGTCTGAATTTTTCAAAATTAAATCTAATCTCCTGCATCTACAAAAGTTCTTTAAACAAGCAAACAAAAAATGAATGTTTGCTGACAATGATAAAATAAATGAATGGATTAATTAAGTAATTAGTGGAAAATGCCAGTCATGAATATAAATAGATATGGGAAAGACAAAAAACAAATAAACATCATTTCACATATATAAATTAAAGGATACACTGAACCTTTTCCATGTATTATCTTGCATAATAACTTATTTAAAGGCACTGGAAGCAATATGGTAATGAATTTAGGTGGCTGATCCAGAAAATATTTTCCCTCTAAAGGTACTGTTGCACCTTCTGTATCTTACCAAAACAACATATGCATAGCTCTATGCTAGTCTAACTATGGTGCCATTATCTGATTAATTCTTGACCTCTGCCACTAGATTATGAGAATTCTTACATCAGAAATCCTTTTTTTTTTTTTTTTTTTTAAGTTATAAACAGTGTAGCCTCTGGAGTTCTAGTGCCTGGATTCAAATTGTACTCTGCTCCTGATTAGCTGTGTAACCCTGCTGAAGTAAGCTGTTTAATTTATTTAACCCTCACTGTGCTCTCCTCTAGAGTGGGCATAACATTAGCACATACCTCAGACAATTTAGCAAGACATATCATGACAAATAAGTGTCAAGCTTTTAACTCAGTATTATGGTAAGCATCCAATAAAGTTGGCCATTATTATTATTGTTCCCAGTACCATGGCTGTGTTTAGCACATAATGGACACTAAAAATAGTTTTCTTAATTAAACAAGCAATTGAATGAAGGAATGAAGGAATGACATCAGACCTGAAATCCCAACCCAGGAATACTTAAAGGATCAGACACCAAAGACAATGATAGTGTTTCTCGAAGGTCCATGTCACTGTGTCCTTATTGGGAGCAGCATGGAAGGTCTTTGTTGCCTAAAGTGGTGATTCTGAATTGGAAATCAGTATATCATAATTTTGCTTAATCTGTTCTTTGATACCTATTTTAGGACCAAAAAGGAATGTGTGGTCATGATAATGACAAGAAATATAAAATCTTGATCAAAGCAAGAGATGGACTACAGCTTCTTGGCAAGGAAAGGAGGGTAGAGTTGAGACTGGAGATTTAGTAGCACACAGGTGGTTTGTGTAGATGTCTTTGTTACATGGTTTAGAATACAGCTGGGCTCCTGGGATGCAAAGACATAAATACTCTTGGGAAGGATTGCATAAGATTTAGCTAAGAAAAAATGTAAGTGCTTATTTATCATTTTGACAGGTTACTTTTTGAAGGAAATTATGCATTGTCACTTGGTACCTGTAATCTAAATATGAATGATCGTAAATAATAAACAAAATATTTGGTTTAAAGCACAGTTATTTCAAGTTCTAGAGAAGAATAGAATTAATTTTCTTACAATATAATCTCCTTGTTTTCTTTGTAAATATGTGTATGAGTTTATTGATTCATGACAAAATTGCCTACATTAGCTTCCAATAAGTTGAACATCTAAGTCTATGGGGAATTTTAAGTACAGAGCAAACACCATAGCTCTCCAATGGTTATAAACTGTTATGGAATGTTCGTACTGTCTTGAGACTTTTGGTCCTCTGGCAAGCAATTAAGATTGGATTTTAAGAATAAATTGTGTCAAAGAAATTAGTACAAAAAGAGAAGTCGTAACAGAATTAAAAAGGATGAAACATGGCAACGGTTGGGAGGAGGGCTTTCATTAAACAATAAATACAAATGGTAGTTAAGAAACTTTAAAGATAAACCTACTTTTACTACTTACAGAATATATTTCATAGATTCACCTGAGGGTATAAAACTGATGAATTTCCCTCTGGGCTTATCCTTGAACAACACAAAAGAAGTGAATTTCCATTTCCACAAGAGACATTGCAAAATCTTGTTATTTTTTTTTTTCACATCACAGTAAATTATTCTTTGATCTTAGCTGCGTAACATCCTTGTGATTGTCATTAGTTCTTTTTAAAAAGTGCCTCTCCACACATGGGTAATTGAGTCTAAATATTTGGAGTCAGTTTTTCACATTTAAACTCTGTCAAAATGCCTATATATATTAGCAAATAAATTTCATCCTTGCTGAATTAGTGACAAAATCACTACCTTACTGTTATCATCTGGAAGCTCACAAAGATTCAGGCAGAAATTATTTTTAAGTAAGTAACAGCATTCAGGGCACAGAGTAATGACACAGGTTAAGGCATGGGGTGACATTTGCTGGTTTCTATTGGTTTTCTTTTATTAAATTATTTATTTATTTTAAACATCTTTATTTGAGTATAACTGTTTTACAATAGTGTGTTACTTTCTCCTTTACAACAAAGTGAATCAGTTATACATATACATATGTTTCCATATCTCTTCCCTCTTGCATCACCCTCCCTCCCACCCTCCCTATCCCACCCCTCTAGGTGGTCACAAAGCACAGAGGTGATCTCCCTGTGCCATGCGGCTGCTTCCCACTAGCTATCCACCCTACGTTTGGTAGTGTATATATGTCCATGCCACTATCTCACTTCGTCACAGTCCACCCTTCCCCCTCCCCATATCCTCAAGTCCGTGCTCTAGTAGGTCTGTGTTTTATTCCCGTCCTACCACTAATCTCTTCATGACATTTTTTTTTTTTTTAGATTCCATATATATGTGTTAGCATATGGTATTTGTTTTTCTCCTTCTGACTTACTTCACTCTGTATGACAGACTCCAGATCTATCCACCTCATTACAAATAACTCAGTTTCATTTCTTTTTATGGCTGAGTAATATTCTATTGTATATATGTGCCACATCTTCTTTATCCATTCATCTGTTGATGGACACTTAGGTTGCTTCCATGTCCTGGCTTTCGTAAATAGAGCTGCAATGAATATTTTGGTACATGACTCTTTTTGAATTATGGTTTTCTCAGGGTATATGCCTAGTAGTGGGATTGCGGGGTCATATGGTAGTTCTATTTTTAGTTTTTTAAGGAACCTCCATACTGTTCTCCATAGTGGCTGTATCAATTTACATTCCCACCAGCAGTGCAAGAGGGTTCCCTTTTCTCCACACCCTCTCCAGCATTTATTATTTCTAGAGTTTTTGATAATGGCCAATCTGACCGGTGTGAGATGATATCTCATTGTAGTTTTGATTTGCATTTCTCTAATGATTAATGATGTTGAGCATTCTTTCATGTGTTTGTGGGCAATCTGTATATCTTCTTTGGAGAGATGTCTATTTAGTTCTTCTGCCCATTTTTGGATTGGGTTGTTTGTTTTTTTGTTATTGAGCTGCATGAGTTGCTTGTAAATTTTGGATATTAATCCTTTGTCACTTGCTTCATTTGCAACTATTTTCTCCCATTCTGAGGGTTGTCTTTTGGTCTTGTTTATGGTATCCTTTGCTGTGCAAAAGCTTTTAAGTTTCATTAGATCCCATTTGTTTATTTTTGTTTTTATTTCCATTTCTCTAGGAGATGGGTCAAAAAGGATCTTGCTGTGTTTTATGTCATAGAGTGTTCTGCCTATGTTTTCCTCTAAGAGTTTGATAGTGTCTGGCCTTACATTTAGGTCTTAACCCATTTTGAGTTTATTTTTGTGTGTGGTGTTAGGGAGTGTTCTAATTTCATACTTTTACAGGTAGCTGTCCAGTTTTCCAAGCACCACTTATTGAAGAGGCTGTCTTCTCTCCACTATATATCCTTCCCTCCTTTATCAAAGATAAGGTGACCATATGTGTGTGGGTTTATCTCTGGGCTTTCTATCCTGTTCCATTGATCTATATTTTTGTTTTTGTGCCAGTACCACACTGTCTTGATTACTGTGGCCTTGTAGTATAGTCTGAAGTCAGGGAGCCTGATTCCTCCAGCTCCGTTTTTCGTTCTCAAGATTGCTTTGGCTATTTGGGGTCTTTTGTGTTTCCATACAAATTGTGAAATTTTTTGTTCTAGTTCTGTAAAAAATGCCAGTGGTAATTTGATAGGGATAGCATTGAATCTGTAGATTGCTTTGGGTAGTAGAGTCATTTTCACATTGTTGATTCTTCCAATCCAAGAACATGGTATATCTCTCCACCTATTTGTATCATCTTTAATTTCTTTCATCAGTGTCTTATAGTTTTCTGCATACAAGTCTTTTGTCTCCTTAGGTAGGTTTATTCCTAGATATTTTATTCTTTTTGTTGCAATGGTAAATGGGAGTGTTTTTTTAATTTCACTCTCAGATTTTTCATCATTAGTGTATAAGAATGCCAGAGATTTCTGTGCATTTATTTTGTATCCTGCTACTTTACGAAATTCATTGATTAGTTCTAGTAGTTTTCTGGTAGCATCCTTACTACTCTCTATGTATAGTATCATGTCATCTGCAAACAGTGACAGCTTTACTTCTTCTTTTCCTATTTGGATTCCTTTTATTTCTTTTTTTTCTCTGATTGCTGTGGCTAGAACTTCCAAAACAAAGTTGAATAAGGGTGGTGAGAGTGGGCAACCTTGTCTTATTCCTGATCTTAGTGGAAATGGTTTCAGTTTTTCACCATTGAGAACAATGCTGGCTGTGGGTTTGTCATAAATGGCATTTATTATGTTGAGGAAAGTTCCCTCTATGCCTACTTTCTGCAGGGTGTTTAATCATAAATGGGTGCTGAATTTTGTCAAAAGCTTTCTCTGCATCTATTGAGCAGATCATATGGTTTTTTTTCTTCAGTTTGTTGATATGGTGTATCATGTTGATTGATTTGCGTATATTGAAAAATCCTTGCATTGCTGGCATAAACCCCACTTGATCATGGTGTATGATCCTTTTAATGTGCTGTTGGATTCTGTTTGCTAGTATTTGGTTGAGGATTTTTGCATCTATGTTCATCACTGATATTGGCCTGTAGTTTTCTTTCTTTGTGACGTCTTTGGTTTTGGTATCAGGGTGATGGTGGCCTCATAGAATGAGTTTGGGAGTGTTCCTCCCTCTGCTATCTTTTGGAAGAGTTTGAGAAGGATGGGTGTTAGCTCTTCTCTAAATGTTTGATAGAATTCTCCTGTGAAGCCATCTGGTCCTGGGCTTTTGTTTGTTGGAAGATTTTTAATCACAGTTTCAATTTCAGTGCTTGTGATTGGTCTGTTCATATTTTCTATTTCTTCCTGGTTCAGTCTTGGCAGGTTGTGCATTTCTAGGAATTTGTCCATTTCTTCCAGCTTGTCCATTTTATTGGCATAGAGTTGCTTGTAGTAATCTCTAATAATCTTTTGTATTTCTGCAGTGTCAGTTGTTACATCTCCTTTTTCATTTCTAATTCTATTGATTTGAGTCTTCTCCCTTTTTTTCTTGATTAGTCTGGCTAATAATTTATCAATTTTATTTATCTTCTCAAAGAACCAGCTTTTACTTTTATTGATCTTTGCTATTGTTTCCTTCATTTTTTTCCCATTTATTTCTGATCTGATCTTTATGATTTCTTTCATTCTCCTAAATTTGGGGGGTTTTTTTGTTCTTCTTTCTCTAATTGCTTTAGGTGCAAAGTTAGGTTGTTTATTCGAGATGTTTCCTGTTTCTTAAGGTAGGATTGTATTGCTCTAAACATCCATCTTAGAACTGCTTTGGCTGTATCCCATAGGTTTTGGGTCGTCGTATCTCCATTGTCATTTGTTTCTAAGTATTTTTTGATTTCCTCTTTGATTTCTTCAGTGATCACTTCGTTATTAAGTAGTGTATTGTTTAGCCTACATGTGTTTGTATTTTTTACAGATCTTTTCCTGTAATTGATAACTAGTCTCATAGCGTTGTGGTCAGAAAAGATACTTGATACGATTTCAATTTTCTTAAATTTGCCAAGGCTAGACTTGTGACACAAGATATGATCTATCCTGGAGAATGTTCCATTAGCACTTGAGAAAAATGGGTATTCTGTTGTTTTTGGATGGAATGTCCTATAAATATCAAGTAAGTCCATCTTGTGTAATGTATCATTTAAAGCTTGTGTTTCCTTATTTATTTTCATTTTGGATGATCTGTCCATTGGTGACAGTGGGGTGTTAAAGTCACCTACTATGATTGTGCTACTGTCAATTTCCCCTTTTATGGCTGTTAGTATTTGCCTTATGTATTGAGGTGCGCCTATGTTGGGTGCATAAATATTTACAATTGTTATATCTTCTTCATGGATCGATCCCTTGATCATTATGTAGTGTCCTTCTTTGTCTCTTGTAATAGTTTTTATTTTAAAGTCTATTTTGTCTGATATGAGAATGGCTACTCCAGCTTTCTTCTGATTTCCATTTGCATGGAATATCTTTTTCCATCCCCTCACTTTCAGCCTATAAGTGTTCCTAGGTCTGATGTGGGTCTCTTGTAGACAGCATATATATGGGTCTTGTTTTTGTATCCATTCAGCCAGTCTGTGTCTTTTGGTGGGAGCATTTAAACCATTTACATTTAAGTTAATTATCAATATGTATGTTCCTATTACCATTTACTTAATTGTTTCGGGTTGTTCTTGTAGGTCTTTTCCTTCTCTTGTGTTTCTTGCCTAGAGAAGTTCCTTTAGCATTTGTTGTAAAGCTGATTTGGTGTTGCTGAACTCTTTCAGCTTTTGCTTTTCTGTAAAGTTTTTAATTTCTCCATCATATCTGAATGAGATCCTTGTTGGGTAGAGTAATCTTGGTTGTAGGTTTTTTTCCTTCACTACTTTAAATATGTCCTGCCACTCCCATTTGGCTTGTAGAGTTTTTGCTGAAAGATCAGATGTTAACCTTATGGGGATTCCCTTGTGTGTAATTTGTTTTTTTCCCTTGCTGCTTTTAATATGTTTTCTTTGTATTTAATTTTTGACAGTTTGATTATTATGTGTCTTGGCGTGTTTATCCTTGGCTTTATCCTGTATGGGACTCTCTGTGCTTCCTGGACTCGAGTGACTATTTCCTTTCCTATATTAGGGAAGTTTTCAACTATAATCTCTTCAAATATTTTCTCAGTCCCTTTCTTTTTCTCTTCCTCTTCTGGAACCCCTATGATTCAAATGTTGGTGCGTTTAATGTTGTCCCAGAGATCTCTGAGACTGTCCTCAGTTCTTTTCATTCTTTTTTCTTTCTTCTGCTCTGCAGTAGTTATTTCCACTATTTTATCTTCCAGGTCACTTATCCGTCCTTCTGCCTCAGTTATTCTGCTATTGATCCCATCTAGAGTATTTTTCATTTCCTTTATTGTGTGGCTCATCATTGCTTGCTTCCCCTTTATTTCTTCTAGGTCCTTGTTAACTGTTTCTTGCAATTTGTCTATTGTGTTTCCAAGATTTTGAATCATCTTTACCATCATTATTCTGAATTCTCTTTCAGGTAGACTGGCTATTACCTCTTTATTTGTTAGGTCTGGTGTGTTTTTATCTTGCTCCTTCATCTGCTGTGTGTTTTTCTGTCTTCTCATTTTGCTTATCTTACTGTGTTTGGGGTCTCCTTTTTGCAGGCTGCAGGTTCGTAGTTCCCACTGTTTTTGGTGGCTGTCCCCAGTGGCTGAGGTTGGTTCAGTGGGTTGAGTAGGTTTCCTGGCAGGGGTACTAGTGCCTCTGTTCTGGTGGATGAGGCTGGATCTTGTCTTTCTGGTGGGCAGGTCCACGTCTGGTGGTGTGTTTGGGGATGTTGGTAGGCTTATTATGATTTTAGGCAGCCTCTCTGCTAATGGATGGGGCTGTGGACCTGTCTTGCTCTTTTTTGGGCATAGGGTGTCCAGCACTGTTTGTTGCTGGTCCTTGAGTGAAGCTGGGTCTTGGTGTTGAGATAGAGATCTCTGGGAGATTTTCGTTGTTTGGTGTTGCGTGTAACTGGGAGGTCTCTTGTGGACCAGTGTCCTGAGGTTGGTTCTCCCACCTCAGAGACATAGCCTTGACACCTGGCTGGAGTGCCAAGAGCCTTTAATCCACACGGCTCAAAATAAAAGGAAGAAAAAATAGAAAGGAAAGAAAGGAAGGAAGGAAGGAGGGAGGGAGGGAGGGAAGGAAGGAAGGAAGGAAGGGAGGGAGGAAGGAAGAAAGGAAGGAAGGAAGGAAGGAGGAGAGGAAGGAAGGGAGGAAGAAAGGGAAGAAGGAAGGGAGGAAAGAAGGGAGGAAGGAAGGGAGGAAGGAAGGAGGGAAGTAGGGAAGAAAGGAGGGAAGAAAGGAAGAAAGAAAGGGAGAAGACAAAATAAAGTAGGATAAAATATAATTATTAAAATAAAAAATAATTATTAAGAAATAACATTTCTATTAAAAAAAACCAGAAAACAAACAAACAAACAAAAAAAAACCCGGGTCGGTGTAACCCTAAGACAAATGGTGAAAACAAAGCTACACAGACAAAATCTCACACAGCAGCACACACATACACACTCACAAAAAGAAAAAAGGGGAAAATGATAGTATATCTTGTTCCCAAAGTCCACCTCCTCAACTTGGGATATTTCGCTGTCTATTCAGGTTTTCCACAGATACAGGGCACTTTAAGTTGATTGTGGAGCTTTAATCCGCTGCTTTTGAGGCTGCTGGGAGAGACGTCCCCCTCTCCTCTTTGTTCGCACAGCTCCTGGGGTTCAGCTTTGGACTTGGCCCCGCCTCTGCGTGTAGGTCGTCCGAGGGCGTCTGCCCTTCGCTTAGACAGGACGGGGTTAAAGGAGCAGCTGATTCGGGCACTCTGGCACAGGCCGTGGGGGAGGGAGGGGCACGCATGCGCGGCGAGCCTGTGACGTCAGAGGCCGGCGTGACGCTGCACCGGCCCGAGGCGCACAGCGCGTTTTCCCGGGGAAGCTGACCTTGGATCACGGGGCTCCGACAGTGCCGGGCTGCATGGGCTCCTGGGAGTGGCGGTGTGGAGAGTGACCTGTGCTCGCACACAGGCCTCTTGGTGGCAGCAGCAGCAACCCTAGCGTCCCACAGCCGTCTCTGTTGTCCCTGTCAACAGCCGCGGCTCGCACCCGTTTCTGGAGCTCCTTTAAGCGGCGCGCTTAATCCCCTCTCCTCGCACACCAGGAAGCAAAGAGGTAAGAAAAGGTCTCTTGCCTCTTCGGCAGCTCCAGATTTCTCCCGGACTCCCTCCTGGCTAGCCGTGGTGCACTAACCCTTTCAGGCTGTTTTCACTCTGCCAACTCCAGACCTTTCCCTGGGATCTGACTGAAGCCCGAGGCTCAGCTCCCAGCCCCGCCCGCCTCCGCTGGTGAGCAGACAGGCCTCTCGGGCTGGTGAGTGCTGGTCGGCACCGATCCTCTGCGGAATCTCTCCGCTTTGTCCTCCGCACCTTGTTGCTGTGCTCTCTTCTGCGGCCCCGAAGCTTCCCCCTCCGCCACCCGCAGTCTCCGCCCGTGAAGCGGCTCCTAGTGTGTGGGAACCTTTCCTCCTTCACGGCTCCCTCCCACTAGTGCATGTCCCGCCCCTATTCTTTTGTCTCTGTTCTTTTTCTTTTGCCCTACCCAGGTACGTGGGGAGTTTCTTGCGTTTTGGGAGGTCTGAGGTCTTCTGCTAGCGTTCGGTGGGTGTTCTATAGGAGAAGTTCCACGTGTAGATGTATTTCTGATGTATCTGTGAGGAGGAAGGAGATCTCTGCGTCTTACTCTTCCGCCATATTCTCGCCTGTCTACACCCTTCTATTGGTTTTCTTGTCAAGAACTATGAAGTCAGTGAGATTTTGGTAAATGATGTTTGTCTCATGCTGAGAGTACATATATTCCTTCAGACTACTGTTCCTCGTGTAGTGCTCATGTCATTTAGATGGAAATTTCGGTTAAAAAACATCCTACATTATCTAGTGCATCTGGCCCTTCTTTTTATTGTTGTTGTTCTAATTCTTATTCCTATTCTTGTTCTTGTTATTTTGGGATGAAAAGTGATTGTTGCTTGTTTGTGTAATTATGTCAAGACATTTTTGAAATATGAGTTTTAGGGAACAAACCAGCAGTGAAATTGGAAGAATACAAAAATGTACCTTATATTTTACTTTCCTATATGAAAAAAATTATTATTACATTATAAATATTTGAATTTTTAGTTATGATGCAGAATATCAATGGGTTATATAAAGTTTTCAAGTATTCAGTCATATAAGACACCATCTGAATTTTTGAATAATACTTAAGTAAAATAGAACTAGAATTATTTCAATTGTGGTATTTTATTTTATTTTATTTTTTTATTTTTATTTTCTTTTGCGGTACGCGGGCCCTCACTGCTGTGGCCTCTCCCGTTGCGGAGCACAGGCTCTGGACGCGCAGGCTCAGTAGCCATGGCTCACGGGCCCAGCCGCTCCGCGGCATGTGGGATCCTCCCAAATCGGGGCACGAACCCATGTCCCCTGCATCGGCAGGTGGACTCTCAACCACTGCGCCACCAGGGAAACCCTCAATTGTGGTATTTTAAAATCAAATCCACCATGGAGAATATATTAGGATTTTAAAAATCTATTAAAAACTTACAAAAGCAATTAAAAACTACAGTAACAGATAAATCTCTTTCATCTTCATGGAATCTCTCATTTCTCATAAACAATCTGGAGCCCTTTACCGCTTTTCCTGTTTAGTTTCATATCTCACCTTTGGAGTATTAACACCTTATTTGGAGTCAGCAGGTGTTCATTTGATCTTCCTTCCCTATCCAAGTGCTCCGGCTTCCTCCTTTATAATGTAAAGACCCAGCTCATTCTTCACTTGTCATATTATGTTATTCCTTGCCCTCTACTTCTCCCTATCGCTGAATTGCAGTGCCCTAATTGTTTCCTGCCTATCATGCTGCCCTAATTTTTAACAGCTTATTTTACTGTCCTGTTTCTTTGGAGCTAAATCCTTTTGTCCTTCATCCATCTTTTCATTTGAATGTGTAGGTGCATGCACACATTTATTTTGGGATCAAAAAATTGAAAAGAACATGAAATGGTTACAAGGACACAAGAAAATACAAGATGATGTGTACCTTCCCTCTACTTTTTCCCCCAACATTTCTCTAATTTTATTATTTAAATAAAAGCACTAAATTTATAGAGCTCTCAAAGTACAGTATCTTTAGAAATATTTAGAATATTAAAGAAAATTGAAGTGCAAAGAACAAAAGAATGTGCTTTTAAATTATTTTATAGTCCAGGAAGTCACAGTGTCAAAAAATTAATGCACTGTGTTTTCTATGATTTCCTAAAGCAAACTCTGGCCAACTGAATTTAAAAGGCATGAAGGCCAACTTAAAGAGTTCAAGAGTAGGCTCTTCAAAAAAATGTATATAAATATTAACATAATTTTTATTTTATTAAATAAAATACTAAGTTTAAGAGTGATGAGGGACAAAGAGTAGTTAGAACTTAATTTAAATTTTAGAAATTTAGATATGACTGGGCCTAGTGGTTATTTGATTACAAATAGGAAACTTGACTCCTAGGCAGGACGATGAGTTACACAAATTGCAAGAAAAGTTTACTAAAAAATTTTGGGCTTTAGAGATTCCTGACTCCAGATTGAGTTCTTTGGAATAAAGTATGTAGCTGGACTTCATTCCCCCATCTCTGTGATTCACATCCCAGAAAACAAACAAACACTAAGCAACGATAAAGTCAATGTGAATATTTTGTTTGGTTCCATATTAAATTTTACTATCTGGGTTGATATTTTTTGAGCAATGACCTACTTAATGAAGTCATTCTTAGTATACTGATATGATCATACCCAATATTCCAGATCATAGGTCTGTAAACTTTATCTATAGAGGACCAGGTAGTATATATTTTAGGCTTTGCAAGCTATCTGGTTTCTGTTGCAATTACTCACCAGGGCTTTGTGGCACTAAGGCAGCCATACACAATATCTAAACATAAGAGCATATTTGAGTTCCAATTAAATTTTATTTATGGACACCAAAATTTCAATTTCATATCATCTTCCTGTGTCACAAACTATTATTTTTGTTTTCTGTTTTTTTATCTTACCTTTAAAAATGTAAAAATAACTCTGAGCTTGTGGACCATAGAAAAATTGTTCATTCATCAGATTGGTCCAAAACACTGTTCTTTCCTGAGTGGGAAAATCATGTTAGTTAAACATAGGAGCATGGTTGGAAAACTCAGCAGGGTCTTCTACTAAAAACACATATTTTTTTTAAATCAGACTGATTTTGTTCTTAGAAGTATACAGAGTATGGATAAGGGAGACATACTCATTGAGAGTACATATTGTGTCAGGCACTCTTTAAATACATTGCAGGCATGCAAGCAGATGTGGCTACCACATCTGTGAGCTGGGGATTGAGAATAATAAGGCTAGTAGGAAAAGGTTAACTAACTTATCCAGGAACACTCAACTATTAGGTAATTGAACTCTGATCCAAGCCTATTGGATTCTGAAGCCTAGGTTCATTCCATTTACTATACTGAAATAAATTTAATGTTAAATAAAGAAAATATATGCAGTTTGATTCCTAAGTAATATATGATACTCCTTCAAAAAAGTCCAAGATCGATTAGGGCTGACAGCATTTCAGATATCATTATGCAGAAAAGGCTGCTGAGAAATTCCCCTTGCAAAGAAGATAAAAGCTTAGGGAAAAGGATGAAAGTATAAGCTTAGCCAAATCTACTCAATAAAACTTGACTTGCCCTTTTATGTTTAAGCAACTGAAGGCCACAGGGTGGTCTGAGTTCAAACCTGCTGCTTACCCCAAGTGAAAAGCGGTCTTTAGGAGTGAAGGAATCCTTTGCACTTCTACAAACCTTGTTTATGCAAGCAGAGAACTGCTCTTCTAGGAAACTGGCAAAAACTGACATTTTCTTAGTTTTGCTGGCTCTGCAAAACCCTGTGCACAGCTGTACTCAAACCCATTAGCTCAACCTTTCAGAAAATCCTCTCACAGAAATTGCTTAGAGGTACATAGGCTGGCAGTTGCTGTGTGTTTTGAGAGCTTTACCTGTCGGAAGCAGGCTCAGCATTCTTTTGCTTAATTGGTCTGTAGAGACTGGTCATTTTAGAGTAAGAAGTTCCTCACCTCATAGAGAATGACATCTATCTCAGCCCATAACCAGCTAATTTAAAGAAAGGGAATATGAGTAACTCCAGTGCATGCTTACCCTCTGCTCTGTGTTGGGATGGGGTAAGAGGGCTGCAGAAAGCACATCAAGCAATGTAAAATTAAGGGGAAACTGGGACTAGAGAAAAACAGTTTTCAAAATACATGAAATCCATTACTTCAAAATCCAGGCGTACAGTTACCTCTGAGCACATCAAAATACTAAAATTTAAAACTGAATATCTGATTTTGATTACAGACCACTGAACTGTTGTATTTCACATTTAGTTAAGCATTATCTATCACACAGGGTGATTTTCCTAAGATCAATGAATTTTAGCAGTGGAAAATGATCAAAAGGATAGAGAAAATGGGACCTTGAATCATAAAGATGTGCCATATAATGCTTGAGGGAACAGAGATGGAAAATACACACTCACTTCCTGAGGCCCTGAGTCAGGTCCTTGTTAATGCACCTACTGACAGTGTAACTTTGGGCAACTTACTTAACCTCTCAGGGCTTCTATTTCTCTAACCTAAAAAATCAAACTCAACTGAATTGTCTTACATGACAAAATACAGTTAAAAATCCTCATCTCCAATTTTACCTGTCTACTTTCTAAACCAAGGCTTTAATTTGTCATGAGCTTGGTGAAGGCGCATCCGCAAGAGTTAATAGCCATGGATCAAACTACAGCTAGTCGTTGGATATGAAGAAAAAACAAAAAAAGCCCAGGAAATTACATTAAATAATATATCCTTAATGCTTTAAATATAACATTTAAATATTACTATTTGGAATTAAAAGTAAGAAATAGTCCTTAAATGCATTCTGGTGGCAAAAGAGTAAGAATATGTCAAGATGACTGATAAGCAATTATAATCTGAATATTACAAAAGGCTTTTATCATTCACCAAGTGGTTATTGAAAAGTCCAGAAACTATAATTCTATTTTATTTTACAGTGAACACTCTTTGAAAAATAAACCCAATAAAAATTATAAACTTTTACAAAGAAAAGAAATATCAACAAGAACTGTCTAAAATATTTGACTGTTTTCTTCAAGTCTCATTTTAGAAAATATTGTAATAGCAAGTTAAAATAATAAAAGGATACTCAGAGAGATGTTTTCAAAAATAGAGCCAGAATTATTAAAAATTGAAATGCTTATAAAATTACATCATATAAGAGAATGATGATGACCATCATTTCAGATGAATCATGTGGTAAAAACTAATGCAACAGAATACAGCAAATATGAAATGGGAAAACTCAAGACATGCACTATTAAGCTAAACATTTGAGCATTTCAAAGGCAGAATAGGGCTTCCCTGGTGGCGCAGTGGTTGCGAGTCCGCCTGCCGATGCAGGGGACGCCGGTTCGTGCCCCGGACCAGGAAGATCCCACATGCCGCGGAGCGGCTGGGCCCGTGAGCCATGGCCGCTGAGCCTGCGCGTCCGGAGCCTGTGCTCCGCAACGGGAGAGGCCACAACAGTGAGAGGCCCGCATACCGCAAAAAAAAAAAAAAAAAAAAAAAAGGCAGAATAGGTGCTTAGAAAAATATCTGGATTATTATTTAATTGGCATACAAATTTTATTCTGATTCATCATGTGTATAAATAAGAATAGTTTACAATTAAAATAATATTCTATAGTTTGATATAAATTATGAGGAATATGTTTATATCTGAGTGATACAAAGTGGCCTGATGTTATCAGATACAAAATAATGTAATGGCAGTGTAAAATAAACAATGATTGTATAGAAAAGGTTTTCATAGTCATTTAATAATTTTTAAATTAGTAGTGGAATATCTTAGTAGTATCGAGGTTTAGATTAGCATACGAAAAATAAATAAGCAAAAAGTGTGCAGGACAAAGCTAAAACAGGCAAGGAAGACTTTATTCAAGGCTATTGTATTGGAGGGGCCAGGAGATCATAAGCCATTTGAGTTTGCTAATTGGCCTTATACAAAGGAAAAGTAAACTTTCTTTTATCTTCATGACTGGAGGTCCTTTTATAGTTTGGACCAAGGCAGCCACTGAAGTTAGGCCTTTATCCTCCCTCAGACTCAGGGAGATAGGGTGCCATCTTCCTTGATTACATTTCAAAGGGAAGGCTCAAGTCCTTGAGAAAGACAGTCCTGGCTTGTAAAACTGCCCAAAGGCTTTTAAAAAGTTTTAAATATCAAAAGGGCAGAGAAGAACTTTGCAGTTACAAGTTTTCTAAAATAAATTCTCTAAGAAAAGGGAGGTCAGAGGTTTAGATTCAGGAAGAAGGTTCTCTAAAAGTTTAGTCAAGCTGAGAGGAATCTTAAGGTCTTCTTGGTGAGTCCAGGTAGTAACAAAGTGTTAATTTTTTCCCCAGAATCCACTATTGCTATATCAATAGATACGCCTTTAAGAAAACTACAGTAGACTGATAGCAACTCTGAGAGTCAGCAGATGAGGCAGTGTGTGGTGGAGACTAGACCAGGGTCAGCACAGTGACAGGTTCCAGAAGTCAGTTTTGATTAAGAAAGGCATCAATAACTCAATAAATCAGAGGCAGACATGGCTAAGAAGGTAAAGATCAAAAGCAAAATTAATTAATTAATTAAAAGTAGTTTAGAGATAGTAGATTAGAGATAGACAAATGTGGAACTAGAAGAGCTGAAAGTTATAAGCAGATGATTCAATAATTGGCACACATCCTTGCAATGATTTTTATTTTAAAATAATCGCATCTCTTTCGAAAACCTCTGTGATCTTTGGGAGAACTCCATGGGCCACACGCACACATGTGGTTGCCCAAACCTTGAAAATCATCTACATCCTGACAGAGGCATTTAATCTTGTAATGGCTGAAATGTCACTACTTTTGATAGATATGGACCTCCTCAAAATTTCCTACCCCCAAAACTCTCTTAGAGCGTATGAGAGCTAGATTGAAAAAGAAGGTACCCTGTGTCACATAATCCTACTTACCCAAAGGTTTATGCCATGTGAATTAGTTTCCCAAACTGGCTGCACATCAGAATGGCATTGGGGGTTTGTAGTGATGTAAACTTGGCTCTACCTCAGATTCCTGAGCTACTATGATTTAGTGTGAGACCTGAGGGATAATGTATAATACATACATAGATGGTAGACAGACAGTTAATTTCAAATCTTCCCCCCAAAGTCAGCCAAGTCACATGCTGCAGTCGAGAAGTTAAGAAGCACTGAGGCAGACCTTCTAACTCCTCTGGTTCACAACAAAGGAATTGACCAAGGCTTAGGACTGGCTACTAGAAGTAGATAATTCTTCCGTCCAAATCAAACTGTCAAGACAGCGAGGATTCTGACATTGAGTTCAGTATCACTGTGTTTTAACAGAGCCAATATGTGATGAATCATTAAGTGAACATCAGAAGTACTTGAAGAAGATGCTCAAGACATTATTATAGTCACTGTTCTATCCTTCGCCTTAGCTGATCCTTGATCCTCCAACCTCTCCTGTCAGATCCTTAATCTTTATGCCCAAACCCAATTGCTCTTCCAATAATGAATTAGACCAAAAGAAGATTAATAAACTGCAGTGCACAGAAAGGTCAATCTATAAGTTGTAGCAGGAACAACAACAAAATGTTACTTTACACAAATACATTTATGTATAGGAAAAGCCAATCTAAAGAAAAGTAGGCTGGAGAAAGGGTAAGGAACCAACTATATCGTGGGTTGTTTTCCTCTTAATATGGAAAATAAGGACTATGTTATATCCCAAGTGAACAGAGTTTACTGAAAACATTTAAAGTTATTAATTTTATGTTATTATCAATTATTCTATAACTAACCTAAAGAAACTTCTAGAATCCTGGTAAACAATGTATACTATAACTATGCTAATCAAACTATGAGCTGTGAACCAGGCTCAGTCTACAAAGAAAAATTGAATGTAAGTATTTTGCATTTTCTAGAAATGTGAAAGTGTTATATTATCTCTGTGGAAGCTAAAAATAAAAATCGGAGCTTATATTTTTTTATTTAATGTTTATAATGACACATACTTATATATTTTATAAAAGTATTACACCATGATGGCCTAAAGACAAAAAAAAAATGCTCTTTAACAGAGATGGTTTGAAAGGTACTGCTTTGAAGAATACTATGTAAAATGCTAGGAAGACTCCAGGTTACATACAAAATAAACAAGTTTATTTCCTGCAGGATTCCTCAGACCTTGAAAATTGAAATGTGCACTAGGAATCTCCAGATGAAAGTTGAACAGACAGTTTTCCCCAATGTATCTGAGCACAGACTTTTTTCTTATACTTCATCTTATGATCTCATGAGACTGGGATTCCTCAGAACCCTTGGGAAATAGTTCTTTGATAATAATTAATGGGTGCATGGGAATTGTCATATTAGTACATAGAAATGAAGTTAGAATCTTCTAGAAATTCCCTGTTTCATTTTCTAGAGAGGGAATCAATTACATACTTGGGGAAAAAAAGTTTCTATTTAGTTAACTAAGCAGTAAGATATAAAAATACAGAAGAGAAAAAACTGAATTTGACTACCCTATACCTTTACATTCCATTAATAAGGGCTTCTTGAAGACTTACTATGTGCTATTTTCTACTTTTAAGCCACATTTATTCAAAGAGCAACAATTGAAGCAATAAAACAATAAACATGTTTATATATTTTTCCTAAAGGAAACTGGGTAGCTAAAGAAAAATATTCTGGGCTTTACTTTGGAAACAGTTTTATGTGCAAAATATTTGAAAATGTAGTTTCTTTGTCTTTTATAACTTTGAAGAGTCCTAGACGATGATAAAGTATATATATTTTTTTTCATGAAGAGACTAGAAACAAATTGACTTCAATATATTTCACATGTATAATAGGATAGAAACAAAGACAATACATTATGTAAGAAAAGGCTGAGCAATACTATAGCCTATTAAATAAGGATATTTTCAGTGCTGCCTGAAGGGCCTGAAGGTATTTTTCATTTCAGAACAATTCTCTGATGCTTTAGCTTGCTTATTCATTTACCTCCCTGTTAACTCCCAGTGAACCAAATCACTCTGTATGTCTACCTCATGGCCCTAGCTCCTCAGAGAGCTTTCTGTGTACCATGTCCATGCCTTTCTGAATGTCAAATCTCTGAAATGATGACACTCAACAACGAAGATATTAATTTTAAACTATAAGGTTCAGAGTCTTCAGAATGTCTAAAAGGGTGTATGAAAAACTCTCTAATCATGAGATTTTGTGCATTGAATATGAGGAGACAAAGCAAACACAAATAAAAACAGGGAATTGACAGTCAATATCACGACAATATATATTATACATTACGAAGGAACATTGTCATTGAGTCCATTTACTTCTAAAATTTAACTAACCCTGTGGATTAGACTACTTTGGGAATGTTTCATGGAAGAGGAATTTGAAATGAGAAATAAAAGATGAATAGGACCAAGAGAAAGAGTATTCTAAGGGAGAATATGTGATCAGGAATGGAGAAAAATGCACAGCATATTCAAAGCATAGCAAGTGGTCCAGCATTGCCTAGTTCAATGATATAGAAATGTTTTTACCTAAAATCTAAGATTGATCAAGGTCTTATTATAAGCAACAATAAATATTAAGCTAGTGTGGTGTTATAAAGATGTTAAATGATGGGAAATTCCATGTCACTGAAGATTTTTGAATAATAGGTCAAGCAGATTTTTAGGAAATTTAATCTGGCTACTATGTGAATATGGGGTTGAAGAGAAAGTTTTTAAGAGACTGTAGGAAAGTTTCTTTTTAAAAATCACACATCAGTTGATGAGACTAAACTATATTCTTGGCCATGGAATGAAACAGAAAGGTTATTATGGGAGAGGTGGCAATTAGTTTTACTAATACCAACTAAAAATTATAATAGGATGAGGGTGAGGAGTCAGTGATTGAACAAAGTTAAATTTATTTCCAAAGCATCAAGCCCACCCGAATAATAGAATCTCTGATGGAACTTTTAAAAAAGATACTACAAAAGGATTCCCACTGATTGATATTTAGATATACAGACAAAGCTGTAAAGATGGAACAATATCTTATAAGTGTGGACTAGTTTACATGTAAGAGTGGATTGAAACTTAGGAGAAAGTTCATAATAAAACTTTAATATTTAGAAGTCAACTGCAAACAGATTATGTTTGAAGATGTGACCATGGGTGGTATAGCTAAATAATAAGGGCAAATTTAAAGTTTCAAGGAAGCCTAGGCCTGAATCTGGATGTGCATTGAAGATGTGGGAACCATGTAAGTTTATTCTGTAAAGGAAATAGAAAAAAAACTGCAAGAGGAGCTCTAGAATAACGTAATGCAAAAACACAAATGAAAATTGAGTCAAGCTAATATACAAAAGTAAAGATAGTGCAAAAATAAGACAGGAATCCATGGGTCAAAAGCAAAATAAAGCTTTAATAACTGAAACCAAATAATTCTCTGTCCCTGTGTTAACTAATAATGGGCCCAGTAATACTTTCTGGTCTGTGTTAAACAATTCTTGAATGAAGCATAATTTCCCGTTCTTTGTTAAGCAATACTGAGAATAAGCAAAAATAACTCACATGCTTACTGCAAGAAATACCATTTCCTAGAAAGTCAGACACCAAAACAACTAGACAGCTTACTTATCACGACTCTTTTCATGTCCTTCATCTTGCTGTGCACATCAGTTCAAAAACTATTATGTCGTAATAGAAATCCAGCTACTTTCCAGCCCTGTAAGACTCACCTCAAAATCACTCAACTCAAGCTCTTAAAATCCTGACTATACCATACCCCAATTTTCCATTTTGAGACATTAATAAGACCTTTGTCAAGCTAATGCTCTCCCTTGCTGCAGTAAGTCTAAGTTATGAGTCATCAACAGGTCTTTCTGGTGGTCTTTTTTGGAGTGCATAGTTCACACTTCTGGTGAAGAAGCAAGAAGAGGAAGAGCATTCATTCCTTCATTTAAGGACTGTTTGTAGTGTGCCTAGTACATGTCAGGATGAAAAGAGCATGACAAGACAACATTTTTCCTCTCACAGACAGACACTGGGATTGGAAATTAACTATAAAATAGTAAATAGATAAATAATCATGATAGTGATTTTATTATTATTATTATTATTATTATTATTATTATTATTTTTTGTGGTACATGGGCCTCTCACTGTTGTGGCCTCTCCCGTTGCGGAGCACAGGCTCCGGACGCGCAGGCTCAGCGGCCATGGCTCACGGGCCCAGCCGCTCCGCGGCATGTGGGATCTTCCCAGACCGGGGCACGAACCTGTGTCCCCTGCATCGGCAGGTGGATTCTCAACCACTGCACCACCAGGGATAGTGATTTTAAATGCTAGAAAAAACAAATATGGTAATAAGATAGAATTACTTTTGGGGACTAATTTAGACTGGTATTATAGGAAGTCTTCTTCAGAGGGTGATGCATCAGGATAAGAAGCAAGGTCCAGGGAGATTTTTAAAATGCTGACCGATTTTCAGATTCCTAGTACCATCATAAACTCCTAATACCAAGGAGAAGGAGTCAGAAGAAGAGGAGGAGGAGAAGTGCAAAATGTATTACATATAAACTGTGCCAACTCCTTTATGTCATTTTCCTTTTGTACTTTAAACAACCCTAGGAGGTGAATACTGTTAATATCCCCATTTTATAAAAGAGATAACTGAAGTTAGCAAAATTCAGTCATTAACCAAGTTACATAATTAGTGACTGGTAGAACTCAGACATTACCAGAGCTGCCTAATTAAAAAGGCTATACCCTTAACTTAGATGCTATAATGCTAAAGATTCATTGCCACATACAGAATTACTCTCCAGCCTATGATTATGTTTCTATGCTAAGCTCTTCCTCTGTCCTTCCTAGGTTTTGTTGGATAGCTAAAAAAAACTCAAAATTTATTCAGCTATTTGTTTTATTATTTAAGCAGTGGATAGAGAAAATCTATACAAATTGGGATCATTTTTAAAGGCCTTTCTTTCATTAGAAGTTTTGTTGTCATACTTGCCTAACCAATCAAATATTTAAAATAATTCTTCAACCATTTACTTTTTAAAATTGACACCAAAATGTAATTACCAGATAATATGAAGGGCACTGATTCTATTGAAAAGATTCATTTTCCCTTCACAATGTGTGGTAGCCATAGGGTGATTGAAAACTTCTGTCAGTGATACTCTGGAACACCCTTTCAATTTACTTTTTTCTTACGCTGAAAGTTGACTATTTATGGCAACTCCTGCCTTTGGGGCTGTGTGCAACAGTTGTGTTCATTGATTAAAAAAACTAAAGACATATTAAGACAGAGTGAAACACAAATAACGGTTTTCAAAGGCATCTGATGATGAGATTTCTTCAGGGCACACACAGTATCTTAAGCTTCTAAATTTCACATAAAAGATCTTCATATAATCTGAACCTCATTTAATTTTTAGAAGATATAGTCACTCCTTGCAGGCTGCAATAAAAAATGGAGGTTTTCAAACTAAGTTGAACAAAGAATATCCTAAAAAGAATAAAGCAAAAATTTCATTTGGTTTTGCAAATACGTATATTTTGGCTAATGGCAGTGTCTTTGTTTTACCTAGCACTGTAGGTGACTGAATTGTCTCATTATTAGAGGATAGTGAATAAAAATTTCTGATCTTGAGAAATCTCACTTCAAAACCAAGACATCCAACCTATCTATCCAAGTGCTTTTTCTAAATCACAGACTTGAATTAAAAATTACTTTGTTGGTCTTATAGATCTTCTGTTACCATTGATTTTGGCACAATATTGCAATGTGTACTGATAGAACAAAGGTTCTCTGGATGTAACTTTATAACTTTTGTTCATTACTTCTTGGATGACGAAACTAAATCCAGAGAGATTGGTTAACTCATCTACGGTATATCTCTTATTTGATGGCAGATAGCAGTAAAAGTAGCAAACTACCACACTAGTTTAATCTTATAAGCAATGTCGGGAAGCAGTTACTAGAGGGATAGTTACTTTAAAGTACTAGACAAATAATGACTTCAAGAAAACTGTAGTTTAGAAATATTAAACAAAATAATAACATTTGTGAGAAAAGGTAAATAATGCTTTCTAGAGTGTGGTCATTTTGTAGGATGCTCATACTTCTCATAACTTACATGGCTTATATGACAGCAATTGTAGCAATTTGGATTCTCGAGGAAGGAGACATACTAAGTGCAGTGGGCAGGAAATTTGCTGGAGGACACAAGGGAAGAGAAGGGAGGAAGCAAAAGTGGGCAGAGAGAGAAGTTGTGTTTCGATACAGACTTAAAAGACTCAGTCAACTGGTGTTAAACAGCACTTCAAAGTAGCCCCCCATTGAGTTAAAATGTCTAGATATTTTATATCCCTGTTTCCACCTATTGGTCAATCCAGAAGGATGTCACTGTGAGAGAGGCAGATTTTTATGCTGGAGCATCCCTGAAGAGGCTAAGAGCTGAAGCTGTCTGCTGCAGAACAAACAGCAACTGAAGCAACAAGTTCATCATCTAATGGGGATATCATAGCCCATCCATCTTTTGTGCCACTCAGATCCACTTCTTTGTTCAAGGAGCAACTCCTTCATAATTCTGTTAAGTCTTTCTTTCTGGGAGAAACTTGGAAATGGAAGGGTACTTGGATGGGCTACAAGTCCCAACTCTGCAGCTGATCTCTGAGCTACAACTTATATTTATCACCTCCTTCCTCCACTATCCATTCCAGATTCCTCTCTCCATCTGCTAACACCTGTTAGTCTTAGCTTACCTGTGGGGATGCCACTGAAGTCATCCTCAAGGTGTCTGCGCCTCTTGTCACCATATTTTTAAGGTTGCTTCACTTAAACATTTACCATCATGATCAGGTAAGGGAGTAACAAGAGAAACCAGAGCGGGTTACTATGTGTTAGCATACACTTCCCTGCCCTTTGTCATGTAACAGCAGCACTGATTTCCTCCTGTTATCAGGCCAATTACTCCTCCCACAATAACTCTTCTTCATGCCTGCTGGTCTCTGTACATAAAGCAGCTACAGTGACCAGCTGTCAACCAGAGCTTATAGTTCAATGAGACTCTTACTCCATTCTCAGACACAGGCATCCCTCCTTTGAGAATTTTATAGTTCTTTATGGAATGCTTTTTAATTCCAAATATATTCAAACCTTTGTCCTGCCCCTTTGTGCACCAAGTAGGTGATCAAGTGCACCACCAAAGTATATTTTGGAAAATATATTTTCACCAATGTCTTTCAAGGTTGTGCCTGAGTGAGCATGTAATGTACCTACTTTCTATTTTTCGGCTTGCACAGACTTACTGAGCTAACCGGTGTCTAAGGAACACTTGGCTTTTTTGTTCCTCTGTTAGTTGATCTTAACTGACGTTCCACAGAGCCATGAGTGTGAGCGAAAAGAGAGGAGCTGGTGCAATATGGTGGATGATAGTGGTTTCAAGGCAATGTGCTCACGCTTTCTCTCTCTGGTCTTGCTTGTGCTACCCCAGATGCACTGGTTACATCCTATAATGGACTGTTGCTTGCCCTGCCCAACCTTAATGACTTAATGAGCAGAAATAATTCTGTTCATGATTAGAATTCCCAAGTCACGGTCACTTGAAGTCCTGTGTTTGTGTGCTTCATCTATGCTGACTTTCAGAATGTGCCAGGGGTTGTTTTTTAAAAGATGATATGGCTTTACTCCAGATCTCTGGTGTCTTGTATTGTTGTTTTGCCATAAATGCCACACATCTTTTTCCACCACTAATACAATTTTGGCAGATCACAAGTCCCAAGTGGCAGGGCTGCTTACACCACAGCTTGGACTTTCTTGCGCTGTGTCTCATTAGAAACTGGCAGCCTCAACATGGCCTTGACCAGTATTATTTAGATGTCAAATACACTGTCTTTATAATGTAAAAAGTCATACACTGCATTATAGTTCCATTGCAATTACAGGCAAAGATGTAATAATTTGTCTCATATTTTATATGTCATGTGTCAAGATGCCCCTAACCACAGAACCCCTAAAGAGGTAAATGGAGCGGTAATGTGATGTAGTGATTTTCATAGGGTTCATCCTCCACCCCCTAGAGTGGATGTATCAACCAAGGCCTCTAACATGCTGGGCATTTCTTTCTCCTGTAACCCAGTTAGCATGTCATCATTACAATGTGCCATTTAATGTTCTGCAGGATGTCTAGATGCTCTCAATACCTTTGAACAAAATTATTATACATAATATATATTCTTGTCAGTTCCATGTGAATGTAAATTGTACCTTATCTTTTTTTTTTAATGGTAGGGATAGAAAAGAATGCATTCACAAAATCAGTGTCTACATACCATGTCCTGGAGATCACGTAAATTTTCTCTAGTAAAGTTATCACATCTGGCACATTGAATAAAATTGGTGCTACTAAATTGAGTTTGTGCAAGAATAGTATCATCCAGGATTTGTGGTTCTACTGCAGAATCCATCCTAGTGAATAAGTGGAGATACCACAGGGATCACCAACCTTGCTTCTAATGTACAATATAGTGATGATAGTTGATACTGTATTGTATACTTGGACTTGCTAAGAGCATAGATCTTAAATTGAATCTTCTCACCAACACAGGTACACACACACACACACACACACACACACACATACACATACACTCACACATACACACACACACAATGGTAACTATATAGATCTTCTCACCAACACAGGTACACACACACACACACACACTCACACATACACACACATACACACACAATGGTAATTATATAGAGGTAATGGATAAGTTATTTAGCTTAATTATGTTGATCTTTTTGTAATATATACATAAATCTAAACATCAAGTTGTACACCTTAAATATATACAAGTTCTATATATCATAAGTATCTCAATAAAGTTTTTCCTTTGAGATACTGTACCATCTATCAGCACACTAGGTATTATGTATTTGTTATTGTATCTCTGTTTCCTCATCTGTAAAAAATGAGGGAAATAACATTCATCTTACCAATGGAACAGTGTATGTAAATTGATACCTGCAGTGCCTTTAACATAATAAATACTGAAAAAAATTAATGTATTTACCCTTTCTTCTATCTTATACACTTCTACTCATGACAGCAAATTATATAAATGACCAGAAAGTTAAGGATACAGAACACAAAATGTTAAAACATGGAAAATAAAGGAAAAGAGGATAAATATAATTATTGAATTCTGTATTAACTAAAATAAAATTTGCTTGTTCTTTATATTTTGTGCATACATTTTCTATACTAGTAAGACCAATAGATATGTATTGTTTAAGGATGAATGCAGCTCTTTTATATTTAAATGTAGTTTGTATTTGCAACACAATGATAAATTAATGTGACGATCACAATCATTGAGTAAAATATGTTTTAGAAAGACAAATAATTTCAATAAGTCAGATGTAGTGTATGGATCAGTATGAATCCTAAGAATGAAATCATCTATAATATATTTCAGCTTCGTTTTAAGGATTCTCCGGTGATAATTTGTGGGAGGTAGCATCATCAGAAATTTAACAGTAGTCATTTATGTTAAAAGAAAGGATTTATGATAGGTATATTTTTATTCATGAAATAAGATAAATTGGAATTATCCATCATTACTGTCTAGAAGAGTTTGGTTTATTATAATTTATTTTATAGAGTATTCTGTAGGAAATAGAGTTAGCTAGCATACATTTTATTATTAGATTCACATCATTTATATTCCATAAGTATCAGCTGCCAAAAATGTAATGCTATGAAAAAGAGACTTGGAATCTATTAAGAAAAACATTTTAATGTTTCCTACCTTTTTCTGGTTAAAGTCAAGTTTAAAATATAAATTTAGAAAACACATTTCTGAATTATTTTCTTAATTGTCACAGGTCAGATCATTTAAAATATCAAATCAGAACTGTGGTTACAAGTAACAATTGCTAGATGCAAACACAATGATCTTTTCTAGTGGCAATAATTTGCATAGTATGTGGATTGATTTCATGGTACCAAATACCAACATCATAGAGTGTTATTCATTTGCTCAATCATTAAAGCGGGCTTTATTATTTTTATTTATTTATTTTTTTTTGGCAGTACGCGGGCCTCTAACTGTTGTGGCCTCCCCTGTTGCGGAGTACAGGCTCTGGACATGCAGGCCCAGCAGCCATGGCTCACGGGCCCAGACGCTCTGTGGCACGTGGGATCTTCCCAGACTGGCGCACGAACCCGTGTCCCCTGAATTGGCAGGCAGACTCTCAACCACTGCGCCACCAGGGAAGCCCAAAGCAGGCATTTTTGAGCACCTATAATGTGCCTGAAACTATGTTAGAAACTCTGACCAAAAATTAAAAATAAATTAAAATAAGGACCTTTGACTCTATGACTTATTCAAAGATATTTTACTCTAGGAGGCTGGAAAAATAAAAAAACAAACAAATTACACACAGATGCAGATACACAGAAACACAAACACACACATGCACTGTATATATGCTATAGTAAAGATAAATACATTATGAAAAGCGCTGAGAACTCTTCTGGTTCTAATACGAGGTGAAATCTTCCAAAGACAGAAATTAGAGATGGTCATTCTGAACAGAAGAAATTTGATATTCAAAGACAAAAAATGTGGAGGACCATAAGAAATTCTAGGAGATGCAAGATATTCCATATAGCTATAGCAAGTACTTGCTTTGGGAAATAAAGAAGGAAAGAAGCAGCGATAAGACGATCTGGAATAATCAGTGTTGGGAACAGATTTCGATGGTCCTCATTGCCATGGTGTTACTTGTAAATTTTATCATCAATATTGGAGGTAATATTATGAAACTTATAAGATTATTCTGAGAATGAAATAGAGATAAAATATTTAATTTCTACCAGAAAGTTGGGTATGTGCCACTAAAATGCTAGCACAATTTACACTTGTAAACCAAACATGTTTTCTAATCAAAATCAATGCAATTATCATTTAAGGAAAATGAGGATAAACTGTTAGTGATGAAAGCTGGGCATGGGGGTTGGTCAGGGAGACAAGTTTAAAAATCACTTATAAAGTTTTGCTGAGAAACAATATAAAATAAATATGAAACTACCACAGTGTAGATAAAGATGTTATATATTCAAGAGGGGCCGCAAGAATTGATAGAAACACAAAGAACAAATTACTCCCTTGAGGCTGAGTCAATGACAGTGTTCTACAAACCTATTTTTATAGCAAAAGCAATATTATTTTATCAATATCTTAAAATTATTCATTCACTTAAATACATTATTATAGTAATACAAATACTATTACTTATGTTACTGTAGGTAGAAGGTAGTATGTTATTTAATGTCTGCAAAGACACTGTGAAAGAGGATCTTTTATTAACTCTATTCTAAAAATACAAAATTAGTGTTTAACAAGATAGTAAGGATGGAACTAGAATTCAACTTCCAATTTGTTACATTTTCAGAGCTTGAATTCTTTATTTCTTTTTTTTTTCTCTTCTTTTTTTAACATCTTTATTTGAGTATAACTGTTTTACAATAGTGTGTTAGTTTCTCTTTACAACAAAGTGAATCAGTTATACGTATACATATGTTCCCATATCTCTTCCATCTTGCATCACCCTCCCTTCCACCCTCCCTATCCCACCCCTCTAGGTGGTCACAAAGCACGGAGGTGAACTCCCTGTGCTATGCGGCAGCTTCCCACTAGCTATCTAATTTACATTTGGTAGTGTGTATATGTCCCTGCCACTCTCTCACATTGTCACCGCTTACCCTTCCCCCTCCCCATATCCTCAAGTCCATGCTCTAGTAGGTCTGTGTTTTATTCCCGTCCTACCACTAATCTCTTCATGACATTTTTTTTTCTTAGATTCCATATATATGTGTTAGCATATGGTATTTGTTTTTATCCTTCTGACTTACTTCACTCTGTATGACAGACTCCAGGTCTATCCACCTCATTACAAATAACTCAGTTTCATTTCTTTTTATGGCTGAGTAATATTCCATTGTACACATCTTCTTTATCCATTCATCTGTTGATGGACACTTAGGTTGCTTCCATGTCCTGACTATTGTAAATAGAGCTGCAATAAACATTTTGGTACATGATTCTTTTTGAATTATGGTTTTCTCAGGGTATATGCCTAGTAGTGGGATTGCGGGGTCATATGGTAGTTCTATTTGTAGTTTTTTAAGGAACCTCCATACTGTTCTCCATAGTGGCTGTATCAATTTACATTCCCACCAGCAGTGCAAGAGGGTTCCCTTTTCTCCACACCCTCTCCAGCATTTATTGTTTCTAGAGTTTTTGGTGATGGCCAATCTGACCGGTGTGAGATGATATCTCATTGTAGTTTTGATTTGCATTTCTCTAATGATTAATGATGTTGAGCATTCTTTCATGTGTTTGTTGGCAATCTGTATATCTTCTTTGGAGAAATGTCTATTTAGTTCTTCTGCCCATTTTTGGACTGGGTTGTTTGTTTTTCTGTTATTGAGCTGCCTGAGTTGCTTATAAATGTTGGAGATTAATCCTTTGTCTGTTGCTTCATTTGCAACTATTTTCTCCCATTCTGAGGGTTGTCTTTTTGTCTTGTTTATGGTATCCTTTGCTGTGCAAAAGCTTTTAAGTTTCATTAGATCCCATTTGTTTATTTTTGTTTTTATTTCCATTTCTCTAGGAGATGGGTCAAAAAGGATCTTGCTGTGTTTTATGTCATAGAGTGTTCTGCCTATGTTTTCCTCTAAGAGTTTGATAGTGTCTGGCCTTACATTTAGGTCTTAACCCATTTTGAGTTTATTTTTGTGTGTGGTGTTAGGGAGTGTTCTAATTTCATACTTTTACAGGTAGCTGTCCAGTTTTCCAAGCACCACTTATTGAAGAGGCTGTCTTTTCTCCACTATATATCCTTCCCTCCTTTATCAAAGATAAGGTGACCATATGTGTGTGGGTTTATCTCTGGGCTTTCTATCCTGTTCCATTGATCTATATTTTTGTTTTTGTGCCAGTACCACACTGTCTTGATTACTGTGGCCTTGTAGTATAGTCTGAAGTCAGGGAGCCTGGTTCCTCCAGCTCCGTTTTTCGTTCTCAAGATTGCTTTGGCTATTCGGGGTCTTTTGTGTTTCCATACAAATTGTGAAATTTTTTGTTCTAGTTCTGTAAAAAATGCCAGTGGTAATTTGATAGGGATAGCGTTGAATCTGTAGATTGCTTTGGGTAGTAGAGTCATTTTCACATTGTTGATTCTTCCAATCCAAGAACATGGTATATCTCTCCACCTATTTGTATCATCTTTAATTTCTTTCATCAGTGTCTTATAGTTTTCTGCATACAAGTCTTTTGTCTCCTTAGGTAGGTTTATTCCTAGATATTTTATTCTTTTTGTTGCAATGGTAAATGGGAGTGTTTTTTTAATTTCACTCTCAGATTTTTCATCATTAGTGTATAAGAATGCCAGAGATTTCTGTGCATTTATTTTGTATCCTGCTACTTTACGAAATTCATTGATTAGTTCTAGTAGTTTTCTGGTAGCATCCTTACTACTCTCTATGTATAGTATCATGTCATCTGCAAACAGTGACAGCTTTACTTCTTCTTTTCCTATTTGGATTCCTTTTATTTCTTTTTTTTCTCTGATTGCTGTGGCTAGAACTTCCAAAACAAAGTTGAATAAGGGTGGTGAGAGTGGGCAACCTTGTCTTATTCCTGATCTTAGTGGAAATGGTTTCAGTTTTTCACCATTGAGAACAATGCTGGCTGTGGGTTTGTCATAAATGGCATTTATTATGTTGAGGTAAGTTCCCTCTATGCCTACTTTCTGCAGGGTTTTTATCATAAATGGGTGTTGAATTTTGTCAAAAGCTTTCTCTGCATCTATTGAGCAGATCATATGGTTTTTCTCCTTCAGTTTGGTGATATGGTGTCTCACGTTTATTGATTTGCGTATATTGAAAAATCCTTGCATTGCTGGCATAAACCCCACTTGATCATGGTGTATGATCCTTTTAATGTGCTGTTGGATTCTGTTTGCTAGTATTTGGTTGAGGATTTTTGCATCTATGTTCATCACTGATATTGGCCTGTAGTTTTCTTTCTTTGTGACGTCTTTGTCTGGTTTTGGTATCAGGGTGATGGTGGCCTCATAGAATGAGTTTGGGAGTGTTCCTCCCTCTGCTATCTTTTGGAAGAGTTTGAGAAGGATGGGTGTTAGCTCTTCTCTAAATGTTTGATAGAATTCTCCTGTGAAGCCATCTGGTCCTGGGCTTTTGTTTGTTGGAAGATTTTTAATCACAGTTTCAATTTCAGTGCTTGTGATTGGTCTGTTCATATTTTCTATTTCTTCCTGGTTCAGTCTTGGCAGGTTGTGCATTTCTAGGAATTTGTCCATTTCTTCCAGCTTGTCCATTTTATTGGCATAGAGTTGCTTGTAGTAATCTCTAATAATCTTTTGTATTTCTGCAGTGTCAGTTGTTACATCTCCTTTTTCATTTCTAATTCTATTGATTTGAGTCTTCTCCCTTTTTTTCTTGATGAGTCTGGCTAATGGTTTATCAATTTTATTTATCTTCTCAAAGAACCAGCTTTTACTTTTATTGATCTTTGCAATTGTTGCCTTCATTTCTTTTTCATTTATTTCTGATCTGATCTTTATGATTTCTTTCCTTCTGCTAAATTTGGGGGTTTTTTGTTCTTCTTTCTCGAATTGCTTTAGGTGCAAAGTTAGGTTGTTTATTCGAGATGTTTCCTGTTTCTTAAGGTATGATTGTATTGCTATAAACTTCCCACTTAGAACTGCTTTTGCTGTATCCCATAGGTTTTGGGTCGTCGTGTCTCCATTGTCATTTGTTTCTAAGTACTTTTTGATTTCCTCTTTGATTTCTTCAGTGATCACTTCGTTATTAAGTAGTGTATTGTTTAGCCTACATGTGTTTGTATTTTTTACAAATCTTTTCCTGTAGTTGATATCTAGTCTCATAGCGTTGTGGTCAGAAAAGATACTTGATACGATTTCAATTTTCTTAAATTTGCCAAGGCTAGATTTGTGACCCAAGATATGATCTATCCTGGAGAATGTTCCATTAGCACTTGAGAAAAATGTGTATTCTGTTGTTTTTGGGTGGAATGTCCTATAAATATCAAGTAAATCCATGTTGTGTAATGTATCATTTAAAGCTTGTGTTTCCTTATTTATTTTCATTTTGGATGATCTGTCCATTGGTGACAGTGGGGTGTTAAAGTCCCCTGCTATGATTGTGTTACTGTCGATTTCCCCTTTTATGGCTGTTAGTATTTGTCTTATGTATTGAGGTGCTCCTATGTTGGGTGCATAAATATTTACAATTGTTATATCTTCTTCATGGATCGATCCCTTGATCATTATGTAGTGTCCTTCTTTGTCTCTTGTAATAGTTTTTATTTTAAAGTCTATTTTGTCTGATATGAGAATGGCTACTCCAGCTTTCTTCTGATTTCCATTTACATGGAATATCTTTTTCCATCTCCTCACTTTCAGTCTGTAAGTGTTCCCAGGTCTGAAGTGGGTCTCTTGTAGACAGCATATATATGGGTCCTGTTTTTGTATCCATTCAGCCAGTCTGTGTCTTCTGGTGGGAGCATTTAATCCATTTACATTTAAGGTAATTATTGATATGTGTGTTCCTATTACCATTTACTTAATTGTTTCGGGTTGTTCTTGTAGGTCTTTTCCTTCTCTTATGTTTCTTGCTTAGAGAAGTTCCTTTAGCATTTGCTGTAAAGCTGGTTTGGTGGTGCTGCTCTCAGCTTTTGCTTGTCTGGAATGGTTTTAATTTCTCCATCAAGTCTGAATGAGATCCTTGCTGGGTAGAGTAATCTTGGTTGTAGGTTTTTTTTCCTTCATCACTTTAAATATGTCCTGCCACTCCCTTCTGGCTTGTAGAGTTTCTGCTGAAAGATCAGATGTTAACCTTATGGGGATTCCCTTGTGTGTAATTTGTTGTTTTTCCCTTGCTGCTTTTAATATGTTTTCTTTGTATTTAATTTTTGACAGTTTGATTATTATGTGTCTTGGCGTGTTTATCCTTGGGTTTATCCTATATGGGACTCTCTGTGCTTCCTGGACTCGAGTGACTATTTCCTTTCCTATATTAGGGAAGTTTTCAACTATAATCTCTTCAAATATTTTCTCAGTCCCTTTCTTTTTCTCTTCCTCTGGAACCCCTAAAATTCGAATGTTGGTGCGTTTAATGTTGTCCCAGAGGTCTCTGAGACTGTCCTCAGTTCTTTTCATTCATTTTTCTTTCTTCTGCTCTGCAGTAGTTATTTCCACTCTTTTATCTTCCAGGTTACTTATCTGTCCTTCTTCCTCAGTTATTCTGGTATTGATCCCATCTAGAGTATTTTTCATTTCATTTATTGTGTTGCTCATTGTTGCTTGCTTCCTCTTTATTTCTTCTAGGTCCTTGTTAACTGTTTCTTGCAATTTGTCTATTGTATTTCCAAGATTTTGAATCATCTTCACCATCATTATTCTGAATTCTCTTTCAGGTAGACTGGCTATTACCTCTTTATTTATTAGGTCTGGTGTGTTTTTATCTTGCTCCTTCATCTGCTGTGTGTTTTTCTGTCTTCTCATTTTGCTTATCTTACTGTTTGGGGTCTCCTTTTTGCAGGCTGCAGGTTCGTAGTTCCCACTGTTTTTGGTGGCTGTCCCCAGTGGCTGAGGCTGGTTCAGTGGGTTGAGTAGGTTTCCTGGCAGGGGTACTAGTGCCTCTGTTCTGGTGGATGAGGCTGGATCTTGTCTTTCTGGTGGACAGGTCCACGTCTGGTGGTGTGTTTGGGGATGTTGGTAGGCTTATTATGATTTTAGGCAGCCTCTCTGCTAATGGATGGGGCTGTGGACCTGTCTTGCTCTTTTTTGGGCATAGGGTGTCCAGCACTGTTTGTTGCTGGTCCTTGAGTGAAGCTGGGTCTTGGTGTTGAGATAGAGATCTCTGGGAGATTTTCGTTGTTTGGTGTTGCGTGTAACTGGGAGGTCTCTTGTGGACCAGTGTCCTGAGGTTGGTTCTCCCACCTCAGAGACATAGCCTTGACACCTGGCTGGAGTGCCAAGAGCCTTTAATCCACACGGCTCAAAATAAAAGGAAGAAAAAATAGAAAGGAAAGAAAGGAAGGAAGGAAGGAGGGAGGGAGGGAAGGAAGGAAGGAAGAAGGGAAGGGAGGGAGGAAGGAAGAAAGGTAGGGAGGGAGGAAGGAAGAAAGGAAGGGAGGAAGGAGGAGAGGAAGGAGGAGAGGAAGGAAGGGAGGAAGAAAGGGAAGAAGGAAGGGAGGAAAGAAGGGAGGAAGGAAGGGAGGAAGGAAGGAGGGAAGTAGGGAAGAAAGGCGGAAGGAAAAGAAGAAAGAAAGGGAGAAGACAAAATAAAGTAGGATAAAATATAGTTATTAAAATAAAAAATAATTATTAAGAAGAAAAATTTCTATTAAAAAAAACCAAAAAAAAAAAAAAAGGGTCAGTCTAACCCTAAGACAAATGGTGAAAACAAAGCTACACAGACAAAATGTCACACAGCAGCACACACTCACAAAAAGAAAAAGGGGGAAAATGATAGTATATCTTGTTCCCAAAGTCCACCTCCTCAACTTGGGATATTTCGCTGTCTATTCAGGTTTTCCACAGATGCAGGGCACTTTAAGTTGATTGTGGAGCTTTAATCCGCTGCTTTTGAGGCTGCTGGAAGAGACCTCCCCCTCTCCTCTTTGTTCGCACAGCTCCTGGGGTTCAGCTTTGGACTTGGCCCCGCCTCTGCGTGTAGGTCGTCCGAGGGCGTCTGCCCTTCGCTCAGACAGGACGGGGTTAAAGGAGCAGCTGATTCGGGCGCTCTGGCACAGGCCGTGGGGGAGGGAGGGGCACGCATGCGCGGCGAGCCTGTGACGTCAGAGGCCGGCGTGACGCTGCACCGGCCCGAGGCGCACCGCGAGTTTTCCCGGGGAAGCTGACCCTGGATCACGGGGCTCCGACAGTGCCGGGCTGCATGGGCTCCTGGGAGTGGCGGTGTGGAGAGTGACCTGTGCTCGCACACAGGCCTCTTGGTGGCGGCAGCAGCAACCCTAGCGTCCCACAGCCGTCTCTGTTGTCCCTGTCAACAGCCGCGGCTCGCACCCGTTTCTGGAACTCCTTTAAGCAGCGCGCTTAATCCCCTCTCCTCGCACACCAGGAAGCAAAGAGGTAAGAAAAGGTCTCTTGCCTCTTCGGCAGCTCCAGATTTCTCCCGGACTCCCTCCTGGCTAGCCGTGGTGCACTAACCCTTTCAGGCTGTTTTCACTCTGCCAACTCCAGACCTTTCCCTGGGATCTGACTGAAGCCCGAGGCTCAGCTCCCAGCCCCGCCCGCCTCCGCTGGTGAGCAGACAGGCCTCTCGGGCTGGTGAGTGCTGGTCGGCACCGATCCTCTGCGGAATCTCTCCGCTTTGTCCTCCGCACCTTGTTGCTGTGCTCTCTTCTGCGGCCCCGAAGCTTCCCCCTCCGCCACCCGCAGTCTCTGCCCGCGAAGCGGCTCCTAGTGTGTGGGAACCTTTCCTCCTTCACGGCTCCCTCCCACTAGTGCAGGTCCCGCCCCTATTCTTTTGTCTCTGTTCTTTTTCTTTTGCCCTACCCAAGTACGTGGGGAGTTTCTTGCGTTTGGGGAGGTCTGAGGTCTTCTGCTAGCGTTCAGTGGGTGTTCTATAGGAGAAGTTCCACGTGTAGATGTATTTCTGATGTATCTGTGAGGAGGAAGGTGATCCCCGCGTCTTACTCTTCCGCCATATTCTCAGCCCCCGGAGCTTGAATTCTTAACTCCTGTGTTGCTGCCTCTGCATTAGACTCCATTCAAATTTTTTATGATGAATTTAAAATTCAAAGGTGAAAAAACTCAAATTCTAATTAATTTCTATTTGTTACTCACTGATCAATAAAACTCTAGTATTATCAAATCAGATTATATATCTACAGTGCACTTTTTGGGGCACAAATACATTTTGAGAATATAGAAAGTCATCAAAAATGTCATCAAGTCAAAAGGATTTTTGTGTTTGCTTTTGGTCTATATATCGGTAATTCCTTTTCTTGTGTCTTAATGTTTCCTTCTGGACTTCTTGGACTATTTTAAGATTTCAGTATCATTGCTCTAGAGTTTATTATTTTTCTACTTTTAAAATTAGAGAGACTTCTAATCACTGCCATCCTTCAACAGGTGACCCTCCTTCTAACAGGCATTGCCCTCAAACTTTTCTGGCATCCTCATGGTGTCTTGGAGAACATGACAACGTTAGAAGCAGTTACATACAGTAACCAGTCATGATTCATTTGGCTGGAAATTCTGGTGTCAGTTGCAATTAGGTACAAGAGGGCAAAAATTCTCTACTTTTACAGTTTGCATTTTGGTAGATTAACTAAAGAGCAAAGATGCCAATGAATGAGGTGACACATCTATTTTTATAATCATGTCAAATTAGAGAAATATAGGCCACTAATGTGTGATTTATAGAAGTATATTCTTAGGAATATTTTACCTTGAGGTTTCCTTGATTTCAGTTTGTTCATAGTACTCTATGCATTTGCATATCTTATATAGATCCAGATATATCCCGATAGCATATTAATAGAATAGACTCTTAATACATACTGAAAATACAAAAGAAGTATCAAGTAGGGAGAGCTACATGAGACAAGCTCACTCATTCTAGAGGAGGATAGATTGTTATATTTTGGCTCAACACAGAGTTCATGAAGTGGCTTCTAAGGGTTTGCATTTGTCATATGCTTACTCTGAGTGTCTTTGCTTCTTATCATATAGATCCTTGCATAACAACCCCCTACCCATGCACACACCACTCTGTCCAAGAAGCCTCCAGATTCTCAAGATAGACAGAAAAGGGCTTTGAAAATGCAACTTATGGCAGAGCAGATAACAAAATTCTTATTAAAATAAGGCACAGAAATAGTGATAATTGACATGCACTTTCATCATAATAGTCTACTGTGAGACTATCTCCGTACGATGTCTTTATCTTTCTTTCTTCCTCCTTAGGATCAGGAATCAGTGACTCCCATGCAACAGTGGAACATGAAGGAATTGACAGTCCAACATCCTTCCCTGGAGGCTGAGGACAAGATAAGATGGAAAGTAGACTTGAGTGGGGAATGGGAGCAGACAATTCAAGAGTAGAACAGACTGATGGATCTCAAGAGTAGGAGAAGAAATGTAGCATATAAATAGAGTAGATATCAGGAGATACAAAGGATCATGCATAGGCCTAATATCTACTGTGGATGAAAGCAGAATATATCACTCTCTCTCTTTCTTCTTCTCTCTCTCTCCTTCTTGTTCTCTCTCTTCTTTTCCTGAGAGGAAGTACAGAATTATGTATTAGATCATGAAAATTTAATATAAAACTGTGTTGCCAGTTTGACTACTTCTTAGTGACTTGGGTAAATACATAACCTCTCTTTGCCTCAGTTTTCTCATCCATAAAATGGTTAGAATGATAATCTCATACTCATAGGGTTGTTGCTGTGATCAAATGAGTTAATACTAGTAAAATATTTAGAACAATGCCTGGCAATTATAAGCATTATAAAAATTTAAATTATAATTATTATTTCACACATTTACTTGTCCAGGTTTTAATTGTTATCCTCCCCAACATATTTGGAATTTCTGAGTATTTGTGACAAGTCTTTTCAAATCTCCTGCCTGGACAGTCATCCTAGGTAAGAAGCAATGCTGCCTAGGGCTTGGTAACATTAAGGCAATTAACCACCAGAATGTTGGATTCCCTGGGACTATAAATCATGTGAAGATGTCCCCTTATGTTATGATTCTTAAGGCCCCAGAATCTGGGAGTCTTCTCTCTAACAACAATTTGCCTTTGTATCTGAAACTTCCATCATTAGAGTGGGTGACCATTCTAATATTTTAACACATAGGATGACTATTTAATTTTACGTCCAAACTGGAGCACTTTTGTGAGTAAAGGAGCATATTATGAATAACTGTACTGAGAAAATCGATACATATGGTATGGTCACACTAGGATTAAATCTCTCTCCAGAGGTCCCTGTTAAAACACAAATATGGTACCTGTAAGGGGCAACCTAATTTGTTCACTTGTTGTTCACGTAACTTATCAGATTGACTTGTCAGTGAGCAGAACCCAGAAGAAATAGAATTTAGAATAGGCAAGCCTTGGTCTGGTGTAGAGATGCTTGGTAAAAATACAGAGCAGTGAGTTTATGAAGAGGTAAGTTCAGTAAAGGTGCTCACGTGAGAGGTCTTGAAATAAAGGCTTCAATTGGGGATCAAAAAAAGAGGGAGGAAGGTAAAAGAATAATCTTGAGATAAAAGAGTCTGAAGACCACCTGTACCACTTCACAATTTAACCTAGAACAAATCCTGGATTTCATTGGCAACTCTCTGACCAATCTGACTCTAAGGCCAGGATTCACCTTAAATACACTTCCAGATTCATGAATCTTAGACTCAGTGTTTGAATGAGTTATTTTCTAAGTGGGTTAACTAATTTGTATTTTATGCAACACATTTTAGGTCAGGTCTGAGGAACTCAAATTGCTTTCCTCATTTAAACTGCCTTCAGGCATGAACTCATATGTATTTCCTGATAAACTTATACTTCCCATAGCCTTATTTGAAGATCAAAAAAATTAAAAAAATAAAAGAATTTGTTTAAAATCATGATGAAGAAAAAAAAAGGAAAGAGAGAGAGAGAGAGAGATGTTCCATTTATTTTACTTGAAACCTACAATATGAATACTAATCATCACAAATTAGGAAAATATGAAGTAAGATAAAGTGAGAAGAAAAGTAGAAATAGTAACAGAAATTTGCATATCTTTGGACAACTGGCCTTGTACCTCCTAAGGACTCTAAAAGAAAAATTTCATCAGATCAGTTAAACAGACAAGGAAGACATTTTTCAAGATTATTGCAATCAGGGATAGAGATTACATTCAATGCCACTAAAGCAAAAGGTGGAGTGATTTTTAAAAGGTAGAGTGAGATAATGGAAGAATACTGGAGGATATTAAATGAGAGGTTAGCCAATGAGCTTAGGCCATCTGTGTTTGCTAATTGTCACTTATTGAAGTTAAGCTCCTACCCTCCCACAGAACCTAGAGACAGGGAACCTTTCTTGATTACATTTCAAAGAAAAGGCTCCCAGGTCCTTGAGAAAGACATTTCTGGACTGCAGAAGATTTATATCTCAAAGAGGCAGAAAAAGAATTTATAATTGTAAGTTTTCTAAAACTCTAAGAAAAGCAAGGTCAAGAAGAAGCCTGCCTGAAGTTTAGTCAAGCCAAGGGGACTATAAGATTATCTTGGTCAGACCTACTCGTAGTGTGTTTAAATATTACACTAAGTGTTTATGGTTTCACATTGCCTTACCTTCCTTCTCTGATGAACAGGACAAATAGAAGGGTAAAAGGAATCAACAAATGCAAATAATCATACAATCACATACTCAAAGTACTATTTAATTTTTTTTTTTTTTTGGCTGCATGGCATGTGAGATCTTAGCTCCCCCACCACGAATAGAACCTGTGCCCCCTGCAGAGGAAGCTTGGAGTCTTAACCACTGGGCCACCAGGGAAGTCCCACTATTTAATATTTTTATATTATTTTAACTCTCTCCACATTTTGAGACCATCTCCTAAAATAGCTTCCCTTTATACGTTTTCAGATCATCTTTTGCTCACCCTGCCTGTGTCCTCAACTCTAGCAGTATCTTCTATTTTCTATTACTTGGGTGGCTGCTTATGAATGGATGTGAAAAATAAAGACACATTACAGTAAACCTCTCATGATAAAACCATTTGTCAAGAAAGCACAGCAGACACATATTTCACTAAAAGGACACAAACTAAAGCTTTCATAAGTTTTGAAAGTAAACATTTATAAGTAAAAGAAATGGTTACACTACAGAAAAAGTCCATAATATAGATATCATTCACAAAGGAATCTCAAAGATAAATGAGCATGTTGTTCCACATCTGGGAAAATTTTACTCTAAATTAGACCATGATTTTAACTTTCAGATTTCAGACAAGGTTAGATCAGAACTATCAACTGAAAATAAGTAAGTAAGTAAATAAATAAATATAAAAAAACCCACATGAGAGCTCTCACATGAGAGCTGTGAGTTTCAGTTTTACCTGAGGACTTAGGACTGTGGCCTGGGAGACAGCCTCTTGGATAGCTCTAAGGAACTGCTCCAAAGAGGTAAGGGGGGAGGTTGTTATATGTGTGCTTTTGGTGAAGGGGGTATTTGCAATCAAGCACACATCTCAGTAGAAGTTTGCTTCTAGTCAGGAGAAGATGTCTTTGTTAATGATTTTAGTACTTTTCTAGTTATGAGAAGATGCAAGAAACCGGCTTCATAATATTTTCTCCTGAAAATATCTAACTGAAGTCCTGTTCTGCCAGTTTTTCCAGAGCACAGAGACCTTGATTCATGATCTCTGCCCTGAACACATTTCAGGGTGTGTTGAAGGTCAGTGACTTCAGTGGCTAGTGACTTCATTCTTGCAGAACCAGATGGCAAGCGACAATTGTTTTGTTGTCAGAAATATATATTGAAAAAAAACATGAGGCACTCTGAACCCTAACTTTGTATTTTACATTAGTCATAATGCCTCAGTTTCACCTTTGGCTGTAAATAGTTATCTTTAATAAAATTACCTTGAAGTATTTTTAATATGAAATTTGCAAAGCACCAGTGTAAGGCCTGGCATCTTATATTTTTATACAGAGAGATATCAAATATTCACTGAGTACCTATTATGTTCCCAGCACTGATACAGGACATTAGGGGATATTAAATAATGACAAATCTCTACCTTATACTGATCTTTTCCTAGAAGCTTTTAACTGTGCTCAAAAAATGGCTAATGTTTACTTATCCAAGACATATTAAGTATTGAACTACAGAATTATATGTTGTGATAGATGCAGAAGGGAGTCAAATATGAAATGCTTCAGTCTAATGAGTTCCTATGATAAAAGGAGCATTGGGTCTCTCCCTTTAGTTAATATATCATTTGTACCCAATCAATTACTGAGTTTCTAGTATATATCAGCCATGGTGCCAGGAGCTGGAGATATGAATATAATCCCTTCCTGATGAAATCCTTTAACCTGAAAACAAATAATTCAAAATAATTTGATAAACATAACAGTAGACATATAGGGGAACATGATCTTTACATGAAGAGTAGGGGTATCTATCTCAGATTAGGGGTAGAAAAGTGTAAGAAAAAGTGCCCTGGTTGGATAATTCCTTACCTAATTTTTAAAAGATGCTTATTCTTTTTCTAGGTGACAGAAGAAAGCATAAGTAAAGGAGTGAAAGTTTGGGACAGCATACCTTAGGAACAACAAGAGTACAAGGTAAAAGTCTGCCTCTGTTCAGAGCTAAATAGCTGACATCTTCCATAGTGGATACTCAATTACTGTGTGATGAACGAAGTCCTGCATGGATGAGTGAATAAATGAATGAGGTGACAGCATATGCAAAGAACTTGAAGCCATGTTCTGATGAGAAGATATAATTTGCTGGGCAGATCCTGGCAGTGATCAGGCTGGGGAGGAAGATAGGAAGCATACCACTGATACCGTGTGCCAAACCAAAGAGTACTTTTAATTTAGGATCTGCTGGAGAAGGAGTCAGTATAGAAGAGGGGTATCTGAGTAGTCTGTTGTAAGGTGATTAGGTTTCAGATACATCCATAAAGTGGAGAAAGCCTTCTACAAAACTGTTGAGGATTTAGATTATTAATAATGTCATGAGGTTTCCAGAGGGCACAGCAAAAAGGGATAGGAGTGAGCATTAATGGTCAATGAACCAAGGCTGAATAAATCTGGGCAATCAAGTGGTGAGATAAAGATAATGAACTGAAGTAAGGGAAGATGGTGCTTTCCTTTTCTTAATGACGTGGGATACAAGGTAGAAGATCTGTTTGGGACTGACCTCAGATATCCCCAAAGTGATTCAATTATTTAATGTTCAAGAATTAATAGTGTCAAGTCACAGAAGGTATTGAGTGCCAGAATGATGGACTTCGACTCAAATGTCTTTGAATAGGAAATATAGGGTCAGACTTTACAGGGCATTCAAGGAAGAAATAAGATAAACTCTTCTGGTAACAATAGCTAAGCTTACTTGGCATTTACTACATGACATGCATTCAGTTATCTTATGCATATTAATTCCTTTCATACTTGGCACAATGCTAGGCAATAGGTATTTTGATTTCTTCCATTTTACTGATTAGAAAATTTAGTACCAGCTGATGAGCAACTGGCACAAGGTCATCCAGGTAGTAAGTGAAGAGTCTGAAAACACTGTACGTTTGAATCCTGATCCTTGCTGCAAGTGGAAGAAACTTTAAACTACCTTTGTCTTTGTTAGTGAAAACCCTGAAATATTAAAACAAAAAATAGAAGTTTTACTCCTTTGTATAGAAGCAAACTTTTTCTTTTCTTCCTAAAATCAAAGCCGGATATTTCCATTTGCTGTGTAAGCTCTAAACCTTGGAAGACATTTTTTACTCTAATCATGTTTTTAACATCTAGATATAAATTCCAAATGGTACATGCACAGTATCTTTGTTTGCTTCATTGTTTGAATGAATGAATAATAAATAATAAATAATTCAAGAATTGGAAATGATGGCTGCTAATGGAGGACTTCACAGTAGCAATACAGGGCTGTTTACTAAACCATATCCTCACATACAATATGGGATACATTGTGTTTAGGAATTTACTGTCCTCTGTCACATATAGCAGTTGCTTGGGGTTCTGTCAGTGTATTATTACTAGCATTGCTGCAATAGCTGTAAGCATAAAGTGCACCTAACTTTGCAATAAATTTTCCATACTCACTGAGGAAGTCAGCAGTATAGTTGAACTCAGACTGATGGTAAAAAGACCAGGTTTGTCAACTGTGACTATGACAGGCTGTGAAACTAGAGCAAAGCTGCAGCTCCTAGTACGTGACATTTTCTGAAACAAAGAAAACCAAAGAAGATAGAGCATTTTAAGACAACACTGAAAATGACATCTGGCATTCACTGCATCCCTGGGGATTACCTTTGCTTCTCTTCTTTTCCTCCTCTTCCCCTTAGCTTTCTGTTTCTATTCTCTTTCTTAGTGTGGTGCTTAACCCTTCAGTTTACATTTCAGTGCCATGTCATGAAACCTGAAGAAGACACATATAAACATATCTAACATTTTTAATAAAGCAGCCGTTTCTCCTTGAAAAATCACTGTTCATTTTTTTCGTTTCAATTTACTTATAATTTTGACATATTTTGTCAGGTTTTTCCATTTATAATTAATAGCCAAATTATAGATCTTTAATCTAAATTTTTGCTCAGCACTTAAACACTTTCTAAATCATACCTCATGTTTTAGTTTGTGATTTATTAACTAAGAGAAGACTATTTGAAACTGGAAAAAAATCTTTAGCATCTACCTACTGTCATTGTACTAAACAAGGCAAATTTCAGAAAATAATAAAGCAATCAATATCAGTTTTTTAATAAAGCAGCTAGTCAGTTTTCATTTGAGAAAAATGCATTACCTTTTTCAGGGGTAGTAAAATTCAGATTGTATTTTAAGCTTCCATGTTTACAAAGGAAATGTATTAAAAGAAGTTGGACTAGTCTCATTCTTTCTCTTTGGAGAAGAGATGTACATTTGAAAGTGCTATAGTCCTACTGCATTTTCTTTGTTGTTCCAGTTATAAGATGAAAATGATATGAATATATTTTAAAATTTAATAATATTATATTTCTGTTATTTAATGCTGTTCACCGTTAATTCTTATCCTCCTCTCCTCCTGGGCACAAGTGGGTATTACTTGTACCCATATTCTTGAGTATTGCCAAATATTTTCCTTTGAGCAATGATGTCTGCCTACAAGTTACAGCCCTCCCTCTTCTACTTTTGCAGTAATCATGGTAGTTGATACAGAGTTGCCATATGGTTAAATCAGTCCAGAATTCTGTGCCATAAAATGGAATTCAGCTGTCCTGGAGAGTCACTCAAACTTGACACAGCAAAGCATGAGCAAGAAATAAACTTTGGCTGTAGTGCCACTGAGATTCTGGTATTGCTTGTTACCAAAACGTAACATAGCTTATTCTGAGAGAAAAAATAAAACATCCTGAACTCAATTAAATACTACATAAAGATATAAAGTGTAACAGATGCATCTCTTAAGGTAGTTGTATATGATTGGCATCAACAAACGAGCATATTAAAAATTATATACAGGTGCATACTTGAAAAACACTTTAAGGTACAACCAATAATGATTAACATAACGTGTGAATATTCTTAAAAGGATGAAACTACAGAAGCAAATTGTACTCATTTGAGACTTAATGAACTAAAACACCTATGCATGCATGCACACACACACAGAGTTTGTCACCACTGGTACTTAAACAAAGAAGGGTCACATCAACTTCAGTAAGTGGTGGTAGGAGAGAGAGAGAGAGAGAGAGAGGAGAGAAATGAATGAGGCAGTATAAACACTGTGGAAAGGCTCCTGATCATATCCCTATACCTAGAAGTCACATTGGTATGGAGAACAAAATTCTGATGAATAGCCTCAAATCTGAAAATCAGCAATCTTCATAGATATCCTCATTACATTGTCTCTCCTGTAACTAGGTAATAGAAGAAACAGCTTTGTGGAAGAAACTGGTGAAACATGGAGAGTAAATAACTGGGACAACTCTCTGGTAAGTCAAAGCCTCAGTGCTATACATTGAGTTATGTTATAAATCCAAAGCCATGAAATGCATATTGAAGCAGGATATACACAGTCCTAATTAAACAAATATATCATTGGCCTAAAGTATTTAACAAATCCTCAAAATCAAAAGCACGTGTAAAGCAATTATACTCCAATAAAGATGTTTAAAAAAAATCAAAAGCACATCATTGATAATATAATGAAGGGTACACTGTAGCTGACAATAGAGAGCTTGTCCTGCATTCCGAAATTCAAAGCAAAATTCTAAACACCAAAATATATGATTGTTAAGATTTTGCCAAACATAAAAAAAATTGACATCCAGAGGGAAAAATAAGTAAAAAAGAAAGAAAAAAGAAGGTAGATGCACAATTTCTCCAAATTTTCTTTCTTTCTCTTCCTTCCTTCCTCCCTCTCTCCCTCTTTCTCTTTCTTTCTTTCTTTCCTTCCTTTCTTTCTTCCCTTCCTTTCTTTCTCTTTTTTCTTCCTTCCTTCCTTCCTTTCCTTCCTTCCTTCCTTCCTTCTCTTTCTTTCTTTCTTTCCTTCCTTCCTTCCTTCCTTCCTTCCTTCCTTCCTTCCTTCCTTCCTTCCTTCCTTCCTTCCTTCCTTCCTTCCTTCCTTCCTTCCTTCCTTCTCTCTCTCTTTCTCTTTCTTTCTTCTTTCTTTCTTTCTTGCCAATTACAAAAGATAACAGAAGAGTCGACAAAGAAGTCCAAGACAGTTACACATTAAATGTTACCATTTAAATCAAAAGACAGACATTCTCAAATTTGAAAATAGTCGGAAATAGAAAACATAGAAGTTCTTCTTTAAACACAACAAAACGACATAATTCTTGGTAGGAATTTAAAGTGGTTCAGCCACTTGGCAAAACAGTTTGACAGTTCCTCTAAATGGTAAACATGGAGTTACCATATGACCCAGCAATTCAGTTACTAGGTATGTACCTGAGGGAAATGAAAACATATGTCTATACAAAAAACTAATACACAGATATTCACAACAGCCTTATTCAAATTAGACAAAATGTAGAGACAACCTAAATATATGCTGATGAATGGATAAATAAAATTTAGTATATACATACAAAGGGATATTATTTGGCAATAAAAAAGAATAAAGTATCAATAAATGTTATGTCATGGATGAACCTTGAAAACATTCTGCTAAGTGAAAGGAGCTAATCAAAAATTATAAATAATGTATTATGCTATTTGTGTGAAATTTCCATATTAGGCAAATGCATAGAGACAGAAAGTAGATAAGTGTTTGCCTAGAGCTGGTGGTGTGTGGGAAGAGGAGTTGGAGTGAAGAATGAGAACGGGGAATGACTGATAGTATGTATAAGATTTCTTTGTGGGTTGTTGGAATATTCTAAAATTATATAGTAGTGATGGTAGCATAACTCTGTGAATATATCAAAAACTACTGATCTGTCTGCACATTTAAAAAAAAAAATTATTATTTATTTATTGGCTGCATTGGATCTCCGCGCGGGCTTTCTCTAGTTACGGCAAGTGGGGCTACCCTTCAATGCGGTGCACGGGCTTCTCATTGTGGTAGCTTCTCTTGTCACTGAGCACGAGCTCTAGGTGCACAGGTTTCAGTAGTTGTGGCACACGGGCTCAGTAGTTGTGGCTCATGGACTCTAGAGGGCAGGCTCAGTAGTTGTGGCACACAGGCTTAGTTGCTCCGCAACATGTGGGATCTTCCCAGACCAGGGATCGAACCTGTGTCCCCTGCATTGGCAAGTGGATTCTTAACAACTGTGCCACCAGGGAAGTCCCTAAAATTACATATATTTCCTATATAATGAATTGTTAAATTTAAGATGGTAACATAGTTTATAAGCTATAGGGCTGTATGAAAAAGTTAGAATAAAGCAACACAATAGTACCTCTATCTGCATATATAGACATTTCTAAAGTCAACTGAGTTGACATTACTTTTATATTTAGTTAATTTTTCATAACTGGAAGTTTACCAAAACAGGTGAATGGAATAATCAACCTAGCATCTTTTAAATAACATTGCTTTTTAAACTATTTATTTTCTTGCCCTCACTTTCCCTCCATTTTCTCCACTAATCAGCCCTCACTATTTTTCTATTCAGTTTGAATGGCTTAGCATTTAGAAATTAAACATAATTTATAACCTTTCTGGAGTAGCCATCTTACAATCATGTGGTAGCAATTAATCTGCAGATAATTAATGACCCTGGATGCATATAGTCTTAATTAAAAATGTTCTTTGGCATAGAGGAATGAGAGTAATAAGAAACAGAATTTCAATGAAGTTTTAAAAATGAGTATTTTAGACTGCTTGCAATGGTTCCTTCATGAAAAATAAAGGGAAAGCATCTAAAACCAAAGAGTAATATTATAATAGACTATGTATTTTATATTATATATGTATAATGAATGTATGTGTATACATATAATGTATGTATATACATGTGTGTATACATCTATGTACATATGTACATTTATATGCATTTGTATACAACAAGAAGTTACATTTCAATTTTTTAATGTTGTAGAAGAATGAATGTATTCACAGAATTAAGTAGGTGTTTTTAATTGAGGAAGGCTGCTCACTTTGGATTCCTGACCTAGCGTTTAATAGTAAATTGAAAAATAGGAAGAGGAAAATAGGCCAGATTACCACATATCCCCCAAAAGTATAATCCTAAGAGCTCATCCTTGACTTGCTTTGATAAAATTTATTTACAACTGTACTACAATTTCTCACAATGTCCACAGTTGTGGACAAAGAGCCCAGGATTTCTTGAGAAGTCAAGTGAGCCTATGTTGGTTAAATGCTTACAATGGAAATAGATCAGGCCTAGGTCCTTCTTTAAGTCCATGAAGAGAGAAAGGCAATCTTCCTTCTTGAAAAGTGCTTATATTCTTATATAAAGATACCCTAAAACATGCACATATGTGTGAATGAAGCAGGAAGAAACAATTCTAAACAGATCTGCTTCTGTAAGAGGATGATTTTTTTTCTGATAAACCAAATTTTGCAACACAAAAGTAGTAGTTTTCTTTAGTTGTCTAAATACAGTAGAGATAGTAATAAGAAGACATTGATTTTTAAAAACCCAACAGAAATATTGACTATATTTAAGTTGGCATTTTTAATAGAAACTAAGATAAAAGTACATTTAAATTCTGCTAGTACAATTTTGAGTGTGGTAATATTTAAATATTTTGCATTATGGTTTAGTCAGGGCCAAATTCTTCTTTCCTGAAGTAGTGCCCTAGACAAATATTTAACCACCAAAAACAAAAATTAAGACAACAAAATGTTCTTTAGGCAATCTCTTACTTTATGATTGGGGAATAAATATTTCTATTTTGTAGAACACCCAGTATAGCTTTAGAGGTGGCATCTGTAATGTTATCAAACAGTAATAAACAGAAGTTCTTATTAACCCTACCTCTGCTCACATATATTCATGTGATAATTACAAATATCAATAGAGTAAATTGTAATATCGCAAACTGTAACTTTACCTTTTCAAGACCAACATTTCAACAGAATCTTCAAATCAAATTCTACTGTGTTTACATTGCCCATGGATGATGAAAATACCCTTATTTCCAAGTCACTTATCCATATACAGACGTTTGTGCAGCAAGCTTCACTATCACAAGAAGCAATAAGATCACTGAATTTCTAACCTTTCAGCATGCTTCGGGACTCTCCCCGTCCTTAACAAAAGGGCTGAGGATCAATATTTCATTTACTTTCCTAAATTTGTAGATAATTTTATTATATGACACTTGCATAGCAGTTCAAGAAACAGTCACAAATAACACTCACTTTTTTAAACCTTAATTGTAAGTCTGTCAATAGATTATCTTTCTTTTCTATTGGTATTCACCAACATGCTTTGAATGTGACCTTCTCTTCCTGATCTCCATATAATGATTTCTGAGAGAGTGTGTGTGTGTGTGTGTGTGTGTGTGTGTGTGTGTGTGTGTGTGTGGTGTTCTACTTTATATCTTAACATGTCAACTGTTTTATGGCAATCTGGTCTATTTTCCTCTTCCTGTTTTTCAGTTTCCCATTAAATGCTAGGTCAGGAATCCAAAAAGAGTAGGCTTCCTCGAAAATGCTGGTGTTTTTAGCAAATTTAAGAAATCAGTTTTGATTAGAGGCCCCAGTAAAAAACAGCCTCTTCTTATATAGGTTATCAATTAAAACTTAAGACGCATTAGCCTTGACTGCTAATAGAAGAATATTCTTCTATAGAAAAGCCTCTTTATATATTCATTAACTTGCTTTTTATTTCCTTAAAAAATTGATATTTTAAAATCTTTCCACATGTCAGACACAGTTAAATTACAAGAGAATATGGCCTGGGGGGCTTTTTTTCGTTCTGAGAAATGTGAGGGAGAAACCTTTTAACATGTGTCTCATGAAATTTGGCTCAGTAAGTCTGAGGTCTCTCAAGAGCCTGCAGTATTAATAAAAAGTAGAATACTGATGCCAAATGAGGCAGGGAAGGGAGAAAGAGGAGAACTGGTCCTTACACGCCTGTCAACTCTCATAATGGGAATAACAGCTTGATAATATGTGTGATCAGACAGCAAAATTTAAGAGTACTATATACCTTTAATTGTCACTTTAATTGAGTTGTTTTACATTGTAATTCACTCACAAAAGGTAAAATATACAAGAGAAGATAAAAACAGATACATATTGTCCCCTTCAGTGGTAAAGTAGAATAGAGGACTGACTTTCCCCAGCCACTCCCCCTGTACAATCATTAAGTTAAATGGCACATATGTATCACCACCCTTGAGGAAGATCCATTTTTATGGAATGATCTTCATCTTGACCCACTCAGTAAAAAAACGGAATTCACTGTATTACCATTCACATTTCACATTTTATAGATTCAGGAACTAAAGGGCACTTATGTCAAGCAGCTTACAGCAACTGCTAGAAGTCTGACTAGAAATCAGGTCATTTTACCATGATTTATAATTTGGATTTATGAAGAGAGAATATGTAGCATAAATGGTCATATTATACTATAGATATATAAAATATGCTAACTGGCCATGGGTGAACCACTCATCATGGTGTAGTACCACAATGCAAATTTATAATCGTTCATGAACGGAAGCTATGTATATATTTATTGTTCTGTTACAGTTTAGCTTTGGGGCTGGATCGGGAGAAGTACTGTTTAAAAGAGCTTTAGTTGTGCTGATGGGAAAATCTAATTTTCATGAGACAGAATGATTTTTCTATTTTTTTCTTTGATATACGCCTAGAGCTTAGACTGATGCTTCCTCTATAGTTGGCACTCAATACATATTGATTAAATAAATGAGACATAGTCAGCATCATCAACTCATTCTATTTTGTTCTTGCTAGGATAACAAGCAACAGAGTAGAAAGCACGATCAACAGTGCTTATCTCTTTTCAGCAGTATCTTCCTCCGCCTTTCCTGTAGGACTGCCCTTGACACACTACCTCCCATCATCTCGCCCAGGGTTGTGCCTGAATATTAGCTTTGACTGCCAGACACAAGCTGAGGAAGAAATCAGACAGAAGTGTATTTTTTTTTTATCCTTTCCCCATTCCACCACACACTATTTTACCCCTGGAAATATCTTCAAAAGAGCAAAGTGGATATCACGGAGGAATTTTTTTTTTTTTTTAGTAAAATCTGCACATGGCTGAGTTGGAGGAGGTAATTGAGAGGATGTGATTGCCGGTTGATCTTAAAGTAGAATCTGAACAATCAGAGGCTCCTCACCCCCTTTTCTGTCTTTGGAATGTTTGTTCCATTTGCTTTCCCTACAATAGAAGATTCCCAAGGACACAGCCTTGAGATAGCAATGTGATGTTGAGCCCATTTGGATGGTATATGTGACAGAACCCAGTTAAGTTCTCCATATAAACTTTAAGATTCTGGCAGGCGGGTGTGGCGATCTACTGGTCTTGCAGCCGCCCAAGACAAGCTTCATGTGTAAATTCCCTTGCTTATTAAACCTGCCACCTGCAACCTGGAGTGGTCTGCCTTCTTCTTCAGTTCTGCATCTAAGGGGTCCAGTTTGCAAACCAATAGGCTAATACATAAACTAGGAGAAAAAGAAAGAAAAAATACTAATAATACCAATAATTAGTATTAATTGCATGATATATTATAGTAAACCCAGATCATAAAAAGATTTCATACTAAACCCAAATAATCACATTTCTCTGTGAGAAGATTTTTTTGTCCCAAGATAACATTAACAACAACAACAAAAATATAACCAAAAATATAGCCTCTTGGAACAAAATAAAGCTCATGGTGAGCAATTCAACTTATGACTCAATATTCAAAATTCTATTTTATAAGCATGTTCCCTTTTGGAATTTCATTATTGCTATATAGTTTGTATTTATTTTTTATGATATTTTAATGTTACTTTCAACAATATATTATAGATCATTAAATCTAATAATAATCAGATGCCTAGAGTTAATTTTTGAAAAAACTTTTGGTAGTCATTATATTAAAACTTTATATGTATTATCTTCAAATGGAATAAACAAACATTTTGAGACATTATTCTCTGTAAAGGCACATCCTGTTTGCCATAGTCAGAGAATCACGCACTAATGCAATTGAAGGAGGCAATTGTTACCTGACTAAATAGATGAAACACATACTGAGTGAACTTCAAAAGCAGGTGGGCCAGTTTAATCAGTTTAAAGAACTCATCCAAAACCTTTTGCCAATCTTATCATTGTGTAGCATTGCAATCTGCATTATTTTGGTACTGTAATAAAAGCAGTCTCTTGGGTGGTGAATCCATTAAAAGTTTATAAGTTTTTATTCAGGAGTTTAAAATTACAAAATGTTTCCCAACACTGGTTCTCTGTTAAACTAATTTAAAAAGAAAAAGGCATAGGCTGGGGATTGCACTTAGATAGGAAAAAATGAATATAATAAAGATTGAGAATTGTCCACATATTTTTGAATGGATCGAAGGTAGATGGAATACTGGAGAGATGAAAACAGGAAATTAAAATAAGCTGGTATGAAATAGCTTTAGAGTGGTATTCAGGCTGGTGAAGATAGCATGTAACACGATGTTAAGTTACGAATGAAAATAAGCAGAAATGGACTTTCCCGTCTCTGTGCCTTCCCCTGATTTGCTCATCTCCTGCCACCACCCTGAGCTGCAGAATTAAGGTACTGCTTGGTTTCTGAGTCAGGATGAACCTGGGCAGTGACTGCTTACATGGCCTCAGTCAAATGACATTATAGGGTTGATTGCAACACAGTCTTGCTGCTGTGGACCTAAAAGTGTTACTTTTGCAGATCCCCTGGCATTGATGTACAGATTTTTCTTATGCAATTTGTCTTCTGCTGTGGTTAATGGGGCATGCTAGTTTTCTAGTGAATCGGGGGGAGGGTTTCTGGGCATTCATTATTTCATTGATTTGATAATTTTTAGAGCAAATATTAATGAGCAACTACTATGTGGTAGGCTCTATGCTAGGTGCTGAGAGATAATGATGAATAAGACACTGGCCTGGCCCTTAGGGAGATTAGGAGGGCAGATGTAAGGAAACAGGCATTTGTAATGCAGTGAGGGAATCACTACAGTAGGGTTAAGCATAAAATGCTTTGAGAACAACAAAAACCGGGTATTTAATTAATCACATGCATCAGAGGACACTTTCTAAAGGTTATAAGCTAAGACCTAGTGAAGGAGGGATTTTCCAGGAAAACAAAGAAAAATGATTTTGAGGGCTTTCCCAGGCAGAATTAAAGAATATGCAGAAATAGGTCAGACCTAAAATAAATAATTTTATTCCTGGATTTGCTACTCATTCAGGGTGGCTATGGATTATGACAAGAAGGCAAGTGACACAAGAGAATAGTGGGAGCAAGGAAAGATGAGGCAGACCCATCACTGAGACTGTCAAAGAAAAAATAAATCCAGACTAAGATAAAGTAAGAATTTATTCCAAAAGACTATTGCAATAGGGAGAACACACTGATCTCAGCATCTGCAAACATCTCAAAAAAAAAAAAAGGCTTTTCTTTTATAAGGAAGGGTAAGTAGGGATGGGAGGAATTTGTAGGGGAAATTGGGCAAATGGATAGGGGTCAGCAGACAGCCTGATTGGGGCAGTTCAACAGGAAATGTTTCTCTCTGTGCTTAGGCAGTTCTTGGAATGAGCATGTTCTGCTCCTTAGTGCTTGCTTGAAAGCCAGTGTTTGGAGGTGAGCCAAAGTTCAGAGGCCTATGGGGAGGAGAGAGGCCTGCCTCAAGTTTGGTCAAGCCAAGACAGTTAGTAAGGAATAGACAATTGTGAACTTGGACAGGACTCAAGCAACCTGCCTGCCCAGTATTGGCCAGTCAGTCCTCCTTGGGGAGTGAGTCCTATTCTCTACCTTTGCAATAGGCAGCTATCCAACTCAGAATGGACGGATGCCTCAGGCCCATCGTGCCACCACCCACAGGACTTTGATCATCTTGCTTCTGAGCTCTACAATAATTGGTTTGACACGTTCGCATGCCCTTGTAACACAGTGCACTGGAAACTGTGATATCCCCAGTGGCAGCCTGCCTACTATATACCACCTGGTGTGACAGCTTCTTCCTTAAGCTCCAGACCAGCCTTAAGTGCTAAATTACTAGCCTGACTTGAGTCATGTCAGGGAATTTCATGCTAAGATCAGTTTCTTATGCTTCTCTGTAACTCTCTATTATCAAATCACAGTATTCTGAGCAGTTCTGGGAGACTCTAGTGAGATTCTTTCCAGCTGCCAAAATTATTGCAGGATTAGCAATTATAACGACAGAGAAGAAATTATTGTATGCATTGAAACGTGATGATTTTGCATTTTATATATGCGTTTTGCATATTGGTCTAAATTACAGCTGAAAAGAAGATGCAGGAAAATGCATGTTATTTCAGAGTTACGTTTCTTTGTATTATGTCGCAAGGTAAAAGTACATTTAAATCTTCATTATTCGGGTATATATCTTGAAGTCACATTTTGCCCAAACCTCAGGGTATACCCCAAGACAAGATATTCAAATTCTGGTTAAGCATTCAACAAAACTTACAATTTGCAGTTTTATTCTGAGGATTTTTTTTTAAGAAGTAGCATTTTGCTAAAAGTCAGGTAACTTTTTTAAAGTCTAATTTATGTTTTATAATTTTAGCAAGTTTAATTCTGAATAGAAAAAAAATGACAGAATAATAGGCCATATTTTTAAAAATTCCGTTTTATTACTGCACACTGTAACTAAACTAGGTTAACAAAATATTGCCTAGCAGAGGGAAACTGCTTTAATGATCGAGTAAGAAAGAACTGTAATTAGCTCTGAAAAACTTTTACATTATTAATTTGCTTAGCAAACCACTTCTTCCTAGGGAAAAAAAATCTCTTCTCAGTCTTTCATACTTTTTATCCCTGCAATTAGGAGTTCTAGATATTCTGCCAATTCAGTTAAGCCTGATACACTGATATATTAGACAAATAAAAATGTGCAAACTAAATATCAATTTGTTGCAATTATGATTAAGAATAGCTGATATTTTTCTTGTCTTTTTATTAGAATCTTGCTCAGAGTGAAAAATAAAACTGAATTTAGCCTTTTTTTTTTTTTTTTTTTGTTTTACTTGAAGTTTGTGGAAACAGTTTTTGCAGAACATCCAGAAAGAAGAGTCATTTAAGGACAGAAGCTAGGACAAAAGCATCATTTCCAAGGGGAGAGACAAAGAAGAGGTCAGTTCTCAAGGGCAAGGGCAGGGCTGGGGACTAACCCAAAGGAGAGGAGCAAGATAGGCAGACAGGGAAGGACAGGATGTAACTGCTGCTACCTGCATCTCTACTGCAGCTGCTGTCTCTTTTAAAACCGCACCATCAGGATAAAATGATAGGAAGAATGAACAAACATGACTGGAGGTGCTGTTAATATCATTTCAAGTTGTAACATAAAAGGGGCTTATTTCTATGTGATCTTTATAAAGCCATTGCTCAATAGAAATATAATGCAAGCCATGTATGTAACTTTATATTGTCTAGTTGACATATTTACCAAAATTAAAGACAAATACATTTTAAGAATGTATTTTATTTAATCCGATATACTCAAAATGGATAATATATATCCATTATCTCTTTAGCATATGATAAAAATGATTAATGACATAGTATTCATTTTTTTATTTCATAATAAGTCTTCCAAAGCCTGTGTGTGTTTTGAACTTGAAGCACATCCCTATTTGGACCATCACATCTCCTTTGCTCAGTAAGCCACATGACCACAAAGAGAAACTATGGAAAGATTTCCCCACAGCTTTGCTCTACCTTCTGGGTCATTTCTGGGATACTATTTAGTCAACTGCTAAGAAACAATGAAATGTGGAACTGAAATTTGCTGAGTTACAAATTAGCAAACTAATTAGTTGACCCCAAATTATCTGGAGTACTCTACATTGTTTGATGACTGCCTTTTTTTCTTTTTCTTTTTTTTTTAATTAAGGAAATGTCTCATTGTATTTGCAAAGAAGCACTTTTCAAAACCTTTTATTTTTGCTCCCTATAGATTCAGTTCCCACATGCTCTTAATTTCTTCTCAAGTTTAATTTTCTGCTAAACTATTTCAAAAAGATTCTAATACTATCTTTGCAACTGTCAGTTATTTTGCATGAGGAAAAGAACTTGTTCATATGTATTTTTTCTTTGAGGGTGGTGGGATTTTTTTAAAATTAATTTTTATTGGAAAGTAGTTGATTTACAATGTTTTGGTAGTTTCTGTTGTACAGCAAATGGAATCAGTTATACATATACATATATCTACTCTTTTTTAGATTCTTTTCCCATACAGGTCATTACAGAGCATTGAGTAGAGTTCACTGTGCTATACAGTAGGTCCTTATTAGTTATCTGTTGTATATATACTAGTGTGTATATGTCAATCCCAATCTCCCAATTTATCCCTCCCCCTTCCCCCTTGGTAACCATAAGTTTGCTTTCTACATGTGTGACTCTATTTCTGTAAATAAGTTCATTTGTACAATTTTTTTTAGATTCCACACATAAGCGATATCATATGATATTTGTCTTTCTTGGTCTGACTTACTCGCTCAGTATGACAATTCTGAGATTGTTCAAACTATATGAATAACTTCATAAATTGAGTTCTCCAATTTAGTTATACTATAAGAATTTTATAATATGAAGGAATGCTATGGTTTAGGATGTTACAGAATCTCTCTCCCCCCAAGAAATTCTGTACCTATTTTACAAGTTTGTCTTCAAAGATAGTACATTGATATGTAATTGTAACCCAGATGATATTGGACAAGGAGTCATTGCATGATCTATTTTCTGCTGCTTCTTTGGGGTTCAATGATGATGTAAAAAAAAGTGTTATTTTAGACATTGTTCTTCCCAATCAGGTATCCAGCTTCAGTTCAGAGTCAAAGTAGAGAATCTATCTGCCAAAAGACACTAATAATATTCCTCCTATTCTCACTGCAAGGGAACAAGAATTTGCCAGAGAGAATGCCACTGCCCAAAGAAGCACAAGAGCATAACAGGGCTTTAGTTTGTTTCCTCCCCCCACCCAAATATTGTCTTCAATCCACCTGAAAAAGTATAGTGGTTGGTTCTGAGAGAGAGAAGAGAGACCTGATTGAGCGCTGAGTATCAGAGCAGAATTACTGAATCAGAATCTCTTGAGATGGGGCTCTGCAATTTGCATTTTAAATAAGATTCCCAATTGATTCTTATGTGCTTTAATGTTTGAGAACCTGTAGTTAAAGAGAATATTCAGGGGCATTGTTCAGCCACTTTTTTGCAGGTCCAGAGAGGGGGTTTAATTTAAGTAGGCAGATGTAATTTGCAGAACAGATTTGAGCGAACAAAGACTGATAATTGATTCTGTGCTTACAGTACTTGAAGCACTTGCATAATCAAAGAGTAGAGAATTGAATGGAGACACCCTGGCACAGGGGTATGTGGAGCTTCCCCAAAGAATCTCCAAAGCCTTAAGGTAAATACTTTGGTCAATACAATATTACATTAAAATATTGTTTTGCTTCCCCCTATACCTCATTCACTAAAATTATTAGTAACCAGAAAGAAGATCTTAATATATAAATGGAAAATGTGCCTGCTAAATCAGTACTTGCTGACATGAGAGAACAGTGCTTCCGCTCTTCAGGGAGCAAAGTATGGGAGGCCTAGGAAGTTTGAATACATTCCATATAAAGTTCTGTTCCGATTCTTACTGCCTATTGCATTTAAAACAAACTTTTCTAACACAGACATGCATCTTTCACAGTGAGTCCCAAACTATCTTCCCAGGTTTTCTCCTCATTATTCCTCTCATAAATCCTGTGTCTGCCTAGCAACGCTGAGCTTGTCTAGTCCCGTACTGTATCTTTATGCCCTGTTTTCTTTACTTAAAGTCACCTTCTTTTTTAAGAAATGTAGGACATAGTTTTAACAATGGTATAGATGCACAGAATTTAAAATCAAATAATTCCACAGAGATTTAAAGGGAAAGAGCAATCTCCTGTGATCCTCCCACATATCCTGCTCACTGTAAGTAACCACTTTAAATAATTTTAGTTTTCTTCTTTTTGTATATCTCTATCTTAGAATAACATGACTATTTTTTTCACTTTTATGCTGGAAAAATAATAATTCTGCACTCCTTCCCAACCCTTATTCCTCTCCCATCCAACATCTGCTTACCCATTTCCACAAAAATAATTATATCATAATTTGTGACTACATATTCTCTGTATTATGACTGTTCACAGGAGAGACGGGTACTGTACTGGGATAACATCTCTTTTCTTCCACAAGTAAAACCAAGTCACACCCCAGTAGTTCAATGGAAATATAAACAACATATTCAAAACTATCAAGAATTATTAAGTTTATAATCTTGTAGATATTTCTAGAACCCCTGACCTGCTAAATAGGTTACTCCCCGAAGTTTGTTTGCACAACTTTCATGCTCCTAAATCCCTTTACCATCAACCTGGTGATTGCTTCCTTTGGTCTCTTTATTTCATCCCCTGATTCCATAATCTATGTGCTATCATTTTATATTCTCTCATTTTGTTGCACTTATCCCCCTGTAACTTCCTGAAAATAGAAAATGTTTTGATATCTTACCTGTCTAAAAATGTCTTTATTCTACCCTTATTTTACTGACCACTAAGGTGAGTATAGTATTCTACGTAGGAAGTAATTCCCTCTTTGAATGTTGACTGCATTGCTTGTATTACAACTTCTCACTGAGTTCCTATTATCAATTATTCTCCCAACCTCAGGTATCTCTAGTGTTCCTAAAATAAAATGCCTCTAATTTATCATCTCTAAAAAATAAGTTTTCTGTCTGCTTCAGAGTGGGGAAGATCAGTTGTGTAACTGAGGAGAATGGGGCAGGAAATTTGGCATTCTAATGCTTTCAAAGTGCTTTGGCCCATCTTTCTGTTTTGAATACTACCTTTCTATACAGTCAGAGACACACCTTACCTATTGATCCAAAATGTGCAGGTTTTTCTTTTGTTTGTTTCCTTCATTTATTTATTTATTTATTTCTGGTAATTTGTTTGGAGCAAAATGTGACCTTACTAGACTCTATGTGGTCTTTCTTTTATTCTCACTATGCATATTTATGTTTATTGCAATATTAACATGTGCGTATTGCATAATATGTAGTATATATATACCATATTAACTCCCTAAAACCCAAAAGTAAGATTTGAATCTTGAAACTCATCCATTGTCAAGGAATTCATATAAGTGATGTGAATGTGAAATTAGCACTACACAATCTAGGAACTTTGTAGGTTTCTATGTAAGAAATCAAGTTGCATCTTGGCTTCCTACTCAGAAGACTTATGTTTGAAAACTGTTCAGATGTGCAAAATCAGTATTGCCTAACTCCCTGTTTCTACCTCCATAATTTTTGTTGTTTTCTTCCCTTCTATTTTTTTAGTCTGTGTGTGTGTTTGTGTGTGTACCCTTATTAACATAAAATGAGATCATTTCATTGCTGTTCTGGTGAGGTTTCTGTAGGAAGATTGATTTAAGCTCTATCAAAACAAACAAGAATGGTTTCTCTTTACAACAGAAGAAGAGCTAGCACCTGTTGGATATCTTTTGGGGTGAAAGCTATGAAAATATGCATTAATAAAATTGGATGTCTTAATAGGTAGATAGAATAACTCTTCTTTCTGTACTTTTCCCTCAACCATTAAAAAAATAGTCATGGGCTTCCCTGGTGGCGCAGTGGTTGAGAGTCCGCCTGCTGATGCAGGGGACACGGGTTCATGCCCCAGTTCGGGAAGATCCCACAAGCCGCGGAGCAGTTAGGCCTGTGAGCCATGGCCACTGAGCCTAAGCGTCCAGAGCCTGCGCTCCGACGCCACAACAGTGAAAGACCTGCATACCGCAAAAAAAAAAAAAAAAAAAAAAAAAAAAATCTAGAGTACCTGAAGGGAAATTTCTCAGCTACATCATAGTTGAAATATCTTTCCTTTCAAGCAGGCAGACAAATTTTCTACCTGTTAAAAGCATGGTGTCTGGAATAAAACCACCTGGACATAAAGATCTGGTTGTTCTATTCAGTAGCTGTAAGACTTTGGGAAAGTTCATCAATCCCCTATACTTCAGTCTCTTCACATATAGAATACGTATACTAATGGTTCTTACGGAATAGCTATATTTGAGCATTAAATGAGATACTATATGTAAAATATAAGCTAGAATTGTGTTCAGCAGAGCATGATAGAGATCTAGAATAACAGTGACTTAAAATAAAAACGCAATAAAGCTCATTTATCTTTTTTTTTTATTTTTTTTTAACATCTTTGAGTATAACTGTTTTACAATAGTGTGTTACTTTCTCCTTTACAACAAAGTGAATCAGTTATACATATACATATGTTCCCATATCTCTTCCCTCTTGCGTCACCCTCCCTCCCACCCTCCCTATCCCACCCCTCTAGGTGGTCACAAAGCACAGAGGTGAACTCCCTGTGCTATGCGGCAGCTTCCCACTAGCTATCTAATTTACATTTGGTAGTGTGTATATGTCCCTGCCACTCTCTCACATCGTCACAGCTTACCCTTCCCCCTCCCCATATCCTCAACTCCATGCTCTAGTAGGTCTGTGTTTTATTCCCATCCTACCACTACTCTCTTCATGACATTTTTTTTTAATTTTTAAATTTTTTTTAGATTCCATATATATGTGTTAGCATACGGTATTTGTTTTTATCCTTCTGACTTACTTCACTCTGTATGACAGACTCCAGGTCTATCCACCTCATTTCAAATAACTCAGTTTCATTTCTTTTTATGGCTAATATTCCATTGTATATATGTACCACATCTTCCTTATCCATTCATCTGTTGATGGACACTTAGGTTGCTTCCATGTCCTGGCTATCGTAAATAGAGCTGCAATAAACATTTTGGTACATGGCTCTTTTTGAATTATGGTTTTCTCAGGGTATATGCCCAGTAGTGGGATTGCTGGGTCATATGGTAGTTCTATTTGTAGTTTTTTAAGGAACCGCCATACTGTTCTCCATAGTGGCTGTATCAATTTACATTCCCACCAGCAGTGCAAGAGTGTTCCCTTTTCTCCACACCCTCTCCAGCATTTATTGTTTCTAGAGTTTTTGAAGATGGCCAATCTGACCGGTCTGAGATGTTATCTCATTGTAGTTTTGATTTGCATTTCTCTAATGATTAATGATGTTGAGCATTCTTTCATGTGTTTGTTGGCAATCTGTATATCTTCTTTGGAGAAATGTCTATTTAGTTCTTCTGCCCATTTTTGGACTGGGTTGTTTGTTTCTTTGTTATTGAGCTGCCTGAGTTGCTTATAAATTTTGGGTATTAATCCTTTGTCACTTGCTTCATTTGCAACTATTTTCTCCCATTCTGAGGGTTGTCTTTTGGTCTTGTTTATGGTATCCTTTGCTGTGCAAAAGCTTTTAAGTTTCATTAGATCCCATTTGTTTATTTTTGTTTTTATTTCCATTTCTCTAGGAGATGGGTCAAAAAGGATCTTGCTGTGTTTTATGTCATAGAGTGTTCTGCCTATCTTTTCCTCTAAGAGTTTGATAGTGTCTGGCCTTACATTTAGGTCTTAACCCATTTTGAGTTTATTTTTGTGTGTGGTGTTAGGGAGTGTTCTAATTTCATACTTTTACAGGTAGCTGTCCAGTTTTCCAAGCACCACTTATTGAAGAGGCTGTCTTTTCTCCACTATATATCCTTCCCTCCTTTATCAAAGATAAGGTGACCATATGTGTGTGGGTTTATCTCTGGGCTTTCTATCCTGTTCCATTGATCTATATTTTTGTTTTTGTGCCAGTACCACACTGTCTTGATTACTGTGGCCTTGTAGTATAGTCTGAAGTCAGGGAGCCTGGTTCCTCTAGCTCCATTTTTCGTTCTCAAGATTGCTTTGGCTATTCGGGGTCTTTTGTGTTTCCATACAAATTGTGAAATTCTTTGTTCTAGTTCTGTAAAAAATGCCAGTGGTAATTTGATAGGGATTGCATTGAATCTGTAGATTGCTTTGGGTAATAGAGTCATTTTCACAATGTTGATTCTTCCAATCCAAGAACATGGTATATTTCTCCACCTATTTGTATCATCTTTAATTTCTTTCATCAGTGTCTTATAGTTTTCTGCATACAAGTCTTTTGTCTCCTTAGGTAGGTTTATTCCTAGATATTTTATTCTTTTTGTTGCAATGGTAAATGGGAGGGTTTTCTTAATTTCCCTCTCAGATTTTTCATCATTAGTGTATAAGAATGCCAGAGATTTCTGTGCATTAATTTTGTATCCTGCTACTTTACCAAATTCATTGATTAGTTCTAGTAGTTTTCTGGTAGCATCCTTAGTATTCTCTATGTATAGTATCATGTCATCTGCAAACAGTGACAGCTTTACTTCTTCTTTTCCTATTTGGATTCCTTTTATTTCTTTTTTTTCTCTGATTGCTGTGGCTAGAACTTCCAAAACTAGGTTGAATAAGAGTGGTGAGAGTGGGCAACCTTGTCTTATTCCTGATCTTAGTGGAAATGGTTTCAGTTTTTCACCATTGAGAACAATGCTGGCTGTGGGTTTGTCATAAATGGCATTTATTATGTTGAGGTAAGTTCCCTCTATGCCTACTTTCTGCAGGGTTTTTATCATAAATGGGTGTTGAATTTTGTCAAAAGCTTTCTCTGCATCTATTGAGATGATCATATGGTTTTTCTCCTTCAGTTTGTTGATATGGTGTATCACGTTGATTGATTTGCGTATATTGAAGAATCCTTGCATTCCTGGAATAAACCCCACTTGATCATGGTGTATGATCCTTTTAATGTGCTGTTCGATTCTGTTTGCTAGTATTTGGTTGAGGATTTTTTCATCTATGTTCATCACTGATATTGGCCTGTAGTTTTCTTTCTTTGTGACGTCTTTGTCTGGTTTTGGTATCAGGGTGATGGTGGCCTCATAGAATGAGTTTGGGAGTGTTCCTCCCTCGGCTATCTTTTGGAAGAGTTTGAGAAGGATAGGTGTTAGCTCTTCTCTAAATGTTTGATAGAATTCTCCTGTGAAGCCATCTGGTCCTGGGCTTTTGTTTGTTGGAAGATTTTTAATCACAGTTTCAATTTCAGTGCTTGTGATTGGTCTGTTCATATTTTCTATTTCTTCCTGGTTCAGTCTTGGCAGGTTGTGCATTTCTAAGAATTTGTCCATTTCTTCCAGGTTGTCCATTTTATTGGCATACAGTTGCTTGTAGTAATCTCTAATAATCTTTTGTATTTCTACCGAGTCAGTTGTTACATCTCCTTTTACATTTCTAATTCTATTGATTTGAGTCTTCTCCCTTTTTTTCTTGATGAGTCTGGCTAATGGTTTATCAATTTTATTTATCTTCTCAAAGAACCAGCTTTTACTTTTATTGATCTTTGCAATTGTTGCCTTCATTTCTTTTTCATTTATTTCTGATCTGATCTTTATGATTTCTTTCCTTCTGCTAAATTTGGGGGTTTTTTTGTTCTTCCTTCTCTAATTGCTTTAGGTGCAAAGTTAGGTTGTTTATTCGAGATGCTTCCTGTTTCTTAAGGTAGGATTGTATTGCTATAAACTTCCCTCTTAGAACTGCTTTTGCTGTATCCCATAGGTTTTGGGTCATCGTGTCTCCATTGTCATTTGTTTCTAAGTACTTTTTGATTTCCTCTTTGATTTCTTCAGTGATCACTTCGTTATTAAGTAGTGTATTGTTTAGCCTCCATGTGTTTGTATTTTTTACAAATCTTTTCCTGTAGTTGATATCTAGTCTCATAGCGTTGTGGTCAGAAAAGATACTTGATACGATTTCAATTTTCTTAAATTTGCCAAGGCTTGATTTGTGACCCAAGATATGATCTATCCTGGAGAATGTTCCATGGGCACTTGAGAAAAATGTGTATTCTGTTGTTTTTGGATGGAATGTCCTATAAATATCAAGTAAATCCATCTTGTATAATGTATCATTTAAAGCTTGTGTTTCCTTATTTATTTTCATTTTGGATGATCTGTCCATTGGTGACAGTGGGGTGTTAAAGTCCCCTGCTATGATTGTGTTACTGTCAATTTCCCCTTTTATGGCTGTTAGTATTTGGCTTATGTATTGAGGTGCGCCTATGTTGGGTGCATAAATATTTACAATTGTTATATCTTCTTCGTGGATCGATCCCTTGATCATTATGTAGTGTCCTTCTTTGTCTCTTGTAATAGTTTTTATTTTAAAGTCTATTTTGTCTGATATGAGAATGGCTACTCCAGCTTTCTTCTGATTTCCATTTGCATGGAATATCTTTTTCCATCCCCTCACTTTCAGCCTATAAGTGTTCCTAGGTCTGAAGTGGGTCTCCTGTAGACAGCATATATATGGGTCCTGTTTGTGTATCCATTCAGCCAGTCTGTGTCTTCTGGTGGGAGCATTTAATCCATTTACATTTAAGGTAATTATTGATATGTGCGTTCCTATTACCATTTACTTAATTGTTTCGGGTTGTTCTTGTAGGTCTTTTCCTTCTCTTATGTTTCTTGCTTAGAGAAGTTCCTTTAGCATTTGCTGTAAAGCTGGTTTGGTGGTGCTGAACTCTCTCAGCTTTTGCTTGTCTGTAAAGGTTTTAATTTCTCCATCAAATCTGAATGAGATCCTTGCTGGGTAGAGTAATCTTGGTTGTAGGTTTTTTTCCTTCATCACTTTAAATATGTCCTGCCACTCCCTTCTGGCTTGTAGAGTTTCTGCTGAAAGATCAGATGTTAGCCTTATGGGGATTCCCTTGCGTGTTATTTGTTGTTTTTCCCTTGCTGCTTTTAATATGTTTTCTTTGTATTTAATTTTTGACAGTTTGATTATTATGTGTCTCGGCGTGTTTATCCTTGAGTTTATCCTGTATGGGACTCTCTGTGCTTCCTGGACTTGATTGACTATTTCCTTTCCTATATTAGGGAAGTTTTCAACTATAATCTCTTCAAATATTTTCTCAGTCCCTTTCTTTTTCTCTTCTTCTTCTGGGACCCCTATGATTCAAATGTTGGTGCGTTTAATGTTGTCCCAGAGATCTCTGAGACTGTCCTCAGTTCTTTTCATTCTTTTTTCTTTCTTCTGCTCTGCAGTAGTTATTTCCACTCTTTTATCTTCCGGGTCACTTATCCGCCCTTCTGCCTCAGTTATTCTGCTACTGATCCCATCTAGAGTATTTTTCATTTCACTTATTGTGTTGCTCATCGTTACTTGCTTCCTCTTTATTTCTTCTAGGTCCTTGTTAACTGTTTCTTGCAATTTGTGTATTCTATTTCCAAGGTTTTGAATCATCTTCACCATCATTATTCTGAATTCTCTTTCAGGTAGACTGGCTATTACCTCTTTATTTATTAGGTCTGGTGTGTTTTTATCTTGCTCCTTCATCTGCTGTGTGTTTTTCTGTCTTCTCATTTTGCTTATCTTACTGTGTTTGGGGTCTCCCTTTTGCAAGCTGCAGGTTCGTAGTTCTGTCTATTTTTGGTGGCTGTCCCCAGTGGCTGAGGTTGGTTCAGTGGGTTGAGCAGGTTTCCTGGTTAGGGGGACCAGTGCCCCTGTTCTGGTGGATGAGGCTGGATCCCGTCTCCCTGGCGGGCAGGTCCACGTCTGGTGGCGTGTATGGGGATGTTGGTAGCCTTACTAAGATTCTAGGCAGCCTCTCTGCTAATGGATGGGGCTGTAGACCTGTCTCGCTCTTTGTTGGGTATAGGGTGTCCAGCACTGTTCGTTGCTGGTCCTTGAGTGAAGCTGGGTCTTGGTGTTGAGATGGAGCTCTCTGGGAGATTTTCGCCGTTTGATATTATGTGTAACTGGGAGGTCTCTTGCGGACCAGTGTCCTGAGGTTAGTTCTCCCACCTCAGAGACACAGCCTTGACACCTGGCTGGAGTGCGCAGAGCCTTTAATCCACACGGCTCAAAACAAAAGGGAGAAAAAAATAGAAAGGCAAGAAAGGAAGGAAGGAAGGAGGAAGGGAGGGAAGGAAGGAAGAAAGGAAGGGAGGGAGGAAGAAAGGAAGGGAGGAAGGAAGGAGGGAATAAAGAAAGGAAGGGAGGGAGGAAGAAAGGGAGGGAGGAAGGAAGGAGGGAATAAAGAAAGGAAGGGAGGGAGGAAGAAAGGAAGGGAGGAAGGAAGGAGGGAATAAAGAAAGGAAGGGAGGGAGGAAGAAAGGAAGGGAGGAAGGATGGAGGGAATGAAGGAAGGGAGGAAGGAAGGAAGGAGGGAAATAGGAAAGAAAGGAGGGAAGAAAAGAAGAAAGAAAGGGGAGAAGACAAAATAAAGTAGGGTAAAATACAGTTATTAAAATAAAAAAATAATTATTAAGAAGAAAAATTTCTATTAAAAAAAACAAAAGGGGGGGCTCGGTCTAACCCCAGGACAAATGGTGAAAACAAAGCTACACAGACAAAATCTCACACAGCAGCACCCATATACACACTCACAAAAAGAAAAAAGGGGAAAATAATAGTATATCTTGCTCCCAAAGTCCACCTCCTCAACCTGGGATATTTCGCTGTCTATTCAGGTTTTCCACAGATGCAGGGCACTTCAAGCTGACTGTGGAGCTTTAACCCGCTGTTTCTGAGGCTGCTGGGAGGGACATCCCCCTCTCTTTGTTCGCACAGCTCCTGGGGCTCAGCCCTGGACCTGGCCCCACCTCTGCGTGCAGGTCCTCCGAGGGCGTCGGCCCTTCGCTCAGAGAGGGCGGGGTCAAAGGAGCAGCGTTAACAGAGCAGCTTATTCGTGGTCTCTGGCGCACTCAGGCAGGGTGGGGGGGCACGGATGTGGGGCGAGTCCGCGGCGGCAGAGGCCAGCGTGATGCTGCACCGGCCCGAGGTGCACCGCGTGTTTTCCCGGGGAAGCAGTCCCTGGATCCCGGGACCCTGGCGGTGGCGGGCTGCACAGGCTCCCGGGAGGGGCGGTGTGGAGAGTGACCTGTGCTCGCACACAGGCCTCTTGGTGGTGGCAGTAGCAACCGTAGCGTCCCACACCCATCTCTGTTGTCCGTGCCGACAGCCGCAGCTCGCGCAGGTTTCTGGAGCTCCTTTATGTGGTACCCTTAATTCCCTTTCCTCGCGCCTCAGGAAGCGAAGAGGCAAGAAAAAGTCTCTTGTCTCTTCGGCAGCTCCGTGCCCGTTTCTGGAGCTCCTTTAAGTGGCGTGCTTAAACCCCTCTCCTCGCGCAGCAGGAGGTAAAGAGGGAAGAAAAGGTCTCTTGCCTCTTGGGCAGCTCCAGACTTCTCCCGAACCCCCTCCCGGCCAGCCCCAGCCGTGGTGCACTAACCCCTTCAGGCTGTTTTCACTCTGCCAACTCCAGACCTTTCCCTGGGATCTGACTGAAGCCCGAGGCTCAGTTCGCAGCCCCGCCCACCGCGGCGGGTGAGCAGACATGCCTCTTGGGCTGGTGAGTGCTGATTGGCACCAATCCTCTGCGGAATCTCTCCGCTTTGTCCGCCGCACCCTGTGGCTGCGCTCTCCTCCGCGGCTCTAAAGCTTTCCCCTCCGCCACCCACAGCCTCCGCCCGCGAAGGGGCTTCTAGTGTGTGGGAACCTTTCCTCCTTCACGGCTCCCTCCCACTGGTGCAGGTCCCGTCCCTATTCTTTTGTCTCTGTTTATTCTTTTTTTCTTTTGCCCTACCCAGGTACGTGGGGAGTTTCTTGCGTTTTTGGGAGGTCTGAGGTCTTCTGCCAGCGTTCGGTGGGTGTTCTGTAGGAGAAGTTCCACGTGTAGATGTATTTCTGATGTATCTGTGAGGAGGAAGGTCATCCCCGCGTCTTACTCTTCCGCCATCTTCTCGCTCCCCCCTCTAGCTGGTAATTTTAAACTGGCAGTGATAGGAGTATTTACATCACAGACGTTGGTAAACATTAAAAATCAGGGTTTTGAGAAGATTTTAATTTTTTCATTTTTTTTCTCAGAAAGCAGGTAAACATTAAATTGTGTATGCCACTGCACAAATTGTGTTTGAAATGAATATGTATATTTCTTTTGTGTGTGTGTGTGTGTGGGGGGGGGGTACGCGGGCCTCTCACTGTTGTGGCCTCTCCCGTTGCGGAGCACAGGCTCCGGACGCGCAGGCTCAGCGGCCATGGCTCACGGGCCCAGCCGCTCCGCGGCATGTGGGATCTTCCCGGACTGGGACACGAACCTGTGTCCCTTGCATCGGCAGGCGGATTCTCAACCACTGCGCCACCAGGGAAGCCCGAATATGTATATTTCTGATCATGCAAATTAATTGTTGCATGAAATGATTAGGAAATTCACTACTCTACTGATCTCAAACATTTAGCAAGTAGTGGCTTCAGGACCTGGGCTCAAATCTTGTTTATTGGGTAGTGGGTAACACAATTTCTATGTTGAGCTGCTTCCTGTTGTATAGTAACGTGAGACATTCCCGCCCCACCTGTCAGGGGATATTGGTCTTTTATTAGGTGTTCTCTCAGAGGAGTTAATTATGTTTTGGCAGATTTCAAATACCACAGAAATTATTCAAAGCATTAATTATTTTTTTCTGATTAGGATATTTGGCTCCTCACAGGTTATTCTTGGCACACAATGTAATCTTGCTTTCAAGCTTTTGGGTTTTTTTTTTTTTTTTCAGGACAAATTACTGAATGCACAAAGAAGTTTTAACCATGGAAAAGATCTTTACATATTAGTGGTATAGAGAAAATGTACAGAACCTCCACATTTATCTTTTCTACCTATTTTTAATTCCTCAATTTCATAAGAATTGTTCAGTTTGAAATTATTGATCACAAAATTCAGTTAGAGGGATAAAAACATCAACTTTTCTGCTCACAAGAAGCTCATCATCTACTTCAGATGTACATATCAGATAGAATGAAACGGAATGTGGTATTGGATGGAATTGATAGTTTTTTGATGTTTCTTGATGTAGGAATAGAGGATTCTCAAATTATCACTATCGGCTCTATCAGGTAAAAACAAATCCTGATGTAGGTAAAGGAGACAATTTATTCAAAAAGATTATTATAATAGGGGAAAGGAACTATTGCAATGAAGAGAAAGCTGCAGCTTACCTGAAGATCTACAGGATTATCAAAGGTGAGGCAGAAAAAAGTTTTTATTTTATGAGGAGATTTGTTTTTTTTATGAGGAGATTTGTTTTCTAAACAAATCTAGAAAGAACTGGATGTAGGGGAGTGAGAGTGGCATAATTGGATAGTTGATATCCTTCCTTGCTATCAGCAGATTTTCAGAAGGGTATTTTTGAGTAAGGACTGTTCAAGTTCCACTGCAAGAATTTTGTCCAGAAAAGTTGGTGGAATCAAAAAGTTCAGTTAATCATTTATGGGACACAGGATGACTATTTGGAGGGTCTGTGTCTGGCCTTGTCACAGATAAACAAGAGGGTCATTTATTAAAGTCTTATCTAAGTGATATGAGGAGGGTAATTTTTTGTAGGAAAATATATTGGGGAGGGGCAGACTTGGTGACCATACCTGTTTTACAGGAGCACAGGGCTCAGGTAAAATTCAATATTGTCAGCTTTATTTTTGCAAATTTTAGCTATGCCACAATTTTTGTTGTTGACTTTACAGAGTTTGATACTTAAAACTTCATAGAAAGTGTCTCATGTCTCATATTTATTACATATCAACCAGGTAGTTGGTGGATTGTTCATAAAAATGATGGGAGATGAGCAGATTCTCAAAGGTAAGGCTGAGATTTCATGTACTGCTGGGGGGAGTCAAAACATCTTTTGAATTTATTTTTATGGCTTTATGTGCATATCTTGCTGAAAGAAACTTTTATTTTTCTTGTTTTAATGACTGGTTATCTGTTGCTTAAGAGCAAACCACCTCAATGCTTAGTGACTTAAAACAACAGCCATTAATTATTTGCTTACAATCTGCAATATGAACACAATAAAGGAAAAGGTCTGTCTGTTCCATGTAGCATCAGCTGAGGCAACTTAGCTGAGGATTGGAAAATCCACTTCCAAGATGATTTGCTCACCAGGCTGGTAAGTTGGTGTTGGCTATTAGCTGGGATCTCAGATGTGGCTGAAGGTGTGGGGCTTTGTTCTAATCCCAGTAGCTTAGAGTTCTTTGGAGTATGGTGGCTGTATTCCAAGGGTCATTATTCTGAGAGAGAGAGACAGATGGGAACTCTATTGATTTTAATGACCTAGCCTTGGAAGTTATATAATTTGCTTCTGCAAGACTCTTAATGGGGTATCAGAAAGGTTGGCCCAGGCTCAAGAGGAAGGAACATATGATCCACCTATTGATTATGAGATGACAAGTTTCCAAAAGATTGTATGAAACTGTAAATATTTTTATGACCAGTTTGAAAAATTTAAAATTAAACATAAATAATTGTGTTCCAAAAATTTTGCTAGGAGAAAATATGGTTAAGGAATTAGAAATCCCATAATAAAAATAAACTTAGATATGAAAGGCACAAGGTAGGTGTGGGAATATTTTCTAGCACATAATTTATTTTGCTTCTGGAGAATAATATTCATAAATTCTCTGTGTTTAATTGTTCAATCTATACATTCCATACCATTCTGAGTTATTAGAGTTACATACAAGTCATATTTATTGTCCCAAAATACACAAAGTTGATAAAAAGATATAAAGCTACAGGAATACATATATCCCTGAATATCATGGTTAGGAGATGGTTACTGAAATCATTTCAATAATTTGAAGTCAATAATATGCATAAAGAAAGTTATCATTGAATACCTGTATTACAGTTTCTATCTTAAAATTCCATCCATCAGGGGTAAAACAAATTTTCTTTATCATCATCTTTAGGGAGCAAGAGCAAAATGTTTCCCATCCTTGAGTTGGAGCTTTTACTTACTTTCTACTTATCTCATCATCTTCCCTACAATTTTATCAGCTGAAAAATGAATCCCTCCCAGAAATAAAACACAGCTGCTGCAATTACATTCAGAAAGTCCAAAATAGAATACTACCACATTTATTTACTGGAAGGCTCAGTAATGTTTCCAAGAAAGCTGAGTAGGAGAAGAGAAAAGGGAACTCGTGTTAAAGTGATGAAAAGTCTGAATTACAGAATATATTGTACAGAAATTATTGACATATGTGTTAATTGCACAAAATGGTAATAAAGTGTTTCTGGCTTTATATTATGTTAGAGGTAAGAATAATAAGTTCATGAAATTTACTGAGATAATTATTAAACTACAAATTCATTACTTTATTACTGAGCACCTATTATGTGCAAGTAAGAAATTGCTGAGTTTAGTTGACTTTTCTGAGTAAAAAGTTAGAAGATATTTTTAGACAACTACAGATATACTTACAAGATAACAGATACCATTTGAAGCCAGATGAACACTTTCAAACCTACAAGAGAAGATATTTTTCTAGGACACTTTTAGAAAAGAAAAAAAAAAATGCAGCTTTTCTGTTTATCAATTTAGTATAAATTGATATCAAAACTTGCTAAAAATAGAGATAAAAAAGGATACTAGGGACCAATAAAATGGGAGAGATAAATGCTATTTTCCTCTCCTTTTCTCATTCTTTCTGGACTATTTAATATTTGTTTGTCTTTTTCAACAACACAATAGTTTTATAGTCATAAAGACAAATGTAGGGGAACTCCCTGGCAGTCCAGTGGTTAGGACTTCGAGCTTTCACTTCTGAGGGCATGAGTTCAATCCCTGGTCATGGAACTAAGATCCTGCAAGCCACATGGTGCAGCCAATAAATAACTAATTAATAACAAACTAACAAAATAAATAAATAACATAAAATAAAAATAAACTGGGGCGGGACCTTCAAGACACTGGAGGCGTAAGAAATGGAGACCACCTTCCTCCCCACAGATACATCTACCTGTGGAACAACTCCTACAGAACACCTACTAAATGCTGGTAGAAAACCTCAGACTTCCCAAAAGGCAAGAAAATCCCCACATACCTGGGTAGGGCAAAAGAAAAAAGAAAAAACAGAGACAAAAAAATAAGGATGGGACCAGCACTTCGGGGAGGGAGCTGTGAAGGAGGAAGTTTCCACACACTAAGAACCCCATTCACCAGCACAGATGGGGGGGTGGGCGGGAGGGAAGCATCAGAGCCACAGAGGAGAGCACAGCAATGGAGGAGAGTGCAGAGGGCAAAGCAGAGATTCCTGCATAGAGGATCAGTGCCAGCCAGCACTCACCAGTCTGAGAGGCTTGTCTGCTCACCCGCTGGGGCAGGTAGGGGCAGGGAGCTGACGCTCGGGCTTTGGAGGTCAGATCCCAGGGAGAGGACTGGGGTTGGCTGTGTGAACACAGCCTGAGGGGGGCTAGTGCACCACAGCTAGCTGGGAGGGAGTCTCGGAAAAAGTCTGCACCTAAGAGGCAAGAGACCATTGTTTCCAGATGTGCAAGGAGAGGGGATCCCTTTCCTGTGTGACCACAGAAAGCAGAGCACAGCCTAAGCAAGCTCCAGAAACGGGCATGAGCTGCAGCTATCAGTTCAGACCACAGAGACAGGCATGAAACGCTAACACTGCTGCTGCTGTTGCCACCAAGAATCCTGTGTGCAAGCACAGGTCTCTATCCACACCCCTCCTGCCTGCTGCCAGGAGCCTGTGCAGCCCACCACTGACAGGGTCCTGTGATCTAGGGACAAGTTCCCTGGGAGAACACATGGCATACCTCAGGCTGCTGCAACAACACACCGGCCTCTGCTACCACAGGCTCACCCTGCATATCAATTATAACTACCACACCCCCCCGCCCGCCTGAGTGAGCAAGAATGCCCTAATCAGCTGCTGCAAGAATGCCCTAATCAGCCGCTGCTTTAACCCACTCCTATCAGGGTGGGTAACAGATGCCTGAGGATGACCTACACACAGAGGTGGGACCAAAACCAAAGCTGAATGCAGGACCTGTGTGAACAAAGAAGAGAAAGGGAAATTTCTCCATGTAGCCTCAGGAGCACTGGGTAAAATGCCCACAATCAACTTGATGTATGCTGCATCTGTGGAATACCTGAAAAGACAACATATGTTCCCCAAATTGAGGCGGTGGATTTTAGGAGCAACTGTAGACTTGGGATTTGCTGTCTGCAACTGATTTGTCTCTGATTTTTATGTTTATCTTAGTTTAGTTTTTACTGCTTGTTATCAATGGTGGATTTGTTTATTGGTTTGGCTGCTCTCTTCTTTATTATTTTTTTAATTTTAATAATTAAAAAAAATTTATTTTCTTTCTCTTTTTCCTCCCTTTTCTTCTGAGCTGCGGGGCTAACAGGGTTTTGGAGCTTCAGCCTGGTGTCAGGCCTGAGCCCCTGAGGTGGGAGAACCAAGTTCAGGACCACCAGAGACCTCCCAGCCCCACATAATATCAATCAGAGAGAGCTCTCCCAGAGATCTCAGTCGCAGTGCAAGACCCAGCTCCACTCGATGGCCAGCAAGCTCCAGTGCTGGACACCCCTAGCCAAACAATTAGCAAGACAGGAAACAACCCCACCCATTAGCAGAGAGGCTGACTAAAATCAAACTAAGTTCACAGACACCCCAAAACACACCACCAGACACTGACCTGCCCAGCAGAAAGACAAGATCCAGCCCCACCCACCAGAAAACAGGCTCTAGTTCCTTGCACCAGGAAGCCTACACAAGCCACTGAACCAACCTCACCCACTGCAGGCAGACACCAACAACAATGGGAACTATGAACCTGCAGCCTGTGAAAAGGAGACCTCAAACACAGTGAGTTAAACAATATGAGAGGACAGAGAAATATGCAGCAGATGAAGGAACAAAGTAAAAACCCTCCAGATCAAACAAATGAAGAGAAAATAGGCAGTCTACCTGAAAAAGAATTCAGAGTAATGATAAAAAAATGATCCAAAATCATGGAAACAGAATGGAAAAAATACAAGAAACATTTAACAAGGACCTAGAAGAACTAAAGAGCAAACAAACAGTGAGTAAAAACAACAAAAAAAAATGAAATTAAAAATTCTCTAGAAGGAATCAATAGCAGAATAACTGAGGCAGAGGAACGGATAAGTGACCTGGAAGATAAAATAATGGAAATAACTACTGCAGAGCAGAATAAAGAAAAAAGAATGAAAAGAATTGAGGACACTCTCAGAGACCACTGGGACAACATTAAATACACCAACATTCAAATTATAGGGGTCCCAGAAGTAGAAAAGAAAAAAAAAAAGGACTGAGAAAATATTTGAAGGGATTACAGTTGAAAACTTCCCTAATATGGGAAAGGAAATAGTCAATCAAGTCCAGAAGGCACAGAGAGTCCCATACAGGATAAATCCAAAGAGAAACACACCAAGACAAATATTAATCAAACTATCAAAAATTAAATTAAAAGAAAAATATTAAAAGCAGCAAGGGAAATGCAACAAATCACATACAAGGGAATCCCCATAAGGTTAAGAGCTGATCTTGGAACAGAAACTCTGCAATCCAGAAGGGAGTGGCAGGACACATTTAAAGTGATGAAAGGGGAAAACCCACAATGAAGATTACTCTACAAAGCAAGGATCTCATTGAGATTCAATGGAGAAATTAAAACCATTACGGACAAGCAAAAGTTAAGAGAATTCAACGCCACCAAACCAGCTTTACAACAAATGCTAAAGGAACTTCTCTAGATAGGAAACTCAAGAGAAGGAAAAGACCTACAAAAACCCCAAACAATTAAGAAAATGGTAATAGGAACATACATATTGATAATTACCTTAAATGTAAATGTATTAAATGCTCCAACCAAAAGACACAGACTGGCTGAATGGATACTAAAACAAGACCCATATATATGCTGTCCACAAGAGACCCACTTCAGACCTAGGGACACATACAGACTGAAAGTGAGGGGATGGAAAAAGATATTCCATGCAAATGGAAATCAAAAGAAAGCTGGAGTAGCAATTCTCATATCAGAAAAAATAGACTTTAAAATAAGACTACTACAAGAGACAAAAAAGGACACTACATAATGATCAAGGGATCAATCCAAGAAGAAGATACAACAATTGTAAATATTTATGCACCCAACACAGGAGAACCTCAATACATAAGGCAAATGCTAAGCGCCACAAAAGGGAGAAATTGACAGTAACAATAATAGTAGGAAAATTTAACACCCCACTTTCACCAATGGACAGTTCATCCAAAATGAAAATCAATAAGGAAACACAAGCTTCAAATGAAACATTAGACAAGATGGTCTTGACTGATATTTATAGGACATTCCACCCCAAAACAAGGGAATACACTTTCTTCTCAAGTTCTTATGCAACATTCTCCAGGATAGATCGTATCTTGGGTCACAAATCAAGCCTTAGCAAATTTAAGAAAATTGAAATCATATCAAGTATCTTTTCCACCACAACACTATGTGACAGGATATCAATTACAGGAAAAAAACTAAAAAATATATAAAAACATGGAGGATAAACAATATGCTACTAAATAACCAAGAGATCACTGAAGAAATCAAAGAGGAAATCAAAAACTACCTAGAAACAAATGACAATGAAAACACGATGACCCAAAACCTATGGGATGCAGCAAAAGCAGTTCTAAGAGGGAAGATTATAGAAACACAATCCTACCTCAAGAAACATCTCAAATAAACAACCTAACCTTACACCTAAAGCAATTAGAGGTAGAAGAACAAAAAACCCCAAAAGTTAGGGGAAAGAAAGACATCATAAAGATCAGAGCAGAAATAAATGAAATACAAACAAAGAAAACAATAGACAAAATAAAAGATAAGTAAAACTAAAATCTGGTTCCTTGAGAAGATAAACAAAATTGATAAACATTTAGCCAGACCCACCAAGAAAAAAAGGGAGAATACTCAAATCAACAGAGTTAGAAATGAAAAAGGAGAAGTAACAACTGACACTACAGAAATACAAAGGATCACAAGAGATTACTACAAGCAACTATATACCAATAAAATGGACAACCTTGAAGAAATGGACAAATTCTTACAAAGGTACAACCCTCCAAGACTGAACCAGGAAGAAATAGAAAATATAAACAGACCAGTCACAAGCAATGAAACTGAAACTGTGATTAATAACCTTCAAACAAACAAAAGCCCAGGACCAGATGGCTTCTCAGGCAAAATCTATCAAATATTTAGAGAAGAGCTAACAGCTATCCTTCTCAAACTCTTGCAAAATATAGCAGAGGGAAGAACACCCCCAAACTCATTCTATGAGGCCATAATCACCCTTATACCAAAACCAGACAAAGATGTCACAAAAAAAGAAAACTACAGGCCAATATCACTGATGAACATAGATGCAAAAATCCTCAACAAAGCACTAGCAAACAGAACCCAACACCAAATTAAAAGGATCATACACTACGATTTAGTGAGCTTTATCCTGGGAATGCAAGGATTCTTCAATATATGCAAATCAATCAATGTGATACACCATTAACAAACTGAAGGAGAAAAACCATATGATCTGCTCAATAGATGCAGAAAAAGCTTTTGACAAAATTCAACACCTATTTATGATAAAAACTCTCCAGAAAGTAGGCATAGAGGGAAACTACCTCAACATAATAAAGGCCATATATGACAAACCCATAGCCAACATCGTTCTCAATGGTGAAAAACTGAAACCGTTTCCTCTAAGATCAGGAACAAAACAAGCTTGCCCACTCTCACCACTATTATTCAACATAGCTATGGAAGTTTTAGCCATGGCAGTTAGAGAAGAAAAAGAAAAAGAATCCAAATCGGAAAAGAAGAAGTAAAACTGTCACTGTTTGCAAATGACATGATATCATACATAGAGAATCCTAAAGATGTTACCAGAAAACTACTAGAGCTAATCAATGAATCTGGTAAAGTATCAGGATACAAAATTAATGCACAGAAATCTCTTGCATTCCTATACACTAATGATAAAAAATCTGAAAGAGAAATTAAGGAAACATTCCCAATTTACCACTACAACAAAAGGAAGAAAATATCTAGGAATAAACCTACCTAAGGAGACAAAAGACCTGTATGCAGAAAACTATAAGATGCTGATGAAAGAAATTAAAGATGCCACCAACAGATGGAGAGATATACTATGTTCTTGGATTGGAAGAATCAACATTGTGAAAATGACTATATTACCCAAAGCAATCTACAGATCCAATGCAATCCCTATCAAACTACCAATGGCATTTTTCACAGAACTAGAACAAAAAAACCTAAAATCTGTATGGAGACACAAAAGACCCTGAGTAGCCAAAGCAATCTTGAGAAAGAATAATGGAGCTGGAGGAATTAAGCCCCCTGACTTCAGACTATGCTACAAAGCTACAGTAATCAGGACAGTATGGTACTGGCACAAAAACAGTAATATAGATCAATGGAACAGGATAGAAAGCCCAGAGATACACCCACGCACATATGGTCACCTTATCTTTGATAAAGGAGGCAAGGATATACAATGGAGAAAAGACAGTCTCTTTGATAAGTTCTGCTGGGAAAACTGGACAGCTACATGTAAAAGAATGAAATTAGAACACTCTCTAACACCATACACAAAAATAAACTCAAAATGGATTAAAGACCTAAATGTAAGGCCAGACATTATAAAACTCTTAGAGGAAAACATAGGCAGAACACTCTGACATAAATCACAGCAAGATCCTTTTTGACCCACACTCCTAGAGGAATGGAAATAAAAACAAAGTAAACAAATGTGACCTAATGAAACATAAAAGCTTTTGCACAGCAAAGGAAACCATAAACAAGACAAAACCCCCTCAGAATGGGAGAAAAATATTTGCAAATGAAGCAACTGACAAAGGATTAATCTCCAAAATATACAAGCAGCTCATGCATCTGAATATCAAAAAAACAGTCAACCCAATCCAAAAATGGGCAGAAGACTTAAATAGACGTTTCTCCAAAGATATACAGATTGCCAACAATCACATGAAAGGAAGCTTAACCTCACTAATCATTAGAGAAATGCAAATCAAAACCACGAGGTATTAAAATTTACTTTAAAATATTTTAAGTAAATTAATAAATGCATGTAATATTTTAATTAAAATGTTCTTGAACTCAATTATTTTAATTTCACTAATCGCCAGGCTAAAAATTCTCTCTCTCAAGAAAGTAAACAATCCCACTCTTTTCTTAAAAGACAGTAGTCTTGTGTAACTTAGAAGTCTTATATTCTGTCATTAATTTTATACATTACACTACAGGACATTAATTGGTATATTATAAAGTATTATCATAAATAATTAGAATAATTATAAAGTATTATCATAACTAATAAGAATAAGTGAGTAATCATTAGAGAAATGCAAATCAATACTACAATGAGATATCACCTCACACCAGTCAGAATGGTCATCATCAAAAAATCTACAAACAATAAATGTTGGATAGGGTGTGGAGAAAAGGGAACCCTCGTGCACTGTTGATGGGAATGTAAATTGATACAGCCACTAGGGAGACCAGTATGGATGTTCCTTAAAAAACTAAAAATAGAACTACCATATGACGCAGCAATCCCACTAATGGGCATATACCCTGAGAAAACCATAATTCAAAAAGAGTCATACACCACAATGTTCACTGCAGGACTATTTACAATAGCCAGGACATGGAAGCAACCTATGTGTCCATCGACAGATGAATGGATAAAGCAGATGTAGCAGAATATTACTCAGCCATATAAAGAAACGAAATTTAGTTGTTTGTAGTGAGGTGATGGCCCTAGAGTCTGTCATACAGAATGAAGTAAGTCAGAAAGAGAAAAACAAGTATCATATGCTAACACATATATATGATATGTAAAAAAAAAAAGAAAAAGAAAATGGTTCTGATGAACCTAGGGGCAGGAGAGGCATAAAGGTGCAGATGTAGAGAATGGACTTGAGGACAAGGGGAGGGGAAGGGTAAGCTGAGACAAAGAGAGAGTAGCATGGACATATACAGACTACCAAATGTAAAATAGATAGCCAGTGGGAAGCAGCTGCATAGCACAGGTAGATCAGTGCTTTGTGACCACCTACCTAGAGGGGAGGGAGGGATAGGGAGGGTGAGAGGGAGATGCAAGAGGGAGGAGATATGGGGATATATGTATACATACAGCTGATTCACTTTGTTATACCGTAGAAACTAACACAACATTGTAAAGCAATTATACTCCAATAAAGATGTTTAAAAAAAAGTATAATTGCATCAGTTATCTCTTTCTACCTTCGTAAGAGCTCGTGGAATAGGAGTTTTTCTCCCAGTTTCATAAATGAAGAAACAGAAACTTGAGAAGTTAAATGACTGGTTCAAAAGCTCAGTTAATAAAAATGGGGCTGGGATGTCTGCATTCAAATGCTCTGTGCTCTCTACTACATTCATTTTTGGAACAGGCCCTAGCAAGAGCCAAAGAGAATGAAACTGGCAATAGAAATGAGAGGCCCATCCAAGCTACAACCTACTCACTTGATCTTACAGAAGCCCCTCATTTCTATAGTGGGGACTGGTAGAAGTCTCCCTAAATATCTTCTCTTCTTCTTGGGCATATAGGTAGACCACATTTACTGTGGACATTTCCATTGCAGTGAAGTCTAGCTATGTGACTAATTTCTGGGTAGTGAAATGTAAATGAAAGTGATACGTGTCACTTCAGGCCTAAGCCTTAAGGCAGTGAGCTTTCTCTCTCTCCTCTTTTTCCCCTTTCCAAGAGTTAAAGCCTGGGGGGAAGTGAATTTGTGCAGATAACAACAATGCCCTAGATAAAGGTGGATCAAGGCATTGGTAGGAACATGGGTTCCTGAATAACTGTGGGGAGTAGAGCTGGCAGCCAACCTAGACTGCTTAATTTAAAACCAATCTGTGAATAAGAAATAAACTTCATTTTTCTTTAATAAATAAATAAATAAATTAATTAATTAAATAAACTATTATTGGCCATAAAAACAAATGTAAAGTTACTTGCAACTTAAGAATGAACAAATAAATCAGAACTAGCATGGGAAAATTTGGAGTGCTTTGAAACTAACAATGAAAGGAATAGTGACTATTAAAGCAATTGGAAATTTTATAGTATGGAGAAAACTAAAATATATCATTTTGTATATTTATTTTATTAATACCCAGCTACAATGCTTTAATTGTTATCTTTTCAGCAGTTAAACTTAATAATTATATTTTCCTAAGTTTTAGTAAAAATTTTCTCAAATTTCCAATTAAAAAAATGTAGTTTTTATAGTTCTTAATTTAAGTTACAATAAAATGATAAAGTGTTTTTCCTAAGGCTAGGCAATAAACAGAAAGCGTAAATTTACCTAAAAAGACTGAAAATTGTAAGTGCTATATAACAAAAAGTTTTATGGGGCTAAAAATAATTGATATAAAATAGAAAACTAGAATTAGTTAATTGGAATTTACTTTGCTGTGAATGACTAATGAACAAATATAATAAAATTAACTTAAATGTAAACTAAAGGCTTACACTATTTAAAAATATGTCCCTTATATTAAAAGTTAGAAATAAAGAATAAATAAATTAATACAAACATACTGAATTCATTGTTCTTACATAAACAGTATGAAGGGGAAAGTACATTAAATGCAAGTAGAATTTTTAAAGATCATATATGTATCAGTGTGTACTAACTGAATATCAGCCCTGGGATTTAGAGAATTTTGATATATTTTCCAATACATGTACTGATGATACCTTGAATCGTCTGATGATAGGATCATAAAATGAAGTCTTCAAGTAATCATTTACATTGAAGAAAATTCACATTGATGAAAAATCACTTTTCCTTCAGTGAATATGTTCACTTATATTGATGCCATAAAATAGATAAAAACAACATAGATGAACTCTTTACTCTGGTAGGGGAGAAGGAAAATATACCCATTAAAATATACACTATTTCTGGCCATGATGGAATAGTTAATATTAGACATACACCACATAAACACTTGTAACACTGAGGAAAATATAAAAAGCAAATATTTTCAGGCATTGGACAATGGACTGTGAAGAATGAACAGAGGAAATATTCTGAATTGATCAGAATAAATATTTGAAGAGATAATGGCCATTTAGCTTGTTTTTCTAAATTAATAAAAGATGTAGACCCACAGATCCAAGAGGCTTATTAAAGTCCAAGAAGGATAAATATGGCAATCGCACCTGGGCACATGGTTAAATTGCAGAAAAAACTAAAGCAAGGAAAAAAATCTTCTAAGAAATCTCTTCCAAACAAATTCATATTATATTCAAGGGAAAAATATTACAAACACTCTCATCTCATCAAATGCAGTGAAGGACAGAAGACAAGAAATGGTATCTTTAAAGTGCTAAAAGAGAAAATGAAGTCAACTTAGAAATCCTTATTCAGTCAAAATTTTAGTAGAAATAAACATAATTTTTGACAAAAGTTGAGGCACTAATTATTTTTCTTTATTATAGAAAAAATGTATGTTTAAAGGTTAAAGGAAAATAATCAAGGTAGAGTTGAGATCTCAAGAAAAAAAAAATAAAGAGAACTCCAAATAGCAAATATGTGACTGAATATAAAATACTATCATAATTTTTTAAAAAGTATTAAATATTTTAAAAATAATAGCAATGCACTCTAGCCTATATAATATACTTAGAAGGAAAATATATGAAAACAATAGCACGGAATGGTGGGGGTGAGGGATGCTATTAGAAAAAATCAAAGGCAGTCCTGATTTTTCAAGCTGAGACTGCAAGGTAACCTTAAATCCAAATATATAAGAAATGAAAAAAATTCCTATTATTTATTCAGTACATTGTGATTTAAAAGAATAGTCATTGGGGCTTCCCTGGTGGCGCAGTGGTTGAGAGTCCGCCTGCCGATGCAGGGGACACAGGCTCGTGCCCCGGTCTGGGAAGATCCCACATGCCGCGGAGCGGCTGGGCCCATGAGCCATGGCCGCTGGGCCTGACCGTCCAGAGCCTGTGCTCTGCAACGGGAGAGGCCACAACAGTGAGAGGCCCACGTACCGCAAAAAAATAAATAAAATAAAATAAAATAAAATAATAGTCATTGTTTTGTTAAAGAAGTATGAATATAGTTTGAACAATTGTTCAAATCTTGCCTTCTTGTCATATGACTTAGGAAATTGTGTGAACATCTTTTTGTCTTTTTGAATTCCATAATACTTTCTAAGTATGTGTAGGTTTTCTATACTTTCCCCTTGCACAGTAAATGTCATATCTCCAAAAGTTCTTTAAAGTTTTGTCACTTACTCTAGGACATCTTTATCATTTTTGTCATAACATTTATTTACCTTCCCTCATTTATGTGAATAATTCACCTTCACTGAGTTTCTCTGGCTGCACATTGAACATCTCTCAGATTGTGTCAGTGTCAACATTCCCATGTTCAGCTATTTCTTCTATCAATATAACTTCATTCTGTTTTATTCAAATTTAATTGCAACATTGTGACTTTTGAATTTTTGCTGCACCTTCAAATTTATTACTTAGTTCCCTCTTTTTGGTCATCCATTTTGTAAAATGACACATGGTTTTATCACTGGAAGACAAAGAAGCAGCCCAATCTCATGCTTTCCTGACTGTGCATGAACCAAAAAACAGATGTGCAGTGGGTACTGATCATGAAGCACATTTATTATTTACATAGTCTTTGAGGACTGAGGAGCTAGCTAAGTTTACTGTTTGCTCACAGTTTATATGCTGCAGTATCTAAAATTTAAACTGTAAGTTGGGGCCTAATGCTATTTAAATCATGGTAACAGAAATTCTTACATAGCAGAGATGTACAAAGCAAGGATTGCCTGTATGCTCTTATTTCTTGTATTGTTATAAATCTTATAAGATTCTTATACTGTATACAGAATGATCTAATATTAACTTATGATAGGCTGTGATAAGAATCTGTATTGCAATCCTTTCAGCACAACTAAAAATATAATACAAAACAGTATGGCTAAAAATCTCATATGAGTTAAAATGGACTACTAAAAAAGTAGTAAATAAAAACTTGATTAATCCATGCACAGATAGGAAAAGATAAAACTGCAGAGGGTATATAGAGAAAATTAATTGCAAAATGGTAGACAATGCCAATCATGCTATAATTAAATTAAATTCAAATGCACTAAACATTACCTTTAAAAGACAGAGATTTCCAAAATGAATATAAATAAAAATATCAAACTTTATGATTTTAACGAGACAAAATTTAATTTTACCAGCACAGAAAAATTGAAAGTTAAAGGATGAAAAATGGTGTGTAAAAAATAATGATTATGGCATAACTTACATTAATACCTAATAAGGCAGATATTACCAAAGATAGAGATGTTTTATAATGCCAAAAGGTTAAATTCATCAGGAAGACATAATAGTCCTAAATGTGTATACATCTCATAGCATAGCTTTAAAATATATGTAACAAAAATTAAATATTGATGATTTTAACACTAATTTCTCAGTAAATTACCAAATAAGTAGACAAAATTATTAAGCACAAAGAAGATTAAAGCTATCTAATTTTACCTATTTGGTATTTATGGAGAATCATATTTAACAAGTACAGGATATACATTTTAAATGCACAGGAAATATTCATTGAAATAAACTACAGTGTGGACCATAAAATGAGTTTAAATAAGTTTCAAATAATTAAAATCTATATTACAGAGATTGTAATCTGAACCCAATGGCCATAAAACTATAAAAGATAACTGGAAATTTCCCAAGTATTCAACATTAAACCACTGTATTCTAAATACCTATGGGACAAAAGATAAAAATCGGAAAGTGATGTAATGCCAAAATGTTAGTGAAAACAAAACAAACAAAATTTGTGGATGCAAAAGTGGTGCTTAGCGGGTATTTTTATACCTCAAAGTGTATAGATTAGGAGAAAAAAAGAGACAGTTTTAAAATCAATTATCTACATTTCTGCCACAAGAAGCTGGAAAAAGGAAAGTAAATGGAAAGAAATTAGAAGGAATAAGATGAGAATAAATAGGAAAAGTTCAGAGCATTATAAACCATAGAATTATAGAAGATATCATTGTGAGTTGGCAGGGTGGAGTTTGTCAGGGGAGGTTTCTCTGAGGAGATGACATTTGATTCAACAACTGGAGGAAAAAGAAGGCAGCAAGAAAAAATATGGAGACAGATCTAATTGGTAACTAGAACAACAGATGCAGAACTCTGAGGGAACAAAAAAACCCAGTTTTTGAAGCAAGAAGAGCCACTCAATGTGTATGTGCACACATACTTATTCTTGAGATTCTGTGCTCTCCAGACATGTTCCAGACATCTGCTGTCACTACAGCATGGCCCCAGAATGGGTGCATGGGACACACTTCAACCTGACCTGAAGTCTGGAACCAAACTCAATTGAACCATATTCTGAAACAAGTTTGCACCAGTCATGGGTACATGTATAAGTAAATAGTTTTGTTTTGATAATCCACTGACATTTGAGGTGATTTTTTATGCAGTATTATTGTAGCAATAACACTCTAATATAAATGACAACTATGAATGGTAATGATCTGTAATAAAAAGTAGGAATTTAATTATAATTATATAGTATAAGGTGACAGTGAAATATACCACAGTATAGAAAATTCTTAAACTTTGATAAATATGAGAATATCCTTGAAAACTTATTAAAATCTACATTTAATGGCTTATCCCCCAGAAAAAATAATTAATTTGATCTGGCTTGGGGATTATTAATCTATTTTTCAAAAAAAATATTACATTGATCCTGATGCAATTGTTTACCTAAACACATCTGTACTAAGAAAGCAAAATATCAAAATTCATTTGAAAAGCATACCATTTACCTTCATAGTCTTGAAATGTTTTATTTCTTGGTAAAATATATATTAGAAGGGAACGTACACTTGGTTCTCTGTTTATTTTTGTTTGGGTAAGCATTTGGTTTCACAAAAGTTAACTCACTATATTTTGATTAATTTGGAATATCTAAGGGCAATATTAAAATATCTAATTTTTAAAAAATATTGCTTGGCCTTAGTCATGTCTGATTCTGCTTGTCTGATAAAGTTTTCAAGACTGGAATCTACATTTCAGTTGGCATCCTAGTAGATGTTCTTCTTTTTTGTCCTTTTGATATTGGGTTAAATTGTCTGGTCAATGTTATTTATCCCATGGCATGAAAGTGTTATGATTTATTCTTGTGGTATCTATATCCTTAGTTAGGGAAGCAGATTTTGCCCAAAATGTGTTTTTTTTTTTTTTTTTTTTTTTTTTTGCGGTACACGTACCTCTCACTGTTGTGGCCTCTCCCGTTGCGGAGCACAGGCTCTGGACACGCAGGCTCAGTGGCCATGGCTCACGGGCCTAGCCTTTCTGCGTCATGTGGGATCTTCCTGGACCGGGGCACAAACTTGTGTCCACTGCATCGGAAGGTGGACTCTCAACCACTGTGCCACCAGGGAAGCCCTCAAATGTGTTCTTGAAAGTTTAAGGAATACTATGTAGAAATGTAGAAATCTGCTTCTATTTTCTTTTCTTATAAGAAGTCTCTGATTTTGTGTGATAACATTTTAGAAACTTTTTCTTTCTTCCATTTTCTAGCAGCAGAAGATTTGTTTGCTAAAAATTTTAAATAATATCCCTTGACTTTCAAATTTGAATTTTGTAAAATTAGTCACTGCTAGCAAGCTTTTTGTGTTCTGTTTTTCTGTGTTTCTTTCTCTTTCTATTTTTTATACCATACCACATGGGAGGCATATATGCTGAGCTACATACTTCACAACATCCACAACTGTATCATAGCTTGGTTTCATTGTCTTTCACCATTGACAACGTTTAATAATTCGGAATAACTATAAGGTAACAGAATACCAATATTGTACATAAATAATGGAAAGCCTAAGATAGGGATAACAGTTTGCTTTACAATCACTGTGCTTCTCTTTGCTATTTGACAGTTCATGACTAAAGCATTAATCACATCCTCTTTCTGTCCTCCTCAGCAGTGGTTGAGGATAATAAATAGTCATCAAGTGAGGGTCGGTCATTTGAATCTGCAATGTGAAATATAAAGGCCAAAGTATTCTGGGTAATAAAATGTGATTATTAAATTATTATGAAAAGGATAGCACTCTGATGGAAGGGTATTATATAGTTTAGGTTACAGACCATTGTCATAGATACAAGGAGATATGCAGATATATGCACCTGGGGAAATTAGTATTCATTTTAATAGACTATTCTTCTAAACTCAATTTTCTGCAATAATGACTACCTAGATCCTTATACTAAGATATAGTTCTGCTCATCATGGCCTCCTTGAAAAGTCTGATTGAATATACTTTCAGTCCTTTTTCTTTGGAGTCTGACTTCAAGAATGTAATGCAATTTCCCACAAATACATCTATTTATTACTGTTATAGATTCCACCTTCCCAAACATCTTGTCAATACTAAAACTAAGGATGTGCTCATCTCCTCTCTCTTAAATATCTCTAAGGCAGGCAGGAGGAAGGAAGGAAGGGGGGAAGGGAGGGAGGAAACAAAGAAAAGAAAGAAAAGGGAAGAAAGAAAGAAAGAGAGAGAGAGAGAAAGAAAGAGAGAGAAAGAAAGAAAGAGAAAGGAAGGAAGGAAGGAAGGAAGGAAGAAAGAAAAAGAAAGAAAGAAATGAAAGAAAAGAAAGGAAGAAGGAAGGAAAGAGAGAGAGGGAGGGAGGGAAGGAGGAAGAAAGGTTTTCTTTACATTATTTAGCAAGTTTTATCAGTGTAACTAGCAAAATGGAAGCATTTAAATAGCTTAAATCACTACATATTAGTTTAAAATAAAGTGGGTTGGTCATTTATACCTATTATACAAGCATTTAACACTTACTAAGGACTTTTTATGTGCTGGGAGCTATCATACGGCAGTAGTACATGGTATTTGAACTCCTGATATTTAGCTGTGCACATAAACAACCAGACTAGGATCACACTGTCCAGCTTTCTTACAGACAAGTGTACATTGTGACCAAATTTGGGCCAGTGGGATACGGTCGGGCAGAACTCACATGGAACTTTTTAAGAACCTTCATTAAAAGACAGCAGTTGTGAACCCTTCGTCCCCTTCTCTCATGTGTTATTCCTTCCTATAACCTGGAATGTAGACACAAGGGAAGGAGAAGGAGTAAATGTGTTGGATCATGATTTGTTCATGATCCATGGGGAAAGCCTGGGTGTCCAAGTACTTTACAAAACTGCCACATCAGCACTGCACTGCTTGATTCCAAATGATCCCAAACTTCTACATGAAAGATAAATGAGCTTTGGGGGAGCGAGAAGATGGCGGAAGAGTAAGACGCGGGGATCACCTTCCTCCTCACAGATACATCAGAAATACATCTACACGTGGAACTTCTCCTATAGAACACCCACTGAACGCTGGCAGAAGACCTCAGACCTCCCCAAACGCAAGAAACTCCCCACGTACCTGGGTAGGGCAAAAGAAAAAAGAATAAACAGACAAAAGAATAGGGACGGGACCTGCACCAGTGGGAGGAAAGGTTCCCACACACTAGAAGCCCCTTCGCGGGCGGAGACTGCGGGTGGCGGAGGGGGAATATTCAGAGCCTCGGAGGAGAGCGCAGCAACAGGGTGCGGCGGCCAAAGCGGAGAGATTCCGCAGAGGATCGGTGCCTATCAGCACTCACCAGCCCTAGAGGCTTGTCTGCTCACCCGCCGCAGTGGGCGGGGCTGCGAACTGAGCCTCAGGCAGATCCCAGGGAAAGGTCTGGAGTTGGCAGAGTGAAAACAGCCTGAAGGGGTTAGTGCACCACGGCTGGCCGGGAGGGAGTCCTGGAGAAGTCTGGAGCTGCCCAAGAGGCAAGAGACCTTTTCTTCCCTCTTTACCTCCTGCTGTGCGAGGAGAGGGGTTTAAGCGCGCCACTTAAAGGAGCTCCAGAAACGGGCATGGAGCTGCCGAAGAGACAAGAGACTTTTTCTTGCCTCTTCGCTTCCTGGGGCACGAGGAAAGGGAATTAAGGGTACCACATAAAGGAGCTCCAGAAACCTGCGCGAGCTGCGGCTGTCGGCACGGACAACAGAGATGGGTGTGGGATGCTACGGTTGCTACTGCCACCACCAAGAGGCCTGTGTGCGAGCACAGGTCACTCTCCACACCAGCCCTCCCGGGAACCTGTGCAGCCCGCCACTGCCAGGGTCCCGGGATGCAGGGACTGCTTCCCCGGGAAAATGCGCGGTGCGCCACGGGCCGGTACAGCGTCACGCCGGCCTCTGCCACCGCGGACTCGCCCCACCTCCGTGCCCCCCCCCCCCACCCCGCCTGAGTGCGCCAGAGACCACGAATAAGCTGCTCTGTTAACGCTGCTCCTTTGACCCCGCCCTCTCTGAGCAAAGGGCCGACGCCCTCGACCTGCACGCAGAGGCGGGGCCAGGTCCAGGGCTGAGCCCCAGGAGCTGTGCGAACAAAGAGAGGGGGAGGTCCCTCCCAGCAGCCTCAGAAACAGCGGGTTAAAGCTCCACAGTCAGCTTGAAGTGCCCTGCATCTGTGGAAAACCTGAATAGACAGCGAAATATCCCAGGTTGAGGAGGTGGACTTTGGGAGCAAGATATACTATTATTTTCCCTTTTTTTCTTTTTGTGAGTGTGTATATGGGTGCTGCTGTGTGAGATTTTGTCTGTGTAGCTTTGTTTTCACCATTTGTCCTGGGGTTAGACCGACCCCCCCTTTTTTTTTTCTTTAATAGAAATTTTTCTTCTTAATAATTATTTTTTTTATTTTAATAACTGTATTTTACCCTACTTTATTTTGTCTTCTCCCCTTTCTTTCTTCCTTTCTTCCCTCCTTTCTTTCCTATTTCCCTCCTTCCTTCCTTCCTCCCCTCCTTCCTTTATTCCCTCCATCCTTCCTCCCTCCCTTTCTTCCTCCCTCCCTTCCTTTCTTTATTCCCTCCTTCCTTCCTCCCTTCCTTTCTTCCTCCCTCCCTTCCTTTCTTCCTTCCTTCCCTCCCTTCCTCCTTCCTTCCTTCCTTTCTTGCCTTTCTATTTTTTTCTCCCTTTTGTTTTGAGCCGTGTGGATTAAAGGCTCTGCGCACTCCAGCCAGGTGTCAAGGCTGTGTCTCTGAGGTGGGAGAACTAACCTCAGGACACTGGTCCGCAAGAGACCTCCCAGTTACACATAATATCAAACGGCGAAAATCTCCCAGAGAGCTCCATCTCAACACCAAGACCCAGCTTCACTCAAGGACCAGCAACGAACAGTGCTGGACACCCTATACCCAACAAAGAGCGAGACAGGTCTACAGCCCCATCCATTAGCAGAGAGGCTGCCTAGAATCTTAGTAAGGCTACCAACATCCCCATACACGCCACCAGACGTGGACCTGCCCGCCAGGGAGACGGGATCCAGCCTCATCCACCAGAACAGGGGCACTGGTCCCCCTAACCAGGAAACCTGCTCAACCCACTGAACCAACCTCAGCCACTGGGGACAGCCACCAAAAATAGACAGAACTACGAACCTGCAGCTTGCAAAAGGGAGACCCCAAACACAGTAAGATAAGCAAAATGAGAAGACAGAAAAACACACAGCAGATGAAGGAGCAAGATAAAAACACACCAGACCTAATAAATAAAGAGGTAATAGCCAGTCTACCTGAAAGAGAATTCAGAATAATGATGGTGAAGATGATTCAAAACCTTGGAAATAGAATACACAAATTGCAAGAAACAGTTAACAAGGACCTAGAAGAAATAAAGAGGAAGCAAGTAACGATGAGCAACACAATAAATGAAATGAAAAATACTCTAGATGGGATCAGTAGCAGAATAACTGAGGCAGAAGGGCGGATAAGTGACCTGGAAGATAAAAGAGTGGAAATAACTACTGCAGAGCAGAAGAAAGAAAAAAGAATGAAAAGAACTGAGGACAGTCTCAGAGATCTCTGGGACAACATTAAACGCACCAACATTTGAATCATAGGGGTCCCAGAAGAAGAAGAGAAAAAGAAAGGGACTGAGAAAATATTTGAAGAGATTATAGTTGAAAACTTCCCTAATATAGGAAAGGAAATAGTCAATCAAGTCCAGGAAGCACAGAGAGTCCCATACAGGATAAACTCAAGGATAAACACGCCGAGACACATAATAATCAAACTGTCAAAAATTAAATACAAAGAAAACATATTAAAAGCAGCAAGGGAAAAACAACAAATAACACGCAAGGGAATCCCCATAAGGCTAACATCTGATCTTTCAGCAGAAACTCTACAAGCCAGAAGGGAGTGGCAGGACATATTTAAAGTGATGAAGGAAAAAAACCTACAACCAAGATTACTCTACCCAGCAAGGATCTCATTCAGATTTGATGGAGAAATTAAAACCTTTACAGACAAGCAAAAGCTGAGAGAGTTCAGCACCACCAAACCAGCTTTACAGCAAATGCTAAAGGAACTTCTCTAAGCAAGAAACATAAGAGAAGGAAAAGACCTACAAGAACAACCCGAAACAATTAAGTAAATGGTAATAGGAACGCACATATCAATAATTACCTTAAATGTAAATGGATTAAATGCTCCCACCAGAAGACACAGACTGGCTGAATGGATACACAAACAGGACCCATATATATGCTGTCTACAGGAGACCCACTTCAGACCTAGGAACACTTATAGGCTGAAAGTGAGGGGATGGAAAAAGATATTCCATGCAAATGGAAATCAGAAGAAAGCTGGAGTAGCCATTCTCATATCAGACAAAATAGACTTTAAAATAAAAACTATTACAAGAGACAAAGAAGGACACTACATAATGATCAAGGGATCGATCCATGAAGAAGATATAACAATTGTAAATATTTATGCACCCAACATAGGCTCACTTCAATACATAAGGCAAATACTAACAGCCATAAAAGGGGAAATCGACAGTAACACAATCATAGCAGGGGACTTTAACACCCCACTGTCACCAATGGACAGATCATCCAAAATGAAAATAAATAAGGAAACACAAGCTTTAAATGATACATTATACAAGATGGATTTACTTGATATTTATAGGACATTCCATCCAAAAACAACAGAATACACATTTTTCTCAAGTGCCCATGGAACATTCTCCAGGATAGATCATATCTTGGGTCACAAATCTAGCCTTGGCAAATTTAAGAAAATTGAAATCGTATCAAGTATCTTTTCTGACCACAACGCTATGAGACTAGATATCAACTACAGGAAAAGATTTGTAAAAAATACAAACACATGGAGGCTAAACAATACACTACTTAATAACGAAGTGATCACTGAAGAAATCAAAGAGGAAATCAAAAAGTGCTTAGAAACAAATGACAATGGAGACACAATGACCCAAAACCTATGGGATACAGCAAAAGCAGTTCTAAGAGGGAAGTTTATAGCAATACAATCCTACCTTAAGAAACAGGAAGCATCTCGAATAAACAACCTAACTTTGCACCTAAAGCAATTAGAGAAGGAAGAACAAAAAAACCCCAAATTTAGCAGAAGGAAAGAAATCATAAAGATCAGATCAGAAATAAATGAAAAAGAAATGAAGGCAACAATTGCAAAGATCAATAAAAGTAAAAGCTGGTTCTTTGAGAAAATAAATAAAATTGATAAACCATTAGCCAGACTCATCAAGAAAAAAAGGGAGAAGACTCAAATCAATAGAATTAGAAATGAAAAAGGAGATGTAACAACTGACTTGGTAGAAATACAAAAGATTATTAGAGATTACTACAAGCAACTGTATGCCAATAAAATGGACAACCTGGAAGAAATGGACAAATTCTTAGAAATGCACAACCTGCCAAGACTGAACCAGGAAGAAATAGAAAATATGAACAGACCAATCACAAGCACTGAAATTGAAACTGTGATTAAAAATCTTCCAACAACACACACACACACACACACACACACACACACACACACACACACTCTATTATTTCCTTGTTTTGATAGCCAAGAGTCTGCAGTGAATACCAGGTTTCAGCAGCTTCCCTATGACATCTTCCCTATCCAAAAAGTTGCTTTGTCTGCTTTCCTTCAGGGAAATCACTTCTTTCTCAATAGAAGGGTAGAAATATAGTGAATATTTTTATCAAAACCTTGAGTTTTGAAGTTTTAAGTTGTACTGATCAAGTCTCTGGAATACAGAAGTTAGAAAAAAAAAAAGCCACAGAACATACCATGTCCCCATGTTTCTTACTTTATGAATGAAGGGTTTTGCCATTAGAGGGTTTAGGACAAGGAGTGACATAATATCTTTAGCCTTTGGAAAGTATCTCTGTAGTTTCTAGGTTAAAAATATACACTAAGGGGACAAAGAAAGGAAGAGGAAGGAAAACTGATGCAAAGGCTACTAAAATAATTTGAATGCAAAATATTATAACGTTATTTGAATTATAGGTTCATCCTTAAGTTATTTTGTATTTACATTTTTTTGTGAATTATTTCTGTTTTTACATGGTTCTATGGAATTTATTTATTCAAAATTGTCATTTATGTAGCGCTTTGTATTAATTAAGTCATTTTTTAATTAAATATTTGACTACTTGTGAAAAAAAAAAAAAATCTTCCAACAAACAAAAGCCCAGGACCAGATGGCTTCACAGGAGAATTCTATCAAACATTTAGAGAAGAGCTAACACCCATCCTTCTCAAACTCTTCCAAAAGATAGCAGAGGGAGGAACACTCCCAAACTCATTCTATGAGGCCACCATCACCCTGATACCAAAACCAGACAAAGACGTCACAAAGAAAGAAAACTACAGGCCAATATCAGTGATGAACATAGATGCAAAAATCCTCAACCAAATACTAGCAAACAGAATCCAACAGCACATTAAAAGGATCATACACCATGATCAAGTGGGGTTTATTCCAGGAATGCAAGGATTCTTCAATATACGCAAATCAATCAACGTGATACACCATATCAACAAACTGAAGGAGAAAAACCATATGATCTGCTCAATAGATGCAGAGAAAGCTTTTGACAAAATTCAACACCCATTTATGATAAAAACCCTGCAGAAAGTAGGCATAGAGGGAACTTTCCTCAATATAATAAAGGCCATATATGACAAACCCACAGCCAGCATTGTTCTCAATGGTGAAAAACTGAAACCATTTCCACTAAGATCAAGAAGAAGACAAGGTTGCCCACTCTCACCACTCTTATTCAACCTAGTTTTGGAAGTTCTAGCCACAGCAATCAGAGAAAAAAAAGAAATAAAAGGAATCCAAATAGGAAAAGAAGAAGTAAAGCTGTCACTGTTTGCAGATGACATGATACTATACATAGAGAATACTAAGGATGCTACCAGAAAACTACTAGAACTAATCAATGAATTTGGTAAAGTAGCAGGATACAAAATTAATGCACAGAAATCTCTGGCATTCTTATACACTAATGATGAAAAATCTGAGAGGGAAATTAAGAAAACGCTCCCATTTACCATTGCAACAAAAAGAATAAAATATCTAGGAATAAACCTACCTAAGGAGACAAAAGACTTGTATGCAGAAAACTATAAGACACTGATGAAAGAAATTAAAGATGATACAAATAGGTGGAGAAATATACCATGTTCTTGGATTGGAAGAATCAACATTGTGAAAATGACTCTATTTATTACCCAAAGCAATCTACAGATTCAGTGCAATCCCTATCAAATTACCACTGGCATTTTTTACAGAACTAGAACAAAGAATTTCACAATTTGTATGGAAACACAAAAGACCCCGAATAGCCAAAGCAATCTTGAGAACGAAAAATGGAGCTGGAGGAACCAGGCTCCCTGACTTCAGACTATACTACAAGGCCACAGTAATCAAGACAGTGTGGTACTGGCACAAAAACAAAAATATAGATCAATGGAACAGGATAGAAAGCCCAGAGATAAACCCACACACATATGGTCACCTTATCTTTGATAAAGGAGGGAAGGATATATAGTGGAGAAAAGACAGCCTCTTCAATAAGTGGTGCTTGGAAAACTGGACAGCTACCTGTAAAAGTATGAAATTAGAACACTCCCTAACACCACACACAAAAATAAACTCAAAATGGGTTAAGACCTAAATGTAAGGCCAGACACTATCAAACTCTTAGAGGAAAACATAGGCAGAACACTCTATGACATAAAACACAGCAAGATCCTTTTTGACCCATCTCCTAGAGAAATGGAAATAAAAACAAAAATAAACAAATGGGATCTAATGAAACTTAAAAGCTTTTGCACAGCAAAGGATACCATAAACAAGACCAAAAGACAACCCTCAGAATGGGAGAAAATATTTGCAAATGAAGCAACTGACAAAGGATTAATATCCAAAATTTATAAGCAACTCAGGCAGCTCAAAAACAAAAAAACAAACAACCCAGTCCAAAAATGGGCAGAAGAACTAAATAGACATTTCTCCAAAGAAGATATACAGATTGCCAACAACATGAAAGAATGCTCAACATCATTAATCATTAGAGAAATGCAAATCAAAACTACAATGAGATAACATCTCAGACCGGTCAGATTGGCCATCTTCAAAAACTCTAGAAACAATAAATGCTGGAGAGGGTGTGGAGAAAAGGGAACACTCTTGCACTGCTGGTGGGAATGTAAAATGATACAGCCACTATGGAGAACAGTATGGAGGTTCCTTAAAAAACTACAAATAGAACTACCATATGACCCAGCAATCCCACTACTAGGCATATACCCTGAGAAAACCATAATTCAAAAAGAGTCATGTACCAAAATGTTTATTGCAGCTCTATTTACGATAGCCAGGACATGGAAGCAACCTAAGTGTCCATCAACAGATGAATGGATAAGGAAGATGTGGTACATATATACAATGGAATATTAGCCATAAAAAGAAATGAAACTGAGTTATTTGAAATGAGGTGGATAGACCTGGAGTCTGTCATACAGAGTGAAGTAAGTCAGAAGGATAAAAACAAATACCGTATGCTAACACATATATATGGAATCTAAAAAAAATTTAAAAATTAAAAAAAAATGTCATGAAGAGAGTAGTGGTAGGATGGGAATAAAACACAGACCTACTAGAGCATGGAGTTGAGGATATGGGGAGGGGGAAGGGTAAGCTGTGACGATGTGAGAGAGTGGCAGGGACATATACACACTACCAAATGTAAATTAGATAGCTAGTGGGAAGCTGCCACATAGCACAGGGAGTTCACCTCTGTGCTTTGTGACCACCTAGAGGGGTGGGATAGGGAGGGTGGGAGGGAGGGTGATGCAAGAGGGAAGAGATATGGGAACATATGTATATGTATAACTGATTCACTTTGTTGTAAAGGAGAAAGTAACACACTATTGTAAAACAGTTATACTCAAATAAAGATGTTAAAAAAAAAAAAAAATTACCATCTAGAGACTGTCTGGACCCAGCACACCACTCAATATATATGTGCATTTATATATGTGTGTGGGTGTGTATATGTGTACTTCTACATACCTATGTATTTACATCTACTCACATTTATATTCAGTGTATACATTCTATGTATTATATATTTTGCACGTATGTACATTATGTGTATGTTTTGTATATACTACAGATCAGTAAAAGAAGAAAAGTTTTTCTAAAGTTGGAAATACAGTGAGATTTTGAGTAAAGGTTAAGCATGACATTAAGATGCAAAACCTCAAGGAACTAACAGCCTTTAAGAAAACTTAGAAAACATCTAATAATAAAAGGTTTGTAATTCCCATACTTCTGTAATACTTATCAATATATATACATTAATACTGATAATACATATTGAAATATTCTAGTATACTAGTATACTACTAGTATATACTAGTATTCTACTAGAATACTAGTATTCTAGTATTTCTAAATACATAGAAGCATTTGATCTCTTGCTCAAATGTTTCACAGATTTTATGTTTTGTATAAATTCATTGTGAAACTTTCTATTATTTTGGTATGGATTATTGTAGTAAATTTAACTTCATATGATGACAACATAATCAGATAGTGATAAAAATGACTTTTTTGCATTTGCTTTCAAGAAAAATACCCGCAGAGCTTACAAAAGCCAGCAACAGGTGTGGCCAATAAAGCTTTACTGCATGTAATTAAGCCAGTGTCATGTTACTATAGCCAAGTGCTTGAAAAATTGATTGGACCTTTCTTTTTTTCTTTCTTTTTTAAGAGGAGGAAATCGATAAGTCTTTGGAAGGAAAATGGTAATCTGTACTATAATAAAACATTTATCCAAATGATTGATTTTAAATGAATTTACAAAGAATGGCTATAATTCCACTGTACAAAACCTGAGTAGAAGATGTTTATAGAATTAAAATGGCTCATAAAAAAGTAGCACTTACCATGCAAAAATCAAGTAAACACTTCCTTCTACTCTCTCTATTCAAATAAATTAGGAAAATCTGATTACATCTTTTTTTCCCTTTCAAATCTAAGTACACTTTCAAAGGATCAAGAGTTGAAGTCAATCTCTACTCCAAAGAGGAAAAAAAGTGATCTGAAATAAAGTAATTTCAATCACAAAGGCACAGGGAGAAAGTCGGAGTAAACAGGGGAAGTTCTTCAGAGACTACCTTTTGGAAGAAATGATCACTGAGCATACTCAAGTGAATGGCAAAGAAAATGTCCCTTTGCAAGGTTCTTTTTGGCATATTTATATTTTAAAGCAGTGAAATGGGGCAGATCATGTTAAGAGTCCTATTAATGTATAGCTCTTACTGTTTCATTTTATTTAATTTTCTTCTTTAAGGTGTTTGTGAATTGATAAATAAGATTATTTTAAAAGTGCATCACCAAAAGGAGAAAAATTTGAATAGAAAAATAATAAAGGATACTTGAGTTTCTCTGTGAAGGCTGTGGGGTTTTTGTTTGTTTTAACCTGATATTGTGACAATATCCCAATATAAAATTGATTGCATAAAAAGGGGACATGCCACATCATATAGGTAATAATCCCTGAAAAATCATTTTGGATGACTAGAACTCAAGTCTTAAGGAATGTCACTCTCTGCTTCCTCTCCAGCCCTCTACTTCTTTAACATTGTTGGGTTTCTACTGGGAAGCCATCTTTTCCCTTTCATTCAAGTGGCAGCAATGAGTTTTGAGCTATCTGGAACTAGGGCCCTTAGTAAAACAAATCAGAATGACCTGGACTGTTAAGTATATCTTGTGGCTTCCTTGAAACTCCCTAGATCAACTATTTCAGACTTTATTGGGATTGGACTTGGAAACTTGTCATTTTATCAAATGCTTCAATGATTTTATGTATATTAATGTTTGAAAACCTCTAACCCAGAGGAAAATTGAAGTTACCTGTCCTGTGCTCATTACAACTTTGTGGGAATGCTTCATTAACCTTCCAAAAACTGGCTTTAATACTAGAAAAATCATTTAATTAATACAAAATATGGCATAGATGTAAGAATGTGTTTTCATGCCATTTTAACTTGGACGTAATTCATATTTAATTTTCTTTCCCATTGAAATGCTTAATGAAAATTAGTCATTGTCTAGAATGTAGCATAAGAAAATTAGTGAATAACATAAGTGTCAGAATTCCTAGGTTTTAATCTTGACTTGGACACTAATTAGCTTTTTTACCTTAGGCAATTCACTTAAATTTCCTCTTATTTAAAAATTAATTTTTATTATATAAATCATACATGAGTGTGTTATCCTCTTGAAAAGGAATATTCAAATATTATATATGAAGCTAAATTTCCTTTTGACAACCCCCCTCAATTTCAGTTTCTTCCCAAATTAGCAGTTATTACTTTGGTTTATATCTATCCAGATAAATATACATGGATATATAGATAAATAGATATTAATATCGGTAAAGATAAAAATAAGAATATATATGTATATGTACAAATGTATAGTAGCATTGTATGCTTTAGTTTATAGAGGGCATGTTACTCTACATTTTGTTCATAACTTGATTCTTTTATTGAATACTATATCTTCCACATTTTTCTATATTAATCTATTGGAAGCATACTTATCCTCCTTAACTGCTGTATAACATGGATAGCATATAAGTTATTTATACATTTCATTACTTACAGCATATACGATATTTCTTTATATTTTTCTTTGTTTTGTTTTTACTTTTAGTTATCATTATTATTAAAATTAATGTTTCATATAGTGTTTCTGTGTGAACTTCCTTGTTTACATATATAAATGCTTCTCCAGAGTATATATCTCATCTAGAGTTACTGGGTCAAAGAGTATACGCATTTATTTTTTTCCCAAATTTACTGAGGTATAATTAATATATAATACTGTGTAAGTTTAAGGTGCAATGTGTCAATCTGATAGACTTAAATATTGCTAAATGATTACCACAGTAATGTTAACACCTCCATCATCCTCACATAATTATGATTCCTTTTTTGTTAAGAACAGTTAAGATCTTCTCTCTTAGCAACATTTAAGTACATAATATAGTACTGTTAACTATAATCACTATGCTGTACATTAGATCATCAGAATTCATTCATCTTATAACTGGAAGTTTGTATCCTTTAACCAACATATTTCTCCATTTCTCTCAACCCCCAAGCCCCTGGCAACCACCGTCTACACTCTGCTTCTATAAGTTGAGCTTTTTTTATATTCGACATATAAGCAAGGTCACACAGTATTTGTCTTTCTCTGTCTGACTTATTTTACCTAGCATAATGGCTTCAAGGTCCATCCATGTTGTCCCAAACAGCAGGGTTTCCTTATTTCTCATGGCTGAATAATATTCCACATGTAATACATCACAACTTCTTTATATATTCATTCATTGATAGACACTTAGGTTGTTTCCACGTCTTAGCTCTTGTGAAAAATGTTGTTATGAATGAGAGGGCACATATCTTTTCATTATCCTGTTTTAATTTTCTTTGAATATATACCCAGGAGAGGGATTGCTGGATCATATGGTAATCTATTTTTGTTTTTCTGAGGAAGCTCCTTACTGTTTTCCATAGTGGTTGTACTAATTTACATCCCACCAGTAGTGCACAAAGGTTCCCTTTTCTTCACATGCTTGCCAACACTTGTTATTTCTTGTCTTCTTGATAATGGCCTTTCTAACAGGTGTGATATATCTCATTATGGTCTTGATTTGCATTTCTCTGATGATTGGTGATATTCAGCATCTTTCATGTATGAGATGGCCATCCATATGTCTTCTTTGAACCTATATCTGTTCAGCTCTCCTGGCCATATTTTAATCAGATTGTTTTTTTGCCATTTAGTTGTATGAGTTTCTTATATATTTTGTATATTAACCCCTTATTAGATATATGATTTGGAAATATTTTCTTCCATTATGTAGCTGCCTTTTTATTTTGTTAATTGTTTCTTTTTTTTCTTTTTTTTTTTTTTGTGGTACTCGGGCCTCCCACCGTTGTGGCCTCTCCCGTTGCGGAGCACAGGCTCCGGACGCACAGGCTCAGCGGCCATGGCTCACGGGCCCAGCCGCTCCGCAGCATGTGGGATCTTCCCGGACTAGGGCACGAACCCACGCCCCCTGCATCGGCAGGCGGACTCTCAACCACTGTGCCACCAGGGAAGCCCTATGTTTCTTTTTCTGTACAGAGTTTTTAAATTTGATATAGTTCCACTCATTTATTTTTGCTTTAGTTGCTTGTGCTTTTGGTGTCATGTTTTCTTCTAGGAGTTTTACAGGTTCAGGTCCTATGATTGAGTATTTAATCCATTTTTGAGTTAACTTTCATAAGTGGTTTAAGGTAGGGATCCAAGTTTATTCTTCTAAGGGTGATTATCCAGTTTCCCCAAAACCATTTTGTTTAGAGACTATCTTTTTCCCAATTAGTATTCTTGATTTCTTTGTCAGTATTAGTTGACCATATGTGTAAGGGTTTATTTCTGAGCTCTGAATTCTGTCCCTTTTTTCTGTGTGTATATTTTTATACTAGTACCACTTTGTTTTGGTTACAATAGCTTGGTAGCAATCAAGATGTCTGAAATCAGGAAGTGTGATGCCTCTGGTTTTGTTCTTCTTTAAGATGGCTTTGGAGATTTGGGGACTTTTGTGGTTCCCTAAGAATTTTAGGATTGCTTTTGCTATTTCTGTGAAAAATGCCATTGAAATTTTAATACAGTTTGCATTGAATCTATAGATTCACTTTAAGTACTTTAGTTTAAGTAGTATGGACATTTTGATAATATTAATTTCTTCAATTTATGAACACAGGATATCTTCCAACTACTTACATCTTCTTTAATGTCTTTCATCAAATTCTTACAGTTTTCAATGCACAGATCTTTCATCTCCTTGGTTAAATTTATTTCTAAGTACTTTATGGTTTTGATGCTATTGTGAATAGATTGTTTTCTTTATTTCTTTTCCAAGTGTTTCATTGTTAGTGTATAGAAATGTAGTTGATATATGTGTGTTGATTTTGTATCCAGCAACTTTACTGAATCTGTTGATTTTCTATAAATAAGATCTCATCATATCCAAACAAAAATAATTTTACTTCTTCCTAAAGAAAGAGTATCAAATTGCCTTCCAATGTTACCTTACCTAATTAAGCTCCCAGAATCTTAATTGTATGACTACACCACTCAAGCCTGTTCATGGATCAGCAGTAAAAATGATTCCCAAACAGTCAAACAACCCTTATTCAGAAATTTCACTGGTAGTTCCTGAATTTTTGTGGGATTAATTTTCAGTTCACTGGCATGCATATGTCTTACCTTGGTAAGTATTGTACCTGCTACTTCATACTTTCTATATCTAATTTTAAGTACTACGTCATTAAGTTAGTGGCCCAAAATGGTATCTTTTAAAATTGGGAAATATATATTTATGGTCCTTATGGGCTAAATAATAAGACAGTTGGAGAGTTCATATATGTCTAAGGCAACAAGCATAAGGTATAAGCTATCTCTGCCAGATGAAAACAAAATCATTTAGGATATTTTCAATCTGGCTAAATGTAGAAGAAAAACATAACTTCTCTGTTCACTAGCTACATTCCAATTGCATTAAACTGAATTAATTGACAACAATAAAGAGACCACATTTGGAAAATAGCAAGTTATTCTTACTATATTTATTCCTCCATGCGCCATTTATTTGCTTTGGTCAAAGTGGAGAATTAAGTGATGTGATACCACAGAAGCTGGGACGAGAGAAAAGCCAGTAGAAGGTAAAGCTTCCTAATGCGACTCCTGCTCCTTCCCTCCTTTCTGCAAAGGCCTGCTGGGTGTCCCCTGACTTCTGAGGTGTGCTTTATGGGACAGAGGGAAAGACAATTCAGATTCTGCAGCAGGGGTTAAAGCCAAGAAAAGCTTCTGGAGCTCCTAAGCACTCCTGGGTACACAAGATTCAAATTTCTGTTTAAATCCTGGTTTCACCAAGGACTGTGTAACCTTGAGCAAGTTATTTAGTGGCTTCCGGGTGTTGAATGTCCACCGTGTTCCAGGAGCTTTGTGTTTATTATTTCATATAATTCTCACAGTAAGCCTGCGAGGTAGATCATTCTCTCCACATTCTGCACAAAACCTGGGAGGCACTGTGCACGGGGAAACGTTCTTGGGCCTGAGATTTAGACTGTCTCCATTTAAATCCTTATGTGTCACCTTGAGCAAGTTAACTCCTTTGTATTTCACAAAACTTTTCATAGGTAAAATTTGGATAATCCACCTACTTTCAAGGCTTGTTGTGAGGACAAATGAAGGAGGTCATGATGTGTTTTTTTAACAACAAAAGTGGGTGTGATAGGAATCACCTTCTCAGCTTTATTTGAAATTTTGAGTGTGGCATTAATCCAATCATATCATTGTTTCTATTCTTACAAGCCTCACTCGATTCAGAGTTCATTCAAAATGTGCTTTTTTTGGTTAAGTCAAGTAATTAACCACCAACAAAGCTGAGGAGGTAAGAGCAAGTTTCTGTCTCATATTCTAAGGCAGCTGGGGCACACACCTGCATACACCATTCCAAAAGGAAGAAAGATGTGTTTTAAAAAGAAGAATTTGGCTTCCCTGGTGGCGCAGTGGTTGAGAGTCCGCCTGCCAGTGCAGGCGATACGGGTTTTTTGTGCCCCGATCAGGGGGAATCCCACATGACGCGGAGCGGCTGGGCCCGTGAGCCATGGCCGCTGAGCCTGCGCGTCCGGAGCCTGTGCTCCGCAACGGGAGAGGCCACAGCAGTGAGAGTCCCGCATACCACAAAAAAAAAAAAAAAAAAAGGAAAAAGAATGGAGGCTTTTGGTCATAAAGGAAACAGTGCCAACTATCAATATCTACTTTTCATGATGTTCTCTGCTCAAACATTTGTGACATATTGATTACACATCTATTTTTGTAATTTAAAGCCTATGTTACATCATCAAGCATATCTGTATTTTGAAGACCACTAAGGAGAGAAGGGGATGTGTACAGCTAAGGCTTAATCTCTGTTCGATTTTTACTGGGAAGGATAAAAATGGAATAGACTCCAATCATTTAGAAAATAATCTTTTTGAAGAACCATTTCACATCAAATTTTCACTTATAGCTACTGAATATTTAACCTGTCCAAGTAAGGGTAGCAATAATATGCTGTCACTTCAGAAACTAGAGAGATGAAATTAGTTAACTTGAAAGCTAGAAAAAGAACAAATTTTTTAGAGCACCCACCCGTCTGGACCCATGGGTGGCAAGAATGTTGCTATCCTTCATATGATATCGGTCCTATATCCTTCTATCCATTTTACACATCTGCATTTTTATGCCAAATTTTAAAAAATATGTATAGTTATTTATTTCTGAAGAATACGATTTTGTGCCAGCAGTCAATTTCTACCTTTCCTTGTGAGTTCAAAAACTGGAAATTATTTCATTCGAATATACTGAAAAGATCCTTGAGATCAAGAAAAATACACCAACTATATTTGCTACATAAATTAAGCATATTGAAAACCTGTAAACCAAATATTTTTATAATAAAGATTCCTGTAAGTAATTCAACGTATGAGTCTGATTTAAGGGAAAAGCTCCTCATTTCTTTGTAAAGATATATATTGCAGCTATAAATAAAAATAAACTTTTATAAATAAACAGTACATTGTGGAAAAATTATGAAACTGAGATAAGCCAAATTTTTAAAAACTACAATCATGAGTAATATTCTAAATGTTTAACATCCTGTAAGGTATAGATCCTGTCAGGCATAATGGACACTATCTATAAATCACATTATACAAATGTTATCGAGCTAGAGTCAGCCATGCCCAAAGTGTTATCTTCTAGGCATTAACTGCTTTCAAATTTTGGGTGCAATTCTTATGAGACCTGGGGATCTTAGGTTATTTTGAGTATGATACTCTTTTAGAATATGTTTAAAAGCCCTCAAATATGTTTGTTTACAGAGTTTCTTTACACGTTTTTGTACAGAGAGATTCTAAGGGCTACAAAACACTAAATAATGATTATAAAAAATTTAACAACTTATTTTGTCTTTCATGTATGTAACATATAGATATATTAATCACAAAGGAATCTATTAATGTTTCTATTATAATATCAGATTATAATAAATAAAATAGTAAAATAATGGAATTATTTAACCACTACTTCATTCTTGAAATTTTAACTCAAGAATTTTGCTCTTACAAACATTGTTTTATGAATATCTGTGTATAGACATATTCACATACTTATACACGTGTTTTCCTAAGGACACTTCACCACAGTAAATTTGCTTTGTTAAAAAGCATTAAGTTGGGCTTCCCTGGTGGCGCAGTGGTTGAGAGTCCACCTGCCGATGCAGGGGACACGGGTTCGTGCCCCGGTCCGGGAGGATCCCACATGCCGCGGAGCGGCTGGGCCTGTGAGCCATGGCCGCTGGGTCTGCACATCCGGAGCCTGAGCTCCACAACGGGAGAGACCACAGCAGTGAGAGGCCCGTGTACCGCAAAAAAAAAAAAAAAAAAAAAAAAAAAAAAAAAAAAGCATTAAGTTCTCTGTTCTGAATTGAGTTAGTTGCAGCTACATCAACACACATAATGCTTTCGTGTCTTTCATAATCTATTTCCAAATATCCCTTCAGAAATATTGTACCATTTACTCCCATGATAGGAAAAAAAAAAGTTTGTCATTTATCCAAACCCTTGCTTCATTAGTGATGTTACTGGTGCCTTATATGGATTCTCACTGAGTCTGTCAGATGCATACATCACACAGCTACTAAGAATGTTAGCTGCTAAGGGCTCTTAACCATCACCTTCTCTGGCAGCCAAACAGGAACTGCCTCATCCCCAAATAAGGATAATACTCTTTCTGGGATAGTCAGGCCAATGACTGACTGAACTGAGGGGGTGGTTAAAAAATAGTTTCAGCTCTCTTGCTTAAGGTGAGGGTAGGTCTGTAGCACAGTTTATGCAGCAGAGCTTCCCTTGAAATCAGGCTGAAGCTAGTCTCTAGCTGAGAAGACTTACTCTCTTAGCTTCTTTCTCCTGTCCTTCCCTGCTTCCCTAATCCTCTTTTTATGAAAGGACATCCTCAACAAATCATTTCCTTCAACAACTTCTGTCTCAAGGTCTAAGGAACTTAACCTCAGACAGCTGTTGCCAGGAAGAGTCCTAAGAAGTAGCCTCCAACAATGGAATTCTGGAAATGGACCACTTGATGGCTATATGGCCATGAAGACCTCATCACTGATGGCAGGTGGATTATCAATAGTCCTTGGAAAGTTGTAGCAGTGGGACTTCCAAGATTTTTAACTGTGGTGAATGGAGATGGGAAGCAGGGATAATATAATCTGGTATATTTTTGTTAGCATTTAAGAGTTAAAGGAAAATAGTAACTGAAAGGGCTATGAAATTGGGTGGCTATTGTTAAGTAACATTGATGCATGAAGCAATCTATTAATAAGGGAACTTCAAGATCCAGAGAGCCTCTTAGGCAACATTTAAGGAGGCACTCATCTATGACAGAATTGAAGACCTAAGTGTAAGCAAGTACGAGCATAACTTCAAATAAGGCTGAATTTTCAGAGGAGGGCAATTTCCTAAGTCAAAGTCAGAGCACTGATAGGGAAGAGGTAGGATATTTAATTAGATGACCTTGAACATTTCAAATAGGATTGACCCTACTCTCCATCACCCCCAGTTATACATTTGGGCAATTTGAGTTCCCTGTTCCTATAACTTTAGGCTCTGTAGTTTTAATGTTTCTGGGTACTAAAAGGAAAGGCTTTCTCCAGAGTACATAGTTAGAGTTCACTAAATTTGAAGGTATGACCGCTTCCTGGTCATTTGGTCCACCTTGTGCAGCAGACACAGAAAGGAATGATCATATTGGCAGGAGTACTCAAAACTTAACGTTTGAAGTGGTAGCATTGCTGCTACATGATAGAGAAAGGGTGAAATATCTTGGCACTCAAGTAATCCATTAGCACAATTTTTGGTACTCCTATATACAGTATTAAATGTAAATGGGGCATTATAGGGGGAAAAAGACCTGTTTAGGGGATGGTAAACTGGAGTTCAGACACCTCATGGATAGATATCTGTTACATACAAGGCAAGCCTTTAGACAGTAGAAGTTACAAATCTTGAGTGTGTAGTGGAGGAGACCACAGTCTGATGCTCTGGTCAACAGTCCAAGTTGAACTTTCAGCCAACAGCATCAATTGATAGGCATGTGAATAAACCATATGGGATGACCAGCCTTGTTATGTCTTCAGATGACGGCAGCCTCAGTCAACATCTTACTGTAACTGGATGAGATCCTCCAAGTGAAACAGATCCAAGCAAACCCTTTGCAAACTATTGATCAAAATATTGTGGACTAAAACTGCTTGGTTTAAACTGCTCTTTTGGAGTAATCTGTTATATAGGATTAGGAACTGGAATTGCAAAATAAATATGTAAGAGATGGTATAGGAAGGTAAAAGAAAGAAAGATTTTACCTGTCAAAAACAATATTATTCCAAATTTATAAATAGGGCAGTGAGATGAAATTAACACACGCGTCCAGGCACACACACACTCACACATACAAGTGGCAGTCAATATTCTAGGCTAGTAGTTTTTAAACATTAATATGTGTAAGAATCACTTGAGCATCTGTTAAACTATGGACTCCCAAAACCAATCTTCACAAAGTCTGAAGTAGTTGAATCAGACAAGTCCTAGAAGACTACAAGACTCTCAAACCTACTAGCTGATTCTGATATTATTTGGACAAAAACTCCTCTATACCATGTCTGGTCTCAAACCCCATCTCCCACATGTTTATGATATTGATTTCTATCATCTCAAAAAATATAAGGATGCTTATATTTATACTTACTAAGTACTTATTAAGGGTCCCAATCAGATCAGAACTCTATATTGCTGCCACTTGAATAAAAGGGAACAAATGGCTTATTGGTAGAACTCAAACAACTTTAAAGGAGTGGGGTGAGGTAAGGGAGAGGCAGAAAAAAACTTACCTCTTAAGAATGGATAAGCCTAACACATCTCGATTTTAAGGATCTTTTTAATGCAGCCTATCCCCTTTTTGTCAGATCAATTTTAATTGGAAACTTCTCACATAATTAGATTTTTTTTAAAGCCTGTGCAGGAGCATTGAAGTGGTTTTTTTTCTTTCTTTGTTTTTTGAACTTTTCTCCTTTTTGAAGACAAGCATGATTTTTAGTCTCTTATTTATTAATTCTTAGGCACTTTTATAAAATAATAAAACAATGATGACCATATATTAACAAGACTATATCATGACCTATCCCATTCTAATTGTTTAAAATAAAAATATGTGAACCAAAGGATCTTGCAAGGGAACGTTTCCTTGGCCATTTATTGAATACTCGATCATGTTTTCTGAAAGGTAGTCTTTATTTTTTTTTCTTCTTTGGGGTGGAGGTTAATTTCAGTTAATGTCAGGTATTAGTCCTTTGAAAGTATACCTAGCTTTGTCCAATTTTCATATAAACACAGAGCTCATGATTTTTATTGCTTGTATTTATACTAATAAACATGTATGGATAGGGTTCTAACATAAGACAGGTAAAGTGCTTTAATATATTTTAAATGAAGTCTTTTACATTAATATTTGAAGAAGTATTAAAAACTGAATGGGAAATAATGTTATTTATTTATTTATTTTAATTTTAATTTTTTTTGCGGTACGCGGGCCTCTCACTGTTGTGGCCTCTCCCATTGCGGAGCACAGGCTCCAGACTCTCAGGCTCAGCACCCATGGCTCACGGGCCCAGCCGCTCCGCAGCATGTGGGATCTTCCTGGACCGGGGCATGAACCCGTGTCCCCCTGCATCGGCAAGTAGACTCTCAACCACTGCGCCACCAGGGAAGCCCAATAAGTTTTTTCTTAATAATAACAGGTTCTTAATTACAATGACTTCTTATACATTATAATTGATTTTGTTATCAGGAAACTTGCAAAGTTAATATACAGATGAAAAGACAGAAAGGACTTTAAGCGAACTAGTATGTGAACATTTAAAAGAATGTGATTATCTTGCATCCACAGTCCAGTTTAACAAACATAATTACTTACTGGGAATTAGAAATAAGTGTTTGGTGCTGAATCTGAAACAATCACATAATTTAAACCTAATTTAAAACAATCTATAAAAAATGAGTAGCCTGAGGCTTGTTTTGTGAACTTCAATGCATCCAATTTTGAAGTCTTCAGAGTCATCCTGAGTCTTCATGGGATCATCAGGACCATTATTTTGATTTTTTTTGATGTCTATACAATTGCCAACAGAATTAAATAATCTATTCAGGAGATTTGGGCTTTGGGAGTTAACCTGAAGGATGTTGATAGATGAATAAAGAATGAAAGTCTCATGGCTTTTTATGTTTAACTTCTCAGGACAAGACAATCCATTAATGACCAATAGTGAAATAGGTGTGCCTAATACCCATGTCTGTAAAGATCTTATGATAATATTGGGTTATTGGTTTTATAACCTGAATGTGAATACTTGAAAAGAATCTGCATTAGTCAGGGTTCTTTAGAGAAACAGAACCAGTAGGATATACATACATAGAGAAAGAAAAAGATTTATTGTATAGAATCAACTTATAAGGTTATGAAGGTTAAGAAATTCTATAACCTTCCATCTGCTAGTTGGAGGCCAAAGAAAGCCAATGGTGTAGTTCAAGCCTAAGTCCAAAGGCCTGAGAACAAAGGGAACCAATGAGTAAGTCCCAGTCAGAGTCTGAAAGGTTAAGAACCAGGAGAGCTATTGGGATAAATCTTGGTCCTACTGCAAAAGACCCATGTTCCAGCTCAAAGACGTTCAGGCAGAGAGCAAATGCTTACTTCCTCATCCTTTTTGTTCTATTCACTCCCTCAACAGGTTGAAAGGTGCTCACAGACAACAGGGAGGGCATTTCCTTTATTCAGCCTACCAATTCAATACTAATCCCATCTGGAAACAACCTCACAGACACATCTAGAAATAATGTGTAGCCAAGTATCTGGGCATCCTATGTCCCAGTCAAGTTGACATAAAATTAACCATCACAAGGCCACCCCTTTGTCAAACTGATACTCATATACATGTCCTTAAACCATATTTAATCTCCAACTAAAGACAATAACAATATCATAATTCTACTTAACATGATATCAACACAGCTATTCTGCATACAACAAAAATCAATCTAACCCTTCCTCAGTATGGGAGGTAAAGTCCATAAGAGATGTTTACACTTCTGAATATCCTTTAACTTAAATACTATGATATAAAGTAAGTATATATTATATTACATGATAAGGGAGAAAGAAAGGAAAGAAAATAGACATTTGCCACACACACACACACACACAAACGTATGCATAGTAAAATAAGGAGGAAATATTCATGACGATTACAGTCCTTTTATCTGTAATTTTCCATTCACTTTAATCAGAGGGTATGGTAATATCAGAGACACCTTAAGGGATCTCCTGTATTCTAGAATACTCTTTATTTTGTCCATTGTGGAGTAGTAGTCCAATTTTCCCTTGGTAGTCAACACCAGTTACCCCAGCCAACAATGAAATGGCCTTATTTGCTTGTTGAGTCAGAAGCATGCAGACTTCAAAGTGATCAGAGGGCAGTCTTAACTTAGAGTTCAATGGGATTATTGTATCACCTGGTGTAAGCATTCCTCCCTCTTGAACTAAGACATCTAGGCACAGCAGAGAATAAGGTCATGGGAACAGGAAGCAAGAATTTTGCTGGTGGGTCACAAGGGGTAATAGTGAGTGGGTACCACTCTCATTTCCACTCCTTGGTTCCTAACCCTGTGAATCCTGGCTATGGGAGAAACAACACCTTATATTCAATGCTTTTTCAGAGCATATATAGCCTTCTGAAGAACCTTGCCCTAGCCCTGCTGGGTGTTGCCACTTGGCAGGCACTACAACTGAGTATTCAAAAGGCCATTCCACTTCTCTACCAAACCAGATGCTTTGGGATAGTGGGAAAAATGATAAGAACAGTGTCTTCCATGAGCTTGGGCCCACTGTTACACTCTTTTCACTGTGAAGTGAATTCTTTGAACAGAAGTAATGTGAAATACCATGACTCTAGATAAGGCAATCTATAAGTCCACACATGACAGTTTTGGCAGAACTATTGTGTACATGGAAAGAAATTCTATATCCGGGATAAGTGTCTATTTCAGTAAGAATAAAACACTGCCTTTTCCATGATGGAAGCAGTCCAATGTAATCTACCTTCCACCAGGTAGCTGGCTGATCATCCAAGGTAATGGTACCTGGAGGCTCAGTGTTGGTTTCTGATGCTGGCAGATTGGGCACTCAGCAGTGGCCATAGCCAGGTCACCTTCAGTAAGTGGAAGTCCTTGTCACTGACTACCTGCATAACCTACTTCTCTGCCACCATTACCACTTTGTTCCTGAGCCCACAGGACAATGACAGAGTGGCTTGGAGAAGGAAGGTGACTAGCATCCACAAAACAGGTCATCCTATCATATAATTTCCCAATCATGTTTCTTCTAATTCCCTGACCATCCAGCCAAACCACTGGCCACAGCTCACAAATCAGTATATAATCGAATATTCGGCTATTTCACCTTCCAAGCAAATTGAACGACCAGATGCACTGCTAGCATGTCTGCCCATTGGGAAGATTTTATTTTAGCACTGCCTTTCAGGGATGTCCCAGAGAGGGGCTATAATGCCGTATCTATTAACTTTAGGGCAGTGCCGTAGAACCTTCTGTAAACGAGGCCTGAGTCTTCTTTCCCTCTGTCAGCTGATACTAGAGAACTTCCCATGAGGACAAAGGTACAGGTTGGGAGACAAAAGCAGTGTAGCAGGAATGGGGACCATTTGGGCCACTTCTTTATATAATTTATATGTACCTTCAAGGTCTGCTTGGACCTAAACATGTATATACCACTTCCATTTGATGATGGACTATTTCTGTGCATGCCCACATTTTTGGCTTGATAGGTCAGATAATATACAGCTCATGATGGGCAGCTCAGGTTGCATGGTAACATGGTGGCACATGGTTAAGTGTTCAGTCTCTACTGAGGCCTGGTAGCAGGCTAAGACCTGTTTCTCAAAAGGAGAGTAGTTGTCTGTGGAGGATACCAGGGATTTACCCAAAACTCTAAGGGCCTGTGCTGTGATTCATGTACAGAGCCTGCAAAAGGCTCCAAAGAGAATTGCTCTCTGTCACTGACACTTCAAGCACCATTGCATCTGCTAAATCATATAGCACAAGTGGCAGTAAAACTTACACAGCAGGCTGGCTCTATATCAGAGCCTTCCATTGTTCTTGATCCCACTCAAATTTAGCAGCTTTTCAGGACTCCCAGTAAATGAGTCAAGGTAATACACCCAAATAGACTACATTGCCTCCAACATCTAAAGAGGTCCACTAGGTGTTGTACATCTATTTTAGCTGTATTAGGGGCCAGGTGCACCTACCTATCCTTCAGCTTAGAAGGGACATCTCAACATGACCCACACTACTCAACTTCCCACTGGGTAGGAAGCCGTTGAAATTTAGTCAGATGTATTTCCCACCCTCTCTCATGTAAAGTCTTACCAATAAGTCTAGAATAGTTGCTATTTTTTCTCATTTGAGCCAGTTGGAATAACATTATCAATGCAAGGGACTTCTTGTAAAAGGGAAAGGTGATCAAGATCCCTGCTGACTAAATTACAACATAGGGCTGAAGGGTTGATATATACCTAAAGTAGGACCAGGAAGATGGCCTTGTAAGCTGACAGCAAACTCATTCTGATGGATCTTATTGATAAGAATGGGGAAAAAGGCATTTACCAGATAAATAGCTACTTCCTAGGTACCAGAGGATGTGTTAATTCATTCAAAATAAAAACCACTTCTGTTACAGCAGCAGCAGTTGGAATCACCACCTGTTTAAGCTGGTGATAATCCACTTATTCTCCAAATCAATCATCTTCTACACAGTTGATTCCCTACAGAGTTCAATGGTAATGAGGTGGGAATCACCACCTCTGCCTCTTTCAAGTCCTTGATGGTGGCACTAATCTTTGCAATACCTTTGGGATGCAGTATTGCTCCAGGTTTACTATTTTCCTAGATATAAGCAGTTCTAACAGTTTCCACTTTTTCTTACCCTCCATAATCTCCCTCACTCCACAGATCAGGTAACAAATGTGGGGATTCCATCAGCTAATAAGTGTATCTATTCCAATTATGCATTCTGGAACTGGTGAAATTACAGCAGGATGGGTTCAGAAAACCACTGGGCACAGTGTGAGAGGGACCTGAGCAAAAACTCCATTCAGCATCTGACTTTTTTAAGCCCCTATTCTGACTGTGGACCACAGTGAAGTTTTTGGTCTCCTAGAATCTCAGTTCAGAGCCAGTGCCCGGTAGTCCCTAAAAGGTCTGAACATTTCCTTTTCCTCAATATACAATTACTCTGGTGCAAGGCCATAGGTCCCCTTGGGGGAAAGATTAGCAGTATACATTTTGGGAAGTATACCAGGGTCCTTCCTCAGAGGAACCCAGTCTTCCCTTCATTCAAGTGGTTTTTGAATCTGCAAATTGGCTCAAGACCAAGAATTGATTGAAGGGTTGTAACTCTGTTTTTATGATTCAGGTTAGATGTTTTTTTTCACTTGACCTAGAACTTTTCTGTTTTTACAAAAAAGTCAGATTTTAGTAGGTTTCTTACCTATTTTACTTCTAGATATACACCATGAACTAGCCAATTCCATAGGTAGGTAGAAGTCAGTCTACTCTGAATGCTGCTTTGACTACTGCCCATCATGGTAACCACGCTCACCTTGTCTTTGGTGGTTGAGGGCCCAGCTTGGTCCCTGCCACCCCCAGATCCAATTACTTTCATTGCATTTAGGCTTACCAATTTAGTGCCTGCTGTTCCTCCTGTAAGATCTAGCCAACAGAGAAGAGTGACCACAGAACTCTTCAGGGATGCCTGGACAACACACAAAAATTAATTTCTCACAATATCAGTGAAAGGTGTGTCTTCTGGATCTTCCCCATGTGGATGAGTATGTCTTAAATGACAAATCCACTCTTACATTCCAATCTAACATTCCAGCCTCTGAATTCTTTCCTTTACATTAAACCATGGCAGGTCTGGCATCTCCAACTTGTTCTCTTTTCTTTTTGTCAGCTTTTGGTCCATATTTCAGCCAATCAAATAATCAAACTGTTTAACCCTTTTCTAACCCCCTGAGCTGCAACATTAAATGCGGAGTCCCGGGCTTCCCTGGTGGCGCAGTGGTTGGGAGTCCGCCTGCCGATGCAGGGGGCACGGGTTCGTGCCCCGGTCCGGGAGGATCCCACGTGCCGTGGAGCGGCTGAGCCCGTGAGCCATGGCTGCTGAGCCTGGGCGTCTGGAGCCTGTGCTCCGCAAAGGGGGGGGCCGCGGCAGTGAGAGGCCCACGTACCACCAAAAAAAAGAAAAAAATAAATAAATAAATAAAAAAAAATGCGGAGTCCCTGTTTAGCAAGTCTATATCAGTAAATTTGGCCTGATCCAACTCTGTGTTCCTTCCACTATTATTCCACACCCTTATTATCTATTCCCACACATTTTCCAGATTTCTTTCTATATAAATTTGTTCTTGTGGAGTCTAGCACACCTCCTTATATGTTATACTTTGTACCTCACTTCAGGGGCCTACTGGGTTTTGAGTTCGTTATAGGTCTAAAAGCAAAGGGGGTGATGGGGGTGGGTCTTGAGGAGAATCAGCCTTTCTTACAACAGCTTCAGGTGAAAACATTACAGTTTCCTCAGGCAATGCAGAGTTAATCCCTCAGATGGGGATGGAAAGGCCAATAGTACTGGGGCTAAGAAGGCCAGTTCCACTGGCAAAGAATACTCAACAATATTTACAGCCTCATTATCCCTAGCTTCATCAGGGTCATGTCTCCATCCTAACTTACAGAATCCCATTCTTTCCCAATCAATGCCCTCGCATTAGTAGTAAAGACCCCCAGAGGCTGAGACCTCAACTTACATTTTAATTATGAGTCTTTACTGGGTTTGATTCTCAGCAATCTCAGCCATGCAGCTACAGGAAATAAGGGTCTCCTTCAGGGCACATTCATTAAAGTTATTTATTTGGTGCTTGGCTGGGAATTCAAATCCCTGAGCTTATCCTTTTCCTTTATCATTTTGTCCAGCAATATTAGGAAAAACCAGCCTACCCCATCACATTAGTCAGTTTTGCCAAAATGTTCAAAAGTATCATATACACAGTCACCCAGCTTTCTGTTTCTTATAAGTGGTTGATTAGGAGTATCAGAGGCAGATATTTTGTGTATCTCTATTACCAGTTCACATCATGGACTATCAGTGCTCCTTTATTACTGTAAATAGAATTCTTAGCACCTTTAAATCAAATTTGATCTTCAGTTCCCAAAACTCTAGAACCAATTCCAAAAATGTATCTTTAAATTTATGTTCTTCTAGAACAATTCTCAGTCCCCAAATCAATATTAGTCAGGGTTCTTCAGAGAAAAACCAATAGCATATATCTACATCTACACCTATATCTATCTATATATATCTCCTCTATCTATCTATCTATCTATCTATCTATCTATCTATCTATGTAGAGAGAGAGAGAGTGAGAGAGATTTTTTCATAAGGAATTGGCTCATATGAATATGAATATGAAGGCTACAAACTAGAGGGCTAAGAAAAAAGATGGTGTAGTTCCAGTCCAGTCCTGAAGGCCTGAGAACCAGCAGAGTCAATGATGTAAGTCCCAGACAGAGTCCAAAGCCTCAAGAACCAGAGGAGCCAAAGGTTTAAGTCTCAGTCTAAGTGCAGGAGAAGGTCCCAGTTCAAGCAGTCAGAAAGATGGGAAATTCTTTGTTCCTTTTTGTTCTAGTCAAGCTCTCAACAGATTGTGATGCCCACCCACACTGAGAAGAACAATCTGCTTTATTCAGTCTACCAATTAAAATGCTAATTTCATCTGGAAACACTCTCACAGACATACCCAGAAATAGTGCTTAACAAGTACCTGGTCACCTCTTGTCCTTGTCAAGTTGACACATAAAATTAACCATCATAGAATTCTCTGAAAAAGTTCTTGATAATGCAGCCTAACTTAATCATGTACTTGAGATAATTAAGAAATAAGAGGTCCTGGATTTCCTTTAGGAAAATATAACTAAATGCTTAATTACATTAAAACTAAGTTTTTTAAAATTAAAATTTAAGTAAAACTTAATTAAATTAAAACTGAAATGCTTAAATAATTTCACACTAAAAAAGCCAAAGATTTTTGTGCAATATTTCTTCATAATATCAATGGAAATTCTCTAATTATATATTACTTGGCTTGCAAATATTCATGATTTTTGATTCATTGCTTTCTTCCTCATCTTCTTCACTTTGGGCCCTTTAAAAACTCATCATCATCTTTAGCATGAAGAAGGTGCATAAAAAAAAGAAAATCTCAAGTTAGCTAATATTGATGTGTTTTTGAAGATGAGGTGATTGTAAAAGTCTTCTATAACTGGTAGATTACATATCTATGCCTTCCTTCTTCTCAGAGTTATCTCATATTAATTAATTATATATTTTTAAACACAGCAAAACTTCATTAGAGCAGGAAAAATTGAACTGCCTCAGAGATGGATGCAACTTTATTTAAATTATATTAATAAAATATAAACACTAATGGCCACTGATGTCCAGCAGGCCAAGTCATTACTAAGGCTGCTTTACTTGTGTTATACATTATGTTGGTAGACTGTCGACCACAGCTTCCATAAAGTTCATCTAAATAATAGGGTAATAGTACCAGACAAAACTGTAATTCGAAAAGATACACTCACCCTTATGTTCATAACAACACTATTTACAATAGCCAGGACATGGAAACACCCTAAATGTCCATCGACAGATGAATGGATAAAGAAGATGTGATATATATATATATATACAATGGAAAACATTGTATAAGTTGTAAGTCAGAAAGAGAAAGACAAATACTATAATGATATCACTTACATGTGGAATCTAAAATACGACACAAATGAACATATCTACAAAACAGAAACAGACTCATAGACATAGTGAATAGACTTGGGGTTGCCAAGGGGAAGAGGGAATGAAGGAGAGAAGGATTGGGAGTTTGGGATTAGCAGATGCAAACTATTAAATATAGGATGGATAAATTAGGTCCTACTGTATAGCACAGGGAACTATATTCAGCATCCTGTGATAAATCATAATGGAAAAGAATATGAAAAAGAATATATGTATATGTATAACTGAATCACAATCATGTATGTACAGCAGAAATTAACACATTTGTAAATCAACTATACTTTAATAAAATATTTTTAAAAATAATAGGGTAATAGTAATAATACAGTGAATTTTGCTAATCATTTTAATATTGTATATATATAAATATTCATTTATAATATACCAATATTAATCAGAATAGTGTATTCATTAGTGTGCAAATACGTAGAACAAGGGATGGTCATCAAGTTAAATGCCCTTAGATTTGTGTATTTAAATTTCTCTTCAAGAATATTGGGCTAAATATTCATTTGTATGAATCTCCTAAATTTTCTTGATTGTGATTTAAAAATTGTTGAATATATAAAATTCTACATGTAAGTTGGAGAGATCTAATTATATGTGGTTTTAAATGTTTTATGATTATCACATACCCTTATAATGTACAGATATAAGGAATGATTAAAACACAGAATACTGAATACCAATTAACTCTGACAATTTTGTATAGAAATTTCTTCATTTAATTTTTTCCTCATTTTCTACATTGTTTTTAGGTAAGGTTTAGTTGAATATTTGTTTCAGTAGCTTTTATTTAGAAAAACAATTATATTGGAAAATCATTTTCAAAGTATACATGTTCCTAGAGACAATGAACATAGTCACTGTGTTGGAACCAAGATTTGCGCCTCCCCGGATCTGCTCAGCTCCACCAGTGGCCCAAGCCACAGCCACTCTCTGGCTTCCTGGAATGGCTGGAAGGACCCCAGCGATGGCTTATACTCTCACAGCAACTGTCCCCTCCTCATAAAGTCCAGGCCACCTTTTGTACAGATTTAAGCAGTTGTATACTCCTAGAGACTTGTAAAGAAAAACTGCTAACCCAGCACAATAGCAGCATTGTACCTCCTGGAACTACAACTCCCCAGTGGTACCCATAGAGCCAGGTAACACAGCCTAGAAATGTGGGAGAGTCATTGCCTCCTTGGCTAGTCTTTGCCCAATAAAAGACATAAGTCAGGCAGAAGCCATTAGATAAATTGTTTGTTCTTCCTCCCCCCGAGGACTGTCGCAAGATGGATTAGTATCTTATTGACATCTCTAGAGATATTTCACATGACCCAGCTCCCAACTGTATTTGTTGCAAAGCTGTGATGGGCTCTGTAACTCTTGTATTTGCTCTTTCACCATGTTTCACTTCCTTTTTGCTTTGAATCTCAGTTCCCAGGAAGTCTAATAGTGTTAACTCACAAGTTTTGTCTCAGACTCTACTTTCTAGGAACTCAGTGTATGGACCTTTTTAGTTTTTATTGAATTTGTTACAGTATTGCTTCAGTTTTATGTTTTGTTTTTCTGGCCGAGAGGCATATGTGATCTTAGACCCCTGACCAGGGATTGAACCTGCAACCCCCTGCACTGGAAGGCGAAGCCTTAACCCCCAGACTGCCATGGAAGTCCTCGAGAAGAACTACTTTATAGAGTTGTGTTCCCTACATTGATTTCAGTAAAAATAATAATTTGATAATAAATTTGTGGACTTAACTATGAGGATTTTTTCTTTCTAATTACATAATAACTAGAAAGCAAGAGCTTACAATTACAGCATATTTAATGTATTTCTATTCAAATCACATGTACAATAATGATGATGTAAATAGCAATGCATTAGATATTCTGGTAAGAGTATATGACTATGAGAACTCAAGAAATGTACATCTACATAAGGAGAGATAAAACTATTTTACATGAAGTAATTATTGAACAATTAGACATTAAACTTTGAGGTACTAGCTATAAGTATTGTGGGGTTTAAGATAAAGCAGTGATCACTTAGCTCACTGGAAATGACATAAAAGGGAGCAGAATGGTTCAAAGCTTTCTACGTTAGTAGTTGAAAAGCAACCGGAATGAGAATAGTCAAACCCCTTTGCCTCTAATGATAAGAGGCATGGCCAAGAAAGGATGAATTAAAGTTAATAGGAAACAATAGCTCACATACAAGAATCAGTTAAGTATGTGAAGTAACTATGATCATTTAACTAAAATAGAGAAAATTTAAATTCTAATATAGGAGGTTAGATAAGCTAGTCTTCAAACCATTGTTTAATGTGATATATAATTCCTTACTGATTCTGAAGCATCTCAAATTGATTTATACTTAATTCTGACATCAATTATTATAATACCCTTGGATTCTCTGGTTTTTATTCAAAACATATAATTAGACTTAAGCAATAAAATATATGATTATTTTTTTGAATTTTATTTAATTTTTTTAATATAGCAGGTTCTTATTAGTTATCTATTTTATATATATGAGTTTATATATGTCAATCCCAATCTCTCAATTCATCCCACCACCACCCACCACCCTGATTTCTCCCCTTGGTGTCTATACATTTGTTCTCTACATCTGTGTCTCTGTTTCTGCCTTGCAAACCACTTCATCTGTACCATTTTTCTAGACTCAACATATATGCATTAATATACAATATTTATTTTTCTCTTTCTGACTTATTTCACTCTGTATGACAGTCTCTAGGTCCATCCATGTCTCTACAAATGACCCAATTTTGTTCCTTCTTATGGCTGAGTAATATTCCACTGTATATATGCAACACAACTTCTTTATCCATTCATCTGTCGATGGGCATTTAGGTTGCTTCCATGACCTGGCTATTGTAGATAGTGCTGCAATGAACATTGTGGTACATGACTCTTTTTGAATTATGGTTTTCTCTGGGTATATGCCCAGTAGTGGGATTGCTGGGTCATATGGTAATTCTATTTTTAGTTTTTTAAGGAAGCTCCATACTGTTCTCCATAGTGGCTGTATCAACTTACATTCCCATCAACAGTGCAACAGGGTCCCCTTTTCTCCACACCCTCTCTAGCATTCGTTGTTTGTAGATTTTCTGATGATGCCCATTCTAACCAGTGTGAGGTGATACATTACTGTAGTTTTGATTTGCATTTCTGTAATAACTAGTGATGTTGAGCACCTTTTCATGTGACTCTTGGCCATCTGTATGTCTTCTTTGGGGAGATGTCTAGTTAGGTCTTCTGCCCATTTTTTGATTGGGTTCTTTGTTTTTTTTAATATTGAGCTGCATGAGCTGTTTATATATTTTGAAGATTAATCCTTTGTCTGTTGATTCATTTGCAAATATTTTCTCCCATTCTGAGGGTTGTCTTTTCATCCTGTTTGTAGTTTCCTTTGTTTTACAAAAGCTTTTATGTTTCATTATATCCCATTTGTTTATCTTTGTTTTTATTTCCATTACTCTAGGAGGTGGGTAAAAAAGGATCTTGCTGTGATTTATGTCAAAGAGTGTTCTTCCTAGGTTTTACTCTAAGAGTTTTATAGTGTTCAGTCTTACATTTAGGCCTTTAATCCATTTTGAGTTTATTTTTGTGTATGGTGTTAGGGAGTGTTCTAATTGCATTCTTTTACATGTAGCTGTTGAGTTTTCCCAGCACCACTTATTGAAGAGGCTGTCTTTTCTCCATTGTATATCCTTGCCTCCTTTGTCATTGATTGGTTGACCATAGGTATGTGGGTTTATCTCTGGGCTTTCTATCCTGTTCCATTGATCTATATGTCTATTTTTGTGCCAGTACCATATTGTCTTGATTATTGTAGCTTTGTAGTATAGTCTGAAGTCAGGTAGTCTGATTCCTCCAGCTTCGTTTTTTACCCTTAAGATTGCTTTGGCTATTCAGGGTCTTTTGTGTCTTCATATAAATTTTAAGATTTTTGGTTCTAGTTCTGTAAAAAATGCCAATGGTAATTTGATAGGGATTTCATTGAATCTGTAGATTGCTTTGGGTAGTATAGTTATTTTCACAATATTAATTCTTCCAATCCAAGAACGTGGTGTATCTCTCCATCTGTTTGTGTCATCTTTGGTTTCTTTCATCAGTTTCTTACAGTTTTTTGAGTACAGGTCTTTTGTCTCCTTAGATATTTTATTCTTTTTGTTGCAGTGGTGAATGGGATTGTTTTCTTAATTTCTCCTTCTGATCTTTTGTTAGTGTATAGGAATGCAAGAGATTTCTGTGCATTAATTTTGTATCCTGCAACTTAACCAGATTCACTGATTAGCTCTAACAGTTTTCTGATGGCATCTTTAGGATTCTCTATGTATAGTATCATGTCATCTGCACACAGTGACAGTTTTACTTCTTCTTTTCCAATTTGTATGCCTCTTATTTCTTTTTCTTCTCTGACTTCTGTGGCTAGGACTTCCAAAACTATGTTGAGTAATTGTGGTGAGAGTGGACATCCTTGTATTTTTCCTGATCTTAGATGAAATGCTTTTGGTTTTCACCACTGAGAATGATATTGGCTGTGGGTTTGTCATGTATGGTCTTTATTATGTTGAGGTAAGTTCCCTCTATGCCCTCTTTCTGGAGAGTTTTTATCATAAATGAGTGTTGAATTGTGTCAGAAGCGTTTCCTGCATCTACTGAGATGATCATATGGTTTTTATTGTTCAGTTTGTTAATATGGTGTATCACATTGATTGATTTGTATATCCTGAAGAATCCTAGCATCCCTGGGATAAATCCTACTTGATCATGGTGTATGATTCTTTTAATGTGTTGTTGGATCCTGTTTGGTATAGTATTTTCTTGAGGATTTTTGTATCTATATTTATCAATGATATTGGTCTGTAATTTTCTTTTTTTGTAGTATCTCTGTCTGGTTTTGGTATCAGTGTGATGGTGGCCTCATAGAATGAGTTTGAGAGTGTTTCTTCCTCTGCAATTTTTTTGGAAAAGTTTGAGAAGGATGGTGTTAGCTCTTCTCTAAATATTTGATAGAATTCACCTGTGAAGCCATCTGGTCCTGGACTTTTGTTTGTGGGAAGATTTTTAATCACAGTTTCAATTTCATTACTTGTGATTGCTCTGTTCATATTTTCTATTTCTTCCTGGTTCAGTCTTGGAAGGTTTTGCCTTTCTAAGAATTTGTCCATTTCTTCCAGGTTGTCCATTTTTTTGGCCTAGAGTTGCTTGTAGTAGCCTCTTAGGATGCTTTGTATTTCTGCATTGTCCATTGTAAGCTCTCTTTTTCCATTTCTAATTTTATTGATTTGAGTCCTCTCCCTCTTTTTCTTGATATGTCTGGCTAAAGTTTTATCAATTTTGTTTGTCATCTCAGACAACCAGCTTTTAGTCTTATTGATCTTCCTATTGTTTTCTTTGTTTCTATTTCATTTATTTCTGTTCTAAACTTTATGATTTCTTTCCTTCTACTAACTTGGGTTTTGTTTGTTCTTCTTTCACTAGTTCCTTTAGGTTGAGTTTACATTGTTTATTTGAGATTTTTCATGTTTTTTGAGGTAGGATTTTATTGCTATAAACTTCCCTCTTAGAACTGTTTTTTCCTCATCCCATAGGTATTGGGTCATTGTGTTTTCATTGTCATTTGTCTCAAACCAACTTTTTGATTTCCTCTTTGATTTCATCAGTGATCTCTTGGTTATTTAGTAAAGTAGTGTTTAGCCTCCATGTGTTTGTGTTTTTTATACTTTATTACCTGTAATTTATTTCTTATCTCATAGCATTATGGTCAGAAAAGATGCTTGATATGATTTCAATTTTCTTACATTAACCAAGGCTTCATTTGTGACCCAAGGTGTGATCTATCCTGGAGAATGTTCTGTGTGCACTTGAGAAGAAAGTGTAATCTGCTGTTTTCAGATGGGATGTCTTATAAATATCAATTAAAATTATCGGGGCTATTGTGTCATTTAAAGCTTGTGTTTCCTTATTAATTTTCTGTCTGGATGATTGGTCCATTGGTGTAAGTGAGGTGTTAAATTCTCGCAGTGATTATTATGTTACTGTCAATTTTTCCTTTTATAGCTGGTAGCGTTTGCCTTATGTATTTAGGTGCTCCTATGTTGGGTGCATATATATTTATAATTGTTATATCTTACTCTTGGATTGATCCCTTGATCATTATGTAGTGTCCTTCCTTGTTTCTTATAACATTCTTTATTTTAAAGTCTATTTTATCTGATATGAGTATTGCTACTCCAGCTTTCTTTTGATTTCCATTTGCATGGAATATTTTTCCATCCTCTCACTTTCAGCCTGTATGTGTCCCTAGATCTGAAGTGGCTCACTTGTAGACAGCATATATATGGGTCTTGATTTTGTATCCATTCAGTGAGCCTGTGTCTTTTGGTTGGAACATTTAGTCCATTCACATTTAAGGTAATTATTGATATGTTTCTATTACCATTTTCTTAATTGTTTGGGGTTTGTTTTTGTACGTCCTTTTCTTCTTTTGCATTTCCCACTTAGAGAAGTTCCTTTAGTATTTGTTATAGAGCTAGTTTGGTGGTGCTGAATTCTCTTAGCTTTCGCTTGTCTGTAAAGCTTTTGATTTCTCTGTCGAATCTGAATGAGATCCTTGCTGGGTAGTCATATTGGTTGTAGGTTCTTCCCTTTCATTACTTTAAATATGTCATGCAACTCCCTTCTGGCTTATAGAGTTTCTGCTGAGAAACCAGCTGTTAACCTTATGAGAGTTCTCTTGTATGTTATTTGTCATTTTCCCTTGTTGTTTTTAATCATTTTTCTTTAATTTTTTTTTTTTTTTTTTTTTTTTGTGGTACGCAGGCCTCTCACTGTTGTGGCCTCTCCCATTGTGGAGCTCAGGCTCAGCAGCCATGGCTCACGGGCCCAGCCACTCCGTGGCATGTGGGATCTTCCCGGACTGGGGCACGAACCCGTGTCCCCTGCATCGGCAGGCAGACTCTCAACCACTGCGCCACCAGGGAAGCCCTGTCTTTAATTTTTGTCAAATTGATTACTATGTGTCTTGGCATGTTTCTCCTTGGTTTTATCCTGTCTGGGACTCTCTGTTCTTCCTGGACTTGGGTGTCTATTTCCTTTCGACTTGGGTCGCTATTTCCTTTCCCATGTTAGGGAAGTTTTCGACTATAATCTCTTCAAATATTTTCTTGGGTCCTTTTTCTATCTCTTCTCCTTCTGGGACCCCTATAATGTGAATGTTGGTGAGTTTAATTTTGCCCCAGGGGTCTCTTAGGCTCTTTTCATTCCTTTTCATTCTTTTTTCTTTATTCTGTTCCACAGCAGTGAATTCCACCATTCTGTCTTCCAGGTCACTTATCTGTTCTTCTGCCTCAGTTATTCTGCTGTTGATTCCTTTAGTATATTTTTCATTTCAATTATTGTATTGTTCATTTCTGTTTGTTTGTTCTTTAATTCTTCCAGGTGTTTCTGGGGTTTTATCTTATTCCTTCATCTGGTACCTAGTCCTCTGCCTTTTCATTTTGTCTATCTTTCTGTGAATGTGGTTTTTTTTCTACAGGCTGCAGAATTGTAGTTCTTCTTGCTTCTGCTTTCTGCCCTCTCGGATGAGGCTAGCTAAGAGGCTTGTGTAAGCTTCCTGGTGGAGGGACTGGTGATGGGTAGAGCTGGGTGTTGCAGAACTCAGTAAAACTTTAATCTGCTTGTCCATTGATGGTTGGTTTGGGTTCCCTTCATGTTGGTTGTTTGGCCTGAGGTGACCCAGTACTGTAGCCTATGCTGCTCTTTGGTGTGGTTAATGGTGGACTCCGGTATGGCTCATGCCAAGGAGTACTTCCCAGAACTTCTGCTCCCAGTGTCCTTGTCTCACAGTGAGCCACAACCACCCCCTGCCTCTGCAGGAGACCCTCCAACACTAGCAGGTAGGTCTGGTTCAGTCTCCTATGGGTTCACTGCTCCTTCCCCTGGTTCCTGATGTGCACACTACTTTGTGTGTGCCCACCAAGAGCGGAGTCTCTGTTTCCCCCAATTGTGTCGAAGTCCTGCAATCAAATGCCACCAGCCTTCACCATCTGATTCTCTGAAAATTCCTCCTCCCATCGCCAGACCCCCAGGTTGGGAAGCCTGACATTGGCCTCTGAACCTTCACTCCAGTGGGTAGACTTCTGTGGTATAATTGTTCTCCAGTTTGTGAGTTACCCACCCACAAACTGGAGAACAATTATATTATGGGATTTGATTTTATTGTGATTGCACCTCTCCTACCGTCTCATTGTGGCTTCTCCTTTGTCCTTGGATGTGGGGTATATTTTTGGTGAGTTCCAGTGTCTTCCTGTAGATGATTGTTCAGCAGTTGTGATTCCGGTGCTCTCACAAGAGGGAGTGAGAGTCCTACTCTACCATCTTGAACCAATCTTCTCTAATTATATTTCATTAATAATTATTATAGTACAATTATTTGTATCTCTATTATAGGTTTTTATTTAACCTAATAATTTTAAAAGTTAAATTCTTAAATTAAATATACCCATTTAAAATACTATTATTCTGGGCTTCCCTGGTGGCGCAGTGGTTGAGAGTCCGCCTGCCGATGCGGGAGACACGGGTTCGTGCCCTGGTCCGGGAAGATCCCACATGCCGCGGAGCGACTAAGCCCGTGAGCCATGGCCGCTGGGCCTGTGCGTCCGGAGCCTGTGCTCTGCAGCGGGAGAGGCCACAACAGTGAGAGGCCCGCATACCGCAAAAAAAAAAAAAAAAAAAATACTATTATTCTTATCAAATGAAACTGAAGATGAGAAAAGTCAACTACTGTTTACATAAAAGGTCAAAGTTAGCTTCTATTTTCAGATTTATTTAATTTCAAAGCCCAAGCATTTTATCAACTCTGTAATACTAGCCAGAGTTTCATATTATGCCAAACTATACCACTCCTAACATGATAAAAATTATTGTTCTTAAATGAACTAAACAAGTATCTTTAAGTGATATAAGAGAAATTAGCAATACTAAAAAATTTCAAATTTTTAGTGTATAACATATATGTATTTTTCAATTTAATGCAGGTAGTAACTATTCATTGTATTTACATATTTACAAAATATTATAAAGTGAAATACCTCTCTTATTTGCCATATTACACAAGGGTTTCATACAGGCAGAACAAAGTATATGGAAAAACATTTATTTCACTCCTTGGTATTAGAAGTCCACAACATTTAAAATTCTCAATACAAAGTATTAAACATTGACAAAGATGTAATGAAAAGGTGCTCTAATATCCTCTGGTGGGAAACCCCCAAGCCCATGAAATGCAACAAAAAGACCAAATATCATTGGCAAATCTTCTCATATGGTCCTTTCTGAACATCTATCATTTCTGTTATAATAACCATTTCTACCTTACTTTTTGCATCTTCAGACACAGGGGTGGTAAGTGCTCAGCTAGGACCTGTGCTGGTACACTTCACTAGTCTTTTCCCTAAACCCAAACTCTCCTCAAAATTGCTCATTTTAAATGTGCCATCTGTCTCCTAGGACCCTGACTGATACAGGACCATTTTTTATAAAAGAAAAGGTAGCCTCAGTGGGTTAGTTTCAAAATAGCCAGATGAATGATAAACTCAGGAGCAAATAAACTTGGTAACATTTCAGATATTATTCAGTATCAAGAAGAGAATAAAATGTTTAAAAAGGGATAAGCAGTTACTCAATTTGTTGGAACTCACTCTAGATGAGGTAGTCTTTCTGAGTGACATATGGAAAGAATGCTACCTTCTGAGGAGGAAAGATTTATCAGAAGATCTGGGCCAAAAGTATTCTAGACAAAGGAAATGACAAATGGCTTCCAAATAATTAATAATCTGGAAATCTAACAGCAGTTGAAAGATCAGAGAGACAGAAAGTTAGTGAGAGAGAAAGCAGAAGATAAGGTCAGAGGCTTAAACAGAAGCATATCAGGCAGATTTATGTTGACCATAACAAAGAGTTTAGAATTTTAAGAGTAATGGGAAACTATTAAAGGTATTTACTTAAGGAAGGATGTGCTCTGATCAGCATTTTAAACAGATAGCTGGCTGCAATTTGGAGAAAGAATTGAGGGAGGGAACGCTCAGAAGTACAAAGATAAGGTATGACACTACTCCTGTACTACAAGTGAGAGATGATGGTAGAAATAGATTGATGGTGATGGATTAAGGAATTTAAACTTTACTTTGATAGTAGAGCCACAGAACTTTCTGATTACAATATATATGGTGATAAGAAATAAAGAATTGATCACCTGAATATGTGATGGTGCCATTCTCAGAACATAAAAGATTAGAAAAAAATCATATTTGATGAAAGAGGAGTAGTTAGGAGTTACATTTTGGTAATGCTAATTTTTACAAAATCAGACTAGAGTAGATAGAAGAAATCAGTAGTGTGTTTTTGCTATATCTGAAAGAATTTCTTATTATGTGAAGTAAAAGAGATTTCAGAGGAAATCTATTTAGAGCTTTTAAATGGACTGAAGTTAAGACTGAAATAAATACTAGTATGTTGTAATTAAGTCAGACTCTACATCCCTCCAGCAATTTTGGCAACCATACCACACGTGTTACTTAGGGTACATTATCCTGTTTTAAGGAGGTTCTAGAAAGGATCCTATAGTAAGCATCACTACAGCATCCTTCAAATGAAGGGAATGTGTAAGACAAAAAGCACAGCTAAGGTGTAGCAGCCACAGCAAACAAGGAAAAGAAATTTTCAGCTTAGAGACAAATTATCTGATATGAATGCCTCTATCTCCAGCCTCCTTCCAATAACCCCTCCTCAGGTTTCCAGTTGGCTGAACTACACAATAAAACTATAGTAAACTTTCTGTTCAGATTTTCTTTGGGCTTCAAAGATTCAAACTCCCACTACTAATCCTAATCCATCACTTTGCTTGTTTTCATTTAGAATCCTTTCCCTACTGATGCCAAAATTGTCCACTGTTTTCTCTTTTTTAAAAAAATTTTATTTTATATTGGGGTACAGGTGATTTACAATGTTGTGTTAGTTTCAGGTGTACAGCAAAGTGATTTAGTTATACATGTACATATATCTATTCTTTTTCAGATTCTTTTCCCATATAGGTTGTTACAGAGTATTGAGTAGAGTTCCCTGGATAGTACATCCTTGTTGATTATCTATTTTATATATAGTACTGTGTATATGTTAATTCCCAACCTCTTAATTTATCCCTCCTAGTGTTTTAAATACTGTTCTTGGCACCTTAGGTTTCAGATAACCCTTGTATTCAGACCTGTTCTTACCTGCATCTTTAGACTGGATCTATCAGCTGGAGATCAGTCCAATGCACTCTTACATCCAGACTTAGAACAAGCTCATTTGGAGGGAAAGGTAGGTTATAATACATCAGCCAGCTCTAACCTTCTATAATTCTGTGATCTGAGCTACTGCCTCTAGCATGCTATATATTATAACTAAGCTTTCTGCTATTGTTTTTTACTCCTACCAATGAAGTTCACTATATATTTCTGGTAAAGAAAAGTCACTTTAAATACACTCACTAAAACTCTCTGTTCTTGGTGGAGAGGTAAAATTCTGGCCTCAACTGGAAAATAATTTTATATCTGTGAGAATTTTGACCTTGGTGATGTGTTTCTGTCAATTCCAGACAGTGACAAGACCCAAAGTTCGTTTTGCTCCAACGTCAGAAATTATCCTGAACAAAACAACTAGCACATTACAAAGCAAGAATCAAAATAATATTTGCATTATGCAACCTCTGGTGTCAGGATCTTATTTTCTTTTTCACATGGAATATAAAAATGAATCTCAAAAGACTGATCTCCATGACCATGTATACACTGGATATGTGAACATAGACCCAATCCCAAAGGTCATTAATCAGTCACAGCTTAGCATTTTATCAATATCAGGAGAAATTTCTAAGTACCTGAATATATGCTTCCATTTGCCAAGATTAATACATCACACTGTTCTTGCTAATATTTCACAGGGATGTAGAAAATAGGAAGGTAGTTTTTCAGGGAAAAAATAAAGGAAAGGAAATAAGAAGCAAATAGAGAGTTTAAAACATGGGAGACAATTAAGGAGTGAAATAAGACAAGCAAAGATAAAATAAAAAAGACTGAAGCCTCCCTGAATCCTAAAGGAAAAATTCATACATTCTCTTTCACACTGAGATTGAATTCTATGACTTTTTCATACTGTGTGTTGTCTTTCTCTCCTAATTCTCACATAAAATATTTCAGGGTGACAAATTGCTTCTTTGAGGAACATTTTTAACATGTGTGTGACTTTCAGATATAGGCAAGGTTGATTTTAGGAAACATTGGGATGTAAGAGAAATGTGTGAGACAAATTCTTGCCTGTCCTTCCTAAGCTCTTCCCCCTGCATGCCTGTACTTTTTCATTTCCTTCTCACCTATAGCCTTCACAATTATTCTCCTGCTTCAATCTCAATACACAAGTCACTTAATACCCTCAAGCAGGGACACATGGGGAATCCATAACATTACATACAAAATGTGAAAGCACATATGTGACTGCTGTGGCAATGTGCCACTCAGATCTGCTGTGGGGACTGTACTTTACCAAAGGCTCCAGCTGTTGTACCTTTGGATTCCCCCACTTCATTCCCACTGAGGTAGTGCTTGCCACAGGTTTCTGAGCCAATGATTGAGCACAACAAGAATACTTAAGCAGGGACTTCCCTGGTGGCACAGTGGTTAAGAATCTGCCTGCCAAAGCAGGAAGAGTTTGAGCGCTGGTTCGGGAAGTCCCACATACCGCGGAGCAACTAAGCCTGTGCCCCGCAACTACTGAGCCTGTGCTCTAGAGCCCACAAGCCATAACTACTGAGCCTGCATGCCACAACTACTGAAGCCCGTGGGCCTAGAGCCCATGCTCCGCAGCAAGAGAAGCCACAGCAATGAGAAGCCCGTGCACCACAACGAAGAGTAGTCCCTACTCACTGCAACTAGAGAAAGCCTGTGTGCAGCAACAAAGACCAAATGCAGGAAAAAAAAAATTTTTTTTAAGATAATTAAGCAGATTCTTTACCATGAGATATAGGCATTTTCCAACAGGAGACTGTGCCTCAAGGAGTCTTTTTTAGTTTGGTCATACCTTTGTTGAAACCATGCTGCATCCAAGAATCCTCCTCCTCAACCTTCCTTCACTCCTTCTCTCCTTCCACAGGTGTCAGACCAGTGTTAACGGTATATAAACACTCTACTCTTCTTTCCCTGCTCCCTCCTACAGTAAACATCTTCAATGTCTCATTCTGTCTAGGCACATGCTATTTGGTGGTCCTAAACTAATTCAAATGGCAGTAAGATACTTGAAAAAACTGATGGCAAAATAAAGATTTTCGACATGGTCATCCCTTGTCTGGAAGAAAAAGAAGACTCAATTCTGAATGTAGGAGGGCCACCAATAGAACACGATGCAGGATGGCATCCTGAGTGATAAAGAGTTCTTTTGCAGCTAACCCTTGTAGGCACATTGATCCAGGCATTTTCAATAATTGTGTGTGGGGGGGAGGTTGACAAGATGTAAAAAAAATAGCAATATTGGCTAGCTACTTAGTTGAATTAACTCACTGAAGAAGGGTAGTAAGAAACTCGTTGTTAATAAGCAGTTGAAGTCTGACTGTGAGAGCCGAAAGACTAGAAAAGAGCAGAAACAGCTGAGATTCAACAGATTGAAAAGCTGATAGAACCGCAGACATCCAGAAGCATTTTAATGCTCATCCAAAGCAGATCTGTTATGTTAAAGTCAGGGCCGTGGGTGGGAAAACCTGGGGTCCTAACACATGGTATGGGTCTATCTGTATAGAGCCCCTGAGGATAATTGCAGATTCCCTTGAACCTTCCCAGAAGCACCCCATCATTCTCTAATAAGTCTTAACAGTACATTCTGCTGAAAAGACCTCCCTCCTTCAGAAGCTGAATCCACCAAAACTAGAGCTAATTCCAGCATAACCTGGCTAGGGGCATGTTGAGCCTGGTAAAGGGGGAAAGATATTATAGACAAAAGGAGAAGTAAGAATTAGTTAACATGTAATTGCAGGGACCAAAGCAGTTACCTTGGGATTGGAGTTTAGTGTTTGATCAAAGGGACCAGAATGTAAACTGGATAAACAAGAACAACTTGACTTGGGGTATTTAATCAGAGTAGAAACCCTAGATGCTGGTACAAACTCACCACCAGATATCACTTAGAGGTGAGGAGAAGTAGCATTGTCCAAGGTCTTCTGGCAGTCAAGAGAAGGAAACAAGCCAAAAGAACAGATTGTGATGAAATGGCATATAATGTAAGACCACAATGATTATGTTTTACAGGATAGGCCCAAAGAGCACACCCTTCACTGGGGCCATTAGCAATGTGTTTATGAGGAGGGCACCCGCATCACAAAGAGCTTCTGGTGGTGACTGCCCTCTGCAAGTCAGGTATGAAAGTGAGAGACTCAGTCACAAAATGGAGCTCATTAATATCCACTGTGAATGATAGGTCCTGAATTAATAGAGGCCAAGTGATGACACTTAATCTTTAGAAGACTGGAGGCTGTAATTATTGTAATGAGCAAACTTGGAGGAAAAATGAAGAGATATGACTCATGATGGCTTTTGGAGATGTTACAGAGTATGCCACACTCAGAGACAAAATAGGCTGGCCATCAATAAGAGTGCTACTTAACATACGCAATCAAATAAAATTGAGAATGAAGAAGCAGGATGCTGAGGCAGTTGCCCCAATAATAAACTACAATCCTTTGCTCAGTGGCTGGACCTGAGCCATTGTTCTCATCTGGAATCCAACGACTGAAGGAGTGGTTGGATCCCTAAAAGGAAGGAGCCTGCAATACCACAACAGTTAAATACAGAAAGTGGCTTCATCCATCTGTTCCAGTAAAATTGAACATTGAGGAGAGGGAAATACCCAGACATAACAAGGATTACATACACAGGACCAGAACTGACATTAATAAGCCAAGACTTACAATATCATCATACCTTCTGTTAGACTGGGGACTAAGAGGTGCCAGATTAGTAAATGGATTTCTGGATAAAGTCTGTTTCAAACTGGAATCTCTGGTCTTTTAGGCCTACCCAAAGCATACAATTGAATTGATATACTGAGAAATTGAAGTTACCTGAGTACTGGCAACTTGGAATGTGGAATGAGCTATCATAGTGGGGAATACCAAATAGAAACCTCTGAACTGTGCTGCCTTCCTCTAGCCAAAATAAAAAGTGAAAAATCATATTCCATTCTATAGATGATGGCACTGATCTGTGCCACCATTAAATGCCTAATAAAGGTGGGGCTGATTCTATCTCTCATATTTTGTTTTGTTCTCCCATTCTGACTCCTGAAAAACTCAGATGACTCTTGGAGAAAAACTTTAGACCACCATGATCTCAACCATGTTGTATTCATAATTGTAGTTATTGTGTCAGATGTTTGCTTGTTATGCAACATATTAGGGAACGCTTTCTTCTCCATTACAAAGGTGGATCAGAAGCACTTTACATTCACATGGGAATGGACAAGAATATTCACTTCCATTTTTGTTTCAAGTAATATTAACTCCAATGGTATCTGTCATAATATGGCCTAAATTGATCTGAACAACTTGAATATAGCACAGAACATCACACTCATCTCCTGTCATCTGATCCATTCTTAGTGAATGGTCTTGAGGGTTCTGAACTAGAACTAAGGTAATATATAATGTATTTTTAGCTGGAGAGAATCATTATTTTTCCATGATTAAAAAAATTATCAAAATATTCCATTTCTCAAAAATGATCTAGGATAGCTGATATAAATCAGGTGTTCTCCAAAACTGTTGTTCATGGCTCAACTCTTCACTTAAAATAAATAAATAAATAAATAAATAAAAGAGAAATCAAGATAATAAAAAACAGATTGGAAACAAAATAGCAAGTTATAGTCAACATGTTGCTAGCATTTATATCATCTATATATACTATACTATAAATATACCACATGTTAATATGGCTACTAAATTGAGTATCTCATTAATATTCTTAATTTTACTGTGATAGCCTATTGTAACTTATACAATTAAGTCAAATTTATAGGGAGTTGTTGGTTTGCAAACTGGCCCTTGTACACAGAGGGCTAGGAGAGACTGAAGAAAGAGGCAAGTCACAGCAGATTCACAGGTGGCAGGTTCAATAAGCATGGGAACTTACATATAAGGCTTGCCTTTGGCAGTCACAAGATGGCTAGATCTCCACTCCTCCCCTCTAGAAACTTAAAAGTTTATCTAGAGGCCTTAACTGTTCAGTCACATACAGCATTCCGATGGTCTCAACAATACTGTAGTCTCTCATGGCTAAAACCTTGAAACAGCAACTAGTGTGGAGACGGTGGGCAGAATGTACATTCCAATGACAAGGGAGAAGATGAGGAGCCTTTGACTGCCCACATCCACCTCTAGGGTCAACTGGAGGTCACATCCCCTCTATGACCTCCTCCAACAGGAATGTCATTGTTCAGGAAAATTGGAGGATCTGTATTATATGTGTGTGTATCTACCTATCTTCTATCAGTCTATCCTTTATCTATCAGCTCTTATTAATATGAATATACAGCAGTATTATTTCAAAAGTAAAGTAAAAGAAATGAAATTGGATCATTTTTAGAGACGTGGATGAACCCAGAAACTATCATACAGAGTGAAGTAAGACAGAAAGAGAAAAACAAATATCATATATTAACACATATATGTGGAATCTAGAAAAATGGTACAGATGAACCTATTTGCAAAGCAGAACTAGAGACACAGATGTAGAGAAAAAAATGTATGGACACCAAGGTGGGAAAGCAGGGAGTGGGATGAATTGGAAGATTGGGAATGACATATAAACACTACTATGTATAAAATAGATAACTAATGAGGACCTACTGTATAGCACAGGGAATACTACTCAGTGCTCTGTGGTGACCTAAATGGGTAGGAAATCCAAAAGAGAGGGGATATATGTATATGTACAGCTGATTCACTTTGCTGTATGGTAGAAACTAACACAACATTGTAAAGCAACTATACCTCAATAAAAATATATAAACAACAACAAAAACCAAAAGTAAAATAAAAATGTTTTTGGAAAAGCATAAACCTAAAGTGTTATGAGGTAAATATATACCCACAGTGGAAATATTTGGTAAAAATGGCTAATAGGAGATATGGGGATATATGTATATGTATAGCTGATTTACTTTGTTATAAAGCAGAAACTAACACACCATTGTAAAGCAATTATACTCCAATAAAGATGTTAATAAATAAATAAATAAGGATCCAGGTCAGAAAAAAAAAAGGCTAATATTTATTGAGGGTTTTAAAATGTTACAAGCACTATTCTCAGTGTTCTATATACATATTGATGGATTTACATTTCACAAAAAACTTAAGAGGTAAATATTATTATTGTATTAATCAGGGTACTGGCAGAAAAAAGATGCCACACTCGAGGTGAGTAATTTGCAGAATACATATTAAAAGGAAGGGGGCTATTTAAAAAAAACATGAGTGTAGTAAAACCATAGAGGATGGTGCTGTACACTGGAGGTTTATGACGGTGGGTTACATAATTGGGAAATGTCTGGAAGCTAAAATTGATAAGGTCTTGGCGATGTCTTAGATATTGTGGATGAGTGAAAGAAAATTGTTCCCAAATGTTTGGCTTATCCAATTGGAGGGATGGACATCCCATTTGCTTGAGGTAGTGCTAGATAATAATCAGATTTAAGAAATTTTTGATTTGAGGCAAGAGAGGGAAAGCCAGTCATACATAAAGTTTGGAGAACATAGAAATCCAGGTCAGAGATATAGTTTTTGGGTTCCAACATGCATTTAAAAATGGGGAGGGCTTCCCTGGTGGCGCAGTGGTTGAGAGTCCGCCTGCCGATGCAGGGGACATGGGTTTGTGCCCCGGTCCGGGAAGATCCCACATGCCGCGGAGCAGCTGGGCCCATTAGCCATGGCCGCTGAGCCTGCGCGTCCAGAGCCTGTGCTCCACAACAGGAGAGACCACAACAGTGAGAGGCCCGCATACCACACACACACACACACACACACACACACACACACACACACACACACACACAAATAAATTTTAAAAAATAAAAAAATAAAAATGGGGAAAAGTTAAAAGAAGATTTAAGCATATATCCTATGCTATTCCAAGCCAAAAAAGGAAATATACTCTCAAGATTTTTTTAAAAAGATACTTCAACTAATCATTGAAGTTGACTTTAAAATTATGATTAAGATTTAGCAATACACAGTCTAAAATTTGACACATTGGTAGAAATAATAGTTCTTATAGCTGTGGAAATTACAACAGCATTTGAGAAATGGTTAGACTATAGAATAACAAATATTCCAGCTCTTCATGATATAAAATGAAATGTATCATCACTTTGGCTTCATTACTTTTTCCCACTAGTTTCAATCACTTTTTTATATAGATAGAGATAAATTGTCTATTTCTTTAAAGAGTGGATGATTTTGTTCTGTACTAGTGGTTATTTATGTAACCCACTGGGATTTCTTAATTCAATGTAAGTGCAAGCGTTTCAGATATATATCCAATGTGATAAAGAAATTAATGCTGAGATTGTCACTGAGATGCTCCAAGATTGATGATCCTTCTTAAACATAAGATATCATTACCAATTCAGGGTCACCCAAAAGGAAATCAAGGAACTGTCAAAAGTATCAGACTACTTTTCTCAAAAGAGACATTAACGGAGTTTTGTTATAGTTAGGCTTTTATTCTGTATGTAAAAATAAAATGAAAGCTATATAATTTTTTTAAGTAGCTAAACTTAATGATAATACTTAAAAAAGAAACTATATATTTTCATTCTTCCTCCTACATTTAAAGTGAAAACTCTCAATAGAATGTTTTTTAAAAAATTAATGCACTTTAGTTTTCTAGGGACTATATTAAAGCTGAACAATTTATAATAAAATAATGCCTATTACTTGGTAGACTCAATTTCTAAAAAAAGGTTTATCTTTCCATTGCTGTAAATATTTGCAATGTATCTGTTAGGTTTAACAATATTTTAAAATGTTTACATCATTAAAAACAAAATTAAAAATTCAATATTTAGTAGACTTACAAAATATTTAATATAAATGTGTGTGTATGATACATGTATGTATATATATTAATTTGAGGTCAGAAGTAAACTGGATTTTTTCATTCAAAATATAATATATGGGTTATTTATGCATATCCATGCTATAAGTAAATAAATTATTTTTAATCCTATTATGAGGAGATGTTAAATTCTTTTTGGCTTCACTTATTTTCAGCCAATAGAAATAATATATTGTGCGTGCGTATGTGTGTGATATTTCCCAAGTAGGGTGGAATTAAATTCATTTGAAGAAGTATTTGAAGAATTTGCAACATAATACAGTGTTTCACCACACTGAGTATGTCACGTACTCAAAGAGGCCCTTTCAGGTTATTTATAACCATATTATTGATAAACTTTATGTGCAGAGTAAATGATAAAATTTTTAAAAAGTAGTCTTAGACATTTGCAAGGCCCTCCTTAAGATTTCTATGAAATAGAATAGTGCCTTGGAATATTGTTTTAATTACAAGGCAATGGTGTCTTTCATCAGCAAGAACTTACAAAAATGTTCTAGCTGTTACATTATTAATGCTGTCACTTGGATGTGCTAAATTGTATCCTAGTGATTTAGAAATTCTGGACCTCCCAAATTTGGTAACATCCTACTTTATTTGAGGAGGTGTTAGTTGTGGAAACACCTAATCTGCTAGACTGAAGAGCAGATGGCTACAATCAGATTATTTTGTTTTTTGATGGAGAGATATCCCAAGAAATATTCTGATGATTTGGGTCCAGCCATGTTTGCCTATTTTATTATTTAATAAGTACTTTGAGAATATTTAAATGAAAATTTAATTAAAAATGGTTCTTCTTGGAAATAATGAATCTGTGAGTTTATATTTTTCACTCTTTTACTACAAAACTAATTTCTTAACAGCCATTTTATACCAAGCAATTGAATAGGTAAGGAGTACTCAATGTTCTACCAACAGACCAGGCTTCTATGTTTGTAATGTTAACTTAAAGAATTGCATACATAAGATTTTAAGCAAGCAAAAGGAATTGCTACCAATAATCTTTAATACATCCAAGGCTCTCAGATTACTATGACTGTAGACTCAAAGCTCCCCTTACCTTATTTTAGAAATGGAGGAGTATTATATCCATCAGTACAACACGGTATTTCACTTATCATGATCTATTTATAGTCCTTGATCCTGGACTTTTTTAATATAGCACAAAGAGAATTTTCTATTAATAGCCATAAAATTTAAAATCTATCCTTGTTTGATTAATCATGTTCTGTTTAATTGTATAGACCATGGTTTCTTAAGCTATACAACAGTTGTGTTTATATATCTAGAAATACTGTTACATAAGATTAAATTTTTGAACCACTTAAATCTAGGTATATACGTTTGTGTGATTAAACTTTTGAATAAAATAGGTTTGTATTACTGAAGGTGGAAAAGTGTTGAATGTGTATACCATAATTAAACTTACTCAACTGCATCATCTTCACTTACCTATTTAGTATTATTTATCTAACTCCAGTAACTTGGCATAGATGCCACGAACTGTTTTATTCATGTAGTAAATATCCCACTGTATATATTCATGATAGTCTGGTCATTGACCTTTACTTCATTATACCTTCATTATTATACTAAAAATCACTCCCCCTTAAGCTGTGACAGATCTGGGGTAGACCATAAAAGGCCAAAAAGTGGGCAGAGGCCCAATTCCTGGGAATCTCCACCCTTCCCTGAAATAGCAAAAATATTCCTCCCACTTATTACCATATGAAATTATGCAACCCATAAAAACCAACAACCCCATGTCCTAGGGCTGCTCTCACTTTCCGAGACAGTCTGCCTATAGAATGTGTGTCTCTCTGATTAAACTTGTTTTCATTTTCCTTTGGCTTGCTCTTGAACTCTTTCCTGCACAAAACCAAGGACCCTCACTTGGCAGCCCGCCCCAGGGACTCACACAGGTCCCTGGCCATGATATGTCCCTCTCTTGTAACACTTCCCCTTCCCCTTCCTTCTCTCCCCCTCCCTGGCCCTCCTCCTTCTTCTTCCTCTTTTTTCTTCTTCTCCTCCCCTTCCCCTTCCCCTTCTCTCCTCTTCCTTTCTCCTCTCCCTCTTCCTCCTCCTCCTCCTTCATCTTCTCCCCCAAAATTCCAGACCACAGGATAAGTTTAAAACTGCTGTAAACAGATTGAATGGGATCTGTTGATGTTTTGAAAGGACCATGAACTCTGATTCTTATTGATTGCCTCTTAACCATTCTCCTCTTCTCTCCTACAACTCTGCTTCCTCTTTTGCCACCTCTCTACTACTTTGTGTCCTTTGTTACCATGTACCTTTTGTATTTGGATGTTGCTGTCATCCTAACAGAAAGGGTTTGAAGAGATGACCTTCACAAATCACTATCAGTCCTAGGATACTGTGACACATGTCAGAAAATGTGTGAGATGAGTAACTGTCAAGTAAAAAGAAGAGTATCTTTTTATATATAGTGTTTTGAAGACACATTAATTTCTTTTTAAGGTCTTTGATATTTATTGTTACTAAAGCCTCACGCTGTTCTTATCTCCAAAAGCATCTATAAGATCACTATAAATGATTCATGTGTACTAAGATAAGAGAAATTATTTAGTAAAATTTGATGCCAATCCTTGTAGGTTTGGATTTTGCAAGGATTGTTGGAGGTCAAGTGCCTTTTCTCTACACATCATTTTTATTTTTACCACTTATAACCAATATTTACATATGTTGTCCTTATGGTACATGTATGTTTGTTTACATGAAAGTTTTAGATCTATCTAAGTGATACTGAAGAAGCAGCATGCATATATTTTTCATCTTATGGAAGTCAGCTATAAGTGAATTAAGTCAGAGAAAGCACAGAGAAAGAGAAAGAGAATGAAACAGTAAGTATAAACCAGGAATTTAAATAGTTTATGCTACTTGCCATTCTGCTCAATGAATAGATGCCTTCTAATGAAGGTGATACAGTAAAGGTTAACCTGCTATTTCTTCAGCCAGTTTCAATACCCAATTTCCACTATCAGCAGTAAATTGAGTAGTATCTGAAGATAATTTATCTTCTTCTTACTTCTTGGCCCTCAAATACAAGCAAGTCAACTGCCTCATTCAGTGTTCAAATAGAAAAATAGTAAGGAAAAAGTGGCTGTGTCAATTTATTTAAGAATTAATACTGAAATGCCCAAATGGATGTTTTGCAAAGATTTCCAAAAGTTATTTTCACTTAAAGAGATTCTGCCTTATGTTGTCTATAGATGGAAACGTCCACTAAAATGCAAGTCCATTTATTCCTTAATGTCCCTGATGTCTTCATTGATTTTGTTGGTTTTGCTTTGTTTTTTTTTTTTTAGACTATAAGTCATTTGGAACAGAGGCTATATTTTCTTTACCTTTATTAGTTCTACAAAACAATAGTATCATGAACACAGTTTGTTCTCAACAAAATTTATAGATTAACTTTTTAAATGAGTGGATAGTGTTATCAGTGGATTCAAATATTTATCTTGCAAGCTGTTGTGAGGACACATAATATTTTATTTTTTCATAGAAAAATATCAGGGATAAAAATGCAAAATTGAAGTGAATTTTATGTATATACTGCAGTAGCATATATTATAATATATAGAAATACTATAACTTATTATTATATGGGAAACATATAGAATATGTATTTCTTGTAGTTAACATAGTCTAAGTACAAATTTAGTGTAGGTATCTATAGCATACGAATCATGTTTCCCTGACTCCACAACTTGGATTAACGAATATCAATTCTATTGTCTGGGTCAAATAAAAAGTGACTTTCCTGTCAGTGTCTCCCAAATTCTACCTTGTTTCCTCACTCAGCTCCTTGGCTTTCATTTTTGGAACTTCCTGTATAGAGGGCCACAAGCTGGGGAATAGAGTACTGGAAACCAATATTATGTAAGAGGATACCAAGCCTGGAAGTACTGCTTCTCCAGTTGTACACCAGCTGTCACCACCCAAACCTCTAAGCAGCAAGACCACTGCCATGGTTATCACTGCAGTGTTCCTTGAATAATAATGCTTCTCTCATGTGAATACAACATCTTATCAATAGTAAGCCTGAAATGAATACATATTTTTAGTTATGAATGCAGATAATATATCAAAAACATTTGGGAAATAACTTTAAAATTAAACTTTTATAGGTAAAAATATATCATTTCTGTAATATTTTCTAATATTATTTTAAAATCCAAATTTTGTCATTCTACTGCTGAAGCTAATATAATAACTTTTGTTACAAAGGTCCAATGACCATTTCAAATATACCAGATTCTTATAAAAAGTAAAACTCATTCTTACCACACAATATTAAAATGTTAATATTGCACACATTTTGATACAATCTTAAAATTAATCCAGCATCTGTACTCATTGTTTGTCTTTTGCTGTGTCTTCACTGAAAAATTGCTTTTCCTTCTCTCCATAACTCATTCATCCTCATGAGTTTGTATTCCACCTGCCTCTTCAGGACCCTTATTGGGTAAGAAAGATAACAGCAGGCCTGAAATCCATAACTTCTCCTGTGGATGCTAGTGAATAGAAATGCTTAATGTTGAAAGACTAAAAGGAGAATTTCTGGTAGAAACTTATAAGCTGATTCTACAATTTATACAGAAGGGAACAGGATCCAAAATGGTCAAACTAATTTTGAAAAAAAAATAATAAAATTAAGGACTCACACTATCTGCTTTCAAGACTCACTGAACAGCTACAATAACCAAGAGGCTGTGGTATTAAAAAATATAGACTCAAAGATTACTGGAAAGTATTAGGGTATCAAGAAATAGATGCACATATGTATGGCCAATTGATTTTTAAGAAAGGGAAAAGACAATTCAATGAAGAAATAAATAGTGCTAGAAAAAATGGTGCTGGAAAAAAGGATACCAAAACAATTAGATATCTATATTAAAGAAATAAAAAATCTTGATCTACACCTCATATCATAATGAATAACTCAAAATGGATCTTAGATCTAAATGTAAAATTAAAAACTATAAAACTTTAAGAAGAAATGTTTATGATTTTGGATTAGGCAAAAACTTTTTTAGCTTTTTGGGGGGAGATGGAACTGTTCTATACATCTTTCTATATATCGCATGTTTCATGTAAGTAATAACTCTACTGTTTACAGGTTGAATTGTATAATATGTAAATTATACCTCAATTAAAAATAAATGTCAGATTGGAACCAAGATGAACAGAGTATAAGGACGTGCTCACTCCCTCTGTGAGAACACCAAAATCACAACTAGTTGCTGGACAATCATCGATAGGAAGACACTGGAACTAACCAAAAAAGATACCTCACATCCAAAGACAAAGGAGAGGCCACAATGAGATGGTAGGAGGAGCACAATCACAGTAAAACAAATCCCATCACTGCTGGGTGAGTGACTCACAGACTGGAGAACACTTATACCACAGAAGTCCACCCACTGGAGTGAAGGTTCTGAGCTCCACATCAGGCTTCCAAACCTGGGGGTCTGGCAACAGGAGGAGGAATTCCTAGAGAATCAGACTTTGAAGGCTACTGGGATTTGATTGCAGGACTTCGACAGAAGTGGGGGAAACAGAGACTCCACTCTTAGAGGGCACACACAAAGCAGTGTGCACATCAGGACCCAGGGGAAGGAGCAGTGACCCCAGGGGAGAATGAACCAGACCTACTTGCTAGTGTTGGAGGGTCTCCTGCAGAGGTGGGGGTGGCTGTGGCTCACCCTGTGGACAAGGACACTGGGAGCAGAAGTTCTGGGAAATATTCCTTGGTGTGAACCCTCCCAGCGTCCACCACTGGCCCCACCAAAGAGCCCAGGTAAGCTCCAGTATTGAGTTGCCTCAGGCTAAACAACCAACAGGGAGGGAACCCAGTCCCACCCATCAGAAGTCAAATGGATTAAAGTTTTACTGAGCTCTGCCCAGCAGAGCAATAGTCAACTCTACCCACCACCAGTCCATCCCATCAGGAAACTTGCATAAGCCTCTTAGCTAGCCTCATCCACCAGAGGGCAGACAGCAGAAGCAAGAAGAACTACAGTCCTGCAGCCTGTGGAACAAAAACCACATTCACAGAAAGATAGACAAGATAAAAAGGCAGAGAGCTATGTACAAGATGAAGGAACAATATAAAACCCAAGAAAAACAATTAAATCAAGTGGAGATAGGCAACATTCCAGAAAAAGAATTCAGAATAATGATAGTGAAGATGATCCAGGACCTTGGAAAAGGAATGGAGTCAAACATTGAGAAGATGCAAGAAATGTTTAATAAAGACCTAGAAGAATTAAAGAACAAAGAAACAGAGATGAACAATGCAATAACTGAAATGAAAACTACACTAGGAGGAATCAATAACAGAATAACTGAGGCAGAAGATCGGATAAGTGACCTGGAAGACAGAATGGTGGAATTCACTGCTGTGGAACAGAAGAAAAAAGAATGAAAAGAAATGAAGACAGCTTAAGAGACCTCCAGGACAACATTAAATGCAACAACATTCACATTAAAGGGTTCCCAGAAGGAGAAGAGAGAAAAAGGACCAGAGAAAATATTTGAAGAGATTATAATTGAAAACTTCCCTAACATGGGAAAGGAAATAGCCACCCAACTCCAGGAAGGGCAGAGAGTGCCACACAGAATAAACCCAAAGAGAAACACACCGAGACATATAGTAATCATATTGGCAAAAATTAAAGACAAAGAAAAATTATTAAAAGCAGCAAGGGAAAAATGACAAATAACATACAATGGAACTCCAGCAAGGGTAACAGCTGATTTCTTAGCATAAACTCTACAAGTCAGAAGGGAGTGGCATGATATACTTAAAGTGATGAAAGGGAAGAATGTACAACCAAGATTATTCTACCTGGCAAAGGTCTCATTCAGATTCCATGGAGAAATCAAAAGCTTTACAGACAAGCAAAAGCTAAGAGAATTCAGCACCACCAAACCAACTCTACAGCAAATGCTAAAGGAACTTCTCTAGGTGGAAAAGACAAGAGAAGAAAAGCACCTACAAAAACAAACCCAAATTAATTAAGAAAATGGTGATAGGAACATACATATCGATAATTACCTTAAACGTGAATGGATTAAATGCTCCAACCAAAAGACACAGGCTAGCTGAATGGATACAAAAACAAGACCTCTATATATGCTGTCTACAAGAGACCCACTTCAGACCTAGGGACACATTCAGACTGAAAGTGAGGGGATAGAAAAAGATATTCATGTAAAGGGATATCAAAAGTAAGCTGGAGAAGCAATACTCATATCAGATAAAATAGACTTTAAAATAAAGAATGTTACAAGAGACAAGGAAGGACACTACATAATCATCAGGGGATCAATCAAAGAAGAAGATATAACAATTATAAATATATATATGCACCCAACATAGGAACACCTCAATACATAAGGCAACTGCTAACAGCTATAAAAGGGGAAATCGACAGTAACACAGCAATAGTGGGGGACTTTAACACCTCACTTAAACCAATGGCCAGATCATCCAAAATGAAAACAAATAAGGAAACAGAAGCTTTAAATGACACAATAGCCCAGATAGATTTAATTGATATTTATAGAACATTACATCCAAAAACAGCAGGTTACACTTTCTTCTCAAGTGCGCATGGAACATTCTCCAGGATAGATCACATCCTGGGTCACAAATCAAGCCTCAGTAAATTTAAGAAAATTGAAATCATATCAAGCACCCTTTCTGACCACAACACTATGAGATTAGAAATGAATTACAGGGGAAAAAAATGTAAAAAACACTAACAAATGGAGGCTAAACAATACGTTACTAAATAACCAAGAGATCACTAAAGAAATCACAGAGGAAATCAAAAAATACCTAGAGACAAATGACAATGAAAACACGATGATCCAAAATCTCCAAAATCTATGGGATGCAGCAAAAACAGTTCTAAGAGGGAGGTTTACAGCTATAGAAGCCTACATTAAGAAACAAGAAAAATCCCAAATAAAAAATCTAAACTTACACCTAAATGAACTAGAGAAAGAAGAAAAACAAAACCCAAAGTTAGCAGAAGGAAATAAATCATAAAGATGAGATCAGGAATAAATGAAATAGAAACAAAGAAAACAATAGCAAAGATCAATAAAACTAAAAGCTGGTTCTTTGAGAACATAAACAAAAATGATAAACCATTAGCAAGACTCATCAACAAAAAGAGGGTGCGGACTCAACTCAATAAAATTAGAAATGAAAAAGAAGTTACAACAGACACCACAGAAATACAAAGCATCCTAAGAGATGACTACAAGCAACTCTATGCCAATAAAATGGACAACTTGGAAGAAATGGACAAATTCTTAGAAAGGTATAACCTTGTAAGACTGAACCAGGAAAAAACAGAAAATATGAACAGACCAATCACAAGTAATAAAATTGAAACTGTGGTTAAAAATCTTCCAAGAAACAAAATTCCAGGACCAGATGGCTTCACGGGTGAATTCTATCAAACATTTAGAGAAGATCTAACACCCATCCTTCTCAAACTCTTCCAAAAAACTGCAGAGGAAGGAACACTCCCAAACTCATTCTATGAGGCCACCATCACCCTGATACCAAAACCAGACAAAGATAATACAAAAGAAGAAAATTGCAGACCAATATCACTAATGAATATAGATGCAAAAATCCTCAACAAAATACTCACAAACAGAATCCAACAACATATTAAAAGGATCATACCCCATGATCAAGTGGGATTTAACCCAGGGATGCAAGGATTCTTCAATATATGCAAATAAATAAATGTGATACACCGTATTAACAAATTGAAGAAGAAAAACCATATGATCATCTCAATAGATGCAGAAAAAGGTTTTACAACATTCAGCACCCACTTATGATAAAAACTCTCCAGAAAGTGGGCATAGAGGGAACCTACCGCAACATAATAAAGGCCATATACAACAAACCCACAGGAAACATCATTCTCAATGGTGAAAAACTGAAAGCATTTCCTCTAAGATCAGAAACAAGACAAGGATGTCCACTCTCACCACTCTTAATCAACATAGTTTTGGAAGTCCTAGCCATGGCAATCAGAGAAGAAAAAGAAATAAAAGGAGTTCAAATTGGAGAAGAAGAAGTAAAACTGTCACTATTTGCAGATGACATGATACTATACATAGAGAATCCTAAAGATGTTACCAGAAAACTACTAGAGCTAATCAATGAATTTGGTAAAGTTGCAGGAAACAAAATTAATGCACAGAAATTTCTTGCATTCCTATACACTAATGATGAAAAATCTGAAAGATAAATTAAGGAAACACTCCCATTTACCACTGCAACAAAAAGAATAAAATACCTAGGAATAAACCTACCTAGGGAGACAAAAGACCTGTATGCAGAAAACTATAAGACACTGATGAAAGAAATTAAAGATGATACCAACAAATGGAGAGATATACCATGTTCTTGGATTGGAAGAATCAATATTGTGAAAATGGCTATACTACCCAAAGCAATCTATAGATTCAATGCAATCCCTACCAAATTACCAATGGCATTTTTTACAGAGCTAGAATAAAAAATTTAAAATTTGTATGGAGATACTAAAGACCCCGAATAGCCAAAGCAGTCTTGAGGGAAAAAACGCAGTGGGAGGAATCAGAGTCCCTCTCTCTTCACACTATACTGTAAAGCTACAGTAATCAAGACAGTATGGTACTGGCACAAAAACAGAAACATAGATCAATGGAACAAGACAGAAAGCCCAGAGATAAACCCATGCATTTATGGTCAACTAATCTATAACAAAGGAAGCAAGGATATACAATGGAGAAAAGACAGTCTCGTCAATAAGTGGTGCTGGGAAAACTGGACAGCTACATGTAAAAGAATGAAATTAGAACACTCCCTAACGCCATGCACAAAAATAAACTCAAAATGGATTAATGATATAAAGGTAAGACTGGACACTAAAACTCTTAGAGGAAAACATAGGAAGAACACTCTCTGACATAAATCACAGCAAGATCTTTTTTGATCCACCTCCTAGAGTAATGGGGATAAAAACAAAAATTTTAAAAATGGGACCTAATGAAACTTCAAAGCTTTTGCACAGCAAAGGAAACCATAAACAGATGAAAAGACAACCCTCAGAATAGGAGAAAATATTTGCAAATGAATCAACAAAGGATTAATCTCCAAAATATATAAACAGCTCATGCAGCTTAATATTAAAAAAAACAAACAACCCAATCAAAAAATGGGCAGACCTAAATAGACATTTTTCCAAATAAGACATACAGATGGCCAAGAAACACATGAAAAGCTGCTCAACATCATTAATTATTAGAGAAATGCAAATTAAAACTACAATGAAGTATCACCTCACACCAGTTAGAATGGGCATCATCAGAAAATCTACAAACAACAAATGTTGGAGAGGGTGTGAGAAAAGGGAACCCTCTTGCACTCTTGGTGAAAATGTGAACTGATACAGCCACTATGGAGAACAGTATGGAGGTTCCTTAAAAAACTAAAAATAGAATTACCATATGATCCAGGAATACCACCACTGGTAATATACCCAGAGAAAACCATAATTCAATAAGACACATGCAGCCCAGTGTTCATTGCAGCGCTATTTAGAATAGCCAGGTCATAGAAGCAACCTAAATGCACATCAACAGATGAATGGATAAAGAAGATGTGGTACATATATACAATGGAATATTACTCAGGAACGAAATTGGGTCATTTGTTGAGATGTGGATGGATCTAGAGACTGTCATACAGAGTGAAGTCAGAAAGAGAAAAACAAATATTGTATATTAACACATGTATGTGGAACCTAGAAAAATGGTACAGATGAACTGGTTTGCAGGGCAGAAATTGAGACACAGATGTAGAGAACAAACGTATGGACACCAATCGGGGAAAGCAGCAGTGTGGTGGGGGTTGTGGTGTGATGAACTGGGAGATTGGTATTGACATGTATACACTGATGTGTATAAAATTGATGACTAATAAGAACCTGCTGTATAAAAAAAATAAATGAAATAAAATTCAAAAATAAATAAATAAATAAAAATAAATGTCATATAGTTGTATTCATAATAGGAAAAAATATTTAAATACTATAAATCACCTAAATACCCATAAACATGAAAATAGTATGAAAATGATAAAATTATAATATATATTCATTAAAAACATACTCTTTAACAATAAAAATTGATGAACTACATATATGAGAGAGTAGTAAATCTGGTCCTAATGTTGATCTAATCAACCAGATTAAAAAAGATGTGGACAGTTATGCGTTTATTACTTCCCTTGGTTAAGCGTTTGTTGAATTTATTATTTCCTTGCAGAAATATCATTAACAGTGTTCCTACTGAAAGAAGTGCTATGATGTACCATCAACCAGAGTTCTTGAGTAAGTCCTAGAACTAAGTCGGATGTAATTAAACTTAGCTTTTGTTACAAGATAAACTCGTTGTTTAAAAAAAAGTTTGAATTCCTCTTTATCATTACTCTAAGGCACAACCTCAGTTCTTGCTGATGGACAAGCTAATTATGTTGCAGGAAGAATTAAAATAAAGCAAAAGAAAAATTTTAAAGACCAAAATAAACATCTTTGAAATAAATAATTGTAAATAGTCTTTCCCTACAATTATTATTTTCAGTCATTAGGAGTGACAATGGTAACATTAATATGTAAATTCTGTTAAACAGTGAATGTTTGTGTCCCTTCAAAATTGTTATGTTGAAATCCTAACCCCCAAACTGATGGTATTAGGAAGTAGGGTCTTTGGGAGGTGATTAGGTCAAAAGGGTGGAACCTTGAATGGAATTGTAACAGAGAACAAACTGGACTCCATATTGTATCTATTCCTTTAGCTCTAACCTTTGTGATCTGTTGCCTGTGTGCTTAGTCATGCTGGCTCTGCACCTTTGTATAAATTTTGCCTATAGCCTGAAATACACGACTGCTCATTTTCAACACTCTGCCTCTCAGGCTTGACCTTTAAAGGTATAACACTTTTCCGTTCATATAGAGAGAAAAAGTTGCAGAACAAAGATAATATTTGTCTCATTAGAGGTTTATAGGAATATCCTGACCACACCGACATAGCTGTAAGAACAAAGGATTATCACTTCCAGGGTTTGGCTGGTATAAAGAAGTTTGCAATACCCAGCCACACCTCCTCCACTTTTAGTATAAAAGATGCTTGAGTTCTACCTCAGTAAGATGGTTCTTTGGGACACTAGTCCACCATCCTCTTGGTTCGCTGGCTTTGTGAATAAAGTTCCTATTCCTTGCCCAACAACTTGTCTCTCAATTTGTTGGCCTGTCATGCAGCAAGCAGTACTAACTTGGACTCGGTAACAGGATTACTGCTCTTATAAAAGAGGCTTCAGAGGGAACCTTCCCTTCTGCCATGTGAGTTTACAGCACAAAACCAGTTCTCTGTGTACCAGAAAGTGGACTCTCACCAGACACTGAACCTGCCAGTACCTTGTTCTTAAACTTCCCAGGATCAGCCTCCAGAACCATGAGGAATACATTTCTATTGTTTGTAAGCCACCCAGTCTGTTATTTTGTTATAGCAGCTCACACTAAGATAAATTCTAATGTGTTAAACATATAGCACTTACACTAAATGAACCCTCTGCCATATTTACAATGGTATTTATTTCTTATCATAAATTGATGCTTTATTGCATGTGGTAGATTGACAACTTGTTCCATACATTAAATATATAAAGTACCATTCTTTCATCTATAGAGCTCCACAGAGAAAGGATTAATTCTAAATAAAATCAAATGAGAAATGAAAGTTAACGTAACTAGTAACAATAGTAACTAGTAACAATAAATAGCAACTATTTTTTTCTTGGCCTAATACTGTTTATTCTGAACACTTTAGATAATGCAGAAGTCACAGGGTTTCTAACTGGGGCACAACAGGTAGTTCTGTGCTGCTCCTGTTTCCCAGCATTCCAGCTTTACCATATGGTCAGATGTACATCAGGGCCATTTAAAGCACATCCTCTAGCCATCCTTCCTGTGGCGGGCTCACGACAGCCCTTCAGGCAACAAACGACTAAGGGGCCTGCTGTTTCATGTATTCACATGCCCCCAGCACAGCAGACTTGCAATGCACAAAGCATTGTTATAAACCTAGAGAACTGGCTGCTTTCCAAATCTTCAAATTTACTCCTCAGGCTGTATCATTTATGGAAATTGACTCTTATTTATGTCTGGGAGGTACTAGCAACTCTCTGTGGGATGTACCCATAGGAATAGCATAGGAGAAGTAGTGAGAGAGGCAGAACACTTATATATGTATAGAAAAGTATAAAGAAAGGGACAATTTTCTATGCAAATGTCAGCAATCCCTTTATTTTATCCAATACTTCACAACTAGTCAGTGTCAGATGAAGGTTTACTGATTATAAATATACTGCTATTTCCAATATACCTTAATCTTTCTTATCGAAAGATATTTCTGTTAACAATTATCATTACTATTACTTGAGTCAAACCCTCTCCAAACGTGAGCTTTCAAAGGCCATGCTTTCCTGAGTCAATTTGATTTCAGATATTCATGTGAGTACATAAAATTGTAAGTTCTCAAGGGAAAAGGTAAGTTTTAGAAGCACCCAGAAAGTCAAGGGTCACCTGGAATTTCCAAAGTGTCTTTCTCTCCCTAAAATTGTTTACATTTATCCAGCAAAAATAGGTTACCCATTGTATTTGACATTGAAAAATACAGAGATAAAAGAAGGATATATTTTTGCTCTCAATAGTTGATATGCTTAGAGAAGAAAGATAAATGAATACTGACAATAAAATCTGGCCACTTCTAAGACTGAGGTAAGTCCAGAGTGCATATAAATGAGAACTAACCTAGATTAGAAAGATCCAGTAAACATTCTGGAGGAAATCATATCTGATTTCCTCTCTCTTATCTCTACTATCAAATAAAATATAAAGTTCTACTAAAATATTCAGGGAGCTCCTTCTTTCCATCTCCACTCCCAACATCCTAGTTCAACTCATCATTGTTTCTTATCTGAAGTCTGTAATAACCTCCTAATCAGTCTCCCTAGATTCACTCTTGCATATTTGCAGTCTATCTGTTCTCCAGGAAACATCTCAAATTATGTTTTAAAATTTTATACCTGATCATGTCACACATTTGCTTAAAAGCATATAGAAAATTTTCCTCTGATCATGGAGTAAAGACCAACCTTATATTATTTTTTACCATGGCTTATAAATCTCACATAACTATGCCCTGGTTTATATCCCTAGACTAAGTTCATGCTACTCTTTCTCCCTATTAAATTATTTTTTTTGAGGCACTCAGCCTTCTGTACATTTCTCTAATGCTCAAAGTTCTAGTTTCATCTTTGCAGTATCTAGCTTCTCTTGTAGTGCTTTTTCTAAAGCCTTCCCATTTTGAATTTGCTTCTCAGTCATCAAGTTTCATATTAAATACTATTTATTCCTAGATTCCTGTTTTGAACTTTCCCAAAGTGCTAAGGTACTTTGCTATGCAATTTCTTTGTATTCTGTTATGTTGCCTTATTTTAATAATGCTTATTGTATTTTTATATTTATTTTATAATTATTGTTTTAATAAATGATGGCTTTTATGAAGTTCATATATAATAAGAGATATATTCCTTCTTATTGTGGATATTCTAGCAAAGTCAACATATATTAAACCAATAATTATAAAATAAGCATAAATAATACAATATAAAAACATTATATAATAAATAATATATATAACATCTATGTTTTTCTTTGCTGTGTCACTAACACTTGCTATGGTGCTTCATATATTCACAGCAAATATTTATCAAGTAAATGAATGATCTGAATTCTAAAAATTGAACTAAATTGGTGAAAAGGGAAAGAAAGGTGTTCAGGAAGAATAAAAGGCTTATATCAATGTTTCTGAAGCTTAATACATATAGTCATCTACAGATAGATTCCAGAAGGCATATCTGAAAGCAAGATGGTAAAAATGTAGGTCTGAAGTGTTAGCAAAGGGCTCATTAATGAAGGACATTTTGTTCTATGCTAAGGAATTTGTATTTTATTCCAAAGTCAATGAAGACTTAATGACTTAATGACAGGTCTTATGACTTGGTTAGTTTTTATGACTTGGTTAGTTAGTTTAGATACTAAGGTACTAAGTGTATTAGAAACTAGCAAGCTTTGACCCATTGACTATTATTAGAAACCAAAAGGCAGTGGATAGCAAAGGAAAGTAGAAAGTCCAAGATTATCCATGCCCTTCTGAATTAGGATCTCTAGCTCATTTTTCTTTCATGGATTTAAACATTCCAAAGTGATCCAATTATAAAACAATAAGTTTTATGTTTGAAATATATATATAAACAAATTTCCTTTGACCCTAAATACTCATAATCTAGAGTCCAATTTATCTCCTCCAATTAATAGTTAATTTCTTGAAATGTATTCACTTATTTAAATCTTGCATTCACCCCTCAAATGATTTCAGTATGATTTCTAATTATCACTAATGAAAATGCAGCTGTCAAGATATTAACAACACCCTTGTAATGAACCCAATGAATTTTTAAAAATCCCTTATCTTACTTAATCTTCCAGGGTCTTCTGAAATTCTCAGAATCTTCATCATTGGAAATGCAAATGAAAAACATTTTGCAAAGACAATTAAGGTTGAGTCACTCTGAATGAAGCCACCCAAAGAAACAAAAAATTTCAAGAAGCTGGGAAAGGTCAGTAGTGTCCATGGTTATATAGGCCAAATAATGACTAAAAAATTTGGCTAATAATATGCTATAGTAAGAGCTAGGTATTGAGAACTAGAGTTGATGAAAGTATTTATTATAACTATTGCTATAATTATTATTTCTGTTATTATGTCTTACTCAACCAAGAAGAAAAGATAAGATAGAAGACAAAGAAATTCCTTGAGAAACAGAATCCAATAGAGTCAGAGAACAGATATAATAACAGGTCTTTAATAGGAGGAGTTTTGCTTCCACTGAATTCTTAGCAAGGAAACATGGCTATAGACATGGATAGAGTTTTACTGTGTAGAGAAGTAATGTGTAGTTTCTCAATATGCTAATTTTGAAGAAAAGCTGAACACTGATATATGTCCTGAGCTATGTGCTGGATTTGAATTATAAGGCTAAGGGTAAAAGCTAGAGATTGTTGTGGGAAAAGGGAATTTATTAGGAACACATGAAAATTTCAAGGCAATATTGCGATCTCATTATAGTTTGAAGTGTATTCTTGTGTTTTTAATAGTAGTACACTCAGCATTTTGTGTGCAAAAGTGAAGTCATATGGTAGTGTTAAGGTTCATGTTTTCTGCACAAAAATAATAATAGAGAAAGTATGGTGTCTTAGTCTGTCCAGGATGTTATAGCAGAATACCATAGACTAGGCAGCTTATAAACAAGACAAATTTATTTTTCAGTCTGGAGGCTGGGAAGTTCAAGATCAAGGCATCAGCAGATATATGTTGTCTCATGACATCCCACTTCCTCATTCATAGACAACTATGTTATTGTTGTGTTGTCAGTGGTGCAAAGGGAGAGGGAGATCTCTAGGGTCTTTTTATAAGGGCACTAATCCCATTCATGAGGGCTCCACCTACATGATTTTATCACCCCCCCAAAGCCCTCACCTTCAAAAACCATCTCATTAGACATTAGGATTTAATCATATGAGTGTTGGGGAACATAAACATTGAGTCTATAATATGGCTTAAATGTTGGAAATGAGTAGATGGGATAAAGAAGGAGAAAAATAAAAGGGCTCAATTTTTTTCAAAGAAACAATAAGGAAAAAGAAATGTTAATTTGGTCTGAAATCAGGGATTATAGGGAAAGAGTGGGTTGGAAAAGAGAAAATATGGGAACTTATGATCAAGAGTTAGATACTAAAGTATGTAATAACTAAATTTAGCAATTTCGAGAGATAATAAGAGCTATTTTAGATATTGACAACTAAAAAATGTCACTAACCATCTGGTTCTACAAGAATTAAGTCACTAGCCACTGCAGTCACTGACCTTTAACACACCCTGAAAGGTGTTCAGGAATGAGGAGAGATCAGGAATGAGGCACTCTGTGCTCTAGGAAAAGTGGCAGAACAAGCCTTCAAATAGTTTGATATTTTCAGGAGAAAATTTTATGGATCTAATTTCTTGCATTTTCTCATACCTAGAAAAACACTAAAATCATTAACAGAGACATCTGCTCCTTGTGACTAGCAGCAACCTTCTCATGACTTGCAGCAATCTTCTACTGAGATATATGCTTGATTGCATGTAACCCCTTCATGAAAGGATATAAGTACTGACCTCCCCTCCCTGCCCTGGCCTTATACATCTATGAAGTAGTTCCTCAGAGCTATCTGAGAAGCTGTCTCCAGGGCTATAGTCCTCAGTAAGTCACAAATAAAACTGAACTCACAGCCCTCATGTTGTGTGTTTTCTTTTCAGTTGAAAATATTTTTAAAAAATTATGTTGAAATTGAGGTTAATCAATTCCTATATTTTATAGAAAATTATATATTTCTGCTGCAGAGGTTTGATATTTTATAAATGTTATAAATATACAAGAACTTGTCATTTGGTACCATGGCCAAATGTTTTCATAACACTCATTTGGTAACACTTTTTAAATTTTGTAATAAGTACTTTTGGTGGTAATTATCTCAAAATAGTGAAAATGCACATTTAATGAAAAGTTTAAGACTGAATTTCTATTCAACAAAGTTAGTAATAAACATGTCAATTAAGCAAGTATTTGTCAACATTTACCATCCACTATAGAAACTGTAATGATGTTGCTGACAAGATAAAAATAGGATGATGCATATCTGTTGAAAAAGCATCAGGAATATTTCAAAAGTTAGCAATTTGAAAACAAAAATTATAAACAAGTCTACCTATAAAAGTTGTATCAATAGGTTGTTTTTTAAACCCCTTTGTTGAGATATGATTGATATGTAAAAATGTTATATATCACCGCCAAAAGTTTAAGTTGTAGTTATCTATGACTGTTACGTATGATTTTTCATTCAACTCAAATGACTCTTCTTCTAAACTAATTTTGCTCATTATCAATTCCAAGTCTTCTGGTGCATATAAAAAAAAGTGAACTGATACATATTAATATGTAGAATCTGTTAATAGAAGAAAGTCAAATGCATCAGAAGATTGTTAAATAATGCATTGGGTATCATCAGTTACTTTAAATAGGAATTAAACTTTTTGTTTAATTCATAAATTAAAACAAAGCTTTTACTTTTATTCAACATAGTTTTGGAAGTCCTAGCCACAGCAATCATAGGAGATAAATAAATAAAAGACATCCACATTGGAAAAGAAGTAGCAAAACTGTCACTGTTTGCAAATAACATGATTCTATACATAGAGAATCCTAAAGATGCTACCAGAAAAATAATAGAGCTCATCAGTGAATTCAATACAGTTGCAGGATACAAAATAAACATACAGAAATCTCTTGTATTCCTATACACTAAAAACAGAAGATCAGAAAGAGAAATTAATGAAAAATCCCATTTACTACCACATCAAAAGGAATAAAATATCTAGGAATAAACCAACCTAAGGAGGCAAAAGACCTGTATGCAGAAAACTATAAGACACTGATGAAAGAAATCAAAGATGACACAAACAAATGGAGAGATACACCATGTTCTTGGATTGGAAGAATCAATATTGTGAAAATGACTATACTACCCAAAGCAATCTACAGATTCCATGCAATCCTTATCAAATTACCAATGGCATTTTTCACAGAATTAGAACAAAAAAATTTACAATTTGTATGGAAACACAAAAGACCCCTAATAGCCAAAGCAAACTTGAGAAAGAAAAATGGAGCTGGTGGAATCAGGCTCCCTGATTTCAGACTATGCTACAAAGCTACAGTAATCAAGACAGTATGGTACTGGCACAAAACCAGAAATATAGATCCACAGGACAGGATAGAAAGCCTAGAGATAAACCCATGCACTTATGTTCACCTAATCTTTGACAAAGGTGGCAAGAATATACAATGGAGAAAAAACAACCTCTTCAATAAGTGGTTCTGGGAACACTGGACAGCTATATGTAAAATAATGAAATTAGAATATTCCCTAACACCATACAGAAAAATAAATTCAAAATGGATTAAAGACCTAAATGTAAGGTCAGACACTACAAAACTGAGGAAAATATAGGCAGAACACTCTTTGACATAAATCTCAGCAAGATCTTTTTGATCCACTTTCTAGAGTAATGAAAATAAAAACAAAAATAAACAAATGGGACATAATTAAACTTAAAAGCTTTTGCACAGCAAAGGAAGCCATAAATAAAACAAAAAGACAACCCACAGAATGGGAGAAAATATTTGCAAATGAAGTGACCGACAAGGGATTAATCTGCAAAATATACAAACAGCTCATGCAGCTCTATATCAAAGAAACAAACAACCCAATCAAAAAATGGGTAGAAGATCTAAATAGACATTTCTGCAAAGATCATATACAAATGGCCAAAACATGTGAAAAAATGCTCACATTACTAGTTATCAGAGAAACGCAAATCAAACCTAAAATGAGGTATCACCTCACACTGGTCAGAACTGCCATCATCATAAAGTCTACAAACAGTAAATGCTGGAGAGGGTGTAGAGAAAAGGTAACCCTCCTACACTGTTGGTGGGAATGTAAATTGGTACAACCACTATGGAAAACAGTATGGTGGTTCCTTAAAAAACTAAAAATAGAACTACTATATGATCCAGCAATCCCACTCCTGAACATACATGTGGAGAAAACCATAAATTGAAAAGATACATGCACTCCAATGTTCAGTGCAACACTACTTACAATAACCAAGACATGGAAGCAACCTAAATGTCCAATGACAGATGAATGGATAAAGAAGGTGTGGTACATATATACAATGGAATATTACTCAGTCATCAAAGGGAATGAAATTGGGGGCATTTGTAGAGATGTGGATGGACCTAGAGTCTGTCATACAGAGCAAAGTAAGTCAGACAAAGACAAATATCATATGATGTCACTCATGTGTGGAATCTAATTTTAAAAAATGACACAAATGAACTTATTTACAAAACAGAAACAGACTTATAGATGTTGAAAACAAACTTATGGTTACCAATGAGGAATCATGGGGAGGAAGGATAAATCAGGAGCTTGGGATTAACATATAAACACTATATTATAAGATTGATAACCAACAAGAATCTACTGTATAGCACAGGGAACTCTACTCAATATTTCTCTATATGAGAAAAGAATCTAAAAAAAGAATGAATATATGTATATGTACATGTATAACTGAAGCACTTTGCTGTACACCTGAAACTAACACAACTTTGTAAATCAACTATACTCCAATAAAAAACAAAACAAAACAAAAACCAAAGCTTTTAAGAGTTCATTCTCTCAAAAGTGAGACAACTGAAATTGTAAAAGTTGTTAAAATTGTTTCCCAGGTCAACATTGAAAATAAAATTACTTGGTTTTGCAAATTACTATGAATATAAATTTGAAGCATAGTATCACAGTAAAACAATATTCTTACTAAATTATCTGTGGAGCAAGAATGTACTTGAGTTGGTTTTGATGAAAATATAATTCAGAATTAAAATCCACAGTTGTCAAATTTTACAAATGTTGTTATACACTCACAAAATAAGCTATGTGTAGTATATATATTGTATATGATATATACAAATCCAATATAGAAAGCAAAAACCAAAATAATTCAGCATGGCAATATGCTATTTCTCTCTTTACAGTTTATCAATTAAAAATGTTTAGACTTTGAGGAACTAAGTGCCCCACTGTTAAATTAAAGATTTTGTAAATGACTCTTTTAAAGTGTGATTACATTTCCAAAAGTAGTTGGGGATTGTTAGTCATAGCAATAATGAATGAAATACTAATCACAACAAAGCAGTTCTCAGAAAATTGGGATTATTTAAAATAACTCATACAAAATAGAAAGACTTAGAAATCTACTTATCAAGCGAGGATTTAAACAAATTAAATAATGACATGAATCAAATTGTATCCAGTTTTTACCTTTGAACTATTACAAACTATTTTTTAAGTACCTTAACTTTTGGAAACAATCTTCTGATGGATTTTCTGTTTCCAAGTTGACAAATTTACACTTTATATCACATTGAAAAATATATTCTTTAGAAAAATATTTGTGACTTAGTATTAGAAATAGATATATATACCAGAATATTTTTCTTCTTATGTTAATCCTGAGAAATCAATATAAATAAGATTTTTATTTAAGATATGTGTATATGTTTTTACTTTCAGAAATTAAAAAAAATTATTTTAGAATATAATTATCTTTAGTTTTTTCAATATACTGTGACCAGTTTGGCATTTAAGAAATAAACATTCAAAAGTTATACATTTTAAGTGTGTTTACTGTTTTTCATAATCCATAGTGTCTCTGTTTGGACAATAAAATATATTGTCACACTACTCATTGTTGATACTAAAAATATTGTATCAAAGCATAAGATTTAGGCAGGATCAAACATTCTGGAACAAAACAGATGGAGCCTGGTACAAGCTTGGGACACTAGGAAAGAGCAGATTTTGCTGTAGTTGACCTGTCAACAGAGACTTGCTGTTGTAGCATTATTGAGTGTTGGCAGGCTGTCCAAGGGATGTTAGATCTCTATCACATATTCTGAGAGGACTCAGACCATGGAAATAAATTATTATTATATTATCAACAATGTATTGAGAATTTTATCAGCCAATTTTAGTAGGATCAATAAACTTTTGCTGCATGAACAAAGGAATAAATAAATGAATTGCAGAATCAACTTAGCTTGATAACTGACTAGATGTCATCTGAGCAGAAATTAGGACAATTGTGAAAGCATTAGCAGAGAATAGCAGTTATAAGGAGTTATCAGTTTGAGAAATGGGGGTATTTTATGTTAGCTATGTATTCATATTGTCTTGGGGATGGATTTTAAGGTCCTTAAATGAAAGAATATGGAAATACTTGAAAAATTATATGTAGATTATAGAAGTACAAGAGATAGAAATTTAGATGAAACTTAGGTAGAGAAAATTGATGCCATAGAAGTAAGTGAGAAAAATTGAGGGAGAAGAGCAACTGAAACCAGCTCAGGCTGGTATGTGAAATATATAATAAACAGCCTACCTATACCACAAAAATCCACATAGTCTCTCCCCATGGGTGTAACAACTTGTAAGTAAATCATATCACTTATAAACTAGTTCATATTACTGTTAAATTAATTAATTATTTAATATATATGGCATTTATTTCACACTAGCATGCATTATTTGCCCAGTTAAACTGAACTTCAACAACAACAAAATGTTCCCAGTATTTAGACCTCATTCACCTGCATAAAAATGTATCATAAAAAACATGATTTTGTAAAACATAGAAAATATAGGATAAAGCTATAATGAATTAACGTTTTTTTGGAAAACAATTAAATCACTAATATTTAGAGATTAAAAATTAAAATAAAAAAGTCACATTTAAATATTGATTAAAAATTCTTACTTTGAAAATTTCAAGAAAGAGATTTCTGCATCCTAATAAAATGTTCTTTAGTGTTCTCAGAAAATATGTATTTGCTCTATTACAGAGATCCAAAATGAAAGAAAACCATTCCCCGTGGTTATGTGAAAAATAATTTAAAGTCTTGCAAACAAGTTGTAGAAGTACGGAAGAAAAATACATTTGCATATTTTGTTTGAGCTAAACATGATATTGTGCATTAATTGTTGTCGTCAGTTCAGGTTGAGGACACAATAAAACTAGCTTACATTTGATCCATTTATGCTTTCATTTTCTCCCATAAATGTAAGGTGGTTGGTATTCATTTCTATATTTTTTGTAGAATTCATTATTTTCAGACTCAGCAATATCACCTAAAATCTAACAATCAAAAGTTATGAATTTAACAAGTATTTTCTCTGCCAAAATTATCACTGAACAGTTGAAAATGCACCATGAAAAGAACATAAATATTGTATCACTGATTTATATGAAATCAACAAATAATTGTTAAACACCTGCCATGCAAAAGAGACTTAAGTGGTTATTTTTAGAAAAAGATGTATGTAGCAAACATACTTTATCCTGGAATGCTGAAAACATTACCTTTGGGATTAAGAAACAGAGATGCCTCCTCTCACCACTTCTATTAAACCTTTTCTAGATGCATTAAGTTTGGAAAGGATGAAATAAATCTGCCATTATTTGCAAATCTGTCATTATTTGCAAATGCCATCTTCGCTTGGCCATTTAAAACTTTTCCATGGGCTTTTTTTTAAAAAAAAGAAAAGAAAAAGATGTATGTGAAATTTATTTTTATGGAGTTTAAAATTTAAGGAAATAATGAGCAAAGTAAAATTAGTAATATTTGTTCAATAGAATTTCAAAGGAACAAGAAAGATATTTTATTTTTTCAGGAGAAATGAATAAAATAAAATAACTGGTTAGGTGTTCAGTGGTATAGATATGGGAGAATTTGCTACAGTCACTGGTGGTTTAAAAGTATGCTTCAGGGGCTTCCCTGGTGGCGCAGTGGTTGAGAATCCGCCTGCCGATGCAGGGGACACGGGTTCGTGCCTGGGTTCGGGAAGATCCCTACATGCCGCGGAGCGGCTGGGCCCGTGAGCCATGGCCGCTGAGCCTGTGCTCCGCAACGGGAGAGGCCACAACAGTGAGAGGCCCGCGTACCACAAAAATAAAAATAAAAAAAAAAATAAAAAATAAAAGTATGCTTCAGAACTTATACATTTATCGACATTCTGTTCTAACTTGTACTGAAACTACTGCCATCAATTGGGGATGCACACTTAAAGCAAATGGCAAAAATATAATGTATATTTTATGTAATATTTACAATTCTGGAAAGTATTATTATTACAAATAATGAAAGGGGAAAATGGAACATAAATGACTTTACCAAGATCACTGCCCTCAAGTAACTAATCTGAGAATAGAAACCAGAGTTGTCTGACTTCAAAGCTTATGTTCTCTTTCTTATACTATGATCTCTATTTAAGACTTTCTTTTCTTAATTAAAATTACCTTTTTACTCTCACACTTATTAAGAAAGGAACTAGAAGGCCCTGAAAATTAAGATTTCGAAATCATATTGATAAAGTCACTCAAGGTTTTATAAATATATATTTTTTTATTATTTTTCATGAATATTATAAATGGCACTATTTGGGGAGTTTACTCTATATGGTCTTTTCTAATACTTAAAGCTTTCATAACTAATCTAAGATTTTTCAGCATGTAGGTAATATTTTGGGTATTTGTGTTTATTTATTGTCTTATAATTCACTGACAGGAATTCACTGACAGAATTCAGATTCTTCCTACTTAAGCAAATAGTGTAGATCAAATTCAAGGGAGCAGGTTTAACAAAAAATACCTGTAACCATTCTAATCCAAACTCCCTCCCACCTAATTCAATCCAAAAGTAATATATTCTATTTGGTGATCACTTCGTGAATACAGGAAAAGCAAAGCTTACTTAGTTTCACTCTCCCAGAAAGAGATTATTAAAATCTATAATTTGAAAAACACATGAAGAGAACATCATCACAGGGCCTGTAAGCAACATTCAATAAGGGATTGAACGGTAATCACAGAAACTTGATCAATCTCATTCTGGATCTGGTAGGAAACAAAGTGACACAGACCTTTGATACCATCATTTCTTTGAGCATTTTGCAACATTGTTTTTATTAGAACACCAGGGCCAAGGTTGTTCAATCCTTCTGCTATTTTGGATTGAAGATATAGTGGGAATATTCATGCTATTTTTTCTTTTCTAACACACATATTTGCCAAATTATGTAAAAGAAAATGTACACTGATATGTAGTGTATATATTTTTGCATTTTGAAATCATTTTAGTAAATAGAGGAATACATGTACATTTTGATTAAAAGTATCTTATTGTGTTTTTTTTCAGTATAAAATGCAAAACCAGATGAGCAGGCCTCATATCCCACAAAAGTGTTCTGATTATATTAAAGTTCACAGGATGTTGTTCTTTTTAATATTTTAATTAAAGCTAACTTTAGAGAATGATAATCTAATGATGCTTTGTATTATGTCCATATTTGTATTGCTTTATGTTTGATATAATGCCAGTGTGAAACGCTATTGTCAGAGTATTTAATTATGAAAATATGTAATTTTCAAGAATATAGTACATATCAGCAATTCATAATACCTTTATTAAAATACCAAGAAAAACCAGTGTTATGTTTTCATGCCCACAATAGTGAGACATATTTTTATCTGAAAACTCCATTTACTATTTCTTCTCCGTAATTTTTATGGGGTTATATCAATACATATGTAACTTTCAAAGTGGTAGAATTATACTTTTAATACCTAGGATTAATATTTCTCACTGATAACTCTTTGGAAAGTTAACTATAGTGATATTGCCTACTTTAATCCCCATCTTTGATCTAAAATACAAGTGGAATAAAAAAATTAAAAAAATAAAAAAAAATAAAATACAAGTGGAATGCATCAAATATACCAACCAAAGAAAACGGAAAAATACTACACTTTCAATAGTTCCTCAGCTGGCAATTAAAATGTAATATTAGTTTAAATATTTTCTCTAAATACATTCCCAGGTGGGAGGCCTTTGCCCAACATTGTGCATTATAATAATCTTATCCTTTTCTTGCATGCTAATATCACACTCTCACAGCTGGATGCAAAGCCATATAATCTTGCAAATAGGCCTTTGGTTTAAATCAGTTATTCAGAATCAGACAATAGAGTCAAGTAATATGATTGAAAAATAGTAAATCTCTAGCTTTCATTATCTGCTTATCTTTATAATCATTTATCTTCACAATATTCCTTAGCTTTTCCTCTGTAAAAGTTGATATCCAGATATAAGCCAATTCCAGAGTATCAGGGAGCTATAAATTCACAAAAAGACACCCTAGCTCCTACCTACCACTTTGTTTCCCAAGAACTAAGATTTTATGTCTTTCATAGATACATAGATACATTTCTGTATCTATGTATCTATGAAATAGATACATTTTCTGTTCTGCATAACAGATACATTTCTGTAGATACATTTCTGTTCTGCATAACTACTTATGATATATGGATATTTCTTTTAATGGAGCTATGCCCACAACAAATAGATGTTCAAATATTGCAATAGTATATGTACATATATTAAAATTTCAATGACACTCTAATGAATCATAGTTATAAACCATACAGTTTAGAACTATGCTGTTAATAATTCTTCTAATAGGCTAGATAGATATCAAAGTTATTGCATTCCCGAATTTCTAAATTCTAAAAGTAGGATAATATCTTCAATTCCTATTTTGATATAGTAACTAAAAACAGGCATTTAATGTCTTTTAACCCTAAACTATATCAAGGAAGTCTATGAAATTGTCCCTACTCTTTAACTTATCTTCTTCACCCAACTGTAACCCAAGTTGTATTCCTTAAGCTAGGTTTTGAGATTAGTGAACTCACTACTGTTTCACTTATTCATAGTTCTTATGGTTTTATAGACTGAATTTTTTTCCTCTTAGGCTTTTTATTTCTTGCCTTAGAATTCTGATCATTTTTCTTGATTTCTTTACGACTACTTCCTAATACGTTTAAAACATGATTATCTTTTATTGAGTTATTTTTGACATTATACTTTTAAGATACTAGAACCATAATTATACAAAGTATTTCACATGTGTCCACTGTATAGTGTTATCCAAGAACAAATTAGCTTTGTTCTTTCAATTGCCCTTTTTCACCATGACCAATTTTTAGATTGACTTTTTGTGTATGGTAAGTCACGATAATTTTGTCTTCTTAAATAACCTACAGGTATTCCTTAATTAAAATATTTAGCTTGCAAATAATAACCCAGAGACCATAATCATATAAACTGTTCATTGATAGTTGATTGGCAGCCACTAGCTTTAATCCCAATATAACCCAAAATATAACCCCTGAATATAATACATGATGGAATAAATATCCTCCATTAACTGCTTTCTTTACTTCCCTTCTTAAAATTTTATAGCTAATTCTTAGGAAAACCTTAAAAATGTTGTTTATGTTGTGTCTCATGCTTTAGGCAAAGTGAAAAACTGTATTATAAAATTTGTGTTCTAGAAATATGACTTACAACACATAGAAACGCTAGTAAACTATAACAAAATATATTAAAAAGAAATGTGGTTATCCTTACAAGTCAATGATAAATCTCCATGTTCCCAAAGTTAAAGAGAAGCCACAGTCCAGAGGAATGGGTACAATAAAATATTGAGCTTGCTCTATAAAGAAGCATGGGTGTTAATACTTACACATGAAAAAGAAACAAGTTATCAGAGGCAGGTGACAATACAATAGGGTAATTAGATAAGGCTTATTCAAACAATGACATTTGATCAAATATTAGATGATGAAAAAATTATCAAGAAGACATCTTAAGGAAAAAATATTATGGACAGAAGGAAATCATATGCAAAGGTTGATATAAGATGGAGATAAAGTCATAAAAATATAAGGGTTGAGGAGATTATACATAAGATAAGGAAAGCCATTGTAAACACTGATAAATTACATCCCCAGCAAGAGATACCAAGCTTCTTCCTTCTTACAGAGTTTTGGGTGGGAGAAAAAGTTTCTTTTAGGAATTAACATTCTGATGCAGTATTGCATAATATTTAAAGCACAATTTATTTCACTAACATGACTTAGTAATTCTCAGATAAAATTAATTTTTAATAATGTCACAGGCAGAGAGGAACTTCTGGTATAGTAGAAAAAACAATGATAAAAACTGGGAAAAAATTATAATGATTATAAAAACAGCCCCTAAAACAATTATAAACTGGGGGAAAAAAATCTAAAAAAGGAAACTGTGAGCATGTGCAGAGGAGAGAAAAAAAGGGCCCACTAAAAGAAACAAAACTATCCTTCAAAACATGAAGTATAATAAAAACATGCCCAGAAACATGAAGACCAAGAGAATTTGTTACTAGCATATATGTCTTGCAAGAAATTCTTAAGGAAGTCCTTCAAACTTAAAGAAAATGATACCAGACGTCAATTCAAACCCACAGGAAAAAATAAAAGTGATCCCAAATTGTGATAAAAGTAAAATAACGTCTAATTTTTTTCTCTTAGGTTTTTACAGTTATAAGACTGTATAAAACAATTATTATAACACTGAATTTTTGAGTTAATATATAGATGTAATATATATGAAAATCATAAGACAAAGTAGGGGAGAGGAACATGAACTGTACTGGAACAAACTTTCTATATTTTATAAGAATTGGCTTAGTATCAATAAATATCAATACACACATGCACACACATGCTTGTACATACTATATACACAAGCAAGAAAAAAAGATAATATTAGATACTACTCTTATGACATTTAATTTTAACTTCTGACATATTAAAGACTAAATATAAAAATAATAACTTTAAACGGTTAATTATTAGTTGAAATACTTCTTAATGACTTTAAGATAGGTAAACAACCTGATTAAAACTTTAAACACATTTTTTATTGAATTCTTCCTATTTGCCATTAATTCTTCTAGGTGCTAAGGATAAAATACTGAACATTACTGACAAATATCCCTCTGTCCTGTAGATTACATCTTCATAGGTTTAACAGTATTTACACAACTGCATAAAGAAAAGCTGATAAAATTGTCCACAGCAAAATGAAACATTTAAATGATAAAGATAGTGTAAACAAATAGAAAGATTGAAAAATGACATATGGCATGGACATAGCAAAAAAGGATTTAACTCTGGAATGATAACACATCAACATATCCATAAGAATAAGGAAACATGACAAAATAAAAATGGAAAAGTCTGTAGAGAGAAATCTTGAATAACCAATAAGCAAATGAAAGATTCTCAAGCTAATCATTAACTTTAAAAAGGTTATTTAAAACAATCTTGAAACATAATTTCACATTTATAGGATTATACAATTTAAAAAGTTGGCTAACATGAAGGTGTTGGTGGAAAGTGGAAAAACAGAACACAATGCATTTCTATAAGAGCATAATTTGAGAAGAAATTTGTAATAAAGTTAAGAATAAGAAACCTTAAGCTCAGTAATTTACCCTAAACAAATTCTTATACATGTGCAGAAGGAATTGTGGCCATTAGTGTCCATGGCAAAATTTGTGTGTAATTATGAACACACTAAAACAGCCTAAAAGTTCAATTTGTTGGTAGAAGAAAAATAAATGTGGTTAATTCATACAAAGGAATATTATGCAATAATGGATTAATGAACTAGAGCTAAATGAAGTAGTACTTCTCAAAACCACCATGTTAAAGGAGCAAGGAATGTTTTATAAAGGTAAATAAATGCAACTATTTAATTTTTGTAAATATGCAATACCAATCCTGCATATTGCTTTGTATGCATATGTGAGCAGTTTTTCATAAATATCAAATTTTAAATATAAAATATCTAAATATTCACACCAAGTTGAAGTTACTCATGAGAGGATGGGAGAAGTAAGCTCTGGGGACTTGGCCATGAGCTGTGCTCTTCACAATTAAAAAAAAAAGCTGTAGGGCTTCCCCGGTGGCGCAGTGGTTGAGAGTCCGCCTGCCGATGCAGGAGACGCGGGTTCGTGCCCTGGTCCGGGAGGATCCCACATGCCGCGGAGCGGCTGGGCCCGTGAGCCATGGCCGCTGGGCCTGTGCGTCCGGAGCCTGTGCTCCGCAATGGGAGAGGCCGCGACAGTGGGAGGCCCGCATACCGCAAAAAAAAAAAAAAAAAAGCTGTATAGTCTGAAGTCAGGGAGGCTGATTCCTCCAGATCCATTTTACTTTCTCAAGATTGCTTTGGCTATTCAGGGTCTTTTGTGTTTCCATACAAATTGTGAAATTTTTTGTTCTAGTTCTGTGAAAAACGCCAGTGGTAGTTTGATAGGGATTGCATTGAATCTGTAGATTGCTTTGGTTAGTAGAGTCATTTACACAATGTTTATCTTCCAATCCAAGAACATGGTATGTCTCTCCATCTGTTTTTATCTACTTTAATTTCTTTCCTCAGTGTGTTATAGTTTTCTGCATACAGATCTTTTGTCTCCTTAGGTAGGTTTAGTCTTAGGTATTTTATTCTTCTTGTTGCTATGGTAAATGGGAGTGTTTCCTTAATTTCACTTTCAGATTTTTCATCAGTGTATAGGAATGCAGAAGATTTCTGTGCATTAATTTTATATCCTGCTACTTTACCAAATTGATTGATTAGCTCTAGTAGTTTTCTGGTAGCATCTTTGGCATTCTCTATGTATAGTATCATGTCATCTGCAAACAGTGACAGTTTACTTCTTCCTTTCTGTTTGGATTCCTATTATTTCTTTTTCTTCTGAGTGCTGTGGCTAAAACTTCCAAAACTATGTTAAATAATAGTGTGAGAGTAGGCAACTTTGTCTTGTTCGTGATCTTAGTGGGAATGGTTTCAGTTTTTCACCATTGAGAACAATGCTGGCTGTGGGTTTGTCATATATGGCCTTTATTATGTTGAGGTAGTTTCCCTCTATGCCTACTTTCTGGAGAGTTTTTATCAAAATTGGGTGTTGAATTTTGTCGAAAGTTTTTCTGCATCTATTGAGATGATCATATGGTACAAAGCTACAGTCATCAAGGCAATATGGTACTGGCACAAAAACAGAAATATAGATCAATGGAACAGGACAGAGAGCCCAGAGATAAAACCATGCACATATGGACACCTAATCTGTGACAAAGGTGGCAAGAATATACAACAGAGAAAAGACAGACTCTTCAATAAGTGGTGCTGGGAAAAATGGACAGCTACATGTAAAAGAATGAAATTAGAACACTCCCTAACACCATACACCAAAATAAACTCAAAATGAACTAAAGACCTAAATGTAAGGCCAGACACTATAAAACTCTTACAGGAAAACATAGGCAGAACACTCTATGACATACATCACAGCAAGATCCTTTTGGACCCACTACCTAGAGAAATGGAAATAAAAACAAAAATAAACAGATGGGACCTAATGAAACTTAAAAGTTCTTGCACAGCAAAGGAAACCATAAACAAGACAAAAAGACAACCCTCAGAATGGGAGAAAATTTTTGCAAACGAAGCAACTGACAAAGGATTAATGTACAAATTTACAGGCAGCTCATGCAGCTCAATATCAGAAAAACAAACAAATCAATCCAAAAACGGGCAGAAAACCTAAATTTTTCCAAAGAAGATATACAGATTGCCAACAAACACATGGAAGGATGCTCAACATCACTAATCATTAGAGAAATGCAAATCAAAACTACAATGAGGTATCACCTCACACAGGTCAGAATGGCCATCATCAGAAAATCTAGAAACAATAAATGATGGAGAGCGTGTGGAGAAAAGGGAACCTTCTTGCGCTATTGGTGGGAATGTAAATTGATATAGCCACTCTGGAGAACAGTATGGAGGTTCCTTAAAAAACTAAAACTAGAACTACCATACAACTCAGCAGTCCCACTACTGGGCATATACCCTGAGAACACCATAATTCAAAAAGAGTCACATACTGCAATGTTCATTGCAACTCTATTTACAATAGCCAGGACATGGAAGCAACCTAAATGTCCATCGACAGATGAATGTATAAAGGAGATGTGGCACGTATATACAATGGAATATTACTCAGCCATAAAAAGAAATGAAATTGAGTTATTTGTGGTGAGGTGGATGGACTTAGAGACTGTCATACAGAGTGAAGTAAGTCAGAAAGAGAAAAACAAATACCTTATGCTAACATATACATACAGAATGTAAAAAAAAATAAAATAAAGTGGTTCCAAAGAACCTAGGGGCAGGACAGGAATAAAGATGCAGATGTACAGAATGGACTTGAGGACACGGGGAGGGGGGAAGGGTAGGCTGGGGTGAAATGGGAGAGTGGTATGGACATATATACACTACCAAATGTAAAACAAATAGCTAGTGGAAAGCAGCCACATAGCACAGGGAGATCAGCTCAGTGCTTTGTCACCACCTAGAGGGGTGGAATAGGGAGGGTGGGAGGGAGACTCAAGAGGGAGGAGATATGGGACATATGTTTATGTATAGCAGATTCACTTTGTTATACAGCAGAAACTAATACACCATTGTAAAGAAATTATACTCCAATAAAAATGTTTAAAATAAATAAATAAATAAATAAAGTCTATCTATCAGTAAAAAAAAGCTGTAAAATTAATAAGTCAAACTGTCGATATCTTTCAAACCTGTGTGCCAAAATACTTATTTTATATTATTTCATGTTTTTTATGTGTTTTAAAATAATGGTATAATCATTTTAATGTTAAAATCAGTTTAAAATTAAGTTAACTTTCAATTCAAATCTTAAAACTATGATTTGGAATGTCACAGTTAATAAAAATAATGATATATGAAAATAAAGTTTAAAAAATCAGTTAAGAAGCTTTCTCTCTAAACGCTTCCACTATCATCCCACCAGTGTATGCTAATGTTTATTTAAAGATCTGTTACTATGTACTCCACAGAAACCAGAGGTAAAAGAAAAATCATCTTGTATTTCTGTTTAAAGGTCCATTAATTAGCAGCTAGGGATCTGAGAAACTTTAATCAAAATATAAAGAGAGGACTTCCCTGGTGGCGCAGTGGTTAAGAATCTGCCTGTTAATGCAGGCAACACAGGTTTGATCCCTGGTCTGGGAAGATCTCACATGTTGCAGAGCAACTAAGCCCATGCACCACAGCACTGAGCCTGCTCTCTAGAGCCCATGAGCCACAACTACTGAGCCCACCTGCCACAACTATTGAAACCTGCATGCCTAGAGCCTGTGCTCCACAACAAGAGAAGCCACTGTAATGAGAAGCCCATGTACCACAATGAAGAGTAGCCCCCAATCACTGCAACTAGAGAAAGTCCACGCACAGCAATGAAGACCCAATGCAATCAAAAATAAATAAATAAAAATAAATAAAATTTTAAAAATATATAAAGAGACATCAACAATTAAAGAATAATCATAAAAGAAAATAAACCATTTTCAAAACTAGGCCGATATGAGAATAGATATATGATTTTTAAAAATCTAATTTACATGTAGTGTTTTTACCCCTCTTAAAACCAGCTAGAAACCTAATAAAAACCTTTGCAGCTGTTTCAACTTGTGTGAACCAAATCACTTGAAATCAGCTCAACCTCCAGAGATGAGGAATGAATGAACAACTTATAACTGCTTATGAATATCTACACAGACATACATACGTATGCAGATACATATATACATGTACATGTGAATGTAATATTAATTTTACCAAGAAACAACGCTTTAGTAAGTTCTTTAAGTTTCTAATATAGAACTTTTGGTAAACATAAGTGTTACTTCTTATTCAAAAACTAATTCTCAAATTTTTTATGCTTTTGACCCTTTGTGCTTAACCCAAAATACTTTGTATCGGCCAACACTGCTTTTGTAAAATATAGCACATTTGGTGTGTCATTGAAACCACATTATTTTTTATTTAGTGTTGCTAAATTATTTTGATGAATACAAAAGTAAAAGTCTCAGTTTATATTACAGCAAAATTCTGAGGGTCTGATTATAACAAGCATGCAAAAAATTTAGTTAATTATAGTGAACAATCACACAAATATTTTGTAATAATATATACATGAAAAATAGTCTCCAAAATTTCCCATTTAAGAAAATTGAGGTTAAGTAGGGTCCCAAGAATAATAAATGTTGATTGCTTCTTCCAGTAATACTAGGGCTTATGAAATGTTTATGTATTCTGTAAGTACAGAGAAATCTAGTAGAAAAAATCAGGGCAAATGAAAATAAGGACTAATATAAGATTTAAATCCAGTGTTATTGTTTAGTATACTTTAAAAATATTTAATGTGGCATTCTTTGGAGAACATATTTCACACTACTTGTTTAGGGAATATAATTTAGCATTTTTTGGTGACAATAGTGTTTCTTAACATTAGAAAACACCATGGGGAAGCCATTCTATTCTGTGCCTTTCTGAAGTCTATTCCAAGGGAAACGTCACCAGGCCTCTCACTGCTGTGGCCTCTCCCGTTGCGGAGCACAGGCTCCGGACGCGCAGGCCCAGCGGCCACGGCTCACGGGCCCAGCCGCTCCGCGGCACATGGGATCCTCCCGGACCGGGGCACAAACCCGCGTCCCCTGCATCAGCAGGCGGACCCTCAACCACTGCGCCACCAGGGAAGCCCCATCACCAACATTTGACTGGATAAAAATATCCAATTGATTTTGTTCTCTTTGAGTCACTGTAAATTCTGTAATTCTTAAAATAATACAAAAATTTATGAGCAATTTTTATGTCAATAAATTCAATAAATTAGATGAAATAGACAAATTTTTTGAAAGATAGAAACTACAAAAACTCACTCAAGAAGAAATAACTTGAATGGCCTAATATCTATTTATTACATATTAGATATTAAATTTGAAAAAATAAAACTAAACAGAAAGAAAACTCCGGACTCTGATGGCTTCATTGATAAATTATACTAAATATATAAGGAATAATTTCAATTATAAGCAAATTCTTGCAAATAGATTAAAAAAGAAATAGAGAATACTCCTAACTGATTCTATGAGGCCAGCATTATCCTCATAATAAAACCAGGTGGAAAAAAGAACTTACAAGAAAATAAAACTACAGATCACTATCTCTTGTGAGAATGGATGCAAAAATTCTGAATAATATTTCCTCAACTTGAATCCAAAGATATATAAAATGTCAATTTAACATTTAAAAATTAAAAGGGGGCACACAAAAAAATTGAAGGTGATAAATCTGTTTATTTTCCTCATTGCAATGATGCTTTCACAGAATATACACATGTCAAAATATATCGAATTGTACATTTTAAACATATACAGTTTATTGTATATTAATTAAACCTTAATAAGTCTTTTAAAAAATGAAATGGTTCTATTAAGGCACTAGGTTTCAGGATAGACTGTTACACAGCAATGAGTAACTAGAACAGTGTGATAATACCCATGCTCCCTTTGGGTTGGGTAGCTTTGAGCCTAAGCTCTTCACTGGATTTTGGAGATCCTAAGTGGTAACTTGGTTGATAAGAAATCCTTTTGCCCTTTTGAATATGTGTCAGTTAATCTTTAGTAAAGCCCTAGCCAGTTAAGCTCTGGTAAAGTAGGTTCCCTGTAGGACAGGCCTTGTTAAGGAAAGCCACAGGCATATTTCAAAATGGTTACTGTTTCCCAACCTCTGCTGGAAGTGCAAGGAAATTTTCCTCTGTTAGAGTTAGAATCTGGTAGAGCTCCTGGAGGACTCAAGAAAGTATTTGGTATTCCCAAAGACTGGACCCACTTGGAATTTTTATTGCTCACATCAGTACACATTGAGCCTCCAGCAATTCCTCAACTACAATATAAAATGGTTTTACCAATACTGGTCCAGATACAGGCTTTGCTTCTGGACTTCTGCTCCCAGTAAGTTGTGATTCTGTTTCTGTCTGTCTTTCTCTCCAGTTTTCAGAGGAGGCAGCAGTTTGCCCTGGGTTTTCAATTCTTTGATAAATGTACTAAGTCTTTGATTTTCAATTCATTTATCTTTTTACTTGTAGGGAAAGGAGTGACAAATTTTAAGCTCTTTACATGTCAGAACGGAAACCAAGAGTCTAATGTACTTCATAAAATACTTCATCTAACAGCAGATTATGCCAGCTTCTCACACTCTCACATGGAACTTTTACCAAGATAGAGCACATTCTGGGCCATAAAACATACCTTAATATATTAAAAATAATAGAAATCATACAAAATTAATTCTCAGATTATAATGGAAATAAGGGGGTTCATACTACTAGACCTGCCTTACAAGAAATGCTAAAGGGAATTCTTCAACTTGAAATGAAAGGGTGATAATTAATAACATGAAAAAATATACAGGTATAAAACTCACTAATAAAGACAAATATGCAGTCAAATTCAGAATACCCTAATACAGTAGTGTTGGTGTGTAAAACACTTTTACCTCTAGTATAAAAGTTGAAAAACAGGGACTTCCCTGGTAGTCCAGTTGTTAAGACTCTGCGCTTCCAGTGCAGAGAGTGCAGGTTTGATCCCTGATTGGGGAACTAAGATCCCACATGCACATAGCGTGGCCAAAAAAATAAAAATTATAAAAAGTTTGAAAAACAATATTAAAAATAACTATAACTATGACAATTTAAAAATAATGCACAATATTAAAAAATGTAAAGTGTGACACAATAGCATAAAATGTGCCAGGAGAAGGAAAACTCTAGAGCTTTTTTTCCCAGTCGAAGCTAAGTTGTTATCAGTTTAAAATTGTTCTATACATACGATGTTATATGTAAGCCTCGTGGTAACAACAAAGAAAAACCTATAGTAGTTACATAAAAGATATATAAAAAAGGAATTAAAGCATACCATTACCAAAAATAAATTACAAAGGAAGAGAGTAAGAGAGGAAGAATGGAACAAAGGAACTTTTTAAAAAACAGAGAACAATTAATGAAATGGTAGTAGTAAGTCCTCACCTATCAATAACTAGTTTAAATGAAAAGGAATTAAATTTTCCAATCAAAGATACAAAGTTGCTGAATGAAAACAACAACAACAACAACAAAAAAACCCAAGCTCCAACTACATGCTGCCTACAAGAGATTCAGTTTCACTCTAAAGACACACATAGGTTGAAAGTGAGGCAATGGAAAAATATATTCTAGGCAAATTGTAATTAAAAGAAAACAGGGAAGGCTATACTTACATAGGATAAGATAGACTTTCAGTCAAAATCAGTCACAAGAAAGACAGAAAATGACACTAAATAGTAATAAAGGAATCGATTCAATAAGAGGATATAAGAACTATAAATATATAGGCACCCAGCATTGGAGCACTTAAATATTTAAAGCAAATATTAACAGACTTAAAGGGGGAAATGGACAGCAATAAAATAATAGTAGGAATATTAAATATGCCACTTTTGATGTTGGATAGACCATCAAGACAGAAAATTAATATAGAAACAGTTGATCCATATATGGCTATGCTCAGGTACTAAGATAATTTCTTTTTTTATTAATGTACAATTAATCATAACAGGTATTAAAGAGTTTTCCTATTTTGTTGCCTTGAATATTTACTGTGTCATTTAATTTAGACATGTTACTTCAAATCTACTTTTCTCACCTCAAAAAATCTTTGAAATTTTTATTCTAAAACAAAACCTTTCTAGTGCCTGGAACTTCAAATTAAACTATAAAATAAAATAAAAATAAAAAAAGAAAAACCACCTCATTTCAAAACAGCAGCTTTAAAAACTAGACTAAAGAAAATCCTCAAAAAGAGCAGTTAGGACCCAAGCAATCATATTTAGCTGCCAAGAACACATGTATGCCATTTGATGATGTGCTATTTCACAAGGAAATAGTACACCTTGTTTGTCTGGAAAAAATAATTTAGTGAGTTATTTGAAGTGATGGAAGTAATCTGAATGAGAACTTAAATTTAAAAGAAAAATTTGCTAAATTGCTCAGCATACTGAAGAGGAGAATAATTTGGAATGATACAGAAAAATAGTAGGGGGAAGCCTAAGAATTTAAGGGCTAGTTATTGCCAAAATGATAACAAAAAGAATTGCCAATACTAGCACAAGAAAGAGGGAAATTAGGGGTGAGAGATGACATTTTTTTGGTTAAAAATTGTTCTCTGTGAAACATGAATCATCTATGTAATACATAAAAACATATGAGGTTTTACCAATGTGGTGGGTTTTTTTTGTTGTTCTTGCACAGCTGCTTTATTTTATTTTATTTTATTTTTATCATTTTTAAACATAGCAGTGTGTACATGTCAATCCCAAACTCCCTAACTATCCCTTCCCTCCACCCTTCCCCCCATCCCCGTAAACGTAAGTTCGTTCTCTAAGTCTGTGAGTCTGTTTGTTTTGTAAATACATTCATTTTTATCAATTCTTTTTATATTCTGTATATAAGTGATATCACACGATATTTCTCTTTCTCTGTCTGACTTACTTCACTCAGTATGACAATCTCTAGGTCCATCTATGTTGCTGCAAATGGCATTATTGGTGAAAAAAGTGGATGATATATATTTGACAAAGTCATTTCCTGAGTTTCCCCAATATATATCCAACTATCCAAATACTTTGTGAATATTTTAGTCTTCAAGGAATTTGATAGCCTTATTGAGAATATATAGCAACTGCATGAAAATGCCCAAGGATACTTTTAAAGACCGTATAAAGATTGGGAATGAAAGTATTAAAAACAGAGCATAAGGGTAGAGGATAAGTATAGCAAAGAAATTATCAGAGTGGGATTCAAGGAACAAAAGCTTTTTAAGAGCCAAAGTGAATAGACAGACATGCTTGGATTTTGGTGATAAAATGCTGGGGCCTAGTAAAAGGAAGGCTGCTAGAAATGTCTAGTTTCATAAGTATTTCTTTCTGAAAAATATTTCTACTGGACTTGAAATTTGTGGGCTGTGTTAACAGTAGGATTCTAAGCATCACCAGCCATATGAACAGACAGGACCCAACTTTAATCAGGTTATGTAGAAGGGATGCCCTAAAGATGCACTGAGGCACAAATTCAAATGACATAGCACAACTGTGTGCTATAAGATAGCAACAGCTGCAACCAGGGCTCCTGGCAGTTACTTATGCTTCCTGTCAAGCAACTCTATCAGACAAATTTGATTTGTTGCAGTTAAATGATGGTGTCAGAAAGAAAGCAAAGGTGGCTCTTGAGCTAACAAGGCCAAAGGCAACGTTCATTCAGAGGCAAATCTGATTGTTTTCCTCTACTTAGTTGCTCCCTTTCACATAAATTTCTTTAAATTTTCAGCCCTTGTGACATCTACATCTCCTCTCTATTTAGATTTCTGTTATGAATAAAAATTACTTATTATAGAGCACTAATCATTGCTGCCCCACTTTTTCAATTGGTCTACCTTGAACATTGTTTTTGAAATGTTTTTGAATTCAAACCATCTATGGTTTGAATTCTCCTGTGGTCTGATTAGTCCAAACAACAGTTTGTAAGGCATGTTTCAGAAGAGTGTGAATTGAAGTGTCCTCTCCTGTAGTGAAATAAAACATTTTGTGTTTTATACTTTACATGATCTATAACAATTGTTGATGTTTTTTCTAAGTATTTGAAAATATAGCACCTTAAAGATTCTGCAACTGACATGTCAAAATATAAAGAGATGTAATATCTACACATTTATATTGCATAATTTGCTATATTGTACATATCTACAATATATTGTACTGTATATTGTACTATATCTACAGCAGTCAAGCAGATGCGTTTGCATGGGATGTCTCAGGGCACATCCCACTGGCCCACAGTCTGGGCCAGTGTTTGTCCATTAAAGACTCTTAGGATAATGCTATGTTTAATCAGTGGTAGCTCTGCCTCCAAAAGTGTCTTTATCAGTTCTCAGCGAAGCATCCAGAGTGATATTTTCAAAACTTAAGTCAGAAAAATTTATTCCTCTACTCAGGACCTCAGAACCAATGAGATTATTAGTCCATTAGAGACAGTACCAAAACTGGAGCAAGACCTCTGATTCCAGGGTTAAGAACCTGGCTCTGGTGAGAGACTGCCATATTTCAACTCTCCCACCATCACTTATTGGATTTCACTTAGTCTTTAGGGCAAAGTACTTAACCTTTTTAAGTCTCAGTCACCTTTTCTACAAAACTGAGAAATAATAGTATTCACTTCATAGATTCAGGTTGAAGAGTAATCAAATTAATTTATGTAAAATGTTTAGGACCTGCCACATTGTAAGTATTTCAATGAATGCTAGTTGCTGTTACTTTTTAGATAAACAAGCACTTAATGCATTACATTGCTAAGACTCTTGCGTTGCTATGATATAGATATAAGATATATTGTATATGATTATCTCTGCCTATAAATTAATGATGCTCATTTCCAATATGTGAACTTATATAATTCTTATGAAGGTCAGTCAAACCTGCATATATATTGGTTGATTGATACTAGTAACTACAACATTGCTGACAGAAAAGGGAAGTATAATTGGTATAATTATGTCATGGTGTTATCTCCTCAAAGGAAATGCGGTCATAAGAATGAAACTCAGCATTAAAACAAAGACAATTATTTACATAAGTATTGTCTAAAAAGCCAATGGTAGTGCAGTAGTATGTTTAATCTTCTCCACAAATAAGAAGACTAAAGCTTTCAACAGCATAATTTTATTCCAAGGACAATAATACATGCAGTATTTTCTTAGGCTACACAGCTAAACATGACATTGTTTCAAATAAAATTTTTACTAATACCGCGTATTTAAAAGGTTACAAGACTTTTGAGGGTGTTATTTATTCACTTTTTATATAATGAATATATTAAATAAATATGTGATTTGTAAATTGTTTCCAAAATTGATTGATTTCAGAGGGCAGTTAATGAGTATTTTAGAACTTGTGTTCAGTGTACTGCTTGACTAATGAAGATGTCCCTTTGAAGACAAACTTGGATTAGCGAGATTGGCTATTTTATGACTTTTATACATCTTGCTATAGACTTGCAGTCTAGTGCCGCAGTGCCCCTCATGGAGGGGCAAGGCACTGCTGCATGCACAGTTCTATTTAAGTGGTTCTTGAAAGGTGACCCTCACTGGCATTAACTCTTTTAATTAATTGTCTTTGGCCTATGCAACTATTGCACAAGGTTGCAATTCTATAAAGAGGGATTCTCATCATGATTGCCAGTGAACAGCCCTGTGATTATAACATCCGGCTTAATAGATCAGTGCCCTGAAGCAGCATTCACGCTGTCTGTGAGAAACACAACATATAAGGTTTCAGTTGCTCGAACTATTACCTTATTGAGCTTAACTATTTGTCGTTGAGTATAACAAGGAAATGTCTTGAATCAACGGTGGGTAAAATTCGGAAAAATAAAAGTTTAGTTTAAAGGCCCAGGAATATTCTGGAAGATTTTCTACTAGAGTCAGTCGAAGCACAGCTGATATACTTTCTGTTATACACAGTATTTCAAATTAATAGACATTCCAGCTTTTTCAACAACCATAAAAGATCCAATGACATATAAAAACCTAGATTGAAATGCCACTGATTCCTACTATTTATAAAGTGTAACTTAGATGCTTAGAATCGATAAGAATGATTCTTTTTATCTCTAGGGCACACAGACTTCAGTATTTTATATTTAAGATAAGGAAACATATTCTTAAGCTAAAAAATATAAATACATTTTACATACATATATTTAATATACAATACAGGATATCACTTATAATCTCATGTTTCAATGTCCAATAGTTGTCTCCTTTTATACTGCTCCTGGTTTCTTTTATATTTTTGGTCTATGTTAAAGATATTGAAACAAACTTATTTATGAGAGCACATTGAAATGACAGGAGTCTAAAGATTGCATGAAGTGGACATAAATAAATTTGTCAGTTCCTATAAAATACCTACTTTGATCTGTAAAGTTTATATACAGGAGGAAACCTGGTAAAGGAAAAATGCCTTAGACTTTGAATGAGGCAAGTATGGGATCATATTCTTTTATTTGGAATCTTTGTGACCTAAGGTAATTTACTTAACCTGTCTGTAGACTTCAATCATTGTGGGCTATTTTTCAGAAGGGAATTTAACTTTGGGTGAGGCAGCTCCCTTCAGATATGGGCATTCCTGAGGAAAGAGATGACCCCAATCTTCAGCAGGCAGCCCTCCCAGCAGTGGTGGGAGCAATGAATGCCTGAAGGGAGATCTAAGCAGGGCACCACAGTATCCAGGACTGTCAACTATTTTGCTAATTCTTTTCTATTTTCAAAACCAAATTTTCAACCCCAAACAATAATCCCCTCCTCTCTATATCTTATAGATCACATACAAAAATTCACCCGCTTTATTGTCATTATTTTACATTGCTTTTTAATCATTGACTTCTTGCATGAATAATATAGTAACATAGAGAAGCCGTGGTTTAGCAGTTGAGTGTGGTATTTGGAGATAGACTATTTGAATTTATGCCTTAGTTCTGCCAATCATTTAGCCATGAGAAATTAGTGAAGATTTATCTTTCTTTACCTTGGTTTCCTAATTCACAAAATGGTGATAATAGTGCTTCCTTTATAGATGGTAAGGATTTGATGCATTTAAAATAACACTTAGGAAGCCCTATTGGCACCTGACATAAAATTACCACTATATAAGTATCAACATTTATTACTCTGTCCTGTGCTGTGTTATAGAATCCTCTTTGACATGACCCAGTACTTATTACTATACTTGGCATGTTTTCACTGTAATCGAAGGAAATGAATTCAAAATCCATTATTGGCATTAGAGAGTTTTATAACATTCAGATCCCTCACCAAATTGTCATTTTATTACATTAAAACGGGGAAAAAAATCTTTCTGCCTGGTCAGTTTATTTTGAACACTATGTAAGGTAATATATGTGAAAACACTCCCTATCCTACAGCCAAGAAATTCCTCTTCGATGTTCCTAACATACCATGTGTTCTCATGTCCCAGATCTTTTGCATATAGGCTGTTCTGCCTAGAGTTCTTCCTTGTCTCTCTCCCATCTTTTGACTTCTATTTGCTCATCAAACATCAGGTTTATTCTTCTCCATTGAAGTTTTCTATAGCATCTCAGTTAGCGCCATGCACCCATGCTCCCCTGAAACTCTGTAGCTAACAATAGCATCTCGCTTATTCAATTTTTTTTGTAACTATCCATTTTGTTGGGGGCTTTTTGTGTTTTTTTAGGTGACTTGAGTCTTCTAAAGGAAGGTCTTATTATTTATTGCTTTGATATTCCCAAGCCTAGTCCAGCATCTGGATCACTTATTAATAAGTGGGGAGGGAAGGATGGGATGGTATGGGATGGGACTGAGACAAATCTTTCAAAAACAGTTGGATCTGTTCAAAAACAGATGATTTAAGATAACTAGCAAAATATTCATGTCTACTTTACAAGTAGAAATTCATCTCACTTTCTGTCAAAATTATCAAAACTAATCTTTCCTGGATTGAATTTCTCAACACTACTTCAAAATTATAGCCATTGTTTTGCTAAGTAGCTCAACGCTGATGGAAGCAAACTCTCCTCTCTATCTCTAATAACCTTCTTACAAAGTATGTTCACAGTGCAGGTGATGTTTGAATGTTTCTTATTAAACATGACAGAAAAAAATAGTTAAAAGTAGGAAGAAAACTGCCTGAAGTGACTTAGTGTTTTATATGTTTAAATTATATCACCCTTACAGAGTGAAGTAAGTCAGAAAGAAAAAAACAAATATCATATATTAATGCATATATGTGGAATCTAGAAAAATGGCACAGATGAACTGGTTTGCAAGGCAGAATTAGAGACACAGATGTAGAGAACAAATGTATGGACACCAAGGGGGAAAAGCAGGGGTGGTGGTGGTGGTGTGATGAATTAGGAGATTAGGATTGACATGTATACACTAATATGTATAAAATAGTTGACTAATAAGAACCTGTTGTATAAAAATATAAATAAATTACATTAAATTTTAAAAAATTATATCACCCTAGCTGGAGGTATATACACACACACAAAACGCCCCACAGGTGATAGTATCAATGGTGATTAGATTAGAGTTCATATTTTTATGAGTTGTTATAAAGGCAACTGAAAATTTCCACCAGATCCAATATTTCTTACATTGCATTTGCCTTTATTGTTGAAGCCGTGGAATTGATCAACTCATTTTTCTGAGGACTACAACAGAGTGAAAATAAGAGAGTAGGACATAGAGGCATTATAGGTGTCACAACACTTTAAAAACCATAATCATACTTAGGAATGGCTACACTATTCAGTTAGTATTTGTAATATTTTTTTAAGAAATAGGCTGTTTTTATTATAACAATTATAATTTAGTTTCTCTTCTTCTAGTTTCATGGTGGTTCTTTTTGAGGATCTGACTACTACAAATATCCTTTAATTAACAATGCTTTTGACATTACATCTATTGTACAAAGAAGATTGAAATAGGACAGGAATTCAAAAAAACTGATGGAAAAAATTGTGTCTAGTAATGCATTCCTTCCCATTCTCATGCCCTTTGTTAACTTTGCAGAATTAGGAACAGTGCTTCTGGGTCAAGTGAAATTTCATATGCAAGGTTTGGTAAGTTTCATTCCCATTTAAACCTTCATTAAACCCCCAAATTTAGCTATGCTCCTCTAGAGACCAGTGGCTCATGCTTTAAGAAGTAAGAGTAGCAATACTGCTTACTGACCACACATATTTTCACAGGAAAATGGGGATAATGATGTTGCCCCTTACTTTAACAGTGATATAGATTTCACTCTCAATTATTCAGAAGTGATTGACCATTTTGCTCATTATTTCCAACCTTTATTTCTTCCTTTTCCTTAGTCTTAATATTTTTGGACTTTGCATTGTGCCAGCAGAAAATGGAGAGGAAAAATGATGAAATATAGAATATAAATGAATATTGTATTGTCATTTCTACCTTTTTAAAAATGAAGCTATATTGAAATAATTACATCAATTTTTGATCACTTGGCTTGTATTTGTAGCTTTTCCTTTCCTTGCCTGAAAAAAATGGCTAAGTAAATTAACAGGATAAAGATTCCAAACGAGACAATTAAAAAATACCTAATAGGGGCTTCCCTGGTGGCGCAGTGATTGCGAGTCCGCCTGCCGATGCAGGGGACACGGGTTCGTGCCCCGGTCCGGGAGGATCCCACATGCCGCGGAGCAGCTGGGCCCGTGAGCCGTGGCCGCTGAGCCTGCGTGTCCGGAGCCTGTGCTCCGCAACGGGAGAGGCCACAACAGTGAGAGGCCCGCGTACCACTAAAAAAAAAAAAAAAAAAAAAAAAAAAAAAATACCTAATAGGAGAAAATTTACAATAATTTCACATAAATTATTTATATCAAACAATGGATTTCTAATACTTACAAATTAGACATGTATCAATTAAAGTCACTCCCTACAGAGTCTCTATGTGAAATCATTTGTTAGACCAATTTAAGTTACAATTTAAAGCTAAAATTAATTTAATTTATATATTCTACAGTTGCAATATGTTCCTATTTTTTATCTGAATTCATCTCTAATTATTTTGAATTTATGATGCCCTTTATTTTTTCCAGTACAATTTAGGCATTATTAACTATTCAGGGACTATCCTTTACCCATATATAGCAAAAAGACAATTTCTTTTTTTCCTTCACCCAAAATATCTTGCATACTGATATGAAGAACCTATACTCCCCCAAAAATGCACTTCCAAAAGTCACATACACTCCAAACTCAACGATCAGTAAAATCTGGGCTCAACATTACTGTCAAACCATGTTTCCCACTCTTCTTCAATTCTTACACTTTATACTACTTAGGTAACCTTCCTTATCTTCTCACAAATACACCATGAGGTTTTTAAGTCCATTTTCTGATACAGCGTTCATCATTGTAATATACTTGTTCCAATTCCGTATCTGTGGGAGTATTGTGAAGTCAACCAGACATGGTTTCATATAATAAAAATCATCATTAAAATAAAAATTATGATAGCGATAAAAAGTGTATAATTACAATATGCAATGTTTTTTAATATTATCTCATTTAGTTCCTCATAATAACCCTAATTATGAGGTACATAGTATTATTGTTATACAGATTTACTGCCCAGGAAATTAAGGTCAGGTGGTTGACAGACTTGCCCAGAAAACTAGTAAATGAAGGATGTTGAGATCTTACCCCAGGTAGTCTGATCCATCATTTACCGTTTCATGCTCTCTTTATCACTTATTTGCTTGTGACTTTATGTAAATGACATAACCTCTCTGATCCTTTATTTCTTCCTTTTAAAAATAAATTTGTGTTTGTGTGTATAGTTGTTTCATATCAGCCATTTCTCCAAGGATCCCTGGTATGTAGAAACCAAGATCTGTGGGCTAGGTGTGCTCATTGTATCAGAGTTTCTTTACTTCCAAGTGCTCTTAGCAGATAGAGGCAGAAAAAAACACATACACATACATCTATAATGACTGTATATCTATCAATTATATTACAGCCTACAAGTTTGTACTGATCCCTTTAATACATATCACAGAACAGAGTTAATTCTAGTTTTCTCCTTTTCCATATTTGTAGCTCCCTTCTTCAGTGTTTATGAATCTTGATTTAAATATGTGTCAGCATATTAATAGTTTGTGAAGATTGGTCTATAATTAAATTTTATTCAAGTAGCAATGAGATTACTATTCTTTTTGACCTGGTATAATTAACTTCACATTTCAGGAAAGATAATCATTTAGACTGCTTTTGAATATTTCCTGCTGAGTTTTAACTTTGTGCTGGTTTTGGTCATGACCACATGACAATTTTACTATTAATGTATTTAAATTAAAGTTGAAAATGCAAGAACAATGTACACAAAACAAGAACATGGTAGCATGTTAAATATTAGAACTTAATTCTGAGATTTTTCTTGGGAGTTGGAAGGGGATATTCAGAATTTCAGCCAAACATATTTTTCAACATGTGTTTAAAAGCATTTTTCCTAACCCTTATGCTCAGTTAGGATCAAATAAATGTCTTATTGATCTATCAAAACTGGAGGCTGCATATTATATTTTAGAATCATAGTAAAGTCCACATGTGTGATCCATGTTTGAAATACAGTAATACATTATCAATGAGGCCCATAAGCTAAACAAGAATCATTCACAATTCTAAGACTCTCTGTTAACGGTGTGACTCAAGTATTTTTCACACTCAGGCCTGGAATTTTCAAGGGTTTTAAATGTAGAGATTATTGATTTTAAACAATTATACAGGTACAGTCCAATCTTAAATAATGTTTGTTAAATGGCTTCAGAATATAGGGCTGGACACCTAAAGACAGCTAATTTACAGCTGGAATGGTTAAGCTTTCTATCTCTGGAGATGCCTGGTTTTTTGACTCTTGTCTGAGATAAAGGCAATGGCATTTATGATGTGCTGTTTAAAGCTGGAAACTTTTCTGCTGATCCTGTTCCACCCAGGGTTGGCTTCTTTACCAATGGCTCAACTAGCTCAAATAGTTTGACAAGCCTGGTTTGGCCACTTAAAGAACTTCTTAGAGTTTCCTCTAGTTGCTTTCCTGAAGCTAAGATTTCTCATGCAAACTTGGCAGTGCAGCCAGAGGCTCAGTACAACTCAAGGGCACAAAGATTGTCTCTCAGACCTTTGATGGCTGCCTGAAACCTACTTCTCTTGTTCTGTATGTTTTACATTTAAATAAAATCCTCACGTGAATATACTCTATGGAATCTGCTAGGTCTTTCAAATATCCAAACAGTCGAAAACATTACAACACCACACTGACTACTCTGGGTAATAGTGGAATATTATGTCAGGCAAGTCTAGTAAGGATAGAAGGTGTGGTAAGTTTGGTAAGCAACTCCAACATGGGTGAAACTACAAAAGATAAGACAATATTGAATAGGTAACTCAGAACAGACCAAACACATGACTCCATACCTCCCTGGAGGTGCCAGTGTTTATAAGGTTCAAGCATCTATTTGATCCAGCTGAAGGAAAACCTGGTGTGATCTTCACTCTGTGTTTTAATTGGGGGAATTTATAGGGCTCCCATGATGCCTGATTCTTCCTCTGTATCCTGCAGAAGGAAAACTGATCCCTGCAGGGAATATTTGCTTCAAGATTATTCGTGTTAAATGGAGTTAAAATGTATCCCTAGACTTTCTCGTATTTGTTGCTTCTCACAAATGTGCTTTTGTGGTAAGCTCAGGCATGTTCTTAGAAAGGAGATCATCTGGAGTTCAAATTCCACCTCTAACACTAGCTAAATGTTACATCTGTTTTGGTACATTTTGTTACATTGCAGCCCTTATCCATAAAATGAGGATAAAAACACTACTTACCTCATGGAATTTTATGTGTTAATGAGACAATGCATGAAAAACATTAACACAGTGCTGGCTTGTAAGAGTTCAATAAAGGCTAGCTTATTTGATATTTCCAGTCACATGGTTAGACAGTCTAAATCTCCTCTACAAAGTCATTCTTGACAGAATTAATTTTGCACTGTTAATGCTATGCTGTATAGTCCATGTGTTCTGAATATCCAGTCCATAAGTCATATTTAACTGGTGAAATTTAACATATGTAGCACTAGACTTAAAATGACTGCTTGCCTTAAAAATCAATGTGACCAGGGCCATTTCTGTATGTGGTCCCAGGAAATATCCTTATGACTATCCAGTTTCCTTTTTTTGGAGACCATTAATATGCTCTTTCCTGGACATTATATAGTAAAATATGCATCCAATTCCCAGGCAGACATCATTGGTCACTCTTTCTGTACTGTAGAATTCAGGGTTGCTTTGTGTTCATACTTTGTTCTTTATTTGAGATAAAATCATTCTAATTAAAATTTCAAACGGGTTCTTTTTTATTTAGGTGAGCACTTGAATAAGGACTTTTACTTTATATCTTATCACTGCTATATCTCTTGAAGATTTCTGTGGGAAAGTGAAATAGTTTTATTTATTTATTCTATAAATTATTAATTTATTAATTCTATAAATAGTTTTAAAGATAAAACTATTTATAGAATTAACAACAAATATAGAGGTTCAAACCTTGAAACGGTCACTATCAGTGTCCATTTGACTTTGAAATCAGACATTGACACTTTACAAATATTCAGTTGATACTAAGTAAAATGGTAGCATTTGCTTTAGAGTTAGAAAACATGCATGCATAGTGCAAGATTTAAATATACCTGACCTGTGTTATTCATTTTGAAATACTTCTTTGTGTGAGAAGAGAGGGCATCCTACATGATTATTAGCTTCAGAGCCATTTAAAGTATTTGAAAGGAAGTGCATTATTTGAGAATAGCACATAAAAGGAGATTGTCAAGACTTGGTGAAATTTTATTAATGACTCAGGTGATTTAATAAAACATTCTACCCACTGAAAGCTCAAATCTGTTTGGTAAGAACTATATTTCTGAATTGAAAATTAGATATTTCCAGGGTGATTTTGCCCTTTTGAAAGAACCAGTGAGTAGAAAGAATCCACCTTCCTTTCCTATTAAGTTAAATGTCACCAAAGTCACTAGTACCTTAGTTTCTTTTTAGAAAATTCAAGTAATTAGAATTGTAAGAACTCTCTAAACTTTTAAAAATAAATGATTGAATTTATGTATGAGATATCAAATTTATGAGAAATCTGACAATCATAAAAAATATTGTTTGATAGGAATATGTTAAAAATAAACAACTAAGAAGGCATTTTAAGAAGACACCAAAGCAAGAGCCTGAACTTATCTCCTCCCAGAGATAAATACCTACATGTGGATTAATTCCCTCAAAAGAGAACCTGAAAACTAGCTGATTACCTGTTTCACAATGAAGAATAAAAAGGACTACATCAGGATGGGTAGGAGGGGCAGAGAAAAGTTCTCACCCAAAATCCCGCCCCTGGCCTGGCCACACATAATATAGAGGGATCTTATAAGAAAGGCTTTTCTCCTGGGGGAGCAAGTGTGGGACCCCACATCAGACACACGGGCCCAAGGATTCTACACCAGACATCTGAGTCCCCAAAACGCCTGGCTTAGAAAACTAATGGGGCTAATGTCCAAGGGTCCAAAAAAGCTATTGGAAACTGACTCCCCTCTTAAAGGGCTCACATGCAATCCTTCTCACTCAGAGACCTTGCAAAATATCAATGGTTTGAAAACTGCTGAGACTCTTTGTGAAGGAGAGTTGTTTGCAAATATAAAAGCATCAGTTGGGGGGGGTGCAGGGGGTGTAATATGGTGGTAATACTCGTAGGAGGCACTGGCAGAGGCCATTGTGTTCCTCACCTCACCTGCTAGCACAGACCTGAGAGCTTGGATGCACTACCCTGACACAAAGCTGAAGCTGGAGAGCTCTGGCAGCTGCAGCATCCCCCCATGCCCTGATTGGGGTGGCACAAATAGCCATGGCATTCTCCTGCTCCATAACTAAAGTCTGCAAGTGTGGGTGGCTGTGACACTCCCCTGCCCCCCTGGCTGGGACTGGAGAGCACTAGCAGTCATAATATTCTCCCACTCCTGGCCTAATGGCTGACTCACGTGCACAGACAAGGCACTTTTGTACTTGATTGCTGAAGCCCAGGGGTGGGTGCAGTCAAGTCATTTTTCTGCTGCCTTCTTGAAGCAAGAGGGCAAGTCCCACTCCCTATAAACTCCAGCTACCTAGCTAAAGCCAGTGGGTGCATGCAATCTGCATAGGGGACACTACTGGCTGGCCTGGCCCTGGTGGCCACTGGGGCTGGTGTTCTTGAACTTCATGACACTGGAGCAATAGGAAAGACAGCTCTTGGTAGGCCACCATACCCAGGGCCCTGCACAGATAGCAGACTGAAACATAACCATCTTATATGAAAAAGGCTCATTTACTTAGCCTGGAGCTTCATCCTGAGGGACAGGCTTCAGGTTTCCCACATATCTAGAGGCTAAGGAGGTGCTCCCAGGGACTGTAAGTGTGGAGACACCATCCTTGCACACCCCCTTGGCCTCATTAGGGCTTGACGAGGCTCCTCAGAAAGGAGATTATACACTCACCACGAGCCCCAGTTTTTGCAACCACAGCCAAGGAGACACCTACAGATCTTCTGGGCTGGAGGCCAGCAGGGATTACAGAGTCCTGTCATCCTCATGCAGTAGCTGACCCACAACTGAGTCTGATGAGTGCCCTGAGTTCCAACCAGCCTACACATAGATCAATCCACACCCAGGATGGGCAAGTGACTCCAACCCTCTCCTCCCCATACGGCAGTCACAGCCCTATCACAGCTGGCGGGCACCTACAGGCCACATGAGGGATGGCCATAGAGTGCCTGGGTCTGGTGGCCAGAGGAGACTGTACTTCTGGGCCGCACAGAACAGCTTCTAAAGAATACCACTCTTTCAAGACCAAGGCTCTCTGGTAGAGTCTTCAGACAACTGGTGCCAAAGTCCCAGGAACATCCTCCTCTCCTCAATCATGGCTTGTGGTCTTGTCATCAGCAACCTGAATCTCAAACCTGGGAAGTGCCTCAGAGTGCTGGGCAAGGTGGCCCTGGACGCCAAGGGCTTCGTGCTGACCCCGGGCAAAGATGGCAACAACTCGTGCCTGCTTCAATGAGCACGGGGACACCAACACCATCATGTGTAACAGCAAGGATGGCGGGGCCTGGGGGTCCGAGCAGCAGGGGTCTCTCTTCCCCTTCCAGCCTGGAAGTGTTGTGGAGGTATGCATCTGCTTCAACCAGGCAGAGCTAACCATCCAGGTGCCTGGCGGATACAAATTCAAATTCCCCAATTGCCTCAACCTGGAGGCTATCAACTACCTGGCGGCCAATAGAGACTTCAAGATCAAGTGCATGGCCTTTGAGTGAAGCCAGCCAGCCCATGGCCCCCAATAAAGGCAGCTGCCTTTGCTCCCCCGGAAAAAAACTGACGGAGGTAGCCGCTTTCCATAATACATGTAGACAAACAGAGAGACAGGCAAAACAAGGAGACAGAGAAATAGATTCCATACCAAAGAACAAGGCAAATTCCCAGAAAAATACTTTAACGAATCAGAGATAAACAAACTACTTGACAAAGCGTTCAAAATAATGTTCATAAAGATACTCACTCAGATTGGCCAGGAGGAGCTTCAAGATGGCGGAAGAGTAAGACGCAGAGATCTCCTTCCTCCTCACAGAAACATCAGAAATACATCTACACGTGGAACTTCTCCTATAGAACACCAACCGAACGCTGGCAGAAGACCTCAGACCTCCCAAAAGGCAAGAAACTCCCCACGTACCTGGGTAGGGCAAAAGAAAAAAGAATAAACAGAGACAAAGAATAGGGACGGGACCTTCACCAGTGGGAGGGAGCCGTGAAGGAGGAAAGGTTCCCACACACTAGAAGCCCCTTCGCGGGCAGAGACTGCGGGTGGCGGAGGGGGAAGCTTCAGAGCCGCAGAGGAGAGCGCAGCAACAGGGTGCGGAGGGCAAAGCGGAGAGATTCCGCAGAGGATCAGTGCCGACTAGCACTCACCAGCCCGAGAGGCTTGTCTGCTCACCCGCCGGGGCGGGCGCGGCTGGGAGCTGAGCCTCGGGCTTCAGTCAGATCCCAAGGAAAGGTCTGGAGTTGGCAGAGTGAAAACAGCCTGAAGGGGTTAGTGCACCACGGCTAACCAGGAGGAAGTCCAGTTGAAGTCTGGAGCTGCCGAAGAGGCAAGAGACCTTTTCTTACCTCTTTGCTTCCTGGTGTGCGAGGAGAGGGGATTAAGTGCGCCGCTTAAAGGAGCTCCAGAAACAGGCGTGAGCCGCGGCTGTCGGCACGGACAACAGAGACGGCTGTGGGACGTTAGGGTTGCTGCTGCCACCACCAAGAGGCCTGTGTGCGAGCACAGGTCACTCTCCACACCGCCCCTCCCAGGAGCCTGTGCAGCCCGCCACTGTTGGGGCCCCGGAATCCAGGGACAGCTTCCCCGGGAGAATGCGCGGCGCGCCTCCGGTCGGTGCAGCATCACGTCGGCCTCTGCCGCCGCGGGCTAGCCGCGCATGCGTGCCCGCCGCGCATGCGTGCCCCTCCCTCCCCCACGGCCTGTGCCAGAGAGCCCGAATCAGCTGCTCCTTTAACCCCGTCCTGTCTGAGCGAAGGGCAGACGCCCTCGGACGACCTACACGCAGAGGCGGGGCCAAGTCCAAAGCTGAACCCCAGGAGCTGTGCGAACAAAGAGGAGAGGGGGAGGTCCCTCCCAGGAGCCTCAGAAGCAGCGGATTAAAGCTCCACAATCAAATTGAAGTGCCCTGCATCTGTGGAAAACCTGAATAGACAGCAAAATATCCCAAGTTGAGGAGGTGGACTTTGGGAGCAAGATATACTATTATTTTCCCCTTTTTTCTTTTTGTGAGTGTGTATGTGTGTGCTGCTGTGTGAGATTTTGTCTGTATAGCTTTGCTTTCACCATTTGTCCTAGGGTTAGACAGACCCGCTTTTCTGTTTTTTATTTTAATAGAAATTTTTCTTCTTAAAAATTATTTTTATTTTAATAACTATACTTTATCCTACTTTATTTTGTCTCCTCCCTTTTTTCTTCCTTTCTTCCTTCCTTTCTTCCCTCCTTCCCTCCTTTCTTCCTTCCTTCCCCCTTCTTTCCTCCCTTCCTTCCTCCCTTCCTCTCTTCCTTCCTCCCTTTCTTCCTCTCCACCTTCCTTCCTTCCTTTCTTGCTTTCTTCCTTCCTTCATTTCTTCCTTCCTCCCTTCCTTTCTTCCTTCCTTCCTTCCCTCCCTCCTTCCTTCCTTCCTTTCTATTTTTTTCTCCCTTTTATTTTGAGCCGTGTGGATTAAAGGCTCTTGGCGCTCCAGCCAGGCACCAGGGCTGTGTCTCTGAGGTGGGAGAACCAACCTCAGGACACTGGTCCACAAGAGACCTCTCAGCTCCACAAAATATCAAATGGCGAAAATCTCCCAGAGATCTCTATCTCAACACCAAGACCCAGCTTCACTCAAAGACCAGCAACGAACAGTGCTGGACACCCTATCCCCAACAAAGAGCAAGACAGGTCTACAGCCCCATCCATTAGCAGAGAGGCTGCCTAAAATCATAATAAGGCTACCAACATCCCCAAACACACCACCAGATGTGGACCTGCCCACCAGAAAGAGAAGATCCAGCTTCATCCACCAGAAAAGAGGCACCAGTCCCCCCCAAACAGGAAACCTACTCAACCCACTAAACCAACATTAGCCACTGGGGACAGCCACCAAAAACAGTGGGAACTACGAACCTGCAGCCTGCAAAAAGGAGACCCCAAACACAGTAAGATAAGCAAAATGAGAAGACAGAAAAACACACAGCAGATGAAGGAGCAAGATAAAAACACACCAGACCTAACAAATGAAGAGGTAATAGGTAGGCTCCCTGAAAGAGAATTCAGAATAATGATGGTGAAGATGATTCAAAATCTTGGAAGTAGAATAGACAAATTGCAAGAAACAGTTAACAAGGACCTAGAAGAAATAAGGAGGAAGCAAGCAACAATGAGCAACACAATAAATGAAATGAAAAATACTCTAGATGGGATCAATAGCAGAATAACTGAGGCAGAAGGACGGATAAGTGACCTGGAAGATAAAATAGTGGAAATAACTACTGCAGAGCAGAAGAAAGAAAAAAGAATGAAAAGAACTGAGGACAGTCTCAGAGACCTCTGGGACAACATTAAATGCACCAACATTCGAATTATAGGGGTCCCAGAAGAAGAAGAGAAAAAGAAAGGGACTGAGAAAATATTTGAGGAGATTATAGTTGAAAACTTCCCTAATATAGGAAAGGAAATAGTCACTTGAGTCCAGGAAGCACAGAGAGTCCCATACAGGATAAACCCAAGGATAAACACTCTAAGACACATAATAATCAAACTGTCAAAAATTAAATACAAAGAAAACAAATTAAGAGCAGCAAGGGAAAAACAATAAATAACACACAAGGGAATCCCCATAAGGTTAACATCTGATCTTTCAGCAGCAACTCTACAAGCCAGAAGGGAGTGGCAGGACATATTTAAAGTAATGAAGGAAAAAAAACCTACAACCAAGATTACTCTACCCAGCAAGGATCTCATTCAGATTTGATGGAGAAATTAAAACCTTTACAGACAAGCAAAAGCTGAGAGAGTTCAGCACCACCAAACCAGCTTTACAGCTAATGCTAAAGGAACTTCTCTAAGCAAGAAACACAAAAGAAGGAAAAGACCTACAAGAACAACCCGAAGCAATTAAGTGAATGGTAATAGGAACATACATATCGATAATTACCTTAAATGTAAATGGTTTAAATGCTCCCACCAAAAGACACAGACTGGCTGAATGGATACAAAAACAAGACCCATATATATGCTGTCTACAAGAGACCCACTTCAAACCTAGGGACACATACAGACTGAAAGTGAGGGGATGGAAAAAGATATTCCATGCAAATGGAAATCAGAAGAAAGGTGGAGTAGCAATTCTCATATCAGACAAAATAGACTTTAAAATAAAAACTATTACAGGAGACAAAGAAGGACACTACATAAGGATCAAGGGATCGATCCGTGAAGAATATATAAAAATTGTAAATATTTATGCACCCAACATAGGAGCACCTCAATACATAAGGCAAATACAAACAGCCATAAAGGGGAAATCGACAGTAACACAATCATAGTAGGGGACCTTAACACCCCACTTTCACCAATGGACAGATCATCCAAAATGAAAATAAATAAGGAAACACAAGCTTTAAATGATACATTACACAAGATGGACTTACTTAATATTTATAGGACATTCCATCCAAAAACAACAGAATACACATTTTTCTCAAGTGCTCATGGAACATTCTCCAGGATCTATGATATATTGGGTCACAAATCTAGCCTTAGCAAATTTAAGAAAATTGAAATCATATCAAGTATCTTTTCCAACCACAACGCTATGAGACTAGATATCAATTACAGGAAAAGATCTGTAAAAAATACAAACACATGGAGGCTAAACAATACACTACTTAATAACAAAGTGATCACTGAAGAAATCAAAGAGGAAATCAAAAAATACTTAGAAACAAATGACAATGGAGACACGACGACCCAAAACCTATGGGATACAGCCAAAGTAGTTCTAAGAGGGAAGTTTATAGCAATATAATCCTACCTTAAGAAACAGTAAACATCTCGAATAAACAACCTAACTTTGCACTTAAAGCAATTAGAGAAAGAAGAACAAAAATACCCCAAGTTTAGCAGAAGGAAAGAAGTCATGAAGATCAGATCAGAAATAAATGAAAAAGAAATGAAGGAAACAATAGCAAAGATCAATAAAAGTAAAAGCTGGTTCTTTGAGAAGATAAATAAAATTGATAAACCATTAGCCAGACTCATCAAGAAAAAAAGGGAGAAGACTCAAATCAATAGAATTAGAAATGAAAAAGGAGATGTAACAACTGACACTGCAGAAATACAAAAGATTATTAGAGATTACTACAAGCAACTGTATGCCAATAAAATGGACAACCTGGAAGAAATGGACAAATTCTTAGAAATGCACAACCTGCCGAGACTGAACCAGGAAGAAATAGAAAATATGAACAGACCAATCACAAGCACTGAAATTGAAACCGTGATTAAAAATCTTCCAACAAACAAAAGCCCAGGACCAGATGGCTTCACAGGAGAATTCTATCAAACATTTAGAGAAGAGCTAACACCTATCCTTCTCAAACTCTTCCAAAAGATAGCAGAGGGAGGAACACTCCCAAACTCATTCTATGAGGCCACCATCACCCTGATACCAAAACCAGACAAAGACGTCACAAAGAAAGAAAACTACAGGCCAGTATCAGTGATGAACATAGATGCAAAAATCCTCAACAAAATATTAGCAAATGGAATCCAACAGCACATTAAAAGGATCATACACCATGATCAAGTGGGGTTTATTCCAAGAATGCAAGGATTCTTCAATATATGCAAATCAATCAACGTGAGACACCATATCAACAAACTGAAGGAGAAAAACCATATGATCTGCTCAATAGATGCAGAGAAAGCTTTTGACAAAATTCAACACCCATTTATGATAAAAACCCTGCAGAAAGTAGACATAGAGGGAACTTTCCTCAACATAATAAAGGTCATATATGACAAACCCACAGCCAGCATTGTTCTCAATGGTGATAAAGTGAAGCCATTTCCACTAAGATCAGGAACAAGACAAGGTTGCCCACTCTCACCACTCTTATTCAACCTAGTTTTGGAAGTTCTAGCCACAGCAATCAGAGAAGAAAAAGAAATAAAAGGAATCCAAATAGGAAAAGAAGAAATAAAGTTGTCACTGTTTGCAGATGACATGATACTATACATAGAGAATCCTGAGCATGCTACCATAAAACTACTAGAGCTAATCAATGAATTTGGTAAAGTTGTAGGATACAAAATTAATGCACAGAAATCTCTGGCATTCTTATACACTAATGATGAAAAATCTGAGAGTGAAATTAAGAAAATACTCCCATTTACCACTGCAACAAAAAGAATAAAATATCTAGGAATAAACCTACCTAAGGAGACAAAAGACTTGTATGCAGAAAACTATAAGACACTGATGAAAGAAATTAAAGGTGATATAAATAGGTGAAGAAATATACCATGTTCTTGGATTGGCAGAATCAACATTGTGAAAATGACTCTACTACCCAAAGCAATCTACAGATTCAATGCTATCCCTATCAAATTACCACTGGCATTTTTTACAGAACTAGAACAAAAAAATTCACAATTTGTATGGAAACACAAATGGCCCCGAATAGCCAAAGCAATCTTGAGAACGAGAAATGGAGCTGGAGGAATCAGACTCCCTGACTTCAGACTATACTACAAGGCTACAGTAATCAAGACAGTATGGTACTGGCACAAAAACAGAAATATAGATCAATGGAACAGGATAGAAAGCCCAGAGATAAACCCACACACATATGGTCACCTTATCTTTGATAAAGGAGGGAAGGATATACAGTGGAGAAAAGACAGCCTCTTCAATAAGTGGTGCTGGGAAAACTGGACAGCTACATGTAAAAGAATGAAATTAGAACACTCCCTAACACCACACACAAAAATAAACTCAAAATGGGTTAAAGATCTAAATGTAAGGCCAGACACTATCAAACTCTTAGAGGAAAACATAGGCAGAACACTCTATGACATAAATCACAGCAAGATCCTTTTTGACACACCTCCTAGAGAAATGGAAATAAAAACAAAAATAAACAAATCAGACCTAATGACACTTAAAAGCTTTTGCACAGCAAAGGATACCATAAACAAGACCAAAAGACAACCCTCAGAATGGGAGAAAATATTTGCAAATGAAGCAACTGACAAAGGATTAATCTCCAAAATTTATAAGCAACTCATGCAGCTCAATAACAAAAAAACAAACAACCCAATCCAAAAATGGGCAGCGGAACGAAATAGACATTTCCCCAAAGAAGATATACAGATTGCCAACAAACACATGAAAGAATGCTCAACATCATTAATCATTAGAGAAATGCAAATCAAAACTACAATGAGATATCATCTCACACCAGTCAGATTGGCCATCATCAAAAACTCTAGAAACAATAAATGCTGGAGAGGGTGTGGAGAAAAGGGAACCCTCTTGCACTGCTGGTGGGACTGTAAAGTGATACAGCCACTATGGAGAACAGTATGGCGGTTCCTTAAAAAACTACAAATAGAACTACCATATGACCCAGCAATCCCACTACTGGTAATATACCCTGAGAAAACCATAATTCAAAAAGAGTCATGTAACAAAATGTTCATTGCAGCTCTATTTACGATAGCCAGGACATGGAAACAACCTAAGTGTCCATCAACAGATGAATGGATAAAGAAGATGTGGCACATATATACAATGGAATATTACTCAGCCATAAAAAGAAATGAAACTGAGTTATTTGTAATGAGGTGGATAGACCTGGAATCTGTCATACAGAGTGAAGTAAGGCAGAAGGAGAAAAGCAAATACCATATGCTAACACATATATATGGACTCTAAGAAAAAAACATGTCATGAAGAGATTAGTGGTAGGATGGGAATAAAACACAGACCTACTAGAGCATGGACTTGAGGATATGGGGAGGGGGAAGGGTAAGCTGTGACGAAGTGAGAGAGTGGCAGGGACATATATACACTACCAAATGTAAATTAGATAGCTAGTGGGAAGCTGCCACATAGCACAGGGAGATCACCTCTGTGCTTTGTGACCACCTAGAGGGGTGGGATAGGGAGGGTGGGAGGGAGGGTGATGCAAGAGGGAAGAGATTTGGGAACATATGTATATGTATAACTGATACACTTTGTTGTAAAGGAAAAACTAACACACTATTGTAAAACAGTTATACTCCAATAAAGATGTTTAAAAAAAAAAAAAGATACTCACTGATCTCAGGAGAAGAAAGGGATGAACGTAGCAGAAGCCAACAAAGAGAAACTCTAAGGAAGAACTGAAGAGAAGTTATAACTGAAATGAAAAACACATTGGATGGGTTCAACAGCAGAATGGATAAAACAGAAGCAGATTGGGAGTCTCCGACTGACATGTACACACTGCTATTTTTAAAATAGGTAACCAACAAAGTCCTACTGTATAGCATAGGGAACTCTGCTCAATATTCTGTAATAACCTAAATGGGAAAATAATTTGAGAAAGTATAAATATTTGTATATGTATAACTAAATCACTTTGCTGCACACCTGAAACTAACACAACATTTTTAATCAACTAAAAACAAAAAGAAGCACAAAACAATCTGAAAAACAAAGCAATGGAAAACACCCAGACAGAGCAGCACAATGAAAAACAGAATTAAAGAAATGAGGATAACATAGGGGACCCTGGAACAACATCAAGTGGAATAACATTTGCATTATGGGGGTTTCAAAAGGAGAAGAGGAAGAGAAAGAGAAATTTCTTTAATTTGTATTTAAAGAAATAATGGCTGAAAACTTTCCTAATCTGGGGAAGAAAACAGATATTCAGTTCCAGGAAGCCCAGAGTGTTCCAAATAAGACAAACCCAAAGAGCAACACACTGAGACATGTTGTTATTTAAATGGTAAAAGTTAACGATTAACAGAGAATTGTAAAAAGAAAGAAGCAAGAAAAAAAAGCAACTTATTATGTACTAGGGACAACCCAGAAGGCTATCAGCACATTTTTCAGCAGAAACTTTACAAGCCAGAAGGGAGTGACATGACATATTCAAAGCACTGAAAGGAAAAAAACTGCCAAAAAAGAATCCTCTACCTGGCAAGATTATCATTCTGAATTAAAGAACAAATTAAGGTTTTATAGATAAGCAAAAGCTAAAATAGTTCATCACCACTAAACTGGCCTTATAAGAAATGTTAAAGGGACTCCTCCAAGCTATAAAGAAAAGGCACTAATTAATAAGAAAATATATGAAAGCAAAACTCTCACCAGAAAAGGTAAATAAATGCTAGAGATAGTAAATCAATCTCTTATAAAACAAGTAGCAAAGTAAAAGTCAAAAGTAGTAAAATTAATTAAAAATACAATAATTATTCAAGAGATACATAAAATAAAAAGATGTAAAATGAATCATCAAAAATATAAAATTAAGGAGTTGTTAAAATATAAAGCATTGGAATGTGTTTAAAATATAAATAAATAAATGGAAACAGATACTGTACTCATAGATTGGAAGAACCAAAATTGTTAAAATGTCCATATTACTGAAAATAATCTACCAATTCAATGTAATTCCTATCAAAATACCAATGGTATTTGTCACAGAACTAGGAAAAAAAAAATCCTAAAATTTGTGTAGAGCCATAAAAAATCCCAAATAGGTAAAGCAATCTTGAGAAAGAACAAAGCTGGAGGTATCACAATCCTTGATTTCTAACTGTATTACAAAGCTACAGTAGTATGTTACTGACACAAAAACAGACACATAGATCAATGGAATATAATAGAGAGCCAAGAAATAAATGCATGTACTAATGGTCAATTTTTTTACAACAAAGGAGGCAAGAATATACAGTGCGCAAAAGACAATCTCTTCAAAAAGTAGTGTTGGGAAAACTGAACAGCTACACACAAAAGAAAGAAAGAGGACCACTTTCTTACCACATATACACAAATAAACACAAAATGGATTAAAAACTTAAATGTGAGACCTGAAATCATAAAAGTCCTAGAAGAAAATATAGGCAGGAAGCTCTTTTACATCAATCTTAGCAACATTTTTTGAATATGTCTCCTCAGGCAAGGGCAATAAAAGCAAAAGTAAACAAATGGGACTACATCAAACTCAAAAGATTTTTCACAGCAAAGGAAACCATCAACAAAACAAAAAAGGCAACCTACTGGATGCGAAAAGACATTTGAATATGACATATTCTGTAAGGGGTTTATATTCAACATATATAAAGAACTCATACAACTCAATATCAAGAAAAGTTGACAGAGGACCTGAATAGACATTTTTCCAAAGAAGACATAGAGGGCTTCCCTGGTGGTCCAGTGGTTAAGAATCCACCTGCCAATGCACGGGACACAGGTTCAAGCCCTGGTCCGGGAAGGAAGACCCCACATGCCATGGAGCAACTAAGCCTATGTGCCACAACTACTGAGCCTGAGCTCTAGAGCTCACAAGCCACAACTACTGAGCCCATGTGCCTAGAGCCCATACTCCACAACAAGAGAAGCCACCACAGTGAGAAGCCAGTGCACCGCAACAAAGAATAGCTCCCAGTTGCCACAACTAGAGAAAGCCCGTGCACAGCAACAAAGACCCAATGCAGCCAAAAATAAATAAATTAATTAATTTTTTTAAAAAAAGAAGACATAGAGATGGCCAATAGGCACATGAAAAGTTGCTCAACATCACTAATCATCAAGGAAATGCAAATCAAAACCAGGATGTACTACCTCATACCTGTCAGAATGGCTATTATAAAATAGACAGAAAACAACAAGTGTTGCTAAGGGTGTAGAGAAAAGTCCTCATGCACTGTCTGTAGGAATGCCTATTGCAGTTACTATGAAAAACAGTATGGAGATTCCTTAAAAATCTGAAAATAGAACTACCACTAGTGATCAAGCCATTTCACTTCTGAACATTTATTCGAAGGAAACAAAAGCACTAATTCAAAAAGATACATGCACCCCAATGTTCACTGAAGCCTTATTTACAATAGCCCAGACATGGAAGCAACCTAAGGGTCCAAGGATAAATGAATGGATAAAGAAAATATGTCACATATACATACAATGAAATGTTACTCAGCCATTAAAAAAAAAAAGGAAGAAATCTTGCCATTTGTGACAATATGGATGGACCTAGAGTGTATTATGCTAAATGAAATAAGTCTGTCAGAGAAAGACAGACACCTATAATTTCAATTTATATGGAATCTAAAGAACAAAGCAACTGAACAAACAAAACAAAGCAGAACAGACTCAAAGACATAGAGAACAAAATTGGTGGTTGCCAGAGGGGAGGGGGGGGAATGGGTGAATTAGGTAGAGAGGATTAAGGGGTACAAACTTATTGCTATAAAATAAACAAGGCATGAGGATATAATGTACAGCATAGGGAATATAGTCAATAATATTGTAATAGCTCTGTACGGTAACAAGATTTATTGTGGTGTTATTTTGTAATATATAAAAATATCGAATCACTATGTTGGACACCTGAAACAAATATGATATTGTATGTTAATTATAATTCACTTAAATAAATAATTTTAGAAATAACAAAATTTCTTGAAAAATACTTTGTTTCATCTCCTTTATATTCTATACTAATGGTAAAGCTTTAAGAGAAGTGAGATAGGCAGGCTTCTAACATGGCTGCCAAGATTCCCATTTTACTGGTGAATAAACCCAGTATAATCCCCCAGAGAGAGCCAAGTGGATCAGCAAACAGGAAACATCATGGACTCTTTAGGAAAACATATGTAGTTTAGGCTTATTAGATTATAATATAAGGCAGAACCTGGCAAACATAATATGTAAAGATGGAGATGGAGACCAAATAATAAATGAGGAGGTGAGATCTTATTCTGCAGTCAATGGGATTAGTGACAACACATAAAATAGTAATAGAGGAGAGAGTAATAATTAATCTTTCTTAACTATGGTCTTGTGTTTTTTTTTTTCTTGAGGGGCAACAACTGATACTTTAATAGTAAAAATAGATCTTATTCCCTTAGGAGTTCAGGAAAGAAGTCTGAAACCCAGTATGGAACTGGCACTTTGGAGAGACTTTGTAGCCAGTTGTCTAACTCTACTTAAGTAGGTTTTAACTTCTGATGTAGTATTAACATATCCATAACAGGAGCTACACATATATCTCATCTTTCTATTAGTATCTGATCTAATATCTGATCTAACATCATTGTTTAAAATTTAAAATTTAAGAGATGTTAATATGTTAACAAGTCTGATAGTAATTTCAATTTGATATTAAAAGACAGTTTTGTCAACCTGCAGGCCCTGTGGTGAGAATAAGAATCAATAGCCACACTATATTAGAAGAGAAGAAATTCTGAAAATTTTAGCTGTGGTATTTAAATGCATATTCATGAAGGTAAAAATGAAGACATTAGTGAAATGTGAAAAATACATATAATTACTAAATTATGTGTTAGTTAGACCCTAGAAGATTTATCCTATATACTAAAGAATAGTATAAGAATGAGTAACATATTTAAATGGGAAAGAAGAAAAGATCTGTTCAACTTAAATCAACCCAAACTAGTAATTTATTTGGGAAGCACACTTATCATAGGCTCTTGATTCAGAAAGTGTTGGATTTCAATTCTTCCTTTTATAATTTGCCACCTATTAAATCATGGGAAAAATATGTAAGTGCTTCTAACTTTTCTTTTTCTCTTTAAAAATAACAGGAAAATATGGCTTTCCATATTTAAATCATTAACCTAATACTGGACAAAAATTACAATCAATATTTTTTTCATCTAAATATTAAAATAATACCTAAAAGCCTATTAATCTTTTTTAATATAGTTATTATCTTTCAAAGGAAAGTCACTTTTTAAAGTCATGCTACTTAGTAAGCAAGCTTCTCTGTATTACTTGAGTTTATTTAATTTTATGCTAGAGACAGTTTATATAAATTTCTATCATAAGTATTACTTGAATGTTAAATATTACGTTGCAAAGATGATGGGCTGACTTCACCATCAGCTCAAAATGCTCATAGTGTATAAGGCATCTATAAGAGCAGTTTCTTTCTATAGCTGTGAATGTTCAAGCAAGTGTATGTTGTGATCTGACCTGGATTATACACAGAGCAAGAATGACAAATCCAGGATGAAGACCAGAGCAGCTTCAAACTTAATCCACTACTCTATAGCGAGTTATGCGATTTTTGAAGAACCTGGTTAATTCCGTGGGAGCTTATGTTAGACTAGCTTATGTAATTGATTCTGTATAAAAGACAAAAATACTGATGGTTCAGTATTCTACAGATCTGTGGGCATTGTATTCTCCTGGGTAATTGCATGAGCAAAGAGAAAAAGACATAGCTACCTCCTCACTTTCTCCTTAAAAGAAAAGAAAAGATAAAAAGAAAAAAGGGAGAGTTCCCTGGTCTAGTTCTTAAGATTCAGTACTTTCACTGCAGAGGCCCGGGTTCAATTCCTGGTTGGAGAACTGAGATCCCCACAAGCCACAGTGCGTAGTGCAGCCAAAATTAAAATTTAAATTAAAAAAATGCAAAGTGCTTCTGAAGATCTGTAATAAGATGGTTTTTTAAAAAAAGATAAAAGGGCTTCCCTGGTGGTGCAGTGGTTGAGAGTCAGCCTGCTGATGCAGGGGACATGGGTTCGTGCCCCGGTCCGGGAAGATCCCACGTAACGTGGAGCGGCTGGGCCCGTGAGCCATGGCCACTGAGCCTGCGCGTCCGGAGCCTTTGCTCCGCAACGGGAGAGGCCACAACAGTGAGAGGCTCGCATAACGCAAAAAAAAAAAAAAAAAAAAAAAAAGGAAAAAAAAAAAAGGAACAAAAGAAATAGTCTTTGATAAATAAAACTAAAGCTATTACTAAAGGACAGTAGTTTTCAAGCTTACTTTTAAAATTGAGCTTATAAATTCAGATAAACAGAGTTTTAATTATTGCATTTTAAAAATCGCAAACTAATTGCATTTAAGTAATTAAATATATTTGTCTTCTAGAAAAAACATACAACTATACATACACACACTAATATCTGGAATTTATTCTACATGTCTTTGCTGCTCTTTGTATTCAATTGTTTCTGACAATTAATGGGAATGCACATGCTCCTAAATTATACTGAAAGCCTAGTGTTTGGAAATAAAATTTTGGTAGCTGAAGTTATCTATTTATTTTTGTATGTATAGTATACATATAGTGTTTATAAAGTGCAATAAAATATTTAAGGAATTAAGGATATTAATAAGTAAAGATAGAGATCTGAAAAATTTGATAAGAAAGTAGATTAATTTAAAAGTATGAAATTGTGGATGAAATTATATTTTAGTTATAAAAGTAGTTTACAAATTTTTAGAAAATACATGTAAATGATTCCAAGATTCAAATGAATTAGTGATGTCAAAAGGAATAATTAATATGTATCATTGTCTCAAATTTACAGAAGTTTGAGAGTCATTATTACAAGAATCATTTTTAGAAAAATGTGGAACACAGAGGGAAAGAGTAGGAATTTCATTTGTCTCAACTTGATTTTTACAATGCAGAGACCCTGATGACCCACTTGAACAATCTGGTTTCCAAAACTATCAGTTATAGTAATTAATCTTCATGACTCCATTGCTAAATACAGTGCTTACCAGTGTACTGTGTGATGTATTGAATTTTTCTTCAATAATTGTATTTAGTGGATCACTTACACTAGCTATTTTGACAGAACAAGTTCAAATAACCTGAGATATTTAGCACTGAACCATCAGTTGTTTTACAAAGATAAACACATAAAACTAGTTATTTTGAAATCAGTTCTCTTAAGTATCTTTTTCAAAGTTCTTTTTGTAAAACGTCTTCAGGTGCTGCACACTATGCTAATTTAATATATGTTTAGTCACTCTAAAAGAATGTCTGAATCAGTGTCAGACTTTAGGGAGAACTTTGTAAATTTACATTGAATTATTTAATATGATTTAGAAATCTGACATAATCTGTTGGTTCTAAAATAAGTTGTACTGAATGTAAAAAACACTCTTTAAAGTCCATGACTTCACTACTTAAAGTTTACATATCACAACACGTTCTTTAAAGATTTCATGAGTCATAAATACTAAGTAATGTATAGAAGGGGAATATATGATAATGTATCTACTTTTTGTTTGCAATAACTGTTGGGTGTTCTCTATGTGTTCTCATTTTCTCTCAGCCCAGTTTGGTACAGTGTCTTACTCTTACTGTCAAGAGTATGATACATGTTTTAAGTTTACTCCATTTTGTTCTACAGCATAGATACGTTAAGTTCATTTATGCAGTTTAAATTTTCCTTTACATAGTTTGCAGTGTAAAAGACATTGTATGGTTAAGGGCCTTATCAAGTACTGAATTTTAAATATAGTGAAATCTGTATCTATAGTGTTTGTTTATACAGTATGTTGAGTCCTTGAAACCTACATATAAGCAGCAGTACTCTTTATTTGACTCTTATGAAGTATTAATTTTGAGTTTTGCTTTAAAATTTTAATGTCTTCATTAGAAAAAAACATAGTTACCTGCATATTTTAGAGTAATACTAATTTTAGATTAATTAGATTAATTTTAAGTAAGTTTTTTTAAAAATTGTGGTAGACTAAATTTCTTTCTAGAAAGAGGTCATCCAAGAATATTTGTACTATAACAGAAAATTTCAAAACTCCACAGAACAAAACTCCACACTATGGAGGGGCTACTTGTGTTTGCTTCGTCCCAGGCACAGTACATGTCAGTCATCAAATGCACCAAGAATTTTCTTGCCTTGAGACCTTTTTATCTGTTGTTATGTCCAGTTAACTACTGCCATCTAATCACAGGTCTTAATTTAACTATCTTCCACAGTGAGGACTAATCTAGATGTCATATGTGTTTGTTACATCCTATGCTACAACTTTATAGCACTTATTATTCTTTTGAAATTATGTAATTTGTCTGATTATTTAATCTCTCTCTACCCATTATCTGTAAGATCTATGAAGGCAATAATCCTGCCTATTTGCTTTTCACTGGATATCCCAGAATAGACCATGGGTTTAGTAGTAGTCTATTAAATAAATACTTCTTACGTGAATAAATAAAAGAATGTGAAGTTTTCTAAATAGAATCAAAGTAAAGTTACTTATTGCAATGGTAATAAATGACAAAATTTGTATTCAAACTTGGTGTCTTAGTAAAAATTCACAATTTGTGTCTATATCCACATACCTATATTACAAGTAGCAGGGTTTAGCTGGATAAAACTCATGATATGAAATGATGGGGATGTGAGGATAGTAAAGATAAGATCAGAGATGATTTTAATAGTCTCTGTAAAGGAAAAAGTCTGGGTTAGAACTCAGATTTTGATCCATTGGGATTGTTTCTCTCAACAGAAAAAGAAAGACACAGGATTAGGAGTAGATTTAGGAATGTTTTAAAATGAGTTTCAGTTTAGACTATTTTGGAGAAAATTGTGCCAGGTTTGTAGGGCATCCAGTTATAAATCTCTAACATGCAACTCCAGATGTGGAACTATAATTCATGGACTGAAAGAGAGATAGAGATAGAAATAGATCGATAGAGAGAGAGTTGATTTACAGGAACTTAGTCAAAATTGAAAACAATAATAGCATATTCCTGTTTTGTCAGAAGCGTTCTCCATTGGTTGCAAGAGCAGAAAACTGTAGAATGACTGTTGTTCCTTGGCAAAATCCCTGGGAGGCTGAATGGCTAGGTATTTTCAGAATAACAGAAAGTAATTCTAGTTCATCAAAATTACATAAAACTGAAAATCCGAGTCGGGGTGGCACACCTTTCTGTGATTTGTTACCTGAGCTTAGATCATAAAAACACATGAAGTCACAAGTTTAAAAATGAAACTTAACAGTTTAGATATGGATCAAGACACTCTACTGAATAAGTGCCTTTTGAAATTATAAAAATGAAGCAAATGAATAAAATAAAAGCAGTGAGAATGAAGCCTTTAATAAAACTGTGGTTTGACTTGGCATGTCATAAATGTCAAAAGTGGAATCCAAAGACGTTTATTACTAAGGCTCTACAGCTCAAATAAAATCTGCTAACTATTGGCCTTTGTACAAAAGTAAGGAGAACAAAAAATGGTAAATGCAATATGAGCTATATTGGAGTCATAGATTATAACAAAATAACAAAAGCTTTCCTTACCTATTATTTTGCAAGTGGAAATGTAGGGACAAAAGAGATCTTTGTTATTTCTCTGAGCTCTGAAAAAAGACATTGTCTGCAGTATGTTATAGATTCTTGTATATGTAGTTCAATACCTCTGGGGTGTAAAGAATATATACTCTGAAATGGCATAAACGGCCATCCCTCTTTTTATACATTAAGAATGTGATGCTGCTTGTTAAGCTTTCCAATAGTTAATGTCATACGGTGTACTTTTACTTCTGGATTTGGCAATGAGAAGATGGAGAAATGAGGAGATTTGATAAATCTCCATGTAAGTGTGACACAGTTTTCATCTCTACTTTCTGTCATAATGCCTGTGGGTAAAATAGAGTAATACAATGGAAGATGGGTGTGCCCCAAGAATAAAATCACCTACATCAGGATTCTGTCAGAGAGCTTACCAAGACTATCCCAAATGTGCTTCTAGAAAAGGGTATTTGACATAAAGAGTAAATGAAGACAGGGTGAATGAAAGTCACTTTCAGCCTCTTTATGTCTGAATTTGTTGTTTTTTTGTGTGGGGTTTTTTTTTAGCCATTCCAATAGAATACATCAGTTGTTGTTTAGCCTACAGCTACATTCAGCTAAATAATTAGAAAAATATCTTTTTCTTCCTATTTGCCTTTGCATCCTTTTCTCCAGAAGGTATTACGTCAATATAAGCTTATCAATCTCTGTCTGATTATTTCTAAGAATGATAGTATTATGCCAGACAATAATCCTTAGTTTAAATACTATCATGAGTACAATAATAGAAAAGACCTACAATTTTCTGAACAAAGTATTGCATGACTTTTCAAATATGCAATATTTATGCATGCTGAATTTGTACTCAAAAAACTAAATATATCTTGATTTCTCCAAAATTACATTTTAAAAGTATTGTTATTAACTGAACAAATTATCCATCAGTATTAATGCATACTTCCTTCCCAATATTACAGTGAATGCACTTCCATCTTCCTTATACTAAGTGCTAGAATTTGTTTCAGTGGAAATGTTTGAACTACATATAAAAATGCCTGTAACTATCCTGAAATTCCACCGTAGAAAGTTAAGTGTTTATGACTTAGCTTGAAAAGTACTATGTCAGACCTTGAATTTGCTTTTGGAAAATATGTGGCTAAAGTTGGTAGACTTAAAGTAACATAAGGAGACAGACACTGCTTTTTGAACAAGAAATATCATTAACCCTTTTAATCTTAAGAATAGTACTCCAACATTTTGGGAGACAGGGCTAGTATAGATAAATTAATTTCCATGAACTATTTAAGATAATTTTACATATAACTAAACTAAATATAATTCTACTTGGCTTGGATTTCTTTTAAATTTTTCATGGCTGAAGTAAAAAAAAATTGGTTAATACCTGAAATAACAACTTAATATATTTATCTTTTTTTTTGGAACCTGTGTGAAATGTTGGCATGTTAAAATATGACTTTGACAGTTTCATGAATTAAATTTAGGAAAAACATTTTAAAACTAATTTTATTTGTAAAATTTATTTATAAAGATCTCTCTATATATATCTATAAATGTATATAATAGATAGATACAAACACACTTTAATTTTCTGAGTTCCTGTCTTGTTAACAATTTCTTCCTAAACTTTTGCATATACATATAATATTCTAAATTTTATTCTAAGATTGCTAATTGTTAATGGTTGGTGTTAATGTGATTTAATCCATTAATTTATCAAGAATTTAGTTTTAATGTACAGTGTAAAGAATAGATCCAACTTTGTTTTTTCAAGATTCATAATCACTTGGGCGAGCATAATTTTTTAAATGAAACTACATTTTCCACTGAATTAAAATAATCAACTTTGCCATCCATGTATATGTGGGTATATATTTGGGAGATTTCTATTCTATTGCATTAGTATATCTGTCAATTCTATAACAGTACTGCATAGTTTTATTGGCAGTTACTTTATATTATATTTTAATATATGGTAAATCTGGTAGCTTTTGACTGGTCTATTTTTTAAAAATAATTTTAATGGCCATTCTGTAACCTTTGATTTACTTCTTGCATGAAAATTTAAGATGTTTTATCCAATTCTGATACATTGGGATTTAACTGAAGTTACATTAACTAATAAACCTATAATACTAACAATTATACTAGAAATAGCTAAGGAAAGTAAATTGATGTGCTTCAGATAAGTTACAGCCCTTAAAAAAAGTTACTTGAACTTTTAAACAGCTAGGGCTTGCTGTTAATAATTCCAAATTAACCTCTCTTCTTCATTACCTTCTATAGCTAAAAAAAATTTTTAAACTCACTATTATTGCAACTAGGTTTTACTTTCTGGTAATAAGTGTCTCCCAGTAAACACAAAGAAAATTTCCTTCATAGACAATATCTTAATGTATTCATAAAAAAATGACCCCAAGTATTACGTAGAAGTTTTAACGTCTGTTATAACGAGGAAATGAACACTTCCAAACTTTTATCATCTCCTTCAACTCTAATTTTAGGTTTTAGGTACACACCTAATATACCCAAACATACTTTGTGGTATGAAGATAGAATTTTTAAAAAAGGAATGCGTATTTACCTTCCCCCTAATTAACTTACAATAAAAAGACTTTGCAAGTATGTGTAGAGAACTCTATGATAAATTGTAAAATAAGTTTCATTGAATTTCACATATTGAGATCATTTAAAAATTGTATCTTACATAACAGCATTATTGAAAACTGATAATAACATGTTTTTCATGTAAAGATTTACTTGAGACTTTTTCCTTACTATTTTTGGAGAATAATGATCTCATATGAGTAGCTGATAGACTTTCCTAACTTGTATACCAGGAAACTCAGAGTAAACCTTTCACCTGTTTCCTGTTCTTTTCCTCAGAACTTTTTTCCCCCCAAGTTTATGTTGCCTCAAATTATTTTCAGAAATAGATGAAAAGTTAGAAGTAAATATACAGGTAAAACAAGTGAACAATTATCAAATGGCAGGATTACTAGGGAATCCTGTATTATTGCATTTGCTTCTGGTGCTGGCAAAACACATTAGATCAGGTGGACTTAAAATGTCTCTGGTTCTCTTACAATTTCCTGTTGCTACTGGTAACCAATCAATGAGAGATTTAAGTATTAAAATGACCTGAAACTTGATCCAGTAGTTTAAAACAGGGTTCCTAGAAGTAAAATACCCAAGCTCTTGCCCACGATTTTCATATGGTTCCTCTCAAGGGGGTAAAATTACATGTTTTTTAGCTTCATTGTCTTCACCAACATCTAAGAAAATATCCAGATATTTTTCTCTAACTTCAAAACAGAGAAATACAACACCTGATTATTCTGCCTTAAATTGTTTTTACGTAACCAAATTCACTCTTTCATTAATCAACTTTATCTGAAAGTTCCAGGTTTACTAGAATTTGTAGAAACCCAGAATATTCCTGCAAAAAAGTCTGCCCATCCAGCCTTAACATTATTCATACTTTGCCAAAAGTTTAAATGTCTTTCAATCAACTTGGTAATAAAGTTCTGAAATTTTTTTAAAGTTGAATTTATATAATCTTGAAGAAAAGAATGTTTGTGAAGACCATATTCTTTTTCCAAAATTAAAGTCAGAAATGTACTACTCAAAGTTATCTGATGTGAGAAAAATTGAACTCAAAGTGCCTTAAAAGACATGCAGTGTAAGATTATATGAATTTTTCTATATTTCTCTGTGTCAAATAATACTGAATAAACATATTTACTCTGACCTATCGAGCCAAGTGAGTTCCACCAAATCATATATGCTGGTGGTAATCCCTAAGTTTCCAAAGATTTCTCAGAACATCTGGGAGAGGTGAAAACATGTATATGCTATTTCAATTTCTGTACATCCTGGATTAATACCTAAATCTGGGAATTGGTAACTGCCTAATCTTCACATTTAATTGTGCAAAATCTTTAAAGATTAGTGCTTAACAACAGTTTCCCTGAAAATACAAAAGGAAGACAAAATGAAAATCATTTCCAAAATTCTAAGACCAATGTCCTTTCTTTTCAGAATCCATTTTAATAAAAAAATGAATGAATTCAATGTACCTCAACTACTTTTCCTCTTCCTAGAGAAAGAATCCTTCATGTGAATTCAAAGCCCAGTTACCATAAATGCTTGATTATTTCAATACCCTCTATTCCATGATTAAAGTCATAAGATAAAATGCCATTAGGACTGATAGAACGTTGAAATAAATTCACTTGAAGGCACCATCAAATATTTTATGAAAATCAAATGGGTGGAATAGAATTCAAGAAAACTGGAGACTGAGTATATCAGTCTTGAAATGTAGAGATATGGGCCAAGAAAGAGGATATAATTGTTGCTGGCCGCAATTTATTGATAGTTTAGACTTTTACCTAGTTTCCTTCTTTTTGACATTTGTGCATTAATGTCTCTGTGTGGTGTCTTATAGATGGAAGATTTTTATGTATATATGTATATGATTAAGGAAAAAGTCTAGAAGGAACTCAGAAATAAAGAAATGATCTACTTCATTCCATCCCTTTTACACATTTTTGTGAAATAGTCAACACACGATGTGAGAATCATTCACAGGTATATGCCACCATTGCAAATAGAAAATGTTCTAATTCATCCATTCATTTATTCAGTCAATCTGTTGCTCAACAAATACACATTTTGTATCTCTTCTGTATAGGAACTAGAGACAGAATGATGAATTAAAACAACATTTCTTGCTTTTGTAGAATTTAATGGAGGAAGTAATTATAATAAAGCAGCCATATGCATACTGTAGATTTATAATTCCAATCTGTAATCATCACTACAAAGAGAAAGTAGGGAATGAAAGAGTTTATCTATGTGGCTGACTTAGGCCATGGGGCAGTGGACAACAGAAACTTACCTAGATAACTGACTTTTCAGCTGTCATTTGAAAGGTTAGCAGTTAATTCTCTCATCTCTAAAATAGGTAAGAGCCAAACATGCAGAGAATTAATGCCAGCATTTCTTTTCAGAATCAGGGGAGATACAGATTAATTTATTTCATTGCAACATAGGAAAGTTGTGGCTGGTGCACTGTATCCATGCTGGGTTAATTTTTTTGGGCAGGCTGCCACAAGTCCATTAGAGAGGATTTGTCTTTCCTTCTTTCCTTTGCTTTTTCTTTGCTTGTATGTTTTGTTCTCCCTGTAGCCAACTTCCTAAGACTTTCACCTAATCTCCAGCTTCGACTATTATCCTCATATGGTTGATTTTAAACCTATTGTTTCAGCCCAAACTAATCTCAGTGATTTCAGCCTTAAATGTACAACTTCGTAATGGATGTTTTTACTTGGGTATCCTAATCTTTCCTTAAATATAATATATCTGATGAAAGCTTCTCATTTCTCCCTCCTTCCTTATTCCCTATGGTTGTCTGAACCTGGAAAATTTAGGATAACATTGGTCCTTCTCATAATCACTCACTAATTTATTCATTCTCTTCCTCACTTCTCTGTGTATATAATGTGTATGTGTGTATGTGTGTGTGTGTGTGTACGTACCTAGGTGTGTCAGTTCTTTGACTTTTCTTTATGATTTTCTATGTATGCTACCTCAATCAATATAACACAAATTTGTTTTTTGGTTTTTTTGTTTGTTTGTTTTGGCTTGACTTTTACATAAATGGAATCATACCAAATATATTCATTTAATATTTATCCAATATGTTGGGTGTAGCTCTAATTCTTTCATTTTCTTTGTAGTATAGGATTGTGTGAATATACTACAACCATTTTATCCATTTTAAAATTGTTGGACCTTTGAGTTACTTCCAGTTTATGGCTATCACAAAGAACTGCAAAGGTTATTTTTGTAAATGTCTCTTGGGGTTCATATAATGGAAATGTCCTTATTTCTGCAGTCTAAAGTGGTAGCTACTAGACGTACATGGCAAAATAACGTTTGAAATGTGGTTAGTGTAACTGAGGAATTAGATTTTTTTAGCATGGTTTTATTTAAATTTGAATTAAAACCACCACATGTATCTACTCCCCACTGTATTGGACAGTGCAAGTTTATGGCAAATACCTAGAAGTAGAATTTCTGGGTTATATGGTATGTTCATCTTCAAATATTCTAGATAATGCCACACAATTTTCCAAAATGGCTGCAAAAATTTCCACAATAATGTAAGGAAGTTCCTATTAATTATCATCTTTGCCAGCACTGGGCACTGTCAGACTTTTACATTTTTCTCAATCCGATCAATGTAAAATGCTATTTTATTTCAATTTTTTTTTGCATCTTGCTGATTATTAATGAATTGAATATCTTTTCATATGTTATTAATTTTCTTAAATATGTGTGCTTTTGAGTGTGTGTGTTCACGTGCATGTGTATGCATGGGTTGCCTGTTAAGTAATTTGTTTATCTCTCTCTTTAGTTGTCTACTTGTTCCCCCAAAAGGCAGGTATTCCTATATATTCTAGAATTAGTTCTTTCTTTTTGGGGGGGAGGGGTAACATGTTATGAATAACATTTTCTTCCTCTTTTTGAATTCTTTTTCCACTCTTCATGAGTATTTAATGAATGAAAGTTTCTTAATGCAGACAAATCTATAAATAAATGCCTATTAAGTAAATATATATTTATATTGAATTTCCTCAGATCACCAAAAACTATAAATCTGCATAAGTTCCCAGATGTCCAGTCAATATTATCTTTACCCACCCTCAATTCTAATTTGAACTATCTTCTGTTAATGGGATATCCTCACTTATTCCCTGGATGTCTCACTCTCTCATTCAACCACCATTCTCATTCTCTGTAAGGTATACTCCATTAGGCTAACTGAAGCACTTGTGTAAAATTTAAAACCCACAGAACTAGACGACTGCACCCTCCAAATACAGGTTGCTATTCATGGCTCTGGGATTTACTAGAATCAAGAAGCCCAAGTCTTACTAGTCTTGAGCACACTCATTTGTTGATATATCAGTGGGCCTTGTATTTCTTCCATTTGCAACTCTATTTTCCAAATTAGTGTGACTCATACTAGCTCCAATGACTCTGTCTTCTGAGAGAGGAGCTCCTCTAATCAAGAACATCTATAAGATCTGAAAAAAATCATGGTCTTAGAGCTCTTGAAATTTAATGACTGTTTAACCCAGTATTGTCCTGTAATAGTCTGGAGTATTACTTAGAAAATATTTATTCACCTCCTTCTCCCACTGAGAGTAGTGTGTATATCCTTGTCCATTGATATTGGGCTTGAATATTTAACTTGCTTTGACTACTGCAATGGTAACACATTTTTCAAATTAGAATCTTTAAATAAATTTGCAATCTGGTTTTGTGCTGTGAGAAGATTATGCTCATGGTAGCCTCATTCCCTTCAATCTAGAGCCTAGAATGAAACTAATTGCAGCCTAGTGTGAGACAGTTGATCCACAACCTAAGGCAGAGTCATCCAGTCAAACCAACCCTTAGTCAATTGAACCACAGTCCACCTGCAGACTTGTGAGCATAAGAATGAATGATTAGGTTGTAAGCCACTGAGATTTGGAATGGTTTGCTATACAGCATTACTTTTGCACCAACTGACTAACACTTGCTGTGATGGCTAATTTTATGTGTCAGCCTGACTGGCCACAGGGTGTGTGGATTAAACATTACTTCTGGATGTGGTGGTGAGGTTGTTTCTGGACGAGATTAACATTTGAATTAATGATTCAGTAAAATAGATTGTCCTACCCAATGTAGGTGGGCACGTTCTAATCCTTTCAAGGCCTAAATAGGACAAAAAGTAGAGGAAGGAGGAATTCATCCGTTTTTGCTTCCTACCTGCTTACTTAAGTGGAGCTATATCATCTTCTCCAGCCCCAAGACTGGGATTTAAACCATCTGCTCTCTTAATTCTCAGGCCTTTAGACTCAGACTGAACAACACCACTGGCTTTCCTAGGTCTCCAGCAAATGGCAGATTGTGGGACCTCTCACTCACTATAAATGCAGATTGTGGGACCTCTCATTCTCTATAAATGCATGAACCAAACTGTCATGATAAATGTATATATCTCCTACTGATTCTGTTTCTCTGGAGAACCTTAAGGTACCTGCCTTAATTAAAACAGTTTATCTAATAGTTTTTGGTTCTCTATTGTCTATATTCTTTTATCAGAGTCATTTGATCTACTCTTCCTCTTTGAATATTGCCCTCTCTTCTTCCTTGGACTTTTTTGTTCTGTACATTTGTTCATTATTCAAACCTCTGAAGATGAAGGTACTTTGAATTTCTTAGTGTTTTAAGAGAAAAAAGAAAACACAAGTTCATCAACGTACTGCATCAAAAATAGCCTAATTAATAATTTAATAATATAAAATGTGACATCAAAGCCAGAACAAAATGTTTATTATTCAAACAAACCCTATTGTTATAATCTGCCTTTGTAGGATATTCCTACATAGGGAACGCCCCCATCAGTCCAAATTTTCACTTAGTTTTGGACTCATTTGTTATATAGTTTCCTAGATCAACTTATGCTTTTTAAATCTGAGTCTCCAGCAAGTTTTATATTCATTGATTGTTGTCTGAGATATTCTAACTGGAATTCCCAGTCTTCTCTCCACAGACCTATTCAGAGCTGGTATAAATACTAAATGTAACTATCCCAGTCATGTAACTAGGTAGTCTCTTGCTCTGTTATTGACTTCCTACCTTAACTTTAAGAAACAGTCTCTCAGTAAACGTTTTGGAAAGGGTTTCCACTAGGGAAACATTTTTGTTTACTCTCTGAGATCTACTTTTTTCCCTTTGTTAGAGTTCTCTGAGCCCTAGTAATCCTCACTGATTTTGTCATGAATAAAATACTTTCTCCTTGGGCTTCCGTGGTGGCGCAGTGGTTGAGAGTCTGCCTGCTGATGCAGGAGACGCGGGTTCGTGCCCCGGTCCGGGAGGATCTCATGTGCCGCGGAGCGGTTGGGCCCGTGAGCCATGGCCGCTGGGCCTGCGCGTCCGGAGCCTGTGCTCCGCAACAGGAAAGACCACAGCAAAGAGAGGCCCGCGTACAGCAAAAAAAAAAAAAAAAAAAAAAAAACCCTTCTTCTTTCATACTCCACATTTCAAAGCCGTTAGTTCCAGATATATTGTTCTTGTTCCATTTCTCTTTCTTTTCACATAAGACTGGTTTGGACTTAAAGTTCTCAAAGTAGCTTGCTGCCTTCCTTCATTCTCTGATATTTCTCTGGATTTCTCACTACCATTTCTAAAGCTAAGTTTATCTATTGTACTATAGTTCTCTCTTCATGAGAGTTGATAAAGAATTATATTCTACAGTAGAGATTTTGGCATCAGAACATCTTAGAAATAAAAGCTGCATAATCTTTGGCAATTTACTTAGTATTCTATGCTTCAGTGCCCCATCTGTTAAATGGAGATAATAATAGTATTTGCTTAACAGAGTTCTCCCAGGAACTAAATGCTATAGTTTATGTGTATCACTTAGAATAGTCTTAGGACATTTGAAACATTCATCAAAATGCTTATATCAATATTATTATCCTTATTAAGGTGTTGTAAGGAGTAAACAAGTTATTATAATTAAGTGAGATACTATGAAACTCTTAGAGGAAAACATAGGCAGAACACTCTTTGACAAAAATCACAGCAATATCTTTTTCAATATGTCTCCTAGAGTAAAGGAAATAAAAACAAAAATAAGCAAATGGGACCTAATTAAACGCAAAAGCTTTTGCACAGTAAAGGAAACCATAAACAAAACAAAAAGACAACACACAGAATGGGAGAAAATATTTGCAAAACATGCAACCGACAAGGGATTAGTCTCCAAAATTTACAAACAGCACATGTGGCTCAATATCAAAAAAACAAATAACCCAATCCAAAAATGGGCAGAAGACCTAAATAGATGGTTCTCCAAAGAAGACATACAGATGGCCAAGGGGCACATGAAAAAATGCTCAACATCACTAATTATTAGAGAAATGCAAATCAAAACTATAATGAGGTATCACCTCACACCAGTCAGAATGGCCAGCACCAAAAAATCTAGAAATAATAAATGCTGGAGAGGGTGTGGAGAAAAGGGAACCCTCCTGCACTGTTGGTGGGAATGTAAGTTGATAGAGCCACTATGGAGAACAGTATGGAGGTTCCTTAAAAAACTGAAAATAGGGCTTCCCTGGTGGCGCAGTGGTTGAGAGTCCGCCTGCCGATGCAGGGGACACGGGTTCGTGCCCCGGTCCGGGAAGATCCCACATGCCGCGGAGCGGCTGGGCCCGTGAGCCATGGCCGCTGAGCCTGCGCGTCCCGAGCCTGTGCCCCGCAACGGGAGAGGCCACAACAGTGAGAGGCCCGCATAACGCAAAAAAAAAAAAAAAAAAAACTGAAAATAGAACTACCATACAACCCAGCAATCCCACTACTGGGCATACATCCGGAAAAAGATGAAAACTCTAATTGGAAAAGATACAGGCACCCCAATGTTCAAAGCAGCACAATTTACAATAGCCAGGACATGGAAGCAACCTAAGCGTCCATCAACAGATGAATGGATAAAGAAGATGTGTATATATATGCAATGGAATATTACTCATCCATAAAAAAGAATTAAATATTGCCATTTACAGCAAGATGGATGGACCTAGAGGTTATCATACTAAGTGAAGTAAGTCAGACAGAGAAAGACAAATATTATATAATATCACTTATTTGAACTTATTTACAAAACAGAAACAAACTCACAGACTTAGAGAATGAACTTATGGTTACTGAGGGGAAGGGTAGAGGAGAGGAATGGATTGGCAGTTTGGGATTGACATGTACACACTGCTATATTTAAAATAGATAACCAACAAGGACCTACTGTATAGCACAGGGAACTCTGCTCAATACTCTGTAATACCTAAATGGGAAAATAATTTGAAAAATAATAGATACATGTATATGTACATGTATATGTATAACTGAACCACCTTGCTGTACCCCTGAAACTAACACAACATTCTTAATCAACTATACTCCAATATAAAATAAAAAAATTTTTAAATACTTCAGCTGTCACTCAAGGTCTGTAACCATTTCCAGGTACATCTGGTTCTCAATGCTAAGATTCCAAAGAAACCTTGCTTAAAATAATAGACACACACATTCAATTTTACTTTCAACCTCTCATGTTTGTCCCCTAGTATGTTGTAATTTGTGATACAAATTACTCATCCTCTCTTCCTTTTTTTTCTTTTTTGAGAGGTAACTGGCTAACAACATTATATTAGTTATCAGTGTACAACATAATGATTCAATATTGTATATATTGCAAGATAATCACCACAATAATTCTAGTTAACATCCATCACCTCACATAGTTATTAATTTTTTTCCTTGTGAATCATGCTCCCTTCTAAAGAATAAAATAAAAAGAAGGGAAAAAAAAGAACCCTAATAAGACTCAAACTATTGGCTTTATTATTGCACAGCTGAGTTTTAATGACCCCTAACCTACAGTGATTCTTAATAAAACAGGTCAAAGACCACACATTTTAAAGCCTCTTATTCCATGCCTAAATGTAGACAATAAGAAGTAGGTTGAGTTTGATCTGCACAGTAGATTCATTCTAATTAGTTACTATCCAGCTCCTTGGTGTGTTGAACACTTAATTAGCATCCAGTTTCTGGCAGAAGAGTTAATGTAAAAAAACCCATGGACTTACAAGTGACCTTGTCTCCAGATAAACACTTGTCTCAGTAAACATCCTAGATTCTGGCCATTCATATTCATATTGCTCTTAATTACATGGAAGAGTGAGAAGGTGGAAATAGTATGGTTATATTCATTTCAGAACTTCCCTTACTTATAATGAAGTAAATTGCATTCCTTTATAAGGATGAAGTAGAGTCCTTTTATAACATATGAAAAAATAAGAATTCCTTTCAGAGTTCATCTTGTATTTATGTAACTTATCTCATTATATCTTTTACTCTTGTATTCTTAGTGACTGCTAAAGTATCTGGAATATAGTAGAGAATCAACAATTGTTGAGGAATAAATAAATATATTGATGTTAAAATAGTAACAGTTTGCTGAAACCCTCTGTGTGAATTAATCAGGTTTTATCTTTTGAGTTTCTTTTGTTCAAAAATCATTTTGTTTTTTAAAAGTGAGGCAACATATATGTCACTCAACACTAAAAATTGCAGTCATGAACAAAGGCCATCACATGGCCTACTGACATTCATTTAATGTTTAATCTGCTTACAGGTGAGATAAATGGTTTGTAATATCCTTTTACAATACTGTGATTTCACATAATTAACACTAAAAAGGGACAGCAAGATGGTAGATGGTTCATAAAGTAATAACAAATACAAGCATATATTTTTTACAAAGCCCTCTTAATTAGGCTATACTTAACCATATTAATAAGAATTCTGAAACAAAAAGGTGAACATTGAAAACATTGGGAGTAGTTTTATGTCTGTAAAAGTATGTGCATATACAAACACACAGACACAACCAATTATACTTGACTCCTCATGTTCCATGTAAAGAAACTTATTTGGAATCTAACTGTTGACCTTTAGTCAACTTTTATTCTATTCTTTTCCTAGAGGAAATGTGAGCTACCTGATTAATGTCACTGGATGAAAAGTGTGGGCATGCTCAGATCAATCAGCTCCTTTCTTGTTTTCTTTAAGAAAGTTGACCTGTATAAAATAAGCACTCAGGTCTGCTGTCCCACACTTATGAATGGGTTATAAAGTCCATTTAGTGTGCATCTGAGCCATGTATTTTAATCTAACATTTATCACTAATAAAGCTGATAATCTGATCTCCTCTTTCATACTTTTGTATATATCAATTGACTCCAAAACCATGTGGAGAAAATTGATGGCCTTTAAAAATCCCTAGTATCTTGAATATATATATGTGTGTGTGTGTGTGTGTGTGTGTGTGTGTGTGTGTACGTGTACAACATGTACATATTGTGTATGTGGTTGTGTGGCATGAATATGTGTGTGTGCATATGCACACAAATATGTGGATTAAACTGATTTTATTATTTCTTAATCATTAAAATATATTCTACACAATTTAAAATGTCTCCCTTTGGTTGTTTAATTTATTCTGAGAACTCAAAACTTCAAAGCTTTCAATCCTAAATGTGTGTGTGTTTTATATTCTAGAGTATTTTATGCTGAATTCTACCATGATTTAAATTAAGCTGTTTGATTTCAAAGTTTCTCAGAAATACTTTACACCTTAATTTTCTAAAACTGGAGAAATAAAAGCAAAACGCTGGGTCCTAAAGGAACGTGGGAGGTTGCTCTAGCAGGTTGCTCATTTTGGTCCTTCTTGAGTTTCTCTCAGATCAGTGCTGTTCTCTTGGATTGGACCCAGATGAGCTTTCAAGTTCTTCTATGTTCTATTCTGCTTGGGCATATTCTGATTTACTCATTCTTTCCAGGTACATCCCTGTTTTGTGATTTACTTTTTTTTTTTTTTTTTTTTTTTTAAATTTTTGTGGTACGTGGGCCTCTCACTGCTGTGGCCTCTCCCGTTGCAGAGCACAGGCTCCGGACGCGCAGGCTCAGCGGCCATGGCTCACGGGCCCAGCCGCTCCACGGCACGTGGGATCCTCCCGGACCAGGGCACGAACCCGTGTCCCCTGCATCAGCAGGCGGACTCTCAACCACTGCGCCACCAGGGAAGCCCTCTGATTTACTATTAATATTAGTAGTCCACTATAAAAATACATTGCTCTGTTCAGTAGATTAAATATACCAACAATCTCTCTCAGAAGGACATAAAATCTAGCAAAATGGTTTTGCTGTGAGGACAAAAATATTGGGCAAAATAATTTTACTGCAACTTCTATTTCTAACTAAATAACACAAAGCTGTATCCTCAGCTAAAAACACTATTCTGTTTGTTCATTTAAAATATCAAGTTCCTTAATTCTGTTAAGAATGACACACAGAAAAGAGAATGATAAACACATACCTGATATTTTAATGTTTCATTTGACAAATATTTGAGAATTTAAATGTATATTTCTAGTTTTAAATAAAGTTCTACCTGTACTCCAGTTCCATCTTGATTCTGTAATATATCATAATGTTTATTCCAGCCCAGATATTTACTAGCTAGATGACCAGCAAGAAACTTTTTAAGCTCTCTGCACCTTTTCCAAAATAGAAGTAATAATAAATAAATAAATATTACTAATATTAAAATTAAATTTAAAAATGCATGACTGGTTATAACCAATAATGAAACTTATATTAAGCCATCAAGAGATGTAAAAAAGAATTTCATCACAGTTTTCAAAAAGGCTTGTGTTGATCTCAGGAGGACATGGAACACTACAGGAAATCCAGACACTAATATCCTATGTTATGTAACAATGTTGTAACTCCATGAGTTGAAATGCATTGTCCTTATGGAAAGGTCATGGTGGCAAAAAAGTAGATCATCTGTTTGGTTATCTGAAAAGATGAAGTATGGATCATCCATGGGATCATAACCCATGCAAGGGAGAAGGAGGCAGGATTTGCCCAGATGGAGAAACTGAGCAGCAATGTAGGCCCAATGACAGCCTCAGCCAACCCCTAGAAAAGCTGTGAAGCTAGAATGACTCGAGTTGTCCTGAGTAGGGACAAGAAGGCCAGACCTTTATTTTAGATGTATATTACTTATGGCCACTACAGGAAGGCAGTGCAGCATTGGCTAAGGTGCCTGTCTTCACTGATTCAACTCTCGAAATGGCTAACAACTGAGGGTTATCCACTGAGCATACTACTCTGGAGAAGAGTTCTTCTGAATAAAAATCTTGGTAAGCTGTACAACGTTCAGCACAGAGTGGATTTAAGTTGCTAGCTCTTTATGAAAATCCTATATAGGACTTCCTTCGTGGCACAGTGGTTAAGAATCCACCAGCCAATGCAGGGGACATAGGTTTGAGCCCTGGTCTAGGAAGATCCCACATACTGCAGAGCAACTAAGCCTGTGCACCACAACTACTGCACTCTTAGCCCATAAGCCACACTACTGAAGCCCATGCACCTAGAGCCCGTGCTCCGCAACAAGAGAAGCCACCGAAATGAGAAGTCTGTGCACTGCAATGAAGAGTAGTCCCCGCTTGCTGCAACTAGAGAAAGCCTGCACACAGCAATGAAGACCCAATGCAGCCAAAAATAAATAGATAAATTTATTTTTTTTTTTAAAAAGAAAAAAGAAAATCCTATAGAGTAGAATTTCCCCTAATACAAATTAACAGCAGATTCTTGGGAAATTATAAGAACAATATCCCTTTTGACTTTTGAGTGAAGGTAAAATTTAGCCTAAGGGACCAGAAATAAATAAGCAGTTCTTATCATATTATCTATAATTTAATTTAAAATATTTCAATATAAAGGGTAGATAAAGATATAAATAATGATAGATGATATAGTTGTAAATCATCTCATTGGTCTGATTTAGCACTTTAAAATATAATTATAAATCTCTACTCCAGAAATAACGACTAGACCTATCTTTATATCCACTCAGCATTAAAGAGCTTGTAAATTAGCACAGTGATTATTAGAAGTGATTTTCATTGGTAAAATAAGCTGTAGTAAAAATATTCAGATAATGAAGAAATACTTGTAGGAACTTCCATTTTGATAAGAAGAGTAAAAGAATCTAGTGAATACAGCAGTGTCATTCAGAATGGAGTCCTAGGTTTACAATCTCGCCCCTGTTTTGTTCAAATAACAGACGATTTTGTCATCTGATCCTTCCCCAAAGATAACTAAATTCTGAAATCTTTCCATACAAGGAATTTATTGGATTGCCTAAAAGGCATAGAATAGAAACTTCACCAGGTTTTCAGAAGAGATTGTATGTGTGTGTGTATGTGTTCACAAGTGCACATACGCTTGCTAAAAAATGTGACAGAATTTGAACCGAGGCTGATTTTTATTGTAACATCCCTTGTGGGAGTAAGTTTCTTGGAGAGAAAATGTTCAGCTCCAACTTATCTCTAGCAATTGGAAGCTACCAATGGTTACTCAAAAATTCTCATAGATCTAAAAAACAAATTAGTTTAGGTCAGTTTGTAATGCAAGCTAACTAAAGCAACTCAGATTTCTAACACACTGAGTTAATATTTCAAGAATATATTGAAAAGTATTTTTCTTTTTTAATGTAAGAATTGATATCAGAACTTCCATTATTGTATACACATATGGGCAGAATGCTGCCTTTCAATAAGTATTTTAAGAGATGGTTACAGCAAAATTAATCCCCTTATTAAAAAAGTGATTGGTGAAAAATAAGTGGAAAAATTTGTGTTCAATCTGTAGCTAAAGATTCATACCATTTTTTATAAAACATAAGAAAAAAAAGGGCTCGTGTTTTTCTACTGAATAGAAATACATATGGAGGAGCAAGCACCAAGATGTTAATGGTGGTTATATTTCAGGATGGGGTTACAGCTGTTTTTAATTCCTGTTTTCAAGCTTTTTACTTAAGAATAATTTTAGATGACAAAATATTACCTATATATTTTAAAATTTATTGAATTTGAATGAAAATATGTATTCAAATTTGTTTTACTAATTAAACAATTATCATCTCTTGCTCTCTGCCACTGACTTCATTATCATTCTTATAGTTAATAAGGTTTCTTCTAAAGTTCTTCAATTGTTTTGTAGAATCAAACTACATTCATCTTCCAAACTTGAGATTCACTTTAATCATCTTCTACTCCTTCATACGAACTCCTCTTATCAAAGTTGACTAATTCCCTTTGATTTCTTTATCCTCCCCTATCTCCAATCCATATAAAACTATAAAATCATTCAAAACACATCCATCTTCTTCCATTGTTGAAAGCATTCCAGAAATTGCACATCAAATCATTCATGGTGAATTTGAGGATATTTATTTCTGAAGCTTTTACTTTTACTATAATCTCTGGAACAGGAAATTGTAAAGTTGCTGCATCCTTTATTCAAAAGAGAGTGGCAATATTATTTAAAACTATATGCTGAATCCTGCAGCCAGCCTGTGGAATGGAAACCACATTCACAGAAAGATAGACAAAATGAAAAGGCAGAGGGCTATGTACAAGATGAAGTAATAAGATAAAACCCCAGAAAAACAATTAAATGATGTGGAGATAGGCAACCTTCCAGAAAAAGAACTCAGAATAATGAGAATGAAGATGATCCAGGACCTCAGAAAAAGAATGGAGGCAAAGATTGAGAAGATGCAAGAAATGTTTAACAAAGACATAGAAGAATTAAAGAACAAACAAACAGAGATAAACAACATAATAACTGAAATGAAAAATACACTAGAAGGAATCAATAGCAGAATAACTGAGGCAGAAGAACAGATAAGTCACCTGGAAGACAGAATGGTGAAATTCACTGCTGCAGAACAGAATAAAGAGAAAAGAATGAAAAGAAATTAAGACAGCCTAAGGGACTTCTGGGACAACATTAAATGCACCAACATCTGCATTATAGGGGTCCCAGAAGGAGAAGAGAGAGAGAAAGGACCCAAGAAAATATTTGAAGAGATTATAGTTGAAAATTTCCCAAATATGGGAAAGGAAATAGCCACCCAAGTCCAGGAAGTGCAGAGAGTCCCAGACAGGATAAAACCAAGGAGAAACATACCAAGACACATAGTAATCAAAATGACTAAACTAAAGCCAAAAAAAATTATTAAAAACAAGGGAAAATGACAAATAACATACAAGGGAACTCCCAAAAGATTAACAGCTGATTTCTCAGAAGAAACTCTACATGCCAGAAGGGACTGGCTTGACATACTTAAAGTGATGGTCTACAAGTGACTCAATTCAGACCTAGGGACACATACAGACTGAAAATGAGGGCATGGAAAAGATATTCCATGCAAATGGAAATCAAAAGAAAGCTGGAGTAGCAATACTCATATCAGATAAAATAGACTTTAAAATAAAGAATGTTACAAGAAACAAGGAAGGACACTACATAATGAACAGCGGATCAATCTAAGAAGAAGATATAACAATTATAAATATATATGCACCCAATATAGGAGCACCTCAATACATAAGGCAAATGCTAACAGGTATGAAAGAGGAAATTGACAGTAACACAATAATAGAGGGGGACTTTAACACCTCACTTACACCAATGGACATGTCATACAGGCAGAAAATTAATAAGCAAACACAAGCTTTAAATGACACAATACACCAGATAGATTTCATTGATATTTATAGGATATTCCAGCTGAAACAGCAGATTACACATTCTTCTAAAGTGCACATGGAACATTCTTCAGAATAGATCACATCTTGGGTCACACATCAAGCCTTGGTAAGAAAACTTGTAAGAAAGCTGAAATCATATAAAGCATCTTTTCTGACCACAACACTATAAGATGAGAAATAAATTACAGAGAAATAAATGTAAAAAACACAGACAGATGGAGGCTAAATGATACATTGCTAAATAACCAAGAGATCACTGAAGAAATCAAAGAGGAAATCAAAAAATACCTAGAGACAAATGAAAATGAAAACATGATGATCAAAAACCTATTGGATGCAGCAAAAACAGGCCACAATCACCCTGATAACAAAAGCAGACAGAGATACTACAAAAAAAGAAAATTACAGACCAATATCACTGATGAATATAGATGCAAAAATCCTCAACAAAATACTAGCAAACAGAATCCAGCAACACATTAAAAGGATCAAATACCATGATGAGGTGGGATTTATCCCAGGGATGCTAGGATTCTTCAATATATGCATATCAATCCATTTGACACACCATATTAACAAATTGAAGAACAAAAACCATTTGATAATCTCAATAGATGCAGAAAAAACTTTTGACAAAATTTACCACCCATTTATGATAAAAATTCTCCAGAAAGTGGGCATAGAGGGAACCTACCTCAACATAATAAAAGCCATATGTGAAAAACCTACAGCAAACAGCACTCTCAATGGTGAAAAACTGAAAGCATTTCCTCTGTGATCAGTAAAAAGACAAGGATGTCCACTCCCACAACTATTATTCAACATAGTTTTAGAATTTCTAGCCAGGGCAATCAAAAAGAAAAAGAAATAAAGGGAATACAAATTGAAAAAGAAGAAGTAAAACTGTCACTGTTTTCAGATGACATGATACTATATAGAGAGAATCCTAAAGTTGCCACCAGATAATTACTAGAGCTAATCAATGAATTTGGTACAGTTGCAGGATAAAAAATTAATTCACAGAAATCTCTTGTCTTCCTATAAACAAACAACAAAAGATCAGATAGAGAAATTAAGGAAACAATCCCATTCACCATTGCGACAAAAAGAATACCTAGGAATAAACCTACTTAAGGAGGTAAAAGACCTGTACTCAGAAAACTATAAGACATTGATGAAAGAAATCAAAGATGACACAAACAGATGGAGAGATATACCATGTTCTTGGATTGGAAGAATCAATATTGTGAAAATGACTATACTACCCAAAGCAATCTACAGATTCAATGCAATCCCTATCAAATTACCAATAGCATTTTTTACAGAACTAAAACAAAAGATCTTAAAATTTGTATGGAAACACAAAAGACCCCGAATAGCCAAAGCAATCTTGAGGGAAAAAAAATGGAGCTGGAGGAGTCAGACTCCCTGACTTCAGACTATTCTACAAAGCTACAGTAATCAAGACAATATGGTACAGGGACAAAAACAGACATATAGATCAATGGAACAGGATAGAAAGTCCAGAGGTCAACCCAAGCACCTATGGTCAACTAATCTATGACAAAAGAGGCAAGGATATACAATGGAGAAAAGACAGCCTCTTCAATAAGTGATGCTAGGAAAACTAGACAGCTACATTTAAAAGAATGAAATTAGAACAGTTCCTAACACCATACACAAAAATAAACTCAAACTGGATTAAAGACCTAAATGTACGACTGGACACTATAAAACTATAATGAGAATGAAGATGATCCAGGACCTCAGAAAAAGAATGGAGGCAAAGATTGAGAAGATGCAAGAAATGTTTAACAAAGACATAGAAGAATTAAAGAACAAACAAACAGAGATAAACAACATAATAACTGAAATGAAAAATACACTAGAAGGAATCAATAGCAGAATAACTGAGGCAGAAGAACAGATAAGTCACCTGGAAGACAGAATGGTGAAATTCACTGCTGCAGAACAGAATAAAGAGAAAAGAATGAAAAGAAATTAAGACAGCCTAAGGGACTTCTGGGACAACATTAAATGCACCAACATCTGCATTATAGGGGTCCCAGAAGGAGAAGAGAGAGAGAAAGGACCCAAGAAAATATTTGAAGAGATTATAGTTGAAAATTTCCCAAATATGGGAAAGGAAATAGCCACCCAAGTCCAGGAAGTGCAGAGAGTCCCAGACAGGATAAAACCAAGGAGAAACATACCAAGACACATAGTAATCAAAATGACTAAACTAAAGCCAAAAAAAATTATTAAAAACAAGGGAAAATGACAAATAACATACAAGGGAACTCCCAAAAGATTAACAGCTGATTTCTCAGAAGAAACTCTACATGCCAGAAGGGACTGGCTTGACATACTTAAAGTGATGGTCTACAAGTGACTCAATTCAGACCTAGGGACACATACAGACTGAAAATGAGGGCATGGAAAAGATATTCCATGCAAATGGAAATCAAAAGAAAGCTGGAGTAGCAATACTCATATCAGATAAAATAGACTTTAAAATAAAGAATGTTACAAGAAACAAGGAAGGACACTACATAATGAACAGCGGATCAATCTAAGAAGAAGATATAACAATTATAAATATATATGCACCCAATATAGGAGCACCTCAATACATAAGGCAAATGCTAACAGGTATGAAAGAGGAAATTGACAGTAACACAATAATAGAGGGGGACTTTAACACCTCACTTACACCAATGGACATGTCATACAGGCAGAAAATTAATAAGCAAACACAAGCTTTAAATGACACAATACACCAGATAGATTTCATTGATATTTATAGGATATTCCAGCTGAAACAGCAGATTACACATTCTTCTAAAGTGCACATGGAACATTCTTCAGAATAGATCACATCTTGGGTCACACATCAAGCCTTGGTAAGAAAACTTGTAAGAAAGCTGAAATCATATAAAGCATCTTTTCTGACCACAACACTATAAGATGAGAAATAAATTACAGAGAAATAAATGTAAAAAACACAGACAGATGGAGGCTAAATGATACATTGCTAAATAACCAAGAGATCACTGAAGAAATCAAAGAGGAAATCAAAAAATACCTAGAGACAAATGAAAATGAAAACATGATGATCAAAAACCTATTGGATGCAGCAAAAACAGGCCACAATCACCCTGATAACAAAAGCAGACAGAGATACTACAAAAAAAGAAAATTACAGACCAATATCACTGATGAATATAGATGCAAAAATCCTCAACAAAATACTAGCAAACAGAATCCAGCAACACATTAAAAGGATCAAATACCATGATGAGGTGGGATTTATCCCAGGGATGCTAGGATTCTTCAATATATGCATATCAATCCATTTGACACACCATATTAACAAATTGAAGAACAAAAACCATTTGATAATCTCAATAGATGCAGAAAAAACTTTTGACAAAATTTACCACCCATTTATGATAAAAATTCTCCAGAAAGTGGGCATAGAGGGAACCTACCTCAACATAATAAAAGCCATATGTGAAAAACCTACAGCAAACAGCACTCTCAATGGTGAAAAACTGAAAGCATTTCCTCTGTGATCAGTAAAAAGACAAGGATGTCCACTCCCACAACTATTATTCAACATAGTTTTAGAATTTCTAGCCAGGGCAATCAAAAAGAAAAAGAAATAAAGGGAATACAAATTGAAAAAGAAGAAGTAAAACTGTCACTGTTTTCAGATGACATGATACTATATAGAGAGAATCCTAAAGTTGCCACCAGATAATTACTAGAGCTAATCAATGAATTTGGTACAGTTGCAGGATAAAAAATTAATTCACAGAAATCTCTTGTCTTCCTATAAACAAACAACAAAAGATCAGATAGAGAAATTAAGGAAACAATCCCATTCACCATTGCGACAAAAAGAATACCTAGGAATAAACCTACTTAAGGAGGTAAAAGACCTGTACTCAGAAAACTATAAGACATTGATGAAAGAAATCAAAGATGACACAAACAGATGGAGAGATATACCATGTTCTTGGATTGGAAGAATCAATATTGTGAAAATGACTATACTACCCAAAGCAATCTACAGATTCAATGCAATCCCTATCAAATTACCAATAGCATTTTTTACAGAACTAAAACAAAAGATCTTAAAATTTGTATGGAAACACAAAAGACCCCGAATAGCCAAAGCAATCTTGAGGGAAAAAAAATGGAGCTGGAGGAGTCAGACTCCCTGACTTCAGACTATTCTACAAAGCTACAGTAATCAAGACAATATGGTACAGGGACAAAAACAGACATATAGATCAATGGAACAGGATAGAAAGTCCAGAGGTCAACCCAAGCACCTATGGTCAACTAATCTATGACAAAAGAGGCAAGGATATACAATGGAGAAAAGACAGCCTCTTCAATAAGTGATGCTAGGAAAACTAGACAGCTACATTTAAAAGAATGAAATTAGAACAGTTCCTAACACCATACACAAAAATAAACTCAAACTGGATTAAAGACCTAAATGTACGACTGGACACTATAAAACTCTTAGAGGAAAACATAGGAAGAACACTCTTGGACATAAATCACAGCAAGATCTTTTTTGACCCACCTCCTAGAGTAATGAAAATAAAAGATAGAAAAGAAAACAAATGGACCTAATGAAACTTAAAAGCTTTTACACAGCAAAGGAAACTATAAACAAGATGAAAAGACAATTCTCAGAATGGTAGAAAATATTTGCAAACAAATCAGCAGACAAATGATTAATCTCCAAAATATATAAATAACACATGCAGCTCAATATTACAAAAACAAACAACTGCATCAAAAAATGGCCAGAAGACCTAACTAGACATCTCTGCATAGAAGACATACAGATGGCCAAGAGGCACATGAAAAGCTGCTCAACATCACTAGTTATTACAGAAACGCAAATCAAAACTACAATGAGTTATCACCTCAAACTGGTTAGAATGGGCATCTTCAGAATATCTACAAACATCAAATGCTGGAGAGGGTGTGGAGAAAAGGGAATCCTCTTGCACTGTTGGTGGGAATGTAAATTGATAAAGTCACTGTGGAGAACAGCAAGGCAGTTCCTTAAAAAACTAAAAATAGAATTACCATATGACCCAGCAATCCCACTACTGGCATATACCCAGAGAAAACCATAATTGAAAAAGACACATGTACCACAATATTCATTGCAGCACTATTTACGATAGCCAGGTCATGGAAGCAACCTAAATGCTCATTGACAGACAAATGGATAAAGAAGATATGGTACATATATACAATGAATATTACTCAGCCATAAAAAGGAATGAAATTCGGTCATTTGTAGAGACGTGGATGGACCTAGAGACTGTCATACAGAGTGAAGTAAGTCAGAAAGTGAAAAACAAATACCGTATATTAATGCATATATGTGGAATCTAGAAAAATGGTACAGATGAAGTGGTTTGCAAGGCAGAAACAGAGACACAGATATAGAGAACAAACTTATGGACACCAAGGGGAAAAGCGGGGTGGGGTGGTGGTGGTGGCAGGATGAATTTGGAGATTGGGATTGACATATATACACTCATATGTATAAAATAGATAGCTAATAAGAACCTGCTGTATAAAAAAATAAATAAAATTAAATTAAAAAAAAACCTATATGTTGCTCTTTTATGTTTTACAGAAGAGAAAAGTAAGGGTCAGAGAAATTAAATTACTTACTCATATAGGGCTGGCAAGAAGCACTCTTCCTATTCAAAATGATTATTGCTAATACTCAAATATACATTTTCATCTGGCACCCCAAATATAACATGGCACAAGATATTAAATACAGACATACAACATAAACATACAATCATTGAATTAATTAAGTACCAAACTATAAAACATTAACAAAACCTATATCGAAAGTCATGTCCATTTTTGTAGCCTTTCTTTATAGCATTTTTGGCTCTAATGGATTTAATTGATTTCATAGGGCATGTCTATTCCTCTCTTGTTTTTTTTCACCCCTAAAGTTAGTATAATGTTTTCCAGTAATGGATTAGGTAAGTATTAAAATATTGAGCAAATGAAAAAAAAATGAATGACTGAATAGATATTCAAAGCTATGTAGAACAAATCCTCAAATATTCAAGGTTGTCTTTGATTTCTATAAATTTATCTTTAAGGGGTTAGACTGATGTCAAATTTCAAGTTATATTTAAAATTAAGTAACATCACAGTATTCTAATTACATTCATATCTGATCTAAAAAATTGAGTATCCAGGATTACTTTTTAATCTTCTTCCTATTTCATGAGCACAGCTGTTGTTGTGCTTAATTACATATCTGTTCAGTGTTCCTTATTCAGTAGACTGAACACTGAATGTTTGGATGGTTCCAAAGCATGTTGCATTTCTGATATCTCCCTTTGATTATAATCCCCAGGGGCAATTATAAGGAACAGTATAGCACTGTTTGGAAGAAGAAATTTTATCTGAGACAAAATGACAAGTATAATGTATTTTCAAATGAGTAAACTAATTGAACAATGGTTAATAGAGCATGTAGAATGCATTTGAAGTTTTGTTAATATGTTCACATTGATTTGACTACCATTTTTCCTGGCTTTAGAAAATCCTTCTGGAAAACCAACTGATGTAAGATGATAGATAAATACAAAAACATCAACCGAGTGCTGCTTTGTAATATAATCAGAAAATTAGAATTTTTGAAATTTAGAAAAGCTTACTCACACAAATTTGGTTGAATACGTTCATTACTGCAAGGAATATTTTGCACAAAAATATTTGAATCAATCTGTATTCCATAAAGACAGTTTACTAAATTATACTAATTGTGTGGTAATTTTTAATGAATCCAATAAAGATACAAGCAACTTTGACTCCTTTTATTTCTAGAAATAACATTTTTTCCCTATGCTTCAAAGATAGCTGAAGTGCCTTAGAATGGTAGAAAGAAATTCTATTATCAGTGCATAGTAATCAAGTTTTTAATAAATGGTCTGTATTTTTTTAAGTACTTATGAGGAAAATTGTTTTTTATCGTCAATTGTGTGAAGCACCTCAAAGTTATAAGCCACACAAATCACAGTTACATGAATAAACTAGTAAATCCATCATTTTTAGCTATAATATTTTCAAAGCATCCCTAATACTTCTAGACTTATTATTAGGTGTTATTCATTTTAACATCATTTAGAAAGTGAAATGCATTGTTTTAGAAAGCAAGGTAGAACACTGAGGGGGAAAAATCATTCCACAAACCTTTATAAACCGTTGTTATATTTAATTTCATGCTGTTTAACTTTTTAAATAATTTTTCCCTTTGGGCTTTAAATGGCTATGTACGCTATGAAAGAATGCTTCAAATCGTGGCCGATCATAACGGTTGACTATCTGCTCTATTTACTATATTTCTTTATTGGGTAACAGTAAACATTCCATCCATCTCATGACACATAGCACCACTATGTGTGCTACCATTCATGTTTATAATCTTTTAAGTGAGTCGCATAGAACACCAAGGCCTCAGATATTCTACAGCATTCAGCCTAGTATTCTTTATGTATTGAAGCTCAGAAAATATTCATTGAATGAATGATTGGCCAAATAAATAACTGAAATTTGTTTTGCCATATTTTCATTGATTGGTCATTTTTATTTATTTGTTTATGTATTCGTGTATTTATTTTTGCAGAGAGGGAGAAGCCATATTATAAACTCTTAAAATGAAAGTTCTTCTCCTTTTTGTTACAAGTTTAATTCTTCAGTCCTTTTGGAAGATGTATGCATTGGAATACATGAAGTTATTACTTCTTTGGCATATCATGTAAATTTATATTCTAAACTCAATATTTATTCCTCAGAAGACATACTATTAAATACATAAAAGAGTCTATAACTCCTCCAACAATACTGATGTACAAGATCCATGATATACATGACAAAAGGAAAGATCAAATTGAGAAATGCTAAAGCTCCAAGCTGATAAGAAGTTCTGGCAGAGATTTTCTATTGTTCTATTGCTCAAAAGTAATCTCAAATTCAAGGAATGGAAGAGTACAAAGGGCAGAAACATTCAGAATAAGACGTTCAGTCTACCAAGAAGGCAATATTTACAGTCTTAAGTGAAATTGGATTGTGTGCAGATATGGAAACTAGGCAGAACCTGAGTACAAACTGAGGTTTTTCTCAAGAATCAGATACACACACTTTAACTTTTCCACTTTGTTAAGCTCTGTTACTAAGGGTAATTCATTTAAACTGTTTGAAACTCAGTTTACTGTGATGCAGTAAGTCTTGCCATTGGCCAGATTTTAAATCAATACAAACATAAACCTTGTGAGCATCAGGTGAAGATTTGTATCTTCAGGCAGAAATGACTGAATCCATGCAAAAGTGGAAAAAACATAGGAAGTACAATAAAAATTGAAAAAGGAATTTAAAAAACCATGTTGTTGTCCTGGATCTGATAATAGCTACCTTTGTGAACTTCAACTAGTTACTTAATGTTTCTGGGCCTCATGTTTCTTAACCAAAATAACAGAAGATTGACCTAGATGGTTTCTGATGTCATAAACACTTTCCAAATGTTAAGCTTCATACATTGTTAGAGCATTTCCCCATAATGTCACTTGATATAATAGCAGGACTGTGCTGCTCACATGAATCCAGAAGGAGTGTAACCTAAACCATAAGCTTGTGGGTAGGTTAGGACACAAATGGAATGCTATGTCTCCTGTAAATTTGTCAGAGTATTCCTAGGTGTTTGAATTCCTTGGGCTAGTTCACATTGGTAAGGTTCATTCTATTCTCTGCTTTCACACTGATTTTTTGCTTCACTCACAAAGAGAACTATTCTTCCTTGTCATGAAGAAAAGATGAAGTTCAGTAATATTCCCTTATAATGAATCTCTATGTTGTTCCTTTCTTCAACAAAATCAGACCTGAAATTTCAGCAAGAATACCAACTTCTAAGAGATGTATGGAATGGATGATGGATGTAAATTTCTACATTTTTTTTCTGTGAATATAACTATCTGGTGATGAGAAACTTATAACTGCCTGCCACTTCCTTTGTGAAAATTTTAAAAATTGGGGTCTCTGTAACTTCTCAAAAGAGCCTTTGAATTTCTTTCCAAAAACAGAAAGAACAAGGAACATATAATCATTTTAAGATGAAAGGAGAAGAAAGATGTAAATTGCTTAGTAAATTTTTGTATACATATATACAAACATTTTTATGTATGTATATGTATTCACATTGTACTAGCTTGACTCAGATAAGAAGCAACAGTAATATGTTTAGCTTATCTCTACTGGCGTGGGCATTTTATGGTACAACTGTGCATAAGAGAAATAAAATGTTTCAACAAATAAAATGAAAGCACCAAGGTCAAGTGAAATGTCATGTATGATAGCATATCAGGTCTAACATCACCAAAATAATTCATGACTCAAGTCATGCAAATTGGTTGCTGTGATGTTCACTGCATCTGTTTCTCATATTTCTACTTTCTTTTTTCTATTTTACCTTTACCCTTACACTTCTCTTTATTCTTTGTTTTTACTGTGAAATGGATTATTCTGAATACTTTCTCTATGTATCACTTGGATTTTGCTCCACTCAACTGCCTGCAAAAATCCCTTGTCTATCTCATGTTAACCAAGTCCCCAAAAGAGATTTGATTGGGTAGGTTAACAGAGTGTCTAAACCAGTCTTCCTCATAAAGCCACTGGCCTCCCTTATATTCAATGTAACTTTTGGTCAGTCGACAATCTATAGCGCAGTCGGGTCTGAGGAAATCCTTCTGGTCATCAGACCCAAGGCATGGCAACCTACATACATGGAACTATGTCTGGGCACTTGACACAAAAGGGAGCTATGGGTGGAATGAGAACTCAGAGGGTCATTCACCTTACAGTACTCACACAAAATCTACTTTTAATAAGAAAATTATGAATAATTCTAAAATGGTTATGTGAACAGGTACATGAACGTATATAAAAAAGTATATATTATATGAATATTTATTTATATATTTGAGGTAATGACAATTGTTGATGACATGTATCTGCATTTGATAACTTGATAGCACTATGTATTTGATGGATAAATAGATGATAGATAGATGATATAACAAAGGATAAAATATCAGTGTTCTCTTTAAAAAAATTTTATGTGCTGTTTAATATTCTATACTCACCTATATTTAATTATCTCCAACAGAGTTCTTAGAAAGTTGAATCCGAGGTAATTTTTTTTTTTCCTGAGGGTGTGTAAATTAATTTAATTTATGTACTAACTTGTTTGAAAAGTCATCACCACATTGATTAGTCACTGTGGTGAAATGTGTGATGCTTTATGTGCAGAAGGATAATATATTGCTTTTTAAATTAAAGTTTACATTTCTATGAGTATCTGAAAATATTTCCACAAATACAATATCAAGGGAAAAATAAATTCTTAACAATTCTTAACATTTCTAATAAGGAGTTCTTAACAATTCCTTATTACAGAAGTGTTGTCTGTATTATTTACCTTCATAAGCTGTATGCCCCTCTGTTCTACCTGCCCCAATACATTTTTTAAAAATAAGATTAATCACTATAATTTACACAATTGAGCAAATTAACAATGATATTGATCCAACTTTTCAAGAACATTGTCTCAACTACTGAATCAACTCGGATTTATTTAAGCTACCTGTTTAAAATGTCCCAGACATTGGTTAGTAAATAGCTTACTAGTCCTGACTTTGGTGTTTTCTCTTTAGTTTCCATGATAGCAGATGTAGAAATGTTACCTATTCTGTTTGTCTTGTTTGTAAATACTTAGAAGCACAAATGATCACTATATTTGCTATTATTTTTATAAACCATACTTTAAGGTAGCTATATTACATTAATAATGGCTTCTATTTAAAGCATAACACTGAACTCGCTGTTGTTAATCATACCACATGAATTTTTAAAAATACATTTATTTTCGTGATTAAGACCTACACAAATGATATGTTTAATTAAAGTAGTTAACACATGAAATTTGTAAGCTTCTGAACTTATAAAACTTGGGCTTAATCTTGGTTCCACTGCTCAATAAGAACTGTGTGTCTTTGGACAATTTGCTTAATATTTTGGTGCCTCTATTCCCTCATAAATAAATGTGGGTAATAATAACATTTATTGTGATAATGCATGTAACATGCTTTGTGTAATTCTTGATAGTTGCTTAATTAATGTGAGCTCTTATAAGTTCAGACAAGAGGACTAACACCTGTTGTTCACCCCCAGTTCTCAGGCCTCATCTCTGGCTGCCTTTTTCTCTGACCCACAGGTTCAAGTGTTCTCCTCTACTGCTAAGATATAAATGGAAAGATTATAAAGCTAAAAAGTTAGAATAATCCTGAATGTCCCCTTGAAATAGGAAGAAAAGGCAATAAAACATGCAACTTTTGGACAAAAGTTTTAGTGTTCATACCAGCCTCCCTTCCAGGCGTCTCTGTTCTAGAGGAAAACCTTAGGAACTCAGTTACATAGAGAAATGCAAAAGGTGCATTTAGCATGGCTTTATAGCGTGTTAGTTTTTCAAAACAAGTGGCCAACTGAGAAAAATACTAATTAATATGTTACATTTAAGTTTAATATGGGTCATATATTCATTGAGCCTAATGGTGGGAGGTAGTAGTTTGTTCAAGCCAGTTTGTGGTAGCTTGTAAGGGACAATTTGTAAATATACAGAAAATTTGTGATCTAGTTTTTGACAGTTATGTTTAAAAATTAAATTATGCAGTTACAGTTAAATTATATTCTTAAAGTGTTTTAAATACTTAAAAGTCATCATGTCCCAACTATTTTACTACATTTCATTTTCCTCTTATTTGTGCTATTGTGTTTATATCTCTTGCATTTCTGTAAGTGCATGTTACTATACATCTCTTCCCAACTCTGTGGTAGGCCCCATTACATCAAAGTTTAAAATCAGCGATGGTAGGAATATATATATATATACATATATATGTATATATATATATATATATATATATACACATACTATATATATATATATACATACTCTCTCTCTCTCTCTCTCTCTCTCTCTCTCTCTCTCTATATATATATATATATATATATATATATATATATATATATATATATATATACACACCACGGAGGTCTGCAAGCACTACAAGTCAGGACTTGATTTCCTTTTATTTTTCTAAACTTAAGAAAAATGGAGACTGTTAATAATGGAGAATAAAGTTGACTGTTTTGTCTTTGGCTGTTAACATTATGAATATTTCCTCATACAATAACTGGTCAGCAGGGTGTATCATAAGACCTGGCCTCTTGCTTATATTAGCATCTAATTCTGAAAGGTCATCCTTGCTACACAGCTACCTGTAGGATTGGCTAAAGCCTCTGTTGCAGATGCATCACAGTTCAGCTTATCCTAGCAACATCTGTTTCCTTCAATCTTAGAGATGCTGTTCCCCAGGGTAACTCCAGATAAACTTATTGCAAGCAAATCTCCATCTAAAAGTCTGTTTCCTGCAAAGCTCAAACTCAGTTGGTGTCTCGAATGACTTGAGAAAACTAATTATAAAATAGGATTTTGTAGAAGGCTGGCAAGGGGACCCTGTCGTTGTTGGTAAGTGAAATATAGATCGCTCCAGGTGTACTGTCATGGTACAAATGTTAAAGTTGTGACTGGTGATGAACTTGGCTGAGATGTCAGTGTAAGTATATGAGTTGTCAGGTGTAGTATCTCAGAACATTGTGAGGTACAAGAGAATTAGTGATTATAAGGACCATGTAAAAATATGGCTGAGGTCAACAGATTCTTTAAAGACAGTAAAAGGCTGAAGGTAAATAATCACCAGTTTATGGCAAAATATGAAAATTAGAGGGACTCACTAAATGATAGCTTATTAAGAGATAATCATCTCCTTTAACAAGAAGACAGAAGGAAATAAGAAGCAGTCCCAGGATTTCGTTAAGAGGGTAGCAGAGTGTCAAAGTTGAAATCCTCAAATCCAGTAAATCTTTTATGCCAAGATTAGGCATTTTATAGAGAAAATGAGAACTGTATGAGTTGGATTAGGAGCATGAGGATTGATGCACTAAAAATTCATGAATCCTGGGGCTTCCCTGGTGGCACAGTGGTTGAGAGTCCGCCTGCCAATGCAGGAGACGTGGGTTCGTGCCCCGGTCCGGGAGTATCCCACATGTGGTGGAGCGACTGGGCCCGTGAGCCATGGCTGCTGAGCCTGAGTGTCCGGAGATTGTGCTCTGCAACGGGAGAGGCCACAACAGTGAGAGGCCCGCGTACCGCAAAATCATGAATTCTTACATGCCCAGAAATACTTTGGATTTACCACAGTGGCCAACTTTTCCATGTTAGTTCCCCCTTATTTAAAGACAATACAGAGTCCCTATTTAAAAATAAAACATGCCTTACCCCATTCCCACCTGCCTTCCTGACTACCAGAGGAATAACTGAGATCAAAACACAACAGAATGTGGATAAGCAAGTGCTCAGTCTGAATAAAGAAGAGACTCTGTGATGAAGAAGCTGCAGGAGTTACCCAAAATGTTCTGGCTAGAGCTATGAAACCACATGTGACACTGGCTCCTGAGGATGCTGGGAAGTAATTTAAAATTGGATAAATTCTTTGATATGGCAGCACTTTCTCAGAATGCTGTATTTAACACCCTGATGAGAATTCTGGGAAATGTGCTAACATGCTGCTAAGATGACTTTGGGAATCTTCGAGAAGCAATATTCCATGGTGAAATTGATAAGCCACAAATGCATGGCAGATGGTAGAAAAAAGGATGATAAGGTTCAGAAAAGTGGGAATATTAGAATAAATATACTAATAAAACTCATCTGCCTATTCTTTTTGATGGGAGGACCCAGAGGATATTCTGTTCACTAAAGCAATAAGGAATGCAGTGTTGAAAAGAGAGCTAGCAACCCTTAAACGTTTGTTACACCTTTTGAAATCTTTCAGTAGTTCCTGGATGCTGTTTTTGTTGTTGTTAATTTTCATTTTTCTCTCTTTGCATTTCAGTTCGGGGAGTTTCTGTTGACCAGTTTTAGGTCATTGATTCTTTCCTTGGTTATGTCCAGTCTACTAATATGCACATCAAGGGCATTCTGTACTTCTGTTAAGGTATGTTTTATTTCTAGCATTTCCTTTTGAATATTTTACTTAGAATCATCTCTTTGCTTACATTATTACTCTGTTCTTATATGTTGTCTACTTTTTCCATTAGAGCCCTTAACATTGATCATAGTTATTTTAAAATCTCTGTCTGGTAATTCCAAAATCTATCATATGTGCATTCAAATCTGATGCTTACTTTGCTTCTTCAGACTGTGATTTTTCCTTGTTTAGCATTACTTGTAATTTTTCATTGAAAACCAGTCATGATGTATTGGATAATAGTAATGGAGGTACAAAGAAAAAAACATACTCTTATGTGTCTCTTCCACTGTCACTACTACTCTACAACAACTGCTTCACTTCTGACACCAGATGTGTAAATTTTTCACACCTTAAGCTAATCTGTGACACCAGATCGATGTCATACAATTTAACTTAATTCTGACACTGTCTACCTGGAGGTTAAGGACTCAGGCTTACAAGATTGCCCCTGATGAAATAAAATTTATATTTTATGGCAAAATTTAAACACAACTTTTTCTTTGCCCATTTTGGCCTACTCCCTCCCCTTTAGAGTGTACTGTGTATCTGCCTTAATTAGACCTCCTTAGGAGATAACATTCCTTCTTAATCTTGTAAAGGGCCAGGATGACGGATGACCCACTACTCACTTTGTATGTTTAGATCTGTATTGTGTAAACTATCAACAATACGTCATTTGATGTATACCCCTTTGTCTCAAAAGCTTGTATAACTGCTTTGACCTCTAATGATCAGAATAGTCCTTAGAGCTTTCTGAAACACTGTCTTCAGGTTACAATCCGCATGTTGGTTCGCATACAATTTCCCATTTCTTTCTTAGATTGACTACTGATTTTTCTCATTGACATCCTGCACCCCCACCTCACACTGTAGACACCAATCACAAATGCAGATTGTTACCTGTGCTTCTGATAGACTGGAGGTTCCCATGGGCTTCTCTTGGGTTTGGTTAAATTTCTACAGTGGCTCACAGAACTCAGGAAAACAATTTACTTACTAGGCTACAAGGTATTATGAAGCTCTTATTAGAGGCTACAAAATAGCCGTCAGATGAAGAGCTACGTAGAGCATGTTGTAGGGGAAGGATCAAACAGCTTTCATGCGCTTTCCAGGCAGCCATACTTTCTTCATCTCCATGTGTTCACCAACCTGGAAGCTCTCTGAAACTGGTCCTTTTGGGATTTTATGGAGGCTTCATTGCATAGGCATGACTGGTTAATTTACTAGTCATTGGTGACTGATTCAACCTCCTGCTCCTTCCCCCTTCCCTGAGGTCAAGCAGTGAGACTAAAAGTTCCAGCACTCTAATATTGATTGGTTCCCCTGGCAACCAGTCCACATCTTTCAGGGCTTTCCAAAAGTCTTCTCATTAACATAAACTCAGGTGTGGTTGAAAGCGGCTTGTTATGACACCCATTTCATCTTTATGACTCTGGATCTATTTCAGGAAAGGATGACAAAAGACCAAATATTATAAAACAGAGGTGCTTCCACTGCTCTTATTACTTTGGAAAGTCCAAGAGTTTCAGAGCTCTGTGCCAGAAATAGGAGCAAAGACCAAATATATATATATTTCTTATTACAAATTGCAATATCTCAGGAGGTAATTAGTGTGTGGTTGCATATTAATATGAATGGGAATTCCAGTGTGTTTAATGGTTGATATAGCTGTAGGTGACGGAGGTTTCAATTTCCTCTAGTGTCCTTGTTTGTGTTGACTTTGTGCTTCCCTACTTACTACTCTTCTGAGAGATGTTGCATCTTGCAGCTCTTTCTGTTGTAATTCACTGGTATTATAGCAGAGCCCTCTTAGTTTAGTGGTAAGGTGTGAGGAAATGAAAAACTTTTCTAATGTTATGATGAATATCAGTATCATAACGGGCCTGTGTCCCCAAGATGTGAACTTCACAACTGTTTCTTAGCTTCCATTCTCCCCCTCACCTCTTTAAGCGAGAAAGTGAGTCTGGATCTGGGTGGGGCTGGAGTATGAAAAATACCCTTCCCACAGGTGGGATAATCTCTAGTAAACTGTTTTTCAGGAGAGCAGGACTTTGTTATAGAGAATGCTCATGGATTCATTTCACAATTTCACTCTTCCTCTCCCACTGTGAGAACCAAGAGTTGATCTTTCTAGGCTCTTCACTGTGAGAAATAGGTGGGATTTCTGATCTTAAAACCCACAAAAGTATGTGAGGCTCCCTAAGACCTGATCCCCAGAAGTTTCTCACTCTCATATTAATCCACACTTAGCCTCTAGCTGTAGGGCCTCAACTATACTCACACCCCTACTTCCCTATCGATACCCAAAAACTTTTTGGGCTTTCCGGCTGGCGGGTGTAGAATGTCCGCGGGTGTAGATAAGATACTGGAATGTCCCTCTGGGCAGAAACCGCTCCGAGAAAAAGGCCTGGAAAACAGGACATGTCTGAGACATGCCCTAACCGCGAACAAACAAGTACGGCGGGGGAAAGAATGCCTAAGCCAATGAATTTAAAGGTCGCCCCAGCCAATGAGTTTAAAGGTCGCCCCGTTTACCCAATCATTGTGAAATTCCAAATATACCCGCCCTATAAGTGAATAAACCTATAAAATGTGTGTGATTCCGCTTTTACGGGTTCCTCTTCGGCCTCCTGCGTGAGGACCAAGGAACCCCGGTGCACCGGCTCCTAATAAACCTCTTGCGTGTTGCAACGACTCTCGACTCTTGGCGGTTCTTGGGCGAGCTGGGATCCCTCGGAGACCGTTCAGATCTAACATAGCAATTCATTAAGAGTACCATTTATTTGTTCCTACCAGTTTATGGCTATAGTAGCTTTTCCTGGTAAGTAGATCTCATTTGTGACTGTCTGAATTCACTCATCTTTCCAGATTTTGAGGTGGCATCTTGCCCTGTGGGTTAAAAAAGTCATCAATTCTGAGTTTGTTCTTCTTTTATTTGTTGTAAAGATGGGAGAGATGACCACTAAACTCTTCACATGGTGGAGCTGAAACCAGAAGTCTTTTCACTCCCTTTTAATAATCAGTGTTCCAGTTAGCTGAAGTAACATTCCTTTTCTTTTCTCTTAATGATACTCATCTTCTTTGCACTCATCAGTGTCCCATTATCTAACATTCCTGTAAACACCTAGGCATCATTTTTCAGATTTAGTATTCTTCCTAGACTAAATAGTTCAAATGGAAGATGATCATTATTTCCTCTCCTTGATTATCCTGGTCACAGTGCTCTGTTCTAGGCTTGAACAATAAGATGCTCCTGTTAGGTACTATGAATCTTGAGGCAGTGGTTCTGATACCACACCTCAGATGGGGCTCAAATATACAATCTTCCAACTGAAACCACACAACTCATCTCAGGACTTAATAAGCTCAGGTTCTTTATGTCTTGGCACAGAAAGAATTTAATGAGAGGCAAAGTGATAGGTAAGAAGTAGATCTATTCAAAACTATAAGATTCACACTGGTCAGAACGGACATCATTAAAAAGTCTACAAACAATAAATGCTGGAAAGGGTGTGGAGAAAAGGGAACCCTCCTACACTGTTGGTGGGAATGTAAATTGTTGCATCCACTATGGAAAACAGTATGAAGGTTCCTCAAAAAACTTAAAATAGAGTTGCCATATGATCCAGCAATCCCAGTCCTTGCCATATATCAAGACAAAATTATAATTCAAAAAGATACATGCACCCCTACGTTCATGGCGGCACTATTCACAATAGCCAAGACATGGAAACAACCTAAATGCCCATCAACAGATGAATGGATAAAGAAGATGTGGTATATATACAATGGAATATTACTCAGTCATTTTAAAAAGAAATGAAATAATGCCATTTGCAGCAACATGGGTGGACCTAGAAATTATTACACTAGTGAAGTAAGTCAGAAAGAGGAAGACAGATACCATATGATATCACTTATATGTGGAATCTAAAATACGACACAAATGAACATACCTACAAAACAGATACAGACTCACAGATATCTAGAACATATTTGTGGTTGCCAAGGGGAAGAGGGTAAGGGAGGGAAGGACTGGGAGATTGGGATTAGCAGATGCATACTATTTTATGTAGGCTGGATAAACAACAATGTCCTACTGTATAACATGTGGAACTATATTCAATATCCTGTGATAAACCATAATGAAAAAGAATATGAAAAAGAATATATATATATATAAATGAATCACTTTTCTGTATTACAGAAATTAACACAACATTGTAAATCAATTATACTTCAAGAAAATTTAAAAAAAATTTTTTTAAAGATGTAGATTTATTAATATAGGATGCTTGTGGAGGATACAAGTGGGCAGGCAAAAGGGCTCTGTGATGTAAACTAAGTGGACTACATTTTTATAATCAAAGGAAAAGTGAGGAGGGGGAGAGGACCACTTTCTTTCTCTTCCTTTGTAAAGATGTTGCAGGAGAGGATGGTCATGTCCCAGGACTAGTGTCTGTTCCTGGGACGGGCCACCAAGTAAAGGTTCTTGACCTCACACAGGAAAGACTTCAGGAGTGAGTCATAGTAAAGTGAAAGCAGGTTTATTGAGAGAGATACACATTCTATAAGAAGAATGCAGTCTATCTCAGAAGTTGAGAGCAGCCCCAAAACATGGAGTGGTTAGTTTTTATGGGCTGGGTAATTTCATAGGTTAACGAGTTGGAGGATTAATCCAACTATTTCAGGGAAGGGTTGGGGATTTCCAGGAATTGGGTCACCACCCACTTTTTGGCCTTTTGTGGTCAGCCTCAGAACTGTCAAGGCACCTGTGGGTGTGTCATTTAGCCTGCTAATGTATTACAACGAGAGTGTTCGGCTCAAGGTCTACTGGAAGTTAAATCTTGCTGTCATCTTGAGCCTAATCGGTTCTAACCAGTTTATGTCCTCAATGGCTATGTCATTCTTTTAAAGGTTGTGCCCTGCCCCCTTCTCTCCTGTCTCAGCTGAAATACTCAGGAACAATACAGAAATCACCTGGCCATTGTAGAAGGCTCTCTTTTTGAATGAAATGGAGAATAATTAGTGGTAACTGTGCTATATGCAGAGGACTTACTCTGACTTGACCTCCTCTTTGTCTTACTGCAGCCAACTCTCTCTTAGTCCCTATTTTTCAAGCCTGTGAATTTTCAAGCTAGCCATTATCTTTCTAATAAATTAATTCCCATCTTAAGCTAACCAGGTTTAGTTTTTCTTGCACACAACAATGAAAACTGACTGATATAGGAGACCTGTATTCAAAACACTAAAATTATTTATTTGCTTTTGCTTATTGAAAACATAATCCCATTATAATCACATTTTCATTAAGATATCATAGGTTATTTTTTAAAATTTTACATTTCTGATAGTGAAACCAAGCAGGACCCTTTGGGGTTCCTAAGCATGGAAGCCTTTCTGTGTCTCAAGTTTCTTGCTTGTAGGGAATAGACTCCAGCCTTCATGACCTTCCCTGAGTTCCAAAGGGCAAATCCAAACAGTTGCTAATCCAGGAAGGGAGGGAATTCAGAGAAAAAGGAGGAGCAGCCAAGAAACAATAGTGCAGTCTTGGGGCAGCATCCTGGTTCCACCTCAAGGGATACACATAACAATATCTTTGAGCTCTTTACAGAACTAAAACCCCCAACAAATGGACGATGTTCGCATTCTTCATTCCATATTAAAGGAACCAGAGAAGCTCTTCAAGCCACCACCTGAGGCTAGATTAAAGGAGTGCAGACCCTGCACACCCCTAATCTCATCATTAACACTGCCCTTGAACCACTGATATAAAACTGCTCACACAGTTTTGAGGGCCACAAGCCTGCTGTGTCCCCCTTTGCCTGGCAAAGCAATAAAGCTTTTCTTTTTTGCTTCACCCAAAACTCTGTCTCTGGAATTCATTGGATACCTGTGCACAAAGGCTGAGATTTTTGCATCAGTAGGAATAATACAAGTTAAGTACCAAAAATCTAATATTTATTGAGTATATCACAAAGCATTGTGACTTAATGGAAGTTAATTTACAATTTAAGCTTTTCATGATTCACCCTTTCTCCAATAAGAAAAAAATTTAATGCCAACAATAAGTGTTATACTGGAAGTTATAACTAGAATTAGTTATTAAAATGCATTATTAAAATATTACCTAACAGAGTATGTATGTCAGTGAAATACGAACTTCTAAATTATTAGAAGTAAATTGTAAATGAAGTAAATTGATATTCACTTCAAGGTAAAGCTATTTCTTGTGAGATTTATTTCACACATATACCATAGATACACAAAGATTTACTTTTCTCTGTATATATTATACAAATGTAAAATACCTAATTGATAGATTCATAGAAAGTAGAAATTAATGAAGGAAGAAAACATTTTGAATAAAAATCTCTGGACCCTAGTTAAAATACATTTATTTTATTAAGGTATTAAATTATTTTTTGTTGGTTTTCAATCTGAGGTGTTAAAAATGAAATAAGCAGCACAAAATGAAGCCACTTGTGGGAAACACCACCAAGACTTAGTACATAACCTAATTGCAGTTTCTGCCTCTCTCAGGAGTGAAATTTTAAATAAATCACTCTGGAATTTCCCAGTCAGCCCTGGTGAGGTAATCTGCATGATAAGACCTCCTGCCCTTTCCGCTGAGGGAAGGTAACCTTGGTTCAACAATCTTCCCTTTTCTTTTGCTACTAACCTCCTCGTCCAGCCCCTTTTCTATAAAAACCTTCCATTTTGTATAGTTCCTTCCAGGACCTTTCTCTTTACTAGATGGGATGCTACCTGATTCATGGATTGTTGAATAAAGTCAATTCGATCTTCAGATTTACTCAGTTGAATTTTTTTTTTAAACAGGGGAAACATGAATATCTAAAAATGTATTAAATATTTAGTGGTTTAGTATAGAATAAGAGAGTCATGTAATGTCAAAGGGCAATTTTTTAAAATAAAATATCCATGAGCACTATTCTACAAATCACAGTTTATATTGTTTTAGATTAAAATATTAATTATAAATTAAAATAATTATTTATAATAATTTTTAGGTTTTACATTCAGTTTAACTTTGCCTGTGAGCTGAATTAATTCACAATAACTGAGATTACTTGAAAAGATCTAGGGAGACAAGGAGGAACTAACTGGGCTATAAGGAAAAACGATATATTAATAGGTATTCTGCTAAATGGAAATATTCTACTGTGTGGCAGGTGGTCAGTGATTTCTTCCCTTTCTTTAGGCACTCTTTCCTGTGTCATCCCACTAGGATTTTACCTGCACACATACCCACATATATATGTGATATGGTTGTGTGCCTAAATCCATAAGATTATCAAATGAAATGAGAAATGGTTATTAAGAAATAGACGTTCGGGCTTCCCTGGTGGCGCAGCGGTTGAGAGTCCGCCTGCCGATGCAGGAGACACGGGTTCGTGCCCTGGTCCGGGAGGATCCCACATGCCGCGGAGCAACTAAGCCCGTGAGCCATGGCCACTGGGCCTGCGCGTCCGGAGCCTGTGCTCCGCGATGGGAGAGGCCACAACAGTGAGAGGCCCGCATACCGCAAAAAAAAAAAAAAAAAAAAAAAAAAAAAAAGAAATAGACGTTCAATAGATAGTGAGATATGAAACTATATGTCACAAGTTAGCGATTAAAAAGGAATAGGATTCAGAGTTACATGGAAATGAGAATAAAGTTATACAGCACAGCAGTTGTGCAACAGGATCGGCAGTCACTTTGAAGATCAGAAATTTTGCCATAAATTAAAATTCACAGACATGAGGAGCATTTCTGCAAAATTAGTTGAGCTGACTTCAGTGTAAAGAAAGCTCTTTAGAAAAGGTGTAAATCTTCACACAATCTTTCTATCAATGTTCTTATAGATAGCTTTTAAATTGTCTTTGTTGTCAGTGATGATGGTGTGTTAATGGGCAGAGAAACTTGATAGAGAAAGTTAGGTTATGGAAAAAATAGTTACTGTTTTTTGCATCTCTAAATTTATAATTTGTGAAAGATCATATATGTTACATAAATGTTTGTATGCTTTTTATTGAAGCCCCAAATCACAATGTTCAGTCAAAGCAGCTTATTACAAAGAAAAGAATACTTTTGGATTTTTAAGTTTAAGCCAATTTTAAAATTTAATTTCATTTAATTTGCATTGTTTCCCAACCCATCAACATATCTTTCCAGTTCATTATTTCTTTACACATTTTCCAATTTCAAAGCTTATCTTCAAGTCTCACAGTCAACACCTCCAGAAGCGAATCTTAGAGTCTACGCCCACCTCGGCCATTAAATATCTCTAATTTTAGCAAAATTCCCTCAAGTGATTTTCTTGCCCCCACTTTCTCACTCTTGTAAACATATTCAAATATTTCATCTCATTAAATTTCTCAAACCTTTTTTTTTTTTTAAATGCAGTGCTCTCGTTAAGCCTTTCCAATGGCTTTCATTGCCAAGAGAATAGTCTTTCACAATTTTACATCGACCTATCTTTACCAGTCTAAATCGGATCCAAAAGTTATTACTTATAATCCTGAGACCCAGTTGCTGATTTCTTTTTTCTTTTGTGCCTTTATATTATTCTCTTATTTCTAGGATAAGCTACCCCCTTACATCTGTTTATAAAATTATACAAATTTGACTTGGAGTGATCTAATATCATTTTTCTCTTCTACTTGAAATCTTTCTTACTTTTTGTCTTGTCTGGTATTCTTGATCTCACCTTTTATTGTAATCCCCCCATGTCTTTATAAATATCTTTGTGTGAATCAGTACTTAGCAAAAGTAGTAAAAATTTTCATATCATAGCCATCAGCTATATATTTGGTGAGTGACTATTGAATAAATAAAGGGTCAAAGAAGACACAACAGAAAAAAAAGTAATTAGTAATAATAATGGTAATTAGGTTAGTAAGGAAAACAAATAAATCCTGCAAGTTGAAATAAAACATTTTATTCTTTTCTGTGTTCCATTAGCATTGTCCTCCTCTATCTTTAAATGATGCTATCCTTGATTTATCTTAAAAGCCAGATTTTCTTATGACTCTCCAAAATTAAGGACTTCTGTTTCAACTTCCCCTACAGTCGGGCTTTGTAGTAAGATGATAATAATTAATAAACTCTGGATCTCACACAGCAAACTTCTCTAAAAGCTGCAACTTTGTAGAACTTTGAAAATACAATGCATTATTGACCTGATTGTCTAATACCCAACAGATTACTTTTACAAGGGCTTAGTTCCCACTTTATCTTTTGATGTTCCTGCGGAAGAGGTGAGTACTTGTAACACCAGCAGCCTAATTAGGAACACTCCTGTCACTAGGGACCTAGTGCAGACCTTCTTCATGCTCAATCATCATGTCCTGAAATATACAGGGTGGGGTAATGCATCTTATAAATGCCAATTTATTTAGGTTCTAATCACAGATACTCCATCAACTGACAAAAGAAAAACCTCAGTAGGTACACTACTTCAAAATCTGGGACAACTTACATGTAATTTCAGGAATCAGCAGGGACACACAGCTGGAGAAAAATAAAAAGCTTGCTGTAATTGAAAGTTGTCTTGCAGCTTGTTTGTGATTAAAATGAAGTTCAGTTCCTTGAAATCTTGTTTAGCAATTAAATCTGTTTTACTTAGGCATTGAAATATTGTCTATTGTCCTGGAATGATCAAACTGATACAGACATGTCTTAGTATCAGATGTTACATGAAAATGTGAATTTAAGAAAATGTAGCCAAATTGATCACCACAAGCAGAAGGCTGTCTTTCAGAGTAGTGACAGCAATAACCAGCTCAGTTGAATTATCCATCTCACTTGAAAATTCAGAATTAAATTGAATCATTATATTAGCAAGAAAGTGAATAACGATAAAGCTGAGTATCATACCTGGAAATAAACCATCTCAAGGCCATGTGGTCTATACACACGCTTCTTTTGTTCAAGCTTTTCTAGTTCACTAATTTCCCTTGTGGGTCTGTTATGCTGGTATATGCAAATAAATTTGTGGTTAATGAAAACTATTATCCTCAGCTAGGCTCCAAATTTCATTGTTTCCCAACAGCTGCTTCAAATAAATAAAACATAGGGAAGGAAATATTTTCTGCTCTTCTAGAAAGACTTCATTCTCAGCAACTAAATAACAAAATGAAATTTATTTGATTCACTTTGCAGCTCTGGGAACCTGAAATCATCCTCCAGCTTCTTGGGAATATGGTTTTTGACAGCTTTGTCTTTTAGTTGATATTTTTCACTGTTGAAAGGTTTATGTACATTTTCCTCCACTTTAATCTGTTTTCCCAGAGAGAATGTAATAAATTCGCCTGCAAATATTTTCATGTCTGTGTATCTCTCTTGGTAGGCTGTTTACATTAAGGCTCTTGTATAAGTTAGATGAGTTCACCTCAGTAGCTACAGCTTCATTATTAACACAGCCTGTGTGGCATAGTTCAAAATCTTTCAAAGAGAAATTCTATATAATCACTGTTACTCTCAGTCTACATCACTGAAAGAACATCAATACATTTCAGAAAGAAAGAAGACGATGCTTTTAGATTGGGTCTTAATAGGTGGATTGGTGTGGTCTTGTTTCACAGAAACTTTTTGAAACATTTCCCTTCTCTCGAAAGGAAGGTTTCTGTCTGATGTTTGATTATTATTTTTGATATACTTGATTATAGATCATAAGTGACCTAACCTTGCCTTGTGAACTACATCTGTCTGCCTGTGCTTGCTGGGATGCTCACCTGAAAATGCTAGTTTTAATGTTTTTGTAGAGGAAAAATATAAATATATAGAACATAAATACACCCAGGAAATGGGTAATTCACAGTGTTTCCTACAGTTGAAAAGGGTCACGTGCATTGAGAGAGAGGTAAAGCAGAGTCTTAAGGTTAAAATGTTTGCTACATTTCTGTTTCCTCTCTTTAACATAAAAGATATTAATATGTTCTTATCCACTCCCTCTCTGCCTGATACAATAACAGTTGCATTCATATTAGAAGGAACTGGATGCTTTTCAAACCTTTTTGCTTCTGCACCCCTTAAAATAATCCTGGGAAATTACGTAGCCATAGCACAGTTTGAATTGAAATCTAAATATTTTATCATAACTGTAGTTTTTCATAAAGCATAATGTACATTTTTATGTGCTTTAAATATATTTTCATCAAACCTTAGAGCTGTGGATTTTCTTTTTATAGACAATGACCACTGTAATCTAATTAGAAAAGCCAATTCATAAAGTCAATCAGTCAAAGCAAACTTTATGTCAGAAAAATGTCTGATTTAATTTTTTATTTCTTAAAAGCCTGTTAATGCATGCTTCCATGATTCATCTCACTTCCTCTGAATTTCTATAATAGAATACTAGATAGGTTCAACAGGAAATTTGCTAAGAGTTTATATTGGGGGTGAAATAAGGCACTGACCCCATCAATATGCCTTGTTTTGCTCTTACTAGACCCTCAATCAGATGCAAGATATGGCTAGGATGGCTCTGTAATGTGATTCAAGATGGAAAATTTGTCTTAGTTTTGCAGAGTGAGAACAGACAGGTCATGGTAAAAAGCAATATTGGAAAGCAGAGCCAAGAGACCATAGGTTTTTTTTGAAGTAGGAAGTTGGATATCTGAAAAATAATTTCCTAAAGATTATTTATGTATGTATATCTCCTAGAGAGATTTTAAATATTCACAGGAGTATATACATCCCAGTTTGACTTTGAAGACTCTTGCTTGGGACATCACATAATCAGACTCCTCAACTTTTAGGTGAGAAAACAAGGCTGAAAATCAATGAATTAACTGTACCAAAAATTGTGTTTCCCTTTATAGTCTGCAAAGCTAGTCCTTGTTACAGTCGGTAAAACTAGTCCTTATATTGTTTTCTTCTTGAAATTTTCCTTATCTGACTCTACCATATGCATACTGTTTAATGTCTATGGAACAATTGTTTACTTGTTCAAAAACTCAATGGACCACTGCAATTAAGGACTTGAGAGAGAGGTACCTGGACTTGTGGGCTCTCAAATTTAGGTTTAGACATAAATCTAGCTTTAGATCATTCATGATCAAGGAATAAGGTATAGGATCATGTGACCTTCAGGGATATTGAAATATATTCAAAAGCATATGGTTGCTCTTTGTGCACTCTATCTAGACTAACACTGAATGAATTGTCTACTTTGTGTATGTTTTGTATGTATAAATGTATTTAAATTTCTTAAAGTACAGGATTGGCTATTTTTCCCTCTGATTATCTCATCAAATAGTTTAGCATAGTGGTTTGCAAATAAAAGACACAATAAATTTTAACTGACTTGCTTTAACAATCTTCATGTTAAAGTTATAGGCTAAATGGTAATTGCCAACAGGGAAATCTCATGCCAAGATATTCAATTAAAATGTTGATTATAATCCATGTAAACAAAACATAAGGTTAAAATTAAATAGGAGGTGGATACCACAGAGCAAAAATAAACTATGTTTGCATGTATTTTTCTCATTTATAAAATTTATTTATTTGAAACAGAGCAGGGAATCATGGTACCTCCAACTAGTTGCATAAACATGAACAAATTCCTTACGTCCTCTCTTCTAAATTTCAACATCAATAAAATTTTTTAAAAATTAACTTGATGACAGACAAAATTATTTCTCTTTCTATATCTCATAGTTTTCCATGACGTTTTCTACAAAGGAGCCACCCACCTCCATGTTTTTGCTAAAGCATGTTTTGACTTTTATATAATTTACCTAATCACCTTTTCGTATAGCAATTAATACTTTTTAACTCCTACTTTACAAAAGAAAAGTGATTATTGTCTGTCATATCCAAGGCTCTATGATTATCATTTATTCAATCAATCATTCAAAAAGACAAAATTGTGTGACTACCATGAACTGGGGATACATTAATAGCCAAGACAGACCTAGTTCCTGATGCTTATGAAGACATGGCGTATCCTGGGTAAACAAACAAATATACTATTACAATAAAATGTGATAAATGTTCATATAACTGAAGAAATGTGTCACAAAAAAAAATCTGGCTTTTTTTAAAGTCAATACCATCTGACATAATCTCCTTATCCTTATTATTATCCATAGATTTCCAGGGCACTTGTAGTACCCTCAAAAACTGAAGCACTTATTTTATTATAATTTACTTTTTCAATCCATGACCTTCTACTCAGTGATATATACGTCCATATCAAAGACTATTATCTTGGTGTGTGTTGCACTCAGTTCTCTGACAAACTAACATTTATGAGGCCTCAAATACTCTTGGGTTTGTTCTAATTGTAAGATTTCAATTACAAACTGTTTTCTATTTGCCAGGCATTCTGCTTTGCTTTTAACATATATTAATTTATGTAATCCTCACAACAAATCAATGAGGTTGTTGTGGGTTGACTTTTTTCCCCTAAAAAGATCTGTGGGAATCATAAAGCTCAGTACCTCAGAATATGACCTTATTTGGAAAAAGGTCTTTACAGAGTCTACCAAGTTAAAATAGGGTCATTAGGGTGGGCCCTAATCCAGTGTGTCTGGTGTCCTTATAAAAAGGGGAAATTTGAACACAGAGACATTCACAGAGGGAAAATGGTGTAAAGAGACAGGGAGAACATGGTCATTTAGAAACCAAAAATGCCTGAGGCTACCAGAATTTAGGAGAGAGGCAGGAATCAATCCTCTCCTAATGCCTTCAGAGGGAGCATGGTCTTGCTAACATCTTGATCTCAGACTTCTGGTCTTCAGAACTGTGTGAAAACAAATGTCTGTATGTTCCAAGTCACCCAGTTTGTGGTATTTTGTCATGACAGAAAGCTAATAAAAGGTAGTATGTAGTAAAGAATTAACCTTGTCCAAGGTGAGGTCTGTCCTTTGCCCACAATTCCTGGAAGATGATCTTTAAACTCTTGAAATATATTGCCTGATAAGAAGTATCTTTGTTTACTTGGGAGCCTTGGGACATGACAGATAGCTTATGTTAGTAATATGATTTACTGGGGGTCCTTTAGGCCCCACAATATCAGCTCAATCTCTTGAAGACCTGGAAACTAAGGTCAGCTATGTGAGCAGTCAATCATGTCTACACAGGCATACCTTGGAGATATTGTGGCTTCAGCTCCAGACCACCACCATAAAGTGAATATTGCAATAAAGTGAGTCATATGAATTTTCTAGTTTCCCAGTGCCTATAAAAGTTATGTTTACACTATACTGTAGTCTATTAAGTGTGCAATATTATTATGTCTTAAAAAAGCAAGGTATATGCCTTAATTTAAAAATACTTTATTGTTAAAAAATGCTAACCATCACCTGAGCTTTCAGTGAGTTGTAATCTTTTTGCTGGTGGAGGGTTTGAAATATTCTGAGAATTACCAAAATGTGACACAGAGACATGAACTGAACAAATGCTGTTTAAAAAGACATGTTCAACTCATGGTTGCCACAAACCTTTAATTTGTAATAAAAGTAGTATCTGCAAATTGCAATAAAGCAAGGTATGCCTGTATTACTGAGCACCAGTAAAACCACAGGACCTCAAGACTCAGGTGAGCTTTCCTGAGAACACTGGCAATACTCTGTGAATACTGTCACACATCAGGATGGGAGGAGTTAGTGCTGTTTATGGTTTCACTGGGAGAGAACAGGAAGCTTCACACTGGGAACTCTTCCTGTACTTTGCCACTCATATACCTTCCCTGGGTTGATGTAAGTCTGTATCATTTTGCTATAAAAAACCATAACTATGAGTATAACAGCTTTCAATGAGTTCTGTTCATCCCTCTAGTGAATTATCAAACAAGAGGGTGGTTTCGCAAACCATTAAACTTGCAATAGTTTCAGAAGTGAGGGTGGCCTTAGAGATTTCCTGAAATCTACAGATAGACCCTATACTATGTTGGCTTTTTTATAATACAGGGTGAAGAAAGATTCCAGAGGATCTTCTCATTGGGCTAAATCAGGAATCAGCAAATTATGGTCTACAGGACAAATAAGACCTTCTGGCTGTTTTTGTAAATGCAATTTTATTGCCACAAACCACAGGCATTCATTTACATATTGACAGTGGCTGCTTTTGCATTACAATGACAGTTTAGTAAGAACACAGAACTTACGGCTCTCAAAGCCTAAAATATACACTATCTAACCCCGTGCATATATAAGTTTGCCTACCACTGCAGTAAATCATAGTATTCTATATGATTGTGTATAGATCTATGAAGTATCTGACATACAGTTACAGAAATTCAGGACAGCATCCCTTAGTATCACAACCAGTTTCCTGATGCCATTATTATTTGCATTAGTATCTACCTTTATACTTGTGCCTCAGTCCACAGAGACAAATTAATAAATATATTGATTTCAAGAAAATCTTATTAGGCTTTTACCTACAGAATAAAGTTGTTAATTATTTCCATGTCATAAAAAGCTCTTCATGATTTGGGTCCAGACTTCCTTTTTAATATCTTCTACAGGTACTTTCATCCATGTGCCCTCTGATTTCATGCCGCTTACCATGGCATGAACTTTCAAGACAACCTCTGTGCCTTTGTCCATATTGATCCCTTATCATGGAATTTCCTTTTCCTCTTTTCTTTCTAATTATAACTCATCTTTCAAGGCTGAGCTGAAATGCCCTACTTCTTGAATTTTTTACATCCCCTCCAGTATGAATTATTCACTACTTCCTTCAAACTTTGATAACTTTTATATGTCAACAAAACTCATCACAGATTTTTCAATAGTATTACAGATGCTTAAAATGTGTGATGAATGATTGAATTACACTCAACGAAGATCTTCTGAAAGATATACAAGTAAGTACTCATCTAAGTCTTATATCCTGTGACTTAAAAATTTAATGGAAGATTAAAATTTATTTCTTTCAGTTCTGAATCTTAGTCATTTGTATTACCTCTCTTCTAGTAGCAGGACTGATTGCTATGACTTTGTCTTTTTTTTTTTATATGTCACAAGACTTATCAGAGTATTTGATAATATGGCAGTTGCTTAAAATTCTTGATAAATTGATGAATAGTCATCATCACTTTAGTGTTCTTGTATCATGCCCTTTGTTGTTTGTGATTAAACCATTGGCTATTATCCTCTATCCTAATGCATCACACTTTATTTCCTCCCTATTTTCTTTAGACCAATTTTAACATAAAATCCCAGCTGCTATTCATACTTTATCTATGTTGTAGTACATCAAGCAGAGAGATAGTTATCTTTTTTATGACCAACTAGTCTTCTTTAACTAGAAGGAGGTGATGAAGTCGTACACAGAAGATAGAATACATATATTTGGTATTTGTAATAGCTGGGCTTTTAAATTGTTTGGCATTTTAATTCTTCTTTTATTTACTCCAAGTCCTAACCTCTAATGCAGCTGTGACAAACTTCCCACTAGCCTCAAACAGCCAATTTTTTTCTCCTCACCTCTTCATACACACTCAAAAGATGGATTCCTCTATTGCTGAAAATATTTAGGTCAAATAAATGAATCTCCTCATGGGATTATTATTCCAAACTGTAAGTTTTTAAAAGTCAAGTATATAAATAAATTTAATGTGATAATTTTACACAGAAAACTTACCCAGGTAAGTTGCCCAATGTGGATGTAGACAAAGAACAAACTCTATGTGTACTTGTTTTTCTCTAATTTGTGAGCTTTCTTGAGGAGAAAAATCCTACTAAAATTTTATATTAAATTTCAGTAATTTAAATAGGTCTGTTAATATGATAATGCAATAGTCATAGATGGTCAAGTACATGTGTCTGAGCCTGCTTTAAAAATTCTGTTACACATGATTTCAATACAAGATAGTACCTCATTATTCACCATAATATGAAAAGGGAACTGAAAATATTCATACAAGCATAAAGATATAACTGATAAAATAAGAATTGGATCAAGAAATAAATCAATATTTTATAAGAAAATGGATACAGCCAAGTAGCTACAATTCTCTGATATGCTTTTCTCCTAAGAAAAAAGTCTGACAGAACAAAGCAACATAACCTATTATGAGTTAATCCAAGGCCAATCCTGAGGTTATCCTCCCTCACTGGGTAACTGAGCTAATGGAATGAACTGAATTTATGTATTCAATAAAATTTATTATTTACACATTTATTACCACACATAAATTTCTCTTACTTAAAGGAATATAATATAAAATATGACACTTACATTCCTGTGGCAGAAAGGGATAAGCCTCCCATTTAGTGCTAATTGTATTTCTTCCACAGAAGCTAGAAACTACCATAGTAACACATATTCAAAAGGCACTAAAAAATGTCTATTTAATAAATAAAAAAATCTTTGCAATGCAAAATAAAATAAATAAATATAATTTAAAAAATAAATGCATTGCAATCTGCAAATGCAGAAGGAGAAATTAACTGTGAGTTTTAGAGAACAGTGCCAAAGAAATTTTCTAGAAGAGATGGCTCTTGATTTCAGCTGTAAAAGGTAAATAAGTTGATTTTGAAAAGGTAGAAAAGAACATCCCATTTCCTATAATTTGAAAAGAGCCAATGTCTATAATTATAATGAAATTTTTTCATGTAATAAAACATTTGTAGGGTAGTATGTATAGTGGTTAAGAGCCTATTAAAATCTTGCCACATTTTATTTACCTACTATTTTGTGATTCTGAACAGGTTATTTAATCCCTCCCTCTAGGGCTCAGTTTTCTCATCTGTAAAATGTTGATAATCCTAGTATCTACTTCACTGTACTTTTTCAGGGATAAATTAGTTAACACAAGAAAAGCATTTATAATGGGTTCTAGCTCATGGCTAGTGCTCAACACATGGAAGCTAGTATTAAGAACATTTCTTACCATAAATCATCTAAACGGCACATTCACATACTGAGAATCTGTAGGATGAGTGCTATTATTCATGTCTTGTTGGAATAGCTCTGCTGTTACACAATGTGCTTTTTTTTTCAAAACAAAACAAAACAAAAAACTGAAGTTTCAAAGTTAATCCCTGAGACAAAGGAGTAGATGCTAAATTAATCTAGAGATATTCAATGAATTTGGTAAAGTTGCAGGATACAAAATTAATGCACAGAAATCTCTTGCATTCCTATACACTAACAACAAAAGATCAGAAAGAGAAATTAAGGAAACAATCCCATTCACCATTGCAAAAAAAGGAATAAAATACCTAGGAATAAACATACTTAAGGGGTAAAAACTTGTACTCAGAAAACTATAAGATACTGATGAAAGAAATCAAAGATGACACACACAGATGGAGAGATATACCATGTTCTTGGATTGGATCAATATTGTGAAAATGACTGTACTACCCAAAGCAATCTACAGATTCAATGCAATCCCTATCAAATTACCAATAGCATTTTTTACAGAACTAGAAAAAAAATCTTAAAATTTGTATGGAGACACAAAACACCCTGAATAGCCAAGCAATCTTGAGGGAAAAAAATGGAGCTGGAGGAATCAGACTCCCTGACTTCAGACTATTCTACAAAGCTACAGTAATCAAGACAATATGGTACTGGCACAGAAACAGAAATATAGATCAATGGAACAGGAGAGAAAGCCCAGAGGTAAACCCAGGCACCTATGGTCACCTAATCTATGGCAAAGGAGGCAAGGATATACAACAGAGAAAACACAGTCTCTTCAATAAGTGGTGCTGGGAAAACTGGACAGCTACATGTAAAAGAATGAAATTAGAACACTCCCTAATACCATACACAACAATAAACTCAAACTGGATTAAAGACTTAAATGTAAGACTGGACACTATAAAACTCTTAGAGGAAAACATAGGAAGAACACTCTTGGACATAAATCACAGCAAAATCTTTCTTGACCCACCTCCTAGAATAATGAAAATAAAATAAAAAATAAACAAATGGAACCTAATGAAACTTAAAAGCTTTTACACAGCAAAGGAAACTATAAACAAGATGAAAAGACAACCCTCAGAATGGTAGAAAATATTTGCAAACAAATCAGCGGACAAAGGATTAATCTCCAAAATATATAAACAGCTCATGCAGCTCAATATTACAGAAACAAGCAACCCAATCAAAAAAACGGGCAGAAGACATAACTAGACTCCTCTCCAAAGAAGATATACAGATGGCCAAGAGGCAAATGAAAAGCTGCTCAACATCACTAGTTATGAGAGAAATGCAAATCAAAACTAAAATGAGTTATCACCTGACACCAGTTAAGATGGGCATCTTCAGAAAATCTACAAACAACAAATTCTGGAAAGGCTGTGGATAAATGGAAACCCTCTTGCACTGTTGGTGGGAATGTAAATTGATACAGCCACTATGGAGAACAGTATGGAGGTTCCTTAAAAAACTAAAAATAGAATTACCATATGACCCAGCAATCCTGCTACTGGGCATATACCCAGAGGAAACCATAATTCAAGAAGACACATGCACCCCAATGTTCATTGCAGCACTATTTACAATAGCCAGGTCATGGAAGCAACCTAAATGTCCCTTGACAGATGAATGGATAAAGAAGATGTGGTACATATATACAATGGAATATTACTCAGCCTTAAAAAGAAACGAAATTGGGTCATTTGTGGAGATGTGGATGGACCTAGAGACTGTCATACAGAGTGAAGTAAGTCACAAAGAGAAAAACAAATATCGTATATTATCACATATATGTGGGATCTAGAAAAATGGTACAGATGAAGTTGTTTGCAGGGCAGAAATTGAGACACAGATGTAGAGAGCAAACATATGGACACCAAGGGGGGAAAGCGGGGTGGTGGGGTGGTGATGGTGGGATGAATTGGGAGATTGGGATTGACATGTAAACATTAACATGTATAAAATAGATAACTAATAAGAACCTGCTGTATTAAAAAAAAAAAAAAATCTTGCACCAGCTGTCCATGTGTTATACTGTCTCATGAGTTGTACTCATTCTGGGTAACTTTCTCATTACCCTTAGAATGGCCTATATAAATGTACATTTCCCCTTGCTTTCTACTGATTAAAATATTCTAGGGCTTCCCTGGTGGCGCAGTGGTTGAGAATCCGCCTGCAGATGCAGGGGACGCAGGTTCGTGCCCCGGTCCGGTAAGATCCCACGTGCCACGGAGCAGCTGGGCCCGTGAGCCATGGCCGCTGCGCCTGTGCGTCCGGAGCCTGTGCCCCGCAACGGGAGAGGCCACAATGGTGAGAGGCCCGCATACCACCACCAAAAAAAAAATATTCTAACTACTCTTGTTTTCCCGAAGTGAATACCTCAAACATCTCATCATGTCCTCCATGTTCTTGCCCCAGCTCGCTTTTCTATCTTAGTCTTCCTCTGCTTCTTTGACACATTATGATGTAACAATATCTAGCTAATAACTATTTTTGTCTCTTCTAGCCTGAACTATTGGCTCCACCTGAAATACCTGGTCCACCCTGCTACCTGAAAGAAATAATTATCTTTCAAAACAGTGCCAAAGCATTGCCATTTTTTGAAAACTCCCTGGTCCTTTTTTGTGCCATTCCCAGTGTATACTTAACACTTCTCCATACATTTATGCATTTTTATTATGGCATATCAGCTTTCAATTTAAATTTTGTTTCCCAGTTTTGTCCTCACCACAATGACCTGAGCTTCTGTGCTTATCCAAGTCAAGGTAAAATTAGGTGCCCAATAAATACATTTTCATCAAATCTGTCAATGTCTTAAAGTACACTAAAGAAAAATAATGCCACAGTATAATTTTTTAGGTATAAGTTTTTAAAATTATAATTTTTAAAAATTAGTATAATTTTTAAAAATTCATAAAGTTAGCAAAGTATTGCTTTGAATGCCTTTAAGACAGAGGATGATATTAAGTTAGCAATTTTGTGTAGTGGAATTGTTTAGCAGAATTTAGAAGCAGTGAGGAGTTAAAAGCTGAAAATGGTTAATTGTTTACAGAAACATAATCTTAACAGATAGGTCAGGTGATCTTCAGTGAGCTCCAGAAGAGAAGGCTTTATACCAGTAGGTTTTATGCTGCTGAAAACCACATAGCTTCTCTCTGACCAGTGCAAAAGAAGAGGCTAAGACCCACCAGAATAAGCTAGCATCCTTGGCCATGTACAATATTGGAAGAGAACTTATGAGTAGATCAGGAAAAATACATCACCAATTCCATAAAAACCCTTTCTTGTTCATTCAGCTTTATCAACCTCATTTCCTATCAATGATTTTTTAAGGATTTGAATGTTAAGGCCACATCAGAGAAGTGTTCTTTACAATTGGCATTATATATCAGACTGGTTTTAAAAGGTTTATGAAAATAGAGAAAAATGCAAATGAAAAAGTTAGCTTGCAGTAGTATTTCTTGTACATGGTGCCACAGGAAAACAATGTCATCACTGCTGCTTCCTTTCAAATTTTCTTGATAAACATGAATGTACAATAGCTCCTTGTTATACATTTTTGTCTAGTAAAGATATTTAGGGCATTTTAACAAGTTTTGAATAATTCTGAAAATATGTGAATTAAAAAATAAAAAGAGGGCTTCCCTGCTGGCGCAGTGGTTGAGGGTCCACCTGCCGATTCAGGGGACACGGGTTCATGTCCCGGTCCGGGAAGATCCCACATGCCGCGGAGCGGCTGGGCCCGTGAGCCATGGCCGCTGAGCCTGTGCATCCAGAGCCTGTGCTCTGCAACGGGAGAGGCCACGACAGTGAGAGGCCCACGTACCGCAAAAAAAATAAATAAATAAAATAAATAAAAAGAAAACATTCTATGGTAGTAACCTGTACTTTTTACAAAGCCACAATGACAAGTCACAGTGTTGTCAAAATTCTAATATAAAAATTCTGTCTAAATTAACTTCATCGGGAAAGCCACTTCAATAAGGTTCTGCAGGGGCTGCAGAGCCCATTACTAGAAACTAAGGTAGCAAATCTCTCTATCAATATTGTTCATCAAAAAACACTCCAGCATGTGGTCATTCCACAACAAAAGTCTGTACAGAACACAAATAAACATGAAGGTACACCAGGGATTTTCACATTTTTTCAACTTCCGGTATATTAATGAACACCTAAAGTAAGGCAGAAAATAAACCGGCTTAAATTTCAAAGATCATTGTTAGATTTCTTTAGAATATTTTATTGATATATACATATATAAATGTATTTTCCAATTTAATACTGAGAAATTCTTGACCATCACTGATAATATGACTAAGGCACTTCTTGGAAACCTTAAGCCAATAACATCTAATCCTATAATTCAGAGTGAAAACAAAATTATGACACTGCTGTCCAAGATAAAGTGTGAAGGACAAATTACTATTCACTCAGTTAATAATTTTTCACTTATATTAGTTAAGTTAGGATAATAAACCACTATGACTAGAATATGAAATGATTTTTACTGAAATTTTGCATAGTACTTATCATATTTCCCACAGTATGAAAGAGGAGGAGTTTGTGCTGCAGTTAACATAGGTGTGGGAAACACTGGATTTGACCAAGTTTGTGACAGGGCTTCTCAGAGAATCAATGTGTTAATTATTATTGTAAGTCTTCCACAGGGAGCTATATCACACAGAAATTTGACTTGTTTATTTTGTCAGTAAGAATCTCTTAAGGTTAATATTGAAGAATGATGAGGTAAGGAATACATATCTGGGCATTTCAGACAGCCTATGCCTTCTGCATTCTCTTTGTCCATCCACTTAACAAGTCAATTCAACCATTTATTGAATGTCAACTGCTAGACAGTATGCTAACCCTTAGTGGGAAATAAAGAAAAACTAATAAGATGTTGTTTCTTCTCTCCAGGAATGCCCTATCAATACAATGACTAAGATTCATAGATAAATACAACTTTTAATGTGCAACATTAACATAATAAAGATAAAGTAAGCCTAAGATCACATAGTTAGTGTCCTCTTATACTCAAATGGACTAAATAATGTCCATAATTATAATTGCAATTATTTATGGAAAGTCAAGCTTCTGAAGAAATATCTCTTCCAGTAATAATCTTTAAGCACATAATTAAACTTTTCACTATTTAGATTCCATCTGAGATATATAAATTAGACTGCATATAAAAAAAGAAGCTATAAAAGATGTTCGTGCATCATGAGGTAAAAGCACAGACTTTCTTGTCATACTGAACTGGGGTTTGAATTTTAACAGTGTGACTTTGGATAAACTATTTCTTCATCTACAAATTGGGAGAGTGAATAGCACCTACCTCCTAATAGTGCTGAGGTCATCAATTACAATTGCTGATATGTAAATGTGCTTAGTAACTGCTAATAATTGTTTATATTCTTGACTTAATAAAATAGCCATAAATTTATTATATATTATATATCATTAATAATACAGTTTATTTGTATTGTGATTATTTTTTGATAGGCAATTTTCTCTTTCCTAAAATGTTGGCATAAATCATGTTAAATGTCATTCAAAAATAATATTAGTATGCACATTCATGTATAATATAAAAAGCAATTATATCAGAGCAGGGGGAACTCTCAGCTTATACTTTTATAGATGCTTACAAATAAATTTATAAAAATGATTTATTTGTTTAAGGGAGATATGTTTATTGAGATACTCACAAATTAAAGGCTATTGTTAATATAGGTGTCATTCAGAGTTCAGTTTATTGAAAAAAATTACAAAATTTGAAATATTAGTTTACACTTGACTGGTTCATCTAGGCCACTCTACTTAAATTTTAGCCTAAATGTGGGCTATATTAACATTTCTGGTTACTGATTTTTTTCAAGTTTCATGGGACACTAGTAATGTAAATTTTCATTGTGTGTGCAAATAAGGCATGGATATCCAATTACGTTTATTGATAATCAGTTTTTGCTGCACTCTCTGTGTATACCAAAAGTTCCATGGAGTACCTGAAAGTGTCCTATCAATCATCTTCACATGCTGCTTCCTTGTTTGTTAAAGGTCCAAAAGGGCAAGAAAAAATTACACAAAGCCATTCAGAAACTTAATTTCTGAATCACTGTGCCATATCAAATTGAGCATTTCATGAGAAAAAAATATATTTAATGCAGAAAATTTCATGATGTTATGTGTGCCTACTCTCTATACTGCCTTTTTGATGGTTCTGAGGAAATACATCTGTCATAGCTTCATTAGTATTGCCAGCAATAAAAACACATGAGACAATTTATGGAAATGCAGCTAAGCTACTGATTTAATAATCCAGTACCCAAGGCCTCTCTTTCTTTCTTTCTTTTTCTTTTTTTAATTCTATCGATCATGTGACAGCATAGAAAAATATATGACCACATTTAAGCAGATTTTTGTTGCTGTTTTCAATCATTCTAACCAGTCATTTTCCCATTAGTAATTGAGGTACAACTTCAAACTTGTTCATAAATTTGTTAATACTACATCTTGAATTTTGATTTTAAAATTAAAAGCTATTAGGCATTAGAAAGTCTTTGCTTTAATTTCTTGATGTCTAAAACTAGTAAAGTAGTCATTATTGATGTGTATAAAGGGAGACAGAAATAATAAGAAACTTAAGTCTCTTTTTAGAACTGTCTATTGCAATAGACTACCAGTTTTAGATGTATATATACAGCTGTTAATTAAGTGATATATTTACTTTCCTTTTCTCCAATGAGAGTGGTTTCTTAGTTGCATAAATAAATAGATTTATTGGAGAGTTTTTAAAATTATGTAAAAATATGTAAAAATGTACTGATGAAAGTAGAAGTCACCTAAAACCCCACTTTATGATATAAACAGTAACTTTTCCATGACTATATTTCATGTATTTCATTATACACACACACACACACACACACACACACACACACACACACAGTACTTTACTCCAGTAAAGTCAGATTATACATTGTATTCTTTTCTTCTTCTCCATTCATGCATTCACCAATCTTAACAATCTTAACCAGTATACCAGATATATTCTATTCTTTCATTGTATGCAATGGCATTCATCACACTCATAATCATAAAAAAATGCATGCATATGTAAAAGAGAATTAGAAATTGTTATTGCTTGTTTAAGAAAAATTGAGCAATGTTACACACCTTCCTTATTCTAATCTTATATTTTGCAACTGCCCCAAGTCAACTTATAGTTCATGGCTGCCTGCCAGTTTATATTATAATATATCAACAGGCGATTCAGACATTTTGTATTGGTGAATTTCCATTTTCCTTTTCTTTTTCTTTCAAATATTTTTAAAAATATCTTTTGTTTAACATCTTAGATTATGGAAATATTTGTTATGCAATAATTAAATAAACAAAGAAGATAGAATTGGCTATTTACAACAAAATAAAATTGGATCCCGTATCTCAAAATAAATCCCATATTGATTTAAAACTTTAAATGTAAAATTACATATACATATATAAAAGAAGATTGGGGAGACTTTTAAAAATATGTTTTAAAATACCCTGAAATAATGCAAAGAGAGACATAAATTACTATATAAAAAATAATCACACATTTTTGTCATAAAATATAATCTTTGTTACTAAATTAAACTTTGTTATTAATATGACTAGTGTTAGTAAGTGTGTATGTGTGTGTGTGTGTGTTTGTGCTGTGCCAAGAGGGTAATTATAGCTATAAATGTTTACATTAAAAAATAACAAAGAACTCAAATCAACAACCTAACTTTACAAATTAAGGAACTAACAAAAGAAGAATAAATTAAACCCAAATCTAGCAGATAAAAGAAAATAAAGATTAAAGCAGAAATAAACAAAATAGAGAATACAGATAGAATAAATTTCAAAAAAAATTGCATCTTCAAAAATAACAAGAACATTAACAAATCTTAAGCTAGATGGACTAAGAAAAATGAGAGGAGGCTCAAATTATTAAAATCAGAAATAAAAGTGGCAACATTACTACTGATTTCACAGAAATAAAATAAGAGAGCACTATGAAAAAATTGTACACCAACAAACAAAATAACCTAGGTGAAGTAGACAAATTCTTAAAAACACAAAACCTGGTAGGACTGAATTATGAAGAAATATAAAAATCTGAATAAATCTGTAACAAGTAAGGAGATTTAATCAGCAATCAAAAGTCTTTTGACAATTAAAAGCCCTGGACCTGATGTCTTCAGCGGTGAATTCTGTCCAATATTTAAATAAGAACTAACATCAATACTTTTCAAATTTTTCCAAAAAATTAAAGCACAAACTCAAAACTCATTATATGAGGTGAGCATATCCTGATACCAAAGCCAAAAAGAGACTCTACAAGAAAAGAAACTACAGACCGATATCCTATACAAACATTGATGGAAAATCCTTGACAAAATACATATTGAATTCAAGATCATATTAAAAGGATCATATACTATGACAAAGTGGGATTTATCACTGGGATGGAAGGATAGTTCAATGTGCAAATCAATAAATGTGATATACTACATTACGAAATAAAGGATGAAATTATATGACCATCAAAAAGATGCAGAAAAAGCATTTGACAAAATACAACAAGCTGTCATGATAAGCACCCTCAACATATTGGGTATAGAAAAAACATACCTTAACATAATAAAGGACATATATGACAAACCCATAGCCAACATTATAGTTAATGGTGAAAAATTGAAAGCTTTTCCTCTGAGACCAGGAATAAGATAAGGATGCTCACTCTCACCACTCCCATTCAATATAGTAATGGAAGTCCTAGGTAGAGAAATTAGGCAAGAGAAAGAAATAAAAGGCATCCATATTGGTAAGGAAGAACTAAAATTGTCATTCACAGGTGATACGATCTTATATATAGAAAATCCCAAAGACTCAACCAAAAAACTGGTGGAACTAATAAGTAAATTCAATAAAGTTGCTGGATATAAAAACAATATACAGAAATCAGTAGCATTTCTAAACATTAACAATGAAACATCTGAAAAAGAAATAAAGAAAGCTATCACATTTACAATAGCATCAAAAACAATAAAATACCTAGGGATAAATTTAAGAAAGTGAAATATCTATACAACAAAAGCTATAAGACTTGTTGAAAAAAATTGAAGACACAAACAAATGGAAAGACACTTTGTGTTCATGGATAAGAAGAATTAATATTGTTAAAATGTCCATACTACCCAAAGTCATCTCTATATTCAACTCATTTTCTATCAAAATTACTATGGTATTTTTCACAGAAATAGAAAAAACTATCCTAAAATTTTTACAGAGCCACAAGAGAACCTAAATAGCCAAAACAATGATAAGAAAGAAGAAAAAAGTCAGAGGCATCACACTTTGTGATTACAAACTGTATTACAAAATTATAGTTACCAATACAGTATGATACTGGCATAAAATAGACCCATAGACCAATGAAGCAAAAAGAGTCTAGAATGAAACTCCCATACATAAGGTCAACTAATACTTGACAATGACACCCAGTAGGAAAAGAATAGTCTCTTTAACAAATGGTATTGGGAAAACTGGATAACCACATGCAGAAAAATGAAATGGGACTCATATTTATATCACTCACATAAATTAACTTGAAATGTATCAAAGACTTAAACATAAGACCTGATACCATAAAATTTCTAGAAGAAAACAAGGAAGAGCTTCCTCAACATTGGTCTTGGCAATGATTTTGAATGAAATAAAAAGCACAAAGAAACAAAAGCAAAAATCAATTAAGTGGGACTACATCAAAAAAAGTTTCTTTACAGCAGAAGAAATCAACAAAATGAAAAGGCAACATACAAGCATAAGAGAAAAATATCTGCATACTTTATATCTGATAAGGGGTTAAGCTAAAATATATAAATAACTCAGACAACTCAATAACAACAACAAAATAATCCAAACAGTCCAATTAAAAATGGGCAGAGTAACTAAACAGACATATTTCCAAAGAAGACATCCAAATGGCCAACAGGCACATGGAAAGATGCTCAATATCACTAATCATCATGGAAATGCAAATCAGAACCACAAAGAGATATAACATTACACCAGATAGAATGGTTATCATCAAAAAGAGAAACAATAAGAAGTGCTAGCAAGAGTGTGGAGAAATGGGAACCCTTGTACACTGTTGGTGAGAATGTAAATTGATGAAGGTACTATGGAAAACTGTATGAAGATTCCTCAAAAAGTTAAAAATAGAACTACCATATGATCAGCAATTCTACTTCTGGATGTATACCCAAAGGAACTGAAAACAGGCTATCGAAGAGGTATACATATTCCCATGTTTACTGCAGCATTATTCACAATAGCCAAGATAATCTAAGTCAACCTAAGTGTCTGTCAACAAATGAATGGACAAATATATATATATACATATATATATATATATATACACACACACACTGGAATATTTTTTAGGTGTGAGAAAGAAGAAAATTCTGCCATTTAAGACAATGACCTTGAGGACATTATGCTAAGTGAGATTTGTCAGACAGAGAAAGAGAAATACTATATAATAGCAATTATGTATAGAACCTAAAAAGCCAAGCTCATAAAAACAGGGAGTAGAATGATGGTTACCAAGGTATGGGGGTGGAGGATATGAAAGATTTTGTTTAAGAAACAAATTTGCAACTAATGTTAAAAAATCCCAGAGATCCAATGTACAGAACAGTGATTATAGAAAATAATACTGTATTATAAACATCAAACATGTTAAAAGACTACATCTTGATTATTCCCATCACAGAAAAAGAAATGATAATCATGTAACACGATAGAGGTTTTAGCTAAGTCTACTAGGCAATCATATTGCAATCCATAAATGTATAAAATTAACTTGTTGTACACCTTAAATTTACACAATGTTATATGCCAAATATATTTCAACATATTAAAAAAACCTAAATCAGGAAAAAATGCCATCAAATTTGAAATTTAAAATGTGTGTACTTGTTATATGCAAATTATTCTTCAATAAAATTGATTAAAATTATTGGATGGGGGAGAAGCAATCAAAAATAACAGGAAGTAAAGTGAAGAGGAAATAATGACAATCCAAGAGTATCTTCTTTGATGGCATCAAGTATAGCCTGGTCTTCTCTTCATTCTTTCTTAAATCAATGTAGCTTTCCTATTCCTTTCGAATTTCCTCCTACACTCATCTTATATTGTCACATAATATAATTGATGCTTGTGTAAGATGGGGTTATCAGGTAGCCAGACTGGAATAGCTGATGCTTATCTCTGAAGATGCATGGAAGTGGTGACTGACCCTTGAGAAAGATAAGAATGACTTGTGAATCATAATGTGTGTATAAACCTTGGTGACAGCTTGTTCTACTTGTTGGGGGATGTTCAATTTGATAGTTTGCACAACTGGGCTTGAGTTATGTGACCATCTGTGTATGACTGTGTATGAAATACCCTACTATAACTATCTGATTGGGTTTCCCTGAAATCACAATGATATCTGGCTCAAATCTTGGAATTTCATAAGCTGAAGTTGAAACCCTATGAAGTTTTGTGAGACTGAGAAGGGATCCTGGTAGGGAGATGGGTGGGAGACAGTACTGTGCCTGAAATATCTGGATTCTCAGTGATTTCCTGTATGTTTTCCTGTTGCACTATGTACTTAACCTTTATCGAACATGAACAGAGTTAACTCTATGGAGCCTTGTAAATCCTTTCAACTTTTTAAGTCTTTGTAATTGGTACAATGATTCTTAAGTCATTGTCATAATCTAAAATAATACAATTTAATTTTTTCATTATAGTATTCAGTTGTTACACTGAGGTTAGGCTTCAAAATATTAAAGAACTTCTTCTGAGCCATATTATTTAGTTTTCCCAATGTGTCCTCCCTCCTCATCCCCCACCCCAGGTATCTATCAAGACTAAAGGCAATCTTGAAAAGGTAACATCTTCAGTGTGAATGTTTTTACCATTTGTCAAAGCCAAAGAGATACAACAAAAAATGAGCTGTGGGTAAAACGATACCATTTTAGGTTGACCTCTGGTGTTCCAAATATCAATCTAGCTTCAGAGCAATACATTCAAAATGATAAGGTGATTATTTAATTATATTTAATTATGCCATTTGATTGATGACTAGTACTTTTATTTTGCACCTTTTATTTAAGTTGAGAGTCTACAAGCCTAATTTGAACTAAACAACAAAGGAAGGTTTTAGCAGAATAGAAAATCACATAGCAGAAAAGACATTTGTAGATCTGACCTCAGGAAAGATTTTTAAAAGGACTCTAAGGCAGCTTATAGTATCTTTAACTCTCATCTCTCCCTCTCTAAGCAACAGCTTTATTCTTATTCCAGTTTATTTCACGTGGCACGTGCAGATATAAACTCATTCTTCCCATCTTTACCATCAGAAATAAAACATCCTCCAGCACTTTTGAAAAATTTAAGAGGTGCAATTTGATTGACTATCCTCAGATCATGGATATTTTACTTGGATCAAAAATCACTGCACACAGAATCAAATACTATAATCTTCTCTGACATTAGAATCTCAAGGTTGCAGTGAGGAAGCAGTAGCTCCTCAATGAGGGGATATCAAAGACATTCTATTTTCATGGGCATATTTCTGTGACTTAGGGAGATATTCCTTTATGTCAACTACATCTCTATTCTTCTATACTTGAAAAGAAAAAAACCATGCACATACAGAATCATACAGTAATGTATGTATGGCTTTTCACTAAAATTTTAGCAAAAGTATTTCAGTTAAGGAATGTTACTTTTTAGAAAATAGCAATACCAGAATGATCTTAACCATTCTGTAGACATAAATAAAAGAAAATAATGTCTCACTTTAAAAACTGTGAAATGGTTATCTAGCATATTTGTAAGTAAACTTTTAGAGTAAACCTCTTTAAAATCTAAAACATGCAAGACAAGAAAATAACTTTCAATTAATTAATATCCTTTTCTCATATGCAGAATAAATGTAAGAAAATAGTTCAAAATATTATGTCAGCACATAGGCATAGTTCCAGTCAAAAGTCAATCCTAAATAATGAGGACTTATACACAAAATTATGATTGAAAATAGTTGATCATCTCAAATGCAAATGTTGTATAAGCAAGGACATCCAAATCACCTTGCAGCCAAATATTTCACAATTAGTCTTTGACATATTCTGCGAACTATACCAAAGCCATGCCCTCAGCAATATAAAAGCACATATAAAGCCAGGACTGCAGACAGTCATTTATTCATTTCCTCAGGTTAGGTACAATGGTAACCGCATTTTCTAGATTATCAGGACCATACAGACATTGGAGCTTAAGAACAAGATCCATTTTTATAACAGTCTGTTAAACTATAAGCCATTCTATTGACATAAATGTCCACCATGGTAATTAGCATCTTGAGTGATGATGTTATGAAAACAAAGAAACACTGCATACCTAAAATAAAACATTTATATTATATGAGATCAATTTGATGAAAAGAAGGCAAGCTATGAATGAAAATGTAGGTTGTTTTTTAAAAATTATTTGCATTTACTGTATATACCAATATTTGTGAATACCATTTAATTAGAAATGTGATCATGACAGAAAATAAAATAATAAAGACTTAAAATGTTGACTTTTTATATTTAATGTTTGTGCACATAAATATAGCCTTTTACTGATGATCTAGAGCTCCAAAATCTTGGAAGCTAAGATTATGCTTCGCAAAACAGGAGCTGTGAAATCCTGACTGTCAAGAATCACAAGAAATCATTTCCTTAGTTATTTTACTACTAGTAGAACCTGAGTGCCAGCATTTCCTGCACAGATACCTAGCATCATTTAATTTTCTTAGGGGCAAACTAGCACTAACTAACAGTGAGATTAATATTCAAACCTGTTAAACAAAGATAATTGCCATAGGAACTGAAATATTCACTTGAAATTGACAAAAGTGTTCTCCCTATACAGACAAAGCTACATGAGGACACAGATTTCCACCAGAAAATCATTTAATGTATATTGAATTAATAAAAGAGAGTTTAGGAGAAGTGATATCAGCAAGATAGTGTTATATGAAGTTCCAACACTTACATCCTGAAAAAAACAACAATTTTAGTAATGACCAGTCTTTATAGAAGTCTAGGTGTCCAGCTGAGAGGTTCCAGCACCTCAATAGAGCCAAAAATTCAAGAATAGACACATTGAAGAAGGTAAGAAAAACAGTTTTAGTTTACCTACATTATGCCTCTCTGCAGGTGGCACAGATAGGTGCCAAAAGAGACCCTTAGCCCCCAGTTTCTCCCATGGACAAAGGGTGAGTGAAGTGACCTGCAGCTTCCCCATACCAATGGGTTGCTGATCAAGAGAGCCAAATCTTTCTCACCTGATCTAGAATACTGAGGGCATTGGTATGACTGAATAGTCTGGGGACAGCTAGGAGCAAAGAAAAAGGACAGAGGCTCACAGTAACTGGTGCATGGATTTCAGCATCCCATGAACTCCAAAGGCCACCCTTTCATCTAGCTGATGTGTACCCCCAGTACTCTGTACTTCCCCTCTTAGTCAGTGCCCCATGCTCCCCTGCAGGTGGTGGCACAAGCCTCCACAGACGGTGCATGGGATCCCCCACAGAAGGCACAGGGATATCAGCATCAGTCCCAATTCTGTTGGATTGGGAGGAGGCACAGAACCTTGGACACTTCTGAGTACTGCCATAGGAAAAATAAATACGAGTCTCTCAACATCCAGCTCAGCTTTGCAGGATTGAAAACAGACACAATCCTAAACCTTCTCTCCTAAGAGGGAGCAAGAGGACTGGAGCAGGCACATCCATAGAAAAAGTCTAAGATACTCCCTGAATCTCTGGCCAGGCTGAATGGTGAAAGTCTTTTTCTTCTGAAGCCTGTCAATAAAGACCAGAGGATGTGATTGCTTCTTCAAATGTGAAGACAGCAATACAAGCCTTCAAGCAACACTAAGAATCAAGGAAATATGATACCATCGAAAGAAAAAATTATAGCTCCAGTAGTTGATCCTCAAAATGGAGGTACAAATTATCTGACAAAATTTTAAATAATCATCTTAAACAAAGTCAGTGGGCTACAAGAGAACACAGACAACTAAATGAAATCAGGAAACCAATACATTAAAAAAATGAAAAATTTAACAAAGTGATAGAAATCATGAAAAAGAACCAATCAAATTCTAGAGCTGAAAAATACAATGATTGAACTGAAAAATTTAATAGAGAACTTCAATAGCAGTCTTGATCAAGCAGAAGAATCAGGAGACTCAGACAGATCATTTGAAATTATCCTGTCTAGAAAAAATAAGAAAACAAATGAAAAGCCTACATTAAAAAAGAAAGGAAAGAAAGCCTACAGTACTTATGGGATACCATTTAATAAGTCATTATATACATTATGGAAGTCCCAGAGGAGCAGAGAAAGGCAAGGGAGCAGAAAGCTTATTTAAAGACAAAGGGAAAGAAATACTCCAAAATCTAGGGAGGGAAATGAACATCTAGATCCATTAAGTCCAAAGAAATCCAAATAAATTGAATACAAAAAGGTCTTCACTAAGACATATTAAAATCAAATTATCAAAATTAATAACAGTAAAGAATTTTAGAAGCTCAAAGACAAGGGAACCCTTATAAGGCTATCTGTGGATTTTTCAGCAGATACCTTGCAGGCAAGGAGAGAGTAGAAAGATACATTCAAACTGCTGAAAGAAAAAAAATACAGCCAACCAGGAATAACAAAATTGGCAGATATCCTTTAGAAATGAAGGAGAGAGACTTACCCAGACCAAACAAACAAACAAAAAAGCCAAGAGTTTTTTATCACTAGACCTGCCTTATATAACATTCTAACGGGATATCTTCAAGTCAAAATGAAAGGATGCTAGTCAGAAACATGAAAATGTGAAAGTATAAAACTCATTGCTAAAGCTAAGTATATAGTCAAATTCAGAGTACTCTAATACTGTAATGGTGGTGTGTAAATCACTTTTAACCCTAATATGAGACAATAGTATTAAACATATCTACATTTATAATCATTTGTTAATAAATATGCAATATAATAAGATGTAAATTGTGACATTAATAACAAGATATTTGGGAGAGAAATAAAAGTGTAGAGCTTTTATCAAGAACTGTCAAAGTTAAAGTATTATTTAGACTATTTTTTAGAACAATTTTAGGCTCACAACAGAATACAGAAGTTTCCCATATAACTTCTGCCCCCACACATGCATAGCCTCCCCTATTATCAACATCACTCATCACTATATTTCTTACCGAGAATGAAACTACATTGACACATCATAATCAGCCCAAATCTCTTAAATGCTCTTTCTTTCTTTTTATTTTTAACATCTTTATTGGAGTATAATTGCTTTACAATTGTGTGTTAGTTTCTGTTTTATAACAAAGTGAATCAGCTATACATATACATATATCCTCATATCTCCTCCCTCTTGCATCTCCCTCCCACCCTCTCTATCCCACCCCTCTAGGTGGTCACAAAGCACCGAGCTGATCTCCCTGTGCTATGCGGCTGCTTCCCACTAGCTATCTCTTTCACATTTGGTAGTGTACATATGTCCATGTCACATGCTCTTTCTTTATGTATGTATATCTGAGTTTCTGGTTTCTGATCTAGATTATATTCCTTCTCTCTGAATAATGTCTTTGAACATTTCCTGTAAGGTAGATCTACTGACAACAAATACCCTCAATTTTTGTTTTTCTGAGAAAGTCTTTATTTCTCCTTCATGTATGAAGGATAATTTCACAGAGAACAGAATTCTAGGTTGGTGGTTTTTTTTTGTTTGTTTGTTTTTCCTCTCAACACTTTAAATATTTTCCTCCACCCTCTTGCTTACATCGTTTCTAAAGAGAAGTTACATGCAATTCTTGTCTTTGTCTCGCTATAGGTAAGCTGCTTTTTCCCCTCTGACTTTTTTCAGGAATTGTTCTTTATCTTTGACTTTTGTAATTTGAAAATGATATACCTCAACATAGTTTTCTGGCATTTATTGTGCTTAGTGTTCTCTGAGCTCCTTGGATCTGTGATTTGGTGTCTGACATTAATTTGGGAAATTCTCAGCCATTATTGTTTTAAGTATTTCTTCCATACCTTTCCATATTTCTTCTCCTTTTGTGTTTCATTATGTATATATTACACCTTTTGCAGTTGCCACACAGTCCTTGGATAATCTGTTTTATCTTATTTTCAGTCTTTATTCATTTTGCTTTTGTATTTTTTTTTTAGGATTCTATTGATATCTTCTCTAGATCAGAGATTCTTTTCAAACCCTGTTCAGTCTACTAATAGGTGCACAAAGGTACTTTTAATTACCTTTACAGTGGTTTTTATCTCTAGCATTTCTTTTAAGTTCTCTCTTAAGATTTCTGTCTCTGATTACATTGTTCATCTATTCTTCTATGCTGTATATTTTATCCATTAGAGTTCTTAGCATATTAATCATAGTTGTTTCAAGTTTTTCATCTGATAATTCCAATATTCCTGCCATGTCTAGTTCTGATGCTTGCACTGTCTTTAAATTACATTTTTTGCCTTTTGATATGCTTTGTTATTTTTCCATGATAGCTGGACATGACATATTGGGTAAAAGGAACTGCTGTAAATAGGCCTTTTGTAAAGTGGTGGTGAGGTATGGTGGAAAGGAAAGCGTTCGATGGTCCTATAATGACATCTCAGTCTTTTACTGAGTCTATGCCTCTGGATTATGAATTTAACAAGTGCTTCTCAGTTTTTTTGTTTTCTTTTTTTCCCTTTTGGTGGGAGAGGATGGCTAGAGTTGCCTGGAGTTGGGTATCTCCCTTCCCCAAGTTAGTTTCTGATAATACCCCAGCAGGTTAGGCTCTTGTTAACGAGTTTTTCCTAAGGGAAGTCCTTGTTAATAAGAACCAAGTGCTCTGACTTATTTTAAACTGTTTAATTTTCCCCTCCCCCTGCCAGAAACATGAGTATTTTTTCCCTGATATTTACTGTGAGAAACTGAACAAGCTCTGGAGGTAAATCACACAAAAAGTCATCTCCAATGACTATAAATCACACAAAAATTCACCTCCGATGACTAAGTCACCCTGGAGATTTTAACTCTCACACTTACCCACACTGAGTTTCCAGCAATTCATCAATTATAATTAGGTTTTCCTACCCTGGTACTTGCTACTCTGGCAGTTTCTGCACCAGAGTCTGCTCCAGTAAACCTCAACTCCTGGTATTGACCTATTTCTTCAATCTTGGGTACAGTAGTTTGCCAGGAGTGTCCTCCTGGCTTTTGAGAATCCAAGAAGAGTTGTTTACTTTTCATTCTTCTCAGAATTTTACTTGTTAGGTTCAAGTAGCAAGTTCCAAGCTCTTCACATTCAGAATCAGAAACTTGAAAACCCAAAGTTAAGTTGCTATCACTGCTGATTTTATAACTCTAGTACAAAATTGACAATTAACTATTACAGCTCTAGTATAAAAACTTAAACACAAAATTATTAAAAACTATAGCTAGAAATTTTGTTAATGGATACACAGTAAACAAGGGGTAAATTGTGACAACAATAACATAAAATGTGGCAGGGGGAATAAAAGTGCAAATATTTATATGTGATAGAAGTTAGTTATTACTGGCTTAAAGTAGATTTTATAACCCAAAGAGGTTTTATGTAAGCCTCATGGTAATCACAAAGTAAAAATCTGTAGTAGACACAAAACATAAAGAGAAAGGAATCAAGTCATTCCAATACAAAAAGTCATCAAATCAAAAGAAATACAGCAAGAGAGGAAGAAAGGTACAAAAGAATTTTAAAACAGAAAAAACTAACAAAATGGCAATAGCAAGTCCTTATCTATTAATAATTACATTAAGTGTTAATAGAGTAAATTCTATAATCAAAAGATACAAAATGGCTGAATAGATTAAAAAAGAAAAAACAAGACTCAACTACATGCTTCCTACAATGGACTCACTTCAATTTTAAGGACACACATAGGCTGAAAGTGAAAGAAAGGAAAAATATTTCATTCAAATGATAACCAAAAGAGAATGAATGGCTATACTCAGAAAAGACAAAATAAACTGTAAGTCAAAAGGTGTCAGGAGAGACAAAAAGGTCATTTTATGATGATAAAAGTCTCAATTCAGCAATAATCTGTCCAGATTATCCAGATATAAAATCCATAAGGAAAATAGAAGAGTTAAACAACACTAATGACCAAAGGGATCTAAGTACATACATAGAATATTTTGTCCAACAGCATCATAATACACATTCTTTTCAAGTGCACACAGAACATTTTCCAGGATAGATCATATGCTGGGCCACAAGACAACTCTAAACAAATTTAAGATGGAAATCATATGAAGTATCCTCTCTGATCACATTGATTTGAAACTCAAAATAAATGACAAGGGGAAAATTCACAAGTATGAGGATGTAAACAACATGCTCCTGAACACTCAATGGGTAAAAGATGAAACAAAAAGGAAAATCAAAAAATATCTGGAGAAAAATGAAAATGTAAACACAATATATCATGATGTGGTATGAAGCAAACACAGTTCTAAAAAGGGAATTTGTAGAGATAAATGCCTAATTTAAGTAAAAAGAAAGATTGCAAACAAACAACCTAACTTTACACTTCAAGGAACTAGAAAAAGAAGAACAAACTAAGCCCCAAATTAGCAAAGAAAAGAAATAACAAATCAGAGTAGAAATAAATGAAACTGAGTCTAGAAAAAAAAAATAGAAAAGACCAACAAATCTAACATTCATTTTTGTAAAGATATGTAAAATTGACAAACCTTAGCTAGACTAAGAAAAAAAAGAGAAGACTCAAATAAATAGAATTATCAATGAAAGATGAGACATTACAACTGATATCCAGAAATACAAAAGCTTTTCCTCTGAGATCAAGAGCAAAACAAAGATGTACACCCTCATTATTTCTATTAAACATAGTAGTGGAAGTGCTAACCAGAACAATCAGGCAAGTAAAAGAAATAAAAGGCATCCAAATTTGAAAGGAAGAAGTAAAACTGTCTCTGCACATGACAGGATTTTGTATATAGCAAATGCTAAAGTCTCCACCAAAACTATTAGACCTAATCAATGAATTCACTAAATGTTGCAGTACACAAAATCAATAAACAAAAATCAATGGTGTTTCTATACACTAACAATAAGCTATCCAAAAAAGAAATTTAAAAAGAATCTCATTCACAATAACATCAAAAACAATGAAATACAAATAAATTTAACCAAGGAGGTGAAAGAACTGCACACTGAAAAGTATTAAACACTGATGAAAGGAATTGAAGAGGAAACAAATAATTGGAAATTTATCCTGTGTTCATTACTGGTATTATTAAATTTTCCATATATCAAAGTGATCTACAGATTCAATGTAATCCCTATCAAAATTCTAAAGGCATTTTTCACAGAAATAGAAAAAACACCTTAAAATTCATATGGAGCCATAAAAGACACCAAAGAGCCATTTGAGAGAGAAGAACAAAACTGGAACCCTCACACTGATCTCAGATTATATTATAGAGCTGTAGCAATTACAACAGCATGGTAGTGACATACAAACAAACATATATACCAATTAAAAAAAAAGAGATCCCAGAAATAAAATCATGCATATATGTTTAATCAATCTTCACCAGGGTGCCAAGAATACAAAATTGAAAAAAGTAGTTTCTTACAAAAATCGTGTTGTGAAAACTGAACACCACTTACCAAGGAATAAAATTGGACCTTTTTCTTACACAATACACAAAAATCAACTCAGAATGAATCCATGGTCTCATTAACACTGGTCTTGACAATAAGTTTTCAGATATGACACTAACAGCACAGGCAACAAAAACAGAAATAAACACATGAGATTACACAGGATAGAAAGCCCAGAGATAAAGCCACACAAGTATGGTCACCTAATTTATGACAAAGGAGGTAAGAACATACAATGGAGAAAAGACAGTCTCTTCAATAAGTGGTGCTGGGAAAACTGGACAGCTACATGTAAAAGAATGAAATTGGAACACTCCCTAACACCATACACAAAAATAAACTCCAATGGATTAAAGACCTAAATGTAAGACCAGTCACTATAAAACTCTTAGAGGAAAACATAGGAAGAACTCTCTTGGACATAAATCACAGCAAGATCTTCTTTGAACCACCTCCTAGAGTAATGAAAATAAAAACAAAAATAAACAAATAGGACCTCATTAAACTTAAAAGCTTTTGCATAACAAAAGAAACCATAAACAAGGCAAAAAGACAACCAGCAGAATGGGAAAAAATATTTTCAAATGAAACAATGGACAAAGAATTAATTTCCAAATTATACAAAGAGTTCATGGAGCTCAATATCAAAAAACCCAATTAAAAAATGGGCAGAAGACTTAAATAGACATTTCACTAAAGAAGACATACAGGTGGTCAAGATGCACATGAAAAGATGCTCAACATCACTAATTATTAGAGAAATGCAAATCAAAACTATAATGAGATATCAGCTCACACCAGCCAGAATGACCATCATCAAAAAATCTACAAACAATAAATGCTGGAGAGGGTGTGGAAAAAAGGGAACCCTCTTGCATTGTTGGTGGGGATGTAAATTGATACAGCCACTATGGAGAACAGTATGGATGTTCCTTAAAAAACTAACAATAGAACTACCATATGACCCAGCAATCCCACTACTGGGCTATACCCTGAGAAAACCATAATTCAAAAGGACATGTGTACCCCAATATTCATTGCAGCACTATTTACCATAGCCAGGACATGGAAACAACATAAGTGTCCAATGATAGATGAATGTATAAAGAAGATGTGGTACATATATACAATGGAATATTACTCAGCCATGAAAAGGAATGAAATTCAGTCATTTGTAGAGATGTGGATGGACCTAGACTCTGTAATACAAAGTGAAGTAAGCCAGAAAGAGAAAAAACAAATATCGTGTATTAATGCAGATATGTGGAATCTAGAAAAATGGTACAGATGAACTTATCTGTAGGACAGGAATAGAGACGTAGACATAGAGAACAGACATGTGGACACAGTGGGGGGGTGAAGGGGAGGGTGGGACAAACTGGGAGATTAGGTTTGACATAAATACACTACCATGTGTAAAATAGATGGCTAGTGGGAACCTTCTGTATAGCACAGGGAGCTCAGCTTGGTGCTCTGTGGTGACCTAGATGGGAGGGGAGAGGGAGAGGGAGGTTCAAGAGGGAGGGGACATATATATACATGTAGCTGATTCACTTCATTGTACAGCAGAAACTAACACAACATTGTAAAGCAATTTTACTCCAATAAAAAAAAAATCAACAAAATGAAAAGGCAACCAAGAGAATGAGAGAAAGTATTTGTAAATCATATCTGACAAAGAATTAATATTCAAAATATATAAGCAACTGATATAACTCAATAACAAAAAACAAAGAAACAAAATACTCAAAAAACAAACAACTTGATGTTAAAATGGGCATATACCTGAAAAGACATTTATCCAAATAAGACACACAAATAACCAATGGTATATGAAAAGGTGCTCAACATCATCGTGGAAATACAAATCATCAGGGATGCAACCATTAGGGAAATCCAAATCAAAACTACAAGAAAATATCACCTCACATCTGTAAGGATAACTATTGTCTAAAAAACAAAAGATAGCAAGTGTTGGCTAGCATGTGGAGAAAAGTGAACCCTAGTACAGTGTTTATGGGAATATAATTTATTATAGCCATTATGGAAAATAGCATGGAGTTCCTTTAAAAAAATTAAACGTTGAACTACCATGTAATCCAGGAATCCCACTTCTGGGTATCTACCCAAAGGAAATATCTAGAATAGGTACCTGTACTCTGATATTCATTGAAGCATTATTCACAATAGCTAAGATATAGAAATAAGCTAAATGCTTAACAATGGATGAATGAATAAAGAAAATGTGATATACACATAAAATAGAATATTATTCAGCCTTAAAAAAGAAGGAAAGCCTGTTATTTACAAGAACTTGAATGGACTTGGAGAACATTATGCTAAGTGAAATAAGCCAAACACAGAAGTACAAATATTATATGATCTCACCGTATGTAGAATCTAAATTAGTAGGACTCAGATACAGAGAATAGAAATGTGGTTGCTAGAGGTTATAGGGATGGGGAAATGGGAAGTGATGGTCAAAAGTTACAAAGTTTCCATTTTTCAAAATAAAGTAGGTTCTGGAGACCAACTATATAGAATAGTGCCAATAGCTAACAATATTTTATTGTTTAAAATTTATTAAGGAGGTAAATATAATGTCAAGTTTCTTACCACACAAAAATATATAATAAGAAAAGTGATGGGAGTAAATGTTGTGAGGTAATAGATACGTTTATGGCCTTAATGGTGGTGAGTCTATATATGATTCTATAAAGTAAATACGTATAGCTCTTTACATATCAATCATACCTCAATAAAGTAGTTTTTAAGAAAATCAAAGGAAGTTTAGTTGTATGAATTTAGGATTTTGTTGGCATCAAATTATCTACCTAACTAAAGAAAATTTAATAACTGACCTCTTCACCAGAACTCCAACAATTATGTCAGTGACTCAATTTTCCAATATTCACTTCCCCCACCCACCATTTCTGATTGATGACATAGTTTCATTTTTCTTGGTCTGGAAATCACTTTCCCTAAAATGACTTTTTGACTATATATTTGTATACTTGACTTAAAATCCAATGGGTGAGATTGTTTCTCTATTTTTAATAAGATCATCCTACCTTCCTCAAAGCTGATACTATATAACAGCTCCAGATATGATTCAGGAATTTCAGTACCAAACTGGAAGCATTTTAACCAATTAGGTTATCAATAGAGAAAATGAATCTCAATATAATTTAATCTCATTAGTTAATGTAATGATGCATTTTATTTCATATTTTTCACATAGATTTGTCATATTTAAAATTTTCAAGAGTTAAGTATATATGCAATGCCTGTATTTAATTATTAATGTGAAATCCACTATCTTATATCAGTCATCTTCCATTTTCTTTTAGTCACAATATTGCATATTGGTTTCAGTTCCTTTGAATTTCTTTAAGGTACTTTGTGTTGCAATACACTAGCAGATGTGTTTGTGTAATTATTTCTTATCTTTTTCTCTGCCTCATAATTTTGTTCACATTTGCTTTGGAGATTTTAGAAATCATGTAGATTGTTTGGTACAGGAAGGAAATCAACCCTGGACTGCCTAATCACTTGCAATCTTCCTGTTTTTCCTTGGATGCATTTTTAATCTTACAAACAGTGGGCATTTTTGTTAACCCTTCCTATGTACAGCTCTACTATACTTCCTACCATAGCTTTCTGTATATTAAGTCAAACTAGTTTTATACTGAAAGTGGATAAAGTAAGCCGTGGTGTTCCAGAAGAAATACATTTGATTCAACATTTAAAAAATAAACTGTAGCTTGAAAGATTTACATACAGTCATAATAGAAAGATAATTGGAAGACAGACTGTATACATATATATATATATACACACATATATACATATCTATAATACATCTACGTATCTTAATCAATTGCTTATACATCTCAGTTGGGTTTTTTTTTGTTTTTGTTTACTTTTAAATTGTCCTGACATTTGGCTATGTTCACTGCTGTATGATTCACTTCTAAAAACAGAACAGGAAAGACAAAGACAACAAAAATAAGTTGAAAATTTAGAGAATATAAATTCTTGCAAAAATGGAGAAGCACAAAATGGAAGGAGTAATTGAGCATGGCAGTATTAAATATCAACAAAATAATTAATCACTAATTGGGTCAAAACCTAATGTTCATTTCCCTTTACTTTTTCTCTCTTCATGATTCCAACTCTCATAGCAGAGTTTTTCTGGGCATAATGGAAAGGGAAGGAGAATGATTTGTGACATGTGTGAACTAGAGAGTCAGTGGAGTGAAAGACTCTGACATTCAGATTGAATAAAAAGAACTTAAACTAATTAGACCACATAGACTGGATAGTTATGTCCACACAACTGTTTTTTACTTTTTTACTTCAAATTTCTTCTTATTCTGAATTCAAAGCTGATGGAAGTTTATGTGTTATAAATAATAATTGAGCCACTTACATTTTCTAGGTAGGAAAACTATATATTCTACTAATACACATTTTCTCTTTTTCCCTTTATCACCAATCTTATTTATAAATTTTATCTCTTTACTTTCAATTTATGCCATCTATGTTTTTATTACCTAAGAGATGTCATATAAATAACTGTTAAGGGAACCTGAATTAATCCTATACCTGTTCAATATTTGACATTCTCCAGTTTCTCCATAATATTCCAGTTAAGAATATACACACCATTAACCTTTTTCTCCTCTGTGTTTCAGTGCTCAGACTTCACTCATTAATCATCTGTACACCTAGAGATTCTGCTCTTTTCTGAAACTCACACCAGACTACAGCTTTAGAGATTTGACAAGCATTAGATACTTTTTTACTTCCAAAAGAAGAATCAAAATATCTCATAACTATCAAAATGAGGCTTAGGGAGAATATGTTTTAGACAGATTTTGGCTAAGAGAAAAAAACATCATCAGGTCCAAGTACTCCAGTGACAAACTTCAAGTAAAAAAGCAAGTCCTTTTATTTGACTGAGATACTCATCCTAATTTAAATGGATAATGCATGATATCAGATATTTTGGTGTTTTATGGTTAATTGGTAGTATTAATAATAGATTTTACAGAAAATTAGCTCATTTATTTCTGGGGTGACATGAGATGCTAAAATTAACTCTAGAAAATAGAAAATACTTTGATTTTACTTGAATATTCAAATACATTTTTAAGGGATGTCATTTTTAAGGGATTCATTTTCATGTGTGTTAAGCATACGATGAAAGGATACAGAAAACCAGCAAATACACCGTTAAAATTTGTGAAATGGCTACTGGCTTATGGACTGAAACATTTACAAGGTTACTATGTTCCTCATTAGGAAAACATGATTAGTTTCTCACTGATCAGTATACTTTGGCTTTTTTTTCTTTTGAAAAAGCCAGAAACTATATTAATTTATTGATGGAAAATAATATCATTTCCCCAAAATGAATTTTATTGGCATATGAATAACTGTATTTGAAGCTCTCAGTGACTAGTGAAATTTGGTTTATTTTCATGAGTTCTTTTATTCCATCTATATTGCCTCCCATCAATTTCTTTCATTTATTTGTTGATGATCTATCCATTGATTCATATCTAAGTATATATTGAGTTGAATCAGTTGATGTAGATTCAGAAATGAACTAAATTATTCTTGTTGTCAAGCGTAATCAAGGAGGCAGACATATAAAAATATTTGAAAAATATGATTACTATTATACTGGAAGTCAATACTAAATATTAAAGTAGCATAAAATGAGCTTGATTAATAAACTCCTGTTAGAGAGTAGAGGAAGACTTCACAAAAGCAGAGACATGAAGTAGATTTTGAAGGTTCAGGAGGCTGACTTAAGGAGGCCAGCAGGGGTTAGCAGTCATGTACAAAGTCTCAGAAAATCATAACCACATGGAGTAATTGCAGAAATTGGTATAATTAATGAACTTAATATGACTTTAACATTGGACAGAAGTGGCTAAAAATAAGGCTAGATATGTTAGACTAGTGTCAGGTTTGTATGTTCAGATAAAGAGATTTAACATTATTTCTTGAGGAATGGGGAGTCATTTTAAAGAAAATGAATTCTATTGCTAGATTTGTTTTAGTGAAATGATCCAATTAACAGTGAAAATGACTGAGTTGGTGTAGGCAAAACCAGAGGCAGAGAGACAATGTTAGAGTGATTGAATAGTGTAGATGTGGGAGGATGAGAGTTGATCTAATACAGGAATAGTGTGAATGATTAGGCTAAAGAATAAACATGAGAGATTATAATAAATGTGAGAGATTATAATTCTGGAGTTCAATAGATATTAGTGAACAAATAGAAGTGGCAGATAAGGGAAGAAAAAAGTTTTGATTAAAAACATTTTATAAACGGAGAAGTAGTGTGTACATTTTTACCTTGGGTACCTGTGGGTTCTTCAGATGAAGATGTATAGTATTCAGTAAAATATACAGCCCTAGAAAGATTCTGGGCTACAAGTATAAAATTAACAATTGTTAATGTGTAGGTAGTAGTAGAACTACTACCAGTAGAGGGGGTACGTGGTACAGACTGTATACTAATATTAGGATTAACGACACTGCAGGAAACACGCTAATCAATGATTCAGAGAAGTACCTGTTTTGTGTTTAATCAGAAGTGAATTTTTGGAGAAATAGATTTTTAATGAAAGTCATCCTTAGCTAAGATAAATTGAATGAGAGGGCAATTATCTAGAATCTGAAGAAAAAAATTTATTCCTCCAGACAATTTTTTCATCTGTCAATGAATGCTTTTGGAACGGGGGTTTATTGCCCCCATGAGGCCAAAAATTGCCCATGTGGAGGGTGTGTGGAAAAAAAAATCCTCAATCTTTTTATGTATAAAACAGAAGTGTACATATAGTAAATAGACAGATATATATCTGTAGTACAAACTTTCAAAAGGGCAATGATTTGGGGGAAAAATATTTAAGAAGTCTCCTGGGAGGGGGACAATAAAAATAATTAAGAAACACTGGTCTAGTATTAGGTGGAGTCTTCTATTATTTTATAAAGATATTTCTGTATATCATATGTGATTTGTGAACTCTTGAATGTCAACTCTCATACCAAATGTGATTTAATGGCCACAAAAGCACAAGGACTGGAAATTTCCCTCTCTTACATTTTTACTCCAGTTTCACAGTCTGACATTTTGACATATTTTGCCTGCTCAGCTGTTGTGAGGATGAACTTCTCTCTGCTTAGTTCATGTCCCTGAGGGAACATAAGCTTTTAATTTTGAAGAAACCAGGAACTTAGTGTCAAAATAATTAGTGTTACTTATTGGAAAATCATTAATGACATCATCATCAAAAATCACTCCAGTTTTGAGAGCTTCCTTTCTCCTAGGATGCTTTCATTTAGTTTACCACGTTTTTCCTTAATGTGGTCATCCAAATGAGTTGTATTTAATTTTTTTTTAAATTTACGCACATTTGACCTAACTCTAGATCTTATAGAAAGGATATTTTTAAATGCATGTTAAATTCTGGATACGTTTTTAGCACCTATGGTATTCTGCCTAAAGAAGCAGAGAAGAAACTAGTAATTATACAACTTCTTCCCCTGGTACTATCACATAAATAATGGGTTGTAAACAAGCCTAAAGAAAAAAAAATGTTTCTCCGGATACATTTTGTGGAATAAGCAGGTGACTTCTCTGCCAAATGCATGCATAAGGCAAGCAGATGAGATTCGTAACCTAATTCCTCTCAAGCAGAAAGGCAGTTTGGCTAGGTAAGCGAAGAGCAGCCTAAATCCTAGCTAAGGTGAGTAGAAATGGGTTTGTACATTGAATACCTAAATTCTAGCAAACAAATTCTTCTACAACTGAGGTATCTGAAAATAACATTCAGATTTAAATTGTACTTTTGCTGAATTATTTTGTAAACAAATGAACTTAAGGAGTCTTTAAAAAGAATTTCTGGGCTCATATTGTCATTGAAATTTTCAATTGAGTGACTCAGTAAGAAAAATCTCTTCTCAAAAAATCCTTTTAATCTTTCAGTCTTTTTTTATGCTCTCACTAAAGATCTAGGTCTGGGGAAAAAAATAACAAGATTTTCATTTTTAACATGTTATTTTCTGATATGAGGAAAGTTTTAACTTAGAGTCCACGACTTGCTGCTGGGGAGAGGGTGTCTTGTTTAGCTACAAAAATGATAGAACAATTATCAGTGCTTATCAATGCATGTTCTTTTATTTATTCTCTCCACCTTTAGGAGAATTTTTCAAAGGAGTTCTTGACCTGCAAACATTAACAACATTTTATCTGGTGCCTTTTTGACTTGACTCTTCCCTTCATGTTTGGAGGGAGATAGTAAGACTATTTTTTACTTGTCAGGAAAAATAGAAAAGTCCCCTCCATCGCATATTTCCATGGTTCCACTTTAGCCAGGCTTATGCTCAGCACAGTGACAGCCAATTTTGCCTGCCCAGCAAAAGGAGATGCAGGAGCCCCCTGCATCTTGTCTTGGCTTCACTCTCTATCCAAATCTACTTTTCTCCTCATCAGACCTGGTCACTGTTTGTCTCCTCTTTGCTTGAAGAATCCATGATGCATAAGCTGCAAGTTGTACATAATTTTACGTAGGTTTTATATTAATAATAAAAAGTTACATTATGCATGCATTATAATGAATTTCACTCAAATGCTAGGAAGACTGAAATATATCCACGGTGCCAATTATTTTTCCGTAAGTGTATATTAATTGAATTACTTCAAAATGTTATCAGAAGTTATTAAGGGAAATAAAAATAGGAAACAAAGCAAGATGCCAAAACTCTGTCCCTTTGATTATTTCAATATCAACTGAATGCAGTTACCATGTTTAAGACATTTTTCTTTAATTGGTAGCAACCTTCTTTGGACAGGAAGAAAGCATGCACTTTTGCCGAAGGGCATAATGCATTTGCCTCATAATAGCACAATATCTGTGTCTTTTATAACCCAGAAAAGTTGAATACTTGTGTGATGTCACTTTATAATAAAGAGTAGATATTCTGAATGCAGAAAGTTCACCTTGAGAATGAATAGCAGCTAGAACTGAGTAAATTAACTGAAGGAAAGGACAAAAATATATGAATAGACAACAGCATGTTTTCCCTTGAGGAGAGAAGCAATAGAATATTCACAAAAAAGCAATTACTATGAAAAGTAGTGATGTATGCAGAAAAAATGAAAGTTAATGAGTTAAATAGAAAAAGGAAAGATAAGACGGCAATAAAAAACACAAGTTAAAATGTTAAAATTATAAATACATGACTATCTGCAGCATCTGTAGATCATATGCTTCTTGAGTGCACCTGCTCATATGCATATCTTATCACCCCTGCCTGATTGTATACTACATGAGAAAATAATCTGTGATATGTTCATTTAATATTACTGACATCTCCTGTTCAAATGCTTAGTGTGGAGTTAGGATCTCAGAAACATAAATGTTGGACAAAAGAAATTTCATCATCTAGCTATAGGCTGTCTGGACATCCAGATCCCACAAGTATAAAGTGTCTGGGAATGTTTTCTGAACTAAGCCTCAGATGTCACTTAGAAGTTCTCTGAACTTAAGAATCCAACTGAGGAAAGATTCTGTACTTCTTCCCTGAAGTTTCACTGTGTTCAGACATCTGAGTCCCAAAGCCTAATGATCATGCAAATAGGAACAAATAAGAAAAATATTTGCATATTCAGGAATAACTCAATCTGTTCCACACCTCCCATTGATCAACACCTCCTGAAGTCCCCCCATATTTTTTTCACACTTTCACCTCCGCTTAAAAACCCATTGCCTTTTCACTCAGTATGATAATCTCCAAGTCCATCCAACGTTGCTTCAAATGGCATTATCATACTAAGTGAAGTAAGTCAGACAGAGAAGGACAAATATCACATGATATTGCTTATATGTGAAATCTAAAATAATTATACAAATGAACTTATTTACAAAACAGAAACAGACTCACAGGCATAGAAAACAAACGTATGGTTACCAAAGGGGAAAGGTGGAGGGGAGGGATGAATTGGGATTCGGGATTGATATATACACACTACTATATTTAAAATAGATAACCAACAAGGACCTACTGTACAGCACAGAGAACTCTGCTCAATATTCTGTCATAATCTAAATGGGAAAAGAATTTGAAAAAGAATACATATATGTATAAGTGAATCATTTTGCTATATATCTGAAACTAACACAACATTGTAAATCAATTATTGTCCAATATAAAATAAAAAATTTTTTAATTAAAAAAATAAAATAGATAAACAACAAGGTCCTGCTTTAGAATAGGGAATTATATTTAATATCTTGTAACAACTTATCATGGAAAAGAATATGAAAAAGAATATATATATATATATATATCTGAATCACTTTGTTGTATACCTGAAACTAACACAACATTGTAAATCAACTATACTTCAATTAAAAAAAAAAACAGGAAAAAAAACCCATTGCCTTTTGTTTTATTGGAGTTGAGCTCAAACTGAGTTATGGTCTCTATCACCTATAACCCTGAGTAAAGTCTTGCCTGTTTAACTTTGTCAGGTACAATTTTTGCTTTGGCAAAGATCATCAGAAAAAGTAGTCACATGAAACTGGATTTTCATTTGCCTTGTAATTGTTATAAAATCTATTATCTGTTTTATTATTCTGTGTCCCAGATAATGCCTTTTATAAGGTAGTAACAGTAAATTTTATTTTTTATTTATTGTTTTTTCAATGGCAAAACTGAATATTGTCCAGTTACTGAGGATATATAGAAATAGTCTTTATCTTAAAACACTGGTGGAAGTATAAATTGTTTCTATTTTGTGTCAACCCATTTAGTAATATACATCAATAATTTTAACACATTCACACTTTTAACCAAGTAATTCCAAGTCTTAAGAATTTACACTAAGGGAAAAGACAGCGATTTGTACAAATATTTATGAAAATATTTCTAAATGCTGAATAATGAAATAATGGTTAAGTAAATTATGGCATATCCAAAAGAAAAATTATTATAAAGATATAAATAACATTGGCAAATGATATTTAATAATATGCATTCATTATCCTTTTGTATTTTTAATGCCAACTGGGAGTAGAAAGAGATTTATTATGGCCATAGCCTAACCATGTGAAAGAAATTATCTAAGCAGATAATGACTTTGAAGGCTCAAGAGTGAATCTCGGATATAAAATATCAGTGAACTAGAGACACAGTAATAAACACTTTGCTCGGGAGGTAGATTTTGAATAGGCATCTTTATTTGGAACATATGACCTCTCAAGGAGAGCTTAGGAAGTACGTGCCCCTCTAAAATAATATGGAAATTATATGTATCTGTATGTACTTTTCTGGTCAGTGTTTAGATTTAATCAAGTTCTCAAAAGATTTGACAACCTCCAAAATCTTAAGAACAAACACGTTTGAATTAATAGAAGAATGTCTCTTATATTGGACCAAGGTGATTTTTCAGCTATTTCAATAATGATATAGGTAGTATTTTTAGCCATCCCTCTGTGCTTGCACAGCTTCTTGGTACATGCAGGCCCATAGTCTAAATATCATCAGTTTAAAATGTAAATGGAAACAAGAAAAATGATTTTATTAAATAGGTGTTCGCTATTCCATCAGCCAATATTGCCTTCCTCACTTAATTTTACACAATACCCACAATGTTGCTGAGAGTGACAGAGACTAATGGCATCAAAAGTTTTCTCTCACTCATGCAGGTACAAGCTAGATTTCAAATTATGTAGTCATTTGCTTTGTTCTAGGGGAACCTGTTTCTTTAGTAACAGCATTTTACTTTGTATGGTAATTGAGGTTTTCAGGAGGAAACTGCTTCTTCTATTAGGTTTCCTTGAGTAAAATTTCTGCAGAATATATTAAGAGTTCTGTTTCTCTAAACACTTTAAAACATTAGCTTACTTTTTAAATTATATACTGTACAGGTAAAATAAGCTGAACTCACTAAATAATTCCTATTTAGTTGTGGTGCATAAAGCTAAGACATTACACTGCAAGAAATATTACTGGTCGCCTTTTCAGCATTTTAAAGGTTTAAGAGCAGTATTCATCCATCCAATCATTCATTTATTTTAAACACAGGCATCAAAGACTGAGTGTGTCTAAGAGCATCAGGTAAATCTGGTCTCATGCACTTTATTTAGATGAAACAGAATGTCAAAGTTAAGAGTAGTAGAAAAAAAACATGTTTGATGAACACCCAGTTGAACAACATTGAAATATTCATAACTGATTCTTTGGAAAATAAATGCAATACAAGTGCATATAATTATAAAGTCCTAATAAAACAAAAAAGATTTGTTATAAAATTAGTTTGAATTTTAGTATCATTATACAATATTAAAAGAATACATAATAATCTTTTCAAAACATTAGTCATCTGTTTTATTTTGCATTTCTTTCCTCTTATTGTTTCCCTCTCTCTGAGTCTGGGCCATTAGAGTTTCTCAAAATGTTTGTATTACATAGATATATGTGTAAATGCTGCAAAGTTGACTCCAAATCTATATTAGACTTGAGTGTGCTTGTATGTCAATTCTTGTAATTATAAGTAGCCCCTCTCCAGACTATTACGTTTTCTTATGAAACACAACAGAAAGTATCAGATTAGGTGAAAAGAGTGGCTCAGGTTGCTCCAAGTAATTAAGAGAATTAAAGAAAGTTACTAGGGGATGCTTTATGTACAGCAGGGGCTCTGTAGATGAAGAAATATAACTGCTAGACACACTTGTACTGATTTGCACTGTAGAATTGAAATTATCAGGAGTAAATATAATTATGTAGCAAATTTAATAAATGTTGTTTGGGGTTCTGAAATGATACTTGGATCCACAAATTACATGGTGATAAATGTAGTAACATACACTCAACTGTACCTTAAAACACAAAAATATGTAGAACGTTCTGGAATGTAGCAGGATGGTTATGGTGAAATAGAGATGATAAATTACTGCTAGTATTGGGTGCTAAGACACTCATAGTTACTACCCATGCTCTCATGTTCCTTCTTTGATTATGTAATTTTGCCAAAATTATTTTTTAACATTCAATAGCTTAGATATCCAGGTTGTCCTCCTGAATTACAAATAAATTCTTTTATTCTTAGTAAGAAATAAGTAAATATTTGTTAACACTCAAAATGAAGTGCCTTAGATAAGTATTTAATTAACAAATAAAGTAGCTATTGCTCTTGAGCTGCAGTGATTGGCAATAATTGCTTTACGGAATTTAATAGTTATGAAATTAACAGAGATAAGTAATAAAAGGAAGAAATTAAGCTACACTTTCCATCATAACTTTAATTTGTGTGCTCTTAAGAATCATAAAAATGATTGGTCTTTTACTAAATGAATATTAAGATAAACATTTATACATACTATTTTATCTTTGGAGGACTATGTTGACCCACTAAGTCATAGTTGATAATTAAAATGCAATACAATTTTTATATTAAAAAGGAATAAAGTATTTTGTAAAATTTCCATATGGCACAAGCCTATGCAAAGTGTAACTCTTCTGCTATAATACTAATAACCATTAGTCTTCTACTTTAAACTAGTAAAATTTTAGAAAAAAAATTCAATAGTTCAAGTATACTTGAGTATTTTATCAAAATTGTTTAAAATATTGTATTAGTTTCCTAGTGCTGTTATAACAAAATTGCACAAACTGGGTCGCCTAAAACAACAGAAACTTATTCTCTCACAGTTCTGGGTGGTTGGAAGTCTGAAATCAAGGTTTCTGCCAGATCAAGGGCTTTAGGGAGGAATCCTTCTTTACCACTTGCAGCTTTTGGTGTTTGCCATCAGTCCTTGGTATTACTTGGCTTATAGACTCATTGCTCCAATCTCTGACTCCTTTGTCATATAGCCTTCTTCCCTGTGTATCTGTGTTTCTATATCTTCACATCATCTTTCTTCTGTGTATGTGCCTGTGCCCCAAATTCCCTCTTCTTAGGATATTGATCATATTGGATTTTGTGACCACCTTAATCCAGTATGACTACATCTTAATCTTACTACATCTGCAAAGACCGTATGTACAAATAAAGTCACTGTCTTAGGTGGTTTGGGCTGCTATAATAAAAATAAAATAGACTGGCTGGTTTAACCATCAGACGTTTATTTCTCACAGTCCTGGGAGGCTGGGAAGTCCAAGATCAAGGCACTAGTTGTCTCAGAGTCTGAAGAGAGTCCACTTCCTGGTTAATAGACAGCTGTCTTTACACTGTGTCCTCACATGGTAGAAGGGGTGAAAGAGCTCTCTGGGGTCTTTTTAAGGACACTAATCCCATCATGAGTGCTCCACTCATACAATATAATCTCCTCCCAGAGGCCTCACCTCCTAATAACATCACATGGGGAGTTAGGATCTCAACAAACCAGTTTTGTGGGGGACAACAACATTCACAATAGTCATATTCACAGGTTGTGAATGGACATGATTTTTTAGGGACATTATTCAACCCAGTACAAACATGAAATATCCATGTTCTTGTAAGTCCTAAGACTGACTACCCCAGCTGTGTGGGTGCCCTACAACAGCGGTCCCCAACATTTTGGCACCAGGGACTGGTTTTGTGGAAGACAATTTTTCCATGAACGGGGCTGGGGGGGGATGTTTCAGGCAGTAATGCGAGCGATGGGGAGCAATGCAGAGCAGCAGATGAAGCTTCACTTGCTCCCCCGCTGCTCACCTCCTGCTGTGCAGCCAAGTTCCTAACAGGCCAGGGACTGGTACCAGGGGTTGCGGACCCCTGTCCTACAATAAACAAAAACCCCACTGGAATATTCATCAACATACAATAGATAATATTTCTCATGCCCCAGTACAGGGACTGGCAAACTTTTTCAAATATTTTATGTTTTGCAGGCCAGATTGTCTCTGTTATAACTACTAACATCTGCTGTTGTAGCTCAAAAACGGCCATAAACAATAGGTAAATAGATGGGTGTAGGCCATGGTTTTGCCCACCCTTGCTATAGCAGAAAGAAATTATTTTATAACTTAATAGGGTAAAATTTTTAAAATACCAAGGAAAATCTGTTCACTGAAAGCATTGTCCACAATTTTTCAAAACTGTGTCCTATTCTTAATGCTACTTCAAGACCGACCTAGAAAGCAAAATGCATCTTAAAAATCAAACTCATAGAAAGAAACAAAGAATATTAAATTGTAAAATGTGAATGTGGGGGTGACTTTTAAAGTTCAGACATGAGGCCTTTCTGAGTGCCAGGCTTTGTGCGACTTCACAGACTGTATCTCCTTGAAGCTAACTCTGTCTGAAAATATTTCTGATATTTCATACACTCAGTACACTCAGTCTTACCAAATGAGATTTTTAAAAACTCACTAAAAATAACTCACAAATGAATTAAATGCATAATATATTACTTAAAGTGCCTAATACAGCATTTTGGACATTGAATGATGTCCCAATATTGAGACTTTTAGATTAATTTACTAACATCCTTAATATTAACATTGAGTGGTGAGTGCTGTCAAATAAAGGTAATTTTAAATGGAATTTATTATATAATAAATATTAAAATTAATAATATTATTCTTCTAGTTTTAGTATGATTATAGTTAGTCAAATATCAATAAATAAGTTGCTACTGAGGTATATGATTTTTTTTTTACATCTATATTGGAGTATAATTGCTTTACAATGGTGTGTTAGTTTCTGCTTTTTAACAAAGTGAATCAGCTATACTTATACATATATCCCCATATCTCTTCCCTCTTGCATCTCCCTCCCTCCCACCCTCCCTATCCCACCCCTCTAGGTGATCACAAAGCACCAAGCTGATCTCCCTGTGCTATGCAGCTGCTTTCCACTAGTTATCTATTTTACATTTGGTAGTGTATATATGTCCATGCCACTCTCTCACTTTGTCCCAGCTTATCCTTCCCACTCCCCATGTCCTCAAGTCCATTCTCTATGTCTGTGTCTTTATTACTGTCCTGCCCCTAGGTTCTTCAGAACAATTTTTTTTTTTTTTAGATTCCATATATATGTGTTAGCATATAGTATGTGTTTTTATCTTTCTGACTTACTTCACTCTGTATGACAGTCTCTAGGTCCATCCACCTCACTACAAATAACTCAGTTTTGTTCCTTTTTATGGGTGAGTAATATTCTATTGTATATATATGCCACATCTTCTTTATCCATTCATCTGTTGATGGACACTTAGGTTGCTTCCATGTCCTGGCTATTGTAAATAGAGCTGCAATGAACATTGAGGTACATGACTCTTTTTTTAACAGCTTTATATTAGAGTATAATTGCTTTACAATGGTGTGTCAGTTTCTGCTTTATAACAAATGAATCAGTTATACATATACATATGTCCCTATATGTCTTCCCTCTTGCACCTCCCTCCCTCTCACCCTCCCTATCCCACTCCTCTAGGTGGTCACAAAGCACCGACCTGATCTCCCTGTGCTATGCGGCTGCTTCTCACTAACTATCTATTTTACATTTGGTAGTGTATATATGCATGACTATTTTTGAATTATGGTTTTCTCAGGGTATATGCCCAGTAGTGGGATTGCTGGATCATATAGTAGTTCTATTTTTATTTTTTTAAGGAACATCCATACAGTTCTTCATAGTGGCTGTATCAGTTTACATTCCCAGCAACAGTGCAGGAGGGCTTAATAAAGTTTTAGCTATGAATGCTGTAAAATCAACATTCAGTGAACATTTTGAATCACTGAAAAAAAATCAATATTGTAGAAATGTTTCAAATCTCATCCATTTAAGTTTGATTGACAGAAGTTAAATTCCAAATACCATAAATTTTTGCCATTTTTTAAAAGTGAGAACTTTCTCTAGGAATGAAATTAACATCATTCACTTATTTCAATTATTGGGCTGGCCAAAAAGTTCGTTCAGGTTTTTCCATAAGATGTTGCAGAAAAATACGAACAAACTTTTTGGCCAACCCAGTACATAACTATCACCACAAAGAAGGATATCCTGAAACTTGTACCAAAAAAAAAAAAATAGATTATACCAGAAGAGTCCCAGATCCTTTGAGTCAGTACTTCATGGCCTGAGCAAATTTTACTTGTGAATTATATTGGACTTCTTCCTCTGAATGGCATGTATCACCCTGTCACATCTATGAAGTCACCAAATCTTGTTGCATCTGTTCAACACTTTTTGTTAGATTTTTTTGACTCGAACGAGCTTCTCCATTCCTAACATGCTGCCTTAATTTGGACTTCTAGATATTTCCCTCTAAAATACTAAATATTTCTCTTTCTTATATCAGTCTGTACCCTTTCCAAACTATTCTCTGCATTCTTCTTAGGATACTTTTAAAAATGGAAATCTTATCACAAAACTCCCCACTTTAAGTCCTTCAAAGACTGTCTTTAGAAAAAATTTCAAACTTTTCTTTAGACAGCTTTATTGAGGTATAATTGATGAGAAACTGCACATATTTAAAGTATACAGTTTGTTGAGTTTTGACATATGCATACACCCATGAAACCATCACTATAATTAAGGTAATAAGCATATCCATCACCTCCAAAGGTTTTCTTTTTCCCCTTTGTGTTTTTGTTTATTTGTTTGTTTTCTTTTTTGTGTCTTTTGTGGTAAGAACACTTAACATGAGATTCCATCTTAACAAATGCACAACACAGTATTGCTAACTAAGGGCACAATGTTGTACAATAGATTCTAGAATTTATTAATCTTGTATAACTGAAACTTTACATGTTTTGAACGACTTTCATCTATTTGATATACCACATTAGCAGAATGAATGATAAAAATCACATGATTATCTCAACAGAGGCAGAAATAGCATTTGACAAAATTCAACACACTTTCCTTTTAAAAACCCTCGAGAAACTTAGGTATAGAATTTACCTCAACATACTAAATGTCATATATTGACAAGCCCACAGCTAACATCATACTCAAATTGTGAAAAACTGGAAAGTTTTCTTCTAAGATATGGAACAAGGTAAAGATGCACACTCATACCACTTTTATTCAACATAGTACTGGAAGTCCTAGCCAGAGAAACCTGGTAAGAAAAAGAAGTAAAAGGCATCCAAATTGGAAAGGAAGAAGTAAAATTACCTCTGTTTGCAGATGATATGATCTTATATATAGAAAATCCTAAAGACTCCTCAAACTACTTACATTAACACAAAATGTTCTTTAAGAACTTGGTCATATATAATATATATGAAGCCTCCTATGTGTGTGCATATATAGCCTTAGCCCCTACTATGGCCATGCTGTCCATTATACAAAGCATTCTCTTTACCTGAAATCATATTCCACCTTACCTTTTTAAATTTAGCTAGATTCTAACTGTCCCTTAGGAACCCTCAGCTCAGCTTTAGCCCTATGAAGCCTTTCTTGATTCTCCCAATCTGATTTAGATGATCATCTTCTTTGACTTTAACACAACCCATGTTTAATAGGTACAAAGTATACACTCTATTGCAATTATAAATGATATGATTTTTATTGTCCAATAGAAAAGAAAGCTTACCGCAAACAAGAAATATGTAGTGTGTACAGAAGGTAGAAAGTTGAGAAATGTTGCAGAGACAAGTTGAGGCCACGTAATAAAGGTCCTGGCATACCAGGGATAGAAAATTTTCATTGTCTGTGTAAGTGATAGAGTACAACTGATGTGCTTTTTTTTTTTTTTTTTTTAAACAGAATTGTGGATTAGGAAGATCAGTCAGGCAATAATGACTAAAATGAAATGGAGAAGAGAAAAAATGTATTTCCAGTCAGGAAATAGCAGCATTAGTCTATTCTAGCTGAAACACACTAAACTGGAAAAATGGCAGTTGGGAAGGTGATCAGTTGAGGTGATTTCTTTGTTTTGCTTTGCTTTCCCTTGTACAGGTTAATTCTTCTTCTCACCAGCCCTTTATACCCTGGGACTTTGAAAATTGTTCTAATAACCTCTACTTCTGAAGAGTTAAGTACTCTTTTCTCTATATAGTAAAATTGGTTTTTAGACCCCTCTCAAAAGATTTTTTTCTATTTCCTTTTCCTGGTCCTAGTCCCTTACATATTTATCTGATGAACATATTTTTAGATTCTTGAGCCTAAATCTTTTCATTAAATTTGTAGGACTTCAACATTTAACTAGAATTTCCAAATTGCAGGCACTGGAAGATTTTATAACGCCAGAGTTTGCTATACCAGTGATCTAATTATAATTTTTACTAATATTTATTTAAGGCTTACTATGAGCCAACTATTAAGTTAAGCACTTTAAATGAGTATCACTTTCATTTATCCTCACAGCACTGAATTATGTCTTATTTTCAAAAATGAGAAAATTGATGCTTCAATAAGTGATGCAAGTTGCCAAGGCCACATGAATAACAAGTGCTTGAGGAGGAATTCAAACTTAAGTCAATAAAGCCTGTGGTCTTAATTACAAAAAAAACTACCAACTTATGACTCCCCATATTCCAGAGCCAAGATATATGTGTGTGTGTGTGTGTGTGTGTGTGTGTGTGTGTGTGTTATGTGTTAAAGTGAATTGTGAGAAGTAGAAGAGGGTGAGTGTAAGGAAGGCTGGGGTTTATATGTCATGGTAGAGATAATAACAATATGACTGATTTTAAAATCTGTACATTGAAGTGGATCTAATGAATTTTATATGGAGGCAGATAAATAGAGTATGGAAAACAACAACCACATTAGCATAATGGGAATATGGTTCTGCCTAAGTGGCTAGAGGAAATTATTTTTTAACCATTAATGCAAATATGTAGTGTTTCATTTTCTATCTTCTGATCATTTTAAATAACGTGCCTATGTAGTAAACAGTGGGCTTTTTTCTATAAAAGATCATTGTAATATTTGGTTTTTCCAAATTCAGCAAAACATCCCAAATGAGCTCATTTGTTGAGGTCTTGTAGGCAAAACAGACATTTAATTCTTCAGATTTTCACTGTTTGTGGAATTATTTTTATATTTTGATATGTAAACAATGTAAAATATTATTATATAACAGTTAATTAGTAAATATTGATAAGATAATCCAAAATTCTGCTAGATAACACAATAAAACTAGAATATTTTCTCTATTTTAAATTTTTAAAATAGAAGGGTTATTTTTAAACTCAAAAATTGTACTCTCTGATATTACATAACTTCAAAATACCATCATATTCCTCATAACAAGAAGAGCATAATTTTTTAGGATTAAAGAAATTCAAGATGAAGTTTATTAGTGAAATAATTTACAATAGCTCAGTGGGGATGCTGAATAAGAGGGTGTGTGAAGAAAGACAATTCCCTTGGTTCAAACACGTGGATGCAAAACTTTGTAAAAGTTACTTTGAAATATCTTTCTCCTAAAGTTTATTTTAATCCTTTATTCTGTGTATAATGAATTGATTATATTTTACAATTTTATTTTATAAATATTTTTCTAAGTGTATGTATGACCCTTCACATATTCTCTAGAAAATGTAGAAGTATACTTATAAATTAAAGTTTTAGACTCATTTTTTGAAGCTATGGAAAATAGACTGTAGCCTTAGCCCTCCTTTGCATCATTTTCAGTCCAGGCCCATTCTCTGTTCAAACCTATGAAAATATTAAGAAAATGGTATTAACTAATGTTAAACAAGATTTCTGTTTCTTAGAGAAGCACTTAACTTCATTACGTTCATTTTTGACCATCTATTTTGCTATATATGAAATGGCTATTGGGTTACTTGATAAAATTCTGGTTTCTACAGATATAAATTTAATTGTTCTATATTTCCATGCTTTATGTTCCTGAAATTATACTTCATATTCATATTTACCTTTTCTATCCAAACAATTTTTTGAAAATAAATATACAGATATGCAGAGTTAGCCTATTATTTCAAAATAAATAATAATGTTAAGTCATGTTGAATATCTAAACAATAATAATTGTTCACTCTGAAAAAAAAATTTCTTCTTTGTATCTTATTCACTAAGTAAACCATTCAACATTTTTAAAGCACTTATTATATTTCATGCAGTATAATAAGTTGTGAAGGGATATAAAAGTGATGTAAGTTTCTACCAGTAAAGACATGGGGAATATGGTCATTACTGATAACTCATGAATCAAAGAAGAACAAAAATATTCTCAGAGTGCAAGGGTGGAAAAGTAGTCACAATGGTGGTGAGTGATATTTGAGTTAGGCCACAAAGATTAATAGAATTTTATTAGGCATATATAAGGAGATCAAAGAGAAATCAGGGTAAAAAGAATAGTATGGAAAAAAAGGCATAGAAGATGAAAGAATTACAAAGATATGAGACTTTGAAATTTAGGAAGTCCTTAATAACCAAACTAGAATGAGATTCTTCCTTCTCCCTAAATTCATATACTCAGTCATTAATCTCATTGCATCTTCCTCCAAGATGCTTTTATTACTTCTCTATTTTCACTGCAGTCCTAATATAGATCTTTATCATCTTGATCAGTGGTTCTCAACTAAGGGTGGTTTTGCCCCCAAGGGGATATTTGGCAGTGTCTAGATATATTTGTGATACAACTAAAAGCAGGGTACTAATGGGATCTGGTGGATAGAAGCCAAGGATGATAGTAAATATCCTACAATCCCACAACAAAGAATTATCTGACCCAAAATGTCAGCAGTGCCAAGGTAGAGAAACCCTAATGTAGATTATGCAAAAATCTCCCTAACTTTATCCCTGCTTCAAGGATTGCTCAAGGAGTGCAAAGAAATCATCTAGTCATGTAATACCACTTACTGACTGAGTTTGAGTTGTTTATGTATTATTCAAGAAAATATATTTATTAGATTTATTAGTTGAAACACCTAATGTTTGGGGTCAATAGAGAAATAATATCTGGAGATACTAATTAATATGAATGAAGTAAAAAGGATATAGTTCAAAATACAGAGAAGGCTAAATCTTCTTGAGAAAATCTTTAAAAGGAAAGGAGGAAGTAAACAGTAAAAGTTTTATATTTAAATGTGAGTGAAGATAGGCTAGCCAATAAAAAACCAAATAAACACAAAACCAAGACAGAACTATCAGGAAGGTGGAAGGAGAAGAGCTCTTAATAAAGCACATGTCTTTAGTCACTCTCCACCTTTGTGAACTTGGCCACCATCCCCAACATGCCCTTGATTCCTATTAGGATGAGTAGCAATTCCATTTATCCCAAACATACATTTGTTATTTATCTTCCTAATATTTTTAAGCTCTCTGTTCATTCTCATTCTTAGGAAAATCTTTAAAGCAATAGAACCAAAGGAAAAGCAACCAAGTTCTTTTAAAATGTGAAAATTAGGGGGTTACAGAATATAAGGAAGAAGAAATATCAGTGGACACAAAATCCCAGTTGACTATCAACCCTCTCTTAACTATCAGCTCTTTCAATCCACGTCTTGATGTACCAAGGATGATCAGGGAAGTGAAATGGCACTCTTTCATCAATCAATTCCAGGACGTCTTTAAAGTGCTGTCTAGTTCAAGACAGAGGCCAACTTTCTTACAGAAAAACAAAATTCCCTTGGCAGAAGTTGAGCTGAAATATTTTGCCCAACACAGTAATTTTGGCATTTTAAAATTACCAGGTGGTCACGTCACATTACACATGCTTATAATTAGTTGGATTAAAAAAAATCTTGAAGTGGCTGTGTTGAGTGAACAACCTATTTCAATATTTGGCCCAACTTTTCCCAGGTGTGAGGGAAAAGCCTTTATTTGTATTAGATTCTGCCTGCATTAAAACACCATTTAAAATTTTTGACTTCATTGATTTGTTAAAACTATCAAATGGTTTACTTAGTAAAATAAATATTCACTTCAGAAAATAAAATAAACCAATTACTGTACTTAGTTTCATCCACATAATTAGAAGGCATTAGACCATTCACTTAACTGCTCAAACAGAAGTAAAGACTCTCTTTTTCACTTTTGTGATCACATCTTTTTTGTATCCTGAGGCTGTGCACCATAAATATAAGCATTGAGAGGAAGGAAAAAAAGAAAGTGAGATGCTAGCAATTTAAAAATTATAAGAAACAAAAAACCTAAAAGTGAGAAAATATTACTCTTCTATTTGTTTGTTTCTCTTGTCTATATACCTCAATGCATTTATTTGAGGAATAATAAATTACACTATACAGGTTTATGGCAGAAAATGTGAAATGAGAATAAATTAAATATTATACTATATATTTATTTATTTTTCATATATTTATTGACCACCTACTATGTGCAAGGTGCTAACCTTACCACTGTTTACATAGCTGCATTTGCATAGCTGCATTTACAGTTTTAACAAGACATGAAAGCACTTTTTTGAGCTTGAAGTTTAGAATAAGAGACAGAAATTGAAGAACCAATTACACAACTATTTTATTAAAATGCCAATAAATGATATTTGAGAAAATTACAAGTTGCTATGAGAGTATATACCACAGGGAAGGACCTAAGTCCAGAGGTTTGAATAAAGTTTTCTCAATGAGATCATGAATGAATTGAACTTTGAAGATTTGTGGCAATAGGGTAGATGAGGAAGAGGGAAAAATTCATGCCGGGAAGAGGAAAAGTAATGGCAGAATGTTTTTAGGTAGAAGGGAGAATGAATCATTTGAGAACAGTGAAATATGTCAGGAAGAATATAGGGTGGCAAAGGAGCTGTGTTGGAGACTCTGTAAAGAATAAAATGAGCAAGGGTCAAATCATGTATATTCTCCTAATTCATGTTAAGATTGCAGTTTTTATCTCACATCAATGGAAACTGTTAAAATTTTGAAATAGGGTTCTGGTGGGGGGAGTTAGTATTTCCATTGTGTACATGCTTCTTTGGCTGCAGTATGAAAAGCAAGTTGAAGGAGGGAAGAATGTACTCAGGGAAACAACTAAGGAAGAATGCATTTCCTTAGGTAGAGACTAGGTAGAAAGGTCTAGGCTGGTATCGGTGGAGATACAGAAAAGCAAAGAGATTTGAGTTATTTAGGGGTTAAAACAGGCAGAACTAGATAATGCATAAATTGTAGGCTGTGATGAAAGAAGGGTGGGGGAATTGGGACTTCAGGTTTATAGTTTGAAAAACTAGGTGTTTGGAAGTATCATTCCATAAAATGGGGACAACTTTTCACTTTAAAAATTAATGTTAGAGAAGGATCAATTTTGGTATAAATTTTGAAATGCCAATTAGATATCGAAAGAGGTGAGAAAGTATGCAGGACAACATGTGACATTTAATATGCATTTAGTATGTAGTAGCTTAAAAATGAATTCGTGAATGAATGAAGAAAACAGCATGATATTTGTTTGTTAAAAAGTATAAATACTTATCATAAAAAACTGGAAAATGCACAGAAAATTGAGTGACTTGCCAAAGGTCATCTGGAAACATAAAGGAAATAATTTAAATAAAATGGAAAAGAAGCACAAGCTTATATTAAATTATGCTGAGTCCAGTACCTATTTATTTTTAAAATTGAAACACTTTTCTCTGAACTTATGATACATTGAAATTCATTGAAAATATTATTCATACACATATCTAAGTCAAATACATAATCTACCAAATGGTTTCTGGCATATATTTTCCTTTTAGTATTTCTTCAGAACATACTATGAAAATACATGAGATAAATGGGATTTATAAGGAGAGACGTAGCAATTTTTTGGATAAATAAATAAGAAATGAAAATCTAATTTAAAAACATATCACAAGACTAACTTACTTGTTATATACATAAAGTACATTTTAATAGATCATATACAGAATGTTTCTTTTACATTTCAATTGCATTTATAAGCAATGTTGTCCATTATCCAATATTATTTCTTATTAGTTGTGTCTTACTTTTGTTCAGTTTTTACTATTGAATTTGCTATAGGAGATTATGTTTGGTGATAAGATTTTAAGTATAACAACATTATATTGGGAGATATATATATATATATATATATATATATATATATTCTTTTTTTTTTTTTCAATTCAAATGAAATCTTTTTTCCAAGTTTACAAATTTCCCTCCATACTTAATTTATTGGAAATAATGAGCATACAGGTAGGACATTTCAGTGATTCAAAATTCTTTAATGGAGGAAAAATTACGTTTTAGCTTTGAGAAAAGTTATTTTCATGAATAAAACGATTCTTATATTCACAGATCCCAAGGTAGTCATTCTGCGGTATAGTTTTAGATTTGTAACTATTTTTGAGTGGAAGATCATGGTTAAATCTTAATCCCCAATTTCAATGATGGGGTGAACATCAGAATTGTTACTTTGATATCTTTTGATATTTAGGTTGAGTTGAGGAAATATAATTTAAAACAGAATCTTCCAACCTTAAAAACCTCTCCACAAAGGTAGAAGAGAAAGAAAACTATAAACCAGCATGTGATATACATCACAGGCAATCCACTGAAGAGACTGCAGAAAGAAAGAAACAATATCTTTTTATACAGCTAATCAGATACTCCCCATTACATAAATATTCTCAAGATAAACAATAACTAGTCCTCCGGTAAGAGGCTTGACAACAGCATCTGTCCTATCAAGTTCATCCTAAACTCACTTGGCAGTGGGGTGACCATGTGTGTTAGCTAACTGGCATTATCCAGTGGAAACATAAACATCTTGTATCCTTATGACAATAGCTTCCCAACTTGGAGTGAAGCATCCACTGATGTTAGGTTCCTACCCTCCCACAAAACTCAGAGATTCAGCTGATGTCTTCCTTGATGATTACATTTCAAAGAGATGTTCCCCATGTCTTGAGAAAGACATTCCTGGGTCCTAAAGCTGGCAAGAAGCTTAATTAGCTTTAAAACAACTTACATACATTTCAAAGTGACAAAGAAGAAGCTTATAATTACAAGTTTTCTCAAGCAAATGCTCTAAGATGAGAGAAGTGTGGTCAGAGGAATCTCTTTTGCTATTTTTAACATGAAGAATTAAGTCTCTTATTTTTAATTCTTATTTGCCTTTCCAACTCCTGCCTGTGTTACTATAAAATAGTAACAATTTTAAAATTATGTCCATTGCTATTTCCACCATTGTCTGGGCAAATTGCAGCCATCTAAATATCCAGTAAATACACAGTGAAATAAAAGCAAAGCAATTATCAAAATTGTGATGGAATAGCAGAATTACTGATTTTTAAAAAAATCAGTACATTGTTTGCCTTTGGGAAATAACCTTTGACTATATCATATCAATGGTAAAGGTTAAATAAAATTCTTAGTTAGCAATGAATAACAATTTTTCCTAGTCATACATGAATTTTACAAATTGTTGTGATATTTTTGTTGCCTGGGTTTTCAATGAATAACTTTCTAAATATTGTGTGGTGGATCCTTATGAAGTCTTTCCCCACCTAAGTGTAAGGAGTAGCTTAACTCTGTATACTAATAGTCTGAATTTTTAATTAAGTTTTTCTTGCAAGGCCTAATAAATTTCTCCTGCGTTTTAAAGAATTACCTAAGTACCATCACATTTATATGATTCTAGGCCCTTTACTAATTGTTCTACCTTTACAAATAATTTATCCAGATATGAAACACAATGATATCCATGGCCATCATCTAGGATAAAAGTCTTATTATGAGGCACCCATTGAAAGGTACAGATTGAAATTCTAGCGAGTAATGTATATGGCTCTAACTGTTTTAAGTCTTTAGGACACAGCCATCCTGTGGGTGTTTTTGTTTTGTTTTGCTTACTTTGGGTCTAAATCGATAGTTATACTATTATAACAGTTACCAAAATCTCCCTGAATAGCAGGCATTAATATTTATTTATCGACCCATATTGGGACTGGAGAGAAATTGCACCCTTAAATTAACCAAGTAATATTAGCCCTGTCTTTTGCAGTCTCTATATTACAATTCCAAATTTCTGTTTTTCTATTAATTAGAGTTTTTACATCATCTTTCCAATCAAACCAGTTAAAATACTCGTGTTTCACATTTCAGGATTGAGTAGCTGGAGGCATATTAGTCACTTTTACTTTGTTATTATCAAAAATTACTAATGAAGATGGTCTCTCTTTTACTCTGTCATTAATCAGATTGTTGGACTTATAAGTCCAGACCCTGCTTATACTGGCAGGACAGTTTAGAGCTGATGGGAAAAGAGACTGTGGGAGCCATTACTGGGAGGACAGAAAGAAAACAAAAAATAACAAGTAATTTCTGTTTTCTAGTAAACTGTGATTCTTACAGTAATCAAAATAACCTCACTGTGATTATGACAGCAAGACAGTCTATGAGAAAAGTAATATGTTTTCTAGAACACTTGTTTTCATTTGAGTTCAGTACTAGTATCAGTTACTCTTGAAAACTTAAGTTTCAAATGCTTTGTGGGAACCACAGTCCAGTCCTGTTGTGCTGGCTTTACATGGGGAAGCATGAATTCTTGTGAGTTTTTGTTAACTCTGAGAACTGAATGGATGATCAGTAACACTTGAAAGGCTCTTCTCAGCAGGGTAACAGTCTGTCTTTCTTACAGAACACCTATGTGTAGATGAAATATCCCTGTCCATAGGGATAGGTCCTTCCAGATCCTTATGGCTTTAAGTCTCAGGGTTTCTACAGAAGAAAGAAGCTCTTTTAAGTATTGAAAATGATTGTGATTATGAGAAGATTCACTGAAGTCCAATAGAGGGCATGATCTCAGACTCAAATTCATACATTCAAGGCCTGCCAAACATATATTCAAAGGGAGAGATTCTGTGTTTGTGTGCAGGGGTCATTCTAGCAAGGCTAATGGAAAAACTCTGAGCCATTTCAACCAGTTAGATAGATGAATCTTAGCCAATGAATTTTTAAAGTTTGATTCAATCATTCTACTTGATTGTAGTCTAACAGACGACCATACTGTTACCTCAACACCAACCAATCAGAGGATGATTACATACCCTGCAGCCCTCCCCTCAAATTCCAAATTTGAGGAAGGGTGTATGATAACGTATAGGAATCTGCAAACATTTGCATAATTCCTGGACAAAAGTAGAGATAACACAACTTTCATTATTGGATTCAAATGCTCTGGTATTGAAACTATGCAGAACCCTGTGGGGCCCTCCCAGGCACAAAAGTCTTTCGGTGTCCCCTGTTCCCCCTGTTTCTTGTTTGTAGGAGAAAGGCTTTCAGCCTCCTAGACCTTCCAAAGGGCAGATTCAAGCAGTTACTAATTAAGAGAGTGACGGAATGCAGAAAGAAACAATAGTGCAGTGATGGGGAACCTGGTCCTGGTTCCTCCTCAGGGGAGGTACATAACAATTTGATACATATCTCTGAGTTCTTCTATGGGAACTAAGCAGCCCCCCAACCCCACCCCAGGTGGAGGATGACAGCTTCAGGCTGAACACAAGCACTTGACTCCAGACTGGTTGGAACAAGAAGGCTGATGATTGACATTCCAGGAACATCATACTATTATCTCACCACCAACCAATCAGACGAGGGTTTCACACCCTGCAGCCCTCCCCCTAAATTTTGCCTATAAAAACTTCTTCCCTGAAACCCATTGGAGAGTTCAAGTCTTTTGAGCATAAGCCACCCGTTCTCCTTGCAATAAACCTTTTTTATTCAGATGATTTTGTTTATGACACAACATCTAGTCAGGCTGTGATATAGGATTTTTTTTTAGTTAATTCCCATGTCCAGTCAGATTTCTTCTAGCCCATTTTATAATCCATTTGCCTATTTTTTCTAAGAAGCATGTTTTGGAAATGGAAAAACCCTTTCTTATTGTATTAAAAGTAAAACTTCTAAATTTGGAGTCTGTCATGTTTTAATAACAGCTTTCACAGCTCTCTATGCAAAATGAATTATTGATATTTTAGCATGCAATTGTAAAGCTCTCCACAAATTTCTATCAGATTATTTAGTTCCCATTGAAGTAAAAATATTTTTTAAACATTTGCTTTATAGCATGACAGATACCATATAGTTATTAGTCATATGCATATATATAGTTATATATATAACAAATTCATGAAAATTCATAACTATTCATGGAAAATGAATATACATAAATATATAAATGAAAATATTCACTTTAAATCTAGAACCAAGTATTATAGCTCTACTAAATGTTATTAACTTGTCTGCTTGTGCAGATTTAATTCCAGACAACACGTCAGCTTCCAAAATTTTGTAAGTTACCAGAGCATAGGAAGATATAAGGGAGCCACTTTTATCCTGAGTACAAGACTCTTGAGTAAGCATTGTTAAATATGTAAAGTGAGTCAGAGCATCAGATAATCAGGTCAAAATTTGGAATACCCAAATGTTAAAATTCCCCAAATTTGGAATCCTCAAAGCTGGGAGAAAGGTGATAACCAATTTCAGGTTTCAAAAGCCTCTTCATATTCTAGGGGCCAAAGCAGAAATTTGGAGAATTATCATGTAAATCAGTAGTTTTTCCTACTGTGCAAAAACTAGAATCCACTGTATAATATTGTACTTGTCCCCAAATTGTCTAAATATTTTCACTGTTAGTAGTCGATTATATCTGCAAAGTGAGCTGACTTCTAGATTGTAACATTCTATGGCCTGTAGCTAACAACAGATGCCCTCAGTTAAGCAATATTGCAATTTGCCTAATGGGCCTCTTTGCTACTGTGAAGCAAAGAAATGTCACAAAGCTAAAGTGTCAATTTTGCATTTTTCTCTAATTTCTGAGGCTACCAAAAACTTTCTAAATTTGAATAATTATAGATCCCCCTGAGGAAAACATTTCTCTAGGTTTTTGTTTGTATGTTTGTTTGTAAATGACTAGAGAAAATAAGAGTCCCTAAATCTTTGAGAGATCCTGTATCATAAATATTGGACTCCTTCACAGAAAAAAGAAACAAGATTCATATGCTAGAGGAAGAGAAAAAAAGAAGGAAGCAATGAAGGAAGAAAGGAAAGAAGGAAGGGAAGGAGGGAGGGAGAAAGAAAAAAATGCAGAACATAGATCAATTACAGAGAAAAACTTTGTAGACAATAGTACTGAAGTCAGAAGAAAAGAATTGCAGAATTAGAAACTATATGGATTAATGGAACTACAAATTATTTACTTCTCTAAAATCTTGTACAAATCTATATAAAGGTCATCTTTATCAAATTTCTCTTTCTTCTTTATTGGAAGTATGGGAGTATTACAGAATGTGTGCCCTTTTAAAAAGTATCCTTTGTTTTTCTAAATTTTTTATTACTGATTTTATTATTTTTAATTGAACTCCTAACAAAGGATACTGTTTTACATATGGCCATAACTTATCCTTTTGGTAAATGCTTTTTACTGATTCTGTATCTCAAATGAAATCAGTATCATTATTCCCTAGGGCCCAAGTGATACATCAATTGGTTTCAGCTCAGGGTGCTCTTCCAGCATGGATGACTACCACTCTCTCCAGATCCTTTTTCTTTCAGAAGGCATATGGTAACTAAGTAAAATGCCTTTTCTTAAGATGCTCCACTGTCAGGCCTTCGAAATACAGAAAATGGTAGCCTTTCTGACAGCAGGTCTCTCCCTAGTAGATTTACAGGAGAATCAGAAGAAAGTAATGATGCATGTTCCTCAGTCTGGGTACCAATCTGTATGGGAACCAAGGAGGAAAAGGAACAAGAATGAAAAGGAACATGACTAACAACGTGACAGCTGCATTGGTCTTTTCTTCACCAAATGGAAGGTGAGAAATTCTTAAGAAAACTTCATATTAAGTAGAACCAGTATCACTAGTTCCCACCTATGAGATATCTTAAATCTGTTTACTTTAAGTGGTTTGCCAATTATTCCCTAGCCTTCTGGGCTTCCCTGATTCCCTTGCTCCTGCGTCCTTCAGCGTCTCTTTCTACAATGCATCTTCCGATATTCTGGTTTCTTGTAAAAATGACATTCATTCTCCATTCGTCCTTTATTCCCTTCGTAGGTTGGCCAGAGCAGGGTTTATTCCATTTGCTTTAGGAAAGAGTTCTGAGCAGCCAACTCAGCAATCTTTGATGTGTTCCTTGTCTTTCTCTAGATTATCCCAAAACTGAGTAGTTGCTGCTAAAATCTGGGTGCCAGTCTGCCTTTGCCATCCTACCGCATTTTCCTTAACTTGGTTTTGGAGAGTCTGCATGAAAGCCAAGATAAAGGTGGCTAGGGTTAGTGGGCTATTTTGATCTGCTCTTGGATCCATGCCAATAAATTTTGTGAAAGCGTTAACAAACCACTAATGGAAATCAGCTGAGAATAGACCCATTTTCTGGGTATAACACTACAACTTCTCCCAGTTCATAACAATAAGGCTTCAAGTACTGCTTTTAGCCACCCCTTTCACTGGGTCTCTAACACCTTCAGATCTTCCATACTTGTGTGGGTGACAGATAATTATCTTCTCCTGGTCACAATAACTCCTTGATGTGGTGATCTTTGGAACCCCAAAGTTCTTGCTCCATCAAAAGAGCAAAATTGGCTGATTGCAGACTTCCATAAGGCAGCCAGTATACATCTCCACATGTGGGGCAGTAAACTGAAAACAGGCTTTGGAGTAATTCAAACCTCTGGGACACAGGGGAAAGAAGTCTTTAAGTGAGTAACATCAGCTGATAAGGAAGGCATGGGAATGACTCAGGAGTCCTTGGGTAGCTTTTCAACAGCATCATCTTTGTTGGTGGTCCAAATAGGAAGGGCTTTTTGAGACAAGAAAAATGTAAATTATATGGAACTTTGGCTTCCATTCCTGTGTTGACATTCATCTGATTAACACCTGGTTTGTTTGCCCTTTTTTCAAGTGACTAGTGCTGCTATTCTTCATCCTGTTGCCTTCATAGGGGGCAGTCATTTATCCAAGTTCACAATTTCTTCCTGATCAGGTCTCCTTATCATATTTGCTCACCTAGCTATTTGGTGTAGGTATGATAAGGAGGTGGAATCTGGGCTAAGCCAGTGGGTAATCACATCTTTGTCCTCAAACAGAACAAATTATCAGCTAACAAATTTGTGTCCTCATCACTCTTTTTAGGTAATCCCTTAATGAAGGGAACCATCTATCTAAAAGGTCATCACTTCCCCCTTCTCCAGAATCATTCTGAGGCCATGAGGGTTAAAGACAAATGAAGAAGAGGGAGCTGACAGAGCAGAGAAAGGAGGAGAATGCTTCTGTGAAAAGGAAGGTGTCTTTAATTCTTGCATTTCCTCTTCCATTACTCTCTATATTTTCTTCTAGCTATCCAAATTATTTTTACTTCTTTTTTCTTGGAATTATATTCTAAAATACCAGTAATTCATTTGTTTGAGATGAGGGCTGTATTAATTTTCTAGGGATGCCATAATGAAATACCACAGACTGTGTGGCTTAAACAACATCCCTTCTCCATTGCCAGAATTGTTGGAGAAATAATTTAAAACAAAATATCCCCCCAAGTCTGAAAATTTCTCCACAAAGTAAAAGAGAATATTTTAAAAATGTATAATTGGGTAAGCATTAACCCAGAATGTGATGCTATCACAGGCAATCAGCTGAAAGGATTGCAAGTGGAAAGATACCTCACACGTTTATAGAGTAAACCAGGTACACCCCATCACGTACATGTTCTCAAGATAAACCATAACTAGTCCTCAACTAAGATGACTTGACAGCACCATTTATCACAGAATTCATTCTAAATTCATTTGGTAATTGGGGTGACCATCTGTGTTAGTTAACTGGCTTTATCCAAAGGGAAAATAAAACTCTCATGTCATTATGGCAAGAGGTAGTTTTACAACTTAGAGTGAGGCACACCACCCAGGTTATGTCCTACCTTCCCACAGATAGTCTGGATAGAGGTGCTATCTTCCTTATGATTACCTTTCAGAGAGATGGTTCTGGGGTCTCTGAAAAATATATTACTGGGCTTTAGATCATATGCACCTAGTAATACTAGTAAATATTTGTTTATACAATGGATAGTTCTATACTACTACTTTACTAGACAATATAGTAGGCACTCATTCATCATTATCATCTTCATCATCGTCATCTTATATTTTCTGAATGGAATGTACATTTTGTGGCTTTGCCTCATGCCTGAAATCTTTTGTGGCTTTGCATCTATGGGAATGATAATAAATTTACTACTACTCTCATTACAAAGATGAAGAAACAGGAACACTCTTTAAATTAGTTACCCAACATCACAGAACAGTTCTTGATAGGGTAGAGCTGATAATTTTTCTAGGTCTAAGATACACAGACATCATTAGGATATACATATTTTGTTAACAGATTTTTTCTGTGTATAGATTTTCACGTGGTATTAAAACTCATTCATGCCTTGACATACTTAAAGTGAGGCAAAGGAAGAACCTACAACCAAGATTACTCTACCCGGCAAGGATCTCATTCAGACTCGATGGAGAAATAAAAAGCTTTACAGACAAGCAAAAGCTAAGAGAATTTAGAACCACTAAACCAGCTCTACAATGAATGCTAAAGGAACATTTCTAAGTGGGAAACACAAGAGAAGAAAAGGACCTACAAAAACAAACCCAAAACAATTCAGAAAATGGTCATAGGAACATAAATGGCAATACTTACCTTAAACGTGAATGTATTAAATGCTCCAACCAAAAGACACAGGCTTGCTGAGTGGATACAAAAATAAGACCCATATATATGCTGTCTACAAGAGACCCACTTCAGACCTAGGGACACATATAGACTGAAAGTGAGGGGATGGAAAAAATTATTCCATGCAAATGGAAATCAAAAGAAAGCTGGAGTAGCAATACTCATATCAGATAAAATAGATTTTAAAATAAGGAATGTTACAAGAGACAAGGAAGAACACTACATAATGATCAAGGGATCAATCCAAGGACAAGATATAACAATTATAAATTTATATGCACCCAACATAGGAGCACCTCAATACATAAGGCAACTGCTAACAGCTATAAAATAGGAAATCAACAGTAACACAATAATAGCAGGGGGCTTTAATACGTCACTTACACCAATGGAGAGATCATCCAAAATGAAAATAAATAAGGAAACAGAAGTTTAAATGACACAATAGATCAGATAGATTTAATTGGTATTTATAGGACATTCCATCCAAAAATGGCAGATTACACTTTCTTCTCAAGTGCACATGGAACATTCTCCAGGATAGATCACATCCTGGGTCACAAATCAAGCCTCAGTAAATTTAAGAAAATTGAAATCATATCAAAGCATCTTTTTTGACCACAGCCCTATGAGATTAGAAATGAATTACTGGGGAAGAAAAGTAAAAAACCACAAACACATGGAGGCTAAACAATACGTAACTAAATAACCAAGAGATCATTGAAAAAATCAAAGATGAAATCAAAAAAATACCTAGAGACTAATGCAACTGAAAACACAATGATCCAAAACCTATGGGATGCAGCAAAAGCAGTTCTAAGAAGGAAGTTTATAGCTATACAAATCTACTTCAAGAAACAAGAAAAATCTCAAATAAACAATCTAACCTTACACCTTAAGGAACTAGAGAAAGAAGAAAAAACAAAACCCAAAGTTAGCAGAAGGAAAGAAATCATAAAGATAAGATCAGAAAAAAATGAAATAAAACAAAGAAAACAATAACAAAGATCAATAAAACTAAAAGCTGGTTCTCTGAGAACATAAACAAAACTGATGAACCATTAGCCAAACTCATCCAGAAAAAGAGGGAGAGGACTTAAATCAATAAAATTAGAAACGAAAAAGGAGAAGTTACAACAGACACTGCAGAAATACAAAGCATCCTAAGAGACTACTACAGGCAACTCTATGCCAATAAAATGGACAATCTGGAAGAAATGGACAAATTCTTAAAAAGGTATAACCTTCCAAGATTGAACCAGGAACAAATAGAAAATCTGAACAGACCAATCACAAGTAATGAAATTGAAACTGTGATTAAAAATCTTCCAATAAACAAAAGTCCAGGGCCAAATGGCTTCACAGGTGAATTCTATCAAAAATTTAGAGAAGAGCTAACACCCATCCTACTCAAACTCTTCCAAAAAATTGCAGAGGAAGAAACACTCCCAAACTCATTCTATGAGGTCACCATTACCCTGATATCAATACCAGATAAAGATACTACAAAAAAAGAAAATTACAGACCAATATCACTGATGAATAGACATGCAAAAATCCTCAACCAAATACTAGCAAACAGAATCCAACAACACATTAAAAGGATCATACACCATGATCAAGCAGGATTTATCCCAGGGATGCAAGGATTCTTCAATATATGCATATCAATCAATGTGACACACCAACAAATTAATAAATTGAAGAATAAAAACCATATGATCATCTCAATAGATGAAGAAAAAACTTTTGACAAAATTCAGCACCCATTTATGATAAAACTCTCCAGAAAGTGGGCATAGAGGGAACCTACTTCAACATAATAAAGGCCATATATGACAAACCCACAGCAAACATCATTCTCAGTGGTGAAAAACTGAAAGCATTTCCTCTAAGATCAGGCACAAGGCAAGGATGTCCACTCTCACCACTATTATTCAAAATTGTTTTGGAAATCCTAGCCACGGCAATCAGAGAAGAAAAAGAAATAAAAGGGATAAAAATTGGAAAAGAAGAAGTAAAACTGTCACTGTTTGCAGATGACATGATACTATACATAGAGAATCCTAAAAATGCCACCAGAAAACTACTAGTGCTAATCAATGAATTTGGCAAAATTGCAGGATACAAAATTAATGCACAGAAATCTCTTGCATTCCTATACACTAATGCTGAAAAATCTGAAAGAGAAATTAAGGAAGCACTCCCATTTACCATTGCAACAAAAAGAATAAAATACCTAGCAATAAACCTACCTAGGGAGACAAAAGACCTGTATGCAGAAAACTATATAGGACACTGATGAAAGAAATTAAAGATGATACCAACAGATGGAGAGATATACCATGTTCTTGGATTGGAAGAATCAATATTGTCAAAATGACTATACTACCCAAAGCAATCTACAGATTCAATGCAACCCCTATCAAATTACCAATGGCATTTTTTAAAGAACTAGAACAAAAATTCTTAAAATTTGTATGGAGACACAAAATATTCCAAATAGCCAAAGCAGTCTTGAGGGAAAAAAAGAGAGTGGGAGGTATCAGACTTCCTGACTTCAGACTATACTACAAAGCTACAATAATCAAGACAGTATGGTACTGACATAAAAACAGAAATATAGATCAATGAACAAGATAGAAATCCCAGAAATAAACCCACACACCTATGGTCAACTAATCTATGACAATGGAGGCAAGGATATATAATGGAGAAAAGACAGTCTTTGCAATAAATGATGCTGGGAAAACTGGACAGCTGCATGTAAAAGAATGAAATTAGAACAGTTCCTAACACCATACACAAAAATAAACTCAAAATGGATTATATACCTAAATGTAAGACTGGACACGATAAAACTCTTAGAGGAAAACATAGGAAGAACGCCCTTTGACATAAATCACAGCAAGATCTTTTTTGATCCACCTCCTAGAATAATGGAAATAAAAACAAAAATAAACAAATGCAACCTAATGAAACTTCAAAGCTTTTGCATAGCAAAGGAAACCATAAAAGAGACGAAAAGACAATACTCAGAGTTGGAGAAAATATTTGCAAATGAATCATCGGATAAAGGATTAATCTCCAAAATATACAAACAGCTCATGCACCTCAATATAAAGAAATAAACAACCCAATCCAAAAATGGGCAGAAGACCTAAATAGACATTTCTCCAAAGAAGACATACAGATGGCCAAGAAACACATGAAAAGCTGCTCAACATCACTAATTATTAGAGAAATGCAAATCAAAACTACAATGAGATATCACCTCATACCAGTTAGAATGGGCATTATCAGAAAATCTATAAACAACAAATGCTAGAGAGGGTGTGGAGAAAAGGGAACCCTCTTGTACTGTTGGTGGGAATGTAAATTGATACAGCCACTATGGAGAACATTATGGAGCTTCCTTCAAAAACCAAAAATAGAATTACCATATTATCCAGCAATCCACTACTGGGCATATACCCAGAGAAAACCATAATTCAAAAAGACACATGCACCCCAATGTTCATTGCAGTACTATTTACAATAGCCAGGTCATGGAAGCAACCTAAATGCCCATCAACAAACGAATGGATAAAGAAGATGTGGTACATATATACAATGGAATATCACTCAGCCATAAAAAGGAATGAAATTGGGTCATTTGTTGAGACGTAGATGGATCTAGAGACTGTCATACAGAGTGAAGTAAGTCAGAAAGAGAAAAATAAATATCATATATTAACGCATGTATGTGGAGCCTAGAAAAATGATACAGATGAACTAGTTTACAGGGTAGAAATTGAGGCACCGATGTAGAGAACAAACATATGGACACCAAGGTGGGAAAGCCGTGGGAGCGTGCAGATGGTGGTGTGATGAATTGGGTGATTGGGATTGACATGTATACACTGATGTGTATAAAATTGATGACTAATAAGAACCTACTGTATAAAAAAGTAAATAAAATTCAATTAAAAAATTTTAAAAAATTCATGCCAAAAAATAACTTTTCCAATTATTTTATTTGAGCAACTCTCATTTCTTACTTTAACTTCAAGGATTTGATAGAAGATTTTCTCTTACTAAAAAAATTTTTAAAGGGAAAATCAACACACAAATTAGAAAATATTTTTCAATAATTGAAACTTCTTCCTTCTTACTGCCCTAAATTCTGAGATAGATGAGTCCCTCTCTGGGCTTGCTCTCTAGAAGTTTCCCAAGTTACAACCCTCAAATTATTTGAGTACATCAGCATCGTTTGTTTTTTTTTTTTTTTAAACATCTTTATTGGAGTATAATTGCTTTACAATGGTGTGTTAGTTTCTGCTGTATAACAAAGTGAATCAGCTATACATATATATATATCCCCATATCTCCTCCCTCTTGTGTCTCCCCCCTACCGTCCCTATCCCACCCCTCCAGGTGATCACAAAGCACTGAGCTGATCTCACTCTGCTATGCAGCTCCTTCCCACTAGCTATCTATTTCACATTTGGTAGTGTATATATGTCCATGCCACTCTCTCACTTCATCTCAGCTTACCCTTCTCACTCCCTGTGTCCTCAAGTCCATTGTCTACATCTGTGTCTTTTTTCCTGTGCTGCCCCTAGGTTCTTCAGAACCTTTTTTTTTTTTTAGATTCCATATATATGTGTGAGCATACGGTATGTGTTTTGCTCTCTCTGACTTACTTCACTCTGTATGACAGTCTCTAAGTACATCCACCTCACTACAAATGACTAAATTTCGTTTCTTTTTATGGCTGAGTAATATTCCATTGTATATATGTGCCACATCTTCTCAGTATCTTTTCTTTCAGGATTTGGTGCTCAGTGCTGAAAAAGGACCTCTCTAGTGACTAAAATGCTTTATGCTCCAGAGACGCCCTTCCTCACAAGTTTTGCCCTATGTTCGCAAAACAGGGACAATTGGATCTGAAGGTTATGAAGGTTGTGGATTGCACTCCTTCTAATGTATGTCTAAGCAGTGTCAGAAAAGGACACTGCCTTTCAGAGAGTTCTACTTGAAAAGGAAAATACAAATTTGAGATCTAATTTACAGCTTTGTAATTATAGTTAACGATACTGTATTATATAGTTGAAAGTTGCTAAGTAACTAGGTCATAAATGTTCTTACAAGGGAGAAATGATAATTATGTGATCTGATGGAGGTGTCAGCTAATTCTGTGGTGGTAATAATATTGCAATATATATATATTCTACCAAATAAACACATTGTACACTTTCAATTTATGCAATGTTACATTTCAATTATATTTAAGGGGAAAAAAAGAGAAAAATATCCCAAAGGATAAATAGACAAAAAAGGAAGAAAGAAAGAAAGAAAAACACAAATTTAATGCACTTTTCCGGTCCTCATCTTTGTAGGCTGAATGCAATAGGTTCCTGCATAGTGAAATATAACTTTCTAATATCACTAAGAATCCATTTGCTTGCTTTTGTTCATATTCCAGTTTGCAGATACCCATGATTTACTGTAGGTTTTGGATTAGTTACACCTGGTCACTATTAAATATTTTTAATATTAAATAATTTATACAACCACTATATTTATATATCTATAGAGCTTATGTGCATAAATGATTACTTTTTTAACTTTGGCACATTGACCATTAGAGTTGTGAATGGTTTTATTCTTATAATATATAATGATATAATTTATATTTTAAAAAATTAAATTAAAATTTCAACTCAATTATCATATTTAATTTTAATAATATATTATAATGTATATTTTGTTTTAACTTAGATAATTTTAATGTTTTAGAGGAAAATAGTTATACATAAAAATACTTTCGGGCTTCCCTGGTGGCGCAGTGGTTGAGAGTCTACCTGCCAATGCAGGAGACGTGGGTTTGTGCCGCGGTACAGGATGATCCCACGTGCCGCAGAGTGGCTGGGCCCGTGAGCCATGGCTGCTGAGCCTGCACGTCTGGAGCCTGTGCTCCATGACGGGAGAGGCCACAGCAGTGAGAGGCCTGCGTACCGCAAAAAAAAAAAAAAAACCCAACAAAAACAAAAAAAACATTCATTTTCATACTAATTTAATTTACATTGTTGAAAATGTTTTCAAATTTTGTTTGTTTGAATACAATTGCATTTCAGTGAGAAGAACAGTTAGTATGAAATCTACTCTCTTAACAAATTGTGAAATATAGTGTTACTAATAAGGACAAATTGAAATTATAATGGAGTAATCATAGTTCAGGCATACAGAAATGAAGTCAGGTAGCCATTGAGGTTCTGGTCTCAGTCACATCCCTGCAACGCTGAGAACATAAATATTCTCCTAACTATATCAAACTCAAGGACACCACCAGCTGTTTCAAAACAATATCTGCTGGCAGCTGCTAGCTGCAACCTTGTAGTTTCAAAGTTTTCCCCCTCTTCACAGCTACATAATTATTTCAAATCCCTACCAATTCTTGCTTAACAAGTGCCCTTTCTTCTTGCCTGCTCCAATCATAATTCTTGACAATTTATGTAACCTTTTGTTCTTTTGCCTTTACAAGATTCCCCCATTACGTAGTGCAGTGGAACACAAATCAAGAGCTTTTTGAATCTGTGTCTCCTAAGCTGCAGTCCTAACAAACCTCAAATAAACGCCTTTTTATTTCAACCAGGTCTCTGTTCTTGGAATTCTTGGTTGACATTAACTATAGGCATTATATACATCAACCCTCTAGAACTTTTTCATCTAGCATACTGAAATTTTGTACCTTTTCAACCATAATTTCCCCATTTCTTTCACCCTGCAGCCTCTGTCAATCACAATTCTACTTACTGTTTCTATCAGTTTGACTATTTTAGATACCTCATATTATTGGAATCATGCAGAATTTGTCCTTCTCTGACTAGCTCACTTCACTTAGCACAAGTCCTCCAGATTCCCCTTTAAATTCTATGGATAGTTGGGACCAAGTATGAGAGAAGTGCAACATTTACATGTTTCATATTTAAGTGTTCTATTTACATTTCTAAAATTTGGAAACAATAAAAGTGAGTAGAATTGTATCAAATATAACCATTAAATACATAACCAGAAAATTACAAATTTTCATGATGTAATTAATAATGCAAGCCATACAAATGAGCAAGAAAGTTATCTTTACCAAATCTCCAATTTCAAGGCATCAGAAAATTCCTGCAACTTCATATTTTTCTCAAAGAGATTATTTAGAGAATTATTGCAAAAGCTAAAGCTATTAAAGTGAGAAAGATAATCTTTCATATTATATTCTTTTTTTTTTTTTTTTTTTTGTGGTATGCGGGCCTCTCGCTGTTGTGGCCTCTCCCGTTGCGAAGCACAGGCTCCGGACGCGCAGGCTCAGCGGCCACGGCTCACGGGCCCAGCCGCTCCGCGGCACGTGGGATCTTCCCGGACCGGGGCACGAACCCGCGTCCCCTGCATCGGCAGGCGGACTCTCAACCACTGCGCCACCAGGGAAGCCCCATATTATATTCTTAACTCATAACTAGTGATTGTAATTGTGACCTGTTAGTTAGAAGACATAGAATATAATATTCATTAAATTGACAAATTGGTTAAGAAAGATGGAAGCTGAAATTTTGCTATGTTCATTGTTCATAATTACTCAGTGTTTATACAAAAGGGGATTAACATCTGAAGACCAAAGCAGCCTCCACTGGTATTCTTTATATTAGCTTTGGATTATTTCAATGAGAAATGGGAAACAGCATGATTAACTAAGTCCCAGTTGAAGGGCATGTTTACTGGAAAACCTAATTTACATGGCAGGAAAAAACCTGTAAAAATTACTCATATTACCATTCTCTGGTATAGTCTTGGGTCTCATTCAAGTCCTATGTTGCTTTTGTTGTTGAATCATTTTTGTCCAGAGCCTATGTGATGTGGCAATTATTTTACCAATTGTTTTAATTCATACCCATTTTCTATTTTTGAGTTATGATAATGTGATCTTGGCTGCTCTGGAACTACCTCTTCAGTGTATGAATAGATTTATAACTACAGGATTGTTACAAAGAAAACACTTTTAAGTTGTGATATTCAGGAGAATTAACAAACAAATTTAATCATTGTGCGATCTGATGTGTATTTCTTTATGTTGTTTAAATATTTGAGCTATTAAATTTATCTCTGAGTTAACATATTTGTTCTTATAGGCTTAGTAAGATTCTGGCTTTTAAATAACTTTGCTTCTTAGGTGCTTAAGATTTATGATAAAAACCTTCCAGAAAGTGGGCATAGTGGGAACCTACCTCAACAAAATAAAGACCATATATGACAAACCCACAGCTAACATCATTCTCAATGGTGAAAAACTGAAAGCATTTCCTCTAGATCAGGAACAAGACAAGGGTGTCCACTCGCACCACTATTATTCAAAATAGTTTTGGAAATCCTAGCCACAGCAATCAGAGAAGAAAAAGAAATAAAAGGAATACAAATTGGAAAAGAAGTAAAACTGTCACTGTTCGTAGATGACATGGTACTATACATAGAACATCCTAAAGATGTCACCAGAAAACTACTAGAGCTAATCAATGAATTTGGTAAAATTGCAGGATACAAAATTATGCAGAGAAATCTCTTGCATTGCTATACACTAAAAACAAAAGGTCAGAAAGAGAAATTAATGAAACACTCCCATTTACCACTGCAACAAAAATAATAGAATACCTAGGAATAAACCTACCTAAGGAGGTAAAACACCTGTACTCAGAAAACTATAAGACACTGATGAAAGAAATCAAAGATAACACAAACAGATGGAGAGATATACCATGTTCTTGGATTGAAAGAATCAATATTGTGAAAATGACTATACTACCCAAAGCAATCTACAGATTCAATGCAATCCCTCACAAATTACCAATGGCATTTTTCACAGAATTAGAACAAAAAATTTTACAATTTGTATGGAAACACAAAATACCCTGAATAGCCAAAGCAATCCTGAGAAAGAAAAATGGAGCTGGAGGAATCAGCTGACTTCAGACTCTACTGTAATGCTACAGTAATCAAGACAGTATGGTACTGGAAGAAAAAACAGAAATATAGATCTATTGAACAGGATAGAAAGCCCAGAGATAAACTCATGCACCTATGGTCACCTAATCTATGACAAAGGAGGCAAAAATATACAACAGAGACAAGATAATCTCTTCAATAAGTGGTGCTGGGAAAACTGGACAGCTACATGTAAAAGAATGAAATTAGAACAGTTCCTAACACCATACACAAAAATAAACTCAAAATGGATTATATACCTAAATGTAAGACTGGACACGATAAAACTCTTAGAGGAAAACATAGGCAGAACACTCTTTGACCTAAATCACCACAAGATCTTTTTTGACCCACCTCCTAAATTAATGAAAGTAAAAACAAAAATAAACAAATGGGACCTAATTAAACTTAAAAGCTTTTGCACAACAACGAAAACCATAAAACCATAAATGAGATGAAAAGACAACCCTCAGAATGGGAGAAAATATTTGTAAATGAAACAACTGACAAGGGATTAATCTGTAAAATATACAAACAACTCATGCAGCTCAATATCAAAAAAACAAACAATGCAATCAAAAAATGGGGGCTTCCCTGGTGGCGCAGTGGTTGAGAGTTCACCTGCCGATGCAGGGGACACGGGTTCGTGCCCCAGTCCGGGAGGATTCCACATGCTGCGGAGCGGCTGGGCCTGTGAGCCATGGCCACTGAGCCTGCACGTCCGGAGCCTGTGCTCTGCAACGGGAGAGGCCACGGCAGGGAGAGGCCCGCGTACCACAAAAAACAAAACCAAAAACAAACAAAAAATGGGCAGAAGACCTAAATAGACATTTCTCCAAAGAAGACATACAGATGGCAAAGAGGCACATGAAAGGACGATCAACATCACTAATTTTTAGAGAAATGCAGATCAAAACTGCAATGAGGTATCAGCTCACACCAGTCAGAATGGCTATCATCAAAAAATCTTACAAACAAAAAATGCTAGAGAGGGTGTGGAGAAAAGGGAACCTTCTTGCACTGTTGGTGGGAATGTAAATTGATACAGACACTATGGAGAACAGTATGGAGGTTCCTTAAAAACCTAAAAATAGAACTACTATATGACTCAGCAATCCCACTCCTGGGCATATACCCTGAGAAAACTATAATTGCAAAAGAGTCATGTACCACAATGTTCATTGCCACACTATGTACAATACCCAGGACATGGAAACAACCTAAATGTCCATTGACAGATGAATGGATAAAGAAGATGTGGTACATATATACAATGGAATATTACTCAGCCATAACAAGTAATGAAATTGGATCTTTTGCAGAGATGTGGATGGACCTAGAGTCTGTCATACAGAGTGAAGTAAGTCAGAAAGAGAAAAACAAGTATCATATGTTAACACATATATTTGGAATCTAGAAAAATGGTACAGATGAACTTATTTGCAGGGCAGGAATACAGATGCAGATGTAGAGAATGGAGGTTGAGATTGACATATGTGCACTGACATGTTTAAAACTGATAGCTAGTGGGAACCTGATGTATAGCACAGGGAACTCAGCTTGGTGCTCTGTGGTGACCTAGATGGGTGGGATGGCGGCAGGCAGGGAGGTCTAAGAGGGAGGGTATCTATGTATGCGTATAGCTGATTCACTTTAGTGTACAGCACAAACTAACACAACATTGTAAAGCAAAAATACCTCAATTAAAAAAAAGAAAAAGATGTTTGAAAAACATTAGCTATATTAAATTGCAATTATAGATTGAAAGGCTAAACTAATTTAATGAATTAGTATGTAAATGGGGTCAAATATTTAAGGGAATTTATGTGAAATTTATCAATTAATTGAATATTAGTCAATACACATTTTAAAAAGTGATTTCATTTTATATGCAAATCACTTAAATATATTATTGATATACAGAAGTTATAGGTTGAAATAAAGGGGACTAAGAAGTAGAGTTTTCAAATTTGTAAACTTTTTGCATATAGAATTGATAAAATAAGAATAAAGATTTCTCTGTATGTTAAAACTCCACTGCACATAGATATTAATATATGTAATCAGCATGTCAGGAAAGTTACTAATGTATGAGCTGTACTAGACAATTTTTTCCCTTCCATTAAAGAGCATTCTGTCTTTTCTTCAGCATAGGTTTTTTGTTATTTTCTCCTATGTTAGACAGGTTCTTTGTGTTTTGTGATGGATATTTGGGAGAATGGGTAGAGGGAGACAAAAATGGAGAGGTGAAATAAAATAGAAGATGAGAAAAACATTCAGGCCAATGCTATGGGGTAAACTTTTTTTTTTTTTTTTTTTTTTTTTTTTTTTTTTTTTTTCGGTATGCGGGCCTCTCACTGCTGTGGCCTCTCCCATTGCGGAGCACAGGCTCCGGATGCGCAGGCCTAGCGGCCATGGCTCACGGGCTTAGTTGCTCCGCGGCATGTGGGATCCTCCCGGACCAGGGCACGAACCCGCGTCCCCTGCATTGGCAGGCGGACTCCCAACCACTGCGCCACCAGGGAAGCCCTGGGGTAAACTTTTGATGGATTATGAAAGAGCATTATACAGAAGCATCTGTGAGATATGACAAAAGTAGATTTTAAAGAAAGTAAAGTTTAGTTTTAAATTTTGCTGCATTCTCTTTAGACTATTTGGCAGCACATGTCTAAAAAGTTAAAGTAAATTTATTTTTTATTTGTTGGATTTTTTTGATTACATAATTGCTGAGGGCTTGGACCATGTCAATCACCTAATAGATTACAATAAAATTTTTTAGGATGGATTAGAACATCAATCTGGTTTCATAGAGTTGGGGATCTGGATCTGAAGAAAGACTAAAATAGCATAAGGTAAAGTTTGTTACCTAAGGTATATGTTAACTCACTCAACTCTGGGTTATGTTAAAGAATTGGGGGTCCTTTCAGCCTCTGTAACAAGACTCAGAATATTTCATTTTTTGTCTATATGTAAGAATATTGATCTTCCTATTGATATCCTAGGCTATACTCTTTTAGTTGCACAATATTTATTTGCCTTTTCTTCATTAACTTCTACATAAAAAGTAAAGTTGGACTGAATATTTATTTCAAACATATGCCTGTGGGAATGTGGCTATTTATTACAGAAGTAAAGGTAGCTCATTAGACTATGCAAATGAAAAAGTATCAACTGCTAGTCTGTATAAGACTACACATTCTGTTTGTTACATGAGAGATACAACATGATGTGAAGAAGCTATATGGGCATCGATCCAAACATCAAAGACAGCAACACACAAAGGCATCATTCACAAGCATGACATAGAAGACTTCTTGAGCATTTCAAACAATGAGACTAGAAGCATATTTATTACTATTTTTTGTGATTTCTACCAACATGTTGTATTTGATATTAGCAATCATCCTGCATTCTGTCAGATTGTTACTGATAATTTGGTAATAATTGTGAGCAGAGAGAGTTCCTTGCACAAATTAAATCAATTCCAGAGGAGTAGGGCACTATGCAACCAGTTACCAATCCCAGGGAAGGATTTGAACTACATGGGAGACTAGCAAAATCATCACAGTGCCAGCCACCAGGAAATGAAGTCCAAGTGTTTCTGCCCACTGCATCGTGGTATCAGTCACCAAGAAAAACACAGCACAGTCAAGCACTAGAAGGAATAATGCTTTACTTACATAGAGAAGAGACAGATCAGGGTCAGCTCCAGTAGTGAGCTTTGGTCTCACAGGGACAGCCAGTCTCTCCCAGTGGCTGACGCAGGACAATTTGCCTCCACACACCCTCTTTTGCCTCAGTAGAAAGGACCCTGTCTCCTCTCTGCAAAAGACAGATATAACAGTGGGGTTGACCAGATGCCATAGGACATACAAGCTTCAAGCTTCAAACGGCATTAATTGAGCCTGAAACAGGAAAGATAACCCTATCCAAAGTGATAAGCCCGGCTCAGGACATGTGGGCTCTTTATCTCTTGTTAAGGAAGTGTTCCAAGCCCAAGGCCCATTTTCAAGCAGCCAGTTGTGGTAGATAGACTGCATGCACAAGACTGCCTTTCCCAATTATATTACTGAGTCTTTAAGAAGTCCACATTGATATAATTGACACATAAATTCTAAATAATTCAAATATGGCCTACTATTTCTTCCCTTGAAAAAAAAAAAGAATGAAATATTGCCATTTGCAGCAACATGGATGGACCTAGGGATTATCATTAAATGAATTAAGTCAGACAGAGAAAGGCAAATATCATATGATATCACTTATATTTGGAATCTAAAAAATGATACAAGTGAATTTATTTACAAAATAGAAACAGACTCACAGACATAGAAAGCAAACTTACGGTTAACAAAGGGGTAAGAGAGGAAGAGGGATAAATTAGGAGTTTGGGATTAACAGATACACACTAATATATATAAAATATACAAACAACAGGGACCTACTATATAGCACAGGTAACTATACTCAATATCTTATAATAATCTGTAATTTAAAAGAATCTGAAAAAAATGTATATATATGACTGAATCACTTTACTGTATACCAGAAACTAACACAACATTGTAAATCAACTGTATTTAAATTTAAAAAATAAATACAAACAGGATCACTAAAAAAAAAAAAGAAAAAAAGAAAAGAAAATGAGAAGTCCTTCCTCCCGTCATTATATCTCTACTCATCAGAAAAAATATATATAGTTTTGGAAATGCCCACACAATATAAATATATATGAATGGCTAAAATTGAGAAATAGCTTAAGTCATTTTCAATTTATGTTTGTTTTGTTTCTATGTAGTATTATAATATAAAAAAACAATTACCAACAAAAACAGAACATAGAATATTTGTTTGCTGTAAATCTGAGAGACAAATGTTAAAAAAGCTAGATTCAAAAACAAGTAATTTAAAAGTGAAAATATCAAGTAATGAAAAGCATTTAGATAATCATTAGTAATCAGGTAAATAACCAGGTTGCCATAATGATAAATTAGAAAAAAAAAATTGTAAACAAACCTACAAACATATAGTGTGTGTGTGCAACAATATAAGCTAGATCACTACAGCAAGAGAATGAAAAATAGAGTGATCAACAAGATACGCACACACACACACCTGGTAGCAGTTTGGTTTAGGGTTGTATGCCAAATTGAAGCTTTCAGGAACTCAAGAACTTTTCATCTGTTTGTTCTATCATCTCTAGGGTCTGCCTTTTTCCAGTGATTAAAGATGGCTCATCATTACTTTAGCATTCCAACCTGCAGATTGGGGAAAGAAGAATTGTATGCTTCTTTCTTTTTAAAGCTACATTGCTTGTGCTTATAACCCATTAGCCAGAACCTTGTCATATGGCCACACCTATTTCAAGAGAGGTTGGGGAATGAACAGTTTAGTTAGTCAGTCATGTGTCACTTAAATCTTTAGTTACTATAGAAGAAAGCAATAGAGGAATTTGGGAAGGCACTTAGCTGCCTGCGTATCTCTCTATAATGGTCCCTGTTACATGTTTTTACTTGGAGTGTTATATGGACTCTATTTTTCTAAAGCATGAACCAATAAACCAAGAACCATTAAGAAGTTATACACTTTAGCAATTCTGATTCTATGACTCTATCATAAGGAAAACTATTTTAAAAAATGTTAAATTAGATTCATAACATCTTTAATATAGGATTGGAATCAGTCAAACATTCAACAATAGGGAGTGTTCATGTGTCATTTGATACGTAATAGGGACACAGTATGATGATGTGGAAGGGTTAGCATTTCAGATTATATAGATCACTATAGAATTCTGGTTCGTTCAATCCTGTGACTCAGCCAATTCAATCTTCACCCTGACTCTCAGTTTCCTCATTTGAAAAAGAAGATGAAAGTTTTGATGTGAAGATTAATAATGTTGATAAATGTCAAGAATCTGATGAACTGTACATGCAGAATACACTTTCAATTGAATTAATTTAACAAAAGTAAACATGATATAATGTTGAGAGAAGCATATTTTAAATGAGGACTCATTTTGAGTTAAGCTTTCTAAATAATGCATAAAATATGTGAAAAAGGAAATATATACATATAAAATACATACAAAATGCATGTTGTATTGATTCTAGATAATTGGTTCTAGGAAATAGAAAAGACAATAAAAATGGTATTAGTTTTAGATTATTCATTCCAGACAGTGAGATTATGGATAATTAATTTTCCTTCCCCCATTTTGTACAGTTTTTGAAAAAGAGAAAACTAATTTTTGATAAAATTATAGAACAGAAATTATTTCCACTGACTAATTGTTTATGCTTTCTTAACTCAGATTTCTTTCAATTTTCTTGGACTAATCTGACACTTGTTGCCTTTTTACTATTTAGAAATTTAGAATTTAGAAATAATTTCTCAGAAAATAAAATGCTTAGATTACATTGTTATTCTTTAATACAGAGACACAATATTTGATATACCTTATAAGTGCAATTGCAAAGAGAGGAAAGACTAGATGAAAATGCACCAACTTTTTTAAAACAAGTGATCATAGATGGCTGGTGAATATTTTTTCTACATGCTATATTCTATATATTCTTCCTGTTCCATAATAAGAATATTACTTCATAATTTAAAAATTATCACAATAAACTTTTTTCATTAAGAAAAAGAAAAGAAAAAAGTGTAAAAAATGATTAGGACAATCCATGAAGTAGTGTTTCTCCATTTCTAGTAGGTTACTTTAATAGCTTCTTAATAATTTATGTTCGAATTTGTGGCTATCCAACATAAGAAAAACTTTTACATTTAAAGTCATGCAATTTTAAAATATGGGTAGTCAAAATTCATATTATAGAAATAAACTTCTTATACTGGTAATTTTCTACAAAGCAATGTGTGGAAAGTTTAGTTTGTTTTGTTTTTGTTTGTGCTGGGAAGAGTGTTTACAGAGAGAGAATAGCAAAGGCTTCACAGCACCTCAGCTTTCATACATACTATTATTTTACTATCACAGAGCACCTGACTTGGGTAGAAGTTCTAGATATATACAATATCCATAGTCATTTAAATGAAGCATTATTCTTTTCTAATCAAGCTTTAATTTTAAAACAGTAAAGATATTTATGCTCTAATTAGATATAAATACACTACTCAGAAAAATGTATTAAAAAAAATAGAATGATTTTCCTAAAGTTGGGGCCCTTATTCAAGAGTCATCCTTTCACTCATTTATTGTAATCCTAAAGCTCTTTTGAGTCTTATTTGACTGAATTCTTAATATGTTGAAACCTGAATTTTCTAAGCATCTGAAGCATGGTTGCCTCTGAGTTTTGCATTAGTGCCAGGATAAAGTGCTTCCCATCAGAGTCCATAAGACTTTATCAGTATTAATCTACCATTTCTTTCCTGATGCTTCCAGACAACTGAAAGCTCCTAATTTGCAATAATTAACCTCCTGAGAATAGCATTTCTCATTTATACTAGGGAGCAGCCACGTCTCTCTCTATGTTCAGTTTGCAACCTCACAGACAGGTTAATTTTGGTCTGTATTTCAGGAATCAGGTAAATTATGCAGTAAAAAAACACTGAGGGGTTTTGTAGTAAAAGCCAAAATTATATGGATAGTACATGTCATGTGGAGAGGCAGTTTGCTGTGGAGGTCAAGAGCCGTTGCCTTAGTGTTGTACCCGATTCTACTTAATGGCTTATGTGATGTTATATAATCTTTCTTGCCTCAGTTTCTCTATTAACTACGTCATAAGATTGTTGTGAGAACTAAAGCAGTTAATATCTATGAGGTCTTTAGAACTGCGTCTGGAACACAGGCATAGTAAGTTTTATATAATAGTTGCTATCATTACAACAAAAAAATTTTGTTTTGAAACTGAATATATAGATAAATTGGTATGCAGGAAAAAAGAAGTAAGCAATTAACATAATAACTGAATAAATTATTTCTCAATATATGAAGCATTCTTTGAAAGACAGAAACACAAAGTGGATGGAGAGGGTCAGGAACAGGGAGAGAAAAAAGTGTTTCTTACTCATTTCCTTAAAGAGAGCATAGAATACCTAGCATGCTTTAATATGAACGTGAAGGTGCTTCATGTTTTCATTAAAATTGTCCTTCCCTCTAGTTAGAACAAATTTTTGAATAGGTATAATTGGCATAAAAATATCAAATGGTACATATATATTATGATATATGATATATATCATTGATTATATTTAATTTGTAGTAAAAATATATTTTATAATCAATGATATAATCACTATTTCTTTGAAGTGTAGATTTCACTAAGTTTAAAACAAAGGTATATATCAACTAATATGATACATTTATAACTTTTTTCCATCTTTATTGAGATATCATTGATATGACATTGTGTAAGTTTAAAGTATATAACATGATGATTTATTTGATACACTTATCTATCACAAAATTATTACCACTGTAGGGTTAGTTAACAATTCCATCACCTGACATAATTACTATTTCTTTTTGCTTAAGATTTACTCTATAGCAATGTTCAAATATATAATACAGTATTGTTAACTATAATTGCCATGCTGTGCACTAGATCCCCACAACTTATCTTAAAACTGGAAGTTTATACCCTTTGACTGACACTCTCCATTTCTCTCACCCCCCAGCTCCTAACAACCACAATTCTACTGCTTCTATGAATTTGACTTTTTTTCTGCATATTAAATACTCTTCTCAGAAGAATAGTCTTTAAAGAAGACCTGGAATGACTGAGTAGAATGTATAAGCATATAAAATAGAGACTCAGATGAAGAATCTACAACAAAGGCATTGGAATGATGGCTGTAGATTCATCCCTGCATCGTATATATTTTAAGTGCCTATTATGTTCCATTTATATGCTCAGGATTTAGCAGTGAACAAGAGAAGATTGTGCTAGAGGAACCTATAACCTAGAAAAGGGAATCCAAATTTTCCAGAGAAATAGAAAGGGGAAGAGGTGTCCACTAAAGTAGGTTATTATGCATGTATGCTTAAATTTTTATTAATGTGTAAATAAGTTAAACCAATAATTCAAGAAAAATTTTTATTGAGTGCCTATTATTTGCCAGGCACTGCTTTAAGTACTAGAAGGGAATACTGAAATGAATAAAACAAAGTTTCTCCCTTAATGGAATGATCATTAACTGAGGAACATAGACAATAAAACAAATAAATGTGTAAGTACATAATGTGCTTGATAATTTTAATGACATTGACAGTAATGCAGCAGGATGAGAATAAAAGGCAGGAGTAGGGGTGGAAGAGAGTAGATTTTCTATGTCACATAGGATGATTGGGGAAGGCCTTTCTAAAATGGTGATAAATGTGCAAAGATATACAGGAACTGAAAGATGAAAGATAGATAGATGAAGAACATTGCAGCTAAAAAAGAAAATACAAAGGCCCTAAGCATGGCCTTGCTATACTGGCCCAACATAATTTTTTTTATCAATGTCCCATCATATCACATTGTGCAGTGTATATCCAGAAATACTGGAGTTTATATTTTTGTCCATGTTTTTGTCTTTGTATCCTTTTTCAGGTTCTTCTTCCTATCTGAAATAGTCTTCCTCCCGTCCCAAAACTATTTATTACAGGAATCCTTCTTAGAATTCAAATAAAATAATGATATACAAAATACCTTGAGACATTTCCCTTACTAAATAAATTCCTTAAGATATACAATTATGTTTTATGTTTACATCCATGGTATACCCCTGGTGTACTACAGTATCTTTGGTATACAAGGCACCTGGCACAAAGTAGATGCTTAATTTAGCACTGACCAAAACAGTATCCTAACTTCATGCTATCAAAAACTATATATATTTAATTATAAAATTAAAACACATTAATGTTTAATACAATTCTTTATAATAATAATATCTAAGAACTACTGAATGCTTGCTATATTCTAATTCAGTGTTTTATATTCTTTATATGCATTTGCTTCTTCAAAGTAAAAGAAAAAAAATTGAAAAGAAAGAAGATACTTGTTCTATGGCACAGAAAGAAAGAAACAAGAAAAGAAGAGAGAAATACTAAAGCTCAAACTTTAATCAACAAAACTTCTGTCTGTAACTGCACAAAATTTTCAATCAGGGACTTAGTACTTCATAAACATACTAAATTAGCAATGAGATGAATGTATGTCTGAAAACAAAATAATGCATCATTTTGCTGTGAGAGTTTACACAGCTTCAAAGAGCAGATGTTTTGGTTCTACCAAACTGTGGTTGACAAATTTGCTAGCAGTGGGAGTGGAAAATTAGTTTTCATTTTTAGAAATTATTTACAGACCTTTGCTATTTATCACATTGATTAAAAGCTGTTATTTGCAGCATTTACAGTCTTGAAGTACATGTCAAAATGGTTTCTAGCTAATTCAAATGCTCTTCTGAAAAGGCATATTAAACCAAACCAGGGTATATATTTTTCTATTCTTAGGCAATACTTCAAATCTATGCAGTAAGATACATTCTAATACAGTATTGAGAATTTCACTGATTAAATTTGAAACGATTCTTATCTGTCACTTACAAACTTGGAAAGATCTTTTGAACCAAAGATAAATATGAATAGGTAAGAAATGCTTCATTGAAGTGTCATGATAAAATGTCTGCAATTTCCATAAAAGCAACAATATCTCAAACCCATTTATCCCACGAGAACACATTTTCATTTCAGAAAAAACAAGATCATTTGTTGAAGCTTGTGAATTGGTAGCTGAATTTCCATGAGGATTTCTCTTGATCAGGAGTTTCTTAAATGGATACTGGAAAAAAACAGGAAGGAAAGGCTCCACTCCCCTCAATCATTTAGTCTCAGGATTTGCAATGACTCATGCCTGCACTCTTATTGTAGGTTGAAATTATTGAACATATTGTATATTTTCAAAGTCTAACTTTGATTAACTAAATAGCTCTTATTTTGAAGGATTTTGTGTTTAGATACTTTTTGATAAATTCCTAAATAATAATAGATTTTGACTAGTTGTTTAAGAATTTCAACATACTTAGTATGATCAGTTTGCATTGCATAGTACCAGTATTTTATGTAGTATATTATTATATAGCAAGTGTGCTATTATATACATAAATACATATATATACAGTATATATTATTATATAGAATATGTCTTTTTTTCTCATGGTTTTATTTTTCACTCAGTGTAGATTGCATTGCTCCTAAGAACTAAGAAGCAATGATCAAGTTCAGTTTCTGACAATTGCAGGTATTCAATAAATGAGTGCTAATTGGCTCCATTAATGAAGAGTGTGTGCTGAGTGAATAAATCTTTATATGTGTATTTTTTATGTGTTAGCTAAATCAAGCTCAAATGTAAAAAGAATGAGTGTAAATGGTACAGAAACATTAACTGAAAAATCAAAGCTATAAAATGAGGTGGAAGGAGAAATGATATGAGTATTGGACAGGTTTTCCAAGAAGTTAGACTTGTGATTGTGTTATAGGTTATTTTAAGTATGAATAATTGGATCAAACTTTCCTTTTATTTCTTCTCTTTTTCTTGCCTTAAAAAATAACTCTAGAGACGGCTTAAAGATGGCGGAAGAGTAAGACGCGGAGACCTCCTTCCTATTCACAGAGACATCAGAAATACATCTACACGTGGAACTTCTATAGAACACCCACCGAACGCTGGCAGAAGACCTCAGACCTCCCAAAAGGCAAGAAACTCCCCACATACCTGGGTAGGGCAAAAGAAAAAAGAATAAACAGAGACAAAGAATAGGGACGGGACCTACATCAGTGGGAGGGAGCCGTGAAAGAGGAAAGACTCCCACACACTAGAAGCCCCTTCGCGGGCGGAGACTGCGGGTGGCGGAGGGGGAAGCTCGGAAGCCGCGGAGGAGAGTGCACCCACAGGGTGCGGAGGGCAAAGCAGTGAGATTCCCGCACAGAGGATCGGTGTTGACCGGCACTCACCAGCCCGAGAGGCTTGTCTGCTCCCCCGCCGGAGCGGGCGGGACCGGGAGCTGAGGCTCAGGCTTTAGTTGGATCCCAGGGAAAGGTCTGGAGTTGGCAGAGTGAAAACAGCCTGAAGGTGTAGTGCGCCACGGCTGGCCGGGACGGAGTCCGGTTGAAGTCTGGAGCTGCCGTAGAGGCAAGAGACCTTTTCTTCCCTCTTTGCTTCCTGGGCGCGAGGAGAGGGGATTAAGTGCGCCGCTTAAAGGAGCCCCAGAAACGGGCGCGGAGCTGCCGAAGAGACAAAAGACTTTTTCTTGCCTCTTTGCTTCCTCGGGCACGAGGAGAGGGGATTAAGAGCACCGCGTAAAGGATATCCAGAAACGGGCGCGAGCCGCGGCTGTCGGCACGGACAGTAGAGACGGGTGTGGGACGCTAAGGTTGCTGCTGCCGCCACCAAGAGGCCTGTGTGTGAGCACAGGTCACTCTCCACACCGGCCCTCCCGGGAGCCCATGCAGCCCGCCACTGCTGGAGTCCCGGGATTCAGGGACAGCTTCCCCGGGAGAACGTGCGGCGTGCCTTGGGCCTGTGCAGCGTCACGTCGGCCTCTGCCGCCGCGGACTCGCCCCGCACCCGTGCCACTCCCTCCCCCCAGCCTGAGTGAGCCGTAGACCTCGAATCAGCTGCTCCTTTAACCCCGTCCTGTCTGAGTGAAGGGCAGACGCCCTCGGACGACCTACACGCAGAGGCAGGGCCAAGTCCAAAGCTGAACCCCAGGAGCTGTGCGAACAAAGAGGAGAGGGGGAGGTCTCTCCCAGCAGCCTCAGAAGCAGCGGATTAAAGCTCCACAATTCAACTTTAAGTGCCCTGGATCTGTGGAAAACCTGAATAGACAACGAATCATCCCAAGTTGAGGAGGTGGACTTTGGGAGCAAGATATACTATTATTTTCCCCTTTTTTTTCTTTTTGTGAGTGTGTATGTGTGTGCTGCTGTGTAAGATTTTTGTCTGTATAGCGTTGTTTTCACCATTTGTCCTAGGGTTAGACTGACCCGTTTTTCTGTTTTTTTTTTTAATAGAAATTTTTCTTCTTAATAATTATTTTTTATTTTAATAACTATACTTTATCCTACTTTATTTTGTCTTCTCCCTTGCTTTCTTCCTTTCTTCCTTCCTTTCTTCCCTCCTTCCCTCCTTTCTTCCTTCCTTCCCCCTTCTTTCCTCCCTTCCTTCCTCCCTTCCTCTCTTCCTTCCTCCCTTTCTTCCTCTCCACCTTCCTTCCTTCCTTTCTTGCTTTCTTCCTTCCTTCATTTCTTCCTTCCTTCCTTCCCTCCCTCCCTCCTTCCTTCCTTCCTTTTCTTTCCTTTCTATTTTTTCTCCCTTTTATTTTGAGCCGTGTGGATTAAAGGCTCTTGGCGCCCCAGCCAGGCACCAGGGCTGTGTCTCTGAGCTCAAGACACTACTCCACAAGAGACCTCCCAGCTCCACACAATATCAAACGGCGAAAATCTCCCAGAGATCTCCATCTCAACACCAAGACCCAGCTTCACTCAAGAACCAGCAATGAACAGTGCTGGACACCCTATCCCCAACAAAGAGCAAGACAGGTCTACAGCCCCATCCATTAGCAGAGAGGCTGCCTAAAATCATAATAAGGCTACCAACATCCCCAAACACACCACCAGACGTGGACCTGCCCACCAGAAAGACAAGATCCAGCCTCATCCACCAGAACAGAGGCACTAGTCCCCCCAACCAGGGAACCTACTCAGCACACTGAACCAACCTCAGCCACTGGGGACAGCCACCAAAAACAGTGGGAACTACAAACCTGCAGCCTGAAAAAAGGAGACCTCAAACATAGTAAGATAAGCAAAATGAGAAGACAGAAAAACACACAGCAGATGAAGGAGCAAGATAAAAACACACCAGATCTAACAAATAAAGAGGTAATAGGCAGTCTACCTGAAAAAGAATTCAGAATAATGATAGGAAAGATGGTTCAAACTCTTGGAAACAGAATAGACAAATTGCAAGAAACAGTTAACAAGGACCTAGAAGAAATAAAGAGGAAGCAAGCAATGATGAGCAACACAATAAATGAAATGAAAAATACTCTAGATGGGATCAATAGCAGAATAACTGAGGCAGAAGGACGGATAAGTGACCTGGAAGATAAAATAGTGGAAATAACTACTGCAGAGCAGAAGAAAAAAGAATGAAAAGAACTGAGGACAGTCTCAGAGACCTCTGGGACAACATTAAACGCACCAACATTCGAATTATAGGGGTCCCAGAAGAAGAAGAGAAAAAGAAAGGGACTGAGAAAATATTTGAAGAGATTATAGTTGAAAACTTCCCTAATATAGGAAAGGAAATAGTCAATCAAGTCCAGGAAACACAGAGAGTCCCATACAGGATAAACCCAAAGAGAAACATGCCAAGACATATAATAATCAAACTGTCAAAAATTAAATACAAAGAAAACATATTAAAAGCAGCAAGGGAAAAACAACAAATAACACACAAGGGAATCCCCATAAGGTTAATAAAAAATAACTCTACATATCTCAAAAATTTATTGGCATTTAATAGTTTATAAAGATGTTGAAATAAAGTTGAAACACATCTTCCTTAAACTATGGTCAACAAGGCTAATAGGCTTCATCCCTGTTCTTTCTCTCTCATTATCTCACTGTAGAACATGTGGCTTTCAAAACATGGGAAAGACAATGAATATATATTTGTGTAAAGTAGTATTAAAATTAGATATTACATAATATATGTAAACATTTAAAATATGTTTTAAATCTACATAGAAATATAATGAATGTTATTATTATAATGAAATCTTAATCTCAAATCAGGGAATATTATTAAGGACAATATTTTTATTGTGAAATGATGGATTACTATAGATTAGCCCTGATATATACAAATGTGTACATAGGTATAGTATATATGTGTGTGCATATATGTGGGTGTGTGTGCAAGTGTGTGTATAATCTTGTTAAAATATTCGGGCTTGGGCTTCCCTGGTGGCGCAGTGGTTGAGAGCCCACCTGCCGATGCAGGGGACGCGGGTTCGTGCCCCGGTCCGGGAAGATCCCACATGCCGCGGAGCGGCTGGGCCCGTGAGCCATGGCCGCTGAGCCTGCGCGTCCGGAGCCTGTGCTCCGCAAAGGGAGAGGCCACAACAGTGAGAGGCCCGCGTACCGCAAAAAAAAAACACCAAAATCAAACAAACAAACAAACAAAATATTCGGGCTTGTGATTTGGAGGAGGTTTCAAATAGTGGTTCTGCTTTGGATTGAAGACTGTCAGCAGGTGGACAGTATATGATTGGATATCCACTTTATTTGGATATAATATAATGAACAGTATATTATTTTTTGTCATTTTCCTTCAGAAAGATACTTATACTCAAGTATTTTTTAAATACTAACCTATTTAATACTAACCTTTTTTTTTTTTTTTTTTTTTTTTTTTTTTTTTTTTTTTTTTTTTTTTTTTTTTTTTTTGCGGTATGCGGGCCTCTCACTGTTGCGGCCTCTCCCATCGCGGAGCACAGGCTCCGGACGCACAGGCCCAGCGGCCATGGCTCACGGGCTCAGTCGCTCCGCGGCATGTGGGATCCTCCCGGACCAGGGCACGAACCCGTGTCTCCTACATCGGCAGGCGGATTCTCAACCACTGCGCCACCGGGGAAGCCCCTAATACTAACCTTTTTTTAAATACTAATCTGACTCATGATATTTGAAACAACATTCACTAAAAGACAATATTACATACTTGGTACAGGCTGATTGAAAACAGCTTGCTTGTTTAGTCAGATAATTAGTCTAAGAATTAGGCTAAGCAAATAAATGAATGCAAAGAGCCAAATCTAGCATATCAATTAAGCTCTGACTCTTAGGAAATTAATATCCCTGAGTAATGCTGAGTCCAGGGACACAGTCATGTCTATAGATATCTTCAAGATAGAGGCACACATGTGAACTGCATAAACGTGCTCATGTGAGTGCTTGGCCTTTTTCCCTATAATTTTTCTACTTATTTGTTCTCCCTGGGAGATAGGGAAAGCAACGCTCTCGTCTTCCCTATGCTATTTTTCTAATGTCCTTATAAATAAACTTGTTTATTAACAGCCTCTTTACACTTTTGGTCAGCAGAGTAGGAAGATGACAAGTATATATATGTTGCCACCAAGGGTACTTGTTCCTTTTAACTCTATATACTGGTGTCTTTCTTTTAGTCAGAGGCAACATTGTGACCACTATAAAGAAATACACAGAGAAACCAGACACTTTCAGCATATAATGGAGGAATTTTTTATGTAAAAGCAAGAAGGAGCCTGTTTATATGGATGATAATAAACCAAATCAGAAAGCCATCTTTATGATCGTGATTGACATAGCTACCCAGAGTGTAAGCCACTGCACAGACATATAAGATAGGCAAAATCAGAGTTATCCATCAAAACTGAAAAATTTTCTTGAATATACTCCTACCCTACAGACCATCACCACTACCATCATGAAACCCAAATTATTTTACCTATATTTTCAAGATAGATAGATGCTAGATTGATAGAGACGTATACTTGTATTTTGCATTATGTAAGATTTACTGATTAATTAATTTAACAAATAATTAACTTATTTTATGTAAGGCACTTTTCCAGGCACTGGGTGTTCAGCTGTAGATAAGATAAAGTTCTTACTTTCATGAAGAAAATATTTTAGTGGCACAAATATCTACCTGATTATTGATATAACATGCTGGGGAGGGGAGACCAATTTAGTTACAATGTCCAAAGACTCTCTCACAGGACAGGTGACATTTGCATATATACCTGAAAGAATATATGGAATAATCCTTGTGATTTAATAAGTGAGGAGTATGATAGCTATTCTCCTATATATGGCCATGAACTAGATGAACATCTAGTGTGCCTGTCCTTGAATTGACTCTAGACTGGCCTATGACTCCATTAACCAACTGAATACAGTAACAATGATAATCCTGGCACTAGCTTTTCAGAAACCTCGTAGCTTTCTCTCCCTCTCCCTTTGAATGCTTGTCACTGGAAGTGCTGAGCTGCCATGTGAGAAGTTCTTTGATCTTGCTGAAGAGACCACATGGAAAGACAATGTGTATAGGCCACGTGGAGAAGAGAAGTCCTGGACTACGTGAAGAGGGAGTGAATGAGGTTCAACTATCCTAGCATCCCGTCACCTTTAAGCCCAAAGATGGCTCAGGACTTTGCCAACATCCAGAGGGTAACATGTGCATTTGACCTGTGCAGTCCCACCAGGCCTGGTGCTCAGAAGGGCCTGCATTTAGATGGGTGTTACACTTCGTTAACTGCCCTGCTGCTGCTGTTATTAAATTCTTAATTTTTTAACCCACATTTTCAAAGCTGACTTCTATTGCCTGAGACACCAAGTGAAACCAGAAGAAGGACTGCAGAGCTGAATCCAGTCAACCCACAGAACTCTGAGACACAAGATGCTTTTTCTTTTAAACCACTAGGTTTAACACATCAGGGAAATATAGCCAAAAATATGATGATCTTTGGAAAAAATAAACTTTTGACAATAGTTCCTTATTCTCAGTACTGTGTAGACCATGTTGCAAGCCTGCAGATTGGACATGATTTTATTGAACCAAACTTGGGTCCACTTGCCTGTGCACGGTAAAGCCAATCTACTGACACCAGGTTGTGATGAAGGAAAGGACAGTGTTTATCACAAGGTGCCAAGCAAGGAGAATGGGCAGCTCATACTCAAAAGACCTGAACTCCCCAATGGCTTTCAGGGAAGGAGTTTTAAAGTCAGTGTGAGGGGATTGCAGAGTGTGTGATCAGCTCATGCACAGTTCTCAGACTGGTTGGTATCAAGGTGAAGTTTCAAGCATCATCAACCTTCTGGTTTCAACCAGTCTAGGGTCTATGTTCTTGTGATCAGCAGTTTTCATCTGGGGAGAGTCTGCTTCCTGTAGAAACAACTTAGGAATGTGTGTTAGGTCTTTATCTGTGTCTTTCAAGGAACTGTGAGTTCAGTGATTCTGCTATGTGGCAGATTTATAGCCTAAATTGTTTCCAATTTCCCAGCCCAACTGCTATTCTTTGTCTCTACATCTTCACATTTCCTTATCATTAACTCTTGAGTCAGACTTTTGAGACTGAAGGGAGGCCTGGGAGACTAAAGCAAAAACCTTTTTCTTCAAAGGACAAGGACACAGGGGTTTGAATATGGTTTCAATCCCTCCATTTCTTTGATACTCCTCAATCTTGAGGGGAACTTGTTCAGGCAAAGAAAGGGAGTAAAGTTTTGGATACAGAGGTTAATCATAAACTCAACAGAAGAACTCAGTTTTAGGGAGACTTAGTTTCAGTGATAAGGAGTGAAGCATTACCAAATTGAGCTTTTAGAATTAAAATATACAATACATTTCAAAGTGTGGAAATGGAGCTATAAAGGTATTAAGGTCTTAGTTTTATAGTGTCAGAGTTAAGGCATTATAATCTAGTATGCCAGTAAAAGAATTTACTGTCCAAGGTCTATGCTAAGTTATAAATTTACTAAAACATCTGTGAGTTTTTTTTCCTAATGCAAAAATTGGCATACAGTCAGAATTCACTAGTGCTGACAGAGGGACTGTATCATGTTAATTAATCTGGATTGTTTCATATTCCCTCATGAAGCAGGAACAGGTGATCTCATATATTTATCAAAATTCAATCTAGCCCTAAATACCAAAATCTTTCATAAGAGGTAGAATGTTCCGTGGTCACCTTCCCTTCCTAATTAATTTATTATTTTCTATGTAAGTCTCAACCTCTTCTTTATTATCGCATGAAGTTGGATTATTGAAAATATTCTCAGATTTGTTAAGTCTTTCAAAATAATTTGTTTCCTTTTACTCTACTGTCAAATGACTTGATCTTTTTCACCATTTTTGGAGGATATCTCATTTATATTTCTGCCAAATAAATCTGCCCACCTATAGAAATCATGAGAGAATCTTATATATCTTGTCAACAACATTGTAGTACACAGTGAACTTTTTATGTTCAGTGCATTTTGATTAAACAAATGCTCAACTCATGAGTTGCAGTATTTCTATTCCGAGATACATCATCCTATATATTATTATAAAAATTTCACCTCTCTTCCATCTGCTCTAGTAATAGCATTCTTTAAAGATGATTAAACATTTTTAATTATTTATTTTAAAACTTATTCTTTGGTATTTTCAACACCATCACATTGACTATTAATTCGGAACAGACTGTGAGAACTCTCTAATAAAAAATTATGTTAACATATTTGAGCTTCATTTTACTCAAATGTAAAGTGAAGATAAACATATATCTTTTTATGTCTGGAAAAGGATATGCGTCCTTAGAGTTCTCATAAAAATTTAAATTCGCCTTACTTTCAAAGTTCAAATGACTTTGTAGGAGAGGAAAACTTTTCCCTTCTTTCATTCTAGGTTTTTTGGATGGTCTAATAATTAAACTGACATAAGACAGTTTAATGGGAGAAAAACAAATTTCATTTCTTATGTATGAGAGTCCCATTAAAAATATGAGACTCAAAGAAGTAACCAAAGCAGGCAGCTTTTATACCTTTTAGACAAAGAAACAATTATTTGTGAAGAATTGACAAGACAAAGAAGTTTGGGCTTGAGGTAGTAAATTAATGTGGAAGTAAGAGGTGTGTTTATACAGGCTTTTTGGCCCTAAATTCCCTATCTCTGGTGATAAGAATGTCTCTTCCTCCTGGTACAAGGAGGGACCTTTCACATGGGAGACTTATTTACTGCTTTCAGAGAGACAAAGAAGGGTCTTTGTACTGCCTGTTTCTCAAGTAACTTTAATTCAAAATAATCAGTATGCCGGGACTTCCCTGGCAGTCCAGAGGTTAAGATTCCACACTTCCACTGCAGGAGACACAGGTTTAATCCCAGGTCAGGGAAGTAAGATCCTGCAAGCTAAGCAGGGCAGAAAAAAAAAAAAAATTCAGTATGCCATAGTAGCATAATTTGAGGTGACATATTTTTTCCCCTTCAACTTCTTAGCACACTCTAAATAACTCTGTACTCCTCCAGAGCTCTAGAGTCTCAGTGATGTGACCTCACTAGCCCTCTTGTCTCCCCTCCTCGCACTGCTTTCCTCACTCACTGCACTACAGGCAGACTGACTTGCTAAGGTTGGAAAATACTCCCATTCTTGTTCTAGCCCCAGATGTCTCCCACATGTTCTTCCATCTGTCTGGAAGACACTTTCCCCAAAGCTTTGCATTGCCTTACTCTGATTCTTTACTTCAGTCTTTCTTTATATTTCACTCCCCCAGAAATCTTGTCCTGACCACCTACTTGATCCACCCATCTGTGTCTACTTACCCAGGTTTATCACTCATATCACACCTTAAAACTTGAATTTATATGTATTTTACTCATTTACTGTCTCTCTCTTTCACTAGGAAGTAAGGACTGAGATTTTATTTTATTATTATTATTTCTTTAAATTAAATTTATTTATGTATTTTTGGTTGTGTTGGGTCTTCGTTGCTATGTGTGGGCTTTCTCTAGTTGCGGCGAGCGAGGCCTTCTGTTTGTTGCAGAGCATGGGCTCTAGGTGTGTTGGCTTCAGCAGTTGTGCCTTGCGGGCTCTAGAGCGCAGGCTCAGTAGTTGTGGTGCACGGGCTTAATTGCTCTGCAGCATGTGGAATCTTCCCGGACCAGGGCTCGAACCCATGTCCCCTGCATTGTTAGGCAGATTCTTAACCACTGTGCCACCAGGGAAGTCCCTGGGATTTTCTTTTAACCATTGCTGAACTCATAGCATCTAGAACTAAGGATGAATGCATACTTGTCAGATGGAGAAATAAAAAAGAGGAGTGCATGGTTACTTAGTTCCATGGTTCTTCCAACTTGATTGCCTGCATGCCTTCAATTCGTCTCCTCTCCATGTATCCATTTCCTTTGCCATTAAACTTGGCAACACTGTGTGTCATGTTCTGCTGCATTCCTAGACTCTGGGCTCAGCTTTGTGACTTTAGTTACCAGCAGGATGTTAGCAAATGCAGAGGCAAGAGGAGGCACTTGCCTATTTCTGCTTGCAGTCTTATCCCTCAGACTTTATTATGAGAACAGACTCATTTGGACTAACCTGTGGGATGTATGATGTGTAACAGAGATGAGCCCTCTGTCATCTCAGTTGAAATCACTCAAATGAGTAGATCTGTGGCTAATGCTAAATGTGTGCATGAGCCCAGCCATGACAAGAACTGGCTGCACTAGCTTATTTGCTGGACTGCAGACTCATGAGTTCAATAAAAGTTTATTGTTACAGTAAGTCCCCTACATATGAATGAGTTCCATTCTGAGAGTGTGTTTATAAGTCCAATTTGTTCATAAATCCAACAAAGTTAGCCTAGCTACCCAACTAACACAATCGGCTATATAGTACTGTACTGTAATAGGTTTATAGTACTTTTCATACAAATAATACATAAAACTCAACAAACAAAAAAAGAGAAAACATTTTAAATCTTACAGTACAGTACCTTGAAAAGTACAGTAGTACAGTACAACAGCTGGCATACAGGGGCTGGCATCGAGTGAACAGGCAAGAAGCGTTGCTGACTTGAGGAGGGAGAGGGGGTTGGAGATGGTAGAGCTGAAGTATCTCAGCAACAGGAGATGGAGAGCAAGCTGCAGTTTCACTCATGCCTGACATTGATGGCACTGGTTCTGGTTCCTTGCTGGAACCAGATGCATGTGCACATCTTTGACAGTTCGCAACTTGAAGGTTCGTATGTAGGGGACTTACTGTATATTTTACTGAAGTTTGGTCATTGTTTGCAGCATTATTGTGGCAATAGATAACTAATAGAATAGAAAACAAGCCCCCAAAGTTTCTTTTAATTCTTTTATAATTTCATTATCAAAGTCATGCATTCCCTTTGTAACAAAAGGAACAATTCAAAAAAACAGTAATTATCTTGGCCTACTTTCACCTCTTTCATTTAATTCCATGTGAGGAAATTTATGTTAACAACCTGATGTGCATACTTCAATATTTTCCCAATAATAAATGTTTCTAAAAATTAAAAAGAATGAGAAAAGTGCAGTATAATCTGTGTACATTGGGGATCTATAGAAAATATTTTGTAGGAAAGGAAGGTGGTCCAATATCTTCTTTAGAAAGCTTGCTCTGAGGACAAGAATATGATGATGGGACCCTATATATAGAGAGAAGATAAGAAGTGATTATAACAGACCATGAAAAGGTAATGAGGGTTGATATTAAGGTAGAAGAACTAGAAGTAACAAGTGTGGAAGATAAATAAAGCTAGACTTCATTTTTCAGAATTTAAACATGAGTGGGTGAGATGAAGCACAGAGAGAAAGATATGACTTGCCAATATATGGGTAACATTATAGAAGTTGAAGAGTAATTTGCACCTTAATCTCTTCATTACTAGACCCTTCATTTGATATCTATTCTGTATTTGTGATGCCGGTTAATTCATCCAGCCAAACATAGTAAGCCAAAAACACTGAAGGCATCCTTAATGCTTCCTCCTCCCTCATTTTCCCAAATCCACTCTTCAGTCCTCCACACCTAATTTTTAAATTTTTCTTCCCAAATATATCTTAAACTCAAAATGTTTTACCTGTTCTTACCACCATCCCCTGATACCTTACCATCAGATATTTTTGCCACTTGACTTCTTTGATTCTGCATTGTCCACATCACAATGAAACCTATTGTTCTAAAATGTAAACATAATTGTGGTTACAAAACTAAACCTTCACTTCAGAGATTCCTGTCCACAAAGCAAAAAATTCAAAATCCTCACCTGGGCATATAAGGCTCTTACTGATGTGGCTCCTGCTTACTGCCATGGTCTCCTGGGTAACAGTGCTGCCCAGCTGCCATGATTATAAAAGGTCTCCTGGCACACAATAATATTTATTCTCTTGATGTCTTTAAAGATGCTATGGATGTCATCTATGATATTGACTTTGAAAACTCTTACTCTGCCTTTGATTCCACTGTTTAATAGATAGTTGCTTTAGAAAAGTGAAGTTCTGCCAAGACAGAATGGTCTTGTATCTCTCAGGTTCTCCATCTCATAAATAAAACTCTCTGGATATAACACAACAAACAGCAAAGAAAAACATCAAAGATGGGAAGAGGTCAGATTGCCTATGGATCATGGAACCTGAGGAACAAGACAGTGGTGAGACGCTGAATTTCCTTATTTTATCACATATCTTCTGAACAGGATGCTGCAGAAACATCTAATCCAAAACCACCAACAGGCAGAGATAAACAAAAGCTTAAGTAGAGTTTATTTCCTCAGCCAAAAGACAGGGAATGATCTGACCAAATGAAAAAAACCCTTTTGTCAATACTCACCTGTCTTACTCCACGCTACTATAACAAATTATCATAGACTGGGACTGGGTGGCTTAAACAACAGAAATATATTTCTTGACAGTTCTGGAAGTGGTGAAATTCAAGATCAGAGTGCCAGCATGTTTCAATTCTGGTGAGGACACACTTCTGAGTCTGCAGGTGACCGTATTCTTGCTATGTCCTTACATGACAGAGAGCAGAGAGAGAAGAAGCTCTCTGGTGTCTCTTCTTATAAGGGCACTAATCCAATCATGAGAGTTCCACCCCCATGAATAATTACCTCCCAAACACCCCACCTCCAAATAACATCACATTGCAGGTTAGGGTTTCTACATACGACTTTGAGGGGAGCACAAATATTCAGCTCATATCACCACCTATTATTCAGCCAAACAAAAACAGAAAAAAGATTCCTCACCTTTACGCATACTTACACAGTTTTTGTGGGTCAGAAAAGAGAGTTATCTTCCACCCTACCTTTCAAGACATATGTAAGTAGGCAATAGTGCTCCAATTCCCCTATCTGGGAGTGTCAACTAGGCTGAGCAAAGAGCAACCTTTCTTCCCATGCCCTTTAGAAGTAGGTGACAGTGATGCAATTTTCCTTCCAATATAGTAATTGTGGACCAGGAATTGAGCTGCTCTTCTTCCCCACCTGGCAGAAGCAGGAAGTACTCTGATACCCTCAGCAAGGGTAGTTTCAAAGGATCCAGTGGCAGGCTGAGCATCTATCTCACTCACCATCAGTGAGATTGAGCAATACAATGAAATTAGGGCTTGCAAGCTCTCTATTTCCCCCCACAATTCTTGGTATCAATGAGGCCCACTGAGGAGCTGAGCCTCTATATCCATCTGACAGCAACAAGAATGAATGATACAGTGCAAATCAGAGCCAGTCAACACTCTAATACTCCCTGTTGCTTGGAGTCAGCAAGACCCAATGAAGAGCAGAGTCTCTACTCCCACCAGGTGTCAGGGAGGTAGACAAGGTGGTGGAAAGTGAAGTGGGTGACATTCTACTTTCTTCTCCTGGTGTCAGAGGTGCATAGTGAGGAACTGAGCTTATATCCCTATTCAGAGGCAATAAAGCAGTGATAATCAATGATCTGTTTTTACCAAGGAAGTGTCAGCAAGGCCTGGGGGAGCTGTACTTCTATCCTACCCACCTGAAATGAAGAGGTGTGCATAAGTGCTCCACTTTTGCCAAGATAGCATTGGTGGAGCATAATGGCAGGCTGGACATACAACCTACTGGGCTCTAGTGGTCCACCTCAACAGGGGGACTACCTGCTAGGAAAGATTAAATAGGATCCAGAGACTCATAATATAAAATCCAAAATGTCCAGTATATCATCTGTCATACAAAGAGCCAGGAAAATCCCAACATGAATGGGAAAGGACAATCAGCATACATCAACACTGAGATAAATCAGCTGTTGGAATAATCCGACAAGTATTTTTCAGCAGCCATCATGAAAATGCTTTAACAATACATTGGGAATTCTTTTAAAACAAAACCAAAAAATGGAAAATCTCAGTAAAGAAATAGAATTTTTAAGAAGAACCAAGTAGAAATTACAGAAGTGGAAAACAATAGCATTCCAGGGGCCAGTGTGATGGTAACAAAAGAGCTTACATTCATATCACTGGAGTTACAGGAAGAAAAGAAAGAGAATAGGGTCAAAAAAGTATTTGAAGAAAGAATTGCTGAAAACTTCCCAAATTGGTAAAAAGCCATAAACCTACAAAAGAAATCCATACCAAGACACATCATAATTAAACTTATGAAATCTAAAGAGAAAGAAAAGTCTGGAAGCATCCAGAGAGAAACGATGCATTACTTACAGAGAAACACCAAATTAAATGACAACAGATTTCTCATCTGAAACCATAAATTCCAGGAGGAAATGGCTCAATAGCTTTCAAGTAAAAGAAAAGAATTGTCAACCAGAAATCCTATATCCAGTGAAAATATTCTTCAGGAATGAAGGGAAAATAGAACCATTGTCAGATGAAGTAAAACTAAGAGAATTTATTTTAACAAAACTAACCTAAAGAATGGCTAGGAGAAGTTCTCTTAAAAGAAAGGAAATAATAACAGAAGAAAGATTGAAATTTCTGAAAGGAAAAATAAAATATGTGAAAAGTAAAGGTACATATAATAGACAATTCTAATTTTCATGAGTTTTATAAAGTCACATTTGAAAGTGGAAGCAACAATTATAATACCATCTAATGTGGTGCTCAATGAATATAGACAAATATTTAAGACAATTAAAATTTGAAAAAGGGAAGGGTAAAGGGGACTAATAGAAGTAAGGTTTCTACATTTCACTCGAACTGCCAAAACTTCAATACCAGCTGATAGTGATAAATTTCATATATGATTTTTAATACCTAGAGTAACTACTAAGAGATTTATACAAAGTGAGATACTAGGAAACACTATAAACAAATCAGGATGAAATCCTAAAAAATTGTTCAAATATCTGCAGGAAATTAAGCGAAGAGAAATAGAAGAATGAGTGACAGAGAAAAAGCAGAAGAGGGATATTAAAAATAAAGGCTCCCCTTATATTCCAGGACCATTTGGTTTGAAGCTATTGTACATTTTGCATTTTTACAATTGAGAAATGTTCATGTTATTTTTAAATTCTCTATTTCACTCAGTTACTAAACTTCTAGAAAATAGAAACCATTTTTTTCATCTCCTTATTATAAATGCATGCTACATAATGCCATTTGATTTATGTGTCTAGCAAAGTGGCACTGCCAAAGAGTGGCTCTGGCGGGTGGCAGGGATATGATAGGGATGATCACATCCCTATCATCCATCCACTCCCAAGCCAATTCAATTAATCTAAGTGAAAATGTTCATGATATTCAAATGCAGCTTCAAGAGAATTCTCCTAGCTTCTCTCTTAGAACAAAGTGTTAGTTTCTCAGCTCTTCACACATAGAAATTTACATGTAGGAATTTTCCATGCATCAATAAGAACATGGTTTCTTTCTGTTTACCAGACTGTATGCTTTGGGATGATTTTGTCTTACTATTAGACAAAAATATATATGTATATATTTTATCCAGTTAAAGATTTTTATGAGATTTATAATTCAAATGATAAATTTTATATTATCTGCTGAAAATCAGAGGGACATACATATGATACATGAAGATTCTTAAGAATATTGCCCAGTTGTTTTATTTCCCTACACTGTTAATCTATCATAAATTTTAAAATATGTTCCCAAGGATTTAATGAAGTAGATTTTATTTCTTTATGGTGTTTTTCTTGAGTTTTTCATATAGGTGACTAGGTGAAATAAAAATGGACATTTTGTAGAGGAGAAAAAATGGCAAACAAAGCAAATGTTTCCATAGATTTAAGTTCACTGCTATTCATTTGTGCATGCATGTGTGTGTGCAGGTTTGTGTGTGTGTGTGAGGGGGTGGTTCATTCTAAGGGAATGAAAAATGCTTTTTTATATCCTCTATCAAATATTATTTAACATGAATTGCATGATGTGTTGTTCTTTGTCATTATGTTCAAGGTATTTCTCTCTGTTTTTTCATAGCATTAATGCTTGTTTGGTTTGTCTTTTCTTGGCCCAAATTTCTACATTTTGTTGTCTGTAGGCTACTGATACATGGCTTGAGTCTGCATTCGATTCCTCTTAAGCTAACTTTCCTATCATAATTCAGGGTTTAAATATTTCAGATTAAAGTTTGTCTATCTTCTTAAAACACCTGCAAGTTAACTGTACTTAAAGTCCATAAATCTATCTGAAGTCTAAGTCTATTCAGTTTTCATCATCATGTTTAACAGTTCCTTCTGTACATGTTCATATTTTCAAACTTTTCAAAATTCAATTAAAAAGTCAAAAGTTTTATTATATACACCAGAATTGACAGTAGTAAAATAAAACAAAGTTTGATGTTCAAATAATTTTGCAAAATAAAGTTAAAAGTAGAGACATTAAATATTTTATGGCATTAAAAATAAACATGTCGAGCTTCCCTGGTGGCGCAGTGGTTGAGAGTCCGCCTGCCAATGCAGGGGACACGGGTTCGTGTCCCGGTCCGGGAAGATCCCACATGCCGCGGAGCGGCTGGGCCTGTGAGCCATGGCCGCTGAGCCTGCGTGTCTGGAGCCTGTGCTCCGCAACGGGAGAGGCCACAACAGTGAGAGGCCCGCGTACTGCAAAAAGAAAAAAAAAAACCAAAAACCAAAAAACATGTCATGTTTTATACAGTGTAGTTACTTGTGGTATGTAATTGTTATTAAAAAGTATCCAAAACTTGAATATAAGGCCATTTCAATGTCATTCTGGGGCATGGTTTAATGCTACGAGTAAGAGAATGTACTTGTATTTGCCTTTGCTATTTACTATTTTATGAGAGCCTAGGCATGTGACAAAAGACACAGCAAATCCAGCTGTCACGAGACTCTATCCACACTGCCTCTTCTCTTTCTCATTCCTTCAATATATTCAACATGCTCTCTAGCAGGGCCTTTATGCTTACTGTTCTCTCTTTCCCCAGATATCCAAATTGCTCCTTCCCTTACTTCTGTCAGTTCTCTGGTCAAATGTCACCTGTTCATAGGTGCCTTCAATGATTATCTTATTAAAAACATAAATACATTAACTATTAATCTCTCTTTCTACTTGCTTTATTTCATTTCATGCTACATATTACATACACATAAAACATCTGTATGATGTTTCCCCCAGTGAAATATAAGATCCTTGAGGTCAGAGACTCTATTTGATTCACCCTAGAACATAACACGTGTCTGATTGGGTTTTGATAAATAAAATGGCCTATGCCTTTTTTTCCTTTCAGTTTTATTGAGATATAATTGACATACAGCACTGTATAAGTTTAAGGTGCACAGCACAATGATTTGACTTACATACATCATGAAGCGATTATCACAGTAAGTTTAGTGAACATCCATCATCTCATATGGAGAAAAAATTAAAGTAATAGAGAAAATTAGTGTGTGTGTGATGAGAACTCAGGATTTACTCTCTTAACAACTTACTTTTATATGTAATATGCATCAGTGTTAATTACATTTATCATGTTGCACATTACACCCCTGATACTTATTTAGTTTGTACCATTTGACAGCTTTTATCACATTTCTGCTCCCTCGATTTCCCACCTCTGGTAACCACAAATCTGATCTCTTTTTCTATGAGTTTGTTTCTGTTTTTGTTTTTGAAGTATAATTGACATACAACACTATGTTAGTTCCTGTTACACAACATAGTGATTTGGTATTTCTATGCATTTTTAAATGATTACCACAATAAGTTTAATTACAATATCATTGTATATTTCATACCTGTGATTAATTTCTTTTGCAACTGGAAGTTTGTACCTATTTCTTTCCTCTACCCAACTTCCTCCCCTCTGGCAATCATCTGTTTATTCTCTGTATCTTTAACTCTGTTTCTGTTTTGTTACATTTGTTTGTTTTGTTTTTTAGATTCCATATATAAGTGAAATTATACAGTATTTATCTTTCTCTGTCTGACTAAATTTCACTTAGCAAAATATCCTCTAGGTCCATCCATGTTGTCACAAATGGCAGATTTCATTCTTTTTATGGCTGAGTAATATTTCATTGTACATATATTCCACACCTTCTTTATTCATTCATCTATTGATGGGCACTTGGGTTGTTTCCATATGTTGACTATTGTAAATAATGCTGCAATGAACATAGGGATGCATATATCCTTTCTAATTACTCTTTTTGTTTTCTTTGGGTAAATATCCAGGCATGGAATTGCTGGATCACAGGGTAGTTCTATTTTTAATTTTTTGAAGAACCTCTAAAGTGTTTTCCACAGTGGCTACACCAGCTTACATTCCCACCAACAGTGCCATATGGTTCCTTTTTCTCCACATCCTTGCCAACACTTGTTATTGTTGTCTTTTTGATAATAGCCATTCTGACAGGTGTGAGGTGATATCTCATTGTGGTTTTGATTTACATTTCCCTATGACTGCGCGTCTGGAGCCTGTGCTCCACAACGGGAGAGGCCACAGCGGTGAGAGGCCTGTGTACTGCAAAAAACAAAAAACAAAACAAACAAACAAACAAAAATGTCATTGGTATTTTGATAGGGATTGCATTTAAGTTGTAGATTGTGTTGGGTAGTCTGGCCATTTTAACAATATTAATTCTTCCAATCTATGAACAAGGTATATCTTTCCATCTGTTTGTGTTGTCTTCAACTTCTTTCATCAATGTCTTATAGTTTTCTGAGTACAGGTCTTTTACCTCCTTAGTTAGATTTTTTCCAAGGTATTTTATTCTTTTTGATGTGATTTTAAATGGGATTGTTTTTTAAATTTCTCTTTCTAATAGTTCACTGTTGGCATATAACAGATTTCTGTATATTCATTTTGTACCCTTCAACTTTACTGAATTCATTTATGATCCCTAGTAGCTTTTCGGTAGTGTCTGATGATTTTCTGTATATAGTATCATGTCATCTACAAAGAGTGACAGTTTTACTTCTTCCTTTCTAATTTGGATTCCTTTCATTTCCTTTCCTTGTCTGATTGCTGTGGCTAGGACTTCCAGTACTATGTTGAATAAAGGTGATGAAGGTGGACATCCTTGTCTTGTTCCTGATCTTAAAGGAAATGATTTCAGCTTTTCACCATTGAGTATGATGTTAACTGTGAGCTTATCATACATGGCCTTTACTATATTGAGGTATGTTCCCTTCAAACCCTCCTTTGTGAGAGTTTTTTTTATCATCAATGGAAGTTGAATTTTGTCAAAAGACTTTTATGCATCTATTGAGGTAGTCAACTAATTTTTATGCTTCAATTTGTTAATGTGGTGTATCACACTGATTAATTTGCTGATATTGAACCATCCTTGTATCCCTGAGACAAATCCCACTTGATCATGGTGTATGATTCTTTTACTATATTGTTGAATTTGGCTTGCTAATTTTTTTGGAATATTTTTGCATCTATGTTCATCAGTGATATTGTCCTGTAATTTTATTTTTGTGATATCTTCAGCAGGTTTTGGTATTAGGATGATGCTGGCCTTGTGGAATGAGTTCAGAAGCATTCCTTTCTCTGCATTTTTTTGGAATAATTTGAGAAGGATAGGCGTTAATTCTTGGAAATATTCCTTTTGTAGTTTCAAGAACGCAAATCATTTCCCAGTTCTCTCAGTTTTATCTTTTTCTTTTCACAAGATTTGGTTAATCACTATAACTAATGAGCCTTTCTAAAAATGTCTTCTGGCTAAATTTGCTGACACTTCTGCATTTCTAAATTTCCCCTTCAATGTAATACTTTCCACTGAATAATCTTAATGTGTTGCTCTAGTCATACAATCAAATTATTGCAGTTCATGAATGTGCCTGCTTAATGTTGAATAAATATTGTGATAATACATTTATTACTTTATGCATACAGCATTCCTCAACTATACATGGAATGCATACCATGTGACAGGATTCATACACATGTAATTGATAAAAGTTTTTTCTGCTACTTGCCTGGGCTAGTGACTATGAATAAAGACATAGTTCATGTTGTATCATCTTCTAGATAGAGGCTCTTAGTATAGCTTTTGTGGATGTACTCTGCATAACTGAAGGGGGTAGTTTTCACCTACCTACAATGTGAACAAACATACACAATGGCTGTGCTGATGAAACTTCCTTGGTTTCTCCAAAATTATTTTGATACCACTCCTTTTAATCCCATGGCTCTTAATCTAGACTTCATCATAAAATTTACCCCAACAGTATAGAACTATTTATCCATTTTCACCAATATAATATGAATATTATATGGGTATGAATTTGGTTTTTCATATATGATCCTACCATCGAACACAGTGCATAGTAGGTAGTTTAAATATACTTGTGAGATGAATAAATGGTGTGTACAAATTATCTTTGACAAGAAAATATTTATTTTGAATTTATTTTAAAATAAAGGATATTCCTAGAAACAGAATATAATTCTGTTATGTCTATAGTTGGTTTGAATGTAAGCATAAGTAAAAAGGATATCTCATTTTTGTACTTGAAGTATCTTAACAATTTAAATCCAATTTCATTCTGAGTCTCCTAGCTTCTAAAATTTACTGTTCACATAACCACTCTGGCAGTGATTACTATTCCCTCCTCTTTTGTAGATACTCCGGGAAAGCAGTATATTTCTCAGTATTCCTATATCTACATATAGTCAAGGGACTAGTTCTAGCTATTGCAATGTGAATGAAAGTGATACATATGGCTTCCAGGCTAGGGAGTTTTAAGAAACAGGGGTGTGCCTTCCACACTTTCTCTCTCTTCTCTTGTAATCTGTTTCCATAGGAGACAGACATGTTTGAATACAGGTGGTTTATTTTGGAGAATACTCAAGAAGTGAAGGAAGTGAAGGAAGCAGTACTGAAAAGAGAGAGAGTAGCTAAACACTTCTCTCGGCAACAGAAGAATGCATCTGCAGTAGAGGCCTCAGCCAACGTCACTGTGAGTTCAAGGTTAGAATGGCCTTTAAGAGATAGCAACACTTGAGGCAATGGGATGGATCTTTGTAACTCTGTATTGACTGGTTATTTGTTGTGGACAGCCTCTGAGGAGAAGAGTAACCTTGGGAAAGATAGCTTCTTCAGCCAAGGATAATTGAAGAGGCACTCAGCTTTCTGCCCTCAAGAGTGAAGAAATGAGTACTTGAGTCTGAGGAGTGGGGCACACCACAGCATTCACTATATTTCCTCCAAAAAGATGCAGATTGCAATGGGAAGCACATGAATAATAGAGTCATGACACAGATGGAGCTAGAGTACCTAAATTACTTTGTGAAGGGAAGCTACCCAGGAGCATTCACTTCTGAGAAGGAAATAAAATCTAATGTGTTTTAGCTATGGAAAGGTCCAGAGTCTAATGTCTAATTGTTAATCTGATATATATATATATATATATATATATATATATATATATATATATATATGACAGATAAATTTTGTCAATTGCTTTCAGAGTAATCCATTTCTAATATTGTCCTTCCCCCCAACACTGCCTTTTAAGTTAAAAGAATGAAAGTACACAGAGCAATTACACAGATGGCATAATGTTTACCAGTGTTGCCAAGAAACTCCTGTGAGAGACTATATTTCAGAAGCACAATATCTGAAGTCATTGATTTAAAATTATTCACCCCTGAGGGATCTTAAACTACACAGCATTCTCTGCCACAACCATTTTCATGTGAGGTATTAAAATCCAGTGATTCCACATATGTATTCATTATTCGAGTAGTATCCACACACAGAAATAAATGTTTATTACTATACACAACTTTTGAAATTTAAAAAGGTATAATTTAGTCTAAAATTGCTCTAGGCCTCAAATGGAGACAATATAGACAGGTATATATAAATGGTCCTTCTCAAGAAATGTAATCCTCAATTCTTATATTTTTTTAGTTGGAGCTCTAGAATAAAAATCTGTGACTAGAGGAGCAAGCAATATTGACTACATAAGTACAATTCAGCATTCGAGGCCAAGTAGATCAAATGATTCAGGACTGAATCTTTATCCAATACATTGAAATGTCAGGAGTGGGGGTTAATAATATTTATGCCCAAACAGATTTTCTTTCTGACATAAACTATATGGTTTGAAGACCTAAAATATACCAATACACTAGGAAATTTAGAGAAATTTAGGGGTTTAACTTAATCTGCCAAACCTAACTGAACCCCCAACTATAAAGCATTGGACTTAAATATGTGACTTTTGAAATAAAGGTGGTTCTGAAATGGAATCTTTAATACAACCCTTATTAGTTGTGTGTGACTGTGTATTAGTCACTGAGACTTAATTTTCTTATTAATGAAATGGAGTAAATTAGGTCTATGCTTTGTTGGATTTGTAAAGATTAAATGATACACATGCAATGCTTTCATTATAGTAGATCATAGTATGCAAATGTTCAAAATGTAACTGGCATCTTTACTGTTATTATAATAATTTAAGCACATATAAAAGCAAAGCTTCATTTGAGATAGTTGTTGATAAATAGCACGTGTTTCTTTGACCTTACTGATTTCCACAGTTTCATTATAGTGTAGGACACATTATCAAACATGCAATAGCTAAATGAGTCAATCATCTGGTACAAAGGAAGAGACAATTGTTGACACTGAAAAAAATTACAAGTGATTAGAAAATGTTGCCTCATTTGCATAATTCAAAAATAACATTTCATTTCAAATGCATCTTAGTAATATTGTAGAAGCCAAGTGATTAAAGGTATCTGGTATTCATGAAAGGACAGACTAAAAGCTTAGTTTCTTAAGACACAAATATTCTGAGACCTAGATCTAAATATAAAAATAGTTGTATATAATTAAGGTGGGGAATGGACAGATTATTTAGTTATTCATTCTGGAAAAATTATTTACTATTTGGAAGAAGAATGATTTTAAATTTCTACCTTACTTCTTAAATAATTGGAATTCCTTCAGTCCCTTGAATGCTAAGTGTTCCTTTTTGATGTTAAGTCTTTGAATAAATATTTTTCCCTGTTTGAATGTGCCTTTAAACCCCTACACTGACTTACATACATACATCCTTCAGTTTTCAGCTTTTTGTGTCATAGAAATAACTTTCCTAACCTCTCCCGAAGAACGTAATCTATCTATTTTATTATATCCTGGCCTAGAGACTGATTCCTCTCCATTGTAACATATGGCTGTTGGAATTTACCGTGCATTTTAGTGATTATGTGATAACTATTTCTACTTATTATAGCATAAATTCACAAGGAATGACACCATTTCTATTTTCACATATGAGATTTTCCCTGGTCCCTAGCACAGTGCCTGGTATTTGTTTGATTATCAATAAGTATTTATATTGATAGAATAGTAGATTAACGAATAGAAGTTTAAGGATTAAGAAGACATCAACTAGAAATTAGAGGAAAATAGTTATCAAAAAGATAAATGTGGAATCACATTGAGTAAGTATATCTTTAAAACATGTGTTCTTTGAATGGAGTTCTTTGGTACTATAAAGAGAAAGTAAGAATTTATTACAGGTAAATTCAATTGATTTTCCAAACAGTAAGTAAAACATTTTTATAACAAAAGAGGAATAAATATCTACATGTAAATAAAAACCTGGAAAAATATTTACAACATACTATAGAAGCTAAATATATTTTGTATACAAAAATATTGATCAGTTTTTGAGGTAAGGAGAAACAAATGACATAAATATGCAATTCACTTAAACAGAAATATAAAAGACTAATACATAGGTGAAAAACATAATATCATTGAATTTCTTCCTGTAAAAATGTCAGTAGAAAAATGCAATAGGCAATATTGGTGAGTGTTTAGGAAAATGATATTCTGATACACTGCTGGTTGTATGTTAGTGCTTATTTTCTCACAAACAAGTTGCTTATGGAAAAATTTAATAATGTAATGATGTAATAATGATGAAAAATAATTATCCCCCTGTATTTAGCTTGTTAAGCTAATTAAACAAGGAGGCTATTTTACTGAGGGGGCTCTAAGGTCAAGGTAGCCCACATAAGCAAACCAAAATCCAAGCCAGTAAATGCTTCCAGGTTACCAAATCAAAACCTAAGGACAGCCAATCACAAACAGCCCACTAGGCTTTAAGCTATAGCCAATCAATAAGTTCCTCACTTTTCTTCTGTCTTTTCTCTAGACAACTCTCTCCCAAGCTTCTGTCAGTGGAGTGCTCCTAACAACTTCTGATTTGGCACTGCCTGATTGGAATGGATAGATGCTTAAATAAAGTCTTAAAATTTTTAATATGCCTCAGTTTATCTTTTAACAAGCTCTGATTATGAGGTTTTTGTTTAAAAGAAACATACTACCTACTATATTAATAGGCTTTAAAATGTAAAATGTGCATATCTGAAATTCAAGTTATAAGTAATTACTCTTAATTATTAAAGATGGGTAAGAAGATTTATGAAAAAGGATCATCACCCAAGAAATACTTCAAACTGCTAAAATTACATCATTTTTGTTCTCTCTCTCTTTCTCTCATCAATCACCAAAGTCGTGAACAATGCCTACTGGCTCCATTTTAAGTTATGTTCCAATTGTGCTATTCTGTTCCTCCAGTATTACCCCAGTGCAGGTCATTCTCATGTTTGTGGGACAATTGCAGTAACATCCTAACTGGTTCCCCACAACTACTCTAGTCTCCTTCCCGTGTTCTTTGCACATAGCAAGCAGAGTGGTCTACTTACAATATAATTGTATCATTTCATCCCCTCCAGTAGCTTCCCATCCCACTTAAAGTCCAATCTCCCAACCTTAGCCTTCACACCCTCATCTGACCAAGCCCCTGGTTACCTTCCTGTGCTCCAGTCACTCTGGTCTACTTATCTTTCCTTGATAACACCAAGCATGGTTTCATCTCAGGGCTTTTGAATTTGATGTTTTTTTGGCAGCTGAGAGTAAATCGTTCTCACTTGAGAGAGATGCTTTCATGCAGGCCTCTCTCCAAATGTTACCTTCTCAAAGACTCTTTCCCTGCTCATTCTGGGAAAGCAGCCATTCACCCTTGATTATAATTTTATGTCCACATAACCCTCCTTCATTTTATTCATTGCATTTATCACTCCTTGACACACACATATACACACCTGCCTTCTGCAATAACATATAGGTTCAGAACATAAGGGTAGGAAATTTATTTTGTTTGCCTCCTAACCCATCTCCAGTGAATTCCTGGTAGATAGTAAAAGTTCAAATATTTGTCAAGTGAATGAATATATTAGTAAGGGAATGGTTACTTATATTAAGGTAAATTCATGTGATGGAATGCAATGCAATCTTTATTAAAATGTTTGTTGGAAATGATGAGGGAAGAGAATCATTTTATAAAATATTATGATCACAATTATGGAAAATATTTATTTTCAACTTCTGTGCTTTTCATATTTTCCACTTTCCTAGTAAACATCTATTACTTTTAAAATAATATGTGTGTACTTTAGATTACTAAATTACTCTTAAAGTATTTGTCTCAACATTTATAAACAGAATCTTATAGTATCAGGCAACTCAATACCTTGTTATTAGTCTACTGCAAAGATAGGATACTATCTTATTCTTTAGGTAAAATAAAACAAAAATATATCTTTTTCTTCTTCATACAGTATAGCTAGTTTTATTATATGTATTTTTAATTGTGTTATTTTATAATATTTCTTAATTTTGGAAGTCTGCTCTAACCAATTTTAGATTTGGATGAGTATATGTAGTTTAGTGCATGGCCATTAGTATCTTGATTCTATTTAAGTGACGGTGATCAAGCTAGACTACAGTCAGAGTTATAGTAAGCCAAAAAAGATTCAATGCAGTTTGAGAATAAACAGCTATACAACTGGAGTTTTGTCATTGATTTTTAAAAAATTTACATAAGTTTCTATCTTAATTTTTTAAAAAATTGTTTCCATTTCTTGTTTTCTTCATTCTATATTATAAAATTGAATAAATTTAGCTTTCAAAATCCATACTGTGAAATGGATGGTGGGGTAATATTTTATCTAAGTCAGGGTTTCTCAGGCTCAGCACTAGTGATGTTTTGAACTAGATAGTTCTTTGCTGCTGAGGAGGCTTTCCTGGGCATTGTGTGGCAGCATCCTAGGCCTCTACCCAATCAATGACAGTAGCAACACCCTTCCCCTGCCCCTGCCCAGTCGTGACAAAAAAAAATATCTCCAGACATCGTCAAATGTTCCCTGGTGGGCAAAATCGCTCCCAGTTGTGAATGACTGATTTAAGGGGAGGGCAAACACAGTAAATCTGGTCAAATTTATATTCAGGACAACTGAAATAAATGCTTGTTTATAAATTGTATTCATCCTAATAGAAAATATTAGCATGGAAGCATTTTACTGACCTTCCAATGTTTATGATTTATTCATTTATAATTCATATGTACACAGACATGCTCATTCCACTTAAAATGGATTTAGTCATAGAACAGTGCATTTTGGTTCTATTATTTGGCTTTTCTTCAATTAAAAAAGATGCCTGGATCTTACTAGTCTCTTTTAGTGTCAATATATCCCATAAAATAGACATTTTTTTCTTTTCTTCCAAAATAAAGTTCCACAAAAATTAGAAGTTTAATTATGCGGCGCTCTGATATCTGTGCAATTTATCATTTTTTTTGCTTGCATTTTATTTAAATTAGTTTTATGGCAACAGACTGCAATCTATACTTTGTCAAGAAATGAGTTCCAGTTTCTCAGAGGCACTATTTCCCCCTTATTGTAAGCCCGTCACATTCATTTGTATACCAAATGCTTATTTAGCATAGAGGATTTTGCTTCTTACATTTTGGGCTAAGCTGATAAGGAATGAATATATTTTTTTGCCTGCTAGCTTGCTTTCAAGAAAGATTAAGAACACAGGATACATGTTTAATGTATTTTAGCTGAACTCAGGGATCGAGTCAGCTGGATATATCTCCAATATATCCTGTGTCTAAAGATCGCCTGGCTCCATAACAAGTAGTGATTCAGTCAGAGCAAGACCTCCCTCTGACCAGTTTTGAAACATTTAAGATGAGGAAAATAATTGGAGAATTTTATTGCTGGAAGAGAATTCGAATGGTTTTATAGAATTCCACCTCACATTTCCAATTTTAATGTGAGGCTGAGAGAGATTACAGGCACACCTCATTTTATTGCACTTCACAGGTATTGCATTTTTATAAATTGAAGGTTTGTGACACCTTGCATGCAGCAAGTCTATTGGTGCCACTTTTCCAACAGCATTTGCTTGCTTTGTGGTCTCTGTGTCACATTTTGTTGAATGATGAAATATTTCAAAATTTTCCACTATTATTATGTTTGTTATGGTGATCTGTGATCAGTGATCTTTGACGTTACTGTTGGAAGAGGTTTTTTGTTTTGCATTTTAAAATTAAGGTATGTACATTTTTTAGACATAATGTTATTGCAAACTTAATAGACTATAGTATAGTGTTGATATAACTTTTATATGCACTGGGAAACCAAAAAATTCCTGTGACTTGCTTTATTGCAATATTCCCTTTATTGCGGTGGTCTGGAACTGAACCTGAAATATCTCAAAGGTATGCCTGTAAATGCTGAAAGTAATGACCCACACAGCTAATTAAACGTAAAGTTAGAATTTGAACCAAAATCATAGGTTATCACCAATTCTCCCTGACCCCAAAGGGAGGCTGGAGTAAAATTTCAGTTTTAATTTCAATGCTTAGATGCTAAGGCAAATACTCAGAAAAAATTCCCAGATCAATCTGAGCAACCCAAAGAGATCAAGCTACTTAGTAGCTGCTTATACGACTTAGTAAAATTACAGTTATACCACAAATCTAATATTGCCTGACACTGTGACAGATCTAATATACCAAGTATAAGGAAGATATGTGTTTATGTGTGTGTATATAACTACATACATAGATATACATATACACATACATAGTACATATCTATAGCTATGTCTATGTCTAATCTATATCTACATCTATGTCTATATCTATCTTTTTATTCTTTTATGAATATGGCAAGACATTGACTCCACCATGCATGAGCTTGCTCCACATAGCAGAATTAGCTAGGAGGAAACATGCAAATACATCCTAAAACTAATAAATCAAAGGCAACTTTGCAATCTGAAATTGAAAGAAAACATGAATCATGTGTCAAAGTAATATTTCATTTTTGTTATGTTATATTTTATGTCATTATATGACAATAAAATTATATATTGTATATCATATATTACAATGAATGAAGTAAACAACTGATGTAGAGTATTGCAGATTAGAAATCTTTTTGTGTCCTTCAAGTTATGTATATCTATACCTGCTTTTGTAATAAACTTTGTTTATAAAATTTTCCACAGAACTGCAGATTCAATATACAAATTTAAACATTTTATCAACTTTTCAGAAGTTATGTACTGGTTGGCAAGTCCGTTTAATAAAACCTGGCTGGAGAGTCATTAAAAACCTAGGAGCCTTAAACCAAATATACCTTTCATCCTGCATATAGACTCAATGATCACTGCTAAACCTTTTGTAACACACGATACTTCTGCTTTATAGCCATCATCACAACTTAATTTATTTTGTGATTTTTTATCTATGTCTTGTTTCTTTCACTAGGCTATAAGCTCTCTAAGTACAGACTTCAGGTCTGCATTGAATCTACAGTACCTGAATCAGTAGACCTATAATAATATAGAATAAATGTGTAAATAACTTGATCCATTTATAAGAGAAAATAAACTAAACTTTGAATTATTAGAAAATATACTTGGAAGACTGATGAAATTATCATTCCATTTATTTCCATTGACAGATTTAAACTAAAACAAAAATGTGTTAGAAACCTTTGGCTTACTAGTACAAATAAAAGAGTATCATTACAATCTATCCTACAAAATAATTAGATGGCTTTTTCACAAGAGCAGTCATAAGTAGATTTACTTAGGGTTTTATTTTTGATTTTAATGTTTTTTTCTAGTTTGTTTGTTTTGTTTTTGGCAGTTACAGTGACTGTATAGTGCAGGGATGTCAAGTGCTGATATACTTTCTGATTTTTCAATTGAAAACTCTAGAGATCATTTCTTGATGATTCCTACCCTGGAAAATGTTGCTTCCCTTGATTCTTCAGACTCTATTGTTCTGTTTTTTACATTTCTAATTACCTTTCATATCTTGCATACCATTATTCTTTTGTGTAGATACATTTGTCTCCCAAAATTCAAATATATATCAGCAACAACTCTAACTGCATGGTTCCCCGAATCTCTCCACATTAATACCTCGATGCACAATTGATTCCTTTCAGAGACTGCATCTGCTTCCCTCTAACAGTGCTTACCTGAATACTTATTACAGATACAATTGAATCATAATAATCAATGGGATATGAAAGGGAAAAAGTTAAACTGTAGTGTAAACTCATAAGTGGAAGGCATATGTATTCTTTAATTATCATAAAAATCTTTTCTCCATAACATTGAGGATTTAAACATGCATTTAAACTCTTTTAAACTAATTAAATTTTGATATGCAAGTTTATATAATTTAATTTAGGTGAAGTTATCATCTGGCATTTTTAAGAATACAAAGGAAAACATACATTTAACTCCTTCATACTTCATTTTCTTCATTTATAGATGAATTAAATTATGTTATATGGTTTCTCCCAGTTCTGTACTACTATGAATATCTGTATCTAAAAGTGATTACTTTCTACACTAAAACTCTAGTTATTGCTGTTCAAGTTTTATTCTAATGAATTTAATCTAATCTGGAAAATATTTTATTGTCTTGCTTTATAGCAACAGGAAACTTTGAAACTTTTAGAACATGTAGATATGCTCTGTTTCCTCTTAGCATCTAATTGCTATAACTTTGTCATTTACTATAATAAAATTGGATTCCCATTGGATTTGGAATAAAACTTAAAATCCTCATCTTCACCTTTGTGATTAATTTGTTGTCCAATTTTCAAAGCCCATGACTCTTCATTTCTATCTCATTTGGTGTCCTTTATTTGAAATGGCTTCCTTTCTATTCTTCTGTACCAAGCCCTTTCTATTTCTAATGTGCCCTTGCTCCTTATCTCATTATCACCCTTCAGGTCTTAATGTAAATGTCACCTACTCAGGGAGCATTTCCTGTATCAACAGAAAATAATTAGTGAGAAAACGAGAAGTTTATTTTGGTTTGCAAACTACAAATTTCATGATTACTCCTTGAATGACTTTGTTTCTTGAACTGAATGTCAATGACTTTGATGGCCTTTGTCCAAATAATTCTCCACAATTATGAATAATAAATTATAATGGCTGAGAGAATTTCTTGTGGTACCAAAACTGATCCAGTTGAGATCTTGCATTTGCTGGAATGGAAGCTGTAGCTTCTGTAAATCATCACTACATAGATGTAATTTGCTTTTACATAATTCAGATAAAATCATTATTCTTTAACCAAATACTATCATACCCAAGTAGAGACTACAAATTATTTCTGATATAAATGCCACATGAATGTATGACAGTTGTTCAAAAATACTATTTTCCTTGATATCAGAAATTATGAATTCCATAAATATTTGTTGTGTGAATGGAAACTTTCCTATATGCATAGATGACTTTTATGACTCAGTTTCCATTTTTGATTTTCCATTTAAATAACACATTTATGATTGCTCAATGCATTCTAATTTTTAATTAAATGATAATATCCAAAATATTACTAGGTACATACAAACCTTAATTATTGAAAGAAATATTGTTTTACCTTTAAAAATAATTATAATACTATATAATATGAATTTTAGTCATGTTTTAGGTAAATATTCCAGATAATTTATTTATTAATTTATATTTCTTGCTTTAAAATAATTTAAAATAATAGTAATAATAATAATGCTGTATTAGTTTATAAATTAAGTATATCAGTAGGTGCACTTAGGAGAGTTACCTATTGATATGACTTGAAAGCTGTGACAGTTTGTCCCTGTTGGAGCCCAAGGTAAGCCACCCCAAAAGGTTCCTCAATGGCATATTGACTATTTTGAATTAAAATTACTTAAAAACAGCCAACATAAGACACTCTGACCCTCCTTTCTGTCTCCCTGAAAGCAGAAAATAAATCTCTAATGTGAAAAGTGCACTTCATGCATCTGGAGGTAAATGAACACTCTTATCGCCTGAGACAGTGAATTCAGGCCAAGAAGCCTATATCAACAACTTTGTTACTTCTTTAATTCTACCCCAAGCCTAAATTCTGTTTAGATTCTTCACTAATTGAGCACCCCAAAGCTAAATTTCTTTGTCCTGTCAATTCCTCACAAATTTATTGTTTCTTTCTGAAAAGTAAAAAAGCTGCCTGCTTTGGCCACTTCTTAGGTCCCATTTCTATGGTACCTCTAGGCACCTGATTTAAAATTTGTTTATTTTTCTCCCGTTTTGCGGCTGCACCCCACAGGCTGACAAGGCCTGTGCTTGCCCAGCTTTAAGACCAAAGAGCCCGGAGTCAGCAACAGAGACATAGATGGTTTAATGGATAGGGGAGCTTACATTTCTGAAGCAAGGTCCTGACACCCCACAGTGTGAGGTAGACTGTGGACAGGACAAGGTGATAGTCTTTGGTTCCCTGGGGGAAGTCTTTGGTTCCCTGGGGGAAGGGGAGATTGCCAGTTATAGGGGGAATTAAGTCAGGTTGGCTCATCGGTTACCAGGGAGACCAGCAGAGGGGCACGCCCCTCACAGCCCCTTTGATAAGAACAGTCACTAGATGGGGCCTGGGGCAAGTATGTCGGAAGGTCAGTCATGTGAGTAGAGTGTAGGTGCAGCAGGCTCTGGTCAGAGAGCAAGAGAACTGCCATCTTGAGTGGCCTGACCATACAACCTGTCAATCTATCTTGTGTCAGTTTTATTATTAGTCCAGATATAATAACTCAAGAAGGGTAGAGGGGGAAATATTCCCCTCCCCTTAACCATGTTAAACATAGCAAGGTTAATAAGTTAATTTTAAAGTGTTTCTCCTCATTTGAACCAAATGATTTATTCATCTTTCCCTTAATGTTGTATGAATAATCTTTTTAAACTGGAGGAGACTTTATATATCCCTTGAATTAAATCTTTTAGTAATTAGATTTTTATAGATAGTGTACCCATTGGTCATAGCCAGAAAACTGACCATAATATGCTTAGGTCAACAATTTCTTCATATTTTCAACCAATCAGAATCACTATGAAATGAGAAATTTGCATTTTCTTAAATCAAAATTACAATAACATCTTTTAAATGTTTTACAGTCACAAAATGAGAATAAGGTTGCAAACGGCCTCCAATAATCTCTTGCCCTTTTATACATTCTACTTTGTCTTAGGTCATTGTCACCTGAAAGAGTTCTGGTGACCAATACAAAGATGCAGGCCTAATGGACAGGAGACACCAGGTTTATATAATTAAAACTTAATGTAACATTTCCCAAGAAACACTAAACTGAAGTTGGGGGTGGGGGTGGGGAATACTAAAATAAAAGAGAAAGAATTATCATGGAAAATAAACAAAGAACACTTTCAGAACAGCAATGAAACCAGTAAAATACAAAATAGTGCACGGATCTATTGGGACATTGAACCAGTTGATTTTATCCACTTCTTTATCCCAAGAAGTCCTAGATTTACTCTCGGATTCTTTTTGAACTAGTCATGAGTTTAGCACACTATCTTTTGTTCCCTGTATGGCTCCATTTACATTACCCCATTTTTTACCTCATTCAAAAGTGAAATTTGGCTTCCACTGCTCACTGAATTTCACCTTCTGACAGATCAGATGGCATTCCTTTGCCTGACTGAGCTCTCTCCTTTAAAAGGAGGGGGGTTCTTGCAGTCATTTTTCTGATATTTTCCTCCTTCACTTTCTGTCATCTATACCATAACTTTGAAATAAATTACATGTGATATGCACAAACTTCTAAGCAGATAGGTTAGGGGATCTCCAGAGAAAGAGAATCAGGAATGGCTTTCTTGACATAAGAGAATCCATTTTGGCCTAAGCCATTTTGTGATCTCAGCCTGGCCCCAATTCTTGCCCTTGAACAGGTCTCAGTAATTAATGATCTTAAAAGAACAAAGGGACACAAGAGCAGAGAAAAGGCAAACAATAGTTCAGTGATAAAGCAGAGTCCTAGTTCCCCTCAAGGGATATACAGTTCTGCAGGAACTAAGGCCCCCACCCAGGTGGAGCATGGAATGATGATGTTGACCCTCACGACATCCATCAATTAAAGCTTGGACTCTGTTGATCTTTGCCCCAGTTCTGTGTTGAATTCTCCTCTGCTCAAGCCCCTTCATGAATACACATGTATCCTTAGCTTGGAACGTCCCCAATTTTACTGTTCAGGGAGACACTGCTTTGGGAAAGAGGCCTGGTGTTCTCCTTACTTGCTGCAAGTCATAATAAATCCTTCTTTCTGATATTTGGCTATTGGCTTGGCACCCACCAAAAGGCAAATCCAGTTTTCAGGTAACAAACTTTGCCACAACTGTGCTACTCTTAATAGTAAATGTGATTGAATTTGAAATGTTTCATCAAAGTTTGATAATTTACCTGTAAAGCAATAAATCTATAGCACCAGAAAATATGAGTATTTTCCCCAAATGTACACCATCTTCAAAACTCAACACCCATTTGCAATGTCTGAATTTTAATTTCTGAGTAGTAAGTAAGGTGAGGTGTTTTTAGTCATTTAGAGATATTGAAAAAAGTATGGATGATGTACTTTAGCATATTTTTTTCTAATTAATGCACTACACCCATTAAACTGTTGGAATCATATTAACTAAAAATGTCATCCAAAGTAAATTGCCAAATTGACTAGGAGCCTTTCTCTTGTGTAGTAAATTATTTTTACATCTTCTGATAAGTATTGTCAACTAAAAATTGGTACTTGCTATCTGCCTCAACAAGGAATAAGTCAACAACAGCTTCAGCCATGGACCTTCAACACACCCTGAAAGGAGTTCAGGGTGGAGATCAGGAATGAGGCACTCGTGTTCTGGGAAAAACTGGAAGACCAGGCCGTTAGATAGTTAGTTATTTTCAGGAGAAGATTTTATGAGCCCAATTCTTGCATCTCCCCATATCTACAAAGCATTAAAATCATTAATGGTGACATCTGCTCCTCCTGATGAGCAGCAAGCCTCTGCCAAAATGTGTGCTTGACTGCACATACCCCCCCTCACTAAAATCATATATAACACTGAACTCCCCCCCCCCCACGACTTTTTGGAGTGGTTTCTCAGAGCTATCTGAAATGCTGTCTCTCAGGACATAGTCCTCATTTTGCCCCAAATAAAACTTAACTCACAACACTCACATTGTGCATTATTTTCAGTAGACAGTATGAACATCTGATTGTGATTTTTCTATTGAGCCCAGAAGATTATTTGTTTTACAACAAATAGAAATCAACTATTTGCTTTTACAAAAAATAGAAATCGACTGGTCTTATGTACATCCTTGCCAAGTATACGATCCCACAATAGATTATATCTTTGCAGTAGATATCTTTCTAAAATCTTCATTCCTTTCCTTTGGACTCTTTGAAAGCAGTAATTCTCTAATAACCTGATTTCTCTCTTTAAGCATTTTTCTTCTTGAATGCTTAAAAAAATCCCTTGCAATCAAAACAGATAATACTCTGGTTGAAGAACTATAAATAAGATCAAAACAAATTAACAATTAGATAATTGTTTGGGTCCTAATGAGTATTTCCTTTTAAGAAAGGAAACATGAAGTTAAAAATATGAGATTAACCTTTATATAAAGAATGGTATTCAAAATGCTATTAAGTCATTAACTTCAGTAAACAGGCATTTAACCTTTGTCAAAATGCAACAGTGTTTAACCTTTGTGTTTAAAATAGTGCTTCTATTAGATATGCTTCAATTGCTGCAGATCAAATAGGAAGCAAGCTGACTCTTGACCTGAAATTTAAACTAATCCTGATGCGACCTTTGCAAGAAGTTAAACCAAAGTTTGTTGAACGTTATTTTAAAACAGCAGTTTTTGTTTTTTGTTTTTTTTTAGTTTTGCAGACCTTTGCATATATCCCACTTCCTGCTGGATGGGGACAGCTCCAAAATGCTGCAATGAAAAGCTGCTGCTGTTGTATTTGCAGTTTTTTATGAGGCTGGAAGCAAAGAACATTCTCCTGAGAAAGTATGTTTTAACAGTATCTCCAGCCAAATTTTGTGAACTCAAGAGATTCAGATTAACATTTATACTTATGCTTATGGAACAGTACAATTCTAATGTCTTGCCATTTACTCACTGTTAATTTTCAGTCATGGAGGAGTAAAGTCATGATTTGATTTACCTATTATGTGGATACTAATTGTGTAGAAAGCATAGTTTCAAATCAGAAAGGGCTATTTTCCTTCAACTATTTGCATCAGTCACTCTTAGTGATCCACTGATATATTCAATTTTCCTCTCTAATTAGAGCACACAGTTCTGTCTTCTGTGTGTTCTACAACAGATGTGATATTTGCAAGCATCTCAGGGGAAGGTATGTTTTTCTGAAAGATGCTTACCTGCACATCCAAAAAGGTTTGTAGGAGCATCTGAAAATATAAACTAAAAAGCACAACTTTTCCATAATTAGACACAAGTAGAAGGTAAGTGAACTGGGTCCTGCTGTCCTTAATTGCCTTCTTTCTTCAGGTGAACAGATCTTCAATTAGACCTTGGGAACTACATATAAAGTGGCCTTGTGATATAAAATCATGAAGGATAAATCAGAGGAGATGTTCACATTTTAAAGGAAGATGTATCTCCCTTTCAGAATGTGTCCCTGTAATATAGTCTTTGGCATTGTGCTGAGACCCATTCCTTTACAAACTCTTACAGATTCTATAAATTTTAGATGTGGGAGGTTCCCAACCTTTCAATTTCCAGAGAGAGAGAGAAAGAAAAACCGGAGAAGAGAAGATGCTAGGACACATCCACTAAGCAGCACAAGCTTTGAAAGTTTTCAAATAAGTGAAGTTAACTTTGAGCATTTAATGATCAACATATTCTAGGTGTCTGCTTCTCTCATTTTCTGGCTCTTATTGGTCTTTTAACTGTCCATTTGAAACTAGAACTGTTAGCTACTTAAACAGTATAAACTCCAAAAGGTTGGCATTTGAGTCTGCTTTGTTCTGGACTGTGTCCCCTACTCCTAGAGCACTGCCTGGGAGAGTATAAGGGCTTAGTGAAAGTTTATTGAATAAACAAATAAATAAAATGTGCAATGAATGAACTATTGACTCATAATGTTAACTTTTAAAAACTCGTTTGCATTATAATAGGTCAAGGAACCCCTAAAGCTAAAGAAATGCAGTGTTTCTTGAAGGAAATTTGAGGAGTTAACCAATATGTTTAAAGATAGATTTGGCTTCAAGAGTAGATTCAAGAAAAGAAAGTTGCAAGAAAGGGTATTTCAAATGCTTGGATTTCAAACACCAGTGGATTACTTTGTCTTGGAGTAAAACCCACTTTATAGAAATCCATTTCTTCCTAAATAACTGGTGTAGGGAAGGAAAAAGTTGTCCTCAATAATCTTAGTGTCCTTGACTGGCTCTAAAAATTGAACTGACAAAGACAGCCTAACAGGTGAAAAGCATACAAATTTATTTAAATTTTGTGACACGGGAGACTTCATAAGGAAATGACTTGAAAAAAACAGGTAAGCTTGAGTACTTGTATGCTAAATTGGATGAAGTGTGGGCAGTTGTGGAGAAATTAAAGAGTATGAGTAAATGTAGTAAACTGGAGGAAACTCAGCAAGTTTGTTTGTAAGGATTCTTCTCAGCAACCCTTAGTTTTTGGATATAAGGATGCATATTTCTTCCGAGTATAGGGAGGGCACTTCTCACATTAGGTTTTGTGACTTATTTCAGGGAAGAAGTTGGGGGTGTGTGGATGGTGGGGGATATCACAGCGATCTTCCTGCTTCTGCCATTTTCTCAAACTCCTTCAGCTTAATTTATTCAAAGTGCAATGTTCCCAAATTTGGGGGTAATGTGCCCTGGACTCCATCACTGGCAAGTGAATGTTATGAAGAGGAAACCAATCCATTTTTCTGAACACTCATTTTGAGATCATTTAGGGTTTATTTTCTCAAAGATATTTATTTTTCAGAAGATTCTTTAGAAAGAAGTTCTTTGCATTTTTTTCTAAGTTTTTGGTAATCTAGCATGGGCTCTGTCTTAGTCAGTGTGGGCTGAATAAAATAGCACAGATTTTAAACAGAAATTTATTTTCTCCAAGTTCTGGAGGCTGGAAGTCCAAGATAAGGATGCCAGCATAGTTGAGTCCTGGTGTGAGAGCTCTCTTTCTGCTTGGAGATGGCCACCATCTAGCTGAGTCCTTATGTGACAGAGAGAGAATACTACTGTCCCTTCCTCTTCTTACAAGGTACTAATCCCAGAATGTCATGAGGGCTCTACCCTCATGATCTTATCTAAACCTAAATATTTCCTATTATATTGCACCCCAAATACCATTATACTGGGGGTTAAGGGATCAACATATGAATTTCAAAGGGACACAATTAAGTACATAAAAGCCCCCAAATGTAAGCTTTTAAAATATGGATCCACATTGTACCCTGGGAAAAAAAAACCTTTTTTTTCTTATATAATTTTTTTTTGTTTTTAAATATCTTTATTGGAGTATAATTACTTTACAATGGTGTGTTAGTTTCTGCTGTATAACAAAGTGAATCAACTATACATATACATCTATCCCCATATCTCCTCCTCTTGTATTCCCCTCCCACCCTCCTTATGCCACCCCTCTAGGTGGTCACAAAGCACAAGCTGATCTCCCTGTGCTATGCTGCTTCTTCCCACTACCTATCTATTTTTCATTTCATAGTATATATATGTCCATGTCACTCTCTCACTTAGTCCCAGCTCCCTGTGTCCTCAACTTCATTCTCTACCTCTGCATCTTTATTCCTGTCCTGCCCCTAGATAATTCAGAACCTTTTTTTTTTAAACATTCCATATATATGTGTGAGCATACAGTATTTGTTTTTCTCTTTCTGACTTACTCCACTCTGTATGACAGTCTCTAAGTCCATCCACCTCACTACAAATAACTCAATTTCATTTCTTTTTATGGCTGAGTAATATTCCATTGTATATATGTGCCACATCTTCTTTATCCATTCATCTGTTGATGGACACTTAGGTTGCTTCCATGTCCTGGCTATTGGAAATACAGCTGCAATGAACATTGTGGTACATGACTCTTTCTGAGTTATGGTTTTCTCATGGTATATGCTCATCATTGTAAATTCTTTCTCTAACACTTTGTGATATATGTAAATCTCTTTCAAAGGCTCTAGCCAGTTGTACAACCCAGGAATTTCTTTCTCAAGGACCTGAGCGCCATCCCTTTGAAATGTAATTATCCAGAAATATAGAAGCTGTATCTCTCAGTTTCTGTGGAGGGTAGGAACCTGACTTTGATGGGTGCCAATTAGCAAACACAGATGGCCTAATCATACAGAAAAACAGTTGCAAACTCAGCAATAACTTAATATCACACATCCCATTGATCAACTTCTATCCTAATGTTCCAGTACTTTTCCACTAGCTCACCCCAGTGATGAAAAAAAAAAAAAAGAACAAAAACCCCCCTTCTTTTTTGTCAGCAGTGTTCAGCCTGAAACCCAACTCTGTCTTTTCTCTCCTATTGCAATAGCGCTGAATAAAGTCTTTCTTGCCTGTCTAATTTTGTCTGGTGCAATATTTGCTTTGATAGATTATATATGCAATTAAGGAAAACAATTTTCATTATGATAAATCCTTTTGAATTTGGGATTGATTGATAATGCATTAGGTGAAGTGTCTCAACTATCTAAAATGAAATTAATTGATCTTAGTAAAAAATTTCTGAATGTATGTCCATTTCCCAATGATTTAATTTTTTTTATTTGTTTACTTTTTCCATAAGAACTGTTTATCTAGAAATAGAGCCCCTCCAAACATGTTTGTAGATGAATTCAACATATGTGAATCATGGTTGCTTGAACTTAAGGACATTTAACCTGAGATAGACCAAACAGATTTTCTTTTCTAAAGAATTTTAAAAACATAGTATATTAATTTCTACTAGCACTAGAGCCCATAACTTATAGAACAAAGTCTGTGAACTATCAGCTAAATACAATATACCGTGGACCAAAGAGAAACAAATTGGAACAAATCATAGGGAGGCTGGCACGATATTCTTTTGTCGCAGAGAATTATTAACAGTGATTTATGTAAGAAGTATACACTTTTAAGGACCCCACTGATATTCTTCCACCTAGAGGCTGGAGTTAGAGCCAAAGCAAATTACAAAAATATAATACATATATATTACATACATACATATATATACATACATATAATATAATATAATACAAAAAATAATACTACCCCAGCTGGCTCAATCCTACTGGCTGGATTGGAGGTGAAGCAATTTCATCATGCAGTTATACTTTCTTTATCCTGATTCTGGTTGTAAACTAAGAAGGCAAAGTCCTTTAAGGAAACTGTAAGTCTTTACAATTTCACATTTGTAATCAGAAGTGACATGGCAATGCCGAAAAAGTATGTGCTGAGTAACCACAGACAAAAGTCCTACAGTAGTGTCTCATCGTTACCAGTGTTCTCCATGAATTAGATGGGAATACCCAAAGCTTAAGTATAACAGAAATCTAAGTTTAGGGTAATTCTTATGATAACATTGGTAAAATAGTTTCAACAAAATCAGAGAGAAAATGTACTAAATTGAAGTTTTCCAATTGTTGACTGCTGAAACAAGTCCCCATCTCCTTTCTTTACTCTCCTCAGGGAGAGAACTGCTGACTCATAAAAATAAAGCATATACACTCAGTCCTCCCACTCAGGTGCCAAAAGAAGATTAAAAGTCTCCAGGTAGACAGAGAAGAGATGCTTTTTGAGGCAAATAGTAACCCAGATAGAATTAATCTCATCCAAAGAAAATTTGGCAACAAAACAAAAAATCAAAACCAAAGCAAAGAAAAAGGTAAACTTTCCTCCTACCAAAAAATATATATATATATATATATTTATACACACATACATATACATATATATTATATATGGAGAGATTAATGTATAAATATGTCTATATAAAGACATAAAAAATAATGAAAGACTTAAGTGTGAAAAAGAATAGGTAAGAGGACATTTTGAAACTGAAAAAATAAATAAACTATAAATATCTTTTCAGGAGAAGCATATTCTTCCATTTTATAGTTTTGGAATAATTTACTTAACCATTCTCTTATATACTATGCCTCTTAGATTATACTGGCATTTGTTTGTGTATTCTATTATAAACATAGCTATATTGAAGTTATTTATGTGTACATTTTTGCATTTTTCTGATTATTTCTTTTGGATATGGTTCCAAAAGATAAATTAGTAGATAAAAGATGTAAATCTTTTGAATTACTGATACTTTGCCACAAAATTCCCTTCAGAAATTACTGTCTACCACCAGTATAGAAAAGTAGCTCTTTCATTGAACTCCTTCCAGAATTGACCATTTAAAAAAATTAGTCAATATTTATTGAGTACCAAGTACATTTCAGATACCATGCTAGGTTCTGGGGCTGGATACAAAGATGATCAAGGACAACACAGAGGTAGTGTGCCCTAAAATAATAGGTCCAGGATCTATATCCAGCCATGAATAAACATGAGATTTACAGCATTGACTAAAAAGTGCTAAAATAAAATGGATAGCACTATTTAGGATAAAAGCAAAAGAAGCTGTCTCTCTGTACGTGTCTTTGCTAAGCAATTCCAGAAGATAGTGTACACATTCTTCTCTGTGTGGGGTAATGGTTAGTAAACTTTTATTGCTGGTTCCCTTTGGGAGACAATGTTATTTTCATAGGGAAATGGATCCCAAACAATCAAATTCAAGGTGAACAAACAAGAAATCTCAATGGAAATTGCACTTTCCTTATTCTCACAGAAAGAAACGGTTATCATTTACTCCAGTGGGCAGGAATTATCCTTTGAGGGACTGTAAAGATCAAAGGTCTCATCCAAGAGTGTTTCTTTTCCTGTCAAAAAAGAGCCATTCTATATATAAAATCTGAAATTAATTCTTTCAAGCAATCTTTTTTTAAACTATGATCAACTAGAAATTTAGTAAAATGATAAACTAATTTAGAGTAGGTAAGAATGAAAAATTATTTTAAAAACTATTAAAGTGAATCCTATGGCCTGGTATGCTCATACCAAAATAAGTCTTACATAATATCTGGGTATAGATTCTCATTCTTTCTGTGCATTTACTACATTTATGCATCTCAGCCATAAGGCATGGGTACAAACAGTCCTAAAATTAATAAGGAACTTTGGAAAATCTTTTAAACAGAATTGTCTCCACTGCATCCCTTAGTAGTCTAATAGAAATTAAAATTTTAAAAAAGAAAGATTATTAGTGAATATGCTAAAAAACAAGGATCCATTTGGGGTTAATATTTATTATAATTCAAGGTTTGGATCAAAGTTTATTTTCTTACTGTTTTGTTCTGGTTTGGGTTTGCATATGGATTTCCAATAGTTCCAGCACCACTCGTTTAATCTTTCCATTCTCCAACAAACTGCCTTTGCATCTTTCTTGAAAATCAATTGTCTATATATATGTCGACCTATTTCTGAACTACATTCTGTTCCATTTATGTATTTGCTTACCTTTAAGCCAATGCTATACTGTACTATTCACTGAAGGTTGACTATTGAATTTAGAGATTGTAAGAACTTCATATTTATCTTTAAAATTTGGCTATTTTAGGTTATTTGCCTATCCATATAAATTTTAGAATCAGTGTTTCAATTTTCACAATGTTGTTCAACACTAAAAAGAAATTAGCTTTCAAGTCATGAAAAGACAAGGAGGAAACTTGAGTGCATATTACTAAGTAAAAGAAGCCAATGTGAGAAGGCTACATAGTATACGATTCCAACTATGAGCCATGGCCACTGAGCATGCGCGTCTGGAGCCTGTGCTCCACAACGGGAGAGGCCACAACAGTGAGAGGCCCGCGTACAGCAAAAAAAAAAAAAAAAAAAAAAAAAAAAAAAGTGAAGAGGAAGCTAAAGATACTTTGTTCATAGCTTGAATTATAATAATAATACCAGCAAACATTTATGCAGCCCTTATTATGTTCCATGCATTTTTTTTTAAAGCTCATTTAATTCTCCCAACAGTTTTGTGCAGCAAGTACTATGATTATCTCTGTGGAAGAGAAGGGGACAACAGATACAGAGGAAGCATGGATGACTGATGATTATTAATTACACTAAAATCTCCCACAGAGTGAAGTATTGTCTATAAACAAACAAAGGTCTTTGAGTTGCTGATATAATTTAATACCTTCCGTGTTATCCAATGTCTTTGTGAAGAAAGACAGATACTTCTATAATTAAGTGAAATCAATTATAGTGCTTTATAACAAGAAATTTTACTCAAAAAAATTAATGCAATACTATAATGGCCAAATAACAACTCCCACTGCTAAACAGTAAGAACTAATAAATGCAGAAAAATTACACACTTATCTATGTACACTGATTTACATCTTTTCAGAAAGTTTACCTTTATACAAACACTTTACCACTTTATGAATATGAATTTTCAATTAAACATTTGGGAGAAGTATTAGATTTTCCATTCACTGCTCTATAGGAAATAAGTCACTGATGGGCATACAAAAAGAACAAAAACTATTTTAAAGCTAACTGCCATGCCTGTCTCTTCAGAAAACTTTTACTACTACACTGAGTCACAGTTTAATTTCTTTGGTGGAAGAGAAGGATTGGGGGGATAATCACAAAGGTTTTCCAAAGCAAACTGTCATATATTAATTTCTTTTCACATAGAATCTATTAGCAAAGCAAGGTTCAAGAAAGTTTTTTGAGATTTAAGTTTTCATTTAGAAAGTTTTCAAAGAGCTCTACAAACATACCCTCCTAAGTCTGATGGATCTTTACTAGACCTGGAAACAATACAGTGTTTTTTACATTCTTCTATGCTAAGAGTTTAGGGCACAGGGATCATTTAAACCATAAATCCTTACATGAAGTTACTTATTCTAAATAATTATTAGACTTCATTTCTTCTACTGGTTGTTGATCACTTAATAAAACTAGTTGGAGAGACAACAATTCTCTATTTCTCCTTAGTTTTCCATGTCATTTTAGTCTACATGCAATAGAAAGAAAGAATATATAATAACATTTATCACAATACTTCATTAAGTTGAACATATGCTAGCAGAGCACACTGCCATTTGTGGGGGGTTTTGTGTGTATGTGTAAAATTGATGCTGCTCCCTTCATTACAAAATATCTAGTAACTGAAATTGTAGCCCTGAGCAAATGGACTTGTTTTAGCTTTACATTGGAAGGATACAAGCCTGCACATTCTCAATTCACAACTTCCTTTGGCTAAAAGGCCCAGACTTCACAATCAATGCATTATTTTGGTTTGTATTGCTCTTTTCTCAGTTATTGAAGGTCTGATCATCACAGCACATAAAGAAGATATTATGTTAATTTAAAGCTAAGCAACTGATGTACTAACTTAGCATTTTATAAGGGTAAGCCTGACACTTGTGTGTCAAGCTTTGGAAAGTTGTGGCCATCTGGAGTAGCAGCATGAAATTTGGTCTCCGTATTTGCATCAATGCAAAGGTTAGCCATATTTTCTGTTTCTAAACTTCATCTCACAGGGAATTAGACATACACATTTTCTGTAATCTTTTTACCTCTCATGGTATGCATACATTGTAATAACATATGGGGGAAACATGATAGTCAAAGCAATTATTTGTGCTTTCTGTCTTCTTGGGCAATCCAAAGGGAAGTGAGAAACATTACAGAAATATCCACAGCATACACTTCTTTAGCTTCCTGGCTCTTTCCATGCGGTTGTCTTGCTGGTATACTGCTATGGGTCAAATACTTTGAATTTCAATTAGTTAGAGCAATGCTTCTCAAAATATCTGTCTGTGGTAAAGGACCATTAAAAGAATTCCTGCCTCTCAAAACTGATACATTATGAATTCTAACAAAACTAAACTACAATTTAAGTGGAAAACCTCTACAATACAGGCTCTATTTTGTTAGCATTAGATTCAACAGACATGAAATTATTTTGTCAGAGTGCTGTAAATATTTCTAGATGCTTACTTTCAATTTGGGCATTTACTTCAACCTTCTTGGTGTGTACTAGTATCTCACTGTGGTCTTCATTTGTATTTTCCTGATGACATATTGTTAAGCATCCTTTAATGTGCTTATTGGTCATTTGTAAATATTTCATTGTTAAGTGCCTATTCAAGTTGTTGGCATATTTTTAAAAAATTGATTGTTTTATTATTGAATTATAAGTTTTTTTAATATATTCTGGATACAAGTACTATGTCAGATACTTATGCTGTAAATAAGTTTCCCTGTTAGTGCCTTGTCTTTTTACTTTCATAATGATGTTTTTCACAGAGCAGAAGTTTTCTAATTGCATTGAAGTCCAATTTATCAAGTTTTAATTTTAGGTTTTTCTTTTTTGTGTCCTAAGAAATGCTTGCCAAGCTCAAGGTCAAAAAGATTTTTTCTTATGTTTTCATCTGGAAATTTAATAGTTTTAGAGCTTGTATTTAGGGTTAAAGTTCATATCAATTTAAATTTTGTGAGATAAACATTGAGATTCACTTTTCTCCATACCTCTATCTAATTGTTCCAGTACCACTTGTAGAAGCAACTATTATTTCCCCATTTTATTATGTCAGTATTTTTGTCAAAATCCAACTACCATATACGTGTCTATCTATTTCAAGCTTTTTATTCTATTCTGCTCATCTATTTGTCTCTTCCTATGCCAAGATTAGATTCTCTTTATTTCTATAGCTTTAAACTAAGTTTTTATATCAGGCAGTGAAATCTTCCAAATTTGTTTTTCTTCTTTAGAATTGTTCTGACTATTCTATGACATTTACATTGCTATACAGATTTCACAATCATTTGTTAAATTCAATAAAATAAAGTCTTCTGGGATTTTTATTGGTCCTGTATTGAATTTATAGATCATTTAGAGGAGAACTGACAACTTAATATAAGTCCCAGTCTGTGCACATGACATGTTTCTCTATTTAGTAGTAGTACTTTAATTTCTCCCAACACAGATGTATAGTTTCAGTGTAGAGGTCTTGTACATAGTTTGCTAAATTAATACCTAAGCATTGTAAATTATATTTTTAAATTTTAGTTTCTAATTATTCATTGCTAGTATAAAGTAACACATTTTATTATTGTATATAAATCATGTATCTCTCTACCTAGTAAATTCATGTTTCTTATTTCTAGTAATTTTTAATAGATTATTTTGGATGTTATATACATTTAATTACTGTGGTTACTGTGTATTGCTGCCATATCATGCTTCAGTGAAAGACTTCCCACCCAGATGCTGGGAATGCTCTTGGTAGTCAGTGTGCAGCTATCACTCTTTCAGAGAGTGCCTCAGTCGAAGGCAGCAAATTTGCCTGAAGATCAATCCCTTCCTGGATCAGTATAAAAGTTTGTCTACCTTGTCCCAACTCTAAAGTGGCATTCTAACTCCACAGATCCCATGGGGTTACTTGAAGCTTTGTTAGTTTTGTATCTCAGCATGGCTTCTCCCTCTACCCAATATTGTTTCTTTATCCTCCCCACCACAGATATTGATTACAGAGATGTTTCTAAATAAAATCCCTACCTGTAAGTCTCCATCTCAGGGTCTGCAGGCAATCCAACCTGCAAGAGTGATCTTGTTTTCTATGAACTGAGGCTTTTCCTCTTCCTTTCTAAGCTTTGTGCCTTGTACTTCTTTTTCTTGCCTTATTGTACATGCTAGGACAGCTAATGTTGACTTGAAGTTGTGAGAGGAAATATACTTGTTGGTTTTTAGCAGCTTCCCTTTATCAAGTTAAAGTCCCCTTATATTGTTTATATCCCAAGACATTTTATCATAAATGAGTTATTCAAAATATGTTGTTTAATTTCTAAATATTGGGGATTTTCCAGGTATATCTGTATAATTTATTGAGTGCTAGACTTGGTGAATGTTATGCTGTTGAATGTCTGGATATATTTTCTTCCTTTAAAATGTGTTGACTTTTGTTTAGACAGCCAGTTCCTTGTGGATTAGCCCCAGGGTTTCAAAGACTCATTTTGGAGGTTTGTTGTAGAGGGGCCATAGCTTTTCCTCTAGGGTAAGTTTAACCTTACTATGAGATTATAATCTTTCTACAGATCTTACTGAATTATCTTAGTATTTTAACATTTTTTCTCAATCTGCTTTGTTGGAATTCAAATGCCTACCCCATCCTGTGTGAGTTTTGGGCATTGCTCACCTTATAACTTTTTAGTTTTCCATTGACTGGCCTTATAGAGATTCTTCCTCTGAACTTACAGTCTAGGATTCAACAAAAAATCAAAGCTACTCCATTCAGATTTCTGGACTTCATTCTCTGCTTTGTTTTATTTTCTTGGTACTGTGATCTGTAAATTCTAGACACTTCAGCCTCCTTCAACTTTATTTTCTGTTTCCCCAACTCAGTAAGATCACAATGTTATTCATTTCCCTTCTCTATGTCTGGATTTCCCCTCCCTATGCTACAGAATAGAAGTACTACCAGGCAGAAAGCCAGTGATGTTGTAGAACTTCTTCCTAATCCCAAGAATCACAGTTGTGTAATGTCTTTTATCCACTGTCTGTCTGAAAGCCTGAAAGCACTTGTTTATATGTGCTGTTCAGCTTCCTAGCTGATAAAGGGAATGTAAATCTTGTGCCAATCATTCCATCAAGGCAAGGGAAAAAAGTCTCTTTATATATTTTTTAAAATATATTTCTATGGGAGCTAAACACAGACACACATTACTCACAAACACACGCACACACAATGCTTGAAAATTCTCTGGCTCTCAAAAAAGAATCAAGAAAGAGAAAATATGAACATATGGCAGTGCTAGAAAATTTTATTGAGTACGAGTTCTGGAGACACTTAGACTTGAAAAGATGAAAACTTGGAATTTGGAAGAAACACAAAATTATACCTGAGATTAGGGCAATAATTTAATTTTGGGGAAGTGTTATCAGATATAACTATCAATGTGTGATAAAGTTTGTGTATATTTCTAACAGAATGAGGAAGGTCATGTATATAGTACTATATTTGATAGGGACTTAGGAAATGGAGAGATTGTTGGGATTTTTGTAGGTATACAAAATCAATTCTTAAATCAATGCTTAATTCCATCAGTTCCTTACTCAAAGTCTGTAGGTTAATTTTTATAATAGTTACCCTCACTGAAATTTAAGTTACATACAAATTTGATTCTTAAAAGCAATACTGGGAAGCAAAGAAGATGAAAAGAAAGTTTCATCTTCATCATTATCATTATCATTATTGTTATTATTATTCTTATCTGAAGGTCGTGCCTTAGTCCTTCTTTACTTTTTCCTCACCCTTCTCATAACCCTCATAGAGCTTTCACACTCATTTTATTTTTAACACCTTTGACAAACTCTAACTCTATGAAGAGAGAGAGAGAGATACAAGAGTTATGACCCTTACTTCTAGAGTCTAAAATATAGTCTACTTGAAAGAACACATCAAATAACTCAAATGTTAGATTTTTTAAAAGCTGGCTTTATTTGGTTTCCAGCTGAGTTCTTCAAGTGGATCAGAGAGCAGAAAATTAATTGGTGCTTCTCTGAACCAAATAGTAGTGCCTATGGCTAGTTGCCCTTCCGAGATCCTTGCAGCATCGGGTCTTATAATGCTATTATGTGAGTGTTCTCTGGTGGTGGCTGTCCTGGGTCATAACCTGATTTTGATAGCAACAATCCCTGATTCTTCAAAAGTCAAGTTTCAGACCTCATATATTTTCTGACATTGATGAAGAAAAGCTTCAGAGAACAGTCATGAAAGAATTTTCATTTTTAATAGCATATTTAGAGGTTTGATACCTAAAAATATAACTAAAACAATAATTGCCAACCTGAGGACAAGGCTGTTAGAATAAATTTTGCATATTTTACACTAAGATAAACAGGAAAAACAGGCAATTTTTATTTATCCAAGTCTGAAGTTAAGACTAGGATAATATAAACATCCATAGAATAGTATTGTTATGGCTCCTCCATAACCAACTCTTCAAAAATCCTAGCCATCTCTCAGAAATCTGGTGCAAAAGCTCTGAAAGCCTTTTGAGTTTCTTGAGAATGGGGCTGGAGAAGGAAGAGGCAGTTGTGTCATATCTGCTCTAGAAACTGCTTTTCGTAAAGCTGCTCTATTCCTTATAATAATTGGCCTTTGGCACAAATTCCATTTTTCCTTACATAAAAATACCACAAACCTATAAAATATATAAAAATTAAAATTAGGAGATCTGGGAGTTTGAGTAGAATTATACCATCATTATGAATATATGATACCATTTTATGTCTTTATATTTAACTGGAGGTATACTCTGAATAAAACACATTGGAGAATAAGAACAATAATTTACTCTCTAAAATTGTCTGGGAACTCATTACTTGCTATGGTACCCAGAAAATTTTTTTTTTTTGTGGTACGCGGGCCTCTCACTGTCGTGGCCTCTCCCGTTGAGGAGCACAGGCTCCGGACGCGCAGCCTCAGCGGCCATGGCTCACGGGCCCAGCCGCTCCGCGGCATGTGGGATCTTCCCGGACCGGGGCACGAACCCGTGACCCCTGCATCAGCAGGCGGATTCTCAACCACTGCGCCACCAGGGAAGCCCGGTACCCAGAAAATTTTATCTTCACCTTCTTCAGTTCCTCTAACTCTGAATTTGTTTGTCCTCATTCTTTTCCTTCTTCAGAGTTCTCCTGCTTCACTTTGGCTGCTGATTTTCACTACGGTAGTCTTTCTGCAACCAAAATATTCTGTTCACTATTCCCCTGACCCATTTCAGTTTTGTCCCTAATATACTATAACTTGGTAATATTCTATTTATCTAATTCTTGCTTTTTGTCCTAAACCAAAATAAATCCAATATTTTCCTTATGATTGTATGCAATCCACCCCAGTTTAAATGAATTGGCTAACTTCTGATCACCTCTAGCATATATACATAAAAAACTGTTTGTGTTTTGAATGGATATTTACAAGCTGTTTTTTCAAATCATGGAGTTCAACTATTAGACATTTAAGTATTTCTTTGTCCTCTCTCCACCACTCTACTGTATTCTTTAGAGAAGGAAAAGATAGCCCTTAACTCTTTTACTCACATTGCATATTTTGAAAAATCATTTTGATTTGATTTTTAAAATATCTGTTGCATTTTTATTTTACCCCCATAACCCTAAGGAAGATTTTCTTTAATTAATGTTGAATTATGAAGAAATTTGGGGTTCATTATAGTTGTGACTAAATAAAATGATAGGTAATAGGCCAAGGATTAAGGATACTTAATCTCTGCCTTCTAATATCTAGCTTTGTTTCCTGAGCTACTAATGGAAATTTTATTGAGAAACAAGGTGAAGAGGTACAAAGGAATGTTTCATCACACACAAGGCTTTAAATCCAAACACATATAGAGGTTTGTTGAGTTACTTAAAGTAGCCCTTTCTCCTTGAACTGTCACGTCCAAATAGACTAGAATAAAAGCCAGCAGAAAGGTTATATGTTCCTACTTCCAACCCATTCTCAAGGATAATACGGTGTTTTACCAATTCAAGACAAGGGAAGGTATGATGGATGAGAGTGTAAATGAGGAGTCAAGGGAGAAGTGAAAGGGTTGGTCCCAAAGCTTCAATAAACACGGTGTATGCCACTTACTCCAGGTAAAAGTCACAGCAAAAATTGCAACAAAGTTAAACAGAGAAGAAAGACTTTTTTCAAGGTGATCGCACTAGGAGAGAGAGATCCATGCATAGTCTGAGCTCAGCTCTGCTGAAACAAAGAGTGGGAGAATTTTTAAGATCTGGGGTTGGGGGAATTGTACAAGACCTGTAATTGCTAATTGGACTTACCCAAAGAGAAAGTAAACTTCCTCCTCTCTTTATGACAGGAGATAATTTTGTAACCTGGAGCAAAGCATCACTGAAGTTAGGCTCCTGACCTCTCACAGAGACTGGAAGGTCAGAGTAGTATGTTCCTTGATGATTACATTTCAAAGGGATGCCTCCCATGTCCCTGAGAAAGATGGTTCTAAGTTGTAAAACTGGCAACAGACTTAAAAAAAAAAAACAACAAAAACCCCCTATATTTCAAAGGGGCAGAGAAGAATTGACAATGAAGTAGATGTACTAAGTTTTCTAAAGTAAATGTTCCAAGAAAAAGAAGGAGAGAAACCTCTCTGGTTATGCTATCTGGATACTCTAAGGACTGGAGTGGGAAGGAGTTCAGGGATGTACAGGCACGAAGAAGTCTATTTAACATTTAGTCAAGCTGAGGGAAATGTTAAGGCCATCTTGGTCATAAGGAAGAGCTACCTCAGAGATACCCCCGAAACTGTCATCTTAGCCATATAAAAGTAGGAAGAACATCCAAAAAATAATAATTAGATATGACATTAGCCTCAAATTCCAAAGTAGAACTGTAGAAAGTTTGACTGAATACCATATATAGCTTTTTCTTACCTAGTTGTAAACAGAGGAAAGAGCTAACAATAAATTTGTACCCTAGAGGTATGATGTAAACTGGAGAACAATAAGTTACCATCCTCGAGACAAATACTTTTTTCCTACTGTGAAATAAAGTTCATATTTTATGGCAAAACAAGAAAAATTTAAACCTAAAAACCTAAAAATTTAAACCTAAAAAATTGGCCTCCTCTTTCCACTATACATCGTGTACCAGCATTATGCATTGACCGAAACTTCCCCATCAGCAGGAATACCTGCTCAAACATAAAGAACAACATTCTCCCAGCATCAAGACGACAACTCTTTAAAAGATAACATTCCTTCTTGATCATGTAAAGGGTCACATGACCCACCACAATGGCACTTAGATCTGGATTAGGTAAACTGTCAATAGTACATTATCTGACATACAGCCCTCTGTCTCAAAAAAATTTACGTAGGGCTTCCCTGGTGGCGCAGTGGTTGAGAATCCGCCTGCCAATGCAGGGAACACGGGTTCGTGCCCCGGTCCGGGAAGATCCCATATGCCGCGGAGCAGCTGGGCCCGTGAGCCATGGGTGCTGAGCCTGCGCGTCCGGAGCCTGTGCTCCGCAACGGGAGAGGCCACAACAGTGAGAGGCCCGCGTACCGCAAAAAAAAAAAAAAAAAAAAAAAAAAAAAGAAAAAAAAATTTACATAAACTGTGTCTTGACTTCTAAAGGTGTGGAACAGTTCTCAGAGCCTTTTCAGAGCCTTTTGAGATGGTCTTCCTGGGTTATTATTCTCAAATTCGGCTCAAATAAAATTTTACAATTCTTTCTTAGATTGACTGATAAATTTTTTGTCAACACTACTCATTCCCATTCTTTCACACTTCTGTTGAATTTAACATCTATCTTACACATAGATAAATTTTCATTTAATTTAAAATATATTGAACTCTGAAATATGCTGGGCACTGCACTGGGTACTTGGAAATCAGAGATAAGTAAAAATTAGTCTTTGCTTTTTAGCAGTTTAAAATTCAGTGGTAGAATTCCATAGGCAAACAGGTAATTATAGTATCATGGGTAAATACTGTGATAGATATAAGTACTTATTGCTAAAATGTTCATTTAACTTAGCTTTACTTTGGAAGAAAGGTAAGTCAGAGAAGACAAAGCAAATAACACTTGAAACACACTTCTAATGCTATCATACTTTGCTCAAAAATCCATTAAAACTCATACTCTAAAATGTCTAAACTCCTTAAAATATCTTTCAACCTGGCATCAATTTACCTTCTCACACACTGTCCTCCAGCATATTTAAACTGCATTAAATCAACTCCGTGGGCCTAAATAATTTCCCACAGCTATAACTTTATTTGTAACATTTCCTTCAACTAGAATACTCCTCCCCCTTCTATATATCCAAATTCAACCTCTCCTTTAAGGTCTAAGTTCACGTCTTCCAGGAAATGGACTGAAGAGTGAACTTAAAATGGTAGGATGGTAGGAAGACAATCCTCTACTTGTGCTTTCCACTGACCTTAGTATGGTGCTTATCTTTTGGTGAAAATGCCCTACAACATATTTTTGGACTAATTCAAGGTCTAAGTAGCCTCCATCCCTGTGACTTAAGTTGGAAAAAAGACCTCTTTTATATTAAAATTCTGCATTAATTTCAATAGTATCAATAGTACTGATTTGCTCCAGTATAAAATATTAATAAATAAATGGATACAAATTACCATCTACTTGAAGGCAAAGTCATGATTTTATTCCTTTTTTTAACTTCCAAGATTCTGTCAAAGTAGCTTCTATATTGTAGCTTTTCAATGAACAAGTGTTAAGTTAATGTTTTCTCTCTTTATATCCCTATTTCCCACAAATTTTCAAAACTGCTGTATCCATAGGTGTTAAATAAGTGATTATTAAATATTAAATTCTATCCAGCTCTGAATTCCTTGAATGTTGTTCTGAGGATATATTTAACCTTTTTTTCTCACCTTTTCAATATGTTGCTCTCAACTTTGTCACTTCTCTGCTCTCTGATTTTCATAATTAAATAACAGGCTAACTCATATTATGTTATAAATTTATCCTCAAGTATTTTGCTCCCTAACATCAATTCTAATACAAAAATAAGAAATTTAAATACATGAGATCTGAAGGAAAAGAACCGAGGAACACATTTCCTCTGTGCCTGCCCTAGACAATGAGATGCACAAATTAACTCTACTCTCCAACCCCATCTTAAGTTCATCTTCAGCAGCTGACCTAGCCAACTTCCCCAAGGAAACGGAAGCATTCGGGTGTGAACCTCTTTCCTAACAGCTTTATGCTCCCCCACCCTCTTTTTGCTTTATTTTTTGCTGACTCTGAGAAAAAAAAAAAAACTGATTTCTTTTTTTTTTTCCCCTCCAAAGACCTTTTCTTTGTACTTCTTCAAAGATCTGTCTTAAATTTTTTTTCCAGATTGGTTACTTTCTTTTAGATTACTTCCATTTTAAAAAGAAAAAAAAGTCAAATTGTTTACAATTATCCCTAATAAACTTCACTTCTCTCCTTCCTTTCTCTGTATAAATATCTTAAATAAACATAGGCTTTCCCTATGTTCTTCCTCCCCTTTGTATATGCTAGTCGACTGACTTTAATCTCCTTCCTTAACAGTTACACTGGTGAACCTTCTCAATCTAAAGCCACTAACAATTTCCAATTACCAGACCATTGGAATCTTATGTCCTATTCAAAAACTGTATCATTTGATATTGTTGTCTGCCATCTATTCTTGGAATTTTATTTTTTATGTTTTAAGACAAAATTGTATATTTCTATTTTCCTCTGACTCTTCTATCCTAATATTTTACTTCGTTGCTTACTCTTACCTTTTACAGACAGAATCTCTAAAGGAATGGACTTTGATAAAGGCAATGGGTGTGGCTAACAGCTTAGTGCTTGCTTTTGTTTAGTCAACCTTGGCAGGAGACAGCATTTTAAGTGCTAATGGTGTGTCTTTTAGAGTGAGCTTATTAACTATCTCTTTTACCACTTACTAGCTCTGTGACATCGAGCCAATTGAACTTTCTCTCCTTCATCTGTAAAATGGCCATAATAGTAATAACAAAAACATCTCCCTCAGAGCTGTTGTAAGAATTACAAAATAAGGCATGTAATGTTTTAAGAACAATGGTTGCAACATAGTAAACATTCAAAACATTTTGGCTATTATTAGCAGTAATAAGATGTGAAAAGTGGAATGGAAGATAAGTGAGTGTGTGCATAAAATAAGACAATGCATAAAATAAGAATGATTTCAAACACTCAGAGCACTTTGTTATCTCAGTTTTTTTATACTAGAAAATTTGCTCAAATCATTTCACACCTTAGATTAAGCAGACACTTTAGAGAATCATCTAGTTGAAGCCTCCCATTTTAAAGAAGATGGAATTGAGGTTAAAAGATTGAAAATGTCATGTCTACATCCCATAGGTAGTTCTGGAATTTTTCTGTGTAATATTCTATGAGATGGAAACTGAATGCCAACCTGTTCATGCTTAGGTACTATTTTTAAAGTATATATATATATATATATATATATATTTAGAGGGTTATTATTTTGGGTCAATGTATACCTCTGAGTTTATGCACTAAAGAACTCTCTAACTTGTATTTAAATTCCACCATTTCAGAAATTTTGGTGGGACTAGTGGGGGAAATTGAAAAAGCTTTACTTTACCAATACATATTGAAATAAAATGAGAAATACTGAAGTAACTCCTGTTACAGTCTTTTATTTCGAGTCTTCAATTTTTACCTTCATTCCATATCCATAGGGGCTAGATTTAAAAAGAAAAGTCAAATGATTCACCTGAGACCAACCGGATAAGCAGCCCTCATTCCCAGAAATTTCTGAAGATCCATGTATTTGCATATACTTGGAAACAGTGAGACCAAGGCCAGGTTCACTTCCTATTGTGGTAGTTCTTATGGGTGTCACCAACAGCCCAGATAGTGCTGCCAATCATTACAAAAACCTTGGGATGGCTGATCACAGGAACAAAAATATAGTTTTTCAATGTTTCTTTTTGGTCTGTACTTTCTAACTACAAGGTTTACCTTAGGCTTTTTTCTGGGAGGGTTATATCCTTAAGGTCAGGTCCAGCTGCCTGCCTCTATCACAGCTGACAATTAAAATTTCCTCTGTTGGGGTGAGATATCATTGAACTTAGCACCTCATATTTCTCTTATCTTCCCTGCATATGTCCTAAAAATACTGCAGCACCATTAGTAAAATTATCTTTTAAAAAGTTAGTAAAATGCAGGAAGGAGAAAAGAAAATGAGTTTATCTTGAGAGTCTTGGCTTTCATTGACATAATCTGAATATATTCCCAACCAAATTGTGTTGTGTTGTGGTGTTGTTAGTTTGAATTTGTTTTGATTTTCTTTCTATGGGGGTGGGTGAGGCAGTTATTACAGTACTCTGCTTTTCCAATAAGGGTTAATACTAACCTTACAGAAAAAAGAAGGTAAAATATAGTTATTCAGGATTATAAATTATGAAAAGATACATGGGTTTTGCTAAGAACATTATTCAGATATTACATTTTATCATTTTCAAATAAATAAGAAAGTACAGTCAAATCCTATTGGGAGATAAAATTATATACAGTAGTGCCCCCTTACCCACAATTTGCTTTCCGTGGTTTCAATTTCCTGCAGTCAACCATGCTTCAAAATTATTAAATGGAAAATTCCAGAAATAAACAATTTTTAAGTTTTAATGTGCATGCTGTTCTGAGTAGTATGATGGAATCTTGCACCTTCCCTCTCTTTCCCACCCAGGATGTGAATCATCCCTTTGTCCAGTGTGTCCACATACACTACCCAACCATTAGTCACTTAGTAGGCATGGTTGTCAGATTGTCAAGGTATTGCAGGGCTTGTGTTCAAGGAACCCTTATTTTACTTAATAGTGGCCCCAACTGCAAGAGTAGTGATGCTGGCAATTTGGATATTCTCCTACTGTGACTATAAATTAAGCTTTATCATAGGTATGCATGTATAGGAAAAAAATCATAGTGTGTATAGGGTTTTTGTTTTTTTCTTTTCTGGGCCATGCCATGTGGCATGCGGGATCTTAGTTCCCAGACTAGGGATTGAATGTGCATACCCTGCAGTGGAAGCATGGTGTCTTAACTACTGGACCTAGGGAAGTCACAAGGGTTTTGTTCTATCCATGGTTTCAGGCATCCATTGGGGTTCTTGGAACATATTCCTCATGGATAAGTGGAAACTATTGTATTGCTACTGAGCTTGTACTGTGAAGGGGAGCTTCACCAGCAGTAACCTGAAAATGACTTCTGGCAATATTCATCTATTTAAGTTTGGCGAAAGAATTATAAAGTATTCTTAGCAAGTTAGAAAAATAGTATTTTAAGACAAATTAACTTATTAAACTTGGTTTAGTATTTAAAACAAAAAGCTGGCCTCATGTTAAATTAAAGGAGTCATAAAATAAAAGTTAGTTTAAAAATTTATATGCTAATATTATTCTAATATAAATCTACAATTAATAGGGTAAACTTTTACTGTTGAATGTGAAAGTTGTGACCATAGTTGCCAAATGCTACAATTCATTAAAAATTAGTATTGACATGTATATTTAACTCATAGGTAAAAGAAGGAAAAAATCATGTTTTAAATAGACCACATCAGTTTTAATAAGCAATCTCCTGGATAGTTGATGTATCCATCAGTTTTTGTCACAACACTTCTGGGAATTTGAGATAATAAGTTGTGCTTTACTTTTCATCAAAAGTACACTGATAATCTCTGAGAATTCAAATATTTTATCTTTGTGACATCTTTGTAATGCTCAATAATTAGCTTCTTTGACCTACATTCACAGTACAGAGAATAAAAGTATGGTATGAATAACTATTTATTAATAATATAACTTAAATTAAGCACAGTTACTTTTTCCCCAAAGATGTCTTTCTTAATCTTTGATGCCTTTGCCTTCCATCATAATTGCAAAACAGATTTTCTCATTATATTCATCTGCCTACCTGCAACCCATAATTTTCTAGTCTTGAACAAATGCATTCATTATCAACACTAAAATTGAGTATTAAGGGAGAGATTCAAAATGTGGCATTGATATCACAAATTTGATTTTCATTATATCATGATAACTTCAATGGAAGGATTAAAAGTAATTATAACCTAGCAAATCTGTTTCAGCAATAAGACTATAGAGTTAATTTTATATCTCTTCCCTAAGTCATAACTATTCCTTAGTTCTTTAGATTCTTCATAATAAAATGTTTTCCCCAATCTGTTAGTGGATATCAGCAGAACAAAAGTGGTGAAATCTTTGTATATGTATAGTAACATTGAGTTTAAATATATTTTAAAACAATAGGTGGTAAGTGTTAAGTTATATTAGGAAATCATCAAGTGGAGTCTATAATACTGACGACATGGTGGTATATGGTCACACTCAAGGACCTCACCATACTTGAGTCTGATTGTGATGAATCAACAAAACCACCTTTTTCACAACTCTGATTCAATTTTTGGAGAAGTTTGAAAAAAATATAAGGATTATGAAGGAACATTTGTATCATTTCAAAAAGGACTAAATCTGAATGCTTAAAAAGAAAAAAAGAGTAAAAAGCAACTGAAGCCAAACCTTCTTATCTAATCCTGTCATCATCACCCATCCTGTACCAAAATGACAGAAAGAAGGATTCAGACTTATATTTATGGTGAAAGAAGAAAGGCAAGACAAAACGGAAGGAAGGAAGGAAAGAAGAAAGTAATATAGGACAGAGTTGCCAGGCTAAAGTCTAGAGACATGAGAGGAGAGATAATTTTGGAGTCTTAGAAATGTCTGTTTCCATGAGTTTTAAAAGAAGACAAAAGTAACTGAGTGAAACAACACATATTCAGTAATATTCAAATAGGTAGAAAAGAACACTTTGTACTTCACTTGAATAAAATAAATAATTTGAAATTCATATAGACCTTTCCACAGACATCGGATGTGATAGATACTTGAAAATGCCATTGATAGAAAATAAATAGCTCTGACTTACCATGAGAGATGTTCACAAATGTTAGGAGTCAACCTGACGATGAGGAGAAAAGGAATGGAGATAGCTGGTTAGGGTAACAACAGTCCTTTAAGAGAAACTGAGGCAAGCCTCTAGCATAATCACAGAATTATAGCACTGCAAGGATTACTGAAGCAGAGGCACTTTACAAACCTGTCAGGTGGTAGGAATAAGAAGAAGCACAGTTGGCACTGGTGAACACATTTTTTTGGAAACATTCTAGATACCTGATTTAGAGTAAAAAGACTATATCTCTGTTTTTGGCAGAGCGCTAGTGCAATCTTCCCTCTAACCACCTCATACTATTTCTTTAGTGGATTTTTATTTGTTAGGAGGCCGAACCAAATAGAGTCTCTCTGCCTGCACTGAAATATGTAGGTTTTATTAGACATAACACCCTCAAAAGTGCTGGAAACATTTTGTTCTTTTCTAATCCACCAATTTTTTAATCAACAAAGAAGTTTTGTATCCTAACAATGTCCCAAAAGATGATTCCTTTGGTAAACAAATATTAGTTCTTTTTTTTCTTACATTGCATTTTGGAGGTGCTCTTTGGTTTTGCAGTATCATCCATGTTGAAAAAATTAGTGAGAAATTTCTCATTTAAAAAGTGGACCACAGATCTAAGAATACAACATACACTACTAAATAAACAGCATTATTCTTTCTCTCCATCAACTATTATCTAGTTTATTCTATATACAAGGCTCTGGGCTTAGTGTGATATCAGGCAGTACATCATCCAGAATAGTCTAGGTTATGCTCTGTTATCAAACAACTGAACAATCCAAGTGGTTTAAAATAACATTAAGTTGTTGTTTAATCCCACTGAGCAGCCACATCAAAAGTAGCCAGATGGGGATGACTCATCATAGTATTGCAGGAAATCAGGCTGACAGAGCAGCCTTCATCTCAAACGGTACCCATTGTGGTGCTAGAGGGAAAAGTGCTCTATGGAGTCCCATATTGGCAATTAAGTGCTTGGTCACAGAAGTGACCCACATCACTTCTGCTCACAGGGCATTGGTTACAATTAATCACATGGCCACAACAACCACAAAGGGACCAGGAAATGCAATATTACTGTGGCATGGATGGCAGAAAGCTGGGAATATTTGTGTGACAGCACTCGTGATTACTACAACAGGACTGAACAAAGTCGGTTTATTCTCTTCCTGAAATTCACAATTTACTAGGGAATTCATAAAATAAATAGGTAATCAAATATGTCTACAGTTCTAAATCATTGTGAGTACTATGAATGAATGAAGAGGGTTTATTATTAGAAAATAATGGATGAGACACTTTAGCTAATATCTCTGAGAAAGTGGCATCTAATCTGAAATCTAAAGCATAAAAAGGAGTAGTAAGAGTGTATTGAAAGTCAGCAAGAAATAGGATCATGTGTCATAAGGCAGTGATCCATGTAAGATGTTAAACATAGTAGTAAATAGTTGATATTTAAACTAAACTTTAGAATACTTGAGATTTAAAATAAAATGACACGGGAGAATTTTAAGCATGTGCATTAGATGTACAGCTTGTAGATAACAATATCCAAGAAAATTTAACATAAAAAAGATTTGTGGGTTGAAGAATTAAGCAGCTCAATGATGTCAGCGTTCTGGATTGAGCAATTTATATTTTTCCTGGATTTTCCCTTATAGTAGAGGCCATGCTATACTGCCCAGCATCTCCTATAAGGACTGAATGACTTATTATTCCAGGAGATCACCTGTGTGCTCTCTCTGGCAATGAAAACTGCTATCAGCTGAATACAACCACATTGCTTAAGGTCCTAATACACTCCTGGGGCAACCTATGTCCAATGAATAGTTAATACATGAGTATGAAGTCATGGTCCCTTCTCTCCAACTGGGAAAAGTATGCATGGCTATTCTTACTGCCAAGATCCCAGTGGGGTTGGCTGAGGCTTTGGTTGAGACTGCAACACACCCAATTTTCTCCTGTGATAAACCATACTTCCTCCCCCTCTGCCACAGTGCTGATCCTGAGAGGATTTCCCCCAGTTTTATTTTCCAACAAAATTCCTGTATGCATCTCTATCACAGAGTCTGTTTACCTAGGAATCTGAACTTTAAAAACTGGTTCCAACGTTAAGAACTGTGAAGGTTATGCGATTTTTAGCCTACCTGCAAACAAACCATCTAGCTTGCCAAAGTTTGATGGATGTTGGCACAAGACAGAAGAGGACTATGACAGACACAGAGGGCAGTTTATTACCCAGAGTAGTCATAATAATAGCCAGATTAACATTTGTGTTTATTCTCCAAGCTCAGTTACCACGGGGTTACACAATGCCGAATGATGTAGTGCATTCACAGTGATGTGCATTACAGGAAAGGAAACCAAAGTTTAGTGTACCCAAAACTTATAAATGGACAGTTAGCCTGACAAGGCTTTGCCACAGGAAGACATTATCTTTATATTAGTGTACAGTAAACAAACCTTCCCTTTGCTCCAGAGGGAGACACTATCTCTATTTTAAAGGCTATTTTTTGTATAAGCATTCTAGAAAACATAGTCTGAAACAAAGGCAGCTATTGGAGAATTGTACCCACACACAAGGAGGAATTCTCAGAAAATGATAAAAATGGGTTTCAGAACTGGATATTCCTCCAGCTGGCTGGCAATGATAATCAAAGCACTGTGCATTAAAAAAAAAGTGCAATTATTAAAATATTCATCAGTCAGGAACTGGGATGTTATATTGGTGAAAGGAATTGTATTAACAAGTAGAGTGTATTAGGTGTTATAGAAATGTGGGTGAGATATTAATTATAAGGATAATGGAATTAAATGTTTTTTGCTCAGAGCACTTAATTTTCTAGATAAATACAATAAAAGGCTGACTGTGATAAATCTAAAAACTGTGTGTAAAACTCAATAATAAGTAAACAAACAACTCAATTAAAAAATGGGCCAAAGACCTTAACAGACAACCCATCAAAGAAGATATACACATGGCAAATAAGCACATGAAAAGATGCTCACATCATATGTCATTAGGGAAATGCAAATTAAAACAACAAAGCCATACCACTATACACTTGTTAGAATGGCCAAAATCTGGAATACTGACAACGCCAAATACAGATGAGAATATGAAGCAATGGGAATTCTCATACATTGCTGTTAGGAATGCAAAATGGTATAGCCACTTTGAAACACAGTTTAGTTTTCTTACAAAGCTAAATATACTCTTACCATATGATCTAGCAGTCATGTTCCTTGGTATGTACCCAAAGGAGTAGTTGAAAATTTACATCTACATAAAAAACCTGCACATGGATTTTATAGTAGTTTTACTCATAATTGCCAAAACTTGGAAGCAACCAAGATATTCTTCAATAGGTGAATGGATAAATAAACTGTGGTACATCCAGACAATAGAATATTATTTAGCACTAAAAAGAAATGAGCTATCAAGCCATGAAAAGGCATGGAGAAATCTTAAGTGCATACTAAGTGAAAGAAGCCAATATGTATGTGATTCCAACTACAGTTGAACTTTGCAATGTCGGGGTTAGGGTTACCAATCCTCTACGTGGTTGAAAATCTACATATAACTTATAGTTGACCCTCTGTATACATGGTTCCTCCCCATCAGTTGTTCTGCGACCACAGATTCAACCAACAGTGGATCATGTAGTACTGTAATATTTACTATTGAAAAATATCCACGTTAGGTGGACCTGTGCAATTCAAACTTGTGTTGTTCAAGGGTCAACTGTATATGACATTCTGGAAAAGACAAAGCTATGGAAATAATTAAAAGATCAGTGGTTGCCTGGGGTGAAATGGAGGGGGAAGGATTAATAGGCAAAGTGTAGAGAGTTTTTAGGGCAGTAAAAAAACTACGTATGATATTATAATGATGTATGTACATCATTATACACTTATCCAAACCCACAGTGTACAATACTAAGAGTAAACCCCAAAGTAAACTATGGACTTTGGGTGATAATGATGTGTCAATTTAGGCTCATCCTTAGTAATAAAGTTATCATTCTGGTGAGTGATATTGATAACGGAGGAGGCTTTATGGAGGCAGCGGTATATGTGTAATCTCGGTACTTTTCTCTCAATTTTGTTGTGAACCTAAAACTGCTCTAAAAAATAAAGCCTGTAAACAATTAATTGTGGCTATCAGAGAACTTACTTAGCCGCTGTAAAGAGACTCTTATCTCCCTTCAGTAAGCAGGCAGAAGAAACTGAGCCCTGATACTTAATCATAAGCATAATGAGGCTCTTAGACACATCTGCTATGCCAAGATCAGGGTCTTGATTAGGAAAAAATGAGATACTGTGATACGTCATTAAGATATCTGAGCTGATGCACTTGAAAACTGTGAATTCCCAGATTCTCCTAAGCCTGCAAAAGTAGTCTACCCCATCTACTAAATTTTGATACTTCTCCTTAGTTGAAAATTATGCAAGACAATACATTCTCTGACTTCCACAAACTGTCTCTATCTTCTTTTCTAGCATTTAAATCTGTGGCTAAGGTTAAGCTGCAGCCAGGAAAGTGATGAGACTGTTAAAGGAAGAATGGAAGAAAAGGTACTGTACCCTGAAAACAGTGAAATGTATAACCTACGTGTGCAAGCTGGATCCAGGAGAGCACAGCATACAGGGCTATATTCTGAGGATGCTGAATCAAATGAGTAATGGCTAGAAGGTAAGGTTGGCTAAGGGAAAGTTTATCGATGGGAGAGCACTTTCCTGGAATTCATGATTTATTACTCTGGTAAGAACGATGGGAAGTGGCACAAACATGGTACTCATATGTCTCCTGGAAGACTGGAAAATTTTGTGGGCTAAATTAAGTGAATTAGAGATTCTAGAACTGCTGTAATGGAGAGGAACAAAAGACTCAGAATTGAGCATGCTAGATTGCATATGCTTATGTAAAGCAGGAAGATTTGTCAGAAAAATATTTTCACTGGAGGACTTGGAGGACAATCCTTTTACCAAAGCAATAAGGAATGAACAGTTGAGAGGGACAAAAGCATCACTGTCTACTTTGTTGGCTTGGAGGAAAGACTGTGTAGATGGAAACTGAAGATGGGGATTTAAGGTTTAATTTGGAGGGATATTCAACGGATATCACTGACAGATCAGAAACTGTGTATAAGAGTGATAAGGTGATGAGGATGCCTATATTTTCAATCAAAGCCAAATATTTTCTTGAAACAGTTCAGTTCATAATTTTTGCCTTTCGCTGATAAAAATATTTTCTTGTCACAAGAACAACAGTAGTGATAATAATGCATAGATTCACACTTCAAGACATATCTGTGTTAGGAAATTACATCTCATGCCCAGGTCAGAGTCTTTTTTCATGAGTTATCTAGGTAATTAGTTTTATGGACTATTGCCTTGTTGGCATATCACTCTTTTCCAGTACTCCTGATATTATGTGTGCGTATAAATTATTGTATAAGCAATGTTCTCACTCATGTTTCTGTTAAGAAATTCCATTAACAGGAAATAATATAAATTAAGCAGAGAGCCAGGAAACTTACACTAAAGACCAAATTCTCTGTGCTGAAAATCTCAAACTGTTTGTGTCCTTTACCTTGCTTATCATGACTGAAAAGATCAGAGACCCAGGTTATGATGAAAGCTGGTGGTTCCTTACATCTACTGCTTTAATTCCTCCTCTAAGTGAAAGTTCGTGCCAATGTTAACAAAAACTGTGACTTGTCAGATTTATGTCCATTTATGATCTATTTAAATTCATCTGCAGAGTTTACCTTTTTTGCAGGATAAGTGACCTACAAAATCATTGTGAAACACCCAAAATGGTCAATGAAATGTTGATTGTATAGGCATACCTCATTATAATGCAGTTCACTGTATTGCACTCTGCTGATACCTTGTTTTGTTTTTTAATAAATTGAAGATGTATGGCAACCCTTCATCAAACATCTATTGGCACCATTTTTCTAAGAGAATTTGCTCACTTTCTTTCACTGTTTCACATTTTGATAATTCCTGCAGTATTTCAAACATTTTCATTACTAGTTGTATTTGTTATGGTGATCTGTAACCAGTGATCTTGATGCTACTATTGCAGTTGTTTCGGGGTGCCATGAACTGTGTTCATATCAGATGGTGAACTTAATCTAAAAATGTTGTGTATTTTCTGACTGCTCCACCAACTAACTGGTCATTCCCCCATCTCTCTCTTTTTCTCCCCTGGCCTCCCTATTCCCTGAGACGCAACAATATTGAAAGTAGGACAATTACTAACCCTGCAATGGCCTCTAAGTGCTCAAGTGAAAGGAAGAGTCAATCTATGTAGCAAACTTCTTTGTGGTATTATTTCAAGAAATGGCCACAGCCACCCCAGCCTTAAGCATCTATCACCTTGATCAGTCAGCAGACATTAACATCAAGGCAAGATCTTCCACCAGCAAAAAGATTTTAATACGCTGAGGGTTCAGATGATGGTTAGCACTTTTTAGCAATAAAGTATTTTTAATTGAGGTATATACACTGTTTTTTTAAACAATGTTATATAGTATAAACATAATTTTATATGCACTGGGAAAACAAAAATTTCATATAACTCACTATATTGCAGTATTTGCTTTATTGCAGTGATCTAGAACCAAACCTGCAATATCTCTGAAGTATGTATGCTTGTACTTCATTATAACAACTAAGCTTCATGGTTAACTGAGCCATAATTCTACTAGATCATAAGCTTTGAAACTTTGAAATCCAAGTCACTCGATAGCCATAGCTTTCAAACAAAATCAGATTACAAAGTAAATACCTTATGTGTATTGACTTGGGCAAAATTCTATTTACTCAAATAAGTGACTAATTAACCAGTGATAACTATAGTTTTTGGTTTTGAGAATGAATGTAAAATGAATGTGCTATCACAAGATGATGTTTTAGGAAATACAGTGTACAATTATATTGGCTGTGGTACACTGGCACACTGGCATCTGGGCCTAGAGACTGATTTTATCAATTGCAAAAAGAGAGAAAAGCAGCTGCCAGAATTGCTGGAAGAACTATGAAAAAAATAAATCATTATTTTGAGCTAGCTAGCATTTAAAAGATGTCTGAATATTTATTATTTTAAAAATGTTGGGAAGTTACTGGAGGAAAAACACATTATGCTTTAACATAAAACTTGAGTTTATGGAAAAATTACACAATCAGACTGAGCATTTTAGAAAACAAACTTTTTCCCAAATATTATGTTGGCATCCTAAAGAAGAAAATATAACAAAATTTCTAGAAAATGCCCTAAGATTTTAATTAATTTATACCTTTTATTGATATATAGTTCTACCTATCTCTCATCTATTATCTCTCTATCTATCTATCATCTGTATATGACATCATAGTGGATTTGGGGGAAGGCAAACATCATTTACCTCAGGTGCAGAGAAATGAATATTATGAGTATCTCAATACTCTTATTCTTTTTCTGCTCGCTCACTCACTCTGGCTCTGGGAAGAGGAATCAATTAGCATCTAAGATCTCCAGAAGGAATTCTGTACTTCACTGTAGAGGAAACCTGGCATTTGCCAGGTCTGCCTGGAAAAGAGTAAGGAAACCTTTACTTCTGTGGTTTTGTATTAAGATGTTCATGTTTGCCAAATACTTAAGTAATGGTCTCCAACTGTTCTATCAATAACAACATTGACACACTAACTTGATCTTTACGTGCGTACCTCCTGAGTCTTTCACTCAGAGTTCATATTCTTGAAGAAGATGTGCTACAGATCAAGTCCTATAATGGTGACTAGGAATATGGCTGCTAAACAACTCAGATGGCTAGGTACAAATCTTAGCTCCACCACTTTTAGACCTGTGAATTTGGTCAATTCACTTATATAATTTCTATTAGTTTTTCAATATGCGAAATGAGATTTGAATACTACCTGATACTCCCAGGTACATAACGAGAGCTCAGTAAGTATTATCTATATCTATATTTATACCAATAAAGTATGTTTTATGATGTCAAGTATACATCTTTAATATTCACAAAATAAATTAGATTTTGTTATACTTAATATATCAGGGAATGGACTACATTCTTCAAAATGTAATTAACATATGGGATAAAAACTAATTTCTAGATTTTTCCAATTTATTGAAAAGTGAGCTGAAACTGATTATCAGTAATCTTCAGTTAAGTTTGCACAGCATTTAAAAGGTAGGCAAATAAAATTCTCTGGAATTAGATTAAGACAAATGAATAACGCTTTCTAGTTAAAGTATTGCAAAATGAGAAAATCCAGTTTACCTCATCACTTTGTGAATTTTTTGAAGAGGAAATGTAAATTGATCTTTCTCTCTAAAACAACAAAAATGCTTTAATAAATTGAAATTGTGAAAGTTTTGAGGTTTTAAATAGAACATTTTCTCAGTAAAATCTACTAACATCATCAGTTTCACACAGCAGAAGGTAGTTAAAATATATGCTAATCATGTTTACAATGGCAGTCTTAGGAGTTAATGTCTTCAAAAATTTTTTTTTCAAATTTTGAATGTTTTCACGGAGGGCTGATTATATTTGCTAAATTTTAAAATGTAAGTTCATACAAAATAATAAGTGTAAAACATTATTTAATTAATTCATTCCAAAAGAGCTAATCTATTTTTCTAAATGCTGTTTTAAATTTATACTTTATGCTTTGTGGAAACTGTCCATATTTCAACATTATTGAACTGAATTCTTTTTCATTCATTATGAAATGAGAGAATTTTTTTAAATTAAATTTTTATTTCCTGGAAATTTGTAAGGTATTTTTCTCTCCATGCCCTTTTAAACTTGTATCAGCTTATTTGGAGAAATATGTAAGACACTCCCCCTCAAGCCCCCCAGCCTCATTTAAAGACATTATTTTCTCTTGGGAATTCCCTGGCAGTCCAGTGGTTAGGACTCTATGCTTCCATTGCAGGGGGTATGGGTTCAATCCCTGGTCAGGAAACTAAGACCCCACAGGCTGCTCAGCATGGCCAAAGAAACAAAACAAAACAAAACAACAACAACAAAAATCACCTCCTCTCAGTTTCAAAGTTATAGCAAATGTTTCTGGAATCAAAGTGTGACAGTTAATGTTAATAAATGAATATAACAGCTTATCTACCTTAAAATTAAGAATAAATCAAATTCTCCAATATATTATCTTATGGCAAAAGAACCTTTGACAATTCTACACTATCTTTCTAATTGAATGATGTGATTGTATAATTCATAAAGTTTTATCATTAGGATATATATTTATCATTTTATATATACACAATCTATGTAATGTGTTCCTAACATACATGTTGAAAATCTCCAATATAGTTTTTATCATATGGTTCTTCTAGAAATAATTGGCTAATTCAATAAATACACAGTTTTGCTTCGGAATGATATTGAGAAGCTATTAGTAAGTCAGCACTTCTAATGAAATCTATTTTAAAAATTCAGAGAAATAATCTTTTTGAGAACAGAAAAAGCAGGAATGGGCTAAAGCTGCAGAAAATTATGAGCCATGGAAAGGTAATCTGAACTCAGCCTCTAATATTGCCCTGGAGGTATTTCAGTTATTAGATAAAGAAACAAGTCAAAGAACCCAAGATGGCCTTTCTATGGACAGAAAACCCATCAGAACTTTTGAAGGACACATGGGTGAGGCACTACATAATCTACTTTTTTCCTAGGACATCTGATGAAGTTTTGGGCTGTGCAACTTGAGCAGGAAGCCCAATTCCTAAGTGAAAAGATGTTGAAATGCAAATAAGAATTATTTGGTTTTTTATGAAACAAAAATCCACAGAGACCATGAAGAACACTCAGGACTCTAACTTGAGAACATGTAAGGGCTAATAGAAATGTCGAGGTAGCATAAGCATTACCAGAACAGCAATCCAGCTGAGGGTGAGCACAGTCCCTGACTAGATAAAATATATTGACTACTACTTTATCACTCTAATAGAGTGAAAATTATATTCTCTCTGGAAGAATTTAACATCATTTCGGGTCTTTATATTTTTTATACAAAATACACTACAGTCAATTAAAAAAAAACCTATCAGACATTCCACATGACCAAAAATCATGACAAAAATCAGGCCCCAAAGAAAAATATTTCCAAGGACTATCCAGATATTAGAGATTGGTGACAAAGTCTTTAAAAGATCTATGATTGTTATAGTTAAGAAAAGAGACCAAAATATGGAGAAAACAATGGAAAATATAATTTTTTTCCATAGAAGTGTATAACAAAAAATTAAATAGACATACTGAAACTGAAAAATCAAACATTTGTAACAAACAATCTAGTGATAGCTTTCACAAAAAATTTGTATTGACCTTAAAAATAAAACAGTGAGTTATTTTACCAGCAAAAATGGGTTAATTCAGGAACAGCAGAGGAATTACAATTTGGGACAAGCAAGCTGTAACAAAAGCCATAGGCAAGGCCAACAAACAAAAGAGATGAACATTATTTTATAGAGGAAAAGGAAGAAGTCAGAAGGGGTTGTTTTGAATGAGAGAGCATTGAGGAAATGTGAGAGTTCAGGATGATAATGGTTTCTCATTGGCTGGGCTGCTGGTGCAATTTCTTGTAGTAGATGCAATGTACATCTTTTCCTGTGGGGGCCTGTAACTGATGATTCTTTCCTGTTGATTCTTTTGTTAGGGTCTGCAACTGGCAATTCTTCCTGTAATCAACATCAAGAGACCTCCCACTTCTGGTCTCCTGATTCCACTTTAGTGGGATTTCCCTTTATTAATTTTCACATTAGACACCACTGAAGTTAGAAATAGCTAACTAGAAGATCTATCAATGTCAATCATATAGATTGAAGCACAGAGGGATGAATGAAAAATACACAAAAATGTTTTAAAACCTTGTGGGACACAAGGAAAAGTTCAAAGATACATGTAATAGGAATCTCAGAGAAAAAGAAGAGAGTGAATGGTATTAGACATTATTTGAAGATACATTATTTTTAAATTTTTTTCAAAAACTCAAAAGTCAGTGAGTCACAGATTCAGGATATTCTGTAAATTGTAATTGAGAGGAGGAGGATGAAGAGCAGGAAGAGCAAAAGGATAAGAAGAGGAGGAGGAGGAGAAGGAAGAAAAAAGAAAAAGAGGAGGAAGAGGAAGAAGAAGGGAGGGAGGGAAGAAGGAAAAATACAAAAGGAGCAATAGTAAGACATTAATTTGACTTTTCAGTAGAAATAATGGAAGACATGGACAATGGAATGATATCCTTAAAGTGTCAAAAGAAAATAATTATTAAATTATAATTCCACACTCAGTTGAAAACACCCTAAAAGTGATGACAAAGTAAACACATTTTCACACAAACTGAGAATTTATTGTCAGAAAAGAATGTAAAATGACAGACATAAAACTACAAAGGTAAATCAAATGTATATTTACTGAACAAAGCAACAATGGTTATGTGTTAAAAATATAACTCTCTTGATGAGAAAATTCTGGGAAGGTGGTAGAGTAGGAAGCACCAGAAATCTTTCTCCCCAACTAGATAACAATTGCACTGGCAGAATCTGTCTGATGTAACTATTTTAGAACACTGGAGCCTATTGATGGTCACCACTTGCAGATCATGGCTTGGATGGTAAATTGTGGCTAATTTTCATAAATTTCAGATCTTAGTACAGTGGTACCTACCCATCCCTCACTCCTTAGCTCTATGACAGGCTCCTGTTCACATGTTCCTGGAGCAGTTTACATACAGCATTCAGAAGCCAGGGTGGGCAAAAATGACGCTGTCCTCCAAATATTGGAGATATGTGTGCTGATACCTGAGTGCTGCTTCTGATCACAGACATGCAGACACAGAAGTGGCCAGCCATTGTTGTCACACCTCCACTCATATTTCAAACCCCTCCTTCTGTGGTTGAAATGACTTTCACAGAATTTAAAGGGCTGGCACATTTTGTCCCCCCACCCTTTATTTTTCTAATTTTACCCTTTTGGGAGTCAAATATTGAAGACAAGGACATCAAAAGCAAATACATATTAGAGGGAAATTAAACACAAACCATGCATGCCCAGAGGAAGGTGCAGGCTCAGAAAAGACCTGAGAAGACCTTGAGATTACACCTCATGCTGATCCTCGATACAGAAAAAGCCTACAACAATCAAAAAAGTGAAAACAACAACAAAACCCAGCTAACCCTGGGGAAGGGAGAGACTGATTTCCAAAGCTGCTACATTATTTGATTAAATTATTTGATGTCCAGCTCTCAACCAAAACGTTGCATATACAAACAAACAGGAAAGCATGGCTTATTCAAAGGAAAAATCAATCAACAGAAACTGTCCCTAACAAAAACCTGATGATGGATCTATTAAACAAAGACTTTAAAACAACTATCTTAAAGATGCTCAAAACATTAAAGAGAGATAAAGAGAAAGTCAAGAAAACAATTTATGAATAAAATGGAAACATGGACAAAGAGACAGAAAACCTAAAAAGGAACTAAAAATAAATTCTGGAGGTGAAAAGTATAATAATGAAAATGAAAAATTCACTAGAGGTGTTCAAAGGCAGATTTGAATAGACCAAAGAAGAAAAAGTGAACTTAATGATAGCATGAAAATGAAAAATCCACTAGAGATATTCAAAGGCAGATTTGAACAGACTGAAAAAGAACCAGTAAACTTAAAGATACAATGATGGAAATGATCAAATCTAAGAAACAAAAAGAAAATAAATTGAAGAAATGTGAACAGAACCTCAGGGACCTGTGGGACACCATAAAAGAGACGAATGCACACATTGTCAAAATTCCAGAAGTAGAAGAGGGAGAGATGGGAAAAGTGGAACAGTAAAAATAATTCATTAATCAAAAAGAGGCCAAGGGGCTTCCCTGGTGGCGCAGTGGTTGAGAGTCCGCCTGCCGATGCAGGGGACGCGGGTTCGTGCCCCGGTCCGGGAAGATCCCACATGCCGCGGAGCGGCTGGGCCCGTGAGCCATGGCCGCTGAGCCTGCGCGTCCGGAGCCTGTGCTCCGCAACGGGAGAGGCCACGGCAGTGAGAGGCCCGCGTACCGCAAAAAAAAAAAAAAAAAAAAAAAAATAGCAAGCAAATAGTAGTATGGTAGATATAAAATTAAACATTAATTACTTAAAGTGAAGAGACAGAAATCTTCAATTAAAAAAACAATTTTAATGCTATTATGTCAACTTCATGTTTGGTAGGTGTAAAAAGTCTTCTTCCATTTTTAGAATCCTATTTTAGTCATTCCTCTCTAATAGCTTTCCCATGAGCCTAAATTCCAAGGTTCTACCAACTGAGAATGGGCATACATGCAAGGAATAATAGGTTAAATAATTAGAAACTTCTTCATACAGGTATAGAAGATAAATATATGATTATTAAAATTAATTAGTAACTTTAGGGCTTCCCTGGTGGCGCAGTGGTTGAGAATCCGCCTGCCGATGCAGGAGACACGGGTTCGTGCCCTGGTCCGGGAAGATCCCACATGCCGCGGAGCAACTAAGCCCGTGAGCCATGGCTGCTGAGCCTGTGCGTCCGGAGCCTGTGCTCCGCAACGGGAGAGGCCACAACAGTGAGAGGCCCGCATACCGCAAAAAAAAAAAAAAAAAAAAAAAAAAAAAAAAAAAAAAAAAAAAAAAAAATTAATTAGTAACTTTAATTTTAAAGCTATGAACTCATCTAGAACAAATAAAGTTGACTTTTTATAACCCACACAATATGCCATGCATTGTATCAGGAATTGGTGTCAGTACTGAGATTCTTGGCTTTTGGGGAAGTTGACCTATTTTTCATATTTCAGGACATGAGAAAAAGGGAGTATGTCTTGTGTTCCAGAGGAAACCTTATATAGGCATTGATTTTGAAGATCTAGGAGTCATAAATTACCTATAACTTGAACACTACATACAGATTTTTCCCCTCGCTAACTGCTTTATTATTTATGTATTTGTTTGTTTTTGAAATAGGTAACCCTTCTTAAACTTTTTTATCTCATAAAACATTTTAAGAATTGTTTTTTCTTGAAAAATTCTGAATAGCCGGCAATGCGAGATTAGCACTCTTTTACAATTGCCCAAAGGGGAGTATCCCTTCTTCTTTAGAAGGTGAATGTGCTTTGCCATTAGCTACACCCTCATGACTGCCTGTGTTCTCTGATAATGAGACCAGCCAAATGTAAGCTGTAATTTATCATTTTGATTGCACTGTTGTTTTGTCATAAAGTTAAAAATTATGTAAAACACTTTTTTCTTTTTATATATGACTACAAAACATGGGAAAATAAAATCTAGCCCAATAGTGGTAGAAATTTCAAGAATAATCCAGTCCACTTTTAACATGAATTTTACCTTATCATACGTACTTGAGTTTGTTTATTAATATAATATCTAGCTTCCTTGGTTTTCTGAATATTTTTTAAAAGTCTAATGTTTGGCTGTTGATTCTTTTATGTTAATATTTGTAAGATATTTTCTATAAATAAGCAATCTTTATACATTTTCTTTTCCTTCTCACACTACATCATGATTATTATTTGATTATGAATAAATGCATTTGACTGAGATTAGTTACCAGTCTGAGAACGTTTTGAAAGGACTGGAGTGAAAGGAGTGAAGGTTTTACCACCTTAGGATAAATCATGTCTTAGGTAAGATGGATGATTTTGAGGCAGGAGATAGATGGGCCCCCAGGGCACACAGCTGGAATTCATTCCTTGTGAACCGATACTCCAAGATAAGAAAAACAGGACAAATAAGAGAAGAGGCTGGGCCCAGCCCAGGTAGAAGATAAGAGACCATAATTCCTCATTCTCGAAGTCAGGAGACCTTCCCGCTATACATGCACAGAAAGGCTCCCTGGAAGTCAAAAGGGGAGTGATGCCAAGTGATGTCAAGTCTACCCATAGACCTCTTAGGTAGAATCCATCTTGGCTAAGAGATTTGTGCGCGCACATACGGGACGATCCTGAGATATACCAAATATGGACTTTGAACCAGGCAAATCAAAATGATTGGCCAAAGGAAACCCAGAAGAAATGCCCCATATAAGTGATTCAAACTGCCACAAGGGTGCGACTCTCTCTCTGAGCCCACCTGTGTGTCTATCCACACGCACTGTACTCTTTTTTTTTCTCCTAATAAATGCTTTGCTTGTTTCACTACTTTCCGTCTTTGTGGGAATTCTTTTTCTGCAAAGCAGTAGGGCCAGGGTCTTGTCATTGTCCACTGGTCTAGTGGCTAGGATTCAATGCTCTTATCACCATGACCCGATCTCAAACACTGGCCAGGAACCAAAACCCTGGTTCAAGCCACTACAGGCAGAGGCCACCCGAGATTAATTTGACAAAATTATCAATTTTCTGTGAAAATGTAATATCTCTGAGAAAAGACAGTAAATAAATATATAGAGTTGGTCATAGCAATCATCTACTATTTAAAATACTACAAAAGCAATTACAAACTGAACAATAGTAAAATCACAGAAAAATTCAGGTCCTCATGGTTTTTGTTAAAGGATTACGTAAAGCAGATGGACGTTTCAGTAAACGCTGGAGTTATATTACTGACTATTCCAGAAGAATGCAAGGGATAGATTTTATTCAGAACAGTGAAGAAATACAAGGTTTCTTACATCTTAAATGCTATTGGAAAAAATGTTTGTCATAATAAAATCTGAACTGTTTTCAACTAGGTAAATATATACTCCCTATATAATATTTATTAAATTTTTTAAAGTAGATATGTATGTCAAATGATGATAAATATGAATAAGAATTCATCTGATTATAAAAATCTGTGAAGTCAGTTGTAAACAAATTTATTTGCAATAGCCTGTTATTTTTGTTGAAATAAAAATTGGTAAGAAGAGACATACTCTATGGCACAATTATACAGGTATTATAATTATATATTATATATATATACTATAATTATACAGGTATTATAATTCCATAATACTACAGCTTTAAATAGTAATTCTCTTTCAGTTCTGTATAATCCAGAGGATTTGGGGCCTAGATATTCACTTTTTAAAGTTATTTAGTCAAATGAAGAAATCTTTTAAAGGAACTATATTATTTAATCAATAAATATCCATATAAGAACATCTCTATTAAATTTTAAAGCTATAGCTTAAACTAAAAGATTTAATGGAATGGACAAGATAATTATTTCACTTGAAGCAATTAAAATATTTGTCACATGAAAAATTTATTACAATACTAATTTGCTTAAAATGTTATGAGAGAGAGGCCAAAATTCAGGTTGTCATTTAATTAAGGTCTTTATTCATAAAAATGGTAAAGTTGACAACTTGGAAAGTAAAGCAAAAACATATTTTAAAGGCCTGTTTTTAATAGTGAAACAGGATTCTATATAATTTGTCATGAATTAGAATGAATAAAGCCTTCTGTCAGCGGAATTAGCATTTCAAATTTGGTTTACAAAGGAAAGTATTATTAGTATTTCCTTGTGCCTAGCATGATTCCATATTCTTTCTTTTCCTTTTTCTCTAATTGGGAAGTGACAATGGCCACATGTCAACATAAAAGTAAATCTAGATTTACTGTACAGTTATCTAAATTATAACTAAGTAATTAAAGCAGCTGTTTGTCCTTCATATGTGTGCATTTATATAGGTAAATCAACCAAGGATCTTAGTAAATATTTAGGTTTTATATTTTAGGTAAGAATTAAGAGTTTGAAGATATGTGTTTTTGTTTTTTCTTTCTTAACCTATGGTTACTTTTCATTATCCCTTTAAATAGTGATTATTTGGCTTAGAGTTATTCAAGGGAATAAACATCACATTTATTCCCTTTGAAATCCATATTTTCTTTGATAAAGGGGTATCTACCATAATATTACTTCACTTATAATGTCAATTTTTTTTTTTAATTTACACTTGAAAGAAGAGTCTTTACCACCACCAAGCCCAGTCTTCTTAATTCTCCATTTTCAGACCCATCTGTAAGCATGCAGCTACCTTAAAACCGGAGTATCTCCATCTTTTCAACATTACTTAATGAGCTATTTGTGTGGGTAACTAAAAGTTATACTTCTGTGACACTGTTCTTTGTAAGCCTAAGATATGTTTCTGGAGGGAGTTGAATGATTTCCTTCTCTGGATATTTAAAAAATGAGATAAATTCTATGGTTTCTGAGTGATTGGAATATTTCTGCTCAAGGGCAAGAAAATGAACTCTGTGCTTTTTAAACTTCCTACAATTCTAGCAATTCTAACTTTTGAAAAAGTACAATCAACTGTATTCATTAAATCAATAGTTATGCAATAGCCCGCAGCACTCCATGCTAATCAGTCACTTTAAAGGGCTTGTTCTCTGAAAGAACAGATGTGTTTTCACATTAGTTCATTTAACTGCTTTCATGGTTTTGTTCCTTCCACTTCTTTCTCCCTCCACCCTCCCTCCATCCTTTCCTCCATTGATTTCTCCCATCCTCTCTCCAGGCTTTTATCCTACTTTCATTCCTTTTATTTCTTTCTTGACTAATTCATGGTTCTATCTCATTTTAAATTAATGAGATTAAAAGTTTTATTAATGTGAAACATAATCTACATATTTTAGAATGTTTTGAAAATATTTAAATGGAATTTGAAGTATCTAGTTATATTGTTAATTCTTCATTTACATTTAAATCTAATTAAGGGGGAGATTTTAAAACTTTAGGCATCTTATGTCAATCTTAGACTGATGAGATTTTAAAAAATGACTTTAAGGATCACATACACGAAATAAAGTTATTCACATTCAGGATGATGGTACCCTCTGGATTTATAAATTGCTATTCAATATTAACTGAGATAAGGTCATTGTCAATTGAATTTACCCTACCTGATATTTAAATAAAATTGTATTTATTCTCCTCCAGTAGCAGTTTTTTCTGGAATTCATGATTTAATCTTTTCACTGAGTCCTCATGTGGCAGAAAGAGCAAGGGATCTCTCTGGGGTCTCTTTTATAAAGGAACTAATCCCATTCATGAAGGCTCCTCCCTCCTGACCTGATCATCTCCCAAAGGCCTTACCTCCAAACACCACCATGTTGAAATTAGGTTTTCTTTAACACATGAATTTGGGGGGAACATAAACATTCAATCTATAGCATTCCATCCCTGGTACCCCCAAATTCATGTCTGTCAGTCCATTAGGGCTGCTATAACAAATTGCTACAGATTGGGTAGTTTATAAGTAACAGATATTTATTTCTCACAGTTCTGGAAGCTGGGAGTCTGTGTTCCCTTATAATTATTTTTATTTCTGTAAATTCTTTAAATTATTTCTATAAAGAAGTAGTGTCCCTTATTTCATTTCTGATTAATAATTCATATATTATTTTTTTCTTAGTCAATCTAGCTAAAGCTTAGTCATTATTATTAATCTGTTTATAGAACCAGCTTTTGGTTTTGTTGAGTTTCTCAATTGTTTATTTTGTATTTCACTGATGTCTGCTCTAACCTTCATTATTTCCTTCCTTCTGTTTGCTTTGTTTTAATTTACTCTTCTTTTTCCACTTTCTTAATGTGCCTGTTAGGTTATTGCTTTGAGGTCTTTTTTAAAATTCCATTTTAATAAAGGCATTTACTACAATAAAATTCCCTTTAAGCATAAGCACTGCTTCTGCTGCATCCCATATGAGATGTTACACTGTGTCTTCATTTTCTTTCTTCTCAAAATATTTTCTAATTTCTTTTGTTATTTCCTCTTTAATTCATTGGCTATTTAGGAGTATGTTGTTTAATTTCCACGTATTGATGATTTTCGCACATCTTTCTGCTGTTGGTGTCTTATTTCATTTCATTCTGGTGTGAGAACATACTTTGTATGATTTTAATACTTGTAAATTCATTGAAGCTTATTTTATAGCCTAGGATAAGGTCTTCCAGAAGAATGTTCCATAGGCACTTGAGAAGAATGTATACTCTACTGTTTTTACATTGAAGCTTCTGTAAATGTCTCAGGTTTAGTTGCTTTATAGTGTTGCTCTTGCTTAAGTCTTCCATTTTTTTGTTGATAGACTGCCTAATTATTCTATCCATTCTTAAAAGTGGGGATGTATAGTCTCCAACAAATACTGTTGATGGTCTAGTCCTCTCTTCATTTCTGAAAGATTTTGCTTCACGTATTTTGGTGTCTAGATGTCAGGTACATATGTTTTTAAATTATTATATCTTCCTGATGGATTGCTCCTTTTATTATTATAAAATATTATTCTTCATCACTGTAAAATTTTTTGTTTTAAAATCTATTTTGTCTGATATTATTATAGCCACTTAGGTTTTCCTGTGCTTGCTGTTTTCATGATTTTTTTTTTTCCATCACTTTTCTTCAATTTACTTTTATCTTTGGATAAAGTGTGTCTCCTGTGGACAGCATGTAGATGAATCTTATTTTGTCATCTAGTCTGACAATATCTGCCTTCAGCAGAGATTTAACCTATTTATTTTTAATGTTATTATTGATATAGTTGAATTTACACCATCATTTTATTTTTTCCCTATATGCCTTGTATCTTTTTCATCCCTCTATTCTTCTTTATGATTTTCTTTTGAATTATTTCCTAATGTAATATTTTAATTTCATTAATGATATTTTCTCAATAATTTTCTGAGTTTTTTCCTTAATTATTGCTCTAGGGCTTACTATATATATTTCAAGCTATCAGAATCTAGAAGATAAATCACAATTCTAGTAAGATATATAAATGTTACTCCTGTATAACTCTACCCACTTTTTCTTCTTTTTTTGTGGTATTATTATACACATTACATCTATATACAATGCTGGGTTACAAACCTAACATTCATTGTTTTGTCTATTACTTGATATAATTTTGTCTTTTTAGGAAGTTGAGAAATGAGAGCATGTATACATTTTCAAGTTTTGTAATATTAACCTTTCTATTTACTATTTCTTGTCTTTTTTTTGTTCCTATAGGTTTGAGTTACAATCTGTTGTCTTTTCCTTAGCCCAGTAGAACTTTGCTCCCACCCACTTACTTTGTGATATCATTGGCAATTATACTACAGTTCTAAATGTTATAGGTTCAATAATATAATTATATAAATTGCTTTATACAATTAAAAAATCAGTTTAAAGAAGGTGAAAAATTATGCATTTATACTGTATTTTATATTCACTTAGTCATCTTTATTTAAATATTTGTGTGTGTGTGTGTGTGTGTGTGTGTGTGTGTGTGTGTAAATTCTAGTTACTGTCAGGAGTCACTTGCTTTCAGCCTGAAGAAATGCTTTTATTATTTCTTTTAAGACAGTCTGTTAAAAACAGCTTCTCTCCATTTTTATCTAGGATTTTAAGTTTTTATCTTTATTTTTGAAAGAGTTTTGTTGAATGTAGTATTATTGGCAGATACTTTTTTTTCCTTTGAGCACTTTGAGTATGTTAAGTCACAACCTTCTGGTTTCTACAATTTCTGATGAAAATTCAGCTTTTAATCTTATTGGGGTTCCCTCGTAAGTGACTAGTAGCTATTCCCTTGCTGCTTTCAATGTCTTTGGCTTTCAACATTCTTAGTATGGTGAGCTTATTTATGGGCCATTTTCTTTTTATTCCACTTAGAGCTCACTGTGGTACTTGAATGTGTAATTTAATGTTTTCACCAAACTGGGGAGATTTCTGAAACCTATTTCCTCAAATGTTTTGCATGCTCCTTTCTTTGCTCTCCTCTGGCACTCCAACTACATGTATGTTGGGCACTAAATATTGTTCCAAATTTCTTTGTGTCTCTGTTCATTATTTTTTCATTCTTTTCTATGTTTTTCAAAGCAATCTGTCTTCAAGTTTGCTAATTCCTTCTTATAGCTGTTCAAATCTATTGTTGAAACCCCTTTATAAAAACTTCACTTTAGTTGTTGTACTTTTCTACTGCGGAATTTTCACTTAGGTTTTTTTATATTTTCTCTTTACTGATAATCTCTTTTTGATGAAATATAGTCATCTTACTTCCCTTTCCTTTTAAAACTATACTTTTCCTTAGTTTTTGAACATATTTATAAAGGCTACTTTGAGATCTTTGTTAAATCCAACATTTGATTTCTTTCATAGAAAGTTTCTTTTGCCTACTTTTTTTTCCTGGTGTTTAATTCATGCTTTCCTTCTTATTTTCATGTCTCATAGTTTTTGATAGAAATTGGATATTTTCAATAAGATATTATAGCAAATCTGGGTATTGGTCCTCTCTGTACTCCTCTGGAGCTTGTTTGTTTGTTTACTTATTTGTTTATTGACTGGCTAGATTATTTTATAGAAGTATATTTCCTCTGTAGTATAAAATCTCTGATATTGCTCTCCAGAGGGTGTGGTCTGGGAATATGCATAGTCACTTTGAGATGACAGCAGCTTTAGCGGGCTCCCTTTGACTGTCTCTTTCCCTGATTACATCCACTAATTGTTGACTGATGGCTCTATCTATCACTTTTAAAAAAACACTGCCCTGGTGTATAAATTAATTCACAGGCTGATCCCATTAAATTTGAGTGCCTTTGTAAGAATGGCTTATTGATACCAGTGTTTGAGATTGAAACATTGCTCCCATTGTTGAAAAATAAAGATCAACACAAAACCTTCATATTCATTTTATAAAAATTATCTTTTAGTTCAGAACGATTCATAATATATTTGAGAGCACATAGCCCTTTAAAAAGATGATTAGTCAATCCACTTAGATAAAAGTACATGACTTTTTGGTTTTCCTCAATTTTTATAATTTGACTTTCATGTAAAAGCAAATGACTGCTAACCATTTGCAACCTTATTTGACAAGTTATTCATATTTTTATATTATTAATTCCATTATTTACATATGTATTGACTGGACTTTGCTTTAATATATAATGTGTACATTTACAAATCATAATTCTTACAAAATGTAAAATTACTTTGGAATATATATTTTTCTTTTAAATAAGATTCTAAAGTGCTCATTAGTATCTCTGAAAACTTTAGCATATGGAAAACACTTTTTAACTCATTGTTAAATATGAAATGTCCCATACACAGCAAAACCTCATTGGCTATAACGCCAACTTTAAAAACAAAACAACTTTATAAAAAAAATAAACATCCTTAGTTACATGTAAAACCTTATATTGCCAACCTCCCATTTTTTGTATTTATATCCAGACTTAAAACCTTAATTTCTACTGTCTAAGCAAAAGATATAACTCTCTAAAAGTATGAGATAATTAAATTGCTCCTGAAATCCAACTCTCATGATAGTAGTAGGAGATACTCCTCTGAGAAAATAACTTGGAAATTTTTTGGTAAATGTCACTTTTGTGTGCAAGTGTAGGGTTTATTTTTCAAAACAAATTCTCATATATTAAAGGTAAGTATTTTAATTATCCTGTAAGATTGTGTCTCTGGATGTTATACTTTATGCCAATATTAATATGGGGTGAATTTACTTTAATTCACATAGCCAATATGTGTATGTTTAACTACAGATTTTACACTAATGCTGATGCATTTTGGTCATATGCTGAAAAGAAAAATAATGTCAGAATAAGTTAGAACAGATGATAAAAGGAAAGAACTGACACAAGTCACCATGAGAAACAGTCAGTGCCATACTATAGTTCTAAGTGTTGATTTATCAAGTTCTTATAACTCAGACCCAGGAAACTGAATAGACAAGACAGGGAAAAGGCAGGAGAGTGAGGAATAAGTAGGTGTTTTCTGATTTTGCTTTATTTTATTTTCAGGAAGGAACACTGTATTCATGGAAGTGTACCATGGGTATAAATAAGTACTAGTGATGGGGCCAGAAAGAAGTAGGTAGAATATCTGGACCCTAGATATATGATAAGTATTTATTATATTGAGTGTCCTGGATGTAACTGCTATGGAGCAAATGGGTAAGATTATGTGAACTGAAGTCTATGACGGTGCCAAAAACCAATACACAAACATCAACTAGACAGCAAGTAGACTAAGAGACTTTTAGACTTTCAGATGTTATAAAATAAAAGCAGTATGAGAGGTTATATTATTGTATATATATATATATATATTTTATATTTCCTCTTTGATTTCTTCAGTGATCTCTTGGTTATTTAGTAACGTATTGTTTAGCTTCCATGTGTTTGTGTTTTTTACATTTTTTTCCCTATAATTTATTTCTAATCTCATAGTGCTGTGGTTGAGAAAGATGCTTGACATGAATTCAATTTTCTTAAATTTACCCAGGCTTGATTTGTGACCCAAGATGTACTCTATCCTGGAGAATGTTCCATGTGCACTTGAGAAGAAAGTGTAATCTGTTGTTTTCGGATGGAATATCCTATAAATATCAATGAAATCTACTTGGTCTATTGTGTCATTTAATGCTTGTGTTTTTTATTAATTTTCTGCCTGGATTATCTGTCCATTGGTGTAAGTTAGGTGTTAAAAGTTCCCCACTATTATTATGTTACTGTCAGTTTCCTCTTTTTTTTTTTTTTTTTTTGCGGTATGTGGGCCTCTCACTGTTGTGGCCTCTCCCGTTGCGGAGCACAGGCTCCGGACGCGCAGGCCCAGTGGCCATGGCTCACGGGCTTAGTTGCTCCGCGGCATGTGGGATCTTCCCGGACCAGGGCACGAATCCGTGTCTCCTGCATCAGCAGGCGGATTCTCAACCACTGCGCCACCAGGGAAGCCCCTTGGGTTTGTTTTTGTAGATCCTTTTCTTCTCTGTGTTTCCTGCTTAGAGAATCTTCTTTAGCATTTGCTGTAGAGCTGATTTGATGGTGCTGAATTCTCTTAGCTTTTTCTTGTCTGTAAAGCTTTTGATTTCTCCATCAAATCTGAATGAGATCATTGCTGACTAGTGTAATCTTGGTTGTAGGTTCTTCCCTTTCATCACTTTAAATATGTTGTGCCACTCCCTTATGGCTTGTAGAGTTTCTGCTGAGAAATCAGCTGTTAACCTTATGGGAATTCCCTTGTATGTTATTTGTCATTTTTCCCTTGTTGCTTTTAATAATTTTTCTTTGTCTTTATTTTTGTCAATTTGATTACTATGAGTCTTGGTGTGTTTCTCCTTGGATTTATCCTGCCTGGGACTCTCTGCACTTCCTGGACTTGGGTGGCTATTTCCTTTTGCACATTAGGGAAGTTTTTGACTATAATCTCTTCAAATGTTTCCTCGGGTCTTTTCTCTTTCTTCTCCTTCTCGGACCCCTATAATGTCAATGTTGGTGCATTTAATGTTGTCCCAGAGGTCTCACAGGCTGTCTTCATTTCTTTTCATTCTTTCCTCTTTATTCTCTTCTGGGGCTGTGAATTCCACCATTCTGTCTTCCAGGTCACTTATCCGTTCTTCTGCTTCAGTTATTCTGCTACTGATTACTTCTAGTATATTTTTCATTTTAGTTATTGTATTGTTCATCTCTGTTTGTTTGTTTTTAAATTCTTCTAGGTGTTTGTTCTTTAATTCTTCTAGGTCTATGTTAAACATTTCTTGCATCTTCTCGATCTTTGCCTCCATTTTTTTTCCGAGGTCCTGGATCATCTTCACTATCATTATTCTGAATTATTTTTCTGGAAGGTTGCTTATCTCCACTTCATTTAAATGTTTTTCTGTTGTTTACCTTGTTCCTTCATCTGGTACATAGTTCTCTGCCCCAGATCTGTATAACTCTCCAGAGTTGAAGTCTTGGAGATTATCACACCTTTTTTTCTTTTGATGCTCATCATACTCCCTCATGTAAAATGTTTGGGATATACTTTCTACAATTCTACAACAGACATAGGATATTTGTTTCAAGACTCATATTCTCCTGTCCCAATTAAGAATTTAAGAACTTAAAAATTGTAAAATCATCTTATCACACAGGATTCAACTGGTTGCACTATTTAAATGTATCACCATGTTGCTTCATGATTAAAAAAAAAAACATACTAAAAAGTGAGCCTACACTCTAAAACAGTGTTTCAAGTGTAGAGGGAAATTCCATAGAAAAATTACTTTCAAAGAGATTCTGGTCATTTTTGAAAAAAGTACTGTACAGATTTACATGATGACTACTTTGCAGAAGAAAATATTTGATTAAAAAATATATGCTATAGGACAGAGGGCAGACAGCAGAAGCAAGAACTACAATCCTGCAACCTGTGGAACAAAAACCACATTCACAGAAAAATAATTTAGGGAAATGGATGGTAGAGCAAACTTAAAGTAAATTACTATAAAAATAGATGATTCATTACTTGAAAAAGGAGGATATAGTTCACATTTCTAATTTCACTAGTTCTTTGGTACCAAGACTTAGATTTAAGTGATTTTAAATATGGCATATTTAGATTGATCTCATAAGGATGTTATATGCAGAGATGTTATATAGTACTGCTTTATTGGTTTCAGAAAAATATCTAACTGGAGCAAGCTTAAGTTGGGTAATTGTAGTACTTCTAATCCATTTAATACACTGTAAAACAGTTTCTGTTGAAAATCAGAGTTTCAATATTTAGTTAGATTTTATTTATATTTTGGAAATTTAAGGACTCTTGAATCTCCTTAAGTAAATTATAGTTTAATGCAATTTTAGTTACATTCAGCAGTGTAGCTTCATCTTGATTAAAGTTATTACAAAAGACATGTAACCACATCCTTATGATCTTACTCACATTTCACTGGGCTAAGGATCAGTTGATTTTATTGTGATCACCCTTCAGGAAAACGAGTATCATGTACATGTACTATGTTATTGTCTAATCAACAGCTAGGAGCTTGATTTGCATGTTTTTTCTGTATGAGGGTATTCCAGTGTAATTAAACGTATTTAAAATTGAAACATAAATTTTCTTCTCTGTTTTTCAATATGGTCTTTTCTTGGAGCTGACCTTACTAAACAGCAGAAAAGATACTTATAGAGCTTCCCTGGTGGCGCAGTGGTTAGGAGTCCACCTGCCGATGCAGAGGATGTGGGTTCATGCCCCAGTCCAGGAGGATCCCACATGCCATGGAGTGGCTGGGCCAGTGAGCCATGGCCACTGGGCCTGCATGTCTGGAGCCTGTGCTCCATAGCAGGAGAGGCCAGAGCAGTGAGAGGCCCGCCTACCACAAAAAAAAAAAAAAAAAAAAAAAAAAACATACTTCTAGTTGGTTATTGGAAGATACATGTTAGAATAATTGTTTTTCTGAAATTTTGTGAATAGCAATTATCTCTTCCAGACTTGGTCAAAGTCTAGATACTTATAACTTAAATTGGAATTGGTTTAAAAAATTATCTGAAGAATGCTAATTGTATACTTTCCATGTCTTTTATATTACAATTGCTGCTGCCCATATCTGGTGTTTTCACACTAGAAAATACTTAGGAGTCAGTTTAAGGTAAAATATCCTTTTCCAGAATTCTCACTGTGTATGTCTCCCTGTTTCACTAGAGGCTCCCTCTTCTCTCTTTTAGGTCATGTCTCCTGGATTTCTACTACAGCTGTTTATATTTCATTCCCCTCTGTGGTCTTTGGAAATGTGTTCTGACTGTCTTACTGACATCTGTTACCACCCAGCACTTCTTATCCCTGAATTGGTGTTCTTGATTTCATGACCTCCCAGAGAACTCTATGTAAAGCACTCACATATATTAACTTTCCCTATTTCACACTCAAAAACTTCAAGTAATACAGCTCCCTCCTCTGTCTCTATCTACTAGTAAGGATAAGGACTTAAGACTTTAAAAAACTAAGCTCAACCACACTTCACTGTAAACGTAAAAACTATGATTGTGGGAAAGATAAAACATGGTCAGAATGGACAACTTTCACAATACAATGTGTCATGTAAGTTTACAATAGTTATTCTACTCGTAGTTCCTCTACTTGATGGAAAAGTGTGATAGAAGAAAACTGAACAGCTTAATTCTCATGATTTCTTGTATGCCATCATAAATATAAAGTCCTTCATTTCTGTTAAATAGGAAACCACTGATGATACCACTTACTGAAAACCATCTGCCCATGTTCATCTAGATCAACAAACTCTGGCCAAACTGCATTAACACAAGCTCATATTTCTGTCTTTGCCAATGTTTAACAATGTCAGTTGATTTTACCTCTTCTCAGGCAGCATAATATACAAAATTCTCAATGACTTCTGATTTTCTGGGAAGATAATATTTTTATTCTTCACAGAGTCAAAAATACATTACACATGCTATGATCCATAAAATATCTGCACTAAAATTGTTTCAGTTTCATATATGAATACTTCTTTATGATGGTTATCTAATAATCTAAAATATTTATATCAATTAACGTTTTACTTAATATTTTGCATTCATTCCTCATACTCAATCAAAAAGAAGATATTACCTGTCTAAAAGAAGCTTAGCTGTGAATTATGCACTTGGAGCCTAAATGAAACAATTCACTAAGCAATGAGCCTTAGATGTTAAAAAAAGGACATTAGAACTACATTGTGCTCTCATCCTGTTTATCTAGGATGAGGGGACTCTGCACTGGTACTCCCTGAATTACACAGATGCGGATGATAAATATCTAGCTCACTAGCTAGAGATTTTTTTACAAAAAGCCACCGAATGTGAAGGAAATTCTTAGTTTCCAGCTGTCATTTCATAAGATTCTTTGCAAATAAAATTCTATCGGGGAGACCTTCAAGATGGTGGAAGAGTGAGACATGGAGATCACCTTCCTCCCCACAAATACATCAGAAATACATCTACATGTGGAAGAACTCCTACAGAACACCTACAGAACACTGGCAGAAGACCTCAGACTTCCCAAAAGGCAAGAAACTCACCACGTACCTGAGTAGGGCAAAAGAAAAAACAGAGGCAAAAGAATAGCGATGGTATCTGCACCACTGGGAGGGAGCTGTGAAGGAGGAAAAGTTTCCACACGCTAGGAAGCACCTACACTGGCAGAGACAGAGGTCGTGGGGTGAAGCTTCAGAGTCACGGAGAAGAGCTCAGCAACGGGGTGCAGAGGGCAAAGCGGAGAGACTCCCGCACAGATGTTCGGTGCTGACCAGCACTCACGAGCCCAAGAGGCTTGTCTAGTCACCTACTAGGATGGGTGGGGCCTGGGAGCTGAGGCTCGGGCTTCAGAGTTCAGAGCCCAGGGAGAGGACTGGGGTTGGCTGCAGGGGCTAGTGTGCCATAGCTAGCTGGGAGGGAGTCCAGGGAAAAAGTCTGGACCTGCCTAAGAGGCAAGAGACCATTGTTTCCGGGTGTGTGAGGAGACGGGATTCAGAACCTAAACAAGCTCCAGAGATGGCCGTAAGCCATGGCTATCAGCGTGGACACCAGAGATGGGCATGAAACGTTAAGTAAGCTGTTGTGGCCACCAAGAAGCCTGTATGCAAGTACAGGTCACTATGCACACCTCCCCTCCCGAGAGCCTGTGCAGCCTGCCACTGCCAGGGTCCCGTGACCCAGAGACAACTTCCCCGAGAGAACACACAGCATGCCTCAGGCTGGTGCAACGTCATGCTGGCCTCTGCCACCGCAGGCTCACCCCACATCTGTACCCCTCCCTCCCCCCGGCCCGAGTGAGCCAGAACCCCAAAGCAGCTGCTCCTTTAATCCCATCCTGTCTGAGTGAAGAACAGACGCCCTCATGTGACCTACACAGAGAGGCATTGCCAAATCCAAAGCTGAACCCCAGGAGCTGTGCAAACAAAGAAGAGAAAGGGAAATTTCTCCCAGCAGCCTCAGAAATAGCAGATTAAATCTCCACAATCAACTTGATGTACCCTGCAACTGTGGAATACCTGAATAGACAACGAATCATCCAAAAATTGAGGCGGTGGACTTTGGGAGCAACAATATATATATTTTCTTCCTTTTTCTCTTTTAGTGAGTATGTATGTATATACTTCTTTGTGTGGTTTTGTCTGTATAGCTTTGCTTTTACCATTTCTTCTGAGGTTCTGTCTGTCTGTTCCTTTTTTTAGTATAGTTTTTAGTGCTTGTTATCATTGGTGGATTTGTTTTTTGGTTTGGTTGCTCTCTCCTTTTTCCTTTTTTTATAAGGTTTTAATTATTTTATTTTTAATAATTATTATTTTTTTCAATAACTCTCTTTTCTTTTCTTTCTTCCCTTTTTTGTTGTTTCTCCCTTTTCTTCTGAGCCATGTGGCTGACAGGGTCCTGTTGCTTTAACCAGGTATCAGGCCTGTGCCTCTGATGTGGGAGAGCCAGTTTCAGGATATTTGTCCACCAGAGACCTCCTGGCTACACGTAATATCAAAGGGCAAAAGCTCTCCCAGAGATCTCCATCTCAATGCTATGACCCATCTCCACTCAACAACCAGCAAGCTACAGCAATGGACACCCTATGCCAAACAACTAGCAAGACAGGAACACAACCCCACCCATTAGCAGATAGGCTGCCTAAAATCATAATAAGGTCACAAACACCCCAAAACACATGACTGGACATGGTCCTGCCCAACAGAAAGACAAGATCCATCCTCATCCTCTAGAACACAGGAGCCATTCACCTCCACCAGGAAGCCTACACAATGCACTGAACCAGCCTTAGCCACTGGGGGCAAACAACAGGAACTACGAACCTGTAGCCTGTGAAAAGGAGACCCCAAACACAGTAAGTTAAGCAAAATCAGAAGACAGAGAAACACACAGCAGATGAAGGAGCAAGGTAAAAACACACCAGACCAAACAAATGAAAAGGAAATAGGCAGTCTATCTGAAAAAGAATTCAGAGTAATGATAGTAGAGATGATCCAAAATCTGGGAAATAGAATGGATAAAATATAAGAAACGTTTAACAAGGACCTAGAAGAATGAAAGAGCAAACAAATAATGATGAACAACACAAGAAATGAAATTAAAAATTCTCTAGAAGGAATCAATAGCAGAAAAACTGAGGCAGAAGAACAGTTAAATGACCTGGAAGATAAAATAGTGGAAATAACTACCACAGAGTAGAATAAATTAAAAAGAATGAAAAGAATTGAGGACAGTCTCAGAGACATCTGGGACAATATTAAATGCACCAACATTCGAATTGTAGGTGTTCCAGAGAAGAAGAGAAAAAGAAAAGGACCGAGAAAATATTTGAAGAGATTATAGTTGAAAACTTCCCTAATATGGGAAAGGAAATAGTCAATCAAGTCCAGGAAACACAGAGAGTCCCATACAGGATAAATCAAAGGAGAAACACACCAAGACACATACTAATCAAACTCTCAAAAATTAATTACAAAGAAATATATTAAAAGCAGCAAGGGAAAAACAAGAAATAACATACAAGGGAATACCCATAAGATTAACAACTGATGTTTCAGCAGAAACTCTTCACGCCAGAAAGGAGTGACGGGACATATTTTAAATGATGAAAGGGAAAAACCTAGAACCAAGATTACTCTACCCAGCAAGGATCTCATTCAGATTCGATGGAGAAATTTAAAACTTACAGACAAGCAAAAGCTTAGAGAATTCAGCACCACCAAACCAGCTCTACAACAAATGCTTAAGGAAATTCTGTAGGCAGGAAACACCAGAGAAGAAAACAACCTATATTAACAAACTCAAAACAATTAAGAAAATGGTAATAGGAAAAAACATATTAATAATTACCTTAAATGTAAATGGATTAAATGCTCCGACCAAAAGACACAGACAGGCTGAATGGATACAAAAATAAGACCCATATATATGCTTTCTACAAGAGATGCACTTCAGACCTAGGGACACATATAGACTGAAAGTGAGGGGATGGAAAAAGATATTCCATGCAAATGGAAATCAAAAGAAAGTTGGAGTTGCAATTCTCATATCAGATAAAATAGACCTCAAAATAAAGACTATTATAAGAGACAAAGAAGGATTTATCCTTCTAATGATTTGTCCTATATAATGATTAAGGGATCAATCCAAGAAGAAGATATAACAATTGTAAATATTTATGTACCCAATATAGGAGCACATCAATATATGAGGCAAATGCTAGCAGCCATAAGAAGAGAAATCGACAGTAACACAATCATAGTAGGGGATTTTAACACCCGACTTTCACCAATGGACAAATCATCCAAAATGAAAATAATAAAGGAAACACAAGTTTTAAATGATACATTAAACAAGATAGACTTACTTGATATTTATAGTACATGACATCCTAAAACAACAGAATACACTTTCTTCTCAAGTGCTCATGGAACATTCTCCAAGATAGATCATATCTCGGGTCACAAATCAAGCCTTGGTAAATTTAAGAAAATTGAAATTGTATCAAGTATCTTTTCCAACCACAATGCTATGAGACTAGATATCAATTACAGGAAAAAAATCTGTAAAAAATACAAACAAATGGAGGCTAAACAATACACTACTTAATAACCAAGAGATCACTGAAGAATCAAAAGGAAAATTAAAAAATACCTAGAGACAAATGAAAATGAAAACACGACAACACAAAACCTATGGGATGCAGCAAAAGCAGTACTAAGAGGGAAGTTTATAGCAATACAATCCTACCTCAAGAAACAAGAAACATACCAAATAAACAACCTAACTTTACACCTAAAGCAGGTATAGAAAGAAGAACAAAAAACCCCGAAGTTAGCAGAAGGAAAAAAATCATAAAAATCAGATCAGAAATAAATGAAGGAAATAGTAGCAAAGATCAATAAAACTAAAAGCTGGTTCTCTGAGAAGATAAACGAAATTGATAAACCATTAACCAGACCCATGAATAAAAGAAGGCAGAAGACTCAGATGAAAAGAATTAGAAATGAAAAAGGAGAAGTAACAACTGAGACTGCAGAAATACAAAGGATCATGAGAGAATACTACAAGCAACTGTATGCCAAAAATGGACAACCTTGAAGAAATGTACAAATTTTTAGAAAAACACAAGCTTCTGAGACTGAACCAGGAAGAAATAGAAAATATAAACAGACCAATCACAAGCACTGAAATTGAAACTGTGATTAAAAATCTTCCAACAAACAAAAGCTCAGGAGCAGATGGCTTCACAGACGAATTCTATCAAACATTTAGAGAACAGCTAACACCTATCCTTCCCAAATGCTTCCAAAATATAGCAGAGGGAGGAACACTCCCAGACTCATTCGACAAGGCCACCATCACCCTGATACCAAAACCAGACAAAGATGTCACAAAGAAAGAAAACTACAGGCCAGTATCACTGATGAACATAGATGTAAAAATCCTCAACAAAATACTAGTAAACAGAATCCAACAGCATATTAAAAGGATCATACACCATGATCAAGTGGGGTTTATTCCAGGAATGCAAGGATTCTTCAATATATACAAATCAGTCAATGTGATACACCATATTAACAAACTGAAAGATAAAAATCATATGATCATCTCAATAGATGCAGAAAAAGCTTTCTACAAAATTCAACAACTATCTATGATGATAGCCCTCCAGAAAGTAGGCACAGAGGGAACTTACCTCAATTTAATAAAGGTCATATATGAAAAACCCACAGTGAAATTCATTCCTGAAACCATTTCCACTAACATCAGGAACAAGACAAGGTTGCCCACTCTCACCACTATTATTCAATATAGCTTTGGAAGTTTTAGCCACAGCAATCAGAGAAGAAAAAGAAATAAAAGTAATCCATATTGAAAAAGAAGAAGTAAAACTCCCACTGTTTGCAGATGACATGATACTATACATAGAGAATCCTAAAGATGCTACCAGAATGAATTTAGTAAAGTTGGAGGATACAAAACTAATGCACAGAAATCTCTTGCATTCCTATACACTAATGATGAAAAATCTGAAAGAGAAATTAAGGAAACACTCCCATTTACTATTTCAACAAAAAGAATAAAATACCTAGGATTAAACTTACCTAAGGAGACAAAAAACCTGCATGCAGAAAACTATAAGACACTGATGAAAGAAATTACAGATAACAGATGGAGAGATATACAATGTTCTTGGATTGGAAGAATCAACATTGTGAAAATGACTATACTACCCAAGGCAATCTACAGATTCAATACAATCCATATAAAACTACCAATGGCATTTTTCACAGAACTAGAACAAAATATTTCACAATTTGTATGGAAACACAAAAGACCTTGAATAGCCAAAGCATTCTTGAGAAAGAAAAACGGAACTGGAAGAATCAGGCTCCTGGACTTCAGAACTATACTACAAACCTATAGTAATCAAGACAGTATGGTACTGGCACAAAAACAGAAATATAGATCAATGGAACAGGATAGAAAGCCCAGAGATAAACATGCACATATGGACACCTTATTTTTGATAAAGGAGGCAAGAATATACAATGGAGAAAAGGCAGCCTCTTTGATAAGTGGTGCCACGAAAACTGGACAGCTACATATAAAAGTATGAAATTAAAACACTCCCTAACACCATACACAAAAATAAACTCAAAATGGATTAAAGACTAAATGTAAGGCCAGACACTATAAAACTCTTAGAGGAAAACAGGCAGAACACTCTATCTCATAAATCACAGCAAGATCCTTTTTGACCCACCTCATAGAGAAATAGAAATCAGAACAAAAATAAACAAATGGGAGCTAATGAAACTTAAAAGCTTTTGCACAGAAAAGGAAACCATAAACAAGACAAAAAGACAGCCCTCAGAGTGGGAGAAAATATTTGCAAGTGAAGCAACTGACAAAGTATTCATCTCCAAAATTTACAAGCCCATGCAGCTAAATATCAAAAATACAAACAACCCAATCCAAAAATGGACATAAGACCTAAATAGACATTTCTCTGAAGAAGATATACAGATTGCCAACAAACACATGAAAGGATGCTCAACATCCCTGATCATTAGAAAAATGAAAATCAAAACTAGAATGTGGCATCACCTCACACTGGTCAGAATGGCCATCATCAAGAAATCTACAAACAATAAATGCTGGAGAGGGTGTGGAGAAAAGGGAATTCTCTCGCACTGTAGGTGGGAGTGTAAATTGATACATCCAGTATGGAGAACAGTACGGAGGTTCCTTAGAAAAGTAAAAAAATAACTACCATATGACCCAGCAACCCCATTACTGGGCATATACCCTGAGAAAACCATAATTCAAAAGGAGTCATGTATCACAATGTTCATTGCAGCACTATTTACAATAGCCAGGTCATGGAAGCAACCTAAGTGTCCATGGACACTTAGGTTAAAGATAAAGAAGATGTGGCACATGTATACAATGAAATATTACTCAGCCATAAAAGGAAACGAAATTGTGTTATTTGTAGTGAGGTGGGTGGACCTAGAGACTGTCATACAGAGTGAAGTAAGTCAGAAAGAGAAAAACAAATACCATATGCTAACACATATATATGGAATCTAAATGAAAAAAAAAAAAGGTTCTGAAGAACCTAGGGAAAGGACAGGAATAAAGACGCAGGAGTAGAAAATGTACTTGAGGACACAGGGAGGGGGAAGGGTAAGCTGGGAGAAAGTGAGAGAGTGGCATGGACTTATATATACTACCAAATATAAAATAAATAGCTAGTGGGAAGCCACCGCATAGCACAGGGAGATGAGCTCAGTACTTTGTGACCACCTAGAGGTGTGGGATAGGGAGGGTGGGAGGGAGATGCAAGAGGGAGGAGATATGGGGAATATATGTATATGTATAGCTAATTCACTTTGTGAATCAGAAGGTAACATACCATTGTAAAGCAATTATACTCCAATAAAGATGTTAAAAAAAGGGGGGGACATTATAAAGTAAACAATTGAGAAAAAACGAAAATGAGAAAAACACATGAGAAAATTAAAAATCCTCAGTCATAGATATTTCACGATTGGTACTGAGAAACTGGAAGATATTTGAACGAAAAGTCTGTATTAGGACACCAGATTGGAACTACAATTTAAAGAAGGAAATACTGTGTTGGGGAAAAAATATGACTTATTTTTCCCCAAAAAGTAATCTTTCACATCAGTGACTAAATGTATAGAATAAAATCTGGTATGTCAACTATACTCCAATATAAAATAAAAATTAAAAAAAAAAAATAGAGTTGTTTCCACTAGTTTAAATATAAATAAAGGACTAACAAGTTTATAAACATTGCTCTAAGTCTAGAATGATCTTGAAAAATAAATTTGATTCTCTTTAATCACTGATGTGTGGAAAAGGTATACCTTTGATAAAGATGGTTAATTTTTTCATTTTCTTTATTTAAGACAGCTACTTACACTTCAGTTTTTTAAATAATTACCTTCACAATATTTGTCATGGTCCCATCCTATGATTATTTTATATATTTAGAAGATTCTTTTTTCAACTTATTTTAATAATAAACTTTATATTTTCATGAATTAAAAATAAATAAATTAATTAAAAATCTGTTGAAACATACTTTTCTAATTGATGAGAATTTCATTCTAAAAAGAAAGACTGGGCTGCAAAGTAAGAAAAGAAAACATCAAATCTCTTTCTTATGTTTGTTCAAGCAGAATTTACCTCTGTGACTCGTATAATTTTTTATATAATTATGTACAGGTATATTTTGATACTTCAAAGCATCTAAAAAATTCTCTAAATGGAAATCATTTCAGATTAAACATAATTTTAATGATCAGATTTGTTTTTTATATTTACATGCAAGCTGGTTTATATTTCATCAAGTATCCTCCTCATGAAAGCAAGTTTTCTTATTTTTATTTCATGAATCACACAGAAATTCATGCTAGACAATGAAAGGAAATACTGTTTTTTTCTCTCCCTTCTCCCTTATAACCAATGTCTTCTGTGCTTAATTCTACCTTTGCTAAAATGGTTGGAAGCAGAGAGAATTACAAGAATAATTACTGAGATACGTTTTCTGAACCTCCAGTTTACCTCTATATTTACCTCACCACTCTGTTCTGTTTCCCACACATTTGTTTGTAATCGCACAGAGCTGTGTGTTAATGTGAAGTCTAACACATCACCTACGTAGGGTCTATAGGACATCATACCATGTGCTGGTTCACAGTGTTGTGAACATGCTGCTGGTTTATGATAATTAAAAAAATTTTGATCTTTCAAAAAACATCAAAAGCAAAAATATACATTACACATTTTTGAGATGTAACTGTTACTTTTTTTACAAATATATGCATGGTAAAAATTAATGTTATATTTTATGAATTGCACCCACCAAATATGTATTGGGGTGTGATTACTCATTGTCCACTCTGCCTTAAGATCACATTCCTCACCAGCCTGTTCCAGAATCAAGACACACACAGGTAGCTGATTGTAACAATCATTGGAACTCTGGGGTGTTCAATTTGATGCAATCAGATTACCTTGGGCATATACTTCTTTTGATCACTGGTAAACTCTCTTTTAAAATGAGATGTGAAATCATACAGGTATCTATCTAAACTCTACACAACATCTTTTCCTGGAAATGCAAATCCTTAGAGCAGCATGTTACAGGAAGCAGAGGAAGTTGCAGGCCAATAAACAAATTAAAAACACTTCTTCTTAGCATTACATTTTGTTACTAACAAATGCATGAACCTACTTATGTCTTTATATTTTATGTTTGTACTCTAAAAATACATTCACTTTATTACCACTATTTCCTTGTCCTTTTTTCTTAATAATACCCTCATCTTCATTATCAGTCATGAAAAAATATTGGTGATCCCTAACACCTCTCCAGGCAATATAAACGGCATCTAGGACAATATGAGATTCTAAATAATGATTGTTAATAATTAAAAAGATGAAGTATTTGGTATAGGCAAGTTGCACATTGATGGCTTACCATTGCATAAATATTTGAGTTTTTTATGAAATAATTGGTATCCATTTTGAAATGTACTATTTTGAATAAAATATATCTATATTACTTTGAGATAAGCAGAAATTTGTAATGACACTGGGCCTGGCTGAGATGTTATGTTCATATTATTTTCATCCTGTCTGATAAATTGAGGATAGGAAAATCAACATACCCTATTCCTTCCCTCACACACAATTTTATGTTGCTGGATGTTAACATTTCTGGTAAATTAGTCTTATAAAATCATTTTTCATTTATTACTAGAAAAAATATACACAAAAGCAACATATTTTTCTTTAAAGTACCAGGGGGTTCTTAGGTATCTATAACCATGTGTTTGTACTTTCAATCAATTTCCAACACTTTTTTAGGAAATAAAAAAGAAACATTTGTGTGAAAGTCATTACTCCCTTTAATTATTAGATGGTTCTATTTGACTTTGGCATAAATAAAGTTGAATGTTTTCATTTTCAGAATTATTACATAGGAGTTTAGCAGAGATCCTGGAGCAACTATTGCCTTTGAGAGGGTGAAATCAATGACAGGACATTGGAGGAATCAACCACTGCTGTTTCCTTGCCAACGCTTCTCATCATTGAAAAAAACATTTTTTTTTTTGGCTGTGATTTGAAATCCACCCAAGAGGTACATAAAAGAACACCAAAAATTGAAGTATAAAAACAAAATAGTTGAACACACACCTCAGTAAGCAATGTTAACAAACAGTGTTTGTAGCTCAAAACAATCTACGCAGGTTGCAACTTCAGAGTCCCTTTAATATATTAAAGCTTTCTTCTTAGGAAAGGGGTCTTGATGCTTCTATTATGCATTCTTATTGCAAAAAACTTTTCAAATATAGGAAGAGGAAAGGAAGAAATAAGTTTTGAGCACACACTGCAAGCTAGACTTGTCCTAGGCACTTCAGAGAGACCATCTTGCCCATATTTTTGGAAAACTAACCCATATAGAAGCTAATGTTTGTAAGCTGTGAAAGATACCTTTCATTTGCCCCTTCAGATACATGTCCCACATTTCTCCACCCTGCCTTATTTACCCAGAAAGCTGACTTTTATACATTTTATAGCTTTGGATCCTTTGACTTCTGCTTGGTCTCCAGCCAATGGGGAGCTCCAGCAGGAGGTCTGAAAGATGGAGCAAGAGGTCAGGATACTACTCCCCTTCTTTTTTTTTTTTCTGAAAATAGCTGCATCCTTCAACCACTGATGCAGAGAAAGCAGTCTCTACAGGATGTTTTACTTCTGATTTTGAGTACTGCTCCCTCTACTCTCTTTTAGACTTAGTTATGGTTAGGAAGTGGCTGCTAGAATGTGACAGGTTATTTTATTATTGTCTGTGGTCTCTATCCCACCTCTAGCATACCCACACATTTGTAAATAAATCCTGCTTGAATTATCCTATTCTCAGTGTACTGTCAGTGTGTGTTAGGGCCTGACGTGTAAATTATTATGAGTCAGTAAAGCTTGACTCAAACATTATTTCCACATCTTATGGAATAAAAAATTTGTACCCAAATTTCTATGAATGTTAAGCATCTTGAATTCTTACCTTATCTCTGGATTTCTGCTATTGCTAAATTAATTTATTTATCATATTACTACTAACTTATCCCAGGTGTTGTATCTCACTAAATTGACTGAATATAGTTTTTACTTGATTTACATATACTCATTCACACTCATGCACAGACTCACATGCATGAACACACAAGATTTTGTGGTTGTAAAAATTACTAAAGATCAGAGAGATGAACGCATAGGAAAGACGTCATATTTACAGAAACAACCACAATTGGAATATCAGAGATTCCTCTTGTAAACTCCTTTAACTACTCTGTTATTCAAAGTTTTTACTCTCATAGTGTCCCAACTCATACTACCTATCTACAGCCATTCTTTCTTCTTCTTTCATATATTCTGTGCTCTTATCCAATATTATCCCAGATCTCTTCCTGTTTCTATTCCCAGAATTTCAAAAATATCTTTTCTCTTTTATAGATAAGAGAAAATCAATGTTGTTATTTTTCATACCTTTATTTATCAAGTTTTTCAGCAAATTGAAAATATTGTCTATGCAACAGAACCTACTTTTCTGAAAAAGACTTCTGTGTATATTGTATGTATGTAATATCCTATGATACATATATGATATTCATATGTATGATAAATAGGTGTATGTGTTTGGTTATCATCTATCAACTTGTTACTTACTCCTATGATAAAGTAAGGGATTTTACTTGGAGAAAATAGGTAAAATAATCTATTTTGAAAATTTGCCTGCCTGTCTTACTCTGCTTCACTTGAATTCTATTTGAACTTCCAACAGAAGATAGTAAAACACATGAGAAAGAAGGAGAAGCATGAAACAGCCTTGCAAGAAGTATAAATTGAATTCATAGAAAGAAAGTAGGCTGTATCTGGCAACAGGTTGCTCAGAGAACAAGGAGAGAATACTGAGTCTTGAGCGTTCAGTCTCCCACCGCTCCTCTAGACTGGTATCTTCATTTGCTTCGGCTGCCATAGCAACATGAGGTGAATGAGAGACTGAGTGTCTTAAATGACAGATATTTATTTTATCACAGTTCTGGAGGCTAGAAGTCCAAGATCAAGGTTTCAGCAGGTTTGGTTTCTTCTGAGGCCTCGCTCCTTGGCTTGCAGGTGGCCACCTTCTTTCTCACTGTGTCTTCATATGGTCTCTTCTTCTTATAAGGACACCACCAGTCAGACTGGATTAGGGACCATCCAAACAGTCTCGTTTTAAATTAATTTTCTTGCTGTGTTCTACGTGGTATCTCTCAGTCTATGTACTAGTCTATTTCTCTTATAAGAACACTATTCATATTGAATTCAGGCCAATTCTTGTGATCTCATTTTTCCTTAATTACCCCATTAAAGGGCTTCTCTCCAAATACAGCCACATTCTGAGACACCAGGATTAGGACTACAACATATCAATTCTGGGGGGACACAATTCAGCCCATAACATATGACTTCCAGGTACTCAGCTTTAACAATATTGGTGTCTTCTGTTCATTTTGAATCAAGTCCTGATGATAATGATAAGTTCAATTATCCTAATTTGGTTTAAATGCTCATCTTTAAACCAATTACTATGGTTGGAAGATGAAACACAATATTGATAAGGTCTTGATCATGTGCTAACGTCAGTAATCAGGGAATGGATGTTTTCTTATTAAACATCAAAGACGAAAAGTAGGAGAAAAGATTTAAAAGGGAAAATCACCCTATTCTTATAAAATTGATGGATTAAAGTAGGCTAGGAAGACAACAACAGCAGATGTCTACTAAAATCCATCCCAATCACTGCTCAGAATCAATATAGATATTGGGACTCCAATAATATACTCTCAAAAATCCTCTGGTCTAATACAATGCAATTATTTCACATACATTTTATAACATATTCTACCTTCATCTCCATAACAGAACATCCACAATTTCATCTAGTCTTCCAGATGCAGCTACTTATGACCAAAACCCTAAACTTAGATGATAAATTTAATCCTAGCACATTCAACATTCAAAAGCAGATTTCAGAATAAGCTATCTGAAGTGAAGTCTTCTATTTGGCAAAGGGAGGAAGGGGAAAACAGATGGACTAATAACCTTTCCTAGTATAGACTATATCCTGCTTGAACAGGTTGATAACTCCTTGCCTTTTTTGTCACTTGATCAGCCAATATGGTAGCCTCTGAGTCTGCTCTCTGAGGAGATTCATCTTGCCTTTGGTTTTTATTGATTACATTTTAGAAGATAAAGGGAAGGCTTTTCTTCCTTTATGACTTTTCTTGCCATACTTTAGTAACTGTGAAATAAAATTCATATTTTATGGCAAGACAAAAAATGTAAACATAAAAATCTTATCTGCCCTTTGGCCTCCTCTTTCCCCCCACTGTGCATTATGCATAGAGCAAACCTCTCTCATTGGCAGAAATACCTGCTCAACCATGAAGAGCAATATTCCCCCAGCATCAACAAGACTACAAGATTACCCACCACTTTGTACTTGCAAATCTGGATTATGTAAACTCTCAATAGTACATCCTTTAATGTACAAATCTCTGTCTCAAAAAACTTATATGACTGTGCTTTGATTTCTAATGGGCGGAACAGATCTTGGAGATTTCTGAGATGATATCCTTGGGTTATAATCTTCAATTTGGCTCAAATAAAATTTTCCATTTCTTTCTCAGATCAATTGATTAACTTTCCATCAACATAACCAACAACCTTAAATTTCTGATTCTAGTCCTGGAATTTGTCTTAGAAGTGAGCAATAATAGGCTTTTGTTGACCAGATTTGTGGTTTCTCTTAAAATTTAACACCTTAAAATGTAGAAGTTCTGACATTTGATTTCTGTTTGCCCCATTATTTAATACCAGAGATTTTATTGAGTCATGGTTTCTGACTATAAACCACATCCTGGTGTTTCCTGTCTCTTAAAAAAATAACTAGGTACTCAGTGCATCTCTCTATCCTTCATTTAAATAATCTTCATTTTTCTTTGTCCTGCAATGATGTGAAATATTAGGCCAGAGGGAGAGGTACAACTAATTTGTTCGCTTGCCCCCCTACTCCTTCCCAGAAGCTGGCTCTTTAAAGTCTGGGTAATTGTCATTTTGTGAGGCACTGGTGTGAAGTTACCAGAAAGAATTGATAAGGAGCATGACTACCATATCTCCCCAATCCCAATCTTCTTTTGGACTGTGTCTGTCTTCTCCCTGAATTTCCATATACAACCTTTAGTTTAAAATAGAGAATTCAATTTTTGCAACCTTGTGAGGTACATGGCTATCAGACTTTCACTTCTCTTGGTTTGGTTTCATCTCTCCTGGCAAGCATATTTTTTCCATCTCTTTTTTACAAATAGTCTGATATAACAAGACACATTAGAACATCTTTATAAGTAGGAACATGATCTGATATCTAAAATTTTGCAGGTGACTGTTTAATAAATGATTTATACCATTTAACAGGTATTGTCAACTTCCTAGTTGGAAATAGATTATTTCCTGCCTCATATCCCACCTCTAATTAATTAGAATTAATCTAACTCTATGTGCTAGGGTTTATCACTTGCAATCCCTAATACCAGGTACAACTGAATCTTTCAGAACATATGGTAGAAATATTACTCCAATAACATAATAACTAGCATATAACCAGTATGTGCTAGTAAATATTTATCAGCCAGCTCTCAAAAAAGTACCAATATATACTACATCAATTTATTATAAGTTTTACTAATACAAAGATGCATAACACAAAATTGACAGAGTATATGTGCCTCTTTTTTGAAATTCCATATAGCCAATTGATTTTCAGAGAGAATTTTTGCTGATTTTTGCCAGGTCTTTAAAGCCATAGCTAACTGGTTACAATTGAGGAACAGCTGTAGTCCTAACATGAATGTTGGTTGTTACTTTATAATAATACATAAGATGAATGAGAAATTTTAAAAGAACTATTTAGGAGCTTTAATCATTCACCAATGACATGAATAAGCACTGTGCTTAATCTCATAATAATTTTTGAATACTAGAATAATATTTCTATAATACATTGGGGCTACTCACAATGCAATGATTATAGACACAAAACAATTTTGAGAATAATCTGCATAGTAACATATTCTTCATTAAAGTATTAATTCCAGAATACCAACAAAACAATAAATCAAGCAGTGTTATGCAATGTTTGTCTATTTCGGTGGTATAAACGTCTATCTACTTCATGATTGAATTACAAGTTACAACCTCAGGTCACTAACTATGAAATTGGAGAGAAATGCACATTTGCTCACCATTACATAGTGTTATCACAATACAAACACAATAGGCATAAATAATTTCAATAGCACAGATAATAGTAAAATGCAGCTTAATAATTAGGAAGCATTAGTTTTGAGAATTTATTTTCTTTTAAACATTATTTCATTATAAATTTATATACTTTTACTGTTAATAGTTGCTATATTTAATAACCACATCACAAGATTCCTGAAAATTTAATAGTTGGCTCTCATAACCTGATATGAGACAGCTCAAGAACATATAATGAAAAAGTCTGGCTTATTGTTACTTTTAGAGAGCACTTTATTTCTCTCATCTAGGACATCCAGGTGATTGATCAGGTTCACACAAACCTAACTGGCTGAAACTTAGAAATATGTTATTCTCAACAAGAAAACTGGGGAAAAGAAATGCTGAACATTTGTTACATGCATCAAAAACATAGTGTATTTCAGGATAAAATACTATTTAGTGATGAGAATAACATTTATTGAGCATTTAGTACAGTTCAGACACTGTGCTAAATACTTTTTATGCATTATTTCTTCAGATAAAATAATACTTTGGTATTCATATTGCTTTTTCTCCTTACCTCTCTAGGAATATTTTTACATTTGAGATCAAGTAGCAAGTATGCTTTAGAATCTGGATTCCAATCTTGACTTGATGACAGAACTTACATTTTATGTATAGAATCTAAGACATTTAGTGAACCCCATATTCTCAATAGTAAAAGTTCATTTTTTTTTACCTGACTCTTTTGTTTATGATGCAATAAGATATTTTAACTATAGGGCAAGACTGCTGATTGTCTTGAATGTGAGAATTGGTAGAGGTACTATCGCACATTGCAAGTGATGGGCTGAAGTTAGGGACAAATGCAAAAATGGTAAAAAAAAAAAAAAAAAAAAAAACTTCAAGGAAGAAGAATTTTTAAAAATCCACCTTTCTGTTTCTTCATTTTAGGTCTATTTGGCTTGATTAAGCTTTTCTTCCCAAGTCCATATACTCCAGAAAAACAGTAAATTTCATTAGATTTGCTCCTGATGTTTTAGAATTCCTCTTTAACTAGGAACTTTCCGGCTATTTTAAATATCATATGGAATCCCAGTATGGAACATATGTAACAGTCATCTATTACAGCCTTCTTTGATTTTTTAAAATAAATTTTCCATTATTTTATATGTAATACAAGTTCAGAATAGTAAAAAAAATTCAATAAAGATAAGCAAATGAATGGAGTCATTCCCAAATCAAAATAATCACCCAGAATCCTGCTATATAAGGGTAATTACTGTTACACATTAGGACCATGCACTGTTATGGGGGCAATTAGCTTCTATGCCCAAAAGTTTCTTTCTAATACTATCAAATTGTGACACTGTTACATGTAGCCTTTGGCCTGTGGTTCCAAGTATTTTCTTTATTGTATTATTCTCTCAAATTCTTTTTTTTTTTTTTTTTTTTTTTTTTTTTTTTTGGTATGCGGGCCTCTCACTGCTGTGGCCTCTCCCGTTGCGGAGCACAGGCTCCGGACGCGCAGGCCCAGCGGCCATGGCTCACGGGCCCAGTCGCTCCGCGGCATGTGGGATCTTCCCGGACCAGGGCACGAACCCGTGTCCCCTGCATCGGCAGGCGGACTCTCAACCACTGCGCCACCAGGGAAGCCCTCAAATTCTTAATATAATGCTCAATATTGTCTGAAGGAAGAGCTTGTGGGCTAGGAATTTGGAAGCTTACATTATTGTCCCAGTTTACCAATCACAATTATATAATCTTAGGTCACTGGATGTCTTTAGCTATATATTATCATGGATGAAATATAGCTATCAACATATTTCAAAGCATGAGTTATAATGGGAAGAAAATCAGATGAAGATGAAAGGCATTTAAAAGTGTTTAAAAAAATCAAAGGGCAACAGAAGAGAGTCTATGGGGAACAAAGGTATACTATATTCTTTTTAATAATTACTTTAAATATATTAATTTTATGATACAAGACTTATGAGTTTGCTCAGATTATATATACCTGATGGAGATGCACACATCCATCTCTTCAATTTCTAGTATAGGAAATTTTCTTTACTTACGCCTCTTTAAGTGCATATTCACTCCAATATAAAATAAACAAAATGACACAGCAGACTCAACATTTTAAAAAATATCTAGTTCTAACATTCTATAGTTCTTCCAGATCTGATTTTTAATACCTGATAATCAGTATTTCAACTAATGGCAACAACATAGTAAATTTATTTTTAAAACTGGCCTTCAACAGAAAGGATTGTAGAGCTTTATTTTTCAACATGTAAAATCAGTCTAGACACAGATATTTGCAGATATTCTAACAGATGATCTAGCCATTAATTTTCTGTTCTGACTTATCACAATCTTTTTTTGGATCTGTAGCATAGAAGATACTTGTTTACACTGAACATGTCACCAAACAGGACAATAGTTTAAGCTAAAAGTAGTTAGGAAATGCATAGTGACTCACAATGTGTTTGAAACAAAGTTTATGAAGCCTGGCCCCTGGCTAATAGAAACATTTCTTCACTTCTGATGTCAGAATAGATAGGCAATCCTTGCACTCATACTGACTATAGAATGAATTACCCCCAAGTGAAAATCCTCTCAATGTTTATTTAAATATATATGGTAAAAATTCTCAGGCAAGAAAAATTGCAAAGAAAGTCTTGGGTGAAAGAACTGAATATCAATATCACAATGAAATCCACAGTTTACCACTTCCAAGTCAAATCATGTAGCAGGACCTGCTATGTTTAAAATGATTCTTTGAACTTGCTCATATATTCTTAGCACTGAAATAAGCAGTCCTCTTACACCTATAATTTGTTGACGTAATTAAATTACCCCAATAGCACAAACTTTAGATGGAAGCTTTCCATTTTTCTGTATACTTAGGATTTTTTCACTTGTATTTGATAACCTAAACCACTTGACTTAGAATTTCCTGCTTGATATTGTAAAGAATTTACTTTGAGTTTTTTAAGACTTAAACTGTTCCAACCTGTCACCTCTAATTATGATAACATGTAGGCATAACAGGACAGCCAACTAAACTAGGTATGACATATCAGTCCCACAATATATCAAATTTGAGATACTACCTCCTTTTACTTTATATTATAAAATTATTTTATTTCACTTTTTCATCATTTTTATCTTCTTTTCTTTCTAGATTCAGTGATACATAAGAAATATCATGGTTTAAAACTAGTGGCATAAGGTCTAAGGACTTGAAAAAATCAACAAATAGAACAATATATCCTTAAATGTACAGATTCATTTAAATATATTTATTAATACAACCACTTAGGAAGACTCGATTTACAAAGCATCTGCCAGACATGGAAAACTGCTGCTTTGTAGCAGCTTAAGCTTTTGACCTTGATTAACAATGCTCTGGAAAACCAGTCATTAGATGCTAGTGGAATAATGACATTAAAACAATTCAAGTATGAGATTGTGTTCATATGCACATCCCCTCTCCCCCATGTCTCTGGTAAAAAAAAAAATGTGTTAATGTTCTTCAATTTCTTACATAAATCTAATCTATTACTGTGTATTTTCCATTGTCTGTATACTGTAGTGATTAATTGCTTATCTGGCACTCCCCCATAGTGATGCTTCTGTAAAATTCCTGAATAAATGTCTTCATAATGTGTTCCTACATTCTGATTGAAGTTTCTGTTTGGTCCTTTTGATTTTGAGATTTGAGTCTGTCACTCACAGCCCTCAGAAACAAACATAATGGTTATTTTCTTTTAGACATAGTTAAGATCTATTCCATATAGACCTTTGGGAAAAGGGCAGACTTTGTATTTATTAGGCCTAATTTGAGAGTTTATTGAGTCTGTTTAAAAAACAGTCATTTAAAACCTTGAAAAATTGCCTGGATATCATGGAAGGAAATTTCAGTGCTGTCCTGGGGCACTGCCTTATAGACACACCCAAAGATAAATTATTTTCTTCCTAAGCTTTGCAATGTGCAGTTACATGCACATTGCATCTGTAGATTTCTCTCTGCAGAAATGAAAACTCCAAAGATTAGTTTATTGCCCTGTAGGATATTAACGTGTTTCATATTTTACCTAGTGATCTTATTTTAACATTTTCCCCCAATATATCTTTATATGCAGTTCTACAAAATATCTTTTGAACAAGCTTTACCTTATTTTTGGTTCCTTCATAAATTTTTTTTTTTTTTTTTGTGGTATGCTGGCCTCTCACTGTTGTGGCCTCTCCCGTTGCGGAGCACAGGCTCCGGATGCGCAGGCCCAGCGGCCATGGCTCACGGGCTCACTTGCTCCGCGGCATGTGGGAACTTCGCGGACCGGGGCACGAACCCGTGTCTCCTGCATCAGCAGGCGGACTCTCAACCACTGCGCTACCAGGGAAGCCCGGTTCCTTCATAAATTAATGAGTTGAATACAATCTTTAAATGTGCTTACAGTATGTTTGTGGGAGAGTCGTATTTTTAACTTTCTGAAAATAATACCTTGATAATTCTGCTAATTATGATAACTGGGATTACCTGAACCTTTTATTCCTGTTTCTTGTGTTATATATAAATGTAGTGAGATCAGGTTTACTACTGTGAAAAAAAATGAAAATACAAAGTAATAATGCATTTATAAAATATTGAATACATACAGTATGTGTACTAGGACTAAGCATTTTGGTATCTGTTATTTAATTTCTTAAATTTGAGGAAATTGAGACACAAAGACAAGGAGTTAAATGATCAGGTACAGGCACCATATGAATAATAATTGTCAAGAGTTTAATGACAAGTGCAAGCAATGAAGAAGACACTTGACCTAAGTGATGGGCAAGGTAAACAAAACACCTAGAGCACGTTTTCTAGAAATGCAACAAACCAATTCTTAATAACATAGATTAGTGTCCATTATTTAAGTATGATAAATGTTTAAAAGTTTAACTTTGTTTATTTTCACTGTCTACCATCTGTATTAAGATTAGAAAACAGAGAGAAAATAAAATATAGGCTGGAGGATTAAAGCATTTTAATAACCCAACCAGTTCCATATCTATTTTTCTGAGATAAATATGTGATGCCTTCTCCCTTGAGAATTTTCTGTTAGATTCAAGTTACTGACTATTGTTGACAGGTTTCTGTCCTATTAAAATAATAGAAAACTTCTACTTTTGGTTCTGACTCAAATAAGAGATCGAATGAAGTGATTATACCTGAATCTTTTTTTTTTCCATTCTAATTAAACTTTGTAACATGTAGTTAATTTATTTTAAGAGATGCATGTGGAGGGACTTCTTAGGGAGGTGAAGTGATAGGAACTAGTCATAAAAATGCCAAAAATCTGGTCACTTCATTCAAGAAACTCCATAAAATATAAAGTAAAAAAGAAGAGATAAAAGCTGATAAATGATAAAGAACAGTTATAGATATACTGTTTCATGTAAAATATGAAATATTCTAAATGTTGATTAAATGGAAATGGCTTTATCTACAAAATGACTCTAAGAAAATACATCATTACTACTAAAAATTAGGTAAATAATAAATTTATACTACAAATGATACTGTGTAATATCCCCCACCAACCATAATTCCTCAACTTCTTTCTTTCCATTTCTAAAACTAACAATCCTTCCATTTCCTCGATGTTCTTGGCTAATGCTTCTCATTTAAAGGAATAATCATTCAACAAACAGCTAGTGGACTATGTTACTGATATGAAGGATACAGATATGACTACTGCCTTTAAAATTCCCAAGTCTAACTGAATAGACACCACAGACACAAAGCAGTTCTAAATACTATACCACTCTTAGTAAAAGCCAGTTATGATTTCATAAGTGTAACATCCTTTCCATTGATGCAAATATGGAAATCAGGTCACTAGTACATTCCTTCTAAATCTTCTTTTACTCATAAAATATAATTTTATTAGGAATGCTCACCGCATTAACTGCCTCACTTTTCTATTGGGAATGACTTTAGATGCAAAATGTTTCTTAAGTGAGGTTTTGTATTTATCTCCCAATACATCTCAAGCATTTAAAAACATAAATAGCCCACAAATACTATTTAAGTTTATGGATAGCAGGTTTATAATTTTGATTTTCAACAGAAAATGCCTTATCCTAATTTACCTGGAAAAGAATATCAAATTTTGAGATAAAAATGTTTTCCTTTTTTATTCAACTAGTTACAAATAATTAATGGCTCTCATAACAATTAAGTAAAAAGTATTTTTTGCAGTATATAAGATCAAAATGATATACATGTAAACATTACAGATAAGTCTTAAAAGTTTATAAAATATTCTTAGTAGCCAGTTTAAAGTTAAAATCTGTCATAGCCAAAATTATACCAATGTAGAGGATCTAATAAAATAGGTCTGGTTAGGTAGTCATAAGGGTTTATAACAAATAGTATAAATTGAAACATACCAAGTATGAAGTCCATGGGAATGATCTAATGCTCTGAAGTCCTGGCAAATTTCAAAGATGTAGCGGTTACAAAAGTAGAAAGGGGCTAGTGAGTAGTTTGAGATCAGTGGGTCCCTCAAAAGAGTCATGACATATATGATAAAATTACTTTACAAAGGAAAATGGAAATTTCCCAGAGATTATCACCCTATCCATATTTGCTCTAACTAGTACACAAGTGACCTCCTAAGGGAACACTTATCAACCTTTTCTCAACCTTTCTCTGCAGTGACATATACAAATCTGGTGTTCATGTATACAACTGAGATGGCAGGAAGATAAATGAGACCTTTAATGATATGAAATTCCTGTAATACTTATTCCACTTCAAGAAAAAGCAAAGCAAATAAGAGCCAGGTGTCTGGTGTTGAGATTGAACATGACTGTGAGAAAGGGTTACCATGGCAGATGTTAATCTGCCTCTCACTCTTTCATTTCAACATGTATTTATTCATCCACTACTATGTTAATTCACTGAACTAGGTGTCAGAGATCAAATAATGAGAATGATAGATGTGGTTCCTGCTGTCACAGTGTATTTAGGTAAAATGTACTCAATAAACAAGCAACATAACAAATAGCAATGGTGTTTCAATGGGAAAAATACAGGTTAACTATGGCAGCATATTTAGGAAAAAATAACTTTCTATGAAGAATTTTGGAAGATATATTTATTACATAATTACTCATCACATTAAACACAATTATACATTTATATTATGTTGTAAATTTCTATACTACAGTTCATATATTATATATACTTATCTTCTTTACTCTCTACAATATGAGTTTAACCTGCTATAAAGTCCCACTGCTCTCATTATGAAAAAGAAAAATGTACACATACATATGCATATATGTATCTACATTTATATGAACACTTAGTCTCTACCAGTTTAAAAACAAATTCATGTTACTGACAATTCCAATGTTCTCTCAAATTAATGGCCCCTGTTCAAAAATCACAGGTAGATTTTCAGTCCTAAGCAAGTTTATGATGTACATTCATGAATTTTTCTTTAAGAAAATCAATATTTTATGCCCAAAATAGAATGCTTCTTGGAGAATAATTAAAAGAAGGAAATTCATTGTGTAACACAGAAAATCAACAGTTGATTGAGACAAAGCAATTGTTATATGCATGAGTTAAAATACTTAATTGTGTTTGGATCCTATCTGAGAACTAATTTCCTCCTTTTTTTTGTTTTGTTTTGTTTTGTTTTCATTCGGGTGAGCCCCTTGAATGACAAAGGCATATTACACAAATGTTTTACAGTGACCAAAGGTATTTATAAATTTATGTAAATCTGATTACACTTCATAATATTATGAAGGATCTGTATGTAAGATTCTTATTAATTTCCCCAGAGTTCTTAATGGCAACTTAGGAAAAATCAAGTAGAACAACCATATTTTAGTAAAATTGAGTCAACGAACAAAGACTACCACATATTTAAGGGAAATAAGGGCAGATGAAAGCTGTTCCCAAGGAATGAAGTAAGGAGAATTTGAGTCAGTGGCAGATGGAGGAGGAGGAAAAAATAAGATAGAATTGGTGACTTCTGTTAAAATAGTCTTGCAAGAGTAATTTACACACCATGGATGAACAACAATTTATTCCTGGAAAGTGCTTGCTGCCAACGTCATGCTAATTCTTAGTTATTGAATAGATTTGGTTATTGATGAATCAAATTGCTTTCAGGAATCTTATTCTGCTTGGATTGTAAAAAGTATCCTATTTGTGCAAGCAAAGTCCATTTGCTTCAAGGACATTACATCAGTTTAGGAAGTTTGGAGGCCAGTATCCTTGGATACAAGGGCATTCTGGAAGTCAAATGCTTTTAGGACAATCATCTCAACTAATGGGATAATTGTGTGTATTTCTTCTATGTGACTTACTATTGGTATTCACTTATATTTCTTTCAGATCTGAAAGGTTCCTAGGAATATACCAAGTTAATTAGCATTATCCTAATTCTTATATTAATCTATCTAAATTGATGTTCTATTTTACCTCAAATAAGGTATTTATCTATTACCCATATTTATTTATCCAGTTGAGAGCTCCTGTCACTCCATGTTTCAGAAGAGATTGTGAAATTCCCCTGACTCTATCCCCAAGTTTTCAAGGGATCTTGACTTACCTGTTGAATAATCCTCAGGTTTCTCTGAGTATAGCATTTTCGTTTTCTCATTCTTCCCATTAAAATTCTATCCTCTTCATTCACAAAGGTGGGCATTATCTCCAACAAATGAAAAATAATAACCCTAGAAACAAAGTGTAAAATAATGATTACAAAGCATTTTATGATCTTTCAATTTTTCTTCACTTCTATAGAAAAAATATAGTCAAATGCAAATAAGAAAGAGAAAAGAAATGGACTTTAATATATTTTCCAACCTGAGATTATTTCAAGACTTGAGGGAGAAGGGGAGGTACAGAAAAGAAATTTTTTAAGGAAAAGGACAATAAATGTAGAAAAGATGTTATCAAAACAAAACAACAAAAATACCTCAGGCTTTTTGTTTAAAGAGATTCCCATAAAAGGACTTTGTATCAGAATGGAAATGAATAAAACTGAAATGAAGTTAAAATCAATAATAAAATATTAGAGCTGGAAAGACCTTAGGGAACATTTAATAAAAATCCCATTATATAGATGAAAAACAAATCAAAGCTCAAAAAGCTTAATTGATTTGCCTAAGGTTACATCACTATGGAAATTCAGAGCCAGGCTCATTTCTAAGACCAGTGCTTCTCCAACCAGAGATTAATAAAAGGAAGAAAGAAAAAGAAAAAGAATGAAATGCAGACCTTAGTCTTTGATTCACCTGGAGGCTCTGATTAAGTTGGTCTGAGAACAGATGCTAAATACCTTATGTTCTTGGCTAACAACAGGAAACCATAAAATGGAAGATGACATATTCACTGAAGTGATAGAAGAAGAAAGGACAAAAACAGAGATGAGAACTTGTTTTGGATAATTTTCCCTTAATGCGTGTCTTTCTCTCTCAGCAAACACGTGAGGAAGGATGGCTGTGTCTCCATTAAAGTTCAGGTATTTCTCTATTCTTTGGGCAAGTCTACCTCAAAACATCTTTAATAGACTGTCATATCAAAATCACCAGACACTCCCTGTGTTTTTTTTTGTTTGTTTGTTTGTTTTTGCGGAACGCGGGCCTCTCACTTTTGTGGCCTCTCTCGTTGCGGAGCACAGGCTCCGGACGCACAGGCTCAGCGGCCATGGCTCACGGGCCCAGCCGCTCCGCGGCATGTGGGATCTTTCCGGACCGGGGCACGAACCCGTGTCCCCTGCATCGGCAGGCGGATTCTCAACCACTGCGCCACCAGGGAAGCCCTAAGAGATTTTAATAATTAAAATAAAAATACTAATGATACTATGAGTAAAGGTGTAATGTACTTGAAGGTTGAAATAAACTTGAACGAGTTCAGTTTCTGAATACCTTTTGTTTGTTTCAAGAACTATTTTTGCAAGATATTGACTAGGCTGCAGAGCTAACCCACATAGAGATGTTATTAATATGCAGTCTTTCTACCTGAAGCAGTTTACATATGCAATATACAGCATCTGGACCTTGTAATTGAATTTTTGAAGTTTGTTGTGGTTTGGGAACTGCATATGGGTCAGTAATCATTATCAAGACACCATCGTTCATAGTACACATATAATTAATCTACTCATTAATTATATAGAAAGAGTCTCAGAGAAGTCGAAGACACCTATTTCTTAAACAAATATTTTATTCTTGAACTGTATAAGTAGCATCTACACTAGCCATTGCCTTAGATTATTGTTAGCAATTTATTTAGGGAGCTTTTAGAACAAGGTCCATAAGAAGAGTCAATATAAAAATCTTTCAGACACAGGACCCATCATATATACTCACAGAGTTTAATCACTTTCTGATTAAATCAATGCTTTGGATTTTTATCTTCTGAAGTTAATGTCAATAATGCTTTATTTTTAATTTAACTAAATTCAGCCAACTGTAGAAGAAACAAATCATGCTCTTTTTTTTATTATTAGTTTTGGTAGACGGTTGCCAGGGTAAAATTGGTAATTAGGGAGAGTAAAATATTCCTTAGAATTTTTTTTTTTTGTTATACATTAGCAAGCCCAGGTTGTTTAATGGAAATACTTTATAGATGCATAAGGAAAAGAAAAAGCCTGTAAATATATTTTCTCACTTTCTTGGCTCATTAGCTCACCTGACCTAACCATTTTCTTTCCCAATTTGTCAATCCCACTTTTTGCTATTTTTTCTGTACTCCTAGCAATTCACCTTCATGTTGGACTGACTTACATTATGACCTACAAAACTCCTTTTAGAGAGACCTACAACATTAATATGAGAAAGAGGTTAATTGTGTAAGAAAAATGCTAATCCTAAAATAATAAAATATAATCGGATATTAGCTCCAGGTAGAGACAGAAAGGACGGTTTAATAGAGTTGTTGTGAAATGTATAGAGACCTTAAGGAAGATGAACAGCTGTTTTCTATCTTCACTGAAGCTAGAAATAACTTAGGCTTAAAATGAGAGACATGAAGAAGAAATTTCTGTCTGCAGATTTCCAACGAGATTTCTAGACAGAGAACCATGCAGTCTATAGAATTTTATTTCTTGTTAGATGCAGAGAATACGAGATAATTTAAGGACTATTCAATTTAGAGGTAGGAGGAAAGATCAATTGATGTTTTAAGGTTCCTCTTTTTCTAATACCACATTTTCCTGACTACTCTGAGCCTCGGTTTTCTATTCCTGAGCCCCTCTGCTTTGAAATTATAAAATACCACACAGATCAAGGCTTAAACTTCTAGCTATTTGGGCCAAGGTCCTGCAGAGGATAAGCAACAGCTAAGAAAGCTGAGTTCCTGAAGTTTTAGAACTGTCACTCACATATAACAATTCAATCCAGTTTTAAGTGCTTTTAAGAAACATTTGCGGGCTTCCCTGGTGGCGCAGTGGTTGAGAGTCCGCCTGCTAATGCAGGGGACACGGATTCGTGCCCCAGTCCGGGAGGATCCCACATGCTGCGGAGCGGCTAGGCCCGTGAGCCGTGGCCGCTGAGCCTGCGCGTCCGGAGCCTGTGCTCCGCAACGGGAGAGGCCACAACAGTGAGAGGCCCACGTACCTAAAAAAAAAAATAATAATAATAAGAAGAAACATTTGCGTCTTACTTATTATCTAGACCCTCAAAACCTTTTCGATATCATTGAGTTACACTCCCAACTATCGAGTTTGTGTCTGTGTCTTTGCTGCACGGTCATTTGTGACATTTTGTTCTCCATACTAAGAAATGAATGTAGCACAGCGTGACAAGTGGTGTGAAAGTGTAGAGGTGGTGGGTGGAAAAGAGCAGCTAGGCAAAGGAAATATTTTGAATAAAATCAAAAAAATGTTTCAAGACTTTTAGAAGGTTATAAGGAGAAAAAAAAAAGAGGAAAAGAGACCACAAAAACCCTGTATGATAAGCTAAAAAGTTTCATGGATAGTTCTCTAATTTTAGCTACGGATATATATACTTTTCAAAATAAAGCTTTTGAAGAAGTTTAAATGGAAATCAGGTAAACAAAGAGATGGAATTCCAGTTGAAGAAGCAGTAGGGAATCTGGAGATTTTAATAAACGGCTTTAGCATCCAATCTCAGTGGATGCTAAAACTGTTTCATGAAGCCATTTCGATTCACATAACCAGTTTTAAAACCCTAGCCCTCAATGCTAGAAGCAGGTTTTGAAGTAGCAAAAGAGCACAATCAGATTTACATCCTCACCTTTACATATGACAACATATGGTTGTTCAGAGCATATAAATATAGACCATCAGTGCCCTCATTATGCCCTCTGCCTTAAACCAGCTACCATCACAATACCACAGGATGCCAGTAACTCCAAGAAAAAAGAAAGCAGGTGGTACTCTGGTTCTCTAATTAAAGGTAGGGGGGAGGGAGAGAAGAAAGTACCACTCCCACTCCAAGTATCTGCAGGGCTGGATTAAACAAGTATAAGGTTTTGTAAGGTGGAGGATTAATTCATAACACCCTGTTATATCTATTAAATCAATGAAAAATAAGTAAAGATTTATTTTAGCTTTCATTATCCTTTTCTTCTTGAAATATCTATCTCTATCATCTCTACTATCTTACTATTATCTTACCTATCCCTTAAGTTTCTGTTTTTATTATTCATTCTTCATATTTTATTTTTTCCACCTTTCTCTCTCCTTCAAAGTTAAACCTTCCTTTAAGGACAAGGATCATAACTGAATGATATTTATACCTATATTAACTAACAGGTAACAACAGATATTAAGTATGAACATAGCATGGAAGACTCTTTAATAGTGGAGAAACCACACACATCAGTGCAAACAAAGATGCACACAGAACTTACATTTTCACAGCTAATGTCCCTTATCAATAAATACAGAATTGAATGGGCTTTTAATCATTTTGCTTTTGAATCATTAAAAGTATAATTTTTCAGTTTTCATTTTCAAGTCCATTTTGTTTGATTTTGATCATCTTTACTCCATCAAAAAGCTCACTAAGAGTTTAGAACTTTGTTAAACTAGTTGAGATAAAAAGTCCAGTCAGAATAAAATACTAGATCAAATGAGAACTAGAACCAAGTTTAAAATTGTTTTAATGTCTGTTCACTATTAACAAGCAAAAACAAAAAACCCTGTGGTAGATAGCATCATTGTTCAAAATGACTACTGCTCTCCACTAAAGTGGTTCATATACTTCTGCCTAATACCATGTAACGTTCACCGGCTCTGTGGGCAAAGAATATACTTCCCCATCCCACTGTTGTCAGTCTTGAGCATATTACAAAGTTGGTGCATTAATCTGCTCAAGCTGCTGTAACAAAATACTGCAGACTGGGAAGCTAAAACAATGAAAATTTATTTTCTCATGGTTCTGGAGGCTAGAAGTCCAAGACCAAGGTGTGGGCATGTTTGGTTTCTAGTGAGGCTTCTCTTCCTGCTTCGCAAAAAGCCAACTTCTTGCTGTGTCTTCATATGATCTATCTTCTATGTGTGTGCATCCTTGGTGTTGTTCTATCTTTACAAAGACACTGGTCATAGTGGATTAGAGTCCCACATTTATTACCTCATTAACCTTAATTACGTCCTTCAAGACCCTATCTCCAAATACAATCACACTGGGAGTTAGGGATTCAATATTTGGCGGGGGGGCATAATTCAGTCCATAAAACTTGGGTTAATGGAAAATGAGTGAAAGTAACATATGCAAATTCCGAGTAAAAGATTGGAGAGCCATTTCTTGGTTCTCCTGTAGCTCTCTCCTCTCTACCATGACGTCAGCGTGTACTCAGAAGTATAAGGTGTATTATCGCCTCTTCACCCTGGGCTCTGGATTAAAGAGAACATGGAACAGAGCAGTAGCCTATTTGTAACTAACATGTAACCAAAAAATAAAAAAGTAAAACTCTACCCCCACCGCCATTTCAGTTTCTTTGACACCACAGCTTAGCCTGGCAAAAACTAATGAAGAAATTAGTACCCAGAAATAGAAAACTTTTATTTAATAATGAGACTTTTGTTTTGGGGTCAAGCTCCAGGCAGCAAGGATTTTATTATTAGAGGCTGAATGAAATGCAGAGACAAACGGTTTGGTAAAATTATTTAAAAGGCAATTGATTAAGCACATGGACATGATACTAGCATACCATTCACCTCTTCGATTATCATTACCTGCATTTGAAAAGGTACTACAAGAAAAAGATGAGGTAGAAAGGAATTAGCCAGTTAACAAGCAGAATTACAAAGAAGAAAAAAATCCAGAAATTCTGGACTTGCAGGATTAAAACGATATGTCTTTCTTATATCCAAATTCTAAGAGACAAATTAAAAAGTGCCTCTTTTGGCAAAGGCCAATTAGGACTCAGCCTTTAGTGAAAAATTAAGAGTGTAGCCTTCATATCCTTGTTGAAACCAATCAATTAAATAAGCAACACCTAGTAATTCCTTTCTGTTGGACAAAAGGGCTCAGAGAGAAGAGACTAAGGATGTACCCTTACTTGAAAGCCTGATAATGTAATGAAACGATAATTTAATTTAGTGATAGACTTGCATATAGAAAAGGATCATGGGTGCAACTGCAGGTACAGTAAGTTGACTATAATAAAATTATTTTTTTTAAGTCCATTGCAGTTTTAGAAAATTATACTGCCAATAGAGGCACCATACTGAATTAATCTAAGAGATCAAAAGAGATCAGAATAATTTGGGACTCAAAATGACTTTTAGCCCTCTTCAGATTTCTTTTAGAAAGATAAGGGGAAAGAAATACTTTCCCAGAGGTTGTAATCAAGAGCTGTGGAAAATAATGGAGATGGGAGATACTGCTGGGGATTTTTGAAGAAACATTAACACCCCCAACAAGGTATCAGAATAATCAGATGTACTCTGGACATTCTAGTCTACTATTTTGTGAATGGAAGTTTGTGAGTGTAATGGAGTGTGTGTGTGTGTGTGTGTGTGCGCGTGTGTGTGACAGAGAGAGAGAGAGAGGAAGAGAGAATAATTATTTTAAAGTAACTTTTTTATTCTTTCATAATTTGACTGTATAGTTTATTGTATGTACTAGTTTTCTGAATTATTTCAATTTTATTGTCACGGTAGATTTTGTTAAAATTGTTCTTTTCCTTTTTCTCTTCCTCTTCTCTTAACCTCTCCAAACTTCTCCCTCTCTCTCCCTATTTCCCACCTCTTCTCTCTCATATAGGTGACTTTTAATAAAACAGAAGGAAATATGACTGTGTTTCCAATGGCTTGTACAGTGCAAGTAACCAGTTTAGTTTATAAATGGGTGAATAGACAGTGACCTCTGTGGAGAAATCTAAAGGAGAGCCCAGGTAGAGATCTCTGTCCATACACAGTGAAACTGTTGTTAATCCTTCCATGGAATGTCACTTTTATTGTTGTTGTTTTGGCTTTTAGACTGTTTAATATCTGCTTGATTTTCAGTTGTAGCAAACTAATATTTGGATGGTCTTGGAAAATAATTAAGATTTTTATTATAACTTTAAATCTTTGTTAGATTTAACAAAGTGTAAGACTCTTCAAGAACAAGAGGAAGGACAGTGTGTGGGGTGTAGGGCACAGGATGCAAAAAAAAAAGAAGGAAGGCATGAGACAGAATAAGGAAGTCTACGTACATCTTCACCCTCATCTTTTTCCCTGGAGTATGTTTACACACGTACTTTACTAAATTCCCTTGTTTTTGGAATTGTGCATATTTGGAGCCTACTTTTCAGTTACTCATCCTCCAAAACCACTTACAACTTAAGATTACATTTTTCTAAATACATGATATAGATACTGAAATCAAAATCTAAAATTTTCTGGTGTTTCTCACATTCTAAGTATTTATTGTTTGTTAACTTATATCGACATCTTAGTGGTGTTTATTTTATTGTGCTACTGGAATAGTTTCTTAGTATATGATGGCATATATTTAATATTGCAGAACATTGTTTTGCTAGATATCACACTGCTGAAATTATGCTTATGTGGAAGTATTAAGCAGTCTAGTCCTCTACAGCGAGGAGACTAATGGGAGTTCAAATAATAAAAACATATTATATCCCAGTTCTCTGCTACACTAAGTGCATCTGAGAATTATTCTTCAACTACTTATTGAGTAAGTTGTTTATTGCTAGGGGCCTCTGTTGAAGAGGTGAGGAGTGATTGTAATTGAAGGTGTTTATCTTGGAATGTTCTGGGAATTTGGGAAAGAAAAGGTCCCAGCGCTGAGCCAGTGGGGAAGGAATTCAATGATTGGAAGGTAGCATAATGGGAAATAAGTTAAAATGAAGGAGACAAAGCCAACAGAAGTAGGGACATGGAATAAGCTTTGAACAATTGCTAGGAAAAACCAAGCTAGGCTTTGTACTGATGTGCCTAAGCAATGTGCTGCAAAATTACAAAAGGTAAGCAGCTTGTTTACAGATCACACGGGGACTTTAAGTGATAAGTAGCAGAAGCAAACTTGATAAGGCAAAAATAAACACTACATTTTTCCTACAATTAGTTTCAAGATTGAATCAGACATCTATCCTACAAAGCAGAATAACCACATACTTTAATTCAAGTTAAATATTTATTGATAACTTATTATATACATGTTGGAAATTATAGTAAATGAAAGAATAAGTAAGACAGACTCTGAGTTTCAGGAACCTGCATCCTGACTTCTAGGGACAGGTTTGGGTGACCAATTGTAAACAAGGTAAGCCAAGTGCCACAACAGAGATACAGAGACAACATTAGAGGGATCAAGCAGAGGAAGCCAACATATCTGGTAGAAATGCTCAAATTTTTCTTGGCAGATATGTCATTCAATATGGTCAATAAAAGAGGATAAAATATTGAAAAGTAGAAAGGTAGAAATGATGTCTACATATTCTACGCAGGGAGAAATATTTAAACAAAGTCCCAGAAGTTGAAAAACATAGGACATATTAGTTCCAATTTGCCCCCTCCATAACAAAGCCTTTCCCATTTATACACATATATACACACACACACAAACAGATTGGGAAGATAGATTGGGATTTACATTTTCTCTTTTATTACTATTTCCCAAATTAATAATAATAAACTCTACCCTCCTGAACATATAAAACAACTTGGATCAGTAAAAATTCACTCTACTCATTATAATGACTGTGAATTTATTCTTTTATTCATTCAACTAACCAAAAGACATTGAGTACTTGTTATATTATTGGAAATATATAAAGTGTTGGCATGAACAAAATAAAGTCCTCAGCTTCACTGAGCTTATATTCTAATGAGGGAAGTAGAACAACTGGTGATGGGGGGAACAGGGCTACTTGAGAAATACAGAGAAAGTTTTTCTGAGGAAATAACAATTGAGTGGCAATCTATAAAAAGGTGGTGAATCAGTTATGGCAAGAGCCAAGGAAAGAACTAGTCAGAAATAGGGAAGAAATGCAATGTTGCTAGTGTGAGAACATAGTCTGTCTTACCACAGTTGCCTGTGGTAAGTCACAGGCAACTATAACCCTGATAAATTGATCACAGAAGTGGTCACAATACCCCACTAGTCACAATACCCTGCTCTCTCTGTCTCTGTCTGTTGTGATACGATATTCCAACTCTTTCCATCAAGTTGTGGAGTCTGTTTCTTCTCCAAAAGAGAATGACTCTGGATTGACTCTGTAACTTTCATTGTACAGAAGAATATGGTGGAAATGACTTTGTGCCAGTTCTGAGTCCATGCTTTGACATTCCAACTCATGTTCTTGAGAATCCTACCACCATAAGAACAAGTCTGAGCTAGCCTGTTGGAAGATAAAAAATTTTTGTGGAACTTAGTTGACTTCAGCTCATTTGTCACAGCTAAGTGCCAAGGTCAACAAAGCTGAACTGCAGTTGACCTCTTAAATGACCATGAATGCTTGACTGAGTCCAGCCAAGATCAATCAAGCTTGGTCCAGATCAACAGAACCACAGAGCCAACTTGTAGAATCTGCACAACAATAAACTGTTGTTTAAGCCACTAAATTTTATGGCAATTTATTATTAAACAATAGATATTTGATATAATAGCTTAAGTAATAAAATATATTTAATGTCCCATTACAAGAAATTTCAGGTTCGTTCAGATGCTTACCATCGTCATTAAGGGCACAGATGTTTTCTGTCAGTTTCAGCATATTGTTTTTTGCTATTGTTTATTTTTTTGTCCTTAGGCTGGTACTCTTATAACTGATACATTTCAAAACATTATTTCTTTATATAATGATATTCAAGACAGGAAGAAAAATATTTTTTTTCTTATTCATATTTTACTGAGGGGGAAAAATTCCCACCCCAAAGCCCCTCAGTATACTTTTTATACCTTGTTGGCCAAAATTGGGTCACCCACCGTGACTGCATTACATATAAAAGAAATTTAAAGGACATTGACAGACCTGCTTTATTATGATTTATTCCATGAACATGTTGCCACCCAAACAAAAGTGAACATCTAAAAATTAAAGAAGGTTAAGAAAGCAGATAGCTAAACAAAATAAGAATACAAAAAATCAAAACTTAAAAAAATTTTTTTAAGAATTTTTATTGGAGGAGAGTTGATTTACGATGTTTTGTTAGCTTCAGATGTACAGCAAAATGAGTCAGTTATGCATATACATATATCCACTATTTTGTAGATTCTTTTCCCATATAGGCCGTTAGAGAGTATTGAGTTCCCTGTGCTATACAGTAGGTCCTTATTAGTTATCTATTTTATATATAGTAGTATGTATGTGTCAATCTCAATCTTCCAATTTATTCCCTACCACCTTACCCCCTGGTAACCATACCTTTGTTTTCTATATCTGTAACTTTATTTCTGTTTTGTAGATAAGTTCGTTTGTACCAGTGCTCATTGCAGCACTATTTACAATAGATAGGACATGGAAGCAACCTAAATGTCCATCAACAGAGGAATGGATAATGAAGATGTGGTACATATATACAGCAGAATATTACTCAGCCATAAAAAGAATGAAATAATGCCATTTGCAGCAATATGGATGGACCTAGAGATTATCATACTAAGTGAAGTCAGAAACAGAAAGACAAATATCATATGATATCACATATATGTGGAATCTAAAAAAAAATTAACACTTTTAGAAAAAGTTTCTAGTAATTACCTTGTAGGCAGCATGTCTGAAAAGGCATAGTGAATAAAGGGAAAGTGGTTTAAGATAAGATTGGAGAAGAGGGCAGGGTCCATTTATGTAAGAGGTCATGGTAAATATTTTGTATTTTTTACGTGTAAAGGAAAGTTATAGCAGCATTTATGGTGAGTGGAGAATGGATTTTAAGTGAATAAGTATAGGAGAGTGGAAATAAAGAAATCAATTAGGAAAATATTTTCCTAAATTCAAGTGAAAGAGTAGACTATTGTGACTATTGGGCTAGAATTGTAGAAGCATAAGTAGAGAAAGTGTATGGATTCAGAATGAATTGAGCAGAAGTGGATGGATTCCTGATGAATTTTATGGGGCTATTTGCTAAAAATCACCTTCTCTGAAGGAAACAGAGCACTTCAGATTGATTCCAATGTTTGCATCACTGGAGTTCATGGCCTGGCCATTTCCTAAAGTAGACTATACTGGGACAAGATTTGGAAGAGGGAAGGAGTGTCTTGAATATGATAAATTTAAAATATCCCTTAGACATTCAGGTGAAGATAGTCAGAAAGCAATTAGATACAGAAATTTATACCTGCTGAGGATGTAGGACTGGAAATTCCAATTCCATACTACTTACATAGCCAAAAGAATTGAAAGAAGGGCCTTGAACAGATATTTGTATACCAATATCCATAGCAGCATTATTCACAAAAGTCAAAAAATGAAAATAACTCAAGTGTACATGAATGGATAAAGAGATAAACAAAATGTGTGGTGTATACCTACAGTGTATTATTATTCAACCTTAAAAGTGAGTGAAATTCTAATACATGCTACCAAATGGATGAAACTTGAAATTTTGTCCTAAGTGAAATAAACCAGAACTGAGGACAAATATTGTATGATTCCACTTAAACGAGGTCCCTAGATGAGTCAAATTCAGAGACAGAAAGTAGAATAGTGATTACCAGTTTCTAGGAGAAGAGAGAATGGGGAATTATTGTTTAATAAGTACAGAGTTTCAGTTTGGGAAAATGAAAAGTTTTGGGATTAGATGATGGTGACAGTTGCAAAACAATGTGAATGTAATTAATTTCACTGACTAGTACACCTAAAATTGATTAAAATGATAAATTTTATATAATGTATATTTTAGCAGAAAAGAAGGTAACAGTACAAACTATCATGGGATGATTTTTATTTGACATTATTTTTCCTCCTTACTCTTTCAAAGTTGAAGTGGGCTTCAAATTTAATGTTATTACTATTATTAAAACTAAAAAATGATTGATATATCATGGAGTCAAAGAATATACCAAACAACATAAAACTGCCTTGAAAGCACTCCCCAAAGAAAAATAGAGTTTGGACTTTTTCTCTCTTGCTATATTCCTTTAGTGTTAATTCGTTCCTGTTACTGAGTCTTATCAATTCTTATCAATTTTAAAAATATTTGTTTTATTCTATATTTCTTTTCTAATCTCATTTAAATTATAGATCACCTTGAAACCATTGATGCTATCTTATTGAACCACTCACTACTGAGAATCACCAGTTTATAAAACCTAAAATGGCTGGAATCACAAATGGTTAGTTCATCATTGTATCTGCCGTGTCTAAAACAACCCCAATCGCATAATAGTTGCTTAATGAATATATGTTTTAACAAATGAACTACCACATCAGTCTATGGGCCTACTTACTTGTCTTGGTTTTATTGTTCTCTCACATCAAAATATCTTCCTTCTTCCTTTCAAATTGAGTTTTTGTGATAGAAAAGAAAAAAGTTGGGGAGGGTTGGGACAACCTCCCAAAGTTGGGACAAAACATAATACAAAAAGGTAATTAGTGCCCAGTTGAGGGGTAGCAATAAATGGGATCTTGCTGAAAAAATACCTGGAGCATTTCAGTGGAATCACACACTACAAAAACAGAACAAAATCTAAGACTAAATTAAGAGAAGTAGATTTTCCTAAATATGAGAAGTAATAGTTCCACTTCACTCTACTCTGTCCTAATAAGATTATCCAGAGTCTTTGTTCAATTTTAGGCACTGTATTTGAAGAGAGGCATTGACAAAATTCCTGAATTGAAGATGGAGGTATTTGCACAGTTCCAATTGAGTTTGACAAGCAGGAAAGTGATGTTTGCAGAGCAGAGAAAGATATTTGAAGTCCAGAGGAGCTGATTACAAAGATGACCCCAAGAACAAAGGTGAATGAGGCTGTACATATGAGATGCACCTTTCCTCTGCACTTTCAAAACTGGAATATTGCTTTGATTGTTCTGACAAAGTACAGTCACCCCCAACAGTCTTTAAAATTTCCTATTAAGATTCATAAGGTCTAGGAGGCTGGTGAGCAATTATCATCTTGTGATCATTTTTCTGACAATTCCACAACCTTCACTCACCTGCCCAGCCATGTTATCATTCAAAGTCCCATACTTCTATTCTGCATAAGCAGTTAATAACTTGCTCTGCTGCATACAGCCATTTGTAAACTTCCTCATCTAATATTATTTATAATTCAGTAGCAAAGAAATGGTAAAGTGTCTGGACATTTTCTAAAGTTAAATTAAGAGAATTTTAGTAATCTTATCAAGGAAAGTAACAGATTTGACAAACTTTCTGATGGTTAGACAGTGTGTGATATATTATGTTTGACACTTCGGATACAAATTTTAAGAAACACATTGACAAATTAGAATGTGTCTGGAGGAAAAAAATGAAAAGATGTTGAAGTGTCTGGAAGACAGGACGTAAAAGAAATGACTGATATTCTATATTTTACATTAACTTTGAAAAAGGCCACACTTAAGTGGCATTAATAGAAGTATTCAAATATTTGAATGGTTATCTCATAAAAGGGAACCCAATCTCTTACTTCTAAGTAACATACTAAGAACAATGGTTGAAAGTTATAAAAAAGATGAATTTGGTTCAGAATAAGGAAGATGGTTTTAACAGTTATGATTTTCTAAAAGTAAAACATTTAGCCTGCTGAAGGAGTGAGTTCACTAAAATTTCAAAATTTTAATCATTGAGCAGATTACTATGTATGCACTATTATGAGGAACATAGTTCAAAAGGATTATAAGAGGGATATTGGAGCATGTTTTATTATATATTTTACTCTTCCTATAACTCCATGAGGTAGGTATTATTATTTCTATTTTGTGTAGAAAACAAAATAGAAAACAGAGTTTAAGTAACTAGATGAGTTTATACAGGTAATGAATGGTAGAATTTGGTTTCTAGTTGAATTCTATATGATCACAAAGCGTTTCTTTTAATTCCCTAATATAAAGCACTGGAAAACAACAGAAAGTACAGAGGCAAATGTCAATACTAGTTTTCTCTGGGTAGTTAATTTTTTTTTAAAAAAACTATCTTTCTTTACTTGTATGATTAAAAACTCTACATAAGGGCTTCCCTGGTGGCGCAGTGGTTGAGAGTGTGCCTGCTGATTCAGGGGACACGGGTTCGTGCCCCGGTCCGGGAAGATCCCACATTGGGCCCATGAGCCATGGCTGCTGAGCCTGCGCGTGTGGAGCCTGTGCTCCACAGCGGGAGAGGCCACAACAGTGAGAGGCCCGTGTATCAGGAAAAAAAAAAAAAAAAAAAAAAAAAACCACCTCTACATAATAAGCATTTAATATGTTAAAACAATTATGAATATTTTGAGTTTTAAAACAAATGGGAAGAAGACCATATTTTCAATTAAAATCTCTTTTAATTGTACATCTTTTTAATTTCAGGAATATTTCTTTCAAATAAATTTTAGTTGAAGTCATGGGCTCTTATGACTATTAAGAGGTCCAGGTATATATATATATATTTTTTTTCCTTTTTTATTTCCAATCATAATCAGAAGCATACTCTTTTTTTGATATCCTTTCTTTTTCTTGTGTTTAATAAACTTTATAGGGCATCCCTGGTGGCACAGTGGTTAAGAATTTGCCTGTCAATTCAGGGGACATGGGTTCGAGCCCTGGTCCAGGAAGATCCCACATGCTGCAGAGCAACTAAGTCCATGCACCACAACTATTGAGCTCAGGTGCCACAACTACTGAAGCCCTCATGCCTAGAGCCCGTGCTCTGCAACAAGAGAAGCCATCACAATGAGAAGCCCGCACACCACAACAAAGAGTAGACCCTGCTCCCCGCAACTAGAAAAAGCCGTGAGCAGCAACGAAGACCCAATGCAGCCAAAAATAAATAAATTTATTTTAAAAATAAAAATAAACTTTATATATCCCTTATTCTATTTATTTGTTTGTTTTGTTGAAGAGTTTTCTCTAAATGTGATGCTTTTTTAAGAGACGTTGAAGATTACTTATGTCTGCTTATGATGTATCTGGGAATTCTAACATTTTCCCTTTCACATACCCAGCTAGTGAGTAAAGCAATTTGTAGAACTTAACTCCCAATTTTCAGTGACTGGCAGACATTCTTCTCATGAAGATCTGCTATTTTGATAGTAGAGAAAGAAACTTCATCTACTTCTGTTGCCTGGAGATGACATTTAGTTCAGATGTAGTAAGTGAAAAGTCACATTTTTTTTTTTGCATGCACTGCTTTTTGCATTCTTCCTGCCTCTGCTCCTGACTACTTGCCTGGAGGCAACATCAGTGAGATGGTGATAGCTCACACAAAGTTTCAAGAGCCCATTGAGTGCAACTCTTCCTAACTCTGTGTTCATGGATGATACACTCACTTGAAAGGGAACATTGTGGGAATTTACAATATGGAAGTAAGCAAACACCATACCAGAGGGCTTGTATTTCTCGAAAGACAGTTAAACATTCATCCAGACACTACTGGGTCAATGCCTTATCTTACCTCCTGATAAGACAAATGAACAACTATGTATAAGAGAGTTTATCTTCTGAAATATGCAAGGCATAGTTCTCAATTAATCACCGTATAAATGATAGAATGAAAACTTCCCAAATCAATTCAATAGTTTGACTGTGAATCTTAGTTTATGTGTTATTATAATCATATAGACTTTCAAGAAAAAGCTGAGAGGGTAGAGAGTGGGAGTGGATTTAAAGAATTTATTTTCTGGAATTTCTAGCCTAGTGTCATTTTTACCTGAAATTTTCAATAAAAAGCAAATATTTTAATGTATTTTTCCTATAATTTATTTCTCAATATGAAACGATTTGTTATAATTGTCCTTGGTCAAAATGTAAATGTAAAAGTGTTGCTATGTAAATTAAGCATCCATTTGTAAGCACAAAGAAGCTGGTAATTGTGAACATTACATTATGTTATTTATTCTCTGCCTTGTACTTTTTAATAGTTTTAAGTTTCTGAGTATTGCAGACAACTTAAAGTGTATTTATTTTTAACTTTTAAGACACGATTAACACCCACAATCCTATGCTTTCTAAATAATACGAGAATCCATTCATTATCATATATTGATTGAATGTCTAATATTATCCACTCATCTTAGTGATAGGGTGGGGTACAACAAACATTCTGGCCTTCATAAGGTTATCATTTCTGTTCAGGAGTTTTCAGTTTAGATCATTACTTAACTTGTTTCATTTTGTGCAAATAATTTTACTTCACTTTTTATCTACCTTTCTCCAAAACTTGATTCTGCTGATAGCATTTTGTTATTGACAATATTTTTCATTGTTTACATCCTACCTTGCTTTAGGCAAAGGCAATAAAGAAAGCATCAGCTGAATCATCTTAAAAATATGAAGGAGTATCTCTCCCAAAAACTTTCTGCCATGCAACTTGCCTCTACCTAAACTTTAAAAAAAAATAAATGTACCAGGTAACATGTACACACATATGCATTTATTCATTTTTGTTTTTATCAACAAAGACAAGAATATATGTGAGGTATAAGTACTAGCAGTTTCCTCTCTATCTTATTGTTTTGCAAGGATCGTTGGTTGGTGCCACTGGGCTTTGAATCCTTTTTTGAGGTCAGGGATATTATTGGCTACCATGCAGAAATTTTCATGTGGGTATTCTATATTTCTGGGGTAATTTGTGTGTGTAAGTGTGTGTGAGTGTGTTTAATGATCAAGGCATAAAAACAAGAACAACATTAATTTTACTGTAGTTATACTGAATTCAAAGGGTAGAAGTATACAAAATTAAACCACTCTGATGACACTCTGATCTGAGCACATTTTAAATAGGAATGTTGGGAAAATCTAGTAAAAAATATAGCATATCAAAACTGTTTAAGTGATTCTACTGAAAAAAATAAACATAGAAAAAGTAAAAGAAATATGTAGGTGTCACAAAAGAAGAGTGAACATAACAGCAACAGATCTGTGAGCTTATGGGCTGACAATGCAGGGCCACTGGTCAGTTTGGGAGAGAGGGTAGGAGAGAGTGGGATAGGGTTTAAATTTAGTCTCTAAGGAAACAGATCAGACTTTGTGACTGTGATGTATAGTGAAAATCAAGACCTTGACATGGCAGTGGGACTTTTGAAATATTGCACCTTCAAGAAAAGGAGAATTGGCAAAGGTTTACTTGTTGGTTCAGGGAGGTGGCACAACATTTGTTTCTGCTCAAAATCTGGATATATGAATAAAAATCTGTTGTGAGAAACAAAGAAACAAAAACATTTTTTTTTCCCTAAGTATGGGGTTTAATTCTAAGTTATAAACCATCTTGATGTAGGAAAATACCAGTGAAAATTAACATAAAATTCAACCTAACAGTGATACTTCTAAGGCATCTGGCTGAAAAAAATGAAACAAAGCAAAACAACAAAACCTGTGAAAGGACATATCCACAAACAGCCACATTTTGTTCCCTTGTGGAAAAGAAATATCTCTTAAAAATAAGTTCACATTAAAAACTTACAAACTAACATGAACCAGAATCAGTAAGGGCAATGACTAGGAAAATTTGCACTGCAATTCTCAAAAGCATAAGATAATGGAACAATACAAAATGGCTATAAATTATATCTTGTATCTTATGACTTCTTATCACCATCACTACTACAATCCATTCTATGCAACTATTATCTTCTATCTCAATTTTATAAATAAAACCTAAATCATGTTACTGCTTCCACCAGTGTCCACTACAAAGTGTTCTCACCATAGCAGGCAAACGGAACATGCTAAAATCCAAGTCATTTAGCCCCTTTGCTCAGAACCTCTCATTAGTTTTCTACTTCACAAACAGTAAAGCCCAAAATCTTTGCACTGGCTCAAAACGTCCAACATGGTATGCCCCACACCTCTTGCTTTACTGATCTCATCTCCTGTTTGTCTTCCCTTCACTTGCATCACTCAAGCCACACTGGCCTTCTTGCTGCTCCTTCTATCCCTCAGAGGACAGAATCTCTCTTAATTCCTTCAAATGTTTACTCAAATGTCCTCTTCTATGAGGACATTTGACTTTGTGAGGACTTTGTTGCTACCAAATCCAAAACTGTAACCCGACTCTCAATGTTCTCCTTCTCTCTTGAGATTTAATTTTCTCCCAATATATATCACTGTCTAACTCTATATCATATACTTACTTATTCTTCTTATTTTCTACCTCCTGGAATCTATATTTAATAAAGGCAGAGTCTTTTTTGTTTTTTTTTAAGCTGTTTGCTGTTTGGTACCACCAAGAAAAAGCTTAAAATATTTGTGTTCAATGTACTCAACAAACACACATGGAAACTGTAATTATGCAAAAGCATATAAACACACAAACCATTAAAAACAGTCATATAACAGAAATAATAGCAAAATAATAAAGAATAAAAATAAATATGTAAAAACAAAATAAAAAATGTTATGGATCTTGAAATGGGGAGATTGTCCTGGACTATCTAGGTGGGCCCAATGTAATCACAAGGGTTCTTATAAGTGAAAGAAGGAGACAGAAAAGTTAGACATGTGAAGATGGAAACAAAGGCCCAGATGATAAAATTGCTGGCTGGAAGGAGGCCACACGCCAAGGGAAACAGGCAGCCTCTAGAACCCGAAGAAAACAAGGAAACAGATTTTCCCTTAAAGTCTCCAAAAGGAACACAGCTCTGCTCACAAGTTGATTTTAGCCCACTGAGACCTATTTTGGAGTCCTGAACACCTGAACTCCAGAACTGTAAGATAATAAATTGGTATTGTTTTAAACCACTAAGTGTATGGTAATTTATAATAGAAGCAATAGAAAACTAATACAGTATATGATAAAGAGACATTATAAGTCAGTAGAAAAGGGATAAGCCATTCAATAAGTTAAACACTTCTTTGTGAAAAGCAAATCTTTAGAATTTTAAAAATTATCATAAAATATCTTGATGACATCTCGGCACAGAAGAGTTTCTTAAACAGGTTACAGAAATTACAATCCAAAACACTAGATATTGATAACCACAATTCTATTATAGAAAGATAATATCTGTATGTCAAAAGCCACCATTTGGAAACATAAAGCCTCAAATGAGCTGAAATAAAATATGTAAGTAAAAGTAACAAATGATTATTTTTCAGACTATAAAAATGCCTAAAAATTGAGCCAAAAAATATGAACAGGAAATTTTCAGTTAAAATAAGACAAAAGGCTAATGAACATATAAAAAGTTGCTCAAACTCAAAACTAATCAGGAAAATCAACTTTAAAGTTATGACAAAATAACATTCCATGATCATAAATTGATAAACATTATTACTTCAATTGAAACAAACTTGTTTTCTTAAGTGATCATGATGTATTAGCCTTTTAAAAATTATTTTTCCACATCCTTTTTGATACCTATATTTCTACTTTATACTGTGGTCAGATAACATACTAGGAAATACATATTTTGTTTGTTTTTGGTTGAGACTATTGGGCACAGTTCCCGACTCTATGCCTATGTATCATTTTTAATTGTATACTAGAAATGTATAAACTTTGGATACTGGGATTATTATAAAGACTCCAAACTCTGTCTTGCTTGAATTTCTTGTAAAGGCATGGTTTTGGATTTTGTTGGGGCACATCTAAAAGTAGTCCTTCTATAGGGTGTGGTTTCTTGTCCTAGGACATGGATTTTGTGTCACAGCTGAATTACAAGGGTGTTAACAAGATCTCTATTCTCTGGCTCAGCTGGAATTCCAATAACCTCTAGAAATGCTCTATCACTCTCAGTGTCATACTAGCCACTCTTGGCAAACACTAAACCCAGCCTTTAGGCAAGAAATGGCAGAAAACAACCCTCAACTCTCACAGAATTCTTTCTACTACCACCCTTCTCTCCAGTGTCATACTTCTCAGATCAGCCATGAATGCTGATCTCTGCCTCCTTTGCTCAGTGGGCCCACTTTTCCTGTTGGACTCCAGCTCACTCCACAGAATTTGGGAAATATTCCTAGCTAGAGAGGCAAGCAAATGTAGGTTTTATTTCATGAGGTGTCTTTCTTTCAGGGATCATAGTTCTACCCTGCCTTTGTCCAATGACTAAAAACAGTTGCTTTATATATTTCTTCAAGTATTATAGTTGTTTATGGCAGTGAGGCTAAGTCCCCACAAGAATTTGCTAGAAGCCAATTTATTCATTTCTGAAAATATTTTCTATAGACTGTAAACAAATATCTATTTATATCTACTGTGTATGAGGCTGAGTATTAAGCATGTGGAGATATAGTGGTAAACAGCACAGACATTCTTCCTGTCCTAATATAATTTGCCAACTAGTAAATTCAACACAATTATAAAAATATATTCATATAAATTTCATCTCAATGAATTATTTTGTTATTCACTGATGAACAGTGTCAGTGGTTCATATGATTATCTTTCAATTCTTGAAGTGAATGATTGATGACAAATATTTACCTGTCAGATTCCCCACCTAACAAAAGCACTTAAAAGAAACAATTCCAGAAAGAAGTGTTATTTTGTAATTAGGATATATATATATATATATGTATGTATATATATATATATATATGTATATATATATATATATGCTATTTTTCTAAATGGTTCTTAGTACTATATCCACAAATGGATAATGCACACATTAAAAACAAAAATTCATTTTTCAAACTATCATCTATTCCACCATAAATAATCAACATCAATACTTATAATCATGTACACAACCTTTTTAAAATTTTCTATTTACTTAATTAAATCCATAGCTTTTGTTCAGGAACGAAAGTTTCATTTCATAAGCCAGGCATACTGTTCATTTATTTCACTGAATGGAAGTATATTATGGGCATTTCAGTGAAAGAACAAATATTCTATGTAGTGCAGGAGAAATTAATCATAAACATGATTTCTATGTAAAGTATTCCCACAGGAAATCGTGTAAGACTTGCAACTTTTAAAAAATAACATACTTATTTCATCTAGGGAACACAATCAAGATTAATTGAATGGGAATATCCAATGTTAGGACTGCAGCAGAATCATGACTTAATTAAAATAAAAATCTCATGGTGTCCTTCAAGTGACACATAAAGAAATATCAGTAGAGAAGAGTTTAGAATTAATTAAACATCACAGTGAATAATAACTCACATATGCCTATAGTAAAATAAGCTGCAGGTTAAGTTAAACAAGAAGAAATTAAGGATTTTGCATACCTATGGATAAAAGAGACATTTGATATTTGGTATATATTGTGGGAATATTTTTATTGAAACATATACAATTGTTTCTTTTTAATTCACGCCTACTTATTTTACTAATGGATCTAGAAATTTTATATTCCAGCATTAGCCTTAATTATCTCCATATTTTACACTGAGGAATAGTTGAAGCAAAAGGGATTAGACAATACACAGTCAAATTACAATCTTATTTCTGAGTCTTGGTCTGGCACAAGGTTATGTGACTACATGTGAATGCCCTTCACAGTTTCCAACAATAGAATCTAATTAAGCAGCTTAATCAATGTTTGACCTTGGAAAAAATAGCTATTCTACTTACCAGCTACATGAAATTCAGCAAGTTAGTTAATCTTTCTGTTTTGTTTTCCTCATCAATACAAACTAAATGATGGATTTACATTATAGGATTAATGAAAATATAAAATAAAATAAATAATTAAAATATCTCATGTGTTTCTCTAGTTGATCAATATCCTCTCCACTACTCTTCTTTCTCTTTGAGATGGTTCTCTTTTGTGAAAAGAAAGAGATTTGAACTAGAATCTCTCTCTCTCTCTTAGTCTCTTTCTTTTTCTCTCTGATCACAACACCCCCTACACAAACACCTACAACCCCATCACAGACAATGTATTTAGACATATTTGGATATATTTCATATCTAATTTTATTTTTTATTAAAAGACTAAAGGCCTGCACTGCTGCCTGTGTTTTTAATGAGCCAATGACTTAAATGTAGACATGTTTTTTGGCTATAGTCTTTCTTGGCATTCAAATGTCATCTTTGAAACTCCAGAAGAGTTTTTATCCTATTAGCTTGGCAACTTCTCAAAGGGAACCCTCTGCTTTATCCAGTCTTTTCTCTTTAGTCCTCAAACCTGCAATTCTTAATTCCCTCTGTGCATCCCTTGTTTTCCACACCTGTAATATTCACCCACCTGTACTCAAAGGAATTCAATTCTACATTGCCTCAGGGTCCAGCTCAAATTCTATTTTGACAGATTGCTAGTACGTACTGATAGAGATGTTCACTTAGACATATTCCAATTATATGCCCTACTTCTCTAGGATTGAAGTATATAAGTCCCTTGAAATAAGTCTATGAGTTAGGGTCCTTTGGTCTCAAGTAACAAAAATTAAACTCGATTTAATTTTTAGTAAAAATAGATTTTTTTGGAAGTATATTAGGAAGCATATAGGATTTATTGGGTAGGTTTCTAACTTGGAAACAGGTTAGAAAACAGAACAGGCACTGCCTGACTCCCTTCAATGCAGCACTACTGTCTGATTTTATTTTATTTATTTATTTATCTGCTCTTCAATCTCTAAGTTAAAAAAGTCAGTGTTCTGGGGACAGAGCAGAGGGAAGAAGTGCGGGCCTAGTCCATTTAGCTGAGCTTGGATTACATTCTCTCTATTTCTCTATTGCATCCTGTACCACGATAATGAGAAGACATTGCTGACCAATGTAGCCTCCAGGCCTTTTTAGACTTCTGAAAGGGTAGGGTAGAGGCACTTTGTTTACTGTTTCACCAAGACTGCATACAATATCGGGGAGAAAATTACCCCCCAAAAACCAATGTGTTGTTAGGGAAAGGAAACCCATGCCAACTACTTAAAACAAAACACCTACTAAATGTAAGAGGCAGATTCTTTCTGTTCCACGTATTGAGTATTTCATCTGTGCTATAATCTGAATGAGATGACTTCTCTGCACTGTTATTGATGAATCCACTATTTAATATTAAGTGCACAGACAGTGGTATGCTAAGGGAACCCGGAAGAGAGGTCTTAAAATAGGCAGGGGTACCAAGCAACACTTCTTGGTGTTTTATTATATTACCTAAAGGAATTATTACATAATACTCAATCAGTTTATTCTTAACAAGTCAATGGACCTATTTATTTGAAAAGTGTTGATCAGAAAGCATATAATTTGTTCAGTTCACATCAGCCTAGGCTAGAGCCAGATATAGTCAATAGGACCTTACTAATCTAAGAAGATATATTTATTTCTACTACATCAATTTGTCTACCACTACCAATACTCATATCAGTTACCTTATTCATATAAGCTACCTGTTATTATAGATGAACTATTTCAATTTATATTTAATGCCAAACATTTCACAAGGGTATTACATGCCATAACCTCTAGCCAACTCCAGATATGTCCCCCAAATTCTCTTCTCTTCTTCCTTTACCAAAAATTGTCCTCCCTACTAAATCACCTCTATTAGTGGATGGGATAGCTGAGTAATGGCCATGACAAGATGTTAAGTCTTAATCCCCGGAAACTGTGAATATATTACCTTAGATGGAAAAAGAGACTTTGTAGATGTAATTAAGTTAAGGATCTTGAGAACGGGAAATATCCTGGATTATTCAGGTGGGCCAATGTAATCACGGGGGTCCTTATAAGAGTGAGGCAAGAGATCAGAAGGAGAGAAGGAGATGTGATGATGAAAACAGAGGACCATTTGAAGATGCTATGTTACTGGTTTTGAAGATGGAAGAAAAGGCCAGGGGCCAAGGAAGGTAAGGGATACAGCTCTAAAAGCTGGAAAAGATGGGCTTCCCTGGTGGCGCAGTGGTTGAGAATCCGCCTGCCGATGCAGGAGACACGGGTTCGTGCCCTGGTCCGGGAAGATCCCACATGCCGCGGAGCAACTAAGCCCGTGAGCCATGGCCGCTGAGCCTGTGCGTCCGGAGCCTGTGCTCCGCAACGGGAGACGCCACAACAGTGAGAGGCCCGCATACCGCAAAAAAAAAAAAAAAAAAAAAAAAAGCTGGAAAAGATGAGCAAATGGATTCTCCCTTGGAGACTTCAGAAAGAACCAATCCTGCAACACCTTGGTTTTAGCCCTGTAAGACTTCCCTCATCTGTCAGAGAAAAAGTAAGAATAGTTGAAAAAGTTCCAAAAGTGTGCTTTGGTTCCTACATCCTTACCTCTCTGAGCTTATCTCCTACTATGCCTCTACTTACTTATTCTAATTCAGCCCCGCTGATCTCCTTGGCCTTTGTTGAGCACACAGCATGCTTCTGTCTTAGGGATGTTGCACTGACTGCCAGTTTTTCTTCCTGGTATAATACCCTGACAATACCTAAATTGCTATATTTCTTACCTCTTTCAAGCTTTTTGTCAGATCTTATCTTGTCAATAATTTTTATCCTGGCCATGGTATTTTATACTGCTATCTGCTGCCTCAGTTTCCAAACAGGCAGTCTTTATTAAAATATTTTTTGTATTAAATAGTGCAAACATACAGAAATAAATCTTACTGTGGAAGTTGTTTTCTTAGAGAAAATTATAGTTTAATCAACTGAAACATATACCAAATGTGGTAATGGTGGAATGGTACAGAGGGACCTAATCTGGAAAGCTCTTCATAACAACTTAAGTAGATTCATAAGAGTAAGTTAACGCATTCATAATCTTCTCTTCTCAGAAGGCAATAAGATGCATGTGCAAGAAGGAGCAAAGAAATAAGAATATTTCCATTATGGAAATTTTCCATTTAAGTAAGCAATGTAGAGTGAAGTTAAAAAGCTAAAACTAGCTAGTAGGTAGGAGAATCAATTCTTTCCATATCTGTGTGAGTTCAAAAAGGTATCTAGTTACAATTGATGAAATATAGCATCATTAAACTCTAAATATTTTTATGATAATGTTAATTTGGGGTATATATATTATACATACATACGTAAAGAGAATAATATATTCTTTTCCAAGTTAGGTGTTGAACAGTAAAAGACATGAATAGTTTTGCTATATACCTAGTTAGAAAATCCATTACAAACTATCAAGTAAATAATAACCCTATTAAGTTGCCTGCAATTAGGCATTTACACAATAATCCATGATGACTCCACTGTAATCTTTACGTAGGACAGAGTAGCAGTGATTAGGTATTTACATAATAGTATATATCAGCTCTGAAGAAACCATCACAGACTATCAACTAAATAAAGCAGTGTTTTGAAATCTGTAATTTATTATTTACTAAATTTTGTCAACTCTTGTAAATACACATAATAAGCATCCTTATATTTTGATGCTAAGCAGTGTGAAACTGTGCCAAATGTCCAGACCACAAATTTATTCCCAAATCTCTACTCCCCCCTTTACAAAAACACGCATTGAGACAATTCTCTAAACTCACTTTCTCTATGTCTTCATTTCCAATTATTTTATTTAACAGTCTACAGACATATCTTCATGCCTATTGTTCCACTGAACCCCGTCTTAGTAAGATCTCCTCTTGTCAAACCCAATGCCTTATTCTTAGCTTTAATCTTACTTAAACTATCAGCAGTTAACACATTTGATTCCTTCTCGATTCATTTCATAAGTGGTCCTTTGAGATTACATACTCTTCTATGCCATTGCATCTCCTTCCAAATACCATTTGCAGACCTGTCCTCTCACTTGACTGTGTTGCAAAGCACTGGGGTTAGTTGTAAATTCTTCTCTATCTTTAGTAACCCAAGACATCTTATTAAATCCTGTGAATTTAAATGCCATTCATACTTTTGCAACCCAAGTTTTTATATCTGAGTCCTGGATGTATGTAATAACTGCTTACATTAAATCTCCATGGTAATGTTTATTGGATAGTGAGGTATAGGAATTAGGGATAATTTCTGCCCCAAAGAAGGCTAGTAATAGAAGGTAGTTAAGCTCTGGGATCGATATGAAGGTCCTATTCGTGAGAGATGATGAGAATAGAAGGGATTTGGATTCCCTTTCTTGCACATTATGTTCATGTTAAGTCCATGACCTCTTAAAACCCTAGGCTGTCTCATTTCTGACAGTTCACTCATGCCCTTCTCTCTAATCTGAATGTTCTTTCCATCCTATCTTACCAATCAGGCTTCTAATAACTCCACGTCTTTGAAAGTGAAGTAGGAGTGTATAAAGCCTAGGAACCAACTCTGCTGCAAATGTGCAGTGATAGAGAGGTAGTGTGTATGGAACGGAGAGTGAGGGAACTAATTATTTCCTTCAATTTTATGTATATTTCTGTCTTTTTTCATCTTTCTTCTTTTCTATTTTTTTAGACTTATTTAAAGTTGACTTAGTAATCAAATGAAATTCAATTACATGTATTGTCTAAGCAATTTACTGACATACTTGAGACATGGGGAATTGATATTTAGTATTCTGAAAGGCTGATTCTGATTCCAAGTAAGACTCATCTAGATTAAATACAGAACTCAAATGCTAAAAACATTACACCTGAGAATCACATTTTCATATTTATAAATTAAGGTAAGCTTTCATATATTTGATATTCTTTAGAATTTTTCTATTCTCAAGTCTTTGTTAACCCTGAATGGATATTCATATGCAACCACATGATTTAAAATACTTAAAGTGCTTTTCTGATTATTCAACTTCTTAGTATACCTATACTTAGAAAATATGTCTTGAATAATTATCTATGTATTTTCAGACACATTGCATTGGTTTTCAAAGTAGTTTATTAGGTTAAATTGATGCTCTATTAGGTTCAATATGCACAAACCCCTAATGAGTTAATGACAATTGTTTATTAACTGCCTAGAGAAATTGCAGATTTTTTAAAAGGTAATGACATGCACATTGAAGTTAGTTAAAATTCATTAAAATGATTATAGGTAATTGTAAGACATTTTATCACACTGTGATAAAAGCAGAAGTTACTGTTAAAAGGTGTAAAATATGGTTTTATTGTACCAAATGCTGAAGTAAAAATATATTATCTTATCTCCCCAAGTTTTTTATTATCTAAAATATTGAAGTTATTTTGCCTTTAACATGTGAATATGTGTGTGTATACATATATATAGTTAAATAGTCAATTACATTTTATAAAAGGCTTAAATAAATGATTAGATGTATTTTCTATTCACCTAAATATTTGATTTCCAGAGGTCAGCCTACTCTTATGTAGATCCAGATTTCTATTTCATATCACTTTCCATCTTCCTGAAGAAACATTTTATAATTTTCTATTGTAAGTTCTCTTAACTCATGTTTATCTGAAAAACAAAAAGCTTCTTCCAGCATGTAAAAGATTTTGTCCCATAGGCTTCCAGACTGAATAGTTTCTGATGAGAAGTGTCCTATCATCCATAAATACATAGCGTGTCTTTTTTGACTGTATTTTGGATTTTCTTCCTTTTACTGGTTTATTAGCAATAAGATTATAATGTGCCTGTTTTTTTTTTTTTATGATTCTTTGGCTTGAAATGTGTAGAATAAAATTTTGGAATGCACACTACCCGATTTCAAGATTACTTTAAGGCTACAGTAAATAAGACATTGGGGCACTGGAAAAAAGATAGATACATAGATCAATGAGACAGGAAAGAAAGCCAAAAGTAGTCCCACAAACATATATGGTTAATTGAATATCAACAATGTTGGAGGAAGAAGAGCCTTTCAACAAATGGTGCTGAAAAATTTGGATAGCCATATGCAGAATTAGAAAAAACTCATAACTCACATTAATTCAAATGAATTATTGGTTCAAGTAAAATTCTAAAACTATGTAACTTCTTGAGGGAAACATATGAAAATATCTTTTCAACCTTGGATTATTCAAATATTTCTATAGTCTGACACCATAAGCATGAGGCATTAAAGAAAAAGTTGACAAACTGGGCTTCATCATGGTTTAAAACTTCTGCTCTTGAAATGATACTGTTAAAATGATGAAAATAGAAGATACAGACTGAAAGAAAAAGATTACACACAAAAATCTAATAAAGGACATGTATAGATTATATATCTGTATATATGTATACTCAATAATAAGCAAAGCTAAATTAAAATGGACAAAAGTTTTAAACAGATGCCTTCACAAAAAATATGTACAGATGACAAGTAAGAACTTGAAAACATACTCTTCTCTAAACTAAATGATTAGTCATTAGAGAAATGAACACTCAAACCAAAATTAGATGCACACCTATTAGCTGGTCAGAAAAAAAAAAAAATGTAATAAAAAGCTGACAAGAAAGCTAATCAGCTGAAACTCTCACACATTATTGGAGGGAATGCAAAACAATTAATCACTCTGAAAAATAGTTGAGCAGTTTTTTATGAAGTTATGCATACACTTTCCATAGAGCCAATCTAACCTAGTCCTGGGCATTCAGGCATTTAGCCAAGATAAATGAAAAATTATGTTCACACCAAACCTCTACACAAATGTTTACTGCCACATGATATATGATCACTAGTATCTGGGAACAATCCAAATGCCATTCATTTATTGAGTAATTAAACTAAGTCTGGTGAATTCATAAAAATGTAATACTTCTCAGCCATAAAAGGAAAGTACTGATACACGCAACAGCATGTATGCATGTCAAATACATTACATTGAGTGATGGAAGCCAGATTCAAAAGAATACATACTATAGGATACTCATATAACATTCCAGAAAACACAAAATTATAAAGAGAGAAAACAGATCAGAGGTTTCCAGGTACTGATAACAATTGAAGAGGATTGATAAAAAGGAACAAGAGGGAGTATCTTGCAGGTGATGAATCTATTCTACATATTAATTGTGATGGTGGTTATATGATTGTATTCATTTGTCCAAATTCAAAAATATACTCTAAAAATGTTGAATTTCACTGTATATAAATTATGTCACTAAGCCTGACTAAAAAAATGTAAGAAACATTTGGCTTGCCAGGTGATTTACTAAATGATCATAAGAAATATGGGTAATTTCAATTACAAAAGTAAATATTTGTCAAATTCCCTTTATTTACAGGTGTAATTGCAAGGAACAAGGTAGTAAGCTATAGCGTGGGTAGAAATAAAGAGGTAACTGGGGTTGTGAGGAGTGGAGGATCAACAAGACACTAAACGTCAAGCTGAAGAAAATCTATCAAAAAAGGAGTGATGGCACCATGGTTTAGGGGTCATACCTCAAGTGAATATGGCCACACTAAATATTTTTTCCCATAGTTTTAGCCCTAACCTATCTTTTCCATTTTCTTTTGCTGGATGATGCCTACTATCTTTCTAAAGCCTTATTTCTAGTTAGCCTGCCTCCCAGAGGTACTGGGGATGTTTGTCTCTTGTTCTGTTTCTCAGCATCAGGATCAGGAGGTACCAGAATCCAGCCTGTTGTAGCCTGTAGTGTCTGAGAATGACTGATTGATGGAGGAGTACTGTCCTTCCTAACTACATTTAACCCGAATCCTATCCCAGAAATCATACTGTTCCCCCACCTCCTCTCCTCTCTCAATCTTACTCTCTTTTGCTTTAATTCATAGATCGAGGAGCTATTTCTAGCCAAGATGAGGTAGCCACCACTATATACCTAAAACAACTTACAAGATATAAGTGGGACAGTAGGAAGAAGAGTTATAATTCTAGAGGTTTGTATTTTATTTTAAAATTCTTTCTCACTCTGGCATTGCCTACTGGCATCTAGTTTGTGCCTTGATGTTGGAGAATGTTGTTGATAACTATTATACATTCTAGCTGAGCCGACTTTTTTCTGTATTCTTTAGGTAGACAGACACTCTTTGACATAGCCATGTATTGTCTCTGCCTAGTTATTCTGAAAAATCTATATTTTCTGTTGGCATTTGCCAAGAATGAGTGTACAGCTGTTTTTGTTTTTGTTTTTTTTCTGGAAATTATAGGACCTCCTAAATCTGTCTCTCTCCATAATTATTGGAAATGTTATAGTGAATTAAGTTAGTCAAAGAGAGCTCAGATATTTTGCCTTCCATGGTCTTTTTGAGGACTAGTGATAAAATATGAAAGATAGGGCTTCCCTGGTGGCGCAGTGGTTGAGAATCCGCCTGCCAATGCAGGAGACACGGGTTCGTGCCCTGGTCCGGGAAGGTCCCACATGCCGCGGAGCAACTAAGCCCGTGAGCCATGGCCGCTGGGCCTGCGCGTCCGGAGCCTGTGCTCCGCAATGGGAGAGGGCACAGCAGTGAGAGGCCCGCATACCGCAAAAAAAAAAAAAAAAAAAAAAAAAAAAAATATGAAAGATACCAGTCACACTGACTTTGCTAAATAACCATATTTTTGTTATTTTTAATAAACATTATGAAACATCACAAAGAGAACAAAATTGTGAACCAGATGGCTCTAGACATGAATATCAGCTCCTGGAGTTACTAGTTTCATTACACTTGGAGTTTTTGTATTCTCACCTCTAAACTAAATATCTAATAATTATTTATGCAATAATTATTTATATGCAATATATACGCAAAACACATAATGGAGTTCTCAGCCTATGCTATGTGCCTGAGAGATATCATTTTCTTACCTTTACAGTAAGCAATGTTGTTTTTAGTAATCAAACTCTTGTGAAGAGAAAAAGCTTAACAGTCAGTTCAATTTGAATCAGTCAAAATTTTAAATAGCTTTTGCACATACTGCATTATAATTAAATTTTTATATTTCATGTTTTATTCTTGCTTTGTGGTTTTCATAGCTAATATTTTTATTAAAAGTACCTCTGTTAACTTAATCATTCTTTAACTTGTATTTAGTTTTGCAACAGTAAGTGGGCAGAAACTTTCTTCCTTGTTTTAAATTAAAAACAAGCATTCTGGGCTTCCCTGGTGGCGCAGTGGTTGGGAGTCCGCCTGCTGAGGCAGGGGATGCGGGTTCGTGTCCCGGTCCGGGAGGATCCCACGTGCCGCGGAGCGGCTGGGCCCGTGATCCATGGCCGCTGGGCCTGCGCGTCCGGAGCCTGTGCTCCGCAACGGGAGAGGCCACAACAGTGAGAGGCCCAAGTACCGCAAAAAAAAAAAAAAAAAAAAAAAAAAAAAACAAGCATTCTGACATTACTGGAAGAGGAAATGTCACAAGAACACAAAAACAACCATGACCTGGAGCATCCAATGAGGTAAAAATGGTATCAAATAAGATTTTGATTGCACAGATTTCTAAAGGCTGGTGTGATTTTTGTAAGAACCCTACTCAATTGAGAAATGCTAAGTTTATAGTATACACTCAAAACCATAATTTTTCATTTCCCCTTGTCCTGCCCTACTAGAACCTATCTGACAGCCATCAAGGTTGGAACAGTAATGCATTGTCATCAGCCATACATTATTTCCTACAAAATAATTCTCTTCATTTAATAATGTGGGTATTATACGCAAATAAAGATGTTAAAAAAAATAATGTGGGTACAAGAACAAATTCATTTCATTTCTGCTGACCTAAATGCAAAATGGAATTTATGAAAATGAAGCTCATATTCCCTGATATTAGCTCAGAGAATCTAGTTAACTGAATAACTACTGTACCCATATTCCCATTCCAATACAATGATTTGAATTTGTTACATAATATCCTAGCATTTTTTTTTCTAATTATATATATGTACACACACACATATAGGTGACTTAAAAATAATTTGAAGAACTCTGCCATAAATGTGGCAAATCTTATTGTCTGAAAAACCTGTGTTTACACACTTTGTGTCAACAAGATTGAAATTTACTTACATGATAAGAAAGTGACCAATGAAATGCAGGTGGCACTAACAAGATCTCTGAATGTTATCTTGCATACTCAAGCATAGCCTTAAGCTTGAAAACGTATGACTGAAGGTAGCCCTTAATTATTAAAATTTTAAAAATTGTCACCCTAATTAGATAAAATCATTTTGGATATGTGATAAAAGAATTTTGTACAGAAAGTATTTTTTGCTGATATTTTAACTTTCAAAAATAGAATTTATCAAGATATATGCATTTTATAATACCACCATTCTGTATACATGCTATAAATTGCTTCAGCACAGATCTTTTCCATAAAGATATTGTCAAAGCAATGTTAATATTCCTTGCATAATTCAAATTTTTAGAAAATCTTCAAACTTCAGGGTTAAAAATTGAACATATCAGTGAGAGTATTAAAACAGCCCACCCACAGGCTTATGTAAGATGTTATTTAAGACAGATTTATTATCTTAAAATTATTATATTTCTTATGGTGTGTAGGGTTAAGTTCCTAAAATACTATATATTTTAGTCTTCCACATTTGATACAAGATGTGTGGATAATAATCTAATCTCAAAGCAAGTTCTTCAGAAGTTTTAAGACATAATACTCCAAATAGTTCTAAAAGCTAAAATTATCTCCCAGTGTTTACACACTACATTACTAAAAGTACGACATATTTTACTCATCTTTTAAAAAATGTTACCAACTCATTTAGTATGTGAATTGAAAAGACAAGCAAATTCATAGTATAAGCTACCAAGGGTAGGGTTTTCATGATGGCAGTGGACACCTTCACTGCCAATTATCCTGGAAAGCAGTTTGGAAAAAGGAAAGGAACCACAGGAATCAATCATCAAGGTAGAGGGAAGGAACAATATACGCAGAGGTTTCTTAGAGAATGTAAAGGTTGACCAGCTCAGAGCACACTGCCAGTGGGGGAGTATTATAGACAGTTTTAGTCCCTGCAACATGGGGGGCTAAGCCTGGAGGCTTCAGAGTTACAGTGAGGATATGTTTGGACTTGTGCAAAGACATTTAGTACTTGTAAATTATTTTTGTGTCATTATTTTCTTCTGTTATCTCTGAACATAGAGCCAGGTCAAATTTTTTTCTGTTTATTTCATACCAAGCCTTTTTTTAAAGTCATACTAAGGGGAATTGAGGCATAAACATGTCTGAAGATTTTATAGGAGTGGTAGTAGGGGAGACCCAGCATTCCTTTCTTGAGTTTAGAAGAGAAGTAACAGCATCAGAGGAGATGTGGAGACTACTGTGTACAGTGGAGTAATGCTCTCATGAAGGTATTGGGAACAGAAAATTGCCTTAATGGCTTGAGGAGGCATCTGTAGGAGGAGGCATCTGCAGGTGAAGACACAGAAAACCTATTTCTAAACCTTAGAAAAGACCCTGAGTAGTGAACTGGGATATTTGAAAGGGAGTCTTTGTGTTAAGGTAAAAATCTTTGTCATGTACAGATTGATTACATTCTATTGATGGCATTACATATAAAGAGAAATGTGATCTCTACTTGGAGTCTATACTGTAGTCACAGGATCCTGGTAGTCTACAAAACTGTCATATCAACTTTGAAGTTTTTCCTGTTTGTACACAGTGCAAACCTTAATTTCTTCAAAGTCTTCTTGTAGAATTTATAGATTGCTCTTTTAAAGCGCTGTGTTAGTTTTTATCTTAATTTCAAGTTTGAGTTTTTCTTACTTCAGTTCATTTCCATGAGAAGGATCCAGATCCCACATTCATTTCTGTATTAATCATTTTCACATCATGTAAATTAGGCCCAAAATATCCTAATTTTTGATGGGGTTTAATTATCTATCAGATTTAACATGTGTTACTTTTTTGGGTGCAATAATTGATGAGTGGTACATAGAAGAAAATGGCTTATGGTTATTTCTTCTGTTTTCTAGAATGACAAATATTGCATTCCATTATAAGGACTATAAGTTGAAAGTAATATAAGTAAATTAACATATTCATAGGGAACTGATAAAATTTGTAAGAGAACTTAACATTTTCCCAGGTGGGAAATAACTGAAGGAGGAGGATAGTAAACTGAATAAAAGGGTACTCCTGAGGAGTCATAAAAAATGTATCCAATATTTAAAAGTATATTTATCTTTCTGATTTGTCTGCATGGTTCCAATATAACTACATCTGTGAAGCAAACTGTCAAACTTCAGTTTGAGAGAGTTAGGTACCTCATTTTCTATTTGCTTCTAGTAATTTGCACATAAACCTATGGTACTGGATTTTGTAATTACTGTGTTTGTCTGTGTGTGTGTGTTTAACTCATTGAATTATGAATTATGACCTTGAGGTTGGGAACCTCATCTTGCATACACACACATACAAATGACTCAGTGCTAGAGATTGTTATAGCATCCTCCTCCATGCCATCATTATACCCACTATCAACATCATCATCATCATAACAAACACTAATAACACATTCTTTGTATGATATGTACTGATGGCAGTCCTTTTCATGGGTACCTCTAATGCTTATATAATCCTGCAAAGAAATGCCATTTTGCCTATTTTCTCAATAAAGAAATTGAGCATTGATGTACTTATGAAAGTTCCCGAAATCCACATAACCACAGGTTTGAATATAGGGTAGTAACAAAGCACATGGTAAGTTCTCCAACTCAAATCTGGTCTACAAAGCTGTAGATATGATTTTCAGTAAAGGTATTTTATTAAAAATCAATGAGTGGAAAGGACAGACAGCAGAAGCAAGAAGAACTACAATCCTGCAGCCTGTGGAACAAAAACCACATTCACAGAAAGATAGACAAGATGAAAAGGCAGAGGGCTATGTACCAGATGAAGGAACAAGATAAAACACCAGAAAAACAACTAAATGAAGTGGAGATAGGCAACCTTCCAGAAAAAGAATTCAGAATAATGATAGTGAAGATGATTCAGGACCTCAGAAAAAGAATGAAGACAAAGATCGAGAAGATGCAAGAAATGTTTAACAACGACCTAGAAGAATTAAAGAACAAACAAACAGAGATGAACAATACAAAAACTGAAATGAAAACTACACTAGGAGGAATCAATAGCAGAATAACTGAGGCAAAAGAATGGATAAGTGACCTGGAAGACAGAATGATGGAATTCACTGCCGCGGAACAGGATAAAGAAAAAGGAATGAAAAGAAATGAAGACAGCCTAAGAGACATCTGGGACAACATTAAACACAACAACATTCGCATTACAGGGGTCCCAGAAGGAAAAGACAGAGAGAAAGAACCCGAGAAAATATTTGAAGAGATTATAGTTGAAAACTTCCCTAATATGGGAAAGGAAATAGCCACCCAAGTCTAGGAAGCGCAGAGAGTACAATACAGGATAAACCCAAGGAGAAACATACTGAGACACATAGTAATCAAACTGGCAAAAATTAAAGACAAAGAAAAATTATTAAAATTAGCAAGGGAAAAATGACAAATAATATACAAAGGAACTCCAGTAAGGTTAACAGCTGATTTCTCAGCAGACACTCTACAAGCCAGAAGGGAGTGGCATGATATACTTAAAGTGATGAAAGGGAAGAATCTACAACCAAGATTACTCTGCCCAGCATGGATCTCATTCAGATTCGATGGAGAAATCAAAAGCTTTACAGACAAGCAAAAGCTAAGAGAATTCAGCACCACCAAACCAGCTCTACAACAAATGCTAAAGGAACTTCTCTAAGTGGGAAACACAAGAGAAGAAAAGGACCTACAGAAACAAACCCAAAACAATTAAGAAAATGGTCATAGGAACATACATATCGATAATGACCTTAAATGTGAATGGATTAAATGCTCCAACCAAAAGACACAGGCTTGCTGAATGGATACAAAAACAAGACCCATATATACACTGTCTACAAGAGACCCACTTCACACCTAGGGACACATACAGACTGAAAGTGAGGGGCTGAAAAAAGATATTCCATGAAAATGGAAATCAAAAGAAACCTGGAGTAGCAATACTTATATCAGATACAATAGACTTTAAAATAAAGAATGTTACAAGAGACAAGGAAGGACAGTACATAATGATCAAGGGATCAATCCAAGAAGAAGATATAACAGTTATAAACATATATGCACCCAACATAGGAGCACCTCAATACATAAGGCAACTGCTAACAGCTATAAAACAGGAATTTGACAGTAACACAAAAATAGTGGGGGACTTTAACACCTCACTTACACCAATGGACAGATCATCCAAAATGAAAATACATAAGGAAACAGAAGCTTTAAATGACACAACAGACCAGATAGATTTAATTGATATTTATAGGACATTCCATCCAAAAACAGCAGATTACTTTCTTCTCAAGTGCACATGGAACATTCTCCAGGATAGATCACATCTTGGGTCACAAATCAAGCCTCAGTAAATTTGAGAAAATTGAAATCATATCAAGAATCTTTTCTGACCACAATGCTATGAGATTAGAAATGAATTACAGGGAGAAAAACATAAAAAACACTAACACATGGAGGCTAAACAATACGTTACTAAATAACCAAGAGATCACTGAAGAAATCAAAGAGGAAATCAAAAACTAACTAGAGACAAATGACAACAAAAACATGACGATCCAAAACCTATGGGATGCAGCAAAAGCATTTCTAAGTGGGAAGTTTATAGCTATACAAGCCTACCTCAAGAAACAAGAAAAATCTCAAATAAACAATCTAACCTTATACCTAAAGGAATTAGAGAAAGAACAAAGAAAACTCAAAGTTACCAGAAGGAAAGAAATCATAAAGATCAGAGCAGAAATAAATGAAATAGAAACAAAGAAAACAATAGCAAAGATCAATAAAACTAAAACTTGGTTCTTTGAGAAGATAAACAAATTGATAAACCATTAGCCAGACTCATCAAGAAAAAGAGGGAGAGGACTCAAATCAATAAAATTAGAAATGAAAAAGGAGAAGTTACAACAGACACACTGCAGAGATACACAGCATCCTAAGAGAATACTACAAGCAACTCTATGCCAATAAAATGAACAAACTGAAAGAAATGGACAAATTCTTAGAAAGGTATAAACTTCAAAAACTGAACCAGGAAGAAACAGAAATATGAACAGACCAATCACAAGTAATGAAATGAAAGTGTGATTAAAAATCTTCCAACAAACAAAAGTCCATGACCAGATGGCTTCACAGGTGAATTCTATCAAACATTTAGAGAAGAGTTAACACCCATCCTTCTCAAACTTTTCCAAAAAATTGCAGAGGAAGGAACACTCCCACACTCATTCTATGAGGCCACCATTACCCTGATACCAAAACCAGACAAAGATACTACAAAAAAAGAAAATTACAGACCAATATCACTGATGAATATACATGTAAAAATCCTCAACAAAATACTAGCAAACAGAATCCAACAACACATTAAAAGGATAATACACCACGATCAAGTGGGATTTATCCCAGGGATGCAAGAATTCTTCAATATATGCAAATCAATCAATGTGATACACTACATTAACAAACTGAAGAATAAAAACCATATGATCATCTCAATAGATGCAGAAAAAGCTTTTGACAAAATTCAACCCCTATTTATGATAAAAACTCTCCAGAAAGTGGACATAGAGGGAACCTACCTCAACATAATAAAAGCCATATATGACAAACCCACAGCAAACATCATTCTCAATGGTGAAAAACTGAAAGCATTTCCTCTAGATCAGGAAAAAGACAAGGATGTCCACTCTCACCACTATTATTCAACATAGTTTTGGAAGTCCTAGCCATGACAATCAGAGAAGAAAAAGAAATAAAAGGAATACAAATTGGAAAAGAAAAAGTAAAACTGTCACTGTTTGCAGATGACATGATACTATACATAGAGAATCCTAAAGATGCCACCAGAAAACTACTAGAACTAATGAATGAATTTGGTAAAGTAGCAGGATACAAAATTAATGCACAGAAATCTCTTGCATTCCTATACACTAATGATGAAAAATCTGAAAGAGAAATTAAGGAAACACTCCCATTTACCATTGCAACACAAAGACTAAAATACCTGGGAATAAACTTACCTAGGGAGACAAAAGACCTGTATGAAGAAAACTAAAAGACACTGATGAAAGAAATTAAAGATGATACAAATAGAAGGAGAAATATACCATGTTCTTGGATTGGAAGAATCCACATTGTCAAAATGACTATACTACCCAAAGCAATCTACAGATTAAATGCAATCTCTATCAAATTACCAATGGCATTTTTTACAGAAGTAGGACAAAAATCTCAAAATTTGTATGGAGACACAAAAGACCCCTAATAGCCAAAGGAGTTTTGAGGGGAAAAAAAAATGGAGCAGGAGGAATCAGACTCCCTGTCTTTAGACTATACTAGAAAGCTACAGTAATCAAGAAAACATGGCATGAAAACAGAAACATAGATCAATGGAACAAGACAGAAAGCCCAGAGATAAGCCCACCCACCTATGGTCAACTAATCTATGACAAAGGAGGCAAGGATATACAATGGAGAAAAAACAGTCTCTTCAATAAGTGGTGCTGGGAAAACTGGACAGCTACATGTATAAGAATGAAATTAGAACACTCCCTAACACCATACACAAAAATGAACTCAAAATGGATTAGAGACCTAAATTTAGACCAGACAGTATAAAACTCTTAGAGGAAAACATAGGAAGAACACTCTTTCATATAAATCACAGTAAGATCTTTTTTGCTCTACCCCCTAGAGTAATGGAAATAAAAACAAAAACAAACAAATGGGACCTAATGAAACTTCAAAGCTTTTGCACAGCAAAGAAAACCATAAAGAAGATGAAAAGACAGCCCTCAGAATGGGAGAAAATACTTGCAAATAAATCAATGGATAAAGGATTAATCTCCAAAATATATAAACAGCTCATGCAGCTTAATATTAAAAAACAAAGAACCCAATCCAAAAATGGGCAGAAGACCTAAATAGACATTTCTCCAAAGAAGACATACAGATAGCCAAGAAGCACATGAAAAGCTGCTCAACATCACTAATTATTAGAGAATGCAAATCTAAACTACAATGAGATGTCCCCTCACACCAGTTAGAATGGGCATTATCAGAAAATCTATAAACAACAAATGCTGGAGAGGGTGTGGAGAAAAGGGAACCCTCTTGTACTGATGGTGGGAATGTAAATTGATACAGCCACTATGGAGAACATTATGGAGGTTCCTCAAAAACCTGAAACAGAACTACCATACGATCCAGCAACCCACTACTGGGCATATACCCTGAGAAAACCATAATTGAAAAAGAGTCATGTACCACAATGTTCATTGCAGCACTATTTACAATACCCAGGAAATGAAAGCAACCTAAATGCCCATCAACAGACAAATGGATAAAGAAGATGTGGTACATATATACAATGGAATATTACTCAGACATAAAAAGAAATGAAATTGGGTCGTTTGTTGAGACGTGGATAGATGGATGTAGAGACTGTCATACAGAGTGAAGTAAGTCAGAAAGAGAAAAACAAATATCATATATTAACACATATATGTGGAATCTAGAAAAATGGCACAGATGAACCAGTTTACAGGGCAGAAATTGAGACACAGATGTAGAGAAAAAACATAGGGATACCAAGGGGGGAAAGTGGTGGGGGGGTGGGGGTCGTGGTGTGGTGAATTGGGATTGACATGTATACACTGATGTGTATAAAATTGATGATTAATAAGACTTGCTGTATAAAAAATAAAATAAAATTCAAAAATTCAAAAAATAAAATCAGTGAGTGACTTAACAAATTTTAAAAATGCACATTATTTCAATTGTGTGCTTCACCCAATGAGATCCTCACTCAATGATATTAACCACTATTTCCTTCTTTGTGATTTTTCTCCAAAATTTTTGTTAATTTTATTATCTCATATTTGGATCTGTGTACTTCATTTCTGTGTATTGCCTCTCTAAATGTATTGATGTTGGTAATATATTCCCTCTCTTTATACTGTCTAAATATAAATTACTTGAACAAATATAGAATCAATAAATTTGTTGATTTAATACTTTCAAACTACTAGAGTTAACTTGCACTTCCTTAAAAGATCCAGCTGGAGAAAATATGCACGTTTAGAGTGCAAGCCATGAAAATAAACAGAGCAGCTTTTCTTGGATCCAAGAATATTGTATGACATTCCTTTCTTCTTCCTTGTCTTTTTCTCTCCATTTCAGAGTCAAATTTCTGCTGAAATTTTAAATCTTTGCAATTATATATCTTTGTCTTTCTCATTTACTTCCTCTCAATGTCTGGACAAATGAGAGATTTAAAATACCTTACCTCAAGAAACTCAGAGACGGGTTACTAAGATTCAGACCCTCTTCTCAAAGACCCTCAAGGCCATATTCTTTTCTTTACAACATAGTATGTTGAAAGCTTACCGAAAGTTTATGAAAACTGATTGTAATGGTTCTCATCACTGATGAGAAAACATTATTTTGTTTAGTTGTAAAACCCTATTAACTTCTACTCAGTTTTTGGTCAAGTTCTCAAGTACATGTATTGAAATAGTACTTGTTCTCACCAGTGTTTCCTTCAGAACAGCCCTGTGGATATGCACGTCTCATTTCTTTTTTTAAGCCAACATATTCTTCAGTATCTGAAATCCAGGTATTTTTAGCATATTACCAATATCAACAAAACAACTTATTTCTCTATGTCTCTGCTCTTCAATTCTGTCACTCTTTCTCTTTTGAAAGACATATACTGGAACTGTGTAATATACAAATAGTTTTAAGATAGTTTTTCTTGTTTTATATATTTAAAATATACTTCAAGGTTTCATGTGTCTGTGATGAGATTAGAATAAAAAATGATGACAGATACCTAGTTTATATTTGCAGTTATAAACCACTGCTTCTATTTTAATGTGAGGATAATTTCACATGGGATTAGGCTCTTTCAAATATCAGATCCAAGTTGTTTTTTTTCTCCTTCTACAGATAACACAACAGCATTTATATTTTTATTTCCTTAGAGAGATATAATAAAAAGTCAAAAAATACTGTCTTACTTGAACAATGAGTGCACACTACGCCAGCTGGGATCATCTGTGGGGAGACAAAGTGGGTCAGTACAATGTCTCATCAGCACTTCTGTTCTCCAGCAAACCCACCTGGCTTGGCTGCAAAGGAAGCAGACTAAATGCGCCTTTGGTAACAAATTCCATTACTAGCAAGATAACTGTTCAATTTTGTGGCCTAGTTAATTATATTTACAAATTTAATATTACCACTTTTAGCAAACCTCTTTTAGAGGGCTCTTTCATTGATGAGATATTTGTGATCAAGAGGCAGTATTATTTAGAGTAGGGATAATGGGCTTTAGAATCAGGCAGGTTGTGAATCCTGATTGGCCTACTTATATTCTCAGGGTAGCCACCATGCTAATTTACAATAATTGCCATTTACTGAATAGTAGACATATGACATATATTGGGTAAAAGTTTTACAGGCATTATCTCATTTGTCATACATCCATAATGTAATAAAGGTTTTAGTATCTCTCCCACTTTACAGATTAAAAAAACAGAAAAACTGAGAGTAATTGAAATGATTGTGCAAAAACCCACATCTGTCAAAAAGCTAAGGAGGGATTTAAATTCTGACACTCTGACCGACCCTACTTTCCTCTTTAATAGAAGTAACATTAGCACATATACAACTTCACTGGTTTCTTTAACAGGAGAAGAAATAGAAATTGGCTTGATATGACTGCATGAATGACAGCCAGATAGATAGATAAATAAACAGATAGGGTTTACATTTTAAAAATCTTTCTTTTCCTTAGGATAATTTAGAACAGGTAGCTAAGCCTGTGATAAAGCACTATCTACTTTGAAACAACCTTGTTATTTTATGACCTTCAAGACAATAGCAGTTTATTTCAGCACAATTCTCCCAGTTTATTGATAATGTAAATAAAGACATATATTATTAAAGAGAATATTTGGATAACATTTTTAAGGGACATCTATTTTTACCATTATATCAAATTATAAATATTAATATATCAAGCCAATCAAAATTATAAAATATTTTCTAATATCTAACATAACAAAGTAGACAATAAAGTATTCACAAGAGTGAAAGAGAAATGTCCACACAGAAATCTGAAATTCAAAGCATGATTTGCTGAACTATACTACTAGATTGGCCTTTAAGTATAGCTCTTGATGTTTAGAAGACTAAATCAAATTCGGCTTCTCATGAAATTAATCAACATATTCATATTCTGGGAAATTATACCAGGAATGATGTAAGCTGTTTATAATTTTATGAGAATACTTATTACTGCTTCTAAGGAAATCCGTTTTTCATTGAAACAATATCCTGTTTAAATTTTCATGAACAAATTTGTATCTATTGAAATAGTTCCAGTCTTTAAAAAAAGTTATGATTTTTACTTGCAGTTGGATTTGTATTTTGAAAATGCATGCTGATTGATATTATTAAGATTCATCATTCCGGAACTCCTTTCAAAATAAGTATGTTTGACTACAATTGTGTATAATTTTTGGCTGGGTAACAAATTTATGTCATTGAATTTTTTTCTAAATTTATACTGTTACACGTTTCGTTTCATTGCTGACATTTCTAGCAATGGAAATAATTATTCTTCCTTTAGTATTTTATAAAAAGTGAAAATAATTGTCTTTATTTTTGTGTTCCAAGTGTGAGGCAGAGTTATTTCCTAAAAGCACCTGATTTGTCTTTATCTATGGAATAGCTCTATGAGGAGAATGGAAAATTAAGGTAAATCTTTTGATTTGAATGAGGAATATTCCATATATCTGAAATTTCTGATAATTAAAAGCTTCATTTTCTGACTTTTTATGTATAATGCCACCATTTTGACTTTTTATGTATAATGCCACTAATTGTATAATTATCTTTATAAAATGCTTACTCATTTTTAAGGTTATATGAAATAAAACTCATGAATTATGTTTTAAAACATAAATACTACTAAAATCTTTTATAGCATGTGGTTTAATATTGTTCATCAACTATTACATATCTTTTATTTTGAGTTATATAACTTTTTTTAAAATTCTCATGACTAATGAATGATTTGTTAATTTTTTAAGATACAGTTATAGTTTATATATTTGAAATATATTTATGTGATAGTAATATCATTTGCAAATAACACCAGGTATTATAATATAATAATATGACCCTGACCTCATTCTAAAGTCTCCAGCCCTCTATTAATCTCATGATGATTAAACAAAACAAATGGCAGGTAGCTATCAATCTGGACAGCAGTTGGTCTGGGCAGATACAGTTGAGAATTTTTTATCATAATTTTAGTTGCCACAACTAAGTGAAAGAAAGGTTCTCTAAACTCTGGTAAGTATGCGATATTAAGATCACTATCTCCAGACTGCTACTTCAGTTCTTTAAAGACATCATTGTTAGTTCTATCTTCCTAAATGTCTGCTTTGAGCTCTTCCCTTGCTCAAAAGTCTTTAATTTAATAAATTTTCAACTCTATGACATTGGATTTCAAGCCATCTTGTAGGGCCAGATAGATTCTAACACTTGATTTAGGTATGAGTCTGAAGGCCAACCACTAAGATATCTTTATGTTCCTGTGCCACAGAGAATGTCTCTTCCTGATGAGATGTAGAAATTGGGGCTGTAAGATCAACTACTGGAAAAAATATTTAGAGATTCACTGATAGAAGAAGAGGTAACAAAAGATGAAATTTGAAAGCATTTTGAGCCTATATTATCTGTGCAGAGGTATGGAATAGGGATTTGGTAATATAGACAAGTTCCAGAATCACCACTGTGTGTGAAACTAAAACCAGATGTGATCTTCCTAAATCTGAAGGCTCCTGTATGCCTCTGCTGAATTTCAGTTATTCAGTAAATAGTCAAGGTTAGGCAGCTTGGACAGCTCCCATTGGTGATTGTTCCTACAGTAAATTAGTATCATCCAATCCAAATATTCCTATCATCTGGAGGGCCCAAGCTATCATTTCATTTCCAGATACTCTCTCCATCCTCCACATAAACTTTGGTCCCAGGAACTTAATATAAGTACTACCTCACATAGAGGCTGAGTTAACTACTATGACTCCCTAGAATGTGATTGTCTTTTTCCATGTATTGCTTACCTCTTATAATAGATTGTATTATGTTTTTCCCATGACAGTGCCTTATTGAAATCAGACTGATTTTAAATTGTTTTGGCAAATGAAATATGAATGAAAGTAACAAATACCAGATTTAAGTATTACTGTTGATTTTTATCCCTGCTTTTTCCCTTATGCCATGTAGCTGGCGATGTTTCAGATAAGGTCTACTTCATTAGCCAAGATCCTGGAATGAAGGATAAGTACATGTAGCAAGACCACAGCTTTCCCACAGTGACATGTAAGTTAATTAAACTTTTATGGTTATAACCCTATGAGATTCTAGTACTGCTTGTTACTGCTGCATAATTTAACTAATGCTGACTCATAGATCCATTAACTCAATTTATTAGTTTTAGTTCTCATTGGATTTTTATTGCTACAAACTAACCCACACGACTAAACCCATAATTTTAGCTATAATTAGCTTGCAATTGTTGAGTTTTGCTACTATTTAATTGTCACAACAATGTGATTTGTTTTATATACTCAAAACTAAGGTTTAGGTAGATAATGTCATATTCCAGAGGTCACAAAATTACTACTTTATAGAGCTAGGATTTGAATCCAAATTTAGGTAATGCTAACACTATGAGATTTACTCTCTCATACATACAGAAGATGTTGAAGTATTTGTTGAATGAAGGAGAAAATGAGTGACTGAATCATTTATATGCTGTTGTACTAGGAGCACAAAGAATAATATACTGCTCATATAGCTAAATAGCTCATAATCTGTAGAGGAAGACAGAAAGTAAATTTGCACTTGCAATAAAATTGTAGGAGGGCAATGATAGCAATATGAACAGAGTTCTAAGGGAAATCTGATCCAGACACCTGGATGATTTCATACATGATGTCATTTCCTCAGTCTTCCCAGTAATCTCAAGGAGTAGGGCATATACCACTGTTCCCTAAGAATTCAAGCTGGTAAAAGTTTTGTTGTGTTTTTTTTTTTTTTTGTAAATTTTTAAAAGAGTTCAGCTATAAATATGACAAAATCAAAATTCAAATTACTAAAAAACATCATGTTCAGTTTTTCCCTCTGATAGCCTGATAGAGTTCTTTGATGAGTAGATTCTGAGGTTTGGGTGATTCAAAATGTTTTATATACTCAGTTCATTTTTCCACAGTAACTTTCAACATAGTCTGAGGAAAATTGGGAAAACTGCTTGCTCTCTGCCCTGGCAACTTGCATTCAGAGTTAATTCATGATGAAGGTCAGGCAGAAAAATCACAGCCTACTCCAAATAGATGTGAAAGTACTTTGTAAACTGTAGAGTATAATTCTTTGGTCATTTTGTATTTTTATTAGCCTTAGCCTGAGAGACCAGAATCATGAACAACTCATGATATTGTAGAAGAAGGCAGAGTAGACTAAAATAGATTTTTTTTCTCCTGCAAGGTCTGACCAGCCCCAGTTACAAAGATTCTTAAATCTCAGTTACCCATCACAATTATAAGGGCAAAATATGACAGAGATATAGGCTCTCTTTAGTTTTTTTAAGAGCTTTAGTAAAATCGACTGTATAAATATTAAGTATTTATTATAAAATGTTATAAAACTGTGTTCTTATTTGCATAAATAATGAAATATTGATAATGCAGCCAATAAAATGATTTAGCATGCCCTTAATTTACTTCAGTGAGTGAACGACAAGCTTCTCCCCTTAGGACAATTCAAGTAGCAAATTGATGGTGTGCAATGCATTTCATGGATCAAGAGATAGTATGAGTCATATAAGCACTACTCTCAGAAAACCTTCCCTGGAGAGTTAATTTATATTCACTGCACCAAAGTTCATATTGCTTTGAGTTGGCAAGTAGACTCTCATATTTTTTCCTCCGATATATTCCACCACCATGAATTCTAAGTTAAAGCTGATTTCTAACTATGTGCAGATGTTTGCTCAAGAAAAGGTATATCTAGAAAAAAACAGAAGTTGTGGGGCTTCCCTGGCGGTGCAGTGGTTGAGAGTCCGCCTGCCAATGCAGGGGACGCGGGTTCGTTCCCCGGTCCGGGAATATGCCACATGCAGTGGAGCGGCTGGACCCGTGAGCCATGGCCACTGAGCCTGCACATCCGGAGCCTGTGCTCCGCAACGGGAGAGGCCACAATAGTGAGAGGCCCGCATAAAAAAAAGTTGTAAGCAATACAAAATTTAATAATATTGTAATATTACAAAATTTAATAAAATATTAACTCATAATTAGATTATATACCATTTTAAGTCAGCAATACATTATGAGATTACTATATTAAAAAGGACTCTCTTAAAATGGATCTTTCTCTTAAAATGATTGATAATACAAATTCAAGTTGCTTTTGCAAGTTTGTAAATTATGCCTAGGAAATACAATATATGCTTTGGGAGGAAGAAACTAACACTTAAAGCCCTTTATTATGTTGCAGAGAAAGTTTGCTAACTTGGATACTAATTGCAATGCTTGTACAATAGCCTGGTAACATTAGTAATCATCTCTCATATTTACATAGAGCTTTATAATTTAGAAAGATCTTATGCCTGTATTACTTCAGTTATTCTTAATTGAAACTTTAGGTATGGATACATATTTGACATATATTTCAACATTAAAGTTGCCTTTTTTAAGAGGAGAAAACCATTGGTCTCTTTGGTTTCTCTGAGCCTGAAAACTACTACACTTGATTCCTGGTCTATTTTCAGGAGTCTCAGGTAATACATTTATTTGATTTACCAATACAGGAAAACTATAGGAAATAATAACAGTGATGATACTACTAACAAAAATAAAAAATCACTTTATTCTAGGTATAATGCTAAGAACTATACAAGAATTAGTACATTTCATGCACATTAAAAATGTATGAAATAGAGCTAGGGACTATTATTTATCTATTTAATGAATGAGAACTCTGAAACTAGGAGAACACAATTTGTTCAAAAACTCATAGCTAATAAAAACAGAAATGCAATTGGAGATCCATTTCTCCTATTAGTAAATGATTAAATTATTACATTCTTATCGGTAAATTACTAAAGATGAAAAAACACAAAAATAAAACAGTAATCAAGATACCCTGAAACTCTGCAATACACTTCTTAAAGGTAGTTTCTTTTAAAATGTCTAATGAGCACACAGGCTTTTCCTTATGTCAGTACTCTTACAACGCTCATCATGTCAGATCATTATTTTAGTGGTTAGGTCTTTTGACTTCTGCATAGTCTAGGGTCCATTCCTTACCAAATTTAAATGACGTTAATTAGTCTTTTGTGACAGTGTTCTAATTTTAATGGTGCTAGCTTAAACCAGAGCTTTCTAAGTAAGTTAGACTGGGCTTAATTATTCATAAAGCTTTTCAAGGAAAAACAGTAAGTTTAAATGACTTCAGAGAAACGAATATTTTGTGGGAGTTAGTGTCTCATTATTATTTTTATAGCATTTTTTCAGAACATTGCAAAGAAGAGACTCTCTTATTCAGTTAATGGTTTAGTTAATCAGTAAAGAGATTGTTTTTCCTCAGTGTAAAGTAAGTTCGAGGCAATAAAAGCACATGAGACTGAAGTGACATCTTGGTTGTACAAACAGCTAAATATTAAAAGGCCCAAGAATATATTTTTTCTATAAACTACTTGTTACTTATGACAAAAAATAACAACTGTTGCAAAGAATTTAGAAACCTTAGAAAGGTAGAGCAAATTATTCCAAATGTCACTCCTGAAATACACATGGTAATCAACACATGGTTGCTTGCCTCTAGCTTTTTTCCTTATAATTTAAACAATTAATATAAAACAAATAATAAAAAATAATTTGTCTTATACTTTTTAAAACATCTTTATTGGAGTATAATTGCTTTACAATGTTGTATTAGTTTCTGCTGTATAACAAAGGGAATCAGCTATATGTATACATATATCCCCATACCCCCTCCCTCATGTCTCCCTCCCACCTTCCCTATCCCACCCTTCTAGGTGGTCACAAAGCACCAAACTGATCTCCCTGTGCTATGAGGCTGCTTCCCACTAGCTATCTATTTTACATTTGGTGGTGTATATATGTCCATGCCACTCTCTCACTTCGTCCCGGCTTACCCTTCCCCCTCCCCATGTCCTCAAGTCCATTCTCTACATCTGCGTCTTTATTCCTGTCCTGCTCCTTATACCAGCTTTTCCTACTTTACTAAATATTTTTTAAAAATATATTAATGGCTCCATGCTAGTGTACTCTATGGGTAAATCATCATCATTTAGTACAGTTTTTTTACTATTGGACATTTGAGTAGTTTTCAAACAACTGTAAAACCTTAAACTTATCTTTTTATTTTCTTATGATATAGTCCACTTCCTAGGTTAAATCTACGCATTTTTAAGCCTCCCAATACATAGTGGGGAATAGCTTTTCAGAAGATAGTGTTTATTTACAAATAACATTTTAATCTTTTAAGTAATATTGTACAAATTACGTAAAACAGTTTAACTTCTGGCAACCTCTGTGAGACAGAGACTTGTCTCCCTCAACCAATCCAACTCCCACCTGCAAAGTCTAGGACCTCCATTAAATTGGTATTTTCTATCTAGATCTGTTATTTTACTTTGCTCCAAGCTGTGCAACCTTGCACATATGTGTTCTTCACAAACAAAATGGAAGGAGGATATTATCATTGGCCTATTATTGTCAAAAAAACCTGACACTCAGAGTTTAATTAACTCTTTCTAAGCCACGCAACTAGCAGTATATGCAGCTAGAATTGGATCTATGACTTTGTCCTCTACAATATTTCAAATGTCCCAAACTGCATCTTCTGACAATTAGGAATCTGAACATAGGTGTGTGCACACACAGAGAGACTACTGAAAACATATGCTATATGGGTCTATATTATTCTTGGTGTTAAGGGTGTATTTTTCCATTTGTCACCACTCTGATGGTATCTCATCCAGTCTCAAGTAATCAAGAATATCTATATGGTCTCTACTACCTAACCTTTCTTGTAAACTCCAGACTGTTGTATCTTCTTTTATTATTATTATTTTTTTGCGGTAGGCAGGCCTCTCACTGTTGTGGCCTCTCCCGTTGCGGAGCACAGGATCCGAACGCGCAGGCTCAGCAGCCATGGCTCACGGGGCCAGCCGCTCCACGGCATGTGAGATCTTCCCGGACCAGGGCACGAACTCGTGTCCCCTGCATCGGCAGGCGGATTCTCAACCACTGCGCCACCAGGGAAGCCCTGTTGTATCTTCTTAATCAATCTATCCACTTGGATATCTTATCATCATTTTAAGCTTCATGTGTCTAAAACTGAGTTCCTGATCTTCTGTTCAGAAACCTCTCCTACTCCATCTTCTTTATCTTAGTTAATAACTACTTAACTTCTAGTTGCTCAGGCCAAAAACTTTAGTCATCCTTCATGCCTCCTTTTACTTTCACCTTGAATATCCAATTTATAACTAAGTTCTGTTGAGCTCTTTCTTCAAAATATGTCAATAATCTAACCACTCCTTACCACCTTCCCTCCTAGCATCCTGATCCAAGTCTCTGTTGGTTCTGACCCAGACTACCCTAATAGGCCCCAAGTGGTATTTCTGTATTGACCTATCTTCAAGTGTATTCTCAGAAGCCCAAGTGATTCCTATAAAATTGAAGAAAACATTCTGCTGCATGAAACTTTACAATGACTTATAATAAAGCTATGAGTGGCAATAAATTCTGATTTGCTAACCTGACTTCTCTCTTGTCACTCATCCCCTTCACTTGTGTTAAAGTCAAACAGACCTCTTTTCTTTTCCATGTGGAGAGGATGAGACTTTAGCTAAAAGGGATCTTAGTGAATACCTAAATATCCTCTCCTTTACTCTGCAATTACTCTGGCTGTATCTTCTTCATAGAACAAGTAAATCTGTAATTACCGTGTTTATTCATCATATGTTTATTATTTTTTCTCTGTCTTGAACAGCCAATAGTTTAGCTCTTACTCCAAGTGTGTCTCAACGTTCCTTATCAGTATAAGGTAAAGAGAGGGCAGTTTAGTCAGCAGGCTCCATAACACCTATTATTCTCTTTTACCTCTACAACATAAAAATTCTCTTCCTACCCTGGAATCTAGAAACACATGAATGCCAGCTGAAGAGGTTGAGGTAACATGAATCTGCTCATATGTATTTATTTTCAGGGACCATAAGTTCTAGAAAAACTATACATAATTTTAGGTTCAGTTTAATTTATTTATACAAAATATGAAACTAGATTTCCCCCAAGCATCTCCATTGAGCATTTTACTCTGTTATCTCCTCAAGGGGCTATATTAGGTCATCCTTTCTCATCATGCTATCTTATTATTAGAAAAAAAATCATCATTCTAATGATGATTTGCTGAGGCTCAGTAAGTTTAATAAGACCTAACATGTTGTCGGTAGTACTCATTACTTTCATTTGTTCAACAAATATTTAGTGAATGTCCACTCTGTGCCAGAAACTGTCCTATGTTTTGCGGATACAATAGTCAATAAGACAGCAAAAAATAGTCTAGCATCATGGACCTTAATTTCTGGTTGTGAGGGGGTGGGAAAGAAAACAGTCAATCAGTCAATAGATAAGATAAATAAATAAATGACATATTAAATAATGAGAAATACTAAGTACAAAAACATAGCAGGAATGAGCATAGGAGTGTTAGGGGAGGGGTGTCGTTAAAAATAGGGTTATAAGTAAAGGCCTCCTTGAGAAAGTGATGTTTGAGTAAAGACCTGAAAGAGGGGTGTGTGCAAGCTAAGAAAACACTTTGGGTGGGGAGGGGGAGAGAACTCCAGACACACGGACTACAGCAAGTGTGTGCAATCAGTGGCCTTGGCTGTGGATGTGACTGGGTGTAACCTAGGATTAGCAGTGAGGCTACTGAGGCTGGGGCAGAATTAGCAAGAGGAGAGCAGTAGATGTCTTCGTTTTCAAAACTTTGGTTTTTACTCTAGAAGTGATGGGAAACCCTTAGAGGGATTTGAGTAGGAGTGACATGATGGTGTCAAATTGACTAGTATTTTCTTTTATCCTCCTCTAATCCACACCATATTGCCAAATCTCCAAGGGCAAAACAAACTAATTTACATTTTATTGTGGTGTAAATGTCACATGCTTTCAAAGCATGAGCATTTACAGACATAGAGATTTTATCTTTTGAAAAATCCCAACAATGTCTTCTTCAAATTATCTTCTGAATATTACTATTTGCCCTTTAAAAATAGAATTTTATGTAAGAAAGATTTTAGAAATATGTACAGTATGATAAAAAGAAAGTGTCATACAATTCAAGATAAGCAAAATCCCCTTGCCTAAGGCTGCCAGAAAACCCCAGTGTCATGGCAGGCTAGAAAACTAGCCTTTGGAGACTGCAATTATTGACCCCTATTTCTGAGAAGCAGCATTTAATTGAACTCCTCTTACTAACTCCATTTTCTAGAATGAACAGAGGCCCTTTTGCTTAGCTCTAGATGAACATTATCAAAATGAAATGCCATTACTTAGGCACCTCTTGCAAGCATTTTGTTCACCTTTATTGGTACTGTAGCTCATATTTAAATCTTTTCATCTGTCATTTTCATTTCTTAGGGCAGGGCAATCTAATGTGTTTGCTGTTACTCTACAATCAGCATAAAGCAAGTTTAGTAAGCAGTAAAACTATATTTGCCAAGGAAGACACTGGATGAGGATGTTGAGTCCTATTCGCATGTACTATGCCTGCCAGGACATGTGGTAGAGAAGATAAAAGTAAATTCTATTGTGCCATAATCATTAAACCCCACATTTGTCACTGAACGTGCAGGGAAAAATGCACTGAAAACCCTAGGGTCATTGCAAGTGGAAAGATTCCTAAAACTGTAATGCTACCTTTATGAACAACAGCATCATGAATTTTAGCATCGCTTTGAAAGAATTTGTAAACCTGAGACTTTTCAGTCTAGTCTAGTTTCTTTCCTGATTACCAATTGCTAAGGTCTAAGTGTTTGCGCTCCCCCAAAATCCATATGGTGAAAACTAATACCCAATGTGACGCTATTTGCAGATGGGACATTTGGGAGTTAAGTAGGTTATGAAAGTGAAGACCTCATGATGGCATTAGTGTTCTTATGATAGGAATAGGGAAGTTCTCCCTCGCTCCTACTGCCATGTAAGGAGACAATGAGAAGATAGCAGTCTATGAACCAGAAAATGGGCCCTCATCACATTGTGAATCCACTGGTGCCTTGATCTTAGACTTCTACCTTACAGAATTATGAAAACTAAATATTTGTTGTTTATAAGCTACCTAGTCTATGATATTTTGTTACAGCAGCACAAACAAAATACGACATCAGACTATCAACTTTTTGTTCGTTAATGCAGTCTTAAAAATTCTTCCATTAAAAATGTTTATTGAGGGCTTCCCTGGTGGTGCAGTGGTTGAGATCCGCCTGCAGATGCGGGGGACACAGGTTCGTACCCCGGTCTGGGAGGATCCCACGTGCCGCGGAGCGGCTGGGCCCGTGAGCCATGGCCGCTGAGCCTGCGCGTCCTGAGCCTGTGCTCCGCAATGGGAGAGGCCACAACAGTGAGAGGCCCGCGTACCGCAAAAAAAAAAAAAAAAAAAAAAAAAAGTTTATTGAACATGATCATATAATCATTAGGATACTGTTGATCATATTATATATCTCCTTTATTTTGTTAATGTGCAAATTGTTTTGGTGTTAAGATTTTAAACCAAAAACTCACACATTATATTTTGGCTTTTAAAATCTTATTTGCATGTCTATATTCTGTTTTATTAATGATCCTACTAAATCAACAGTGCCTTATTTTATTATTTTTACACAATTCCGGATTTGATTTACTAATATTAAAAGGAATTTTGCATTTATTTTTTTTAATGATATTGAAGGTCAAATTTTTGTTGTTATTATTAGATTTTCCCCCAGAAAAGATTATGGTAGTCTCCCCAAATGAGGTGCAGTGTAACTGCTCTTTTTTTTCCCCCCTCTGGAAGTTTTAACGTAATATTCAACTTTTTTTCCTTTGGGTGTTTGGTTATTTTCATCAACAAAGACATTTTGGCTTGGATTTTTCTTCATGGAATGTCTTTAATTAAAGATTAAACTGCTTTAGTAGCACTCTACAAATTGAATGCTACTATTTATATCAGATTTCATAAATGGAATTTGTCCATTTCATTTAAAGTTTATAACTTATTGGTATAAATAATTTAAAAATAATACCCCAGGGCTTCCCTGGTGGCACAGTGGTTGAGAGTCCGCCTGCTGATGCAGGGGACACGGGTTCGTGACCCGGTCTGGGAAGATCCCACATGCGCCGGAGAGGCTGGGCCCGTGAGCCATGGCCGCTGAGCCTGCGCGTCCGGATCCTGTGCTCCGCAACGGGAGAGGCCACAACAGGAGAGGCTCGCGTACCGCAAACAAACAAAACAACAAACAAACAAACAACAACAAAAAAATAATACCCCATTATTTTCTTTTTAATATCGGAAGCATCTTAGATGATGTCTTCTATTTTATTTCTGACACTGTGTTCTTAAAGAGGTTTCTTTATTTTCCTTGATCAGTTTTATGAGAACCCTTTCAGTCTCTGGTTTTCTTATCTGTAAAATGGGGAAAATAGTAATCATTTCATAGGAATGGTGTAATAACGGGATATTATTTCAATGTTAAAAACTTACGACAGTTCTTAGAACTTAGCAAGTTCTCAATACAGGTTACCTGCTGACTAATACTTCTATTATTATAAATTCTTCATATTTTTATAACCTTACTAGGACCTTCTGCAGCATAAGACAAAGAAGAATACACATGGGGTGGGATAGGGAGGGTGGGAGGGAGACCTAAGAGAGAGAAGATATGGGGATATATGTATATGTATAACTGATTCACTTTGTTATAAAGCAGAAACTAACACACCACTGTAAAGCAATCATACTCCAATAAAGATGCTAATAAAAAAAAAAAGAAAGCAGAATATTGGTGCTGGTTGCAAATCAGCATGAGGATGAGGCCAATTCATAAAAAAGCACCAGTGCCTCAGAAGGTTTTTCTTAAAAAACCTCTTCAGCTACTGGACAGCTTTTCAGTATTGAGCCCATAGACAACGAGGTGAGGCAGTAGAGTTTTGATGAGTCAAAGAAATACAGCAACCTCATTGTGGCCAGTTAGTGATGAAGACTATCTGCCTCCTCTCTACTTCTTTCCCACTATTGAGTGTTAGAGAACAGAAGCGAGGAAAATGTGTGTGGGGACAGGTACTTACTCCTACTCCCAATAATTCAATTCATTCAAAACTACCTTGCTAGCTTCAGGTAGTGGGAGTGGTGAATGGTTTTCAATATGATTTAGTCTTAATAACCAACCAAATAAAAATAGAGAATGGGATTCCTGTCCTTAATAAAAAGTAAATAAAGAGTTACAGAATCTGATTAAGACTTATTGTATGGGAAATGCAGGTTTTAATATACATCTTGGTAGGTACAGTTAATCAGGCAGCTAAATACAAAGATAGATGGAAGATAGATATAAACACATACAAATAAATACACACTTACTTCGGGAGATTAGGGCAATAGTGTGGGAGGGAGGGATAAATGTATTAGTTAATGTTGGTTGTTGTAACAAATTTTAAAATAGTAATGAAAGATTGTCATCGTTTAATTTCAAAATGAGTGTTTCTACCTTCCAAGCAGTGATTGATATTTCAAATCTCTTCCATCTTATGCCTCCCCCATGTCCTAGGAAACATTATTATTATTATTTTTTGGCCACCAGGTACTGATTTCACTCCTCTTCTCATACACGAAAAACATACTCTTGTATCAATGGTGTCAACCCAAGTCCAATGCAGTCATTGCCTCCAGCTTAAAATCCTAAGTTACCATGTGATATATAGTCTTTTCTTCTTCCAACTGCTTATATCCTATAATTTATTAATTCTCTATATTCCATTCTTTTCTGTTTGAAAATTGTCCAGTTCTGCTCTGTTCACATGGAAATATGTAAAATATGACTTAAAGTGAAAGGAAAAGTCAATGTGTATTATCATACCAACTACAGCTCTTGGAGCTATAAGCTCTGTGTGCTGTCCTCTATGTCATTGCAGGTAACAGTTTTAATAAATACTGTTTATTAAATACTGTACCACTGCATATAATAGTTTTCCACCTCCAGCCTCCAATAAGTTTCTTTGCCATCTTCTATTGCAAAGCCAATATCATATATTTTAGGAGTTATTTTCATAGCTCTTTCTCACCTATTTCTTTATTACTTAAATTATCAGAGCAGTAAAACACACACAACTCTGTAATCTCTTAGATCAGTAGAAGTATATTTTCCACTCACATAAAGAGCAAGGGAATGTTTCTGGTCAGCAGGTTGTTCTTTTCTGTGCAATGATTCAGGATCGTTGGTTATCCTCCTTTCAAGTTTCTACCTTTTCACAGGTTTAATGGTTTCCAGTGGAATAGCACATGAGAAGTGACAATGGACTATGCTAAATGTGTCACCCATTACTTCCACTCACACTCCTTTGGGCAGAACTCAGCGATGTGACTTCCCAACTGCAGGGATCATATGTAAAAACAAAGGAGCTGAGAAATGCAGATGGATGTGTTATTTGTGCAAGGCAAAGACGAAAAAGAGTTTAGTGAATCATTAGCTTGTCTTCTCACAATATACTAATAAGTTAAGTTCTATTTGTGATAAGTTTTGTTCTGATATCATCTAGCATGAAATTTCTATAAAGGTAGAAATCATATTTGATTTTAATATAATTTAAATCCTAGGAGTTAACCTGTGTTATAAACTATGATAAAATAATCTATTTAATTAATGATTATCCACTAGGTAGTTGGGTATAGTTACCTTTTAAAATTGTCATTACTGAAGAACCTTAAGAAAAGTGGCTATTATCTGAAGTAACTGCTTGAAAAGAAAGGGGTAGGAAAACAAGGCTTTGTAAAAATAAAAGGATCATGGGACTAGAGACATCATTAAGAGTATGATGATAGATGGGTCACTGACATGGAATTAAGAATTTACCTAGATGATGAAAGATATTCATAAGTCGAGGAGGAGAGGAAGGGAATGAACAAGAATCAATGTTAAAGGAAACTGGAAGTCTGTTTACTCCATGTAGAGTTCTGTGTACCAATAATAATAATAATTGGTAATAATACCAATAATTATTCATATTTATGACATTTGTTCATACTGTCATTGTTTTATATGCAGAAGTTATGACAGTCATTTAAAAAATACCACCCCCTCATTATGGTTGTTGTAGATCTCTGTATACAGGGTGTATTCAAGGAACACCTCTGGCTGACTGATAATTTTTAGAAATCTCCTTAAAATGGAAAAAAAAAGAATGTAAATATTAAATTCACATCAGCATAAACCCTTAAAGCATTAGTTTGATAGTCATTAGTGCTATCATTATATTTTGAGAAAAAGCATTTCAATAGTATTAAAAATGTAAATACTGCTTTACACGACATGAACTTCACATTTTTCTATACTCCAAAGTTCAGAAAATCAGTCTCATTGAAAAGCACTATCACCTACATAGTGCACCATAAAGCATCACAATGAACAAGGATATTGTAATACACTGATTGAAAATAAGCCCCCTTAGTAATAGGAGAAGAAGCAGGGATTTCATAGTTTTGGGAATTTTTATTACATCGGGAGTCTGAATTACATTTTTGTCATATATATTTTAGTGTATTTTGGCAGCAAACACATTGTTTCATATAGAAAATTCTTTAGAAGACTTGACTTCAACTGAGGTGAAATAAAAAATGTACCTGAAGTTCATAGTGTCTGCCATGTAATTAGTTCCCTTGCTGCTGGCATAGTAGGATGTGAAATTATGGTTCCTATACCTGCTGAATCAGCCTTTTCTAGTCCAATCTTAGTATTATTACTACTAATATTTTTCTCTTTCTTTGGCTGTTCACAGTCCCATGAGGCTTCTCAATCAAGAATATCAATAAAAGACTGAGCAATTCCATATGGCTGTGTGGTGGAGAATGTAGAAAGGGTTATTGGTCAGAACATTCAGGGAGATGAGTTCTAATAGTCTGTGCCTTCAAAGGCTATAATTTCAGTGATAATTAGAAGAAATTACCAGTGTGAGTCTGTTTCCAGTGGTATAATGTACTGTGTGTTTGAAACTTCCTCTAAAATATTGGATAATTATCATCCAGGTGTGGGAGAAAACAAAACACCATAAATCATCTTGACTTTATTTGCATCTTAATATCAAGATCTTGCCAGCAACTAAAATCAAGTTCTTAATACAGATGTTTCAAAAATCAAAACCAAAAAATGTTCTAAGTGTTTTGGAAAGTTTTATGGCAACGTGACCCAGTGAAAAGTCGATAGCTGTGAAATCTAACAGCTGTGGGTTTGAATTCTGATACCTATTTGGAATGTGAACTTGAACAAAAGAGTTGCTATTTATATCTTTACTTTTCTCATCTGTAAAATAGAAATGCAGTAAATAATTTACAGTATTTTAAACTATTAAAATAATAATAATCTATATAAAACCTTCACATACACTACTAAGCATATTGCAGTTGCTCAACATATTGCAATGATATTTTTTGGATATTTTAAAATTCAAATGAGACTGGAAATTATTCAGTAAATCTTAGTTGCCATCAAATGATTTTTTGAACTTTATGGACGGGACTGCTTGTTGCCAGCACCTTTGCTCCTAAGAACATCTAATTTGGAATCTCATTTTATGGGCACTGATCCCTGCATTGGCTGTCTGTATTTTGGTTCACAAATTTGAGCTGAGTACCTATTTGATATAAGGCCCAATTCCTTGAATCCTAAGACAAAAATAAAAGTTTGAGCTTGAAATCCTATAATTCTGTTAATTGCAACCAAGAAAGGAAGGTGTTTGAAGAGACTAAAAGATTTGCCTAAGAAAAAGCAAAATGAGAAAAGAGAGAAATGGTGAAAACAGCCATTCCCAAAGGAACAAAAGGCAGAAAACTAAAATGTATATGCAACATATTACAACTAATATTAGTAACCTAGAATAGGATCTTTAAGCAATCAAAGCCAATATTTTTGAGTTACAATTATCTTTATGATTTTCTGGGTTTTCTTTGTTCTTCTGGCCTAGGTTTTCTTTCTAAAATCCCACCTGTTTTTTCCACTTAATTTTAGAGTATCTGTTCAATTTGTCTTCTTAATTCACTAATGGGAACCACCTTATTCTCATTTATACTTAACTTATAGATGGTGTTTTAAGGGTTAAGAAGACCACCTGTATATATTCTACTCTCATGGTTTTGATAAGCCAGTATATTTTCTGAATTTAATCCTATCATGAGAGTCCTACCCTCATCACCTCATCTAAACTGAATTCTCTCTGAGGGGTCCCATATCCAAACACCATCACAATGGAGGCAGGTAGGGCTTCAACACAGAATTCGGGGAGGACACAATTAAGTCCATAGCACTCACATAGAGAAATTTATAGAAAGTACGTTTACAGAATGTTTTCATGGAACCCAAAGAAAGTGAATTAAGTAGACATGTTTCATTTAAACTTGAAAGCTCTGAAAAAAGGAAGTTATTCTCTTGTCTCACAGGACTTCTTATCCCCTCACCTCCATTTCTCTTATTCTACCTGTCTTATCACCCTCTTACTCAAAATGCTTTTCTTTTGTTTCCTATGACAGTTTGCATATGACTCCTAAGAAACATAATCCAAGAAGGATACAGTTCTCTTGTTGTAACTACCAGAGGAATAAAACTGATTTCTCTATATTCTGAATCTTCTATATTCAAGCTACAAGTATTAACCTAGGCATCTTGAAGAGTGAATTTTTTGGGTCTGGTGGCACCCTTGGCCAAACCAGCAATGGTTGTGTGTATGAGGTCAGAAATTCCATCTAGACAAAGGAATTTAAGATCTAAGAAATTAATTATAAATGTGACTAGTATAGATAATGTGCACATTACTCTTCCTTCTAATTTCAGAAGTGAGAATGAATTTTAACCAGCAGAAGGTTACAGATTTTGAGGTTCTTGCAGAGATCAGTACCACACACCGCATGCATAAACTGTCAGAACTGAGGCAAAACTGTTCAAAAGGATTCACTTCCTATCTAATAAATTCTTAGATTCCTTAGATACAATCTTGTCAAAGCAACTCATTTCACAGCTGAAGTAACAGACCAGAGTTATAAATTGACTTGCTTGAAGTTTAATGACAAAGTAGTGAAGAAGATGAGATTAGAACCAAAATCATGTGACACCAGGAATAACTCTTATTCCAGTACACCATGAGTGATGCTTAAGATGTTTTAGTCAAAGCACATGCATATGTGTGTATCCAACTGAATGATTATGATATACATGTACAGACACATATAATTCAGATACATTAGAGATGTAAAACACTTCTGCATATTAAACAAAATTTAGAAACTTACTGTTATCATCCTGTAATTGGGAGAGTATTCTGCTCATGATGGAAACTTCGGAATCATTTCTAATTTGATTAATTAAATCATATGTCTTAAAAGCTTTTATGGCAAACATATACTAAATATAAATAATTGATAAGAAATATAACATAACATTTTAAAGAAATGCAACTAATACAACTGGAAAAAAGGATTTCAAACTACTTGCTGAATAGTTAATAATAATTACCTACAAGAATTCTGATTTTAAAAAAATAACAGAACAAATCCCATTTTAAAAAATTGAGCAGGGCTTCCCTGGTGGCGCAGTGGTTGAGAGTCCGCCTGCCGATGCAGGGGACACGGGTTCGTGCCCCGGTCCGGGAAGATCCCACGTGCCGCGGCGCGACTAGGCCCGTGAGCCATGGCCGCTGAGCCTGCGCGTCCAGAGCCTGTGCTCCGCAATGGGAGAGGCCACAACAGTGAGAGGCCCGCGTACCGCAAAAACAAAAAACAAAACAAAAATTGGGCAGATGGTGCGACTACAAAACCTTCACTAGAATGCAAATGGCCAGTAACCATATGAAAGTGTTCTCACTTGATAATAATTCTGAAAATGGCAAATAAAACAAATATATAATATTATCTATCAGATTGACAAAAAATGAAAATTATTCAAAGTAACCAGTATTAAAAGCATCACAACTTCATCATATCTTTACAATAATAAGCACTACCCTGATTTTAACAAGTGTTTTGTTTTTTGCCTGTTTTTGATCTTTATATAAACCATTTCTTTGTGTATAACAGCTGCTTCTGCTAAACATTCTGTTAATTAGGTGTACCCATGCTAGTGAATGTGCTATGCACACTTCTATTGAAATTTTTAAGTCTTTTTAAATTTTGGATTTATTTATTTATTTAACATGTTTATTGGAGTATAATTGCTTTACAATTCTGTGTTAGTTTCTACTTTATAACAAAGTGAATCAGTTATACATATACATATGTTCCCATATCTCCTCCCTCTTGCGTCTCCCTCCCTCCCACCCTCCCTATCCCTCCCCTCTAGGTGGTCAGAAAGCACCGAGCTGATCTCCCTGTGCTATGTGTCTGCTTCCCACTAGCTATCTATTTTACGTTTGGTAGTGTATATATGTCCATACCACTCTCTCACTTTGTCACAGCTTCCAATTTTTTGTTCTGAGAATAATTGCTATGAATTTTTTTGTATTAATACTTGTCTTTTGGTGCAGAAGTGCACAGACTTCTGCTGGGAATATTCATGTGAGTGAAACTGCTGTGTCAAGGGCTATGCATGTATACTGAGTTTAAATGTTTTCTAAAGTGGTTATACCAATTTTCACTCTCAACAACCATGTAAGACATTTCTTAATGTGTCATATCCTTTCTGAAACTTTGCATTTTTTTAAGTATTAGCAATTGTGTTGTGTATGTAAGGGTACTTAATTTTCATTTTAATTTACATTTTACTGATTACTGGAGAAGCTGATCATAATTTCATAATTCTATTGATAATTTGGTGAGATTCTCTTGTAAAATTCTTGTTCAAGTCTCTTAATGACTTTTCTATTAGACTCTCTTTTATTCTATATATTTATTTCCCTATCATCTATCAGTCTATCTTTTTACATCTATGTATCTATAAAGCTTTACATAATTTTTGCTTGTTTTTAAAAGTACTTGTATTTTTCTTGTATGTGAATTTGCACTGTATCTTTAAAGGTACTTGTATTTACTTGTATTTTAATTTCTAAAGCAGTTTTTTGATGAATAGAAGTTTTTATTTGTAATGTGATGTAGTCTTTACTCAACTTCACAATAGTGGGAAGTAAAGAATGTTACCACCTGTCTAAGTGTGACAAGTAGAAAAGTTGAAGCAGAAAGATGTAATAGTCTTAACCAATTGTCACAAACTTGGCTTAATTCACAAATTTTACAAAATGATATGACCACATGACATATATTGGTAGTGCCCCTCCTACATCTTGGAATGGGTCAACATAAGTGAGGGGTCCTAAAGTTTATGCTGCATTATTTCATGGTTACTATGTCTCTTTTTCTATACAATTAATGAATGTGTTTTGTTACTGTCTGTCTCCCCTACCAGAGTATAAACTCCAGATGATTAAAAATACTTTTATTTTTCCTCACATTGTGTCCCCAAAGCCTAGAACAGTATTTGGCACAGAAGAAGCCCTAATAAATGTTGATTGAAAGAATAAGTGCATGCAATAAACAATAAAAAATATGTACCAGAAACAGAGAGAACCCAATGGATGCAGGGACTAACACCGTGCAGAATTTTGTATCCATGACTGATCATAGTACAATTTAAGTTTTTTTATAATTTTATTTCACTTTATGAGCTATTTATTTCACTATTCTCCTCAGTAAAAATGAGAGAATTTCACTGAAAGCTAAGCTCCCTTTTAACACTATATTTCTTAATTCTTTATCCTACCACCTAGAAGCTATGATACTCTGATTCTCTCTCTCTTCTAGTGGTAAAATATTTTAAGGACCCTGAAATGTTTTATAGGGCATTGTAATGCAAATTAAAACACATGAATGTCAATAAGTATATCAAAAAAGTAGCAGTATGTGCCTGGTACATGTTGAGTCTTCAATAATGGTAGTTAATTGGAAGTGTTACCAAACAAATGAGCCAAGTACTGTTAATTAGTGATCGATGCTCATCTCAAAATAAAGTTTAAAGTCAATTCTGGAGTTTAAAGCCCCTCCATCTGAAGTCATAGTCCAAGAAGATTTCCTTAAGGATATTAAGGAAAGAAGAGGAAGAAGATAAGTTTACTTCAGCTTTGATAATTTATTTCCTGAAGCAGTCAGAAATAAAATAGCACAAGTTAATTTAATACACTCTCTGATCTATTTTCAGGCATGAAGAGTCAGGTCATAAGAGAGTGAGGCAAAAGGAGAAAAAAAATAATTCGGACCAACTTGTCTTTCTGCCTGAGGGATTGGATTTGAGGAAACCAGCTGAGCATATGTTTTCTCTATATATACTTTGGAAAAGGAATACGAATGGGGAAAAGTCAGCGATTAGTCGATGGGAGTTTTACTGCAACATGATAGTAGTCCAAACTTCAAATTCAGTACTGTTTGGAAGTGACATATTGCCCTATTGATCTGGAAGTGGGGGAAAAAATCATATGCTTCATGAGAAAATAAATTCTGGATTAAAACCATCAGTCATGAATACCATTCAGGCATTCAGTTGCAAATAATGCTAACTTTTTAGAGGTTGTTTTTATTGTGGGAATAAACATTTCTATAATAAATTCAATAGTTCTTATTAACTTCATTTAAATAACAATATGATTTACTGTAAAAGTACTCCTGAATAAAATTGATACTCTTTTCTATTGAGGTAATATATCTTATACCTACTCTATGGAGTTATCAATATTTTCTTTCTCCATAAAGATGTTACTAATAGGACATTGGCACAAAATAGAATACATAAAAAGTGTAATGATCAGATAAACTGTTCTTAGAGCAAGTATAAAGGCAGAGCCTTTATGAACCTATCTCAAACCCTCAGTTAGCTTCCTATAGTACCCATGATCATTCTGAAACATTCTAAGTATGATAATATTTTGTTTTATTTTGAATTTTAAGGTTTTTTGTGACCAAAGAACTGCCTCATACATCCTTGAATCACTCATTAGCAAAGTAAAATAAATATCTAACAAATATTTGTTGAATAGCAATTCATAGTATATCTTTCCTACTTCTTTCATTCATTCATTAATCCAACATATAATTTTTGAACTTTTATTATTTGCAAGTCTTGATCTAGGACCCCAATTCTATGTATGTTATGCTGTTTCATTCTGCCTTTTATGTTTCTTAACCTTACTCCCAGTCTCATTCTTTTGTCTCTCCTTTCTTCATTTTACCTGTATATCTTTCTTGTAGTACCCTAATTCATGTTTCAGCTATATTTAACCTGCAGATAAATCCAACCACTGAGATCTTAACTGTTTTTACTGTGTTTTTGTTTGGGTCCAGAATTTACATTTTGAATTTTTTTTATTTTGAGTTTTTGCAGATATTCTTGTCATTATTTTTCTCAATAAATTTAAATTTTCAAAAATTATAGCCTAGTGTTAGCATATTGGGTAGAGAAGACAGAAGCTCAGTATATGTTATGAGGTGCATCTCTCGTGTGTTCTCATCTCCTGCAGCCATATGGAACACGGTGTGATTTAATATCTCAATAGATTACTGTGCTATGCTCTTTTATCAGTGAACCATGGGACTTGGAAAAAATAATAACCTCCATTCCACTGTCTGTATCACTATGCCCTCTCCTAACTATGGAGTAGACATGTGCCCTATTACCTAGGTCTTTATTTTGAGCCAGATTTGCACCAAGACAATAATTTCCATATAAAAGCCAGTAGGGCTGCATGAATGATAGTCTCTCAAGAGTATCTAAGGACAGTTTACACAAAAAGTTATTTCACCTCCTTTTTACAAGAGAAGATTCACTTGGAAAGTCTCCTTATTCAAAATACTTTCTTTAGTTTGGATATAAGTATTTTTGTCTTAGATAAAAGGTACTATACCAGTCAGAGAGGCTACCATAGATCCCCTAATATTTCAGGGACCAGCAAAATCTAATCTTTTCCCTGGGCTCTCAGAAGCAACTGAAATTTATCCTCTGGCATTTTTGCCATTACTCACATTGTACCCCTCCAACCTGACAACCAACCAGCTGTGTATCTCTCACTTTTTTTCCAGTGTAATTTCCCTCAAGGATCCTAACTCTGTGTAGCAACAGTGCTCTGAGGCAAGGAAACAGCAGTGTGAGAACAGAAAAGGCTGGCTTTCATTCTGTCTTTCTCCAGAGTATCTTGGATAGAAATACAACCTTTTAACAGATCTGACCATGTTCTCATTATAACACATTGCTACAGAAAGTTTTCTGTAGTTCACCTTAGTTCTATCCCCACTCACCACTCTTACCATTAGTAAAGTTTTACATGATTATCACTACCATTTATAGAATGCTTGCTATGTGCCCAGCTTATAAGCACTTTTCGTTATTTCTTTCAATATTCATAGCAACTCTGTGAAATAAATATGACCGTTAATCCCATTATAAAGATAAAGAAACCAAAGTTAAGAGATATTTAGTATCTTATCTAAGATTACATAGGTGATAAGTGATGGGGACAGGAACCTGAGCTATTACCCATTGCACTAGATTGTACTTCTTCACCCTAATTTTTATCAAGTCACTAATACAAATTTGAACCAAATCTTGAATCAAAGACAAAACAAACCACACTTATTACTTTGAACCTTTGAATAAATATACATATTTGTTTTGTTTCTGAGCCATGATTGAATCACCCACTGAAATAGTTCAAGCCAGACAGAGACTAAATACTTCCTAATTTTATAGAGCTGGAATAATGAGCATCAAACTAAACCAACCTTATTTGGTCTGTTTTTCTTTTTGTACCCCAAGTCCTAAGAGAAAGATTATTTTCAGCTGTATTCACAGAAAAGTAATTCTCTAGGAGCCTGCCAGTTCTAAAGCTGGGAGCCCAGGAGAACCACGAAAGGTTCTTTTTCCCTCCTTAGCCCAGGAGCATACTCTCTTGTCCTTCCTGTTATAACCACAAACACAAGCTCATTAAACACCCCCTGTTATTTTTGTTTCTTTAGATATAAGTACTTATTAAAAGTTTTAAGAACTTTGGACACCAACTCAGAAAACTTTCATGTAAATATTCTATTACTAAGCTTCCCCAGCTGCATATTAAAAACTTTGTGGTCCACAGAGGTGTATCTGTGCTCCAGCTATACTATATAACAACAGTGGCAAATTTTGAGGTTTAATTAAAGGATACTTATTATAGCTGCATGGCACAGGAATGTTGGATGACAAAACCCTGGTGTTGTGAAATTAATTACATCACCATAGTGAACTCCGTGCATGTGGAAAACTTGAACCCAAAGAAACAACTCATTAATCTTCACGAACTCTCCTAAGGTAAATGAATTATTTTTTTGTGTTCACAACAAGCCTTTGAGTGGTAAGCTCTGAGTAATTTTTCCTCATTATAACAATTGTATATGTTGCAGAAATAAATTAAATCTAAGAAATACTGAATGTTAACAAATGCAAACAATTTTGGTGAGCCCCATTCTTTAAATCCCTGAAAAAAGCTCTTTAAAAAAGCCTTAGTTACAATTTTTAGCTACTATTTATTTGACACTACAAACCACACATACACTGGGAGCCTTGTCTTTTTTAATAGCAAGACATTTCTAATTTTGATGCCACTATCCCCAGTTTCTAATATGAAGCACATATTAGTCAAGCAACAGAAGTATGTAACTAAGTAGTTACTCAATTGATAATGGTGGAGTCAGGTTATGAATCCAAGCTCTATTAGTTGAATGTTATGAAGCAAAGTCAACAAATAAACAAACCAGCCAAGTTTCCAGGAGAGAGAAGATGCAGGGGAACTTGATAAAGTATTAGTGATTCGAAACTTAAAGTGCTTGTGTTTCAGATGATTTGCTTGTGGCTGGAATTGTTTCCTATTGTATTTCCTTGGAAATCCCTTAATAATGTTTTAAAATCAGATGGTACACACAACAAAGTCATATTTATTAAAGTTATGCACTGAAAAAAGTATAATTCAAATGTGATAGTTATTATGATTAATAACATTATCTCTGGACAACTAATAACTGAAGAGGTGAAAATGGTGAGGCATAATGTTTTGGCAATAAGCTATGCTTTTTTTCCACCTGTGATGAGTTACAGGAGTTTAAACACAATGGAATCCTCAGCATCACACAACACAGAAGACACTGCTATTTGGTAGAGTCAGCATCACCAATTTATACCCATCTTTCAGAGTTGATGGATATTTGTCTATCACCTTCTTTGGCTTAGCATTTCCTTTAGTTACAGTAATAAAGAATAGAATAGAATAGAATAGAATAGAATAGAATAGAATAGAATAGAATAGAATAGAATATATAGCTCATTGGTATTGGGCTCAAGGCCTCATTATTTCTGGCAAACAATAAATATGGTAGCACATGGCTCAAAATCAGGGTTGACATGTGTCAGGTTTGTCCCAGGATGTCCTTAGTGGTTGTTGACAAATCCATTCTGATTGGTCAATGCTTATCCCTTACCTGATATGAAATATTCATACTACTACCTCTGCCTTTAATTATAGTAATTTGGAAAATACGATGCATACAATTAAGACTCTACTCTAGCATCTTCTCTAGACCTCTATCATAATATTTAACATATTGTTAGAAATTGTGTCTCCCCTTTTCCCTTCCCATCATACTCTGAGCTCTTTGAGGACAGATAAAACATCTTATCAATGTTGTGTTCTTAGAGACACACACAGTGCTTTTCATAGAGTACATGCTCCATAGATATTCCTTTGATTGGAAATTAAACTCCACAAGATTTAAGCCTGCCATAACATAGTCTATAGGGATAATGGTAACTCCAATTCTATATTTTTCTGAATGCAGAATGGCAGTCTGCCACTCTTTTTCTTTCTTTTTATACAGGAATATGATTTTAGAATATTACGAGCTTAAGAGATGGTGCTCTAGAGAAGTAGCAACATGAAGATCAGTTTCCCACAGTGACGGGCCCTTCAAATGCTCTAATAAGTGCTCACCAGGAGGCTGACTTTGACCACATACTCTAATCTCTCTTTTACCGTTTGTTTCCATTTTCCTTTGGTCACCAAACTTAAAAATATATATATATGTATTTATTTATGCATTTATTTACTTTAACATCGTTATTAGAGTATAATTGCTTTACAATGTTGTATTAGTTTCTGCTGTATAACAAAGTGAATCAGCTATACGTATACATATATCTCCACATCGTTTCCCTCTTGCATCTCCCTCCCACCCTCCCTATCCTGCCCCTCTAGGTGGTCACAAAGCACCGAGCTGATCTCCTTGTGCCATGCAGCTGCTTACCACTAGCTATCTACTTTACATTTAGTAGTCTACATATGTCAATGCTACTCTCTCACTTCGTCCCAGCTTACCGTTTCCCCTCCCCATGTCCTCAAGTCCATTCTCTACATCTGTGTCTTTATTCCTGTCCTGCCCCTAGGTTCATCAGAAACATTTTTTTTCTTTAGATTCCGTACATATGTGGTAGCATATGGTATTTGTTTTTCTTTCTGACTTACTTCACTCTGTATGACAGACTTTAGGTCCATCCACCTCACTACAGAAAACTCAATTTCATTTCCTTTTAGGGCTGAGTAATATTCCATTGTATATATGTGCCACATCTTCTTTATTCATTCATCAGTCGATGGACACCTAGGATGCTTCCATGTCCTGGCTATTGTAAATAGAGCTGCAATGAACATTGTGGTACATGACTCTTTTTGAATTATGGTTTTCTCAGGGTATATGCCCAGTAGTGGGATTGCTGGGTCATATGGTAGTTCTATTTTTAGTTTTTTAAAGAACATCCATACTGTTCTCCATAGTGACTGTATCAATTTACATTCCCACCAACAGTGCAAAAGGTTTCCCTTTTCTCCACACCCTCTCCAAGTTTGATCATTTATATTTCCAATAAATGTCCCATTTATGACTTTTCAAAACTCCATCCTATTTAACTATGGAATTTACAAATGAGAATATAAATTCCTTAAGGATACGGCCTTTGTCGGTCCACTTCATTTCTGTACAGCTCCGAGTTTAGGGCACATGTAAAGTATTCAATGAATAATTTATTGCAGGGTATTTGGTTTGCTAGGTTTTCCTATTAAGATATTTCTGATATTCCCAAGAAAACAACATCTTATTTCACAAATTCATACTTAGTCATTCTCGTCAGAAATGTTGCTCCAGACTTCTCACAGCTACTGTTCACTGCCTTCATCACCTTCTGTTATTTTGAGACTGACATCCCTCAACTGATACTACTCCACCTCTTTTCCTCAATCATGGACATAGACACCTCCCTCAAAACTGTGTCCTAGATACAGAGAACCTCAAGTTGTTAGAGGGCTTCAAAATTGCCTTTTCACTTTGAATTTTAAATAAAATTTATTGAGTTGTTTCTGCATATTTACCAAAGAAAGGACATATAGCCTTTATATTAAGAAATATATTCTTTTAAAATGTTGATTCATTAAATATACTGCTCTTGCATCCATGGGGCCAATGTGCATCACAAAAACACCAAGCCACAGAGAAGGCAAAAGTAATTAAATTTCACAGTCAACTTGAGATTGTATAGTAAGATGTTGCCTCTTGAGCTGGAGGATAAGATACATTAATTTCCCTAGATTTTTTTCCTTTGACCTCAAGGCACTTAAAACAACATTTAGAAAAAGAAACATAATTTGGGTAGCAGATGTAGTACTGCCTACCTATGCTCGGCACAGACAATTTAGAGCTAGAAGCTTTATAAGCATGAATCAAAATCAGTACTGCACAGTTTAAAGTCCAGGATGGAATGTAGCTAAAGAACACAGGAAAAGAAGTATCTATTTGTTTTGTTTTTCTCATGTCTAAAAGACTGTATATGCAGAGACATTACTTTTTATATAATAGAATCATTGCCCAAACCAGGAAAAGCTGAACCTGTGAAGTTCAAAGTTAAGCTGCAGCAGTCAGGACCCTGAGGTCCCTTCAGAAATGTGTGTCACTCTATAAGGTGGACTTGGCTAGCAAGGCCAGCACCTTTCTTGCTGAGGTCAAGCTGCAACAGTTGGCATCCTGAGGATCACTGTTGCTAAACCCCTGTACTTTATTGAAACCCATGTATTTTTTGAGGTCCATGCACTTGCTTCAGGTCTACACAACCCACAATAAAACAGACATCAGCCCATAAATAGAATTTTTGTAATTAGTCCCAGGTTGACAAGAACAGGTTCTATATGATTTTAGATTTAGAGTCACATGCCAAAGCCTTGGGAGTTAAAAATTATCATATTGTATAACATACTAACCAGCAGAATACACAGATCAAAGACCCTCAAGAACTATGCTCACAATAGGGCCACTAATTCCCAACTATGTATGTTGGCTACACTAGAAGGAAACGTCAACCCTTCCATCTATGTTTTGTTCTCCCAATTACTTATCAACATTCACAACTAATGTGACAGATGTTGGGGAACAACTTGGCTCAATCATCAGCACACCCTTTTCTCACCTAAGTTCCTAATCACTTGAGAGATAGACAAAGGCCTGTTGACAAAGGTCAAAGACATTTATCATATTTGTTTTATCTATAGACCTTCATATATCTATAGAAGTTTGATTCCTAATACTTTTTTTTCCAGGAAACAGGCAGATTTACTTATCTAGTCTCAGACTATGCTAGACAATGCTGGAAGATGGGAAAGAAGTAAGACAAACCCAATCTAGATTGAGAAGTAGAAACAAAATATACAATTATCTAATTTTGCCCAAAGTAGAGCTCTGTATGTATAGCTGGCTAGAGTGGGGGTAGTGACTGGAGGGTTCTTTGGCACAGCAGTCCTCAAACTTTTTGTCCACAACAAAATTTACACACGTAAAACTTACATTCTTACACATTTATTCATGTGAACTATAATATTAATATTTATTGGTTTAAAATTAAAACTAAGAAGATTTAGGGGCTTCCCTGGTGGCGCAGTGGTTGAGAGTCAGCCTGCCGATGCAGGGGACACGGGTTCGTGCCCGGGTCCGGGAAGATCCCACATGCCGCGGAGCAGCTGGGCCCGTGAGCCATGGCCGCTGAGCCTGCGCATCTGGAGCCTGTGCTCCTCAACGGGAGAGGCCACAACAGAGAGAGGCCCGCAAAAAAATAAATTATTTAAAAAAAAAAAAAAAAAAGATTTAGAATTATGTATTTATTTTAAAGTAACAACAATAAACTCATTCTAACATCTTTTTTATACAAAACAACCATATTTTACAACACATAAAAGTAGTGAGAAGAGTGACGCTGTTTTACACTTTTGTAGATTTTTATCCGGTTCAATAGAAGACAATTGAATTCTCGTATGTGCTTTTGTATTCAATCTGTGATATGTTGTTTGGATTGAAGTATAGGAGGAAAATACATTCACATATATATGTAGTTGGGAAAGAAAGATATATTATAATTGTTTTTTTAGATAAAAGCTATTCTTCTTCAATACTATGCTAAATACCAACAATATTAAAATTTAGATTTAGTGTAAAGTCTGGAACTCATATTAATGAACTTTTCATACTTTTGCATATTAAAATCTATTGGCTTATCAGGCACTTAGAATAGACCTTGTGTCTATCATTATTTTGTGATATTATGTATTGGTCATCTTGAAAATATTTGTTCAGTATGTTATGCAGACCTTTCAAATGCTGGCACATTTCATTATATAATATCAAAATATCACTTTCATTAATATTGCCACTGACCTCATCAGAAAAATCTTTATATGTGGGAAGATGTCAAGCTCATATTGGTTGATACAAAGTTTTAATTTTATCATTGGCAACAAATTCTCATTTGTTTACCAGAATTGTAGGATCATTTCATTAATTTGATATAATATCTGTCCCATATCCAAGCATGAATAACTTGTTAATAATTTTTTCAAGAAAGTATCTATTCTATGAAAGAAGTAGCTAGCTCAGTTTACAAATCAAATAATTGCACAAGTGATTTTTTTTTTTTTTGGACAGCCATCAAGTGTGTAGCAAAAGTGCTGTTTGCATACTTCCCACTTATCATCCAGAATGTATATATATACTCAAAGGTTAAGAATTAATCAAAGTAACACTTAAAAATTCATCAAGAACATTCTTAAATGAAACTGTCATGTTACTGAGGGGTGTGTGTGTGTGTGTGTGTGTGTGTGTGTGTGTGTGTATGTGTGTGTGTGATGGTGAAGAACACAATGATGGCTCATACAGCTTGATGACTATGCCTTGATTTATGCTAAGATGCCATGGATTTACACACCATTGCTTTTGTCCAGTCAGTGTAAATTGCAACACAGTGTAAGAGAATAAAAACAGGCAAAGAGATTCTTAGTCTAGATATAGAAAATGTTTTAACTTCAAGATCTTCTAAAAGAGGCTCCAGGAACCCAAGGGGGCCACAGACCACATTTTGAAACCCCTGCTATATAGAGTAGATATTGACGGTGGCTTTGTAAAGAGGACAGCCTGCCTCAAAGTAAAATAAAATTTTAAGACACAAGCTGTAAATATGTTTTTAATCTCAATTTATCAAGGATTCAAAAATTTCAGGACTAAGAATGAGAATAAGTTACCCATCTTGAGGTGAGTGAATGAAATTCTGGGCTAAGTTTAGCAGGTAATTGGGGTAGGAAGCCTGAAGAAGAAACCAGCTGAATTTAAAAGTTCAAAGAAAGCCAAAGCCCAGAAAAATGTAAGCACTTTTCACATTATTGCTTTAAGCCACCTACTCATTATTTACATGTATCATTGCTTTACATAGAATTATTTTTCTTTGTTTTATCTTGTTTTCCACAACAATACAGAAAACCATTTCAGTTCAATCATTTAAGTAAGATAGTGTTGTCCACTGGATACTACTGAAATTTAGGCCTGTATCACATGTACCCAGATATTTTAAAAATTTCAGAAGAACATGTTTTTATGGGAGGGCTGGGTTTATGAGTTTATCTCTTCCTTTCTGAATAATAATCAAGTCCTATCTCAGTATGTCATGAATTGTTTTCCACATCACAGAATGCTAATTCTTTCTTTCTTATGGTTTTATATGAATTTCATAGGCATATTTCATTTAAATTATCCAGTCTGGATATATATTTTTGGGTATATCCAAAAAATAGGGAAAAAACCATGAACAGATAGTTTATGATAGAAGAAATTAAAATGTTACCACACTTGAAATAATGTTCAACCTGAATAGAATTCAACATAAATTTAAAAAACAATGAATGCTGTTTTCACTTATTTGAACAACTCTTTTAAGTCATAAAATCCTTTGTTAAGGAAGAAGAGGGAAATGTTTGCTCTCATAAACTGATTCGAGGAATATAAAATTTTACAACCTTCTTGAAGGGCAGTGTTGTGAATTTTGTGATGCATATCAAAAACGTTGATATACATAGCCATTCGTTAGTCATTAAATAATTATTCAACAAATAAGTATTGCTATGCTATGACTTTGTGTAGTAAGTATACAAAGCCATATTGTCACTGCCCTAATGGATTGTAAAGTTCTGTAAAAATAATAAGTACATGTACAACTGTATAATACAAATCATTATGAAGGATGCTTGCATGTCACTGTGATGAAGACAAGGAGTGTGGGGTATCTCCTTACAGAGGGTGTTCAAGGCAGGTCTCAGAGATCCATTTGATGGGAAGGAGCCAGCCACAGTGGAAAGCCTTGGGAAGATATTCTGGACAGGAGACACTTGTGCAAAGTCTCTACAGTAGGAAAAAGCTTCCAGTTTTTGAGAAAATAAAAACAAAATGAAAACAGAGTGGCTTTCAACTGCTTATTGTAAGGGAAAAAAAGAAACATAATGAAATATAGGCAAAAATGAAAGCAAGTTTAGGCCAAGGTAAAGTGCTTGGTTTTATTCTAAGTGCTGTGTGTAACCTAAGGTCTTTCTCCTACTTGGCCTCTTCTTGACTCTGAGTTAATAACTGTCTCCCTCTAGGAATGAAAATACTCTCTGGCTTTTGCTAAGGATTCTTAAGTTGTTTAGTTATTCTCTGAGAGATAAAGTGCTTTCCAGAGTCAATCACATGACAGGAAGATTGTACTGGAATTTTCTGCTTTACTCCTGCCCGTATGCAATTTCTCTGTTGACACATCCAGACCACAATGTACCAACAGTCATTTCCATCTGTGATCCATTAGCATCACATACCCAGAGATTTATTTTCCTTCATGAATTCATGTAGAGAGAAAAACTAATGTGTACAGAGATGGCATGATTCTGAACAGATCAGAACACATTTGTCACATATTAGATTTGTGATTTTCTGCTGTGGCAGTCAAGGGGGTGCATTGCTCAGAAGGTCCTTAGAGAAAAACTGCCATTCCCTTCAACAAGTCTCTAGCTTCTGCACCTTTAGATCTGCCAGAGCATTCATGTCAAGGCCATGCCCAGGCAGCTTCTAGCCAATGACGGAACACCATGGGGCACTTGAGTGTGACCACTCCTGCCAAATATGGGGCTCCTCTAATGAGAAATCTTGGTTCTGCACTCTCATCTGTCTGGGTGAGACTTCCTCAGAGCTGCACTGCAGCCTGAGGCTTCTGCCTACATGATCCCCCTTGCTTCCCATTTTCCTTTCACAGGTATCAGACCTGACTCAGAAGCCTCTGCCTGCTATACATGCTCTCTCCCCTTTCGCCTTCATGGACATATTCTCCAAGAAATAATTTGAAAAGTACTTTCTTCTTGGCATCTGTTTCTCAGAGGACCCAGTCAAACCCAGCTAACTCCAATGAATATAAAAGCTAAATGCTAAAAACAGAAGTCAAAAGCCTTTTCCATTCCTTTTTTGGAGGTAGGCATGTGCATACAATATAACTATGTTTTCAAATTTGATCCCATCATTTTTTAAATTGATGTGAATGTAATACAAATGTTTTTAATCCTAACTTTTATCCTATTGTCTTAATAGTATATACAGGTGTTTTGAGTGAAACTTGAGAGAGATTAGCTAAATAGCTATCACTTTTAAAATTAAAGAATTGCATTCATTTCTAATAGTTAATTGACACACCTTTCCCACCCTGTAAGTACATTAAAAATATATGCCATTCTTTTGCATTTCAGCACTTGTTTTTTATTTCCTGATATTGATATTCCTGATATTGGTATGCCAAGTATTTCTTTGAATTTTAAATAGAATAGTTGAGTCTTTAGTAGAAGCTAAATTATATGGTACCATAATACACAGGGTTAGTGATCATTAATATAATGACCACTTTACATTTCTCCCAAGTAAGTACAATGCTAGGAAATTTGAATAAGCCATAGAACATATTATGTGGAGAACAATATATAAATGAAATAACTTTTATTATTATTATTAAGGTTATGCATGTACCACTCAAGCCCAGTTGTCCAAAGAGTAAGATCCACAGAGTCCAACAGTAACAATTCAACAAATAATTATTTATGCCAGCCACATTTCTAGGAGATGTGGGAGTGATAAAGGTAAGTGATCAAGGTGTAGTCAAAGCTGCTTAAAATATAATAGGGAATATATGTAAAATGAAGGATAGGCTGTATCAAAAGGAATCACTGAATTTAAAAAATGCCTTTCAAGCCCAAATTAAAAATCATCTGAGGATCCTGGGGAAGGTTTCATGGAGCACTATCAGGAATACAGTTTCAATGAAGTGGAATAATTCACATTGCAAGGGATGAGGAAGAAATGAATAAAGAGAAAATGCAGTGATAAAGCCCAGGTAATTCTCCAGTAAAGTGGTGGAAAAGATAAAGTATAAAATGGAGTGCCAACTTGTAAGAGGAAAGAGAAGTTGGTAAGTGTTTTGACTTTTAGATCCCAGGAATTTGCCCAATCCTTACACTGACTTCATTTTACTGGTATAGTTATAGTTCATAAAGATTAAGTGACTTTCCCAGGTCATAAGGCATGTTTAAGGTTAGGCTGATAATAGAACTTCTGTCTCCCATTTAATCTCAGTGTTTGTTTGTTTGTTTGTTTTTTCTGTTATACCATGCATCAAGGGCCTTAAAACAGTACCATGCTCACAAGTTGTTATTTTTATTATAATTTTTATGGCCTTGGTATAATAGAGAGTATTCTTGGTTCATGAGATAAGCATCTATTGATAGAATCCAACTATACATATTCCAAAATTAAACAGCAGTCCATCTCCCTCTCATTCTGTAATATACAAGTTTAGCTCTTCCTTCAGCATTGTGTTTCCTGGTGAACAAACCTAGGTTTTCACGTTTCCCTGTTGTACTTGGCAGTTGTAGTTGATCTTCAATATTCCTAGAAGCTGGACATGAGGGAGGGATCCAAGTGCCATGATTTCTATAAATCCAAATGATAAAGAATATAAAATTCCAGTGTAAAAAAAAAGGGGGAGAGGCACCAGGATCAAAGACAAAAAATGATGAAGAGGTGATTTTTTCATGTTCTTGCAAGTGCTGATCCCTACACTTTCAGAGTGCTCAGTGCAGTTACAATGAAAAGGGGATGCTATTTGGAGAGTAAATTTGCCTAGTAAAATCTTTGTGAAAGTCTCTAACTTTACCTGGGTGTTTGCTTGATTCATACCACATGGAGAAGGTCATGTAGTCATAAAATTTCCCAAGCTTCTGCCTTCAGTACTTATTGTCATTATTGTCATTAAGCTATCCCTGAGGCCACAGAGGCTCCTATGTCTAGTTCCCAGAAAACATAAAACATTGGGTGAAAAACTTTTGAGTCATTTTTCTCTCTCTCCATCTATAAACTGGTAGGAAAAAAGACAAGAGCAAAGCTGGAAATAGGGATGAGGACATAAAATAATGTTTTGCTAATTTTTAGCCATGTACTATAACACTGGTCAAAATGAGTCTTGTGAGTGTTAGAAACAAGTTGGTAAACAGGTCAGTGGATCATTTGTTTAAAATACAACTTATTTTATTTCAAGGAAAAGGACTTTTAGCTTATTTCCTTAAGGTTAAGATTTGAGCTTACATTTTTGAAAGAATGGGTTACATAAAGGAATATTGAAGTGTACATTATTTTAAAAACTGGATAGTTTTTGCTCGAGAAATTCACTGTGGAATTTCACAACTTAGAATTGTATTTAATCCTATTGGCCAGCATTCTTCTAAACTACAGATGCATTCTACATATAAAGAGAGTCCTCGTAATTTATATTTTTGACCAAGGAGCAAGCACCACAAGAATGTAGCCATTACTGGCAAGTGGCAGAGTATTCAGTGATGCCAATATACATCTTAACTACTGTTATTATCTTAATATATAATAAATATCTATATCTACATTACTTGTGGATAGAGATCAAATGATTAAATTCAAAGATGTGAATCTATTCCAATTACCACTCTGGTATTTGTCATAAGACACTAAATTCTTATATTTATGTCACAAACATAATTAAATGGAAAAAATGCCATCTTTAGACATTTGGCAACCCATTAAGCCTCTCAAAATTTTAATATCAATATCTCAAAATAGTACTAATGATACAAATTCAAAAGGGCTAATTATTTTGAGTAATTCCTTTATTTCCCCATAAAGACTAAGCCAATCTAGTCATAGTGACAGAAGTGGAGTTTGCTTTTGACAGCCATACACCTACAGGTAGATATAGACTATGATAGCGAAAGTTAATAACCTTACTTTTGTATGGCTTTATAATTGACAAGACACAATTTAACAGGTGTGATTTCTTCTAATCCTTATAACAACAGTATATTTTGGGGATGAGGGAGCAGAGTTAGCTATTGGTAGAACCAGGATGCAAACCTGTGTATTCTGAATCTGTGACCTGTATTATTTTCACTATAGCATAACAAAGGAAACAGAAGTAAGCTGTGATAACAAATACAAAGAAGATACATATGGATTTGCCAAGCCTAATATTAAGCATGAACAAATCATGACCATGGAACAGAAAGGAAGTGGTAATTATAAGATAAGGCATATAAAACCTGCTTTTGAGGTCCAAAAGAGTAAACCTACTTGAACCATAAAGATCATAAAATAATCATTGAAGTTCAAGTCAAATAGATTAAAAATTTTGCTGATTGGAATCAAGCTTCGTGTCTTCATTGCCAACACAGAGGGATACACAAATATAGGCAAGTAAAAATGTGGTATTAAAAGAAAGGAAAGCAACAATTATTGAATACCTAGTATGTCCTACAAACTAGAAATTTTATATACAAAGGTAGATTTTATCCGTACAAAAACTTCTAAAAAGCATTGTTGAAAAAATTTACCCTATGCGGTCATCCATCATAGTTCCCATTTCTTCACTGAATAATACCATGAGGGTTATTTGCATAAGGTACCATGTATGCTGGAAATGAATACATATTCTGCAGTTCATGGGTGCAGCCTTCTCTCTATATATATCTAGCACATTATAGTTGTCACTTATGTTGTTCATATTCTGTTTTTACTGATCTTTTATCATTCAATTACTCAGATGACTGTAGATTCGTCTATTTTTCCTCATACTTTTCTCAATCTTTGCTTGACATAATCCAAATTCATTAAAATTTTTATATTTTTATCATAAACTGAATGCTATTATTTTGTAGTATGTAGCACTCTATTAATGCTGTCTTAAGACCTAACCTGCACTAGCTTTTTCTAATACCATTTGACCTCTTTTTTCATTTTTTTACTTTAACATATATATATTCTCAGCTATTTTAGATGTGTCACTTGTACAAACTACATGTTTTACTAATTAAATATAACAAACTTGGTTTTAACTGATAAATTTAGTTCTGGTACATTTAAGGCAATTACTGCCATATTTATGTGTATCTCTATAATTTTTTCTTTGAATTTTCTTTGTCCCACCTATCCTATGTTTTTTCTTCTTTACTTTCTTATTGTTGACAGAGTTGGAAATTTTTAGTTTCATTGAATTCATATATACATACAGAGGACTTCACATAATAACTGTAAAGCTTGATGTAATAGAAAACAAATCAAGATAATAAAAATATAGGTTAAAAGAGAGCATTAGCAGCAGCTCAAAGAACACAGTAATGCCTTTCTGTAATCTCTAACCTCTCTTTCTCCTTTCCTCTACAAAGATAATCACTACACTGACTTCAAAAACTATATATTAGCTTTGCCTGTGTTTGAAATTTATATAAATGGAATCAGAGAGCAGGTATTCTTTTTATCTGGTTAATTTTGCTAAATATTATGTTTGTGCAATATATTTCTATATTTACAGATAATTATAATTAGCTTAGTGTAAAGGCTTTACAGAATCCAGTTATAATTAAACTTTTAACCCTTCTAATGTTTATGGATGTTGGATTGTTTATATTTTTTGACTAATATAAACATTGAACATAAACAAGAATATTATGAACAGTCTTGTACATGGCTTTTGCTGCATAAACACCTACAATGTCTAGGGTAATGGTTCTTTACTAAGGGTGATTCTTGTCCCCTCCCTGCCAGGGACAGTTGGCAATATCTAGAAACATTTATGTATGTGACAAATGGAGACAGTAGTTACTACTGGCATACAGTGGGTAGAAGATAGGGATGTGGGAAAACATCCTCTATTCACAAGAAAGCCTCTGAAAACAAATTATTCTACCCAAGATGTCAGTCATGACATGGTTGGGAAATATGCTTTAGGGTGTCAACTTATGAAGTCTTGAGACCTCGCAGATTAAGTCCTCATACTTTATTCTTTCAGTTTATCCTGGCACAATTATGCTTTGTGTTTTTAGATAAAATTTGAATCAATATTGATTTCCATTTAAAAATTGCTGGAAATCTAGTTAGGACTGTATTGAATCCACAAATCAGTTTGGGAAAATTTTGTTTCAAAAATTGAGTTGTCCAATCTACAACTTAGATTTTCCCAATTATTTGTTTTTACAAATTCTCTCAATATTGTTTTTAAATTTTCTATGTAAAGGTTTGTATATTTACAATTAAATTTATGCCTAAATATTTAATGTTTTATGATATTGTGAAGGTAGCTACTTTAAGTACCATTTTTAAATTGCTTTTTCTATTGGCCTTGCATTCAATAACTTTTATAATGTATGTATGAATTCTAATACCTTACTTACAGACCTTATTATAGGTTCTTTCGCATCCTATCATGTTCTTATGTCACATATGACAATGATAGTTTTACGACTTCTTTCTCAGTTCACATATTTTTTTTGGTCTTATTGTACCAGTCGTATAGTTCAGTAAAATATTCAATAAGCAGTTTTAAGAGTCATACTTCTTTTATTTTTATGTATGATAACTTCTTTGCTGTATATTATATTATTTCAGTATTTTATCCTTTTTTCTATATTATTCAACTTGAATATTTTCTTCTGACCTACAGACCAAGTAACTAATTTTCTCCTCAACTGTGTGTAATCTGCAGTTACACCATTCTTTAAACTCTTATTTCAAGTTTTTGTATATTAGTTTTTACTGTAGAATTTCCACTTGCTTCTTTTTATTGAATCCTGTTCTCCAAAGTTTTCATTTTTGCTTGCTAATATTTTTGAAGTCACTGAGCCTAGTTGATTTAAAGTTCATGATTCATTGCCTTTATCTGGATCCTTTGGGACTCTTTCTGTTATCCATGCTTTCTCTTTGTTTGTGGTCATGTGATTTTTGTCTCCTCTTAAGCTTGGTTGGTTTTTCTACTGGTGACCATCACTGAAAATGTAAAATTGTAGAGATAATTTGAGGTTCTGTGTGATGTTATCTTCCTTAAAAGTTTAATCAAATTTACTTTTGCCAGCCTGTTTGCCTAAGGGCAATAATCATTTTAATCAAGTAAAGGATTAAGTAATTGGAATTGAAGGGTTAGCCCTTGTGAGAACGGATCTGTTTCCAGTTCTCCCTTATTCCCATAGTCGAGGCCCCCTGAGAACAATTTAAAATTTAAGTTGCTACTAGGGACTTTTCCCCATAACTGGATTAGTACTTCAGTTTTTTTGTTCTCTCAGCCTTGCAGTAGGAAAATGTTCTATGAGTTTCCATAAATTGTAAACACTTGGGAAATGGCAGCACTTATTAGAGCTTGTGTTAATATTAGTATCAGACACTTCACAGGTACTTGTGGCTTACTCCTACCTAGATAAATACTGTGACTTTGACTGCAAGACTTTCTCTAAGCCCTACTGAGGTGAGACTGTGCTGAAACATTACGTTTCCTGGAAAAGAGTATCTCAGTACTTGATAGGACTGAATCTGCGTTGACAGGCATCACAGACTTCAACTTTGAAAAGCTTGGGGAAGCAGGATCTGACAAATGGGACAGGGTGGAAGTTGGCTTTTTAACATTTTAAATGTACATAGTTATGTAAATGCACATAGTTATGTGTTAAAAAGCAACATTTTCTCTATTGAGTTCTCAGTGTTCAGAATAGAAACCAGAGCAAATTAAAATTATGTAATGAAGCAAAGATGTTTTTCTCAGCCAGGAAATCATTTGCCTTGTTTTCTTCCCCATGATGATTCACATCAGAAGAAAAGATGTAAAAATGCTAATATGAAATTAGCCAATTAGAAACAGAATGTTGGAACCCATCAGTTTATGTGTGTTGCTTCCAGTTGCCTTCCTATTTATTAAAAAAATATATATTTTGGCATAGAAAACTCTGTCACCTTCCTCCACTTGTTTCAATCTTACAGTACTTCTCAAAATAAATAAATAAAAAATTAAATAAATAAATAAACAAAATGTCCTCTACCTTAAGAAAGAAGCTAGTGGTAAAGCCTTGTCTTTATTCAAGCAATGATACAGATCCTTCAGATATTTCCAATATTCCCTCTTAAGTGAACTTGTTTTTCCTTATGATTTTTATAATGGTAGGCAGCCAAATTCTCCTAGTTATCCATAATTATATACTTAAATGGAATACATTATTTTATATATTAAAATTCTACATTTTAATATCTATAGACCTTTATATTGATACCATATCGGTGGCATATGCCCCTCTGGTATAGTATGCTTATCTTGGTTATCAGTTACCGTCCATGTGTAGAGTCGCTTCATTTTCTGTACACTGAGATGTCTCTTTGTCCATAAATATTTATGAGCTTCTATTCCTACCAGTAGTTACCTTCATGTTTCAGGGTTGGAACAAGTTTTTATTATAAGATACTGAATCTAATTCAAGTATGAGATAGATCATCTTCAAACTAATGAACTTGTGGTGTGGTACTTTTACAAAGGAGATAAATACAGCAAATATTCCATGTCTGTCATAGTCCACTATTTGGGCCATGGGTGTTATAGTCATCCCTTTCTCTATTATGTCCTTTAAGAATTTACCACAGTGCACTTTACCTGACACTTCTCTTTGGAGTATTCTCAAATCTATATGACTGATGCCTCATATATACCTTAAATTCAGTTCCACGTTGCTAACTGCTTTCTATACTTGTCCATTTGGATAAGTGATTGCTACCTCAAATCACATAACTTAAATCAAAGTCATCATATTCTCCACTACCACCAAACACAATCCAACTTTTAACTTTTGTGTTTCTAGCAATTCTTCCAATATTCACTTTAAGGCAGTAAACCTGCCTTGGTTTATAGCTGTGTGTGAGGCACAAACCATTATCTAAAAGAGTGCATTACCTATGTCTCTCATAATGCAGCATACAATTTTAAGTCATAGGGTAAGCTTTGTCTCTAATTGAAGGGCCTGGAAAATAAAGGCATGCAATTCTTATTCTGTAGAGGATCTCTGGAATGTAGAATCTCAGATTTATCTTGTCTTTGACACATGGTCCTTAAAAATGGAATTATTTTCAGAGTGTTTATGGTACACATAAAAATGCCCAGGGTCCTTAAGGCACAATCATAATTAACCAGGTGCATTGGCAATTTTCATATGTGAGCAAGATCACAAGCTACTACACAAAGATTCACCATGATCTTCACTTGTCAGTGTTCATAATGACATAGAAGAGCTACCATGTACTCTAAAATACATAATGGAATTTCCTCCTCTTATTCAGGTAGAATGTGGTGTTTGATACAATTAGTGATCATTCACTGACTGATCAAGATTTGATAGAATTTTCAGCACCATATATTTGATAATTTCCCTCTTTATTATGGCCTTACTTTCTGGAGCCACAAGGAAATTACATAGCATGAGTTTGTACTCTTATACTGATCTTTGATATTTTTTAATGTATATTAAAGAACATTGAGTGAAATTTTACTATGTGCAAGGTTTCTTCCTCTGCGTGAGTTTTCTCTTTTTAGTATATCTGATAGTAAATATGAAACAAAATGTAGAAAATTATTAATTCAGAGGTGATTTAGAAGTTCTTGATTAAGGATTTTTCTTCTAGCAGATTGTGAAAAGGTGTTATAAACTGGATTACAAATCTAGGTCTCTTCTGAGAATGTAAATCCAATCATAAAAGTATGAAACCAGAATGGATTTTCCTCTTCTAGAGTTTAATACAGTGTGTTATTCTGTCAAAAGAACACACTTGGAAGAAGAAACAGCTAAATTTATGTACTAAAGGAAATTTCACAGTTTATTTCTCTGAGTTTCAAATACTTCAATTTCCTTTTTTCTCCCCCCTGCCCCCCACTCCTGGTGATCGCAATCAGTGAAAAGTGCCAATAATAATAGAGGCATTTGCACTGCTGCAAAATTTAAGTGGAAACTCTTGCCAACAAACACCAGCTGTACTGTGATCTTTCACTGTTGACTCATTTCACTATTCAGCAGCTTCTGCCTTTCTATCCTAGCTTGGAAATATGTCCTGAGAATTTCAGATCTCAATACATATTTTAGAGTGCTTTAAAAATCATACAGTTGCCTTGATAAGGAAATTTTAGATAAGCAACAACAGAAAAGGAAAAAAAGTCCTCATAGTATCAGTTTAATTACTTCCACATTCAAAGCACAAGCAGATTTGTATGAAATCTGTAAGAACAATGATCACTGCTGCCAGACATTATTAAATGGTTGTGCACGCTAACCAACTCCAATAGATGTCGCTGCAGAACAAGCACCTCGGAGCACTGATAAATATGCCAAATGAATCTTAAAAAAAAAAAAAAAAGGAATTTTGATAAATTTTTAAAAATCAAGCTTTCTGAGAAATTTAATAAGTTATTGACTTTAAGACCCTTATTGTAAGAAAAAAGTAACTAATTTCCTTCTACTGATGTCTTATTTGGTTTTTCACTGATTGTTTAGACATTTATTTTACAGTAGACCAGGGAAAACTTATGTTTGATTATAAAAACAAAGTATTTGTTAATTATTTTGAATTATTTTTTTAAGTGAACCATGTTATTTTATAGCAGGCTTGAAATCTGTTATCACTTCAATCATCCAGAATTACTTTATTTAAAAATTTTCAAAGGAAAGAGATGGCAGACTGTTAATAGTTTTAGAATCCAATGTATCTGACCCGCTGGACTGCACTAGAGCAATATGATAGTTGCATGCTGACTAAAAGATATGTGGAAACCACAGGCAGAGCACATACAATCTTTACTCCCAGGCTCAAAAGGTGTAAATTCTGCCATTCTCTAAGACCTAGACCAGATGTCTGACTGTGAATCTTCTGAGCCTATGAGTTCCCATTATACTTTGCCATTTGTTTTCGTCATTTCACGTTTTCTATGTTGTACCATAGTTGTCTATGTGCTTGGCTTTTGCTACTCAAGCTTCTTGACCACTTGACCGTGAAGCTTTTCATTGCCATCCCTGGGTTCTCTCTGCCATTCCTCAGGACTCCTAAGCACTGCAGTCATTCCAAATAACTGCTAAAGGACCCCTGCCATTTCAGTGGTGTCTAAAAATGTAATGCCTTCAGCAGGAGCCCATGCTTGGCTATGCTTGGGTAACATGAGAGAAAAAATATAAAAGCCAACTCTTAATTTTCCATAGATAGTTAGGAAATAAGCCTAAGCTTCTGTGTCTAGGACATACACTTCCCAAAGTTCCCTACTGAGAAGATGTAATAAGAAAAGGCAAAATGAATAAGGGCTTACTTGATATCAGAGGACAAGGAAATGAAATAGGATTTTTTTGATAACTGTGTAGCTCTCATGCTAAATGTCCTGCTAAGACATTTACCAGGCCAGAGGCTCTTGAGCAACTAGGGATTCTGAAATAAACTCTAATTAATACTTAAGACTCTGTTACATGTTTTAGCCTTCCATCACAGTGTCTGGTATGATGGAGAAATAAAAGTCAACACTGGAATTAGTAAACGTTAGATAAGAACTATGTCTTACCTCTTAGGTTTTTGAGGATCACTTCAAATTTTCACACCCTGGATCTGTGGCCAAAGCTGCTACTAGTGTGATTGCCCTCAAACTCTAGCTTCTGGGAGGCAGTGTGAAAGGATATTATTCCCTTTGGAAAATGTCTGAATAGGCATTGAAGAATGAGGCACAGACCCAAAACACTGCAGTAGACTGGGAATAGAAATACAAAAATGTATCTCCTTAAATTCTTCTTGTATTTGATAGAACTTGACCATTTAACCTAAAAGTTTTTATGGCCTTCATTTTACACAGTACTTAACCACATAGTTATTTGTAGATAATTGTTTACAAATGTTTAAGTTATTAGGAGATTTTGATTATGAAAATGCATTGTATTCCTATATAAAATATACAAATTAATTGCAATTTAGGCTTTGTGAGTTCTGAAGGTCAAACTCTTCCATAAGCACATGGTGGGGACTAATTATTTCAAGTGATTTGTTCAGTCTTCATTTTTCTCACTGGAAGAATATATGGAGAAAAACACTTTGAAGTTGCTTCATTTCTAAGATTTTGCTATATATATTGCCTTGGAGAGAGAAAAAAATAATCATCTCTCCAATAAGAAGTGGTAACAAACACATCAAGAGTTATACCTTTTTGTCTTTTATTAAAAGTTTTTAAATTAATAGTCAATCTTTGATTATTCAAATATTCCTCCCCTGAAAGGAAGGGATCCTATAATACCCCTTCCTTTAAACAAAATGGAGAAATAACAGTGTTACATTCTGTTCTTTAAATATAGGACTCATATTTTTTTTATAAAACTAAGAGTCACCTTAAAATATTGTTCATTTTTTCAAACTAGAAAAGAAACTATCACTTAATGTTTCCTTATTCAGGCTATTCACATTTACACATCTCTATTTCTACCTCACACAACATTCTTTTTTTTTTTTTTTTTTTTTTTTGCGGTACGCGGGCCTCTCACTGTTGTGGCCTCTCCCGTTGCAGAGCACGGGCTCCGGACGCGCAGGCTCAGCGGCCATGGCTCACGGGCCTAGCCGCTCCGCAGCATGTGGGATCTTCCCGGACCGGGGCACGAACCCGTGTCCCCTGCATCGGCAGCTGGACTCTCAACCACTGCCCCACCAGGGAAGACCCCTATCTCACACACCATTCTTGTCACGAAATAAACCTTGTAAATTTGCCTTCTTACTATATCTTATTTGAAATGAAATAAAATGTCATAGAAAGTTGATATAAAATATTAAGCAAAAACTAGTCTTCTAATTGCAGGGGAGAAGAGAAAAACTAGCAAATAACATGAGTTGAAATTACTAGTTCATGAAGCACAGAGGTGATGCTGATCAGTTGACAGACCTCCAGTTTCAAAACGCTGCTGTGCATTCTTTGGTAATGGAAGAAAGAACCAACCAACCAGAAGCAATCTAACACAGTCAAACAAATGTTTGTTTAATAGATGTTGGATCCTTAGAAAATGCTAATCACAATGCCACGCATTAAGTTTTTGCGGAGTCAGGAGTTAACATGATTATGTTTCTCTGAGTCACCACATGTTGTCCTTGCCATCATCATTGTTTCCTGCGGAAATAAACTGCCTAAGGGTTACCACAGTCTGATAGACATAGTGTGCCAAATTACATGCTGTATCACACCATCTGCCAAACCACAGATTAGGATGCCTCAGCACTGCAGAAAAAAATTCTTCTGATTTGAGTACTTTAGAGAAGACAGGTATTTTCTGATCCACTATCTGGAATTATTTTTATGGAACTGATGATAAAGTACACATGACAGGGTGTGGGTGCCAATAGAATCTTAATTAGGAGAAAAATCCAAAAGCCCAGCCCTGAAGAGTTTACTACGTTTAAGGGAAGAGTCTGGATTCAGCTAGTGGCATTTGTTCTATTCTCATTTTTAATTAGCATTAAGGAGTTTAATTAGAAGCATAGCATATGAGAATCACAGGGAATGCAACAGCTAGAAGGGACCAAAGACTTCTCTGATGTAGCTGCTTCATTTTTCCCAATAAGTCAGGGAAGATGTGGGGGAAAGATGACACTGTCAGGGCCTAGCAAATGAGGAGCCCAGATGAAAACATGCACTTTTGTAGACCTGCTTGGAAAATGCATACACACGTACAGAACATTTGTTAAACACATATTTCTTTTACTTGAGGATTATCCTTTATCTGCAGATTGTGGTACTGTCAATACTGAGCAAGGAAATCACACAAAGATCCTTATTAGTGTGCCATGTTTTCTATGTCTTCTCAGAACTTCTCCATAAAATATGATGCAATAAAATCAACAGATCCTCATCATTTATTTATTCAGTAAATATTTTTGAGCAACATCTATGCCAGACACTTATACTAGGTAGGAAATAAAATGTGCAGGAGGAAAGAAATAGAATGTTCTGCACCAGAGAAAGAATTTCAGACTTAAAGAATGTCTAGATATCTGATCACATGTTCTACTTTAACTAATGTACCAATTAAACTCAGTTCTACATCATGAAATCAAGCTCCTCCCAGCAACTATTGATGTGACAGTTCTAATAAGTCAATGTACTCTTAGGCAAAGAGCACTAATTCAAGAATCAGGAGTTCTGTATTTTTTTAAAATTGGAATATAGTTGCTTTACAATGTTGTGTTAGTTTCTGCTGTATAACGAAGTTAATCAGCTATATTTGTTCATATATCCCCTTCCACTTGGACCTCCCTCCCACCTCCACCCCCCAAATCCCAGCCATCTAGGTCATCACAGAACACCTGAGCTGAGCTTCCTATGCTTTATAGCAGGTTCCCACTAGCTAGCCGTTTTACACATGGTAGTGTATATATTTCAGTCCTAATATGTATGCTAGTCCTAGTTCTGCTAGAACATTAATTTAATGGAAAAGATCAAATCTCTTAATATCAGTTCATTTGTCTAAAAAATGAAATTGGTTGAATCATACAATATTAAAGACTTTTATATCTCCAATGTTTGTTTTTATGAAATTGATGTGTTTATACTTAAACAAAGGAGAGCAGCTAAAGTGATATGCAAATGTGAAGGCTTTAAGGAAGGACTCCTTGACTTATCAGGACTTTCAGGCTCAAATCTCTTACCAAAATAGTTCTGTCCATATTCCTTATTCTTTACTTTGAGAGTATATGCTGAATGGTGTGCTCAGGAATTCTTTGAGTTCAATTTCAGATCTTGGGATATATTCTATTAATTCAATTTATGCCTTGGATGAGAAGGTTCCTAATAGAATTACTTTCATACAAATTTTTCAAATGGAAAATTAAGTGAATTTGCCAGATTGTCTTTAAATCAGGTAGATAGAAGCCAAACTTGAAAGTAATTCCTCATGTATTTCTAATATTTCTAACTTATAAAGTAAAACCAAAGATGAAACTGTCTTCTGTAATAAAAGGTAAGAAGTTAATTCAACAGAATTTATTGACTATCTGCCATTACTTGGCACTCTACTCAACACTGTGGTAAAAAAAATAATTGTTAAGATCTATGGGGTGGAGATAATCGTTGCTATCTATATGCATTTACTATATTTGAGGCACTGTTCTAAGGTAAATAAATGTATTAACTTATTTAATCCTTGCAATCTTATTGGTGTATGATGCTTTCAGTAGATGCTTTTGAAGCAGTATGGCATCATTAAAGAAATACCCAAATATCAAATGATTTGGGAAATTATACTTAATTCATTTGGTTATAGTGTAAGCTATTCCCTGGAAACAGGGTGTTTGGGTTTCTGGAGTATTTAGAGAAAAATATTGTATTAATAAATTAAACAATGTGTGACTTTTATAAATAAAGCCATAAGCTGCATATGCTTAGAAAGTTAACTCAAATGTTCTATCTCCAATAGGTTTTGAAGCTATTACGTTACATTAATGCTATGTTTTTGGTTTACGAGCAAATAATGGTGTCAAGAGAAGAAAATAGTCAATAACTGATGAAAAAGTAAAAGTTGGAGGCATTCTTGTTTTTGTAGAAAATACTGTAAAGAGTTTGTTAGATTTTTGACAACAAAGAGAGAATATAAAAAAGAAACTTATTATTAGAAATTTTCTAGTTTAAAGAGTAAGAAGGAGGTTTACAAGCATGAAAATAATTCAGGAAAAAAGTACTGAATAAAAGATTATAATAGAGACATTTAGAAAAATATTATGCTCAGGAATAATGCTTGAGTGATCTATATTTTAAAGAAATACAACCTTAAAAGTGTCTATCAGCTAAGCTCCCTGAATTTAAAAATCTTATGGAAAAATAAATTAGCACTCATTAAATACAGAATTAACATTACAATAATAGTGGAAGAGCAGATTGAAAAATATCTGTCACGTGAAGAGCACAAAGAAAAGAAGGAAAAAATATTTTTTCCATTAAAATTCAGTGTACATGTCAATTCCAATATTATGTAGCAACCTAAATGGGAAAAGAATTTGGAAAAGAATAGATACACGTATAAGTATAACTGAATCACTTTGCTGTATACCTGAAGCTAACACAACATTGTTAATCAACCTCACTCCAATATAAAATAAAAAGTTAAAAAAAACTCAGTGTAACATGATGACATAAACACAACAAAAAAAAGAAAAAAAAGCAAATAAGTGTTAGTGATGAAACAAAATTAAATTTAAAAATATTACAGAATAGGTATATTTTAAGCTAGAAATAAAAGGAAATATATCAAATTCTAAAATATTGTTTAACAAAAAAATTGAAAATAATTTAACACCAAAACTTATTCAATATCTTTGAAATTATTATAAACACAGTAGAGACTAAATAAATTATGCTAAACAGTAAAAACATAGGTAATTGAATTTGTCAGAATCTTTGCCTATTTTTTCTGAGACCATAAAGAAATAGCTAAGATGATTATTATGTTTCCCAGTAAAATGGAAAATTGATTAAAACTGCTAATTACTGGGAACACACACACACACACACACACACACACACACACATATATTAGACAGCTCAGATTGCCATGACAAAATATCATAAACTGGGTGGCTTAAACAACACAAATGTATTTCTCACAGTTCTGGAGACTACGAAGTCTAAGATCAAAGTGCTAGCAAATTCAATTTCTGGTGACTTCTAAGGGCACCAACTCTATCGAATTAGGATCCCATCCTTACTACCTCACTTAATTTTTATCACTTCCTCCCAGGTCGTATCTCCAAATGCAGTAACATTGGGGGTTAGGGATTCAACATGAATTTGGGGGGACACAATTCAGTCCATAGCAAAACAGAAACTTGGAATTGTATCAGATAACTTGATATCATGTGCGTCATGCCTCTTTTTCCACTTTGCCATTAAGTTTTTTGATAAATGAGAAAATTAGAAGTTACTTAGTTTTACTTGAAAAATTAGCTATCAGAAGAAAAACTATTTAGGGAAAACCAAGCTTGCCAGTCAGTTTGATCTTTTTCGATCTGATTTTTAAATCTGACGATATTTATTTTGAAATACAAAATGTTAAATTTGCATTAAAACATTTTTTTGTATTTTATTCTAAGGGGAATACTGAAGTAGATCACCATGTTTTATAGTAAGATGACGAGCAAGTTGTAATAAAACTTTCTGGTGGCCACAGCACCTATGGAAATGCTTCTTCACAGTAATGAAAAGATAAGATGAAAAAAAATGACTTTGCCCTATAAATGGTGAATCTAACCTTGTTTTATGAAGACAAACATTGACCCCAAGAACTGATCAGACATCTTTAAATAAGCAGACTGAATTACACCTGGAAAGGTTCCCTTGGATCACCTCAGCTTAGAGAAAAGAGTAATGGGTCCAGAACTCTGTAGGACATACCTACTTGAATACACAGGAAAGAAATTTAAATTATTCACCAATTCCAACCAAGCCATCAGCACACCACCTTCTCCAAAATAATTCTAAGTTTCAAATATGTCCCAGTTTCTACCCTTGCCCTATTAAAACCAGTTGTCAAAATAATAATCAGAGTGATTGAAAATGGAAATCAGGTCCATGACTTTTGCTTTGACCTTTCCAATAACTTCTCATAAAACTCAAACTGTTGAAACTGATTTATAAAGCCCCCCATGAACTGGTGTATGCCTACCTCCATGAGCTTATGTGTCTTGTCACACTCTTATCCATTTTGCTCTGAATGCCACACTAGCCTTCTTAGTGTCCTTGAATTTCATCACACTCATTTGCATCACAGTCTTTCTTGTTCAAGGATATTTGCAATGGCTTTTCTTTTTATTTTTTAATGGTCTTCTTTTTGCTTTCTGTCTTTGACTGATGACTTACTATCAGGCAGTCTCAGCCTAAATATCACCCCTTCAGAGACGTATTTCCTAATCAACAAATCTAAAGTATCATTCACACATCTTTATGCTATTTTTGCCATTTTAATTGTCTGCATAAAGATTAGCACTTTCTGAAAGATTATTATTTGTGAATTTATCTGGATTTGTCAGCTTATCTGTGGTAACAAACAATCCCAAGTCATGATGGCTTAGCAACAAAGGTTTAAGTTCTCTATCACATTACATGTGTGCTGTTGGAAACTGCAGTTATGCTCTAGGCTTAGGCTCTATGCCAGTCTGTGACTAGGTTACAGCAGTGATTCACAAGTTATTTTATTCTGGGCCTCAAGTTGAAATCATACTATTTATGCAGATAACTGAATTCTTGTAACAGAAGGAGAGACTTGTGACATCATTTAAAAGTTCTATTTGGACATGGCACATACATTCACTTATAACCTATTGTCCAGAAGAAGTCAGAGGTCATATGGGCAAGGCTAAAGTCACTGGACAGCTATATGTAAAAGAATGAAATTAGAACACTCCCTAACACAGTACAAAAAAATAAACTCAAAATGGATTAAAGACCTAAATGTAAGGCCAGACACCATCACACTCTTAGAGGAAAACAGAGGCAGAACACTCTATGACATAAATCACAGCAAGATCCTTTTTGACTCACCTCCTAGAGAAATGGAACTAAAAACAAAAATAAACAAATGGGACCTAATGAAACTTAAAAGCTTTTGCCCAGCAAAGGAAACCATAAACAAGACGAAAAGACAACCCTCAGAATGGAAGAAAATATTTGCAAACGAATCAACTGACAAAGGATTAATCTCCAAAACATATAAGCAACTCATGCAGCTCAATATCAAAAAAACACAACCCAATCCAAAAATGGACAGAAGACCTAAATAGACATTTCTCCAAAGAAGATATACAGATTGCCAACAAACACATGAAAGAATGCTCAACATCATTAATCATTAGAGAAATGCAAATCAAAACTACAATAAGATATCATCTCACACTGGTCAGAATGGCCATATCAAAAAATCTACAAACAATAAATGCTGGAGAGGGTGTGGAGAAAAGGGAACCCTCTTGTACTGTTGGTGGGAGTGCAAATTGATCCAGCCACTATGGAGAACAGTATGGAGGTTCCTTAAAAAACTACAAAGAGAACTACCATACGACCCAGCAATCCCACTACTGGGCATATACCCTGAGAAAACCATAATTCAAAAAGAGTCATGTACCAAAATGTTCATTGCAGCTCTATTTACAATAGCCAGGACATGGAAGCAATCTAAGTGTCCATCAACAGATGAATGGATAAAGAAGATGTGGCACATATATATAATGGAATATTACTCAGCCATAAAAAGGAACGAAACTGAGTTATTTGTACTGAGGTGGACGGACCTAGAGACTGTCATACAGAGTGAAGTAAGTCAGAAAGAGAAAAAAACAAATACCATATGCTAACACATATATATGGAATCTAAAAAAAGGTCAGAAGAACCTAGGGGCAAGATGGGAAAAAGATGCAGACCGACTGGAGAATGGACTTGAGGATATGGGGAAGGGGAAGGCTAAGCTGGTACAAAGTGGGAGAGTGGCGTGGACATATATACACTACCAAACGTAAAGTAGATAGCTAGTGGGAAGCAGCCCCGTAGCAACAGGAGATCAGCTCAGTGCTTTGTGACTACCTAGAGGGATGGGATAGGGAGGGTGGGAGGGAGGGATATTCAAGAGTGAAGAGATATGGGGACATATGTATATGTATAACTGATTCACTTTGTTATAAAGCAGAAACTAACACACCATTGTAAAGCAATTAAACTCTAATAAAGATGTTAAAAAATAAAATAAAAATTAAAAAATAAAGTCAATGAAGATGAATACTATATATTTCTTCTCCTGGGAGATGTGGACAAGTCACATGGCAATAAATGGTAATATACAATCTTCTTAAAAGGAAGAGAAGAATAAAAAAGTGCAAACAATAATACAACCTACCACACATAATGCATTAGCCACTTAAATCAGGGCCTTCTTTTTCTTGATTAGTGCTCTAACTCCAGAACCCAGCAGTATCTGACATACGTGTTCATATAACACATATGGGGAATAAATAATGAGTGAACACATGAATATTACTGTGTTTCCATCATCCTGCAATCCATCAACCCATCATCCCATTGTCAATTAGCTAAGGATCTATAGTGGCTTCATGTTCTGCCTTACTGATAGAGATACTCTTTACTCCCAACTGGAGGGTGAAAAGTATGAAGAGAAGATTTTAGGCTGAGAAATTTAGCTAATCTTGCTGTCACCTTATTGCATGTTAAATGGTCAAGGTGGTAAGTAAACCATCACAAACAGATAAGCATTAAAAATCTACTCTTTTTTTTAAAACTGAAAAACCAGGACTATAGTTATAGCCATGAATTATCAAGCTCTTACTGGATGTTACACACTGTGCTAAGTATTTTTTCTATGTTGTCTTATATTGTCTTAACAATTGTTTGAGATGTATTAGGCCCATTTGGGAGAAAAGTAAATCAATGAGCCAGGTGCACAAAACAGACAATAATATGAAACAGAGCTGAGATTTGAACACAGATTAACAAAAAATATTAACTAAAAAAATGATTAACTAAAAAATAGTGCATGTTCACTAATATGTTCACCTGCTTACCAATAAAGAAATATTTAGCTTACAACATAAAAAGAAAATGATATATTTAATAAAGATACTGGTTATTTTTAATGAAGAGAATAATGACTATATAACATTGACAAAAATTAAGAATTCATTTCTCATACTTCATTGAAGTACGAGAAGTCAGCTGGACTTGCTCATGAATATGGTACCCGCTTATATAATTATACTTCAGAAGCTCTACCTTGGGCCAACAAAGTCATCATCTACCTATTCATTATCTATTCTTTCTCAGGTCTAGTGGCTTCAGGAGAAACCTAACTGCCTCTGAATTACACATATTTGATTAGGTATAAACTGAAGAACAAAAAAAGAAAAAAAAAGATGAACACAAAGAAAAGAAATTTTCCAATCTCATCTCAACATAGTAAAAATTTCTGAATATTTTAAATTGCTGCCTGGAAATAGAATGTAGTATGGCTCAAAAAAGACTGAATATTTAAATTCTATAAAAATAAGAACTAACTCCTTCTTTAGATAAGTTGACAATGTTTATGCTGTAAACAAGGTTGTCAGCATTTTTTACACTTTTGAATACAAAGAGACAGGTGCACAACTTCTCTCAGGATTCCTATGTGACTTAACTCCATTAAATATTAAACTCACCTCTCTGATTTGTCATTTCAATGACTTATTTGTAATGGAAGTGAATAGGAAAAGTAAAGAGTTCCTCCTAACTTCTCTCTTTTGTGTTGAAATTTGTATTGAAAGCTAATGTTTTACTGACTGGAAATAATGATGATTTACTGAAAGAAATCATGGAGATGTGAGTTATTGGGCTTGTAGTCAATAATGGGAGTGGGTCACTTTGGTTTGAAATATTAGGAACCCTAGTTAAAGAAAATATTCTATGATTCTGTTAATGGAGAGAGAAATCTATAATGCAGGTCAGTGTCTAGTTGAGTAACTACCTTCACATTTGACAAGTAAAAAAGTACGTGACAATTTTCTGCTCATCTAAATATATTAAGAATTTTTTTTTCAATTTTTTTCCAACTACTGTTTATTCACAGATGTTTGTAAACAAATTGGCATAACATTCTTCCTCCAAAACATTAGCATTGGTCTTTTAAAAAACTTAAAATGTTTCTAAATTGGGCTTTATTCACATATACATGAACAAATATGAAGAAAGGGAGATGAGAAACAAACTTTTTTTTTTTTTTCTGTATGCGGGCCTCTCACTGTTGTGGCCTCTCCCTTTGCGGAGCGCAGGCTCCAGATGTGCAGGCTCAGCGGCCATGGCTCACAGGCCCAGCCGCTCCGTGGTATGTGGGATCTTCCCAGACCGGGGCACGAACCCGCGTCCCCTGCATCGGCAGGCGGATTCTCAACCACTGCGCCACCAGGGAAGCCCAGAAACAAACATTTTTGAATCAGTGTTACAGGCTGGGAACTTTTGCACATCCTACATCATTTACTCTTTAAAAAAAATTCTCATGGGTAGGTATTTTTATTTTTTATTTATTTATTTATATTTTTTAACATGTTTATTGGAGTATAATTGCTTTACAACGTTGTGTTAGTTTCTGCTGTATAACAAAGTGAATCAGCTATACGTATACATATATCCCCATATCCCCTCCCTCTTGTGCCTCCCTCCCAACTTCCCTATCCACCCCTCTAGGTGGTCACAAAGCACCGAGCTGATCTCCCTGTGCTACGCAGCTGCTTCCCACTAGCTATCTATTTTACATTTGGTAGTGTATATATGTCCATTCCACTCTCTCATTTCATCGCAGCTTACCCTTCCCCCTCCCCGTGTCCTCAAGTCCATTCTCTACGTCTGCCTCTTTATTCCTGTCCTGCCCCTTGCAGATGATGAAAATGAGGCTCAGAGAAGTAATGTTATGGGGATACATTAACACTACTCTAATCAAGTCTCAACATTTCCTGTTGACAAGCATTTCAATGGCCTTAGGAGAAATAAGTTGATACTGTTTTTAGCCCTTGCTCCAAATCATCTGTGTCATAGCAACCAAGCTTAGTATAATGTGTTCACAGAGAGCAAAATTTTATCTTTTCAGTGTTTCAGAGAAAATAAATGATGTCCTAATCTCTCCAGATTACAATGAAAATGCATTAGCTACCTTTTACCAAAGAAATATGGTTCATAAGTATGACAAAGAAACACATGAATAAAGACAATAATTGTGATCTCAAAGCATTCAAATAAGTTGGAAATATTTTAGGCAAATTTTTGAGAAGATATAACAGCAGTAACATAAATGTCTATTAGCTTTTCAGAGCATTTCTCTGTTTATACTGGTCTTAATTGATGATACGTAAGAAAGTGGAGTAAGGAAGAGAAAGATGAGTTGTACTTTTTTATCATTGATGAAGTCTTGAAGTTATAGTGGTGAGCTACTGTAAAGCTTGGAGTAGACGAAGACATTGAGCAAGGCTTTGGGGTCATAGCATAGCAGGATTGCTAAAATGACATGTAGCAAACAGAATGCCACACATTTTAATGCCAAAGCGCTGGCACATAAATGTGCCATGTATAGAAACAAGGAAGAGAACTTCTGGAATGCTTATTGCTTACATAAAAGAGAATGTTTTCACTCATGAGACCAAAGTGGAACATCCTTTTTCTCTATCCCTAGAGGTGGAGTAGGTGGGAAAGTTACAAATCATTCTTTCAGTTTCCCCAGGTCTTCTGAATAATAAGCAGTACTATAAATATGCCATTAAAGCTTGGCTTTTTGGTTTTTAGCACGAGGTTATTCCTACCATATTAACATTACACTTCGGAATATGGTCTAGATGGGCTCACTACACTAGTATATCTTATATGATATTGCCTACACAACGATCCTAACATGCCCTTCTTTAACTCTAGAATGCTTTTTAGACTTTTAATGGCAAACATTTAAAAATATGTAACTAATTTTCCATCACTTAATCATTTGCCTCTTTCTTCAATTAGATGCATTTTCATTTCTACTGAAGGTCACTTTAAATACCACTCTCATTCATTCATTCAGCACTTGTGACCTATGGTAGATATAAGTATATAAATAATTTAAAATAAGGTTTTATGTTACAAGTGCAGATGAGAGATAGAAGTCTTATCCTCTCCAAGAGTATTGAAAGAAGTATCTTTGCCAGAGTGCGTGATTAGGAATGGCATCAGCAAAAAAGCAGTGTTCGAACTGAAGTAAAAAAGGGGTATGATATAAAATTGCAATGACAAAAATAAAAAGATAATGCATACAAGTGAGAGTGTTGCCAAAGCTCAGGCTCACAGAAAGAAAGCTGAAGAAAATGTGCATATCAACCATGTGCTGGGCTTTGACTGAAATAAGGGAGCAGTGAGAGAATGAGACAAGTAAGAATTGCAGACTGTGGAGAACCTAAACCCCTAATTGTATCTCTATGACATTAGTTTTACCACGTAGGATTTGAAGCAGGAAAACCACATATTGCTGGATTTCTGTGAGGTCTTTGAGTCCAGAAGTTCATTGGCTAATTGTTTCATTCAGAAACAGCAGCAATAAAATTATATGTTCTTATATGGGTCAGGTATTGAAAGAAACACACAAAAAATGATATGATTCCTGACATCAAGGCAATCACAAGAGGAAAGATGGAAACAACTGCAATGACTACTAAATGTTTCCTAGAAAGAATGAATAGGAACTTAGACACATAATACAGCTGTGAATACTAACCATGATGGAGTCAAGTGGACTCCAATTTAAGTAATAAGAACCTATGCTCAGGCTATTGCAAAGAAAAGTAAAAAAAAAAGGACCATCAGTGAAAAATTCTGTGAGAAGTCAATTAGCAGATTCTAGCAAAGGATAACATGTGCTAAAAGTGATTCTACAATTCTCAACCTAGATGAATGTACTATATTTGTACACACAAACAAATATACTTTTCTGAATGATGAAAAGGTACAAGATATATGCCAATTAAGGTTTGCTATAATATGAAGACAATCATTGAGATGTTTGAGAAATCAAGACACAGCTTATTCTTCAATAAGGTCTTTCAGAGGGCCTGAGAATGATGAAACAGAACTAGGAAAAAAGGGAACATGTAAGTTGGGTGATAAAATTATTTTTTAAATGTCAGAGTGTGTCCTTAAAAGAGTTGGTTCATAAAATTTGGTGTGCTTTGTAATAACCCTAGGAAAATTTTAAAGGTCTGGCTATACCCTCTTGGAATAAAGGTCACTAGGTTTTAGGTAGAACTTGACCACTTGTATTTTGACTAGTATCCTCCAAGGAATCCTGATGCATTCTAAATAACGAGATCACTGTCCTAGATATAGACATATAAGTGCATGGAATAAATGACAAGGGAGGAAATGTTGAAATAAAGTGTAAATAATCAGACAAAAATTTTAAAGAGTTAGAAAGATTTCTGATACTCTTACAAGGAAAGGGAAAAATTTCTGCAGGGCTCTGCAATGCACCAAAAGTATAGCCTCAACCTTGCATTTTGAGTAGCCATCTGTGTGCGTGCACTTGAGATCTCTGGGGCTTTCCATCAACTGTATAACCTATTAAATTCTACTGCAGAGTATGTTTCTCAGGGACAGAAGTTAAATATTTCTTTAGTGTCTACTAATTCTTGGCATAGTGCTCCAATCAATAAGCATTGTTTTAATGGAACTGAAACCTACCATAATGGTTCCAACCAGAAGGCTAAAGCTAGTTGTATAATTGAATTGTGATTATTGGAAGAGATATTTTACTTGCCTTGCTATACATAAAAGCAAAACTTTAAATTTTATTTTAATAAGAAAATTAGTATTCAAAGTCACTAGCAATTTTTAGTGATGTGGGAATCAAGTCAATTAACAATGAACTTTTTCATTCTGGAGCATATCCAGAATCATCCTCTGGTTCCATACATTTAAGAAAATCATCCACTCATGATTCTTGGATAACTCATTTGATACTAGTAAAATACTTTCCTCATGAAGGACAAATAATTGTTTCTGAGTGAAATGTTATTATAAATAATTATGTAGGTTGAGCAGAAAAGGAGGAAATAGGTTGACCACTTTAACACAGGTCAAAGCCCTGGACCTTAGATCTAAGAAGCAGCTGCAGTTTATGAAGAAAGAGATGGGAGGGGAGCAGGGAGCAGACTGAAAGTCCTAGGACTAGGAATGTAATTAACTTTAAGAGACAATGGCGTCTGACATCCAATTTTGTAACTTCTCTATGTTTTCAATTTCCTATAATATCCTCATGTAGTCTGTGTTGTCACTGACTTAGGGAATAAAGGAAAAGGCTGTGTCCATTTTCACAGGCAAAGGATGGGCAAGAAACTACAAATGCATGACTGGAGATAAAAGAGACAGCCTGAAATAATGAAGAAAAGCTTGAAACAAAAATTCAGAGGAAGATATGACAAGTGACAAATAAGATCTGTAAGTGTTCCCTAGAGGTTCTCATGAATATTCTGGAGGGTAGATCCTGATGCAACAGATTGATGGCCTTATTTAATTTAGATATTAAGGGACAGGGTATGCAGAAACTTTGGGACATGGGGTTTCACATTTTCAAATGTCAGCTGAAACTACCACTTTCAACATATTGCTGCATACACAATTTATGGACAGAAATTAAAAACTGTACATATCAAGAAGCTAAACAATGCTTCCAATGTGAATGTTCAAATAGCCAGCATTTCTTCACTAAGCACTGATTGACTCTGTTCTTAAGTTGATAGAGATTTGGAGTAGCTTTGGCCAGTAACCTCCTTCTCTTACCTGTTTTACATAAATGCCAAATTGAAAGAAGTGTTACAAGAAAACATTTTATGGAAACTCTAAGATGACACATTATAACCCACTAAAATAAACATGAAAATAATTCCCTGAACTCTGTTAATTGTAAGGGAAATATTATGATGACATGTAAATTATATCTAATGCATACAGTTATATATACATGGGACAGAGAAGTAGGATGTTTGGAAATTAATTTGTTAGTTTGATTTTTTTATAGGTAGCTAATTCAAATGTCATTTTTAAAATGTACTTTGAAACGTTATTCAGTTTATCTGCAAAAATAAAGTCAACTAGCCAGTTACATCTATACCACATCTTATTATTATTTTATTTTATATTCTCCATATAAAAGTAGCACAATTATTTTAGAAAAAGTACTAAAACTTTTAACAAGAGAACCATTGATACTTAAAGTTCTACTGAGTAGAATAATCATTGGCCAAGTTCATGTGGTCATTTCATTTCAGTCATTTATCTGTTTATTTTTATGTAGTTTGAGATCACTATATTTTTCAGATCATTTTCCTTCAAACTATCACCTAAGCCACTAAATATCTTATAATAATTATTTTGATAGCAATATACCTCCTCATTACATGGTTAAAGTATAACTTAATATCCTTTTATAATGGGTTTTCAGATGGAAACTATCTGAGAAATGTATAAATTATTTAACAATTAAACCTATTGCTTTAATTAGGAATATATTAACATAAGATATTTTTTAAAACTTTAAAAACCTGAATTCTTCAGTTAAGTATTTGAATGAAAATCCCCAATGAAAGTCAATGATATACAATTTATTTATAAAGTACAATTTATTACATAAAAATATAAATAAATATTAAATATATTATATAGATAATGTATTTCATATGCCCTGATCCAATTGGATAATAATTTGGTACATTAACCTTAACACTGTGGGCATTAGAATGCTAATATAAATGGATATCCAGACAAATTGTTAGTACAGTATAGTATATTCAACATGTCTCTGTAATGGGGTTACATTAAACAAAACAAAACTAAGTCCTAGCCACTTTTGATTGGGTATAATTAAGCTGAAATAATACAGGATAAAATGCCTCTACACTACACCTCACTGTGCTTCAGATCACTTTACTGTCAAGGAGACATAATAATAATAATACTGTCAAAAATATACAAGTTTTGAGATTCTGCCCTACTTTCAAGCTAACTGGTTGTTCTGTCATAGTGTCAGGGATCCTGGTAGAAGATATAAGACTCCTGGGTTGGAGTTGAAGAATGGTTTATCACTCATGGCAAAAGCAGTAGCTGGATTATCAACATTTTTATGCTGGTTCTCTAAGTCCCAATTCCCATAGCATTACGCAAAGATGTCCTGATGACAGTTGTATACAGTCTGTTGTACTATGGGAGAGGACCCCTGCTTTTAGGTAACCTGAATCTTTTATAACAGGCTATAAGCACGCTTGCCTCTTTTGCTCTGGGAGGAGACATTATCTTTATTATACGGGACAGTAAGCATTACTATCTCTTGTTCTGGAGGAAGGCATTGTATCTTCCAAAACTGCTCAACACAAATATCCTTGAAAGATAATCCAAAACCAAGGATGCTTATTTGCAAGATAGGCAAGAACTGGAGACCTTGGAAAACTGTTTCCTAATGTGCTCACATCATAGATTTTCTATGAAGACTGAGTTTGTGTGTGCATGTATATGTTTCATTTTAATATTTCATATATATAAGCATACAATAGTATTTTAACTATTATTTTCCAATTTATTCCATAAACATTCTGAATTTCTCTATAGTGTAAGGCAATCTGATAGGTATTTGAGATAAAATATCAAAAGTTTATTCAAGAATTGTAAGTTCAGGTTTCAGTCAAATAACCATGTAAGCAAATAATTTAGAACTGATGATGTTTAGAACTAGGATGACTAGTTTTGAGTATAAATTTCAAGTGTAATGACCTAGTCCCTGGTGGCCTGTGCAAACTACATTTGATTGGAAGATTTGCTTAAGGAAACTAAATTCTATTTGAGATCTGAAACATGAGAAGAACTAGACAAATGACTCAGGGAATGTGGAACACTACAAGTACAGAAATCAAAAGTTTCTAAAGTTGAAAAGAACATGGGAGCCTTGAGAAATAAAAGTAGACAGATGTAGCTTGAGTGTAGGAACCTGTAAAAGAGAAGTAGATTATGAGGCTGGAGAACTGGATCAGCCCAGATAAGTCAAAGCTTTTTTGATTATGCTGGTATTTTGGTATTGATTCTATGTGCACTGTAGTGGTATAAGCAAGAGAAGGCACAATTTTTGTTCCATGTCAAACAACCAGGATTGTAACTCAGCCAACTGTATTTACTCAATCACTATTCTCCACTCTTCACAGAAAACTGAGTGTGTAACAAACCATGGCAGTTGAAGTAACTATGTTCTCCATGAATAATTTTACACAATTTTCAGACAAGTGTAAACCCAAGAAAATTGGGGAGAAGAAAAAAACTGTAAAGAACTGATTATTTCCTGTGACTGCATATGAATTTTGTCATTAAAAAAATGGAAGTTATAATGTTTTCTACTTGGAAATTGTGAATTATTTGAAAAAGAAAAAAAGTGAAGGCTCTATTTTGGTGAAGTACACACATGAAGAAAATGAGTTTTATCAACTGAATTTCCCATTTAAAACTTCAGTTGAGAAGTTAAAAAACCATAGAAATTGCAAGCAGCCTGGCTGAGCAGAATCATTATTAGAGTTAGGGTTTTGAAACATTAGCTGACTAGAGTAACTGTTGAACAGGCTGAGTTCTGAATTTGTTTCAAAGTCTCTAGAAGTGAAGGGAATTTTATTATATAAATTGAGGCCCACAGAGGATCAGTCACAGCCTCCCATTCCCGCCCCATTATCCAAAATTTAATACCCTAGAGTAACATTTGTCAGGGAGTATAGAGGAAGAATATATAATTTAAATAAATAAGTGGACCTATCATAACTTGAATGTAGAGAATGAGAATCATGTGTAATCCTCCCGGAGGTAAAATCTGGAAATTCTTTGTGTTATGTAGCATTTTAAGAACAGAGAGATTAGGTTATCATAATCTTAATTGACAGACACACAATTTTTTTTTAAAAAAACTTTGTTTATACTTTAATTCTTCAACCAGGTATAGTAAGTATCTCATGACAACCATTCTCTGTAGACTTCTGCCACCATAACCAAAACCATTATGAAGATTACAGAAAGATAATAGATAAATAGAAAACCATGATGAAGTTATTAAAGATTGAGGACATGTTATTGAGGCTAAAATATCCCCAAATAAAGAATTTTGTAGTATCATTACTTTTAGATAATATTTGTGTACCAACAAGATAAACTGTTCAATGTAAATTATTAAATAACTAAAAAGGGGGGGAGCAACCAGCTAGCCATATTATAAAAAAAAAAAAAAAAAACAATGTGGTAATTTAAAAAACCCTTTCAGACTTTCTATGTTTAAGATCTAGTATATCTAGTATACATATCAATGTTGCCCAGGATGTTCTCATAAACGTTCTCTGTAGAATGACAACAAATCCTGCAATGCACAGGTAAAATTTCCTGAATGATAATCTGTGTCTTGTATGCTCAAAGTCTCAAGTTTTCAATCAATGTCTCTGACACTTTCTTCAACACGGTGAAGCTATCAGTAATGCTTTTCAACCAGAAAGTGAGAACACCATTTCCCTTTCAATTAGTGCAACATTCAGAAGCATGAATATATGGACTGTGCCCTCTAGTATATTTGTTGAGAGCAAGTTATCAGAATGGACCACAGAGAAATCCTGGTTTGTTTTGCATCCTCATTCAGGTGACCTGATTTCCCACAAGCTTCTCTTTTACTAAAACCTTAAGCAACCAGAAAGTTCTCTAACTTGGCTTTAGCTCTGATGTTTTTGTTTGTATTCTCCATGGGTATTGTGTTGATAGGACCAACAGGAGCTTAGAATGTGTAGAACACAAGAAAAAGAAAAGATTCTTAGAATTAATGTACATCATGGTGACCACAGTTAACAATACTTTATTGTATATTTGAAAGTTGCTAAGAAGGTATGTCTTAGGAGTTCTTACCACAAAATCAAAATGAAACAAAAAGGTTACTATGCGAGGTAATGGATATGTTAACTACACTAATTGTGGTAATCATTTTACTATATATACATATATAAAATCATTACATTGCACAACTTGAATTTCTACAATGTTGTATGTCAGTTATATCTCAATAAATCTGGAAGAACAAAGTAAAACAAAAACAAAATAGCAGCATGAAGAATGTTAACCAACACAATCAGGAGGCATTTTTTTCTTATTCTCTTCTATAGGGTTTAACTAGCGGAGAATTTGATGTCAAATACTGCATTTACAATAGGATACATTTTGTAGAAAAGAAGATAACACCCATATCTGTTTAAAGAAACAACAAAAAAGGGAAATGCCACCAAAATTGAGCTGATCATGTAGAAGGCATTCAATCTAAATATTTTAAATGTTTAGTTGTGTTAAGACATTGACATACACATGCATATGCATACATGTGTGTATATTTACATGTATACGCATACATATATATGTTTGTATGTGTGATCTATACATTGTGTGTATAGGTGAGCTACTGCTCTGTCTCTGCAAATTACACACAGGATGGCAAGATACTGTTTGTAAAACAAGTGTGTAACCCTTGTTACAAGGGTTTAATCACCACAAACAATGTCTCTTTAAATTTGCTACTAACAGCACTTTGGTGTCTTTTATTAGTGGATGTATAAAAGAATCCTTTGAATTTTTAAAATCCACCACTGCTACTTACCTTACAAGTGTGGGCATAGCAATATTCTAAGTGACCTACATTCTCCAGATTACTTTAATATTGTGCAGTTCCCCTTCTTACTACTAAAAGAATATACCTGGGGAATGGAGTTGGAAGATTAGTAATTTCTTTTTATTCCTAGGACTATGGCTAATATATGCTTTCCTAAAGCATCCCATTCTGGACAAAACTTCTATGTCTGGGTGAAATAAATCACTAGCCTGCATTCCTCCTCAATTAGATACTTACATTAAACAAGGTAACCCATTACTTGCTACTGCACTGGGATACTCTAATCTTCTCCCTTCACCAGGAGTCATAACTTTCCTTGGGACGGATGGGTCCTCAAAGATTATATATTTGTGTGTGTGATGGGAGCAACTGGTAGACAGGGCTTTCACTTCCCTTTATGTAAATAAGAGTCTGCACAAAATGTACCAGACAAACTTTTCACTTCTGAACTCCAATCTCACTTTTTTCATCATTTAAGTTTACTTTTTAATGGATTTAGAGTTTTATTTCTTGTGTAGAGATGGTACTAGTAGCAATAATCAGTATGGGTGTGTGGGTGTGTATCTGAAATGAAATGGCTATTAATTCAGTGTTTTCAAAATGGCCCATAGATCAAAAGCAACCTGAGTTTGCAGTAGTAATCAGTATTTCTAGTATCTGGCTCTGTTTGTGTGACTGCCTTTTCAGTTTGGGTTCTATCCAGCTCTTTTGTTAAAAAGTTTCCTTGCTTGGATTATTTTGCCATAGATAGATATACTTGCATCGGGTTTCCTAGCCTACAGATATCCAGTCTTTCCTCAGTAGGCGGTCTGTTAAGAAATCTCTTCCATTCTTCCTGTCTTTAACTGTTTCATTTCAGATCACTACTGTGAAGAACCCAGGAATCAGATAGTTGCCAGTTCTCTATATGGAAGTAGCCAAGAATTTGAAGAGCAAATTAGTAGCCAGAAAACCATAGATATACTTTCACTGCCAGATATTTAGTAGACCTTGGAAAGTTATATACATCAAGTTGCCACATTTCTCTCATCTGCAAAATGGGCATAATAATTGTGCCTCTCTTTTTTCAATTATGACATTATAAAGAGAAAATACACAATGAAAAGTTACAAATAAAATGTGTAATACATCTAGAAAGAACCTAGATGGTAGAAGACAAAGACTTTAGAAATACAGTGAGAAGAGCACTGGACTGGGCTGGGAGACAATTCTCTACAGATCTGTTGTGTTCTTGCACCTTTTTTGAGCAAAGATATTGATTATATTTGTATGAGAGAATCTTTTCAACGATATATACATAGCAAACAACCCCAGAGAGTAGAGAGAATATCTTCCTAAGGAGCAAATAATTGGTTTATTTAATGTCCAGTATAAAAAAGATGTCTCCCTCTGGGAAAATAAGGCAGACTTGCTGCTCAATATGAGGTATTTGGCCCCCCTAAACTCTAGGCTCCTCTCCTATAACACAATGCCCTGAAGAAGCAGGTGTCATCTGGCCCTTTTCATGTCACCCTGTGGAAACAGGAACTCAGGGAACAAGCAAAATGCTGATGCTTTGGCTTCTGTTAGTGCTATGACTAATAAACTTTCCTTCTTCTCCAAACCAGGAGTCTCCATACTTCTGCCAGCATCCATGAAACTGGAGGAGGCCTGCTTAATACAGGGTAAGCAGATTTAACCTCCAAACATTTAGTTTTTGGCAGGCTGACCAGGAGGCCTAAACTAAACTTCAGTATTTGTGATCAGGATTAGAGCAACTCACTTAAACTGATCAGGTCTCAGGTTTCCCATATTATGACCTAATGTTTTCTAAATTATATCAAGTACTAAAGACCATAGTCCTAAAATGGGATTCTTGGCAAATACGGGGAAGAGATAAGAAGAGATGGAGTTGTATTTATTGAACTTTATTTTTAATGGAGTGGTTGTAATATCATTTAGCAGATATGTGACCTAAGGAAGTTGATTAATTAAATGATCAGATAAGTTTTTAAGTATCAAAGTGCTTTCATTAGAGCTAAAGCTTTCCAATTTATTATCTCATATAGTTTATTTTTTATTATTTTAACATCTTTATTGGAGTTTAATTGCTTTACAATGTTGTATCAGTTTCTTCTGTATAACAAAGTGAATCAAATATATGTATACATACATCCCCATATCCCCTCCCTCTTGTGCCTCCCTCCCACCTTCCCTATCCCACCCCTCTAGGTGGTCACAAAGCACGGAGCTGATCTCTCTGTGCTATGCAGCTGCTTCCCACTAGCTATCTATATTACAAGTGGTAGTGTATATATGTCAATGCTACTCTCTCACTTTGTCCTAGCTTACCCTTCCCCCTCCCTGCATCCTCAAGTCCATTCTCTACATCTGTGTCTTTATTCCTGTCCTAACCTAGGATCATCAGAGTCATTTTTTTTTAATTTTTAGATTCCCTATATACGTGTTAGCATATGGTATTTGTTTTTATCTTTCGGACTTACTTCACTCTGTGTGACAGACTTTAGGTCCATCCACCTCACTACCAATAACTCAATTTCGTTTCTTTTTATGGCTGAGTAATATTCCGTTGTATATTTGTGTCACATCTTCTTTATCCATTCATCTGCCGCTGGACACTTAGATTGCTTCCATGTCCTGGCTATTGTAGATAGAGCTGCAATGAACATTGTGGTCAATGTCTCTGTTTGAATTATGGTTTTCTCAGGGTATATGCCCAGTAGTGGGATTGCTGGGTCATATGGTAGTTCTATTTTTACTTTTTTTTTTTTTTTTTTTTCTCTTGGGGGTAGGAGTTTATTAATTAATTAATTAATTTTGACTGTGTTGGGTCTTCGTTTCTGTTCGAGGGCTTTCTCTAGTTGCGGCAAGCGGGGGCCACTCTTCATCGCAGTGCGCGGGCCTCTCACCATCGCGGCCTCTCTTGTTGTGGAGCACAGGCTCCAGACGCGCAGGCTCAGCAGTTGTGGCTCACTGGCCCAGTTGCTCCACGGCATGCGGGATCTTCCCAGACCAGGGCTCGAACCCGTGTCCCCTGCATTAGCAGGCAGACTCTCAACCACTGCGCCACCAGGGAAGCCCTATTTTTACTTTTTTAAGGAACCTCCATACTGTTCTCCATAGTGGCTATATCAATTTACCTTCCCACCAACAGTGCAAAAGGTTTCCATTTTCTCCACACCCTCTCCAGCATTTATTGTTTATAGAATTTTTAATGATGGCCATTCTGACTGGTGTAAGGTGATACCTCATTTTAGTTTTGATTTGCATTGCTCTAATGATTAGTGATGTTGAGTATCCTTTCATGTGTTTGTTGGAAATCTGTATATCTTCTTTGGAGAATGTCTATTTAGGTCTTCTGCCCATTTTTGGATTGGGTTGTTTGTTTTTTTGATATTCAACTACATGAGCTGCTTGTATATTTTGGAGATTAATCCTTCGTCAGTTGATTCATTTGCAAATATTTTCTCCCATTCTGAGGGTTGTCTTTTCATCTTATTTATGGTTTCCTTTGTTGTGCAAAAGCTTCTAAGTTTCATTACGTCCCATTTGTTTTTTTGTTTTTTTTTTTTTTTTTTTTTTTTTTTGCGGTACGCGGGCCTCTCACCGTTGTGGCCTCTCCCGCTGCGGAGCACAGGCTCCGGACGCGCAGGCCCAGCGGCCACGGCCCACGGGCCCAGTCGCTCCGCGGCATGTGGGATCCTCCCGGACCAGGGCACGAACCCGCGCCCCCTGCATCGGCAGGCGGACTCCCAACCACTGCGCCACCAGGGAAGCCCTGTTTTTTTGTTTTTAATTCCACTTCTCTAGGAGGTGGGTCAAAAAACATCTTGCTGTGATTTATGTCATAGAGTGTTCTGCCTATGTTTTCCTCTAAGAGTTTTTGATGGTGTCTGGCATTACATTTAGGTCTTTAATCCATTTTGAGTTTATTTTTGTGTATGATGTTAGGAAGTGTTCCAATTTCATTCTTTTACATGTAGCTGTCTAGTCTTCCCAGCACCACTTATTGAAGAGGCTGTCTTTTCTCCATTGTATATTCTTGTCTCCTTTATCAAAGATAAGGGGACCATATGTGTGTGGGTTTATCTCTGGGCTTTCTATCCTGTTCCATTGATCTATATTTCTATTTTTGTGCCAGTGCCATACTGTCTTCATTACTGTAGCTTTGTAGTCTGAAGTCAGGGAGCTTGATTCTTCCAACTTCATTTTTCTTTCTTAAGATTGCTTTGGCTATTCTGGGTCTTTTGTGTTTCCATACAAATTGTGAAATTTTTTGTTCTAGTTCTGTGAAAAATGCCACTGGTAATTTGATAGGGATTGCCTTGAATCTGTAGATTGCTTTGGGTAGTATAGTCATTTTCACAATGTTGATTCTTCCAATCCAAGAACATGGTGTATCTCTCCATATGTTTGCAGACCAATCACAAGCATTGAAATTGAAACTGTGATTAAAATCTTCCAACAAACAAAAGTCCAGGACCAGATGGCATCACAGGTGAATTCTCTCAAACATTTAGAGAAGAGCAAACACCTAGCCTTCTCAAACTCTTCCAAAATATAGCAGAGGGAGGAACACTCCCAATCTCATTCTACAAGGCCACCATCATCACAATACCAAAACCAAAGATGTCACAAAAAAAGAAAACTACAGGCCAATATCACTGATGAACATAAATGCAAAAATCCTCAACAAAATACTAGCAAACAGAGTCCAACAGCACATTAAAAGGATAATACACCATGATCAAGTGGGGTTTATCCCAGGAATGCAAGGATTCTTCAAGATATATAAACCAATCAATGTGATATATTTCATATGGTTTATGACAAAAGCAAGTTTCAGACTTAATTCTATCACACTATCATTGATCCCCAAGGTGGCACAGAAAGAGTGACAAAAATTGTATTACATGTTTTATAACTTCCCTGATCTCTGCCTGTTTTGTTTGTTTGTTTCAGTAGCACCTTGCATGAAAAGTACATTCCAAAAAATTACCAAGATATTTTAGTAGCAGGATCAACCCATGACATGATCAATTTCAGGCAGCAATAATACTTAGAGTAGAAGGCAAAATAAAAGGAGAAAGCTGAAGCAAAAAAAAAAGATTCTATCAATAGAACAAACAGCAAAATGGCAGATATAAACCCAAGCCTACTAATAATCACATTAATGTAAATTATTAAAACACCAAAATGATAAGGTAGAGATTATGATATTGAATAAAATGCAAGTCCCAACTATTAACTGCCAAAGGAAATCTACTTTAAATGTAAAAACAGAAATACATTAGTAAAAGTCTGGTGGGGTTATCCCTGGCAGTCCAGTGGTTAGGACTCCATCCTTCTATTGCAGGGGGTGCAGATTACATCTCTGGTTAGGGAACTAAGATCCTGCATGTCATGTGGTGTGGCCAAAAAATAAATAAATAAAATTTTAAAGTAAATGTCTGGTTACAAAAAGTATACCACACTAATACAAATCAAAAGAAAGCTCAGTTGCTTATATTAATATCAGACAAAATAGATTTCAAAGAAAAGAATAATACTAGGGATAAAGAGTTATCCACAGTGATAAAAGGACATAAGAAACATAACGTTATAATGAGGGCTTGACAATTCTAACTGCTTAGGTCTCTAACAACAGAGCTTCAAAATACATGAAGTAAAAATTGATAGAATTGAAAGTAGACATAAACAAATCTCCACTTATAGTTGGGGACTTTCACCTTCTTCTCTCATTAATTAATATTGCAAGCAGATAGAAAATCAGTTAGGATATAGCATACCTAAACAATGCTATCAACAAACCCAATTGTGACATTTATAGAACTCTCTACTCAACAGCAACAAAATACACATTCTCTTCAAATGCACATAAAACATTTTCCAAGATAGACTATGTTTTGCAATATAAAATATCCCCAGCACATCTAAAAGGACTCAAATAATACAAAGTATGTTATCTGATCACAGTACATCAATTCTGTGCAAATTGATTTATAGATGAAATCTCAATCAAAATTCCAGAAGCCTTTGTAGAAACTGACAGCTAAATTGATTCTAAAATTTGCATGGAGATACAAAAGAGTTGGAATCGTCAAGAGGAACCTAAAGAAGAACAAATGTGGAAGACCTATAGTCTCTGATATCAAGATTTATAAAGCTACAGCAATAAAGAAAATTTGTTATTGGTGTAAAGATAATCAAAACTATCAATGGAACAGAAAAAAATGAGCCCATAAATAGACTCCTGCATATACGGAAAATTGATTTTTGAAAAATGTAAAGTAACTCAATGGGAAATAGGTCTTTTTGAAAAGTGTTGCAAGAACCATCATATAGTCACATGCAGAAAATGAACTTCAACCCTTCCCTCACACAGTATAAAATATTAATTCAAAGTGTATAATAAATCTAAATTTAAGAGCTAAACTATTCTTCTAAAAGGAAATTTCTAAGAGAAGATATAAAAAGATTTTCTAGTATAAAATTTTAGTGACTTTAAGTTTAACAAAGATTTAGTAAATAGACACCAAAGGCACAAACTCTAAAAAAGAAATAGTAACAATAAACTGCATTTCTCAAAAGTTAAAACTTTTTCACTTAAAAGAAAAACACTATTAAATAAATGAAAATGTAAGCTACAGATTGGGAGAAAGGATATACAAAAGCATCTCTGTCAGATATATATTTATCTAGAATATGTAGAGAACTCATAATGTGATACCAAGACCAACAATCCAACTGAAACTGGCCGAAGATTTGAACAACTTCATCAAAAATGGGGCGGGGAGGGCAAAAGGGTGAAGGTGGTAAAAAGTAAAAACTTCCAGGTATAACATAAATAAGTCCCGGGGATGTAATATTCAGGATGGTGACTGTAGTTAACAATACAGTACTGTATATTTCAAAGTTGCTAAGCAAGTAGATCATAAAAGTTCTTATCATGAGAAAAGATAATTTGTAACTATGTGTGGAAATGGATGTTATTGTGGTAATCATTTTCAATATATACATAAAATCATCATGTTGTACATCTAAAGTTAAAACAAAATTATATACATATCAAATTTTCTTTAAAAGACAAAAATATTTAGGAATATAAAACTCTTAGTCATCAATCACAAGGAAAGGTATGCAACATCATTACTCATTAGAAATGCAAATTAAAGTCTCATTAAGTTTCTACCACACATTCAATACAGTGACTAAAATTTAAAACTGAACAAAGTCAAGTGTTAAGCAGCATGTGGAACAACTGAAAACCTCATACACTGCTGGCGAAAATGTAAATGGTACATTTTGAAAAACCTTTTGGTAGTTTCTTAAAGTTAAACCTACACTTGCCATATGACCCTGCCATTTTATTACTAGGTATTTACCCAAGAGAAATAAAAGCATATGTCCAGAGAAAGAATTTTGCATGAATATTCTTGTGGCTTTATTCATAATAACCTCAAAATGGAAATATCCATAGTATGTATCAAAGGGTAAATGGATAAACAAATTTGGTATATTGATACAGTGGAATACTAGTCAGTAATAAACAGGAATGAACTATTGACACATGCAACAAACATGGATGAATTTTAAGGTAATTATATAGAGTGAAAGAGACTCAAAAATAAATGCCATATACTATGATTCTATTTTTATGAAAGTCTAGAAAATTCAAAACTAATCTACAGTGACAGAAGCAGATCAATGATGCCTTGATGACCAGTAAGGCTGAGGGGGATTGGGGAATATTAGAAGGGATTCAAGGAAATATAATTACAAAGTGGAAACAGGACATTTTTTGCCAGTGATGCATATGCTCATTATCATACTTGTATACTTTAAATTGTATACTTCCTCTATATGTTATATAGCCAGTTATATCATAATAAAGCTGTAGAAAAGGGAAAAAAGAATACTCTGGACATAAGTTCTTGTTAAAATCAAGTATATCACATTCTGAAGGGAATTGACTCCTGGACTATCTAGATTCTTTCACACTGCTCATACAATGGTGAAGTATGTCCAAAATTATTTATGTAAGTTAACAGTGTCTCTAGTGTTGTCGAGAGATCAAGAAAGCTGAAGCATTTTTAGAATTTTCAGAGACATCTCTGAAGTATCCTTTTCAGATTAGAAACCTTCAGTTGGTCACTAAACAGCCTTTGGATAAATATTCTCTCGGAAAAACAAACCATCCCTATGTTACAGATTACAATTAGCTCATACACACTATATAAAGTAAATTATGAAACAACAAAATCACTCATGACCTAATTTATCTTAGCATTGTTTTTCATCTCAATAAAAATTAATGGTATCATTTACACTGCTGTAAAGATCAAGAGAGACAAAGTATATAAAGGACAAAGTATGAGTACATAATAAGTATTCAATATTTATTTAATATATATTAAAATGTTTTACTATAGCAAGGAAAATCAGCTCATGAAATAGTCACGTTCTGACTTTGCCAGTTCTAGGAGTTGCAAGTAGTTGTCCTAGGATTGCTTCTGTGGCTTCAGTGGGGGCTATTAATAATCAGGAGAGGTATGAAAGTTTTTTCTCCTCTCATTCTCCTTTTCTCTGACTTGAGAGACAGTAATGCTCCTATTATATTATTTTCAAAAGGAGATAAGAGAGGCCATTTATTTTTATAGCCCAGTGGTTTTCAGCCTGACTGCATATTAGAATCAAATGGGGAATTTTTTTGAATGCCTATAACTGGGTCTCATCATAGACCTTGGAATTTGAGGGTGTGGCCTAGGTATCAGAATTAAAAAAAAAAAAAAAAAAAAAAAAAAAAAACCCTGAGACTTTCTAATGTCTAGCAAAGACCAAGAATGATCAAGTAACACTTTGTTATATGCTCTACTACTTCATGGTATTATTATTCCAGACACTTCAATGACATTAGAAATTTATTTTTTCCAGAGAGGGATATTATATATTATTTATGTCTATATAAATATGTAAGCAAAAAACAAAGTCAAATAAAAATATTAGACTAGTTTTATAATATTTTGAATCATTATTTTTTCCTACTTATAAATTGTAATTTTCCTGACATGTTCTTTCACTTTTGACTCTCTGTAAGTTACCTATGTGCTACAAAGAGTTAACAAACGTAATACATTGGATACCTTTTTGACTGTGTGTTTTAAACCATTTATTAAATTTACTAAACTGTGCTTACTGTGAGAACATCAAACCCCAAACTAAAATTAAATCAAGAGTCAGCAGATACTAGCAATTCCACTTAATTGTCTAACAGTATATGCAGAGAGAGACAATCTCCAAGGTAACTGAGACATAAAACCTAACAAAGATTTGATTCTGTTGACTGAAGTCAACACCTTGAATCACACAAAGAAGAAAGAAAAATGAAAAAGGAAGTTATTTCAAAGAATAGTGTAGGTTAGTGTAAGGTATGGTAATCATGATCTGTAGAAATTATCATTGGTGTGCTGAGGCTTAAAGCCCAGATTAATGCTTGGGATTATGCTATTGATAAATGGACTTAATTTTACCCAGAACAGCAAAAATGCATATGTATACTTCTTTACATGTATTAGAGACTCTGCTGCTATTCATTTTGAAGAGTTTACATAAAGTTGTGGTCTAAAGACATTGTTCACTGGGTGTGAAGATACTGTGAAGAGTGACTTGGGTCTACATACTCCCACTCTCAGAGAGGTGAATAATTGCTTTCAGCAGTTAGGAGTACTATGAATTTCCCCTCTAAAAGCATTAAAAGCAAGCAAATTGCTGTTTTTTTAAAAAAAATGTCCTTTGCTCAATCAACAGTCAAAGCATAAAAAAAAGATAGAATGTCCAGTTCATTTATATAATGGAGAATTGCAAAAGAAAGACTATACTGATAAACTATGATTACTTCACTCTGAAAGAAAGTATCTTATACTTTAAATCTAACCTCTCAGGATTCCTGTAGATGAGAGATCATCATTAAAATTTAGTCGGCAATTTCTGTATAATATGCTTCAGTTTGTCATTGCCTGGATATCTGATTCATCTCTTATTCTTTCTATACCATAGTGAGACACGTACTGACAAACCCAGGCATTGTTATCAGTTTTTGCTGGGTAAGAAAACCACTCAAAAACCTAGTTCCTTGAAGTTAACAATCATTTCTTGAACTCCGCTTGGTTCTGAGAATTTGGGTTGGATTCAGTTAGGTAGTTCTCTGCTGACCTAAGCTGGCCTCATTCGTTCATCTGTGGTCAGCTTCTAGTCAGCTCAACAGATCTGTTTCAGGAAGTTAACTGAATGACAGCTGGGTAACAGGGGCCACTGAGCCACATGCCCTCTCTCATTCAGCCATCTAATCTGGTCTCATTCACATGACAAAATGTTCCAAAAGAAGCAAATATAGATGCTCTTCAAGTTGAGGCATGCTTCAAAATTGCCAATTTCCCATTGGCTAAGGCCAGTCACATGGCCAGTGTAGGGATAAAGAAGGAGATGCTATCACTTGATGGAAGAGGAAAATTACAATCAATTTTAGAATCTTTCCTATTCTTCCTCCTGGCAATCATTCACATTCCTTCCACATGCAAATTATATTCACTTCATCACAAGATTCAACATTCTCACCCAGGCTTGGAGCCTAGGATCAATTGATGCTCATCAAATCCTGATACAACTTCTCTTCATCCAGGAAAACCTATTTGCTTATCACTCTGAGTACATTAACATATTTCCCATTCCTAATAGTTCTATGCTTTTCTTTATTTTCCATTGGCCGTGGTACATTTTTAGTTATTTGAATGCCTACTTTTATTCTAGAATGACTCCAAAGGCAGACAGTACAAGGTCAGTATTGCATATATTTCTACATAGCCAATCCCAAGGATTAGTTTTATATGGTAATGTTCTATAAACATCTTTTTGAATTTTGAATAAAGAAATGGTTGAATAAATGAGTGATAAGAATTGATAGCCTGATAATACAAGGAGGTATTTTTATATAATCTGAAGCAGGCTGGTTTTGTAAGAGTAATATCCAAAATTCAGCTTTTATGGAATCAAAAAGAGGTGAAAACTTAACATAACTATATCCAAATGAATACTAATTAGTGTATATCATGACATTTTCAACTTTGATTAGCACTGAATGATAACTCAGAAATTATTCATAAACTTATAAGAGGAAAGAGTTGGCCAATTCAGAAAATATCAAAGGTCATACCTGTAACTTCTGATTTCTAAAGATTTTCTATTATCTTGATGTTATCATTTGGATCATTTTTGGTCATCTGCATTCACATAAAGTCTAAAAACAAATGTTAATGGGTAACACAGTAAATCTTTTTATTTTTATACTCCTGCCATTTAAACCAGAAAAGTGAGGAAGACTCAGGTTTATTTGAAAATACAGAGATTCAGAATTTTTTTTAAAACTGTGTAGATATTTTTAATATATAACATTGGTGGGCATTTCATTGTGTGTTAGTTCATGTTTATTACTATTACCAATGTTTTACCTATCTAGGAGCATCTTGCTAAGTGGGCACACTTGTATTTCTCTGTGTTTCTGTATTATCTTGATATTTCTATGGCCACATATAGGATGGTGTATTAATCTGTGCATAGTGGAATTAAGATATCTATGCATATATCATTTGTGTGTGTACTTGTTTATTGGATATGCAATAGTTTGTCAAGGGATTGTAGAGGATTTCACAGGATGACACTATTTATAGGAGTACTTCAAAATTATATGGTTATAGTGTACTTTGTGGCATGTGTCTACTTATGACTGGAACATATAGTTGGATATACCTATGTGCCCTCTGTCTCTAAAGCAACTGTTTTGGTCAGTTGAGACATCTGGCTATCAGAAAGTTTTCAATAATTTTATTTTTTAAAGTGTTAAGATAACGGTGGAAAACAAATTCTAGAACCCACCAGATTTGTGTTCTATTTGTTGCTTTACCAGTTCTCAGCAACGTTGAGTGAACTATTTACTAGATGTCAATAAATTAACACCTTAGATAAAATGATTCTGTTGGATGGTCTCTAAATACCTGTGTTGAATACTGGAATCACCACTAACTGTATATGCTACTTTGAGTAAATTATATCCCTAAATCTCAATTTCCTCATTTGTGCAATGATTATACTAATACCTACTGCCTACAGTGTGGGACAGTAACATAAAATCACATAAGGACTGCTTGAAATGAACTAGCAAAAGTAGAGTGCACAGTGCTTGGCATGTATAAATGCTGAATAAATCTTAATTCCATTTCCTTATGAATAGTAGAGTAAGAAAGATAATTCAGATAACATTACAGTGAGAGTACATACAGTGAAAGTACAACACCAATGCAAACAAAAGGCTATTATGGACTACCAAGAAATGAGGCATAGTATTTTTAAAATATCCATCTTCAAAATTAAATTCAATGAACATGAAAGGAAAAATGATCATCAGAAACTATTTACCATATGCCACTAGTATCCTAATTACAGTATAAACTTTTAAAATCAGATTGACTTTCTTATTCTATTAAAAATCCAGAAGTAGATTCTGAAAAAGAACCCGTCAATTCTTGGATGCTTGATGGCATTATTTCCCCTGTATCCAGTTTGAAAACTAGGCTATTTATTTTTTCACTTCAGATAGTTTTTAAATGGTAAATAATATAATCTTATAATTTCTGTTATCTCCCATTATCTATTAACACCTTGAAAAATGTCCCTTCTAAGACACTCTACCACTAATATTTTTAGAGACTACTTTTTAGAGAAATTTTATATTCACAGCAAAATTGAGAAAGGTACAGAGATATTTTATAGACTCCCTGCCTCCACAAATGCATAGTGTTTCCCATTTTCAACTTCCCTTTTCAGGGTGGTACATTTGTTACCACTGATAAACCTACATTGACACCATTAATACATTAATATGTATATATATTTTTAAAAATAATTTGGACCTCTTCATAGTTAGCTATGTAAGCCCTTCTCATTTCTCCTCTTTATTTGTCAACTAATAGAGGTAAGCATTAAATCACTTAAGATATTTATTTCAATGAATTGGCAGTAAACATTCCCTAAATCTCACTAAGAATTCTATGCATCAAAACAACTAGTTATTATATACAACTTGTTGCTATAAGACATAAGCATATTGGATTAATTCAAAATTGATAGTGGACCTAGACATTTACCTTCTTCCTGTTACTTTTCAAAGAACATGTGACAAAATACATTCTAAATATTTCTTTTCATTCATATATACTGTCATATTCAGGTTCCATTTTTAAAATTCAACTACATATATATTTTTTTGTAAAGCAGTTAATTTACACATCCAACAGCATGACCTAGCTCTCATGGATTTCTTACCCTACCCTGTCTTACTTTCTCATCTTCCTTAATGTCCTGTTGTAACAATTGACTTATATTAGTAAACACCATTTCTAATGTCATAAAGAAGAAATAAAGAACAAAAAAAATCAAAATTAGATTCCTTCTTAACTTAGGTATAGCATTAAGTATTTTACGTATCTTGTCTAATGGTTATAGAAGTTCCTCTGAATAAAGAATGCAGATTTAAAATATATTATTCCATTTCATTTTAAAGAATATGATTATTAGGTTAAAAAAATAGTCCTTTCTACACATGCTCATCCTTACTTTCTAAGCACTGGGAATTCTTCCAGATTTACATGGGTTGGAATTGCAAGGCTCAATCTCTAGAAACTTTATAGCTCCTATATACTACTGAAGCAAGTGAGGCAATAGCCATTATTAATGCTTTGCACAGTGACATGTATTTGGGGACAAAAGTGGAGATTGATTCTCTACTCTAAAAAATAAAAGGTATTAAAAATCATAGTCAAACAAATATTCATTTCTTAGTCTAATATGCATAAAATAAGCCCCAAGTAATTATTTAGGTTGTATTTGGTGATATAAAAGTCTTATTATATATTTTAAAAGAAATATAAATATGAAAATGAGTGCTTTCTCTTTAAAAATGTAACTTGGCCTTTATCAGAACCAACCACATTTTGTTGTCTTAATCTGAGAACTATCCTTAATGTAGTGGTACCTTATTTAATTTTTTTCTTCATGCCATTTACTTACACAGAGCCCATCAAAACATTTATTAGCAATTCTCAATCATGAGGATACCATCCCAAGGGCCACTTAAAAGAATTTCCAGATATACCGAGTGACTGTGTATCAAATACCTCCATACATTTACCCTTGACACAATTCCAACTACAAATATAACTGAATGTGTTAGGTAGAATCCTAAAGTGCTCCTAAGATTTTTCAGTCATAATCCTGGAGACTGAATAATGATGGTATATCACTTCCATGATTATGTTATACAGTAGAGTTGACTTTAAAATTGGTGGATAATCTAGGTGAGCCTAACCAAATTCATAAACCCTTTAAGAGCAGCAAGTTTTCTCTGGCTGGTAGCAAAAGGACAAGTCAGGGAGATTCCACGTGTGAATGGGATTTGACTCATCATTGCTGGCTTTTAAATGTGTCATTGGACAGGGAATGCTACCAGACTGTAGAAGCTGACAGCAGTGCCTAGCTAAGAACCAGCAAAGAGAAAAAGGATTTGAGGTCCCCCAGAAACAAGGTTGCTGAATTTAACCAGCAACCTAAATGCATGGAAGCAAATTCTTCCTCAGAATTTATAGTTGAGAATCCAGCCTGGCTAACACCTTTATTTCAACCTTGTGATCACCCTAATCAGAGATCCCACCTAAACTACTGACCTACATAACTGTGAGAAAATGAATGAGTGCTGGCTAAAGTTGCTTGTTGTTTTGTCATTTGTTGCCTAGCAATAGAAGACTAATGTAATCTAATTATTATTTTCAAAATTTGGGGAACAAATCCTATTTTCCAAATAAAATCTTTGTAGAAATCATTATGCAAAACTTGTATAAGCAGAGTTTCTCAGATTAAAAAGGTGGTCAACTCTATACATCAACTAACCCTAATTTTACCCCATATGGCCCCATCAATGAACCCCAGGAATCTTTGGTAGCCCAGTAGAATCCCCAGACACTAGAGTATTATTTGAATACCTGAGCCAACGAGCAAGGAGTTTCAAATGAAGTGTTTTCTGTCTGCTCCTGGTATAGGATACAAATAACTTTTAGCCCCGTGGATTTGTCAAAATCTAGACAGCTTTTACCTATATCTTAATAGTTCCCACATCCAAATTCTGGCAATAGCCCTTGGTACTTCGGTCTAAACAGAAAATAGCCCACTACTAGCTCTAATCTTCTGTTTCGCTCAAACTAAAAGAAAATATAAGAAAAAGCATATGATAGCATATATTCCACCTTGCAATGATTTCTTTCCAGGATACAAAGCATGCAAAAATACAACCTTCCCACACATTTCCTGAAAGCCACGGACATTTTCATGAGTGAATTTCATCAGTTAAAACAAAAAACATAAAATAACAACAACACAACACTGAACAGCTATGTTGTAGCAGAGAAATCAACTGTTTGAACAAAGGATACTCAAGAAAACAGATTTCCCAAGAAAGTAAGCAATTCTTAAAACTCTTAAGTTTAAAGATTAGGGCATGCCTTTTAGATGATACTCAGATAAATGTCTGAGTAGGATGATTTATTTTTACAGTGATTATTGGGTCAGCTATTAGCATTTGACATTTATTGGCAAATATTCTCTAAGCTGAATTTGTACACATAGAATTTCTCTTTCCATGCATAGCACATTTCTCTATTTTCACTGCAAGGTGGCAAGGTGTTTGTTGAGCTTCTCAAGTATAAGTTCCAGGCAACAGATAATCAACTGAACACATTTAGGGAGGTGTTTTCCCTGTATGATAGAGCATTGCTACATAGCAAAACAACACAGGGCTTGCTTTGGCAGAAGTATTACTGGTACTTCTTTGTGAATGCTCTTGCTTATAAGTATTTCTAATAGACCTTCAAGCAGATACTACTCATTTGTCTGGGATGGTTTTAACAATAATTAGGGAGTGTGAGTAACGCTCCCTAATGCATGCTATTTCTGTACCCTTTTAATAATGTTTGAAATAAGTAGATAAAATATCACATCCTTATTTTGTTTGGTCAGGAAAAAATGAAAAACTTTTAAGTGAGCAAGGAACCCTAGTGTTTGTCCTTTCTAGTACACATTTCTGGGTTATCTGATTCTATCTATCAGTTACTGTCTTTGAACTCTACAGCTCTGTAAGTTGTAGGAAAAAAAACTGATGGCAATGTCAATGATACTTGTTCATATAAATGCAAATGAGCTTATTCAATGAATGTAGTTGATCGTTGCCCTGTGGATATTGACTATTTTTATATCTATTTGCCAATTCATTTCAGTATTCCTGATTGCCTTTATACATGTGTTGTAGGAACTCTCCTTTGAATCAGTTGTAGTATCTTATGGGTTTCTTCATTAATTTATGATGGCATTGGTTTTCTATTGCTGTATGACAATTACCACAAGCACAGCATAAACAATACAAAGAGATTATTTCATAATTTCTGTGTGTCAGCAGACTGGGCATGGCTTAACTGGGTGCTCTGTTCATGTAACCAAGGTACAGGCTCAGGTTGTGATCTTATCTGAGGCCCAGGGTCTTTTTCCAAGCTCTCTGGGTATTGGAAGAATTCAGTTTGTGATAATAGGACTCAGAACCTCAGCTCCTGTAGGTCTCCTGCTGTTCCCTGTCATGTGGCCCCCTCCACAACATGGGAGTTTGTTTCTGCAAGGCCAACAGGAAAGTGTCTTTGCTGCTTCTACTCCCTCTGACTTCTCCCATCACAGAATTTGAGACCTATTTTTAAAGGAGTTCACTTAATTAGGTCAGGCCTACCCAGGATAGAAGTTAGAGTGAGGAGTTATAACATACACCTAGTCAGAATTCCAAAAGGAGAAAACAGAGAAAATAGGAAAGACAGTATATTAAAAAAAAAAAGAAAAGAAAAGAGGTAATGGCTGAAAATTGTCCAGAATTGTATAAAGCACCAATGCTCATATCTAGAAATCAATGAATTCCAAGTGAGAAAAAAGGAAAAACACATTGTTTCACATAATTTCTCATTATGATGAAACTTCAGGACACCAAACAATATAAGATGATTTGAAATGCAGCCAATAAAAGGCAACTACAAAGGAATGATAGACAAATTTAAAAGTAATGTCTCTATATAAACAATGGAAGTCAGAAAACAATGGAATGATACCTGTAAAGAGTCAAAAGAAAATTTCTGGGAAACTCTAAATTTGCACCAAGCAAAACTATCCCTTAAAATGAGAGTGAAATAAACATTTAAAGATAAAAATTAGCCAAGAAAGGTTAACCTCAACATGTGGTCACTAACAGAAATTCTAAAGTAGATATTTAAAGAAGGAAAATCATTCCCTGATGTGGACTGAATTACAAAAACCAGATGGATGAAAATGGTAAATAATTAAGCAAATCTAAACTAATTGGCAGGATAAATTTTTTAAATGCCTTATTTGGGGTGATCAGGCAAAAATTAGCTAGAATTAACATATTGAACAGCAAAAGAATATAAGCAGGAAAGGTCTTAAGCATTCCAAGAGCCTTTGATTATTAGGAAGGGAGGTGGAGATACTAAATATCTCTAGAATTTTAGTGTGCTTCTTAAAATAGCAAGAATATCTATCTAATACCCAAGATAGACATATAGCATGTAACTTCCAAACAAGTATAGGGGGCAAAAATGGGATGAGAAAGTTAAAAACATCAAGTCAGTATAAAAAATGACAAGAACAAAAAAATAGACTCATAGAAAGCAGGTATTATGGTAGTAGAAATAAATGTTAATGGAGTAAACTCTATAGTTAAAAGAAAATATTTACAGTACTGGTTTAAGTCTATGCTAAACAGATACACAGATACACCTGAAAAAGAAAGTTGAACATCAAAGACTGTAAAAATAGATTTTTCAAGTATGAAACATAATAATAGTTTACATTAATACCCAATGTGATACAAAGGAAAACAATATTGGAAATTAAAAGGATCACTACAGGATGGGAATAAAACACAGACCTACTAGAGCATGGACTTGAGGATATGGGGAGGGGGAAGGGTAAGCTGTGACCAACTGAGAGAGTGGCATGGACATATATACACTACCAAATGTAAATTAGATAGCTAGTGGGAAGCTGCCGCATAGCACAGGGAGATGACCTCTGTGCTTTGTGACCACCTAGAGGGGTGGGATAGGGAGGGTGGGAGGGAGGGTGACGCAAGAGGGAAGAGATGGGAACATATGTATATGTATAACTGATTCACTTTGTTGTAAAGGAGAAACTAACACACTATGGTAAAACAGTTATACTCCAATAAAGATGTTAAAAAAAAAAAAGATCAACCCAGAAAAAAAAATAAATAAAAAATAAAATAAAATAAAATAAAAGGATCACTACATAGTGATACAAAATTCAACTAACCAGGAAGATATAATTTTCAATATGTATGCACCTAATAGTGTAGCTTCAAAACATATAAAGCAGAAAATTAAGAAAAAAAAACTATGAGGAGAAACTGACAAATCTGTTACTAAAGTAAGAGATTTTGTCATACTCCCCATGGTAACTGGTAGATCTATCACACAGATAAATCAGTAAGCATGAGAACATTTTAACAACTAAGAGGTTTGATCTAATTGACATAAACCATTGCACCCAAAACTGAGAGAATACACTTTCTTTTCATGCATAACTAGAATATTTTATGAAAATTTATCTCACCCTATGGCATAAAGCATGTCTCAATAAATTTCAAATAACTAGAATGAAATCAATGTGAACCCTACATAAGGCTTTGGTGTGAAGCAGCCTCTCTTATTATTAGTAATACATAAATTCAAGTAGGTAGAGAAAAGGAGAAGAGGAAATGGTGGGTGGGATATTTTTTGCTTTTTGACACCCTGAAACTAAGTAAAGTTGTAAAATTTGAATAGTAAAATTTCCTCAACTTTCCTGGGTCTGAAGGCCTGATATGAGGGCAAATTTGAAGTGTAGAGAGAAAGAAGGTGTGAAATGTGAATATTCACTTTTTAATAGGAGTGAAATAAAACTAATATCATTCCTGTCTGGGCAAATAAGGTGACAATTTTCCACATACATTTCTAATACATCCTCCATAATTTAATCTAATAATGATAAAAAATTTCTCTGTGTATATTACTTTAAAAGTAAATTTATGATGTGAATAATTTATGACTATTATTTTTGAAGTGAATGCAACCCATGTTTCTAGTCTCAAAACCTATTTCTGTTCATAATTCTTGCCCTAACAATTGAATACAGTATATTCTATTAATAATCAGGATCTAGCATAACTATTTATACACATATATCAAGTATTTTGGATGTACAAACATTATGTATATATGTATATATTTGTAAAAACATTCACAGTAATCCATATTAGTACACAGCTTCAGAGGCAAAGAAAATGTTACCTTTTTTTCAAGTCTCAAAACTATTTCCTATATGAAGCATCTTCTGATACCCTGGTGCACTCGTATATTCATTCTCTTGAATTTTCAGTGTCATTTATGCATATTATCATTGTAGAAATTTCCATTATGTATTTTAATTATTTGTTTAAATGTCTATCTTCTCCCTGGGATATACTCTCTTTTTAATTTGGGGTCAACTCTTTAGCTCCATTTCTGAAAAGTAAACCGAGTTCCCAGTACATGATAGTCACTCCATAACATCTTTTGAAAAAACAAGTTTCCAAAATCTAAAAAAGTATTCATGAGATTCTGGTATAAATGTCCAGTTCCTCTTCACTGAAGAACTTTTTAAAACTTTCAGTCAGTAAAATGTGTTCATCTGTTGCTGATCCTGGAATCTCATTTGGTCTGGATTTTATATGCTTGTCTGTGATGTTGATGTGTCAATTGAAAAGAAAGTATATGGTAGCTAGGTTTGCAAGGGCTTAGATTTCTAAGATGACTTTTCTGCTACAGACGCATAATGGTCAGACTTGGAAGTCAATCTAAGTTTGAACTCTCCTCACATTAGCTGTGCGATTTGAATTATGTAACTCCTCTGTAAAAGTTTTTTACTCATCTGTAAAAAGTAAAAATGTTTACTTTTCCTCATCTGTAAAAGTCAGATAACAATAACACCTATTGTATAGGATTGTTGTGAAAGTTAAAGGAATTAAGATGTGTATGTGTGTACACATATATCTAGATGTGCACACACATACATACCAGGCTGGGAACATTATATAAAATTTTGTTGTTATTATTATCAACCATGGTTTACAAATTTTTATTGAAACCATTTGGTAACTGAGTTTTTTAAATTTTGCAGATAGATTTCTGGTTCTCATAGTTTTCTTAGCCCACACTAGTCTACAATGAGCTGTTGTTAACTTGTTCAAGGTCCATACATTGTTTCAATTTATTCACTTGTTCATGGGTTAATCTTTAGTTTATTTAGTTCTGCAATATACTTTACCCAGTGTCAGGTGTCTGCTTTATTTACTATCTAAAGAAGAATGTGCTTTTTTTTCCTAATTCACAAGCTCAAGTAAAAATGATTCGAATAAGTAGCCACTATATATAAAAGGGCAGCATTTGCCATTTAAAGTAAATTACATTTGAAAAAAGCCAAAAATATTTATAATTAGATTAGCCTATGTTAATCTTGCTCTGCTTTGAAACCAGGGATAGCAACAAGTTCAAAACTGAATAAAAAGAAAAAACCAAAAAACAACTACAGATGGATAAATGTATAGTGCTTTGGGAAGTATATTTTAAATATACACTAAAGAAAATGAACATTTTCCCATATATTTCAAATCGATATTGTTCACAAAAAAAGACTAACAGTAGCAAACAATATGTGAACAACATAGTGCACAGGTTTTTTTTATCATGTGGCTCATAGGAATTCAAGACAAAGTGGAGTTTATTTTCATTAAATTTGTAGCTACCTATAAACTACCAAGATTTCTTAAACCTTGATAAATATTCCCAATACTCAAACCTCCACTAAGAGTGATATGACATACTATTTTGTTTGTTTATGGTCTTCATGACTCACAGGATTCTTTAGGTCAAATGATTCCAGATAGGCTCCAGAACAGTTTTACACACACACACACACACACACACACACACACACCGTATGTGTACCTATACACATACATAATACCCATTATATATAAATACCAATGTATTTAATATCTATCTGTATAAAAAAAGCTTTTGCAAATGTAGAAATTCTAACACAAAAGTCAAATGAGGCATATACCAATTAATTTCTTGGATTTCAAGATTTACCTTTCTATCATTTAAACCTACATTTGTTAGTTAAAAACTCAAACTTCCTTTACAAATTATTTAAAATTTAAAACCTCTTCCAAAACATTTTCAGTGGTTATTTTCTAAATTTAACCTTAATAAGCTGAGCAGTATTTTTCTGTCATTCATTATTTGTGTTTATAAATTCCATCTTAAGAAAATACAGTGCTAATGAATTCACCAGGCAATGAAATATACCACAAAGAAGTAATGTCTATCATTTCTAAAAATCCTTTTGTCAAGAGAATCCAAGAATGCTCAGAATAGCAGGGAAACTTTCTTAAGAAAATGGCCCTAAAATTTAAGAATAAGTTTTCCTGATCTACAAATTGGGAGAGTCCTTTCAAAACTATGCTGGAAATTAACTTTCTTCGGACTTCTCTCTCTTTGCTTATTCTTGTTACTACTTTTCTCCTACATTCTTTATGAGAGTCATTTAAATGTCCATGTGCCTCAGAAAAATAAAGCAACACAAAATTGTGGTTTTTTCCATTATCTAGACTATTTTTTTTTTTTTTTTTTTTTTTTTGCGGTACGCGGGCCTCTCACCGTTGTGGCCTCTCCCGCTGCGGAGCACAGGCTCCGGACACGCAGGCCCAGCGGCCATGGCTCACGGATCCTCCCGGACCGGGCATGAACCCGCGTCCCCCGCATTGGCAGGCGGGCCCTCAACCACTGCGCCACCAGGGAAGTCTATCTAGACTATTTTTATCTTTCTATAGAAATTTGGAGAGCAGAGTTATTATTTTTATCCAGACCCCTGAAATCATCATGATAATAATCTCATATCCAAGCATGTTAATACAATTTACTTTTTCATGCAAAATGCAATATTTTGCATAGCAAAGATTCCAATCCCAGATTTCACTAAAACGACAAAATACACAGTTTACAATTACTAAATGACAGTTGGAACTTTGCAGCTTAAAGTTTTTTTGTTTTGTTTTTTTGCGGTACTCGGGCCTCCCACTGTTGTGGCCTCTCTCGTTGCGGAGCACAGGCTCTGGATGCGCAGGCTCAGCGGCCATGGCTCACAGGCCCAGCCGCTTCGCAGCATGTGAGATCTTCCTGGACCGGGGCACGAACCCAAGTCCCCCTGCATCGGCACGGGGACTCTCAACCACTGTGCCATCAGGGAAGTCGTGCAGCTTAAAATTTTGACAAACATTATGAGGCTTATGTTTCTTTTCTAACGAGGACCTACTAAAAAACAATATATTTTCATATGTAAAAATATTTAAATATGTCTATCTGAAGTAGGAAATATAGGAATAATTTCTCAATCTTCCGACGATTCCTGTGGCTACAATATTCTACCTATATATATGAAAACTTGAAGATAGTCTCAATATACTTTTTACCTAAATGCATTTCTTTTTTGTTTAATTTTACTCTTAATCTTATACTTGCTCTCCAAATGGACAACTTACCTTCATCTTTGAAGCTAGCAACATCACATCTCTCTGACCATTCTCCTGTGGTTACATCTCCCTCTGATTCTGACCTCTTCTTCTACCCTCTCTCACTTTTAAAGACCCTCATTGTGCACACCTGAATGATCCAGGCTACTCACCTTTTTTAAGGTCAACTAATTAGCTAACTTAATTCTGTCTGAAACCTCAATTCTCTCTTGACATGTAACTTATATTTATGCATTCTGGGGATTACAGTGTGGATATCTTTGGATGACCACTATTCTGGCTACCACAGTTCCATTCTATAAGTACTCTTGAATCTTTATCTTCCTTCTATATCCTCAAGCATCTTGATTCAGCTCTCACCTTTCCACTGTAACTACTTGTACTGAGATCACCAGTGACTTCAAGTAACACATTCATAAGACAATCTTCCATCCTCATGTTGTTTTATGCACCTGTAGCATGTGAAGCATGGAACTCAAGGAATTCTTTTCAATTTCCTTAATGAATCTGTCTCCTACCCTGCTTTCTGTGGAAAGTTTTCTTTGGTTCTTTCACCACTCTTGAAGTATGAGAGAAATGATTTTAAAAACTTTTTATAGAATGTGAAGTTACCTCAAACTTCAACTCTACTGTATTTCCTTGCTACTTAATATTTTGAATTCTGGTATGAAAATATTGCATGATACCTGCATCTTTGCTTGTGCATATCATGTAGTTCTCCTATAGTGGGTGTGTACAGGTGTATTTCATTTGATGTAATCAAATTTTAAATAAAATATTGAATATTTGTTAATTTTTTTTAAAACGTTCTGATTTTAAATGCAAAAAACCCATTCTTCTTCTCAGATTCCTGTTGATATGCCCTCCATTTAAGTGTTGGTGCTTCTTCAGTGTTCTAAAAGTGAACTTCTTCCTTTGATTCTACAATCTCTGGCACCTATCTTCATACTTGTAACTGCATATTTGGGCATCTCTAGTAAGCATTACAATTGTTTTCCACAAATTGAGCATTTCTTTACAGATATTCCATAGGACTTTGATAAATAAATGCTGGAATTTGTTAATTACCCTCCAAATCTTTTTTCCTCCTATATGTACCACCTTTGCTTAGTAATGTCAAGATGCTCCAACTGACCCCTAACAAAACATGAAATTGATTTTGTCCTGAACTCTCTGTATCTGCCTCCTTCTTGATATATCTCTAAAAATCTCATTTATAACATTTTAATACAACCTGAGTGTTTTACTCTGTGTTCTTTATCTTTACTGATTTATTTTGAGCCTTCATCATTTCTCTCATAATTTATTGGTTTTCTTTGCCTTCAGTCCTCCTCATTTTATACTTAAATGTTCATACATGACCATAGTAGCATTTCTAAATTACAGTTCTAATTACATCATCGAACTGTTTGAAAACTACAGGGAAAGGGCATGGTATATGGATGTCTTCCAGTCCAGTTTTGTTTTCCTTTCTGGCCCTTACTTCAATCACTCCTTCTTGGTATTTCCTTGCTCCAGTCTTGTGAATTACTTGGAGTTCACAAGTGGGCACCATATATTTTACAGTTTGTTTCATCTTCTGGAAATCTGTTCTTTTTTAAATACAGTTCCAATCTTGTATCCTATGGAAAAACTTTCCTGAATGATTTATGAAAATTTACTTAACTTCTCCTCCAAGTTTCTCAACTGCTTTGTAAATTCTTCTCTTTTAGTATTGCAGTTGTTTTTTCCTACTTCTAGAAAATCAATTTTGTGATGAAATGGACTCTTTTTACCTCAAAAATTTAGTGAGGTAATTAATGTTAAAGACTGGATCACTGAGTAGTTGTTGGATTAGTGATTTTTATTTCTTTCTTCCACTACAATAGTGGAGGAAAAAAGACCTGATAAATGGTCTTGTAGAATAGAGAATAAGGATGATGATATCTTAAACCACAGCTGTCTTTCTTCAGTTCTCATAGTATATGGCTCCAGTATCAATGACTTAAATCAAAACCACCGGCTTTATCAAACCTATACATTTTTTAACCTGTTATATTTTAAAATGTAAAGTTCTATACAGTAGTGGTTCTCAACCAGGGGTGAATTTGCCCTCCTTGGGGTATTTGGAAATGTTTGGAGACATTTTTCACAGTCACAATTGGGAGGATGCTATAAGTGTCTAGTGGGTAGAAGCCAAGAATGCTGCATGAGATTATTATCCAGCCCAAAATGTCAACAGTGCCACTATTGAGAAACACTACTCTAGAGTAAATGATGTATCTTCTTAAAGGCAAAATCCATATCTATATGTCTAAACAGAATATTTATTTATTTATTTTTGCGGTACACGGGCCTCTCACTGTTGTGGCCTCTCCCGTTGGCGGAGCACAGGCTCCGGACGCGCAGGCTCAGCGGCCATGGCTCACGGGCCCAGCCGCTCCGTGGCATGTGGTATCTTCCCGGACCGGGGCACGAACCCATGTCCCCTGCATCGGCAGGCAGACTCTCAACCACTGCGCCACCAGGGAAGCCCTAAACAGAATATTTAATTAACTTGTTTGAGTACTGAAATACATGTGACTTTTTAATTCCATGTTATTTTTATATAGTTATAAGAATAAAAGTTCCATTTTCTTTCTCAAAGTAAATTAAACATGATTTCCTCTAGAATATTACATCTTTCATTTTATATGCATATGACCTATATATATTCCACAACTTTTCCTTCACTTTAGTGCATGGCTTTTATACACTGAGCTTTATTTTAAAAAATTAATTTGGAAGTTAGCATCCAAGATGTGTTCATTTGTTTCAAAATAGAAAACACATACACACACACACACACACACACACACACACACACATTATGCCTTAAGCTGTCTTTCAGAGATGTTATAATAGCATCACATAAATGGAAATTAATTAGTACTTTGTTCTGCACTAGATATTCTTTTGTAAACTGTAAGTAGATATCATTTCTTCTACTAAACACATGATAAGAAAGAAGATACATAGCCTTTTCCCAGATTAGGAACAATAGAATGACAGAAAAACTTTTTCCAGTATATAGGCATGCATATATGTTTTATTTTAAAGTGTCCTATATATATTACTAAAAGTGAGACATGCAATGCAGAAATATTATGGTGAAATTTAATAAAATGTTAAGAAAATAGAGAGAAAGATTAGAATTTGCCATCCTCTTCAATAATTTATGAGGCCTGTTTATAAAAGAACTTGCAGATTTCCTATAGCCCACAGAGCAGCACAGATATTACAGCTTGATATACCCTGAGAACATATTGACCATCTATACTACAAGGTAATATCCAGTATTAGTTTGCTCATTTAACGAGATAACTTATTGTTATGAGATTTAGCAGATAGATAAGCCAGTCCTGACTTTTATGAGATACAGAGTCACATATGTAAAACATACAAGTACTGTGGTAAATGTTACAGATACACACTGGAAGGTGTGGCAGATGCTATAGATATCCTGCTTCCAAAAGCTATTAACTCCTTATTTCTTGCTGTAGGAAGCTGGCTTCTGTTCAGGAATTGATGGCCCATGCACTCAGGGAAAGTGGTCCCCTCCCTAGCTCCTGGAAGGAATGTTAATTAGGCAAAGCCTGTAATAACTATGCTTTTCCTTTTTCAAGTGACTGGCTTAGGATGGTCACATGATATAACTGTAATGAATGAGACAAATATGAAATTTGCTTTTGAAGACCTTGGGAAGGATTTTTCCTGATAAAAAAATATTGTGGTGAGGGTGGGGGCTGTATCTTTTACCCTCTACCAAGTGGGTTATGTGAGGGCATGATAACTGGAACTGTAGCAGTGTTGCAATCATTAGGGCATCAGCCCAAGTTTGAAAGTCAAAATGCTGAGGATGGTGGAAAAGAAAGATGAAAGATCCTGGCTCTTGATAAGCTGGTTCTACCTTACACAAGATTTTTTTAAATCAGCTTTTCTTTTAATGCTAATTATAATTGTATTTTCTCTTTCTTACTGACAACTGATAGAGAAGGATACCTAAGCAAAGCTGGGAGAGATCAGGTAGGACCCCACAAAGTAAATACAATCTACGTGCATCATAGAATGTCTTCCCAATACCTCTGAAACTTTGTGTTCTCTATGATCACTGTCCAAAACAGAGATTCAGTAATTGGAAGTGAATAATTGGCATGTATTCAGGGCAGAATGTAATGTCATAATTCATGGAATACATTCAAAATCAGAGAAACTATGATATTGAGGTTTTCAGAACTTAAGAAAAAAGAGAAATATTAAACTACCCCATATGTGTAATCACTCAGTTAAAAGTCATTTAAAATAAGATTTATCAAGATAGATAACAAAAAGTGCTGCTTCACAAAGGTTGTAAACAGAATTACCAAGACACCTTGCAGCTACTGCCTAAAATGCACCTGAAATTTGATTATGTAACTTTGTTTCCTGGAACTTTCCTAGCCATGAAGTGAGGTGCACAGCAGGATGCAAGAGATTGTGTGCAATGAAGGAGAGATTTAGACTGTAGTCCTACTGAGTATGCTTACAAAAATTGCTCCAGCTATTCAGCCATCCCTTCTTGCACCCTAACATAGACTTTTATATTCCTTTTATATAGTAATATTTGAAGGCAAAAGGCAAATACATCTTTCCCCTTCTTTGTGCATGTTCTTACAGCCTGATAGTATGACTTGAGCTGCTTTAATCAACCTAGATGCTTGAGCTCCTTGACCAACTGGTACTTGTACCATCACTACAGGGTCCGGGTGTAGTTTCTAGCAAACATGCAGTGACTAATGTGAGATATTCCCCACTGATGCTGTAACTATTATATGCAATTAACTCATTAATACTATGAACATATATTTTGCAATCCAAGTCAGGATGTGAATGAAATAAGAGCTGATGATAATTTAAGTGGAATAACTGGCATTACCCAAGACTGTCCAGGGTTCTTCTGCCTATCTGGGAAGGGTTTGTATCTCAAGACCCTAGTACTGCTCTCTCAACTTCACCATTTTGCAGTTAAAACAAAACTTTTTTTCAAAGCTGTATTCTGAAATACTCAATAAAGTATATTTTTAAGTGATAGATTGTTTTAGAAAAATAACCAATGTGTGTGTATTAAGTTTTATTGGTAGTCAGCATTTGGAAAGGTCAAGATTGACTGGAATTCTTGGGAAAGCTTTATGGAAGAGGTGGAATTTGAAATAGACCTCGAAACATCTGTTGGGCTGGAGGGGTAGAGGAAGGATCAGTGATAACAGTGTGGAAACAATGCAAACAAAGGGAGGGAAAAGGAATATTATCAATATTATACAAATCAATTCAAACTGACTAACAATACACATTACCTTCATAAAAATGAATAACAATAACCCCTTATTGATTTACAATGTGCACAAGACTTTATATACCTGTCATTTGGTATTTATTCAAATAGGATAAATTCTACCAATTCTTTTTCATAAGTGGACAGGTTATGGTTATTCTCTTAATTATATTTAAAGAAATAGGGGGAAGGATAAAATATTTAAAGTGATAGAAATTTAGTAATGCAAGCCAAAAAAAAGTTTTATGAATTTTTAAAGTCCTTTTAGCCAGTGCTCCTTTTACTCTGTAGCATCTCTTCTCTAATGACCGGAAGATAGTATAATAATTGTCTCTTTGTGGCTGAGAAAAAATGCTGAAAATAATTCCATGGTTGTTATAAGACTGAAAAAGGAAAATGTGGGATCCATGGAAAGAAACCATGGAGGGGTCAGGAATAGAACTGGCTGTGAGCCAGAATGAAGTTTTGAAAGCAGAGAGGGCAAAAGGTGGGTACTAATATTCTGTAATTGTGGCAATAAGCTTCTAATAACAAAAAGTACACTGAAAAGTTTGGGTATAGAAGATGAGAATATATCCATTGTCTATTTAAATGAAGAGCAATTGAGGATGCAGCTGTTTAATGTGAAAAATATAATGGTCTAGTGAACCAGAGTCTAGCCTGGGCTCTACTCCAGTTCAGCTATTGAATCTGGTGGACCTTAAACAGATTGTAGGAGACTAGGAATTGAAGATGATTTACTGGCTCCTTGCCCACTTATTTCCTCTGTAGCCCTTGGAAAAACTAAAAGTCTGCTCTCAAATGTTATTAATCTCCCTTGAAAGAGCTCTGTGACACATAGAATATAGATGGACTAAGGGCCAAAGCACATCGTACAGAACAAATAAGAACAGACATAGTATGGAGAAAGGTATATCAGAAACTGGCTGTTTATCAGTTTAAAATTGTGAGCACCAAACTCTCTGCTGAATTTGTTAAAGTGTAATGATAGGTTGCACATAACTGTGTATCCTCATCTTACTGGTTAACTCATGATTGGATAGCATAAATCCCTTATTTTCAGATGCACAAGGAAAATGATGATATTGCTTGCATGATCAATTTTGTGCTTCATTGCTCTTAATTGCGTGCTTAAGCTTCACTCTTTGAAAGCTTACAATATCTTAGAAAAAAAGTTCAAGGTGTGAGATTTTTCAGAAAAGCAAAAGCAAAAAAAAAAAAAAAGGCCAAAATCTGAAGAAGAGAGAAACAAAAATATCTGCTGCTAGAAGGAATTACTCAAAAACACAAGTTCATGCATTGGACTTAAGTACAAGCATAGCCTATAGGCAATTCAAACAAAGTTTTCATTACACAGAAGAGTAGTTGAAATAAGTAAAAAACTGCCAAAGTCAGTAATAAAAGCAAAGTGGAATAAATCAGCTCAAGAGGGAACTGAATCAATTTTTAGAAAAGAAAGAAGCCAGGACTACTGCCTTGATTGTTACAGCAGGAAAAATATCTACATCATCTTCTTCAGGTTATTGCTGAATTTGAACCATTCCTTACTATAGCTAACATAACTTATAATCATTTAGGACTTGATTTTAATTCATTATATTTGCTAAATGAAACTATATCCTTTTTTTTTTCTTTTTACTTAACCTAAGTTATCTGAGGTCAGAGACTCTGGGTAATTATTTATTGTTTTATTCCTATACCTAGGGTAATGCTTAGCAAAGAACAAACCCTAAGTTTTTGCTTATCAAATGAAATAAGGAAGAAATGAAGAAAAATACTCACCCATAACTTATGAGATATTTGACTACAATATTAACTGATCAAGGGTATTTGGACAAGCTCTAGCTCACAACAGCAAGGACCATATTTTACTTTTCCAGCAATATGTAATCCAGAGTACAGTGGCACAAGACAGATCTTATCCCTAGAACAGTCATCTCTTTTATTTCTGATTTGTCAGTTCTTCTTGTTTACCTCTGCCCTGCTTGCTTCTATAGTAGTTACTCTTTTTTTTTAAATTTCTCTTCCTTTCTAAAAGAATTGGGGTAGTAATTTTTGGTTGTCATCAATGCTTGCTGACATATTTCTTTAGTGAATATATGGAGTAGACAGATGGGCACTAGGTACCATGCTTTCATTGAAAGCATTTCTATGCTTTGGGATGATCTCATTGCCCAACAGAATTAATGATCTTTTAAGAGTTCCTCATTTGCTACTTACTTGAGCATTAGGAGGAAAAGAGCCCAGGAGATTCTAGGGGGCCCCTTTTAAGATCAGGACAGGGCTTCCCTGGTGGCACAGTGGTTGAGAGTCCACCTGCTGATGCAGGCGACACGGGTTCGTGCCCTGGTCCGGGAAGATTCTACATGCCGCGGAGCGCCTGGGCCCGTCAGCCATGGCCACTGAGCCTGCACGTCCTGAGCCTGTGCTCCACAACGGGAGAGGCCACAACAGTGAGAGCCCCGTGTACCGCAAAAAGAAAAAAAAAAAAATCAGGACATAATGAATATCTATAAATGTGTATGTTCCCTGGCTCCTCCTAAATAATTCATTTTTAAGGTAATTTCAAAATGAGGTTGGTTTTACTTCACACTAATTAATTTCCAGTTCTTTTTTATTCTTATATGCTTTCAGTTTAATGAATTTAAATAGTAGAGAACTGTCTATATTTATTTATAATATTTCCTGGTATAAATTTTATTACTCAATCTATTAACAGTAACTGCCACTTTACATTGTAGGGAATCTAGTCTGTGAGGGCATTTCGGGCTAGTTTATTTTGTTAATGCATAAACTTTAGCAGTATTATGAGTTTAGATATATGTTCAACTCCTCATAAAACATTTTTGACATGAGGTTTAAAAAAATATATATATATATACACACAAATGATCCTTTGATGACCACCAAAAGTATGTGACAGCCCCAAAAATTTAAAAGGTGTTACATATAAATTGAATGAAGTACTCCTTTTACCCACAACATCTTAGCTTCATTCATTGTACAACATTGTTTATTCTGTGCTTCAATACGTTAAAAATCAAACTTTTAAATATTAAACTCTCCAGTGCTTGGGCCAGCATATTAAATGTCAAATCCTGGATGAAACCACTGTTTGGATAGCAATTAAATAATATATTTTTTTCTTCATTATACTTCTTGTAGCCCTTCCCTGCTGTAGCATTCCAAATTTTTAGATCAGACAGGGATTTCAGAAAGCATTAATTTAAAGGTTTTTTGTGTGTGTTTTTTCTATTACTCTTGCCCACCAGATTTCATTCTCAATCCTCTGCCTGGATTGTCTGACTGTTATATTGGCATCACATGGATTCCTTTGCAGGAAGGCTTTGAGTTGGGTTTCATTAATGAGGGAGAGGTCAAGTTATTTCTCCTCCAATCCAGGCTTGTTTTAACTGTGTTTCCTATAGTGGCTGTGTCTTTCCATGACTATAATTTATTGATGGAATACTTCTTTCACTACTGCCAGTCTCTAGAAAACTCAGTCCCCTTTGTTGCTTTCCTAAAGTTTGCTCACACTTCTGTAAATAATCTCTTCATTGAAATCCTTTCAACTGAAACATCTGAGTGGACAAAATCCTGAGAGACAGAGTAGATGATTGAAAATACACCAAAAAGCACAAGCTCAGATGGAATTTTGGAACCAGACTGATCACCTATTAGTTGAACACATGGATGATATACTTGTTTGGGAAAGTGGAACAGTGATAATCTGTTATTCACTGACACCAGACTTACCTAAGTTATCACTGTTCCTGGCTGACTGGCCACATAATTTGCAGCTATCAATGCAAAATGAAAATGCCAGCCTCCCTATTTAAAACTTATTGAAAATTTCAAGAGAATAATGACAGAGCATTAAAACAAGTGCTGAGTCCTAGTAAGTACAGGGCCCTGTGTAAAGGCATAGGCTGCAAGCCTTTAAAACTGCCTCCAGGTGAGTATGCTGAGTTGGAGTATTAATGGAAGGCAAAGGTTTGTGTGATCAAGTGTTGATTTAATCAAGGGTGATCAACATGAAAATTATAAAGGTTACAAAACTGTGGGGTAGAATGCCTATCTCTGTGCTGGGGAACTTGCAAAAAAAATAATTTTAAAGGCCTTTAATTCTTAATTGCAAATACAGGTGGGAAAGCAGAAAGTGTCCATGATAGTTTTAAAACAAGCTCATATTTCATAGCTGCAAGAAAGGCATGCCAAAGACTTGACTCTAAATCAGACTGTGTAGGTTAAAAGTTGCAAGGTCATATAAATAAGCAACTTCCAACTCCAAGTCTCCTAGGCTTGGAATAGGACACTGGTTGGGGATAAGTAGGATTTGAAGACTTGGGTTGGGGGCATTTTGGTAGATACAAACAAAATTGGGCATCTGTTCTTAAAATATTTTTGAAATCCACTTTCAGCAGAAGCAGCTCTTCTTCCACTGTCTAAGGAAACTAGCATTCCCTTTTGTAAAAATTCATTAATGAGTTGATTTGGGATAATTGCTTCCAAGGGGATGGTTGTTTTCCTAAAATACTTCCCCACTATCCATCAGTGCCTCTGGACCCAAACTCCAGGCTAAGAAATGCAGTCTCTACAGGAGGAGACAGCCTATGCACCATATAAAATTGCAAGATCTTACCACCTCTACGGGTATTAAATCTAACAGGACCAAATTTATCAAAAGAGAGGTTTTAATCCAGTATTTGTCATTTAATATGTTGGCCCAAGCATTCAAAATTGTACTTAAGACTTCAATTATTTTGCATATGGAAGCCTGGAGTAATCAGCTACCTACAGTCAATGAATCTGAGATGGTAGACTTCTTTACATACTATATAGGAAGGAGTCTGAAAGCTTAGTGAGATGGCCATGTTGTACTTGATGTGTCTCAAACATTAAGAAATATGTTTTTGTTTTTGTGAGGAATGCTATCATCCATGTAAAGATTTGTAGTGAGTGTCCTCTGTAATTAGGAGGTGACAATTGGCAATGATATCATAGAATTGGGCTCCCCGATTTCAATAGTAATAATGGCATCTCTGAATGATGGAGGCCATTTGGCAGTGCTTAATGGACAAAAACAGGAGGGAGTAATTACCATAATAAGCCTCATGGACCTCAGAGTTTTAATCAGATTATTCAAACCAGCTGAGCTCTACAAAGGAACAGTATAGAAGGGTTCCTTTTTCGGCACACTCTCTCCAGCATTTGTTATTTGTAGACTTTTTATTTTTATTTATTTTTAATTTTTTTATTATTATTATTTTTTTGTGGTACGCGGGCCTCTCACTGTTGTGGCCTCTCCCGTTGCAGAGCACAGGCTCCGGACGCACAGGCTCAGCGGCCATGGCTCACGGGCCCAGCCACTCCACGGCACGTGGGATCTTCCCGGACCTGGGCACGAACCTGTGTCCCCTGCGTCGGCAGGCGGGCCCTCAACCACTGCGCCACCAGGGAAGCCCTATTTGTAGACTTTTTAGTGATGGCCATTCTGACTGGTGTGAGGTGATATCTCACTGTAGTTTTGATTTGCATTTTTCTAATAATTAGTGATATTGAATATCTTTTCATGTTCCTGTTGGCCATCTGTATGTCTTCTTTGGAGAAATATCTATTTAGGGCTTCTTCCCATTGTTTACTGTGTTGCTTGTTTGTTTGAAATAAGCTGTATGAGCTGTTTGTATATTTTGGAGTTTAATACTTTGTCAGTTGCTTTGTTTGCAAATATTTTCTCCCATTCCATAGGTGGTTTTTCATTTTGTTTATGATATCCTTTGTCATGCAAAAGCTATTTAGTTTGATTAGGTCCCATTTGTTCATTTTTGTTTCTATTTCCATTACCATGGGAGACTAATGCAAAAAGATATTGCTGAAATTTATTTCAAGGAGTGTTCTGCCTATGTTTTCCTCTAAGAGTTTTATAGTGTTTGCTCTTGCGCTTAGGTCTTTAATCCATTTTGAGTTTATTTTTGTGTATGATGTTAGGGAGTGTTCTGACTTCATTCTTTTACATGTAGCTGTCCAGTTTTCCCAGCACCACTTATTAAAGAGACTGTCTTGTCTCCATTGTATATTATTTTCTCCTTTGTCATTGATTAGGTGACCATAGGTGCATGGATTTATCTCTGGTCTTTCTATCCTGTTCCATAGATTTATATGTCTGGTTTTGTGCCAGTACCATACTGTCTTGATTAGTGTAGCTTTGTAGTATGGTCTGAAGTCAGGGAGCCTGATTCCTCCAGCTACATTTTTCTTTCTCAAGATTGCTTTGGCTATTTGGAGTCTTTTGTGTTTCCATACAAATTGTAAACGTTTTCTTCTAATTCTGTGAAAAATGCCATTGGTAATTTGTTAGGGATTGCACTGAATCTGTAGATTGCTTTGGGTAGTATAGTCATTTTGACAAAATTGATTCTTCCAATCTAAGAACATGGAATATCTCTCGATCTGTTTGTGTTGTCTTTGATTTCTTTCACTCGTGTCTTATAGTTTTCTGACTACAGGTTTATTCCTAGGTATTTTATTCTTTTTGTTGCAGTGGTAAATGTGATTGTTTCCTTAATTTCTCTTTCTGATCTTTTGTTGGTAGTGTATAGGAATGCAAGAGATTTCTGTATTATTTATTTTGTATCCTTCAACTTTACTAAATTAATTGATTAGCTCTAGTAGTTTTCTGGTGGCCTCTTTAGGATGTTTTATGTATAGTATCATGTCATCTGCAAACAGTGACAGTTTTACATCTTCTTTACCAATTTGGATTCCTTTAATTTCTTTTTCTTTTCTGATAGCCATGGCTAGGACTTCCAAAACTATGTTGAGTAACAGTGGTGAGAGTGGACACCCTTGTTTTGTTCCTGATCTAGGAGGAAAGGCTTTAGTTTTTCATTATCGATAATGATGCTTGCTATGCATTTGTCATATATGGCCTTTATTATGTTGAGGTAGTTTCCCTCTATGCCCACTTTCTGGAGAATTTTTATCATAAATGGGTGTTGAATTTTGTCAAAAGGTTTTTCTGCATCTACTGATATGATCATATGTTTTTTATTCTTCAGTGTGTTAATATGGTGTATCACATTGATTGATTTGCATATATTGAAAAATCCTTGCATCCCTGTGATAAATCCCACTTGATCATGGTGTATGATCCTTTTAATGTGCTGTTGGATTTGGTTTGCTAGTATTTTGTTAAGAAGTTTTGTGTATATGTTCATCAGTGATTTTGGCCTGTAATTTCCTTTTCTTGTGATATCTTTGTCTGGTTTTGGTATCAGGGTGATGGTGGCCTCTTAGAATTAGCTTGAGAGTGTTCCCCCCTCTGCAATTTTTGGAAGAGTGTGAGAAGTATAGTTGTTAGCTCTTCTCTAAATGTTTGATAGATTCACCTGTGAAGCCCACTGGTCCTGGACTTTTGTTTCTTGGAAGATTTTTAATTACAGTTTCAATTTCATTACTTGTGATTGGTGTGTTCATATTTTTTATTTCTTCTTGGTTCAGTCTTGGAAGGTTGTACTTTTCTAAGAATGTGTCCATTTCTTTCAGGTTGTCCATTTTATTGGCATATAGTTGCTTATAGTAATCATTTATGATCCTTTGTATTTCTGAGGTATCAGTTGTAACTTCTTTTTCATTTCTAATTTTATTGATTTGAACCCTCTCCTTTTTTTTCTTGATGAGTCTGGCTGAGTGTTCATCAATTTTGTTTATCTTCTCAAAGAACCAGCTTTTAATTTCATTGATCTTTGCTATTGTTTTCTTCATTTCTATTTCATTTTTTCTGCTCTAATCTTTATAATTTCTTTCCTTTTACTAACTTTGGGTATTTTTGTTCTTCTTCTTCTTTCTCTAGTTGCTTTAGGTGTAAGGTTAGGTTGTTTATTTGGGATTTTTCCTGTTTCTTGAGGTAGGATTGTATTGCTATAAACTTCCCTCCTAGAACTGCTTTTGCTGCATTCCATAGGTTTTTGGTCATTGTGTTTTCATTGTCATTTGTTTCTAGGTATTTTTAAATTTCCTCTTTGATTTCTTCAGTGATCTCTTGGTTACTTAGTAGCATATTTTTAGCCTCCATGTGTTTTTATGGTTTTTTAATAGTTTTTTCCTGTAGTTGATTTCAAATCTCATAGTGTTTTGGTCAGAAAAGATGCTTGATACAATTTCAATTTTCTTAAATTTACCAAGCCTTGATTTGTGACCAAAGATGTGATCTATCCTGGACAATGTTCCACGTGCACTTGACAAGAAAGTGTATTCTGCTGCTTTCAGATGGAATGTCTTATAAATATGTTAAGTCTTTGTGGTTTAATGTGTCATTTAATGCTTGTATTTCCTTATTAATTTTCTGTCTGGATGATCTATCCATGGGTGTAAGTGGAGTGTTAAAGTCTCCCACTATTATTATGTTACTGTCAATTTCCCCTTTTATGGCTGTTAGCATTTTCCCTATCTATTGAGGTGCTCCTGTATTGGGGGCATAAATATTTACAATTGTTATATCTTCTTGGATTGATCCCTTGATCATTATGTAGTGTCCTTCCTTGTCTCTTGTAATATTCTTTATTTTAATATTTATTTTGTCTGATATGAGTATTTCTACTTCAGCCTTCTTTTGATTCCCATTTGTATGGAAAATCTTTTTCCAACCCCTTGTTTTCAATCTTTATGTGTCCCTAGGTCTGAAGTGGGTCTCTTGTAGACAGCATATATATGGGTCTTGTTTTTATATCCATTCAGCCAGTCTGTGTCTTTTGACTGGAGTATTAATCCATTTATATTTAAGGTAATTATCAATTTGTATGTTTCTATTATCATTTTCTTAATTCTCTTGTGTTTGTTTTTGTGTGTTTTTTTCTTCTCTTGTGTTTCCTGCCTAGAGAATTTCCTTTAAGATTTGTTGTAAAGCTGGTTTGGTGGTGCTGAATTCTCTTAGCTTTTGCTTGTCTGTAAAGCTTTTGGTTTCTCTGTCAAATCTGAATGAGATCCTTGCTGGGTAGAGTAGTAATCTTGGTTGTAGGCTTTTTCCTTTCATCACTGTAAATATATCCTGCCACTCCCTTCTGGCCTGCAGAGTTTCTGCTGAAAAATCAGATGATGAACTTATGGGGATTCCCTTGTATGTTATTTGCTGCTTTTCCCATGCTGCTTTTAATATTTTTTATTTGTATTTAATTTTTGTTAGTGTGGTTATTATGTATCTCAGCATGCTTCTCCTTTGGTTTATCCTGTATGGGACTTTCTGTGCTTCCTGGACTTGGGTGACTATTTCCTTTCTCATATTAGGGAAGTTTTTGACTATAATCTCTTAAACTAGTTTCTCAAACCATTTCTCTCTCTCTTCTTCTTGGACTCCTATAATTTGTATGTTGGTGCATTAAATGTTGTCTCAGAGATCTCTGAGACAGTCCTTATTTCTTTTCATTCTTTTTTCTTTACTCTGCTCCATAACAGTTATTTCCACCATTCTATCATCCAGCTCACTTATCTCTTCTTTTGCCCCAGTTATTCTGCTATTGATTCCTTCTAGTGTATTTTTCACTTCAGTTGTTGTGTTGTTCATCAGTGATTGTTTTTTCTTTAGTTCTTTTAGGTCCTTCCTCGTTAAACATTTCTTGTTTAACAACAAGAAATCTTCACAATCCATGCCTCCATTCTATTTCTGAGATCTTGGATCATCTTTACTATCATTACTCTGAATTATTTTTCAGGTTGATTGACTATTTCCTTTTCCTTCATTTGGTCTTGAGGGTATTTACCTTGCTCCTCTGTCTGCCACATAATTCTCTGTTGTCTCATTTTGTCTAACTTACTGTGTTTATGGTCTCCTTTCTGCAGGCTGCAGGGTCATAGTGTCACCTGCTTCTGTTGTCTGCCTCCTGGTGGGTGAGATTGGTCCAGAGGCTTGTGTAGGCTTCCTGGTGGGAGGGACTGGTGCCTGAGCTGTGGTGGGTGGAGCTGAGTCTTCTCCCTCTGATTTTCAGGGCTGTGTCAGGTGGTGTGTTTTGGGGTGTCCATGAGCTTAGTACGGCTTTAGGCAGCCTGTCTGCTGATGTGTGAGGCTGTGTTCCTGTCTTGCTGGTTATTTGGCATGAGGTGTCCAGCACTGGATGCTGCAGGCAGTTGGGTGGAGCCGGGTCATAGTGTTGAGATGGATACCTCTAGGTAGGTCTCTGGACCTGCTATGAGCACTGTGGGGCCAGCTCAGACTCCAACCTGGCCCAACTCTCACATGTACTTGCCCACCAAATCCACTGCTGATAAAGCTAGACCAGTCTCAGTTGTGGGAACACTCATTGTCTCTTCAGATATTCTACTGACGCAGGATTTACCAAGTCAGTTGCAGGGATTTAATCCATGGCTTGTGCAACTGCATGGAGAGATTTCCATCCTTTTCCTTAGTCACACTGCCCCTGGGGCTCAGCTTTGATTTTGGCCCCACTTCTGCGTGTGTACCACCCTCAGGCACCTGTTCCCCGCCCGGGCGAGAGGGAGCAAAAGCAGAGGCTGATTGGAGCACACTTACTCACTCAGGCTGCAGAGGGGTACGATGGTCACAGCTGGGATGTGCACAAAGTGCCTGTGGTGGCAGAGACCAGCAGGCAGTTGCAACAGACTGGGGCATGCTTGCTCTGGTGGGAGTCCCTCCCAGTGCTTGCAGAGGCAGTGGCTGGAGTGTGGGGGCAGTGGCAGCCCTGCCCCTTGTGCACCATTCAACAGTGGTGTATTGCTTATATGGTGTCCTGGGCTTCTTCCACAAACTTTCCCTGCTGTGGAGTTCCTTACTCCTGTCCCTTCAGGCTGTCTTTTCATAGCTAACAGCTGTCCCCTCCCTGGGTCCACACTCCAAAACCCACTTTCCAGGCCCAGTCCCCCTCTGCAACAAGAGACACATGACTCAGGCTGGGGTGTGCAGGACTGCGGCACAGACCACTTGCGCAGTTCTTACTTTATCCTGCCTTCCACAGACCATCTGCTGCATTCCCCTTTGATGCCCTGAAGGTCCTTTTTGTCTCAACTGATATCCGCACCGTGAGGGGGTTTTTCTGAGTGGGGGAAGCTCTCCTCACTTTCAGATTCCTGCAAGCATTGCTGGTCCCTTTTTTGAGTCCTCTTTTTTCTTTCTTTCATCATACCCAGTTCTAAGAGGATTTTTCTTGTCCTTTTCAGTGTCTGAAGTCTTCCACTAATGTTCATCAGGTGCTATGTGAGAACTGTTCCATTTGTAGATGTATTCTTGATGTACCTGTGAGGAGAGATGAATTCTGTGTCTTCCTATTCCACCACCTTGACTCCTCCCCTTGCATCCCATAATTTTGGGATTTAGTATTTTCATTTTCATTTGCCTCTAGGTACTTTTTTAAATTTCCTCTTTGACTTATTCAGTAATCCATCAACAATCCATCCATTGTTTAGTAGCATATTGTTTTGCCTCCACATGTCTGTGCTGTTTGCAGTTTTTTTCTTGTACTTGATTTCTAATCTCATAACATAGTGGCTGATGTAGAAGAAGCACCATATCACCGTCACCAAGAGATCAACAGTAAATATGGCACAGTTATTTTGGAAAAAAAAGAGCCTAAAGATATGAAAGAAATTTTGTTACAATAGTAAATCTTTTTGTAAGGTGATTAAAATAATTTATATTCATCACTATTAATATGAGTTATTATATGTTATACAGGAAAGAAAATTGTATTTAAATAAAGTTAAATAACACACTCAAGGTCCCACAGCAAGTAAAACTTCGAGCCAGTATTGGAAAACAATTGGGTCCATGTCTAAGGTCTCTCTTTTTATCCATATATTAGATAATTTGTCATAACACATTAGAATTGTTCTATACTTCCCTGGCATATATAATGCATACTTTTAATATTAAAATTTTAATCTCATTGTTAAAATTCTATACTACATGTATTGCAAAAATGTGGATTGTGTGTTAGTGTTAAATTTATATTAATATGCATTGTGAGCCTAAGCAAATGGAAAAATCAATAAATGCCAGTGACATACTATGCACTCTACAAGGCAAGATTAGGCAATATTTACACCATACCAACCACCCTGTGGGGAGGAAATCTAAGCCAATATATGACTGAATGCTTAGTGAACATAAAATGGATTATAAATTTTTAAAGAAGCATTTTGAAATATAAGAATATTCAGTAGAAAATCATGGGGCATGTGGCTAACAGTGAAAGGTAAATTCTTACATTTGTATATTTAGGGTTGGACTGGATACAGATAAGAACTGCAGCAGAAATGTAGGCCCCCAGCTTTCCCAAAGGTCTTAGAAAATTATTTTCAAATTGTGTATTTCAGGAATCCCTTCTCAAAATAATCTTTCTCCACCTGACCTCTGTCACTAGTGCTTCACAGTGTTGAGTAAAGGAGCAGAATTTTATTCTATCATCAGGGATATGAGAGAATATAGGGTAAGAACAGAGTCCCTGGAGTTTAGGTTGTCTGATTAAATGAAGTTGCACTGTTTACTAACTGTGTTACTCTGGGCAACTTACCTCAATCATCTGTACCTCAGTTTTCTGGTGGGCTGAAAATGGCATGGTAATAATATGTCTCATAGCTATTATCTCATTAGTGCTAAATTAAGAAACCTCAGAGAAATTTAAACGACTTAAATTTTCATATTAGCATGAATTAATTTTGGGAATTACTTTTCTGGGAGCAAGTTTTGCTCAGAGAAAATGCAAGAGTCAGAAGTGAAAACTTTTGTTTCTGAAGTTAGAGGAGATCAGAGGAACATTTAACACAGAATGGATCCTAAAGATGCTAAAAGGGAAATACATACATACATATGTAGTTATATAGTTGTTGCCTAACAAGCAACCACAGAATTACAGTGGCATACAATAGTAAATACTTATTTCTTGCATATTTGTGTAGGTTAAATGATCTTGGTTGGGTCTGGTTGTATTCTACTGAGTTTAACTGGACTGTCTCTTGCGTCTACAAATGCTGGGGATTTAGTTCTAGTCTGGATTTGGCTGGGGTACCATATCTGGAGCACCATGCTTAACTACTCCTATGACCTGGTAGCTAGCTCAAGTATGTTCTTTTCATGGAAATGGCAGAAGTGCAAGAGGGGAAGCCGGATCTCACAAGTGCTCTGTCACGTCACATCCACTGAGCTTCTCATTGGTCAAAGCAGGTGTAGTAGATTGAATAGTGTCCCTAAAAAATATGTCCACATCCCAGAACCTGTGACCATGAGCTTATTTGAAAAAAGCATCTTGCAGATGTAATTGCTAAGGAAGTCAAGATGAGATCATCCTGGATTATTGTTCTAGACCCTAAATCCAGTGACAAGGGTACTTATAAGAGAGAGAAGAGAGGCAGACCTAGACACAGGAGAAAGCCATGTGAAGACAAAGGCAGATATTAGAATTAGGCAGCAACAAATCATGAAATGTCTGCAACCACTACCAGCTGTGGAAGAGTCAAGGAATGATTCTTCCTTAGAGCCTCTGGAGGCCGTGTGACCCTGCTGATATAGTGATTTTGGACCTTTACCATGAAGAACTTGAGATAATACATTTTTGTTGTTCTAAGCCACCAAGTTTGTGGCTATATTACCACAATGACACTGACTCAAAATGTGTTAGTTGCCACACTAACTCATTTTGCACTTAGTTTTGTACAACCCTATAAAACTAACATAACAGGTAACATTTTTGAACTTAGATTCAAGTAGTTAGGAGAGTAAAGCACTGTTCACAGTGAACAGGGACTGCAATGTTGCATGGAAAAAGGCTGGATATAGAGAGGTTTGAAAAACTGAGATAATTAGTTCAATCCATTACATGTACTAGGACTCAGTGCTCACTCCCAAAGAAAGAAGGCTCATGGCAGTTTTGTTTTCTAAGAAGTTCTATGAAACATTAAAAATAAACCACTATCTTATACTCAGATGTTATATCACTTGATACTATTTTGATTCATTATGTGTTTGGTGAAAGACTTAAGGGGGGCCCCTATAATCCCTACCTGCTAGTGATCACGTTTGCTTGTTTTTAACCTTAACCTCTTTGAATGTGGGTGGGATCTGTGGCTTGTTTCTAACCAATAGAAAAATGGCAAAGGTGATGACATGTTACTCCCACAATTACTTTACCATGTAAAAGACTTCATCTTGCCAGCAGACTTGCTCTAGCGATTTCTCCCTAGCAGAGGGCCCAGCTAAGCTGAGCCTAGATTCCTGACTCACAGAGAGATAATAAATGTGCACTATTTTAAGCATCTAAGACTGTAATAATTTATTAAACAGAAATAAACAAATAATATAACATGAAGGGTTTCCCTGGCGGCACAGTGGTTAAGAATCCACCTGCCAATGCAGAAGACGCGGGTTCGTGCCCCGGTCCGGGAAGATCCCACATGCCGCGGAGCGGCTAGGCCCGTGAGCCACAACTACTGAGCCTGCGTGTCTGGAGCCTATGCTCCGCAATGGGAGAGGCCGCGACAGTGAGAGGCCCGCGCACCGCGAGGAAAAGTGGCCCCCCACTCGCCGCAACTGGAGAAAGCCCTCGCACAGAAACGGAGACCCAACACAGCCAAAAATAAATATAAAAAATAAATTAATTTAAATATATATATATATAAAACATGAAAAAGGGCCCTTTGAAGCTTATTAATCATATGTTATTCTCAATATTTAGCGAATAAATCCAACATAAGCCACAGTTCTAAGATCTCTTTATTTCTAAATCTGGCACAATAATTTAAATGAAAGTGACAGTGACAAACTTTGTGGGTATACAGGAAAGGATCCTTGTAGTACAATATTAGAAAACTGCATACTGTGAAGAAAGGTGTTTATTTAGGCTAGTGACCGAAAGGGTTGGATTAAAAAGATTAGCTCTCTTCAAAAACCTGGAGAGTTTTCAGATGGAAGGTGGTAGTAGACTCATTTTGCACTGCTCTGTATTGCAGTCATGACTAACAAGTGGAGATTATAAAAATGCGGTTAACTTTCTAAGTCACTGGATGTGGGTAATTAGAGAATTGGCTACCTGGTAGAATGGTGAGTTTTGTGTTCCTCATGAAATTTAAGCAAAGGTTGAATGAAACCCTGTCCCTCATTATGTGGAAAAAGATAGATAGATAGATAGATATGCATTATTACATAGATAAAGTCTATTGCCCAAGTTTTTCTCTACTTTCTTCCTTGAGTCCTAAAAAATTTCAAGTGTTTTTTTCATACCAACATCTTGCCTTGCTGATGAAAGTACTACAAGTGGAGTAAACTGCTTTGCTAAAAGCATCAGAAGCACACTATGTACCACAAGCAGGAATATGTGATAGCCCCTTTATCAATCAATCCCATTCCTCTCAGTGGCTGATATATTTCTTTTCTAGACTAATTTGTTTGTTGGGTGATGAGTGAATTACAAGCAGCACACGTTGGAATGCTTACTCTATCAAAACAGAAGTCAGCTGCTTTCTACAGCAATGGCTCATGCCAGCTGGCTGAAGAACGGCATTGGTTCCAGCTGTGTTTTGATGCTACACATTTCATGCTTTACAGTCCAATCAGATGCACTGGCACTGAATGAAATGGGTCCAGAAAATACAAGAAAGCATGGAATGAATAGAAAAAGATGATAATTCTATGTAGTGAAGTAAATTCTAGTCAGGATTCGAGTTAATTGATCACATTACACACAGATATTCATAGTTAATATTGTGAAAGCATTATTTCAGTTTCTATAAAATCTTTCATATGTAGATATCAGTTACATATATATGTGTGTGTATTTAAGTGTATATACATATATATACAGATGTCCATGAACAAGTTGTGTTCATAAAAGATGAAAAGATGTCATCTTTGGGTTTAAGTTTCACATGTCTCATTTGAATTTTGCAAATACTTTTTGTATTTTTTATTTAGGATTTAAATAATGCATTCAAATTTTAATTTGTTTAATCTTATGAAAACGGAGTGACTCTTTTAGATTTTTGAATAAGTAAATATTAATATAAAGCATACATGGTCACCAAATCTCAACTCTCAGTTCCCTAATGTTTCATTCATTTATTCAAATACTGAGCACTTACTATCTGCCCAGAACTGTGGATATAAGGTGAATATGTTATAACCACTACTCTTAGGAAGTTACAAGCTGAGAAGAAGCAAAGGAATAAATACTAATAATATGTGATAGGTGCTAGAATAGAGATTTTCACTATATGGCAAAGGCTCAAAGGAGGGAATAATCGACTCTCTCTGATGGGACTGGTGAAAGTTGTTTAGTGAAAATAAAGTTTTGTCATGCCCTTGAGCATGAATAACTGACCAGGGAGAGAAAAGAAGAAAGGCAGGAAGAGATGCAGGCCAAGGAGGCAGCAGAACAAGTGTTTAGAGGTCATAGTCATTTAGAGATAGGTAGAGTGAGTGAAATTGTATGTCTACTTGCCCAGGGAGAACTTTTGATGTAGTTCTGAATAAAGTGGAAAAAGATGGAATATGAATGGGAAGGGGGGAGAGAACAGAAAAAAGATGAAAGAAAGAGGAAGAATAAATAGACTTTACTAGAATGTGAGCAAGTGGAAATAAAGATAGAAGGGGGAGAAGAGTCAGACAGGTGTACAGAGGTAAAAAAAATATTTCTCACTTTCATGAGGCATTTTCTGCAATTATGTTAAAAGAGCTATGTAGTCATATGTTTTGTGTTGTGACTATATTTTTATGTGGTTGTTTTATATTAAAATTGAATCATTAGAAAAAGAACACCTTGTAATTTCTAGGCTTAATTTGATAGTATCCCCTACTCATATTTTAGGATTTTCAAGGGAACTTTTAACAGCTCTGTTATTTATCGTTAATGTTTAGCCACCCATTCATTTACTCCTCTATTATATAATGTCATCAATTCATTTACAAATGTTTTATGAGCCCCACTGAATCTAGGAATAATGCCAGATGCTAGCAACATGTCAGTGAACAAAATGGTCCAAGACTTTGCCTTCTAACTAAATTGCCTTTCTAACTAAAATGACAGCAGACTTATTAAGAAGATGCAAATTAAGAGCACAAAATTTCAGATCTTTTTGCTTGCCATTTAGAATTGTCATCACTTCTTGTTGCATTTACTTTTATGGGCACTGGCTCTTACTTTACCTCTGAAGAGTTCTGCTTTGGCCAAAATGACCACATTCCATCTTTGTGAATGTAAATTCAGACATTTGTATAAGATGGCTTTGTGTGTTGATTCCCTTTGTGATTTATTTTGGGTCACTTTGCCAAGGTCTTTAATTGAGTAAAATTGTTATCCCTTTATTTATCTAGTTATAATAATCAGTACCCTTAATTTTTAAACCAACTTTTCTACATAAGCTGCCACAGGTGGGTAATGGAAACTGAAAAGCTATAGAAAGGTGGGAGTAATTATTATGCCCTGCTTGTTATCAGAACAAATTCTATTATTCCTCAGAGAAAGTCCTGCCAATCCAGCAACATCTCTTTCCCACAGGGAGGGTAAAGTTCCCCATCCTTTTTTTCCTGCCTCACATTTACTCTTGCAGCTGCATTATTGGCCAGACCTGATGTTTTTCTCCTGACTGCCAAATGGTTAAGAAACCAAAACCAGGCTGTTTCCTTTTCTGGAGGCAAAATTACCATACACAAACATCCGACTCAGGATAAGTCAATTACCTTGGTCAATTGATTTACAATTTAACTGGGGCAAGGTTTTGATAGAGATATTAAAAGGGAATAAATTTATAACACTGACGTAAAGCCCAGAATTCACTGGTTCTGCCAAGAGCAGCCACATTCTACACTCCACCGGGCAGGTTAATTCAGCCTTTTGGCTTATTGGATTTTTTCTTTTCCAACAGTTTCACATATGTTTTTGGGGTTTAAGTAACCTTCTGCTTAAGGCCCCATGTCTCCATTAGAGTACAGCCTTGTGTATATGACAGCAGCAGTTCCATAGTCTGCTGGGTGTGCTCTGGAATCATATTACCCTATCTCTTCCTTTGATTCCTCCTATTCTCCAGTAGGTGGTAGACAAACAGTACGGTGACTACTTATTTAAGCTGCCAGAAAATGTGGGAATAGGAACCAGGGCATGTTTTTCCCCAGGCAAGAAACAGATCAGGATGTATTAGGCTGTTGCTGCTTTCTTTCTAACTCTTGTTCTGGCCATCAGATTGCCTTTTAAAAGTTATGTATTAAGTCACGTTTCTGTAAAACATTACAAAACCTGGTCCAGAAGCATTATTTCTAAAAAAATATGTTGTAATAATAAAAGTAGAAAATAAGTAGTTTTATGGCAGATTTTTTTTTTTTTTTTATGGTTCTGGGAAAGGTTCTGGAAAAGGTTCTTGATTTTCTAGATACTTTGAGAAAATCAAGTAAAAGAGACACAATGCTACACAATAAACTGCAAGCTACTGTAGACCAGGTCCTTTTTCTAGAATCTTATCTGTATTCAGCAGAAGTTAACAATGAATGACAGAAAGAAGATGCTTAGTAAATTTATGTCAAGTTTATATCCTAAATTTTCTTGCTAGGATTTGAGAGAGAGAGAGGAAAGAGAGTAGGAGAAGAGAGAGAAAGAAAGAAAGAGAGAGGGAGGGGAGAGAGAGAGAGAGAGAAGTAGGCATGACATTTGGGGAATGTGATCATGGATTGTCCTTAAACTAAACTTTACAGTATTACTATGGAGCATGGAACTTTAAAATTGTTCAAACTGGTGACAGATCTTTTTCTCATGGGGAAAAAAAAAAATAGGGTCACACTCTTCTTATTATGAAGAGTAAAACAAATCAAACCACTACCTTTTTGGTTAACACATTATATTAAACGAATCTTGCTTAACATCGTATATTAAATCATCATGTAACTTTAAATTACTTGAGAATATAAGGAATAAGTATCTGAAAAAAATTTTAAACCAAATATTTAAATAATACACAAAGATGAAGTTTGATAACTCTAAAAATATTCCCCTACATTGTTCTATCTTTTTCTGTAATCAAAGTTAACTTAAAAGTCTTATTTAAAATATAATTATTATTAAAACTCAAAAACAAAACAAGCAATAATTGGCTTGGCCATGGTCATTCTTTGACTGCCTGTGTAGAGACATGCCCTGTATTCCAAACTTTTAACCTCCATTCACAGTCCTCGTGTCAGTTACTTGATTCCTACCTACTTCTTTGTATCCAAATTTAACCTTAATTCACATGTTTGCTTATGTCTTTAAACCCTATTTCTACATATGGATCCACCCCCCAGTTTAAATACCTATATTTTATTCTTGGCCTTATGTGACCTGAGAATTTTCTTGCAAATATTATGCACTTAATAATGCCCTATTACATTAAATTGTATTGATTTTATTTCTGTCCATGCTGTCTTACAAAATTGGACCTGAGTCCATCTTACCTTCTCACCTTATCTTTTCTTTTGATTGTTAACTGATATTCTAGAATGTGACCTGACTTTGTCTTCAGGACTTATAGTACCTCCATAGCAAATTTAAATGTTCCACCCATTTGTTTAGGGTCTCTATTCTGTAGCCACACTATTCATTCCATCTCTAAGATATGCCACACCACCTTTCCCCAAATGCTTTTAAGTCCATAATCCATATGCCACAAATCAGGATATATAAATGAGAAATGATCTGGTTTGAACTTAACTTTGGCCAGTCATAATGGAGACAGTTAGATTTAAAGACAGGGAGTTTCCTTAAGACACTTACGTAAGATACTCGGTTTTCCTTAGTAAAAGTGGGGCATTCTTTAATAGCCTAGTGTTCAATTTATCCTGCTTCTTGTTCTAATGGACATCTAAGGCCTTCACCTTGACAGAGGGAAGGAAAGTAATGTAGATGACTTAAGAGCAATGGCATCTGTGGCAACAGGATTGAGGGTGATTATGTTGAAATTTACTGAGCCTTGTGATCCTAGAAAACACGAGGATTAATGAAACTCTGTCACCTTTTCATTTTCCCAGCCATGGCTTACTATAAAAAGAAGCACTCTTCTCCATATGACTTAGATAATATTCACAAATGTCTCCTTTGCTTACCTATAACAAGACCAGACAGAGATATGAAACTTCCCATTCATTGCCTTATAAATGATTAGCTGAACTGCTTTGGTTCCACTGATTAGTCAGAACTAAATGCTTGTCAACTGAACTTTGGTTAAGATTCTCTACCATCCTCCATATCCCTGAACTTTGACCCACTCTCAGCCTAAACATATAGCAACCCTTCCATAAGACCCTCTTGAGAGTAGGCTGGCTTTCAGTGTAAAACAGTCACTGACCCACCATCCAATCACACATTCCTTCCTCATACCACATTCCCAAACCCAGTTTTGTAGTCTTTAATACTCTTCTTTGTAAAGCAAAAGCCCCTTTCTATCTAATCTTTGCAATGCTGGCAAACCTTCTGGTCAAAACATTCTCCCTATTTCAATAAACTCTCTCCTCCTATTCCTAGAGTTCCTTTCCTCTGTTTTGCAATAAGCCTTTACTAAGGAGAGATAAGTCTGTCCTTATATAGGTCTTGAATTTTTCCTTTATTTGACGTTTTCTGGTTCTTGGACTGAGATTGGGACTCACCTATGGACTCCCACCATCCCCTCATAGGTTATGGTACCTTGTGGGTCCTTTAACTCCTCTGCTGCTAGGTGATTCTCAGATCCTTCATTGAGTTCAATTCTCAAACCAGTGTGCCAGACATATTGTCTGTTGTAGCATGGTAAGGAGTTATTTTAATTTTTTCAGGCAAAGAGATTATGTTTTTTCCCTTCTCTGAAGCCTCTTCTGCTTTTCCTAGGTTCCCCATACCTGAGGACTGTGCAGGGCATTTCCTCCTTTCCTTTGACCTCAGAGATTTCCTACAGGGTTCCCTTGGCTCTCTGCCCCAGGGATTGTGAGGAAATTAATCAAGTAGAATTCTCCCCTAGGTTCTTAACAGATTTTTTTTTTCATTTTTCTTTTCAGTATAAATCCCATGGGTAACTCTCACCCTATTTGGCTCCTTCCCTCCTCTCCTTCCACTGACTGCATGCTTTGCTATTACAGCACTAATTCAATCTAGTATCACCCAGTAATGGTAAACTTTTACCAAAGGCAATTTAGAACTCAAATAGCATCTTAGGGAAACTTGGGATATCCCCACACTGGCTCATCTAAGCCTCTCTCTTCCCATCACCCCTCTCTTTTCCCTCCCTCTCTTCTATCTTCCATCTTTCCTAAAACTACCTTGAATCCTTTTATCTGACCCTTTTAACACCTCAACCTGCTCCACCCCTCTATCCACCCTTACCAGACCTTTCCCTTTCCACTCCAGCCTCTCAATTCCCTAATGTCATTTAAGTCCTATTCTCCTATTCAACCATCAGAGGCTGAAACTGGTGGTTGGAAACAAGCTAGATGTTTTACACACTCAGATGGGCTTTGGAGACACCCAGGTGGCCCCTTGGTTTCTCCTCAGTTCTATGTCTGTATTCTCTATAAGATAATCATCATGGCAAATGAACTCTTAATGGTTTTTCTCAGCAGTTATTGGTCAGGAGCAGGTAAAATCAACTTGTGTCATCTTCTAGGAAAACATTCTTTGTAAAAATGTAAAGGTGAGGAAAGAACAAGTCAGCTCTTCCATATAAACTAGTAAATTTTGTATTTTCTCTTGTTTATGACTGAAACATAGCTAAGATTTTTAATTTGAAACTTAAGCTCTCTATTTTTGTTTGTATGTCTGTATATATGCACATGTAGTATATTCCTACCTTCAGAGAGTATTACCAAATTATATCATATAAACCCTATCAATGAGCTCTATTAAATAGCACTTATATAAACTTAAAATCCCCAGAAAGTAATGAAATTTAACTTACTCTGAAAATTTTTATTCCAATAATTAGGTTGTGGAGTATGTTAGCTTGCAGATAGTTTTCAAGATTTTTCAGTAATTTAAAACAGACTTATGCTAAATTAAGTATACACAGCATGTAGGATATGTTTTTATTAAAGAAAAAAAAGGGTATTTTTTTCCTAAAGTAAATTATTTATTCCAGAATGAGATAGATGTAACTGTATAAAAACAGCCAAATGAATATAGAAAGTTATACAGGGTTTGCAAAAAGGGAATTTTATTTGTCATGGTAAATGTTAGCTAAGTTTTCATGGGTTTATGCTCAAGATTTTAAAATGAGATTAAATATGAAATATTATACTCATAAAAATTGATTTTTGTTTTCTCTTTGTTAAAATTTTCTTAGATTACTGGTCTCCTCTTAATAAGAATTTGTAAAAAGATTTTCTTTACCTTCTGAGTTATTTGCCTGGAAGGTAAAGATTCTGTGTCTTATCAAAATAGTTTCCAGTGCTTTATGTTGACTTTACCATGTCTTTGATTATTTAGAAGAACAAAGTCTTTGCACTTTCAAAAAGAAGCTAATGTTTTTTGTTTATTGATTTTTTACCATTATGTTACCTCTTTACTTACTTTTAAAGTCTTTTACTGTCACTTTGGCAATCCAATTTAACAACTTTTGTCATTTTGCATTCCCAAAATCAAATCTTAAATATTTTTTGCACCTAATACTGTCTTTGAGATTTCCTAGAGGGCCGCTGGAAAATCACAGAGGATCTGTTCTTCTACTTTGTAAAAAGAGAGGTGCTAAAAATGATTAGGTTTATTTGATATGTTATGAGATACATGGGAAGTGTCATCATATCAGAAGAGATGCTTAACCTTCTTTAGGTTAAACTTGTACGTGTAAAATATTGTTAAATATAAACATTTCAGAAACTGTATGAAGTTCCTAGAGATACGGCAATGTCCTTGCTGTTCATGATGTTTTGAGTCCTGATGCTGCTTTGCCTGATATTAGTCAACAGTATAGTGTTATCAACCATAATTTCAGTTGAAAAAACAATGTTTTACACCATAGAAACAACAAATTTCCTTGTTAATTGCCTTATTTTTGTAATAAACTTCCATCATTCATTTAAAAACTTTAGTAATCTGCAAAGAGTTTTACTCTGGTATCTGCACGATTGTGCTTGTAATCAACCATAGGCTGGAGTGCTTCATCTTCAACAAAAAAGGGCTTTGTCAGAGACCCATGGTAAGGACTATGGCAGGTAATTTTGGGCACAGGTTTCTGATGACACTGCTTAAACACGTTTGAGATCTTACCACTGGATGGAATGAGGAGTTCTAGAATTCTAATTGAGAAGCTGATGGATTCATTAGACTGCCCACCCAAGATGGTTGAAACAAGAATTAATTGCACAGGACTAAAAGAACTGATGAGGGATGATTATGGGTTTCCTTTGGAATATTGCTGATGCTCAATTTTCCAGAAAAAAGAAACTTTTCTTTTCTCTTAAGCTATTTATAGCTTATAAGAATTTAATATGCTATGCTTTTTGTAAATGAGAATAAAACATTTGTGCTTTTCTCCCTGCTTTATCCCTCCAGAATTTGGAATTTTTTATATTCTTATTTACATGGCAATATAATTATTTGCATAGGTTCAACAAGGATCTGGACTCTTGTTAACTGAACATAATTGGAAACATTGGTTATGTAACAAAGGCTTTGAGTGGATGTCATATTTAAGAATGATACTTGATTCAGATATGACTAGACACTTTAAAAGAACTAATAAGGTTGACGTCATGGAGTAAATGCTTACAAATTCCCTTAGAAAACTGGCCTGATGCCTGGTTTACAGACTTCACAGTCTTATAGATGATTAAGGAAATTAACTCCCTGGCAGGTTGAGGGCTTGTAGGATATTTTGAGTTCATTAAGAAGAAAGAAATTTATCAAAATCAGTAGGTACTACAGGAAAAATTTCCTGGTAAGTTCTTGGCTTGACTTCCTAGCCTCAGGAGACTTAAAAACCCAATCTGAGATCCTTTATGAAAACGTCCCACAAAACAAATTTATAAAAGCCTGTATATTAAATTACCATTCTTGTAGTACTTATGTAAATAATCAGGCCAAATATAATGAAATCAGCCTTATTTTGTGATCAAAAATAATCTTTCTTTGGTATTATCTTTGATCAAAATGGAGGTGATTAGAAAGAGAAATTTTGTGTGTCATTGGAAAACTACAGTACATCCTAGTGGATTATCAGAGTCTGGCCCTATTTATTGTTTTTGAGCTATTTGCCCCCTCTATGTGATTTTCAGGTAACTGATAGCATGAAAAAAAACATTGTTACCTACCTATTAATTGGATTGAATTCTGTTATCTTGGATAGTGTCAATCCTTACCAAAATTTCAAATCTTCCAGTTTCTTTTAATATTTGGCAACAACTCACCAAACAAACATATCCAATTTTTCTGCTTCCTCCTAACTTAATGACACTGAGAACTAAAATCTGACAACCTAAATCCTCATTGGAACTTTATGTTGCCTATAGCTCAACTTTTTCCACAGATCTGAAGAATTGTGACATAAGGCCCAATGACTTGATATATACCTGAAAGGACTCATCATTGCAGCTGACCATGTGTGGGCTGGATTTTTCCCTGGAATAGCTGCTGCCTGGGTCACTGAGGCAAGCTGTGCTACATAGTAAAAATATTTAAAGCCACTAACCTCTTGAACTTTAATAAAAACTTTTATGTTAATATTTCTATTTGCATTTTAGGTATCTCTCTATTAAGATGCACAAAATAACTGGCACTTGTCACCACTTCTTAGTAGATGGCTCAACTGATTTTTCAGAAACAATGTCAACAAGAATCTTCAGAAAACTATTTCTTAGACTCTACTTTGCCCCTCGTGAGAGATCTGTGACTCCTCTGGGTTGTTAAGCAATTAGTACATATCATTAGGCTTGAAAAAAAGGAGGGACTGAGGAAGTTGGAGTTTATCCAAGCCCTGTGACTCTGGAAAATAGGGAAGGTTAATGAAATCCCCTTACCCTTTTATATTTGGAAATGGCTTACTGAAAATAAACACTCTTCCTCTTATGACTTAGATAAGGCTCAAGGATGCCCCCTTGTTTACCTATGACAAAGCCAGACTCAGACCTATAAATACCCTTTCTTTGCTTCGTAAATGAATAGCTGAACTGTGTTGTCCTTATTGATCAATCAAAACAAAATCCCTGTTAACCAAACTTTGGTCAAATTCCTTTCCTCTCTCAGACCCCTGAATTTTGACTCACTCTCAGTCTGAACCAGCATACAACCTCTCCTTAATTACCTACCACTTCCCCAAGAATAGGTTGACTTCAAGGTAAATCATTCTCTGGCCTACTACCCCATCATGTCACCATTGCTCATCTCACTTCCTCAAATCTGGTTCTTTCCAGACTTGGTAACTCCTCCTTATTAAAAAAAAAAAAAAAAAAAAAAAAAAGGCCTCTTCTTTTCTGCCTAACCATTAAGAATCTTCTACATCTCATGGTCATTTGGTCAGTGCATTTCCCCTATTACAATAGTCCCTTGTCTGACTCTTGCTATCATCCTTAGCAGTATAGTTTCTCCTTACTTAAGTCTAGAGGTTTTTTTAATTTGAAAAAGGAAATGTAATATCAACTAATATTAGGATTGTATATGGCTTCAAATTGACCTGGCCCAATGACTTTTGAAGTTGTTTTAACTGCAAAATTCTTTGAAAAAATAGTGAATAAGGGATTTCAGTGTGTAGAACATGCAATAGAGACTAATCATATGTGGACTTTAGGTTCCAAATCAGCAAAAAAAAAGTGAATTTTGAATAATCAAAATTATCATAAAAATCACTTATGAAAGTCTGTTCTTCAACTCAACACATAATTTCTTAATAAACAACAGAGACAAATTTTCCCATATCATTGGATAAGTACTATTTCTTTGTGCACTAGTGGTTGGCTTTAATTGAAAAGCCATATAAAAATATTTATTTTTTCAAATTCTGGAATCACTTGCTGTAAGATACCACAGAATAAACAGTACACAGAAATCTAGAAAAATAATCTTAATCAGTAGCTCCCATTTCACTCTGGGTATGTGCTCATGACTACCTAAAATCTAATTTTTAAGAAGCTAAATGCATGTTTGAGGTGGCAAAGCTGTTTTGTTGAAATGAGGGTGATAGGTTTACAGCCTCACCCACTAAACTTTCCAGCTTCCCCTTAACTCCTAAGAATCCCTAAATTCTATTAAGCATTAATTCATACCCTCTGATCTAGCACAGCCCCCATTCAATAATCTGATACTATATTTCAAATCTGGAGACATAAAGCATTCTCAATGCTCCATAAGCACACATATTCAGTTCATGTGTTACCTTTTTGAAGTCACATGAGCTTTATTACATATAAAACTCTTACATTGGTGCTGCTTTGGGGCCTGTTGAAAACTGCTTTAAACAAGGCTTGGAATTGTCAGGTTATTCTGAGGAAAGCCAAAAGCCCTCAGAATCAGAAATAGGTAGAGGCTATATTGCTCCTTTTGCACATCTTGCTAGGAGTTGACATACTGTGTTGAAAATAAGATTTTTAAGAATGTTAAATTTTAAAAGAAATTATGTTAAAATAACAAACATTAATTAAAAACCAAAACAAAAACAGCTGCTTCATCTTTTGATATAAACTTAGGGAAGTCCCTACTTTCTGCCCATAGCATGGTTACAAGCAATTTTCATTAGGCTGAAGTTCCAGGGCCCTGAACAAAAGAAACTCAGAACCTAGAACATCACTCAGAAGGCTATTACTGGTCTCACTGAACTCATACCCTGTTTGTAAACTGGGACCTGGATCATCTTTCTAGTAAATCTTATAACAATATAGTCTTATCAGTGGAAAATAGTTTCTAACATCCCTGCCATTATGTCATGTAATAAATTCCTAGACACAGATGTAGATCATGATATTTAAACTTTTGCCTATCTATCCTGAACTAAGACACCTGAATAGGTCTTTCAGAAACTATCTAACCATTTCTGAATTGTATCCTGATTAGGATGCTTCAAATACTAATTTCCCTAGTGTATAAAATAAAGCTTATTTATTTAGAATTATTTGAAAGTGACCCAGACACAGTCAAAACAACTGGCCCAAGGAAAACGTTAACAGATATCCCAAATGCCATAGAATTACTTTATCAAACATAGAAGCATAGATTTAAATTATATTTAGAAAAACATTTAGTCTAATTCTTTCATTTATTGACTTGGTTATAATCAAACATACAGTCTTCCCTAGAGTAAGGCACGACGTCTAAGTACCAAGAACTTCTTTCCAGGAATCATCCAATACATAGGTTAAATATCTTGTTTCTCACACCTTGTTTTCACCCTCAAAACCTACAGGTGTTTTTTTTTTTTTTAATTCCAAAATTAATTTGTAAGAAAATTTCAAAATTTTGTAAAATAAATTAATGGAAGGTGTAATAAAAAATTACAAGCTTACCTCCATATTTCTCACTAGTAAAATGATCCTTTAAGAGTCTTAATGAGCTTTCAAGAATTTCCCCAGTCTTTTGCAAAGGATTAACCATTTACAAGAAAAAAGCATGTAGGCATATTATATTTTATGAGTAATTAAATTTACAATTTTCATTTTTTTCTTATCTTGTTTGGGCATTTAATTTACCCTCTATTTTTGATTTGTTACATTTATATTTTATATTCACAAGTTATTATATGATTTCTGAATATTGTATATTTGTTCCCATTGGGTTCAGGAGTAAATATGAAGGATACTTTATTGATTAAGTGATGTGAACATTAGTTTCTATTTCTATCAAATAAATAGCTCATTTTAACTTAGTGTATGTTGTTTCATATTTTATATTCTACTGCAAGAATTAAGAAAATAATTTCTTAATAGCTAAAATAGCTCTCTTAGATGTTGGTTATTCTAAAATGTCAAAATTTCTATGAAATTTTCAAAATATTTTGTACTAACAGAATAGCAAATGCTACAATTTGGAGCTGGGGGGAATAACGTAGTCTATAACATGTCTCATGAACACTGTTTATTCCTAAGTAAACATGATTAAAACAAATTTATGAATACTTTAACATTTATAATGCAATGATGTTTTCATCTGTGAGCACAAAAAATTTCAGTGTTTGATAAGGCAAATATTGCCTTGGAGACAATATTTATTTTTCTTTTCCTATATTCATTATTCATTATCAGATATGTAAGATCAGCATGCTTTGAAAGGGCTCATCATAAAGTGTCAAGGCACTAGGTAACAAATCAATGGCTGTTTAAATGACTGTTTTTCCCCGAGGGAAAATACATTTTGGTTTGGAGACCTAACTTCATTATGCTTCAATACATACTGAGTGAAAAACACTATTTCTGTCATTACTGTGTTTATAAAAGCTTTTCGTTGTCTGCCCTGAAAAGTCATTCAGTTGAATTTTTTTTTTATGATATATTGTCTGGCAGTAAAAGCTAATGTGCTCAGAAGCATTTGTAGACTTTCAAATTTTTACTAAATTTTTGAAGAGGAATACATCTAACTATATTATTATTATGAATTATTATCATACATTAACCAGACATGGATATGAATTCAATTTTTTAAAACTAAAAACACCAGTCTCTCCTTATACAGATTTCACATTGTTGAAGGAGAGTTTTCAGTAGTTTAGTTTCACTACAAGGTGATCACTGCTGTTTGGTATTTTCAAGCTCTGCTGAGTTTTCCTGTCCATTATTTTGTTTCTACACAGATATTTCCAGAGAGAGTAGCAAAACAATTAATATTTGAGTTACTATTGCTACCATATTTTACCTGTAATAAATAAGGTAAACGTTTAAAAATTTTTTGTTAATTAATATTGATTTTCAACACTTAAAATATATTTACTTTTTGTAGCTATTTGTAGTTATACACTCTGTTACTTTAAAATATTTCAATATATACAATTACACATTAAAGTGTGTGTTATCTTAGAGGCTATTAAAATATTCTGAAACCGTGTCTACAATCTACACAAAGATAGAAATCACTAAAGTTTCAGATTCTTGTGTTTAATTGGAAAGGATATGTAGCATATGGAAAAAAAATTAATGAAGAGAAACCTCAGTTAAAGTTGGGAGACCTTCACCGCTTGCACTAAGTGAACATGGTTCACTTAGTGAACTATGTTATAATCTAGATAAACCCTTCTTAATATGTATGGCACTCATACACACTTCTTTGTGATACAGTTTCAAGAACACAATATCTTAATCACTTGTTGCTTTGGTCACCTGATTGGAATAGATGTTTTCTCAAACCATTAGGAAAGCATTAGGAAAGGGGAGAGGATGCACTCTGTTGTGGAAGCAAGTGCCACTGAGCATGAAAGCTCAGGATTCTTTTTTTAAAAAATTAATTAATTAATTTTTTAAACATCTTTATTGGAGTATAATTGCTTTACAATGGTGTGTTAGTTTCTGCTGTATGACAAAGTGAATCAGCTACACATAAACATAAATCCCCATATCTCCTCCCTCTTTTGTCTCACTGCCACACTCCCTATCCCACCCCTCTATGTGGACACAAAGCATGGAAGCTCAGGATTCTTATTTGCTGTAATGGGGAACTTTTCTGTGGTTGGTTGCCCTACAGTTGTTGTTTTTCATATCCTGTCTGTGATTGGCTATATGCAAATGAGAAAACCCTAAGACGTTCATCATTGGTTTGATTAGTGCTGATGCTGACTCTGCTACCCACACCTATCTTGCTGTGTTTTGAATATGCAATTGAGAGAAACCCAATATACTGGCACTGAAAAATGCCCTCACCAGGATGTAGGTAGCTCTCCTGAGTTGGATTTTAAGAGGTGCTGTCACCAGAACTGGAATTAAAGCTAAAATTCATGTACTCTCATGCTCTAAGAGTGAGGGGTAATTAGAATTTAAAATATTCTTTTACAGTAGTTGCCCTTAATAATCTCTAAGCCTATTACTTGACTTCTACATACTTAACCTAAGCACATTATATCTGGAAAAAGGAACCTACCTACATTTTCTTTTCCCAATTAGTTTGTAAATTCCCTGACTGCTGAGGGCTGATCTAATGTTGCTTTTATACCATTCTGTTTAATCAACATAATTTATCAAGGAATATTATTTTAACTGATGTATGGTTTGACCAATATCTTTTTGCCATGTGTTATAGATTTTCTTATATTAGCCATGCTAAGGATGCATCTGTTTTGAGTCACATTATCTTTTATTATATTAAAGTCTCAGTCTTAATAGTATTATTTTGGCAAGACCAAAGAACTTCTGCCATGACAGACTAAAGATTATAAACCCAAGGATGACATCAAAAAGCTATATATTTTAAGTTTAATCTTCATTATAATAATTCATTTTCTAAATTTAAAAAATTTGAGCCATATTTCTATTTTGCATTTTTCAGATATTTGAACACAGTAATAAGTACACATACACATTTTTAGAATTCTTGTAATATGATTAAATGTAATCAGATGGATAATGAAAAGCTGCCTAATTTATTCTTCATGGCATTTGAGAATTTATGGATTTTTAAGGATTAATGTATATAAATTCTGGATGAGACAATTATCTTTGCATCTATCTTTCTTCTGATCCTATAGAAATCTTAAAATTCGATAAATATTTTAAAATATACTGTGAATGAGTCAGGTCTCAGAGTGAATACTCAAGTCATCTCACATTTATTTATATACAAAATCTCACCTCTGACATTTTATGGAGATAGAAATTCATATGAAAGCAGCCATATGTATTTAACATACAATATTTGCGAGGCAGTATTCTAGGTAATATCACATGTTATCTTCACTAAAGTTCTGTAAGTCAAGTATTTTAGTGACAATTTACACTTTAAAAACTGAGTTTCAGAGATGTTAATACAGTTTTCAATGTTACATAGGAACTAGTGAAGATAGAATTTTTGTTCAAGTTTAAAACTCAAATAATTTATAATAAGATATACATTTTATCTCACAAGTAGATTATAAGCTAATATTTTTAGAATGTGATCTTATCCAGTTTCCCATCTGTATGACATCAGTAATGAGCAAAGTGTTATGTAAATAATCGGGGCCTCAGATAAGGAATTTTAAAAAAAACAACTTTGTTTACTGAAGATTTCCAGAATATGAGCTCCATGAAGTCAAGGCCTTGTTTTGTTTCTGTTTTGCTCCGTATGCATAAAACATGGCCTAGTACATATTAGGTACTTGATAAATATTTATTTCAAGAATGAGTAAGGCCTAATTTCTAGGGAATCGAAGTTGGAAAGGTCTTTTTAAGCTTTTAGTCATTGACTTCTCCAAGATTAAGATTTAAGGTAGGAAATATTACATATATCCACAGTTCTAGATATATTTGCATATTTAATCTCATTTAATCTTCACAATTATGTGAGACCAAATATAGGATTCAACATTTTACAGGGGAGAAAACTGAGTATCAGATAAGAGAAGTGAATCTCCTAGATCTCTTACACATAACAAAGCTGCATCCATTACAGTCTTGCTTGTCAAAACATCACTGTTGTCATCTTTCTTGAAGTCGAAAGTTTGAATACTAAATTATTTCAAATATACATTTGCTATCCTCACATCTGCCTAAAATATTTTCAACTATAATGCCTATTTCTTTTTTTGCAATACTTTTTTATTCAATACTTTGAATATTTTGATTAACCTTTAAACCTTCAAAAGTAGATTACATTGATTGTACATAAAAAGTTTCTGAACATTGACCTGTGTGCATGTAGTTGTTAAGAAGGCTTTTCTAATTGCACACCTTTTTATTCCCTAGGCAACCTCAAAATAAAGTGTCGTTTCTGCATTTCCAGTCACGGAAGTAACATTCCAACCACATAAGTGACATTAAAGTTATATATACATATATATTTACATATATACAATAAAGTTTTATATATATGAATTTTATGTTTATAAAATATATAAATCTATAATATATAATTATATATAAAAATTATATATTATATTTATATATAAATATAAAATTTATATGACATATTTGTATATAAGACTTTATGTATATACATATACATATGTGGGTGTAGATATATATATATATAAACATATATAAATATAATTTACAAATATATAAAACTTACATACATAAATATATAAAACTTTAATGCCCAATAGTAACTTTGCTGAACTGAAATGTTCAAACTTAGAGTAATAATTGAGTTAGTAATGTTGCTTATGATATTTCTCCCTTCCTTATTTTTAATTAAATGACCTTGAAATTTTAAAGTGACAGATTCTTAACCTCTCAATAATCAGAGAAGATGACTCTTTAATCTAAAGACACCATAATAAATCTGAATATATTAGCCTAAAGAGGTATGGTATCACTTTTCTTAAGACCAAATATTAATAGTTTTGAGCCAGGGAGACAAGGCTCCAGACTCTTTCCTCATCTTAATATCTTCATGTACAGGAAAAAGTCTTTGATATATCTAGGCATTATTTTATTAGCAAAAGTAAAATAGGGCCATGAATTTTCATTACATAGGTTTGTTATATATGTTAAAAGAGATTTGTGTGTTTCATTTGGACTTGGAGCAGAAAGTGTAGATTTATCACTTAAACAGGGTCTTCCTTGTGTCAGATATGTTTTGGTTAATTTTTTTCCTGCTCCTATTTTTCCTTTATCAATTTATTGTATCTCAACTTCAACTTCACCCTTCATTATCTGCTCTGGAGTAAAGGCTGGAATTCCTTTCACAATTTCTCCTTTAAAGTGTGCACATGTCACTTTCATAGTAGAGTGTACTGGAGGGACACTGCAGGAAGAAAGAGGCTTCTGTTGCAGGTTCCTGATGCTGCACAATTGGTCAGGAGTATGGATGTGAAGATGGTCAGTGGTGCTCTGGTCCAGCCGTGGTCCCTTGGCAATCTCAAAAAACTGGCTCAGACTGATGACCACCTTTCTGTGATCCTCTCAACAAGAAAATTGTCACTCTAGACCTCATGTCAACAATGGTGTCTTGACTCTCTCTACATGGCTACTGCCCTGGAAATCTGTCTCCTGAGGTGTCTCCAATGTGGACATAACAAGTTTCAGGCCATCAACTTCAGATACATGCCAATTCCTGTTGATAACCACCCAACTGGCAGCAGCTCACCTATACTTCAAAGGATTGCTTCCTCTTTGCCTGGTGACTGTGGACATACTCTAGCCTGGGCAATCTGGTGAGCTTCATGACCATCCAGTGGGCTGCAAAAATACCCTTACCAGTAAGGAGTGAACCTATCTTTTGGAAGGGCTCCCACCTTCCACATTTGTTCTTTTCTGGGTATCCTCCCTCATCCCTGGACTGCCCTTTAGAGTTATCTTTACATCTAGTTACTCTACTATCAAGACTTAATACTTCTTTATATCAAAACTTCTCCTTTTAAGTCACTGATGGGTTCTGTGCCCTGATTTGAACCAGTCTGGTTTTTGGCGAATTTCCCTCCATTACTTTGAGCAGAATTAACTACTCTCTCTTCTGTGTATTACAGTAGTTTGCTTATACTTTCTTGTATTATCATATTCACATTGCAATTATCTGTTTACTTGTCTGTTTTCTCTCCTAGAATGTGTGATATCTTTAAGTCAGACTTATGTTTTCTATAGTTATCTGTATTGTTTGTCTTTTTCCTTGTTTAATAAATATTAAGTTATATGAATAGTAACATGAATATGAAAAGTAACATGAATAGGCTGAAAATTCACATAGGATTGCACAAGTCCAAATATATTTAATACGTGGTGTACAGAAAGATTACATTTTACCTAGGAGCAAGCCATTTAGGGGAGTTTACGAGCCCAAGCAGTTGTAAATATAGACCAACATAATGAGAAACAGAAAAATAGTCAAAAAAATTCTGTAAATTATTTGCTATTTTTTTCTATATTAGCAGGTTGGGCTTTGGCCTCAAGGTGAACATGATTGCTTATATATGTTTCTACACAAGAATTAGTTACAGAAGTCAAAAAATCACATATTCCCTTTGGCTCTGTGCAAAAATATTTGGTGCTTTATATATGGTATGTATTTTAAAGTCAGTTAAATGCTATGGATGAATTCTGTTTTACCAACATAGTCATCAATATAACTTCAACAGCATCATTATGTATTACATATTCTAAAGTTATTGCTAATGATCACTAATCACTAATTTATATGTCACAGATAATTAGCATACATTCCCTCACTAGAAAAGATGTAACTAACTTCAGGATAAATTTAGTATCTTCACACACAGAAACATGACTTTCAAGCAAATAAAATTATTCCAAAGTTCATAGCAAAGTTCTTTCTCACTTCTCTGTGAAAGTGGTAAAGTAAAAATTTACTGATTTGAATTTTCCTTTTCATTTGAGGAAGTAAGTATGATAATGAGATTACCAATAAAACTGCTCTACATTATCATCATTCTGGGTATAAATGAGAACTGAGATGTTAAGTGCTGTGTAAATTTAAAGACTATTGGACTGAATAGCAGAAAGAAATCTAGTCTGGGAATTTAAGGATGTAGAATTTACTGGCTTATTTCTCACTTGAACATTAGTCAGCTAGTGGTCTTGGACAAGTTATTAAAACTTTCTGGGTGACATATGGAGGTTGGAGCAAATAATCTATTAATTTCCTTCCAGGATTATTAATTATTTTATTCTTTTCAAAACTGTAAAATCAGTTAATCACCCACAGTGAAGAAGTTAATTTTTTTTCCCAAAGAATGGTTCATTATATTACCAAAAGAGCATGTACTTCAGATTAAAATATCAATAAATGATGCATTTCTTTTTTCCTTTCCTCTTTTCTCCTTCTTTTCTCCCTTTCTCTGTCTCTCCTTGCTCTCTCTCTTTCCCCCTCTCTCCCTTCTTCTGAACTGGATAATTTAAAATTATAAAAATTTGAAAGATATGTGAACAGACTAAACACAGACACATGAATTTAGTACATCTGGTTTCTCCCTGTTACATGTTGAGTCATGTAACAGGGAAAAATCATGAGAATAATTTGTCAAAATCTCTCCTAAGCATAGACATTTTGTAGCATAAATATTTAACAACAGAGTTGAGTTTGTTTGTACCAAAAGCAAGAATGAGAGTTTAGAAATTACACAACTCCCATTATTAAAAGGAAGCAGTTTTAATAATATGCTAATTATTATTTTTTTTCTGAACTAAATCAGAAATATTTCCTACAAAAGTCTTTATAAAAAGTTTGAGAATAACAACAAAATATTGAAAAATATCCGTTAGAAACATTTGGAATTTAATTAATGCTGAAGATATTTTTTAAATGAGCATATCAATTCAGTGCAAAAACCATAAGCAAAATTTTAAATCATTGTTTTATAAATAAAATTTTGTAGGGATCATGTATAATACTGGGTAAGAATATTACTTTCTGGAATCTAAGATATAACTAGGTAGAGTTAATGAATATAATGCAGAAGTTGTAAACCCAAATGCCCATAGAGAATGGGCCAGAACAACATGTGAAATGGTTAGGTGTATAAAACAGTGCTGTGTGTGTAGCAGAGATTGAGTGGACCAGGAAAGCACAAGTTCATATAGAGAGGGTAGCAACAGCCTGACTCTAGATAATTTGTGCAGACATGACCTGGTCAGTTTTTAGAAACAGCTTGGACAAAAAAATAAATTTTATAAAATATTTTAACCAAATTAATAATCATAATAATAATTCTACTTTATTATATTTAAGTAATTTACAGTAGTTTACACTTTAACCTATATCAGCACTTGCTTTGGAGCAAAAGTGTGAGGTCAGAAAAAAAATAATATTACTGCTGGTTTACTGTAAAGGAAATTAAATGAACTTAAAAGAGTTGTTCAAAGTCAGGCCTGGGATTTAAATCAAGCTGCCAGGACCCCCTAATCATGCATATCCTGTTATATCACACAGTGCTCCCTGGTTTGGAGTTAGGATTTTACAAATATCTATCAAAAAAAAAAAAAAAGCTGCTGTCATTGTTTAAATTTTGGCCCACCCTGAGGATATAATATCAATAAAAGACATGTTTCCGATTAACAGGTCTTAGAACACTGTTGAAGAACAATTATACACAGAGAGAATGAAAACAAAAAAATACCAAAGAATATGCAATTATGGAAGAATTTTAGGTATTATAGGCAGATATATATATATATATAATAAAAAGAAAAAGAAAAATCCTAGATAACACATTAAAGTACAGCTTCAAATATGTGGCATATCCTCATAATGCCATTAATCAGCCATAGCAGAGGGACCCACTTGTTGGGCAGCAATGAGAAACTGTAAGCTCACATTACGGAAAGAAAGAATGAAATGGGGGAAAGGAGGAATGCATTCTCCACTTCTTTTTGCCTGAGGAACCTCACCATTACTATAGTCATCAGACAACATATTTTAAGATGTGTTGCCTCCTGGTACCTGGTATATATATAATGAATGTCCTTTTGCTTTGCAAGAACTATTTCTGTTATCCAAGAGCTTGCAATCCATGAAATAGGTCTCCCTATATCTATATTCCTATGGATAGCAATAATATAAATTAGAACCTAATGAGAAAATTGTCTTCTGAACTTACCAATAAAAGCATAGTTGCAAAGTAAAGTGTTGGATCTTAAGAGAAACTTCAACATTCTAGCTATCCTACATATTTGCCAGTAGCTTGGGCAAGTTTATTCATTTTCTGAGCCTCAGAGATGGCCTTAGAGATGTCTCAAGGATAACATGAAATATACCTATTTAGAACTTAGCACAGTGAGACACCATAATACATAGTGTCAAATAATGTGGAGGATGTTCTGAGGACTCCTTAAGACCTCTCAAAGTGGAATGACATCTCCCCTGTTGCTGCCTCACATAGCTCAATGGTCAGCCTTCTCCGATTGTCCTCAGCTGAGAAGAGATGCCTCGCCTAGGTCATGTCCCCTTTGTGAATGAAGGCAGCCGAATCCTACGACTACTTGACACAAGGATATAAAGGCCTGGTTCCACGGCCTCAAAAGGCAACACTGTGAAGGGCCATTCCACCTCCAGAATTCTATGGAGGCTCAGCTGAGGCCTTTGTTGAGACTACAGTGCAGCCCAATTTCACTTTCTGTCCAGTCCTGTTTCCTTCCCTTTCCCAACAGGTCTACATCCTGAGAGAGTTCCCCAAATTACTTCCTGTAAAATGATCTGTCTTAGAAACTGCTCCCCCAGGAACTTGACCTAAAACACGTAAGTTTCACTTTTTGAGTCTCAAAAATTGTGTATATTAAAATAATTAAAATTGTTTAAAATTAATTTTTATGCTTGATACATTTTTAACATCATGTCTTTAAGGCATGATATACTATACTCATTTTTTTAACTGATAGTCTCATTTTATGACCAGAATTCTTTGGAATATGTGATATTTTATACACTTATTCTTTTAGGTCCATAAAACAAGACTACTAGTACAAACTAGCCCCAAGGCTCCTTTTAAGGCTGAATTGGGAAAATCAATTAAGTACTTAAACTGCCCTTGGAATATCCTGCAATATTCATTTAGAATTTAGTAGTTCAGATATATTCTTTCTTGTTCTTCCCTTTCATAAATATCTATAACATTTCTTCTAAAAATATTTTGAAGCTAATATTCCTCTTACACCAATTTGTCCATGTCATTTTCTGATTCTAATTAGAAATAAACATCTAGACTTCTGGTTTCAAATAGGAAATGTATAAATTTTATTGAAATATTGATACAAATTTCTCTGAAAAAAACACATGACAAAATATAATAAATCAGTAGAATCATTCAAGCACATTAAATTTATTCTAGGATCCAGACACAAATGCAAGATAAATTTCTACAGACTCTCAAATAAGGAACATGATTAATTAGTTCAACGTATTTAGTGAATTCTATTTACCTTAAAAGTTGGATAAATTGCCAAGTTTTTTAAATCAAAAATACTTTAGTAAAAATTTTAATTTTTGTATTCTCTAACAATAAACTGTCAGAAAGTTGTCCCAGAACTGTTAGTGTTCTCAGAATATGAAGATCTTTTTTCCTCAAACTGGATTCTAAACATTCTGCATGTCTTGTGTTTGTGAATTGAACAAGCATGCTTCTGCCAAAACAATGTAAAAAAGTATATTGAACATTTAATTACATACATTTTGTATTTGTTATTTAAAAATATATACTTGTTCATTGTAGAATAATTAAAATCTGAAAGAAATATAGTTCAAATTGTCAATATATATAATACTCAATATATTTGTATATGAAAATAAAATGTTTAATATATGCATAAATTAAAATAGTTCTGAGGAACTATTTGTAGATTCTTTTCTGCTTTATGTAAATAATTCAGTCCTTTGACCTATTAAAAAGTTAATGCTGATAGAATGATATGCTAATTTATATTTTCCACTTGATATAGTCCTTTCAAGAGCACTGGGATATATAAAATCTCTTAGAAAACTATTGATAGCAGTGATTTTTGCTCATCTCAAGGATATTCAATTAATTATCTATACCTTTGGTCTTAAATTTCCATTTGTACTCTGGCAGAACAGGATTTTATGTTGATTATTAACAGAATGAGTTTAAGGATAAAAAGACATAGTATTTTTCTGTTAATTTAAAAATTAACAGAATTTACAGAATTACTTCCTACAAATTTCAGCAATTAGTTTTTATGTCTACATAACAAAATGAGATCCGAGAACTTGAGACAAAATACAGTATACTTTGCTGAAGTGTGTTTTAACTGATAAACTATATTAAGGTTGATAAACATGTTTTAAAGAAATATATGGTGACTATATATCCAGAATAACACTTCCAAATAAATCTTTTACAAAGGTTGAGATTTTGCAACCAGAATTGGAACACATTTGGGTTTGTAGCCCAAAATGACACCACCTGTATTGTCCAAAAAGTCTCAAACAAACTAAGCAGACCTAAGTTTATGTTGCCCCCAAATGACAGGAAGACATAATGTCAATTACTCTCTTTAGGCTTAAAATATTACCGAAAGATAAAACTTCAAGGAATATTAGCTTCTTACCTTTTAAAAGAATGTACATAAAGAATTGATGCCTCAGGGATAAAACAGCAGAATTAATAAGCAGAGGAATTCAATTATACATTTTTTTTCAAATGTATCATGTTTGGAATATAAGATGGCTATGCTTAATACATTTAAATTTTTTAAATTCAGCATGAAAAACAAGAATATTTAAATAAGAAAAAATTATATTAAAACGTATATAGTATATAACTGCCCCTATAAAACCTGTAGAATCAAAACTAATACGTAAAATATGAAATTTAGTGAATGGGTCAAAAAACCAAATAAAAGTTAAGACAAGTAAGGTGTGGAAGCTACATAGGAAAAAAACTAAGATAATGCATCTCAGAGAAACAAAGTACAAATGAAATAGAGGTTCAAGACTTGCAGGATAGCATGACAAGGTCATAAGTAGATATAACTGGGTTTTCTGAAGGGATCATAGAATGGAGAAAAATAGAATATTTAATGATAAAGTGGCTAAGGAATTTTTAAAATTATATAAAGAAACTAATCCTTTAATTTAGGAATCCTAGACTATCCCCTGTAAAACTCAAACTTCAACACATCAGAATGAAACTGCAGAATTCCAAAAGGAAATATCTGAAACTAGAGAAGGAAAACCAGCAAAACCAGCAATACACTACTTCCAAATATGCACTCAGGCTGAAAATTAACTATGCAACACCACCAATGACATCCAGAAAACCTTAGAATAATGTCTTTACTGTACTAAGAAAATAGTTTTGATGTAAAATTCTAATTCTGAAAAAATTATTCTATAACTAAAGCAAAATAAAGACCAGATTAAAAAAGACATTAAATTTTAGGGATGGGTGAGAGTAACTGTGCTTGGAATAGAAAAGCCCTCCTGCACCGAGACACGATGCTGGCGGCTGCAGCAGTGTACAGAGAAATGTATGGAAATGAGGATGGTTCTGTACCTGCCACCTATCAGATCTATTACGTGATAGGATGGAAATATCATGATTCACAGGCGAGACCAGCTAAAAGAGGTTCAGCAACTGTGTCATTTGGAGAGCTAGGAAAAATAAATGATCTTATGTCACAGGGGAAAAAAATCACAATAAATATTTTATTCAATGTTAAAAAAAGACATTAATATAAAAAGAATATCAAAATACATGAAGAATGTATAAATAAAAAAAGATTAGCCTAGATAAAAGATCTGAGATGATAAATAATTAGCAAAGATTCTGATTTACATGTGAGTATATTGAAATAAATATTGTATAAATAAATGTAGTAATACATAAATTTTAAGAAAAATAGAACAAAACTTTATAATACTCTATTAAAGAAACACTTTATGAAGTACTTTTTTCATTTTATATTTCTACCAGCAATATACAAGAGTTTCAATTGCTCTGCATCCTTCCAGTAATGGGTTTAAAATTTTGTTTTTCAAAAATTTCTGAGCAGTTCTAATAGTTACATAGTGGTATCTCATTTTGGTTTCAATTCAAATTTTCCCAATGTGTAAAAACTTTGGATATCTTTCCATGTTCTCATTTGCCATTCTTCTCTTGCTGAATTTTTTGTTTAAATAGTTTGCTCATTTACAAAAATGGGCATTAAATTGGGTTTGTTTTCTTACTGAATTTTGAGAGTTCTTTGTATATGGTGGTCACAATTACTTTTTCAAATATATTTGCAAATATTTTCTCCTTGTCTATGGCATGTCTTTCCACTTCCTTTAGAATGTTTCAAATCTGTTTTTATTTTTTACGGAGTCTAATTTATCTATTTTTTTTTTCCATTTTATGAGTTGAGTTCTATCTAAAAAGCCTTGGCCTAACTCACTGTACACTGCTCAATATTTTTTTTTTTGGTCTGTGTTCTCTCTGTTTCAAGTGACCTAATTTACCCTTTGTTGGTTATCTAATCTGCTGATAATGCCATCCAATGCATTTTTATCTCACAAACTATATTTTACATTTCCATAAGTTTAATTTTTATATACCTTTGATGTCTCTCCATAATATGGTCATGATATTTTCTATATTCTTGAATATATAAAAAATATATTTTTTAAAATGTTTAAGGTTCTTGTCTGCTGATTCTAACATCTGTTTCATTTCTGTGTCACTTTTTATGATTTATGTTACTCTTCATTATAGAGCAGATTTTCCTGGCATGTCTGACACTGTTTTCTTTAAATTTTATTTATTTATTTTTTCTTTCCTTTTCCTTTCTTTTATTTATTTTTTATACAGCAGGTCCTTATTAGTCATCAATTTTATACACATCAGTGTATACATGTCAATCCCAATCTCCCAATTCATCACACCACCACCACCCCAAAACCCCTGCCGCTTTCCCCGCTTGGTGTCCATATGTTTGTTCTCTACATCTGTGTCTCAATTTCTGCCCTGCAAACCAGTTCATCTGTACCATTTTTCTAGGTTCCACATATATGTGTTAATATACGATATTTGTTTTTCTCTTTCTGACTTACTTCACTCTGTATGACAGTCTCTAGATCCATCCATGTCTCAACAAATGACCCAATTTCGTTCCTTTTTATGGTTGAGTAATATTCTATTGAATATATGCACCATATCTTCTTTATACATTTGCCTGTCAATGGGCATTTAGGTTGCTTCCATGACCTGGCTATTGTAAATAGTGTTGCAATGAGTGTTGCACACTGAGGTGCATGTGTCTTTTTGAATTATGGTTTTCTCTGGGTATATGCCCAGTAGTGAGATTGCTGGATCATATGGTAATGTATTTTTAGTTTTTTAAGGAACCTCCATACTGTTCTCCATAGTGGCTGTATCAATTTACATTCCCACCAACAGTGCAAGAGGGTTCCCTTTTCTCCACACCCTCTCCAGCATTTGTAGATTGTCTGATGATGCCCATTCTAACTGGTGTGAGGTGATACCCCATTGTAGTTTTGATTTGCATTTCTCTAATAATTAGTGATGTTGAGCAGCTTTTCATGTGCTTCTTGGCCATCTGTATGTCTTCTTTGGAGAAATATCTACTTAGGTCTTCTGCCCATTTTTGGATTGGGTTCTTTGTTTTTTTAATATTGAGATGCATGAGCTGTTTATATATTTTGGAGATTAATCCTTTGTTGATTAGTTTGAAAATATATTCTCCTATTCTGAGGGTTGTCTTTTTGTCTTGTTTATGGTTTCCTTTGCTGTGCAAAAGCTTTGAAGTTTCATTAGGGCCCATTTGTTTTTATTTCCATTATTCTAGGAGGATGATGAAAAACGATCTTGCTGTGATTTATTTCAAACAGTGTTCTTCCTATGTTTACCTCTAAGAGTTTTATAGTGTCCGGTCTTACATTTATGTCTCTAATCCATTTTGAGTTTATTTTCGTGTATGGTGTTAGGGAGTGTTCTAATTTCGTTCTTTTACATGTAGCTGTCCAGTTTTCCCAGCATCACTTATTGACAAGACTGTCTTTTCTCCATCGTATATCTTTGCCTTCTTTGTCATAGGTTAGTTGACCATAGGTGCATGGGTTTATCTCTGAGCTTTCTATCTTGTTCCATTGATCTATGTTTCTGTTTTTGTGGCAGTACAATATTGTCTTGATTACTGTAGCTTTATAGCATAGTCTGAAGTCAGGGAGTCTGATTCTTCCATCTCCATTTTTTTCCTCAAGACTGCTTTGGCTATTCGGGGTCTGTTGTGTCTCCATAGAAATTTTAAGATTTTTTGTTCTAGTTCCATAAAAAATGCCATTGGTAATTTGATAGAGATTGCACTGAATCTGTAGATTGCTTTGGGTAGTATAGTCATTTTGACAATATTGATTCTTCCAATCCAAAAACATGGTATATCTCTCCACCTGTTGGTATCATCTTTAATTTCTTTCATCAATGTCTTATAGTTTTCTGCATACAGGGCTTTTGTCTCCATAGGTAGGTTTATTCCTAGGTATTATATTCATTTGTTGAAATGGTAAATGGGAGTGTTTCCTTAATTTCTCTTTCAGATTTTTCATCATTAGTGTATAGGAATGTAAGAGATTTCTGTACATTGATTTTGTATCCTGCAACGTTACCAAATTCATTGATTAGCTCTAGTGGTTTTCTGGTGGCATTTTTAGGATTCTCTATGTATAGTATCATGTCATCTGCAAACAGTGACAGTTTTACTTCTTATCCAATTTGTATTCCTTTTATTTCTTTTTCTTCTCTGATTGCTGTGGCTAGGACTTCCAATACTATGTTGAATAATAGTGGCAAGAGTAGAAACCCTTGTCTTCTTCCTGATTTTAGAGGAAATGCTTTCAGTTTTTCACCATTGAAAATGATGTTTGCTGTGAATTTGTCATATATGGCCTTTAATATGTTGAGATAGGTTCCCTCTATGCCCACTTTCTGGAGAGTTTTTATCATAAATAGGGGTTGAATTTTGTTGAAAGATTTTTCTGCCTCTATTGAGATTATCATATGGCTCTTATTTGTCAATTTGTTAATATGGTGTATCACATTGCTTGATTTGCATATATTGAAGAATCCTTACATTCCTGGGATAAATTCCACTTGGTCATGGTGTATGATCCTTTTAATATGTTGTTGGATGCTGTTTGCTGGTATTTTGTTGAGGATTTTTGCATCTAGAATCATCAGTGATATTGGTCTGTGATATTCTTTTTTTGTATTATCTTCATCTGGTTTTGGTATCAGGGTGATGTTGACCTCATAGAATGAGTTTGGGAGTGTTCCTTACTCTGCAATTTTTTGGAAGAGTTTGAGAAGGATGGGTGTTAGCTCTTCTCTAAATGTTTGATAGAATTCACCTGTGAAGCCATCTGGTCCTGGACTTTTGTTTGTTGGAAGATTTTTAATCACGGTTTCAATTTCAGTGCTTGTGATCAGTGTATTCATATTTTCTATTTCTTCCTGGTTCAGTATTGGAAGGTTATACCTTTCTAAGAATTTGTCCATTTCTTCCAGGTTGTCCATTTTATTGGCATAGAGTTGCTTATAGTAGTCTCTTAGGATGCTTTGTATTTCTGCAGTGTCTATGGTAAGTTCTCCTTTTTTATTTCTAATTTTATGGATTTGAGTCCTCTCCCTCTTTTTCTTGATGTGTCTGGCTAATTGTTTATCAATTTTGTTTATCTTCTCAAAGAACCAGCTTTTAGTGTTATTGATCTTTGCTATTCTTTTCTTTGCTTCTATTTCATTTATTTCTGCTCTGATGTTTATGATTACTGTCCTTCTGCTAACTTTGGGTTTTGTTTGTTCTTCTTTCTCTAGTTCCTTTAGGTGTAAGGTTAGATTGTTTATTTGAGATTTTTCTTGTTTCTTGAGGTAGGCTTGTATAGCTATAAACTTCCCTCTTAGAACTGCTTTCGCTGCATGCCGTAGGTTTTGGATCAATGTGTTTTCATTGTCATTTGTCTCTAGGTATTTTTTGATTTCCTCTTTGATTTCTTCAGTGATCTCTTGGTTATTTAGTAACATATTTTTTACCCGCCATGTGATTGTGTTTTTTACGTTTTTTTTTCCCTGTAATTCATTCTAATCTCTTAGCGTTGTGGTCAGAAAAGATGCTTGATATTATTTCAATTTTCGTAAAATTACTGAGGCTTGATTTGTGACCCAAAATGTGATCTATCCTGTAGAATGTTCCATGCGCACTGGAAAAGAAAGTGTAATCTGTTGTTTTGGGGTGGAATGTCCTATAAATATCAATTAAATCTATCTGGTCTATTGTGTCATTTAAAGCTTGTGTTTCCTTAATAATTTTCTGTTTGGGTGATCTGTCCATTGGTGTAAGTGAGGTGTTAAAGTCCCCCGCTATTATTGTGTTACTGTTGATTTCCTATTTTATAGCTGTTAGCAGTTGCCTTATGTATTGAGGTATTCCTATGCTGGGTGCACATGTATTTATAACTCTTATAGCTTCTTCTTGGATTGATCCCCTGATCATTATTTAGTGTCCTTCCTTGTCTCTTGTAACATTCTTTATTTTAAAGTCTATTTTATCTGATATGAGTATTGCTACTCCAGCTTTCTTTTGATTTCCATTGGCCTGGAATATCTTTTTCCATCCCCTCACTTTCAGTGTGAATGTGTCCCTAGGTCTGAAGTGGGTCTCTTGTAGACAGCATATATATGGGTCTTGTTTTGGTATCCATTCAGCAAGCCTGTGTCTTTTGGTTGGAGCATTTAATCCATTCACGTTTAGGGTAATTATCAATATGTATGTTTCTACTACCATATTCTTAATTGTTTTGGGTTTGTCTTTGTAGGTCCTTATCTTCTCTTGTGTTTCCCACTTAGGGAAGTTCCTTACGCATTTGTTGTAGAGCTGGTTTGGTGGTGCTGAATTCTCTTAGTTTTTGCTTGTCTGTAAAGCTTTGATTTCTCCATTGAATCTGAATGAGATCCTTGCCAGGTAGAGTAATACTGGTTGTAGGTTCTTCTCCTTCATCACTTTAAGTATATCATGACACTCCCATCTGGCTTGTAGAGTTTTTGCTGAGAAATCAGCTGTTAACCTTATGGGAGTTCCCTTGTATGTTATTTGTCATTTTTCCCTTGCTGCTTTTAATAATTTTTCTTTGTCTTTAATTTTTGCCAATTTGATTACTATGTGTCTCAGTGTGTTTCTCCTCGGGTTTATCCTGTATGGGACTCGCTGAGCTTCTTGGACTTGGGTGGCTACTTCCTTTCCCATGTTAGGGAAGTTTTCAACTATAATCTCTTAAAATATTTTCTCTGATCCTTTCTCTTTTTCTTCTCCTTCTGGGACCCCTACAATGTGAATCTTGTTGAGTTTAGTGTTGTCCCAGAGGTCTCTTAGGCTGTCTTCATTTCTTTTCATTCTTTTTTCTTTATTCTCTTCTGCAGCAGTGAATTCCACCATTCTGTCTTCCAGGTCACTTATCCGTTCTTCTGCCTCAGTTATTCTGCTATTGATTCCTCCCAGTGTAGTTTTCATTTTAGATATTGTATTGTTAATCTCTGTTTGTTTGTTCTTTAATTCTTCTAGGTCTTTGTTAAACATTTCTTTCATCTTCTCGACCTTTGCCTACATTCTTTTACTGAGGTCCTGGATTGTCTTCACTATCATTACTGTGAATTCTTTTTCTGGGAGGTTGCCTATGTCCACTTCATTTAATTGTTTTTCTGGGGTTTTATCTTGTTGCTTCATCTGGTACATAGACCTCTGCCTTTTCATCTTGTCTATGTTTCTTTGAATGTGGTTTTTGTTCCACAGGCTGAAGGATTGTAGCTCTTCTTGCTTCTGCTGTCTGCCCTCTGGTGGATGAGGTTGCCTCACACTTTTGAGTGGAATACTAGGAATTTTTAAGTTTATATTGTTTTATACTGGTATAAAATTATCAAAATTTATTTTGTATTATACTGGATGTTTTTACATTCCTATTAACATATATTTGGAAAGAGTTTGGTCCTTTCGAGACTTGCTTTTAAACTTTTTTAGGTGGGACCAGAGCAGCCCTTAGTCTAGGGCTAATTTTGTGTATCAATAAGGCAATCTTATTTTGAGTAATTCAATGCTCAGGGTATTAAAATGTTTTTCTGTTCCAGTTGCTGAAATATGAACTATCCTAGCCTTGTATGAGCTCCAGACATTGATTTATCTTCCCCCTTTCAGTGGTTGTTTACCCAGCCTCAGAGACTTTCTTCATAATCTTGCATTGATCAATGTGCAGTTGAAGATCCAAGAGGTAACCTCTAGATTTCCAGAAGCTTTTTGCTTTATGCAGCTCCCTCATTTTTGCTGATCTGCCTTGAAAATACTAGTCACTTTGGCCTCTATGAATTCTACCTCATCAACTCATGTTTGGTCTTCCACTCCACACCCTTAAACAATGACCTGGAAACTCTCTTCAGCCAGTAAGCTCAGGCAATTGTTAGGGCTCTGCTCATTTGATTCATTCCGTCAGGGATGACTGTCATGTGGCTGCCTATTGTACAATGCCTAAAAAACAGTATTTCATATATCCTTTGAGTATTTAAGGCAAGAGGGTAAATCCAATCCTATCTCTTCATCATTACTATAAGTGAAAGTTTGATACTTTTAAAATTATATTTAAATTTCCAAGTGTTCATTTCTTGTATATAAAAATACAGTTTGTGAAACTGTGTTATCTCATGTTATTAGATCTAGTAGCTTCTTTGTAGATTCCTTGTTTGTTATTTTACAATGAAAACCATGTTGTCTACTAATAAAGACAGTTTTATTTTATTTCCAGTCTGTATGACGTCTATGTTTTTTCTAGCCTGATTCTTGGCTGGGAATTCTAATACTGTGTTGAAAAATAATTCTAAGAGTAGATATATTTGCATTTTTCCTATTCTTAGTGGAGAAATATGCAGTCTTTCACCTTCATCATTATGTGATCTGTAGGTTTTCCATAGATACCCTTTATCTGGTGGAGAAAGTTCTCTTTTAGTGTTATTTTTCTGAAATATTTTAATTGTTTTTCAAAGTCAGAGATGGATATTAAATTTTGTCAAATGTTTTATCTAAATCTATTTACTTGGATTTATTGTAATAATTATATAAATTCTCTTATAGTGAATTATACTGGATTACTTAAGAATGTTGAACCAATTTTGCACACCCATAATAAACCCCACTTGTTTATGGGACACTACCTTTCTTTTTATATAGCTAGGTTTGATTTTCCAATATTTTGTTAAAAATTTTTATATCTTCAAGGAGAGATATGGGTTAGTACTTTTCTCTTTATGCTCTCTACTGGATATCATAATGAGATATAAGTACATAATGTTGGTTTCTAAAAATGGGTTGTAAAATATTTTCTCTTCTTTCATATTCTGAAAGAGTTTGTGTGGAATTGGAATTATTGTTTCCTTAAATAATAGAGATCACCTGCTGTTTTTGAAAAAAAAGTTGACAAGCTGATTGAAAAATTTATGTGAAAGAGCAAAGGGCAAAATATAGCTGAAACATTCCTGAAGCAGAAAAACAAAGTGAGCGAAATTACACTTCTCTAATAATATAGTTATGAAGACAGCAAGATATCAACATTGAAATTTAAATATTAAAGAGTACTTTGTAATATAAAATCAAGAAAAAAAGTATGCATATGTGGACTCCTACATTATGACAGACCAGACATAATAGATTTGGGGGAAAGAGTGAACTTATAAATAAAGTGTCTGGAAATGTCTGAATGACATTATAGATAAGAGCAATTGAAATGTATCTTACACTATGCACAAAATTTTATCCCATTTGAAGTACAAGGCCCAAGGTGAAGGACAAAATTATAAAACTTTCAGAAAACAAAATAAATGATTATTTTTATTTCCTTAGAATATGGTTGAATTTCTTAAATGAGACATGAAAATGTCAAAAGATAAATAAAAAGACAAATATCTTGACTAAATTAAAATTAAGAACTTCTGTTTATAAAAAGAAAAGTTGCAAGAAAAACTGGGTAAAAATATTTACAACATGTATAATGGACATAAGAGTATATTATGGAACAGTGTAAATGAAAGAATTAAAATTCATGTCAATATGGATGAAACTACAGAAGGTAATACTGAACAAAATAAGCAATTTTCAAAGTATACATCTTGCAAAACTGTACATTATCTAATTTTTATCTAGTCCATTATGTATCATAATGGGTATATGACTTCGGTTATATCAATATTCTAAATTATATATACATGCTCTAAACACTGTGTATTAAATTATTTTTAAATTATTAAAGAGGTTCATTTTCTGCCCATGATATTTTTCTCTCCAAATAAATTTTATGAATGTTATTAATATCACATATGTTTTTAATATGTAGACTTTACCTTCTTCTCATTATCCATATTACTGTCTCAAGCCATACTTTGCTGTTTATCCAACTGATAAAAATACATTTTAAAAGTTCTTTTGAGGGAGGGGCAAGATAGGGGAAGGAGATTAAGAGGTACAAACTGCTAGGCATAAAATAAATAAGATACAAGGATATAATGTACAGTACAGGAAATATAACCAATATTTTATATTTTACAATAACTTTATGGACTATAATCTATAAAAATAGTGAATCACTATGTTGTATACCTGAAACTAACAAAACATTGAAAATCAAGTATACTTCAATTAAAAAAAATTTTTTTAAGTTCTTTTGAGTAACTACCATGTAAAAAGTCCTATACTGGTATTAGAAGGGGATATAAAGAAATATAAAATGTGATTTTTTTGCTTTCAATATTCACAAACTTAAGAAAATAAAACTTTAGCATCCTGATATATCTTGCTAAAATGGCTTCATGTTATTTTTGTTATAGCTCAAAATTTGTTTTCTGGTTATAAATGGAACTTTAAACCTAGATACAGTATAGCCCAAATCCCCAAATACTTTTAAGCCTCATAAACACAAATAAAACACCCGCCCAAAAAAAGGACAGCAAAAACAACCAACCACCGCTGTCAATAATTTTTTACATGTGAAAACAATCTTTTAAATTTTCAATTTGTGTGTGTGTGTCTGTGTGTGTGTGTGTGTGTGTGTGTGTGTGTGTGTGTGTGTGTGTGTGTGTGTGTGGTACGTGGGCCTCTCACTGCCGTGGCCTCTCCCGTTGCAGAGCACAGGCTCCGGACGCGCAGGCTCAGCCGCCATGGCTCACGGGCCCAGCCGCTCCGCGGCATGTGGCATCTTCCCGGACCGGGGCACAAACCCATGTCCCCTGCATCGGCAGGCGGATTCTCAACCACTGCGCCACCAGGGAAGCCCTAAATTTTCAATTTTTAATTATCAGTTATATCACATAAACTTACTACAGGGATTATTTAATTATTTGCAGACGCTCCTTGCTCTCACACCAATCCTGGTCTCTGTGTCCTTATCTTTCTTTGGTCTAGTCTGCCTGTTCTGAACTCCTGTCCTTTGCAATACCAAGTATTTGCTACTGACCTCTCTAGAGTCTACAATTAGGCAGCCTCTTTCCCATGCTCTGAATTATTTGGTCTATAAAGCCAGCTAAGCAAACTGAAAAATCAACCACTCTTAAAGCCATCAGAGAAGTGAGGTCACAGGGCAAACTGCTGCCCCTAACAATTAGACAGACAGACAGACAAACAGGCAAATATCTAGCATCAATTGTAAGAATATCAACTTAACTGAGCAGAAACTCACAATCAGAAACTTCATCATGAACCAGTGTCCCTGGGAAGGGAAACTTGAATTACAGTTGATGAATTGCTGAAGCATCAGAGTGGACAAGTCTGATAAAACCTCCAGGGGGATCCAGTCATTCGGGGAACCCCTACATTTTTGAGTTTTACCTTTTGGAGTTCTAAGTTCTCCTTTGTGTTTCTGGCAGGGGGAGGGAAAAAGGAACTATGTTGTAATATGACAGGGCATTCTGTTTTTCTCAGCAAGGCCTGCCCTCAGGCGAAACTATTTTACCATAAACTAACCTGCTAGGGTTCCATCAGAGCCTAATCTAACTGAGGGAAAGGAGATACCCAACTTCAGCCCACTCTAGTCTTCCACGTGTGGGAAGGGAGATACACAACTCCAGCCCCCTCTGGCCATCAGCCATCCTGTATCACCTAAGGGTGGGAGTAGAGGAGAGAAACTAAGAAGCTCTAGTGAAGTTCATAGTCCAGGAGCACAGGTTCGTCAAAAGACTAAGAGACCTAACCATAGGAATATAGAATTCTTTCCCTTCCCCACATCTTACCAACACATGACTGAAGACATATTTACCACCATTTCATTTACCCAGTTCTTTTTATTCCATACATCATGTATGGCTTTCAACAAAAAATTATAGCACATACTAAAAAGAAAAAACACAGCTTGAGGAGAAAGAGCAAGCATCAGAACTGGACTTAGATATGGTAGGAATGTTGGAATTATCAAACTAGGAATTTTTAAAAAAACTATGGTTAATATGCTAAGGATTTTAATGGAAAAAGTAGACAAAATGCAAGAAGAGATTAATAATATAAGTAGGGACATGGAAATGAAGAAGACCTTTGATGGGCTCACTACTAGACTGGACACAACTGAAGAATGAATCTCTGAGCTTGAGAATATGACAACATAAAATTCGCAAACTGAAAGGAACAAAGAAAGAAGACTGAAAAGAATTTCTTTATAAAACCAAAATAGAACAAAAAACAGTTCTAAGAACTTTGGGTACAGTTACAGAAGGTATATGGTGTACACATAATGGAACACCAGGAGTGAAGAAAGAGACAAAGGAACAGAAGCATTATTTGAGACAATAACACAATTGAGAGTTTTCCCAAATTAATGTCAGATCCCAAAACACAGATTAAGGAACCTCAGAGGACACCAAGAAGGATAAATGGCAAAAAGCAAAAGACAAAAAACAAATACACTACCCCCAACACCAAGGCATATAATTTTCAAACATCAGGAAATCAATTCTAGAGAAAAAGTTTTGAAAAAAGACAGAGGAAAAGCATTTTACCCACAGATGAGCAAAGATGAGAATTACATCCAACTTTTCCTCAGAAACAACATAAGCAAGAATAGAGTGAAGTAAAACATTTAAAGTGTTGAAAGGAAAAAAATACCAAACCTGCAATCTGTACTCTGCATAATCATCCTTCAAAAGTGAAGGAGGAATAAAGATTGTCTCACAAAAACAAAACTTGAGTAAATTTTTTGACAGCAGATCTACTTTCTAAGAAACATTAAAAGAAGTTCTTCAGAAAGAAAGAAAATGATATGGATCAGAAACTCAGAAGTACATGAAGAAAAGAGGAGCATCAGAGAATGAATAAGTGAAGATAAGATCATTTCAAACAGCAAAGTTTCTCAGTGAGTAAGAAAACAGCAGTCAATTTCAAAAGAAGGTAGTTGTTAAGGCACTTCATTGCTGTAGCATGTCCATGGGAGAAATATTGTTTCCTGTTAAATCTGCAGCTAGCTTTATCCATCTTTTATTCCAGTGAAATGAAAGGTAAGACAAAGGTTTAGCATCAAGCTAAATTTTTATTTTCTCAATCTCCTCTTTTGGCCAAGGGCTGATGTCAGCCTGTAGGACATTATTTTATGCAATGCATATCTTCCATTGTCCAGGTTCTGTACAATAGATGGCTGTCTGGGGAAGTGGACTACAGCCAATCCTTCACTCTTTTTTTTTTTTTTTTTTTATAATATGAGCTATTGAGATTTGATATGATAATGGCGTTATAGTAACACTTAAGACTCTGCAGAGCACATATATCTGAGCAGAATAACACAGACAAATACAAGGAGAAATATTTGGTCAGAGATTATAGTATACTTGATCTCAAGATCATATAGGCTAATATCATATATAATCAGTGTAACAATGTGAGGCATACAAATAAGATTTATCATGAAGATTTTTGTTAATAGCTGAATATTCACATTCAACTATAGTAACTTATTCTAGATATGATTTGTAGTGAAACTCTCCTTGTATGCTTCACATATTGAAACTCTACCAGTCAATAGAAGTTTAAATATTTATTTTTCCAGAAATAAAATGCAACAATAATCGATGTGATTCCATGGTATATACAATTCATCAAGCTATACACTGTAGATTAATATACTACACTGTATGTTGGCTACACTTCAATTAAAAAGTTTTTTAAAAACAAGAAAAAGAGGGACATCCCTGGCAGTTAGCGGTTAAGACTCTATGCTTTCAATGCAGGGGGCGAGAGTTTGACCCCTGGTCAGGGAACTAAGGTCGTACATGCCGCATGGTGTAGCCAGAAAAATAAAATATAAAATAAAATAAAATAAAATAGTAAAATAAAGTAAAATAATAAAAATAAAATAAAATAATAAAAATAGAATTAAAAAAACATCCACAAATTCTTTAAAAAAAAAAGGCATAAAGAGTGCCACTGAGGATAATTTCCTTGCCCAAGGTTATATAGCATTTTATTACAAGAATAAAATGTAGCAAATATTTTCATGAGACTAATTTTGAAAATGTACTTATCTTTAAAATCTCTTAACTCTTTGTGTATATAAATGTGATAACAAAAATAATAATATTCATAATATAATAATATAAGTAAAGATGTAGATTAGCGGTCATTCAAATTTTAAGAAAAAAATTATAACTGGCTAAGTAGTTGAGTTATGATTTGAACCCAGGTTGCCTGAATACACAGCCTACATGTTCAACTACTAAGATATATTAAATGAGTACAAAATATCTAATTGACTGTCTAGTTGACTGAATATCTTACACATTGTCAGTATTTTGGAAAAATTGGCTTTCCAGTGTATTAGGCATTAGATAATAGCCCAAATTCATTGAGAGGGCTAAAAAAAAATAAGATCTTATATTTAATGAAAAAAATCTGAAAAGGAAGCTTGATATTTCTCAACGTTTTTATGATTCTCAAAGGAACAGGTTACTAAGAGGAGAAATGAGTGTCCTTAAATATTAGAAGGTTCACCAAATGCCAAATGAGGAAATACTCTATCCCAGCCTGTGTTTGGTAAATCACAAAACATCACCACTCCTGTGGGGGACACATACTTATTCTCAGGAAGAGGCAGCATTTTGATTTACTAAGTGTCTTTTTTGCTTAGTCTGAAATTGAGGACATACACTTTCTCTTAGTGACATTATTAGATTATGTATAGACTACTGAAAAGTTTAGACTCAGGGTGGACTAGTGAGATGGTTAATTTTATGTGGAAGCTTGACTGGCCATAGAGTTCCCAGACTAAACACTATCACTGTCTATGTCTGAGCAGTGTTTTGGGATGACATTGGTATATGAATTGGTGGTCTCAGTAGGTAGAGTGGCCTCCCCAGTGTGGCCCAGCATTATTCTATCCTTTGAGGGCCTGAATAAAAATAAAGATTGAGAAAAGAGAAATTTGCCAATTTTTTTTCTGCCTCACTGTTGAGCTGGGACATCTCGTTTTATCTTCTCTGGCCCTTGGTCTAAGATTTACAATTTTGGATCCTCTGCTTCTTAGGCCTTCAGACTCGAACTAGAAATATACCACTGGCTTCCCTGGGTCTCCAGTTTGCAGATGTCAGATGATGAGACTCGTCAGTCTCATAAGTTGCCTTGTATATTTATATAAACATTACTGCTCTGCTTCTCTGGAGAACACTGACTAATACAACTAGATATCCTCAGACTCACATCCCAACCTGTACCAGGAGAAGCTGACCAATACCTATCATATTGCCTTCTCCAACTCCACATAGCCAGAATTTAAGGATCCTGAAGGTGAACTCACTGCTGACTGGAAGCTCATTGCCAGTGATGGGAAAAATAAAGTATGCTACCATTTCCTACATCCCACAAGGCTCCTCATACTGACAATTTTTGGAATGAAGGCTCAAGTGTTCACAGCCTCTTCCTAGCTTCATTCACCATCATTTCAAGTGGTCCATGGAACCATGAAGGTCCTCTATGGAGAAAGCTACCCACACATATCTTTTCTAGACCAGGATCGCCAGCTTCTAAGGGTAGCACATAGGCTCTTCTTTCATCCCTAGTGTGGAGGGGCAGGGTATGAAAAGAAGACAGGTTAAATCCTAACGTTTCCACCCTCAGCCTCCACTAGAGTGCTGCAGAGTTAGGTGGCAGCTGTCCTTCGTAAGGCAGGATCTCAGACCCTAACAAAACACACCTCACTAAAAGAGTCAGCTTTAGAGAACAGAGAATGACTATAGTGGATCCAGCCTCATCACTAACATTTGTGAATCCTGGGCAAAAGCATATATAAATGGAGGTCCACATATATTCTTTTCATTTTTACCAGTACCAAATTTTCATTAATAAATAATATGACATATTGCAGATTTTCACAACCTATTTGAAAAAAAAGTCAGTCAATTCACTTATTAACAAATCATCAAAAGAAAGACACAAAACAGAGTTCTAAACAATCCATTCAAGCCTCCAATATTAGTAAGTCAAATAATAAAAATAATTGCAAGCACGCCCTCAGTGATGAAGATTACTTTATAAGTATGACCCTCCACAGTTCTATTTTGCTAGACTAAGAATTTAACCTACTTTTACTTGGTAATTAATTGGTACATAATGGTTTTGTTTAACTTTCTTAGTCCCTTCTTTTCTAACCTCAACCAGGGAAGTAAAGGGAAAATACTAATTTTCTCCATGAAATATCATAGAACTAAAATAAAGATTCAATTTTATGTATGTCTCTAGTGCAGTAACTGAAGTATGATCTTCTAGAGGATTTTAAACTTAATATTATATTGTGTGCAGTTATTCCATTTTGTGGAATACTATCAGAATGTTTTCATCTCAAAACTTTTAATCATGATTGACCATGAGATTCTGAGTCTTTTTCTTTTAGCCTTGGTTAAGTGTGTTCAGAGAATCCAAACTAATTAAATATGAGCCCACACCAGATAGTGTTAAGAATATAGTGTTAAAGAAAATATACCACATATTCTACATTACATAGTGAGATATAAAAATTTTAACCATTCTTTTGTAGGATTATATACAATGATGATCAACTCTGAGAATCCAAAAGATAATGGATAGTTGACAATTATAGTTAACAACTGACAAAATTAAAAGAATGTAACCAGCTTTATTTGTGTTTTAAAATACTAACATTGTAGTCTAAATGTACTAAAGATAGCTTCATTCTTACATAATAGGACAAAGTAAAGAAAGCTGTTGCATTTGACTAGATAATTTATAGTCCAATGTTCATATGATGTATTTTGAACTCTCCACTAAACTAGAATGACTGAATGATCATAGCTAGTGGTTCTTTCCTCAATTTTTTTCTTTCTCTCCTCCCTCTTTTTCTTTTTCTACTCTTCCTAAGTGTAGGCAGTTAGGACTTTCTGAGAGTTCTATTAAATACCCCTTAACTCAGTTATTTAACTCCTTTTCTCATGCTGAATAATTGAGGAGAGCATAGCCTTGCCTCTCAATCCTAGAATAACCTCTAATTCAACAGAGAATAGTGACTATAAAGTCTCTGCTCCAGTTTCTAAAACAATAATTTATAGAGTGCTAGCATTGGAACAGGAAAGTCTAGATTAGAAGAATTAAGTGGAATTAAAGAAAAAGGTGACAAATATTCAATACATTATGAACTTATTAATCATAACTCATTGAGGTATATAAGTGCAAAGGCATTGATTGCCACATAGACAAAATAGTTGCTTTTGGCAGAATGACTTTCAGATTTTGTCAATTTTTTTGCAGATTCAAATTTATTTCATGGAATGCAGGACCCCCCAAAAAGATGCATTTTTAAATAATGAAATATGGGCTAGGTTTCCAAAGCCACTGACTCACTCTATAAATCCACCTGGCTTTCTCATGCCAAACTTATTTGCCTAGATGAGCCTAATTGGATTATGACATTTTTCCTGTTCAGAAGCTTATAATGATACTCATTCCCTTCTGAATGGGCCCAGCTTCCATTACTATTCAAGACTCTAAATTGTTAACTCATCTAATTCATTGACTATTATCATCCACTAAAGTGCTTCTGCTCCCATCATACTGGTCCTTTTAGCGGTCCAGTTCAGAATCTACACCTCTGTTATACACTTCCAGATAGTTCCATGGGACACTGAGTCCTCAGTCCTTTGAATTATGACATTTTGTTGCATTTATCACTGTAAAGGAGCACGGTCTTAGGCTGTTTGCTTTCATTTGTGTTACTATTTGAATATTTGGCATAGTCATTTCTTCTCTCTGAAATAGATTACAATTCCTTGATAAAGATTTATTGTATCTTACAGTGCTCTAAATTTCTTTTCTGTTTACTTCAAAGTATAACACTATAGTTTGTACATAATAGAGAACAGATATTTTACAGATAAAAAATACACACAGTATGTTACAATATATACTTCCCTTTAACATGGCCTACTATTATTCGATTATACATATATGGAAAGTATTTTTTTATATCTTATTTTGTAGATGATATGCATGAAGCCCAGGGATGTTAAAGGATTCAATCAAAGTCACAAATCTGGTAAATTACAAAGCCAATATTCAAACCCAGGGATTCTAATTTTATATTTGTGCTCACAAAGTGTTGTAGCTAATTATAAGCTATTTGCCAAAGTTAAGGTGTATAAAGAAAGACCAAAAAATTCAAGGAATTATAATGCGTGTGTGTGTCTATATGCCTGTGGTGTGAATAAAAAATGTTGCCTGCAATATCAGTAAATAAAATTTGCAGCCATCAAGCTACTATAGCCACCTCCCATGGTGAGCCCTGAGGGAACTCAAGATGGAGACAAATGGGCTGCCCACTGCCAAGCCCTCAGCCACTGCAGCCACCCTCAATGGTGCACCCTTAGGGGACTCAGGATGGGAAAGAACACGATACTGGCCCTAGATAGCTAAGATGCTATCCAAAGAATGACTTAAATGAGCCCAGAATTTTGCATCTTCTCATACATAGAAAAGTACTAAATTCATTAACTTGAGATATCTGGTTTTCTTTAATTAACAGTAATCTTCTGATGTTCCAGCTACCTGGTCTTTGTTGCAAACACCCCTATATATCCTGGCTCCACCCTTACCTCTTTGGAGCAGTCCCTCAGAACTATTCTGAGGGCTGTCTTCTGGGTTTGAAGTCTTCAGAAAGTCCACCAAATAAATAATTCTGAACTTTTAGGTTGTGCATTTTTTTAGTCGACAGTGGTGTTTGAGAGGAGACATTTGAAAACATAGACTGGATTATGTTCATAAATTTAACAGTGTTAAGTGATCTTATCATTCAAGAAGTAAACACTACATCTTTCAAGTAGGTAATACTATTTAAGGTTGACAAAATTTAGGTAACTTTGTTCTACTATTACTAAGAAAATAGTAAAATTTTATGTATTTTAATTGATTTTAGTTTATTCAAAGTATTATTAAATTTACCTTTAAATATGTAATTTACAATTTTTGCATTATTAAATCTAATCGTTATTACAGATAGAGTCAACTATTTCCCCATTATATATCTCCCAGTATATATACTCAACATATCAATATTAATTATAAAATGAGATTCACCTAGCAAATTGTTTCCAATCTGTTCATCATTAATCAATTCCAAAAAAGTCATTTTTTTGAAAACTGCAATGATTATGTATGTAAAAGTGTTTAAAACCCTTCCATAATTTTACGAAAGTGTACACTGTTACACTGAAATAATAATCTATTAGTTGACATTATGTGTTCTAAGTTACCTGACAAAAACAAACTTAATTCTGATTCTTTGACACACCATAACTCTTGTAACAGACTCCAGAAAAATGGGTTTTGAGACAAAGTAACCTGAGAAAACAAATCTTACTAAAGCCCTGGGTTTTGCAAAAAAAGTACCTGAGGCTTTTGTGAGAAAGCTGCAATCTTTCCCAAGGTTGTTATAAGCTGGCTGCTCATCCAGATGGAACTCAGTCCCAACTCATGCATTATGTGGCTCTGATGAAAACACGACGGCCGTCTCCCAAATGTGACTATAGAAATATAGCAACAAAGCACAATGATCAGTTTGTTAATTATCCAGGATCCTGTTATTATGACCCTGTTTCTTGTTTCCTCAAAAAGAAAGAAGGACGAAACTAGAATGATATATTTTTTTCTAACCATATGTGAGGAAATTCACTCCAAAATCCTTTTCTGGAAAATATGCCATTACAGGAAAACTCAGAGGACTCTTAATCTGCTTCTAATTAACAAGAAACATTGGCCTTTTAACAGGCTGCTTATCTGACTCAAAAGTTACTCTGGTATATTTTGCATAAGACAAGATATATGCATCTTCAAGTGATAGGGTGTCAACTCTTGTTATAAATACTCCACATTTCCCTGTACAATTATGCTCTCAGACCAAAGGGCAAGACAAGAATGCACAGGTAAGGACATTCTATTGTATAAAAACAAGCTTTGCCTCCATGAATGCACTGGGCTTTGACAGCTTCCAATTTTTTATGGAGTTCACTATATTATCAAGGCTTCAAAAGAGATGTCTTAGTAGATGAAGGCTTAAAAATTAGTGAAACAATCTATATTTGTATTCTTCTTTCCAAAATACTCTCATAGTAATTTGCTTGTTCTTCAAATAGAGCCCCCAACACATGCTTCCGCTTCCTTGTTTTGTTGCTTTAACTTCCCCACTGGTGAGTACCTTGAGAACTGGGATTGTGTCTCATTTCTGTTTCTTTTTCAGGCAGCATCTGTAGAGCCTTTGCTCATAATGAACACTGTACAAATATTTTCAGTGTTAGATGAAGACGGGGGGAAGGTGGGAGGGTGGATATTGTAACTTTTGTAAACAATACTAAAAATAGATTCCATGGCACTCTCAGACAAAAGTATTGAATATTTACTTTAATATCTCCATGACTTTTAATGGATCTTCTTACTTTGTGATTTAAAATTCCATATGTGAAATCAATATGGACTATGATTTCTTAATTCCAAAATAACACATTCAAAAGAAATATGAATTTGGCCGTTTTCCTTACCAGAGGACTTGGTTGACAAATGAATAAATCAGTTGGTTTTGACATGATTTTGGTATGGCAATCTGAAATTAATCTAGTTCAGTTGTCCCAGTCAAGAGAATTAGATGTTAGATATTATATGGACATATTTATTAACAATTAAAAAATATAATCTGTAGATTGTGTAATCATAAGCCTAGTACATATCCATAATCCACACACCCAATCAGAAATAAGAAGTTTTTATTATTTCTTGTGTGTGTGTGAGAAATGTTGTATACTTGGTTTTCCAATCCTAAGCATTGTAATTTTAATTTAGTAGTTTGTAAATTTAAGTTTCTATGTAAAATAATATGGTATAGACGTAGGGAAAACAGTGCTTTTTAACTCAGAACTTTATGAAAGTGACAAAATAATTTATGAACATGACCTCTGGTTTACATTTGATACACATTACATGGTGAAATATACATTAGTTTCTCCATAGATGTGTATAAGGTAATTAAGAGATTCCAGATCTCAACTTCTGACTCTTTATCATTATCAACAATTTGAAAATACTTAATAAGTGAAGCTAAGCTATTACTTTTTTTCCTGTTTAATTTTTATTTATCTCTTAGTAGTGGCATCACCTATGAACCAACAACACCAAACAAAATCAGGACTCCTACAAAAACCTGCCTTAATGTACACTCTCTCCATTCCATTGTCTTGCTTTCCTTTTTTATAGACCTACTGCATCTATATGGTTTTTTGAGAACTATATATATATTTTTTCTATATTTTGAAAAATACATAAGATTTAGAGTAAGTGGTTCATAAAAAACAATCTTTTGGAAACTTACTTTTTAATTTATTCTTTTACTGTTAAGATTTCTCTGCATTGTTGCATGCTGCTGTAGATCACTCGTTTGTTGTATACCATGCCATGTGTGAATATATCATAGTGTACGCATCCACTCTTCTGTGGATGTACACTCAGTGTTCTCTAGGTTTTTTATATTGTGATTGGCGCTGCCTGGAAACACCTTTTACATGTCTCTGATCAAACATGTGCAAGAACTTTCCTTTTTACATATTCCTAGTAGTTGGAGCACTGAATCATAAGGTATATGATCAACTTTAGCAGATAATGTAAAAAAGTTGTCCAAAGCAATTGTCCCAATTTTTCTCCAACATACCTTGTGAATACTCATCCTTTCCAACACTTATCATTATCAGATTTTATTTTTATTTTATGTATGTATGTATGTATGTATTGCCAATCAAATAGGTACAAATTTGAAACTTAGATTCATCTTAAATGGCGTTTTTCCTACTCACAAATAAGGTTGAATGTCTAACTTCATGTTTACTGGGCATATGTATTTCCTCTTCTGTGAATTTCCAACATAGATGAGTACCTCTAAATTTCTGTTTTCTGCATAGGTTAATTATTAAATTTGGACTGACTTTATTAGTCAATATTATTAAATAGTTGGTTACAGCTAAGTGTCACTATGTCACATAAAGTTATGTAACATAACATACATACACTTACAATAATATTTATATCACCAAAGCATTTTAATAGAACAGAATATTTCCTTTAGTGAGTGACATAACATTCACTCTTCTATAGATGATTCTCAATGTTTGAATAATACAGATAGGACTTTTTGTACCTCTTTATATTCATATATACATCAATACATCACCAGTTATGTTCTTGCTATATGCTTTCATATTGTGATTAAGCACTTGAGTTCTTGATATTATCATGAATTCTGGCAGCTTCACTGTTATCATAAAGTGAGTGCTGTTATGCCCAGAACTGAACACAGTATTTGGCACAGTCTATAACACACTGAAAATTATAGGTCTCTAATTTTATATTATACTTAATGCATTTGTTCACTTACTAATTAAAGATACATATATCACCTGATTACTATGCATCTATGTACTACCTACTGGAGATATGTGAGGAGACAACTATTTTACAGTATTTACTTTCATAGAGTTTATAGTTTAATTAGTAATATTGTTAAAATGTAAATCTTAAAAGGTACAATGATGACTGTCTTGCAGCTATAATGTGAACACAAGTTATAAGATTTTATTCAACTATTTAGTTAGTGAAGGGTCTTAGAAAGAGTTTAAACCAATTCAAAACCACTTGAGAAGCTAGGGTATCCTCTCTAAGCAAGTTACTATCCAACACTGGTTACTATCCAACAGGGCAAGAAAATATTAATCTCTGGGGTTGTCTATTTTATTGAACTAAAATTCTTTGTATCCATACTAGCCAAAAATCTATAAGTTATATGCCCCACAGAGTTGTAAAATAGCATAGACAAGAGAAAGTCAAGTCTAGGACTACACTGACAAAATACCCAGTAACATCTTTTGCCTTTTTCCAAGTCACGGATAAATTTTCTAACACTATTATTAAGTGAACAGATAATTATAGGCAAGAATATTACAATTAATGTAGCTATGATGACAGTCTGAGTTCATTAGGATTTTTTAAAGGACAAAGGTCACAGTTATTTCTAAGACTAAGTTACTGATTGGTTCTTAAAGGATAAACTGATACACAGTGGGATCAAGCAGCCTATATGTTTGGGAAAAATAGGAGTGAATAGGTAGAAGGAATGTTGACTGCCCTGGAAGAAAACAAAGGGTGCTGATAACCAATGACTTCTATGAGAAAAACTATAAACTATAATATAATACAAAAAACCCCAGTGGATCTCTCTACTTCATCAGATACAAAAATTAAGTTATATGATATTCTTTACCTGGGCTTCAAAAGTCATCCTAGGATTCAGTGACCCTATGTTTCTTTTCCCTTATTCTGAAAAGATCATCTCTTTACATGTCAAACATAATGGAACCAAGCAGAACCCTGCAGGGCCCCTCCCGCCCAAGTACAAAACCGAGCAGTTAATGATTAGGACAATAGAGTCACAGACTCAGTGTCTGATGCACATTCCTGAGTGGTTTAACAGATACTGTAACTTCCACCAGAGGGGAAAAAAGTTAACTGCATGATGACCAGACTATAACCATGACATAAGCAGTTCCAACTTTAGCAGTACTGAATCTACGGCTAGCACGATTCCAAGAATTGGCCTCAAGAGAATGGGATAAACATTATTGCTCGTAATAATCTATATCTTAGTAGGCATCAAAATAATTGTAGCTTGCCTGTATATGTAAGTACACAAGTAAAATTGTCAGCAAAGAGATGCTACAGACCCATGTTGACATCTTCCACTCTGAGAATACAGCACCCTATGTCAGCATGAAGAAGTTACAGAAGATGGACTTTTGCCCCTAATCCTATAGAAATGGAATGATGTTCTATCAAGTGGAGATTTGTAAGCAGTTTTTGGTAGGAAAGAGCTCTCTGCAGGAGGCACCCTTTTGTTTTAACCCTAAACTGGCACACCATTCTTTACTCATCTCTGGCCCAAGCACACCTTTAAAATCTTTTAATCACACAATACTTTACCTAACTTGTCAGTTCTTTCTGTAGATCAAAGAAGTGGAAATGAAGATTAAGAAACCAACAGATGACCAGATCTCTTCCCTAGCTTCCCCTTCAGTAATCTCGAAAACTTTGTGACCAAACTGTGTGAAAAAGATAACATCTAGAGGAGGATCACAAGAAGTCAAGAAGCCTGCACATAGTGGGGGGATGCGATGACTCTGGCCCCCTATCTCAATGATTAACTAAGATTACTTCCCTCCTTCCCTTTAAGAGTTCCATGGTTGAGCCGAAACTTTGGAGGTGGTTTTGGGGGATGGTGAGTCCACCATCTCCCCAGATTGCCACAATCTGATTAAAGGAACCTTTCCTTTGCTTCCAACATTTGTGAGTATTGATTTTGTAAGCGGCGAACAGCAGGCCCCAATTCATTTAATAATAACAGTAATAGGCACTATGAAAATATACCTGATTCTGTTTGATGCAGGAAGTTCCATCTCTTCCCTGAATTAAGGCATGGAGATCATCAATAAATCAAACATTTCTAAAGAGTTAATCAAGAAACATATCAATTTATTTTGAACTTTGATATTCTTCTCTATGCTAGTAACATTATGAATGCCATTCAGAAACATTTTGCAGAATCTATGAGGATTTGTTTTAGTCCAAAGAAAGAATAAATGAGTTGGAAGATTTGAGGTCATAAATATCAATAATTGCAAGATTACTATTGATTATCAATACTCGATATTATTGATTATCAATGTCTATGCTACCCATCACCAATGTCTATTGTTTTTTCTCCTAAATATTTCTTGAATCTATTTCTTTCATTTATTAGTTTTATTAAAATAGGATCATCTTTGGACTGCATTTCACTATGTCCTAGTACTCCAACTGTTAGTCTGATCACCCTCATATCCATCACACATGGCACTACCAGACTCTCATCACTGAAGTAAGAGCCCCAAAATGGACTTCCTCTGGTTAAAATGTTTTAGAAAGTGCCCCCCCAAAAAACACACACTGAAAAGAAGGAAGCCTAGTCTCTGTGGCAGGGAATATGTAGACCTTTGTCAACTTTTCCAGACTCATTGCCCTGTGACACTAAACTATCAGAGCTCATCCTGGAGTTTGTATGTATCAGTTCCACTCAAACTATGTGACAGGTACATAAGGGGAGTGAGATGAATTGCATGCTTAGGGAGAAAACTACAATGCCCACTCAATAATTTGAAGTCTCTGGCTTTTGATCTTTACTTTCCCACTTAATAATTGTGTGGTCTGGTGCAAGTTATTTCACTGAAGTGAACTTCTGTTGAGATAGAGAGGGACAGAGAGAGAAGAGAAGAGAGAAGATTAAATGAGCCAGGGAGATTAAGGTGGTTAACCACACATTTAGGGTATCCACTCTCTAAAAAAAGAGATAGTTATTTCACAGAAGATGGTGCTGTGGCAAAGCACCTGCTCTAAAAGGGAGAGCACAGACTGATATAGTTGTGCATGGTATTAATATGAATGATAAAAACAAGTTAATATATTACAGCAATAACATTTTGAGTTGGAGATTTTAATGCTTATTCAAATATTAATTTCTCCTTTATGTCACAATGTGTGTAGTTGTTTTGAATATTGGTGTTTCTATTATAACATGGAAGGAAAAACAACAGTGTATATTTTTTAAATGGCAGCTCTCTGTCGGGGACACAACATTGCATGAATATTTTCTCTAAAACTCTGAAAGCGAAATGTTGGCTAAATAGCCTAAGTTTTCTATGTTTGCAACAGACATCTGAATTTTGGAAGCATCTGATTTGTTATTGCCATCTGATGAAAAATACAGATGGATGAAAATTTTGTCCATTACCTGGAAGTTATGAAAATTTCCTAAAGCGGGAGGGCAAACACTAATGCTTCCTGATAAGCTCACCCACCTCAATTCACAGCTTTTCCTCTATTATTATACTGTTATCTAATTCTGGCATATGTCCAGCTTGTTACAGCTGTGTTTGTGAAATCACCTCTGGGTTTGTGGATTGGTTTCTTTCCAAGACCTGTAATCAATGATCCTATCTTTCTATTTAGTGTTAAGTATGACTTGTAGGTGCCACTGATGGAAATGTTCAAAAAGTCAGATGTGACTCTGGTAACAGATTAAACATTATCTTTAGTTAACGGATCTGTGAAAAGAAAAATTCAAAACTACAAGTTCTTCATATCCTAGACATAGGCAACTTGACATTTTCATTGAAATCCCTTTATTTTGTCTTTTTTTTAGAATAATGCCTTCCCTTTAGCTTTTAAATTAAACAATGTATAATGTTCACTGAAGAACAAAATCATATCACTGTGAAAGTCATGTTCAAAGGTGTACTGCAGAATTTTAAGTGTAGGCAAAGAAATTTGTTAAGGTGGACCAAACCAGTTCACAAAACTTGTATGTTTTAGGTCTTTGTGAAATGTTATCAGAAACTTGTAATACATTGTTTCATTTTTTCATATTTAAATAAGTTGTAATTATCACTGTGAATTTCTCTTTAAGGCATACTTTTAAAAAATGTGTTTTAATATATGGACTGAGTTGGTGTTTTAATTGATGACAACCTGAAGTATTTCAGCTGATATACTTGTACAATAAATATATCTTTATTTCATGAAAATTAGTGTATGGACTAACATGTTTGTTTGAAAATGTATGTTTGTACATATATCATTACTAAACATGTTTAAATTATAAAGCCATCTATATGTGCACACAGCTCTCTCTATATATGTATATATAGAGAGAAAAATATATGTGTATATTTAGTAATTATATATGAAAGATAAGGCATTTTATTTCCTTAAAATCTTCCTCACATAGTTTAATAAATATTAATTTAACATTATTCTTATTTCCAAGGAGGTAAAGTCTTAAAATTGACAATATGCATCTTGAGTTTGTATTTATGCTCTTTAACTGAAAAACATAATTTGGTAGTGTGTTCTTGGCTGGAAAGTTTAAAATTAGTTTAGAACTACTAAACTACTCTGCTGTTTAATTTGTTGCAGATGTGTTTAGACTCAGGTAGCAGGAGTAGAAATAAAGTAAAATTGCCAGATTCAAGGGATATGAGGTTGTAGAATTAATAGAATAGAATATGTGCTATATGAGAGGTAGAACAGGGGAAAATAGTGACTCTCAAGGTTTAAGTTTGAGAACACAATGGTAACATTTGTTGAAATAAGTGACAAGGAAGATGAACAGACTACTATAGTCAAAAAACATGATCTTGAGGTTAAAGATATTGATATTACCTATTGGACATCCAGTGAGAAGTGTAGAATTAAAAGTTGACTCTCTAAGTTAGAATCTGAAGTGGATGGTCTTAGTTGGAGATTTATTTGGGGGGATAATCTGTGTATAGCATATAACTGTAGTCAAGAGAGTAAATGAGAGAACTCAGGGAGAGTATACAGAGTAAGAAGAGAAGAAGAAACTAAATTAGAACACAGACGACTGACAACATGTAAGAACATTACCAGGAAACTAATTCATCACCCCTGTTGGCTATAACATCACTGAAATATGGCAGAAGGCATGCTCTTGGATAATCATACTATCTCTTGTCAAATGAGCAAGATAAGTTGACATATTGTGAGACCAAATGACAGTGATTAAGTAGTGACCATTCACTGAAACGCTTGATCCAATTACTTACTGTATACAAGGGGTGGAGTGACCTTTCGAATGAGATGATCTGTGATAGAATGGCCTACATTTGAAAGCTTTCTTTTCTTTAAACTTGACAGAGATGAAGGAAAGATTTCTATACTTTAAAAAGTAGAGCTTGCTATTAGACAAAAAATAAATGCTGATCAGAGGAACTGAGATTCTATACTTTTAAAAGATGCTAAATTAATGAGATGCTCTTATTCTGATGCACAGAATTCAGTCACTTAGATGCGTCAATTACTTGGCTGGTATTTTCTGAGGAAGAAGAGATCTTATCTTATTTTCACCATGTCTTCTTTGCTCTTTTAAACAAATATTTATTATTCCAGGCATTATGCTAGGTCCTGGGGATGAACAGATGGATAATAAAAGTTCCTAATATTCATGATAACTGTCTAGCGAAAGAGACGTAAATGTGTATAGCTAAATTAAATTGCAGTGTGGCACATTCTATAATAAAGATGTGTAAGATTGTTTTATTGCAAGAATAAACTCCTTGACAGTAGGGATTGGTCTATTCATCACTGCATTCTCAGTAATAAGCATAATGCCTGTATAGGTACTTAATAATTAGTAATAGCTTTATATCCCATCTTGCTCAAATAACTATTAAATTCAATTTAGAAGGGTACTTATAACAAAATAGCATAAAACAAAAGTGGTACAATAGAAGAGTAGAGAAAAGGGATATAAAATGAATATAGAAATGACACCAGCTTTGAAACACTTTAATGACCTTTGACTCCACACTTTATTCTCTATGTAAACAAATGCATTACTAAAAGGGATTATGTTATCACTTGGGAGGTAACATTTGAAAAAGCATTTGAATAAAGAATTGATGTTTTTCAGGTGAAGAAGTGATAAGGGCACTTCAGGCAGAAAGAATTTCACTTTGAACAGATGTAAGTAAATGGAATGGAGCAGATGGTCAAAGGCCAAGAATAAAGAGATATATTAAGACCAGATTAAGGAGATCTCATGTACATGGGAAAAGAATCTGTCATTGTTATGGGCTGAATTGTATCTTCCCAAAATTCATGTTGAAGTCATAACTCCTGGTATCTGAGAATGCGACTGTATTTGGAAATAAAGTCTTTAAAGAGGTAATTAAGGTGAAGCAAGGTCATACAGGTGGGCTCTAATCCAATATGACTGGTGTCCTTATAAGAAGAGAAGGTTAGGACATAGACAACATGTAGACTAAGAGACAACCATGTGAGGACACACCTAGAAGGCACTCATCTTCAAAACAAGGAGAGAGCCTTAGAAAAAGAACAAATCTGCTGACAACTTGATCTTGGACTTCTAGCCTCTGGAGCTATATATTTCTGAACATGAATTTCTGTTGTTTCATCTACCTAGTGTGTGGTATTTTGTTATGCAGCCTTAGTAAACAAATATAATTTACAAGGTAATGGAGCTATCAGCAGACATAGTTTTATGAAGATTAATTGCAGAGACAACATGGAATATGGGCTAGAGTAAAGAGAGACTGAGAAGGATGCCTGAGTGTAGGGTAAAAAATAAAGTCCTAAACTAAACTCATTTCCATTACAATGAGAATAGAAAGAAGTCAGAATTATTTCTGAGGTGTATTAATTGCCTGAAAAGTTTGGTAGAGATGGGAAGGAAGCATTACTTCATAGATTCTAAATTGCAATACTGAGCTGAAGGTATTAACCAATGCCAGAAATAACTGAGTTTGAATGATGTATTTTTCAATTTGAAAGTCAGTTTAGTTTTGAATATGTGCATCTGTGTTATATGGAATGTAGTAATGAGATCAGTTTTTGATATATTGAGCTATGGAGTCTTTCAGACATTTTCTTAAACTTCTTCAACTAAATATAAAATAAGGGCCCTAAGCTTGGAAAAATTGTCATATTTAACATTATGATCAAAATGCCTGCATGAAACGAAAGATGCGCACTCCATAAATTTGCGGCTGGCCCTATGTGTTTAGAAGACATCCACAAGTTCTTCCCGCTTCACAAATACCTAGGTCTAGTATCATCTTCTTCGACTTGACTTTTCTCACAGTTTGACATGCTCCAGGAGCAATACTTACTCCATGCTCCAGGAACAATAAAAGATTGCACTATTATCACCCCAAAAGTCACTGTTAAAATGAACAAGTGGGTCTCTTATGAGCAGACTGCTATCTCTCCTGCCATCTTTTTGCACAATCAGCTCTGTTAATTTTTTTCTTTAAAACACAGGAAAGGATCATATAGAGTAATTAGGTTTCAGTGTTTGTGTCTAGAAAACAAAACAAAAGAATCTTCCAAAGAAAATGTTGACTGGCTTGCAACAACAGTACCAAGAAGTGCTTTGCTTGACATAAAGGAAGCACTCAGTAAAGGTTTATTAAACTAATTCAGTATACTCTTGACCTTGGACTCAAAGCATTTAGGCAAAAGAAAATGGATGATTCCCTGAATAGACAATTTTATGTCTCTAAGAAAGAATAAGGTTATGCAAACCTAATTATTTTCTATCCTTTATAGAAATACAATCGGATAAAAAATGCATTCCTCCTTAAACCCACTCTTAGATATCAGTGACCATAATGCAAAGGCTGTAGAAAATTCCAAAGAAAGTGTTTATAGAATAAAATAGTTTCTAAGTATTCCTTTCCTAAAATCACACTGTTGACACTACTGTCAGGAAACAATATCTTAGAAGGGAACTCTGAGATGTCCCTCAAAATGTGCATTTAGAAAGAAAAATTCACTCTTTATAAATTAACATATAAATATGCCTATGTTGCATAATAAAGCTTAGAAATGGGAAAAAAATACTGGAAATCTCATTGGTGAATATGCAGAGTCAAAAGGGAATAAGGTAGTTTTATAAATCTGTCAGGGACAAATATAATTCAAGAAATGTTCCAAGAAAACTGAAAACAGAGAAAAGATAATTAAATCTGTAGATTCCATGAAAAGTCGCAGAACCTAGGACATAATTAAGAGTTTTAAAATACCTTTGTTTCAATGTTGAGTTTTATGTACCTCTATGTTCTCGTGAAAATTCTTTTTAAATGTAGACCTTCTATGATAAGCATGGAAATATGAAAAAAAGGAGTTAAGATAAAATTCTGTTTTGTCTGTATTTTTTTATTTAAGAATTTGAAGAAATCAGAGTTCAGAGTAAGGAGATTATATAAAGGAATGAACATATACTACTTCATTCACCTACAGAATTGTAGATGATGAGTCAGGCCAGCAAAGACAGCCATGGAAAAACACTGCTCCATGTGCATAGCTCCTAAAAGGAAATCAAGGGGAGGCTAATGAGAGTAAAGCAGCAGGCCTAATGAGAAATGTAATATCTTTCCTGTACACTTCTTTCTGTTCTGGTTTTGTTTTAATGGGAAAATGTGGGGGAAGTCTAAATCTATTTATGGAAGGCAGACACTTGGTTTGAGGAGTCTAATGAAATCGAATACATAGAGAAGAAGGAAAAGTTTTGAAAGGGACGACATTAGGAAATCCATTTGGACACACAGACTTTGGAAGACCCAGTAGCTCCGGGAAATTATTTGCAAGGTTGAATCAAAACATTTTAATTATAGTTATATTATGGTCTTGACTTAATTTTTCCTGAGAAAATGAACAATTATGTGATTTTGAACATTCTAATTTTTCCACAGAAACTGGATAAAGACTTTCTTCAAATTATTTCCTTCATCCACCAACAATGACTTCAGCAAAGCAATGCCAAAAGTATGGCTAAATAATATAAATATGAACAATATTTCTAAATATAGATTATTCTAATGAAGCCACAAAGGAATCTTGCTGTAAAACAGTGACAGGGCTTTAAAAACTGCCTCAAAATGTGATGAGGCCTTAAAACTGCATCAAAATAGTAACATCTTACAATAGATTTAAATTGGTATCAAAGATATCATCTGTATGAACTTATAGTAATAACAATTATAAATTATAAAAAACTATCTGTATGGTGTAACCTATTACATTTAACAGAGTATTTTGTCTAACTTGACGATGATCATTCTCGCAAATTCAAGAATAGAATTCTCTCATTTAGTAAGAAAGGGTTACAAACTACAACTTCCCGTTTCACTACATAATATAAAATGTTCAAAAACATTGTAAAAATGTTTAAGGGAGTACACAATAATTACATAACCATGACTTTAAAATTAAGTTCTTATTTTAAAGGTGTAAAGTTATACTTGTCATTGCGTTATTCTAGATACTAATTTCAATTCTTATTCTATATTATACAAGTCAAAAATATTAAATCTTGTTAGAACTGTTAGAACTCAGCAAGAATGGCTCGGTCAGGATATAAACATAATTTTTCAGGTGATTCTAAATCTGGACAAGTTAACAAAGAAAAGAGAGCAAAAATAATGTAATACAACTGCACCAAAACAGGGTAGAAATGCAGAAAAGCTTGTACAAACTCAGAGTCAGCTTGTAAAAATAAAAAAACACATAAAACTCCTCGGAAAAAAAAAACCTAGCACATTCAAGGGGCAGATAAAACTTGTATTCAGCACCAAAAGGGACCCAGGGTGATAAAAGAAGGCAAATTATATACAAGCTTGCAATGCAATGTGGCAACAGAAATGACCAAGTTATTTTGTGATCTCTAGAAGTAAAAATCACGTTCAAGATCATGGATATGTGATAACTCTTCCTCTAACACAACTAGAAAAAAAATAATTCTCAAACATTCACTGTACTTTCAATTAAAAATTATGGTAAAATAGCTGTAGATTCCAATAGGTCAACATACGTTATCAGGTACATTAACAAAGCATTTATTAGAGAACGTAGAAAATCTGATCATACTAAGTTAGGATAAGTTACAATCATTTTTCGATTTCTGGAACACATTTGGGGGAAATTAAATATCATACAATCAAGAATAACTTTACATGGAGCAAAGTTAAGAAGAGAGGCCTGAAATTACAAAAGAAAATGAAATAGGTAATTAGAATTTGCCAAGTTACACAACAGGTTTCCAAAGGATGTAGAGTAAGTTTCATTATAATTTTAGAAACAGTATTTCTCCTGGCATTTCTACTTTTGCACAGTGGAAAGGTCCATTTTTTCCTTAGGTCAATATTAAATGTGATTTCATAGAGTTCTCATTTTTGAGAATCCCACAAACGAGACTAGAATTTATATAATTAGGTTATAATCATCCAAAAATCATCCAAAAAGTGATTTGATGATTAGATTTTCCCTGTTTCTTTAGGAGGTCAGATAGTAAATTTATTCTTGCTTGTATTTTATTATATCTTTTAATCTTTTACAAAATGATATTCTCCATACTCCTGGAAACTTCCATGAATTAAGGGTGACTGTAGAAATCGGAGGAGTTTTCTATGTAGAATGACAAAGTATACTGGGCAAGATCAGACACTCCATGATAAGCTATTAATTCTTTGAGAGTCAAAAGCCCTGACAAAATTCATTATTGTAGAAATTATAATACCTAAAGTTTTATTCACTGACACTATAAAGAAATATAGATAGATAAAAAAGCATTGATATGGGCTTCCCCCTGGATTACAAAGAGAATATGAAAAGAGAAGTAGAATCACATAACAAACACAGATTCTACAAACTTATATTCAAGGACAATTCAGCATCAGGATAAGTTATCACTCTAGAGTTATAAGTTTTAGTCCAAAAACCAGATTATAGCCCCACGGTGAGATTCCAAAAATCCCACTCAAAGTCTAGGGGCAAAAGCCTGAAAGTGACACTGAAATCTAAGAATTTTGAAGATGACTTTGGTTTGGATGACTGCTGTGGTGATTTGGGGGTGTGAATACATATCAGGTTTAAGATTTCTCTGAGGTTTACCCTCTGAAATATCCCCAAGGCCTTTAACACTGCTGTTCACAGGCACATTGAAGGGGACCAAAGACAGAGAGTAAAGAGTTCCTGTTTCAATCCTTCATCATTCCTTCATTATCATCCATATGATGGATGTGCCCTTCCATTTTTAAAGGAGACAAAATTTTTTTTTAATTTATGAAAGTATTTTACTGGCCTTTGCATCACTTTAAACTATTTCCAAAAAGAAAATTATATAATGTAAAGCACCATGATTTTTTTTTTTTTTTTTTTTCGGTACGCGGGCCTCTCACTGTTGTGGCCTCTCCCGTTGCGGAGCACAGGCTCCGGACGCGCAGGCTCAGCGGCCATGGCTCACGGGCCCAGCTGCTCCGCGGCATGTGGGATCTTCCCGGACCGGGGCACGAACCCATGTCTCTTGCATCGGCAGGCGGACCTCTCAACCACTGCGCCACCAGGGAAGCCCAGCACCATGATTTTTGAACCATGAAGTTCTGTAAATACTATTTAATCTGATTTGATGGTATGAAGCTCAAGGAAAAAAAATAATGTGCTTGAAGTTATTAAGTATTTTTTTCAGTTAATGAAAGAAGCTGTTTCAACCAGATATTTTTCATTTTCATGTTTAACAATAGTGTTAGAAAGGTTTTTAGGTTTTGTTCTTGTTGCTTATTTGATTCTTTTTGAAAAATATGTTTTCTCATAAACAAAGTATCCACATCTGCTTTATAAAGCTACTATTGTGGATCATGGGGAATAAAATGAACACATGTATTATAGTAGTAAGGATTTAGAAATCAGAACTGTATAAACAGATCTCTAATTTAGCTTCTTGTACCTCTGAAGCTGGATTTGGCACTCTGAGTAACTCACTAATCTGTTGTAGGGAAGCAAAGCAAAGATCCTTCTTACTCCTCTCAAAAACTCGTTTTGGTAAAAATTATGTTGTCATGAGCCAGTTGTGAGTTCTTTAAGGTCAGAGATTAACTTTTATTCACTTTTTTAATCCCTAACATCAAAAGCCAAACCTAATGCCTGATACATGGTCAGGACTGAGATATGAATTTTAATCAGTTTGTTGAAAGAGAGTTTGGGAAATTGAATTCATTGAAATTGATTAAATGTTTTATTGTACTTTTAACTGCATCTTTCAAAGTGAGCTACATATCACTGCCTATTTAAACCAAGTCAAACTGATTTAAAAAACTGTTTCTTGAATATTGCATTAGAATATGCACACTTGTCAAATATGAATTTGTTAAATAATAGTGAAACTGGCATATGCCAATATTCAAAAACCAATTTAGAGATATTTATACTTTCTTACTTCATTAAATGAACTTCATTTAACAACACCCCATTGGACACTGGAATTAATTAGCAAATATGTAGAAAAAATTATGTTACGTGGGCAAAGGATAGTGTGATTTGATGCCTATCAATGGCATTTGTTCTGATTTCGTGGTTTACAACAGGTTTGCTTATTTGTATTGACAGAAGATATTTTTTAATCAACAACAATAAATTACTATGTAATTAAAGATCTTCTTTTGCCTTTCTTACAGCCTAAGACATAGTTAGTTCCTTTGTTTATGGTATTTCAGTCTAAATTAAAAGAGAAATTATACCTAAATATAACTCTTAACAAATGAATAAAATCCTTGGGTCAGGAGAAAAATGTGTGGCCCTGGAGGTGGAATAATCTGCTGTTTTTCTTGTCTGCCAAGGGTTAGGTGGGGACATATATTCAGTCTCTGCTCTACTTATTCAGCTTATAAGGAGGTACTTTATTTCAGAAGAAATTCATTATTGTAATTCATACAGATGTTTGGATAGGCTGACATTGGTCCTGAGATTCTGAAGACCCATGAAAAATTTTTAAAGAGAAAACCAGAATCCTTGGTGAGTTATGTCTACTTTTACCCTATGCTCTTTTCTTCCCCACATATTTTTTTCAAGGAAAGGTTTTATCCTAGTTTTAATTCAGATAATACGGTGAAATTATTTTTTTCTCCACTACACTCTAAATCTTTTGAAGGAGAGAAAAATCTAAGTGTGTCCTGTAAAAACTTATCTCAGTGATTGTGTGGACAGTTTATTTCCAGGAAAACAGGATGACTAAGAATAAAGCAATTGTTTATTTGATTGGTTTAAAATGTATGATCTCTGAATTTCCATGGGTCTCTGTTGATACTCACATGGCAGAATAAATCAGTAAATGAACAATGCTTATTTTTTAACATTCTCTGTACAATTCTGAATCCCAAAATTAAGTCCTACATTCTGCTTTCCATCTTATACTAAGTATTTCTGAAAGAGGAAATCTTTCAGGCACTTAAAGTATTTATCACTTTGTTACTATTCTCAGATTCTCTCTCAATCTCTGCCACATTTTCCATAAATGAATATGCCCAGTATTGGACTTAGACTTCTGAGTGTAGATGAAAACAGATTAACAGTCACCCTGCTCTTTCTCACCTCCTGAGATGGCTCACACTCTGTCTGTGGAGCATGTTTCTCTCTAAATAAATCCACTTTGGGACTTCCCTGGTGGTGCAGTGATTAAGAATTTGCCTGCCAATGCAGGGAACATGGGTTCAAACCCTAGTCCAGGAAGATCCCACATGCCGTGGAGCAATTAAGCCCATGTGCCACAACTACTGAGCCTGTCTACACACCACAACGACTGAAGCCTGCATGCCCTAAAGCCCACTCACTGCAACTACTGAGCCCACATGCCACAACTACTGAAGCCCACATGCTCTAGGGCCGATGTGCCACAACTACTGAACCCATGTGCTACAACTACTGAAGCCCACATGGCTAGAGCCCATGCTCCACAACAAGAGAAGCCACCACAATGAGAAATTCGTGCACCACAATGAAGAGTAGCCCCCACTTGCCACAACTAGAAAAAGTCCGCTCGCACCAATAAAGACTCAACACAGCCCAAAGAGAAATAAATGAAACAAACAAATAAATAAATCCACTTCTTACCCAAAAAACAAACAAACAAAAAATCACCCTGATATTTTGTTCATTTTCTCCCTGTTTCAGTTTACTGAACCAGTTTACTCACCACAGTTTCTCGTAAACTTTATGTGAAAATTCAAAACAATATTATATTGCATTGCTCTTCATTCAACCTACTCACAGAAACGAAAAAAGGCTCCCCTTTAAATAACCGTTGCTGTCAGCAAAGACACACGGTGAGAGTAAAAGCACTTCAACATAGGTAACCAAATACAATGAATAATACATTATTCTGAATAATGACTTAGCATGATGTAACCAGTTATAATGGCAAGAAAATGTGTGCATACTGAGTATTGTAAGTTAATCAAAACATAAAATTGCAACAAAGTAGCTAAGAAGACAGTAAAATAGTTAATATACAATACAGCATATATGACTTAATTGGCATAAATTGCTACAGACTTCAAAATGAATCACTTTATTCACACATTTTGAAAGAGATTATTTTGTGATTCACATGCTAAAAATATGACAACAGTTGTTATATACAATCCATTCTTATGGTGTTCATATATATAGGCATAGTAACTCAACATCATCTCTTTAATTTAAATACAGTTTTTTCTTAAAATACCAACATGTTTTTTTCCCTGAGGCTCTCATGTCTGATACAATTGGTGCTGCATAGAAATGGGCCTTTAAGTGGTATATGATTTTAAATGTACAGAATCAAATATAGTCTAGGTAATACGGTCAGATACATGCTGCACAGTATCTGTTTATAAAGGTTCAACACGGAGACCTTCAAGACGGTGGAAGAGTAAGACATGGAGATCACCTTTCTCCCCACAAATACAACAGAAATACATCTACATGTGGAACAACTCCTATAGAATACCTACTGAATGCTGGCATAAGACCTCAGACCTCCCAAAAGGCAAGAAACTCCCCACGTACCTGAGTAGGGCAAAAGAAAAAAGAAAAAACAGAGACAAAAGAATAGGGACAGGACCTGCACCAGTGGGATGGAGCTGTGAAGGAAGAAAGGTTTCCACACACTAGGAAGCTCCTTCACAGGCAGAGACTGTGGGTGTCAGAGGGGGAAAGCTTCAGAGCCACAGAGGAGAGCACAGCAACACAGGTGCAGAGGGCAAAGCAGAGAGATTCCTGCACAAAGGAACGGTGCCAACCAGCACTCACCAGCCTCAGAGGCTTGTCTGCTCACCCACCAGGATGGGTGGGGGCTGGGAGCTGAGGCTTGGGCTTTGGAGGTCAGATCCCAGGGAGAGGACTGGGGTTGGCTGTGTGAACACAGCCTGAAGGGGGCTAATGCATCACAGCTAGCTGGGAGGGAGTCCGGGAGAAAGTCTGGAACTGCCAAAGAGGCAAGAAACTTTTTCTTGCCTCTGTTTCATGGTGCACAAGGACAAGGGATTTATAGCACTGTCTAAATGAGCTCCAGAGATGGGCGCAAGCACAGCTATCATTGCAGACCCCAGAGATGTGCATGAAATGCTAAGGCTGCTGCTGCAGCCAACAAGAAGCCTGTGTGCAAGCACAGCTCACTAACCACACCTCCCCTCCAGGGATCCTGAGCAGCCCACCACTGCCAGGGTCCTGTAATCCAGGGACAACTTTCCCGGGAGAACACATGGTGCACCTCACGCTGGTGCAATGTCACGCTGGCCTCTGCCGCTGCAGGCTCGCCCCACATCCATACCCCTCCCTCCCCCAGCCTGAGTGAGCCAGAGGCCCTAATCAGCCACTCCTTTAACCCTGTCCTATCTGGGTAGGAACAGACACCATTAGGCGACCTACATGCAGAGGCAGGGCAAAATCCAAAGCTGAACCCCAGGAGCTGTGCAAAGAAAGAAGAGAAAGGGAAATCCCTCCCAGCAGCCTCAGGAGCACAGATGAAGTCTCCAAAATTAACTTGATGTACCCTGCATCTGTGGAATACTTGAATAGAAAACGAATCATCCCAAATTGAGGCAGTAGACTTTGGGAGCAATGATATATATTTTTTTCCTTTTCCTCTTTTTGTAAGGTTGTATGTGTATGCTTCTGTGTGTAACTTTGCCTGCATAGCTTTGCTTTTACCATTGTCCTAGGGTTCTGCCTGTCTGTTTGTTCATTTGTGTGTTTGTTTTAATATAGTTTTAGCACTTGTTACCATTGGTGGATTTGTTTATTGCTTTGGTTGCTCTCTTGTTTCTTCTTTGTTAACTTTTTTATTATTACTTTTTCATTTTTTTAGTTAAATTTTTTTAATAACTTATTTATTTACTTATTTATTTTCCTTCCTTCTTTCTTTTTTTCTCCCATTTATTCTGAGCCATGCGAATGACAGGATCTTGGTGCCCCAGCCGGCTATCAGACCTGTGCCTCTGCAGTGGGAGAGCTGAGTTCAGGACATTGGTCCACCAGAGACGTCCCAGTTCCACATAGTATCAAATGGCAAAAATCTCCCACAGATCTCCATCTCAACGCAAAGACCCAGCTCCACTCAATGACCAGCAAGCTACAGTGCTGGACACCTTATGCCAATCAACTAGCAAGACAGGAATAAAATCCCACCCACTAGCACAAAGTCTGCCAAAAACCATAATAATGTCACAGACACCCCCAAACACACCACCGGACGTGGACCTGCCTACCAGATAGACAAGACCCAGCCTCATACATCAGAACACAGGCACTAGTCCCCTCCAACGGCAAGCCTACACAACCCGCTGAACCAACTTTAACCACTGGGGGCAGACATGAAAAACTATGGTAAGTAAGAACCTGCAGCCAGTGTAAAGGAGATGCCAAACACAGTAAGTTAAGCAAAATGAGAACACAGAGAAACACACAGCAGATGAAGGAGCAAGGCAAAAACCCACTAGAACAAGCAAATGAAGAGGAAATAGGCAGTCTACATGAAAAAGAATTCAGAGTAATGATAGTGAAGATAATCAAAAATCTTGGAAATAGAATGGAGAAAATATAGGAAACGTTTAACAAGGACCTAGAAGAACTAAAGAGCAAACAAACAATGATGAACAACACAATAAATGAAATCAAAAATTCTCTAGAAGGAATCAATAGCAGAAAAACTGAGGCAGAAGAACGGATAAGTGACCTGGAAGATAAAAGAGTGGAAATAACTACCAGACAGCAGAATAAAGAAAAAAGAATGAAAAGAATTGAGGAGAGCCTAGAGACCTGAGGGACAACATTAAACTCACCAACATTCGAAATACAGGGGTCCCAGAAGAAGAAGAGAAAAAGAAAGGGACTGAGAAAATATTTGAAAAGATTATAGTTGAAAACTTCCTTAATATGGGAAAGGAAATAGTCAATGAAGTCTAGGAAGCACAGAGAGTCCAAGACAGGATAAATCCAAGGAGAAACATGCCAAGACACATAATAATTAAACTATCAAAAATTAAATACAAAGAAAAAATATTAAAAGCAGCAAGGGGAAAACAACAAATAACATACAAGGGAATCCCCACGAGGTTAACAGCTGATCTTTCAGCAGAAACTCTGCAAGCCAGAATGGATTGGAAGGACATATTTAAAATAATGTAGGGCTTCCCTGGTGGTGCAGTGGTTGAGAATCCGCCTGCCGATGCAGGGGATACGGGTTCGTGCCCCGGTCCGGGAAGATCCCACATGCCGCGGAGCGGCTGGGCCCGTGAGCCATGGCCGCTGAGCCTGCGCATCCGGAGCCTGCGCTCCACAACGGGAGAGGCCACAACAGTGAGAGGCCCGCATACCACAAAAAAAAAAAAAAAAAAAAAATTATAAAATAATGTAAGAGAAAAAGCTACAAACAAGATTACTCTAGTCAGCAAGGATCTCATTCAGATTCGTCGGAGAAATTGAAACCTTACAGAGAAGCAAAATCTAAGAGAATTCAGCACCACCAAACCAGCTTTACAACAAATGCTAAAGGAACTTCTCTAGGCAGGAAACACAAGAGAAGGAAAAGACCCACAATAACAAACCCCAAACAATTAAGAAAATGGTAATAGGAACATACAGAACAATAACTACCTTAAATATAAATGGATTAAATGCTCCAACCAAAAGACACAGACTGGCTGAATGCATACAAAAACAAGATACATACATATGCTGTCTACAAGAGACCCACTTCAGACCTAGGGACACATACAGACTGAAAGTGAAGGGAAGGAAAAAGATATTCCATGCAAATGGAAATCAGAAGAAAGCTGGAGTGGCAACTCTCATATCAGACAAAATAGATTTTAAAATAAAGACTATTACAAGAGAAAAATAAGGACACTACATAATGATCAAGAGATCAACCCAAGAAGAAGATATAACAATTGTGAATATTTATGCACCCAACAGAGGAGCACCTCAACACATAAGGCAAATGTTAACAGCCATAAAAGAGGAAATCAACAGTAACACAATGAGAGTAGGGGATTTTAACACCCCACTTTCACCAATGGACAGATCATTCAGAATGAAAATAAATAGGGAAACACAAGCTCTAAATGATACATTAAACAATATGGACTTAATTGATATTTATAGGACATTCCATCCAAAAACAACAGGATACACTTTCTTCTCAAGTGCTCATGGAATATTCTCCAGGATAGATCATATCTGGGTCACAAATCAAGCCTTGGTAAATTTAAGAAATTTGAAATTGTATCAAGTATCTTTTCTGACCACAATGCTATGAGACTAGGTATCAATTACAGAAAAAAGTCTGTAAAAAATACAAACACATGGAGGCTAAGCAATACACTACTTAGCAACCAAGAGTTCACTGAAGAAATCAGAGGAAATAAAAAAATACCTAAAAACAAATGACAATGAAAACACGACGACCCAAAACCTATGGGATGCTGCAAAAGCAATTCTAAGAGGGAAGTTTATAGGAATACAATCCTAAATCAAGAAACAAGAAACATCTGAAATAAACAACATACCATTACATCTAAAACAATTAGAGAAAGAAGAACAAACACCCCCATAGTTAGCAGAAGAAACAAAATCATAAAGATCAGATCAGAAATAAATGAAAAAGAAATGAAGGAAAAAATAGCAAAGATTAATAAAAGTAAAAGCTGGTTCTTTGAGAAGATAAATAAAATTGATAAACCATAAGCATCAAGAAAAAAAGGAAAGTACTCAAATCAATAGATTTAGAAATGAAAAAGGAGAAGAAACAACTGACATTGCAGAAATACAAAGGATCATGAGAGATTACTACAAGCAAATCTATGCCAATAAAGTGGACAATCTGGAAGAAATGGACAAATTCTTCGAAAAGCACAACCATCCAAGACTGAACCAGGAAGAAATAGAAAATATAAACAGACCAATCACAAGCACTGAAATTGAAACTGTGATTAAAAATCTTCCACCAAACAAAAGCTCAGGACCAGATGGTTTTACAGGTGAATTCTATCAAACATTTAGAGAAGAGCTAACACCTATCCTTCTCAAACTCTTCCAAAATAAAGCAGAGGGAGGAACACTTCCAAACTCATTCTACAAGGTCACCATCACCCAGACACCAAAACCAGAAAAAGAGCTCACAAAGGAAGAAAGTTACAGGCCAATATCACTGATGAACATAGACGCAAAAATCCTCAACAAAACACTAGCAAACAGAATCCAACAGCATACGCCGTGATCATACACCGTGCTCATATACCGTGATCAAGTGGGGTTTATCCCAGGAATGCAAGGATTCTTCAATATGCATAAATCAATCAATGTGATATGCCATATTAAGAAATTGAAGAATAAAAACCATCTGATCATCTCAATAGATGCACAAAAAGCTTTTGACAAAATTCAACACCCATTTATGATAAAAACCCTCCACAAAGTAGGCATAGAGGGAACTTATCTCAACATAATAAAGGCCATATATGAAAAACCCATAGATAAGATCGTCCTCAATGGTGAAAAACTGAAACCATTTCCACTACGATAAGGAACAGGACCAGGTTACCCACTCTCACCACTATTATTCAACATTGTTTTGGAAGTTTTAGCCAAAGTAATCAGAGAATAAAAAGAAACAAAAGGAATCCAAATCAGCAAGTAAGAAGTAAAGCTGTCAGTGTTTGCAGATGACATGATACTATACACAGAGAATCCTAAAGATGCTACCAGAAAACTACTAGAGCTAATCAATGAATTTGGTAAAGTAGCAGGATTCAAAATTAATGCACAAAAATCTGTTGCATTCTTATATACTAATGATGAAAAATCTGAAAGAGAAATTAAGGAAATACTCCCATTTACCACTGCAACAAAAAGAATAAAATACCTAGGAATAAACCTACCTAAGGAGACAAAAGACCTGTATGCAGAAAACTATAAGACAGTGATGAAAGAAATTAAAGATTATACAAACAGATGGAGAGATATACCATGTTCTTGGATTGGAAGAATCAACACTGTGAAAATGACTATACTACCCAAAGCAATCTACAGATTCAATGCAATCCCTATCAAACTACCAATGGCATTCTTCACAGAACTAGAACAAAAAATTTTTGCAATTCATATGGAATAGCGAAAGCAAACTGAATAGCCAAAAGCAAACAGAAAAAAAAATGGGGCTGGAGGAATCAGGCTCCTGGACTTCAGACTATACCACAAAGCTACAGTAATCAAGACAGTATGGTACTGGCACAAAAACAGAAATATAGATCAATGGTACAGGATAGAAAGCCCAGAGATAAACCCATGTACATATGGTTCCCTTATCTTTGATGAAGGAAGCAAGAACATACAATGTAGAAAAGATGTCTTCTTCAATAAGTGGTGCTGGGAAAACTGGATAGCTACATGTAAAAGAATGAAATTAGAACACTCCCTAACACCACACACAAAAATAAACTCAAGAAGGATTAAAGACCTTAATGTAAGACCAAACACTGTAAAACTCTTAGAGGAAAACATAGAAAAACTTTCTTTGACATAAACCACGCAAGATCTTTTTTGACTCACCTCCTAGAGTAATGGAAATAAACAAATGGGACCTAATTAAACTTAAAAGCTTTTGCACAAGTACGGAAAGTATAAACAAGACAAAAAGACAACCCTCAGAATAGGAGAAAATATTTGCAAATGAAGCAACTGACAAAGGATTAATCTCCAAAATTTACAAGCAGTTCATCCAGCTCAATATCAAAAAAACAAACAACCCAATCGAAAAATGGGTAGAAGACCTGAATAGAGATTTCTCCAAAGATATACAGATTGCCAACAAACACATGAAAGAATGCTCAACATCACTAATCATTAGAGAAATGCAAATCAAATCTACAATGAGGTATCACCTCACACCAGTCAGAATGGCCATCATCAAAACCTCTAGAAACAATAAATGCGGGAGAGGGTGTGGGGAAATGGGAACCCTGTTGCACTGTCAGTGGGAATGTAAATTGATACAGCCAATATGGAGAACACTATGGAGGTTCCTTAAAAAACTAAAAATCCAACTACCATATGACCCAGCAATCCCACTACTGGGCATATACCCTGAGAAAACCATAATTCAAAATGAGTTATGTATCACAATGTTCATTGCAGCTCCATTTACAATAGCCAGGACATGGAAGCAACCTAAGTGTCTATTGAAAGATGAATGGATAAAGAAGATGTGGAACATATATACAATGGAATATTACTCAGCCATGAAAAGAAATGAAATTGAGTTATTTGTAGTGAGGTGGATGGACCTAGAGTCTGTCATACAGAGTGAAGTAAGTTAGAAAGAGAAAAACAAATACTGTATGCTAACAAGTATATATGGAATCTGAAAAAAAAAAAAAGTGGTTATGAAGAACTTAGGGGCAGGACTGGAATAAAGATGCAGACCTACTAGAGAATGGACTTGAGGACACGGGGAGGGGGAAGGTAAGCTGGGACAAAGTGAGAGAATGGCATGGACATATATACACTACCAAATGTAAAATAGATAGCTAGGGGGAAGCAGCTGCATAGCACAGGGAGATCAGCTCGGTGCTTTGTGACCACCTACAGGGGTGGGAAAGGGAGGGTGGGAGGGAGGGAGACACAAGAGGCAAGAGATATGGGGATACCTGTATATGTATAACTGATTCACTTTTTTATAAAGTAGAAACTAACACATCATTGTAAAGCAATTTTGCTCCAATAAAGATGTTAAAAATTTTTTTAAATAAAAAAAAAGGTTAAACAATCTAAGAGCAAGGTTTTATGCTATATTGCCTTTTTCCACTAATTTGGGATGACTAAACTCATACCTAAGTATCAATGTGCCATTCATTAGGCTCTTATTTCAACTGCTTTCATCAACATTTAAAATAACCAAGTGGTCAGTTGAGTTCAAGGGTTGATACTGATGATTATATGTCAATCGGACAGTAGTAGAATATAGATTAATGACTTGCTGAGTCAGGGAAATCTGGCATGAAATTGTTGCTGTATGTTTGATAAGCTCTGTCACCCATCGAGAAAGTAAATTAACCATGATTAGCCTTACTTTCTTCAGAAAACTACTTGTTCTAAGCATAAAATGTGATAACTCAGGAACTTCCTATAAGGACTGCAGGTAACCATGCAGCTGAAGCTTTCCATCTGGTAAAGTCCTTTTCAATTTATTGAGGCACTGGACTCCAAAAGGTGTAAATCAAGAGCAACTTTTTTTTTTTTTTAATCACCATTGTCCTTTTGAACCAGAACAGTTAAAACATCCTTCTTTGATTTGACTAATGCTTGGGCTGATCCATAGCTTTTCCAGTTACTTTCAAATATTAACATACAATTTCCTTTTTTAGGCATTACATAGTGTATTACAGACTAAATATAGTATTAATTCCCATTTTCATTCAAAGATTAATGTGTGCTCAAGCCCTGTAGCAATGCCTAGTCATGGTAATCCAAAATCCTTACTGTAATTCTGCTCTCTATGATTGAGACAAAGTCATTTCACTACTGCTTATTTCCACAGTTCATCTAACCTCACTCCAAGGAAAATGGAGGCCACAGGTCTCTCTCGGATTGCTCTCGGATCATTATTCCTAAAGATCATAAAGGAAGGTCTCGGAATTTTTAATTCCTTTACAGAATTTCTTCCCACGCTTGGGTAGCAAAACTCATTACCTAAGTTATAAACAGATAAGCAAATTTTGCACTCTACATGCAATTCCACAGCTGTAGTTCAATCCCCTAAACTTGGTAGCTTATCTTTATAGTTGAGATACCCAATTATTTCTTATACTAAAATATCTCATTTCTTATTTCCTAATAGTCACGAGCACCCCCAATTTTCCATATGCATGATGTAACTGGCATTTCATGGAAATGTATATGACTCAAAGAAACAACATTTTCAACAGTTTTCTGCTGCAAATGCCCAAGTAATCAAACTGAATTCTTGATATGCCAGTAAAACCAGAAAATTGTTCTCCCTCTTTCAAAAAAATTGATTTACAAGTTTATCTTTTTTTTTTTTTTTTTGGTCAAATAGTATGTTAACTCTCTGAAACTCCTAATTATCTCTGTTATATTTCATTCTCTTTTACCATGACCACACATCCTCTTTCCCCCATCCGAAAATTTGACACTTTTACAGGAAATAATGCTGTTTCTTCTGACACAAACACTCACTTTTCATTTCCACTGGCTAACTTCCTCATTGTCTGAAGGGCAATATTGTGTATTTGCTACAAACAAGAAGTATGGATTCAAACTGCCAAAATTAGGCTCCTACCTCTGTTTATAAACCAGCTGGGTAAATGTGGACAAGTTCCTTTCCTTTCCTGTGCCTCAGTTTCACAGGTTGTCAGCAATTTAAATGAAACGGTGGTAGGAATCATCATCTTCCTTTATGGTGGCATTAATTTCTTTAATTCCTACACCATTCTAGATAATAGACACCATGGAATTCTTCAAAAAAGGCAATTGTTCCAGGTCAATACTTTTTGAATACCTTGGAGAAGGGTGTATGCCCTGGGCCCTCCTAGGAGTTATGGTTATCAAGAGGCTGATTAGGTTGCTCAAAATAGATTAATTCTAACATTTTCTTTTCTTGAGCCTTGAAACTCCCTTCTCTAGAGTATAAGAGAAACTCCAAGAGTCTGCCTTTATTGATTATAGGTCACCACTGAGTCCAGTCTTTAATTAGTTAACCTACTAGACTATTAACAGCACTCTCAGTAGATCAAACTAACATATGATATCCCCAAACATGGATAAGTATACCCATGCCAGTGAATTTGTCCAAACTGAATGCTATATTTTATTACTTTTATCTAACTCCCATTTCCTCATATGCTCTTCAGGGTCTTACTAATACAAATTGAAATGTTCTTTTAGGTTTTTTGTTTGTTTGTTTGTTTTGGTTTGGTTTTAGTGTAAAAGCTTGTTGTCAAAGCTTGTTGTCGTTATCTCCCTGTACTCCTCTTTCAGGATTACCTAAGACTTGCTGTTACATGACAGGTGGTAGAGGTGCATATAAGGCAACTGTTTCCCTAACCTAAGTTTATTATACAGAAAAGGGATGGTTTCCTGAAAAGCAGGAGTGGTATTGCCTTCACAGGTAATGGTAGTTCATAGATTTTGGAAGTTAGTCTTTCTCAGACTCAGCATTTGCTCAAAGACTCCATCCCATGTCTCAGGGTCGTTCCTGTGGTACAGGAGTTCACATTTTCTTTAAAGAGCAAGATAATAAATAGTTTATGTATTGTGGATCATGGAGTCTCTGTAGGAAAAACTCAACTCTGTCAAACTCTGCCACTGATATCATGTAAACCAATGCTATGACTGTTCTAATAACACTTTATTTACAAAAAGAGGTGGTAGCCTGAGAATCATAGATAGCCAATCCCTACCTTAGCATAAGAGATTCAGTAGAATTTAGCCTTTAATAGAAACTGAATCTTTTCTACCCTTACAGCTTGGTCCTTAGCTGTAACTGCCTGGTGACTACAGGTGAATAGAAACTCCTACAAAGCCGTGGAGGCCTTCTGGCTCTTGACACAGATTGCAATTTGTACCTTCGTAACTTTTCAGTTTTCTTTTCTCCTATATTTGCTCTCTGGGAATGTCAGAAGCCAAGTGCCTATCCAATTTTGTATTTATCCTTGTTACTATGGCACCTAATTGTCACAGTCACTTGAATTCTTACCACCTTGCCCTTCTCCTGCATTTCACTCTATACAACACCGGAAATGATTTGAATAATTATGATGAAACTGCATACCAGGGACTACATGTGTCACATTTCCCCAACAATTAGATTATCCCAAGACTGCTTAAATATATGAGAAAAACACGTCATACTTCCATTTTCATAATTTGTTGCATGGGACCACTTCTGGTGCTAATTATTTAATCAGTGAGGATCACAGCATATAATAAATGATATAACCAAATTAAGATAACTTGATGTTTCAATAAAGGAGCTATTCACAGAGGTGTGGGAGTGTGGAAGGAAAACAGTGGGCTCTTTGGCAAATGTCTTATCTAAGGTGCATTGATTTGTATTCATTTGAATTTCAGAAGTCATCTTAGTTTGTCCTATTATGTTTGAAATCTTAGAGCTCTATTATGATACCTTCCTATACAGTAACTATAGACTGTTTAATATGTTGGTAGAAATAGTTGTCAGATTGGAAGCACTGATATCAATCATTTATGCAATTTACCACTGAAATCATTAAATAAAGTTGGAATCAATTCTGATAAAATTTGCAAATACTGGGTTTGCTCAAAACTGCATTATAATCAATGATTTTGGGGAAAAAGAGAAAGAGAGAACATATAGCTGAGACAAACTACTATTCTAGAAATTAAACTAAGGGGCATCTAAATTATGGAAAAACTTAGAAAAAAATACATATATAAGTATTCTCAGTTACATATAATAACTTTAACTAGTTACAGTTGTTCTTGTTAAAATATTGAGAGTTGAAAAACTTGCTTAAAGTCACACACATATTAAGTGGTAGACCCTAGGTGAGCACAGACAGTCCAATTCACAGCCCTCAGTCTGCAAAATTCTCAGCTCACAATACACCCCATGATCTTAGGGGATCTTCAATAATTAATGAAAATGATTATTATTAACATGTTCTCCAAGTATGGCTTATATAAAAGGAAACATAAAATACTATAAAAGTGGCTTAATCTCTAAAGTTATGGGACAATTCTCCTCGAAATATTTTATTTTGGTATTTGTTTACACATTATTTTTCCACCCACTAAAATTCAGTTTTAAGTTAACCTTAAAATTGGCCAATTATGGTTTACTTTTTACCAAATCTTAATTGCTGAAGTTTAGAAAAGTTTTGATGTATATAATACTTACCCTTCATATTTATAATTATTTTTCTTATATCGGATCAGGTATTTTCATCTTATTTATTTTGTCCTGGCCATTAATAGAGGTGTCTAAAGGCTATTTTTCACTTTTTTGTGATATCATTTAACATCAGTAATTCTTAATTTTAGTTTTAACCAGTCAAAATGAAAAGAAATTAAAATGTACAGGAAAAAAGTTATTACACATATTTCAGAGACTGTTAAGATCATCAGTAAGAATGAAAAAGAAAGGTGGTAACCACTAAAAGAGAAAACTTTACATTTAGAGAAACTCACACCTCCCATGATAAAAATGCACTTGCTGGAGGATGTGTAGGTACAGGAGATTTTACCTAGGATTTAAGTGTGATTCATTCTTCATGTGTTTAAATATTTGAACATTACTCCAGTATTACACATGAAAAAAGTAATTCTCAAATACAGTTATTAACGATCTTCTTAAGACTGAGTGCCATGTAGAAATGTATTTTTTATGGTAATGGCATTTTTATTTTGTAAGAAAACTTTAACATTTCCTTTGCTCATAGTTGTCTTTCTTTCTTACTTGAGTATTTAGTACAAACTTTGTTTTGCTGCCGTCTAAATGTAACAGATTCGGGACAGGGTCACATTCCTATTCCATACTACTAAAATTACTTCTACCCATCTCCCATTTATCTTTTAGAAGTACTCTGCTTTCTACTATACATCTATTGAGGTGTGTCTAACCCAATAAGTCTTTTTCTTAGGGTCAGCACACATCCCCCATTTTGTGGATGACCATCGGTAGCAGCCTAATAGCTTTCTCTCCAGGAAGATATATTATGAAGTCACACATAATCAAGTATTTCTTTTTAGTTGGGCTTAAGAATCTAAATAAAGCATCTATGTAAAATTTTCAGTGTCTATAAACACTTATTCTTTCAGGTTTTTAAGTTTTCCATACATTTTAACTTAGAAAAAGGCAGTAGAGGATTTTAATCTTTTTACATCACAATTTTTAGACCAAAACACAAAATGAAACACAAAAGAGTTCAAATATTATTTTATGTAGAAAAAAATGAAACTTATGGTTAAAAGGCATCTTTTTTTCTTAGAGGCCATCTTATAAAAACTGGCAAGACTAAAAAGATCATATATGTAAAACAACACTTCCCAGAATTTTATTGTCTTCTCTCAGATTCAAATAAGGGTGAAAAATTCCCTCCTCATCAACTTTTCTGGTATCTCATATATCCTTATATTTATATAATTTCAGTAAGGACTTGACTTTGGGCCTAAATGTATAAAAATATAAAATTTGGTAAAGCAAGCAATGATAACAAAAAATTCATATTTGTATACTAAAAATTAAATAGTTCTATAAAGTATTCAGAGTGAGAAGTGATAATAATATAGGTGTAAATAGAGTACTAACCTAGTAAATAAGACTGAGTGTCACAGAAAATTTCCTAGAGACCCCAATTGACTCTGAGGAATGAATAGAATTTAGCTGAATGTAGAAGGAATAAGGCCTTCTAGACAGAGCACCATGAGTCTCCAAGAAACATCACATGTTCAGAAAGCAAATCATTCCATACATCTTGGTTAGACAGGCTGAAGAAAAATTTCTCGCTGCCTATCAAATATTACTTATCTTTATTCCTCTATCAATGCTCTCTGACTCTTAATCATGTGAATATCTAGTCCTTCTTTAAACATAAGTAGGGCTACATAATTAAGTTTTGGCCAAAGATACGCAAGATCAGTTTTATGTCCTCTGGAAAAATCCTTAAGGAAGGGGGCACAACCTATTTTGACCCTTTCTCTATCCTGCTGCCTGGGATACAGATAGTTGGGCTTGTTTTTTTCTTATGAGAAGTAAAATGATATTTGCTTTAAAAATCTATTTTTGAGTTTGTGTTAATAGCAGCTAAACATAATTTAAACTAGCGCAAGTGTATATGAAGAGTAGTAGAGAGAAATTTTAAGCAAAAATCATATGATGAAGGCCCTTCTTATATGTTAAAATAAAGACTTTGAACTGTAACTTCTGAATATTGGGGCACCATTAAGTACTTTTAAACAAGGGAATATTATGAATGGATTTGAATTTTAGAGCTATTTTGCAATAATAGTAGAATGGATTAGGATGTGACCAGACAGGAAACGGGAAAACCAGTGTAAAAGCCAGTGAAATAACGTAAATATATCTAGGAAGATGCCAGGTCTTTAATTGACTAGTATCATTCACCAGGATGAGAAATAAAGGAGAAGGGCATACTTTAAAAAAAAGTAATGAGTTCAACTTTAGGTATTTTGAAAGTGAGTATCCATGGGATATTCAAGAAGAGCTATACAGCTTTTCCTAATTCAAGAAGAGAATTCTGATAACCAGTAGTCAACATTCTTTGTATGCAAAGACATCAACAGAGTGACTAGAAATCTGGCCTGTTTTCTTTTTTTTTTTTTTTTTTTTTGCGGTACGCGGGCGTCTCACTGTTGTGGCCTCTCCTGCTGCGGAGCACAGGATCCGGACGCGCAGGCTCAGCGGCCATGGCTCTCAGGCCCAGCCGCTCCGCAGCATGTGGGATCTTCCCGGACAGGGGCACGAACCCGTGTCCCCTGCATCGGCAGGCAGACTCTCAACCACTGCACCACCAGGGAAGCCCCTGGACTGTTTTCTATCCAGTAAAGCTAAACTCTTTCCTACAAACCAAAGAACCAGGGAATATAGTTAAATAAGTAAATTAAACAAGTTAAAGAATAAAATGAACACCCTCCTATCTAAAAGTAGGCACACAGAGCTTATGTTCCAAGGCTTCATTTCACAGAGGAACTATAGGGAAAAAAATCACTGTAATATGGACATGTGAAATTCTGAAATATCTTTCCTGCTTTGCCTGTAGTTCAATACTATGTATAAACTAACCTGAAGGAAAGAAAAAACATCCTCTTATGATGTCATTCGTAAGCTCTTTATAACCTTCAGAAAATGCAGAAGAGTCCAAAAAGAATATTAAATATGGAAAGAATCCTGTGACAGCATAGATTAATCCAATAATAAACTTTTAAGCTAATGACTCTTAGAGCACAATTTAATAATTTAGTAAATGATTCAATTCCTATTCCTACAGACGTTTTGAGATATAAATTTCAATTAAGTATTTCTCTAGCATACTAAAAGTAAAATACATATGCAATTCAATGTTAATTTCTTATTCTAAAAGACTTTGTAATACACCAATTCACTTATCTTCCTCTTCTCTGCCATTTATTTCAATTGAATAAATACATTTCTTTCTTGTTTTGATTGAATAAGTGAGACAGAATATGCCTTTGTAAGTCCTACACTCAGTAATAGAGTGAGTGTTCTTAGAATAGACAAAAGAGAATAAATGCATTTATATCCAAATGAACAGGTATATATTCTGGTATTTTCTTTTAATGAGGATGGGGGCTGGCTAGTCATATAATAATTATTCCTAAAGTATAAGTATTCTAGCTAATTATTTAATTTTACATATGGAATTAGTTTTAAAATACAAAAGTTGATTGCTTCCAAACTTTTTCATGATTATAAAAACACCTAGATAGGAATTGCTAAATATATCCTCATATATCTATAAAATAAAAAATCATGAAGCCACTAAAATTATGATATAATAGTATAATGTCAGAAAAATATGTTCATAGTTATTAATATGTATAAAAAGCACAGATATAACAAACTTTCAGCAGAATCAGGTGTTCTACAAAAATACATAATAATGCACATGCACTCAAAACTTGTGTTTTCTCATAAAAAGTCAAATTCTGTAGAGTTTTTGTTATCTAATTTTGGATATTTGTACTTTCTTCCATGAAGATATGTCACTTTTATGATGATGCAAACTAAAAGATCAAAATAAAACCAACATAATAAAATTTTAAAACATATACTAAGAAACAAAACTGCTTTTTCTTGCCTCTTTGTTTCCTGGTGCGAGAGGAAAGGGGATTAAGCGCACCGCGTAAAGGAGCTCCAGAAACGGGAGCGAGCCGCGGCTGTCAGCACGGACAGCAGACACGGGCGCTGGACGCTAGGGTTGCTGCTGCCGCCACCAAGAGGCCTGTGTGCGAGCACAGGTCACTCTCCACACCGCCCCTCCCGGCAGCCTGTGCAGCCTGCCACTGCCAGTGTCCCGGGATCCAGGGACAGCTTCCCCGGGAGAATGCGCGGCGCGCCTCGGGCCGGTGCAGCATCATGTTGGCCTCTGCCGCCGCAGGCTCACCCCGCATCCGTGCCCCTCCCTCCCCCTGGCCTGTGCCAGAGCCCCCGAATCAGCTGCTCCTTTAACCCCGTCCTGTCTGAGCGAAGGGCAGACGCCCTCGGACGACCTACACGCAGAGGCGGGGCCAAGTCCAAAGCTGAACCTCAGGAGCTGTACGAACAAAGAGAAGAGGGGGAGGTCTCTCCCAGCAGCCTCAGAAGCAGCGGATTAAATCTCCACAATCAACTTGAAGTGCCCTGCATCTGTGGAAAACCTGAATAGACAGAGAAATATCCCAAGTTGAGGAGGTGGACTTTGGGAGCAAGATATACGATTATTTCCCCCTTTTATTCTTTTTGTGAGTGTGTATGTGGGTGCTGCTGTGTGAGATTTTGTCTGTATGGCTTTGCTTTTACCATTTGTCCTAGGGTTAGACCGACCCAATTTTTATTTTTAAATAGAAATTGTTCTTCTTAATAATTATATTTTATTTTAATAACTATATTTTATCCTACTGTATTTTATCTTCTTCCTTTCTTCCCTTTTTCCTTCCTTCCTCCTTTCCTTCCTCCCTTCCTTCCTTTCTTCCTCTCTTCCTTCCTTCCTTCATTTCTTCCTTCCTTTCTTCCTTCCTTCCTTCTTCCCTCTCTCCCTCCCTTCCTTCCTTCCTTCCTTTCCTTTCTATTTTTTCTCCTTTTATTTTGAGCCGTGTGGATTAAAGGCTCTTGGCACTCCAGCCAGGCGTCAGGGCTGTGTCCCTGAGGTGGGAGAACCAACCTCAGGACACTGGTCCACAAGAGACCTCCCAGCTCCATGCAATATCAAACGGTGAAAATCTCCCAGAGATCTCCAACTCAACACCAAGACGCAACTTCAATCAAGGACCAGCAATGAACAGTGCTGGACACCCTATGCCCAACAAATAGCAAGACAGGACTACAGCCCCATCCATTAGCAGAGAGGCTGCCTAAAATCATAATAAGGCTACCAACATCCCCAAACACACCACCAGATGTGGACCTGCCCACCAGAAAGACAAGATCCAGCCTCATCCACCAGAACACAGGCACTAGTCCCCACAACCAGGAAACCTACTCAACCCACTGAACCAACATTAGCCACTGGGGACAGCCACCAAAAACAACGGGAACTACGAACCTGCAGCCTGAAAAAAGGAGACCCCAAACACAGTAAGATAAGCAAAATGAGAAGACAGAAAAACACACAGCAGATGAAGGAGCAAGATAACACCAGACCTAACAAATGAGGAGGAAATAGGCAGTCTACCTGAAAAAGAATTCAGAATAATGATAGTAAAGATGATTCAAAATCTTGGAAATAGAATACAGAAAATGCAAGAAACAGTTAACAAGGACCTGGAAGAAATAAAGAGGAAGCAAGCAATGATGAGCAACATAATAAATGAAATGAAAAATACTCTACTCTAGATGGGATCAATAGCAGAATAACTGAGGTAGAAGAACGGATAAGTGACCTGGAAGATAATATAGTGGAAATAACTACTGCAGAGCAGAAGAAAGAAAAAAGAATGAAAAGAACTGAGCACAGTCTCAGAGACCCCTGGGAAAACACTAAATGCACCAACATTTGAATTATAGGGGTCCCAGAAGAAGAAGAGACAAAGAAAGGGACTGAGAACATATTTGAAGAGATTATAGTTGAAAACTTCCCTAATATAGGAAAGGAAATAGTCAATCAAGTCCAGGAAGCAGAGAGAGTCCCATACAGGATAAACTCAAGGATAAACATGCCAAGACACATAATAATCAAACTGTCAAAAATTAAATACAAAGAAAACATATTAAAAGCAGCAAGGGAAAAACAAATAACACACAAGGAATCCCCATAAGGTTAACATCTGATCTTTCAGCAGAACTCGAAGCCAGAAGGGAGTGGCAGGACATATTCAAAGTGATGAAGGAAAAAAACCTGCAACCAAGATTACTCTACCCAGCAAGGATCTCATTCAGATTTGATGGAGAAATTAAAACCTTTAGAGACAAGCAAAAGCTGAGAGAGTTCAGCACAACCAAACCAGCTTTACAACAAATGCTAAAGGAACTTCTCTAGGCAAGAAACACAAGAGAAGGAAAAGACCTACAAGAACAAACCCAAAACAATTAAGTAAATGGTAATAGGAACATACATATCGATAATTACCTAAATGTAAATGGATTAAATACTCCCATTGAAAGACACAGACTGGTTGAATGGATACAGAAACAAGGCCCATATATATGCTGTCTACAAGAGACCAACATCAGACCTAGGGACACATACAGACAGAAAGTGAGGGGATGGAAAAAGATATTCCATGCAAATGGAAATCAGAAGAAAGCTGGAGTAGCAATTCTCATATCAGACAAAATAGACTTTAAAATAAAAACTATTACAAGAGACAAAGAAGGACACTACATAATGATCAAGGGATTGATCCAAGAAGAAGATATAAGAATTGTAAATATTTATGCACCCAACATAGGAGCACCTCAATACATAAGGCAAATACTAACAGCCATAAAAGGGGAAATCGACAGTAACACAATCATAGTAGGGGACTTTAACACCCCACTGTCACCAATGGACAGATCATCCAAAATGAAAATAAATAAGGAAACATAAGCTTTAAAGGATACATTACACAAGATGGACTTAATTGATATTTATAGGACATTCCATCCAAAAACAACAGAATACACATTTTTCTCAAGTGCTCATGGAACATTCTGCAGGATAGATCATATATTGGGTCACAAATCTAGCCTTGGTAAATTTAAGAAAATAGAAATGGTATCAAGTATCTTCTCCAACCACCATGCTATGAGACTAGATATCAATTACAGGAAAAGATCTGTAAAAACTACAAACACATGGAGGCTAAACAATACACTACTTAATAATGAAGTGATCACTGAAGAAATCAAAGAGGAAATAAAAAAATACTTAGAAACAAATGACAATGGAGACATAACAACCCAAAACCTACGGGATACAGCAAAAGCAGTTCTAAGAGGGAAGTTTATAGCAATACAATCATACCTTAAGAAACAGGAAACATCTCGAATAAACAACTTAACTTTGCACCTAAAGAAATTAGAGAACGAAGAACAAAAAAAACCCAAATTTAGCAGAAGGAAAGAATCATAAAGATTAGATCAGAAATAAATGAAAAAGAAATGAAGGCAACAATTGCAAAGATCAATAAAACTAAAAGCTGGTTCTTTGAGAAGATAAATAAAATTGATAAACCATTAGCCAGACTCATCAAGAAAAAAAGGGAGAAGACTCAAATCAATAGAATTAGAAATGAAAAAGGAGATGTAACAACTGACACTGCAGAAATACAAAAGATTATAAGAGATTACCACAAGCAACTGTATGCCAATAAAATGGACAACCTGGAAGAAATGGACAATTTCTTAGAAATGCACAACCTGCCGAGACTGAACCAGGAAGAAATAGAAAATATGAACAGGCCAATCACAATCACTGAAATTTAAACTGATTAAAAATCTCCAAAAAACGAAAGCCCAGGACCAGATGGCTTCACAGGCGAATTCTATCAAACATTTAGAGAAGAGCTAACACCGATCCTCAAACTCTTCCAAAAGATAGCAGAGGAAGGAACACTCCCAAACTCATTCTATGAGGCCAAAATCACCCTGATACCAAAACCAGACAAAGACGTCACAAAGAAAGAAAACTACAGGCCAATATCACTGATGAACATAGATGCAAAAATCCTCAACAAAATACTAGCAAACAGAATCCAACAGCATATTAAAAGAATCATACAGCATGATCAAGTGGGGTTTATTCCAGGAATGCAGGGATTCTTCAATATACGCAAATCAATCAACGTGATACACCATATCAACAAACTGAAGGAGAAAAACCATATGATCATCTCAATAGACGCAGAGAAAGCTTTTGACAAAATTCAACACCCATTTATGATAAAAACCCTGCAGAAAGTAGACATAGAGGTAACTTTCCTCAACATAATAAAGGCCATATATGACAAACCCTCAGCCAGCATTGTTCTCAATGGTGAAAAACTGAAACCATTTCCACTAAGATCAGGAACAAGACAAGGTTGCCCACTCGCACCACTCTTATTCAACCTAGTTTGGAAGTTCTAGCCACAGCAATCAGAGAAAAAAAAAGAAATAAAAGGAATCCAAAAAGGAAAAGAAGAACTAAAGCTGTCACTGTTTGCAGATGACATGATACTATACATAGAGAATACTAAAGATGCTACCAGAAAACTACTAGAGCTAACCAATGAATTTGGTAAAGTAACAGGATACAAAATTAATGCACAGAAATCTCTGGCATTCTTATACACTAATGATGAAAAATCTGAGAGTGAAATTAAGAAAACACTCCCATTTACTATTGCAACAAAAAGAATAAAATATCTAGGAATAAACCTACCTAAGGAGACAAAAGACTTGTATGCAGAAAACTATAAGACACTGATGAAAGAAATTAAAGATGATACAAATAGGTGGAGAAATATACCATGTTCTTGGATTGAAAGAATCAACGTAGTGAAAATGACTCTACTACCCAAAGCAATCTACATATTCAATGCAATCCCTATCAAATTACCACTGGCATTTTTTACAGAACTAGAGCAAAAAATTTCACAATTTGTATGGAAACACAAAAGACTCCGAATACCCAAAGCAATCTTGAGAACGAGAAATGGAGCTGGAGGAATCAGGCTCCCTGACTTCAGACTATACTACAAGGCTACAGTAATCAAGACAGTATGGTACTGGCACAAAAACAGAAATATAGATCAATGGAACAGGATAGAAAGCCCAGAGATAAACCCACACACATATGGTCACCTTATTTTGATAAAGGAGGGAAGGATATACAGTGGAGAAAAGACAGCCTCTTCAATAAGTGGGGTTGGGAAACCTGGACAGCTACCTGTAAAAGTATGAAATTAGAACACTCCCTAACACCACACACAAAAATAAACTCAAAATGGGTTAAAGACCTAAATGTAAGGCCAGACACTATCAAACTCTTAGAGGAAAACATAGGCAGAACACTCTATGATATAAATCACAGCAAGATCCTTTTTGACCCATCTCCTAGAGAAATGGAAATAAAAACAAAAATAAACAAATGGGACCTAATGAAACTTAGAAGCTTTTGCACAGCAAAAAAGGATACCATAAACAAGGCCAAAAGACAACCCCCAGAATGGGAGAAAATATTTGCAAATGAAGCAACTGACAAAGGATTAATATCCAAAATTTATAAGTAACTCAGGCAGCTCAATAACAAAAAAACAAACAACCCAATCCAAAAATGGGCAGAAGAACTAAATAGACATTTCTCCAAAGAAGATATACAGATTGCCAACAAACACATGAAAGAATGCTCAACATCATTACCCATTAGAGCAATGCAAATCAAAACTACAACGAGATATCATCTCACACTGTTCAGAATGGCCATCATCAAAACCTCTAGAAACAATAAATGCTGGAGAGGGTGTGGAGAAAAGGGAACCCTCTTGCACTGCTGGTGGGAATGTAAATTGATACAGCCACTATGGAGAACAGTATGGATGTTCCTTAAAAAACTACAAATAGAATTACCATACACCCCACAATCCCACTACTGGGCATATACCCTGAGAAAACCATAATTCAAAACAAGTCATGTACCAAAATGATCATTGCAGCTCTATTTACAATAGCCAGGACATGGAAGCAACCTAAGTGTCCATCAACAGGTGAATGGATAAAGAAGATGTGGCACATATATACAATGGAATATTACTCAGCCATAAAAAGAAATGAAACTGAGTTATTTGTAATGAGGTGGATAGACCTGGAGTCTGTCATACAGAGTGAAGTAAGTCAGAAGGAGAAAAACAAATACTGTATGCTAACACATATATATGGAATCTAAGAAAAAAAATGTCATGAAGAGATTAGTGGTAGGATGGGAATAAAACACAGACCTACTAGAGCATGGACTTGAGGATATGGGGATGGAGAAGGGTAAGCTGTGATGAAGTGAGAGAGTGGCATAGACATATATACTCTACAAAATGTAAATTAGATAGCTAGCAGGAAGCTGCCGCATAGCACAGGGAGATCACCTTTGTGCTTTGTGACCACCTAGAGGGGTGGGATAGGGAGGGTGGGAGGGAGTGTGATGCAAGAGGGAAGAGATATGGGAACATATATATATGTATAACTGATTCACTTTGTTGTAAAGCAGAAACTAACACACCATTGTAAAACAGTTATACTCTGATAAAGATGTTTAAAAAAAAAAGCTAAAAAGAAAAAAAAGAAACAAAACTACTCAAACTCTGCTCCCATAAAATTCCAAAAGGAAATTTACTCAGATATTATCTATTTGACAGCCAACATCAAGACAAAAAGATACAACTTTTATCATTTTAGGACAAGCAATTGGAACTTTAGAAATACGATAACATTTAAAAGTAACCATCTGTAATTTCAACATAGTTGAGATGATTTCTTATACATCTAGATGTGTCTTCATGTAAGCCAACACACTTTGACTAAAGTTAACTTCAGTTAGATGACAATTTATGTCAGAGTTAAAGTAATTGGTGGTTTAATCCTGGAATGTCTCTTTCATGCAAGTGCAATTGTGTCTTTCAGCTTTCTGAGGTTTTCTTAAATACTTTTTTTTTGGAACAGGGCCTGGAATTTGTAAGTCTAGAGAGAAGTGACAGTTTGCAGTGAAGCATCTTCTTAAGATCTATTTTGGTGATCTATTGCTGCATAACAAAACACTCAAAACTTAGTGGCTAAATAAAAAACAAAAACAAAACTTAGTGGCTTTAAACTGCCGTCCATTTTTACCTTTCTTGACTAGTGAATTGCTAAACTTATTTGAGGCAGTTTTGTTTGAGGTTTTTCAAGCAATTGCAATCAGTTGTAAGATGACACTGCTGTTATCTGAGGCCTTGACAGTGCTGGAAGCCCTAGGAGGCTCACTCAGTTGGCTGGTAGTTGATGCTGTCTATCTGGCTGCTCAGTGGATTTGTCAATTACAGATGCCTACACAATTGCTACATGTGGCCTGAGCTTCCTAAGACATGGTGACTGGATTTCAAGACATTATGTTCTAACACCGAAGATTCCAAATATTCCAGGCAGAAGCCACAGAGTTCCACGATGCAGCTTCAGAGATGCTGCATGTTCATCTGCACTGCACACTCTTGGTTCCATAGGCCAGCCCAGATTTAAAGTGAAAGGGGGCTATGGAAGGATGAGAAAATCAGGAGTGGATCACCGGGAAAAAGGTATGGGAGAAAGTGGCATTTTGGAAGGTAGCTATCTCAGTCAGAAAACTCACAGGTCATTTGAAATTTTTTGTTATTTGACTGCTCTCAAATAAATACTGTTCTCACTGAAAATAGTGCTCAAAACTAAATGGATCTGCAAAATTCGATTATCACTCAGATATTTTCAGTCCCATCTACATTCCCTAGTGGCAATGCTTTCTGACCATTTCTACTTCCTTTTCTATTTCTTGTTTTCTTTATTTTTAATTAGTTGATATTTTAGTAATCAAATGTCATCAGGAGAAGTAAAGATTTAACACTGCACTCAAAACATATGTTTGGTTTGATTTGGTTTTGAAGTGAAGCATATACCACTACAGTCCCTGTCAGTTATAAAATAACCATTTACTATGTGTGGGGAAATATTCAATATGAAGTAAACTTTTGGAAAATATAGCATATTGGATTTAAACATTCAAATTGTTCTACTAAAATTCCCTCCTCTCTACAAGCATATCAGTGGTCTCTATTATTTGCTAAGCTTGATCATCCTTCCTTCTTGATCCTGTCCTTTGCCTTTTGAGATCCATTGCCTTTTTGATTTGACTTCCAAAACTCTGATCACCCTTTTTTATTCCATTATTTTTCTCACCTTCATTTGTTAATTCCTTAAATATAAATAATGGGTGGCTTTTTACAAGTGAGAAATAATGATTGGAGGAAATATCTATGCTATTGGAGGAGACAAAAGGTATTAAGGTAAGCAATTATAATTAAAGTAAATAAATTAGTATGTGCATGAGAAACTATAGTTTATTTAGACTTGAATGGGAGTGAGAACAACACCTTGGTGAAGAGATAATCAGCAAAGAAAGTATGGAGAAATAAGAAATGGATCTCATTCTTTGCTCAAAAAAAATGTGAGGACAGCCAAGAACTCAGTAGAGATTATAACAACTGGAGTTAAACATCTCAGTTACCTTCGGAACAGAACCACCACTTTATGCTAGTAATATCATGGTGATAAAAACACAGCTAAATGAAGTAAATAGGAAATAAGACCTATACTAGGCTGGTTAGTTGTTCCCTGGAGAGTGCTCATGGAGATTTGGGATGATTTTCTGTTAAAGGTCATGTAGGAAAAACATAACTAATATTTATTAAAGAAAGAGAGAGACCTTCTACCTCCCCAAACCCACCCCCTCACCCGCCTCTCTATCACCCTGCCAGGAACACAGCTCATCTTTTTGTTCTAGGTCACTGCTAAGTAATAAACATGTAATTGTGAATGAACATGTTGCTTTGGCTAATTTAATAGACATCAATGCATGGAAAGAAAGCCTAGAATTCACGGACCCAAAACAGGGGGAAAAAAGTGCATCCTCTTCACCTGGTACTCCTTATTGTGGTTCAGAACAACATAGGCAGCTGGTATTTACCCTTCCCTTCTCTCATTACATTCATGTCGGAGGGGTATGCTCTCTGCAGAATGGGATTATAGGTAGGGAGTCAAGAATTTGGCCCAGAAAGCAGCAGGAAGTGTGAGCAAGTTTCTGTGGGGACTCTGACAAAAAGGAGATTCAGCTAGACTGAAAAATAGTGTTAAGCATGACAGCTGGGAAGGAATTTCTGGAAAGGCTCATCAATTTCTAACATTTTAGGACAATACATGTTTGATTCTTTAATAGTACCACATTAAAAAAAAATGGAGTAGGTGTGCTTTTAATGCCCCAAATGGTCCCTGAGGGTCATTAATCCAAATGATGAAATAGAGTTATTCTAGAGGAGAAAAAATTAATTCTAGAAACATTTATTGTTCAGGGGAGAAACATTCTTGTCAAGTGTTTGGCTCTAGCAATGGCTGGGAAGTAAATGTAGAAATCAAACATCCAGAGTCAAGACATGGAAATAACCTAAATGTCCATTGACAGATGAATGGATAAAGAAGATGTGGTGTATATATATACAATGGAATATTACTCAGTCATAAAAAAGAATGAAATAATGCCATTTGCAGCAACATGGGTGGACCTAGAGATTATCATACTAAGTGAAGTAAGTCAGACAGAGAAAGTCAGATACCATATGATAGCACCTATATGAGGAATCAAAAATATGACCCAGATGAATTTATCTATGAAACAGACTCACAGACATAGGGAACAGATTTTTGGTTGTCAAAGGGGAGGAAGGGATGGACTGGGAGTTTGGAATTATCAGATGCAAACCATTATATATAGAGTGAATAAACAAGGTCCTACTGTATAGCACAGGGAACTTTATTCAATACCCCGAGATAAACCATAATAGAAAAGAATATGAAAAATATGTGTGTGTGTGTGTGTGTGTGTGTATATATATATAACTGAATCACTTTGCTGTACAGCAGAAATTAACACAACAGTGTAAATCAACTAGACTTGATAAAATAAATTTTTTAAAAGTTCAGGTAAGGAGATCCCTCTGCAGGATTCAGCCAATGTGAATACTTAGGAAGTTGGAACTTGAAAACAGGTATGCCAGGAAGGTAGAGTTCATTTTCACTAGGAAGGTAATATACAAACCTAAATGTCAGAATCTCTAGTATAGGTTGTTGGAATTCCACTTCCCAGGACAACTATTCTTGACTGAGGAGGATGCAAAAGGGCAGCTGGGAAATAGACTATCACTTTTACAAGAAGCTGCCTTCATAAAAAATAGGGACATCTCTCTAAAGTTGTCAGCAATATAGGGATTCTATAACAGAAAAATAGATAAAAGTCAAAGACGAAGACATGGAAAAGATGACAGCAGAGTTAAGAAAAATTCTAGTTTCTATTAATCTTCCCTGAGAAAGCTAAAGAAGAGAAGATGCCAAGCTAGTGTATTACTGCAAGAATTCTGTGCCATAAATACTTTATCTTATGTATAAGAGAGTTGATCTCAGGTACTAATTTTTGTAATAGTAGCATAAATCATTTTTGGTTAAAATTAGTATTAAGCTACTTAAGAGTTTCTTTTTTCTTTCTTTTTTTTTTTTTTTTTCCCGGTACGCGGGCCTCTCACTGTTGTGGCCTCTCCTGTCCTCCGGACGCTCAGGCTCAGCGGCCATGGCTCACAGGCCCAGCCGCTCTGCGGCATGTGGTATCTTCCCGGACCGGGGCACAAACCCGTGTCCCCTGCATCAGCAGGCGGATTCTCAACCACTGCGCCACCAGGGAAGCCAAGAGTTTCTTAAGTAACAGTATAGTATTTCTACTGGTTTCCTTTAGACATTTTGTGCTGAAACAGATGTGTTAAATATGCCTGACCTAATGGAATTGTTGGATATTTGTATGGATGTGTGAAAATATAAAGAACTAAATATTTCTTCATTTCCAGGACCATCCTTAATTCCCAGGTATTAGAAATTAAGTGAATACTTAGAATGTTAAATAACCAAATAGTTCTTTTCTTCTGGAAGATTATGTTCCTGCCTGTGACATAAATGAAAAAGGTTGAGAGTTTACCTCTTAGCATTATAAATCTAGCAGAAAAACATTTATTTATATAGACATGCGTGTATGTGTATGTATTTGGATAATTTTTGGTATCTTGCTGGTATCCATAGTTTCTGTGATTTCTAACCTGGGATACACAGCAGGAACAATGCTGGAGCCGTACCTGCAACATTCCCTTTAGCAATATGTGGGAAAATGCTTAAGGCAGAAAAGCATATGTTGAAGTAAGGGTATTAAGTGAAAAGGAGTCAGCAGAAAGAAATGCCATTATATTAGAAGGAGAAATATCAAAGTAAGTTTAGAAGTTTTGGCACCAAGAGCATGGGAAAGGAGCTCCTGTAGTAAAGATCAGAGGAGTACCCATGCTTACATTCAGGCTTTGAATCCTTTTCCTTAGCAGAGTGCAATCAAAACCAAGCTGAGATGACAAAAGCAACTTAACAGATGAGAAAATTAATTAGGTGCAACCGAGCAAAATTAAGCTATGCATCCCTTGCTTCTAAGCAGAAGTAGATGCCACAAAGAGGTCAGAGAGGAGGCAGGTTTAGATGAAAATTTTCTCAGAATGCCAAATCCTCCCAGAAGAATAGCAAGCTGAGCTCTTTCCCAAACAGATGGTGACCAGGGTGTCTTGGCATCCTCCTTCTGGGAGGCCAATGGAGAATATAATGACCTGAGGATTAAGTGGAGGCTTTTGGTAGGGGTGTTGCCTTGGCCTGAAGACAGCCAATAAAACAGGATTCAGTTTAACCCCAAGGTAGTTAATCTGAAGCATTTGAATTTCTGAGGATCACTAAGACAAGAGACTCACCTGAAACAAAGCTCATGCAATCAAGAATTCTGTGATGATCCAAGTGAGAGGAAAAAGCATATTCCATGGAACATAGTATTGATAAAATAGTGAAAATGACACACTGAGATATGAATATTTGAGCAGATTCCAAGAATTATATAAATATATTTCTTTTAGTCTGATTCCTGGAGTATGAAATATATTCACATTTCAAAAAACTACTTTGGGCTTCCCTGGTGGTCCAGTGGTTAAGAATCCACCTGCCAATGCAGGGGACATGGGTTCAAGCCCTGGTCCGGGAAGATCCCACATTCCGTGGAGCAACTAAGCCTGTGTGCCACAACTACTGAGCCTGCACTCTAGAGCCCGTGCTCCACAACAAGAGAGGCCATCTCAGTGAGAAGCCGGGGCACCCCAACGTAGAGTAGCTCTCGCTCGCCGCAACTAGAGAAAGCCTGCGTGCAGCAACGAAGACCCAATGCAGCCAAAAATAAATATATAAATAAATTTATTTAAAAAAATAAAAAAGAAGCAAAGCGTCCTGTCAATTTTTCCTTATGAGTTGGAGAAGATGGTTTACAGCCTTTAAAAATAAAACAAAACAAAAACCTACTTTGTTTATCCCCTTGTCTCTATTTTTTTTCCTCATTAAGAAAACTAAGAGATTAAGTAGATAAGTGTTGACTATGTTTTCAAAAATTATAAATCTGCTTTTCTTCAAATGACATAAAACTTTAATGTGACTACTTGGTAACACTATTGTGATTCTAGATTGAACATCAAAAATTTCCAGAATGATGAAACCAATGTAAAAATCAATATTTCATGGTATGTGATTGAAGGTCCATATAAATGGCCTACTATTTTTGACATCAGTAGAGTGAGTGTTGAATGATCTAGTTAAAATAAACACTCATGATGATAGGCTCAGAAATGAGACTGTGCTTTGGACAAGTAAGATTAAGACTAAGAAAACTGTCAATGGCAAGGATTAATAAACAACTGAAAACAAAAAATGAAGTTTCCCAACTGAGGCTGTTGAGAATTGTGTGAGAAGAATATTATACAAAAAAATTTACTAAACAAACAACATTAAAAAAACAAAGAAAACAAAAACATTTAAAAGCAGAAAATGTTACTTTATCCCCATGCTTAGGAACATTTTATGGCCTTCAATTTGAGAATAAACATATTAATTTGCAGCTTGAATAATGTGGAACTTCAATTGTAAGGGGCAATATGTGTATTTAGACACATTTCTAAAGCTTTATTTTATTATAATTGCTACTTAAAATACTTTTACAGAATATTTCAAATGAAATGATCCATGTTACATGACCTAAATAGAGGTATAATGGCATGTCAACACACACACACACACACACACACACACACACAAATCATATATCTTTTTTGTTGGATTGAAAAGATCACTACCTGCTGATTCCTTTAGTTGATCAGGAATAAGGTAATTGATAGTCTGTACTGATTCTTCCTTTAAAAATTTTTTGGAAAAGTTAAGAAATATAAAAGCTATAACAGAAAGATGTCAGAGCCCAAAGTAAGAACTTAATTGTAGCTGAGAGAACTGCAGTTATCTTGGGATGTCCTAAGCATGTAAATGCAAGCCACTTTAAATGATGCAGCAAGGCAAAAACCCATAAGGTTGTTAGAAATATCATTTTATTCCTTTTTTGTTCTTGCAACCTTACCTCAGAGACTAGTAAGTTTATATAGCTCATACAATGATGCTGGATTTATAAAAACATTTTTCTTATGATCTCAATAATAAATATATTCACTGACACAATGGGAGATACCAGGTTGTTCTGTTTAAACAATTGATTATTTTTTGACATACAAAAATGAATCATAGACCCAGAGCAACTTAACTTTAATAATTCAAATAACACCCTTTTTCTTGATCATAGAGATTTCTAGAAATAATACGAGTTTATAGTGAATCAAAATTAAAGCTATATTTTTGGTTGGATTACTTTTGCTAGGTTTTTTATTACATAGAATAACAAAATATTGAAAAAAAATCCTGTCTGTTTCTGATTTAATGTAAAATGCTATATGAATCAGAGATGAGGTGCAAAGACTACATAAACTTTCAACAAACATATAACTTACTGTAAATTAAGAAAACAAAAAAAGAAGCCTCATTTTTGTAAATATAGTTTATCTTTCAGTATCACGACTCATCAAGATTTATTTACCAGCTTTTTGTTACCTGAATATAAACAGCCATTCCAAGCATTTCATGATTTCAGAATTGTAAATTCTATTCATCTAGTTTCAATGTACATTACTGAGAAAGGAAATAAAAAGCACAAACATCATTTCTGTGTAATGCACATGGAGTAAATATTTTTATTCAAATTATAAATGAAATGGGCTACTTCTTGATTAAGCATTAAGTGGGTGAGTAAAATTTTATAGAAGAGTGATGATTTAGAAACATTATGTGAAGATTAGAAGTAAGGAATGAAGTGGGGGCAGGTGCAAAATTCCATATCCTACTGTTTTCCAAATTGCCAAGAAAAAATCCTACTGTAAAGAAGTTCTCTCCTACATCTGTTGATTTTCCTTGACTGTCATTAATAATGATAATAATAACAGATAATTACAAACACTTACTAAGACATTGATCTATGCATTTTACATGTAATAATTCATTTAATCCTGGCAACTACCTCATGGCATGTTATGCTCAAATTACAGATAAGGAAACTAGACATACAGAATTAGATAATGGACAAAATTGGAATGAGAAGCATGATTATAAAAACAAATAAAACCAAAATTATGACTTTAAATCTTCATAAATATAGGATGAATTTGGTCATTGGGCAAGGAGAAATAATTTTTTCCTTGTGGTCAGTAGAAAAAGAAGATGGAGTCATTTTCTAAAATAACATAACCAAGGAAGCTGCAGCAGATTTCTACTGGGAAGGAGTTTAATCTTCACATTTACCACAACATGATGGGAATTGTTCTATTGTAAAGCTTGGGGCGAAACAGTTCTATCAGGACCCATGTTGCTGTTATTTTGATTCACATCACAAAATGTAGGCATTAGAGTTATCCATCCTTCACTATATTCTAAGCTTCATACTTCCTTTCCTCTAGTCAATTCATTCTGCTTCCCAACTTTCCCAAACATTCCACTGTGCAATTATAGAAGCCCATTACGTGGTTGAAAACAAAAGTCTTTGTGCATCCTGCAATACTGAGGAAACACACTGTCAAAGCAAAATTTGCAATACAAAAAATTAAATGGGCAAAGAAGACTTTATTTAAGGCTATTACAATAGGCGTGAAAAATAAGAACTCAATCCCACTGAAACAAAAGGTGGGAGAGGGTTTTTAAGGACTGGGATGAGCTAGTGGAAAAGTACTGGAGGATATTAGGGGGAAGTTTGGTCAATGAGATGTGCTGAGCCTGTTATGTTATTCTTGAGTTTGTAAATGTTCTTCTCTGTGATTAGATCACCTATATTTGCTAATTTGCATCTATGGAAGTTGGACTTCTACCCTCCCACAGAGACTGAGAAATAGGGGTACCATCTTCCTTAATGATTACATTTCAAAAGGAGAGCTTTCAGGTTCTTGAGAAAGACATCACTGGGCTATAAAACTGAAATGAGGTTTTTATAAAGATTGACATCGCAAAGGGACAGAGAAATAATTTACAATTGCAAGTTTTCTAAAATAAATACTCTAAGAAAAAGGAGGTCATGAGTGTATAGTCAGGAAAAAGCCTATCTAAAGTTTAGTTAAGCTGAAGGTAATACTAAGGCCAACTTGTTCAGTACTCTCTCTCCCTCTCCCTCAGGCTCCTGTTGTCTTAAATGCAACCAGAGTTTTCTCTAAAAAGTTTACTTTTCCATTGTACACTTACTCTCCTCCCTTGGAAAAAACTTAGTGACAGAAACTGTGGCAGTATTTCCCATGTGTATGCATGGATTTATCCTCAACTGTATATTCATGGTGGATTCTCTGCAAATCTCTTCAGTTCTCTCTGTGTGAGGTCTCTCCTCCATAGTATTCTGTTCCAAAAACTTGAGTCACCTTGATTGCCCTGGCTCTCAGCTCCATCTCCTCAATTTGGGAATCTGCCAGGCTTTCATTGATTTCCTTCTCCATGCACTACATCACAAAAACTCCCTCAAGCCAGCCAGTTGGGGCAGTCATAGAGATGATTTTTTAAAAATTAAATTTGATTTTGAGTTTTGCATCATCTCTGAGGATTATACCCTATGTCTAATAAACTACTATTTTATATATTTATTTTAATTTGAGGGGGGGGAGGAGGAATGTTTCAGTTGGTTCCTGCTAATCTATCTTGACCCAAAGCAGAATCCTTCATTTATTTAAATCACTTTTGTACTCATCAGTTATATTCAGGTGCCACTGTGCAAAGACATTATGAATAATGTATGCATTTGGTAGATGATGGAGTATATTCTAGTATATGAATATACTAGAAATAATGTTTAAGATTTGCTTTAGAGGATATTGTATTTTAAAATATTACTTAATTTCATGTTTAATGGTATAAATCTTTAACCACTCCCCAAAGAAAACATTATGAAAAATGTTCCATATACTTGGTTTTTAATTACCTTACTAATCATGATAGTTTCATATACTCATTAACATTAGGGTCACATTAATCACAATGAAAGTAAATTGAAGTTTTAGGAAGACTATATGTATAGTCTTCCTAAAAGAGACTGAGAAAGAGTCTTTGGATGATTATTCATTAGATTCAAACATCCAATTTTTATTAGCCCATATGTGGTAAAAAACATGGCTTATAAAAAGCCTATATTAGTAGTAGATGGGACATTCCTGCTATTTTCATACAAGTTGATTGTATTGGTATATGTCATGCCAGTATTAACTTTATCAGGGCTGCTGGATATGACAATGCAATCAGTGAACTGCCCAACTCTAGAAGACACAATTCTCATGAAGTCTGAGATATACATAGTGATATCTGCTTCACAACATTAAATGTAGTTAGTATACACATACATATTTTCCAAGTTCTGTCTCCTGAGAGAGCCTAGAAGCAATGACATCCTAGGAGCAATGATCATACCCAACACCCAAATCTTGGTTTCTAACATGATTCTCAAATAACAGAAACCAGGCCTCCTTGGAGAAATGACTGATTCCAGGATGTGGGCAGGGAAGATACAAGAGGAACTTGGAGTAACTTGTAGTGCCAGAAAGTTAGGCAGTGCTCCAGTAAGAACAACAATCACTTTTATTAATGCGGGCATGTCAAAGGAGGCAACTGGAAGAGCTCTCAATGACCAAATCTAGGATAATTTGAGCAAAAAATAAAGTGTTTAGATATAATTCAAAGTCTAAAATAAATATCCATCTTGATATAAATTATTGAATTAATAAATAATTGGGTAAAAATGGACAAATATCCCATGTAAAAGAATCCCATTTTTTTTCTGTAGATACTACTCCCTTAAGGAGATAGAGTATAACTCCCCCTGAAGATAAACATGCTTTTCAAGCTTCTGGATCAGCAGCAAGGGAACAACAGCTCCATCATCTACCAAATGCTAAGCCATATAAGACTAAAAAGAAAATAAACTCAGGGCAGGAGCTACTTGCTGAAATGTAAGATTATATCTTCTCACATCCCTAATAAAAATTGTACCCACCCAACATATCAACATCTTCACCATAACTGAGAGGTAGCTAAAGCTGGAATCTAGTGTGTGAACAACCAACTGTATTAAGGCCAGATCCTGCAGCTCAAGGCAAAATAAGATGGTATTTTTACCGTGATGTTTCACGTGGTGCAGTTTGGGGTGGTTTGCCATTTGCCATGATTCATGCTTCATTGTCTACCATGGCAGTTAATGAAAAAAATGTCAAATGGGACAAAATAGTACTGCTACTATATAACCCAACCCATATTTTGACTTGAACTTACAGTTTGTTAACCATATAAAATGTCACCCCTAAAGTTCTGAAAGTCAATTCTAAGGGGATTTTCAAAGTAGGGATTAGAAAATGAAAATACAATTTTATTTGTGCTATTTCACCAGCGTAAACCCTACCAAGACTGAAAGCAAAAGGGGAAGTAGTGAGTATTATTTTTTTGCAAATCATGCTGAGCTCTGGGGGGCCATAAATGAAGTTATTTCAGTTCATGTTGACAAACCCAAATTTGAGAATTGCCCGTCGCCTTACAAATACAATAATTTGTATTCAGTCCCCAAAATGACTATCCATCATATTTCAAATTTCAGATTTTACTCAAATTTCAGGTAGTATCCAAATCAATAGTATGTAAAGTGTAATTAGCATTATCCCCTGTGCTCTAACACTGACACCTTTCTTTGTTATTTTTTTAATTTTTAAGGGTGCAGAATTTATTTGATATGTATGTGGATTTATGTCTCCCAGTTTCTCTCTCTCACCATCTTCTATTTTCTATTATTCTCCCTCAAGTTCCTACACGTTTAGTATGAAATAGAAACTTCTATCTCCTCTGAACAAAGAGTGATAGGTATGAGAAAAACTGTCAGGCAATGCAAGAAAATGACATCTAATCTTTTCCTAGCCATCCAATATGATCAGAAGCTAGACATGTAGCGATTGTTCTAATGCACATCTAGTTTTGACTGCCCATTCACTCATGAGATAGATATTGAAAGTGAACTTTGAAAAGATTAAGGCCATATAAGGGATATTTATTGAATTGTAATCAAGATGTCACAACATGCTAAAAACCAGGAAGGAAAAGAAAAACAACAAAGACCATATTAGCTAAGAAGGCTGCATATGCCAGAGAATATTATGCTCCAATCTTTGTGCTTCTTTGGTCCTTTGAATTTCTATTAGTGTGTTCTTTCTAAGTACCAATAGTTGCCCAAAAGTAGCAAATGGTTTAATCAGTATTTCTCACTACTAATAAATGATTTTCTTAAAACCTACTTTCTGACTCCAGGCCCCTGCTTCCTGAGCATTACAATGCTATGAAAATGTAAGTGATCAGTTTTTTATTAGAGTTCTTCCAGTAGATTGTGATGTTTCAGCGTATGAATTTCTTCCTTAATGAATGAGTCCTTTCATCTAAATGGAGGATGCTAATTCATGCCATATTTCTCCCTCATCCCAAATGGCATACGTTAGGAATAAAGTGCTTATAGATTTAAGTTTCATTACCTGTTTACTACAAAACAGAAAATAGTATTGGCATTGTTTTTGAAATATTGATGAAGCAGAGAATAATGTAAGCATGAAAAAAGTAACTTTATTGAAGGTCTATAGAAAAATTAAATGTATCCTTAATGAAATAGATGAATTAGAAAGTGCGACCATATGGCTTCTACACACCTGTGCTTATCAGCATGTGCATTTAAGGGGAAATGCCAATACTTCATAATAACTATATTATTAGTTATTATGAAGGAGGGAAGTATTCACCACATATGTATCAGGGAAAATACTATTATTATTTATATAAAAAACAAATACTATTTTATTTATATTATTACTATAATACTATACTGTATTATTTATATAAATAATATAATACTATAATTACAATTATATAATACTATATTTATATAAATATGTAAATACTATTATTTAAAGTGTCTTCTGTTTAGGAGAGGAAAAATATCTCTTTGGAATAGCTTTTCCTCTGGAAAAACAATTCTAGATTTAGAAAGCAATTCTTCTTGGCAAAAGCCATGTGTTAAGCAATATTTAATATCTATTATATAGAAAAAATAACATTAGGGTGTCTTAAAGCTTTGTAAATATAAGTAATTCCATATATGTGAGGCATAAATACAGGTGTCAGATTAATTCCAGGTTGTATGTCTCACTTTGGCTCCAGTTGTTCCCCACCTAACACCAACATGACTCCTACTTATGATGTAGAGATGTCATTTTCTACTGCCTTTCTTAACTATTCCCTTTTCCTTTATTTTACTATTGGTATCATTTCATTATATTATTATTTTAGTTGAAGAGCTTGAAGAGAATTCAATCTCCATTATGATTTGGGGGCTCCACTAAACCAAACCTAATTTCTAATTCCAAGCAATTAGCCAAGTATAGAAATTCTCCTTTTCAAACCTTGGGTAATATACATGAGGGCAATCAAATGTGTCAGTTGGAAATCTTGCCTCACAGCTACTGAACAGATGGGTTTTAAGGATATATCCCCTTGAAGCATCCTGACAAGACTATCTAGTTTGGTTATGAAGAAAACAGTGTCCATGTCTGAGCACGACTATACGCTTTTCTTCAAGAATTCAATGTAAGTTTTGAAATTCATCCAAATGTTTGAAAAATCCATAATATTAAGAATCTTTTTTCATGTGTTTCATTGATGAGTAGGAAATTATCACAAATTTAGCAGTTTAAAGTAATACAAATTTATTATCTCACAATTTCTGTGGTCAAGAGTTTAACACATTTAATCTAGATCCTCTCCTCAGGGTCTCACCAGGCTGAAATCAAGATGTCAGTTGATTTCCTCATCTGGAAGCTAATCCAGAAAAAGATTCACTTCTAAGCTCCTTCAAATAGCTGATGGAATTCATTTCCTTGTGGTGATAGGAGGTCCTGTGGTTTTTCTAGCTGCTGACAGGGCACACCTCACTCCTACAGGCTTTCTTGGGTCTTTGCCATGTGGCCTCCTCTACATCAGCAGCAGAGAACTCCCTCTCACCCTTCACATCTCTCTAACTTTCCCTTCTGTGACCAGATCTTTCTGCTTCTAAAAGTCCTGTGTGATTAGGTCAGGTCCACCACTTAAAACGCTGTATTGGGCTTCCCTGGTGGCACAGTGGTTGAGAGTCCGCCTGCTGATGCAGGGGACGTGGTTTCATGCCCTGGTCTGGGAGGATCCCACATGCCGCGGAGCGGCTGGACCTGTGAGCCACGGCCGCTGGGCCTGCGCGTCCAGAGCCTGTGCTCCACAAGGGGAGAGGCCACAACAGTGAGAGGCCCACGTACCACAAACAAAACAAAACAAAACAAAACGCTGTATTAGTCAGGGTTCTCCAAAAAAATATAGCAAATAGCATAGATAAATAGGTTGATAGATAGCCAGATAGATAATAAGGAATTGGCTCATGAGATGATGGAGGCTGAGAAGTCCTATGACCTGCCCTCAATAAGTTGGAGAGCCAGAGTTGGTGGTATAATCCTAGCTGGCGTCAAAAGTCCTGAGAACCAGGGGAGATGATAGTGCAAATTCAGCTCAAGGGCAGAGTCTCTCTGTCAGCTCAAACTGACAGAGAAAAAGCAAAATAGGGGTGAATTCTTCCTTCCTCAGCTTTTTTATTCTAATTGGGATTGGATGCTGCTCACCCACACTGAAGAGGGCAATCTAGTGAATCCACTGATTCAGATGCTAATTTCAAGGAGAAACACCTTCATAAGCACAACCAGAAATAATACTTAATCTGGGGATCCCTTGGCGCAGTCAAGTTGACACAAAAAAATTAACCATCATAAGCTTCCCATCTTAAGGTCAACTATGTCATATAATATAACATAATAATGGAAGTACAATCCACCATACTCTTAGTTCCAGGGATTATACAAGGCATGTATACCTGAAGTAAGAAATATTGGGGAATATCTTAGAATTCTACCTACAACATATGTGGGTCAATTATCTCTATGAAGGAGAGTTTAGTTTTAATCCATTTGTATTACTTTACTCCATAGAAGAGGAACTCAAAAGAAACTAGAAACAAAAATTATATATTATAAAACTGACAAAGAAAGTAATCCCATAACACCAGTTCAACTTAACCAGCGCATCTCACTCAGCAAGTGTGCTCGTGTTTACACACACACACACACACACACACACACACACACACACACACACAAACACATTGAAGATATTAACAATATGTTTAAAAATTATTGTAATCCAGTTTTATATTGATGTGGATTCTCTAAATATATCACCATAACAATGTAAAAACAGAAATGAAATAGATTCAACATATAAGTATAGTTTTCATTGAAAAGTTATAATTTACCTTTTCCTAAATAAAAAGTTACTTTATTTCTAAGTAACAACAGGAAATATTTCATAATATTAAAAATCAGGGCTTTGGATTTCAGATCTATCTAGTTCAACTGCATCCAGACTATGACTTAGGCCAAGTTTCATATCTTCTCAAAGACTAGCTCTACTCATATATAAATCTGGGATAACCAATTTATATTGAGAGCATTGAATCCTAACCACTAGACCACCAGGGAATAACCAAGTTATATTGATACATCAATAAATTAATGCATGTAAATCACTTAAGACAATTTTTATATCGATAGAATTCTAAGATGGTCCCTATCAATCTTGTATGATTCCCTGTCCTTGAGTGTGTGGGAACTGTTGAAATGATGATATCATTCCTTATTATGTTAAATTACATGGCAAGGAGATTTTTCTGAAATAATCAAGGTATATGATATTCATGTACCTGTATTCATGTCCCTAGGATTCAACTCAATTTAATCAGTTGAGTTAATAAAGAAGGAAAATATCTGGGTGGACCTAAGTAAATCAGGTGGGGCTGTAAGATCATGAGGGCCCTTTAATAATTCAGAGATATTCAAAGTGTAAGAGGGTCTATGGAGAGGACCAGGTGGCAAGGAGATTTAGTTGCCATTAGGAACTGAGGATGGGTCCTGTTCTCAAGTGAACAAGACAAGAAGTGAACAGCAGCCTCAGTTCTATAACCACAATGAGCTCCACTCTACCAACAAAGATGTGAGCATGAAAGAGGACTTCAAGCTCCAGAAAGGCACACAACCTGGCCAGTACCTGCATCTCCTCCTTTTAAGATTATGAGAATCCAATCACATATGCCTGGCCTTTTGACCTACAAAACTTGTCAGTTAAAACACAGGTATGTTTTAAGCCACTAATTTTGAAGTAATTTGTTACACAGCAATAGTAAACTAATACTGTTTAGCTCATATTATACATATAAAATTTGGATAGTTTTATTATAACTATTGTCCTCTAAATTAATAATAGTACTAATAAAATTTTAGAAAACATAAAGATTACACTTTTTATGTCTCAGTCAAAATTATTCCCCAAATTACCTGTCACATATTTTACATTTTACTCACAGAGTAGGCAGAGCAATGATTGAAATTCATAACAAGATATGAAATTAATTCAGGACAGTTTTTTGGTTTAATTAGCTTCAAAGATTTGGGGGACCTAAAGTGCCAGTTATTTTGAAATTATGTTATGAAATTGTTAAAGAAGGAGGAGGATGAGGAGAAAAGAAAGAGGAGGACGAGGAGGAGAAGGAAAAGGAGAAGCTATCACCATTTCCAGAGCCACGGCCCCCTCCAGGGAAAGAACAGATAAACCAAGGTACAGCGTACACTGAAAAAGCACAAAACAAAGGTGAGAAGTGGAATTGTATAGCTTGAAAAGTTACTTTAGGATATGACATTTGGGTATCTCCAATCAATAGCCTGTTTAAAATCCTTCAAAGTTACCTCATAGAAAACTTTCGGTGTTCATGACAATTGCTCTTGGATGCCCTTCTATGTTCAGACTTTAGTGTCTTCCACGAAAGTTAAGCTCTGCATCAAAAGCCTTTTCTTGGTTACCTAAAGAAGCTATTCTTTCTCAAATAGCTGTGCCCCTTTAAAGCCTTTTTCTCTATCCTGAATGCATTATAAACTCCTATTTATTAAAAAAAAAAATCTCCAGCTCAACTGCTACATTTAGAAAAAAAATCTCTATAAATCCTAGAGATTGAATTACTATTATATATTTGATCTTAGGGCTCATCATATTAAATTGTAATTATTTATTACTTTATCTGTATCCCTCCCTTATAAGCATTCACCTTTGCACTTTCACTAGTTTATCAGTGTCTGACACATAAAGTCTTTAATAAATCTTTACTAAATTCATAATATGAATATTGAGACAATTTACCTGCCTGTTAAATCTCCAGGGCATGTTATGCTGTTGTAGACACTGCACAGAAAATTTCTCAAAGAAGTTCTTAGGTAAGCATAACTAAATGTTCTTCTACTTAAAATCTCATTCTCCTCAAGAGACAGGCAATATATATATACTGTTTTCTGATATTTTCCTTTTACCCCAGTTCCAATGCAATACTAGTTCTGTCATCTACATAGAAACGAAGTTACTATTTTGCTTTAGATAGGAACACAAATTATCTAATTATCCCTGATATATTTTCATACTATAAATTTAATATTTATCTGAATCCAAGTTTTTTGGTTTCATTTCACCAAAGTATGAAGCAATTTATATCACATATAAAAATGAAAAACTATACCAGGAAAGGCAAAAAGTGGCATCATGCAGTGGCTAATTGAGGTTCAAGTTACATAAAGACTATGTTATTGATGAAGGGCATGACTATAAGAAATAACAAGTACCCCAAACAAGTTATTATTAACACCTAATATTTATATATTACGTTAAAACTTACACATGAGACTGTCATTGTCTCAGCAACTCAGAAAAAGGAGGCAGGGTATCTGGGTTTGGGCTCCATGACAGCCTCTGTTGCTTTAAGCCTTGGTGTTCTTGTATATAAAATGAAAGAACAGCTACAGTATTTTGATGACATTTTCCAGCTACAAAATTGTGTGAATCTAAAACTTCCTATATCTTGACACTTTCTAATGTCTCCAGGGCATTGTATACAAATAGCGAATTCACACCAGATATTTTTTTTTTCCTTCAATTGCTTTTAGGTCAGTACCTCCTGTTCCCTCATTTTATCAGGTTTCACTCTTCCTAATTTATCAATCTTGACAACCCAGTCCCTCCTTTGGATGAACTAATCACCCCCATCCCTGTGGAGGTAGCATTGCCTCTGTTAGTGATACAGTTCCACTATGGAACAACCCCTCACATCCTCCTATCTGAAGGTAAGACTTTATCTTCTGAGAGCCAGTCAGGCAAGAGGTGGTTAAATTGATCTATCTAGACAACCCTGGCAGTGCCACCCGTGTTTTCAATTAGGAAGGAGTTAAGAACTTCACTTAGTATATTGGTCCTCTATTTAATGCCTATCTATATCTTATCAGGTTAAAAGTTCTGCTGTACATTTTCAATTTGTAGGCTTCCAAAGTTCAAAATAGATAAAGATGTAGAGATGGATAAATAACTGTGTAGTAACTGTCTTTATATCTTGTAGAAAATCTGTCCGTAGACCACTTCAGTTATTGGAGCCAATTTTCAGAAATGAGGAGGTAGATCCTTAATTTTGAGTTGATAATTAATTACTCAGTGAATGCAATTAGCTAGAACAAGAATTTATATGAACTTGCTCCTTTCAGTTAATGAAATACCAATTGTTTGTCAATCTATATACTTACATGAGATAGGTCGTTTAGTTTAGTGCTCTGTACATAGTAGGTGCCTAAATGTTAGCTAATGATTAATTGCATATCAAAACCACCAGCAAGAGGAACATAGATAATATGGCATATGCAAACACTTGGAACTGTGTCTGAAAATCTACTGTTTGAGCAGTTGATTGATTTACGCCTAATTCACAAATTTTAAAAGACCAGTTTGTTGCTTTGAGCTATTCACCAAAATTTATTTTCATGTAGAAAAAAAGTTATTATTTGTGCTTAACACAGTCTGTCAAAAGAGACTTCACAAAACAAAAGCTATATTTACTGTGTTAGTTCATACTATGTTTATTCTTTCTAACATCCACACATGGTATAATGAAATCTATTTAACTAGAAAATAGAACAATGCAGTGATCTTTTAGGTTAAGTTTTGAACACTCAGTGATAACAAAATTTTGTTTCCACGTCTATTCAGTCCTTTTACCAATCCTTATAATGATCCTTCAAAATTGGTTAGCAGAATAAAAATTATTTCTATAATTATATATATTTTCTCCCCAAAACCTAAAAATCATAAATTTTAGAACTGGAAGGGATTTTAGGAAACAATTAGGAGAGTTATACAGTTTTGTGTGTTTTAGTAGACAGTCATTGCTACGATTTAAAGAGTCACCAGGGAGTTTATATTAAAAAACAAAACAAAACAAAAGCCTTGGTTCTTTTAATACAGTAATTAGAAGTTCAAAGTGAAGAAAAGAACAATTGGAAATCAGAGAAATAATCAAGTTAGGTAACCCTGACAGGGGTTATCTTCTATACTGATTACTGTTGTACTTGAGGATATAGGTATTTTACAATATGTACTAGTCTGCTATAGCTGCAATAACAAAATACCACAGAGTGGTATTTAAGCCACAGAGTGGCTTAAACAACAAAAATTTATTTTCTCACAATTCTGAGGGCTGTAAGTCCAAGATGAAGGGGCTGGCAGTGTTAGTTTTTCCTGAGGACTGTTTGGCTTGCAGACTACACCCTTCTCTCTGTGTCCTCACATGGCCTTTCCTTGGTGCACATGTGCTCATCTTTGGTGTCTCTCCCTCTTCCATAAGGACACCAATCATACTGGATTAAAGCCCCACTCCAATTTTAATTTAGTCATTTTAACTTACTCATTTTAACTTAATCACCTCTTTAAAGACCTGATCTCTAAATATGGTTACAGTCTAATATACTGGTGTTCAGGACTTCAAAAAATGAATTTTGGGAGGACACAATTCAGCCCAAAACCAATGTATACTTAAGCTTTATGAAGTGTATTTAGGTTAACATGCTAAATTTTGTATCTTCTGCATACTGTAGCATGCTGAAGGGGAACAGACACAGACCTAGGTAAAGGATGGAATGTCTTCTAAACCATACTAGCTTTGAGACTAGAGTATTTAATATCCAGACCCTTGATTTTATCATAGATAAAGTAAATATATCACCTTTAAATATTGTTCAATATAATTAAGGATCTAATAAAATACTTTGTCTAAAATTCTACTGAAGATTAAAAGCTGTACATAAACAGAGTCACTATTATCAGCTACTCCCCTTCTGATTGTCCCCCTTGTAAACCTCTTTTGGTGAAAAAAAAATGTATCTTGGTTCTGAACTTTATATTTCTTTATTTTTTTTAATAGAACATTTGGTTAAAAGTCACCTTCATGTTCAGCCCTTTCTTAATCACCAGGTTAATATATAATTAACACATAGATAAAATATGATAATCATCAGGTTAATGATATTGAGTTTCTTTGCTTAAGGGTGCTAACTTCCATATTTTATGTACAGTTATACTGACTAATTTAACCTCAATAGACACTCATAGCTCTGAATATTCCTTAGTTGAAACAGATCTGAATCCAATTTTGTTGGAATTAGCCCCTTCATAAGTTTAACCATGGATTAACCCATAAGAAGTTTAATACAAACTTTAAAATTGCCTTTTTTCTGGATGACTCTTTAAAATCATCCATAAATCTAACACCTTATATAAATATCAATGGGTTTGATAAACTGGTGTTACATTTGGGGGTTTTATGCAGAATTAATGGTTTTAAAGTTTATGTTGTAATTAAAATAATGTGTAAAATAATTTGACAAGTCATTAATGGAATAATATTTTTGAGCTTTCAGAAAAAAAGCACTTTTTTCCCAAGGCACATCAAATTGTAAGCAGTTTGTTCTTTTGTCAGACCATGAACCACTAAAGCATCAAACTGTATGCCATTTTTCAATAGACTATTTTTTGGAATAAAGTTTTAAGTTCACAGCAAAATGGAGTGGAAAGTATAAAGAGCTCCCATATACTCTTTGCCTTCACACAAGCACAGCCTGCCTCATTAACAACATCCCCCACCAGAGTGGTGCATTTGTTACAATAAATGACCCTACATTGTCACATCATTATCACTCAAAGTCCATAGTATACATTAGGGTTCACTTTTGGTGGTGTACATTTTATGGGTTTAGACAAATGTATAATGACATATATCCACCATTATACTATCATACAGAGTAGTTTAACTGCCTTAAAATCTGTGTTTCACCTATTCATCTCTCTCTCCCCACTGCACTCTGACAAACACTGATCTTTCTACTGTCTCCATAGCTTTATCTTTCGCCATGTAGGTGGAAAAATACAGTATGTACCCTTTTCAGAATGTCTTCTTTCACATAGTTATAAGCATTTATAGTTCCTTCATGCCTTTTCATGACTTGGTATATCCCTGTGTTTACATTAAAAAATATGATCAGCATATTTGAGAACTTACAAGACATATTTTGACGTTATTTTCCCTAGAACGTGGGGTTCAGAAGACTTTGGGAACCCATTGAAATTGTATCCAACAGTCTGTAGGATTATTTTGACACATTTTTTTTTTTTCTGTGATGAGGATTTATAGGTTTAACCAGTAGGATCCCATGCCCCAAACCAAACTAAGAACCAATAGTTTAGAGAATGAATGATGACAATGTTTTTCTTCTTGTAAGAAGCAGCAGTTTATAAAGGAAAGGGTAGAGATTTGGGGACAATTTTTGTTTCAAATTTTGGCTACATGGCTTTTTAAAAATGTGACTGCAAAAGTTACATTACCCCAGCCAGCTTCCTCCCCTATGAAACTGAGGTAACGAACTTAATTCACAGGGGTTTTCTAAAGAATTTGACATGTACTTGGCTAAAATTTAGTCACACTCCTTCTTATGGAGGTACATACTTAGTTTGAATTAATACTAAATTATTATTCAAATATGGACTTATTGGTTAATTTGTGTCCTTGTTCAGAATCTTTGACCTTCAGTCTCTCTGAGATCATATTTTGATTTTGGGGTGGTGGATGATATTTGGGAGGCCCTAGTAACCATCTTAAGTCATAAAGATAGGAAATATGAGAGTTGGAAAGGTGAGACATTTTTATGATTTTATTTAGAATATTTTATTCAGTAATACTTATTAAACAGAAAAACTACTTTGCCTGTTTCTTTCCACTTTACTATTTAATAGTTTAATTTCATAATGCCATTACTATTATTTTAAGGTAATTCTTCCTGAGGCATTTCCCTATTACTCTGAATAATAAAGACTTGGCAAAAGATCAAATTTGTTTCTAGAAAATAAATAAATATTAAAATATGGTTTTGTTCTCAAATAAAAATTAACTTCTTAAAGGAGCTATTGAACTGAAGTACTTGGGAACATTTGAGAAATCTCTAGTGAGGAAAAAATAGTTCTTAGAGGTGATACTGAAATATGCAAACATTAGAAATAAAGAAAAGAAACTTCTTTTTTTTTTTTTTTTTTTTGGTGGTACGCGGGCCTCTCACTGTTGCGGCCTCTCCCATTGCGGCGCACAGGCTCCGGATGCGCAGGCTCAGCGGCCATGGCTCACGGGCCCAGCCGCTCCGCAGCATGTGGGATCTTCGCGGACCAAGGCACGAACCCGTGTCCCCTGCATCGGCAGGCGGATTCTCAACCACTGCGCCACCAGGGAAGCCCAGAAACTTCTTATATTGGTACCTGATATTATAACTTTATCTCATCAATTTCTTCCTTCTCCCTTTCCTCAAATACAAAATGAAATATAAGAGATAGAAAATGTCAATAGATCCAAGAGTGACCCTTACCTGCATTCCCAGAGACAAAGTTCATATTACAGTTCACTCTTGTTGTTCATTCTGTGCATTTGGACAAATGTATAATGGCGTGTATCCATCATTATAGTATCATATGGTGTAGTTCAGCTGCTCTAAAAATCTTCTGTGCTCTGCCTGTTCATCCCTTACCCCAAACCCTGGCAACCACTGATCTTTTTACAGTCTCCATAGTTTTGACTCTTCCAGAATGTCATATAGTTGAAATTATACGGTATATAGATTTTTCAGATTGGCATTTAAACTTCTTCCATGTCTTTTTATGGTGTGATAGCTCACTTCTTTTTTTTTTTTTTTTTTCGTTATGCGGGCCTCTCACTGTTGTGGCCTCTCCCGTTGCGGAGCACAGGCTCCGGACGCACAGGCTCAGCGGCCATGGCTCACGGGCTTAGTTGCTCCGCGGCATGTGGGATCTTCCCGGACCAGGGCACGAACCCGTGTCTCCTGCATCGGCAGGCGGATTCTCAACCACTGCGCCACCAGGGAAGCCCTCACTTCTTTTTTTAGCACTGCATAATCTTCCATTGTCTGAGTGTACTACAGTTTATTTATCCATTCAGCTACCAAGGAACATCTTGGTTGCTTCCAAGTTTTGGCAATTATGAACAAAGGTATTATAAACATTCATGTGCAGGTTTTTGTGTGAACATACATTTTCAAATGTTCCTCTTTGTAATGGCTGGTTTAAACATTTTTACTACATTAGTTTTCATTGGTTAGTTTTTATTTAGTTAGCTTTCAACAATACACCTAAGGTATGGAGACCTATGATTTGTAAGTGTATGGATGTGTGTGTATGTGTCCTGCTTGGAGTTTGCTGAGTTTCTGAGAACAATTATTTATATTTGTTGTGGAGCGTGCCATGCCCGTTAGGGGTATTTGGCCTGGAGGAAAATGACCAATTGAGCACAGGCTCCCAAAATAGAGGCAGGCATTCATGCATGCCTCAGTAAGGTTGAGCCAACGCTCTTGGGACTTCTCCAACCCACGTTTCCCCCCGAGGTGATCAGTGCATGACAGGTGCAAGTGAAGCCCATTCTGGACAGATGAAAGCCCCCTTTTTGCTAATGTTTATCACAAGGTCAAGAACAATATGCCCAGTCATAGCAGAAACTTTGGGTGCAAACACAGACGGTAGAAATATTGTTATCAAGAAGCTAGCAGGATGAAGGACAAACTGTTCCCACGAGAAAGAAACTAACCTTATCTTAAACAGAACCTAGTATGCTTTAACTCCCTGAACTCCCTGTAACTGCATTTTATAAAAGCTGTGCATATAAACAATAAAATTGACACTTGTTTGCAATGGCTCCTGGTGTCCCTCCCGTCCTCACTCTTTCCTCTTAAACTTTTTCCTCATTCCCTTGCCGCCTGAATTCGAGCCCTCAGTCGTGCTGGCAGCGACAATTTGTTCACTGTAAACATTTATGATAAATTTTTGGCCATTGTGTAGTCAAATTTTTTTCTCCTCCAATCTCTTAACTTTTTCTGAGTCCAATTACATTTACATTAGATTGATTGATATTCCATCAGGACAGTGAATCTTCTTAAATTTTTTTTTGCTTTTTTGTTTCTCTCTCTGCTACATTTTAAAGGGTCTATTTTTCTGTTTTCAAATATATTACCCTTATTTTTTGCTGATATAGCCTTCCAGTGAATTTTTAAATTTCAGATATCATGTTTTTATTTCTAGACTATATTTTGTTCTTCTTTATAGTTGCAATGTTTTTTTCCCCCTGAGGTTCTCCAAATATTTGCTCACTATGTCCACCTTTGCATTTAAATCTGAATTACTAATTTTCTATCACAATGTAACAAATTATTGCAAATTTAACAGCTTACAATAGCACACACACAAAAACAAATCTATGGAGACAGTAAAGAGATCAGTGGTAGCTAGGGTGTGGGGGAGAGGGATAAATAGGGGAAGCCACAGAGGATTTTTAGGGCAATGAAAATTCTCTGCATGATACTGTAATGATGGATACATATCATTATATATTTGTCCAAACCCATAGAATTTACAACACTAAAAGTGAACTGTAATGTAAACTATGGACTTTGGGTGATAATGATGTATCAATGTGTATGTATAATATTCATTAATTATAACAAATGTAGAGAGACCCTCTGGTAGGGGATAATGGTAATGACAGAGGTTATGCATGTGTGGGGGTAGAGCATTTATAGGAAATCTCTGTACCTTCCTTTCAATTTTGCTGTGAATCTAAAACTGCTCTAAAAAATAAAATCTATTAAAAAAACAACGACAAAGCAACACACACAAAATGCACAGTTTCCATGCATCAGGTGTTTGGGCACTGCTAGCCCGATCCTCCCTCCTCAGGGAGGAGGCTGTAGTCAAGGAGTTAGCTAGGATGTATTATCATCTGGAGACTTGCCTGCGGTTAGTAATTTCTTTCAAGCTCATTCAGGTTGCAAAATTCACTTCCCTGAGATATATGGTTGAGATGCCCTGGATTCTTACTAAATTTCAACTGGAGGACACAATCAAGTACTTGAGATGTCTACAGTTTCCTAACATGCATTATTCTTATAGGCAGTTTATGGCATAGATGTTTTGTTATTCAAGCCCAGAAGGACATTCATTCTCTGGAAGACTTTAGCCATCTTCTAAAAGATTCATTTCATTACATTAGGCCCACACAGGATGCTCTCCCTTATGATTAATTCAAAGTCAAACTGTTGAAGGATCCTAACTGCATCTGCAGAATTCCTTCGCTCTGCCATATAGCATAACCTAGACATGGGAGTAACATTCATCGTATTCACAGATATCACCAACTCAAGGGGATTGGATTATGTAGGGTTATAAACCAGTGGGTACAAATCTACCTGCAAATTGTACCTACCACAACATTTCTGACATTTACAATAGCCTTGTGGAAGTTCTGATCTGACGTCATTTGTGTCAATATTGGGTCTGTTTACATTAGTTTTGGTTTTAAATTATGTCATTTTTCCTCCACATATCTATTGATTCTTTACTGTGTACTGACAGTTATGCTATATCATTGTGTTTTTGTGTTATTTTTTTTTAAAGACTGTCAATTTTCATCTGGCAAACAAGTTAATTTGATGGCTGATCAGCTTGATAATGTCTAGTTTTGTTTTTAGAATTTTTTATGGGGAGTTTAGAGTAGACCTTAATCTAAGGTTAGAGTTATCCTACTCATAAATTATGATGTTCCTGAGGTCCCAGCTGATTTTCTGATGAGTTCAGTAAAGTACCTCCACTCTGACTAGTTGGATCGCCAACATTTCTCAGAATTAGGCAACCTTCAAGATCATCATTCAGCTCACAGCCTGCCAGCATTTGCTCTCTGGTAGGCCTTGCAAATCTCATCCTGTGCATGCATAGAATAGTATTTGCTCAAATATTCTATGCTGATATCTGGATATACTTTTTTTTTTTTTTTTTTTTTTGCGTTACGTGGCCCTCTCACTGTTGCGGCCTCTCCCGTTGCGGAGCACAGGCTCCGGACGCGCAGGCTCAGCGGCCATGGCTCACGGGCCCAGCCGCTTCGCAGCACGTGGGATCTTCCCGGACCGGGGCGCGAACCCGTGTCCCCTGCATCGGCAGGCGGACTCTCAACCACTGCGCCACCAGGGAAGCCCTGGATATACTTTTATGTGTAATTCTTTCTATTTGATATTTTCTTCACAAATTCCAGCTGCCCAATCATTCCAGATTTCCAATTTCAGATTCCTGTCTAGAGAGTGGGTTGTTGTTCTGTGTTGTGTCTGAAATCCCCAGGGCCTTGATTTGGAGAGTTTATCAAGTGAATACGGAATTCATATTCTGTTTGTCTTACCATAAGAATCCTTAAAAATAACAGTTTTTAAATTTCAATTGTCCAGCGCCTGAAAACAAATATTTCACATGTTTTATCCAGTTTTTTAGTTGTTTATGGCATACTGGCATATTTGATACTTATTCCTCCACAAGTAGAAATTTAGTACATATTCATAAATGACCATATAAATAAGCAGACAATATAACCTATTGAAAGTGTTCAGGGAGAAATTAGTTCCTTCTTAATGTAAGTAGCTTTAAAGATATGAAAAAGATAAAATTTTAACAAATAAATAATTCAAGTGTTAAAATTGAAGTGCTTACTGATTTGCTGCATGAGAGAATTGTGGAAAAGAAAAAGCCATATTATTTCAGGCTTTCTGGAATTATTAATGAAGTACTTCTAAATAAAACAGGATCTATTAAAAAAATAATATTAGATGTAAGGTAGAAGATTTAAAGATCAGAGACAAAAAGGGTAGGAAAGAATAAATATGGATAACCAAAAATGAAAATTTAGAGAATCTAAGATAAATAACTTGAATCATAACATGATCAGTTTCCTCATTTAATACATACATGCAAAATTGACAGTGGTGCCTCATGTCCTGGAAAAGCTCATGGATTCACTCAGTGTTTTCCAATGTCTTCCTACAATTCTATTTTTACATTGTTCAAGGTTTTTAAACACTTTTGTCAAATATATTAGTCTCATAACAACTAGTACTTTGTAGTTAGAAGTGAAAATCTCTGCAACACTGATTTTTAATATTCATTCTTCTATAAATTTGTCAGTCTTACTCAAAACACATCTTCATGCCTGAGAACAATAAAGACCTAAAATATAAGCACTCAAAAAGACTGAAATAAAGAAAAAAAAATGAAGCATGTGAACAGCAACAGAAAAGAATTGGTGTAGCTGTACTAACACAAAAGAAAGAAATTACTAAAAACATGAAGGGATATACAGTAAGAAAATGGTTAAACTCTGTTCAGTATGGTAAAGATAGCAAATTTTATTTATTAATTTGTAGATTCAATGTAAATTTGGCCAAAGCCAACAGTGTGTATGTGTGTGTGTGTGTGTGTGTGTGTGTGTGTGTGTGTGTGTAATTGAGAAGCTGATTTTAAAGTATGCTTGAAAATCAATAACCACAAAGATAATTTTAAATAAGAAAAACAGATCTGGAGGGCTCACAGGGCCACACTTCAAGAATTACTATAAAGTTATAGTAATTAAACCAGAATGGAACTGATACAAAGACAGACATATATGAATGAAAGAGATTAGATATTCAAAAAAATTAACACACATATGATGTCACTTGATTAGTAAAAAAAGATGGACTTCCTTGGGTGCAGTGGTTAAGAATCCACCTGCCAAAGCAGGGGACATGGGTCTGAACCCTGGTCCAGGAAGATCCCACAGGCCGTGGAGCAACAAAGCCTGTGTGCAACAACTACTGAGCCTGAGCTCTAGGGCCCATAAGCCATAACTACTGAGCCCTCGGGCCAAAAGTATTGAAGCCTGCATACCCTAGAGCATGGGTGCCACAACTACTGAGCCCACATGCTGCAACTACTGGAGCCCACACACCTAGAGCCCGTACTTCGCAACAAGAGAAGCCACCAAAATGAGAAGCCTGTACACTGCAACGAAGGGTAGCACCTGCTAGCCACAACTAGAGAAAGCCCACGCACAGCAATAAAGATGCAACACAGCCAAAAATAAATAAATAAATAATAAAGATTTTTTTTAAATTAAAAAACAAAATTAAAAAGTGTCACTGGAGGACCTTCAAGATGGCAGAGGAGTAAGACACGGAGATCACCTTCCTCCCCACAAATACATCAAAAATACATCTACATGTGGAACAACTCCTACAGAACACCCACTGAATGCTAGCAGAAGACCTCAGACTTCCCAGGCAAGGAAGTCCCCATATTCCTGGGTAGGGCAAAAGAAAAAAGAAACAACAGAGACAAAAGAATAGGGACAGGACCTGCATCTCTGGGAGGGAGCTGTGAAGGAGGAAATGTTTCCACACACTAGGAAGCCCCTTCACTGGCAGAGATGGGCGGGGGGAGGGTAGCTGCAGAGCCACGGAGGAGAGCACAGAAACAGGGGTGCAGAGGGCAAAGTGGAGAGATTCCCACACAGAGGAATGGTGCTGACCAGCACTAACAGCCTGAGAGGATTGTATGCACACCTGCCGGGGTGAGTGGGGGCTGGGAGCTAAGGCTTGGTCAAGAGTGGTCAGATCCCATGGAGAGGACTGGGGTTGGCTGAACACAGCCTGAAGGGGGCTAGTACACCACAGCTAGCCGGGGGAAGTACGGGAAAAAGTCTGGAACTGCCTAAAAGTCAAGAAACCATTGTATTGGGGTGCACAAGGAGAGGGGATTCAGAGCATTGACTAAACCAGTTTCAGAGACAGGTGTGATGTGCGGCTATCAGCAAGGGCATCAGAGACAGGCATGAAACACTAAGGCAGCTGCTGGAGACACCAAGAATCCTGTGTGTAAGCACTGGTCACTATCCACAACTCCCCTCCCGGCAGCCTTTGCAGCCCACCACTGCCAGGGTCCTGTGATCCAGGGACAACTTCCCTGGGAGAACACACAGCATGCCTCAGGCTATTGCAAGTCATGCTGGTCTCTCCTGCTGCAGGCGTTCCCTGCATTCCGTATCCCTCCCTCTCCCGGCCTGAGTGAGCCAGAGGCCCCTAATCAGCCTCTTATTTAACCCCCTCCTGCCTGGGTGAAGAACAGATGCCAGGAGGTGACCTACATGCAGAGGCAGAGCCAAATCCAAAGCTGAACCCCAGGAGCTGTGTGAACAAAGAAGAGAAAGGGAAATTTCTCCATGCAGCCTCAAAAGCCGTGGATTAAATCTCTACAATCAACTTGGTGTACCCTGCACCTGTGGAATAACAGAATAGACAACGAATCATCCCAAAACTGAGGTGGTGGACTTTGGAAGCAAATGTAGAGTTGGGGTTTGCGGTACACAACTGACTAATTTCTGATTTATATGGTTATCTTAGTTTAATTTTTAGTGCCTGTTATCATTGGTGGATTTGTTTATCGGTTTGGTTGCTCTCTTCTTTTTTTTTAACTTTTAAAATTTTAACAATATTTTTTAAAATTTTTATATTAATAACTTTATTTTTTCTTTCTTTTTTTTCTCCGTTTTCTTCTGAGCCATGTGGCTGACAGGATCTTGGTGCTCCAGCCAGCTGTCAGGCCTGAGCCTTTGAGGTGGGAGAGCCAAGTTCAGGATATTGGTCCACCAGAGACCTCCTGGCTCCACATAATATCAATTGACAAAAGCACTGCCAGAGATCTCCATCTCAATGCTAAGACCCAGCTCACTCAATGACCAGCAAGCTCCAGTGCTGGACACCCCATGCCAAACAAATGGCAAGACAGAAACACAACCCCATTAGCAGAGAGGCTGCCTAAAATCATTCTAAGTTCACAGACACCCCAAAACAAACCACCAGACAGAGTTCTGCCCATCAGAAAGACAAGATCCAGCCTCATCCACCAGAACACAGGCACCAGTCCCCTCCACCAGGAAGCCTACACAACCCATGGAACGAACTTTAACCACTGATGCAGACAACAAAAACAACAGGAACTATGAACCTGCAGCCTGCAAAGAGGAGACCCAAAACACAGTAAGTAAAGCAAAATGGGAAGACAGAGATATACACAGCAGATGAAGGAGCAAAGTAAAAACCCACAGACCGAAAAATGAAGAGGTAATAGGCAGTCTATCTGAAAAAGAATTCATAGTAATGAGAGTAAAGATGATCCAAAATCTTGGAAAGAGATTGGAGAAAATAAAAGAAACATTTAACAAGGACCTAGAAGAACTAAAGAGCAAATAAACAATGAAGAACACACAATAAATGAAATTAAAAATTCTCTAGAAGGAATTAATAGCAGAATAACTGAGACAGAAGAACGGATAAGTTATCTGGAAGATAAAATAGTAGAAATAATTACCACAGAGCAGAATAAAGAAAAAAGAATGAAAAGAAATGAGGACAGTCTCAGAGATCTCTGGGACAACATTAAATGCATCAACATTCAAATTATAGGGGTCACAGACGAAGTAAAGAAAGAGAAAGGGACTGAGAAAATATTTGAAGAGATTATAGTTGAAAAATTCCTTAATATGGGCAAGGAAAGGATCAAGTCTATGAAGCACAGAGAGTCCCATACAAGATAAATCCAAGGAGAAACACACCAAAGCATTATTAATCAAAATCTCAATAATTAAATACAAAGAAAAAATATTAAAAGTAGCATGGGAAAAGCAACAAATAACATACAAGGGAATCCCCATAAGGTTAACAGCTGATCTTTCAGCAGAAGCTCTGCAACTTAGAAGGGAGTGGTGGGACATATTTAAAGTGATGAAAGGGTAAAACCTACAACCAAGATTACTATTACCAGCAAGGATGTCATTCAGATTCAAGGGAGAAATTAAAACTTTTACAAACAAGCAAAAGTTAAGAGAAATCAGCCCCACTAAACCAGCTTTACAACAAATGCTAAAGGAACTTCTCTAGGCAGGAATCACAAGAGAAGGAAAAGACCTACAATACCAAACCCAAAACAATTAAGAAAATGGTAATAGGAACACACATATAATTACCTTAAATGTAAATGGATTAAATGCTCTAAGCAAAAGACATAGACTGGCTGAATGGCCACAAAAACAAGACCTGTGTATATGCTGCCTACAAGAGACCCAATTCAGACCTAGGGACGCATACTGACTGAAAGTGAGGCGATGGAAAAAGATTCCATGCAAATGTAAATCAAAAGAAAGCTGGAATAGCAATTCTTATAAAAGAAAAAATTAAAGACTATTACAAGAGACAAAGGACAATACATAATGATTAAGGGATGAATCCAAGAAGGAGATATAACAATTGTAAATATTTATCACCCAACATAGGAGCACCTTAATATATAAGGCAAATGGTAGCAGCTACAAAAGGGGAGATTGACAGTAACACAACCATAGTAGGGGACTTTAACACCCCACTTTCACCAATGGACAGATATCCAAAATGAAAATAAATAAGGAAACAAGCTTTAAAAGATAAATAAAACATGATGGACTTAATTGATATTTATAGGACATTCCATCCAAAAACAACAGAATCCACTTTCTTCTCAAGTGCTCATGGAACATTCTCCAGGAAAATTCATAACTTGGGTCACAAATCAAGCCTTAGTAAATTTAAGAAAATTGAAATTTTATCAAGTATCTTTTCTAAAAGCAATGCTATGAGACTAGATATCAATTACAGTAAAAAAAAAACTGTAAAAAATAAAAACACATGGAGGCTAAACAAGGTGCTACTAAATAACCATGAGATCCCTGAAGAAAACAAGAGGAAACCACAAAATACCTAGAAACAAATGACAATGAAAACATGATGGCCCAAAACTTATGGGATGCAGCAAAAGCAGTTCTAAGAGGGAATTAAATAGCAATACAATCCTACTTCAAGAAATAAGAAAAATCTCAAATAAACAACCTAACTTTACATCTAAAGTAATTAGAGAAAGAAGAACAGAAAAAACCCAAAGTTAGCAGAAGGAAGGAAATCATAAAAATCAGATCAGAAATAAATGAAAAAGAAATGAAGGAAATGATAGCAAAGATCAATAAAACTAAAAGCTGGTTCTTTGAGAAGATAAAAAAAATGATAAACCATTAGCCAGACCCATGAAAAAAAAGGCAGAAGACTCAGATGAAAAGAATTAGAAATGAAAAAGGAGAAGAAACAACTGACACTGCAGAAATATAAAGGATCATGAGAGAATACTACTAGCAACTATATGCCAAAAATGGACAACCTTGAAGAAATAGACAAATTCTTAGAAATGCACAACCATCCAAAACTGAACCAGGAAGAAATAGAAAATATAAACAGACCAATCACAAGCACTGAAATTGAAACTGTGATTTAAAATCTTCCAAAAAACAAAAGCCCAGGACCAGATGGCTTCACAGACGAATTCTATCAAACATTTAGAGAAACGCTAACACCTTTCCTTCTCAAACTCTTCCAAAATGTAGCAAACGGAGGAACACTCCCATACTCATTCTACAAGGCCACCACTGCCCTGATACCAAAACCAGAAAAAGACGTTACAAAAAAAGAAAACTATAGGCCAATATCACTGATGAACATAGATGCAAAAACCCTCAACAACATACTAGCAAACAGAATCAAGCAACACATTAAAAGGACCATACACCATGATCAAGTGGATTTCATCCCAGGAATGCAAGCGTTCTTTAAATATATGCAAATCAATCAATATGATACACCATATTAACAAACTGTAGGATAAAAACCATATGATAATCCCAATAGATGCAAAAAAAGCTTTTGACAAAAATCAAAACCCATTTATTATAAAAATTCTCCAGAAAGTAGGCATAGAGGGAACTTACCTCAACATAATAAAGTCCATATATAACAAACCCATAGCCAACATCATTCTCAATGGTGAAAAACTGAAACCATTTCCACTAAGATCAGGAACAAGACAAGTATGTCCACTCTCACAACTATTACTCAATGTAGTTTTGGAAGTTTTAGCCAACGCAATCAGAGAAGGAAAAGAAATAAATGGAATCCTAATCAGAAAAGAAGAAGTAAAACTGTCACTCTTTGCAGATGACAGGATACTACACATAGAGAACACTAAAATGCTACCAGAAAATTGATAGAGCTAATCAGTTAATTTGGTAAAGTAGCAGGATACAAAATTAATGCACAGAAATCTCTTGCATTCCTATACACGAGTGATGAAAATTCTGAAAGAAAAATTAGGGAAATACTCCCATTTACCAATGCAACAAAAAGAAGAATATATCTAGGAATAAACCTACCTAAGGAGACAAAAGACTTGTATGCAGAAAACTGTAAGACACTGATAAAAGAAATCAAAGATGACACAAACAAATGGACAGATATACCATGTTCTTGGAGTGGAAGAATCGATATTGTGAAAATGACTATACTACCCAAGGCAATCTACAGATTCAATGCAATCCCTATGAAACTACCAATGGCATTTTTCACAGAAATAGAACAAGAAATTTCACAATTTGTTTGGAGACACAAAACACCCCAAATAACCAAAGCATCCTGAGAAAGAAAAATGGTGCTGGAGGAATCAGGCTCTCTGACTTTAGAATATACTACAAAGCTACAGTAATCAAGACAGTATGGTACTGGCACAAAAACAGAAATATAGATCAATGGAAGAGCATACAAAGCCCACACATAAACCCTCACGCATATCATCATCTTATCTTTGATAAAGGAGACAAGAATATACAATGGAGAAAAGACAGCCTCTTCAATAAGTGATGCTGGGAAAACAGGACAGCTATATGTAAAAGAATGAAATTAGAACATTTCCTAACACCATACACAAAAATCAACTCAAAATGGATTAAAGACCTAAATTTCAGGCCAGACACTATGAAGCTCTTAGAGGAAAACATAGGCAGAACACTCTATGACGTAAATCACAGCAAGATCCTTTTTGACCCACCTTCTAGAGAAATGGAAATAAGAACAAAAATAAACAAATGAGACCTAATGAAACTTAAAAGCTTTTGCCCAGCAAAGGAAACCATAAACAAGATGAAAAGACAGCCCTCAGAATGGAAGAAAATATTTGCAAATGAAGCTATTGACAAAGGATTAATCTCCAAAATTTACAAGCAGCTCATGCAGCTCAATATCAAAAAACAAATAACCCAATACAAAAATGGTCAGAAGACCTAAATAGACATTTCTCCAAAGAAGATATAGAGATTGCAACAAACTAATGAAAGGATGCTGAACATCACTAATCATTAGAGAAATGCAAATCAACACTACAATGAGGTATCACCTCACACCAGTCAGAATGGCCATCATCAAAAAATCTACAAACATTAAATGCTGGAGAGGGTGTGGAGAAAAGGGAACCCTCTTGCACTGTTAGTGGGAATGTAAATAAATACAGACACTATGGAGAACAGTATGGAGGTTCCTTAAAAAACTAAAAATAGAACTACCATATGACCTAGCAATCCCACTACTGGGCATACACCCTGAGAAAACCATAACTCAAAAAGAGTCATTTACCACAATGTTCATTGCAGCACTATTTACAATAGCCAGGACATGGAATCCATCTAAATGTCCATCAACAGATGAATGGATAAAGAAGTTGTGGCACATATATACAATGGAATATTACTCACTATAAAAAGAAACGAAATTGAGTTATTGATAGGGAGGTGGATGGACCTAGAGTCTGTCATACAGAGTGAAGTAAGTGAGAAAGAGAAAAACAAATACTGTATGCTAACACATATATATGAAATCTAAAAAAAAAAAAAAGCTCGGAAGAACATAGGGGCAGGACAGGAATAACGACACAGACATAGAGAATGCACTTGAGGACATGGGGAGGGGGAATGGTAAGCTGAGATGAAGTGAGAGAGTGGCATGTACTTATATACACTACCAAATATAAAACAGATAGGTAGTGGGAAGCCACCACATAGCACAGTGAGACCAGCTCGGTCCTTTGTGAGCCATAGAGGGGTGGATAGGGAGGGTGGGATGGAGGTGCAAGAGGGAGGGGATATGGGGATATATGTATACGTATAGCTGATTCACTTTGTTATACAGCAACAACTAACATAACAATGTAAAGCAATTATACTTAAATTAATATGTTTTTAAAAGGTCACTGAAATATTGATATAGATTGTATTCTAATGAATAGTTTTATATTTATTTATTGTTATTTAAATAAACCTGTACTTTACCCCATACTGTATATGCACAAAATTATATTCCTGATGGATCATAACAATAAAACTTCCAGAGGGAAGAATATCTTCATGACTTTGGTTAGACAAATCTAGTTAAATTTGATAGACAAAGAACTATTTACAAAAAAAGGCCTGCTACCTTGTACTTCCTTAAGCGAATAAAAAGGCACAATTTAGAGAATAAAAAGGAAGCTATAATGTAGGATGATAGTTTCAATACATATATCAAACAAATGATTCATATACAAATATTTTAAAAGGCAATTCATGACGTTTGACCAATAAGTTGAATAGGCAATAAATGAAAGGTGATATTTACTTCTTTTTTCACCAAGGTAAAAGCAAGCTAAAACAGCAGTGAGCTACAAGATGACTCATTGAGCCCACCTGATGACTAAAATGAAAAAAAGACTGACAAGCATTGTCAAAAGGGTATAGTAGTTATAACTTTCATACACTACGTGTGGGAATATCACTTTAAGGTCCTCTGGATATAATTTACTATAGTTAAACTGAAGATTCCTATGACCCAACTGTATGACTCCTAAGGATATAACCAGCAGAAATGTACACATATAATCATCCAAAACTCTTAGGTACATATGCAGTGGAAATTACTACAATATTCACCACATGGACAAGAAGCTGATAGAAAGTACATAACAACAGTAAAAAACCTAAAATCAACTCAAGTGTATGTCCATCAAAAGTAGAAGAAATAAATGTATTGTGTGTGGAATAGTAACACAATGGAACAATATCAAAAAAGAGCTACTAGTATACAAAAGAGCATGGGTAAGTTTTATAGATAAACTGCTGAGCAAAAGAAAGCAGACCCAAAGTATTATATACTCTCTGATTCTGTTTAAATAACTTTCAAAAACAGGCAAAGTAATCTATGGAGACAGAACTCAAAATAATGCTTATTTTGGGGGGTGAATAACTGGAATGGAGCTCAAGAGATTTCTGGATGTTAATAATGTATTAAATTGTTATCTCGGGGCTTCCCTGGTGGCGCAGTGGTTGAGAGTCCGCCTGCCGATGCAGGAGACACGGGTTCGTGCCCTGGTCCAGGAAGATCCCACATGCCGCGGAGCAACTGGGCCCGTGAGCCATGGCCGCTGAGCCTGTGCGTCTGGAGCCTGTGCTCCGCAACGGGAGAGGCCACAACAGTGAGAGGCCCGCATACCGCAAAAAAAAAAAAAAAAAAAAAAAAAAAAAATTGTTATCTGGGTGATAATTAAATGTATATGCTTATTTTTAAAATGTACCTTCCTTTAAAAAGGTACATTTTAATATATACATTTATCAAAATACTTTTTTATAATTTAAATATATAGGTATATTTATCCTACCACATTTATATTTTAAGCAATGTGTAGTATGTGGAACAATATATTTTTTTAAATCACTGTGTACTATGTAAAACCAAAAGTAGCTTATGTTAATAAGAATAATGAATAATATTATATGCCTTCCTTCCAAAAATAATATTATATGGCTTCCTTCCAAAAATAATAATAATAACATGTCTCACACACACACACACACACACACACACACACACAAACTCCACTAATATACACATTTGAATATCATTCTTCCAAATCTTGAAGACAGTATTAATCAAGGTGATGGGGAGCTCCAAAATTCATGATCAGATATGAAGAGCTCTTTTTCTCTAGATCACTGGTTTAAATGTTCCTGATATGCTAGTAAAGAAAGTTCATTAACTTCCAATAGCTGTTTGGTGTTTTATGTAAAATGAGATGATGGCCTCAGTTGACACCATAGAAAGTCATGTCTATAATTTAAATTACAAGACTCACTATCCAGCCTATCTTCTCAAGAGGCCAAAGATTAAAAAAGCATTGAGGTAGCTGAACTCTCTTGCCCTTAAATCTGGCCATCTATACCTGTTGTATAAAATAATGTAGCAAAATGGTGCTAGAAAGCCAATGACAGTTTAAATTGTTTACCTAATATCTATTCTACCATTTTTATATCAAGCAAAAGGTAATATCTTTCTCTTAGGCTTATTTTTATTAATATAAAACAACATGGAAAGGCTGAATAAGAAAAGAGGTTCCATATGCCATTGCATACCAAATCCTCAGCAGCTGTCAATGGTATTGGTTATCTCTCCTGCTTCATGTCTCCATGTGGAGAAACTTCCATTTGGATAACAACCCAGGCTTTTATTACCTCAGCATTCCTCCCCAGGGAGGGGAGGAATTGGTGGTTGTGGTTCAGCAACTTCTGTACCTATACTTTATGACCTGGCAGCCAGCAAAGACACAATTTGTTTCTATCTCTCCAAATCGTGGAAAGTTTGGCATGACAGACTGCCTTCGTGGGGAAGGTTTGGGGGAAAAGTTAAATTAGAGGCAAATAAATATGCCATTTGGCTGCCCCAAGCCATAATCTCCTTTTACTTTTATCAAGATTAGAGATGATATTTTGATCCCATCTGCCCGACTCCAATAGGTACTTTTAAATTGTTTCTATCTTTTGGGGTAAAGAGAGTTCTTTTGGAGCCCCTAAATGTAAACTTTCATGGAATATTATAATTTGAGAAACTTTTAAAATGACATTTATTGTTTTCTTTCTAATTTTACAAAAAATTGATGTTCATTGCAAACAACTAGAAATACATAAAAGCATAAAGTAAAAAATATCACCCATAATACTCAAACCCCAGAAATAACCACCATTGGCATTTTGATGCATTTCCTCTCAGTGTTTACACATTTTTTAACTGAAGTATAATTGACCTACAATACAATGTTAGTTCTAAATTCACAAGATAGTGATTCAATACTTCTATATATTACAAAATGATCACTATGTTAAGTCTAGTTATGATCTGTCACCATACAAAGATATTACAATATAATTGAATATATTCTGCATGCTGTACATTTCATCCCTGTGACTCATTTATTTTGTAACTGAAAATCTGTACCTCTTAATCTCCCTCAACTATTTCACTCAACCCACTCACCCCTCATCCCCTCTGGCAACCACCTGTTTGTTTTCAGTATCTATGAGTCCGTTCTGTTTTGTTATGTTTGTTCATTTGTTTTGTATTTTAGATTCCACATGTAAGTGAAATCATATGGTATTTGTCTTTTTCTGTCTGATTTTCTGGATTATTTTACTTAGTGTAATAACATCTAGGCCCATCCATGTTATCGCAAATGGCAAGATTTTATTCTTTATCACGACTAAGTAATACCTACAGAATAGCTACTATCAAAATGACAACAAATAAGTTGGTGAGGATGTGGAGAAAAGGGAACCCCTGTGCACTATTGGTGGGAATGAATATTGATGCAGCTGCTCTAGAAAACACTATGGAGGCTCCTCAAAAAATAAAAAAATAGAACTACCATGCAATCCAGTAATTCCATTTCTGCATATTTTTCTGACCAAAACAACAACACTAATTGAAAAAGATATATACACTTCAATGTTCATTGCATCATTATTTGCAATAGCCAAGATATGTAAACAACCAAAGCGTCCACTGATAGATGAATGGATAAAGAAAATGTGGTAGATGTATACAAGATGAGGACTGAAGTGTTATATCTTCATATGGGAAGTCCTAGTTTCCAGTGTATTTGAAGATTCAGCCTCAGACTGACTGTATTTATTGAAGGAATGGTATTAAGGGCCTAAAATGTGAGCATTAATTATCTGCTTGGAATTTCTCACTGAAACATGAAAGACCACATGAAAATTGTCCAATTCAGGACAATTACTCTATCTTCAAAATATGAATAGCCATAGTGTCAACCACTGTTTAACTGTTGGTAATGGTAAGGACATAAGTAGAGGATGACTTGGGTCAGATGCTGAGTCTTTATGACCCTGAAAGCTTTAACTGTTGTCTTCCCTTGCACCGTCAAGAAAAGATTAGCTTCAGTAAGTTCAGACATATTATGAATAAGATGAATAGAGTTAAAGAAACCCTTTCAGAAGTACCAAGTGAAAATAAATCAAGCAGTTGAATTACAGAATAAATAATGTCCTAAAAGGTAATAGGCTCTTATTTTTCACCTTACTCTGAAGTTAGTTTTACCTAATCTTAGGGAAAATGTATCACAATTCTTTTTAAACTCATATCTTGAAACAGCTTATTCATAAAATCAAGCACTATTTCAAGTGTTTTTGTTGTGGAGATGATTATAAAGTAGCCACTCTTCTTGTATTTTATAAAACTCTCAACTTCTGCTATTTAAATTACTTAGCTAATTAGGTCTCTAATGAAAAGGTATGTAAAGTCACTCATTTTTAACCTTAAAAATAATTTCCAACACTCCTGGGTGCTGTAAAAGAAAAACAGCTAATAAAAAAAATTGCTTAAGCTTTGTGAGGATAATGCAGTTAATCAGAGATCTCTAAAGACATCCTCTGGATAGAAACACTGAACTGTGCAAGCTAATGTGGAAATATTGTAATCCCAATGTACTTGAATAGAGAATTTAGTTGTTTAGCTTAAAAGTAGGTAAGTGGTACTTGTACCATTACATTAGTCACATTAATCATCAAGTTTTCACACAGAGAAATATAGTTGAGCACAGCAGCTGGTTAAGTCATTAGGGATAATGACTTGCATAACATTCTAAGAATGTGAAAATAGTTTTCCCATTAAAAAATTAAGGTGAATTCTGTGTATTAGCTATGCTCCTCAAAGTCTGGAAAACAAAAATTCACAGTGCAATCACCTTGCTCCCACTTTTCTTCCCACAAATATATCAACATGTCATTGTAGAAAGACACTGCATTATCCTTCTCAGGAGCCAATAATTTATAACAGTTCAGCATACTGGTCTCATAACTTTTAACATATAAGTTACTCTCTTGAAAAAAAATTCTATATGGCTGTCACTTTTTACCCAGTATATTCTGATTGCAGTAGACATGATTATCTTGAGGCTCTAGAATTTCTATTTTAGGAATTATGGGAGATGTGATGAGCTTAATAAAGAAAAAAAGAAAATCAACCTGTGAGGCAAAGGTTTCAAAACTTTGGAGGTTCCCTAAATTCTCAGAAGAAACAATTAGTGTTTTATTCTACACTCTTAGCTTCTAGCTGATCACAGAAATAACTAGAAAATATCAGAACTGAGCTCAGAAAGGTTCAAGAGCCCAAGAGGCTTGGCATGAAAATCAAGAAAAGTAGCAACAGAATATGCATTTTTAAACCTCTGCCGGATTCCAATATTCCTACCAATAGCAGCGAAAACCAATACTACTGGTAAAAACCCCTGCAGTCACTGGCATCACCACCCCAAATGAAACCTAAACTCTTCCAGTGTATCAGCAATCTTCACTCAATGATGAAAGTCTGACAAGGGTTAATATATTTGCTCTGCCTCTGTCAGTATCACTCCAGTACTAATCCAATGTGAGGCTCTCCACAGATAGAAAGGAGATTTGTGTGTTCAGCAGTCACACAATTTATAAATCAATGAATATTTGTACACCTTAAATATTAAGATGTTGCAGCAACTGTTTATGATTAGAATCTGAAATCTGAATTATGTCAATAGGGAGAGAGTAGCAGATTATTTCTGAACAAGCAGAGGATATTGCCAATTCAGATATCAAATGAATAGGGGTGTTAAAGGAAGGCTGAGGAGTCAAGACTGAGAATCCAGAAGGATAAGAAGTGAGGAACAGTTATTGAGGAATATTTTTTGTCATTCACAGTGATCCAAGTACTAGTATCTCTCTAAACAACATCAAACTTTCTAGACTAAATCTGCTCTGCTGAGAAATGAAATGGTATCTCATTTACTGCCTAACTAGCATAACTCACTGTGTCTCTCTAGCTGTAGGGTTCAAGTCAGGGTAGGAGGTAAGGTAGCAGGGAAAGCCTAAAAATAAATATGTTCTGGCATTGGTAGAGTTGTGTATATAGAGGATGTGATATATTAGTGGTATTAAAATCCCAATTCTCTTCTCATCTCCCCAATGTCTTATAATCTCACAGTGACCAAACATTCTGGCTTGGCCATGTGACTTTATTTGGCCAAAGATATGTAGGCAAACTTAATGCAAATGGGTTTGAAAAAGTATTTTCATGTTTCTTTTCATTCTCTTGCTTCTCTGCCTTCGTGACTTGCCCAGGCAAGCCTACTAGAGAATGACAGAAACATGGCCCAGTCACTTCCATTGCCTCAGAAAATAGATAGCTGATGGCCAGATATGTTAATAAGCCCAGATGGTATCAGAAGAACCACCCCATCAAAACCAGCCTTACTCACCCACTCTCAGACTCATGAGTTAAATTAGGGCTTATTGCTTTAAGCCATTTTGATCTGGGGCAGTTTGTTACACAATATTCTGTACAAAAGGTTACTGAAACAGTGGACAGTAAGGGAGGGTAACAATGATATTTTTTGTTCCATAAACTAGCAATCACCAACCATAGATAAGTATCAGAATCACCTACAAAGCTTTTAAAAGTATACTCAGATCCATCTCTGACCTATAAAATCAACTGCTTGTTCTGGAGACACAGTAAGTATTTGGTGTAAGGGACCCGACATGCAATAAATTGGGGATCCACTGATTTAGGCATATTGTCTTGACAATTAGAAGGGAATATTTCTAAAATATTTATTTATTTTCTCACTAATGTGCCAATAAAGAAAACCAGTTAAGTTTTATGGTATGCCTTAATTATCCTTACAGCTATGATTTATTTTCCTAACCTGTGAATACTATTCATGTAAGCCATGGACTGAAAAGTCAGAGGATCATAGGCAATAATGGACTTGAAAATCCTTTTCTTGGAAAATGTACCTGGTAACAAGATAAGCAATAATTTCCATCTTCTTGATAAAGGTGAAAAAAGGATATGGATGCATTTAATCTGGACTGTAAGACTGACACAAGCTCCCTTTCTGAAGAAAGAAGCTAGTGAACCAAAAGCCCAAACAACCTCTTCCCAAAACAGAGAAGTATCATCTTTACTGCCAAATGTCCTATTCCTCAAATATAATAGCATTACACCTTGTGTTTTTTCCCCTGCTGTGCCGTCTGTCTGGATCTCTTCTCATGGATGGCTCCTTCTAAGCATACAGAACTCAGAGTGGTCTTCTGTCACCTCGCTATAAAGATATCCCTGTCCACCTCTCTCTACCACAACTATACCTCTCTATTCAATTACATTTTTTTATTTCCTTCAGAAATATTAACATTGAAAGGGTGATTACATGTGTGGTATATCTATGGTCAAGTTGAGCATTAACAGGATATAATACTGGAGAAAAACCTATTCCGCTTATGATTAGCTAACAAGCCTTACTATTGGTCAGGCGAGCAGAAACTGTAGTATCAAGGCCAGTTAGACTTTACCTGAACTCACCAGTGAAATTCATGCTTTTCTTGTACTGCATTCTCAACTCTTCATTGTATGCAATATTCTTAATTGAATTTAAAAAAAACGTTTTTAAGGTATAAGGCAAGATCAACTAGGCATGAAGATGCTGCAGATATGCTCAATAGTCTATGACACACTCCTAAGGCTGTAGTCCTTATTTAATGTACTGTGATTCTCAGTATATACTAGGGGCAGAACGTGGTGCTAGACAGTTGCACCACAGTAGCTATAAGGAAACCTGAGAACTCTTTCTGGTTCTAGTGCTAGCCAACTGTGCAATTATGGAAAAATCATTTAACTTCCCTTTCTCCATCTGCAAAATAATAGGAGAACTGGTTGATCTCAAATTAGTCTGTATTGTATCAATGCTTTCCCCAGCATTTGGCCTTGAACCCTTTCTGGTAGTTTATTTTTCATTGGCTCTGATAACAGCACACTCCTTTTGTAAGGGAACAGCAAGAAGTGGCAGAAAGATCATGGGTTTTGGAATCAAACAGACTTGTGTTTGAATCCCAGCTTTGCCCTTCCTGGCTTCGGGATCTTGGCCAATTTTCTTAAACCTTGCCAAGTGTTCGTTCACTCAGAATGTCTTTCTCACAGGGTTTCGGGGGGAAATGAAATACATGGAAAATTCTTGAAAACATTACATTCAGTTCTAAATAAATGCTAAGTTCCTTTCATCTGGTTCTTTTTGTATCTAACCTAAGTTCTCACTCTGTCTCCATCAGGGCTTTTTCTTTCTCTACTCATCCTTAACTACAAATATTTCACCAGTTCAGTCATACAGTCTTCTCTTGGGGTCAGCTCTTCTTTTCTTTTAAATAATTAGATTTATTGTATTTCCAGGAAATATCAATTGCAAAAAATATTGACAATGTTTGAAGAAAAGCAACAGAAAGCCAAAATAATCCTTGTATGTAGATTAAAATAGTTGAACCATAATCAATAAAGTGTCCCAAACCCCCTATAATTATTCCACAAAATATTGTAACAATTGGCAAATTTTTATATTTAATAACAGATTTACTCTCTCTGAATATTTTCATATTAATTTAAGGGAATAATTCCTAGAAATTTACCAAATCTATATATTTATAGAATGTTAGAAGTTTTTAAATAAGTAGAAAACAAACACATTTAATCAATACAGATATTTTAGCATATTAAATAACAATAAAACATACTTGGGTGTCTTTATAATATGTCCATTTAGCTAGGCCAAACTGCCTTTACCAGAAATCCTTTTCCTACTAATTTCCCATTAAGATGGGTCATAAGAGAGATTCTTGTGCATGATACAGTCATCCCTCAGTATCTGTGGGGGACTGATTCCAGGACCCCCAAGGATACCAAAATCCTCAGATACTCAAATACCCTATATAAAGTGGTGTAGTGTTTGCCTATAACCTATGTATAGCCTCATATATTTAAAAATATCTCTAGATTACTTATAATACCTATTACAATGTAAATACAATGTAAATAGTTGTAAATACAAAGGAAATGCTATGTAAATAATTGCCAGTGCTGTAAATTCAACTTTTGATGTTTGGAAATTCTGTAATTTTTTTTTCCAAAATTTTCAGTCTGTTGTTGGTTGACTTCTTGGATGTGGAACCCTAGAATCCAGGAATATGGAGGGTAGACTGTATTTGAAAGACAGAAGTGAAGCAACAGCCATTTTGTAGATCACACATACTGCTATTTAATTATTTGCTCATCTTATTAGTGTGACACAGCTGCTGACCCCTAAAATATTCCACCTTCCCTAGGATCTTCCTTCAGCTTCTCTGACTCTTGGTCCAGGTAGGTGTGTTCAGTAAAAGTGTACAATTTCAAAAGATACAAATGCTGCTTAGGTCTATGGTGAAAGTATATGGATGAAGCATGAATTTCCTTGGGTGGGGATGAGGACTGAACTGGGACAACCTATGAGAGCTGAGATAGTTGGAAATAAATATGCTGCTTTTACCTCCTGGGTGTCTATATCTCTGAACAAATGCCAGCTGTCACCATCAGTAAACCTTACTTGCTGCACTTCCTAGTAGATGGAATAAACAAACTGATTCTCAGGGAGACAAAGAGAAAAGAGTCCATATGAGGTCTTGAGTAGTGATCCAAGGCAGATTCATTCAAGGCTCACCAGTGTTTTGAGACATTCTACTTACTGGCGTTCAGGGCTGATTCATGTTGTCAGGTTTATTGAGCATAATCTCCTACCTGTTGCCACTTTCTCTTATTAGCAACAATAAAATCTACAAATACAAAAGGGAAACAACAATAATAGAAAATAATATAGGCAAGATTTCACTCAGGGACATAAGATAACACAATCAGTTCTCCTGGATTTTCAGCTTGCTAACTCACGCTACAGATCTCAAGTCTTACCCCTTAATATACATACAGTACATCTATCTATCTATCTATCTATCTATCTATCTATCTATCTATATATATACAGGTTTTTTTTTACATCTTTATTGGAGTTTAATTGCTCTACAATGGTGTGTTAGTTTTTGCTTTATAACAAAGTGAATAAGCCATACACATACATATATCCCCATATCTCCTCTCTCTTGCGTCTCCCTCCCACCCTCCCTATCACACCCCTCTAGGTGGACACAAAGCACCGAGCTGATCTCCCTGTGCTATGTGGCTGCTTCCCACTAGCTATCGATTTTACTTTTGGTAGTATACATATGTCTATACCACTTTGTCCCAGCTTACACTTTCCCATCACCATGTCCTCAAGTCCATTCTCTACGTCTGCATCTTTATTCCTGTCCTGCCCCTAGGTTCTTCAGAACCTTTTTTTTTTTTTTTTAGATTCCATATATATGTATTAGCATACAGTATTTTTTTTTCTCTTTCTGACTTACTTCACTCTGTATGACAGATTTTAGATCCATCCACCTCACTACAAATAACTCAATTTCTTTTCTTTATATGGATGAGTAATATTCCATTGTATATATGTGCTACAACTTCTTTATCCATTCATCTGTTGATGGACACTTAGTTTGCTTCCATGTCCTGGCTATTGTAGAAAGAGCTGCAATGAACATTGTACTACATGACTTTTTTTGAATTATGGTTTTCTCAGGGTATATGCCCAGTAGTGGGATTGCTGGGTCGTATGGTAGTTCTATTTTTAATTTTTTAAGGAAACTCCATACTGTTGTCCATAGTGGCTGTATCAATTTACATTCCCATAAACAGTGCAAGAAGGTTCCCTTTTCTCCACACCCTGTTCAGCATTTATTGTTTATAGATTTTCTGATGATGGCCATTCTGACTAGTGTCAGGTGGTGTCCCATTGTAGTTTTGCTTTGCATTTCTCTAATGATTAGTGATGTTGATCATTTTTTCATGTGTTTGTTGGAAAACTGTACATCTTCTTGGGGAAATGTCTATTTCAGTCTTCTGCCCATTTTTGGAATGGGTTGTTTGCTTTTTGGTATTGAGCTGCATGAGCTGCTCATAAATTTTGGAGATTAATCCTTTGTCAGTTGCTTTGTTTGCAAATATTTTCTCCCATTCTGACAGCTGTCTTTTCATTTTGTTTGAGGTTTCCTTTGCTATGCAAAAGCTTTTAAGTTTCATTAGGTCCCATTTGTTTATTTTTGTTTTTATTTCCATTTCTCTAGGAGGTGAGTCAAAAAGGATCTCCCTGTGATTTATGTCATAGAGCGTTCTGCCTATGTTTCCCACTAAGAGTTTTATACTGTTTGGACTTACATTCAGGTCTTTAATCCATTTTGAGTTTATTTCTGTGTATGGTATTAGAGAGTGTTCTAATTTCATTCTTTTACATGTAGCTCTCCAGGTTCCCCAGCAACAATTAATGAATAGGCTGTCTTTTATCCACTGTATATTCTTGCCTCCTTTAACAAAAATAAGGTGACCATATGTGTGTGGGTTTGTCTCTGAGCTTTCTATCCTGTTCCATTGATCTATATTTCTGTTTTTGTGCCAGTACCATACTCTCTTGATTACTGTAGCTTTGTAGTATAGTCTGAAGTCTGGGATCCTGATTCCTCCAGTTCCGTTTTTCTTTCTACAGATTGCTTTGGCTATTCGGAGTCTTCTGTGTTTCCACAAAAATTGTGAAATTTTTTGTTCTAGTTCTGTGAAAAATGCCATTAGTAGTTTGATAGGGATTGCACTGAATCTATAGATTGCTTTGGGTAGTAGAGTCATTTTTCAAAATGTTCATTCTACCAATCCAAGACGATGGTATATCTCCCCATCTTTCTGTACCATCTTTAATTTCTTTCATTGGTGTCCTATAGTTATCTGCATACAGGTCTTTTGTCTCCTTCAGTAGGTGTATTCTGAGGTATTTTATTCTTTTTTTTGCAATGGTAACTGGGAGTGTTTCCTTAATTTCTCTTTCAGATTTTTCATCATTAGTGTATAGGAATGCAAGAGTTTCTATGCACTCACTTTGTATAATACGACTTTACCAAATTCACTGATTAGCTCTAGTAGTTTCTGGTAGCATCTTTTGGCTTCTCTATGTATAGTATCATGTCATCTGCAAACAGTGACATCTTTATTTCTTCTTTTCCAATTTGGATTCCTTTTATTTCTTTTCCTTCTCTGGTTGCTGTGGCTAAAACTTGCAAAACTATGTTGAATAATAGTGGTGAGAGTGGACAACCTTTTCTTGTTCCTGATCTTAGTGGAAATGTTTTCAGTTTTTCACCATTGAGAATGATGTTGGCTGTGGGTTTGTCATATGTGGTCTTTATTATTTTGAGGGAAGTTCCTTCTATGCCTACTTTCTGCAGAGTTTTTATCAAAAATGAATTTTGTCAAAAGCTTTTTTTGCATCTATTGAGAGGATAATATGGTTTCTATCCTTCAATTTGTTAATATGTGTATCACATTCACTGATTTTCATATATTGAAGAATCCTTGTATTCTTGGGATAAACCCCACTTGATCATGGTGTATGATCCTTTTAATGTGCTGCTGGATTCTGTTTGCTAGTATTTTGTTGAGGATTTTTGCATCTATGTTCATCAGTGATATTGGCCTGTAGTTTTCATTTTGTGACACATTTGTCTGGTTTGGAAATTGGGGTGATGGTGGCCTCATAGAAGGAGTTTGGGAATGTCTTCCCCTCTGCTATCTTTTGGAAGAGTTTGAGAAGGATAGGTGTTAGCTCTTCTCTAAATGTTTGATAGAATTTTCCTGTGAAGCCATCTGGTCCTGGGCTTTTGTTTGTTAGAAGATCTTTAATCTCAATTTCAGTGCTTGTGATTGGTCAGTTCATATTTTCTATTTCTTCCTGGTTCAGTCTCAGCAGCTTGTGCATTTCTAAGAATTTGTCCATTTCTTCCAGGTTGTCCATTTTATTGGCATACAGTTGCTTGTAGAAATCTCTTATAATCTTTTGTATTTCTGCAGTGTCAGTTGTTACATCTCCTTTTTCATTTCTAATTCTATTGATTTGAGTCTTCTCCCTTTTTTTCTTGATGAGTCTGGCTAATGGTTTATCAAATTTATTTATCTTCTCAAAGAACCAGCTTTTACTTTTATTGATCTTTGTTATTGTTTCCTTTATTTCTTTTTAATTTATTTCTGATCTGATCTTGATGATTTCTTTCCTTCTGCTAAATTTGGGGGTTTTTTGTTCTTCTTTCTCTAATTGCTTTAGGTGCAAAGTTAGGTTGTTTATTTGAGATGTTTCCTGTTTCTTAAGGTATGATTGTATTGCTATAAACTTCCCTCTTAGAACTGCTTTTGCTGTATCCCGTAGGTTTTGGGTTGTTATGTCTCCATTGTCATTTGTTTCTAAGTATTTTTTGATTTCCCCTTTGATTTCTTCAGTGATCACTTCGTTATTAAGTAGTGTATTGTTTAGCCTCCATGTGTTTGTGTTTTTTACAGATCTTTTCCTGTAATTGATATCTAGTCTCATACATAGCGTGTGGTTGGAAAAGATACTTTATACGATTTCAATTTTCTTAAATTTGCCAAGGCTAGATTTGTGACCCAATATATGATCTATCCTGCAGAATGTTCCATGAGCACTTGAGAAAAATGTGTATTCTGTTGTTTTTGGATGGAATGTCCTATAAATATCAATTAAGTCCATCTTGTGTAATGTATCCTTTAAAGCTTGTGTTTCCTTATTTATTTTCATTTTGGATGATCTGTCCATTGGTGAAAGTGGGGTGTTAAAGTCCCCTACTATGATTGTGTTACTGTCAATTTCCCCTTTTACGGCTGTTAGCATTTGCCTTATGTATTGAGGTGCTCCTCTGTTGGGTGCATAAATATTTATAATTGTGATATCTTCTTCTTGGATTCATCCCTTGTTCATTATGTAGTGTCCTTCTTTGTCTCTTGTAATAGTCTTTGTTTTCAAGTCTATTTTGTCTGATATGAGAATTGCTACTCCAGCTTTCTTTTGATTTCCATTTGAATGGAATATCTTTTTCCATCCCCACACTTTCAGTCTGTGTCCCTAGGTCTGAAATGGGTCTCTTGTAGACAGAATACATATTGGTCTTGTTTTTGTGGCCATTCAGCCAGTCTATGTCTTTTGCTTGGAGCATTTAATCCATTTACATTTAAGGTAGTCATCTATATGTATGTTCCTATTACCATTTCTTAATTGTTTTGGATTTGTTATTGTAGGTCTTTTCCTTCTCTGATTCCTGCCTAGAGAAGTTCCTTTAGCATTTGTTGTAAAGCTGGTTTGGTGGTGCTGAATTCTCTTAGCTTTGCTTGTCTGTAAGGTTTTAATCTCTCCATTGAATCTGAATGCGATCCCTGGTGGTTAGAGTAATCTCTGTTGCAGGTTTTTCCCTTTCATCACCTTATATATGTCCTGCCACTCCCTTCTGGCTTGCAGAGTTTCTGCTGAAATATCAGCTGTTAACCTTATGGGGATTCCCTTGTATGTTACTTGTTGTTTTTCCCTTGCTGCTTTTAATATTTTCTCTTTTTATTTAATTTTTAATTTTTTGATTAATATGTGCCTTGGCATGTTTCTCCTTGGATTTATCCTGTCTGGGACTTTCTGTGCTTCCTGGACTTGATTGACTTTTTCTTTTCCCATATTAGGGAAGTTTTCAACTATAGTTTCTTCAAATATTTTCTCGTCCCTTTCTTTTTCTCTTCTTCTTCTGGGACCCCTATAATTCGAATGTTGGAGTGTTTAATATTTTCCCAGAGGTCTCTGAGACTGTCCTCAATTCTTTTCATTTTTTTTCTTTATTCTGCTCTGTGGTAGTTATTTCCACTATTTTAACTTGCAGATCACTTATCCATTCTTCTGCCTCAGTTATTCTGCTATTGATTCCTTGTAGATAATTTTTAATTTCATTTATTTTGTTGTTCATCATTGTGTGTTTGCTGTTTAGTTCTTTTAGTTCCTTGTTAAAACTTTCTTGTATTTTCTCCAATCTATTTCCAAGATTTTTGATCATCTTCACTATCATTACTCTGAATTCTTTTTCAGGTAGGCTTCCTATTTCCTCCTCATTTGTTTGGTCAGGTGGGTTTTTGCCTTGCTCCTTCATCTTCTGTGTGATTCTCTGTCTTCTCATTTTGCTTAACTTACTGTGTTTGGGGTCTCCTTTTCACAGGCTGCATGTTCATAGTTCCCATTGTTTTTGGTGTTGCCCCCAATGGCTAAGGTTGCTTCAGTGGATTGTGTAGGCTTCCTGGTGAAGGGGACTGGTGCCTGTGTTCTGGTGGATGAGGCTGGATCTTGTCTTTCTGGTGGGCAGGACTGCATCCAGTGGTGTGTTTTCAGGTATTTGTGACCTTATTATGATTTTAGGCAGCCTCTCTGCTAATGGGTGGGGTTGTGTTCCTGTCTTTCTAGTTGTTTGGCATAGGGTGTCATGCACTGTCGCTTGCTGGTCTTGAGTGGAGCTGGATCTTAGCATTGAGATGGAGATCTCTGGGACAGCTTTTGCTATTTGATAGTGCATGGAGCCGGGAAGTCTCTGGTGGACCAATGTCCTGAACTCAGCCCTCCCGCCTCATAGGCACAGGCCTGACACCCGGCCCAAGCACCAAGACCCTGTCAGCCACATGGCTCAGAAGTAAAGGGAGAAAAAATAAAATAGAAAGAAAGAAAATAAATAAAGTTAATAAAATAAAAAATAAAATACACTTATTAATGGAAAATAAAATAAATTAAAAATTATTTTTAAAAAGAAGAGAGCAACCCAACCAAAAAACAAATCTACCAATAGTAACAAGCGCTAAAACTATATTAAACAAACAAAGAAACAAGCAAAAACTGGACAGACAGAACCCTAGGACAAATGGTAAAAGCAAAGCTATACAGACAAAATCACACAAAGAAGCATACACATACACACTTACAAAAAAAGAAAAAGGAAAACATATTATATATCTATATATTTTAAAAAGGAAGAGAGCAACCAAATTAATAAACAAATCTACCAATGATAATAAACTCTAAATACTAAACTAAGATAAACATAAAACCAGAAACACATTAGATGCAGAAAGCAAACCCCAAGTCTACAGTTACTCCCAAAGTCCACTGCCTCAACTTTGGGATGATTTGTTGCCTATTCACATATTCCAGAGATGCAAGGTACATCAAGTTGATTGTGGAGATTTAATCCACTCTTGAGGCTGCCTGGGAGAAATTTCCCTTTCTCTTCTTTGTTTGCACAGCTCCTGGGGTTCAGCTTTGGATTTGGCCCCACCTTTGTGTGTAGGTCACCTGAGAGCCTCTGTTCTTCACTCAGACAGGACAGGGTTAATGTAGCAACTGAGTAGGGGGCTCTGGCTCACTCAGGAGGAGGGGAGGGAGTGGTACAGATGCTGGGTGAGCCTGCAGCAGCAGAGGCTGGCATGACATTGCAACAGCCTGAGGCATGCCATGTGTTCTCCCAGGGAAGTTGTCCCTGGATCATGGGACCCTGGGAGTGGCGGACTGCATAGGCTCCCGGGAGGGTATGTGTGGATAGTGCTCTGTGCTTGCACATGGGGTTCTTGGTGTCTGCAGCAGCAGCAGCCTTAGCATTTCATGCCCATCTCTGGTGTACACGCTGATAGCTGCAGCTCATGCCTGTCTCTGGAGCTCATTTAGGCGGTGCTCTGAATCTCCTCTCCTCACGCACCCTGAAACAATGTTCTCTTGTCTCTTATGCAGTTCCACATTTTTTCCCAGACTCCCTCACAGCTAGCTGTGGTGCACTAGCCCCCTTCAGGCTGTGTCACACAGCCAACCCCAGTCCTCTCCCTGGGATCTGACCTACAAAGCAGGAGCCTCAGCTCCCAGCCCCACACCCCACCATGGTGGGTGAGCAGACAAGCCTCTCAGGCTGGTGAGTGCTGGTCAACACCGATCTTCTGTGCAGGAATCTCTCCACTTTGCCCTCTGCTACCCTGTTGCTGCACTCTCCTCCGTGGCTCTAAAGCTTCCCCACCCACCCATACCCTGTCTCCACCAGTGAAGGGGCTTCTTAGTGTGTGGTAACTTTTCCTCCTTCACAGCTCCCTTCCTGAGGTGCAGGTCCTGTCCCCATTCTTTTGTCTCTGATTTTTTTTTTTTTTTTTTTTTTTTGGTATGCGGGCCTCACTGTTGTGGCCTCTCCCGTTGCGGAGCACAGGCTCTGGACGCGCAGGCTCAGCGGCCATGGCTCACGGGCCCAGCCGCTCCACGGCATGTGGGATCCTCCCAGACCGGGGCACGAACCCGTGTCCCCTGCATCGGCAGGCGACTCTCAACCACTGCGCCACCAGGGAAGCCCTGTCTCTGATTTTTCTTTTTTCTTTTGCCCTACCCAGGTACTTGGGGAGTTTCTTTCCTTTTGGGAAGTCTGAGGTATTCTGCCAGCATTCACTAAGTGTTCTGTAGGAGTTGTTCCACATGCAGATGTATTTCTGATGTATCTGCAGGGAGGAAGATGATCTCCACGTCTTACTCCTTCGCCATCTTGAAGGTCTCCCCCCTGGGTCAGCTCTTCTTAAGTGATAATTTTTCATGACTCCTGCTATAACTCTGCTGATTACTTCTAAATAAATATTGCCAGAGTAAACCTTTCATTTGAACTATAATCACAAAGTTGACTACCTTCCAGTCATCATGCTATAACCACCCAAATGATTCTTCAAATCTGTCACAGACAACAGAAAACATCATAAAGCTACTCCCATTCTTTTGTTTGCTATTTTAGTTTGATAGTGCCACCATGCCCCCCTCCAGAATTGAAACTTCAGAATCATCTTTAATTCTTCCATGTTTTTCTTCCCCCTACATCCAATAAATCACCATGACTCTCCTAGCTCCATGCAATTATATCTCTCATTCTCCTTTTCAATTGCACTATTCATCTACTGCTGTATATTAATCACAACTCTTCCAACTTTAAGTTATACAGAATCAAATGCAAACCAGTTGAAATCCAACTCCAAGTATGAAAACCTTTTTTATTTTTTAGTTTCATAAATCAATGTAACAGAAAATTCTAAGTGCTGGATTTTCCTTCAAGCAAGTCTAAATCCAGACACCCAAAGCTATTACCAAGACTCTTCCTTTGCATTTCTCACTTATGCTTTCCTCTTCATTGACAATTCTTAGGTAGACTTTCCCCAGGTGGTAGCACAGATATTAATAGCAGCACTAGGAACACATCAAATGAATAACAAGGATCCCCAAAAGTAAGAGTCTCACTCAAATAGGTTTAATGAGTTCCCCCAAATAATTCTGATTGGTTCTGCTTATTTATCATATTTGCCTCTACTTTAGACAATGAAATAGATACATGGTGACTAGGAAGGCTGCTTTATCAAAATCACAGGGAGTATGCCAAAGAAGGGTCTTCATTTACCTCCAATTCTTGCTACTCTAATCCATCTTCCCTGTTGAAGAGTGAGTTAGTCCAGAGGTGTTACTCCTTCCACATGAAAACAGAAGTATTACAGGGCACTAAACACTTCCTTTTTCCCCACCCACCCCCGCCCCCACAAAAAAATAACTCCACTAACATAATACAGTTTATGAAATTCCTCTACTGAAAAATATTTGAGAGCCTTTAGATTTCAGTTGGAAAAATATCTTTAATTGCATTCAGGTCAACTATTTCACCAACAAATATTTTAAAATTCCTATTTTATTACTGGCACTATTCTAGATACTAGAGATACAGACTGACAAAGTATACAAAACGCCTACCCTGATAGAGATCATACTTGATGGAACAGTGCAACTTTACCAACCTTTACACTTTCCATGATTTATTCTCTCAATCTTTGGGGGAACTCTCTATCTTTAATTGTATTATCCTCTCCAACCAAAGTCTCTATGTTTCTCTTACCAATTTATCTCTTAAAATATGTTAATTAATTTTTGTTGCATAACATCAACTTCAAAATCTCAGTAGCTTACTGCAAGAAACATGTATTTGTGGTTCAGCTGGATTTGGTACTAGGCTGCAGACTGGTTTCAGGACTGCTCCACTTTTCTCACTTGGGGGCTAGTGACTAACTGGCATGTTTTTCTCATGGAGATGACAGAAGTCCAAGGAGCCAAAAATAATCATACCAGTTCATATAATGTTCACTAGCATTCCACTGGTCAAAGCAAAACATAACCAGCCCAATATCATTGGGGTAGGCTGATACACTCCATGTACTCTAGAGAGAAAGACTGCCATCATATATTAAAGGACAAGGATACACAATTCTATTATACAGAAGGGAATGATAAATTGGAAGAAATATCAAGTCAACTACAAAATCCCATTTTTCAAGACCTAGCTAACATAGCAACTTCCTCATGAAAACATTTCCTATCCTTCAATCAGAAATTTTCTTCTACGTCTCCATAGCACGTTGAGCCTTGATCAGTGTTCAATCCTTTTGCATGGTATTATAATTAAGTGCTTACAAGTTGTACCTTAAGAAGCGGGACTACAGCTTATTCATTTTGCATTTACCGCAGTGCCTAGAGGAGCCCTTTGCCTATAGCATGCACATAACTATAGCACAGTTGTCAGTAAAATACCATGATCAAGACCTCCAGCTGTGGAGATCCACTGACTCACTGCAGATCCAAGTTCCATACCTAGTAGCTAGGTTTCCTTGATCAAGAACCTCATCCATCTCCCAGCATGTTAAGAAAATAGATAAAGCATTTAAAGTACTACCTAGCTCATAAGAAGAGCACAATCACATATATTCATTATTATAATTTGCTTGTCTAAGGAATGTTGTGTAAGTTTCACTCAAGTTCTAAAATTTTAAATTAGCTGAGTATGATAGTTAATTTTATATATCAACTTGACTGGCCTAACAGATTCCCAGACAGCTGGTAAACTATTATTTCTGGGGTATGTTTGTGAGGGTGTTTCTGGAAGAGATTAACATTTATCTCAGCAGACTGAGTAAAGAGATTCACCCTTACCAACGTGGGTGGGCATCAACCAGTCCATTGGGGACCTGAATGGTAAGTGAAGAAACATTTAACTGTATACTCCTAGAGAACAGAGTCTTTTTTAATAGTTTTATCTTTATGTAGATGCTTAGTCATTCTTTACTATGATAAAGGTGAGGCATAAACACATTGGAATTTTGAAAACTATGTAAGTGCAAGGTAAAATGATCCATATGTTACATTTCTAAAGTGAAATAGTTATTTGAGGATTTATATCAGATTTAATTTATAAGACTTAAATGCATTATTATAAGATGTTGTTCCAGATACAGAACGTGTTTACCATATCTAGTCTAAAAATATAATCCTTCCTGAAGCCTTCTAAAGTCAACGTGCTAGATGGCTTTCTTTGTTCTTTCATTTAAATTCTATCCAGAAAGTCGTTTCAGTAAACTTGCTATAACTGCAATTCTAGGTGTAAAATATTACTGAAATTGAAAATGAAACACATGTTGTTTATTTATAAACTTACATGTGTAGGCAACATTTGCATAAAATGATTTAAAGTCAAGAACTGCAATCTAACTGGTATTCTTAATGAACAATAAAAACAGTCCAGGAGTCAAATGGGGGGTATGTGTGTGTGTGAAGGGACAAACAGATTATAAAACTATGTAAAAATAGATATGAAACGCTGAGATTTTTCAATAATGCAAAAAAATTATTGACTCTTTTTGGAAATGCATTCTTAATCTGTAGACATTAGTCATAATTAGTGGGTTTGTGTGGTATGTGTATATCACAGTCAGCATACCCAAACCTTTGTGGTTTTTTTTTTTCTTTTGGTTTAGTTTTATATCATTTTTGAAAAATTACTCTTCATTTTTGCAAAAGCTTGAGGTTTGGGGAATGGTGGGGAATGATTTGAAAATTCTGAGTATGAGAACTGGAGAGAAGGGACCAAACACATTCTCTGGGAAAAGAGTGAGATTTTGTTCACCTTCTTGGGAATAAGGTGAGAGGTGCAGTGGCTTCTTCAGCCACCTAGATAATCTACTAGGTAAAGCTTCCAGATCAGAGAGATTCAAGATTTACTCCCAGGTGATGACATTAAAGTATGACAGTTAACACTTTTGAGTTTTTACTGTGTGGTAAGCACTTTCATTACATGATTTCATTTCATTGCAACACTGTTATGGCATAAATTGCATCCCCCCAAAGTTCACTAATTTAAGCTTTAACCACCATGTGACTATATTTGAAGATAGGACCTTTAAGAAGGTAATTAAGGTTAAACCAAATCATTAGTGTGGAGCCCTAATTAAATAGGCTTATGTCCTTATAAGAAGAGGAGGAGACACCAGGAGTGCCTGTGTACAGATTAAAGGCCATGTGAGAACACAGTGAGAAGGTGGCCATCTACAATGCAGGAAGAGAGTTTTTACCAGAAACCAGATCAGACTTCACCTTGATTGTGGACTTCCAGCCTCTAAAATTGAGGAAAATGTTATTGACCATATCTGAAGTATAGTTTCAGAATTTTCTTAAATGTATCATGTTAATTTTTATGTAAATACCATTATTTTATTAGTATGAGTATGATGTAAAATTTGCTTTCTTTTCAGGAATAAGCATAATTCATTATTTTGGCAGTTTTGAAGTAAAATACACAAGTGATTATTACTGTGGGAAAGTAAATTTCTGTGTTTATGTCACCTAGTCTATAATATGCTGTTATGATAACCTGAGCAAACTAATACAAACACCATTGAGAGAATGCTATTATTATCCACACTTTACAATCAGGAATGAGTCTTTGAGAAATGAAGTACTTTTGTTTACAGTTATTGAGGAGATGGCAAGGCACACCTTGAACCCAGGTTGTCTTATTCTTGAAATCATGGCAGATAAATTGCTTCACAAGTCTGCCACTCTGATACAGGCAGTAATGTGCAGTAGTATATTTTCATTCTATTTGTTCATTATGATATTGCACCCACATAAAGTTTTCTGTCATTACATAAAAATTCAGCAAGTAAATTCTACTTTCTTTGGTAATCCTAGATATAGTAAGCTTTCTTTAGTCACCTAAACAATGTTCTAGCTTGCCACATAAATTAGGCTTGCAATGAACTAGCTGGTTAATGTTGGTAACATAATTTACAAATAGTGGGGCTTAGAGTCATACTTTCTAAGTACTTATATAAAATTTTTAAAAAAACTCTCAATATTTTATCAAATGAATAATTGGAAATATTTGAGTTTCAATGAATTGTAATTTATTCCATTTATATTCTGCATGTGCTCATATTAAATAAAAGCTAATTAGGTATTTCTGAGACATATGAAGGTAAGCCTTTGAGAAAACTATGGCAAATGAAAGTGACTTGCAGCAATTACATCTTCTTATTTGCCTGATTCAAGATTAATAAAATGGACCAGTTTATCAATGAAGCATTTTATCAATAATGTGAATTATTATGTGAAAGGCATGGACTTACATACTAGAAAAGGTTTTTTAGAGAGTTATTTTCTATTCTGCGGGGTTTTTAAAATATAAAACTAGAAAACAGTTTAGATGTAGAAATGCCTAGAAATATATTTTTTAAAATTTCATTACTGTACTACCAATTATTTATATACAGTAATTTTCAAATACTTTCAACTGACAAATAATTATTGAAGGCATACAGTGCTTTTCACACATGTACCTTCACAGACACAAATGTCAGGCAACCTCACATAGGTCCCTTGATATTAAAGTCATCACTTCTCCACCCAAAACATTTATGTACTCTCCTTCCTTAGACCATAAAATTCAGACTTTTTCTTTCTCAGATTTACCACAACTCACTTTACTTCTTTAAGTTTTTTCTTTCCTCAAAATTGGCTGCAGGTAAACAATTGTCTCCATCCCTCTTTCTCTTTTTTATTTCCTTCTTAGGAGCTTAATATTAAGTATGATGGAGAATCAGAAATGACAGCCACATAATAAACACTATAAAATTAAAAGAGATTCCTAAACTATCATAAAATTGTTGAATTAACAAACCCTCGTTCTTCTTGCTGACTTACTACTTTAGATGACAAGGAAGTCCAATGCCCACTTACTTTTCTTTTTCAATTTTAAAAATATATGTAATTCACATCTCTGCATCTACAATTACTCTCCTCTATTATCAAGAAGTAGCACTAGAATTACTCTTTTATTTCTATAAAAATATTTTTAAAATAGTTAAACTTACATTTTAAAAAGTTTTTTTAGAGGGAAAAACCAGTTTTCAGAAGCTTGGGAGGGGCTGAGAGGAGTGGAGATGTCATGGCTTTAGTCAACACTCTGTCCATATATGAGATTCAGTCATGTCTCTGTGTCTGGCAGCCTGCTCCAGAACTCTATTGTAATAATCCCCTGAGAAGCATCTTGGGAGAGAGCTCATCATAAAGGAAGAGTCAGGCAGTCAAGCTTGGCTTAGTAAAAAAAACTTTCATTATCAGCCAAGAGAAGCAATTCTGAGTACAGCATGATGTTCATCACTCATATTTGTCTTTGAGCCTAAACACCCATGGATTCTGTCTGAGTCCTATTAGGGGAAGAGAGACACAAGTAAAAAAATAGAATGACTGTTTTTCAGTTAACACTTTATAAGATATTGTGACATCAACTACTTTGATACATTTTTGTAAGTGGCAGAATAAAGGTTTGTTTCCTCTTGTGTAGATAACACAGTATAGATTAAAGTGTTGAAAGTACTCAGTACACTATGACTTGGAACCACCTGACAGTCAGTGGTCCATCAATAGTAATAGGGTCTAACAGGAGATAGTATTATTCCAAAGCAATGGTTTATCCATGTGAACCACAGACACTCTTCTGTGGGTGGAAAGGGGAGGGGAGAGATTATTTTAATGAATTAGCTCATGTGATTGTGGAGGCTTGGTGAACCCAAAATCTGCAGGATAGTTCAGCAGGCTGGAGACCCAAGAAATAGTTGCAGTTCAAGCCTCAAAACAGTCAGCTGACAGATTCTTTTCTTTTTCAGAGAGGTCAGTCTTTGTTCTATTAAGGCCTTCAACTGATTCAATGAGTCCCATTCACATTATGGAAGGTAATCTGCTTTACTCAGAGTCTACCAATTTAAATGTTAATCTCAACCAAAAACACTTTCACAAAAAGCATCTAAAGTAATGATTGCCCAAATATCTGAGAATTGTGGTTTAGTCAAATTGACACATCAAATTAACCATCATAGTGCCTTTCCTCAATGATTATTTCTGCATATCCCCAAGTACCATATGTACACTCAAAGCAAGTCCTATAGGCTACTGCATGCAGAATTATCACCACTATCATGGCCTTCTATACTGGCACTTTCTGCGCGCACACACACACACACACACACACACACACACACACACACGGTTGGTTCCATTTTTCTAGAGAATCGGGACCAATACAGACATTTTCTTTTATATGGTAGGCAGAATAATGGCCAACCAAAGATATTCATGTCTTAATTCCCAGAACCTATGGATATGGCAAAAGGGACTTTGCAAATATGATTATGTTAAGGATAGCAAGATGAGAAGATTATTCTGTATTACTCAGGCAGGCCCAATGAGATCACAGGGCTCTGCACAAGTAAATAAAGGGGCAGGAGAATTAGAATTAAAGATGGAGATGTGATGACTAGAAGCAGAGATTGGAATAATACAATTGTTGGCTGGTGGCCACATGTCAAGAAATGTGTGTAACCTCTAGAAGTTGGAAAAAGCAGGGAAACAGATCCTCATCTAGACCCTCTAGAAATAATGCAGTCCTACCAATACTTTGATTTTAGCCCCATGAAATTCATTTCACTTCTGACCTCCAGAGCTATATGAGAATTAATTTTTGTTGTTTTAAGACACTAAGCTTATGGTGGTTTCTTACAGCAGCAAGACACTAATACGATAGAAATGCTGCCATAGCAGATGAGAAAGAAAGCATCCAAAAAGTAAAGAAGGAAGGAAGGGAGGGAGGGAGGAAAAAATCATGGAACTGAGAATGGTATGAGACAAAGAAAGGGTGAGTGAGAAGAAAGGATAGGTAAGAAGAGGACCAGGATAGACAATATGACTACCAATGCTTGCTTTAAAGTAATAGCATTAGTTTTAGTTTCATAGAAGTTGAGCTATCCTTTAATGATTTCAAAGCGCTTATAGCTATCCCTACTTTCTCTGAAGGTTATAATCCCTGGTATACTCAATGAGAACTTAACAATGCATTTTCCATTATTGCTTCCTTGTTTAAAATATATAAATATTGTATCTATTATTAATAATTCAAAAGTCAATTTAAAAAACACAACAACTATTTCTTGCGGCAAAATATACTGCAATTTGTGTAATGATTTTATTTTGTATGTAAGCAAGAATTTTCCTAAAATTTAAACAATAATGACATAGTTTTAATATGCAAAATTCTACAATTTAACATACAAAGATGTATTTTCTCTATTTGTATACTTAATACCTCAAGGACATTTCATCATGTCACAAATAGTTCTAACTTCTGCTGTCTTTGCTGTAGCTATTTAGCAATTTTGAAATCTTTTCAACTCCATAAAATGTTGGGCCTGAGGAATAGCTTTTCATCAGATTAGTAATGATCCCTGTATTTTTCAACTCTTCATTTTTATGGTATTTTATCTCTTTATATTCTTAAGAAAAAGTAGTTCAAGAATTTCATTATATTGTAATATGAAAACAAACACAATTTCTGCTTATCTAATGCTCTTGAAAATTGATTTAAGTCAAGATCTGGAACTCAGAATGGTATTACAGTTTTAAATACTATTTCCAAAGACTTCTTTAAGGTGGATAGAGAGGAGTTTAGGTAGTAGAGTGAGTAGAATGGTAAAGTGAAAGCAAGTGGGAATATATTATCACAGCGGAATGATTAATAGATTGATATTTACTATGTATTTATTCTGAAAAGCTGATATTTTACAATATTTACATATTACTATGGCAGGCAGTTTTGGTCCTGTGGCACAAAGGGCAAAGAAATTCTGACTTCCTAACTGCAAGGAAGTCAGAATTTTCTTTCTCAAAGAAGAGATTCTTTGTTCCCAAACAGGAATTGCTTTTTATTTCTCCTCTTCTGTTGACTATGTATGAAAGCAACAATATCATCTAAAGCATAAAATTGGAAGTTTTTGGTGGTCATCATCAGATCTGATTACAAATATAAGAATTCTCTCTTCTTTCCATGCACATGTAGACTTGTCATTAGTGCTTGTCATCTTTCAGACACATCATAAGACTGTGCCTCCTACCTCCTAGGAAGTTAAGTGTGACTGTGACATGACATACAAATAAATAGTAATATAGGCCACTTCCAAGCAGAAGCATTAAGAGCCAGTAAATGAGTTATTCTGTCCAATCTTCCCGTGTAGGTGATATTGAAGCATGTGTCAAGATGGAAGCCCCCTGCAAACACACTTTGGACACAGTAATTTAAATGGTAATTCATGTGTTGCTTATTATAGCAGTACATATATTAGCACATCCAAACAGAAACATAGCTCAAATTCAGATAGTATTATGCTTATTGTTTCATAATAAATGTTATAATATCTTGGGAGACACTCTTCATGGTCTCTCATATGTTTGCATATCTGTGAGCAGAGATACTTATTGCCCTTTTCCTATCTTTTCAAGGATATATGTATAGCAAACAGCCTTGAAAGACAGAAACAGTGTGTCCCTTTGGGCCAAAGTGCAGGGAAGAAGCCCATTAGAAAGGATTCAGATCCCCTGAACTTGGAGTTAATCAGTTATGAAGCAAAACCACTGCATGAGCAGTATCAACTGGGTACCTCTTTTTTATATTCATGAGACCTGTAGAGCAAGGGGAACCACGGAACCAAGGTAATGATGATATTCATGCAACCTGTGGTACTGTGTGCAATAAAGTTTTCATCTCCCTACCCAGAAGTTTTGCATATTTTGCCAGAGTCTGCAGCTAACTTATTAGTTAGAAATAGTCAAAATCTCAGACCCTTTCAAAGTACTTGACCTGAGATTAGAAATTTTTTAAAAATGAGAATACAGAAATTAAGCTATATTGTGAAATTAAAAAAAGAGTAAAGATGATAAGAATAAATCTGAAACAGGAGGTACTTTCATACAAACACTTTAGCACAGTGGTCCTCATAGGACTTAGAAGCTTGCAATTATATAGCAGAGTGCATTACATACCATGTGATCAATAACTATATGACTTGAATTAAGTAACTCAATTATTTTCTCCCTCAAGAGGGAAGTAACTCAGGTTTGTTGCCTTAAGTTATAACAGAATTTCAATTTCTCTGTACAATTTATGCATATGGTTGCATGTGATTGTCTTGGATTCATAAAAATAATGGTAAATCACAACAACATTTTAGTCCATGGACCACACTGCAGATACAGTTTGATTTTTGCTAACACTAGTAACAAGAAAAGTCTACAGTCAAAAAAAAGATTTCCACAGGCTTACTATGCTGATTTACATATCCCTAAATCTCAATAATTAGCATGAAACACATTAATCAATTGACTATTAATATTTAAAATTTTTAATAATACTAAAACACACGGAAGGCTATCAGAGAGAAAGAATGGCCTCAAGCTATTGTCTGGAAATTTAAAGAGTATAAATTGCAATAAAAACATTAATAAAGATGATTGGTGGAATTTATAAAAGCCCCTTTAAAATTTCCAAAATCTTTGCATATATTATTTAAAATATTCTTTATAGTAAATCTGTGAATTATAGCCAGCATTACAGTACCCATTTGCAGATATAGAAAGGCTCTGCTAGTTTAAAAACAGGTTTTAATTAGCAACAGGGCTTCCTGAGTCATAGCTCATTTTCTTGCTACTATATAACATTAACTCCCTGCATATCTATGAGATATGTCACATAGATACCTTGTATAGTTGAACTACTATTACCTATGTGTTCACTAAGTATCTTAGATCAAGATGGCCGACAATTAAATTCTGAAGAATTGAATGATTCTTTTCTTACCATCAACATTAAAATGAGTTTCCAAATGAAAAATAAAGTAAAATGCTGTCTAAGATGTGCAAGAAGAATTGTGCACCATCCAAAGACTCAGCTACCTAATATTTAATAAACCTCTTCAGGAACTCTTCAGTCTCGGGAGTAGTGGAGAGGACACAGGGGATGCATAGCATTTTACAGTGTGCTAAAGGCATTAGTCATTGAAAACAGTCCAAACTGCTCACCCTGTTGGGCAGCTATGATAAACAAGGAAGCCTACTGGTTTTAAAGATATGTTTTAGATTTAACATGACAATTACACAATTATGCAATGCTCATCAAAACATTAGTAACTCACCAAAGAACAAATGTGATGCATACATAAGTAGAACAAACTGTGTGACGTGCACTGAATGATATCATTTCCAAACACAACTTAAGTATTTTTTTCCTCTTCAAAAACGAAGGTAGAAAATGCCCATGCAGTACCATGTGTAGACTCTGCATTATTTCTCAACTCAGTGCACCTATATGCATTACTAGTGTCCAACCTAGTGATCTAACAGAATTCATAGAATTAGCATCTCACATATTTGAAATTTTACTCATAAATGACTTTGCATACAAATATGCAAATCCACCCAGAGCTGAATGCAGAGATTAAGATTCTAATAAGAGTTTTTGCTATCAGATAGAGTTTTTTCTGTCATTATTTGGCATGCTAAAAGTAACTCAACTCATGCCATGTAAATAAAGTTAGTAGCTATTTTCATTTTATTTCAATGGTTGGAATATTTCAAAGATAATTTATATGAATTAGCAAATGTTTTGAGGCTAAGTAACCCTGCAGAGTGACTGAGATGTTATCAAAGTTGTTTTCAGTTTTCTATTGGTTTTCCATTTTCTCTGTGCACTTTCCTGTAGGAGGCAACTTTATCCCTATTTACTAGTCAATTTTAGAGGCTATTCATAGAATTGTAAGTAAAGATCAAAGTCAATGCATTTAACAGTATTCTTGGCCTTTAAATTGGTAGGACTGCAATGGAATGGGAATTGTGGAGTAGCTGAATTTATTAAGGCAAAATTGAGCATTCACTGTTCAAAGTATTGTTAAGTGTTTTCAGCCAAATTACAACTTCATCCTTCCTTCCTTTATTCTATCTTTCTTCTTTCCTTCCTTTCTTCCTTCCCTTATTTTTTTCTTTATCTCTTCCTTTCAAGTTAGAATAACATTTCATTAAACAAAGTATTGTCTCACTTAGACTTAGTTTAAATTCCAATGGCATGTTTCAGGGATTTATCCTGGAGATGGGGAGGTGGGAAATGGCCTTGTAAAGCCACAGGAGCATGAAATTCTCCTTTGGGTTTTATATAGAAATGTTGAACACCATGAAAATATTTGAAGGAAGCTTTTGAAAAAAGTAAACTTTATCTTTACACAATTTTTCAGTTCTGTTTCAGTATATACATGGTAGAAATCTGATGTCCTGTTCCGTTGATTGTCTATTTCTTTTAACCACTAGAAAATTGATCTCACATCCTTGCCATCTGATCCACTGCTCAATGTGCTTGCTAACATTTACTTACCCTTCTCTTCTACTACTACTTGGCTATAACCTTCTTAAAGATGTGCATCATATGTCACTTCATCTATGAAGTTCCTTCCAATTGATATCATGCCTGCACCATCCCAACACAATCTGTATTACCAATTGAAAATACATCCTTCGGCATTTTTCATACTCTTATAGTCATCTATAAACATGTCTACTATACACATGTAACATATCACATATAACTCACACACTCATACATACACTACCTTTGTTAGGAATTTTATTTTCACATGTTATAATAAACCCATGTAATAGTGGCCAAAATATACACAGAGTGCTTTGTTTTTCTATCATATGACAAGAAATTTCGAAGCTGGAATGCTGAGCAGATACACCAGCTCAAAGATGTCAGTGCTAAGGTTCCTGAGTTTCTCTTATCACTGTTTCTCATTGTCAGTGCCAGGATGGCTACTGGAGGAAGGTCAATGAAGTGAAAACAAAAATTTTTAAGATGTACAAGATTTATGCTACATCTCTTTCCACATAATACTTAACTAAATGAGTTTAGTGCAATCCAACACTATGTTCCCTAAATAATAAGATGTTTCTAATAGCTCCCACATTCTATGTGAATGCAATTGTTAGTCAATTCTCAGCTTTTAAGCTTTATGTCTACTTGATTAGCTAAACTCTAGCCAATTTTCTGATATCTACGTGTCAATCAGTACTACTGTAATAATACATGTTATGATGTTACCTGTTCATATGTAATTCAAAACTGATTTGAAGCCAACTGTGTAGCATATAGTGAACAGTGCACTAGGAAAAGACTAAGCTACTCCAAATTATGCCCAACATTATCCCCCTTCACATGCTACACAAGTTTTTCAAAAGTCTCATACCATTTTTTAGTGTAGAAGACACACTGAAACCATCAATTAGCTTAGATTGTATATAATCTGTTATTTTTGACATACATGAACTTTGAGTACAATCTGAAGTCTTATATTTAAACAATTTAAAAATAGAATAAAAATCCATTGTTATCTTAATATTTTCAATTATGTATGAAATATGTCATCTGGTTTTCTTTCTACACAGATACACAGATTTAGTTTCCACACTATACTTAACCAAAAACTAGCTTTAAAAGTTTATAATGAAGGAGATTTACCTTAGAAAAGATATATGACTCACATAAGTGTGACATGTCAGCATTTCAATGACAAGCCCACATATGTTAGGACTGATACTATGTAAAGAAAACTGCAATGTCTGGGCTCTTATCCTTAGTACACGCAACACACACACATATCTATAATATATCCGTATTTATATAGACATACATATCATTAAATATAATGTTTCATGTTCATATATTCATTATTTAGAGTCTACTATGAAATATGAATTATGCAAGGTAGTAGGAAATCAAATTGCTCAGACATGGCTCCTCCATAGGCCATGATCTAGTACAGAAAACAAATATAAGAAATAAATTACAATATAATGTAATAAAATGTAAAAGAAATGCCCATAATGCAATAATAGTATGATAAAGACAAAAATTGACAATATTTTAAGCAACCTCTTCTTTGACATGTAAAAATTTGAATTTGACACCAGCAAGTCTTTTTACTGATAGATCTCAGCCTGCAGTAAAGAAATAAATAATGTAGGGGCAATATACAGAGACCATCTTTGACTTAGTTATATAACAGTATTCAAAATGAAGTAATATTGAAATGACTGGAAAGGTCACTTAAGACTGGCAAATAGCTAGAGCAAGTCAGCATTATTTTACCTTTTGGGTAAATTTCATAGATTAGCAGCAACTGATAATATATCTGACTAACCACAACTTTGATAGATGCACTAAGATGATAAATTCTTAATGAAGATTATAATCTTAATTTACTGATTCTTGGTTCCTTATGGACATACTGGAATATGTTTGCCATAGCTTTGGGGTTTTTTGTTTTTAATTTATTTATTTTATTATTTTATTTTATTTATTTATTGTCTCTGGCTGCGTTGGGTCTTTGTTGTTGTGTGCGGGCTTCTCCTCTGGTTGCGGCAAGTGGGGGCTACTCTTTGTTGCAGTGTGCGGGCTTCTCATTGTGGTGACTTCTCTTGTTGTGGAGCACAGGCTCTAGGCATGCAGGCTTCAGTAGTTGTGGCATGTGGGCTCAGTAGTTGTGGCTCATGGGCTCTAGAGGGCAGGCTCAGTAGTTGTGGTGCACAGGTTTAGCTGCTCTGCAGCATGAGGTATCTTCCCCAACCAGGGATCTAATCCATATCCCTTGCACTGGCAGGCAGATTCTCAGCCACTGCACCACCAGGGAAGCCCATACCACAGCTTTGTAACCAAGGGAAACATCTGATATTACTACTATAACCAATAATTTATCTTTTATTTTTATTATCCTAACCTATAAATAGGTATAGATCTATAAATTTTGTCCAAATAGAGTTATACATTACAAAAAGCTCATCAGCCAGATGTGAAAAATTACATGTTGTGATGATACAAATTAAACAGCATAATCACACCTTTACAGCATCAGGGCCATGTGAAAACACTTTATTACTCCATGTATTACATTTTTAAAAACATAAATGGAAATCTCTCGATCCCATTTCTTTACACAAGCTTTTGAATATATCTAATTAGAGCATTTGTTTCTTGGCATCACTGTCAATGAAGTGTGTGTGTGTGTGTGTGTGTGTGTGTGTGTGTGTGTGTGTGTGTGTGTGTGTTGGGATAACTGAAGTTATTCAGAACAGTTATGTAAGTGGGAGAAGAGAGATGGAGAACAAGAGGAATTTCAGATTTTAAATCATGCTGCAATTCTTTCTCTCCTTTTTAGTGAGGAGAGATCATTTGAAAACACAGAGCTATTGTATTCTACTTCCTGTAATGACAAATAATGCTCATCATTATATTTGTATCACATCATTCCATTTTTCTAAAAACAAACTAAATCTGAGTCTGTGTTACAACTGCCATAAGAAAATTTTTCATGAAAAAAATTCTCCATTTTGGCTTTCTCCCTAATCACTCCTCTGGTTTTCTGAACATCCAGGAACTTTACATTTCTGTACTCTTTAATCTTGTAATTTTTGACCTATACTGGTCACCAACTCCTGCCAAAGTCTGTTTCTTCCCCTGAAAACAAGTAGGTATATGCCCATATGGTCCTTTGCTGAGAATATGAGTCAGTAGATCTACCCCTTGATAGGGAGTCACAAGTATCTGTCTTCTAACCATGCTTAGTCCTAGAAACTTTTGGCTTTTCACATCACACATCAAAAGATAACCACTGTCCACAACCATGTATGTAACACATTCAGCTCTTAAAAAAATGTTTGTGTGTAGTTTTGAGATAAGAGAAAACTCATATCTGTAGAACTGCTGAAAGCTCTAGCCAGAAGGAGGTGAGAGAAAAGAAAAAAAATGTTATTTTTCTGACACTTCTGACACTTTATTATATTTGTCTATTATCCCATGAATAAGACACTGTCTTGATTACTGTAGCTTTATACTATAGCTTTCATAAAGTTGGGTAGAGTCAGTCCTCCTACTTTGTTTTTCTCTTTCAATATTACATTAGCTATTCTGGGCCTTTTGACTCTCCATATAAACTGAGAATCTTTGTGGATATCCAGAATATAATTTTCAGGGATTTTGACTGGGATTGAATTCAAATTATAGATTGACTTGGGAAGAAATGACAACTTGACAATAATGAGTCTTCCTATCCATGAATATGGAATATCTCTCCATTTATCTACTTCTTCTTTTATGTCTTTCATCAGAGTTTTATAATTTTCCTCATATATATCTTACACGTTTTGTTTGATTTATATCTAAGTAATTTTTGAGTGCTAATGTTAATGGTTTTATGTTTTTAATTTTAAATTCCTCTTGTTCATTGTTCACATATTAGTTGTTTTTTACAGTTGCATTTGTTCTTCTCCATTTTTGTTTATCACAGTCTACCTTCATGTAGCCATTTAACATATAGTGGAAGACCTTATATATTTTCATGTTGTTCTATCCATTCTTTGTTACTAATGCCATTTGTTTTACTTTTGTACACGTAACAGATGTAGCACATCTTTAGTTTTTTTTCCATTAGACAACAGAAAAAAATGATTTTTATATTTAACTTATTTTTACTATTTCTTATGTTCTTTATTTATGTAGATATAAATTTTCATCTGGTATCATACTGTTCTTTCTGAAGAACTTTAACATTTCTCGTAGTGCATATCTGTTGGCAATAGATTCTATCAGGTTTGATTCTCTGAGTAACGTCTTCATTTTGCTTTCATTTATGAAAAAATATTTTTACCAGGTAAAGAATTCTGGGATTAAATATTTTTTCTTTCAAAACAGAAAGATGTGGTTCCATTATCTTCCATCCTGTATAGTTTCTGATAAGAAATATGCTATAGTTCTGATTTTTGTTCTTTAGTATACAATTCCCTGTCTCCCTATTTGGATGTCTTAAAACGTTTCTCTTTTCAGCTGTATGAATATGATGTGTCTAGACATTTTAATTTTTTGATTGGCTGTTTTCTGTTTACCTGTTTGTTCTTTTTAATCCTGTTTGTGTTTGCTGAGATTCTTGGTTATGCTGTCTATTGAATTTCATTAATTTTTGAAAATCACTGGCGTTTCTCTCTCTAAATATTTCTTCTACCCTGTTTGCTCAATCGGAGACTTTAAATTACATATATGTTTATACCATTTGATGTTTATTCACATCTTATATACATTATCAATATTTTTTTCTCTTTTTCAGTTTCAATAATTTCTCTTTACCTATCTTCAAATTCACTGATGATTTCCTCAGCTCTATCTAGCCTGCTGATTCATTTTTTGAAGGAAATATTTATCTCTGATGTTAGTTTTTTCTATACTTAAAAAAAATATTTTCATTTATTTCTTTTTTGTATCTGAGTGAGAAAGAAAAATGTTGAATATCTCACTGAATCATAGTTAAATAGAATCTGACTTCATAAACAATAAAAACCAGAGGCTTTCTGGGAATCCAATTAGCACAAGCTAATGTAAGTTCTTATCAGAGAATTACTTTCAGGATACCTTGAGTTGTTATGATTAGTATTCAAGTTGCAAGCAAATAGATTTAGGTTGACCTAGCCTAGGTCATATTCCTATATTTTCTAGTGCTCAGGGATTACCACAGTTTTATGAATTTCTAGACAAAACACAAAATGGAGAAAGGTAATTTTCCAATGGAAAATATAGGTCCTTTACTTACTGAAATAATTTTTCTCGTATCTCTTACAGGTGAAATCCTTCCTATCTTTCATAGTCTATTTGACTACTAAATTTTCTATGATATGATACCCTCCCAGATTCATACCATCAAAGTAATTAATTTCTTTCTCTCTGTTCGCCAGGAAGGTCATGGCACAACAGTATGCAGGAAACATTACATTGTCTTATGATTACTTACTTTTCCTCAAATTTCTTCCTTGCTAGATTTTGCGATATTAGTATCATGTCCTCTCCCTTTTACTTAGTTTACTTCAAATAAGTATGTGCTATTTCAATGAATGAATGCACTACAGGAAAGAAATGAATTTCTCTTAGACTGAGGTAAATATAGAGCAGTGTATCTCAGAAAATAAAGCCCCATATTGTGTGAGTATGTACAAAATCACATATACCTCTGCAAGATAGTTGTGGACATTTTATTTATAGTCTAGATTAAATAAGGCTCTTAAAGAACTATAAGCAATGGTTATAGTCTATTTTATAGTAAAACAGACAACCTTGCAGGGTTTTAATTTACACAGTTATCCTTAGATCATGTTGTCCATTATCCACACGAGATAAAAATATTTGTACTTGATTTGGAAAAATAGCTCATAATAATGAAATTAATACTAGTTTCAATGTAGCTTTCAAGCACTATAGAATGAGACCAACATTGGGATTGACATATATACATTAATATGTATAAAATAGATACCTAATAAGAACCTGCTATATAAAAAAATAAATAAAATTCAAAAATTCAAAAGAAAAATAAGGAATGAGACCACCCTAATCTTTAATAAAATGAGACAATCAGGCAAATTTTCATTTCAAAGGGACTGGCACAGGTGGCAAATCGACCAACATATATGTGGTCAAAAAAGATTTAAAAATATCTGTCCTAGGCTTCCCTGGTGGCGCAGTGGTTGAGAGTCCGCCTGCCGATGCAGGGCACACGGGTTAGTGCCCCGGTCTGGGAAGATCCCACATGCCGCGGAGAGGCTAGGCCCGTGAGCCATGGCCGCTGAGCCTGCGCTCCCCAACGGGAGAGGCCACAACAGTGATAGGCTTGCGTACCGCAAAATATATATATATATATATATGTCCCATTGCCAACTTGTACAAAAACTCCTTGATTCCATAGAGAATAAACTTTTATCTAAAAACCAACTGCGAAGTTTGAAAATGAATGCTTTAATGTCCTTCAGGCTCCAAATGGACTGAGGACTCTAAAGATATTATTAGCATTTCAAAAGCAGACCAAACAAGTGATGAGAGCCTCTGAAGACTACAACCCAAGTATGCATTCACGGTGTGACCAAAGCAGCTTTTATGTAACTTAGACTTTTCTTCAGGGTCCACCAAAACTTCTCTTCATTTCTAACATATTTTGTGCTATTTCTTCTGGGTCCTTGTGTCTTTTTTTCTTGCTTTTCTCAGGGTCACTTCCTATGTTTCCATCTAATACACACACATATATACACCTACAGACACACACAGACATATATATTACAAAGAGAGGGACAAAGAGAGAAAGAGCGTGTATGTGTCAGGGTCACATACTCTGTTAGACTTCGAACAAAACAACAAAATCAATTCTTGATTTCCTTTTTCTTTCTTAAGACCTCTTAACTTCAGTGCATACGTGTCCCACATCTTTTTAAAAATTCTGTGACTAAAATATTCTGTTGTTGTTGATTTTAAAAATCATTACAACGAATTAAAGAAGAATGATAGAAATCAGCATGGTCTTTTGCATAAACACAATAATTTTTATCAATCTAAATATGATAAGCAGAAGAAATGAATATGGAGATAAAAACTAATTAAAATTTTTATTTTTAATTATCAAATTAATTGTCATCAGCAATTACTATGTGTCCTTGACATATAAAGTGCTATGCTGGTGCTTGGATTGGGTAATTGAAAACAATCAGATGTGAGTTCCATCACTGATACAGGCTTAATTTTGATTCTATTAAATTAGAAAAAAATTACAATGAAAGACTTAGTAGTATCAAGGTATTATTCTACTGCTCCCTTTTAAGCTACCTAAAATAATATTTAAATTACATTCAGGTTTACCCCTTACTTATGTGGCACCAACCTCCCCTTGGGAAACATATTCAGTTCTTTCCACAGCAGAACTATCTGGCAGGAATAGTTGCACAAATAATAGGCAGGAATGAACCTGAAGGTTTTGTCTACATATTGGGCATTGATTTGGGGGAAAGAGTATTGCCCACTTTTCATGGCAGAAATGATTGGCCATGGTGAGGCCCAACTGTAATCGCACTGTCTCTTTGAGTAAAACAGGGTCAATGAGCAGGTGTTCTCTCTTTTCAATAAGTGAAAGAAACAGCAGAGGAATACAATATTTGTTAAAACATTTCCCTTTATAAGCATTATATGTTTCAGTTGTTGAAATAAGGTGAAATTTATCTTTTCTTTCAGAAGGCTGCACCCAGCTTGTGATTTCATTTAATTGAGAGCAATAGTTAAAAATCACAGTTTGTTTTTCCACTTTTTATCCACAATGTGAGGAAGAATAATGAAATCACGGTTAGTGTTGTGTCTTAAGCTTATAAAGGGGATTTTGATCAAAAGTCTCTAAGTACAAATATGTATTTAAGAAGAAGTAGGGAATGACACCTACTCACTAGAGGCATATTTTTTTGTAGGGCAGAAGGGGTATGTAATAAAATATGCCAAAGAGTGATGTGATAAGCACAATAGGAATGATGCATATAAACCATTATACAAGTTAAGAGAAGGAATAGATGATTTCTTATTATTATAAGCAGGGAAAACTTCAGGAATTGGTTGGTTTTAGTAGCTCCTTGAAAGATAAAGCTACTGATAGTTAATAAAATAGAGTGCGAAAATGCATGGATAAGGAAAAGTATGAGGATTAGAGAAAGGCAAATATTTTAATAAATCACATGTATGATTTTTACTGGGGAAATAGTGTGAAATGAGGCTTGGAAAAAAGATCCAGACCATAGATGTCTTGAATATTCAGTACATAATTTTATTTGATTTTCTCGGCAAAGTGAATTCCTAAAGTTTTAATGGCAGATCTACTTGATCTAAGAACTATATTGCAAAAAGTCTACTCTGATGGTGACCTGGGAGATTAAATGAGATTATATATATGATATTCTCATAGGGAAAAAGACAATCCTTACTTCTTTTATAATCACATACTGCTTTATTGCAAATTGATTTATTGTTTATTCAATACTCACTTTATTGTATTGTAATTATTTGCATATTGATCTACAAAAAAATAGAGAATTTCTAGTGAGCATATCTAGTTTCCATATCTTTTACACCAGTGGAATGCTAAGCCCACAGTAAATACACACCAGATAAAGAAATAACTCTGCTAGGAAAGAAGAAAAACAAAAAGTCAAAAAAGTAACCATAGAGGTTTTGAATACTCAGAAAATAGTGATGTTTTTGACAGAAGGTGCAACAACAAGAGAAGACCCTAGCTTGGGGTAGAAAGAGAGTAAGTCTAGTTTTAAACACATTAAGGCAGAAAAAAATTGATGGACTATTTAGATCAGAAATGTCCAGAAAGCATTTATTAGCAGCTGGATTATATTCTGGGGGGAAAAGAGATGAATAGATACTCCAAGGATTAGGCCAAAATGAGAAGAAAAAACTCAGAGTTGATAAGAAAGTTAAGAAGTAACAATGGTACATTGTTGGTACATACAATGGTACATATAATATATATGTTTCTCTGAAGAAAATTTGGAAATTTGGGACTTTAATTCTGTAATAATATTTTAATTTTATGACTTATTTTCAATGGATAATATAAGAACTATCAAACCAGAAATAATTTTCTACATAAAGAACAAAGCAGTCATATAGGGAAAAAAAATCATAGAAAGGATAGAACCATCAAAACTCAATGAAACTAAAATCCATAGAATGTAAATGTTTTGCAAAAAATTACAGTTAATTAATAGACAAAGTAGTATGCTTTAAATGTAGATTCTCATTTTCTTTCCCAATTTTCCCCTTTTTAAACATTTCCAATTTCTTATTCTTTTAGTGCTTATATTCATATTTTATAATATCAATTGTTAATAGGAAATAGATGCAAACCTGAGTTATCATCATTGCTTTGTTTGTTAGTTGTTTTCCATTACTGAGAGGTGTTCAGATTTTCTCTTTGACCTTGAGGTTTGATTATTTCCTACCTGGAATGTGTCCCAGGACACTGCAAGGTATACTGCCTTTTACTTTGAGAGAAAGGAGAAGTCACTGGAGGGTTTGAACAGAGAAATGCCTGATGTGCCAAACATTTAACAGGATTATACAGATTACTGTGTTGTGAATAGGCCAACTCCAGGGAGCAAGGGTGGTAGAATCTGGGAGATCAGCTTGGAGGTGATTGCAATCACCTCACCAAGAGAAGATAGTGGCTTGTTTGATGGTCACTTCCTAGTGAGGGAAGTCAGAAGAAACACTGGAATTTGGGATATATTTAAAGTTAGGATTTGATGAGATATTGGACGTATGGTGTGAGATAAAGAGAAGACCAGGAGATAACAAGGATTTTGGCCTCACAACTGGAAAGGTAGCTGAGTTGATTTTAATAGAGATGAAATTCCTAAGTCCATTACCAAAAACTTCATTTACTTTCCCACTAAAAGAAATCTGATAATATATTCTGTCTTCTGACGGTGTCAGTTTTCTCCTTATTTATTGTTTTCAGCTTATATATTTCTGCACTCATTGTAGTCTCAGAGGGAGAGAATAGCATAAATTTACATTTTTACTGGAATGTCTACAGAGCGTTTTTCAGAATTTGAGAAATAGATACGAGGCAATATTTTCCCTTTTTTCCCAACAAATAAAAGATATCCTCAATTTACTTACTATTTTTAAATTAAGTTTAATATTAAAAAGCAATACTATATGTATTACACAGGGAGATAGTAACACAAAGCAGAAAATAGTGTGTTTTTTCATGTTATGGACACCTAGATTCAACTCTCATTTCCTCTCTTATAATCATAGAACCCTGGCCAAGTATGGTATATTTTCAAAACAGTTTGCTTATATGTGAATTGAGATAATTAAATTTATCTATGTCATAGATTGTTTGAAAATTAAATTAAAAATTACATGTGCAGTACATAATACAATACTTAACAGGGCTTGATGTGTAATAAGGGCTCAATAGGTTTTAAATAATTTATTATTTACCCATGATTAAGAACTAATCAATTTCAGAGTCAGTAGTTTTAAATTAAATACTGTTTTTCTATCATCTTTCCAATGAATGGAAGGCAAAACAATTTTACTTTTCGTTCATTTCATTTTAAGTTAGTATACAATGGGACTCAGACAAATATAGAGATTAGTAGTTTGAGTCGCTTCACCTCACAATGACTGTAATTTTCACAATGAAAATTTTGTGAATGTTTCACAGGTAATCATCACAACCAATGCCCAATCATGTGTCTGAAATGATGCCTGACAGAATAAATATATTCAGTGAATAACACTATGTGACAAATCACTAGTAATATATAAATTAATGCAAGAATTACTTATTAATACCCTGTGTCTTGATGCATGTCATTCTTTCTAGATGAGGGATTTACCTCAAAGATTCTTTCTACATGTATAGAACAAAATAATTGGTGCTGTGTTTAGGCACCATGTTTACACTGTGTTGAGTATCTGATGTATCCAAGGTCGTGGCTATAGGCATTTATATATATTCAAAGTATTTCGCAACTGGTACAAGATGGACTTCAACAAGTGAGAAAAGAAGGTATCTGCATACAATCTGTGTGCATAAGAGTGTGGAGAAGCTGAACAGCAGTACTCAGATAATCTCTATTTGATCTTTACACAGGGCAGATGTAATCAGCCTTCCCCCACTTGACTGATGAAAAAATATGGAGACCAGTAACTTATTCAACAGCAGAGAATTAGGAAGTTTAAGAACTGGAATTGAGACCAAGATTATACAAAAAACAAGCCATGGGTTGTTTGTTTTAAGAAGATGGTGGGGATAGGAGTTTATTAATTAATTTATTTATTTTTGCTGTGTTGGGTCTTCGTTTCTGTGAGAGGGCTTTCTCTAGTTGTGGCAAGCGGGGGCCACTCTTCATCGTAGTGCATGGGCCTCTCACTATCGCGGCCTCTCTTATTATGGAGCACAGGCTCCAGATGCGCAGGCTCAGTAGTTGTGGCTCACGGGCCTAGTTGCTCTGCGGCATGTGGGATCCTCCCAGACCAGGGCTCAAACCCGTGTACCCTGCATTAGCAGGCAGATTCTCAACCACTGCGCCAACAGGGAAGCCCACTATGGGTTGCTTTTATTGTTTATCTTTCAATCACTATATCTTTACAGGTGGCTTACCTTTAAAATTTATTAAAATTTAACCAATGCAGACTTCAAAAATTTTACATTGAAAAAATACTGCTTAGCTGTTATAAAGTGGAGATAAGAGTGTGGTATCATGGAAATTCCTTCTACTGGATCTGAGATTCTGGATATTTTCTCAGCATGATTTGGTAATGTTAATAATTTTTTGTGGCCTCAGTGCATTCTATTGGCCTGATAGACTTTGTCTTGTTTCCAAAGGTATGTGATAACTTAACCAAGGATTATGAGTAAATAAATAAGGACTAATGGTGCTCTAAATCTTTTTATAAAGAAATAAAGTATTCCCCCAAATCAAGACCATACATGCAAATATTGCACAAAAGTAATGAAAGTTTTGACTTTCAGGAAAATTTATAAATGGAGAAGTTGACATGATGTAGAATGTACTCACTGAAGCTACAAAATGAAAAAGCATGATATAAAACTTTGAAGACACATCATTTCTGCCAAAAAGATCAGTATTATGCTTCAAAATTACATCACAAAGCACCCAGCTTTTATTGCAAAGCCTGAGAACATATACTAGAGAAGTGTGTAATCTGGAATTTTATATAAGCAGATGAAATTCAGGTTCACAGAGGCTGTGTTTTTCATATAGACCTCAGGAGCATAACTCCTTTAATGTAGCTCTCCTTAGACAGCAGTAACATTCTGGCAGTAGGTATTGTTTCACATGAAACATGACACTGCTCTTAGAGGTTTCTTGTGTACCCAGTGGCCCCAGTTGGTATGTAGGCTATACATATAGTTTAAATAGTTCTCTTGAATTCTGGCAATTTCTGACAAACTGGAAATCCCAGCAGGAACTAAAATGGCATTGATAGCTATGGGATGGTCTGCATTGTATTTCACCTTCCAGCATTTTTACTCTTTCAATAAAGCATATCATCAAGAGGGATGGGAGGCCTGTCAGGTCACAAATACACCACAAATGAAAATGACAGAAATTTTGCTCTTTGTATAAATAGGGTCTGATGTGAAGCTTAGTTAAAGTCATCCAGATTCTTGTATAAAGTTGAGAAATAGAGCAAATTTATTGTGATGTTTCAAAAATATATTTGGATTTGAGGAATGAGTGATGCCACCACAAAATTTCATGATAAATTTAATAGGATCTTATGCCATGGAGCCTTGCCCCATCCACAGTGGAACCTGTCAGCCTGTCAGTCAACCTGTCATCCAGGCTTGCCTGTCAGCCTCTCATTTCTAGGAACTGTTCTCTTCACACATATAGTTACTGGGCAGCTCCATGAAGTCCTCTCCTTAATATATTAATATTCCTGAATAGCTGCTCTTAAAGTGTAGGGGTGGGATAATTATGACCTAGAATATGTCAATCAATCCTTTTCTTGAGGATTTAGAATTGAGAATAAAAATAGTATGTCATTCTCTCTTAGGTGACAGGACCAGTGATATCAAAACTCAGGAAGTGTGTATTGAACAAATTTCATCTGTAACTTTTGAAAAGAAGCAATAGAAAGACTCATATAGAAATACTCAAAAAGCAGACATGCAGAAAGGAACGGAGTAAGAGAGAAAATTCATCGGTTCCCTATGCCCAGCTTCAATCCATTTTTGAAACCCATTTATTTTCTGAGATATAAATCCTTTGTCTCTGTAAGAAGTTCCTTTGTTTTTCCTAACCTAATGCAAAGTGTTGATTAAATCAAAAGAGTTATCACTGATATTCTATACTAATGGAAATAAACAGTTTCTAGTCATGCCCCTTCTGGAAGAAAGCATACATTAAACAAAAATCTTATGATAGTAGAGAATACTGGTATAATAAGTACCACATTAAGTTTTATGTCAGATAATCAGGGTAACAGACTAGAAAGATATGGGTTTTAAAGTAAAAAACATAGACTCTGACTCTTATCAAATATATGGTCTTCGATTAATTATTTAAACTTTCTTCATCTTAGTGTTGTCTTAGACAGATTTATTATGTGTAGTAACATAGGTCCCCACATTCAGAATGGCCTTGGGATTTAATGTTCTGTTTTCATCATGTTGAAAGTCTTAATAATTTTATCTTCCAATTTATGTTTTGTAAGTGAAGGTTGATGGGACAATGGAGCTTGCACCGGGTGCTTAGAGCCTTGGCTCATGTAACTCTGCTTCCTACTCTCCTTAACCTCCCCAGGGCGGGTAATTCTCCATCAATTTCTGATATTCTTACGCCCTATGCCCCATTCAGACTCCTTCTCCCCACACCTGCTTTGCATCTGTAGCTGTCCTGCCCAGGACTGCAACTGGGCTGCATCACTGCACTGGAGCAGGGAGAGTCCTGTATTCTATCATCACTCTTCGCCCCTGCTGGGAGCCTGGGTGCAGGGACTGTCATGTCTGATTGAGATCCTTGGGGATCACCCATCCACAGTGCACTGTGGCAGTAGGCCATGAAAAAAAATATTGACTTTCTTAGCATTTTTCTTTTACTCTGGGCCCTGCAAATTATGTAGCTAGCCTGGCTTTGGGGCAAAATAAGACTCTCATCCTGATTCCAAACAAGGAGTTAGCCTTTTCTAATAAAAGATGTTGGTTTGATTTCTAAGAATCAATTTGTATATGAGTATTTTGGTGAAATAAAAGCAAGTCATGAGGTGGGCAGAATAAGGGAAATACTGAAGAGAAGAAAGCATGATGTCTCTCTCCTCTGGATCACTTCCTATAGCTTCCTAGCTGGTGTGTCACCATTTGCTTGTAGGACAGTAGACAGTTATCCTCAGCAGGGAGCAGCCTCCTCTGATTTAACCCATTGTGTTGCACAGTCATTTTTTATTAAACAAAAGATTAAGAAAGAACATTGAGTTAGAGGAAATGCAGGATGTTGAAACATATTATGGAAAAGTTAAGATGAATTAAATTGGTCAATGTAAAGCACATAGGAAACTATACTACATAGTAAGTGTTTGATATATAGACGTTATTACTCATATAATAATATTTGATGAAGTGGCAGCTGAAAACCACCTGCATGGTGTTATACTTCTTCTGTCCAAGTAAACATATTGAAGTCCTATCATAAATGAGTTAGCGCTTGATTCTCTACAGTAAAGGGAGATATGGATAATTTGATATAGTGGTAATTCATAAATGTTTAAAGACTTCATTTTGGACAGTATTTTCAAGCCTTTTCTTATCAGTTCTGCTAACATAAGAAGCAATATTGATCTAATTTTCACCTCTTCTATATGTCACTGCTCACTTCCTAGTAAGAGTGCTAAGAAGCAATGAAATAGCCAAAAGGCAGACAGGGACTAAAAGAAAAAATAGAATATAAGAAGGGGTTGATTTATAGACTGGCAACCCATGGATTACATAAAATCTGACTGTATCTATACACATAGATACATTCTTAGACATTGAGTACATGTAAAATTCTGATCAACTTTTAAATAGGACCCTTTTGACTTGGTAATGTTTTGATTGGCTGAATACAACCAAATAAACCAATATTTGAATAATTAGTGGTTTATATAAAGAAGGATTTAGATGAGTTAAAGAGTTTATATTAGTCATTTTTTAAATCCTCAAACTTGCTTAACATTGCAACCACATCTCTATTATAATTATACAGTCATCTATCATAACTCTTTATGTAAATCCTGTTATTATGCACAACAAATAACATTAATTAGATAAGTTTGGAGTTGAGGAGCTGAGATTCTAATGTAGACATAGCCATGGCCAAACTCTGTCAGGTTACTTATGTCCATACCAATGCACAGATGATGGAATTATGTAGCACGAAGCTATTGTTGAGACTGTTGACTGCCTATCATTTCATCCATGAGAAAACCAAGGAGTAAAGATAGTGAATTGCTAGTTCATGCTTACACAATAAATAATAAAGCCAAGTCTAGATAACAGACTCACTGCTATCTAAAATCAAACCAATGTTTGCTATTGTGTAGAATGTGAAAAGTTAATCTACACATATAACTACTTACTCTATAATTTACATCTTTTCCTAACAAATTATATCATCACTTCCCATAATTCATAGCTTATGTAAATTCAAAAGTAAAATAAAACTTAGAACTTCATGTAATGAGATCACATAAGATAAACTTGTTTGCTTGAGGGCAAGCAAGGTCTTGAAATCAATCCATTTCACTACCAAGCTAATATTTTATTTCCTTTTGTGTATAATAAATATGTTCATGTCATTCTGAAAACTTTTGAGATATGATCATTTCAATGGCCTTTTAAGAACTGAACTATGAGGGAAACCTAATAGATACAGGAAATCCCATTTGATGTCATCATTTTAGAGCCAAAGATCTGATTAGTATTCATTGGCTTTGTCTGAAATTGAAAGACTATGATGTTTATCAACATATAATGGTGTTTGTTCATTACATTGATTTTTATTATGAGTTTTCACAATTTGAAATAATAACTACAGAAACAACTCAAATGGATTTCTGATTGTTCATTGTTTATAGCATCTGTAGAAAATATGTTGGCATGACACAACTAGCATGTTTTATTTAAAATTAAAGGGAAAATAGTACTAATTATAAACATTGTCTATAATGGAGCTTTGTGGTTTACATAATTACATTTTGTAAAAGAAAGGAGGCAAGCTTGGTCTGACTTCATTTTTACATCAGAAAGGATCTGACTGTCTTCCTCACATGGTACCAGCTGCACTGTTCTTTGCATGAGATCAGTGTGCTTCATTTCAATAGCATGAAGAGAGAGTTTACTTTCTAAGAGCTGCCTCTTGCAAATTGTGCCAGGGGAAGGATAATTTTTCTCTCTATAATAGCATGCAGAAGGCTAGTCTTGTCCAGAAATTTTGCTTCACAAGCTGTGACTAGACCAGAACTGCCACCAGAACTCCTAGTCTTAAATAAAAAGGCATTTTTTTGCCATTGTTCTCAAGGAGCGTTTTCCAAAATATTGATAAATAAATAAATGTATAAATGAATAAAAAGTTGGATAAAAAATTAAATAATTTATTTTGTGGCTTCTAACCTTAGGTTTCCTCTTATTTTATGTATGCAGGGAAAAAAATATACATTAAGACAGACAAATGAATTCAAACTGATGTAAAAATTAAAATGACCTGGTTAAATACACTTCATTTAAAATGTCAAAGTAGTCAATGAGAAGACCTCAAATAAATATTGCAAGTGTCAACTACAAATTGGCACTTGGCATTGGCACTTGCCATCTACCTCTAAAAGCATTAAATCATGAGCTGCTGCAATTCCTGGCTTTCAACATCCCCTGAAAGGAGTTCAGGGTGGAGAGCAGAAAAGAGGTACTCTGTGCTCTGGAAAAAACTGGCAGAACAGGTCTTCAGAGAGTTAAATATTTTCAGGAGATGATTTTATGAGCCCAATTCTTGTATCTCCTCATATCTAGAAAAGCACTAATTTCCTTCATGGTGACGTAAGCTCCTCATGACTAGCAGTAACCATCATGAAACTAGCAGAAACCTTCTGGAAAAAATATGTGCTTGATTGTACGTACTCCCCCTTCACCAAAATCACATATATACTGACCTTCCCCCCTACCTCTTTGGAGCAGTTTCTCAGAGCTATCTGAAATGCTATCTCCCGAGCTATAATCCTCATTTTGCCTCAAATAAAACTTAACTCACAACTCTCACATTGTGCATTTTTAAAGTTGGCACAAGTATTGTAAAGCTATATCTTTTCCTCAATATAAATCAGCATATTGAAAATAGAACTTTTTTTTTTAATTTTTAAGAAAAAAATTGTATAGAGTGAAAGGAAATTCACAGAATTTACATCAGTAACACAGGATGTGTGTAAGGACTTTTTGGTGATCTTTCCACATCCTAGATTCTATCTGTTTTTCAGGCAAATTGACCTGTATATCTGAGATAGCATTCATCTCTACTTCCTTAAAGCCTAGAGCAGTGTCTTCTAAAGAAATGGATCCTTATGACAGTTTTATATCATGCTATATTTAGTGAAATAGACAAATTCTAGGCTCTGCTTTGATATTTTGCTCACTGCATGACATTGAATAAGGTAATTCATACATTGGTTTCCTTTTTTTCCACATCTGTGAAGTGAGGAGAAGGCTAATAAATATCTACAGGCAAGTTACCCACAGTCTAACATAATAGCTAATGAAAATATCTGATGACATTTCTTGATGAATAATTTTAGTAATGAATTATATATGAAAAGTCAATTAATAAAATACTTAGTAATAAACTTACTTAAGGAGGTAAAAGACCTGTATTCAGAAAACTATAAGACACTGATGAGAGAAATCAAAGATGACACAAACAGATGGAGAGATATACCATATTCGTGGATTGGAAGAATCAATATAGCCAAAATGGCTATACCACCCAAAGCAATCTACAGATTCAATGCAATCCCTATCAAATTACCAATGGCATTTTTCATAGAATTAGAACAAAAAAATTTACAATTTGTATGGAAACACAAAAGACTGCAAATAGCCAAAGCAGTCTTGAGAAAGAAAAACAGAGCTGGAGGAATCAGGCTCCTGGACTTCAGACTATGCTACAAAGCTACAGTAATAAAGACAGTATTGTACTGGTGCAAAAACAGAAATACAGATCAATGCAACAAAATAGAAAGCCCAGAGATTAACCCATACACCTATGGTCACCTAATCTATGACAAAGGAGGCAAGAGTATACAATGGAGAAAAGACAGTCTCTTCAATAAGCGGTGCTGGGAAAACTGGACAGCTACATGAAAAAGAATGAAATTAGAACACTCCCTAACACCATACACAAAAATAAACTCAAAATGGATTAAAGACATAAATGTAAGACTGGACACTATAAAACTCTTAGAGGAAAACACAGGAAGAACACTCTTTGACATAAATCACAGCAAGATCGTTTTTGACCCACCTCCTAGAGTAATGAAAATAAAAACAAAAGTAAATGGGACCTAATTAAACTTAAAAGCTTTTGCAGAGCAAAGAAAACCATAAACCAGACGAATGGGAGAAAATATTTGCAAACAAAGCAACTGACAAAGGATTAATCTCCAAAATATACAAACAAATCACGCAGCTCAATATGAAAAAAAAAAAAAAAAAAAAAAAAAAACAAAAAACAATGAAAAAATGGGCCGAAGAACTAAATAGACATTTCTCCAAAGGAGGCATACAGATGGCCAACAAACACATGAAAAGATGCTCAACATCACTAATTATTAGAAAAATGCATATCAAAACTACAATGAGATATCACCTCACGCCAGAATGTCCATCGTCAAAAAATCTACAAATAATAAATGCTGGAGAGGGTGTGGAGAAAAGGGAACTTGCACTGTTGGTGGGAATGTAAGCTGATACAGCCATTATGGAGAACAGTATGGAGATTCCTTAAAAAACTAAAAATAGATCTACCATATGACCCAGCAATCCCACTACTGGGCATATACACTGAGAAAACTCAAAAAGAGTCATGTACCACAATGTTCACTGCATCACTATTTACAATAGCCAGGACATGGAAGCAACCTAAGTGTCCATAGGCAGATGAATGGATAAAGAAGATGTGGCATATATATATACAATGGAATATTACTCAGCTATAAAAAGGAACAAAATTGGGTCATTTGTAGAGATGTGGATGGACCTAGAGACTGTCATACAGAGTGAAGTGAGTCAGAAAGAGAAAAACAAATATCATATATTAACGCATATACGTGGAATCTAGAAAAATAGTACAGATGAACATATTTGCAGGGCAGGAATAGAGACACAGATGTAGAGAGCAGACATGTTAATATGGGGACGGGGGTGAATTGGGAGATTGGGATTGATGTATGCGCACTGCCACGTGTAAAATGGATAGCTGATGGGAACCTGCTGCATAGCACAGAGAGCTCAGCTTCGTGCTCTGTGGTGACCTAGATGGGTGGGAGGGAAGTCCAAGAGGGAGCGGATATATGTATATTTATAGCTGAATCACTTTGTTATACAACAGAAACTAACACAACATTGCAAAGTAACTATACTCCAATTAAAAAAATAAAAAGTCAATGATATAAAATAAAGGCAAGAGCAAAGAGAAAACATAAAAGGTCTGCAAAATATAATTCAGACTTGTTCTATGTATCACTTGATAAATGCAATAAAAGGACAAGGATGTAAATGCAAAATAATATGTGTAGCCTTTAAAGCCATTCAGGACTTAGAAGAGAAGAATGCTATAATTACAAAGCTATTTAGAAACATAATGTGAATCCTTTCTTCAGGGATTAGAAAAAGAAACTAACAAGGCAAAAATCTAATTACTCCTTGGTGAAAGTCTTTAATCAGTTCATAATATAACCTTCTCTAGCAAACATTTATTTATTAGTAAATGTTAATAACACATATGTGTTGGTAATGTTTCCCCACTGCTAAGAATCACTTTTTAATGTGCCTGAAAGTATTTTTGGAGCCAAAACCTCTTTTGGAAGGTATTCCTGCCTACAAAGTCTATTGAATAGTTACAGGCTGAGAAAAGGAGATATTATGAAGGATGATTGTTGTTATTTTAATATTATTTAAAAACTTAGAAAAAAGAAATCCTTGAGACAAGAAAAGGATTGGACTTTTACTAAATTAAACTGAGGTGTAAATATCCTGAAAAATAAGGAAGGCTAAGTTGCATTCGGATAATTGATAACAAAGGAAATACTGAAATGTAACATAAATAATTTGCATTATCCAGAGCTAAGAAATAAATAACACAGTATAACTACTGTGCCCAATATGCAATAGAATTCAAGCCATCACTACAGAAACAAACAGCTTATATAATCATAATCCTCTATTAAACATAGTTCTATTTACTAAGCACACAGATGTGCCAGGTCCTCTAGGAGATGTTGATGTTTCAAAGATATCATTATTAAGCCATGAACCAGAATTCACAGTCTAATGGAAAAGATGTTGCCTATAAGTACCTAATTTCAATGCTAGGCAATAAAGGGCACATCTATACTGTTCCTCCTCACCCGCAATCTGTTTCTTCTATAAAATGTGCATAGCTCTCATCTGCTACTATGATCTAATTGGAATTTGTCATCTTCCTTGCTCAGGCTGTCTGGATTCAGTGATTTAATGGCTAGGATTTACTGAAGATGAGTTAAATACATACCCCAATCCATTGAATACCCAGACCATTGATTACTTCCAGGATAGGCCTCTGATCCATAATAGGCCAATAGGCACTCTCCACTAGGATTCTTAACATGCTACTCTTTGATGGCAGATATATGCCTAGTTACTATAAGTGACCTTATTTCCAATTGTGTAGAAAAAGCTGGAAGGGAACATGTTATTAAGATATCTAAATACTACTGCTATTTTTGTGCTGAGGCCTAGTTTTTCCCCTGCCTTTCCCATAATTTTACTATTTGAAATGATAGCTATTTTTTCTTAAGTCAGGTTAAGTTGCATTTCTGACCTTTACTGCCAAGATGGTCATTGATCATTTATTGTTTTTCATGTATGATTTCCAAAAATAATTCACACTTATACAATAAAAAGAGGCTTTCTGAAGGTATTGCATCTATCAGGTTCTTCATTTATTGGGGGGTTTAAGGAAAACACTCAGATTATAGAAATAGTGAGAAAATATATTCACAATAAATTCATAATAGCTTTGGGGATACTTGTTCTTTTAAAAGTATTTTGTGGGCTTCCCTGGTGGCGCAGTGGTTGAGAATCCTCCTGCCGATGCAGGGGACATGGGTTCATGCCCTGGTCCGGGAATATCCCACATGCCGTGGAGCGGCTGGGCCTGTGAGCCATGGCCACTGAGCCTGCGCTTCCGGAGCCTGCGCTCCGCAACGTGAGAGGCCCGCATACCGGAAAAAAAAAAAAAAAAGTATTTTGCTAAGGGGGGGTGGTAATTCCTGGGTGTTTCAGATGAACATTTATGCCCATTAGCATGGTCCTCTATTAGATTAAGAATTAATTTAAACATCTCTATATAGGATTCTCTTTCCCTACAGCAAAGTGCTATTCCAACAAGTTTTCCATTATAAGGAATACTGACAGCAGTCCCCAATTATCTTTGAATGAGGATTTGAAGGACCTCAGTGGTACAGTATGTTCACACAGGCCACTATAAAAGATGATAAGAAGCAAAATGCTAAGGTGGGCTGACTGCAAGTTTTAGAGAAGAAGAAGATTCAAAGAAGGCCTGGGGGGTTTATACCCTCAAAAAGAGATTCAAAATCTTTATATGCAAAATGATCACTTAACATGGATAGCTCATGGAAAAACACTAGGTTACTGGCAAAGTAAACAAATGATAGAGAATTTATTCTTTCACTTGAATGTAAATATTTTGTCTTAATTGTAGCACTCCAGGTTAAAAAATATATGTTTATCTTCTATATTTCCCATTGGTAAAATAATATCTCATACTGTTAAATGAGTTTCATTTGTCTTCTGATTATCTATTCTCAGAATAGCATGTAACTTAATCAGCAAGTTGATTTCAAAGTATTTCTGATTCAGTTTTATCATTAAAAACATATCAGTGGCAGTATGGATGAATCTATTGTTTCTTCAATGTAGAAAATTGTGACATCAACCATCAACAAACCATTGATAATATAAAACTAAGCTGACATAAGTTGAACCTGTTTTCTTTTTACATAAATATTTTATTTTGCACTACATTATGGAAATTTGATATCAAAACAGAAAGTAATATTGGTATTACAATGAAATGCCTTCTCTAATTTAAAGAATGTTAAGCAACGGTTGTCTAAGGGAGTTTTATGGAACTCCACTTCTGTAATGTGTCCTTTTTTAGCACTAGTGTCCTCCATTATAAATGAGAAGCAGATAGATTATTTGTATCCTAAGGTTATGTGTGCATTAAATATGTTACATGCTTAAGATGAGGTCTGGCACACATTGTGTCCCAAACTATTATCAATTTTATTCTTATTATTAGAATTTTCCTTGTATTATTATTGATGAATGAGGATAATATCTTATTATTTTCTTATTTCACATTTAGATATAATTTTCATAGTAAAATAATATGCAAATATTTGACAATGAATTTGCTTCAAAAATATATGAGAAAAAATATATAAGAGAAGTCTTGTTATGCTAGTATGCTAGTATTAAATGTTTGACAAGTATAAATCCCATTATATTCAAATATAAGTATAAAACAAAAATTAAAGAATTTTTTTTTTTTTTGCACACTGACAATAAGTAGGTAATAGAGATGATTTGGTTCCACTTGTCAAGGGGTTAAAATTTACACAATATTCAATATGATTTTAAGCAGTTTTGTTTTTCAAAATACTTTTGTAGTTTTTACTGTTACATCACTTTAAAACTGAGGAAATCTAGAATAAAATAAGAATTTTCAGCTTTTAATCTAAATCAAAGAGGTTAAACTTCCCCAAACTGTCAAATAAAATTTAAATGTGAAAACAAAATAGATTTTTGGCACCATTCAATATTATCATATCACTCTCTAGTAGAAGACATATCCCATGTGAATGTCTAAATATCCTCAATGAGTAGATCATTTAGGGAAGAATTTACTACTAGAAATTAAAATTTAAAAGGAAAATTGGTCATATTCTTACATTAACACTTGTGTCAGATATATTTTTGTTATAAAATTAATTGGGAATTTTGAACATCTTGATTGAATTCAGAACACATAAACAGAGTCCATAAATACAGCAACCATTCAGAACACGTCAACTGTAAACAACTGTTCAGGCCACACCACAGCATTCTAGTTGAATAATCAATCCTCTTCATAAGTTAAATATAAACATGTTTCCTATGAAAACCATCATGCAAATATTGCTCTTAAATTTTAATTAGCTATGTTCATCATTTTATGACACAAACTGTCTGGTGTTAACATTTTCAAGGCTTTAATTAACAAGTACAACAGGGTTTGCTTAATACTGTAATGTGGTAGAACATGATTTTATGTATCTATTTAAATACCCAAATATTATCTGAAAGCCATAGATTTATATTAAAATTAAATATCTGTTCTAGTCAAATAATGTCACATTGACTTCATTTGCATTCATGAAGTTTCACAGCTGGAATATAAATGGCACTGTTCATTACAACATAAGTTTCTTAGTTGTTATAATTGGATCTATCATTTTATACCTCTGACACTATGGAGAAGAGACCCAAATATGCATTTCTAAGTAGATGCATTTCCAAGGCCAGGTCAAGAAGAAATGATTTTATGTGACACTATAAAAAATATTTAATTGGTCATTTATTTGGGGTCAGACACTTCAACCTGGATTATCCCATTTACTCTTCACAACCACCACATGCAGTGTATGTTAATATTACCCTTGTTTTACAGAAGAAAAAGTGGAGGTACAGAGAAGTGATATAAGTAATCAAAGGAAGATGCAGTATATGAATCCCGTGCAGTCTGTAACCTAAGCCTGTGCTTTCAACTTGTATATCCTGCTGCTTTGCAAATGTGTCCTCATTTCTAGTTTTAATCTGAACTTGGGTGTTACTTTATTAACTTCCATTTGATTTCTCACATTTTGATGTCTATTTAATCATTGCTTAATAAACGTTGTAATAATTGCATTTAAATACTAGCCTTAATACCTGTTGGTCACAGTTTTTCTCTCTCCTAATATTCTATTACTTCTACTTGTAACATTCTGCTTTATCATGTGGTAAGCTAGGGTGGAAAGCCAGAAGGTAATTAATTCTGCTGGTTAAGTGAGGGGTTAATTCCTGTTATGATTAGTGTCCTACCCTGCTGAGAAGTCAGAGGCAGAATGTATTGTACATTCTTGGTTGCCTATCCAACATTTGCTTTTTCTTTAGTCTCTCTTAACATTTGGGGTGAGCATCCACCCTTCTTCCACTCATCCAGGTGCCTTTGGGGAAGCTGGTTCAACTGTCTGGCTCCAACTCTAATCCTTACTGTTCTACATATATTACCTCAATTGTGAAGTCTTACGCTGTGTATTGGTCCTGTCATTCAGCTAATAATGACAAAGCTCAGGTATTCTATATTTAGAGTCCACTCTCTTTACCACTAAGCTCTGCTGTCTCTTTATCATATGAGATTGCACATGCACCATATTAAAGGAGAAGAAACTCACAAGATAATAAAAATGATTACATATCCCTGAGCATTCTAACGCAAGCAAAAAGAAAACTATCTTAAATATGTTCTTAGGCAAATGTGCTCACTGTTTAATGAGCAATAAATATCATTATTTTTATTATTATTATAACTATAGATATACCAGTCAGGGTGTTTCTTCCATTTTTGAAATCCATTTTCAGAGCCAAGTCTAAGAAAAATAGTAAAATAAGTGAAGTAGTTTCATTGTTTTCCCTTTCCCCTACTCTTCTTTCCAATGATCACTTCCTCAATAGCCTCCCCAGGCAATGGGAGCCCTCATTCTGCCTTTCACCAGAACAAACCTCTACAGCTGAAATGCCCCAAAGCTTCCACTTGCCAAACCTTCTCTCCACTAAAACAAATCTATTGTGTTTTTCCTAAATCAGGTTCTAACACCAGCTTAATGAGAGTAATTTTGTAGCTCAGCTGCCCTTAGTTTGTTAATGTGCTGCTCCATTCTTTATTCATTAATCATAAAATGTTTATTTAATAATTTCCCGGTGCAAAGGACTCTGAGAGGGATGTAGAACTGATGCCAGTCCTCCAGGAACTCTCTGACTCTCTGAATACATGGAACACATTTATAAATAAATAATTCATGCTAACAAAACCAGTAAAGGGGTCTCTAAAAAAGTACAGCTTAAGTTCTGTGAAAGTAAGAAGAGAGATTACTTTACCTGTTAATTCTTGGGCATTGCTATAGGGGGCTTAAAAAACTACAAGATTAGAACTTTAAGTTTGAATCCTTATGATTATTGCTTGGATTTATTTATATTATTACTTTCGGGGTTTTTCATATTTAACGATGTCAACTACAAGGCCACCCTCTTCATGCTAGACTTCAGGATGGAGAGAACACAGTTAAGGCTTTTAAGGACACAAGGAATGGCACTTCTCTATCTTCTACTTACTGTCTGTGGGTGTTCCTGGCCAATGAAACATTCCCCAGCAATGATTATGGATATCAGACTGGGAATGGTAACTGAAACTCAAGCCAGCTGATAATCTAAACTGTGCAAGAAACACATTTTATCTCATCAAACGATCTCAGCCTCCCCTTAACTGCTTTACTCTTTTTCTCTTAAAAATATGCAAGATTTTAAAGACAACTCTTCAAGGTTTAAATGTCTTTGGGATTTTGAGCATTTCTGACCCTAATTAATATCTTTGGTAAAAGAAATTAAGTTTATCTTTTCAACATCTTTGAAAGACGGGCTTCAGCAGCAGCAATCTCAAATGAACGACTATATTCTGTGGTGTCTGTATATATTTAGTTATTAGTTTCTAAAAATTGAGACTTTTGCATCACATTTTCATTAATATTCTTCAGGATTTTATTCTGTAATCACAGATTCATAGTTACATTATTGCTTACTTAATAAAGAAAATGTTTGGCCTTAAAAGTAAACAGGAAGATTGTCTGGAATAAGCTTTAAATTTTTCTATGGAATATATTTGTCCTCAAAAGCATATTGATTTTGACAGGTAGAATGTAGTCCTCACATTTGGCTTCGAGGTGATTGTGTGAGTAAAGAAAGAAGCCAATCTGGTTTCCATTTAATGGTCTTAATTACCGGCTGGCTAAAACCTCTAAACTATACATTTTCTAAGCAAAGATGAGAGAGCAAAGACCTTAATCCCATAACCACATCCCTATTCTCATGAATTAATTCATTAGTTCATAAATAAATTACATCCTCAAACCTCTGCCTAAACGAATGTGCAGCCACATTCATTTTCATCACTGGGCTTCTGAGTGTTAGTTCAAATTTCTTTAACTACTAATCAGCAACAGCAACAAGAAACACAATATATTATATTCACAAGGAGGTAGAGTTAAAGAAAACCTGTAAGTGCTAGATAGGTATTTTCTTTGTAATATCTTGGTCTCTCTTTTATTTGAATCTAAGTTTGGCAAAGATGTTCAACCAAGTTAAAGGTGAACAAAATGATCTAGAACATGAAATGAATGCCAAAATACACAAAATACTTAAGAGTGTTTCTATATTGTTTTACTTTCGCTGATTAGTATTGACTTATTTTTGGGATAGGGAGTAGTCTTTGTTATCAGTACTGGGAACACTTAAAGACAACACAGTTATAGCTTAAAATATCCATACAACTGGCTCCCAAAGACATTCAGAATTGCTGGCATAAAAACAGTTAATTAGACCTAAAAACGGGTAAATTGCCAAGGAACTGGGCCACATATTGCCACACATTGCCTCAAGGGTGCTTGATTTTCTGTTTGATTCTTCAAACCTGAATTTTCTTTATTCCTTTATTTTCCTTTTTATAGTCATGTTTATTGTTTTCCACAACAGTAACTACTTTAGATGGTACTCACATGTTTTAAGAACAATAATAAACTTGTCTTGCCAGTTATGAGAAGTTTTACTTTGGTAAATGAAATCGTTCTACTCCTTGTAACAGTACTAAGATTAGCAGTTGCGCACTTCCCTGGTGGTACAGTGGTTAAGAATCCACCTGCCAATGCAAGGGACATGAGTTTAAGCCTTGGTCTGGGAAGATCCCACACGCCACAGAGCAACTAAGCCTGTACGCCACAACTACTGAGCCCTCATGCCACAAATACTGAAGTGTGCACACCTAGAGCCCGTGCTCCACAACAAGAGAAGCCACTGCAATGAGAAGCCTGCGTACCACAATGAAGAGTAGCTCCCACTCGCCGCAACTAGAGAGAAAGCCTGCATGCAGCAATGAAGACCCAACACAGCCAAAAAATAAATAAAATTGATTTTAAAAAAATTAGCAGTTGCATTATTTTACAGGATTTCAGTTATAAACTGTACCCCTCTCAGACTTCTTGAGGACTGATACTATGTCCTTGTTGCCATACCTTCAGTGACTAGTATCATTCCTGGAAGAATGCATTATTGTCTGTGTGTAGATATAAAAATTGATGAGACTATCTATATATATATACCAACAACTTATAAAGCACCTACTATGTGCCAAACCCTGAGTTAGTAATTTTGTTATATGTCTTGATCCACCCAAGGACACTATCAGTTAGTGCCTTTACTCTTATTTTTAAAGAATTTTAGAGAATGTGCAGTCTGAGATATTACTTGCTCAAGATCAAATAGCAAGTAGATAGCAGAATTAGAATTTAAACCTAAATTTTGTAGTGATTAACACGTTCTTAAATAGCATGCTGTATGCTAACAATTTCAAGAAATCAATAATTAATAAAAGTCAACTTGTAAACTATTCTGAAGATGTCATCAAATTTATTTTTTTCATCAATGTTGATTAATGTCTCAAGTTAAATCATGAAGTTAGTGCTATTTTTTTTTCACCATAGCAACCAGGTAAATACCATTCTCCCTGTTCAATTATTAAAAGAACCCAAAACATTTATGAATGTATAAACAGAAAGTAATAAGCATCACTGAAAATAAAACAAGCTAAACCTCATGTTTTCTCAATTATAAGTCTACGATTAAGTGATGTTATATTTAAGAAAAACTAATTATTTCCTTTTAAATTCCTTTTATGCATTTATATGGGCTATTTAACAATGAAGGATTATAGACTCAAATTAACTATCGGAAGAAAAAAATTTTATTTTGAGCTTAATCCATTTAATAGAAAGTAAATATTTCCTGGAAATTTCCAGAAATCTTCCATTGAAAGTGAAATAAAAATTTTCCACAGTTGAATGTTTCAATTCAGTGTAAATAAACACAAATGTGTCAAAGACAAATGAGCACTGCCCATATGTGTTAGTCCCCATCAGTGTTACTCAAAGAGGCTTGTCCTTCACTGGATAGTTATTATTGGTCTCTAAGGAGATGGGAGGCTTGAGAGCCAGTCTGTAAATCAACTCTGGCAGCAAACATACTACACTGGTTAATTTCACCAACTTTTTTTTGGGGGGGGGAGTTGTGGAGTTGGGGGTAACATGACTTGATGAAGAAAGTATTGGATGATTTATATTTCTAGCACAAGTTTCTTATCTCCTGGTGGACCAGAAACTGTTCATAGACAAACACCAGTGTGTACCACACATTGAGTAGCACTGGCCTAAATTAATTAAATATTGGCATAAAATTCTCACAAAGACTCACGTACTGTGTACCTATATCTTATGTGGGATACTTCTTCTCTCTCCAACTTTCAAATGTAGGAAAGAGGGAACTGATATATGGAACAATGTCTTGAAGCTCTCTTCAGTGTGAAAGGAGAGCAGAATTTTACTAGAAGACTAACAATACTTTAAAGGTTACTTTTTGTATATATTGTCCTATTTTTTAATGTTGAATGTCTTTAGGAGTGTATCTTTCTTAGTCTATTCAGATTGCTGTAACAAAATGCCACAGGTCGAGTAGCTTATAAACAAAAGAAATTCATTTCTCACAGTTCTGGAGGCTGGCCAGTCCAAGATCAAATCACCAGCATGGTTGGGTTCTGGTGAGAACCCCTCTTTCTGGTTCATAGTCAGCACTTTTTGTTGTGTTCTCACATGGTGGAAAGGGCAGAGGATCTCTGTGTGGTCTTTTTTATAAGGCACTAATCCCATTCTTAAGGGCTCCACCCTCATGATTTAAGCGCCTCCTAATACAATCATCTTTGGGTGTTAACATTTCAACATATGACTTTTAGAGGGATACAAACATTCAGACCATAGCAGTATCAGTATTCAATTGGCATTATGATTTTAATAAAGTTTATAAATAAATAAAAACTAAAGGTAAAATCATAATGAGGACATAAGTGCCTTAGATTTTACATTCAGTTAATCATGTTTAGTGGAAAGGGTAATCAAATGACCCATTTATCATTAATTAAAATCACCATTCACCTGTGGCAGTAAATAGAATGGCAGACACATGGCATTTAGGACAAAGGTTCTCAAATTTAGCATAAATAAATACCACTAGGGGAGCCTCCTAACAAGACAGTTCTTCATGTTCCATACTCAGAAAGTCTGATAAATTAGTTCTGGAATTACAACACATGACTTGCATTTTTCAAAAAGGTCTACAATGTATTTCCATGCAGGTAGGCAGGAGTCCATATTTTAGGAAAAACCTGTTCTTACATGAATTAAATGGAATGGACCAAATCAACCCTACTGACTGACTTTAAGGCCATAGGAATATAACTGACATGTTCATCAATATTTTACATATGTGTGAGTTTTAAACAAATAGGCACTTAACTGATTAAAAAAGAAAAGGTGGATTCCAGAAAAAGGAAACTTAGACATCTTAACAGAGTTAGTTTGAATGGAATCAGAGTACAAACAACTAGCAGTTTGTATTCCCCTGACCAAGTGAAACACACACACATACACACACATGCACACACACACACAGTTTACCTTGTTTATACTAGTAGCCAAATTCTGCCTAATGCTTAAATAATGGAATCGATGTTGGCATTGCAAAAACATGATACTTGCACATGTCAGTGGATGCAAACTTCCAATCTCACAAATATGCATTCTGAGCTCTCAGACCAAAGCATTTCTCATTCTTGCCTCCTCAGAGAGGTCTTTCTCAAACAATGCATTCAGCAGAACACCTCTCCCCATCCACCTTCACTTTCCACCTAGCAATCATCTTTGCACTTCTTTCATAATCTGAGATTACCTCATTTATATACTATTTCCTTATTTAATACCTGTTTCTCTCCACTAGAATGTTTGCTTCCTAAAGTCAAAGGGCACACGTTTCTCATGCACTGCTATAATCCTGGTGAATAAATCTGCCCTGGACTCCAATATGATACATGATCTACAGATATGTATTATATGTGGAATTAATGAGGGAGTAAATGAACATTCCAGGATGATGTGGCTAGATATTCCACTTGAATATGTTTTGAAGAATTTTAAGGATGGATCAAATAATGATAAAAATAGAAAATTATTTGGGTAAATATAAGAAATATTTTATTTGTTTGCCTGTTTTTACATTTTTATCATCTGCTTAAATCAAAATATCAAAAGATTAGAAATTACTGTCCACTATACTTCTGGAATTTTATAATAACCTTGTATATCAACAAATCCAAGAGGTTCTAAAAAAACCTTTTCTTAGCTTAGTTAAACCAGCTTTCCCAAGTTATTTTTGACAGTTTAACTTTTTGTTTTCCTCTTAATATCCTAAAGATGTTTGTGGTCAAGCATATATTTGAGGAGTTGCTATCTCAACCATCTTTTCCCTCTATCTTGTGATATGTCTGTTATGATCATCATGGGTAAATAAAAAAGATTTGTATTTCAAATTGTGTTTTACACTCAGATTTCCTGAATCATCTTTGTGACAGAAAATTGGCACATGGAGAGCAGAGACTGCTCTAGGGAGGAGGAAATTTTCATGCACCTATAGGTTTAATCGCTTGACTGCTATAGAATGTGGGTGAAAGAGATTGCTTTCATTTCCTATAAGCAAAAACAGCATGTATCTATCTTTGAAGATTTCTTTTCATAAAAATAAACTACATTAATTTCCTTCACCTTTGATTATTTTAACAATCATCTCCTATAATTTGAATCTTCAAAACATGACCTCTTGGGATTGATGCTTGTGAAATTACTTCTTTGTCTTTAAGAATCACACTTGTAAGAGTGAGTTAATAAGAGGTGGCCTGGTATTTCAGCAAGGATTTCTATTGTTATTTTGTGGAAAGTCCACACTGGTTTATGTTAAACAATTTCTCTTTACACTAGGACATGACAGTAATTAACTAGCTATCACGGAGTGTTTTATTTTATTATATTTGAAAGAGAACTTGTGACCATAGCTGCTTTTTCATTTCAGTGCTGGTATATAATTGGGAAAAAAACTGTTCTTTAGTGTTTCTTTCTTTTTTTTTTTTAACATCTTTATTTGAGTATAACTGTTTTGCAATAGTGTGTTAGTTTCTCCTTTACAACAAAGTGAATCAGTTATACATATACATATGTTCCCATATCTCTTCCCTCTTGCGTCACCCTCCCTCCCACCCTCCCTATCCCACCCCTCTAGGTGGTCACAAAGCACAGAGGTGAACTCCCTGTGCTATGCAGCAGCTTCCCACTAGCTATCTAATTTACATTTGGTAGTGTGTATACGTCCCTGCCACTCTCTCACATCGTCACAGCTTACCCTTCCCCCTCCCCATATCCTCATACTGTTTCTTTATATAATATAATACATTTGTCATTTCTTATTAGCTCTTCAGATTTCTATTATTTACAAACCCTTTGAGATGCAATAAAAAAGTTTCTACACAAAGCTCATTATTTCTAATTAATCCCGTAACAAGACTTCAAGATGGCTGTACCATGAAGCTCTTTTCCAAGACAGTAGTGTCTTATTCTCCCTTTCATTCTATAAATTGTACTTTTGAGGTATCAAGACAATTTATAGAATATACATTTCTGTTGTTTTAATATGCAATGAGGTTACTAAATACAATCTTTGATAAATTATTCCCATTTGTGAGATTATAGCTTTTTCCTTTGAATTATAAAAAAGATATTCAAACTAACAGTTTGGAAATAATCCCTCTCAGCTAAACAAACAAAACATACACACATTTTTTTTCTATCATAAATCAATACCATCTGAAATTGGTACCATATGATACTAAATTTATACTGCAGGACTATAGATTCTTCTGGAAATACACTATATTATTAGAATAAAAGAAATGATCTCCTTTTTCATAAGTTGGAATTTAGTTTTAAGAGAAGCATAGATCATTTGCAACTATACTCCCTATCTGCAATAATGTCATTGATAATGATTTTATTTTATCTTTCCCTCTGGACTCTTTTTGAGATCTGCTAAAAAATTAGAAATTTAAAGTCAAGTAATCAGTAGAAGAGAATACTCAGAGAAAATCTGCTACATGTACAATGAGATAAGACTATTATTTAATATCAAGGACCTTGTTTAAGTTGTACTTACAGGAGAAAAAAAATCACCTGTAAGTATTTTAAAGGTTTAGTTAAGACAATGTATATAATATAAAACAAAACAAATCTGTAGGAGTTTGACCCAATTTTTTTCTTAAAGAAACCAAAGCAGCTAATATTTACATATATAGGCCATGGTAACCAGATTAATAACAACATTTAAGGTATAAGAAAAGAAAGTTGTCAGAAAACTCTTACTGCTCTGCCTGAAATCTATTTCTCTTGTATAAATGGGGACACCATCACCTATTTTATAGGATGGTTGTGGTGATTAAATAAAGGTACTTTATATTCCTGATTCCATTTCTTCATTTCCTATAAGGAAGTCACTTTTGAGTTCACATAGAATATTAGTAATTCATTTTTCCTCACACACTAAATCTGGAAATAGTTAATAAGATTCTACTATGAACTAGTGAAAATGTCTTATTTTGTAGAATTAACATTTTAATTCTTTCAAACATTCCCTAGTTACTGAAAACTTTGCCAATCTGTGTTCTTTCTATAACACCTCTCCCACTGACAATGTCTTTTTTAAGAAATGGTAAGGAGACCTAGAGACAATATTGCATCTCTTTAGCCCCTATTCTGAAAACTTAATACTAAGTTAAAATAAAAGGATAATGTGACCATGTGCAACTTTTCTTTGTGTAAATGTGTAATTTGTGATGTTTCCCATCCCTATTCTAGGAAGCACATCAGTAAGCATTGCCATCAAACCCAGGAATGATATATAGTGACAAAGATACTCTCCTTGACTAAACTTTAGTCAGGCTCCTCTTAAAAACCCTTCAACCTTTGGCTTCAGTGTCTGTCCTTGCTGGGCCCCCAAGAGATAATAATATATATATACATTGGTCTCTGCCCCTGGTGTCTGGCACAGAGCTCCTGAATCCCTTATAATTTTCTGGGTGATAGGAGTGTCTTTTGTTCTAATGAAGCAAATTTTGATGAGCTCCTCAGTGGGTCCTGTATGAGGGTTAGCCACTGGAAAACAAGCCATGATTAGAATCTTGGAATTTTCTGTCTCACTTCCCATTCTCTTAAGAAGGGAGAAGGTCTGAAAATGGAGTTTATGGTTGATCATGCCTATAGGATGAAGCCACCATAAAAATCCCAATAGTACAGGATTCAGAGAGCTTCCAGGTTGTTGAACATATCAACACAGGGAGGGTGATTCACCCCAGCTCCACAGGGACAGAAGCTCCTGTGCTCAGGACTCTCTCACATATTAGCCTATGTATCTCTTTATCTGGCCGTTCATCTGTATCCGTTAATAAACTGGTAAACATAAGTGTTTCCCTGAGTTCTTTGAGCTGCTCTAGAAAATTAATCAAACCCAAGGAGGGGGTTGTGGAGACCCAGATTTGTAGAAGTTGTAGGTAACCTGGGGACCTATTACTTGCAATTGGCATCTGAAGTGGGGTGGGAGTCATCTTGTGGAACTGTGCCCTTAATCTGTGAGATCTGACACTGTCTCCAGATAGTGTCAGAATTGAGTTGAATTGTAGGACACGCAGCTAGTGTTGCAGAGAATTGCTTGCGGGGAAAACACTCCAAATGTTTCATGACCAGAAGTGTCAGAAATGAAGTGTTCTGAGTGAGCGTGGTAGGGGAGTGAGAGTAATAAAGAGACACAGGAAAGGAAGACATAGGAGGAAAGAACTGGGTTTGTCCCTACTCAGGAAAATTCAATTTTCCTAACTCAGCCTGCATGGCCCAGTTTTAGCAAGAATCCTGCTAAATCAGTTTAAAGAGAATTCTCCACCCTTGATATCTGATCACCCAAAATATCTGTCAAATTTCTCATCCTCCAGGCGATCTCTGACCACCCTGGCATGTCTTCATCTAGAATACTGTTAGGTCAATTTAGCAAGAATTTCCCCTACCCTTAATGCCTCCACTTTATAATTTTCCATTCACAGACCCCTCTCTTCAAACATTTTCCTTGGGGTAAATCCCCACTTGTTCTTATTGTATTGTATTCGGAACTGAGCTCAGTTCTATACTGAAGTCTCTTTTTTCCTATTGTCATAGTACTTGAATAAAATTTGTTTTTACTGCTTAACTACTGCCTGGTTCTGGTTTTCTTTAAGAATAGACAGATAAAAACAATACTTAATTAATTGAAATAGAAAAAAGTACTTAACTGCAGTTATTTTTAGTGACCTAGGTAAGAGAACTTCATCTAGTGATCTAGAACATGGTACGATTTTAATTCTCAAGATGACTTTTGATTGTTTGCTTCTGTCACTTTCCAAAAATGTATGTGTATATTTTTTAGCCTCATAAAACATCATGATGATAAAAAATGTAAAACTATGTCTGTCTCATAATAAATCTGACCCTGTTGGGAAATTTAAATGATATTATAGACACAATATGAAAGGCATGATGGATCTTGTTGATATATAATATGCTTACCATCTTCAGGTCATTTGTTAACTGCTCTAATGTGCCCATAGTTATGCTATGCTAGACAGTTTTAGGATGAAAATTAAATGGACCCTTTCTTTGCACTGAAGGAGCATATAAAATATAATTTTTATCTCATTGCTAAGAAATGAAAGGAGTCATACATACATAGTAAGGCAATCTAAATTCCCTTGAAACTAAATTATGGCTTGGTATTTAATATCTCACAGCTCCCTGTATTTTCCCTTCTTAATGTTCATCATGGTTTGGAAATATACATGGGTGTGTTTCATTGTTTACTCAATGTGCTCTATTCCTTGCCACACAGAGGTATAAATCTGGAAAGGGCAGAGGTGCTGCTATTTTATAGCAAGCAGACTAATAACACTTGGCATTATGTCTAGCACAAAGTAGGCATTCAGTTCAATACTTGTTGAATGGATAACTGAATAAATCTGTTTGAGCTTAAAGTCCATAAGGGTAGGGACTTTGTTTAATGTGTTCAATAAGATATGTCCGGTAACTGCATTGTACTTCGAACACAGCTGAATGAAAAAGAAGAGAAAGAAAGAAAAGAACACAGGAAAAAAGGAGGAAGAGAAAGAAAAGCAAGTAGGAAGAAAAAAATCAGAATAATAAAACTGGATATAATCTTAAAATTTATATATTTTCCTCAGCTTTCATGGGGAATTATATACAAATCATCTCTAAAACATACACACTATTCACATTTTGCCATGTAATTAAAATATGAGGTACTAAAACTTACCTAAACTTTAATAATGAAAATAAGGTAAATTATTAAATTATATTTATAGTTGTCAAATATTTACTCTTAAAAGATAAACCTCGGGCTTCCCTGGTGGCGCAGTGGTTGAGTGTCCGCCTGCTGATGCAGGGGACATGGGTTCATGACCCGGTCCGGGAAGATCCCACATGCCGCGGAGCGGCTGGACCCGTGAGCCATGGCCGCTGAGCCTGCGCGTCCGGAGCCTGTGCTCCGCAAAGGGAGGGGCCACAACAGTGAGAGGCCCGTGTACAGAAGGAAAAAAAAAAAAAAAAAGATAAACCTATGTGCAAGAAAAATGAGACTGAAAGTACTTAGACAATAATCCTAGAGGCACTTATCTAGTAAGTGGTGAGCCAGGGCTAAAAGTCACATCTGTTAGACAATACATTTATATTCCTAAACAGTAATACTCATAATCAGCCTGTATAATGCTTTCAATTCTATCCAGCCAGGAAATACCAGACATAAATATTACCTGTTAGAGGTAAAATCTCTACAAATAAGTATATCATATCACGCATGAACTGGAGTCTTAACATTTTATATTAATTAATGAATCATTCTATTTAAGAAAGATTAATTAAGCATGTACTATGTAACAGCCACCATTCTATGAGCTAAAGATCACAGTGAAGCGAACAGACAAAAATCCCAGTCATCACTGAGATGACAGTTCTGCTGGGGGATTAAATGTATCATCAAATATTACAAATGTTTAATAAGCATTCAATGAAAAGAGTGAATAAACACATGCCTCCCCACCCCTCTCTCTCTCTTTCTCTCACATATATGCACACAAGTTTATCAGTTCCCTCTAAACCATCTTCATTCTTCACCCCCTGTTGCCCAAAGGTAATCAATATTAAGAACTATATGTAGATCTATACATACTTTTTATGTTTATAGAAACTTCAAATCATATGCAAGCACATTTTTGAAGGGGAACAAAATATACCGCTGAAAATATGCCTCTTTGCCATGTTGATTATTTTAGGCTGATTATTTTTAAGAAATATCAGACACAGGAGAAGCTCTGAAAACTGAGAAGCTACCCTTTTGTGAGAGACATTTATAATGATAAAAGAAATCTCCATCTGTAAGTTGTTCCCTCTCTGTACCAGAAAGAAAAGGCCAAGACAAATCTGTATAACAACCTTAGCTTTGTTTACTGTGCTTTCCTTGATAACCTCCCATAACTGGTCTCGCCTGCCCCCAACACCGTTTGTCTTTAGATCGAGATGTTATTTAAAGTGGTGGCTTGGGCCCTTTCCAAAAGTTACTCAATTTTCTTGGGTATCTCCCATGTATACAGGAGGTATACATGTTATTTATTAAACTTTTGTTTGTTTCTCTCCTGTTAATCTATCTTTTTATTACAGAGGTGTCTCACTAAAGAACACAGAACAGTAGAAAAGTTATTTTTCCTCCCCCACATCATAAACTTCTTTTTAAATAAATATTACTGTCATTCTTGAAAGGGCAGATATGTCATTTGACCTTCTACCTAACACTTAAGATTTTTGCATTTTTAAATTAAGGTATATTTACAGACAATAAATGTCACCCCTTTTAATGTAGTGTTTTACAAGTTTTGAAAAATGCATATGGGTAGTAAGCACCACCACAATCAAGATATAAAACAGTTTTGTCACCCTCCAAATATCCCTCATGTACGTTAGTAGCCAACACTTCCCCACCCAAAATCTCTGGCAATCACTAATCTGTTTTTGTCTCTATTGTGAACAAAGAAGAACAAAGAATGTTGCTCATCACTCAGTTATGCAAAGGCTAAACCACAACCCACCGCAGCCGCCCATGTCCACCAATAGCACCCTGAGAGGAATTCAGGATGAAAATAAAAGAAAACAAAACAAAGCAGGATGAGGCACTCTATGCTTTGGATAAATGGACCCCTAGATAGTTGTTAGATGCCTATCTCAGAAAGAATTTTAATGACCCCAGATTCTTATATCTTCCCATACACAGAAAAGCACTAAAATTATTAACTTGAAATATCTGTTCTTTGTGATTAACAGTAATCTTTTTACCAAAATGTGTGCTTGACTACACGTATTTTCCAGCCAAAAATATCATATATAAACTGGCTCCTCTCTTATCACTTTGGAACAGTTCCTTAGAGCTATCTTCTGGGCTGTCTTACCGGTACTCACTAAGACCCTGAATAAAACTTAAACTCACTACTCTTATGTTGTGTGTTTTTCTTTAAGTTGACACTATATTTGCCTTTGCAAGAATGTTGTACATGTGAAATTATATATGTGGAATTATGCAGGTAAGTGCTCAATAAATATTAGTTATTATTGCCATATGTCACTGGATTTAAGAAGATATTGATTGTAAAAGTTTTTAAGTTTAACACTAAAAAAAGAACGTTTAAAAATTAAATTTAATTGTTTTCTTGTCACATTATAAGATGAATGCTTATGATGCTGAAAAAAATGACTTTGAATCACTGAAATACTATATTATTAGTGTTTACTCCTACAACAATGTAATCACTTGTATATATCCCCCACACTATCATCACTTAAAATTTCACATTCTCTTAAGGCCAAAAGATGTGGATCTGACTCACTCTTTTTAATTGATGAACATATACTGAAGTATGAATAGACATTAACCATTCCTGTATTGATATTTAAGTTGTTCACAGTTTCATGCTACCACAATCCATGCTGCAATCAAAATAATTGTCCACATATTCTTGTTTCCTAATGCTTTTATTTCTATAGAAATTATTGCCTCAGGAGAGATTATTTGAAAGGTATTATGTATTTTTTAACTTCTGTAGAAATTTCTAGTTTATTTTCCAAAATACTTTAGTAATTTGCACACCAAGCTACAATGTAGAAAACATTCCTGTTTCCCTAAATTCTCATTGGAAGTATTTTTTTAATTGTTCTCAAAAACAGCAATTCATTTCTTCTTAAATATTTTTTCCTATCCACTAATAAATTGCAGTTTGATATTGCTTCTAAGAAGAGGACTGTAAATAACTTTTTGACAACAAAGTTAAAACGTGCCCAGAAGTGTCATGTGAATACTGCCTATGGATATCAAAAAGGGCTGACTACCGTAGTTGATAGGAAATGCAAATTGAAAGAAACTTAAGACAGTGAAGGCAGAGGAATTAACAAAATCCCATAGGTAACAACCATAATGATGGGAGTGAAAATTCTGAGCACTTGACAATCTTAAAATTCATTTTAAAGTTAAAAGAGAACTGGAACCAGACTCAATGCTTTTAACACCTATAAAGTTAATATTTATAAAATTATAAACTATAATCTGGTTCCCTTTTCATTGCTCTATTCCTTGACTCTAGAATTCTTATAAAAAGAGAAGCTCAGACCTTCAAGATGGCAGAGGAGTAAGACATGGAGATCACCTTCCTCCCAACAAATACATTAGAAATACATCTACATGTGGAACAACTCCTACAGAACACCTATGGAACACTGGCAGAAGACCTCAGACTTCCCAAAAGACAACAAACTCCCCACGTACCCGGGTAGGGCAAAAGAAAAAACAGACAAAAGAATAGGGATGGGTCCTGCACCTCTGAGAGAGAGCTGTGAAGGAAGAAAACCTTCCACACACTAGGAGTCCCTTCACTGGCAGAGATGGGGGCAGGGGGGGGGGGCGGGGAACTTCGGAGCCACAAATGAGAGCACAGCAACAGGGGGTGCGGAGGGCAAAGAGAAGAGATTCCCATACAGAGAATCAGTGCTGATCAGCACTCATCAGCCCAAGAGGCTTGTAAGCTCACCTGCTGGGACGGGTCGGGGCTGGGAGCGGCAGCTTCAGCTTCGGAGGTCAGATCCCAGGGAGAAGACTGGGGTTGGCTGTGTGAACACAGCCTGAAGGGGGCTAGTGTGCCACAGCAAGCCAGGAGGGAGTCTGGGGAAAAGTCTGGAACTGCCTAAGAGGCCAAGAGACCATTGTTTCGGGCTGTGCAAGGGGACGGGATTCAGAGCACCATCTAAACGAGCTCCACAGATGAGCATGAGCCGTGGCTATCAGCATGGACCCAAGAGATGGGCATGAGATGCTAAGGCTGCTGCTGCAGCCACTGAGAAGCCTATGTGCAAGCACAGGTCACTATCCACACCCCACTGTGGGAGCCTGTGCAGCCCGCCACAGCCAGGGTCCCGTGATCTAGGGACAACTTCCCTGGGAAAATGCACGGTATGCCTCAGGCTGTTGCAATGTTGTACCGGCCTCTGTCGCCACAGGCTCACCCCACATTCCATACCCCTCCCTCCCACCAGCCTGAGTGAGCCAGAGCCCCCTAATAAGCTGCTCCTTTAACCCCATCCTGTCTGGGTGGGAACAGACACCTTCAGGCAACCTACATGCAGAAGCGGGGCCAATCCAAAGCTGAACCCCAGGAGCTATGTGAGAAAAGAAGAGAAAGGAAAATTTCTCCCAGCAGGCTCAAGAGCAGCGGATTAAATCTCCACAATCAACCTGATGTACCCTGCACATCTCTGGAATACGTGAATAGGCAATGAATCATCCCAAATTTGAGATGGTGGACATTAGGAGCAAATATAGACTTGGGGTTTGCAGTATGTGACAGACTGGTTTCTGGTTTTATGTTTATCTTAGTCTAGTATTTAGAGTTTATTATCATTGGTAGATTTGTTTATTGATCTGGTTGCTCTCTTCCTTTTTTTATTTTAAATATATATATATATATATTTTTTTTTTCCTTTTTCTCTTTTTTTCTGAGTGTATGCTTCTTTGTGTGATTTTGTCTGCATAGCTTTGCTTTTACCATTTGTCCTAGGGTTCTGTCTGTCCATTTTAGTCTTTTTCTGTTGTTGTTTTTAATATAGTATTTAGCACTTGTATTCATTGGTGGATTTGTTTTTTGGTTGGGTTGCTCTTGTCTTTCTTTTTAATTTTTTATTTTAATAACTCCTTTTTTTCTTTCTTTCTTTCTTTCTTTCTTTCTTTCTTTCTTTCTTTCTTTCTTTCTTTCTTTCTTTCTCTCTTTCTGGGTTGCTCTCTTCTTTCTTTCTTTTTTCTTTTTTTATTACTTTTTAATTTTTTATTTTAATAACTTCCTTTCTTTCTTTCTCTCTCTCTCTCTCTCTCTCTCTCTCTCTCTCTCTCTCTCTCTCTCTCTCTTTCTTTCTATCTCCCTTTTCTTTTGAGCCGTGTGGCTCATAGGGTCTTGGTGTACCAGCTGGGTGACAGGCCTGTGCCTCAGAGGTGAGAGAGCTGAATTTAGGACATTGGTCCACCAGGGCCTCCCAGCTCAACGTAATATAAAATAGTGAGAACTTTTCCAGATATCTCCATCTCAATGCTAAGATCCAGCTCCACTCAACAACCAGCAAGCTCCAGTGCTGGACACACTATGCCAAACAATTAGCAAGACAGGAACACAAACCCACCCACTAGCAGAGAGGCTGCCTAAAATCATTCAAAGGTCACAGACAGCCCAAAACACACCACTGGATGCGGTCCTGCCCACCAGAAAGACAAGATCCAGCCTCATGCACCAGAAAACAGGCACTACTCCCTTCCACCGGGAAGCCTACACAACCCAATGAACCAAATTTAGCCACTGGGGGCAGACACCAAATACAACGGGAACTACAAACCTGCAGCCTGCGAAAAGGACCCCCCAAACACAGTAAGATAAGCAAAATAAGAAGATAGAGAAACAAACAGCAGATAAAGCAGCAAGGTAAAACCTCATCATACAAACAAATGAAGAGGAAATAGGCAATCTACCTGAAAAAGAATTCAGAATAATTATAGTAAAGATGATATAAAATCTTGGAAATAGAATGGAGAAAATACAAGAAACATCGAACAAAGATTTAGAAGAACTAAAGAGCAAACAAACAATGATGAACAACAAAATAAATGAAATTAAAAATTCTCTACAAGGAATCAATAGCAGAATAACTGAGGCAGAAGAACAGATAAGTGACCTGGAAAATAAAATAGTGGAAATAACTACTGCAGAGCACAATAAAGAAAAAAGAGTGAAAAGAATTGAGGACAGTCTCAGAGACCTCTGGGACACATTAAACACACCAAGATTCGAATTACAGGGGTCCCAGAAGAAGAAGTTAAAAAAAAAGGGACTGAGAAAATATTTGAAGAGATTACAGTTGAAAACTTCCCAAACATGGGAAAGGAAATAGCCAATCAAGTCCAAGATGCACAGGGAGTTACATACAGGATAAATACACAGAGAAACGTGCCAAGAAATATATTAAATAAACTATCAAAAATTAGAAACAAAAAATATTAAAAGCAGCAAGGGAAAAACAACATACAAGGGAATCCCCATAAAGTTAACAGCTGATCATTAAGAAGAGACTCTGCTAGCCAGAAGGGAGTAGTAAGACATATTTAAAATGATGAAAGGGAAAAACCTACAACCAAGACTACTCTATACAGCAAGGATCTCATTCAGATTCGACAGATAAATTAAAACCTTCACAGACAAGCAAAGGCTAAGAGAATTCAGTACCATCAAACCAGCTCTACAACAAATGCTAAAGGAACTTCTCTAGGCAGCAAACACAAGAGAAGGAAAAGACCTACAATAACAAACCCAAAACAATTAAGAAAATGGTAATAGGAACATACATATAGATAACTACCTTAAATGTAAATAGATTAAATGCTCCCACCAAAAGACACAGACTGGCTGAATGGATACAAAAACAAGACCTGTATATATGCTGTCTACAAGAGAGCCACTTCAGGCCTAGGGACACATACACACTGAAAGTGAGGGGATGGAAAAATATATTCCATGCCAAAGGAAATCAAAAGAAAGCTGGAGAGGCAATTCTCATATCACACTAAATAGACTTGAAAATAAAGACTATTACAAGAGACAAAGAAGGACACTACATAATGATCAAGGGATCAATCCAAGAAGAAGATATCACAACTATAAATATTTATGCACTCAACATAGGAGCACCTAAATATATAAGGCAAATATGAACAGCCATAAAAGGGGAAATTTACAGTAAGAAATCATAGCAGGGGATTTTAACGCCCCACTGTCAACAATGGACAGATCAACCGAAATGAAAATAAATAAGGAAACACAAGCTTTAAATGATAATTTAAACAAGATGGAGTAAATTGATATTTATAGGATATTCCATCCAAAAACAACAGAATACACTTTCTTCTCAAGTGTTCATGGAAAATTCTCCAGGATAGATCATATCTTGGGTCACAAATCATGCCTTGGTAAATTTAAGACAATTGAAATCGTATCAAGTGTCTTTTCCGACCAGAAAGCTATGAGACCAGATAACAATTACAGGAAAAAATCTGTAAAAATACAAACACATGGAAGCTAAACAAGACACTACTAAATAACCAAGAGATCACTGAAGAAATCAAAGAGGAAATAAAAAAATACCTAGAAACAAATGACAATGAAAACACGATGGCTCAAAACCTATGGGATGCAGCAAAAGCAGGTCTAAGAGGTAAGTGTATAGCAATACAATCCAACCTCAAGAAATAAGAAGCACCTCAAATAAACACCTAAACTTACACCTAAAGCAATTAGAGAAAGAAGAACCAAAAATCCCCAAAGTTAGCTGAAGGAAAAAATAATAAAGATCAGATCAGAAATAAATGAAAAAGAAAAGAAGAAAACAGTAGCAAAAATCAAAAAAGTTGGTTCATTGAGAAGATAAACAAAATTGATAAACCATTAGCCAGGCTCAAGAAAAAAAAGGGAGAAGACTCAAATCAATAGAATTAGAAATGAAAAAGGAGAAGTAACAATTGACACAGCAGAAATACAAAGGATCATAAGAGATTAATACAAGCAAATATACCCCAATAAAATGGACAACCTGGAAGAAATGGACAAATTCTTAGAAATGCACAACATTCTGAGACTGAACCAGGAAGAAATAGAAAATATAAACAGACCAATCACAAGTATTGAAATTGAAACTGTGATTAAAAATCTTCCAACAAACAAAAGCCCAGGACCAGCTGGCTTCACAGGCGAATTCTATCAAACATTAAAGAACAGCTTACACCGATCCTTCCCAAACTCTTCCAAAATATAGCAGAGGGAGGAACACTCTGAAACTCATTCTATGAGGCCACCATCACCCTGATATCAAAACCAGACAAAGATTTCACACACACAGAAACACTACAGGCCAATATCACTGATGAACACAGATGCAAAAACCCTCAACAAAATACTAGCTAACAGAATTCAGCAGCACATTAAAAGGATCACACACCATGACCAAGTGGGGTTTAACCCAGGAATGTAAGGATACTTCAATATACACAAATCACTCAATGTGATACACCATATTAACAAAGTGAAGAATAAAAACCATATGATCATCTCAACAGATGCAGAAAAAGGTTTTGACAAAATTCAACACCCACTTATGATAAAAACCCTCAAGAAAGTGGGCATAGAGGGAACCTACCCCAACATAATAAAGGCCATACATGACAAACCCACAGCCAACATTGTTCTCAGTGGTGCAAAATTGAAAACATTTCCTCTAAAATCAGGTACAAGACAAGGTCACCCAGTCTCACCACTATTATTCAACATAGTTTTGGATGCAATCAGAGACAAAAAAGAAATAAAAGGAAGCAAAATCGGAAAAGAAGTAAAACTGTCACTCTTTGCAGATGACATGATACTGTACATAGAGAATCCTAAAGATGCTACCAGAACACTACTAGAGCTAAACAATGAATTTGATAAAGTGGAAGGTACAAATTAATGCACAGAACTCTACTGCATTCCTATACACTAACGACAAAAAATCTGAAAGAGAATTTAAGTAAACATTCCCATTTACCATTGCAACAAAAAGAATAAAATACCTAGGAATAAACCTACCTAAGATGACAAAAGACCTGTATGCAGAAAACTATAAGACACTGATGAAATAAATTAAAGATGATAAAAATGGATGGAGAGACATACCATGTTCTTGGATTGGAAGAATCAACATTGTGAAAATAACTATACTACCCAAAGTAATCTACAGGTTCAGTGTAATCCCTATCAAACTACCAATGGCATTTTTCACAGAACTAGAACATAAAATATCACAATTTGTATGGAAACAAAAAAGACTCCAACCAGCCAAAGCAATACTGAGAAAGAAAAACAGAGCTGGAGGACTCAGGCTCCCTGACTTCAGACTATACTACAAAGCTACAGTAATCAAGACAGTATGGCCCTAGCACCAAAACAGAAATATAGATCAATGGAACAGGATAGAAAGCCCAGAGATAAACCCACACACATATGGTCAACTTATCTATGACAAAGGAGGTAAGGATATACAATGGAGAAAAGACAGCCTCTTCAATAAGTGGTGCTGGGAAAACTGGACAGCTAAATGTAAAAGAATGAAATTAGAACGCTCCCTAACACAATACATAAAAATAAACTCAAAATGGATTAAAGATCTAAATGTCAGGCCAGACACTATCAAGCTCTTAGAGGAAAACATAGACAGAACAGTCTATGACATAAACCACAGCAAGATCCTTTTTGACCCACCTCCTAGAGAACTGGAAATAAAAACAAAAATAAACAAATGGGACCTAATGAAACTTAAAAGCTTTTGCACAGCAAAGGAAACCATAAACAAGATGAAAAGACAAGCCACAGAATGGGAGAAAATATTTGCAAATGAAGCAAGTGACAAAGGTTTCATCTCCAAAATTTACAAGCAGCTTATGCAGCTCAATATCAAAAAACAAACAGCCTAATATAGAAATTGGCAGCAGACTTAAATAGATATTCCTCCTAAGAAGATATACAAATTGCCAACAAACAAATGAAAGGATGCTCAACATCACTAATCATTAGAGAAATGCAAATCAAAACTATGAGGTATTACCTCACACCAGTCAAAATGGCCATCATCAAAAATTCTATAAACAATAAATGCTGGAGAGGGTGTGGAGAAAAGGGAACCCTCTTGCACTGTTGGTGGGAATGTAAATTGATACAGCCACTATGGAGAACAGTATGGAGGTTCCTTAGAAAACTACAAATAGAACTACCATATGACCCAGCAATCCCACTACTGGGCATATACCCTGAGAAAACCATAATTCAAAAAGAGTCATGTACCACAATGTTCATTGCAGCTCTATTTACAATAGCCAGGACATGGAAGCAACCTAAGTGTCCAACAACAGACGAATGAATAAAGAAGATGTCACACATATATACAATGGATTATTGCTCAGCCATATAAGGGAACGAAATTGAGTATTTGTAGTGAGGTGGATGGACTTAGAGAGCGTCATACAGAGTAGAGTAAGTCAGAAAGAGAAAAATAAACACCGTATGCTAACACATACATATGGAATCTAAAAAAAAAAAGGTTATGAAGAACCTAGGAGTAGGACTGGAATAAAGACGCAGATGTAGAGAATGGACTTGTGGACACCAGGAGGGGGAAGGGTAAGCTGGGATGAAGGGAGAGAGTGGCATGTACTTATATATACTACCAAATGTAAAATAGATAGCTAGTGGGAGATCAGCTCGGTGCTTTGTGACCACCTAGAGGGGTGGGATAGAGAGGGTGGGAGATGCAAGAGGGAGGAGATATGGACAGATATGTATATGTATAGCTGATTCACTTTGTTATAAAGCGGAAACTAACACATCACTTTAAAGCAATTATACTCCAATAAAGATGTTAAAAAAAATTAAAAAATTAAAAATAAAAAGAGAAATTCAGTCAATAATTGTTTAATTAAGAAACAAATTCAAGTTTGCACTTTATGTGTGAAGGCAATATAGGGTATCATATTAATGGCAGCAAACAACATAAACTTTCTACCCTTTGCTTTTTTTAGGTAATAAATTATGTATTTCTTATGTATCAGTATATATCAGTTTCCTTTTTCTTTGTAATTATTGAATAATATATCATTTTATAAATGTCCCATAATCTGTAGGAGTTTGAACATAGTGTTTGTTTCTCTTCTTATGCTCTTCAAAATCTCAGTGATTATCCTTGTACATGCATCATTGCATAAATTAGTAAGCAATGTCTTTATATAAGTGTAAATAACATTTGCATTTGTATAAGTATATACAAATATATACAATACATATTATATCATATGGTATTTTAAAAGTCTATATTTAAAATAAAAATATATGAATTTACAAATTTATAAGTATGAAACTTATCTGTAAAATTATTGAGTAGAATTCCTGGGTCAAAGTCTACCTGTATTTTAATGTTAAATGTATTGTTAAATTTCCTTCCCCAGGGACAGACCAATAAATGTTATCCTTATACTGAGAAATGTGTTTTTCTTCTACTCTTTTAGAACACTACTTTCTTCTTCAACATCTACATTTACTCCAAGGGTAAGTACTACTGATTAAGCTTAAAATAGCTTTCTATATCTTCTAGGCTCTTTAATGCCCTAGTTTCTACCTTGGATGTCCTACTATTGTAACATATCCTGGTCTATTGCAGCAAAGCAGGCAGAATTATATTTTCTTATCTATTTCCTGTGCTTATAATTCTGTAATGATTTCCCATTTAACTTAATTCAAAATCCAAAACAGTTACTATGGTCTCTGGCTAATTCTCTAAAATCATCTGTCACTCTCCCACTCAATCACTACAATAAAGCTACACTTGTCTTCCATCAATCCCTGGGACACCAATTTTTACAGCTCTCGAATTTGCCATATACTATTTACTTTATCTAGAATATCTTACTCCCCATTCCTCAAGTTGCAGACTCCTTGCTGTCCTTCACAAAACTGGATAATTATCACTTTTTTTTTCTGCAAACAACAGTCTTTTATTGACTCCTATCATAGTTTAGGTTTTCCTCCATAGCAGGACCTGAAACAAGAACTTGGATGCAGGCAGTGTATTTGGATGAAGACACCAGAAAATAAAAGGGGAAATATGGGCAAAGTAAAACAGAAATGAAGAAAGACAAAAAAATGTATATCAACAATCAATCAATCAAGACTCAATCTATTTAGAACTCTTAGAAACTCTGTGAGACATATCTCAGATTCATTCCATTAAATAGTGAGGAGGCTAGAGTATAACCTAATGACTTCCATCCTTTATTGGTGGAGGAAAGCCCTCCATGTTTAAGGATTTTATCTGAAGGCAGCTGTGAAGTCAATATTGTGATGTAAAATGCTCTCTGACGAAAATAAGAGACACATAGGTTCTTGAAAGGGAAAGGTGACATATGCTAAAAACTTATTTTACAAGTACAGATGAATGCAGATAAAGTTATGGGATATAGTGTGCAACATGAATAGGGTCTGTTACAGTTTACTCCTTGAACCATAAAGACCTATTCACTTGTGCTCCATTTGGAGTCTAAGCTGTTACTGATGAGCCAGGAAGACTGGCAGCCACAACCTCAAAAAATAAGTGAAATTGGGTAGGTAGTGAAAGAAGATAACATAGGATCCCTTCTGCTACAACTCCTTCCATGGCCATATTGATGTTAATATTTTTGTCTTTGTCAACTATTGTCAACTACTGTAGATTTGTTTTTATACTTGGCTAGCCCATTTGCTGGTTACATGGCTATGCAATTTTTTGAAATAATGTCACCAATTCACTTACAAAATACCAAGTTTGAGATAACTATTATATAATCAAGATATTACAAATAATGGGATGACTTAATCTATAATTCTGGAGAAAGATATGGCCTAGAGATAAAAATTATATGTAATTAGGGGAATATAAATAATTTAAAGCCATGAGAGTTGAACCATATGAATGAAAATAGGAAAAAGTTCTCAGTACTAAGACATAGGGCATTCCAGCACTTACAAGTTCAGTCATGGGAAAATGAACAGTCATTGAGATTAGAAGAAAAGAGGTTAATCTGATGTCCTGAATGCCCAGTAAAGAAAGTTTACTATGAAGCAATATCCCCTGGATAATCATAACCTTGAAAAGAGAAGATACTACAGAGCTGTCATGGAGAAAACCTAACTAGGTTTTGTTCAAAATAG